>NC_141697.1:37532945-40047135 GCF_964263255.1 Lissotriton vulgaris
TAAATTTAAAAGTAATTTTTATTGCAGGTTTACAGTACATCTTATATATCCATACATCTTTTGCATCTCCGGTTCCACATCGTCCTCTTTGCTGTTTTGTTCTAAACACAGCCATTTAGCCCACAACCCGGAGGTCGGGCGGCGTCTAGCAGGAGGGTATTACCAACCTCTGCTGTCTCAGCAATCATGGTCCTTTTATATGTAAGTGTGTACTCCTGCTTTTATACATTGCCCCCCCCTCTCCTTACCTCTTTTTTCTTCCGGAATTCCCCCAAACTCTACTCAACTCCCTGTCCCTCCTCCCTCCCCCCCTGTTCCTGCCACCCACGTAGGAATACTCTTTCATGACAGATTGTATGGGTATTTTCAGGAGTAAATGCTTGTCTAGGTGTGTGATGTCCCTGGTGTGTCTTGGGAGCCGTCTCTGTTGGTAGTCGGGGCCTCTTCGTCTTCTTGCGGTGTACTATCCCTCAGGGCCTGCACCATCATTTCCCATGCTGCTGCTGTGTCCAGTGCCCTAGCATCTGGTTTCCTACGGGCTAGTTGGTATCGAATCGTGCTTTCACAAGCTGCCCACTTCAGGAACTCATTGAGCCATCATCTATGCGTGGGGCCTACTCTCGCTTTCCATATTCTGGTAATTTCCCTTTTGGCCAGTATCAATCCCATGTCTATAAATTTGCTGGTGGTTTTATTTTTAGGCGTGTGAGGGAATCAGTGCAATATGCAGGTCGCCATATCATAGTTTACAGTTCTGTCCGTAATCTCGTTGAGCATTTCGCCAATCGTCCGCCAATAGTCCCGTAGGACTGGGCAGGACCATTACATATGGTCCAACTCCACTCCCTCCAAGGTGCATCATGGGCACCCTGCCTCGGGCACCCCGAAGTATTTCTTAAGTTTGCCAGGGGTCAAGTAGGCCCTGTGGAGGATGTAAAAGTGAATCTGTTGAAATCGCGCATTTCTCGTACTCTTTCGAGCCCGCCGCACTAATTGAGTCCAGGTTGTGTCTGGGATTTCCTTGCCTAGGTCTTTCTCCAATTTGGCTTTTAGCGCCGTGAGTGGTGGCAGATTCACACGTAACATTCTGGAATATAGGCATGTTACTGCTTTATGGTATGTAACTGTTACCACGCATCTTTTAGCACGAAATACTGTTACAACGAAACTATTACAACGCAGGACCCTTTACAACGAATACCTTTACAACGCATTACACTACAACGCAGATACTATTACAACGCATACCATTACAACGTAAGTATAGGTAAGTTTATCTTTTTTTTAAAACATTTATTAGGGGTATTGTGTTTGGGTTTTGGGGTACAGGGGTAATTTAAGGTTTCAGGGTTGGGTTTGGGTTTTGGGGTACAGGGGTATTTTTAGGTTTCAGGGTTGGGTTTGGGTTTTGGGGTACAGGGGTATTTTTAGGTTTCAGGGTTGGGTTTGGGTTTTGGGGTACAGGGGTATTTTTAGGTTTCAGGGTTGGGTTTGGGTTTTGGGGTACAGGGGTATTTTTAGGTTTCAGGGATGGGTTTGGGTTTTGGGGTACAGGGGTATTTTTAGGTTTCAGGGTTGGGTTTGGGTTTTGGGGTACAGGGGTATTTTTAGGTTTAAGGGCTGGGTTTGGGTTTTGGGGTACAGGGGTATTTTTAGGTTTCAGGGTTGGGTTTGGGTTTTGGGGTACAGGGGTATTTTTAGGTTTCAGGGTTGGGTTTGGGTTTTGGGGTACAGGGGTATTTTTAGGTTTCAGGGTTGGGTTTGGGTTTTGGGGTACAGGGGTATTTTTTACATTTTTAACATGTATTTTTAACATATATATTAACATATTCTTTAATAAAATGTAATTTAAATAATTAAACTATTGAAATAATTATTAATTATTAATTAAATTTTAAAACAAAATGATATACTTACCTATACTTACGTTGTAATGGTATGCGTTGTAATAGTATATGCGTTGTAATGTTTTGCGTTGTAAAGGTATGCGTTGTAAGGGATTTTGCGTTGTAAAAATTGCGTGCTAATGGTATGCGTGCTAAAAGTATGCGTGCTAACAACTTACATCCCTGCTTTATATGTTCCGGCGGCCATCATTGTATATTGACAGGCCATGGTTGTGATCGGTTCCGTCAGGCCCTCCTTCCAGTGTGCCTGCATGGCCCCCGTCACCGCTGCGTGTAAGAGGTAACCTCCCCGCGGGAGGTCAAAACGCTCCTGTAGATCTTGGAAGGGTATGAGTGCCCCATCCTCATAGAGGTCGCCAATCACTTGTAGCCCCGCGTCCTCCCAGACCTGTAACTGCGACCAATCTCCCCCGTGGGGGAGTGCTGTCACCATCCCGAGCGGGATCTCTGGGGCATACGGGTGTGGCGTGCCCGCTCGTCGCTGGGAGCGGTTCCAACATAGTCTGAACGTTTGCTCTTCGAGTGTTAAGTCTTTAAGGGCAATCTTCTGATGTAAGGTTATATACGCTAGTACATGCCGCGGCGTCCCCGTCTCTTTCTTGCTCTGGACCTCGGAATACTCTTGCCACTTCTTGTGTGAAGAGTTGCAGTTGAGCTGCGAGATAGTAGAGCTCGAAGTCTGGTACCGCTAGGCCACCCTCGTCCTTCGGACGAGTGAGCGTCGATAGTGCTATTCTGCATCTTCCCGAGTTCCATATAAACGAGGTTAGCTGCGACCTTAATCTACGAAACACTGAACAGGGTACCCACACAGGCAGGGTGCGCAAATAATAAAGAAGTCTCGGCAGGGTGATAATTTTTAATAAGGAAATGCGGCCTGTCACCGAGAGTGGGAGTGTGGCCCAAAAGTCCACATTTCCCTTCAACGTCCGTAGACATCTGCCCACGTTGCCCTCTAACATATCTGTTGCCGTGTGATATATGTAGACTCCCAGGTATTTCAGGCAGGTGGGTTCCCACTGCAGTTGTGGTCGGTGGGCGGGCTGCACCGTACCTCTGCGCAGCGGGAACAAGCATGTCTTGGACCAATTAACATTCAAGCCCGACAGCTCTCCAAACCACGTGAGTAACCTCTCTGCTCCTTCCAGTGCTCCCTTCGCGTTCTCTAAGAATAATAGTAGGTCATCCGCATATAGGGAGATGTATTGTAGGCCCCCTCTACTGTCCAGGCCCCTAAAATGATTCCCTGTTCTTGCCTGTGCTGCTAAGGGTACGATCGCCAGGGCGAACAGCAGGGGGGATAGGGAGCATCCCTGTCTTGTACCCCGCTCCACCGGATATTGGTGGGAGACAAGGGGGCCCACTCTCACCCTAGCCACCGCTGCGGTGTACAACACCCTGGTCCATCCGATATAACCTTCCCTTAGTCCAAATCGTTCCATGACTTTGTACAGGTACTCCCATTCCAGGCTGTCGAATGCTTTCTCTATGTCTCCCGACAGGACCACGGGAGTTTGGGGATCTGTAATTGTGTCTTCCAACATACGTGTGAGTCTCCTGATATTAATGGTCGTGTTGTGCGCTGGTATAAACCCGGATTGATCCGTATGAATTAAGTTAGGCATGTGTTGTAGGAGTCTAGTCGCAAGTATGGCACTCAGGATTTTGTAGTCTGCGGTCAGCATGGAGATCGGCCTATAAGAAGTCGGATTACTACTCTCTCTCCCCGGTTTTAATAATGGGATCACTAGTGCTTCCCGCATAGATTGGGGAAGGCATCCAGCGGTTTTGGCCTCATTATACACCGCTTGGAGACGGGGCGCCAGTATATCTAGGTATTTGCTGTAAAATTCTACGGTTAACCCGTCTAGCCCTGGTGTCTTGTTGTGGGCCATTTGTTTTACAGCTGCCCTGATCTCATTAAGGCCTATGTCACTGCCCAAGTCATCTGCCTGCTCTTGTTCCAATTGTGGTAGTTGTAGGCTCTCAAGGAACCCATCTATGTCATGTCCTCGTCCTACTAGCGCACTCTTATATAGGACTCCATAATACTTCTGAAAGATATCTAAAATCTCGGTTTGGGCGTAGCTCATTTGTCCCCCCTCTCCTTCTAGGGCTAGTATCGGGGAGCTTCTTTTAGCGGGGTTAGCCAGCTACGCTAGCAACGTTCCTGTCTTGTCCCCCTCCACGTGTGCTCTCAACATGTATGCTTTGTGATCAAAATGCGGAGGATAGAGGCGGGCCCTTACATACTTGAAACTGTAACTGAAATTGAAAATGCTGTTGACCCCTGCAAATTGATGGATAAAAACACAGATAAACGACCAGAGATAAAGGGACCAGAAACTCGGGGAGCCAAGGCAAAGGAAATTAAAAATAAATTACGAGAGGAAGGGCAAGGGAGAGACAAAGATAAAAACAAGGACAAATCAAAAGGCAAAGGTTCAGAAAAAGAAAAAGATAAAGACAAAAACAAATACAAAGAGATGGAAATAGAGAATGAAAAAATCAAAGAAAGAAATAAAAAATGCCATGGGGAAAAAGATAAAGTCCAACGAAAGGATAACAGGAAGGAGAAAAGCTTTGAAGTAGATGATGATGTGGAGTTAATGGCAAAAAAAGCCAAGAGATTTCAAACTATTAAGAACTTGAAAGCAAACGCCAAAGCTACTGAACAAGCCAATACACTTCAGCCAAGTATATCTAGTATCTTTAGCCCTATACCCAAGGAAGGGGCAAAAAAAGTCTCGAAACATCCTGTTACGGAGGAATCATCTAAGAATGAGGAGAATATGATGACACATTTGGCACCAGACCCTGAAACATCAACATCAACATTAACAAATTCTCCTTCAAAGCAATCTGGCTATAATGAGACTCCCAGCTCCTTACGCAATCCATCTATAGCGAAATTGAGACAATCTGAAGTAGAAAATCCATCTGAGGGATCGGATGCAGATATATATGAGACTGGTCTATCTACAACAAGCGAGATCAGTGACGATAATATTAATCCAACTCGAGGCTCAACACCCGAAGGACAGACTCCTTAGACCCCAAGAAATTCAGCGCCTCAGATCAAGATTATACTCCACGGGGAAAAAAACTCGAGAAAAGGAGAACAAGGAACGAACAGCTCAACAAGTCAAACTTTGAAGAAAGTTCAGATCAAGGAAGCATTACTGGGCAAGTCAGCGAAAGTAGGAACAAATCCAATGATTCTGATGATGCTGTACCGGCCCAGCACAGGGAAGAGGACTCAAACGGGAACGACAACCAATTACAACATGGATCGGCAGTAAGAAAAGGGAAACTGTCTGAGCCCTCTTTAAAAGATATTCTGACGACTATTAGAGACTTCCATAAGGATATAAAGAAAGACAGCGAAAGGAATCATACTGCAATTCAGAAGCTAGAAGGGGTGGTCAACAAAGTAGGTAGTACTTGTACCGAGATATCGGAAAGGATGACCTCTCTAGAAACTCTTACTGAGTATTTAGAGAAAGATGTTGCCTGCCTCCAAAAGCAAGAAAAATCTCAGGAAGGGATCATCAGAGACTTAATTTTCAAGGTTGAAGACCAGGAGAATCGCTCCAGAAGAAATAATCTTCGTTTTCTTGGCATCCCGGAAGCCGTGGAGAGGAATGATCCTAGGGGATATATAAGCAATCTTCTGAAAAAAACTTTCCCGGAATTAGAATCCTGGGACATGGACAAAGAAATTCAGCGGGGCCATCGTTTTCCCCTCACACAACGTAAACAAAATGAGAACTCCTCTAAATACCCCAGGACAATCCTAGTGTATTTTATTAATTTTCTTTTACGGGAAGCCATCTACGACCTAGCGCGTCCTACCAGCAAGCGGGAAAACAATGGATTCTTCATTTTTGTAAGACCCGACTTTGCACATCCAACATTTGAAAGAAGATGGAGAATGCGGCAGCTCTTCACTCCTTTTGAAAAAGCTGGTGCTACTGTTTACTTACAAAAGCCTTCCCGCCTGAAAGTAATCTTCAAAGGTACCACCCGCTTTTTTAATAGTGAAATTCAAGCGGAAGGATACCTGCAAGAAATATCGGACACTGCAAGGAAGGACAACTGATAAATACTATGAATCAAAAAAGGGGGGGGAAATGTAATTCTATCGGGGACAAATTAATTGTCGGAGCTTCGCATTAACTATTGCTATGATACAGGCTCAAGCTTTTATTTCTTTTTGATCAGTTTTCTTTCCTCTTTTTCTTTTTTGGCTTTGGTGCTCTTTTGTTATTCTCTAATGGCGGGGCCGGAGGCTCTGAGAGCGATCGTTGGCGTACGGATCACATAGACGCCCACACCTGGATCTGGCCCGACCCAGGATGCCTCAATGGGTGGTGGGGGGGGTGGGAGGGACGGGGTGGTGGAAGGGGGGGGGAGGCTTGGGATGGTGCTGGGGGGTGCAATCCTAAAAAAGAGAATTCATGATATTATCGTAATTATAATTAGGCTGAAATTTAAAGCTGTAACAAGGTATGTAGTCAAATGTGCTTTTACTATATTAAATGGAAGGTTGAATAGCAGGAAAGATTTAAGACAGAAGTCAAAGCTTAGGATCTGCTCTATGAATACAGGGGGCCTAAATGATTGGAAAAAAGGGGAAGACTAGAGGAATTTGTTAAATTTACACGAATGGATATTATGTGTATGCAGGAGACCCATTTGCCTTGGGGGAAAAGGCACTGGTTCAACCTAAAGGGATTCGAAATTCTTTCTTGCTCCTCCCAAACGTCTACTATCAGGGGGGTCGCTATTATTGGCAAGGTGTGTTTGGGAGGAGCCAAGCGATCCAAGGCGGACACTATGGGGCGCTGGGCACTATGCAAAATGAATCTGGGCATCATTATTTGTTGCATCTACGGGGCTTATAGCGATGACCCTGATACCTTCGATCGTATGGAGAAGGAGCTAGCAGCTTGGCCAACACCCATAGTGGTATGCGGGGATTTTAACATCTCAGCAGATTTCGAAGGGGGAACCGGGTATACTGGACGCAAATTCCGGGTATATCGGGCAGTACGCTCATTGATGGATTCACACAGCTTGAGAGATGTCTGGGGTAGTATTGAAACAGGGAACCCAGGTTTTACATATTTTTCTCATCCATTTAAGAAATACTCCAAGCTGGATTATTTTATGATCTCCACCACAGAGATCAGTACAGTAGGAATCAGTAAATTACCTATGATAATTTCAGACCACAATCCATTGTTATTAACAATACCTCTTAACAGACCAGTTAAACCAATGAGACCATGGACTTTCGATAAAAAGCTTTTAATAGTTAGCACTTATATAACGTATATGAAGAATTGGTCACAGGACTTTTTTGATGCAAATAGATATAGCGCAACGCGAAACTCTGTTTGGGACATTTATAAAGCTGCCTTAAGGGGAGAAACCTGCAGTTATACCTCTCGAAATTGGAAACGACTCAACTCAGAAAGAGAGCAATTAATGAATAAATTAACAGCGGCTGAGGAACAGCTCAGGAAAGATATATCCCAGGGAAGGCAGGATACCATAAGTTTTGAAAGGGTGAGCACAATTAAAGCCGAGATACAAAAGCAATTAGCTAAAAAAGCAGCTGGTGAATACCAAGCACAAAGAAGAAACATGTCTGAGACGTTGGAACAAGCCGGGAAAGCATTGGCATTACGAATTAGACAAGCGACTTCGAAAAATATTATTACACGTACAGAAGAGCAGGGTAGGACCTACGAGGAGCCAAAGGACATTATAAACGTCTTCAAAAGATACTATCAAACACTGTATCAGGAAGATCCGGTCATTGAGGAACCAAGGATTGAGTGGACAGGATTGGGGACCATAGTGGCTCAGGGGGACAGAGAAATTTTAGAACAATCCATTACTATGGATGAACTCTCGGAGGCCATACAAGAATTAGCAGCAGGGAAGGCTGCTGGCCCCGACGGTCTACCAATGGAGCTTTATAAATACTTATTTGAAGAAACATCTACACTTTTGTTAGACCTTTTCAACAGGATTATAAATACAGGCTTAATCCCTGAGTCATGGATGAACACCAATATAGTGGTGTTTCATAAAAAGGGCAAGCCCATGGAAAATCCGGGATCACATAGACCCATATCCCTAATAATCACGGACAATAAATTATACGCGAAGATCCTGGCAACCCACTTGGGACGGATCATTGGGACCCTGGTCTCTCCCTGGCAGCATGGTTTCATCCCTGGTAGGGGAACTACCGATCATATTAGACGAGCTATCACGCTGTTTGATATACATGCTGCCGGGGAAGGAGGGGTTGCAATGATCCTCCTAAACGCGGAGAAAGCTTTTGATCGCGTTAGATGGGAATTTCTTTGGAGCACGCTCTCTGAAAGGGGGTTTGGACCGAGGTTTATGAAGGCTATTCAGGCTATGTATGTTACCCCAGTCGCGAAAATTCAAATGATGGGCGAGAGCTCGGATAAGATCTTCATTACGAGAGGTACAAGGCAGGGATGCCCTTGCTCACCCATTCAATTTGCACTGTATATTGATCCTCTAATACGCCAAATAATTAATAACAGAGCATTCACACCGGTAGTCACGAAGGGATTCCAAACAAAAATCTTGGCGTATGCCGATGATTTGGCCATTATTACTACTGATCCCGACGCGGCTAAGCGTGAAGTGGTGGGCATTACGAGCAAATTTGGCAGTCAATTGGGTTATCGCTTAAATGTGGGTAAGACTCAGGTCCTCTGTTGCAAGAATGTAAATAAATCAGATTCCAGATTCGTTGATTCCGTGGTTTATTTGGGGATAACGATCAATGCACAGCCGTAATTGATAATTAGAGATAACTTCATTCCTCTTATGAACTCCATGAGGGAAAATCTAAAAAGAATGGATACATTACAACTTTCAATAGTAGGTTGTGCCAATGTCATCAAAATGACTATGTTCCCCAAGGTCCTATATAAATTCCGGTCGATCCCATTTAAAATAGAGGGGAAAATTATAAAAGAAATAGAATCCATCTTCATGAATTTCCTCTGGCAGTATGGAAAAGTTAGAAGATCTATGAAATATATGTCTTTGCCTCAGGAAAGGGGGGGTTTGGGAATGCCAAATCTTAGATACTACCATTGGTCTTGTCTTCTTACGCAGATGGCTATATTATTCGATCCAGTGGGAAACAGTACAAACCCCCCGATTAGACAAGATGTGATCCCATCTATCTTTGAATTACTGCTCGGTAGCGAGGCTATTGGGGTATTATTAAGGAGACCAGAAAGAAGATATTATAACAAGTCTAGATTTAAGACACTCAAAGGGATATGGGGGGTCTGGGTAGCAGCTCAGACAGTATTGGCAATCTCTAAATACAATCACCACACCCCTCTCTGGAACTCGGGACTCTTTCCTAACCTAAGTAAAGATGGGTTCTGGAGACATTGGGAGCGACAGGGTATCTTGACACTGGGGCAAGTCAAGGTCAGGGATGAGTGTAGAACTCTGGAAGAATTAAGACAAAGGCACTCCCTCCAGGGAAGTCAAGATCATAAATATGCTCAGGTGTCAGCACAATCAGATCAATAAGGCCCCGTATCATCTTGAGGGAGAGGTGTAAGATACTGGATTATCTGAAGGGAGGTGAACCTAGAATCAACGGAGTGTATAGGCTCTTCTTGGAGGAATCCCAGGACGATATGGACAAAACTGAGGCAGCCTGGGCTTTAAAATACGAGGACCCGGACATTGACCTGGACAGAGCCCTTGTAATGGACAAACGATTACTACGCTCCTCCAATTTAAGAGCTCAGCACTCAAAACATTATTTAATCTCTATTACACCCCCTCCAAGCTCTATGATTGGGGCAAGAGGGAGAACAGCAACTGCCCTAGATGCTGCAAAGGACCAGCCGATATTACCCATATTTTCTATGAGTGTGAGAAACTTGAATCAATTAAAACAGAGATTGAATCATTCTGGGTGAGGCTGCTGAATGCTCAGATAACCCTGTCTCCTACACTCATGATTATAGGATGCCAAAGCAAATTGAAATTAAATATTGAGACTGAAGCTTTAATTTTTATCTCCACAGCCGTACTTAGAATTTTAACTTCAGCAGCTTGGAAAGACACTGAGGCCCCAACCTTTCAAATGTGGTTGTCTAGACTATTGGGAATACACAATGTAGAGGCGGCTCTGTATGAACTTAAGGGTAAAAAATTAAGAGAAGTGGGGCTGAAGACCTGGGCACCAGTTGCTGCCTGGCGTGATAGCAGATTGTAGCAAACTCATCGATTTTTTAGGACTGTTTTTTAGAATGTTCTTATTTGTTATATTCTCTTCTCATTTTCTTTTTGTTTACATTCGCCCTCACAATGTGTACAACATTCATATTAATAACATTAATTATTCTTTGATTTACAAGAATAAATTCAATCAGACACTAAGCTATGTAATTCGACAACCGACCTCTACATTACCTTTTTATTGTTAATTTAGGTGGTTTGTTTATGTTGTATTTTGTCACTGTCTTTTTAATCATGTACGTTGTTTCCTTATTGTGCCTCATGGATTCTCAATAAAAAATAAAAAAAATAAAAAAATGCGGAGGCGCTCCTCTACCGCCACTGCCTCTCTAGCTAGGTTGACCTCCTCCTGAAGTTCCGGGTGACCCGGCCTTGCCACTTGCACCTTTCGCAAGTTGCCATCAACTTTGGTCAGATGATCTTGCAACACCTTCTGCATGCCCGCGTGTTTTCCTATGCATTGGCCCCTTATTACTACCTTAAAGGCATTCCATTCCATTGCTCTAGTGGCAGTTGACCCCTCATTTTCTACAAAGTATTGTGTTATCCCCTCCATCAGTGTTGTGTAAAACAGTGGTTCGTCCAGTGTCTCTGGTCTTACCTTCCAGGTGGGGACGCGTGGTGTCTCTGTCATCCGGTTTAGGGTGACCAGCAGAGGGTTGTGGTCTGAAATCGTCCTGGTAAGGTAGTCAGTCCTGGCTATAGCCGGCATCACGAGCGGAGAGCATAATATTGCATCAATCCGAACGTGTAGGTCATGTAAACCAGAAAAATGTGAGTAATCTCAATCAGTCGGGTGTTGCGTGCGCCAGGCATCTAACAGTCCCCATCTCCTCTGCCAGTCCAATCCACCTTTCGTGAGACAATGCACCGGGGAGTCCCTAAGGGGTGGCTGTGATCTATCCAATATTACGTCTGTTATCAAATTAAAATCCCCTTCAATTATAATAGGGCCCGCCAGATAATGCGCTATTGTCCCGGAGAGTTTCATCAGGAAGGGTAGCTGCTCTGTGTTCGGTGCGTACACACTACATAGCATTATGTCCCTACCTCTGAGTTTACCCTTCACTGCTACATACCTGCCCTCAGCGTCAATAGTGGGTTTTGTGACCTGAAAAGGGGTGCCCGCTCTTATCCAGATCAATGCCCCTCTAGCGTATGCAGAGTAGGTAGTATTGAATACCTGTCCTCTCCATCTTCTCTGTAGCGCTACCCCCTCCTGTTTAGTGAGATGTTTTTCCTGCAGGAGAGCAATATGTACCCCCCTACGAATCAAATAGGCGTGTAGTTTGTGTCTTCTTGTCATTGTGTATAACCCCCGCACATTCCAGGTTATACATCTTAACATACCCTTATTAGCCATTGTCCCATAGTAATTGCTGCAACAGTTCACATTGTTCTGTTCCTACATGAGTGGCAGGAATTTCCCCAACAGTTCTTCAAAACTTCGCAACTCTCAACAGGCCCCAATATCAAGCTATCAGTTCCCATCCAAACTCAGGTGTTCCTCTCAACTCCCCAATTATATCACAGTTGTGACCGTGATTGCCTTAAGGGCTAGTGGTGTGGGACTCAGACCAGACTCAGACCAGAAAGCAGCTTTGCTTGCCCCCCCCCGCGCCCGCTGATCCCCCATTCTAGACACTGACTGACATTCCCGTGTAAAGCCCCCCCTCTGCTTTACCTTTTAATTCTTAGTGCCCCCCATCTCAAACAGTGTCTTCCGCCCAACTCCTCCATGTTATAGGCTCAGTATCTCTTCAGACGTCTGTGGTGTTACCAGCGGGCCTTTGGCGTTGTGTATGTCCGACTGGTCTGTCTCAGTGCCCGAGACGTGGCCCCCCGACTTCGTGTCCTGCTTGGAGGGGGAGGTGCTGCCCCTCGACAGCGTTTCCACTGCCTTCAGCGCTGCTCTTCTCTCCTCGTCCGTTTGGGACGCATTGAGTTTTCGAGAGCCTTGCCGTCTTCTGCGTAGTCTCTGCGATTTCCGCACTTGTGTGGACGCACGTTCTCTCTTCTTCTCGGATTCTAGCACCGTCTGTGCCCACTTTGTACGTGTCCCACCATGTCCATGCATCTGCCGATGTGAGGAAGAAGAGTGCCTTGTCATCCTGCACCACTCGAAGTTTCGCCGGGAAGAGCAGAGAGTATGGGATGCCCTCGGTTCTTAATTCTCGTTTAATGGACAGGAAGGAGGCTCTCATCCTCGGTGTCTCAAATGTGTAGTCAGAGAATAATGTCACCCTGCTGTTAGCTATCTGGAATGGCCCTGCTTCCCGAGCTCGCTGGAGCAGCATGTCTCTGTCCTTATAGTGTAATAATTTGGCTATGATCGGTCTGGGCGGTTGTCCCGGCTTGGGCTGTCTGGCCGGAACGCGATGTGCCCGTTCCAGTGTGAAGAAGGGGGAAAGGCCTTCAGGTGCCACCACGACTTGAGCCAGTTGTCCAGGTATCCGATCATGTCCTCTCCTTCTGTTTTCTCCGGAATACCCACTATTCAGACGTTACTGCGTCTACTCCTGTTTTCAGCATCCTCCGCTCTCCTCTCAAGTGTTTGTATGCGGTCCAGTGCTTCCGTTAATTTCCCTTCCATGGATTTATGAGCGGGGACCAGTTCTTGCAAGGTGGTTTCCGTGTCTTTTACTCTATCCTTAAGCTTGTGGTGTTCAACACGGAGAAGGCCCAATCCTGTCGCTACGTGCGCTATGTCTTGTTGTAGCGTGTCCCTGGTCACCGCGATTGCCTCCAGTATCCGATCTTGCAGCTGTTGCAGGTCCGCAGGCCCCGCCGAATCCCCTTCCGGCACCTCGGGTGATGTAGCTCCCTCCGTTTTCCCTTTGTTCTTCACCATCCTTGCGATTATTTTGCGCACCGGTCTTTCTTGTGCCCTCTATGACTCTGCGGGCGGTCCTGTATGCTCCCTCCAATAGTGGGTCAAGATCAAACTCCCCGTTCGTTCTACTATTTATCGAGGCAGTTCTCGCTGGCTAGTGCCGCACCAGTCAATATCCGAGTGTCTGGCCCCTTCCCAGGTATGCGCAGTTCTCTATTCCCGGGATATATTGTCTACTGTCTCTCCCCCAGGGTGCCGCCCCTGAGTATTTAGAGTTCAGGATGACATCTCTCTTATGTCAGTGCACCAGCGTCGACAGTATACTCCTCGCGGTTCACTAGGGTCAGGACCGTGGTGTAGGAAATGCCTTGGGTGTCGTTCATCCAGGCCCTTCTCCCCTGTTCCGCGCTCTGAACCTGTCTATTTGCAGTTCTCAAGCTCCCTCTCACTTGGTCACCTTAGCCGGTGCATACCCATGTCCTTTACCGTCCACCTGTTTGCAAATTGTCTCCTCTTTTGCTATATTTTAACAGTGGCAGAGTTTTCCAGGCCTTCTCAGCTCTCTGGCGGTCTCCGTCTGATGCAGGAGTACCTCCTACTGCCCTGGGGGTCCAGCGGGATGCTCGTCTGCTCCTGTTCGGTCTCTTGGATCACCGGAATACCTTTGCTTGCGGCGTGTTTCTGGCAGGTCGACCCGTGTTGTTGCTTGCCAGCTCCCTCTACTCCCGCTTCAATGCCACTCCAATGTTCTAGGGGTACCCCGTGGGCACTCTGGTCCCTAGGCTTCCTTCGAGGGCTTGGCCTGCTCTCGGGTCTCCCTCCGACCTCGCCGTTTCGCTGTCTATTCCCAATCCACCAGCGTTGGCTCTCCCCTTCTCCACGGCGCTGCCCGCTACTATGGCTTCGCCACCCCCTGCCGAAGAAATAGGGGAGGGGGGAAAGGGAGAAGGTCGTCTCAGAGCTGTATGTGTCCGCGGCGGTTGTGTGGTCCCTCTCCTGTTATTTCTCCAGTGCATCAATCCAGCAATCCAGCAATCCGCGCCACAGGTGGGCCCCGTACCACTGGGTCACTCCCCGCAGCTCCTTACCCTCCACTGGGTCACATTCGGTGCCTTTTCCTTTGTTCCAGCTGGTCCCAGTGTTAGCCCGTCTCCAGCGTACCGCGGCCTCCTGCCCCCGGTACCTGGAGGTTCACTGGTCTCTCTGGCTGCTTAGGGCCCCCTCCGGTTTTCGCCTGCGATGCTTTTCCTCCTCCGCCTCAACTGGGCGCCCGCGCGGCAGTCACGGTCCCCTCCTAAGGTGCAAAGGGCCTTCTCTTCTCTGCCTCGGAACCGGGCCGAAGGTGCAGCTCCCGTTGGCCTTCCAGGCGTCGTCTCAGCCCCGACTGCTCTCCGCAGCGGTGTATCACACTCCGGCCACTCCTTCATGCCACCGCTGAGTCTGGACTGCCTCGCGGCCCCGTTTGCAGCAAAGTTCTAGGTGCTGCGATCTCAGTCCTCCGCTCTTGCCGCCATTTTGTGAGGGTACTTCTCGATGGGTGTATCCTGTGACTCGTCAGGGCTTCGGATCTAGGTGTTGGGTTTTACCGCCGCCGTGTTGATTTTCTTCAGTCTAGACGCTCTCTCCTCAGGGTCGCGTCCCCTCTCGCCCGGCTCAGCTGTTAACTCACTGTGGACTCAGCCGCGCCCGCCATCTTGGGCCTTATGCTCATCGGCTTTCGGACGGCGTCCGCGGGTGTTTCCCGCTCGGCTGGCTCCCTACACGAGTTCAGGGGGGAACTTCTGCACTTCCCCTGTTCTGTAGTGTGCCAGGGAGGGCAATCACTGGCGTCGTTCCGCCTGCTATCAGGATAAACTCGGGGGATCGGGCGCGGAGCACCGAGCTCACGCGGCCATTCCCTCCGGCTTTCAAGCCACGCCCCCCGGAGCACTGATTATGCTGCCACTGCGTGAAAAAAATGGCGCTGCAGCAGTGCTATCTGCATGGACCTATGCCCAACGTCTCTACCTGTCTCTGTGTCCTTCTCTCCCTCACTCTCTATCGACCTCTCTCTGTGTCTGGCTCCCTCACTCGCTCTCTATCAGCCTCTCTCTGTGTCTCTCTCTTGTTTTATCTCTAGTTGCCTTTCTTTCTCTCCATGGCTCTCTTTTTGTTCCTCTCTACCTCCCTCTCTCTCTACTACTCTTGAATCCCATTATCCGTCGTTGTTTATCTCTGCACCTCACAATGTCTGTCTCTCTCTCTCTTTCTCTCTCGTTTTATTGTCTAATGTTCTCACTCTTTGTTTCTCTTTCTCTCCAGGGCCCTCTTTCTGTCTATCTCAGCCTTTTCCCCTTTCCGCACTACTCTACCTCGTACTGTTTATTCACCCTCTCAAAATCTCCCTCTCTCTCTGAAGCTCCCCATCACTCTCTAGTGGTCCCTTACGCTGTCTCTCGCTCCATGGCTCTCTTTCTGTCTCACTCGGCCTCTTTCCTTTTCCGCACTGCTCTACATCTTACTGTTTATTCACCGTCTCTCCGTCTCTCTGTCTCTCTCTCTCTGTCTGACTCTCTTCATTTCTCTCTAGTAGTCCCTCATGCTGTCTCTCACTCCATGGCTCTCTTTCTGTCTCTTCCTGTCTCTCTCGGCCTCTTTCTATTTTCGCACTGCTCCATCTCTTACTGTTTATTCTCCCTCTCATAATCTCTCTCTCTCTATCTCTCTCTCTCTCCCCCTCTCTCTCTGACGCTCCCCGCCCCTCTCTAGTGATCCCTCTTGCTTTCTCTCTCTATGGAGCTATTTCTGTCTCTTTCTCTCAGCATCTTTCCCTTTCCATGCTACTTTATCTCTTTATTTTCCCTCTCACAGTCTCTCCCCCCCTCTCTCTGACTCCGTCCTTCACTCTCTATTGGGCCCTCCCACTGTCTCTCTCCATGGTACTCTTGCTGTCTCTCTCATCCTCTTTCTCTCTATCCACGTCTCTCTATCTGTTTATTTCTGTATCTCAAAACGACTCTCTTCTCACTCCCTTGTTCTTTGTGTCTATTTTCCCTGTCTTTCTCAACTTCTTCCCACTCTCTAGCTTTCACAGTTCATCTGGACAGTTCTCATCCTTTGCCCTTTCTTACTTTATCAACTTTTCTCTCCCCCTCTCAGCCTCTGTCTTCATCCTGTTCTATTTTAGTGCCTGTTTCTGTTGTTCATCATCACTCCTGCTCTTCATCTGTCTATGATTTCTTCCCTTGTGCCTTCTCTCCCATTTCGTCTCTCTCTCTCTCTGTCTCTCCTGCTTTGTCACTGCCCATTTCTCTCCATGATTAACTATCCCTCCTGATTTCTTGCCCACCTCCTTTCTACCTCTCCATCTCTCTCCCCCTTTCTCTCTTAGTCAGTCTCTTTCTGTCTTGCTCACCCCTTTCCCTCTCTATGTTCTCGTTTACTCTCAACTGTTGTCTATGCTGCGCTCCCTATCTTCCTCTCTGTTTTTCCCTCTCGCTCATCTCTTCCCCACTCTCCCTTTATCCCTATCCTTTTATCTCTTCCTTTCTTATCCGTTGCTTTCTGTCTTTAACTTAGTTTGTCTCTGTGTTTTTTTCTCTCTCTCCCCCCACACACTCACATACTCAGATACCTCTCCTAGTTTTACTATATTTTTTTTGACAAACTCGTCTGTATTTAAACATATTTATATTTTTCTAATTCTGTCTATATTTTTCCATATTTCGTTCCATATTTACTTAGATTTTTTTTAATGTAGCGGAAACTAGTATATTTCCACAGTTATTTAAACAATACCTGAACACTCTTACTTACATTTCTGGAAGATTTCAATCATATGAACACCCCCAGATGATAAATCAATATACTTATATTCAATCATATCTATTTTAGTATCAACCATGTCCATATCTACTGTCTTTAATTTTTGCACCCCCGGACCTGTCAATCCTCACAGCTGTTGGCTTGGCAGTCATGACTGGCAGCCTTTCAATTTTTTTCCACATTTCAAAATAAATACAGGCAAGAAAATAAATGCTTTTCTGTCTGTATTTATCTGTAAATATGAGTAAAAACTGAAAGCAGGGAGCCTTAATTATCAATAACGTATTCACTTCCTGGGGCTTATCATCACTAGCATAGTGGAGTGGTGTGGCTCACTGGTTAGAGGCGGCAGACCCGGAAGCAGAGGACGGCCCGGGACCAGGGTTCAATCCCCGACGCGGCAGGTTTGTGAACCAGGGTCAGTGGACTCGATAATTCTCGCCTCGGTGCCTACTCTAACCAGGGATCACACTCGGCAACTCTGGGCATTAGCTTGCCTCATCTCCACAACGGCCCCCCACAAACTCCGGGGATGCCTGGTTTCACCCTGGAGATACCCAGGAGGGAACATCTCACAGGGAAAGCCAGGACGGGTTCCCCAGCGGTCTATAGCGCCAGGACGCCTCTGGGTAGCAGTGCGCTTTACAAGACACATACATACATTTACATGTGATTCATCGTCAGATTTCTCATTTATGACTTCAGTAATATGAAACGTCTTGATTTGGTGTGAGCGGTAAACTCCGCTCCGCCGGGGGTGTTCGCAGAGTTTTGCCACTCCATGCTGCGCTTGGAGTGCGGAGTTTGGCAAAAACTCTTCCTACCGCCGATGGAGTTTACCAGTGCTGTGACGCGCTCACCTGTCCTCAGGACGCAAGCTCTTGGCCGCAGTACTATGAAAAAGCTGGAATTGGGGCAAGTATAAAAAGCCTTTGTTTTGTGTGTGGTTTAAAAAGTCTGTGTTTTATAAACAGCGCAGCAGAGAGATAACAGACTAATGATAAGTCAGTGAGAAGTAATTTAAGCGCATTCCTAAGAGATTACAGGAAAGGAGTTCTGTTACAAATAATACATGCTAGTTATGAGCTGTGGGCACCAAGTGCAAAGTCAGACCAAAAGATTTTTTGCACCTGCTTTTATAATATTGCCTAGCATGAGTACAATGTGAACAGCACTATCTTGTTAGCATTTTGCGATTAGCGTTACAACCGTCTTTAGCTTGTAGTACAAAAAGGAGAGCAAAGCGGCTGAAACAGACACAAAACATATTATTTTTACTGCAGAACTATCAAAAATGTCAAATGCCAATACAAATAAGTTAGACAACAATGAAAACTAGAACAAAATGTAACTTTTCTGATATTATACACAGTTAGAACAGGATGCAGGAGAGACTGAAAAATAATGAACAATAAGTGTAATACAATTATTCCCCTGGCCCAAAGTTGTGCCTAGAATTGATGGGGAAAGGGAAGAGCGGGTGTTTTTACCTGTGATTGTTTACAATACCATCCGTCATCTAATACAAAACACATTTTGAAAGTGCTTCAGTTCCTTGTCAAATTCATCAAAGCTCTTAAAACAAGCATTTACAATGCAAAAGGTCTCTCATTTGGGAGAGTTAGAGCTACTGGCATTGTAAATGGCAATGTCTTTTACCTATGTGTTTTGGTTTAGAGTGTGAGGGATGTATGTGGGGTGGAGTGGAATTATGTGGGTTGTATTGGAACTGTTAGCTGTGGAATTCGATGGGGTTGAATTGTGTGGTGTGCCGCTTATTTGTGTAGTGGAATGATGTGGCATGGTGAATAGATAGGGTTGAGAGCTGCACAGAATAGATAGAAAGGAAGATAGAGAAGGATAGGTAGTTTGTGCAGGAAGTGGTGAATGAACTTGAGACAGAGGAGTAGAAAGAGTGTGTGAGAAAAAGAGAAAGAAGGGGGGAGCAGGCCACAGACACATACAGAGGGAGGACCTGTGAATGCAGCAGACACCCTAAGAAGAGGAGGAGAGCCTGGGATTGAGGGGTGGAAACCTTGAAAAGGCACGGGAAAGAAACTGTGCTTAGTATGTGGAATTGTTTGTTGTGGAAGTGAGTGGCGTGGAATTGTGTGGTGTGGAGTGAAGTTGTGTAGTGGAAATACGTGGAATGTCAGTGACATACCTTTGAATGTTGATGAGAATTTGTTTTTGGATAATGTTGGCTTTTCTTCTACACAAAAAACACTTAAAAGATGCTTTAAACAAAAATACACACTTGAAAACAGTTGGTCAGTTGCAAGATTAGCAAATCGCACATCTGTATCCCATGAGGAAGAGGAGAGGCATCAATCACTGAGACGGGCTCAGCAGTGCTCATCACGCGCATCCTTTGGGGGTTCACTGGCACAAGGAGAAACAACGCTCGGAACGACGCAAGTTGACTCAAAGGCCAGTCCTTGGACCGGTCTATGGTGAGAGGAAATGTCCCCTGCCCAGGCTCTGCCGACAGCATCCAGTCTGACCGAAAACTGCTGAATCTGAAGTTTAACTCTGTGCCCATGTGTTTGAAATAACACAAGTACCGCATCACGGGAACCACAGGAACAGTATCACAAGTACAGCATCACATAAACCATGGGAACAGTATCACATGTACCGCATCACGTGAACCACAGGAACAGTATCACATGTACAGCATCACGTGAACCATAGGAACAGTATCACATGTACAGCATCACATAAACCATGGGAACAGTATCACATGTACCGCATCACGTGAACCATAGGAACAGTATCACTTGTACAGCATCACGTGAACCATAGGAACAGTATCACATGTACCGCATCACGTGAACCATAGGAACAGTATCACAAGTACAGCATCACGTGAACCATAGGAACAGTATCACAAGTACAGCATCACGTGAACCATAGGAACAGTATCACAAGTACAGCATCACGTGAACCATAGGAACAGTATCACATGTACAGCATCACGTGAACCATAGGAACAGTATCACATGTACAGCATCACGTGAACCATAGGAACAGTATCACATGTACAGCATCACGTGAACCATAGGAACAGTATCACAAGTACCGCATCACGTGAACCATAGGAACAGCATCCTATGTACATCATCGTGTGAACCATAGGAACAGTATCACCTGTACAGCATCACGTGAACCATAGGAACAGTATCACATGTACAGCATCACGTGAACCATAGGAACAGTATCACAAGTACCGCATCACGTGCACCATAGGAACAGCATCCTATGTACATCATCGTGTGAACCATAGGAACAGTATCACCTGTACAGCATCACGTGAACCATAGGAACAGTATCACATGTACAGCATCACGTGAACCATAGGAACAGTATCACATGTACCGCACCACGTGAACCATAGGAACAGTATCACATGTACCGCATCACGTGAACCATAGGAACAGTATCACATGTACCGCATCACGTGAACCATAGGAACAGTATCACATGTACAGCATCACGTGAACCATAGGAACAGTATCACAAGTACAGCATCACGTGAACCACAGGAACAGTATCACAAGTACAGCATCACGTGAACCACAGGAACAGTATCACAAGTACAGCATCACGTGAACCACAGGAACAGTATCACAAGTACAGCATCATGTGAACCATGGGAACAGTATCACATGTACAGCATCACGTGAACCATAGGAACAGTATTACATGTACAGCATCACGTGAACCATAGGAACAGTATCACATGTACAGCATCACGTGAGCCACAGGAACAGAATCACATGTACAGCATCACATGAACCATGGGAACAGTATCACAAGTACCGCATCACATGAACCATAGGAACAGTATCACCTGTACAGCATCACATGAACCATAGGAACAGTATCACAAGTACCGCATCACATGAACCATAGGAACAGCATCACCTGTACAGCATCACGTGAGCCACAGGAACAGTATCACAAGTACCGCATCACATGAACCATGGAAACAGCATCACCTGTACAGCATCACGTGAGCCACAGGAACAGAATCACATGTACAGCATCACGTGAACCATAGGAACAGTATCACATGTACAGCATCACATGAACCATGGGAACAGCATCACCTGTACAGCATCACGTGAACCATGGGAACAGTATCACATGTACAGCATCGCGTGAACCATAGGAACAGCATCACCTGTACAGCATCACATGAACCATAGGAACAGTATCACAAGTACAGCATCACCTGAACCATGGAAACAGCATCACCTGTACAGCATCACGTGAGCCACAGGAACAGTATCACCTGTACAGCATCACATGAACCATGGAAACAGCATCACCTGTACAGCATCACGTGAGCCACAGGAACAGAATCACATGTACAGCATCACGTGAACCATAGGAACAGTATCACATGTACAGCATCACGTGAACCATGGGAACAGTATCACATGTACAGCATCACGTGAGCCACAGGAACAGAATCACATGTACAGCATCACATGAACCATGGGAACAGTATCACAAGTACCGCATCACATGAACCATAGGAACAGTATCACCTGTACAGCATCACATGAACCATAGGAACAGCATCACAAGTACCGCATCACATGAACCATAGGAACAGCATCACCTGTACAGCATCACATGAGCCACAGGAACAGTATCACAAGTACCTCATCACATGAACCATGGAAACAGCATCACCTGTACAGCATCACGTGAGCCACAGGAACAGTATCACATGTACCGCATCACGTGAACCATAGGAACAGTATCACATGTACAGCATCACGTGAACCATAGGAACAGTATCACATGTACAGCATCACGTGAACCATGGAAACAGTATCCTATGTACAGCATCGCGTGAACCATAGGAACAGCATCACCTGTACAGCATCACATGAACCATAGGAACAGTATCACAAGTACAGCATCACCTGAACCATAGGAACAGCATCACCTGTACAGCATCACATGAACCATAGGAACAGTATCACAAGTACCGCATCACATGAACCATGGAAACAGCATCACCTGTACAGCATCACGTGAGCCACAGGAACAGAATCACATGTACAGCATCACGTGAACCATAGGAACAGTATCACATGTACAGCATCACGTGAACCATGGGAACAGTATCACATGTACAGCATCACGTGAACCATGGGAACAGTATCACATGTACAGCATCACGTGAACCATAGGAACAGTATCACAAGTACAGCATCACGTGAACCATAGGAACAGTATCACATGTACAGCATCACATGAACCATGGGAACAGTATCACATGTACAGCATCACGTGAACCATAGGAACAGTATCACATGTACAGCATCACATGAACCATAGGAACAGTATCACATGTACAGCATCACGTGAACCATGGGAACAGTATCACATGTACAGCATCACGTGAACCATGGGAACAGTATCACATGTACAGCATCACGTGAACCATGGGAACAGTATCACATGTACAGCATCACGTGAACCATAGGAACAGTATCACATGTACCGCATCACGTGAACCATAGGAACAGTATCACATGTACAGCATCATGTGAACCATGGGAACAGTATCACATGTACAGCATCACGTGAACCATGGGAACAGTATCACATGTACAGCATCACGTGAACCATAGGAACAGTATCACATGTACCACATCACGTGAACCATAGGAACAGTATCACATGTACCGCATCACGTGAACCATAGGGACAGTATCACATGTACCGCATCACGTGAACCATAGGAACAGTATCACATGTACCGCATCACGTGAACCAAGGGAACAGCATCCTATGTACATCATCGTGTGAACCATAGGAACAGTATCACCTGTACAGCATCACGTGAACCATAGGAACAGTATCACATGTACAGCATCACGTGAACCATAGGAACAGAATCACATGTACCGCATCACGTGAACCATAGGGACAGTATCACATGTACCGCATCACGTGAACCATAGGAACAGTATCACATGTACCGCATCACGTGAACCAAGGGAACAGCATCCTATGTACATCATCGTGTGAACCATAGGAACAGTATCACCTGTACAGCATCACGTGAACCATAGGAACAGTATCACAGGGCTAATTCAGTCTCGCCTTGATTCGAACAACGCCCTGTACATGGGGGCACCTGAGTTTACACTTCGAAAACTACAGGTTGTCCAAAACTGTGCAGCGCGTGCCTTGCTAGAAATTCCGCGCACTCAGTCTGCTAAACCTGCCCTAAAAACTCTCCACTGGTTGCCAGTGAGGCAGAGGATAGCTTTCAAGGCACTGTGCCTAGCGCACCGCACCTTCTGGAACACAAGCCCAGCGATCAACAGAAACCTTGTCACCCTCTACCATCCTAACAGGAACCTACGATCAAAGGAGGCCTTCCTTGCCGTCATTCCGAGTGTAAAGCGAGCCAGAGCAGGGGGAAGAATGTTCTCGCTGAATACCGCCAGACTCTGGAACGACCTTCCCCTTTCTCTCCGGTCCAACTCAAATCTCCTTTCATTCCGTAAAAATTTAAAAACATGGTTGTTTGACAAACCCATTGTACCATAGCACCTCTTCCGTCACTTTCTGGTCAGCTCAGCGCTTGGACGCCCACGGGCAGCAATCGCGCTCTATAAATACCGTTACAATTACAATTACAATTACATGTACAGCATCACGTGAACCATAGGAACAGTATCACATGTACCACATCACGTGAACCATAGGAACAGTATCACATGTACAGCATCACGTGAACCATAGGAACAGTATCACAAGTACAGCATCACGTGAACCACAGGAACAGTATCACAAGTACAGCATCACGTGAACCACAGGAACAGTATCACAAGTACAGCATCATGTGAACCATAGGAACAGTATCACCTGTACAGCATCACATGAACCATGGAAACAGTATCACATGTTCAGCATCACGTGAGCCACAGGAACAGTATCACATGTACCGCATCACGTGAACCATAGGAACAGTATCACATGTACCGCATCACGTGAACCATATGAACAGTATCACATGTACCGCATCACGTGAACCAAGGGAACAGCATCCTATGTACATCATCGTGTGAACCATAGGAACAGTATCACCTGTACAGCATCACATGAACCATGGAAACAGTATCACATGTTCAGCATCACGTGAGCCACAGGAACAGTATCACATGTACCGCATCACGTGAACCATAGGAACAGTATCACATGTACCGCATCACGTGAACCATATGAACAGTATCACATGTACCGCATCACGTGAACCAAGGGAACAGCATCCTATGTACATCATCGTGTGAACCATAGGAACAGTATCACCTGTACAGCATCACATGAACCATGGAAACAGTATCACATGTTCAGCATCACGTGAGCCACAGGAACAGTATCACATGTACCGCATCACGTGAACCATAGGAACAGTATCACATGTACCGCATCA
The DNA here is from genome assembly GCF_964263255.1 of Lissotriton vulgaris. Lineage (NCBI taxonomy): Eukaryota > Metazoa > Chordata > Amphibia > Caudata > Salamandridae > Lissotriton > Lissotriton vulgaris. Next base: position 37,557,286 of record NC_141697.1, read on the forward strand.
CGTGAACCATAGGAACAGTATCACATGTACCGCATCACGTGAACCAAGGGAACAGCATCCTATGTACATCATCGTGTGAACCATAGGAACAGTATCACAAGTACCGCATCACGTGAGCCACAGGAACAGTATGGCATGTCTTCTTGTGCATACCATTCCACACTTCTCATATGTATCACATCCCTTGTGTGCATCGCTTTGCCTCACAAGTATCACGAGTCCTGTACATTCCCTAGCCCTATATTCACAGCTGATCCCAACATTCAACGAGTGCCCTATAAGTCTAGTGGCGCCCTGTATGTTTCACGCTGCCCATTTGCGTCACATATGCCATGTATAGAACACTGCCCTACATGGGTCACAGGCTGGTTGTGCATCAAGACACACAGGTTGTTTCTCCTCTGCTCATCCCTGCATCGCCTCTAGACTGGTGCTCGGATCAGCTTTCTGCTTCAGTGAACATTCCTGGGTGTGAAAAGTCCTCCCCTGATGGCCCGTGCCTCTCCTGCCCAGGTACATTCACGCCTCTCAGTCAGGACCTTTGCAAAGCCCCCTGCACTCAGACTGCGGAGACCCCGTCTGCCGGAAGGTGCAACATCAAACTGCACTCTTTTTCACAACACATCCATGTTACTTTGGGTGGAAATCAAGCGATTTATTTTAGGAAATGTATGACGCGAAACACTAAAAAGCTGCATTTTGCACCGCGGTTCATTAAAGGGCACGAACCAGGCGGATGCCTGATGCCTCGTGTGTGAAGTCTGTCCCCAGGGGTGTGGATAAATCACGGCTTGGCAGCAGCATGAGTGCCTGGAGGCGGTCGGGCGAAGTCTGCGCGCTTTACCCAGAATCCGGAGTGACTTTGGAAGACGGAGTGGCACACGCGTCGGACCCTGTCTGGAGCGCTCCGGGGAGGGCGATCACTGCAGACTTGCTGGCTTTATGTGCATTTAAAGGGCTTTCAAAAACTTGCAGCACTGCTCAACATAGGAGCTTCAATGAAGTTTAGTCGTTTCTAAGTGTATGGATGTAAACCATAATCTAGCGTGCTAGCTTCAGGAGAGAAAGTCACATGTAAAGCAGAGAGCCGCTTGCATCCCATGGTGCTTTGATGCTTTGGCGGTGGACCTAGTCAAAAGTTGGCTCCCTCGGCTAACAATGTTGTCAGGGACACTTTAAAAAAAAATCATTCTAACTTAGCTCGGTATGTGAACAGTTTTTTCTCACAAGTTTTCCGTATTACTTTAAAAAAAATTGCAAACGTTGCTACGTTTTACCTGAGGTGGCCTTTTGCCTGCCCATTGGGAATGCTTTTGGGTCCGGGAGTAGCTTGCTATACATTCCCCTGGTGAGTGTTGAGAGAATCATAAAAGCTCCTCACGGTATGCGACCCTACAAAACACTCAAGAGGTAGCTGTAACATCAGGGCACAAGTCCTATGAAAAGAAGTGGGGGGACTGACCAAATACGACAATATGCAAATGACCCCCTGACGTCACGACGTAGCGCTATACAAGAAATAAAACAGTGCTACTTAAATTATTTGTGCAAATAGTGGGACAGACTAACCCATCTGACAGTCTTACAGTGTGTGCATTTATATACAGGGACAGAACAAAGGCAAACGCATGCCTCTCTTAAGTACCTGTGAAGAGAAGGCAAGCTGGGGGCCTTTATTTCCCTCTGTGTTTTAGGACAACAAGGGAACCCAAGTAAAGTCAGCCATGGACCTCAGGAAACCATTATTTAGACAACAGTGGTCCCTAGGGAAGATAGGGATAGAGAAAAGTGAATGAATATAGACCCGATCAGAGCTATATTGGATGGACTTGTCCAGCCGGACAGAGGTCTAATATTTAATACTCATCAATTTATAAAATGTACAACCAACAATGCACAAAGTGGGACACAAGCCTGTATCCTACTACACAATCATAGACAAAAAATTAGGTAACACACAGGGGGAGGCTCAGGCAAGGCTCACTGTTTGTTACAGCAACAAATTTTTGATATAAGAAACAAATCGCAAGGAACACCTTTACATAATCAAAAAGATAAAAATGTTAACGTATAAGGTGTTTGTAAGGTGTTGACGGCGTTTCGATCCATGAAAGAAATACGTGGATCATCATCAGGGCATTGAATGCATGCCTGTCAATATTTGGCCTTAATTAATCGTAATAGTGACGATAGAGTTGATGTCAGAAAAGGTCAGGTTCATCTAAGATGGGGTCCGATAGCGCCTCAGGGATAGGGGGGTGGAAGCGCTGCTTATAACATAAGGATCACCTATGTTAAGCCATGTATTCAAGTACAACGTCCCACAGAAAAATTAGGGAGTTCAGGAATGCGGTGGGAGCCACAGTTGTGTGCTCAGTCGGGATTGCCTCGGTACGGTGTCCTTACGGGGCTTCGTAGGGGGTCAGTGTGGCAGCAGACCCCCTATACAGCCCCCCAAGGACACGGTACTGAGACAATCCCGACTGAGCACACGACTGTGGGACATTGTACTCGAATACATGGCTTAAAGTAGGTGATCCTTATGTTATAAACAGCGCTTCCACCACCCCCCATCCCTGAGGCGCTGTCGGACCCCATCTTAGATGAACATGACCTTTTCTGACAACAGTTCTATCGCCACTATTACGATTAATTAAGGCCAGATATTGACAGGCATGCATTCAAGGTCCTGATGATGATCCACGTATTTCTTTCATGGATCAAAACGCTATTGACACCTTAGAAACACCTTAGACGTTAACATTTTTATCTTTTTGATTATGTAAAGGTGTTCCTTGCAATTTGTTTCTTATATCAAGAATTTGTTGCTATAACAAACCGTGAGCCTTGCCTGAGCCTCCCCCTGTGTGTTACCTAATTGTTTGTCTCTGATGGTGTAGTAAGATACAGGCTTGTGTCCGAGGCACAACTTCTTGGCAGGGGGGACGGCGTCCACCCTGTGAAGAGAGTGGGGGGATGCCATGTACCTGTGTGTACCCTGGACTCGAACCATGCGTAACATGATTTTAAGGCACTTGCTATCAACACAACCGGCGTTAGTGCCAACTAACTCTTCCGAGAGGAAGCTACTATCTGAGCCCTGGGAGGAGGGGGAGGGTCAGTGAACTGCAAGACCGCCAGTACTCACGCACTGATTGACATTCCACCCTAACTCTAAATTACCGGCATTGTATGACTGAGTATTAAAGACTGCGTTCACAATCCTCTATTTGAAATTGGCTGCAATGTTAAACATTTCTAGAGAGAGAGTACCCCACTATCACCAGGGAACAGGGTACAATGACAGTCAGTCAAAGGGAAATCCCTGGGTGCACACTTTAGTATGGGCTTATTCTAATACCATACCTAACTAACCAGCCATTCAACTGTCATATACAGGGAACTATATGAAAAGAATTTTACATTTCCACACTAAAATTTGAACGTTCACAGTCTTTTTAATGAAAGCATAAAAGAGTTTACAACGAAATAAGTAAATTAAAATTTCAAAGAGCGATCTTTGAAAAGGTTTTCTTAAAAAACATAAGTAATCATATCAATTTACTGCAATTCATTACATACATATTCAAAGACAAGTCAAATATTAAATATCACATTCATGTACTGTAAAAAAGATTGTAGACACAAATTACATTAAATCACAATAAAAAACACTGAACCCCCTATAGTGTGGCTAACTAGTATCTTTACCACTCCTGATTGTTGGATCCAACGGTCATTAGTTGATCAAAGAGTGACATCCAACAGTACCACTTATACGTGCGTATCAGTTGTTCACTAGACCTTGTTTGGATTCTATATGAAAAATGCGTCGACGCGTTTCGGTGCGAGGAACATTAGATACTGTGGCACCTTCCTCAGGACTGCCGTTGCTTTGGGGTCACCGGCTTCCAACCATATAGCTTGCCACCCTCTCTGTAGATATACGGGGGAGAAGCAAGGTGTAATCGATTTTTTAAATTGTTCCTGGTGCAATCACATAATCATATGGTGTTATTAGACAGTTATAGTCTTTTCATAAGTATTATAGTTGTCTATCATTCTACTTTGGGATAACATACTTGTCTTGCTTTCTTTTTCCTATATACTACTGAGAAACATTCACTTATTTAGTATAGTGAACGCCAAAATGTTGTTACTCCAAATGGCACATATATGCAAGTCTCACCAGAGGTAACATAATTTCATACAGATTCCAGTTAATACTCTTCACATCCCTCCGTTTCCCTTTTAGTGTGGAAATAAGGGGTCAGGGTTGGGGGCCACGGAGTGTATCTAATCTGACCTAAGCATGCCTTATCTGCATGCACCCATATTCATTATAGTTGCACAAACTCTTACCATCTGGGTATGAGGCAGGGCACGGCTTCAAATGTAGATTTTTGTTGCCAGACCTGGTATCTAGGGTCGGTTGTACCTTTACCTACGGTTTAAATTATAATTTCACTCTCATTGTTTCTTAATTGTAACAACTTTCATACAACATACAATGGATTATTTTTACCTTTTTAATATAAAGGAAGTAGTTAGAGACCTCTGATCTTCCTAGTTTGTGGGTAGTGGCTCCTCGGAGTTCCTGGGGCTCACTCTATCGGAGTCTAGTACAGACAGAAACACATGGTTCTACTTAGAAACTAGTACTTTCTTTTTGGTGTACCGTTTGTACTTTACTATCACCTAGGGCATGTTAACACCTACTGAGGGTTAATTTATTTGATATATTTACCTCTAAGCAAGTCTCATGTAAATGGATAGACGACCTCTTCAATCTTTGTGTTGGTATGTGGGGAAGATTCCACTTGTCTTGATCAGTGTAGTGTATTTATCTAAATGGGCAGTAAATCTTACGTTAGCGACATTGCCTTTATATATGCGTTAAATGTCCTGTAGTTTGTATAAACTAGATGTAAACTGTTCAGTTGCTAGTGGTAGATTGACTTATCTTCCCTTAAAAGGTTAAAACCAAATCCTGAACGGGCATATGTTGGCGCGATTCACTCCGTGAACTGGATATGTTCTGTCAAAGAATAGAAAAGCGCTCGGGTATTACTAATAAGTGGACGGCTGTAGGTCTATCATTTTCATGCAATTACTTTTGTTTCCCTTGGTGTCCTAGAAGTTTACCATTGGTGTGTGGAGAATTGTCTATATTTGTATTATCCATATATATTTAGTAAAAGCATTTGTCAGGGAATCCATTATGTAAATATATAACCATAGGGTTTTTATTTCCTGAAGTTGGTTTAGCTTTCCTATTATTATCTGATGTCTAGGATCACATCTAGTGGGTTACATGTTTTTTACCTTTAATTCGACACCCATTTCTGTCTGTGTGCGGTTATATTATCTAGCACCTCATCTCACTCCGATTGAGGACATCTATGGTGAAAACCAGGTTCACTATTAATTTACGTTACTGGTTTGCTGGCCCTCCCTCGAAGGGGGTTACTCGGTTTTGTCTAAAAAAGCCTCTCAGGTCCTATTTAACTGATCAGCACTTCCCCGCATTACGTGTCTAATCTAATTAAAATTGTCACCGTTGTGGATCGTGGATAGCGCGTCTGCCTCGTTCTCTTTCCATAGATACCGGTGTACAGAGGACGCCGTATTTATACAAAGTTAGAAGGATTGATTAGATACAGCTGTATCGCGCGCATGCGTTCACTCTCGTCACGCCGGATAACTGGTGTCGCCATCTTAAGACGGGGTTCTCTTTAATAGATGTTAAGCTAGCGCACAATGTAAGAATGTTGCAGTCGCTGTATTGATGTTGCATCTCTTTGTAGTTCTTGAATATAGACATAATCCTTGGCCTGTCATCGTTATTCTCTGATATCGTCATAGAGTCGGACTAGGTTGTGACCAAAAACGTGCGCATGCGCAGATTATCAGGGGAGCACGATGATTCGAGACGCCATCTTAAGGTGGTGTACTCGTATTATATATGCCATTTATTGTGACATTCTCTAGAGGTTTCTGAATTATAAAGGTTGTTACAAGGTTTCCTTATTTTGTTTAGGTAGGTTTGGTAATTATTTTTAGCTCATTTCTTTTATGTCTTTTGACATTTTATATCTTTGATCAAAATTGCTAAGCGTTTTTTTAATATAAAACAAACATGACCCTTCGTTTAAGTAATAATTTTTTTGGGAAATATAGCCTCTCACCATTTCAAAGATTCCTATCTATGTTGTTACCGGGTTTCTTATAGGGCTAATTGGTATTATAACGTGCCTTAGACAGATGCATTTTATCTTAGATGGTACCCACATTCAAACATGAAGTGTGTGGGACTATACTGGCAGGCTAGGGTGTTATCTCTATAGTCCCCACACTCAGACATGAAATGTGTTGGACTTTATTGGCAGACTAGGGTGTTATCTTTATGGTCATATGCTGTTTCTATTAGTCCTGTTCGTATCTGTTGGGTATTTCCTCAGATTGGCTCTCTCTACTCTGTGTTGATATTACTACTAAATGTCTCTAGTTACCTCTTATGTTTCGGCTATACACTGGTTCCAGTCATATTAACATTTCCCATTCTTCTCTTGAGTTCAAACCGTTTTTAATGGTATTGAATTTTACCATGAACCATTGTTCCTGTTGTTTCCTCCTATTTTTACTGTTTCCTAATCTTGTTTGTTCCCTTATCCTCTCTAGGATGACCCATCTCAGGTCCTTCTCAGTATGTCCTTTCTCTTTCCAGTGTGCCACTAATGGCGCATTTTCCTTGTTGTTTTTAATTGCAGATTTGTGCTCCGCTATTCTTAGCCTTAGTTATCTGCCTGTTTCTCCTATGTATGCCTGGTTACATGGGCACAGGATCATATATATAACATTTTTGGTTTTGCAGTTGTTCAGGGTTGTAATTTCATGAGTGGCTCCATTATGTTCTACCTTTTTGGTGACCACACATAGTTCACATATGCAGCAATTGCCACACTTGTGATTTCCTACTGCTCTGTTACCTGCAATGGTGGTTTGATTCTCCACTACATCATCCCTGTATGTATGAACTAGGCTGGATCTCAGATTTTTATTTTTTCTGTAAGCATAAAGGGGACGTTCTAGTGGGGTTTCAGCGCCATCATTTAGGATTTTCCAATTATGATTTATTATATTTTTTACCTGATTCGCTATTACTGAGTATTGGCTCACCATTACTATTTTCTCTTGGGTTTTGTTCTTCTCCTTTTTGGTTAGCAGACATTCCCTGTCATAGTATCTGGCTCTTTTGAGGGAGTGATCAACAAGTTTTTTTGGATAGCCTCGATCCTTAAATTTTTGCTTCATTTCTTCAGCATGTCTATAGAAGTCCTCTATCTTGGTACAATTTCTTCTGAGGCGGAGAAATTCTCCAAATGGGATGGAATCTTTTTGGCTTCTCGGGTGATAGCTACCATAGTGCAACACTGTGTTGCGGTCAGATTCCTTTTTGTATAGCTCTACCTTTAGGTGTTTATCTTGGTTTTTTATACAGATATCTAAGAAGTTCACTTGGGTCCTACTGTAGGCAGCTGTGAACCTTAGGTTTACATCCCCTAAATTCAGCCAGGATAGGAATTCTTCCAAGAGTTCTGCTGTTCCCAGCCAAATAAAGAAGATATCGTCTATGAAGCGCGCCCAACCTCGAATATTTTCGTAGTATGGGCTTACTTCATTGTAAATGTGTTTGTTTTCAAGCACACTCACGTAGATGCAAGCCAGGCTCGGCGCACAGGTTGCGCCCATGCTCGTCCCCTTGCGTTGCAGATACAGATCTTTTTTAAATAAAAAAATGTTATTAAGGAGTACCATGGAGACACACTACACTATAAACTCCTTATTTCCTCCTACAATATCAGTCTCATCCAGTAAGGTCTTTATTACCTCGATAGTATCTTGCTGAGGTATATTCGTGTAGAGTGACTCTACATCGAGAGTCACCATGAGTTCATTTTCCTCATTGAACCTCATACCTTCCACTTTGGCTATCATGTCAGCCGTGTCTCTGATGTACGATTTCTGCTTCTCTACTAGTGGTTTAAGGAACCTGTCGGCATATATGCTCAAAGGTTCTAGCAGTGAATCAATGGATGCGACTATAGGTCTAAGTGGAGGGTTGTCTATGTTTTTATGGACTTTCGGAAGTCCATAAAAAGCTGGTGTCTTTGGATTTGTATTATGTAGGAACTTCCATTCATCTTCCGTGATGTCTCCTTTCGTTAAGGCTTGTTGGAGCATTATCCCTACGTCTTTTTTTAGAGTGTTGAGTCTATTCTGTGATATTCTCGTGTAATGTGATTCATTCGATAAGAGGGTCATCACTCTTTGGTCATAGTCCTCAGTGCTGAGGATTACTACTCCTCCACCCTTGTCCGCGGGTTTGATTGTTATCTGTGTATCTTTGGAGAGGGAGTCTATAGCATCTCTTTGGGCTCTAGTGATATTATGGTCCTGAAAATGTTTTTTGTTTAGTACTGTCCCTATCTCTAATTTGACGATTGATTCAAAGATTTCCAAGTTTTTGTCTACCATCCCTAAGCTCGGGGTGAATGTTGATTTGGCCCTACGTCCTGAGTCTTTGGGTGTTTCCCTACTTGGTCTGTTCTCAAAGAAACACCGAAGGCGGATTTTCCTAAAAAAAGCTCTCAGATCTTTTTCTAATTGAAATTTATTAATGCCTGCTGTCGGTACAAAGTTAAAACCCATCCCTAGGACCTGCTGCTCGGTCTCACTTAGCGTTCTACGGGACAGGTTTATTATTGGTGTTTTTTCTAATGCCAGTACACCTTGTTCCTGGTGCGTTTGTATTCTTGAGGGGCATGGTTCTGCTGGTACTCCTGTTCCTGTTCTCTTTGTGCAGGTCTCCTTGTGTATTGACCTTTCCCCCTGCCTAGCCTGCCAGTATAGTCCCACACACTTCATGTTTGAATGTGGGTACCATCTAAGATAAAATGCATCTGTCTAAGGCACGTTATAATACCAATTAGCCCTATTAGAAACCCGGTAACAACATAGATAGGAATCTTTGAAAGGGTGAGAGGCTATATTTCCCAAAAAAATTATTACTTAAACGAAGGGTCATGTTTGTTTTATATTAAAAAAACGCTTAGCAATTTTGATCAAAGATATAAAATGTCAAAAGACATAAAAGAAATGAGCTAAAAATAATTACCAAACCTACCTAAACAAAATAAGGAAACCGTGTAACAACCTTTATAATTCAGAAACCTCTAGAGAATGTCACAATAAATGGCATATATAATACGAGTACACCACCTTAAGATGGCGTCTCGAATCATCGTGCTCCCCTGATAATCTGCGCATGCGCACGTTTTTGGTCACAACCTAGTCCGACTCTATGACGATATCAGAGAATAACGATGACAGGCCAAGGATTATGTCTATATTCAAGAACTACACAAGACTAGAAAAGTGTTCCTGCAGTGGCCAGGTCATTCAATAATGTGTATACATCTCTAATTTAGTCAACACAAATAGTGACAGAAAGAGGAAGAGTGCAAATAAAGTTCATTCAAAAAAATATATTTTTATTTACTTATTATATTTTGTTTTTGTGTGAAAATAGATACATATAAGTTAAATTCTTAGTCAGCGAATTGTCTTTTATAAAGTTCATAGACAATACATGAAATGTTTGAAAAAATTCAGAAAAAACACAAAGACAAATCTAAAATCCATAACAAATAAATAGAAATTCCCCTGAAAAACAATCATACACAGCAACTCACTCACGTGCTGACAGACATTCTACATTCATACTACATACAGAGATGAAAAAGGAACTGGATCCCTATTAGCGAGATGGTTGCGCTAATGTGGTTAAAGGTCAACAAGATGTAGTTGTTGGTCCTTATGGCGGGTCAATATTCAAGAACTACAAAGAGATGCAACATCAATACAGCGACTGCAACATTCTTACATTGTGCGCTAGCTTAACATCTATTAAAGAGAACCCCGTCTTAAGATGGCGACACCAGTTATCCGGCGTGACGAGAGTGAACGCATGCGCGCGATACAGCTGTATCTAATCAATCCTTCTAACTTTGTATAAATATGGCGTCCTCTGTACACCGGTATCTACGGAAAGAGAACGAGGCAGACGCGCTATCCACGATCCACAACGGTGAGAATTTTAATTAGATTAGACACGTAATGCGGGGAAGTGCCGATCAGTTAAATAGGACCTGAGAGGCTTTTTTAGACAAAACTGAGTAACCCCCTTCGAGGGAGGGCCAGCAAACCAGTAACGTAAATTAATAGTGAACCTGGTTTTCACCATAGATGTCCTCAATCGGAGTGAGATGAGGTGCTAGATAATATAACCGCACACAGACAGAAATGGGTGTCGAATTAAAGGTAAAAAACATGTAACCCACTAGATGTGATCCTAGACATCAGATAATAATAGGAAAGCTAAACCAACTTCAGGAAATAAAAACCCTATGGTTATATATTTACATAATGGATTCCCTGACAAATGCTTTTACTAAATATATATGGATAATACAAATATAGACAATTCCCCACACACCAATGGTAAACTTCTAGGACACCAAGGGAAACAAAAGTAATTGCATGAAAATGATAGACCTACAGCCGTCCACTTATTAGTAATACCCGAGCGCTTTTCTATTCTTTGACAGAACATATCCAGTTCACGGAGTGAATCGCGCCAACATATGCCCGTTCAGGATTTGGTTTTAACCTTTTAAGGTAAGATAAGTCAATCTACCACTAGCAACTGAACAGTTTAAATCTAGTTTATACAAACTACAGGACATTTAACGCATATATAAAGGCAATGTCGCTAACGTGAGATTTCCTGACCATTTAGATAAATACACTACACTGATCAAGACAAGTGGAATCTTCCCCACATACCAACACAAAGATTGAAGAGGTCGTCTATCCATATACATGAGACTTGCTTAGAGGTAAATATATCAAATAAATTAACCCGCAGTAGGTGTTAACATGCCCTAGGTGATAGTAAAGTACAAACGGTACACCAAAAAGAAAGTACTAGTTTCTAAGTAGAACCATGTGTTTCTGTCTGTACTAGACTCCGATAGAGTGAGCCCCAGGAACTCCGAGGAGCCACTACCCACAAACTAGGAAGATCAGAGGTCTCTAACTACTTCCTTTATATTAAAAAGGTAAAAATAATCCATTGTATGTTGTATGAAAGTTGTTACAATTAAGAAACAATGAGAGTGAAATTATAATTTAAACCGTAGGTAAAGGTACAACCGACCCTAGATACCAGGTCTGGCAACAAAAATCTACATTTGAAGCCGTGCCCTGCCTCATACCCAGATGGTAAGAGTTTGTGCAACTATAATGAATATGGGTGCATGCAGATAAGGCATGCTTACGTCAGATTAGATACACTCCGTGGCCCCCAACCCTGACCCCTTATTTCCACACTAAAAGGGAAACGGAGGGATGTGAAGAGTATTAACTGGAATCTGTATGAAATTATGTTACCTCTGGTGAGACTTGCATATATGTGCCATTTGGAGTAACAACATTTTGGCGTTCACTATACTAAATAAGTGAATGTTTCTCAGTAGTATATAGGAAAAAGAAAGCGAGACAAGTATGTTATCCCAAAGTAGAATGATAGACAACTACAATACTTATGAAAAGACTATAACTGTCTAATAACACCATATGATTATGTGATTGCACCAGGAACAATTTAAAAAATCGATTACACCTTGCTTCTCCCCCATATATCTACAGAGAGGGTGGCAAGCTATATGATTGGAAGCCGGTGACCCCAAAGCAACGGCAGTCCTGAGGAAGGTGCCACAGTATCTAATGTTCCTCGCACCGAAACGCGTCGACGCATTTTTTATATAGAATCCAAACAAGGTCTAGTGAAAATCTGATACGCACGTATAAGTGGTACTGTTGGATGTCACTCTTTGATCAACTAATGACTGTTGGATCCAACAATCAGGAGTGGTAAAGATACTAGTTAGCCACACTATAGGGGGTTCAGTGTTTTTTATTGTGATTTGATGTAATTTGTGTCTACAATCTTTTTTACAGTACATGAATGTGATATTTAATATTTGACTTGTTTTTGAATATGTATGTAATGAATTGCAGTAAATTGATATGATTACTTATGTTTTTTAAGAAAACCTTTTCAAAGATCGCTCTTTGAAATTTTAATTTACTTATTTGGTTGTAAACTCTTTTATGCTTTAATTAAAAAGACTGTGAACGTTCAAATTTTAGTGTGGAAATTTAAAATTCTTTTCATATAGTTCCCTGTATATGACGGTTGAATGGCTGGTTAGTTAGGTATGGTATTAGAATAAGCCCATACTAAAGTGTGCACCCAGGGATTTCCCTTTGACTGACTGCAATGTTAAACATGCAGGGGGGAGAAGGAGACAGTCACAGCCAGAGGAGAGGCAATGAGCGGAGTACCAGGGGAGCCCAAGAGAGCAGGGGGAGGAGAGTGAGTGGCTGTGAAAGTTAAAGGCGCTGAGCCAGGGAAACACTAGTCGAGAATAAAAACAAGTACTTAAAATGTCTGTTGTCCTGGCAGGGAGTGTAGCGTAACATCCAGAGCTTCTGACTTTGGAACTGGGGAAATGGGGTCAAGCCTCAGCGTTAGCTCTCCCATGGTGAAACATAAAAGCGGGCGCACCCATACCAAAAGCGGATACTCTGCCTACACAGAAGTAATAAATAAAATGAAACATGAAGCGCAGCACCCGTCCGTGAACTGGGTGCTGTGCTGATAAAGCAAAATAAAATGTGTTTACACACTGGTTACAGAATGCAAGAGCGGCATCTGAGAAGTTGGCGCCATGCTGATATACAAGCAGAGGCAAACCCCCCCCCCCAAAAAAAATATAGTGCCCATGAAGAAAATAAAGAAAAACAAGTGGAAGAGGACAAGTCCTGGCGGCGGTCAATGGGAGTCAACAATTGAGAAAAAAGGTGGGACAAGCAGGAACCATCATCCAATTAGAAGTAATGTTTTTTAAAGGACACTTACAAAAGTCAATCAGGAGCTGGAGGCGGGCTCTAAGCCCATAGACTGAACACAGATTGTCGAGCGACAGTGCATGCGCTGCCTAGGCTCGAGCTAAAAACCCACTCATTGTGGTGACGGAGAGGAGCAGTGAACAAGTCTAAAGGAAGTGACACACTTGTTTCGATGCTTTATCATGGAAGAAGGTTTTTGGGCAGTAATGTATTTCCCTGAAATGCAAGATAACGGGGATGTGGCCACAGGAAGTGATGCCCTCGTGACATGAAGCGTCGGGGGACTCTCGTTGATGGATGTCTGGTGGTGCCATTGATGTGGGGGAAGTGGGCTGGAGGAGTTACAGACTGCTCCCTAGCAGAAGTTGCCATAAGGGGGTTTCTAGCTGCCTTAGGCTGAGATGACGCTGAGAGGAACTGACGGAATGTGGGATGCATAGCAGCTACATTCTGTTCAAAAAGTACCTTTGTTAGGAAGCAGAAACAGGTCGCACTACAGGAAGCCACAGCCTCGTTCTCCCGCTCACACAAGAGCAGATCATCAATGGCAACGTCAAGGCGGGTCACATAGCAGGGGGCCCTCCTATCTACGTCAGTGTGTCTACCGCATACCCAGGCCCGAAATCATGGGTTTCATACCTTTGTCTTGTCCACTTCTGCAGTATGAAAGGCCCTGTTCCTAGTGCATTGTTGACCGTTAAGGGTGTTTAGGCCACGTGACTAACATAGCAATCTCTGCTAACCTGCACTCACTAATTAGGGTTGGCTGAGCAATCATCTGCCTGCTCGCGGAACTCCATAGCCCTTGGCGGAGTTTTTAGGTAGCTACGCGAATTCCGTGGAATTAAACTCTGTAAACTTCTCCCGGGCCTAATCTTGATAGAAAGGACAGAAAGGATTCTCTGTTCCTAGTGAGAAGATTGATGGATCACATACAACGTTGACGATGACATAGAGCAACATGAGTGTGACACGGTTGCCACAAGGATCTCTATATCTTCGTCCCCAACCTTTCCAACACGCTCGTCAACGAAGACCTAATACTCCGACCATCAAAATTAAAACAGACATTAATTGTGTGTAGTTCCTTAACACTGTCAAGGAAATACAGATTTTGTGTGTGTATGGTTAAAGAAACATTTGGTGTAAATTAGAACATAGCTACAATCACACAGACTCCATCCTTGGCATCCAGGACTAAAATTAAGGCCCATTAAAATTTGTAAAGGTGCAGTCCTTTGGGCCTCATTGTTGCCCGAGATCAAGACTAAGGGATGGCTGAAGAGATCACAGCCTCTTCTACCACCGTAGCGACCAATCAAATTGCCCCAATGACCGTCCAAGTCCATTCATGGGAAACAACAAGGCGGCTCTCTGACACGCCCATTGTGTTGCTTGTGCATCCATTTTATTGGCGCACTCGTGGCACAAAGTGCCTTTGCCTGGCTATTCATGGCCGCCTAGATATGGAGTAAGGCAAATCAGTGCAAGTCGCTGCGTTGCCTCACTCTGCATCGAAGAGGCATTCCATGGGCGTTGCGATGGGCGTTTCCTTGCAAAACACAAGGATTTTGACGCAATCCCAGATTTACAAGGACTTGCAAACCTGGGAATGCGTCAAAGCCCGCGCCTCCCAGAGGAGGCGCAACAAGGAGTGATTATGCATTTCTCCTTGTGTTTTCCTCTGCATTCTGCAGCACACACAGAAGGAGGAAAAAGTCTCAACTGATTTTGTGCAGGAAGGTGTCTCTTACTACACAAAAAGCCTTCATTCCTACAACGCAGACACCATTGCACATGGTGCAAGTGTGCCTGGGTCGGTGCAAAACACACAAGATGATGGACGGAATGTTGCACATTGGCAAAACATTCACCCCCAGTCACAGATCTGGGTTTAATCCATCGTTATTTTGCTCACCAAACCACCCCAGTTCAGACATGGCCATATGCAAATCTGTCTGACCCTGTGCTTCATGGGAACAGTCCAGCCCGAACTGCCAAGCCATGTCTTTCCTGGACTGGAATCAAGCATCCTAGGACCGGTTTCTGGCTATCAGCCGTCATCAGCCAGGATAGCTTGAATCCAGTGGCAAAGTGAGCATGGGACCCACATCTTGGCATACCCTTCCCACATAGGGTGAACAGCAAAACACATAAGTTGATGGACGGAATGTTGCACATTGGCAAAACATTCACCCCCAGTCACATATCTGGGTTTCATCCATCGTTATTTTGCTCACCACGCCACCCCAGTTCAAACATGGCCATATGCAAATCAGTCTTGACCCTGTGCCTCATAGGAACAGTCCAGCCCGAATTTCTGGATGCCCAATACTTGGGCCTTCTAAACAAAGCTACCCTGTAGGCTAGACTACTTGCAGCAAAGAAAACCAACCAAACCCATCTTGGAATGAAGTAGTTGAGAGGCTTCACGCGACCTTGGTCATTAGTTGTGCTTGTGGGCAGGAAGAGGTGTTGCACCACGGTGGGAATGCACATTTGTTCCTTCAATTACAATTTAAACCACCAGGAATGGGGATTAACTGTGTATTTTTCGAGGCAGAATTCTGCTCCGACTTCCCAGTTCTATGTGATTCACTGCACACATTGTCCACTTGCTCTGAGCAGGTGAGGAATGCTTGTGACAGGGCTGGTGCGGTGCAGAGAGTGCGTGATGCTGCTGGGGAGAGTGGCGGATGGAGAATGCTGCTAGGCGGGGTGAAGCACTACCTTTCCCCCTGCCTTGGATGGGGGTCGGACAAGGCCAAATGAATGGGGCAGGCTTGTTGTGCGTCCACTCCCAGCATATTTTACCACCTGGATTTTCTGGCACGTAGAATCTGGTCTACTATTCCAGCAAATGGAAACTCTGGCTCCTGGAACACTGCCCAGCATATAAATGAGTGGAATGGAATGTCTTGTAGAGATGACACCCCGCTCCACTCGGAATTGAGAATATCATTTGACTTGACCAGTGACACAATCACTGCATTCACCCACACCTTCACAGGGTGAGGAGAGCCCTGCTTTGAAGAACAGTAACCGCACACTCACCCACTCTTTCAAAATGCCAAAATGCATAAAAATCTTAAATATATGAAATTATAGTACCGGACGGCTGTTCGATCACAGGTCTGGTGCAATGATAAGTCTAAGATTCAAGTTTCAAGACTGTCCCGCAGTGGCGGCTGGTGAAATGCGATCATAGTGGGGCATAAAGTGTCCACCAAATGTGCAGCATGTCAGTGTTAGCTCAAGCTGATCAAGGAGTGCTTGCTGGAAACAAACCCAAAGATCTTTTTGTGAAAACGCACGGTAAAATGGTGTCTTTTCTCAAAAATACTCAAGCGATACACAAGGGTTAATTGCGTGGTCCCTGATAAGTGCAACAAAAGTGTTTAGTTTCCTCTCTGAATCAATTCTGATTTAAGCATGATGTTTCAAGAAATCTATGCACATGCATAGATACCTGTAGGAATGCATTATGCATGTATGACTACATTTACACTTAGCTGTATGAAGGGTATGTACGTTTGCATAACAAAATGCACATGTTTTTACATATATACAGAAGGTATGCATATGCACATACGTCCATGCATAAATTGACGCATTCTTTTAAATCCACATAAATATTCACAGGCATGCCTCAGACACATTCAGTGTACACGTGTCTTTGCAAAGAATCATTTCTTTATAAATGTTGTTCAGTGCTATATTTCTATACTGTCGAGCTGTTTGGCTAGTGCACCCCATCTTTGTTTACTATCAGGTGTTGGGGGCTGGACCAGGCTTTGTGTCTAGTAATTGAAGTTCTTTCAGGCATCTGAAATTGACCCGTTAAAGTAATAAATAGATTATCCCGTCCTATTCGTCTTTGCATCACGCTCCTTGTAGCTCTACATCTGTAGTAGAAAACAATAGAAATAATAAAATGACTGGATAAACAGCTCCGACCTGGTAGGCTTAAGGGGAAATCATTCGATTAATTGGGTGCTATGAAACCAGTGCTTAATTTGTAAACTGAAAAGTGCCAGGGCTCTCCTCAGGAGGCAGTGCTAACAAGAGAAAAGTACTGGTGCAAGCTGGCTCCTGACTAGAGCCCCAACATTTATTATTCTGGAGCGGACTTTGCCTAATGGCTAGAGCTGCCGATTTAGGACCTGGGGAACCGGGGTCAGGTATTGGTATAGCTCAACCTCCTGGGATTCTGTGAAGAATCACTTGCCTCCCAATCGAGTCATTTAAATGGTGCTATAAGCACCGGTGCTGAGGATTAGGTGCTTGTGCTGAGCACCGGAAAGTACCTGCTCAAATCAAGCACTGTATGAAACTGCCTTTCTGTAGAACTTTGCTTGAAACACAAATCAGCAAGCTGAAATAAGTACAGAGATCTGGGCCTAAATCCATCGTTTTTTTGCACTCCACACCACCCCAGTTCAGAATTGGCCATATGCAAATCCGCCTTGACCCTGTGCCTCATGGGAACAGTCCAGCCCGAGCTGCCAAGCCATGTCTTCCCTGGACCGGAATCAAGCATCCTAGGACCGGTTTCTGGCTATCAGCCGTCTTCAGCCAGGTTAGCTTGACTCCAGTGGTGTGGAAAACTGATAGCCAGAAACCGGTCCCAGGATGCTTGATTCCGGTCCAGGGAAGACATGGCTTGGCAGTTCGGGCTGGACTGTTCCCATGAGGCACAGGGTCAAGGCTGATTTGCATATGGCCATGTCTGAACTGGGGTGGTGTGGAGTGCAAAAAAACGATGGATTCAGGCCCAGATCTCTGCACTGGGGGGAATGTATGACATTGTTCTGTCCATCAATTGTTGTTTTTGCATTTGTCACCCCGAGTGGGCTGGGTATGCTCAAACGTGAGTTCCGTGCTCTCCACACCACTGGAGTCAAGCTATCCTGGCTGAAGACGGCTGATAGCCAAAAACCAGTCCTAGGATGCCTGATTCCGGTCCAGGGAAGACATGGCTTGGCAGTTCGGGCTGGACTGTTCCCATGAGGCACAGGGTCAAGACTGATTTGCATATGGCATGTCTGAACTGGGGTGGTGTGGAGTGCAAAAAAACGATGGATTTAGGCCCAGATCTCTGCACTGGGGGGAATGTATGACTTTGTTCTGCATTCTCTCCATCAACTGTTCTTTGTGATTTGTTTCTGAGCAGCAGCTGGTAGGCCAGAATCTCATAGGGTTAATTAGACCTTACAAATGCACAATAATTCTGATAGAGAAATAAAGACTAGAGAAGATAAATATATATATAGTTTACAGTGCAATAAAAAGATCTACCGAAACGCCCTAAAGTTCGTAGAATCCCAATGTAAAATGTGCACATTTTAAAGCATAGTATGTGCTTTTCTTTAATTTTATGCAAAAACAACAAGGCACTGACAGAATGCAGAAAAATGTCCTACATTCAACCCAGTAAAGAGATCTGGGCCTAAATCCACCTTTTTTTGCTCACCTTGCCATTCCAGTTTGAACCCAGCCATATGCAAATCAGATTTAAGCGGCCCAGATCTCTGTACTGGGGTGAATGTATGAGATTGTTGTGCATTCTGTCCATCAAATGGTCATTTTGCATTTCTTTAACTTTAAAGTGCCGACAATACACTATATAAATGTACATGCATACAGTGTATACTCATGGCTTGGTACTGCAGGGTGGAACTGAGTGGTAACAAACACGATTATAGAAAACATTATTTTGCGTTGCATTTCCCACAATAAATTCAGCGACGCGCCATGAAGTTCCCTGTCTCGTCTCTTCCTAAAGTTGCTCGTGTAATGGCAGCGGTTGACCCCTCTTTGGGTGAAGGGCGGATGATGGCGGTGTCCGTGGCATTAAGAACCGAGGCGGCCCTCGCTTGCCTCTTTAAAGGTTGCCGCCGGGGCTGATTTAAGGTTTCAGGATCCGCGAGCCCGAGAGGCGGGAGCAGCGCGCGCCTTGAAATGTTAAAAGTAATCTGAGGCAATTCCGCCTGTTCTGCAGGCGAATCACTGCTTATGCAGCCGGGAACCGCTGCTCCCGGCACTGAAACTTCTGTTGTGCACGCCACAGACTCAGTGAACCTCCCTGGCACCCAGGAGCTGGTGCACTCAGCTCATAAAAGTACCATGGACTTGGTACCACCTCAGTGAACCCCCTGGCATCCAGGAGGAGGTAAACCCAGCTCATAAACTCCTTATGGACTCTCTACTCCCGTGGTACCGAGTACATAAGAAGTTTATGATCTTAGAGTACCCGCTCATTGGTGTCAGGGACATTAACAGCGGGTGCTACGAGTCCATACGAAGTTTATGAGCTGAGAGCACCAGCTCCTGCGTTACATGGACATTAGCAGCCGGTGTACTGAGTACATAAGGGGAAACATCCTTAACAACGCAACTTTCACAACGCACTACCATTAAGGCGAAACTATTACAACGCAGGATCCATTACAACGCATGCCATTACAACGCATGCCATTACAATGTAAGTATGGGTAAGTATTTAATTTAATTTAATTTTAACCCCTACACCATCCAACACTTTCCCTACTGTTACGCCCCCCTGGAGTTAGAATAGTAATTTTAACCCCTACAATATCCAACACTTACACTAAAAAATACTTACCCATACTTACGTTGAAATGGCATGCGTTGCAATGACATGCGTTGTAATGGATCCTGCGTTGTAAAACTTTCATTGTAATGGTATGCGTTGTGAATGTATGCGTTGTAACGTCATACATCCGTGAAGTTCATGAGCGGATGTATGACGTTACAACGCATACATTCACAACGCATACCATTACAATGAAAGTTTTACAACGCAGGATCCATTACAACGCATGTCATTGCAACGCATGCCATTTCAACGTAAGTATGGGTAAGTATTTTTTAGTGTAAGTGTTGGATATTGTAGGGGTTAAAATTACTATTCTAACTCCAGGGGGGCGTAACAGTAGGGAAAGTGTTGGATGGTGTAGGGGTTAAAATTAAATTAAATTAAATACTTACCCATACTTACATTGTAATGGCATGCGTTGTAATGGCATGCGTTGTAATGGATCCTGCGTTGTAATAGTTTCGCCTTAATGGTAGTGCGTTGTGAAAGTTGCGTTGTTAAGGATGTTTCCCCTTATGTACTCAGTACACCGGCTGCTAATGTCCATGTAACGCAGGAGCTGGTGCTCTCAGCTCATAAACTTCGTATGGACTCGTAGCACCCGCTGTTAATGTCCCTGACACCAATGAGCGGGTACTCTAAGATCATAAACTTCTTATGTACTCGGTACACCCGCTGCTAATGTCCCTGGCACCAATGAGCAGGTACACTCAGCTAATAAACTTCTTTTAATGTCGGTACTCCGGCTACTAATGTCCCTGGCACCCAGGAGCTGGTACACTCAGCTCATAAACTTCTTTTAATGTCGGTACTCCAGCTGCTAATGTCTCTGGCACCAATGAGCGGGTACACTCAGCTCATAAACTTCTTATGTACTCGGTACAACCTCAGTGAACCTCCCTGGCACCCGGGAGCAGGTACTCTCAGCTCATAAACTTCGTATGGAGTCGTTACACCTGCTGCTAATGTGTCCAGGGCACCCAGGAGCAGGTAGTATCAGCACAAAAACCTCTTATGTACTTGTTACACCTACTGGTAATGTCCCTGGTACCCAGGACCTGGTGCACTCAGCTCATAAATGTAGGAGAGTAGGGTCTGCTTCCTGTGGTCAGCCCCACTTTTTGCTGTGATTTTCTGGTTTTTCGACTTTAGACTGGCTGTGGCCCTGCTAATCAGGACCACAGCCTAGATGTTCTCTCTCTAAATTGATACCATGTACTTTAGGTACATACCAGATTGGGTATTGGGTCACCCTTGTGAGCCCCTGTATAGTGTACCATAGGTATCCAGGGCATAGGTGCATCCAAGACCTACCAGGGGATGCAGCATGTATTATGCCACCCCTGGCTGGCCATCCAAACTGACACCACAGGCTGTTCACCCAGCCTGGGTAAGGTGGTGTAATCACCCCTTACTTAGATATAGTATACCTATATCAACCTTATATATAGACACATAGTAACCTATAAGTCACTCCTATGGCAGGCCTTATCAATCCTGGAGGCAGAGTGCTTGGTTTTATGTGAGAGGGTGCCCTAGCATGAGCTGAGCCCCTCTGCAGCTTTTGGAACCATCTCCTTATAGCTGTTCTATGATATAGCCAAACCATATACTCTTAAGTGCATTATAATCCTGGCGGTTAATGCTAACTTTGGTTTGGCTTTATCAAAACATGTCATGTAAGGTGTCAAACACTTTGGAATACTACCCCCCCCGTCAGTCCTGGCAGCGGGGTAGCATTCCACCCTTCTAGAGGGAGAAGACATGTAGTTACTGGTAAACCCGGTTAAAGTAAAACTGAGCCTCAACATCACAAAATGGATGCTGCTGCCACAGCCACGAGTCCGACCTCCTGCTGCTGGACGAAACTTCGGCAGGGAAGGCCTGGAAAATAGGTTTCCTATCAGGGGAGGTGCTGGCACCACCCCAGAGACAGGCTTTAGTGTATTGGGGCAGGGAGGGCTGCATTCAGAAATGCTTTTCCAGACACTGCCTGGGGCACACAAGGTGCTCCATGCATAGCCAGGTTCAAACCAGTTGCTGGGGCACTCCAGTCCCGCTCTGGCCCAAAACTGTACAAAGGGAAAAGGGTGTAACCACCCCCTTCTCAGGTCCATCCATAGGAGGGACCTAGCCAGGTAGTCCAGCCCCTAACCTTAGTGTAAGTATAAGAGCTATGTCCCCAGGACTTCAGATATCCCTGGACGAATCTTCACAAGACATATCCCAGACCTTTAACATTCCATTTCAACTGGAAGACGGAAGACATCTCTCTTGTGGTCAAGGAGTGACCACCCTGTGCAAACAGGCACCACCAGTAACTTGCCGGACTGCATTGTTGATGCTCCGGCTGGAACCCAAGACTCTGCGACACAGGACACAGACCTCCAGGCATCTCTGACCCTGCTCGAGGACTCCAGCAAAGCTGAGACCCATAGCGGACATGAGAGACGTGGGACCGGAACTCCTGGACATCCTGCATTTTGCTAACTGCTCGACTCCCAAGGTACTCTTGCAGTTGTGCATTGGGGCACGAGAAGCCCCAGACCCGAGCATCATTTGCACTGAAGCTCAGCCCTTCACACTCCACGAGTGCCGCGTGGGGCCTGCTCTTGCATTTCAGCTTGATGTGTCTTCCCGTTACTAGCTCGCTGGTTAGTGAGCCCTCCAAAGACTTTCTTTTGATTCTGAACTGCTTTCTTGGTTGCTCCAGACTTGCTCCAGCTTCCCCGCAAAGGAGAAGCGCCACAGACCTTGCTGGTCTGCACCAAAGCCAATCTTCACTTCCTGCGTGGGTTGGTTTGACAAGGCTTGTTGGGTCCAATCCTGATACCGACACCGCAGTCAACTAGATACTTTGGGGGACAGCTCAAATCGAGCTCCTGGTTGTTGTCGACACCTCCTGGACCTCGTGGCTGCGGAGACAAGCTTCACCTCCTCACCTGAGATCATCGCGACATCGCCTGGTTCCTTCCTGGTACCTTCCTGGTTACTGGCTAGTGACCCAGACTCTGTCCCTTCTGCTTTCAGGTTCTTCAGATCTTCGATCCACCCTTGGATCCACTCGAACACTTTTCCTCTGGTCGCCTGCAGCACTTCTTTGCAGATCTCCATAGAAAACATCGACGAAACCCGACACCAAAAGGCACCTATTCACCAGGCTTCCCTGGGTGAGGTAACACGAATACTCCGGTGCTCCTGTGGGTCTTGACTCTCGAAGTGTCCTAGTCTCAAGGGGTTTTGTCGTAGTCCATCCGAAAATTCCCTAAAACAATAACTTTGTAACTTTTTCGTTTCCCATAAAAGTCAATGGTAACCCGCGGCTGTGTATAGACACTGCACGCGTCTCCCGTGGGCCTCCTACTTCCTAACCTTTGGTTGCTTAGTGTAGTCCCAGCGATTCCCTAGGCCCTAGGCCTACTTTCTATTCCAGACGTGGTTCTTATACCACTATTTTAGTATACGGTTTGTGAGGCCCCTAGGGCATAACTGTATTTGTGCAACATATCGTATGCTAATTAAGTAACTTGTATTGTGCTTTTACCTCTGACCTCATAAAGAGTGCAGAGGGGTTGTGTTTAGAATAAATGCATATATATTTGATGTATACCTTGTGCGGTGTCCTTTCATTTGGTATTCAAGGGATCATAACTGGTAAAACAGCTTGCTTCACATGCTCTCTGAAGTCTTAGCCTATTGACTGCTAGTCCATGCTACCACTAGGATAGCTTTCTATAAGGTTGACTTTACAACCACCATCAATAAGGGTCGATTAGACTGGTACAAGGTGCCCACTAGATGATGCGGCACAGGGATGAAACTCAAGAAGACAGTTTGAGAGTTCAGAATTCCTGCAGGAAACATCAGAACTCGGTCAGGCGCCTGGTAAAGTCACACTCGGAGTGTGTGGCAAGAGTAAACGAAGCGGAAGCACGCATATCTACCTTAGAAGATGAACTTGTACAACAGAAGAAGGTCATTGAAACTCAACTGGCTACTAAGGAAGATATTACCTGGAAATTGGTTGATTTGGAAAATCGATCCCGAAGAAACAATTTGAGGTTTTTGCAAATTCCCAAGGGCAAGGAGGGATCAGACCCTCGGGGTTTATAATAGAACTATTAAAGAAAGCGTTGCCTGAAATAACAAGATGGGATTGGGAGAGAGAGGCGGAGCGGGTGCACCGTTTTCCTTTTTCCATCAGAGCGAACCAAAGAGACCAGAAGCCGAGAGCTATATATACATATTTCATGGTCTAAAAGGGAGGTGTTAAAAGATTTGGGATACTCATTGGTAGTATCAACAGGGCAAACTAGCATGCTAAGGGGGGTGGCTATTCTTGTTAAACAAAACTATGTTGAAACTGGGCGGACATCAATGGACAAAAATGGACGGTGGGCAATTGCTGAATGCAGCTTTAAAGGAAAGAATTTGACGCTTTGTGCAGTCTATGGAGCTAATGTGGATGATCTGGGAGTTTTGAATGAAGTAAATTTGGAATTGGCCACTTGGCGACAACCCTTGGTACTATGTGGAGATATTAATATCAATTTGACGAACAGAGCATTGCAGGATGGGGCTGATAAATATATGGGGCGTAAACCAAAAGTTTATAGGGCTTTGCATAATTTTGTGAGTGCTCAAGGGCTGGTGGATGTGTGGGGTAATTTGAGGACACAGGATAGTGGGTTTACATTTTATTCTTATCCCCACAAGAAGTTGGTGAGATTGGTCTACTTTTTCTCCCCAGTGTCACTACTGGTTGGAGCTACAGTGAGTGTTTATCCTAGGGTCTCATCGGATCATGCTCCCATAGTACTGGAGATACAAGGAGGTTCAAATAGACCTAAATGTCCAAACTTTACGTATGATCAGAAGCTGGGGTTAAACAATGAGTTTAAGGATCATATGGAAAGGTGGATTCGTTTTTTTTTCAGAATAATAAAGGAATGGCCACTGTTGATATAGTTTGGGATACCTTTAAAGCAGGGTTTCGCGGTGAATGTATGAGCTTTAATTTCTGGCAGCAAAAAAAAATTAAACAAGAACTAGCTATGTTATATGGACATTTAATTCAGTCTGAAATCTCACCAACCAATGGTGTTGTTAGAGGTTTAAATGATTTAGCAGATTTAGAGAATAAGGTGGCAATAGATAGAGCAAAGGTGGTGGGTTTCTGGAGCGTAGAGAACGCAAGAAAGTATTTAACATCTAGAATGGAAAAACATGAGTATGGTGAAACAATTGGGAAGAGGTTGGCTGTCCAGCTACGGATGAAGGAGTCGGCCAGAAACATTCAGGCGATGAAAGATGTCATGGGCGTGTCCCATTCTGATCCTCAGCAGATCCTTAAAAGTTTTCAGCAGTTTTATTCTGAGTTATATGCACAGCAAAGGGGGATAGGGGATGGATTAGACTGGGTGGAAATGCTCGCAGTGGACCTAAAAATACTAGATCCTATACTAGCTCAGGAACTTGAATCCTTAATAACTGAGGAGGAGTTGGAAATAGCAGTTAATAGTCTTGCTTTTGGTAAAGCCGCAGGCCCTGACAGAATACCTAGTGAGGTTTATAGACAGTTCTATAAAATTATTAAGAATGAGCTGCTAGCTGTTATGCAGATGGCCCAGGCGGGCTTCCCTACCAGTTCATGGTCAGACGCTACGATAGCGGTATTTTGCAAGAAGGGTAAGCCGCCGGAACAGGTAGGATCCTACCGTCCAATATCTTTACTAAATGCTGACAATAAAATTTACTCTAAAATCCTTGCCAATCGACTATCTGAATGCATGGTGTCTTTAGTATCACAACAACAGCATGGTTTTATACCAAAAAGAGGAACGGTAGAGCATGTTAATAAGGTTATCACGCTATTTGATATGGCAGCTGTGAATAAAAACGAGCTAGCGCTTATTCTACTTGATGCTGAAAAAGCGTTTGATCGGGTTCATTGGAGTTATATGTGGAGACTTATGGAAGAAATGGGATTTGGATCAAAATTTATTGTTGCCTTGCTGTCTCTTTATTTAACCCCTACGGCTAAGATCTCTGCTATGGGCCTACTTTTGGATTCCTTAAATATTGCACGGGGAACTCGACAAGGATGCCCGTGCTCCCTCCTTTTGTTTGCCTTATATATTAACCCCTTTATTGAGTTACTAGCAGCCCGCCCCGGCCTTGCGCGGGGCAGAAAGGGGCTGAGGGCAGCATCACAGCAGGAGAGGCGCAGCAGAGCGGCCGCTTCTGCCCACGCTTTGTTTCCCCCGACGTCCCGACTTTCACTCTCTGTTCATGGCCCACGCCCGTACCTCGCTGCGCACCCGCGGATGCTTGACTTACCTCATCCACCGCTCCTCCCCGCGCTGCTGTGTTCACCACTCCACTGCTCCCCTGCTTCTCGCCGCTCCTGACCACTTGTCCGCTACCTCATCTGCCGCTCCTCCCCGTGCTGCCACTGCTCCTCCGCTTCTCGCCGTTCCTTTCCGCTTGTCCTCCGCAGCTCCTCCCCGCGCTCATGTCCTCCGCTCTTCCTGTTGCTCCTTAACGCCGCTCCTCCACGCGCTCCCGATGTCATCACGCAGACGTCGCGGCCAGCGCTACTTTCTAGGGACTACTTTATTTTTATTCGTAAATGTTTTAAATAACGTATATTTTTTATTTTTATATCGCCTATGTCCTTCTGCTTGCCCTGAGTTTTTCATAGATGTCTTGGGTGTTTAGATTGGTGGTGTACTTTTCGATTTTACCTGGCTCCAAGGACAGACTTCTCTCTTTATAATAGTAGAATAGATTGAGTCGTAGCAACCTGATCCCACCTTATCGTGTGTCTGAATAATTTTTTTCTGTTTTTGCGTATGCGGATGACATTGCTGTGGCAACAATTAATCCAGGCACCGCTATTAAAGAAATTGAGCGGTTGGCGAAGGAGTTTGGAAGAGTAGCGGGATACAATTAAATGAGTCGAAAACTCAGATTTTATGCTCGGACTCATTAGCTTGGCAGGACGAGAGAGTGGCGAAAGAGGCTATGTATTTAGGCATTCAGTTAAAGGCTAATATGACCGAGATAGTGGAAGGTAACTGGAATACACCAATGGCTACAATTAAGAACTCTCTGGATAGGTGGGAACGACTGCATCTTACCATTATTGGACGGTCAAATATTATAAAAATGAACGTGCTACCAAAGGTACTTTATTTGTTTAGGTCAATACTTCTAGAAATCACCAAAGATAGGATACAGGCTCTACAGTCGGTGTGTGGTAAATGTATTTGGAGCCCAGGTAGACCTAGCAATGAAATATATGACACTACCATCTGCTAGGGGAGGGATGGGGGTGCCTGATTTCTTTCTATATTATGTAGTTTGTTTTTTACTCAAGATGAGGGTATTGATAACGGGGGAGTCCACTGAGGACGCGGCTTCTGCCCCCTCTATTTTTGAAATGCAGTTAGGTTCAATTGCGAAACAATCATTATTTATTGAGCCAGATGGGAGTTATTATAAACGGACTCGTTTTAAGGTAGTGGTTGCTGCATTTAAGGTTTGGAAATTTCTTATTATACTCCTTTTAATACTTTTATGCTTCTTCCCGGGATATTTTCGGATGACATGGCAATAAAGTGGCAGAGGAAGATGGTGAGAATGTTAGGTGATATGTATAAGGAGGATCGGACTTGTAAATCATTTGATGAGTTAAAGGATCAATTCTTTTTTCCCAGGATTTTTTTTTTTAATTTTTACAAATACAGGATTATTTATTTCGACGAAGGGTGGTCTTTCAGAAAAATAAAGCAGTTGAAGGAGTTAGGGGCAGGTAAAAATAGGAATGTTATACCAGTTACTGCTTACTGGGAAAAGGGATGACCTAGACAAAGTCAGGTTGAAATTGGTGAGCGCACTAGAGGATCCCGAAATAGTTATAGAAGATTTGCTATTGTTATCCAAGGAAGAATTAATGTCTGCAAATTTAAAATCTCAATTTTTTAAAACTTTGTTTGACTTATACTACACTCCGATTCGAATGGCAAAATGGGGAGATGGGAATGATGGTAAATGCTTTCGTTCTAAGGCTGACGATGCAGATAGTATACATATTTTTTTCAGTTGTGTAAAACTTCAATGTTTTATAACAGGAATTGAAAAGTTTCTTGCTCATGTAATAAAAATGCCTGTAGATATAACACCTGCTATTATGTTGTTGGGGAAAATACCGAAGGATCGGTCTGTGGAGCCATTGTATCAATATAGGCATTTTCTTTTCTTTGCTATGACTGTTGCACGGTTATGCATAGCTACTGATTGGCTTCAGGAAAAACCAACTGATTTTCATCAATGGCGTGCTAAAATGTATAGTTTATTTAAGTAGGAGTGGGGTCTCTTTTCAATTAGGGGTTTGTGGAAAAAGAAATTGGGTATAAAAATCTGGAGCGCGTTTCGGGATTACTTTGAGGATTGAAATGTACAGAAAAAATGATGGAACAATGAAAGATAGGGGTTCAAGTATCGTGGGCAGGATGAGATGCTGGATTATTATTTGAACTGTCTTCGCTGTAATGAATTTGTAAATGTATATGAATTTTTGATTTTCTTAACTTGTTTGTGCAATTTGCTGTGAATGTATAAATAAATAAAAAAAACAACAACAAAAAACAAGGTGCCCACTAGAACTAGTGAATGTCTTATGCCAGGCTAACTTCTCACATTGATGTGCAGCGGATGTGATAAGAGCTTGCTGTTGTTTTACCATATAATCTTAAGATATTATTTGAAAGATCACATTATGGTACCTGTAGGTACATATAAATAAAGTTCTTATAATACAAAGTTCTACTGAACTTAGCAGTTGTAGGTGGTAAGGGCTTAGCACACCCTGACTACAACTCCTAGAGAGGTTCTAGTAGGAAACAAGTAGTGTAGGTAGGTGCACACACCACACCTCACTAACAATGTCCTTGGAAGCAGGTGTCACGGTTTAGGTGTGATAGACTTGGACTTCATGTCCCAGAATGCCTGCGGGTGTGTCCGTTCTCTGTGTCTGTTCGGTGGTTCCCCCTCCCTTTCCCATAAGTGCCTCACTTCCTGTACACTCGGGGCTTGTCACCTGGAGTGTTAGCCTTCTTCGAGTTCAGAGTATAGTTTACGTGTGCCAGTGATTCGATCTTGGAACGTTTACTGACTGGATACGTGTGCGGGGTTCCAGACCTTGCATTTTGTTCTCTCCGCGTTCGGCAGGAGCCGCGCTGGGAGTCAGAGGAGACGCCTGCAGAGCAGCGCGGCGTTCCTCACCTTTGACCTGTTGTGCCGTTCTGAGCAGGAAGACTCGTGCAGTACAAGTCGCGCTGAGAGCGGTTCTTTACGCTTTCAGATTTTCCTTTTCTTCTTCGTGGGAGCCGTGACATTTCCTTGGATCAACGGTTCCCGGATTGTGTTTGTTTTCCGAAGCCTCAACTTAGCAGTTAGGGTGGACATCTAGGCTGGGTGTCAGTTCAGAAGGGGAACTCTAACGAACATTAAGGAGGCAAGTGAATTACTTTATGGACGAACACTGGACCTATTAAGGTATTTCTCTTCTCTGGAAACACCAGTAGCTGAAAAGTTCAAAGCCCTATGCTTTTTTTTGGCTTTCTGTTAAGACATTCAATATACAAAACTGTGAGGTGCTGCTGGTTCGTTTTCTTTTCTTCCATTGTTTTTTTACTTTATTTTTGCTACTCCTGGATTACTTGGATGTTTGTGGCAGCTTCTATCAGTGAGTGTCATTGTAAACTACACTTATAGTATATGTCAAGACCAGGAAAAGGGGGGGGAGTACTTACAGTGTTTCTTGTGTATTTCTGCAGGTACACAGATCATAGCCCCGATGTGAGGGTCCCACTGTCCTTCTGTGCTGTAGATGATTTCTGGCTGCCAGTCCTTTATATTTTATTTCTCCACTTTTCCCCTTCCCTGGGTGGGGTTCTCTGGGTGAGGTGTTATCTGAATCGCTCACTTGGAGTACCTTCCCTAGGGAGGAGTGAATCTAGCATCTGCCTTGCTCCCGCCTTGTCTGGAACTACAGGTGGGTCAATCTGTTCTGAAGTGTGACAGAGTGACAAGCCCAAGTATTCAAAACGGCCTGAGCGATGGATACTAATACGGTCTTGACTACTCTGTTGGAGTCCCTTACAGCATTGAGACTGGAAGTGGATACTTTCAGAGGAGAGAATCAGGAAATGCGGAACGAGGTTAGTCAGTTACGAGGTGAAATATCAAGTTTAACCAGGACTAGCCCCTCCAGTTCTAAAGGCGCCCCATATATCAGGCCCGCAACCCTACAGTCTCCCTCTCAAAACCCTTCCCTCTTAGCTCAAGGGACACAAGGCCCTTCCACCATACAGGTTATTCAACCAGTGCAATTACCTTTAGCTCCTCCTGAGAGGTTTTTAGGGGATCCTAAAAAATTTGGTACATTTTTAGGGCAGTGTAAGTTACACTTCATGTGCAAACCCGCTGTCTTTCCTGACGACTATTCGAAGACAGCCTTCATGTTATCTTACTTAGGCGGCAACGCAGCCACCTGGTCATTCCCTCTTATTGATAGGAATGATCCAGTCCTAGCCAAGTATGACGATTTTTGTGAAGAGATGCGCAAGTTATTTGACAGGAAGGCCCATATGCTATCCTTAGACAGAGAGCTTATCACACTTAAACAAGGGTCACAGGATTTGTTAACATATATAACGAACTTTAATCGTCTTGTTGTTGAGACTGACTGGCCGCCTGCCAAAAGATTTTCCTTGTTCTATCAGGGATTGAGAGGGGAATTAAAGGATGTGCTGGCTCAGGTGGTGAATATGCCGTCCTCATGTGAAGAGCTCATTGACCTCACGGTTCAGTTGGATCATCGACTGCAAGAACGGAAAGGCGACAAAAATCGTTACGAACTGAGATTCCCTTTGTCAAAACCCAAAACAGTGACAGAGGGTGCATCGACTCCCGACACAACTGAACCAATGCAAATAGGAGGAGTAAGAGGCCCCTTAAGTCCAGAGGAAAGAACCCGGAGACGCAATCAGAAACTTTGTATGTACTGTGGAAAGGCGAGGCATTTCATCAAAGACTGCAAAGCCAAAACAAAAAACACACGGAATGTACCTGCAGTTGATTACCTTCTCTCCTCGTCGGGAAACGAGAATGCTCAAGCAAGTCAGAGACCCCTTGTTTGAGCCCAGACCAGGAAAAAGAGGTCTATCATGCATTAGCCAACACCATGCAACCTTCAATGCCGCACATGAACTTGTGTGTCACCATTAAATGGCCAGAAAAGATGCCTGTAATGGTACACGCAATGCTCGATTCAGGAGCTACGGGCAACTTCATTGACCAACAATATGCATTAAGCATTGGGGTACCACGCATCCAGAAAGAAACACCGGAAGCTGTTAAGGCTGTGGATGGATCTGATCTAACATCAGGGCCAGTATGTTACCATACGCGGCAACTGGTCATGCAAATAGGACAAAACCATTATGAGTACATTTCCTTTGACATAATCGATGCTCCCCAGTTTAAATTGATTTTAGGAATGCCCTGGCTGGCCAAACATGACCCTGTTGTGAAATGGGCAGATCGTACCATCTCTCTCAGTTCACAGTATTGTGCAGAGCATTGTACCATTCTTCACATGTGCGAGGAAAATAACACGGAAACTCCTGCCAGTGCCCTAGCTAGCGGAGGAAGAAGCTTGAGAGTTAACGCCATCACGACTCTCCCAGAGGTTTACCAGAAGTTTCGGGATGTCTTCAGTGAAAAAGAAGCCAGCAAACTACCTCCACACAGGGAATATGACTGTGTCATAGAGCTAGAACCAGGAGCCAGTATCCCTTGTAGCAGAATATACGCCCTCACTGAGGCTGAAAACACCTATCTTCAACAGTATCTGCACAAAATGCTCCAGTCAGGTTTTATTCGTCCTTCTACATCCCCTGCTTCCTCGCCTCTGTTCTTTATCCCGAAGAGGGAGGGGGGAATGCGAACCTGCATCGACTATAGAGCCATCAATAGAGTCACCCGAAAGAACCGATATCCTCTCCCTCTCATTCCTGTCCTTCTGGACCAGTTGAAAGACGCCAAAATATTCACTAAACTGGATTTGCGGGGAGCGTATCACCTAGTGAGAGTTCGCAGAGGGGATGAGTGGAAAACTGCTTTCCGCACGAAATATAGGCTCTATGAGTATCAGGTTATGCCTTTCGGCTTGTGTAATGCCCCTGCGGCATTTCAATACTTTATGGATGAGGTGCTGAGGGGTTTACTGGATGTGTCGTGCATCGTTTACATTGACGACATTTTGATTTATTCAGCCTCACGTGAAGACCATGTCCAGCGTGTAACTGAAGTATTGGAACGTTTGCAGCAGCATGAGTTGTATGCGAAATTGGAGAAGTGTTTGTTCCATGCCACGGAAGTGGAATTCCTGGGGTATGTAATCGGTCCTATGGGGTTACAAATGGACCAAAAGAAGATACAAGCCATACTTCAATGGAAACCTCCCTCTTCGGTGAAGTCCCTGCAGAGCTTCATGGGATTCGCGAATTTCTACAGGCGATTCATTAAGAACTTTTCAGGTATAATACAGCCTTTAACCCAGCTGCTGAAGAAAGGAGTGGCCTTCAAGTGGACGGAGGCAGCTGACATGGCCTTTCAAGACTAAAAACACTGCTTTGTAACAGCCCCCATCCTTCGACATCCAGATGCCAGTCTGCCATTTGTGATGGAAACCGATGCCTCGTACTACGCCTTAGGTGGAATATTGTCGCAGAGACACCCCGAGACTGGCCAACTACATCCTGTGGCATATTTCTCTAGGAAAATGACACCAAGTGAAATCAACTACAGTATTATGGACAAGGAATTGCTGGCCATTAAGAGGGCGTGTGAAGAATGGCGCCACCATCTGTTAGGAGCCAGACACACTGTAAAAATGTACACAGATCACCGAAACCTCCTGTTCCTAAAAAGTGCAAAGGCATTAACCCCCAGACAATTACGATGGTCTTTGTTCTTTTCTGATTTCGACTTCGTTATTAAATACCGTCCTGGCCCCCAAAATGGGAAAGCAGATGCCCTTTCAAGACCTGCATCTGTTATGCAGGAGTACACAACAGAGACAGAAGATCTGCCCATCATTTTGAATAAAGCGTCCTTTTTGCCTTCGGCCTCTGCGATCACCTGTCCTTCAGAATTCCTAAAAGAAGTGAAAGAGAGGACGGCGGTCATGGACGTGCAGGCCTGGATAGCCAAAGAACCTTTGCAAAGAACATTAAAAGATGGGTTACTCTTCAGAGACAAAAAACTATACCTTCCTGTGAATGAGTTACGGAATCAAGCGCTTCAATGGACACATGACTCGTCTTTGAGTGGACATATGGGAGTCCAAAAAATGTTGCAGACCACGTTACGACATTTCTGGTGGGAAACCCTCCGAAAGGACATCGAGGAGTACATAGCTAGGTGTCCTATCTGCATTCAGGGGAAGGCCACCCACCAGCGAATCAGCGGATTGTTATGTCCCATACCTATTCCTCCGGCCCCATGGCACACTGTGTCCATGGATTTTTGTGGAGATGCCTCTCAGTCTCGGCAACAATACCATATTGGTGGTAATAGACCATCTAACAAAAATGGGTCATTTCATTGCTCTAACTAAGTTACCCACATCAGGAGAACTAGCTACAGTCTTTTTACAAAATGTAGTCAGGTTACACGGTGTTCCTTCTGTTCTCATTACGGATAGAGGAACACAATTCACCTCCAGATTCTGGAAAGCATTGTGTGACATTATGAAAATCGATGCGAGATTGTCCACGAGCTATCACCCGCAGACAGATGGCAAAACCGAAAGGTTAAACCAAAACCCTTGAACAATATTTACGGTGTTTTTCTCTCCAGCAGGAAGAGGAGTGGGGAACATTGTTGTGGATGGCGGAGTTCGCCTATAACAATGCTACTCATTCCTCGCTGGGTTGTTCACCATTCTTCTGTGTTCAGGGGTATCATCCCAATTTTCTGCCCTTTGAAAATCCTAGTCCCTCCGCTCACCCTACCGTTCAGGAACATCACGCTCATCTTGTATTGGTGGGGCAGAACGCCAGGGAGTGCCTGGAGGCAGCCACAAATCGTGACAAAGTGCAGGCAGATAGGAAAAGGACCCTTGAACTAGCATACTCCCCTGGAGACAAAGTGTGGTTAAGCACTAGGTACTTGAAATTTAAGGGGAACACTCGATTGCAACCTAAGTATGTAGGTCCATATCCCATTCTTGAGGTGATTAATCCCGTGGCCATGAAGTTGCAACTTCCTTCCTCTTGGCACATCCACCCGGTGTTTCATGTATCCCTACTGAAGCCATATGTGCAAGGCACTAGACCATCCTTGAGAACCCAGCCTCTAGAGATAGACGGGGAGGTGGAGTATGAAGTGCGGGCAGTGTTAGATTCTAGGAGGGTGAGGGGTGTTCTGCAATATTTGATAGATTGGAAAGGATATGGTCCCGAGGAGCGCTCCTGGGAACCTCGTGCCAATCTGCACTGTCCTGGGCTCCTGAGGCGTTTTCATGCGAGGTATCCCACCAAACCTGGTGGCCCGCCGAGACGTCGGTCCTTAAGAGGGGTTTTTGTCACGGTTTAGGTGTGATAGACTTGGACTTCATGTCCCAGAATGCCTGCGGGTGTGTCCGTTCTCTGTGTCTGTTCAGTGGTTCCCCCTCCCTTTCCCATAAGTGCCTCACTTCCTGTACACTCAGGGCTTGTCACCTGGAGTGTTAGCCTTCTTCGAGTTCAGAGTATAGTTTACGTGTGCCAGTGATTCGATCTTGGAACGTTTACTGACTGGATACGTGTGCAGGGTTCCAGACCTTGCATTTTGTTCTCTCCGCGTTCGGCAGGAGCCGCGCTGGGAGTCAGAGGAGACGCCTGCAGAGCAGCGCGGCGTTCCTCACCTTTGACCTGTTGTGCCGTTCTGAGCAGGAAGACTCGTGCAGTACAAGTCGCGCTGAGAGCGGTTCTTTACGCTTTCAGATTTTCCTTTTGTTCTTCGTGGGAGCCGTGACATTTCCTTGGATCAACGGTTCCCGGATTGTGTTTGTTTTCCGAAGCCTCAACTTAGCAGTTAGGGTGGACATCCAGGCTGGGTGTCAGTTCAGAAGGGGAACTCTAACGAACACTAAGGAGGCAAGTGAATTACTTTATGGACGAACACTGGACCTATTAAGGTATTTCTCTTCTCTGGAAACACCAGTAGCTGAAAAGTTCAAAGCCCTATGCTTTTTTTTGGGCTTTCTGTTAAGACATTCAATATACAAAACTGTGAGGTGCTGCTGGTTCGTTTTCTTTTCTTCCATTGTTTTTTTACTTTATTTTTGCTACTCCTGGATTACTTGGATGTTTGTGGCAGCTTCTATCAGTGAGTGTCATTGTAAACTACACTTATAGTATATGTCAAGACCAGGAAAAGGGGGGGGGGAGTACTTACAGTGTTTCTTGTGTATTTCTACAGGTACACAGATCATAGCCCCGATGTGAGGGTCCCACTGTCCTTCTGTGCTGTAGATGATTTCTGGCTGCCAGTCCTTTATATTTTATTTCTCCACTTTTCCCCTTCCCTGGGTGGGGTTCTCTGGGTGAGGTGTTATCTGAATCGCTCACTTGGAGTACCTTCCCTAGGGAGGAGTGAATCTAGCATCTGCCTTGCTCCCGCCTTGTCTGGAACTACAGGTGGGTCAATCTGTTCTGAAGTGTGACAGCAGGACCTAGTGGGCATCTGCCAGAAGAGCCCCTTTGGGTGCCTTCTAAATATGACACATTTACTTTTCAGGAACTGAGAAGTTTGTGTTCAGTCAGGAAACTGAGACAAGGACAGAGTCCAACCTTTAATCACCTAGTGGATATCTTAGTGGCTTATGATACAGATAATGCATCAAACCCAGATAACCAAGGTAGTTGAAGGGGGGTCACCCATCTACTGAAGATCCTAGTGGGCCACACCCATTGGACTCTGAAGATGATGAGGTGAACCAGGTAGAAGTCAGGGAACTGAATCAGGTTAACCTAGGACTACATGGGACTGGAGAAGGAAGGATCCAATCCAAACCCCCAAGTAGGCCTAATGGTGAGCACAGAAGACGCAGATCACTCTCCAGTGAATCTGGACATTCTGACTCATCAGTAGGGTCCAATGCCTCAGCTCTAAGGAGGATAACTTCCCCTCTGAGAAGAGAGCATAAGGCTAGGATGAAGGAATCTAAGCTGAGAATCAAGAGGCAAGAAGTTGCCCTTGCAAAAGAGACCCTGGCTCTTGAGAGAGGAAATTGTGTGGGCTAGAGCCCACTGGTGGCCTAATAATTCCTAGAGATAGGGAAAGGTCTCTT
The DNA here is from genome assembly GCF_964263255.1 of Lissotriton vulgaris. Classification (NCBI taxonomy): domain Eukaryota; kingdom Metazoa; phylum Chordata; class Amphibia; order Caudata; family Salamandridae; genus Lissotriton; species Lissotriton vulgaris. The sequence goes on from NC_141697.1 coordinate 37,593,351, forward strand.
GACCATAGAAACCTGAACAAAATTATCCCTCCCTATAAGATTGGTGATGACATCCACAAGTGGATGACTGCTTTGGAGAGGGCCTGCAAAGTACAGCAGGTACCCCAGAGTCAGTGGGCAGCAATTCTGTGGCTCTCCTTTGCAGACAAAGGAAGAGATAAGCTCCTGACAGTTAGTGAACAGGATGCTGACAACTACACTGTCCTGAAGAGTGCTCTATTAGATGGGTTTGGCCTAACCACTGAGCAGTACAGGTTGCTGTTCAGAGACACCAAAGATACACAGACTCAGGACTGGACTGACTTTGTAGATTGTGCTACTAAGGCTCTAGAAGGCTGGTTACTGGGCAGTAAAGTAAGTGACTATACAGGATTGTATAACCTTATTATGAGAGAACAGATTCTTAACAACAACTGTTAAAACCAGTTATTGCATCAGCACTTGGTTGACTCTGATCTGACCTCTCCCCAAGAATGGGTCAGAACCAGGGTGAAGCAGAAGGTACAGAACCAAGGCGGTGATCAGAAGAAGCAAGACCAAAAAGGTGGGAAGAAAGCAAAAGACCAGAAGTCTTCTCAAGGTCCCCAAAAAGCTTAAAATGGTGGGGGTTCCCAACAATCAAAAAATAAATAAGGTCCTAAGAATCCATGGTGCAAAGTATGTAAGGTAAATACTCACTGGTTCAGAGAATGCACCAAGATGGAGGCAGCTCCACCCACCATTGCCCCTGAGGCAACTGTTCCTCCTAGTCCAGTTAATAGTAGTGGTTCTCAACAGAAGGGTGTAGTAGGGTTAACCATGGGAACTGAGATGGATTCTGGCCTAGACAGAATACCAACTCAAGCTGTTCTTATCTGTGATGTGGACATGGCTATGTCCTCTACTGTGAGTCCCAGTAATTTGGGCAAGTACAGACAGACTCCTTTAATTAATAACAAAGTGGCTCAGACATACAGGGACACATGTGCTAGTGTCACAATGGTGACACCCAACTTTGTGGACCCTGGACAGATCATACTTGGTGACAATTACCTAGTGACCAATGCAAGCAATGTCACTACCACCCATAGTATGGCAATTGTTAATTTCTCCTGGGGAGGGGTAACTGGCCTAAAGAGGGTTGTTGTTAGCTCAGACCTCCCTGTAGAATGTTTGCTTGGCAATGACCTAGAATCTTCAGTCTGGTCTGAAGTGGAGTACAGGACCCATGCAGAAATGTTAGGTATCTAAGCACATGTCCTTGCTATGACTAGGTCACAGGTCAAAAATTGCAACACTGAACAAGCACTGGATTCTGGAACAATGGACCAGTTGCCTGCCAAGAGGAGAAGCAGTAGGGTTAAGGCAGTGCCTTCCCCCTTGCCTCAGGATGAGGATCAGTCTTCTAAGGAAGCTGATTGTGAGACCCAGGAAGGAACTGTCCTAGAAGAGCTTGAACCTGATCAGGTTGAGTTTCTTGGGACAGGGGGACCATCAAGAGCAGATCTGAGGCAGGCACAGTTGGACTGCCCTTCTCTTGAACTCCTCAGACAGCAAGCTGCTGCTGAGGCTGCTGGGAATGCTAATGGAACCCATAGAGTGTATTGGGATGAAGGGCTCCTGTATTCAGAGGGTAGAGACCCCAACCTGGTGCTTCCAGGAGGCTGGTCATACCTTTGGCATTCAGAGGCTTCCTTCTTACATTAGCCCATGATATTCCCCTTGCAGGACATCTTGGCCAGAACAAGACTTGGGACAGGCGTGTCCCTCACTTTCACTGGCCTCACATGTCAGAAGACACAAAGGAGTTTTGTAGCTCCTGTGTCACCTGCCAAACCAGTGGCAAATCAGGTGGCACCACAAAGGCCCCCCTAATACCACTACCTGTGGTGGGGTTCCCTTTGAAAGTGTAGGGATTGACATTGTTGGACCAATGGAACCCCAAACAGCATCTGGGCACAGGTTTATTCTGCTGGTAGTGGATCATGCCACCAGATACCCAGAGGCAATTCCCCTCAGGACCACTACAGCACCTGTGGTGGCAAGAGCCCTTTTGGGAGTTTTCTCAAGAGTGGGCTTCCCTAAGGAGGTTGTTTCAGACAGAGGTGCAAACCTCATGTCTGGATACCTGACTGCAATGTGGAAGGAGTGTGGAGTGAACTATAAGTTCACCACACCCTATCACTCACAATGCAATGGTCTAGTTGAAAGATTCAACAAGACCTTAAAGGGCATGATTAAGGGTCTCCCTGAAAAACTCAGGCGGAGATGGGATATCCTACTGCCCTGCCTTTTGTTTGCTTTTAGAGAGGTCCCACAAAAGTGGGTTGGCTACAGCCCTTTTGAACTTTTGTTTGGGCATCTTGTAAGAGGACCCCTTTGTCTGGTGAAGGAAAGATGGGAGTTACCTCTCAAAACTCCCAAAAAAGACATTGTGGACTATGTACTTGGTCTCCACTCCTGGATGGATGAGTACATGAAAAAGGCTTCCAAAAACCTTGAGGCTAGCCAGGAACTACAAAAAGCCTGGCATGACCAAAAGGCTGTGCAGACTGTATACCAGCTAGGGCAGAAAGTGTGGGTGTTGGAGCCAGTGGCCCCAGCAGCTCTCCAAGACAAGTGGAGTAGACCCCACACTATTGTTGAACAGAAGGGAGCGGTAACCTATTTGGTTGATCTTGGAACTCCCATAAGCCCCCACAGGGTGCTTCATGTCAAAACTCTGAAACCATATATTGACAGGGCTGACATGGGCTTGCTCATGGCTACTTATGAAGGACAGGAGGAAGAGAGTGACCCTCTCCCAGACCTGCTCTCGCAGAACCCTGATGATGGGTCAGTGGATGGTGTAGCCTTGGAAGGCAGCCTCACTGATCAGCAGCAGAGGGACTGCAGACAAGTTCTGCAGGCCTACAGACATATATTTTCACTGACTCCAAGTCAGACCACCTGGTGCACTTATGAAGTGGACACTGGGGACAGTCTGCATGTTAAAAGTAAGATTTACAGACAACCTGATCATGTCAGGGACTGTATCAGGACAGAGGTCCAAAAGATGTTGGAATTGGGAGTCATTGAGCCCTCAGAGAGCCCTTGGGCCTGTCCAGTAGTCCTGGTGCCTAAACCTCACACCCAAGATGGTAAGAGAGAGATGAGGATTTGCGTGGATTACAGAGGTCTCAATGCTGTCACTAGGACAGATGCCCACCCAATACCCAGGGCAGATGAACTCATAGACAGATTGGCATCTGCCAGGTTTTTGAGTGAATTTGACCTGACAGCTGGCTACTGGCAAAGCAGACTAGCTGAGGATGCAAAAGCCAAGACAGCATTTTCAACCCCAGAAGAACATTTGTGGTAATGCCCTTTTGTCTGAAAAATGCACCTACCACTTTCCAAAGGTTGGTGAACCAAGTCCTCTCAGGTCTGGATGACTACTGTGCAGCTTATCTAGATGATATTGTTGTCTTTAGCTACACTTGGGAAGATCACCTGATTCACCTGAAGAATGTTTTGGAGGCCCTGCAAAAGGCAGGCCTAACTATCAAGGCTACTAAGGCCAGATATGGCAGAGTCAGGTTGTTCCCTGGGCCACCTTGTAGGTGGAGGTCAGGTTCAACCATTGGAGAGCAAGATCCAGACCATAAAGGACTGGACTGCTCCCACCACCCAGACACAGGTCAGAGCTTTCTTGGGCCTAACTGGGTACTGCAGGAAATGTGTCAGAGGGTATGGTTCCATTGTGACACCCCTTAATGACTTAACTTCCAAGAAAATGCCAAAGAAAGTTCAGTGGACAGTAAGCTGTCAAAAGGCATTTGATGACCTGAAGCAGGCCATGTGCACTGCACCTATTCTGTAAAGTCCAGACTACTCCAAAGAGTTTGTTGTTCAAACAGATGCTTCTGAGTTGGGGGTAGGTGCTGTTCTCTCACAACTGAATAAAGATGGTCAAGACCAGCCAGTAGCTTTTATTAGCAGAAGGCTGACCCCTAGAGAGAAACGTTGGTCAGCTATTGAGAGGGAGGCCTTTACTGTGGTTTGGGCCCTGAAGAAGCTGAGGCCATACTTGTTTGGTATTCACTTCAAGATTCAGACCGACCATAAGCCCCTCTTGTGGCTAAATCAGATGATGGGTGAAAATCCCAAACTGCTTAGGTGGTCCATTTCGCTACAGGGGATGGACTTTACAGTGGAACATAGACCTGGGACTGACCAAGCCAATGCAGATGGACTCTCCAGATATTTCCACTTAGAACATGAAGACTCAACTGGTCAAGGTTAGTTTAATGTCCCTGTGTTGGGGTGGATGGGGGGTTGTGTAGGAGAGTAGGGTCTGCTCCCTATGGTCATCCCCACTTTTTGATGTGATTTTCTGGTTTTTCGACTTTAGACTGGCTGTGGCCCTGCTAATCAGGACCACAGCCTAGCTGTTCTCTTTCTAAATAGATACCATGTACTTTAGGTACTTACCAGATTGCATATTGAGTAGGGGTGGGCGGACATTTCCGTTCCGCTCATGGAATGGGTGGAAATTTGCACTTTCCGCCTTCCGCAAAGAAGGCGGAAAAATGGGGCAAATTTCCACCCATTCCACGTCGGAACGGAAGTTGGCCGCCCGCCTCCCGCTTCCCGCCCGCCTGCCTCCTGCCTGTCGCCCGCTTCCCGCCCACATTATTAAATTACATTAAAAGGCGAAATAAAACTTTAAAGCACACTTACCTTATTGCGCCGCATCTTCCCGAACCCGGCTTCATTTTTGTTCACTGCGCATGCGCAGAACTGCAGCTAGGGGAACTGGACACAATACTGCAATTAGGGGAACTGGATACATTACTCCAGCTAGAAGAACTGGACACAATACTCCAACTAGGGGAACTGGACACATTACTCCAGCTAAAGGAACTGGACACACTACTCCAGCTAGGGGAACTGGACACAATACTCCAACTAGGGGAACTGGACACAATACTCCAACTAGGGGAACTGGACACATTACTCTAGCTAGGGGAACTGGACACATTACTCTAGCTAGGGGAACTGGACACATTACTCCAGCTAGAAGAACTGGACACATTACTCCAGCTAGAACTGGACACAATACTCCAACTAGGGCAACTGGAGACATTACTCCAGCTAGGGGAACTGGACACAATACTCCAGCTAAAGGAACTGGACACACTACTCCAGCTAGAAGAACTGGACACATTACTCCAGCTAGAACTGGACACAATACTCCAACTAGGGCAACTGGACACATTACTCCAGCTAGGGGAACTGGACACAATACTCCAGCTAAAGGAACTGGACACACTACTCCAGCTAGAGGAACTGGACACACTACTCCAGCTAGAGGAACTGGACACAATACTCCAGCTAGGGGAACTGGACACATTACTCCAGCTAGAAGAACTGGACACAATACTCCAGCTAGGGGAACTGGACACATTACTCCAGCTAGTGAAACTGGACACACTACTCCAATTAGACGAACTGGACACATTACTCCAGCTAGGAATGCAAGCTGTTCACACAGTGTCACAGATGAGCCTTCCAAAACTGGAAGCAGTGCCCCACAAGTGACCTTGACCAATAACAACACACCAGGTAAGGCATCAAGAGATGGACACAGTGTATTGTATTTGTTTATTTATTTATAGGTCAAAGCCTACCAGACAGTGTAGGTGTCTGCTTTGACTAAGACGTCTTGGTGGCATCCTGAACATTCTCTGGGAATGCATTCTTCCCCTTGCTTACCACTGGCTTTGTGTTTGTAACTCAGATTTGCTTGCTCTCTATTTGCAGGCTTTATTTGTTTTAGGCTGTCCAGCTTGAGTTGGTGCCTTCCGGGGAGCATATACTGTTTACCGTATTCTTCTACAAGTGCCCACTTTCTGTAAATATGCATATCAATTTTGTTCTTATCTTGTCACATTTGCTCTGCATTCATTAATCAGATGTCAAATGTCAAGCTCTCTCTTCAAAGGGAGGTTGGCGTTTACTTTTCTTTCCCTTCCTTCAAAGAGGAAGGATTTATCTGACAAGCTGAATGTGTGAAAGTAAAGCTTTTTTCCTAGCACACAAAAACATTTCTGTAAATGCACTGTGCAAATATTTCAGAATATGTCATAATTAATAAAGAACACATGAAGCACCTTTTTTCGTAACTCTGGAGTGGGCTGGATTTGAATACGATCAAAATAAATCAATAAACTACTAGGTGATGCCATTTTCACACAATATTGTTTGTGCACTTTATAGTTATATCAGCAGCACTGTATGTTTGTGCAAATGTAATGGTAGATTTAATTGAAAATATGTATTCTATAAGGGCAGTGCACTTCTTCACCATACTTATTCCACTCCACTCTACGACACTCTACGGCACTTTACTCCACTTAACGCCACTCTAGAACACCGTGCTCCACTCTAGGCAACTCCACCCTATGACACTCTACACCACGCTACGCCCCTCTGCTCAACACTCCTCCACTCTACAATATTCTACTTCACTCTATGCCAGTCTACGCAACTCCCTCCATGCCATTCCACACTACTTTACTCCACTCTATGCCACTGCGCTCTACTCCACGACACACTACTCTACCTTACTCCACTACCCCACTCTATACCACTTCAGTCTACATCACTCTAGGTCACATCACTCCACAACACTCTATACCACTCCACTCTATGACACCCTAATTTACTGTATGCCCCACCACCATACACCACTCCAAATTACATCCTTCCACTTTACGCCACTCTACCCCACTCAACTCTACATCACTCCACGCTATGACATTCTATTCCACTCTATGACACTCGACTCTAAAACACTCTATAACTCTCCACTCTATTCCACTCGACAGCACTCCACTCCACTCTACAACACTCCACTCCACTCTTCTCCACTCTATGACACTCCACTTCATGCCACTCTCCTCTATGCTACTAACATTTAGCCATGCTGGACAGCAGCCACGTTGATGTACAGTATGGCTAAAACACAAAGCCAATAGATCTTTTGCATAGGCGGGTCCTATTGGCTTTGATAGTGCTTGTTTGTGATTTTAATTGTCACAGATACAGCTCCTGAGATCCCTAGAGAGACCTTCATCATATGAGTGATGCAAATATTTAGGACCAACACATTTGTAGGAGGTGTGACAGATGTAATTGGGGGTGTGCATGTCTGTGTGTTTGCTGTAACTGGTATATATGTGAGAGAAAGCTATAACTGATGTGTATTAGTGTGTGTGATGTCAGTGGTGTATGTGTGTCTAGGTGTGTGCTGTAAAAGGTGTAGTGTGAGAGACAGTTGTAACTGGTGTGTGTAGGTGAATATGCCAAAACTGGTGTGTGTGTGTGTGTGTGATGTAAATAATAGTGGTTGTGTGAGCGGTAACTGGTGCTGGGGTGTGTCTATCTGTGAGCCGTAACTGAAATGTGTGATAGAATTGTTACTGATGTCTGCGTGGGTTTGTGTGCGTACTGTAATTGGTGTATATGTGTGTGTTGGTAAATAGTAAAGGAAAGAGAGAAGACCCCACGTGTTCCAGGGAACAGGGTACTTAGGACAATGAAAGTCAAAGGAATATCCCTGGACCTACTGCTAAACAACTGTTCTCACTCTACTGTTATATGGTCACACCTCATTCACTCAGTATATTATATTAGGGTACTCATTGGATATAGTTCCACACTAAAATGTAACGTTTACAGTCTTTTATTTAAAACCGAACAATATTGTCCTTTACACTTAGCAAATACATTTTTTTAGACGCACCACTACATATAGAATCCAAGTCAAGCCAGGGGCCCCAGATATACATACATTTTGGATACTGGAAGTCGCATATGAATTGTGTAAAGGCGATTGGATCTGATTAATCTGTAGCAATATCATCTGATCTATTGAGTAGAGGGGGTTTTCTTTTCTCTTTTTTGAAAATGTATTGTGTTATTGCACTTGATGATTAGACTTTGGTATATGTTTTTATATGTTTCATTTACATTTGATGTAACATTATGAGGATGATTTTTAATGTATTTCTATGTACTGCATAAAATGCTTTTATGTTAAATGTTTTGAGGAAAAACTCTTTTTCTGAAATTAAAAAAATATATATTTGCTAAGTGTAAAGGCCAATATTGTTCGGATTTAAATAAAAGATTGTAAACGTTACATTTTAGTGTGGGAACTATATCCAATGAGTAACCTAATATAATATGCTGAGTGAATGAGGTGTGACCATATAACAGTAGAGTGAGTACAGTTGTTTAGCAGTAGTTCCAGGGATATTCCTTTGACTTTCATTGTATATGTGTGTGTGCCTGTGAGATGTTACTGGTGTGTGTCTGTGTGAGTTCTGCACATCTGTGTGTCAGAGGGTTTGTGTGAGTACTGCACATCTGTGTGTCAAAGGGCCTGTGTGAGTACTGCACATCTGTGTGTCAGAGGGTCTGTGTGACTACTGTACATCTGTGTGTCAGAGGGTCTGTGTGAGTACTGCACATTTGTGCGTCAGAGGATCTGTGTGAGTGCTGCACCTCTGTGTGAGGGTCTGTGTGAGTACTGCACATCTGTGTGTCAGAGGGTCTGTGTGAGTTCTGCACATCTGTGTGTCTGAGGGTCTGTGTGAGTACTGCACATCTGTGTGTCTGAGGGTCTGTGTGAGTACTGCACATCTGTGTGTCAGAGGGTCTGTGTGAGTACTGCACATCTGTGTCAGACAGTCTGTGTGAATACTGCACATCTGTGTGTCAGAGTGTCTGTGTGAGTGCTGCACATCTGTATGTCAGAGGGTCTGTGTGAGTACTGCACATCTTTGTTTCAGAGGGTCTGTGTGAGCTCTGCACCTCTGTGTGTTAGAGGGTCTGTGTGAGTACTGCACATCTGTGTGTCAGAGGGTCTGTTTGAGTTCTGAACAATTGTGTGTCAGAGGGTCTGTGTGAGTTCTGCACATCTGTGTGTCAGAGGGTCTGTATGAGTTCTGCACATCTGTGTCAGAGGATCTGTGTGAGTAGTGTGAGTACTACACATCTATGTGTCAGAGGGTCTGTGTGAGTTCTGCACATCTGTGTGTCAGAGGTGTGTGTCAGAGGGTCTGTGTGAGTACTGCACCTCTGTGTGTAAAAATGTAAATGCAAATGTGGGTGTACTTGTAAAGCGCACTGCGACTCCATGGAATATCCTGGCGCTGAAGACCGCTGGGAAACCCGTCCTGGTTTTACCTGTGAGATGGTCCCTTTCTGGGTATCTCCAAGGTGAAACCAGGCATCCCCGGCATCTGTGGGGGGCCGTTGTAGAGATGAGGCAAGCTTACTGCCCAGAGTTGCCGAGTGTGATCCCTGGTTAGAGTAGGCACTGAGGCGAGAATTATCGAGTCCGTTTTGACCCTGGTCCACGACCCTGCCGCGTCGGGAATTGAACCCTGGTACCGGGCGTTCTCTGCCTACGGGTCTGCCGCCTCTAACCAGTGAGCCACACCACTCCAGAGGGTCTGTGTGAGTTCTGCACATCTGTGTGTCAGAGGGTCTGTGTGAGTACTACACATCTGTGTGTCAGATGGCCTGCGTGAGTTCTGCACATTTGTGTGTCAGAGGGTCTGCGTGAATACTGCACATCTGTGTGTCAGAGGGTCTGCGTGAATTCTGAACATCTGTGTGTCAGAGGGTCTGCGTGAGTACTGCACATCTGTGTGTCAGAGGGTCTGTGTGAGTTCTGCACATCTGTGTGTCAGAGGGTCTGTGTGAGTACTGCACATCTGTGTGTCAGAGGGTCTGTGTGAGAACTGCACATCTGTGTGCCAGAGGGTCTGTGTAAGTACTGCACATCTGTGTGTCAGAGTGTCTGTGTGAGTTCTGCACATCTGTGTGTCAGAGGGTCTGGTCTGTGTGAGTTCTGCACATCTGTGTGTCAGAGGGTCTGTGTGAGTTCTGCACTTCTGTGTGTCAGAAGGGCAATTGCAGTGCTGTTGTCTATGTAGGAAATGTTGTATGTGTTAAGGAAGCTTCCATTGCAGCTGGTCATGCTGTGGCTGTGTCATGTTCTAGGGAATTTTGGCAAAACTTTTTCCCTACACAAAGTCGAATCCGCTGGCTTTATTAATGTTTGTATCAGTAAAAGAGGCTTTCAAAGGCAGCATATTTGCCCATAAGTGAAGCAATCTGCACTTGTCTTGGACTCTGCCACCTGAGGACTAACCCTGGATAGATGGCCTGGAGAAAGCACGGCAATTAGAGCGAAACACGTGTCGGATACAACCATTCATGGAATCTTCCATGGATCGCTGCTCGAGCTCTGGATTGATTTAAAGAAAGTAGACGTGCAGGGTACATTTTCATGTTGCTATGGGTTGCGTTTGGATAAAACATAACATCTCTGGGTGAAAGTAGGTCACAATAATGGTGGAATTAGATCATTTTTGCGACCACGGAGCAGAGAAGCTGAAAGTTCAATTTTAAATCATTTTTTTTTTATTTTATCATGCAGTTGAAGAATTGAAGCACTGCTGGGTGCACATGTCACCAAACTCTCTGAAGGGCTGGCACTTCACTCTGGAGGGGCAGGGGGCTGGAGATTGGGGCAGAAGGTATCCCCTCATTTGAGGGAGCAGTGATTTCCCTCTCGCTGGCAGCGTGTCCTCGAGGCAGCAGGCCCGCAGCCCCTCGCTGGGACCAGGGGTCATGAAGTCACCAGGCACCAAAGACCCCCCTGTGCTGTCAGCTTCACCCAGGGATTAAGTTGACCCTTCCTAATGACCGGTCCCGTGACCGGCGCTGACAGGACCTCAAGGGCCCATGTGTTGACGCCACTGGACCCGGAAGTATGGGTAGGAACTGGGAAGAGGGTGTCAGTGGTGTCTTCTAAAGCCAGCCCCACATCCTCGCGGGTGCTGCCCGGCCCACCTCCGGTGGCAAGAGGTTTACCAACAAACACCACGCTGTGCTCGATCTCCGGTCTGTGGACGTGGGTAGACACTGACCACCACCAGGGCTGCCTCCTGACCAGTACTAGTTCTTTCTTCTGCACTGCCCGCCACCAGGGCTGCCTCCTGACCAGTACTAGTTCTTTCTTCTGCACTGCCCGCCACCAGGGCTGCCTCCTGACAACCCTAGGTCTTTCTTCTGCACTGCCCGCCACCAGGGCTGCCTCCTGGCCAGCCCTAGGTCTTTCTTCTGCACTGCCCGCCACCAGGGCAGTTTCCTGACCAGTCCTAGGTCTTTCTTCTGCACTGCCCGCCACCAGGGCAGTTTCCTGACCACTACTAGGTCTTTCTTCTGCACTGCACACCACCAAGGCTGCCTCCTGACCAGTACTAGGTCTTTCTTCTGCACTTCCAACCACAGGGCTGCCTCCTGACCAGTCCTAGGTCTTTCTTCTGCGCTGCACGCCACCAGGGCTGTCTCCTGACCAGTCCTCGGTCTTTCTTCTGCACTGCCCACCACCAGGGCTGTCTCCTGACCAGTAGTAGGTCTTTCTTCTGCACTGCCCACCACCAGGGCTGTCTCCTGACCAGTAGTAGGTCTTTCTTCTGCACTGCCCGCCACCAGGGCTGCCTCCTGACCAGTAGTAGGTCTTTCTTCTGCACTGCCCACCATCGGGGCAGTCTCCTGACCAGTAGTAGGTCTTTCTTCTGCACTGCCCACCATCGGGGCAGTCTCCTGACCAGTACTAGGTCTTTCTTCTGCACTGCCCACCACCAGGACAGTTTCCTGAAAAGTCCTAGGTCTTTCTTCTGCACTGCCCGCCACCAGGGGTGTCTCCTGACCAGTCCTAGGTCTTTCTTCTGCACCGCCCACCACCAGGGCTGCCTCCTGACCAGTCCTAGGTCTTTCTTCTGCACTGCCTGCCACCAGGGCTACCTCCTGACCAGCCCTAGGTCTTTCTTCTGCACTGCCCACCACCAGGGCAGTTTCCTGACCAGTCCTAGGTCTTTCTTCTGCACTACCTGCCACCAGGGCAGTTTCCTGACCACTACTAGGTCTTTCTTCTGCACTGCACACCACCAGGGCTGCCTCCTGACCAGTACTAGGTCTTTATTCTGCACTGCACGCCACCAGGGCTGCCTCCTGACCAGCCCTAGGTCTTTCTTCTGCACTTCCAACCACAGGGCTGCCTCCTGACCAGTCCTAGGTCTTTCTTCTGCACTGCACGCCACCAGGGCTGTCTCCTGATCAGTCCTAGGTCTTTCTTCTGCTCTGCCCACCACCAGGGCTGTCTCCTGACCAGTAGTAGGTCTTTCTTCTGCACTGCCCACCATCGGGGCAGTCTCCTGACCAGTAGTAGGTCTTTCTTCTGCACTGCCCACCATCGGGGCAGTCTCCTGACCAGTAGTAGGTCTTTCTGCACTTCCCACCACCAGAGCTGCCTCCTGATCAGTAGTAGGTCTTTCCTCTGCACTGCCCACCACCAGGGCTGTCTCTAGGGCTCAGAATGTGGGCACTGGTATTGCATTGTTCCCAGCATGCCGGAGGTAGCGAGTAACGCTGCACTTACCTTTCCCTGGAAGTCTGCACCATCTCTCTTATGGTCTTTTACAGCGGTAACTCCAACGGACATGGTGATGGATCCGGCAATGCAGACTAGGTGACTGACCTACTCCCAGCTGCAGCAGAGGGGATTCCAGACCGTGGTGGAGCTGAAGCCAGAACTGGTGGCGCATCCGCCACAGCGTGTTAGTATGATACATATGGCATCATCTGTTTTATCTCCTTCTTCTTACCAAGGTTTTAAGTCTGTGGCAGCCATGTATTTCCCTTCCTCCAGCATGATTAATTCATCTAATCACAATAAGGTGCCCATCACAATATGGTGGCCATAACAATATGGCGCCCATCACAATATGGCGCCCACTTAACAGAGCATCAACATACAGTACATAAAAGTGAATGTCATCTACCACATAAAATTGTAAAAAATGAGGCCAAGGGGAAGTGTAGGGAGTAAGGTGTAAAGGTTCGACAAGTGGGCTGCGATCCAAAGAAACTGTTGCCCACAGTAGTATTTTTCTTTACCTCAGGAAGGAAGGGTGGTCAGCGTCACTGAGCCGAGTTCAGTTTCAGTTTTTTCAGTTTTTAATCTTTATTTCGTTGACTTGCAACATAAAAGATACAGTAAAATACAATAAAATGTCATCACATATAAAACGTACAATTCATTAGGGTTGAGCACATAGTTATAGGAGCGGTATTTAGTCACATTAGGACACATAGATTTACTATTGAATATTTGGCGCAGAAATGAATAAATATGTTAAAAATGTTTAAAAATCACATTAAAAAACATTAAATTGGTTATAACGACCAGGAATTCAAGAAGACACAAATTGCTAGGCATAATTCATAATTTACAAAATAACTAGGCGTAAGTAGCTAGGGATGATTCATGATTCACAAAATATCAGAATGGCAGTTTCCCTTGATTAAAATGGGAGATTTAATTTCCTTCTATTATAATAAACGGACAGTAAAAATCTGCTGATTCCGAACACAAGTACTTGGCTGGTGTCCGTACTTAGGATCCTACCAGCTTCCCTATGTGAAATGGAACCAATGTTGCGACACAAGGGAACTATCCATCTTTTCCTTGCCTTAGCATAGCTAGGGCAGAAAAATAATATGTGGTAGATATCCTCCCTTTGGTTGTTGGTACATAAAGTGCAGCAGTCATTGTCTGTCTTCCCCCAGCTATTCTCTGTTACTTTGGATCTCAATGTTCCATATCTAAATTTTAAATACAGAGATTTAGGCAGGGGTGGCTCAATTTCGTCTAAAAATTGTTCGAAGAATGCCTCATTTTTTACCATAAGGAATTTTTCTGTCAAAGGACCATGTGTTCTTATATACACGGAATCATAACTCACATATGACCAGAAGGACAGTTTAACTATTTTCTTGGAAACTGAGTTTAGTGTTTCTGGCTCGTTCCAAAAGTGCGTTAGTCCGAGCTTAGCTAGCCAGGTTTTTACATGTTTAAACCAAAAGATTTTCCTGTCGCTATCAAGTTCAAGGACCTCTTTCAAGCCATTTTTATAATCTGATAGTTCAACGGTTGTCCATAGCCTGACCCACAATAATACTGGTCTTAATACTGCATGGTGGTCTGTATGTTTGAGGTTTAAATCCAGAAATAAGGGGATCAGTGGGGTATTATTAGAGACTTTTAAAAGAGCCCTAATAAACTTATTTTCAAGTACTTCAAAAGTTTTCTTACATGCTGTTCCCCAAATTTCGGCCCCATACAGTGAGGCTGATTGAACCTTATACCTAAAAAGCTCTACTGCTGGGGTGACCGCCTTGTTGACACTTTTACTGTGCCTCTGCAATATGGGAACACAATTCTGTTTAAACACCAGTTTTGATTTCTCTAGTTGTGGGCCCCATCCCATTAAAGAATCTATCAGAACTCCCAGATATGTAAAGCTGTGTTCATAATCTAATTTTTGTCCATTTAACATTAAATTCCTTTTAAAAGTTTTATGCGGGTTTAGTGCCATGTATTTTGTTTTTTTTATATTGATTTCTAGTCCTTTCGTGATACAATACTGTTGGAACCTGTCCAGGAGGGTCTGAAGGCCGCGTGGCGTTTGTGAAATTAAGATTGTATCGTCCGCGAAAAGGAGAGACGCAACACGTTCCCCCCCTAATCGGGGCGAATCATTCTCACAGTTTTCCATATAGGCTGCAATATCGTTTACGTATAAGGAGAAGAGGGTGGGGGCTAGTACGCATCCCTGACGTACTCCCCGTTTTATGGGGATTGGGTTTGTAAGTTCCCCATTTGGGCCCCCACGTTACTTTGGCATAGTTCTCCTGGTGCAAGCCCATTACAAGTTTTAACAATTCGCCTGGCAGCCCTTGCCTGTACAGGCTTTCCCAGAGTAGATCGCGGGGAATTAGATCGAATGCTGCTCGCAAGTCTACAAAGGTCACATACAAGTGGCCCTTGCGAATGATGACATATTTCCAATACAGGCAGCATAGCCTAAATACCTGGTCAATAGTACTTGTTTTTTTCCTAAATCCCGCCTGATATTTAGATAAAACTGCCTCATCCTCCAGCCATGAGTTTACTCGATTTAAAATATGTCTAGCATAAATCTTCTGCGTTATATCTAAAAGACTAATGGGGCGATAATTGGCTGGATCGCCACGGTCCCCTTTTTTAAAAATGGTAATAATTTCTGCGCCATTCCACGTGTCCGGAATGTGATCACTAGATGCAACTATATTAAATAGATGGTTCAAGTAGGGTGCCCAAACCTCTACATTGCACAGATAGAGATCTCCTGGAATTTTGTCTAATCCAGGCGCCTTACCTTTCTTTACCATGGCAATTGCTATCTCTGTCTCATGTATATTAAACACTACCGGAGGGGTGTTAGCTGGTATGGTGATAGTGGGTGTGTTTGTTGTGACCTCATCAATAGAATTTTTAGCCTCATATAATGATGTGAAATGTTTGACCCAAGTATCCTCATCCAAGTATACCTCCCTAGAGCCCTTCTCGCGATTATTTCCCTTAGCTGCTATTTCCCAAAATTGCCTCTGGTCCTTGTTTTTAGCGGCTGTTAGCATGTTGAGCCATAATTCCTCATCCCAAGAGGATTTTGCTCCTGCTATGGTTTTATTATAGGCCTTCCTTTTATCTCTAATTACTAGTGGACCCTCCCTTTTAACTGCATTAATCAGTGCAGTTTTGGCAAGGCGGCATTCCCTGTTATACCAAGGTTTACCCTTAACTTTTGCATTGGTCGAGCCTACACCTTTTTTGGGGATTTTTGTAAGAAGTACTAATAATTTGGTGAAAAGGGATTTATGCAATTCTATGAAATCTTTGGGATCACAACTATACGGACAGTATGAGTTTAAAGTGTCTGCGAAAGTGCTATATATGTTGGCTAGTAGATCCTCCTTTTCCAATACATAGGCCCATTTGACCGCCTTGCGATTATTACTAAGGACAATATTATCCTTACTGGGTGAGTATGCTACTCTACAGCCTGCCTCATTGGCTCCCGACCCCTTTAGGATACTTTGTTGGAAACTTGTTTCCAAAGGGAAGTGGTCACTTTCATATCTCTTTTTAACTTTTAGGTCTTCTGTGAAAGGCCACAAATCGAGAGAGACTATGACATAATCTAATTTGCTCTCATACTCATGTCTCTTAAAAGTAGGAGCTTTTGGGCTGTCGGATGGCATACGCCCATTACACGCTCTCAGGCCATGGGCAGTCAACAATCTTGTAATCTGCAAAGCCAATGTAGTGCCAGCCACCATACTATTTTCATTCAGGACTGGTATTCCATTGGCAGTATCCTCATCTTCGAACAGTTGTGCTATATCTGTAATTGGTTCGAAGTTGCAGTTCAAATCCCCGCATAGAATGACACTTGCACCTATTCTTATTGTATCCATAAATGAGTCTAACTTCCCTATACACAATGATTCCTTATGGGAAGGTTGAGGGCTATTATATACATTGGAGAGGTGATTCACCCTATTATCTGCTGTGGTTATTTCCAAGCCCAGAATATCTGGGGAATCAGTTTTAAGCATTTTTATGCCTACTTTAATAGATAGACTGATCCAGATTAGTAGACCTCCAGATGCACGACCTCTTGTAGAAGGAACAGCCTCCATTTGGTAAGTTTTATAACCAACCCTGTGCATCTGCGCTATAGCCCAGGTCTCTTGTAACACGCAGATATCAAAAGTATTCATATATTCATTCCAGTCGGGATCACATAGTTTTGCACGCACCCCAGCTATATTCCATGAAACAAGTTTGAGCAGGGGGGGTCCCTTGTTTGAGTTATAAAGCGCAACAGGTGGGGCAGCATACAGACTGTTAGCGTCTTCATCCTTACTTAAACCATCAACAAGCAACCCCACCATAGAACCACTAGTCACTTTTTCTTCATTCCCATTTCCTCTTACGGCATTTCTACTTTCTAGCCTTGTAGCAGGTATAAGCAACGAAGATCCCTCTTTTCTACCAAGAGTCACTGTGGGTAGAGTAACAGGCAAACTACTATTATCATCATCATCAGATGGAACAATGCTTAGCCCTGTCTTTAAACAACCAATACCCTTTTCTTTATCCACCCTCATAGTGCGTGGTACATTTTCAATCCTCCCAACAACCTCTGTGCACTTTAAACATCAATCACATTCCTCCATACCACTGAATGCCTCATACCTGTTTGTTAGCTCTAGAGGAGTAAATGGCATCAAATGGGACATGTTACCGTTTTGTCCTGTGTTGCGGTCTGTCGGTATGATGTTCCACCCATGTATCGCAGGAGTTGGAACTGACGGGTGCATGTATGCGGGATTCCTGGCATTCTCCATATTAAAAAAGTGGTTGGTAAGATGGGTGTTGTTACTCAAGTGTTGGGGGGGAAACACTGTATTTCTTGGGTAAAAATACGTCAAGGGACGCGGAACAATACAGTTATTTTCGTTACCGAAAGGCCAATTCAGAATATACTGAACTGCTTTTCTGTCCCTGAAGTTTATAACAACAATGTCACCTCCTATATCTTTTTTTCTTCCTCCCAGCCAAGACAAGCGACGAACATGAACTATTTCTCCGTTTACGTGATTGGCTTTAGGTCTATACAAAGATAGCCAATGCATTATCTTGTTTTTTAGCTGGAAATAACCTTCCCGTTTGCCAGTTGACAGCTCAGGGACCCCAGTAAGTACAACAACATATGGCAAGGCTTCTGGCGGGAGTTCCGTAGGTGGCCTCCTAGCCTGTCCCCCTCTTACAGAGTTGGTCTCATTCTCTTCTGATCTTAGGGGCCTGTTTGGGGGGATACTTGTTTCCCTTGCCTGTATATTAGCTGAAGTGGCAATATTACTGGTTAATGTCACTTTTAATTTACCCATAGATGGTGTTGGCTGTTTTGGTTTAAATATACTAGAAGGTTTACTAACAGATGGTGGCACACCTTCAAGCAAATGGTTAGAAGCAGCTGGGGTTACTGCTATCTGGTTATTGCCAACAATAGAGGATGTTACAGCCGCCACATCTTTTGGGAAGGTGAGCAGTGATGTAGTAGTTTTTTGAGGGTGTGACACTTTCGAGGGCCCAAGTTGTCTAACAGAATTCCCAAGTGTTGACAGATCCCCCTCTATTTTTCCCAACCTTGATTCCATTCCCTTGAGTCTTTTGGATAGTGCAAGCATATAGCTTCGTACAATCAGTTCTATATTGTCCAAAAGAGTCTTGGGGGAGGCTGGTTGCAAACCTTCTTCCATTGGAGCATAGGTGAAGTTTGGCTCTATAACAGCTTGGGGAGATAGTATCACAGGTGTTGGGATGGTTAAACTAGGTGCTATTGGTTGCTTTGTAGCAGGTTCTCTCGTGGTCTTGGTAGTAACAGGATTCACTTTCTTCCCAAAATCAGTGTGAGTTAATTTGGGTTTATTGTGTTAATAGTTTTTCGTCTCCTTTTGGGAGGTGGGGGCCCATGTATTTTTTGTGGCAGTGGCCTCAGGTTTTTACCTCTTACTACCTTGCCTGGTCTAACAGTAGGCGAGATCATAGTATTGTGTGTTTTAGGTGTACTAGAGAGATCATTAGTCACGTTTAATAGTTCTGGTTGGGTTTGCGTAGGTGACACAGCAGGGGCTAAACATTCTTTAAGTAGTAGAGGAACACTGGCAGTTGGTGATATGCTGTCAATCAATGTAGTATTTGGATCATCTTCCAAGGTGACAGACATTATAGGTTCAGACAGGGTCCTATTTTTAATGCGTTCGATTGAGCGACGACGATCTGCCCGCCTCTCTGCTAGCAACAGTTCCTTATTGCCCTCAGGAGCAGCTTTAAGAAAATAGCCGTCCAGGGTCCGATTTGGCATGACACCGTTTTTATCCGAACCAGCGTTAGCAGGACTAATAGCGGCTGTAGCCATGGTGTGCTGATGTCAATGACGTAATATAGTACAGGGAGGGTCGCTACTTACTCCGATGGAAAGCCAAGATCTCGGGCCCAGCCCAGCCTCTTCTGGCCGTAGAGGGCCCGCCCTTTGCCCGGGCTTCGCCCGGCGCCGTCCGCGCGCGTCCGCGACGCGGAGGTGGCTCCCCGATTAAGTAGCGCCTCCGGGCGCGCAGCGTCAGGAAGTGGCCAGCTGGAAATCACCGCACTGCCCTCTGGGAGCTGTAGTCTCCAGCCGCCGCGATGGCGTGGAGCGGCGAGACCACAGCGTCAGGGCCCCAGGTGCGGTATGGCGTCCGGTCGGCAAGATGGTCTCCCAGCGTCTCCCTGTGGCTGGTTAGCGGCAAGGTTTTCTCCCCGTGGCAGGTAAGCGGCAAGGTTGTCTCCACTGAGTTCATTCCACTGACTCTTCAGCTTGCCTTAAAGGTAACACAAAACTGCAGGTTGATTTGACACACTTGCCTCCTAAACCCAGATGTGACCCTTCCATGGTGTTATCAGCACAGCTCAACTGAGGAGGTGTCACTGCACAGCATCAAGTGGGTGTGGCAGTGGCATTGCTGAGAAACGACAAGTAACCAGCGAAGGCAGCATGTCAAGGAAACACATCAAGACCAGAGGTCAAAATCAGTAACAACATGGTGCAGAAAGGGAATAAAACAGCCGATAAAAAAAGCATACATCAGCTTAAGTGCCATGGTGAGAAAAGGAGAATACAGAAAGGGGGCAGAGGGTCTAGGAGATTAGAAACAGGGGAGAACTAAGAGACACCGGGATCAGGAAATTAGGGGAAAATACCTCAACCAGGAAGTTCCAAGAATTTAGGTGAGGAGACAGAAGTGAATGAAAGAATCCTAAGGAGTCAGGGAGAGGTAAAACTCCATGGAATTCAAGGAGAAGGCATGGGTGGAAAGGAAGACCAAGGCTGAGAGAGAGTTGGAAATGGTTCTTCTGAAGGGGATTTCACTAAAACATTTTGCTTTTCGTCCTGCTTTTTGCCAGCTCTATTTTCCTGACCGTAGGACTCTGGGCACCTTCCCACTGTACTGCAGAGGGGAAAGTGCGCATGCACCCTCCGTCACCCGTCAGGATAGCGTGCTTGCTTGATTGGGTTTGGTGTCGTACCTGTAAGCGCCCTTCGAAAAGTGACACCACATACCCAGGGTGGGTGCAACACTGGCTAATAGGGAACGCTGCACTGATAGTGGCACCCACCTGAATAGCCTATCAGAAATGTCTCATACTGAGGGTGGCCGGTCGCACTGCATAGTCAACCCTGAGGGGGCCGTTCACTAACATCCAGTGTAGGGTTTCAAAGCACTTTACATCACAAAGACCACACAGACCACACAGAGATAATCAATTATACATGTGTAAATCACTGAATAGGAAATGTTACATAAGACAGAGGACCAAAAGGTGTAGGAGTCACATGACAACCATACTAGTGGGCAGTATAATTTAATAGTGATGGGTCTGAACAAACACAAACTCAGAATTTAAAATGACCCTTGACCCCTGGTAGGTCGCTCCCCCACCGCTGCAGCTCCGCCTGCCCTGTCCGCTCTTGCAGTTGCCTCCTTCCTCAGATCGGCACAGATTCACCTGCGTTTTCGCCGCCTGGCCCCCTTGACTGCCTGTGTCCCTTACCTTCTGTGCCCCCGTGTGCCTGCCCTCACCCCTTCTTTTTTTCTGTACCCCGTGTGATTGTTGACTGGTTTTACCTTTTTTTCTTCCGCCGCGAGCATCTCCGGGCTCGTTTTTCCCGCCGCTGCCTCCCATGCGGTCCCGCCCCCCAGATCCCATTGGCTGTCCTCCCCCCTGCCTCCTGCCTCCCAGCTGACCCCTCCTACCCTACTACCCTTATATGAAGGCCACTGCACCGCTGCACCGCTGGCGCGCCGAAGGCGCGCCAGAGGTAAGCCTGTCTGCGCCCGTCCGCGCCTGGACCGCGCCCAGCGCCAGGACCCTTGGCCCTCAATGACACCAGCCCACCCGTCTGATCTACGACGCCGCCCTCCACGCACTCAACGCTGGCCAGAACCCCACCTGCCACTGAGCCAGCCCGAAACGCACCCACGGACCCTTTACCTGGCAAGCCTGCAAATTCACCTGCCTCCGGACCAGCACCGCACCCGCCAGGCCAGGCACCAGCAACAACCACCTCAAGTGCATCCTGCTCAACACCCGCTCCGTCCACAGGCACGCCGTCGTACTCTAGAACCTCCTCGACACACCAGACGTCGCCTTCCTCACACGAACCTGGATGAACGCCTCCTCAGCCCCCGATATTGCCATAGCCATCCCGGATGGCAACAAGATCGCCCGGAGGGACTGCATCAACCAAACCGGAGGAGGCATCGCCATCATCCACAGAAACACCATCCGCATGACGACCAACTCCGAACACACACTCACCGCCGCCGAGCACCTCCACTTCCAGATATACACTGACCCCAAGACCATCCTCAGAGGCACTTTCATCTACAGACCCCCGGGACCACGCACACAATTCAGTGAAGCCATCGCAGACTTCGTCAGCCCGCAAGCCCTCACCTCCTCAGACTACATCCTGCTAGGAGATCTCAACTTCCACCTGGAGAACAACAATGACAACAACACCACCACCCTGCTGGACAACCTCGCCAACCTCGGACTCAAGCAACTGGTGAATACCCCCACCCACTACGCCGGCCACACACTTGACCCCGTCTTCTCTTCCAGCAAGCACATCTCCTTCAGCCACTCCACCGGACTACACTGAAAGACCTAGGAGGCAGCCCTGGTGGTGGGCAGTGCAGAAGAAAGACCTAGTACTGGTCAGGAAACTGCCCTGGTGGCGGGCAGTGCAGATCACAGATGCGTCCACTTCAACTTCAGGAGAATGACGACCCACCACCACCCGCAACAGGTTCCCCGTAGAAGCTGGAGCAAGATCACCACCGACCAGCTCACCACCTCCCTTAGCCAGAACCCTTCCACCAACACGACGGACCCCAACGAAGCAGCCAGCAACCTCACACAGTGGCTCAATGTGATCTCGCCCCACGGGAACCCCGATCCCGAGATGGCCCCTCACCTCTGTTGCCCCATCGCACCGCACCATGTCCGGCTAGACGCGTAGAAACCCCAACAACATCGTCCATGACGACCGGAATCCCGCCCCTCTCTCCTTTGCAGGGTCCAATCAGGTGTAACGGAGGACCGGAAGGACTACCCCATGAACCCGGAAGTCCAGCCTCTCTACCGACGGCCGGATACAGAAAAGCCGGAAGGGAAGAGACAGACGTCGTCGAAGGATTGTGGCAGGAGCTTTCGGCTAGATCGGTGACGGACGGAGAAGACGGGAACGGAGACAGCGAGGAGTGGTCCGAAGAGTGGTGGAGTCCCACGGAGGTGGCTGGAGAGCGGCCGTAACTCGGAGGAGAGTTACGGCGGAGCGCGTGAGTACCAGTTACTCTCTTGAGCACATTAGGTGCACTGTGTACATAGTTAGAAACCCCTCCCAGAGTAAACTTGTTCCCGCTATCCTAGGCACGTCACCAGTAGGCACTAGGTAGTTTGTAAATACACACTTATCACTGTATAAAGAGCACCCCTCTCCTCACCTCCCTGTGCACTTCCTTTCCTTTCCCTTCCTCGACTCGTGCCCGTACCTTCCCCTACCCGTACCTCCCTCACTTCCTCTTCACTTCCTCACACTACCGGGTAACGGTGGCGGGATCGGATTTCGAGTCCAAGCACGGCTAACGGCTCCCTCTTTTCTCTTGTTTGCCCTCCGAGGTGTTCTCCGACCATATCGAGGCAGCTACACCCAAGACCCGGACGCCCCTTGAACCCTCGTCGGACCCGGACAAACAGAGAAGAAGACGTGCACCTTTCCCTGGGTGTTGGACCGGAACTCTCCTACTGTCCCCGTAAAACCCTGTATAAAGACCAAATAAATCACTATCGCCCACTATATCCGGCCTCCTCGCCTGCTTTACCAGTCCGCCGACCGCCCACGATCACATCTGGTGTCAGAAGTGGGATTAACTGGAGGAATGGAGGCCGTGATGAAGAGGATGGCGGAATCCCAGGAACAACTGGGAAAGTTAATGGAGCAGTTCCTGAAAACTGCTGAGGACGACCGTGGACAACTCCATGATGTATTAAAGGGACAGGGAACCTCCCATGACCAGGCTATGGGGAAACTGACTGACGTCCTGGGTCAACCGAGACCGATGTCCTCTCTCCCTTCGGTGGTTCTCCAAAAATATGTGCCGGGGGAGGACCCTGATTTCTTTTTTACCAACTTTGAACGGCTAGCCCAGGCTGCCACCTGGCCTTTGGACCGGTGGGCTCATTATCTAGGACCCCTGCTAACGGGGGACCTACAGGCAGCCTACCAGCAAGCGAACATTCAGGGCAACACTCCATATGCAGACGTAAAAAAGTGCATCCTTGAAAGGCTGGGCATTGATGAGGAAACCTACCGAGTACGCCTACGCCAGGTAAAAGAAGGACCCCAGGAGACCCCCAGGGCCCTCTCCTTCCGGATCAAAGACCTAGCCAATCGCTGGCTGAAACCCGACACCTCTACTAAAGAGAACATCCTAGAAAAAATCTACTTGGAACAATTCCTGTCGTCTTTGCTCCCAGGCACGCAAAGATGGGTGCGCCAGCATGCCCACCTGACCCTGGACACGGCAATAGAAATTGCAAGCGCCTATAGCAGGGCCCAGGAGGCCCAGAGAGGAAAAGAGGATCACCCCCACAAACCTCACCCTCCTACAGGCCTACGACCTCCACGTCCCCCTGTTCCAAGAAGACCTGACCCTCCTCTTTTGTTCCCCACCCCGGTGATACAACGTCCTGTCAATCCCGGACCACAGTGCTACAGCTGTGGCGGATTCGGTCACATCGCCAGGATATGTCCGCACAAGGACGAGCCGATGGAAGTGGGTCTGGCACGTAACTATGTGTGTTCCGTACCTGGGGCCCCACCACCCCCTTTTCGATGTCCAGTGAATTTTGATGGACAAACCCTCATGGCCCTAACTGACACTGGGTGTCGACAGAGCGTCCTCAGACCTCAAGACTTATCGCACCCTGTTAAACCCTCGTCCGACATTGTCGCCATTCAGTGTGTTCATGGGGATACAAAGAGATACCCCACCACCCAAGTAATGGTCCAACATGCCAAGGATCCCGGAACCGCTCTCACTGTGGGACTGATCCCCGCCCTACCGGAGCAGGCGATACTAGGGAGCGATTACCCCGGATTACCCGGATTGTTACGTGACACCACTGAATCCCTGACACACTGGTGGGAGGAAGCACCCTTCCCAAAAGGATTGTCCTCCCCCATGCGGGCACGTAAACCACCCAAATCCAAAGCACAGAAGAAAAAGGAAAGAAGAGAATATACAGGCGCCTACCCAGTGATCCCGGATGAACACCCCTGGCAAACGGATCGTGAATTCAGGGCAGCACAACAGGAAGACCCTCTATTGCAGGAAGCCTGGGGAAGGGCCGTGGACCAAGAGGATCCCCTTACCGTAGGTCCATACTTCTTCAAGAAAAACGGCCTTTTGTATCGCAAGGGGGGGAACCAACAGAAGCCCCAACTCCTGGTCCCCGGTCCCTTTCAGGAGAAGGTGCTCTTCCTAGCCCATAGTCACCTTCTGGGAGGTCATTTTGGAGAAGAAAAGACCAGTCAAACAATCCTGGACAAGTTCTATTGGCCTGGGATTTACCAACACTTCAAAAAGTTTTGTAAAGAATGTCCGGTATGCCAAAAACATAGTAGATATCGACCCCCTAGGGCACCGCTGCAACCCCTTCCCATCATTGACGTCCCATTCAGCAGAGTGGGGATGGACATAATCGGACCCCTGTTGCCTTCCCGTAGCGGGTGTCGTTACGCCCTGGTTATTGTAGACTATGCCACCCGCTTCCCTGAAGCCCTACCTTTAAGACAGCCCACCACCCAGAACATTGCGAAGGCCCTCATTTCAGTATTCACTCGGGTGGGTTTTCCCAGAGAAATTTTGACAGATCAGGGTACTCCTTTTGTCTCCTCTCTGATGAAACAGGTATGCTCCCACCTGGGAATCAAACAAATTCGGACCTCGGCATACCACCCCCAGACCGACGGGTTGGTCGAGAGGTACAACGCCACCCTGAAACAGACACTTAAGAAACTGCTAGGTTTGGAAGCCAAAAGGTGGGAGGATATGCTACCCCTTGCCCTGTTTGCCATCCGTTGCGCCACCCAAAGTAGCACCGGGTACTCGCCCTATGAGTTGTTATATGGGCGACCCCCTCGTACCCTGCTAGATATGGCCCAAGAAGCCTGGGAAGCAGAACCAGACCGTACTCGGCCCCTTCCCGAATACATGGAGAACCTGAAAACCCACCTAGCCATCATGAGAGATATAGTGAGCCAGAACCTCGAGAGTGCCCAGAATAGGCAAAAAGGACAGTATGATAAAGGCACCAAACCCAGAACCTTCTTGGCAGGTGATCTTGTGTTACTGATGTTACCCTCCTCCGATCAAAAACTCCTGGGACAGTGGCAGGGTCCTTATGTCATCCTACGGCAGGTGACCCCGGTCACTTACGAGCTAGACATGGATCCCACCCGTGGAGTAACCCAAATCTATCATGTCAATCTTCTAAAAAAGTGGGAAGGCCCTCGTCCAGTTTTAAATAACCCGGGTCCCCTCTCTTTCACCCCCTGTATCGATCCAGATATCACGCCACAACAGAGACAGGAACTCGAGACAGTCCTTTTCCCATTGCGACGGGTGTTTTCCTCTTCCCCGGGACACACCACCATCACTGAACACACGATACAGGCCATTCCTGGGAAGGTAATACGACAAAGGCCATACAGAGTCCCCGAGGCCCGCAGGGAGGTAATACGGAACGAGACTGAACAAATGCTGAAGATGGGTATCATCGAACCCTCGGTAAGCGAGTGGAACTCCCCGATAGTACTTGTGCCCAAACCGGACTGGTCTGTCCGGTTCTGTATTGATTTCCGGGGGGTAAACAAAATATCCTCATTTGACACATATCCCTTACCCCGCGTCGACGAAATGGTCGAACGCATAGGGAAGGCCCAGTATATCTCCACGCTAGACCTCTGTAAGGGGTATTGGCAAATCCCCCTCCGAGAAGAAGATAGAAAAAAGACGGCCTTCTCCACCCCTGATGGGTTATATCAATTCCTAGTCCTTCCTTTTGGGCTTCATGGCGCCCCAGCCACATTTCAGCGGGCCATGAATAAAATCTTACAACCTCACTCACTATATGCTGGCGCGTATCTTGACGATATCGTTATTTATAGTGACAACTGGACACAGCCTTTAGAACACCTACACCAGGTCGTCACCTCCCTGGGGACTTACGGTTTTACCATAAATCCCTCCAAAACCACCCTAGCAGCACAGACCGTGAAATATCTAGGCTACCTCCTGGGGGAAGGCTTGATAAGACCTCAGGAAAGCAAAATTGGAGCCATACAGTCCCTCCCTTTCCCTCAGAGCAAAAGAGACCTTCGTGCTTTCCTGGGACTCTTGGGATACTACAGACGTTTCGTACCGAACTTTTCCCAAAGAGCTGCCCCCCTCACTGACCTCTTAAAAAAATCAGTGAAAACGGACACCCTCCTTAGATCTCCCACGGCGGAGTTGGTGCAGGCGTTCTCCGACCTGAAGAACGCTCTGACCTCCCATCCCGTGTTAGTAAGTCCTGATTATGCACAGCCCTTTATATTACAGACAGACGCCTCAGAACAGGGACTCGGGGCAGTCCTATCACAAAAAGACCCCCAGGGAGACGAGAAACCTATTCTCTTCCTTAGCAGGAAACTGTTCCCACGAGAAAAAAACTATGCCGTGGTAGAAAAGGAAGCCCTGGCCATCAAGTGGGCGGTGGAAAGCCTCCGTTACTATTTGGAGGGGAGACAATTCACCATCTATACCGACCATGCTCCCTTAGAGTGGATGGCTCGGAATAAAGGTCACAACGATCGAGTCCTCTGCTGGTTCCTGTCCCTCCAACCATACCACTTCACAACCATACACAGGAAGGGCTTAGATCAAGGTAACGCCGACTATCTATCTCAATACCCTGTGTCCACACCGGGTACAAGAAAGACAGCTAGGGGAAGGGAATGTGATCTCGCCCCACGGGAACCCCGATCCCGAGACGGCCCCTCACCTCTGTTGCCCCATCGCACCGCACCATGTCCGGGTGGACGCGTAGAAACCCCAACAACAGCGTCCATGACGACCGGAATCCCGCCCCTCTCTCCTTTGCAGGGTCCAATCAGGTGTAACGGAGGACCGGAAGGACTACCCCACGAACCCGGAAGTCCAGCCTCTCTACCGACGGCCGGATACAGAAAAGCCGGAAGGGAAGAGACAGACGTCGTCGAAGGATTGTGGCAGGAGCTTTCGGCTAGATCGGTGACGGACGGAGAAGACGGGAACGGAGACAGCGAGGAGTGGTCCGAAGAGTGGTGGAGTCCCACGGAGGTGGCTGGAGAGCGGCCGTAACTCGGAGGAGAGTTACGGCGGAGCGCGTGAGTACCAGTTACTCTCTTGAGCACATTAGGTGCACTGTGTACATAGTTAGAAACCCCTCCCAGAGTAAACTTGTTCCCGCTATCCTAGGCACGTCACCAGTAGGCACTAGGTAGTTTGTAAATACACACTTATCACTGTATAAAGAGCACCCCTCTCCTCACCTCCCTGTGCACTTCCTTTCCTTTCCCTTCCTCGACTCGTGCCCGTACCTTCCCCTACCCGTACCTCCCTCACTTCCTCTTCACTTCCTCACACTACCGGGTAACGGTGGCGGGATCGGATTTCGAGTCCAAGCACGGCTAACGGCTCCCTCTTTTCTCTTGTTTGCCCTCTGAGGTGTTCTCCGACCATATCGAGGCAGCTACACCCAAGACCCGGACGCCCCTTGAACCCTCGTCGGACCCGGACAAACAGAGAAGAAGACGTGCACCTTTCCCTGGGTGTTGGACCGGAACTCTCCTACTGTCCCCGTAAAACCCTGTATAAAGACCAAATAAATCACTATCGCCCACTATATCCGGCCTCCTCGCCTGCTTTACCAGTCCGCCGACCGCCCACGATCACACTCACCAACTGCGCCAATGACCCTGCTCCGCTGAAGAATCCTCCCAGCAGACCCGGCAGCACGAAAGCCTCGTGGTTCACCAACGACCTCAAAAACTCCAAGAAAACCTGCCGCACCCTCGAGAAAACCTGGCGCCATGACCAGGCAACAGAAAACATGACAGCCCTCAAGAACGCCATCCGCGAACACCACCAGCTGATCCGAACCACCAAAAGGACAACATTCAGAGAACGACTAGACAACAACACCCACAACAGCAAGGTACTCTTCAGCATCGTTAAAGAGCTCTCCAACCCCAGCGCCTGCAACAACGACATCACACCCTCGCAAGACCTCTGCGACTCACTCGCCTCATTCTTCCACCGCAAGATCGCCGACATACACAACAGCTTCGGCACACAGACCATGCACCCAACCACCGTACCAGCGCCCCCCACCACCACCCTCTGCAACTGGACCTCGGTCAGCACCGAAGACACCACCCACATGACGAACACCATCCACTCCGGCTCCCCAACAGACCCATGTCCACACCACATTTTTAACAAAGCCGACTCCATCATCGCACCCCAACTCCGGGACACCATTAACAGCTCCTTCGCATCCGCCACCTTCCCGGAGAGCTGGAAACATGCCGAGCTCAGCGCCCTCCTGAAGAAACCCACCGCGGATCCCACGGACCGTAAGAACTTCCGCCCCATCTCACTCCTCCCTTTCCTGCCAAAGTCATTGAGAAGACCGTCAACAAACAACTCTCCGCCTTCCTCGAGACAAACGGTTCCCTCGATCCCTCGCAGTCCAGTTTCCGAGCAAACCACAGCACCGAGACCGCCCTCATCGCAGCTACCGACGACATCAGGTCCCTGCTCGACAACGGGGAAACAGCTGCCCTCATCCTCCTGGACCTCTCAGCAGCCTTCAACACCATATGCCACCGCACACTGATACAGTGCCTCAGCAACACCGGAATCCAAGGGAAGGCCCTGGAGTGGATCATCTCGTTCCTCGCCGGAAGAACCCAGAGAGTCTGCCTCCCCCCCCTTCGATCCGCGGCCACCGAAGTCATCTGCGGCCTTCCTCAAGGATTCTCGTTCAGCCCCACTCTCTTCAACGTCTACATGAGCCTCCTCGTATCCATCGCACACCAACACAACCTAAACATCATCTCCTACACTGACGACACCAAGCTGATCCTCTTCCTCACCAATGACCCCGCCACGCCAGAGCCAGCCTCCAGGAAGGAATGAAAGACGTCGCAGAATGGATGAAGCTCAGCCGTCTGAAACTGAACTCAGACAAGACGGAAGTCCTCATCCTGGGACCATCCCCCTCTGCCTGGGATAACTCCTGGTGGCCCCCTGCACTGGGTACTGCCCCCAAGCCCACGGACCAAGCACGCAACCTGGGCTTCATCCTGGACTCCTCCCTCACGATGACCAAGCAAGTCAACGCCATCTCTTCATCCTGTTTCAACACCCTGCGCATGCTCCGAAAGATCTTCCGGTGGATCCCCACCGAAACCAGGGAGACGGTCACCCAAGCCCTCATCACCAGCCGACTGGACTACGGGAACACCCTATATGCTGGAACCACAGCCAGATTCCTGAAAAGACTCCAGCGCATACAGAACGCTTCTGCACGACTCATCCTGGACATCCCACATCACAGCCACATCTCTGCCCACCTGAGAGACCTGCACTGGCTCCCCGTCAGCAAGAGGATCACGTTCAGACTCCTCACCAACGCACACAAGGCTCTCCACGACATGGGCCCCAAATACCTCAACAGCCATCTCACATTCTACACACCCACCCGCCAGCTCCGATCCGGCAGCCTCGCCCTCGCCACCGTCCCGCGAATTAGCAGAGCCACCGCCGGAAGAAGATCCTTCTCCTACCTGGCTGCCAAGACATGGAACTCCCTCCCCACCCACCTACGGCTGACCCAGGACCATCTCTCCTTCAGGAAACAACTCAAGACCCGGCTGTTGGAGCAGTAGCGACTCCCCCCCTCCCAGCGCCTTGAGACCCTAGTGGGTGAGTAGCGCGCTATACAAATTTGTCTGATTGACTGATTGATTGATTGAATGCCATGGTTGGGGGTTCTCTTTAATAATCAGGATTGATATGTATCCAAATGAACTTTTTTGCAACATTAGGATAATCAAAGACTGGGGGGAAAAAGATAATGCTCTAATTTGTACCTTGGAGTTTGTATGCAGCTCTTAGATGACAAAAGCTCACTGTTCTATTTTAGAATTTTAACTTCTAAACTACAAGCAACCAAAGATCTGTCTTTCAAAATCAGTAACCTACTGACCTATTAACATTATTTTATTTGCACTTTGTGATCTGTATAGTAAATGTTCTTTGCAGCAGGCACATTAACTTACTGCGCAACCTTTCCATGAATCAAAACTTCCACTAGACAAAATCCGATCTTTCTCTAGGAAGAACATTAATCTACGTAGTTATCATAACATTTGTATTGTAGCCTAAAATTGCTGGAATCCAGGAGGGAGGCAGCAAGCACTTTTAAAACCATAATATACTTGCCACCCAAAGTCAGCACCCGGTGCAAACACACTGGTCACACCGCCCTAGAGCTGGCAATTCTCAAGGGTCCTGTGACCTCAGTGACAGAGTCATTGTCACTCTATGGTGTGCTTCTTTGTATGCCTACCCGCAAGACTAGAGGTGAACTTCAGTATGGATTGTGGTGGACAGGCATCAAGGTTAATTGACCCCACCAGGGAAACCTGGTAACCTGATGGTGCTAAGTCACCGGGGCTTCTATGGCCTTGCGGGCCTTCTTAGGCCTAGCATGGGAATATACTCCCTCAGGAGAGTGGTCTGGTGGACTGGTCATGAAGGCTGAACCTGATTCCCCAGTTCCAAATTCGGCAGCTCTGACCATAGTGCCACATCTTCTACCCCACTGAACACCATGCTGCCCCACTGAGAGAAACTCGCACTGCCTTCAGCTACAACCCGATTGTGCCCGCAATAAACACCTGGATGTGGCTCAATTCAAATTATGCACTAGACAAGAGTAATATGCTGCCTAGAAGAAAAAAAACATCCAGGAAAAAGCAAACACTCAAGGAATGCAAGATTAAGTAAAGCATGTGAAATGTAAGCAGAAACAACATGGTTACCTTAACGATTTCCCACTCACTATTCAGAATTCAGTGTGTGCTTGTGCCTGAAAAGTTAAGGACATGACTACAGGGCCCGGAAGTGACCTGTTTCAATGTCCATTGGTGATATCTTACAAAATGCAAGCAGTATGGTTTAAAAAGACCACATCCATGACCACCGCGCCGCGGTACGCATTTTGTTTTCCAATCCACTCATCGATACGGAATTGCAGTATCTCCAGGAGATTTGCAGTTCCTCATTCAAGGAAAACAATGCTGTTCAAAGAAAAGATGAAAGAAAAGTAGCGCTTCACTGGCAAACTCTGTATAGTGGCGCTTACGTCTTTGGGTGTGAATAAAATCTATGTGGCCGCTTTGTGAATACTGTCTTGCTTTATTTAGTTATGTTTTTAGTTTTCATAGTTGAACCTTTTATTTCACTCACTCCTGAGGCTGTACCTTGGAATAGAATAATGTCAGAAAAAGACAACATTTGCAGCAAAAGTATTTTTCTTTTTTGGATTCATTTCACAGGAAACAAATAAACGAAAGGAGGGAAGAGAGGGTGAGAAGTAGGCCAGTCACCAGCTCGCTTTCTGCTACAAGTGACACAACAACAAACAAAAGTCACTGCTCTGCGGAACCGGGCCGGGTCTAGGCCCTCCTTGCCCCTTCCTTAGGCTTCGGCCCTTTTGCTTTTGATTCTGGCCCCGGCCTGGTTGCGACACCCCCCGTCCCCGGCCCCAGACAACGCCGCTGCCACCACCCATAAATCAGATATGGCCATGGCCAGGAACAAATAGCCCTCACCTGCAGACAGGGGGAATTAAATTACGGGGTGCCGTTCTCTTTCCCTGTTCCTGACTGTCTCCCTCTGGCCTCTGAATGCATGCCTCGACATCGCATCAGAGTCACGCGCCCTTTTTCCCAATGCGCATGAGGCTCGAGCCTCACTACCAGGCAGCAGACCCCACCCTAAAAAAAACAGCGGTGTGCAGACTTGCGCGCTGCATACATCTACAACATCATCATTGTCAGATGACGTCACCTGACCATGATGATGTTGTAGACGCGCGCATTGTGACAGGTCAGGTGGTGTAGCGGGTGGTGGGGGGGAGGGGGGGTGTTTGGGGGGAGGGTGAGGGGGGGGTTAAGAAATTATAATGAGTAGGGCGGCGGCTGATCATAATAATAGCCTAGTAGCCTGCCTGTGCTGCCTTAAATGAAATTGAATGAAATCAGCTGATGGACACGCGTCGGAGCACCGCACCAGCATGAGAATCGTTATCCTGCTCTCACCAGGCCTCAGTCAGACAGACTTAATGTAAGCACTGTGTTCTGTTGTTAGGGCCAATTTGGACCGACCGTGACTCACAGAGTCATGGTCGGTCCAAATCGGCCCCAACAACAGAATGGGCTTCCTGTCACAAAACCGGCCCGCCCCATGCAGCCTGCCAGGGGATTGCCCGGTGCCCGGAATGACCAGTCCGGCCCTGGCGTGGGCATGAAGGCCAGATTGCTTTGTGCGGAGCCCGAAGTTGGGACTGCGTCTAAGGCGTGTGGCCTCCGTATCGTGGGGATGCTGGCACGCATAAGTGTCTCCAGTGGCGTCACTAGGGGGATGCGGGGGTGCGGACCGCACCGGGTGACACCCTCACATGGGGTGACAACTGCCCAAAATGCAAAATATTAGTGAATGTCTGTCCAACCTTACCCGGCCACGGGAAAGATTATTGGACAATTACGCTACCGCTACGACGTCCACCACTTCACTTGCTATGAAATTGTGAAGCAGGAATAAGCAGGGCTTTAAGTGGGATGGAAAAACTGGGGGGTCTCTCAAAGGGGCGTGGCCAGTGTAATTAGGGGCGTGGCTTTAAAACACGCTAAAAATCTGTGCTTGCCATAGTGTGCCGCCCGACTTGTATTTTGCTGTTTCTGTCATTGCATCCAGATATGTGATACAACAAGTAACATCATACCTACAACAAGTAAGGACTATTGGCTTTGTCAATGGTTGTTAGCTGCATAAGATAAATAAGCTGCATCTATTGCTTGATACACATAATATTGAAAACGCTTCCAATTAATGCCCTGGTGCCCTTACCACAATGTTGCTGCTCTTGCGTTTCAGAAAGAGAAGGGAAATCCAGAAAGAAAATGACTCTTTAAGGGTTTCCCTTCCTCCGTAACGCTCACCTGGCATGACGTCATGCCGTCACTTCTCCACTAGTGAGAAGTGAGCAGTGTGAGCAGAGCATATCGATGTGCCTGCTGTCTCGAAACGGGTCTCTATCGGGCTGTTTTGCGCCCTGGCACTTTTTTCTGGACTGAAGTGACAGCAAACGGCTGTCACTGCAGTTCGGGAAAAAAACGGCCAGCCTGTGCCAGGGCTCAAAACAGAGCCCGATAGAGACCCGTCTCGAGCCCCCTTTAAAAAAACTGCCAGTGCTCAGACCCCTTGAGACCCGGCCCACTTAAAGCCCTGGGAATAAGCATCAGTGAACGGAGTCGCCGGCGGTAAGCTGCACGCTGAGGATCGAGGAGGTTTACACGCCAGGCTGCTCCGTACAGGTTGCATTAGATCAGGAAGGGCAGGCAGCCTGGACGTGCCTTTCTTCCACGGTCGAGGTATTGCACTTTCGTTTGTTGATCCCGTCGGTAACTTAATGCATGTTTAACTTTGTAGAAAAACGTCCGCCAGGAAAGTGGGCGCCTCCTATAGAAATGTGAGCAGCTTGTACACCAGAAGCATGTTGTGACATGAAAATGCTGTACTAAACGGGGATCTGGGATCTGAAAGCAGACGATATATTTATTAAAGTGAGATTCAAACGATACAGGGCTGGTCGAAATGTTTTGAATTGTTAATCATATTGTTGCTTTTGCATTCCCGCTCGAAATGATTTTTTATTTTTTAAGCACTTCCATGCTTGTGATTACGAAGATGTATTGACAGCCGTTGTGTAGAAAGAAGTGGGTTAAGACATCTTAGCTGTTGTGCATGGAGTGATTTATAGAAGTTGATCTTTGGTATTTATGGTTCCAGTATACACTCAGTATCTCACTATTTTTCGAAATACAGACATTCATTGTCTGACGTCACAGCAGTGACCAAACACAGGGTTTTCACTGCTTTGGTGTGATATTCGGCCGAAAGAAATTCCCATTAAGCACCCTCTACTTCCTAAAATACAAGAAGACCTCAACGCACATAAAGGGAACAGTCCTACGTGGAAAATGTATGACTTCCACACAAAAATGAAATAAAGAGAAATACACCGGAATAAACACACGCTAAGATATTTCAAATGACAAAAACGATTTTGTGGTGTGCATAAACACAAGTAAACTAAATATAAATGGAGACGTGTTCTTACCAGTTAAAATACCATTCTCCATTGATAATCATTTTAACATCGTTTTTACCTGTAACTACAGCAAAGAACGGTGTGTTAATAATTACCATATATGGGATCCATATCATAACAAAATTCTCCGTGGGTATCTGTCAAAAAAGAAGACATTTTCCACAGGGCGGGTCTTTGTGACATCATAGAAAGCTCACATTTTGCGGTAATTGTTAAAGATGTCCCATAGAACCTCTTTGTGGAATTTGTTCCCTTTGGTGACATCACCTGTCAGCACTTCCTTTTGTTTTTTGCTCTTGTGCAGTGGTAATGAAAACAAGAGTTTTCCTTTCTACACAATCAGCATAGGTACAATGGGAGTTTGCCTGCTGTTTGGTGAAGTCCGATAATGCCGCAAGGTTTTCGCACACAAGTGTATGTGCCTTCCAGGAGTGAGCTTGCAGTTGTGAACATGTTGGTAGAGCCATAGCATTTTATACTGAATAAGCAATCAAGCTCAAGTCTCACAGATTTGCCAGTGACCTTTTTCGATTACTTAACTTGCTGCAAGTGTGCCTAACAAAATGAATGTGTGTCCTTGTGTAACGTAACTGGTGCTATGTAAAGCGCTCTGATACCCGGTTCAGTTCGGGACTGGTTCGCGCTATATAAAACTCTGCAAAAAAAATTTAAAAATCCATGTATTTCCAGAGTTACATAAGTAGAGTATTGAAAAGTCAGACTGCACCCATATATACGGACTCAGGAGCCTTGAAGTGAGGGCAGTATTTTCACAATGCTTACCCTGGCCGGACCTGTAAGATGCTGGAGTAGGATTTAGGAGATGTCATCTTGTAACTGTGAAGGAAAGACAATGGCGTGGAGAGCTGAACAAGCCATGAAAGCTACAGTGATTAGCATAATTTAAGGCTGCGGATGGGTGGGAGTGGGAGGTAGGGGGGGTTAGCCAGGAGATATGTACAAGGCCTGTGTTGTAACTCAAAATTATGGCAGAAGAAGGACCCCCTCCGTGGGTGCTGCACAGATGAATACATCTCCTCGAGGAGGATGGATTCATGGGGTAAGTTGTGTCGTGAGGGGTTGACACCATGAGTTACCCGCACTGGGTGACACCAACCCTAGTGACGCCACTGGGTGTCTCGTTGGTGGGGAGCAGTTTCACTGGTTGCATGACCCATCGTGGCCCGCTTTGTTGATCGTGCCGCATTTCTCTAGTTAGACACGTCGACTGCATGCTCCTTGTCTGCAGTGCCGAATACACAAGTTGCGACTCTCGTAGATGGGGACGTAACCATAGTAGTGCCTCATTCAACCTCATGAGGCATTGCAGAAGTTGTGCCTGTGTGTGATCGGGGCTGTCTGATACAACCATTATTGATATGCACTGGTCGGTGCATTGGTCGGTGTGCCCTTATTTTCAGGGATGTAAAGAATTTGCAACTCTTCGTTGTGTGTGACCAGAGCTGTCTGGTGCGAACAATATCGACGTGTACTGGACATTGTGCCTCAGTTCCAAGGCGGTACGGGTTTTCCAATGTTTTGTTGTGTGTGACCGGAACAGTCTGGTGTGACCCATATCATCATGCGCCCGACGTTGTGCCTGGGTTGCCTGGGTGCAACTCTGACCAATGTGGGCCTGACAGGGTGCCTCCCTTTTCCAAGAGGCTTACCGCTTCATTCTCCATTCATCTACGGTTCATTTACTTGACCCTCAACATGGTAGACCAACTTCCCTCTACTCACCCAGACTTCCCCGATGACTCTGTATTACCAGGTAGTATTGCCTGGCTCTTGCCTTGGTGGTCAGAATGAATGACTGGGCTGGAGAAACGCTTCTGAGGATGATTGGAAGCAGGTCAAAAGACAGTGCGCTGGAAGGACATTGGAGACCCCTTTGGCGTGACCATCTATTTCCCTCAGTCCCTGTCCACTCTGCATCCTGTGGGTGAATTTCTTAAGTAGTTGCCAAACCCCTTCTGCTGACTTCCTCCTAATTGATATTGGTGCCTCCCCCACCTGCTTCCTGGGACCCTAACTAAGAGTGACTTTAGCTGTGTACGACCTCGTGCCAGGGGGGAGGACGGCGTGCCTCCAATCGGTGGGCGTAGGATACTCAGGGTGGGTTGGAGGGCAGAGGGAGGCTTGGGGTCATGAGGTTTGTAGTGTGTCACCAACTGACCTGCTGGGTATCAGTGCACTGCATTAGATGGTGAGGGCGTATGTGTGCGAGGGCCTCCGAACAGACTTGTCTGATATCCGTGCCACCGCCTACTGGTGTGGAGTGAGTGGGCGTGTGGGAGTGACAGTAGTAAACTGCCCATGATTCATGACACTGAACAGTGGTTCAGCTGGATACATTGATTTCTTGCCAGAATAGCATTATGTGTGACATTGGTTTTACCCGCGCGGCCTCGGCCCACGGTACTGCTAAAACGTGTTATCATTTGTTGCATGTCCATATTTCTGATATCATGGTGACCCGGGGTGCTCCCTATAACTGTATGGCATTGGATTATAAGGAGTGATAGGGTGGGGTTGTGATGGACAGCGTGTTGCACCGCATAAAGGTGCCGGGGTGTGAAGATTAGGATTTTTCCCACGTGTGCATACTACAGATGTCATTTGAACATGGCTGGGCCTAGTACTGCTAGTAATAATTCCCAAAGGGATTTATGCCCAGAAGTACAAGATGTTCATGTTGTGTTGATTATTATTTTTGTTGAATACAAATGTTATTTACATACATCACGTGCGAAGTCTCTTTTGTGATGGTCAAGGTCTTTATTGTGAGTGAGTGCTGTGTCAGTGGTTTACACATTGCCTTTGAGGTAAGCCTGGCTGCTAAGTGCGAATCTACCCAAGGGTGAGAGGAGGCAGTGCTTAATTTGAGAAAGAGGTTTCCGGTGCTCGGCACCAGCACTTAATTGTCAACACCGGGGTTTGTGATAGTATGCCACAAGGTGGCACTCTCTGGCTAATGTAGAGAGGACCATAACAACAATTATTATATTAATTCAATATACATCAAAAATGACTATTACTTGCTGCCCACGCCATTCTCATAGCTTCGGGGTCTGAGATAGTCCAAATTGTACCACTTGTAGGAGTGTGATGGTAAGTAGTGTGCTGTTGCTATCATTGGCAGCATGGCAGGGGCAGTGTGTGGTGCAAGCTGCAGTGACCTCCAGACAAAAACCTTGGCCCTTACTTGTTTACAAATTAAGTACTGAGCGCAGATTATACAGTGTGTGTAATCACCCGCCCCTGACAGGAGTGGTAGATTCTGCCAGGCTGCGGCAAGAGGTCAGCAAACAGAGATCATAGAGGAATAGGCATGAAGAAGGAAGGAGCTAAGGAACTATGTGAAGAGAAAGGTCAGAATTAGGCTCCTCAGCAGACATAGCTGATGGGAGAGGTCGAAAAGAGTGAGGGTAGGTTGAAAGTGAGCAGGAGGTTGCAAAACAAATGAGCTCAGAATCTCATCAGGTGTGTTCCTAGTACTTTGGAAACCAAGAAGAAGTTTGAGAAGCCCTCAGACACTGGCAGTGAGTGGCAGAGGGTGCGGCTGCATGAGAAACAACTGTCAGAGGACAGGAGATAGGCTGCGCAGGAGACTGAACTGTCAGAGGACAGGTTGAAGGCTGTGCGGGAGACGGAACTGTCAGAGGACAGGGTGAAGGCTGTGTAGGAGACGGAACTGTCAGAGGACAGGGTGAAGGCTTGCAGGAGACGGAACTGTCAGAGGACAGGGTGAAGGCTGTGCAGGAGATGGAACTGTCAGAGGACAGGGTGAAGGCTGTGCATGACACAGACAGGGTAAAGGCTGTGCAGGAGACTGAACTGTCAGAGGAATGGGTAAAGGCTGTGCAGAGGACGGAACTGTCAGAGGACAGGGTATAGGCTGTGCAGGAGACGGAACTGTCAGAGGACAGGGTGAAGGCTGTGCGGGATACAGAACTGTCAGAGGACAGGGTGAAGGCTGTGCGGGATACAGAACTGTCAGAGGACAGGCTAAAAGGGTTGTATGATGTTTCAACGTATGCTTTTATCGCTCATGCCTTTACAACGCAGGTATTACAACGCAAGTCGTTTCAACGACTTGCGTTGGGGGGCGCTGGATAGTGGAATAGTTACATTTTCTATTCCAACTCCAGTCCCCCTGGATAGTAGGGAAGGTGTTGGATAGTAAATTAAACTATTCCCTATCCAACAGCGCCCTCCAGCGAAAGTCGTTGTAACGACTTTCGTTGTAATTCCTGCATTGTAATGGTAGTGCGTGGTAAAAGTTTCGTTGTAAACGATGTTCCCCGGCTAAAAGCTGTGCTGGATACAGAACTGTCAGGGGACAAGTTAAAGGCTGTGCAGGGGACAGAACTGTTAGAGGAGAGGGTAAAGGCTGTGCAGGAGACAGAATTGTCAGAGGAAATGGTAAAGGCTGTGCAGGAGATGGAACTGTCAGAGGAGGGTAAAGGCTGTGCTGGATACAGAACTGTCAGAGGACAGGGTAAAGTCTGTGCAGAGGACAGAACTGTCAGAGGACAGGGTAAAGGCTGTGCAGTAGACGGAACTGTCAGAGGACAGGGTAAAGTCTGTGCAGAGGACAGAACTGTCAGAGGACAGGGTAAAGGCTGTGCAGTAGACGGAACTGTCTGAGGAATGGGTAACGGCTGTGCAGGAGACAGAACAGTCAGATGAAAAGGGTAAAGGCTGTGCAGGAGACGGAACTGTCAGAGGATTAGTTGCAGCCCCTCCTATACCTCCGTAAACAATTGTTGTCCAGAGATTTTCATTTTTGGTTTGTGTCTTTGGCTCATTAGAGAAGTAATTTAGCTTGGGCAGACATTGTTGATCCGGGCTGAATTTTTCTGGACAACATGTTTGAAATGGCAGATTACAGGAGTGATGATGTAATATTTCAGAAACCATGAGAACTATATACCTCATTTTTGTGTCAAAACATGGTTTTTGGGGTTCAAATATAGAGACAGAAAATAACTCCTCAGCGCAACACTTCCGCCATTTCCCAAAATGGTCGCTCTATAATGATGTGTTTTAGCCATCATATTAGTAATTTATTTTAATATTGTTTGCGTTTCAGGTTTTCCGTTGATTAAAATTTGTAAACATGAACGAAGCAGGTGGTAGCAGAGGACCTTTACCTCCTGACTGAGTGATGCTAATCACAAAATCTGAGGACTCCTTCAGCAAAGAAAACTGTGTCATTTGCCAAACTAATCCAAAAGAAAAGCTAACATCAACTGTAGTTGGACAGAAGAGAGTTCTAGATGCTGTAGAGACACGGCAAGACCAAGTTCAGAAAAGACTGAAACTGATGGGTGAAGAGGATCAAATATTTTAACATTGTGACAACCAGTGCTACAACTCGAGTACAATGGAAAAAAGCCTGGAAATTCTTTTTTTGTAAACAATAGCAGAAACCAGTGAACCAGGACAAGAATCTGAGTCTTCTAAGAAAGCGACCACAACCAAATCCAATGTCCATCCACTTAGATGATAGATGGCTACCCCTCTTCCACCTCCAGCAACTGATTAGAAAGCAGATAATCTTCAATGTGTTATCTGAGGTTTAATCAGAACAAGGGCCATAGAGACTGATGAAAGAACAAAGTACAGAGAATGTGAGTCTCAAAGGGCAAACATTTTTTTTATCTGTAGCTTGTTTCTTCCAAGATGAAGTTTTCAGCAGCTGATATAAGCAGCGAATGTATTTGCAGTGGATTTGTTTGCCCACCTGAACTGCATGTGTGCATACATTTGAAAATATGAATGTACAATGAGCTCCCAGCAGCAATGTAACCGCCAGCCGCCAGTTAAGTTGCACTCTTTTAAAAAGCAAATTACGTGTTATTGCCACTCTGAGGGCTGGCTACGGGTTCACACATAGTGAGATCAGAGAAACAATGGCCAACATTAATGAAACTGCATTGATCAATAATAATGAAAGTAAGATTTTTTCTGGTGAGAATATACAATGATAGAATTTGTTTTTGTCAGTCTAACAAAAAGAATTTACCACTTTTCGTGTTTTCAGCTGATTTGACCCCTTAAGTTCTTGCTGCCAAAAATGTTCACAGGATGCAGTAAAATTAGTAGGTACCATTTTAA
Source organism: Lissotriton vulgaris (assembly GCF_964263255.1). NCBI lineage: Eukaryota > Metazoa > Chordata > Amphibia > Caudata > Salamandridae > Lissotriton > Lissotriton vulgaris. The sequence continues at coordinate 37,634,068 of NC_141697.1, forward strand.
GAAACATCCTGAAAGATTTAGATTTTGGATTTAATGACAAACTGTGTGCACCCCGGATCTTCGCATATCATGGGAGTCAACAAGAATGCCTTATGTTGTCTTAACATTTTTAACATCATTGTTTATTATCAGCAAAACAAAACTGTGATAAACTAAAGTTCTGGAACAACTGGAACAACTGACCTTGCCTGCATGAAAATGGTGTTATCTATACCTGTGCAACTTCATCAATTCTGGCCATCAGCATTGACAAGATGAACTTGGAGATGTTAACTCGCCAAAACATTGCTGATGCTTCAGTGAACACTGAATTATTGCAAGTGGAATGATTGTCAATGAGGAATTGTGCCTGCAGAGATATATCCAAAAGGTACGGCCATATTGTTCAAGAACTTAACAGCAAATTGGATGAAGCTGGCCTTCGTGTTGAGTGGGCTGTTAGAAATGGTTCCAATCGAGTCACTGTACTGTCAAATGACACAGATGGTATTATTGTGCTACTTAGATTTGTTGCAATGTTCATAAGTCAAGGATTGTCAAAGTTGTGGATAAGTTATGGAACAGTTGTGAAAAGACACTTAATCCTGCATCCTAATCTGTACTTGAACCTTGACCCAGAGATGCCCAGCATTTTTTTAACTTGTTTTTATTAAAAAACGTTCCACTGTATGTCGTACAAAAGACAGGCATATACGATTCAGGATCTTATCAAGGCAGATATACTTATGGGTGATGACACGATGAGCAAAATTGGAGCAAAGCTTGAAGCTTTAACTGCTGAACCTGTGAGGTTTCTAAAAGGATTTGCTGAAACAGAAGAAGAATCTGACAGTAAAGATGTAGAAAAATGCCATGTGCCTTGTGGAAAACGAGTTCTGACTGTCACACATTTGACGATCTTTGGTACAGTGCCTTCAAGAGATCAGTCCCACTAAGCGCCCTTCCACCGACGTCATATTCTTTGAGTGGACACATTTACCGGCGGCAGATTAGCCCAGCACCATCTGACTCTGGGCAATAGCTTGCTTCATCTTCCCGACGGCCCACAGTGCCTAGAGACCCTTACGGGTGATTGTGCGCTTTACAAATGTGGATTATTATTATTTATTATTAAAAGAGCATTCTACTTGATCAGAAGATGTGTAAATGTTTTGGATCATGCATACGTAGAGAAAGATCAGTGTGAATTTGGTTGGGAAGATATTGATGGGGTGCTAAACCCTATGCAATTTCTAAAGCCTCTATCCACAGATCTTGCTTGCAAATGAACTTGCAAAACCTGTGCTACAAAAAGATATCCCTGCCAATATGCTCTTCTCAAATATTCAACATTCGGCAAATGTGCCACGAGTGATCGCCGAAACAAATAAAGAAAGTGAACTATGAAAATGGCTCTAACACAGGAGTGATAAACATTATTTTTTTTATATTCAGATCATAAACATTGCTTGGTGTATACCTAAAAGGAGTAAAAAACATTAATATTCATTTCATTTCTGTGTCTCTTCTTCCTCTATTATAGATTCCATTTTGGAAAATGACAGAAAAGTTGCTCTGAGGAGTTATTTGCTGTCTCTATAAGACAACGTGACCCCCAAAACCTATGATTTGACACCAAAATGAATTTTATAGGTCTCATGGTTCCTGAAATATTACCTCATCACTGCAATAATCCACCATTTTTAAAAATGTCATCCAGAAAAATGATGCCCGGATCAACAATGTCTAAGCAAGCTAAATTTCTTCTCTAATTATCCAAAAACACAAATCCAAAATAAGAATCTCTGGACAACTATTTTTTTATGGAGGGAAAGGCTGCACAGGAGACAGAGCTCTCAGAGGACAGGGGAAAGGCTATGCAGGAGATAGAAGTGTCAAAGTACAGAGTAAAGGCTGTGCAGGAGACGGAACTGCCGGAGGACAGGGTAAAGGCCTATGCAAGAGATGGGACTGTCAGAGGGAAGGGTAAAGGCTGTGCAGGAGACAAAACTGTCATAGGACACAGTAAAGGCTGTGCAGGAGATGGACAGGGGAAAGGCTGTGCAGGAGACGGACAGGGTAAAGGCTGTGCAAGAGATTGGACTGTCAGAGAACAGGAGAAAGGCTGTGCAGGAGACAGACCTGTCAGAGGACAGGATAAAGGCTGTGCAGGAGACGGACCTGGTACAGGACACAGTAATGTTATGCAGGAGACCGACCTGTCAGAGTACAGGGTAAAGGATGTGCAGGAGATGGGACTGTTAGAGGGCAGGGTAAAGGATGTGCAGGAGATGGGACTGTTGTGGGTTCAGATGTAAAGTAAAATATCCCAATTGTATTAATACCACAAATGAGAAAGGAGCTGTCAGTGGATAGCGCATTGAAGGCAAGTGCTGGTTCTAATGCTCAAGGGAGAGGAAGGAAAATGTGTCCACAGAGAGACTTCTGCACGGCTCTGAGAGCCCCGGGTGGAGTGGTTGTCTGTGTGTCTGTCCTACAGACTGAAGACCTGATTGGCCAATGGCGCTTCAAACTGTGTTCAGTCCATTCTAGGTGTGCATAGGGGCACCGAATTGTCTTTCTATCCGCTTATGTTTGAATGATATATCTATCTGTCAGTATTTTAATACATGTGCATGTATGAAGCTCTCTCTTCCTTACACTTCCCTGTCCCTCCTGCTGTTTATATGGTTACTGTAGAACTATCTATATATACTTCGATCCACCAGTCACACATCACACTCACACATCAATTTAGCAAAGCTGCCACACATCCATCCACAACCAACCTATCCGACTAACCCAGCCCCCCACCCTTCAGTCCATCCATCTCCATGCACTCATTCAACCCCTCACCTATGTATTGGTCTAGCCATACATCCAAACATTCATACTTCCTTCCATCCATCTCTTGGTCCTTTGTCACTTCATCTGCTAGTCTCTCCATTCAAACCCACCTGTTTATCAGACCATCCATCTATCAATCCTTCCTTCCAACCATCCATCTATTCATCCACCTATCCATCCATCAATCCTTCCATCTATCCATCCATTCATTCATTTCTCCATCCATCCATTTATTCATCCATCCATTTATCCTTCTGTCACTTCATCTTCTAGTCCCTCCATTCAAAGACACCTATTTATCAGACCATCCATCTATCAATCCTTCCTTCCAACCATCCATCTATTCATCCACCTATCCATCTATCAATCCTTCCATCTATCCATCCATTCATTCATTTGTCCATCCATCCATTTATCCATCCATCCATTTGTCCTTCTGTCACTTCATCTTCTAGTCCCTCCATTCAAAGACACCTATTTATCAGACCATCCATCTATCAATCCTTCCTTCCAACCATCCATCTATTTATCCACCTATCCATCCATCCATCTATCCTTCCATCTATCCATCCATTCATTCATGTCTCCATCCATCCATTTATCCATCCATCCATTTGTCCTTCTGTCACTTCATCTTCCAGTCCCTCCATTCAAAGACACCTATTTATCAGACCATCCATCTATCAATCCTTCCTTCCAACCATCCATCTATTCACCCACCTATCCATCCATCAATCCTTCCATCTATCCATTCATTTCTCCATCCATTCATTTATTCATACATCCATGTGTCCTTTTGTCACTTCATCTTCTAGTCCCTCCATTCAAAGACACCTATTTATCAGACCATCCATCTATCCATCCTTCCTTCCAACCATCCATCCATCTATCCGTCCATCCATCTATATATTGGTCCTTCTGTCACTTCACCTGCTAATCTCTCCATTAAACTCCAACTGTTTATCGGACTATCCATCCATCCATCTATCTGTCCATCCTTCCTTCAAACCATCCATTCACCTATGTCTCAATCTATCCATCCATCCATCTATCCATTCATCCTTCTATCCATCTAAGCATCCATTGCTCCTTCTGTCACTTCACCTACAAGTCTCGCCATTCAAAACCACCTATTTAACAGACCATCCATCCAATCATCTGTCCATCCTTCCAACCACCCATCCATCCATCCGTCCATCCATCCATCTATCCATCCTTCCAACCATCCATTGATCCATTAATCCATCCATCCATCCGTCAATCCATCCGTCTATCCACCCATCCAACCACCCATCTATCTGTCCATCCATCCTTCCTTCGAAGTTCAAGAAAAATGTTATTTGATATTAAAAAGGAAGCAACAAAGTGTCAATACAGGATACAGTAAAAGTATAAAGCATTAAAAAACTGTGATAAATAAAGCAAGCACAAAATTGCAAGTAATAACAAAAGCAAAATCTGGACATGAAGGTTAAAAGAAAAAAAAAAGAGAAGGAATAATAAACATTGATCAAAGAAACATGAAAGTACCTGAAAGAAATTTAAAAGCAATACAATGGAGAAAAGAAAAATGGAATGCATTGAGCAATTAAGGAGGCTTAAGGACTTCTTGTTGTGAAGGCAGTAGATCGGACTTGCGAGCAGCACAAGTATCCAAATAAAGCGTGATAGGAAACCATAAGTCCAAACGTTTTGTAGCCATGCTAGCCGGGAAAACAAAGGCAGTATCGAGTCTATGATTGTGGCAAACGTTAAACCACCACGCCTTAAAAGAAATTTTGGAGAAATCTTTCCAGTTTACCGTTATCTGCTGGAATGCAGCGGCCAACAGCAAATCAATAATTTGAGGTTTCAGTTCAACATTGTCCCAACAGGGGGAAAGGCTTCCTAAGAAAATGTTAACATTAGAAAAATGAATACATGTATGATAAATTACATTAATTTGAGCCCAAACCTGTAACCAAAAGTCATGAACAGAGGTACATGAGAATAACATGTGAAACAATGTTGCCTGCGGAGACAAGCAAGACCAGCAGGTATGAGAGGTATTCGGAAAGCGTTTATGTAGGTCAAAGGGTGTATACAGAAGTCTGTTATAAATGAAGAACAAGGACTGCGTCAAAGTGGCTGCCCTTGATGATTTGCGGATTTTGTTCCATATCTTATCCCATACTGAGATTGACCATGAGGTGGAGAGATCCTGTTCCCAGCATTCCTCTACTTTGGATTTAGGCCTAATAGAATCAGTGGTATGAAGATATTTATAAATGAAAGAGGCCTTAGGGGTAGTACGTAAAAAAGAATGAAGTAAAGTGGTGGAATTAGGAGTAATGGGAGAGGAGGGTAGCCGAGACAGTTGAGTGTAGACTGCCATAGCAGCCTCTCTAAGCAGGTGGTAGTTACGAGATAAGGAGGCAGGTAAACCATATAAGGAACGGAGAGCAGCAAAAGGTAAGAAAGAGGATTGAGAAAAGAGTTGAGAGATCCATAGCAACCCCTTGTGATGCCACGTCTTCCAAAAAAAGGGTTTGTTGCGAATAAGAAGGGTGGTATTATGCCAAATAGTAGAGGAGAGAAAGTCAGCAAGCGTTGAGGGAGGAGGGTGAGAGGATGAAAGGATGAAAGGAGCAGTTTAGTAGTGAATTTGTGAATGGGGGTAGATATGGAGGAGGGTTTGCGTGAGAAAGAGAGATATTCAGAAAAAGAGAAGGGGGAAAGAAGAAGGCGTTCGAATTTAGTCCAAAGAGGGCAGGGATCACTGGGATCTTGCAACCAGAAGGAAGCTTGTCGTAACAGAAACGCCCTATGGTAAGCAGGAAAATCTGGGAAAATAACTCCGCCCTCCGCCTTAGGAAGAATAAGTCGAGCAAGGGACATTCTGGATTTTTTCTTATTCCAAAGAAAGGATGTCAAAATAGAGTTGATCTTTTTAAAAAATTTAGAGGGAATGGACACTAGAATATTAGAAATGGTATAGAGGACTATGGGAGATAACATCATTTTAATAGTATCAAGACGTCCCCACCAGGATAGATAAAGGGGGTGCCACTTGGAAGTTAAATCTACTAACTTTTGAGTGCATTTAGCTAAACAGAGGGAGACAGTGTCTGGAATGGAAGAAGTAATATGTAGGCCAAGGTATTTAATATGGGAGGATTTCCATGTGAAGTGTGAGGCAAAGTCAGGTTTAAATGTGAACTTTGTCAGGGGCAGGATCTCACATTTATCATTGTTAAGTTTATAACCCGATATTTGAGAATAATCATGCACTTCAGCTAGGAAAGCGGGAATCGAATCAGCGGGATAAGAAATAAAAAGAAGGATATCGTCCGCATAGGCAGCCAACTTAACCTGGGAACCTGAAATTTGAAAGCCCTGTATATTAGGATTCTGACGAAGTTTGGAGAGGAAGGGTTCTAAAGCTAAATTAAATAGAAAAGGAGACAAGGGGCATCCTTGACAGACACCTCTTTTCAGGTCAAAAAAGGAGGAGATTTGACCATTGGCACAAACTGCTGCACGCGGGTTAGAATAAAGTAAGGAAATCAAGGAGATAAATTTAGGACCAAAGCCAAACCATTGAAGCTCCATCCTTCCTTCTAACCAGGAAACAGTCAAAATATCGAATTTTAAATACCGATATGGCAAAATATTGAGTTTTAAATATCGAGTGGACATAATATCGACTTTCAAAAATATAGTGGTGCAGAATATCGAAATGCAGGTAAGAAATATAGTTTTTCATAATATCGAAGTAAGTAATATCGACAGTCATAATATAGTTGGTAGAAAAATAAAAAAAATTTGTTTGTTTTAAGTGTTAGTATACGTGCTAAAAGTATGTATTATTTTTGTAACGTATGTTTGAATTTTATGTTAATTCATTTTTGCGTAATTTAATTCCCAAGCGGGTTGTGGGTTTATAGGGGAATAGGGTGATAAGTAATTTAATTATAATATATTTTTAAAGAATTATTAAGATTTAATTAATTATATGTTAATTACTTTTTGCGTAATTTAATTCTTCAGTGGGTTGTGAGTTTATAGGGGAATAGGGTGGAAAGTAATTTAAATGAAAGTAATTAAGTAATTATTTTATTAATTAATAATTTAGTATCTAATAATTTATATTGTTAATTAAGTAAATTAATTTATTATTCATTAATAAGTAAATTGATTAATACCAATTAATAATGAATTGCCAATTATGTCAATTATGTCCATTTTTTAAATTAATTAGTAATGAATTCAATATTAATTATTAATAATTAAGTTGTACATATGTTAAATGTGTAATTTTTTTAATAGTGGGTTGAGAAGGTTGATGAGGAGTAGGATGGGAAGTATTTTAGTTATAATATAATTCTTATTATTATTTATATTATATTTATTAAAAGTTATTTTCTAGTGTTAATTATGTGAAATCATTTAGATTTGATGTTATTAATTGTATTGTTCATTGTTACTAGTTACTTAATTAATTAATTGTTAATTAATTATGTTAATTTATTAATATTTTGCAATATTATAGGTGACTTTTATTGGGTTAAATGGTGAGAAGTAAATTAATTTTGAAAAAATAATTACTTGTTAATTAATGTTAATTATATTGCAGGAGTGTGTATACTAAATTATTCCCCTACACTATCAAGCACTTTCCCTACTGGTGCACTCACTGGAGTGGGAATAGGATTTTTTACCCTCCTGCTATTTAACACTTTCCCTACTGTTGCACTCACTGGAGTGGGAATAGTAATTTTTACCCACCCTCTATCCAACACTTTCCCTACTGTTGTACTTGCTGGAGTGGGAATTGGAAATTATTCCCCTCAGCTATCCAAAACTTTGCCTACTGTTACACTTGGTGGGGTGGGAATAGTACATTATTCGCACCCGCTATCCAACACTTCCCCTATTGTTGCACTCACTGGAGTGGGAATAATAATTCCCCCCCCCCCATTATAAAACATTTTCCCTACTGTTGCACACACTGAAGTGGGAATAGTAATTTTTATCCTCCCGCTATCCAACACTTTCCCTACTTTTGTACTCACTGAAGTGGGAATAGTCATTTTTACCCTCCCGCTATCCAACGCTTTACCTACTGTTGCACTCACTGGAGTGGGAATAGTAATTTTTACCCACCCACTATCCAACACTTTCTCTACTGTTCCACTCGCTGGAGTGGGAATAGTAATTTTCTCCCCTACGCTACGCAATGTTTTCAGTATTGTTATATTTAATGTAGTATAAAATATTATTTAAAAAATAGATATTTATTTTAATGTTTTAACTTATTATATAGAATTTATTTTAATATTATAGGTTTATTTATATATACATGTGATTATAATTTAAATTATGTTTTTAACATTTTATAATTAAAAATATTCATAACTTTTAAATATTAAGTTAATATATATAAAACAAAATAAAAATGCATGTTTCTTTTTTTGGACATTAAGGGGTCGATTCCGATTTGGGATACGAATCCGTATGAGGAATTGTATTTGTAGCCGTTTCCGTACGAATCACACAGATCCGTTTGAACCGCCTAGTACTATCCGTTGCGAGAATGTACGTCAGAATCATTGTGAGTCGTATGAAAATGAAGGGTAAATCCATACGACATCGACCCGCACAGTGAACCCTACGATTCGTAAAAATGCCGTACGACCCGCCAAGTACGATCCGGACCGGGGAATGAATACGCGATTCGTATGGTAAACGTTGTGTATGAGCTATTCGTACGGAGGGCAACACTATCACATACGCACTGTACCCCTAAATCAAGGGGTATACGCACGGGGTGTATGCACCGTACACCTACGACCTTGGGGTGTAAGCACGGGGACATACGCACCGTACCCCTGAAATCAAGGGGTGCACTCACAGTACCCCGATGCACCATACCCCTGCAATCATGGGATGTACGCACCGTACCCGGGGGGGGGTCTGTTTCGTACACATTTTGAGGTGAAATCTGCTTTTACGGACGTTTTAAGCTCCCGTAGAAAAAGAGTCATAGAGAGTGTTGTCGATACGATTCGTACTTGATGGGTCGGAAAATGCAGCTTCGATCTGTACGGACATTGCGTACTGCGCGTTCTGAATGCGATTCGTACGGATCAGTGAGTTGTACGGTCTTCGGTACGATTCGTACGGAGAACTGCTTTGGGTACACATCGTACTACGTCGTACGTACGGGTACGGTTCTGCATACAAATTGTATGGGAAAAAAGCTCTGTACGGCTATTCGGAGGGCATTTTACCAAATCGGAATAGACCCCTAAATGTATTCATTATTAATTTTAACATTTTTTAAACATTTTTAAGTATGTTTTACTTAATTACATTTATCAGTTAATTAATTTTATATCACTTTTAAGACATTTAAAAAGTCGATATTTTAGCATACTATTTTATTACCAATGATATTTAGGATTCAATATTTTTGTACTCACCTGTTTGTAGATAGGTAGTCGATATTCTGTCACTGAATATTTTTACCTCTATATTGTGGCAACTCGATATTCTTCTCCTCGATATTATTCTGTCAGTGATCCCTTCCAACCATCCATCTATCCATTTAGCCATCGATCCATCCAGCCATCCATCTATCTATCCTTCCATCCATTGGTCCTTCTGTCACTTTATCTGCTAGTCTCTCCATTTAAACAGCAGCGGACGCTGCAGGTAAGAGTGGTGGGCGGGGGGCCAGGTGAAGGGGGATTTCGAGAGATGACTATGAGGGAAAATAAATTATTCGTTTAATTTCCCCTCGCAGTCGTCTCTTGAAATCCCCCCCTCACCTGGCCTCACCGCCCCATCACTTTTACCTGCAACGGCTGCAGCGGCATTCAAACTCACCTCTTTATCAGACTATCCAGCTATCCATCCAGCCATCCTTCCTTCTAACCATTCATCCATCTATCCATTTATCCATCCTTACATCAATCCACCTATCCATCCATCTATCCATCTATCCGTTGGTCCTTCTCTCACTTCACCTGCTAGTCTCTGCATTCAACTCCACCTATTTATCAGATCATCCATCCATCCATCCATCCTTCCAACCATCCATCCATTAATCCATCCATCCATCCGTCCCTCCATCCATCCATCCATCCATCCATCCACCCATTCATCCATCCATCTATCCATTGGCCCTTCCATCACTTCACCTGCTGGTCGCTCCATCAAACCCATCTATTTATCAGACCATCCATCCATCCATCCTTTCTTCTAACCATCCATCCATCCATCCATTCATCCACTCGTGCATCCATCCAAACATACATACATCCATAGGTGCTTCTGTCACTTCACCTGCTAGTCTCTCCATTCAACTTCACCTATTTATCAGACCATCCATCCATTCATCCATCCATCTTTCCAACCATCCATCCATTGATTCATCCATCCATCCGTCCCTCCATCTATCCATCTATCCATTGGCCCTTCCATCACTTCACCTGCTAGTCGCTCCAGTCAAACCCACCTATTTATCAGACCATCCATTCATCCTTTCTTCTAACCATCCATCCATCCATCGATCCATCCATTCATCCACCCTTGCATCCATCCATCTATCCATCCATAGATACATACATCCATTGGTGCTTCTGTCACTTCACCTGCTAGTCTCTCCATTGAACTTCACCTATTTAACAGACCATCCATCTATCCATCCATTTATTCATCCATGTTTCCATCCATCCTTCCAACTATCGCCTTTCATCTATTCATCCATCCATCCTCTCTCCAATCATTCATCTATCCATCGATCCATCCATCCATTGGTCCTTCTTTTACTTCACCTGCTAGTTTCTGCATTCAACCCCACCTACTCATCAGACCATCCCTCCATCCTTCCTTACAACTAACCATCCATCCATCCAAATATACATACACAAATCTGTTCACTAGTCCGCTCACGCAGAGATGGGCCTTAACTAAGTCCAGTCATCCATTCATCCTGTTGCCCACTCAAGCATCCACCAGTCTTAATCATACACCTGATTGTCCACCCACCTATGCACATATCCTTCATCCTCTAGCCATCATTTCATTCACTCATTCGCTCCCTCCTCCTCCTCCTCTCCATGCCAACATATCCATCCATCCATTCACAGAGCCATCCAGCCAATGGGCCATTGATCCAACCCCACTCCATCCATCTACCTACCCACCCATGAATCAACCCATCAAAACATCCATCCATTCACACTGCCACAAAGCCAATCGGCTGTTGATTCATCACCCCTCCATCCAACCACTTGCTCACCCATAGACCAAACATAGGTTAAAACAGCCATCCATCCACTTATCCACCCTCCCATCCATTCACCCATCATCCATCCAGTCCATTGATCCATCCACCCATGACGTGTCCTACTGTCCCACCAATCATCAATTGATGTATACGTGCAGGTCCGCAAGTCCGTCCGTCCGTCCCTCCATCCATCCATCCATCCATCCACCCACCCACCCACCCCCTCCCCATCCCGGCTCTTTGTCCCGCCCCACACCTGAGTGTGGGTGTGAAGTGTACAGATGCTGACTGCTCTGATCTCCAGTGCCCCCACTAACCGCCCTCCCCCCAGTTCCTCTCTGACATAATTGCCTTGAAAGGGGCGATTAGTGTCCAGTGACGGGGAAGGCCTGGGCGCAGGAGGCCCCGCCCCCCTTTTGAAGATGCTCCGCGCGCACAGCTCCAGCCACTGGCTCATTAGCCCCTTTGTTTACCCCGAGCTGGGTCCAAGCCTTTTAATGAGAGGATTACCCGGGCTTTAGCTCCATAGAAAGAGATTAATTGATATGTTCCTGTTAGGGCTTTAGGCAGTCGCATTTGGCCTGCTCCGCTCCCCTCTAAGCCCCCCACTGCCCCCCACTGCCCCTCACTGCCCCACCGCTGTGATCACCGGAGCAGAGTTGTTTAAAGGTTAGGTAAACTTTGCGGCATAAATGACAGGGGCTAATTTCGGGTCTCCCTTTGTGTGCTTCTGGTCGGGAGGGGGCTGGTGGGGGTGAGGGGGGTCACCAGCTTGAGAAAGCGTCCTCTCTCGGAAGGACAGCCGCCCCTGCAGGGTAATCCCACAGAACGCAACACCCCAGAAGGAATGTTTGCGGTGCGCTGGCATCTAGATGGAATGGGGCTTACCCTGGGCTCGCCCTGTCATGTCGGGCCCAGCCTTCACCCTTCACCCTTCAACACTGACCTCAAAGTTCTCCTCCTTCAAAGACACTTCCAACTCTAATCCACGCCCTCTCTATACCCTGGAGGAAGTGCTTCCACTATAGGTAATCCTGTACTCCATGCCTATAGAAGGGCCTTCCCAGTGTGTTCTTGTGTTTCGAGTGTCTGCCATTTATTGCAGTTTTATACCTCTACTTGTATGTTGTACGCTTGTGTAATTTGCACACATGCCACTGTTTCCTCTTGTAACGTATTGTTTGCTACCTCTTCTTGTATTTTATTTGCTTTTGTTACATGCACAATTGTCACCTTTGCCTCGTTCGTGTAATGTAACGTTTGCTTTTGTATCCTGCCAACTTGTAATTTTCTCCTCATGTAACGCTACTGTTCCTATTGTGAAGCGCTCCGACGCCTTCGGGTAAAGTCTGCGCTATATAAAAACGCATACAATAAAATAAATAAATAAAACAAAACCCCTGCTACCTCGAGGACAGTTGCCCCCCCTCCCCCCCCCTCTTCCAGAGCTGCGCCTGGCCCTCGGGGGCACGCTGGGGCGGAGGGCCGCGTGCTGGCCTCATGTATGTCTCCTCACTGACGCAGCACCAGCCAGTCACATGTCTGGCCGGAAGTACCATGTGGGGACAGTCAGTCAGGTCAGGTCAGCGGGGCTGGCTCGGAGTCAGATACAAACAGGGACCAGGTTGGAAGCAGATGAACCCACATGCCAGGCTCCGCGGTGCCCTGCCCTCCCCGCGGTGCCCATGGGCTTTGGCACATAGCAAGGCCAGTGCATAAGGGCATGGGAGGTGTGCCAGGCAGGCATGCCGCCTGGCCCCAGCAGGGCCTCATTACCAGTGCTCAGGTCAGCTCAGGGCACGGGAGCTTCCGGCCCCCCTGGGGCCACGGTAATGAGGGGGCCCCGCACCGGCCGAGGTTCACATCCAGAAACTTCGCCAGATGAAAGCAGGTAACATGTCCACGAAAACTGCATTACACGGTGACACGCGTGTGGGAATCACCACAGAAACACTGAGGGACTCGTGTTTCTCACTATCCCACAATCGAGAATATGCGCTTCTTTCCTGGACCTTAAAAGCTAGATCAAAACAAGCATTGGTAAAGTCAGTGGGACTCGCCGTTGGGACCTATTAGCTCTGCCAATGGTTTTTAGACATGCTGCACACAATCCCCAAACTTGTGCGGACTTTGTAAATAATTAAAAAAAAAGTCTTTGACGCGCCTGCCCGCACTTTTTTTGTAGATGCTCCCACCATGCTTACTGTGCATTCAAGGCCTACAAGATAACGCCTCCGCTTTTTTTTCTGTTTAGTAACCTGGGGCGGAGGGCCGCGTGCTGGCCTCATGTATGTCTCCTCACTGACGCATCACCAGCCAGGCACATGTCTGGCCGGAAGTAACATGTGGGGACAGTCGGTCAGAAAGAAAAAGAAATGTGAGAAAGAGTATTTTTTTTTTAAGAGGGTGGTGGAAGAAGTGCTTAATTTGAGTCGGTGGTTTCCGGTGCTTGGCACCAACACTTAATTGTCAGCACCAGCATGTATGACAGTCTGCCACATGGCGGCACTGTCTATCAAAATTTGGAACAAACACAATAATAGTTGTTTAATAATTCTACTTACATTAAAAAACACATTTTATATAGTTTTTATATACACCTTTCTATTCCCAATGTAATAAAAAGCGTGCAATACTAGTGGTTTTACCAAATAGCCACTAATCCTTGTATATGGTCAACATGTTTCTGCAGACTGAATTATGGATCCTCTGAGGTATCCTGCTGCTTTCTTCAGGACCTTAATCGCGACTGCTCATTAAAAGTGAAAAAATGAGAAAACTATCACCTGGGTATTTTAGTAGTACATCATTCTCCTACCAAAGTTGTAGGAGAGAAATGGTCCACCCCACCTGGCCACAGCTCAGGTACATGGAGCCCCGCACGTCTGGTCGGTACTCCAGACGTCCTTCTGGGCTGTCTCGGGGAGGTCAATTTTTATTATATTGGGAATAGAAAGGTGTATATTAAAATTGTTTGTCCATTTTATTACCCAATTTTATCTGTTCACATCACAGTTCACACCCTTTCACTTCACATATGCACTGCTCTTGAGTTATCTATCCACACCCTGACATATGAGAACAACAAAAGGTTTCCATTTCCATCATTAGCATTGGCTTGAAACCTACCTTCCCGGTGTGAAGGAAACCCAAATGATGAACAGGGCGTCCAGGATCGACAACTGATGGGTATTTTTCCACACAGGAAAGATGCTTATTATTGATGTAGTTTAGGTCTACCTCCAGATTCCAGACACATACTCGAGCCAACTAATCAACTGACCCACTGCTACTTTCTGTTGTGATAGTAAGCTGTAGTGACCTCCTGACAAAGGCCCTGGCACTTATTTTATTTTACAAATTAAGTACTGGCCGGGAAGTAATGACAGGGCTGAAGTAAGTGGGGCACAGTTGTCAGGGCAGCAAAAGCAACAAGGTGGGCACAGGTGGGGTGGAGAAGCCAAGAGTGAGAGAGCAGCGTGGAGCGGCCAGGGAAGGAGCAACAGGGACCACGCGGGCAAGCGCGCAACAGGGAGTACGGAGTGGAAGGAAAAGCAACAGGTGAGAGAGGCCCGCGCGGGTGGGGAGGAGCAGCAACGGGTGAGAGAACAATGGGGATGGGAGGAGAAGAACACAAGCAAGAAAGCAACTGGGGCAATCTTGCAAATGAGAATTACAAGAAAGCTAACCAGTTATGAGCAATGGACAGGCTGCAAGCCCCTGTATGTTCTCCACAGTATGTCTCGCAACAGGCAATGCATGTTCCGTCTTGTAGACAAGACCTAAAAATGACATTGAGCCAATGTGATTGCCCGCAAAGAGTTTAGAGGCCATCTCATTGGTTGAAGGTCAGCCAATAAGATTGACTCAAGTGGCCTTCCTTTACCAAGGTTGTGGTACAAGAAAGTCCCTAAGGAACCCACACAGCAGGATACTTATTCTTTCAGGGGTGTCCTGTGCATCCACTGTGAGTCATCTGGACTTTGTCCCCATAGTGACAGGTCCCATTAGGTACATAATGCCTCTGGGCCTTAAATGCAGCCCGTTCAGTGTCTGTACTAGCCCTATAGACCCAAGCAGGAGCTTCCCACTTCCTCTCCTCTATCACCGCACAGCCTTCTTTCTTTGCGTTCGATGGCTCCTGCATGTGCAGGTTCACCTGACCACCAGTGAGTGTCCTCCAAAGCCCCGTTGTAGCCCCTCTCTTCTCCCCTTCTGCACTCTCTCTCTCAGTGACATCACCTTGTTGTGGTTTAGTTTCTTCTACAACGCACTAGCCGAGGATTTCCCAATCATCTCTTTTACTTCCCTATATACACACTAACTGCCGGCTCACGAGACCATCGGTCTCACTTCCATGGGATGCCGGACAGCATCACGCTGCTTTATGCTCAACCTGGACAAGGCCAACACCATCCACTGCCCTCATCCTCTGCTCATGAAGCCATGCCCTCACATATCCTTTCCCACTCAAGTCCGTTCTTCTGCACCAGCAGTCAGAAACCTCACGGCTCTTTCTACATACCTGGTTGTTCTGCCCAGAATCTTCAGCACTTCCTCTTAAGCACAATTAAACTTTTTAAAGTCAGACTGAGGCTTAGTTTCCCAGGAAATTGGACATTAGTAACTGGCTCGTTGCTGGCTTCACCAACCTCCACTCTCGGCTGGTCAGAAAAGTCCTAAAGTTCATCGGCTCTTTCAAGCACCACCTCTACAACCTCCTGCAGGTGTGTGGGCGGCCGGCTCTCAGCACCATGGCAGCATCTCTCCTCGGGACCAAACACTCATCTCCTGTACAACTATCATTCTGGAATGAGATTAGACTCCAGCACTGAAGCTGTCGTCATACAGGTCATGGACAGCGCTCATCACAACCTCCGATCCCTGCTTCCGGCCCAGCTCGATCTCCCAGTCACAGAGGAGAAATTTTATTTCTGCCACTCCAGGCCTTGAGCGTGATGGCACTGAACAGTATCTGCACACCATTCATTCCAAATATCCGAAAGTCCCAAAAGCAGGGCCACACTGGCCGTAGTGGACACTGGGAGTTTTCACAGTGGTCTGGAAGGGTGGTGGCCGGTTTTGGACCAGTGGGGGCCATTTTTGGTACAGGGGGCCCGTTTTGCAGCATTGCTGCAATATCTGCCCCCTGTACCAAAAGCAGCAGCCGCGCTTCCCATCAGCATCCTCCTCCCAGCGGCCGGTCCGACTAATCGCCAAGGCTAGTTTGTGTTCCCAAAAGGGTGGATCTGCAGGACACCAGCCAGTTTGTTGTGAGGCCAAATTCCTGGCTCAAAATAATAATATCTACCACCTCGACAATGTGGGTGGTAACCCATTCGCAGTTGTAAAGCGGTCCCCAAGGGTTTTTTCCCCTTTGAGAATGTTATTTTTTTTAAGAGCAGAAAATTGACCCACTGACCACTGTATACTCTTAAGAAATGAAACTTAAAAGTTTAATTTTTTTTAAAAAAAACACATACCTTTTTCCTTCAAGGAAAATAGGCTGCATTTAAAAAAAAGAGTTTGCTTATTAAAAAGCATTTACAGACATAGTGGTGTCTGCTGACTCAGGCAGGCCACCATCCCTCAGATTGCTGGGATTCCAAATGGGTCACACATTGCAATTTACCTTATTAATATTCATGAGGTCGGTCTATTTGAGACCCGCTACAAATGGCAAATTTGGGAGTAAGGGCCAGATATTACTTTGGTGCATAGCAATTCCCCAAAAACGTGATTTGGTAGTCGCTGTTACTGATGTTGGTGCATCTGGCTCATAATGCGGATTTTGGTGCTTACCACTACAAGCCTCTTCCGGTGTTAAATTCCGGAAGTCTGACCCGCCAACATGTAACCACTTGCAATTGTGATCACTGTGCAAACAGGTCTTGGTGCCGGGGTCACACTTTAATGGACCACGTGATCAGGCCTCTGGCCTCCCCCCACACATAATCGAGAGTCTAATTAGATGTATTTAATGCAATTGTCTTGTGTGCTATTCTTTCCTGCATCGTCGCTGTCTTTCTGTCGCTGGTGGAGTGCCTGTGTGCCAAGAGTTGTTGAAAGGCATGGCTTGGAGCTGTGTGTGCTGAGAGCTGCAGCCACAGCTCCCTGGACCGCGGGCGCGGGGCGATGACGCGCCCAGAGGCCCAGCGCCCAGCGCTCGAAGGTGTCGGTACTTCACGGAGCTATTTCTTGTATCCGAACTGTTTACACGTACTAGAAATGGCATTCCGCGATTAGGTGCGATGCAGGAGGGTGTGATGATGCGCAGTGGCTGTGAAATACCACAACACCTGCGCGGCTGCCGCAGTCCCGTCAGGTGTGATGCTCTACTCTGCCAACACGTCTCCGAGCGGCTCTCTCCGCTCCGAAGGAAGCTGCGGAGATGCCTTTGCTCTTTTCGTGCCTAGTGAGTGTGTTTCATCAACGGCGGGGCCCTTGTACGTGCTGGCGGAAGGCCTTGGCTGATTACTGCACATCCCCTGCGCCCTGCATCCCTGCCGACAAGATGGCCGCTGCTGCCAGGGCGGGAAAGGGGAGAGCAGGTCTTACTGAGAAACACGCTATGATTATTATTTTTATTTGAAAAGCAGAAGCGTTGGTGCCTTTCCTTGGAGAGCGTAGATGTTGTAAGTCTGATGTGGACAATATAGCTCCTTGGCGGGAGTGCTGGTCAGCGGCAGAAGCTCATATAAGGCCCAGTGGCCATTTGCGACAGGTAAAATGTGGCTTGGTGGGTATACCCTATTTTGGGAGCCTGTAACCTATTACCTGCTCACAAAATCGGTGTTGTAAATTGCTGCAATGAGGAAGTGGCATGTTAAGGGCGTTCCTTCCTAATAGCGAGCTGCACTGGTATGGAGAAATGTATTGCGACCGGGAATGTGCTTGCAAAACATTCGCAGTTACCAGCAATTTCAAGTTGGTGGGAACCCATCCGCAAACGGGAAGTAGTCCCTGAGGGACCCCTCCCCCTTTGTAAATGTGGGCCCAACATGAATACTCTTAAAAATGAAAAGGTGGCTTTTCATTTATATTTTTGAAATGCATCTTATTTTCCTTTAAAGAAAACAGGCTGCATTGCAAAAAAAATGTTTCATTTAAAAATAAATCACAGGCATCAGTCTCAGGTACAGATTCCATCAGACCAAAAGGCAAATGCTTAAGTTAGTTCATGCGTAAAGAGTGAACGTACTCCTGGTGGTGTATTGGGTGGGAAGTTAGTCTCCGAGGTTCTTGGGCTTTTTTTAGCGCCAATCCAGCTGCTCAGCAGATTGAAGCCGACAGCAGTTGGTTAGGGGCCCTCCCTTCCTTGATCATTAAGGACTTGGAACTGGAAAAAGTGGCATCTATCAGGTCCCACTTTTAGACATTTTCTAGCCAGGGGATGTGATCGACTGTCTCAGCCTTTAGATCCATTTTGGGGTGGTTCCCTTTTCAAATATCCTTGTTATGCTGCTCTTCAGACACAGCCTTTATGTCAAGTGATGCTTCTCACAGCAGGTGGCACTATGGCTGTCTGCAAACTGGAGCACACACAATATGGGCAAAATGGAACATGAGGTTTCTGCTCTGAAAATGTTGTAACAGAAAATTGCTCTCACTAGCTCCTGACAGGTAAATCAGCTGGGGTAAGTTAACTTGTATAAGTTCCCCCGAGCAGGCTTGGCAATTACAGAGCAAAAGCAAGAGTAGGACTCAGAGTAAAAGAATTTTGCTGGGAAAAATGTCCAGTTTCTTAACACTTCAACACTCCCGCCTTACCTCCGGCACTGAAGGAAAATCGGCTCACTGCACATTTTCAGTCACACTTACAACACATCACTTTAGGGAGTTTGGCTGGAGTAAAAGTGGAGGGACAGAAGGAAAGCACAGTTTGCGCCACCACACCCCCAGTAATCCCAGAACTATTAAAACAGACAAGAGTTTTTTCCAACATCAGTCCTTCAGGTACAGACAAAATTGATATCGTAGTTGACAATTCTGATTTAGACGCTAAAACTAAAACTGAGCCTCATCTTGATTTGTCCCGGCAGGAAAAGTTCACCTACTGCCTAAGGAATAGGCTTTTTCTTAAAAAATGAGCTCCTCCTGCTCCTCCTGCCCTTAAGCAAACTGTAATTCCGCGAATTACAAAGAGAGTCTCGCGTAAAGACCCTAAATCTGATAAAGGGATACCAATAAATAAGAAAGGAACATCAAAAGTAAGGCAGGAAATAGTTGATAAAAGGAAAAAATCTGTAATAAAAATTACACCCTCTTTGAGGACTTACTTTAAAGTGCAGGACAAACTCCAAGACAGAATCCACTCTATATCTGCAATGGAAAAGTCCGCCTCACCAGCAATACCAATGTTACCTCAGTCGCTAATTGGGGATATAAGCGACCCGGGAAAATTCTTGTCTGAACTCTCAATGAGGGAGATAGAGAATCAGAATCAGGATCTCGAGGAATCACAGACGATAGTCCAATCTCAGGTCCAGACCTCCAGTCAGATTCAGACTCAGACAATAACTACACCTCAAGGCTCCTTTGGAAATGAACCTACCCCTGGTTGTTCTACTATGCCGTCAGCTCCAGAGCTAGAGAATGTTACAAAATCTGTATCCCCTGACGCCACTACTCCGGATATATTTAACACTAACTCTAATCCTGATAAATCTGATAAATCTGATAATCCCGTTAAAAATCTTTGTGAGTCTAGCAGCAGTATGGAGATACTTATGGAAAAAATGTTCGCAGAGATGACATCCAGATTTAGGATATCAGAAGATAATCAAATCAAACTTCATGATAGGTTTGAATCTTTGGATTCAAAGTTATTGGCGTTAAATGAGAGAGTCTCTACAGTAGAAGCTGTAGCTGTGGGTCTGACAAGGAGAGTGGAAGCATCAGAAAAAAATATAAGAGACTTAAAAGCAAAGGACAAAAGTATGGAGGAAAAATTGGAAGCCTTGGAAAACCAGTCTAGGAGATCAAACTTGAGATTTCTTAATGTGCCAGAAGGGAGAGAAGGGTCAGACATAAAGAAATTCATTATTTCGCTACTAGAGGAATATTTTCCGTGGTGTAAATCCTCAGACCTGGAAAATGACATTCAGCGGGTTCTTCACCGTGACCCTTTTGGGAAACCTAAAGAAAGAAAGAACCCAAGGAAGATTCTGGTGAATTTTAAATCATACAACACTAAAGAGAGGATCCTGAGTGAGGCTTTAAAAACAGGGACATTTAACAGAGATGACTGGTCTTTTAGGATCCGATCTGACATTGCGAAGGTGACACAAGACAGGCAATGGGAGTTGGGTCAAAAAATGCCCGAATTAAAATCACTCGGGGCTACAGTCCAAATGAAGTTCCCGGCTTCACTCAGGATTATGTGGAGAAACAAGATGTATAATATTAAAGATCCTCTAGAAGTTGATAACTTGTTAGCACATATGCGGGATCAGATTCAAATTCAATCCCAAGCCCACTCCTAGACTAAATGCTAGATACACCTCTTCTGGGCAATTACACTTATAACGATCCTATGAAAACTAGAATCAAGACATACTTATAACACCAGCATCCTTATTTAGTCTTTTTCTTTATAGGCACGGAGCTCAAAGAGGGCCATGATTAAGGCCCAAAGGAAAGGGAGGCATTCCCAGGGAGGGTTTGTGTCTCCCCGTCCCTCCTTTTTTCTTTTCTTTTCTACACTTTTTGTAAATACTCACAATCACAAGTGGCTTTCAGCCATTCTAAGAGGGGAGAAGGGGGAGGGGGGAGCACATGGGAGTTGGGAGCAAATTAGGGAAAAAAATAAAAAAATGTCCTGATCACAAATCAGAGGAGAAAATCAGGAACCAGATGATTAATAACGAGCGCCATACACTTTACAGAGACAGATGGAAAAAAATCTAAAGAATATAAAAATAATCACCTGGAATGTTAACGGGTTAAGAGTTAAGAGCAGAAGAAGGAAAATCTTTGAATATTTAAAAATTGTCGATAGCGAAATATTGATCTTACAAGAAACCCACTTAATGAAAACAGAATGGGAAGAGATTATTAAAACTCTTTATTGGGTTGAAGACTATGTCTGTACTGACCAACAGTGCGCCACAAAAGGGGTTGTTATTCTTATAAAGAAATCCCTGAAGGCAAAAATACTATCCTCCGAGACAGATCCCAAGGGGAGATGGGCCCTAGCCAAGATTACTTTCCTTAACAATACCTTTATCTTAGCCGGGTATTATGGCCCTAACATAGACGATCCCACCCCATTACAATCATTATACTCCCATTTAATCTCGGTAAACTTTCCTGTGATCCTAGGCGGAGACTTTAATATAATTTTAAATCCAAGCATAGATCGGGTACCAAAAGGGAAACAGAACACCTTGCCCAAAATGAGAGAATGGCTGGTAATATATAAAAGAGATCTAAATCTTTTTGATGTATGCGACGAAAAGGGCTCCAAACAGGATAGATTTACCTTTAACAATAAAAAACTGAGAATACAATCAAGAATTGATTATTTCCTAATAGACCAGGGACTAGTAGAAAATACTCATAAAATGACCCGCCTTCCCGCTCATCTCTCAGATCACTCGGCTGTCCAAATGACATTAAAAATAAACGATGTTACTACCATACCAAGATGGACTCTAGACCGTTCGGTCCTCCTGGATCCCACAGTAATCGACCAACTCACACAAGAGACAGAACATTATTTTCAAGACAATAATGGGAGTGCTTCACCCCAAATGATCTGGGATGCATACAAGGCAGTAATTAGGGGAAAGATTTGTAGCTTGGCTATACATAAATCAAGAGAGGCAAAAAACGAGATCCAGAAAATGGAAGAGAACATAAAAATACTGGACCGACAGATCTTGTTAGACACTTCTTTCCCGAGATGTCAAGATTTAATGAGGGAAAGGCTCAACTTGAAGGAAAAATTATCGTCTCTATTAGAAGGAAAAATAAGGGAAAGATGGGAATGTAGTAAACTTGCCAATTATGAGTATGGAGAGGGCTGTGGAAAGATGCTCGCATGGAAGCTCAAATCAGACCAAGTTAGAAATAAAATAAACTATATACACCCAACAGACAACTCTCAAAATGGGTTTGTAGAGAAAATAATAAAAGATGAGTTCTCGGCCTTTTTTACTAAACTCTACTCTGAGGATTGTAACCCAAAAATTGAAGAAATAACTAACTTCCTACTAACACAAAATATTCCAGCCTTAACCCCAGAGGAAAAAATAACTTTAAACAGTGAAATAAAATCAGAGGAAGTTGCCCAAGCGATAAAAGAGCTGAAGAGAGGAAAAGCAGCAGGCCCTGATGCCCTCCCAAACGAATTCTATTTAAAGTTAAAAGATACGCTGGTTCCCCATTTAACAACACTAGTCAATCAGATTTTCACAAACAACGTTAAAATTCCGGAGTCATGGAATGACGCCATAATTTCTATTATACTGAAACCAGGTAAAAATCCAAAACAATGCAAATCCTATCGCCCAATATCCATTCTAAACTGCGATTACAAGATTTTTACTCAAATCCTGGCAAAAAGATTAGGGAAAATAGCGGGAACATTAATAAATTCTAATCAAAAAGGCTTCATGGCAGGAAGGCATTTACAGGACCTCACTCATGAGCTGATTGCAGCAATTGATATCTCTATAGCAGAAAAAATCCCTCTATCAATAATCACGATAGACGCTGCTAAAGCATTTGATAGAGTAAATTGGTCCTATCTAAGGGAAGTATTAAAGAAATTCAATCTAGGGGAAAACATCGTAAAAGCTGTAGAAAATATTTACAATTCGCCCAGAGCCAAAATACTAATTAACGGCCTAACAAATAACATTCTGATAGGTAGAGGTACACGCCAGGGTTGCCCCCTCTCCCCCCTACTTTTTAATTTCTATATTGAGCCGATCGCAGAACATCTTAGGAATCTCCCTTCAATCTCCCCATTTTCCTACCAAGGGTGGCACAAGAAAGTCGCGTTATATGCGGACGATCTTATGATCTTTACCTCAAACCTAGAAGAGGCTCTTAAAACAACAGAAGAGACCTTGTTAAACTTTGGGAGGATATCTGGTTATCAGATAAATCAAACAAAAACTGAAACCGTAAGCTGGAATGAAAACTTCGTATCCCCCTTCAGTAAAGAAAAAATAAGATACCTGGGTATTGATCTGGTAAAGGAGATTGATAAAATTACCCAAATAAATTTACATAGGGTAGAGGTTGAAGTAAAAAAGTTATTGAAAGTCTGGAAAGCTCTGCCCCTTACATTCTTGGGGAAATCGAATATCATAAAAATGGCAATTCTACCAAAATGTACCTTCATTTTCAATGCTATCCCGCTCGAGTTCAATCGAGATAAGATAAAAAAGATCCAGGGAGAATTATCCAGTTTCATATGGTCATCTAAAAAACCAAGAATTGCATGGCGCAAATTAAGAAGATCTAAAGAGCAAGGAGGAATAGCAAGCCCAGATCTATTAGAATACTGCAGAGCCTTCCAATTCAAAAGTAGTAGGGTTTTGCTGGGTCCATATGAAAATTACCCACTATTCTTATGTGTTTTAACAAACAATACCAGCCACTTCCTATACAAATTTGGGCATCCAAAGTTCTTTAAAAAAATTAAACTAAAGGTCCTGAAATCTGCCGCAAGAGTATGGTACTGTATTAGATCTACGTTGGATATCCCCTTTTATAGTGAAAAGGCCCCGATCTGGGATTCTCAGACCACACCAGACTGCCTTAAGGATAGTTTAGCAACATCGCTAAGATCAGCAGGAATAAAGGAATGGGGTCAACTTCTGTTTCAAAATAAACTGCTTGATTGGGATACATTATCTCATTGCACGAACTCCACTCTTTCCAAATTAAAATACTACCAACTACTGAGTTGGAGTAAGTCTCTCAAAGAAACTAGAAAAGGTAATACTATCCTGGAGATAAAGATGCAGACGTCTAAACCATTTTTGAAAGAAACTTCCTTCTGGTACTGGGCACTAATCTCGGCCGGGGAGGACGACTTCCGAATTCCAGAAGCTATCTGGGGAAAAGATCTGCCGACGTTGGATACAAGTAACATATGGCAAGTATCTATGAGCATTTGCTGGTCAATTGTAACATCTGCTGCTCTTAAAAGAAACCATTTGCTCACTGTACACAGAGCCTACTGGACACCGAAACGATTATCCAAATTTAACGGTGCCACAGTGAAGAACTGCCCAAAGTGCGATTTACAGATGGCTGATGATTTACATATGTTTTGGCGCTGTCCCAGCCTGGATGCCTTTTAGAATGAAGTGGGTACTACCTTAGAAGGGGTATTTGGAAGACAACTTTCTGTAAGTATGGACCTAGTTATTTTTGGGATATCAAGAACAAATGTAGATAGGCTTCTTACTAAAGCTCAAGAGAATTTACTTTTCATTCTGATTCTTTTGGCAAGGAGGGAGATCTGTGTAAAATGGATAACTCCGGTTCCCCCTACTCATAATGAATGGTTGGCCTCAATCTGGAAAGTGTTTAATTTAGATAAAAATAAGAAGTATGCCTCTAAAAGATATAGATTCTGGGACTTGTAGGAAGAATACCATAAGCGGTGAATTAAAGGGTGTGGTATAAATAATGTGTATATGAAACTTGAAGGCAACATTCCTAAAAAAAAAACAAAAAAAAAAAAAAACATGAGGTTTCTGTTCCTGGCTTCAGCCGCTCTCAAGCGGTAATTAAAGAAAGACAGAAGAGCAGACTGCACTCCCACCCCTCACCCATCCCATCTTCCTAATGGCAGTGCTCATAATGAACTAACCTGCAGCTCCTGGCTAACAAGTATTCATGGAATTTCTAATGGTAGCACTCAGGGGCGGCTCCTCAGCTGTGGCGGAGGAGCGTTGCCGCACTTCTTCCACACAGTGCGAGAAGCAAAAACATAAAATGGTCATCACTTGTAGTTATTACCATTTATGTTTCCTTTGCGGGTGGGCGGGGCAGCTCTGCTAACAAAGCAGGGCAGGGGAGGAGTGGTTTGCCCACTCCTAAGTGCGCAATGACTGTTTGGTCGGCCTTCACGGGCCACCGAACCAGTCATTCGCACTTTCCCCATCGCCATTCAAGCGGCATTAAAACCTGCATGGAAAACAGGGTATGCTCAGACGTGAGTCCCTTGCTCACTTTGCCACTGGATTCAAGTAAGCCGGGCTGAAGACGGCTGGAATGTCAGAAACCGGTCCTCGGAAGCTTGTTTCCGGTCCAGGGAAGACATGGCTTGGCAGTTCGGGCTGGACCGTTCCCATGAGGCACAGGGTCAGACTGATTTGCATATAGCCATGTCTGAACTGGGGTGGCAGAGTGGGCTAAAGAACGGTGATGGATTAAACCCAGATCTTTTGACTGGGTTTGAGTGTTTGATTGATTCAGATGCTCCGTCCATCACCACCCCCTTTTGTGTACAGTTTTAGGAATCAGCATTTAATTAAAGCCAAACCGAGGGGGTGGGGGGCAGATTTTTTGTTATTTATTTTTTAATACTTCAGGCAACTCAACACAGCAAGGGAGCTTGCTGCACTGCATGGAAGTGAGAATGAAAATGTTGCGTATTTACAAAGATATGAAGCATTTCTGCCCCCCCTCCTTGTACTGGTGAACTGTGTGCTGACTCGCACCACGCAGGCACTCTTGCACCATCGTGCACCTTCCTGCACAAAAACAATCCAAAGAGGCATTTCCCTCCTTCTATGTGTGCTGCAGAAGGCAGCACACGTGAATAGAGGAATTACAGAGGAGAGATGAAAATATTGCACTGTTTTGGCGCAAACCCAAAATTACAAGTCTTTGTAAATCCAGGTTTGCATCAAAATAAATGGGTGGTTGTACGAGAATGCCCATGTTCCACCCATGTAACGCCTACCAGACACAAAAGTAATGCCAGGCAGTGCTTTGCCCTGCATTGCTGTACTTTGTATTTTCTAATCTACACAGAGCCTCGCAAAGTGGCTTTGCGTGGCTAAGTAAATCGCAGAAATTATTTTCTGTCAGACTGCACCACAAACGTCACAAGACCCAATGCAAAATCATAGTAAATCTCCAATTCCATGACTAAGTACACAACATAGAAATACTCCCTGAATATGTTTACATGCAAGGGCCCAGTTCCATTGCTGTGTCACAGCCAAGGAGTACTTCCTGGCCATCCGTGCTGACGCAGAACACAACTGTCATCATTCATCCATCCCCTATCACTCTGTACATCCTGTGTGTTGGAACTGGTGTGGCACTGACGTAGGTGCAAGTCTTAGCTGCCTGGGCTTGAATTGGGGTGACATTTTTGCAGATGTTGAAACATGTGGGTGGCTGGAGATGTTGGTATCAATGACAGCTCTAAAATGCAGCACTCCAACCTGGAGGACACATTTAAGGTGACTTCAGGAGGCATCATGAGGCTGCCATGACCACACCAAGAAGAAGGTTTCATCGTCTCATTGCTGCCACTTCTGGCACGTTGTTCTGCCGGTACTTTTGAGGCTGCACACGTCTTGCATGTCTCCAGCCTCACGCCCCCTACTCCCCTCCTGACCAGAACTCTCACAAAATGACTGGGCTTATCACTTTGAAGGCAACATAGGTTCTTTGCTGGGCACCCATCATGGCACAGTGCTTCATCTCTTCATTTGTGGCATCTCCTTATAAGTGATGGGGTCATCTGCCTCGGTGGTCCCTGGGACCAGGACATGCCATGCTGATGTGCCATGTTCACCCATGGGTCCATGCACTGCTGTGTATTTGGGGATCAAGGTTGCACTCTATGCACCATGCACACGTTCACTAGCACTGACCAAATGCTGAATTCTCCCCTAGCACTGATCTTGTTTGGCAGGAAAGAGACAATAAAATGTTGCTAAATGATACTCCTGAATGGCCAGATCGCTGATTTCAGTAGCCGCATCAGGTACGCGCATGTGCTAGCCATGTACAATAAGCATCTGTCATAGGACCACGGCCATGCACAAGATGGCAGAGGATGCAAATCTGAGGAGCTCTGGCAACCCACCTCATCACACTGAGCATCCTGAGTCAGAGGTCCCCAACTTACACCTGCTTGAGAAGAGGAAACAAGAGGGGGTCCCAACAACAGAGTCCCCCATGCCCATGATGAGGGCCAAGCTGAAAGGGGGGTTACTGAGTGGAAGCAGGGGGGGGATTATTTGACCAGAGAAGTTGGACAGAGGAGCAAGTGGTCCCTGGGGAGTGAGCCCCTCGGCCCTGAGAAGAAGAAGTGTTGCCATCCCCCAGACATAGAGGAGCGTGGCCATAATGTGTGGACAGATCCCTGTGGGTTCTCTGGTGAAGACACAAAGCCCTTTTTAAAATCTGAGAGCTGAGGCAGTGGAACACCCAAGCCACACAGATGGACTCTGAGGAAACTCTCCTCGTCTGGACTTGGATAGCAGGAGCTGAAACCACTGGCCATAGGGCTGAGGAAGAAAGAGTTAGCCCCGGAGAAGACGCTGTACGGTGATCGAGAAGGGTAAGCTGACTATCATACTGGTCCCAGCACGGGGTCCGGGTTGTTTGAATGGAGACACCAAATGTGCACGAAAATGTGTTTTCTGAAAGGATCCAAAAGAAAACAAGATGGGGAAAAACTAAACAAATCAAGGAGATGGCACAGATGGAAGCAGGCAAGGGAGAAGTGGGCAAAAAAAATTGATAAGTGTCTCTGAGGTGAGTGCAGAAGAGTCCACTGACAAGTTTGGCTTTATTCTACAGGTGTTACAGGAATCGAGAGACGCACTCAACCTCAAATGGCCACAGTGGTGATTGACGTTGGTCTACTAAGGGTGGGACAGAAGAAGCTGATGGAGAGATTGGCCGCAACAGAGACTGCAAAGACTAGAACTGGAGACATGGAAGGAAGATCAAGGTGCACTAACATTTGAGTAGTCGGAATGCCCGAGAATATAGAGGGGCCCAGCACAGAACCTTTCCTAGAGTAAGGACTAACACATGCAGTAGCCCCTAGGACTATCAAGATCTTTTTTATAGTTAAAAGAAAGCAAAGTGTACCACCTGCTGTGCCATGGCAAGAGCAGTCATAGCAAAATACCTTAATTTCAGAGGCTGTACTGGGAGCCTTCATATATCAAGGCAGTAGGGTGCATGGATATAAGAAAATGACAAAGTCATAATATTCCCACACTACACTCTAGCAGTGGAGCAGAGATGTAGTTTGTTTATGGAGATCAAGAGATGACTGTGAACTGGACCTAACCTACGCTCTAATGTTCCCAGCAAGATACAAGATAGTGGACAAGGTGGAATCACATTTCTTCTTAGGGGCATCGGAAGCCTGGACCGGGATAGAAGAGAACACAGGCACATGGAGAACTGTGGTGTTGGAGGGTGTAAGCCTCCCAAATGCAAGTAGTCAACAGCATAGGTACAGAAGCAGGTACACAAAATACAAGCAGAGACCAAGGAGGCAGAAGCAGAAAAATCACAGCTGGAGGCTGAGGTCACAAACAGGAGGAATCCATGAGAAGTGGGAACAGACAGGAGCCACACAGCGCTATCAGACAACCCTGATTCAGACTTAGAAAAGGTTCAAGCAGAGGAAAGGAGTAACCCACATGAAGCAGATAATATTGTGTAATATACAAAAGGCTGAAGAGTCGCCTTGAGTCAAGTGACACAGAAAAGCAAAAAGAAACCTGAGCTAAACACTGATGTAGTGGGAATTTATAAGAGTGGTCATAATTGTAGTGTCCTCCTCCTCATGGGAGCATGTAACATACCACACCATGCATAGAGCTCTGGTTTGCACTTCTTTATTTGTCCACATAAAACCTTTAATTGAACGTACTGAGTCACAAACTTTCTTAATCACACCCAGTCACACCCATCAGATTACGTAATACTTTTAAGGAGTCTGCCGAGGGTCACTAGAGTGTTCCTGCACATAAAAACAGGACACAACAGTAATATTTATTTAAGTGATAGTGGCAGGTGGTGAGGTTCTGTGACAATTGTAAGTGATGTTTTCGACTCGCACGAATATGGTCGAGTCTGGTATCTACGAACCGCAAATGACGAGTTTAATGGGTGTACGCAGTTTCGCTGTGCTAACCTAAACCGTTCGTCTGTTACGTGGGTTTTTCTTTCTGTACCCACGGGTTCCATCTTAGATACGGCATCCATTTTGTCTCTTGCCCTCAAGTAGCCAGCGAACGGACGTTGTCCGTTTCACGACCCTGGGATTCCCAAGATATCTGCGGAAGACACGTGTCCTTTGAAAGTGTCTTTATGACAAGGGGGATGATATTGTAAGGCAGATGGCCCCGCACGAGGCTCATCTTGCCGTGCCAGTTTATTGTCTCAGCCGTGCATCACATTAGGCACGTCCCTTTGATGCCTGTAGCTCGTGTTTCCCGATACCTCCCCTTTTACACCCTTTCCGATTCCCCCACTGTCTTCATATTCCTCTGCACCTGCCCTTGTTCCTTCTTCGATCTGTTTTACTGCTGATTGGAATGTACTAATGGTGGGAAGATGGGTTTTTACAGTTGGGAACCGCCAAATGTTTCCGCACTTATGTTCCGGACCTCGAATGTATCAAAGTGACCAAAGCGACCCCTCTTGGGGATAATTATGGGAACCAAGTCGTAAACCTTTGTGTACCATGTAAACCTATGGGAGAAATATGTATAAAAGGAGCGATCCACAGTAACAATTTGAAGCAGTCTCCCCAAGTTGCACGTGTTGTACTTGCTGTGACTTCTGTGTTCCCTGCAGTAATAAACCTCGAATCTTTGACGCCGAAGGAAGTGTCCCGTGTCTCTGTCATTCGTACGCCGAAGCAGGTTACCCACAAAGGTTTCAGGTGTTGTCCCCTGGCACCGCTGGGTCCTAAATAACCCAGTCCTTCAGTTGGCGCCCAACGTGGGGCTGCATCAGTGGTACCGGTCCAAGCCCGACGATCGTGAGGAACTTCGTGTGAAATCTCCGAGGGAAGGTGCACTCCGCTTCATCGATCCTGTTGTCGAAATAAGTGGCCCGAAGACTTTCCCCGCGAAGATTCCCTCCTCCTGACGGCTGCGACGGACTGCTGCCCTGACTGTAGACCTGTTTTGGCGCCTGGCGTAGACCTTGGTATAGCGAGACGATTGACGGGCCTTCCTGGTGACGCCATCGATCTTTGAGTTAAGTATTTGTGGGTCGCTCCCAGAGTTCTTGGTTGTGGTTACTTAGCTGTTGCATGGTTCCATTGCATTTGTGGTTCTTGGTACTTTGTTGTGTTATTTGACGACTGCAGCCGCCAAAAACCGAGGGTTTTTGCTCTTTGCTGGGACTTGGTAAATCCCGTAACCCTTGACGTTTGTGAAACTCGGCTAGTGTGCAAGATGCCTGGTCGCTGTACTTTGTTTAGTTGTTTCAGACGTTGTGGTACGGATTCCCGACTGGAGGACTCGTGTCCGATACCTCCGGTTGGAACTCCCACTTATGAGCTCTACAGCAAACACGGGCTAGGCCCGATTACTTTCAATGAATATTGGATTCGTTACACTAAAAAGGATGGTGTCCTTAGTTGGCCACCTCATGGTAGCTTTGAGACCCCGATTTTAGATAATCTTGAGGCTAAATTGTTTGCGAAAAAGTCAAGGCCGGCCATGTTTGATGCCTTTCAGTTGTGGCGTAAAGAAGCCCGACAGAAAGAGATCAGGCAGACTAAACGTAATCAGAGAGATGGTGTTGCTACCATTGTAAAGAAAGCAGAGCAGTTTCAGCGTGATAAGGAGGATAAGGAAAAGGAAGTGTTTGATAGGCTACAGCGTATGTCCATAGATAAATGCTATCCTGTTTTGCCTACGGAGTCGGATAAGAAGGAAGAATCAGTTGAGGATCCTTTAATGTCTTATCTCATGAAGTCGCCACCTCCGTATGTACAGGGTACCGCAGCTCCAGTGGTCCCCCCTGTACCTGTTCCTGTACCTGCTCCTCAACCTGTTCCTCAACCTGCACCCGTTCTTCCGACTGTTCCTGCTCCTTTGCCTACTGCTATTCCTACTGCTCCTCCACTTCCACATACTCCTGCTCCCGCTACTGTTCCTGCTCTACTTACTCCTGTTGCTTCTTCTGTTTCTACCTCTTCTCTTGTTAGTCCCTTGTGCTATACTTCTCCATCTACTCGTAGTCGTACTTCTCCTGTTGCGGCTAGCTTCTTTCATTCTCTCGGACCTGTTCTTGGGTCCGCTGGTTTAGATGGTCCTCAGAGACGTAGTCAGCTTCCCGGTAACAGGGAACGTGCTTCGCTGTATAATATGGCGATGGGTTGGATGACACACCCTCTTAGAAATCCTCCACGTGCGGTACTTAATACGTTCTGTCAATTCAATGTACCGACACAAAGATATGTGTTCGAAGAAATGTGCAAGGTTTTGCGCGATCAGATATCGGCCGATGCACCTGACGAGGTGTTGACCGCTTTGTCTGATCTACAGCTTCAGTTCTCGAACGGACTGATAGTGGATACTAACGTTCGACGTGCTGTTGAGCGGTTGTTATCTTTCCGTCCCACTCCTATACCTCAAGCCTTGTTTGTTGAGGACATTGAGAGGCAGTTAGATGCGTCTGGTCAGTTTCCCATGCGGGAAGTTCCACCAGTGTGGATGCCAGGCGATCCTAATGCTAACCCCATTATTCCACCCTATTTCCAGAGAGTGTGGATACATCTCCCATGGAAACGATCAGAAGTGTTACAGGTGAAGCAATCTTTGCCTGACCCTCGCAAAAATCCTGCAGGGTATTATAAAGAATTGTCGCAGCTTGTAGATGCTACGGTGATGAATCTTGCCGACATTGATATGCTGTTTGGTAATGTCGTACCGCAACCGGTATGGGCTAAGGTTCGTCAGGAAAACCATCCAAATGAACTGGGCGGTGATTGGGCTGCCATTATAGCGGCGGATGGGTTGCAAACTGGTGGTGCTAAACCCGAACAGTTGATTGCTGCTCTCCATCAGAGAATAATTACGCTAATGAAAACTCTTATGCCAGCTATGAGGGTAAATTGGGACAAATTGTCAGCTTGTAAGCAGAAAAAGGATGAGAGTGTCTCTGATTTCTTTACGAGATTTGAGGAAGCATTCATCGATCATAGTGGTCAGGATATGGGCACTGAGGGTGGTCAACGGTTGTTTGTGGATAAATTTGTCTCTAACTTATTGCCCGACTTGAGCAATAAGTTGAAACATTCTGAAAGTGCGTGGGCCGTTTCTACCTCGGCTCAAATATTGGCTACAGCACAGTATTATGAAAACAGAGAAAAAGAGGAGAACGACCGCGCTGATAAAAAGACGAAAGAACTTAAACTAAAGTGTTGTTACAGTAAGCGTATCCTCCGCGTTCGAATCAGAATGCTTCACAGCAAAATAGATCGCAGTCGCAATCTAATCGATCACATTCTCGAAATGACTCCTCTTCTCAAAGATCTTCGTTAGGGTACAATCAGTGTGCCTATTGTAGACAGGAGGGTCATTTAAAATTCAATTGTCCTGTTCTAAACGATTGTGATAGTGGTAACTCATCTAGAGGAGGTCGTGGTGGTTCGCAGCAGACATCACGCGGTAGAGGTCGTGGTGCTCAAAATGACCGATCAGATAACTCATCAAATTCCAATAACTGTTTCGATCAGCGTGGATCATCGCAAGGACGATCTGCGCAGTACAATGTAGACGATTATTACGTCGATCAAGGAACTGACGACAGTAATTACTAGGACAGCCGTAGACAAGGAGAGGGAGTGGTATCAGTTCCGGTTGATCAGAGAGGGCCTTACGTCGCAGTTGCTACATCGGGCGTCGTTGAGCC
This sequence comes from Lissotriton vulgaris, assembly GCF_964263255.1. Classification (NCBI taxonomy): domain Eukaryota; kingdom Metazoa; phylum Chordata; class Amphibia; order Caudata; family Salamandridae; genus Lissotriton; species Lissotriton vulgaris. The sequence continues at coordinate 37,667,060 of NC_141697.1, forward strand.
TTTTCTGTTGGACACTGGTGCAGCGAAAAGTTCCATAATGCATTCGAAACTCCCTGGCGCACCTTTGTCTGGCTTAACAAATGTTTCCGTTGGATTCTCTGGCGCCCCGTTAGCAATCCAGTTTCACGCCCTTTGCCCCTTACAATTGGGCCACGTGAGCTTGAAGCTCCGTTGATTTTGACTACTGGTTGTGGTGAAAATCTTTTGGGCCTGGATTTGCTAAAACGTTTGTATGCAACTCTGTATTGTTCTCCTGCGGGTGTAAAGCTTACGTTAGGAGAGAGGGTTGTCTCTCCTATGTACTTGTCTCTCGATAAGCTTCCACCGGAATTGAGTTCTCTTCCTGCATCTCTGTGGGCAACAGGTCCCAATGATGTGGGCCTGCTTGACATCTCCCCTTACGTTGTTCAGCTGAAATCTAATGTGCGATTGCCACGTATTCCCCAGTATCGTATCTCTCTTGATGGTGAACGAGCACTGTTAGCGATCATCTATGATTTGATTGAGAAAGACGTTATTGAAGAAACGCGGGGAAACGTGTGCAACAGCCCTGTACTGCCCATTCTAAAACATACTGATCCTTCGAAGCCGCCTGTTTATCGTTTTGTTATCGATTTACGGGAGGTAAATAAAATTGTGATTCCTCAGTTCCCCGTTGTGCCTGACATCACGGCGCTACTGACTCTGATTCCAGCTTCTGCATCTTGGTTTTCGGTGATCGATCTGAAGAATTCGTTTTTCAGCATTCCGATTGCAGAAGAGAGCAGAGACCTTTTCGGTTTCTCTCTTGGTGGACGTAGCTTCTGGTTTAAACGCGCTCCTCAGGGCTACTGTGAGAGTCCATCGATTTACAGTCAAGCCTTGAAGGGTCAACTGGATGCGTTTACGTTGCCGGCTGGTGCGGCTTTAATCCAATATGTCGATGACTTATTGGTAGCTGCAGATACTCAGGACATTTGCAAAATTGCTACGGTGTCGTTGCTGCAACATCTCTGTGACTTACATCACAAGGTGTCACCTTCTAAACTCCAATATTGCTGTCAAGAAGTAACCTACCTAGGTCACTTATTGTCAAAGGAGGGAAGGCGGTTGACCCCAGAGAGAATTGCAGCAATTGCGCGAATGACTGTGCCAACAACCCAAAAAGATGTGCGTGCCTTTTTAGGTATCACGTCATACTGTAGGCAATGGATTCCAAATTTTTCATTCCTAGCGAAACCATTAGTGGCTCTTACGTGCAAGGATGTTTCAACTCCTTTACCATGGACGGAAGAATGTCAGAAGAGTTTTTCTGAATTGCGTGATTCATTGTGTTCGGCTCCCGTGTTAGGGACTCCTGACTACAGTAAGCCGTTCACATTATATGTTCACGAGAGGGAAGGTTGTGCTTTGAGTGTTTTAACGCAACCTTTTGGTGGTAAGCAACGTCCATGTGCATATTTTTCCTCGACCTTGGACCCGGTAGCTAGAGCATTGCCGAGTTGTTTGAGAGCAACAGCGGCAGCGGCGGTGTCCATCCGACAATCAGCAGGATTGGTCATGGATAATATGCTTACGGTGATGGTTCCGCATGCAGTCGATACCCTTTTGAATCGTACGAAAACCCAGCACTTGACGAGTGCGAGGTTGTCTGGGTACGAGTTGACGCTGCTGGCAAGTCATATTCAGATAAAACGTTGCAATGTTCTGAACCCGGCAACTTTGTTACCAATTAGCATGGAGTCAGATGAAATAGCAGAACATGACTGTTATTTGAGGACTGAGGAAGAAACAAAAGGGCGAGTGGACCTTAAAAACACTCCTTTGGAAGATCCAGATGGAACTTTGTATGTGGATGGTTCATGTTTTAAATTGCCGAATGGCGATGTGACTACTGCATATGCTGTTGTAACGTTGAATACTGTTGTTGAAGCTGCAAGATTGAATCAGAATTCTGCCCAGGCTGCGGAACTGATTGCTCTCACTAGAGCATGTGTGTTAGCGAAAGGGAAACGTGTGAATGTGTTTACCGACAGCCAATATGCATTTGGCGTCGCCCATAGTTTTGGACGGTTGTGGAGAGAGAGAGGTTTTATGACATCGTATGGTACGAAGATTCAGCATGGTCAGCTTGTGAATGATCTTTTGGATGCACTTACGTTGCCTAAGCAGGTAGCGATTGTTAAATGTAGTGCGCATCGTAAGGTGACGGATGATGTTGGTCGCGGTAATGCGTTTGCGGATGAGACTGCTAAGGAGACTGCCCGGAACCTTAGCACTCGAATGTATGTGACGAGTTCGGTTAGGTGGCCTACAGAGTCTAGTATGTGTGAGGACACTATCAAGAGTGTGAAAGCAATTCAGAATGAGGCCACCGAGACTGAAAAGACCAAGTGGAAAGAAAGTACGGGAAAGCTGGATGCGAATGGTTGTTGGGTTGATTTGTCGGAACATAAGAGATGGATGTTGCCAGATGCGTATGTGCTGGCTGTTGTGACAATGGCACATAGGTTAGCACATATTAGCGTGAAAGGTATTTGTAAGTTGCTGTCCCCTGTGTGGAAGAATGATGGTATCACAAAATGTGCTGAGCGTTTGGTTAAGAACTGTATGGTATGTATGTTGTACAATCCTGGGAAGGGAACCCCAACTCCTCCTGGTAGTTTTGCTCCCCCTTCATGTCCCTTTGAGGTGATTCAATTAGACTTCATCCATATGGAGTGATGCAATAACCTGAAATACGTTTTAGTTGTGGTTTGCGCGTTCTCCCGATGGATTGAAGCCTATCCTCTCAAAGACAACACTGCTTTGTCAACTGCAAAAATCCTACTGAAGGAATACTTTCCTCGGTACGGAATGCCTCGGGTTGTATGGTCTGATAACGGAAGTGAGTTTGTGGGGAGTGTGATGAAGAGTGTGTGTAAAGGCCTTGGAATTAATCAAAAATTCCACAGCGCCAATCATCCCCAGTCAGCTGGTTTGGTTGAAGGGTATAACGGCACCCTTAAACTAAAGCTAGCGAAGATTCAGGCTACGACTGGTCTTTCTTGGCCTGACGCTTTACCCTTAGCTTTACTGTCAACAAGGGCAACCGTACACTCCCGAGTAGGGCTTAGTCCCTATGAAAGAGTGTTCAGTCGTCCTGCGAATGTTTGGGGGGTCCCTAGACCGGGTGTGTTCTGCGATCTTGAGTACCCAATGTTGATTGACTATCTTCATGATCTGACTGCTAAACTGAGGTTAATTCACCAACAGGTTTACGAAGCATTGCCGACGCAGACGGAGGGTCCAGGCCACCAGCTCCAGCCCGGAGACTGGGTGGTAACCAGAAACTTTGCCCGTAAGAAGAATTTGGAGCCCAGGTTCACTGGACCCTACCAGGTCCTCCTTGCCACGAGAACTGCCGTTCGTCTAGAGGGCCGGAAAAATTGGGTGCATGCCACCCATACGAAGAAAGTTCCTATACCGTTACCGGCAGACTCGTGGGTGAGGAGGGGCATTGCTTCAGCTGAATCCGAAGGATTGCCGGCGTTTGTACCTTTTAGCGACGCACAACCTGTCGGAGAATCCTCAGTGCAGCAGAAAGACACTGTTGAACATTTGTCATCAAAAGACTCAAGACCAGAACATTCGACTGATCAAAAGAACTCCGTTCCTTTAACGGATCCTTTGTTTGACGAACAGACACGTCCTGGGAAAACGCGATACTTTTTGCGATCCAGCACTAAGGACAAATAAAAAGATTTCGTTCTGTCCCTTGACAATTGCATTATCCCGTTTTCCACGATCAGTCTGAACACCCGTATCATTGTGATTATTTTTGTATATATTGAGTTTCGTTCTACATGCATTTTTGCTTCCACAGCTGAGAGACATTTTTGCATATACATTGTAAATAAAGGCCGTAGGGCTGCGCGTGTACTTCCTTCTGGTTAGTAGGTCTTGACGCTAGGTTAAAGACCGTCGGTTCCTGGGAACTCCTAGGGATTGACTACTGCTACACAGAACGAAGTGCGTCAAGAAACGTTGCGGACGGTCGTAGGGGATGGCGTTTTCAAAGCTGATGGACTTGGAAGAAGCTCAGGCGCAAAGGTTCAAGCTACAACAACTTAGTCGTACCAAATGTTTTATGTTTCAAATATTCGTATTGCTTTTGACTGTTTCTGCACTATTGGCGGGTGGGGTGTATTACACGATGTCTTACTTCTTACCTTCTGCCATACCTACTCCTACTTCTGACCCTAAACTTACCTCCACTGCATCTCCTCATTCTTTTCATATCTTACCCGAACACGAGCAGGCTAGACGTGCAGAATTCCGCAATAATTCCTTTATTCAGCTCCTTCACCAGCACCAGTTAGTGGTTAACACTACTAATTGTTGGGTGTGTGGGTTGATGTCACATACCACGGATAAGGGAATTCCATATCTGGTTTTACCGTATAGTTCCCAGGGTTCCGCTCGAGCATTTCAAACAATGTTTCGAAGCGCACTAGATTCTTACCCCAGTCGAGAGCCACGTTCTCCCTACTTTGGCCCTGGCTCGTATCACAAGCCTTTGTCTATAGCGATAGAAGACTTAGATAGAGATATCTATGAGCCGTCGCTCATCCCGGAGGAAGAGGTACAAGCCTATAGGGTCCTGAGTAAGGTCGAGTATAGTGTGCTCACGAGTGATAAACAGCTTAAAAGCTCGCCTCCCATATGGGTCGTACCCCACATTGGTAATTTTTGTCTAATGGGTCGTGGTCGAAGATCGAAAGCCCGACTTGGAGAGAGTGCTTGCACCGAGAATTACATTCTGCCGATGGTCTCGTCCCCTGTTTTTCCGGCTGCCAAGGGTACATACTTTGTCTGCCATGATCGTGCGTATGCATGGTTGCCCTCCGACTTTGTGGGCTCATGTTTTATCGCAAATCTGTTGCCTCCGACGTTCACTGTAGATGCAGACTATCACAAGACTAGAGTTGTGAGAGGCGTAATTAGCGAAGAGGACACCGCTGGTCAAGAGGCAGGAGACTTTTTCAAGGGTTTCCTCCCGTTTTGGGGGCCTATGGCTAATAGTAGGAACCTGAGACAGTTGACTCGAGTGGTAGAATCGACAGCTAATATTACTGCCAGTGCCCTTGGTAATATCACCACAGAACTTCAGGCGGATAGACTTATGACGTTACAAAACCGTATGGTTTTAGACGTGATCTTAGCAGATCGAGGTGGGGTATGTAAGGTGATCCATTCGAGCTGCTGTATTTTCATTCCAGATAACGCTCCGACTGTCTATCAAGCCATCTCAAAGTTGCATAAAATCTCTGAGTCCATACACGTGGACGTAGGGGATTGGACGCTACTTGGGTGGTTTTGGGGCCTGATGTCGACTTGGGGTTGGAAGATTCTGATGATTATCGGAGTTATTGTGGCGTTCCTGTTCACGTGTTGCCTTTGTGTGCAGTGTGGTCCTGCCTTATGTGGCCTCTGTGCTACAACGTGTATAAGACAGCCGCCTGTTACCAAAGGAGCTCGATTGGACAGAGCTATGTTACAGCAACATCTCTATGGTCTGATGAATATCGAGTATGATTCCGACTAGTGCTTGCCTACATGAGGGCAAAAGGAGCGTCTGAGGTTCTGTGACAATTGTAAGTGATGTTTTCGACTCGCACGAATATGGTCGAGTCTGGTATCTACGAACCGCAAATGACGAGTTTAATGGGTGTACGCAGTTTCGCTGTGCTAACCTAAACCGTTCGTCTGTTACGTGGGTTTTTCTTTCTGTACCCACGGGTTCCATCTTAGATACGGCATCCATTTTGTCTCTTGCCCTCAAGTAGCCAGCGAACGGACGTTGTCCATTTCGTGACCCTGGGATTCCCAAGATATCTGCGGAAGACACGTGTCCTTTGAAAGTGTCTTTATGACGAGGGGGATGATATTGTAAGGCAGATGGCCCCGCACGAGGCTCATCTTGCCGTGCCAGTTTATTGTCTCAGCCGTGCATCACATTAGGCACGTCCCTTTGATGCCTGTAGCTCGTGTTTCCCGATACCTCCCCTTTTACACCCTTTCCGATTCCCCCACTGTCTTCATCTTCCTCTGCACCTGCCCTTGTTCCTTCTTCGATCTGTTTTACTGCTGATTGGAATGTACTAATGGTGGGAAGATGGGTTTTTACAGTTGGGAACCGCCAAATGTTTCCGCACTTATGTTCCGGACCTCGAATGTATCAAAGTGACCAAAGCGACCCCTCTTGGGGATAATTATGGGAACCAAGTCGTAAACCTTTGTGTACCATGTAAACCTATGGGAGAAATATGTATAAAAGGAGCGATCCACAGTAACAATTTGAAGCAGTCTCCCCAAGTTGCACGTGTTGTACTTGCTGTGACTTCTGTGTTCCCTGCAGTAATAAACCTCGAATCTTTGACGCCGAAGGAAGTGTCCCGTGTCTCTGTCATTCGTACGCCGGAGCAGGTTACCCACGAAGGTTTCAGGTGTTGTCCCCTGGCACCGCTGGGTCCTAAATAACCCAGTCCTTCAGTGGGGGGCTGGAGTATCCTCTATTTTATTGGGGATGTCTCTCCCTTTGTGTAATGAGCATATACACTTCCCACTAGAATAATGCAATTTGTAAGTATGTATTCCTTCCTAATTAATTATAATTTTTTAAAAAGGCACTTACCTGAAATGGCTGCCTCCTCCTCGCCATGGCCACTCTCCTTCCTCGTCCTCGCCATCTGTTTCTATTGGAAACCCTACGTTATACGTCTTGCATAGGGGTTTCCAATAGAAAAGGACGGCATGGACGAGAAATTAAGGAGGGGGGTCCTTCCAGGCCTTCGCAGCTAGGTAGGAAAAGGCATGACTGTGAGAAGTTAGCCTGGCATATAATGTCCACTAGTTTTAGTGGGCACCCTGCACCAGTCTAATCGACCCTTAATGATGGTGGTTGTAAAGTCAACCTTATAGAAAGCTATCCTTGTGGTAGCACATGGACCAGCAGTCATCAGGCTAAGACTTCAGAAAGCGTATTAAGCAAGTTGTTTTACCAATTGTAATCCCTTGTGTACCAAATGAAAGGACACCACACAAGGTATATATTAAATATATATGTATTTATTCTAAACACAACCCCTCTGCACTCTTTATGAGGTCAGAGGTAAAAGTACAATACAAGAATCTCAATTAGCATACAATAAGTTGCACAGTATACGTTTTGCCCTAGGGTCCTCACAAACCATATCCTAAAAGAGTGGTATAAGAATCACGTGAGAATTAGAAAGCAGGCCTGGGGCCCGGGGAATCGCTGGGGCTACTCCAAACAACCAAAGTTTAGGAAGCAGGCGGCCCACGGGAGACGCGTGCAGTGTCTAAACATAGCCACGGGTTACCATTGACTTTCTATAGGAAACGAACAAGTTACAGTTTTACAGTTTAAGGATACTTCCGGATGGACTATGATGAAACCTTTTTTGACTTAGACACTAGGAGGGCCAATACCCTCGAGACTACCAGAGTACTCGTGTTACCTCAACCATGGAAGCCGGGTGCATAGGTGTCTTTTGATGTCGGGTTTCGTCGTAGATTTCAATGGAGAGCTGCAAAAAAGTGCTGCAGGCGACCAGAGGAAACGTGTCCTAGTGGATCCAAGGGTGGATCGAAGATCTGAAGAACCTGAAAGCAGAAGGGACAGAGTCTGGGTTACTTGCCAGTGACCAGGATGTAACCAGAAAGGAACCAGGCGATGTTGGGTGCGTCCAGGGGAAAAGGTGAAGTTTGTCTCTTCAGCCACGAGGGCCAGGAGGCATCGACGACAACCAGGAGCTGGATTCAAGCTGTTGCGCAAAGAATCTAGTTGACTGCGGTGTCGGTATCCGGATTGAACCCAGCAACCATTGGCAAACACAACCCACGCAGGATGTCAAGATTGGCTTTGGTGCAGACCAGCAAGGTCTGTGGAGCTTCTCCTTTGCAGGGAAGCTGGAGCAAGCTTGGAGCAACCAGAAAAGCAATTTAGATTAAAAATGGAGTCTCACTAGCCAACAGACTAGGAACCAGGAAGACAAGTCGAGCTGAAATGCAGGAGCGGGCCCCACGGGACACTCATAGAGTGTGGAGGCCTGAGCTTCGGTGCAAATAGTGCTCAGGTCTGGGATTTCTCATACCCCAATGCACAGCTGCGAGTTACCTCGGGAGTCGATGCAGTTAGCAAAATGCAGGATGTCCAGGAGTTCCGGTCCCACGTCTCTCGTGTCCGCCACGGTTCTCAGCTTTGCTGTGAACGTTGAGCAGCATCAGAGATGTCTTGTGTCCTGTGTCTCAGATTCTTCGGGATCTGGCAGGAGCCTCGAAAATGCAGACTGGCAAAGTTGCTGTTGGTGCCTCTTTGAACAGGGTGGTCACTCCTTGACCACAAGGGAGATGTCTTCCGTCTCCAAGTCAAAATGGAATGTCGAAGGTCCAGGATTTCTGTTTTAGAGTTTTGTCCAAGGTAATCTAAAGTCCTAGGGAATGGGATCCTATACTTATACCAAGTTTAGGGGCTGGACTATATTTAAGGTCCCTCCTATGGGTGGACCTGAGAAGTGGGTGGTTACACCCCTTTCCCTTTTTTTCCAGTTTTGCGCCAGAGCTGGGGCAGAGTGCCCCAGCAACCGGTTTTAACTGGGAAATGCATGGAGCACCTAGTGTGCCCCAGACAGTGTCTGGAAAGCATTCACTGAATGCAGCCCTCCCTGCCCCCATACACTAAACCCTGTCTGGGGAGGTGCCAACACCTCCCTAGACAGGAAACCTATTGTCCAGGCCTCCCCTGCTGGAGTTTCGTCCAGCAACAGGAGGTCAGACTCGTGTCTGTGGCAGCAGCATCCATTTTGTGATTCTGAGGCTCTGTTTAACTGTAACCGGATAAACCAGTAACTACATGTCTTCTCCCTCTAGAAGGGTGGAATGCTACCCCCGCCGCCAGGACTGGCGGGGGGGTAGTATTCCAAAGTGTTTGAAACCTTACACGACATGTTTTGATAAAGCCAAAACAAAGTTAGCATTAACCACAAGGATTATAATTCGTTTAAGAATATATGGTATGGCTATATCATACAACAGCTATAAGGAGATGGTTACGAAAGCTGAAGAGGGGCTCAGCTCATGCTAGGGCACCCTCTCACATAAAACTAAGCCCTCTACCTCCAGGATTGTCGAGGTCTGCCTTAGGAGTGGCTTTTAGGTGTATATGTGTCGATATAGGTTTATAGATATAGGGATACTATATCTGAGTAAGGGGTGATTGCACCACCTTACCCAGGCTGTATGGACAGACCTGTGGTGTCAGTTAGGAAGGCAAACCAGGGGTGGCACAATACATGCTGCAGCTCCTGGTAGGCCTAGGGTGCACCTATGCCCTGGGTACCTAGGGTACACTATACAGGGGCTCAGAAGGGTGACCCAGTAACCAATCTGGTATGTACCTAAAGTACATGGTATCAATTTAGAGAGAGAACAGCTGGGCTGTGGGCCTGATTAGGAGGTCCTCAGCCACCCTAAAGTCGAAAAACCAGAGAATCACAGCAAAAAGTGGGGGTAACCACAGGAAGCAAACCCTACTCTCCTACACAACCCCCACCCCCCAAACACAGGGACATTAAACTAACATTGACCAGCTGAGTCTTCATGTTCTAAGTGGAAGTATCTGGAGAGTCCATCTGCATTGTCATGGTTACTCCCAGGTCTATGTGTCACTGTAAAGTCCATCCCCTGTAGGGGAATGGACCACCTGAGCAGTTTGGGATTTTCATCCTTCATCTGCTTTAGCCACAAGAGGGGCTTATGGTCTGTCTGAACCTTGAAGTGAGTACCAAACAAGTATGACCTCAGCTTCTTCAGTGCCCAAACCACAGCAAAGACCTCCCTCTCAATAGCTGACCAACGTTTCTCAGTACAAGCCAGCCTTCTGCTTACAAAAGCTACTGGCTGGTCTTGACCATCTTTATTCAGTTGTGATAGCACAGCCCCTACCCCCAACTCAGAAGCATCTGTTTGGACAATGAATTCTTTGGAGTAGTCGGGACTCTGTAAAATTAGTGCAGTGCACATGGCCTGCTTCAGGTCATCAAATGCCTTTTGACAGCTGACTGTCCACTGAACTTTCTTAGGCATTTTCTTGGAAGTTAAGTCATTACGGGGTGTCACAATGGTACCATACCCCTTGACAAATTTCCTGTAATACCCAGTCAGGCCCAAGAAAGCTCTGACCTGTGTCTGGGTGGTGGGAGCAGCCCAGTCCTTTATGGTCTGGATCTTGCTCTGCAATGGTTGAACCTGACCTCCACCTACAAGGTGGCCCAGGGATACGACCTGACTCTGCCATATCTGGCACTTAGTAACCTTGATACTTAGGCCTGCTTTTTGCAGGCTCTCAAAAAAATTTTTCAGGTGGATCAGGTGATCTTCCCAGGTGGAGCTAAATACAGCAATATCATGTAGATAAGCTGCACAGTAGTCATCCAGGCCGTAGAGGACTTGGTTCACCAACCTTTGAAATGTGGCAGGTGCTTTTTTCAGACCAAAGGGCATTACCACAAATTGATAATGTCCACCAGGGGTTGAAAATGCTGTATTTGGCGTTGCATCATCAGCTAGTCTGATCTGCCAGTAGCCAGCTGTCAGGTCAAATGTACTCAAAAACTTGGCAGATGCCAATCTGTCTATAAGCTCTTCTGCCCTGGGCATTGGATGGGCATCTGTCCTAGTGACAGCATTGAGACCTCTGTAATCCACACAAAACCTAATCTCTCTCTTACCATCGTGGGTGTGAGGTTTTGGCACCAGGACTACTGGACTGGCCCAAGGGCATTCTAAGGGTTCAATGACTCCCAATTCCAACATCTTCTGGACTTCTGTCCTGATACAGTCCCTGACATGATCAGGTTGCCTGTACTTCTTACTTTTAACAGGCAGACTGTCCCCAGTGTCCACTTCATGAGTGCACCAGGTAGTCTGACTTGGAGTCAGTGAAAACATATGTCTGTAGGTCTGCAGGAGTTGTCTGCAGTCCTTCTGCTGTTGATCAGCGAGGCTGCCTGTCAAGGCTACACCATCATCTGACCCATTGTCAGGGTTTTGAGAGAGCAGGTCTGGGAGAGGGTCACTCTCTTCCTCCTGTCCTTCCTTAGTAGCCATGAGTAAGCCCATGTCTGCCCTGTCAACATATGGTTTCAGTCTGTTGACATGAAGCACCCTGTGGGGGCTCCTGGAAGTTCCAAGGTCAACCAAATAGGTTACCTCTCCCTCCTGTTCAACAATAGTGTGGGGTCCACTCCACTTGTCTTGGAGAGCTGCTGGGGCCACAGACCCAAACATCCACACTTTCTGTCCTGGCTGGTAAACAGTCTGCACAGCCTTTTGGTCATGCCAGGCCTTTCACAATTCCTGGCTAGCCTCAAGGTTTTTGGATGCATTTTTCATATACTCAGCCATCCTGGAGCGGAGACCAAGTACATAGTCCACAATGTCTTTTTTGGGAAGTTTGAGAGGTAACTCCCATCCTTCCTTCACTAGACAAAGGGGTCCTCTTACAGGATGCCCAAACAAAAGCTCAAAAGGGCTGTAGCCAACCCCCTTTTGTGGGACGTCTCTGTAAGCAAACAAAAGGCAGAGCAGCAGGATGTCCCATCTCTGCCTGAGCTTTTCAGGAAGACCCTTAATCATGCCCTTTAAGGTCTTGTTGAACCTTTTAACTAGACCATTGCATTGTGGGTGATAGTGTGTGGTGAACTTATAGTTCACTCCACACTCCTTCCACATTGCAGTCAGGTAACTAGACATAAAGTTTGCACATCTGTCTGCTCGTACTGTTTTGCCTGGGGGCTGTAGCTGTGCCAGGTCATTAAACATCCCCCTGGACCCTCTTCTCACTGTTTTGCTCATGTCATACTTATGTCCCCATCACAGATCAAAACAGCTTGAGTTGGTATTCTGACTAGGCCAGACTCCATCTCAGTTCCCAGGCTTAACCCTACTACACCCTTCTGTTGAGAACCACCACTCGGAGCTGAACTAGGGGGAACAGTTGCCTTAGGGGCAATGGTGGCTGAAGCTGTCTCTTTTTTGATGCAATCACTGGTCCAGTGAGAATTTACTTTACAACTTTTGCACCATGGCTTTCTAGGGCCTTCTTTCTTTTTAGATTGTTGGGACCCCCCCCATTAGAAGCTTTTTTGGGACCTTGAGAAGACTTCTGGGGGCATATTACCAAGCAATAGCGATAATTATCGCTATTGCTTGGTTAGAGACAAAAATTTACTGCTGAGCTGCGGCGATTTTTACCGCAAATAAACCTTGGTATTACCAAGGTTTATCGCAAATGCGATAAAAATCGCTGCAATGCAAGAATATTGCTGAAAAGTCAGCGATATTCATGCATTACCGAGCTAATGCTCTTAGCCATGTTATCCACCTCCCATTGGATAACATGGCTAAGAACTGCTCAGGGCAGGTGTTAGCTTTTGGAGATATTCGCGCTTAGCGCAAATATCTCCAAACGTTGGTAATAGGAGATAGCGATGTTACCGACTGTTTTCAGTCGCTAACATCTTGGAACGCCCACTTTGCATGTCATTAGTGATAAATATCACTGACATGCAAGGTGGGGCCCAAGATGGTCGCTATCTCCTACTAGCTGTCGCTAACTGGTATTAGCGACAGCTAGGTAATAGGGAGATCATTTTATCTCCGCTTTCTTGGCTTTTAAAGCCAAAAAAGCGGAGATAAACCCCCTTGATAATATGCCCCCTGGTCTTTTGCTTTCTCCCCACCCTTTTGGTCTTGCTTCTTCTGGTCACCACCTTGGTTCTGTACCTTCTGCTTCACCCTGGTTCTGACCCATTTGTCTGCCCTCTTACCCAATTCTTGTGGAGAGGTCAGATCAGAGTCAACCAGGTGTTGATGCAATAAGTGGTTCTGACAATTATAAAGAATCTGTACTCTCATTATAAGGTTATACAATCCTGTATAGTCACTTACTTTACTGCCCAGTAACCAACCTTCCAGGGCCTTAGTAGCACAATCTACAAAGTCAGTCCAGTCCTGAGTCTGTGCCTTCTGGGTGTCTCTGAACAGCAACCTGTACTGCTCAGTGGTTAAGCCAAACCCATCGATCAGAGCACTTTTCAGGACATTGTAGTTGACAGCATCCTCTTCTTTAACAGTGAGGAGCTTGTCTCTACCTTTGTCTGCAAAGGAGAGCCACAAAATTGCTGCCCACTGACTTTGGGGTACCTGCATTGCAGAGTTTTGTTCTGGTGGGGGAACGGTCTTTGGTGAGCAAGAGGATGAGTTGTGTGCCACCTGTGTGGATACAGTGGGTTCTGACGATGTCTGCATGGGGGGTCATGTAGGTGTTGAGCAGGGTGGGGCTGAGGGACGAACGATGATCTTGTGTTCTGGGGTGAAGGGTGGCTGCCAGGTTGCTGTGCTTGTTTGCAGCCCTACCAGCAGTGTTTAAAAGAAAGATTTTCTTGGAAGTACCTGCTCTGCTGTCAGACTTATTATGGGGTAAGAAACAGAAGAGGAGTTAGCTAAGTAAAACACAGTCTCTAATAGATGAGGGAGGCCCAGGGTCACCCAGCCATGAGAAGCATTACCCAGCGGATCAAATGCAAAGGCCCTTGAAAAGGACAGGGTCAAACGGGAATATCAAAGGGCCAGAAGTATGAGCTGACATAAAGACACTAACCGTACAAGAGGCGGGATTGGCTAGTGAGGTTCTCACAAAGAAAGTCCCCAGGTTGGTGAAGGTGAGAGGGCCTTGCTGGAGTAGGTGGTAAACTGCGAGTGTTTTGCGGTCGCAAAACAATAGAACGTGGCATTGAGACTCGCTATTAGGAAGGCACACCCCTTCCTAATAGTGAGAGTCGCAAACGCTATTTAGCGAGTCAGTGACTCTCAAAATATTGTTTGTACATGCCAGGACCCTTTTTTTAGGATCGCAAACGGGCCGATCTCCCGCTTGTGATCGCAAATGAGTGTCATACACCTGGCCCCAAGAGAGAAGCATGGACGAAGGAGGTCAAGTCTTAAACAAGGAATGCATAAGTAGTACACGCCCTTTTATGGGGGGATACCAGGCTCCCCCATAAGACAGGGTTCATACAGCCGGATGAGACACACAAGGTTTACAGGTTTAATGTTAACATGATCATTTCTTTGTAATAACGTAATAGCAGGCTGAGCAACAGGAATACAGAAGCACTTCTACTGTATCTCACTTTTAAGGGGAGATGGTACTGGTGAAAATGTGATGCAAACAGTACGGCTGTGTACTTGCACACCATTAAGCGTGAGTTTAAAAAAGAACATCGCTTGTCTTGTTCGAGCTCCTTGACACTCTCCTGAAAAAAAGGGGCCATCCAATGTAGGGGAAACACACAGTTCTTTTAGCTGACTTCTGCAACCCTAACAACCACCAATGACAAGCATTCTAAAACGTCGCATTCTTTGATGATGTCAGTTGGGCTTGAGATGTACTGTGACGTCATGAAACCACCTATTACCACCAATACCAGGCATTCTAAAACGTCGCTTTCTTTGATGATGTCAGCTGTGGCTTGAGATGTACTGTGACGTCATGAAACCGCCAATTATCACCAATAACAGGCATTCTAAAACGTCGCTTCCTTTGATGATGTCAGCTGTGGCTTGAGATGTATTGTGACGTCATTCACCAGATGCCCCCCTTCAAATGTTCAAAGCTGGCGTTCACCAATGGCCAGCAGTGGGCGGGTCAAACCGCTGTCCCTGAGGTGTCATTGGCCTTCATTTATTATATACGGTAGGGTCTGCACATGTACCTTCTCTCCACAAACATGGACCTGCAATGGTCTATTTGCTGGGGTCTTCTGAGATCACCAAGAAATTCTCAGCCTCATCTTCCTCAGAGGGCACCTGGAGTGTGTGCAACAGTGACACTCCCGAAGCTGTTCCATCGACGCATCCACTCTCTCACCCCAGGCACCCTTGGTGGAAACCCCTGTTTCCCTTCACTAGGCGCTAGGTCAAGACTCGTGAGCAGGAAAGAGGCGAAGATTCCAGCACTCCGGGCAAAATGGGCTTTGGCAGGGTGAGCGCTCCTCAAACACTGAAGAAGACCATTCCTGCCTTTTTTTTCAGTACTTTGGTCGCATGCATTGCATTATGGAAGAAACATATTTAAACAACAAATGTTTAAGTCAAATAGCTCTACACACCTAATAGTGAAAAAAAAGATAATAGAAATCACAGCCCATATACAAAGAGCGATTTTGTTAAAGAAAAACATATACACAGTTCTTTATTTAATAAAATAGTAGTAGTGTGAGGCTCAGACAGGTAAGCTGGTTCATATAACAATTAATAGACATTCACAAGCAGACAAGTGGCGTACAGAAAGAGGTTGTAGTCCCAGTATATTTTTGGGGAACTCCAACTTTTATGTAACCTCTTTTTGTACGCCGCTTGCCTGATTGCCCCTGGTTCAGGTGGTTAGGGCTGCCCCTGTGGGGGTTAATTATTTTTTTGCCTTATGGAAGCGCCGAGCCTGGCAGGGAGCAGGCCTGGGTGGTTCTTTCAGGGCCCAGCAGCAAGAGCTCGCTAACTGAACACACCTATTCACTGACAGACCTGAACCACAGAGACATAACATGCACTAGGTGCCCCGGAAGCTGTCAGGGGACCGGGTCACACAAACAACCCAGCGCTCCAACGATAACATGAGGACACCACACCTGTGTCCAATGAAGCACGGGCAGCGAACCATCGCTCCTTTGCAGGACAGGAAGTGATGAGACAAGGTCCAGGATATCTGGTGTGGTGAGGTACTTCTGGCCCTTGGCACTCTTTTAGGTTTTGCCTACAGACAGCTTTTATCCGTGTGTTCAGGAAACACCGATTGGAGTCAGTAACGATGCTCACAGTGGGCTCCGAATGCCTTTGTTCATGGTCGTTGGCTGGCTTCTGAGTCATTTTCATGTCCTTGCTTCTTATTCAGTGGCTTTCCTTCCTCTCATTGTGTTTGTCCCTTCTTGGAGAATAGCTTCTTTACCATCTTTTTGAATGGATGACTCGTATCCTTCCACTGCCTGCATTCAGGGAACTCTTTTTTTTGTTTTCCACTTCATTCTATGGAAGGTCACATATTTTATCGCTGTCTCCTCCTCTCGTCTGCGTTCTGCCTTCACTTCACTCCTCCTTTGGTAATTTTCTGTGTTGCTTTCCCATCCCCCAGCTCATCCATTGCTTTCCATTCCATTCCTTTATTTTGGATTCTATTGATCCCCACCCTTCTTTGCTCGCTGATGTCAACAAATCGAAGATGGCAGGTGACGAAGGAACTATACTGGATCTGCATCTCACTGATCAGAGCTAGAGATTCTGGTAGACCAATCCACTTCTGGCCGGCGCCATATTGTTCTCCTTGCAGCCGCCATTTTGTTCTCCTTGCAGCCACCATTTTGTTCTCCTTGCAGCCGCCATTTTGTTCTCCCTGACCCGCCCTTGTGCCACTGCACTGTCCCCAGTCTCAGCTCTATGGTCTAATGTTGACGTACGACACTTTGGATTTATACAAATTGCTTTAAAAGAAACATATTATTATCTGTGGTGGTTTTGTAATGAAGTGCCTTCAAGCCCGATTAACAATTAATCAATTAGCACAAACTCCATCAGTTGCACTTCACTATCAAGCAGAGTGCCAATATCAATGATCACAAATTAAATTATCCTTAGTGCGTTCTACGGGGCAGTAAAAGAGCTGACCGGGCCTCTCTCAGGGTGACAGCATAAGGATGCTTTTTAGGTTTAGCCTAGGCAGCGCATGCACTGCTCTGCCAGGCATGCTGTAGTTGTGCATGAACTTGAAACTCCGCCCACTCTCCGCCCATATTTTTAATTGGCTTGTGTCATTGTCCTTGGAAAATGCTGGCTTCTGATTCGTTAATAGGCCTGTTAGTCCCTCCTTAGTACTGCTTTGTCTTCTTTTGTACCCTCCCTTGAGGACTGGCCCTTTTACTTTTAATTTTACTTTTGTTGTATGTCATTTTTACTCTGGAAGCACTATTTTATTTATTGCGATTCTCCTACTACAGGCATGACATGCTTTCCTGCAACAATCAGCGTGCCATGCGCGCTTTCACTTTCCAAACAGCCCGGGACAACGGCGGTCGCTTCTTTGAAATGAAATAGGTTGCGCATTTACCAGAGGTTGAGCTATTGGCATTGTAAATGACAATGCCTTTTATTTATGTGTTAATTATCAAAACAGATAAATAAAAGGCATTGTCATTTACAATGCCAATAAGCTCTTGCAAATGCGAGACCTTTTGCATTGCAAATGCTTTTTGGTCTAAAGTTCACGGCATCCATTGCAACCTCTGAGAATCCCTCTCTTGCGTTACCTTTGGGATGAAATTTCACAAAAAGCCATGCAAATTTCGATTTGCGTGGCTTGGTACTATTCAAACGTGGATTTTACTTTCAGTTTGTGCCAAAAAAGTGACACAGCCCTGACATAAATCTAAGTAAACCTGGGCCTTAATTTCTCTAGAACTGCTGAATGGATTTACACCAAATCACAAAAAACACGCATTTTGAGTAAATATCTAGGGGCATATTTACAAGAAGATTGCGCCACAGGAGCGTCTCTTCTTGCGACGTGCCGCTGGAGCTGTGCTCTGCTCCATATTTACAAGGCAGCGCTAAGCCACTTTGTGTGACTTAACGCCGCCTTGTAAATATGGTCCTCCTCCACACAGTTTTCTGTTGCAAAGGGGGGTGCACTGGGTATTGCTGTGGGCATTCCACTGCGACACCCTTGCTTTTTGACGCTGCTCCAGATTTACAAGGATCTGTAAATCTAAGGAAGCTCCAAAAACGTACGCATTCCTGGGAGGCGTAAGAGTGGCACAATGAGGAGAAATACTGTTATTTCCCCTTCTTTTTGTTCTTTCTATGTGTGCTGCATTTTGAAGCACATAGAAGGAGCAAAACGCCATTGATGATTGTTTTTGTGCAGGAAGGTGTCCCATCCACCTGCACAAAAACAATCATCCCTGCAACGAAAGCAACTGTGCACCAAGGTGCAAGGGTGCCTGCGCTGGCAATAGGCAGCTTTTTGCGCCGGCGTGAGTACAGGAATGCACAACATTGTTGTAAATAAGGCGCATTCTTACGCTTAGAAAATGACGCAGCTTAGCGCAAAACAATTGCTTGCGGCACTGCGCTGTGCCATTTTCCTATAAATATGCCTCCTCTAATTACTTAATTAGAGTTGTCATCTGTCTGTCATGTTTGTCAATGTGCACACATTTTATGCATCTTTTATATTCTAATTGTATGCATGTTGATCTGCAGCCCTGAAGAAGCTCTTTGTTGCCTCAAGAACGAAACGTGTTGGCTGTTGATTGGTTGCATGTTCAAGATTTTGATTTGAAACAACACATACTATTTCACAGACACAAGCTGCAAGAGCATTCATTAGCAACTGGAAATCAAAATTGGGAAATAAATGGAGACTGTCTTTATAATGCCTCTCCTATCTGCGTGCTGATAAAATAAATAAGTCCTGAAATTACCAACAGATATCCATGACTACACACACCTGGGAATCAAACACTGCACTTGAGAGAAAAAAGATGTTTGACCATGCATTAAGGTGAGCATCACAAACAACAGATCGACAAGGACACATGCAATCTCTAAAGAACACACCTCCCCAAATGGATGGAAAAACATGGACTTCAACTCACAACAATAAGTGAATTGGCAGCTACATGGCTCATAACACAGAGTCAGGTGAACAACGAATGTTGGCAGAGGGTGAGTGGGTATCTGAGAGCACGTGCTCCTTATAAGGTGACACTTCAGCATCACCCTCAATCCACTCAGATGCACCAACCTGTGAGCACACACCTGCAAACACCATACAAGTGTAAGGACTAGCGACAACCACCCCTGCGCCTATAATGTACAAAGCAAGACTCATCCTTGACCTCTCCAATTGGAGTCACATCACCACACCTCAAGATGCCACACTGGCTCTAGATCCAGAAGAGATGCCAGTTGAAGATGCTGACCCATGCATACAAACCCATGCACATGAAAGGACCAGCAACATGTATCAACAAATGACCTTCCACCAACCAACCAGACACCTGCGATCCGCCTCCCTTTTCCTAACAGACACCCCCGATCCACCGATCCAACAGGGGAGGACGCTCCTTCTCTCACCTGACTGCCAAGGCCTGGAACCACCATCCCCTACAGCACAGGAATGCTGCATCACTCAAAGTATACAGAAAAGGACTCAAGACTTGGTTGTTGGAATGATCAGAGCACCACAAAGTAGCTGGCAACTCCAGCGCTGTCGGACCGTCACAGGTGATTTGTTGCGCTTTATAAATCCAGATTGATTGAAAGCGGCATGCCATGGGTTGTGGTGAGGCAGGTAGCCTCTGAGCACACCTCCACCTCATGCACGACACACACATCTCCGCCTCATGCACAGCACGCACATCTCCGCCTCATGCACAGCATGCACATCTTCGACTTAAGCATGGCGCGCACACCTCCGCCTCATGCACGGCATGCACACCTCTGCCTCATGCACTGCATGCACACCACTGCCTCATGAATAGCATGCACATCTCCGCCTCATACATGGCACGCACACCTCCGCCTCATGCACGGCATGCACACCTCTGCCTCCTGCACTGCACGCACACCTCTGCCTCATGCACAGCATGCACACCTCTGCCTCCTGCACTGCACGCACATCTCCGCCTCATGCACAGCACGCACATCTCCGACTTAAGCATGGCGCGCACACCTCCGCCTCCTGCACTGCACGCACACCTCCACCTCATGCACTGCATGCACACCACTGCCTCATGAATAGCATGCACATCTCCGCCTCATACATGGCACGCACACCTCCGCCTCATGCACGGCATGCACACCTCTGCCTCATGCACAGCACGCACACCTCCGCCTCATGCACGGCACGCACACCTCTGCCTCCTGCACTGCATGCACACCTCTGCCTCATGCACAGCATGCACACCTCTGCCTCCTGCACTGCACGCACACCTCTGCCTCATGCACAGCATGCACACCTCCGCCTCCTGCACTGCACGCACACCTCCACCTCATGCACGGCATGCACACCTCCGCCTCATGCATGGCACGTACACCTCCGCCTCATGCACAGCACGCACACCTCCACCTCATGCACGGCATGCACACCTCCGCCTCATGCACGGCACGCACACCTCTGCCTCATGCAGGGCATGCACACCTTTGCCTCATGCACAGCATGCACACCTCCGCCTCCTGCACTGCACGCACACCTCCACCTCATGCACGGCACGCACACCTCCGCCTCATGCAGGGCATGCACACCTTTGCCTCATGCACAGCATGCACACCTCCGCCTCCTGCACTGCACGCACACCTCCACCTCATGCACAGCACGCACACCTCCACCTTCTGCACTGCACGCACACCTCCACCTCATGCACGGCACGCACACCTCCGCCTCATGCACAGCACGCACATCTCCACCTCATGCACGGCACGCACACCTCTGCCTCATGCATGGCATGCACACCTTTGCCTCATGCACAGCACACACACATCTCCACCTCCTGCACTGCACGCACACCTCCACCTCATGCACGGCACGCACACCTCCACCTCATGCACAGCACGCACATCTCCACCTCATGCACGGCACGCACACCTCTGCCACATGCATGGCATGCACACCTTTGCCTCATGCACAGCATGCACACCTCCACCTCCTGCACTGCACGCACACCTCTGCCTCATGCACAGCACGCACACCTCCGCCTCCTGCACTGCACGCACACCTCCACCTCATGCACTGCATGCACTCCACCACCTCATGCACAGCACGCACATCTCCGCCTCATGCACGGCACGCACACCTCCGCCTCATGCAGGGCATGCACACCTTTGCCTCATGCACAGCATGCACACCTCCGCCTCATGCACTGCACGCACACCTCCACCTCATGCACTGCATGCACACCACCGCCTCATGCACAGCACGCACATCTCCGCCTCATGCATGGCACGCACACCTCCGCCTCATGCACGGCACGTACACCTCTGCCTCCTGCACAGCACGCACACCTCTGCCTCATGCACAGCACGCACACCTCCGTCTCATGCTCAGCACGCACATCTCTGCCTCATGCACAGAACGTACACCCCCGCCAAATGCACGACACACACACCCACACCTAATGCACGGCACGCACACCTCTACCTCATAAACAGCACACACACCTCCACCTCATGCACAGCACGCACACCTCCACCTAATGCACGGCATGCACACCTCCTCCTCATGCACAACACGCACATCTGCACCTGATGCACTGCACACACACCTCCGCCACATGTACTCACTCAGGCACACACCTCCACAGTGGGACAGGATGGAAATGGAGGTTCAGGCCCTGAACCCCTATTTGTTGCATGGTGATGCCAGGCACAAGTCTGTGCTTGATGGGGTCTGGCCCGCTGCTGTTACCTGTGGGTCCCCAATCAGAAAGGTAGCCGCTCTCCCACCTATAAAAGAGACAGAGAAACCATAAGGAGGGGAGATGGCTCATCTGGGAGATCTTAATGGGTGTCCCTCTCCCAACCCTCCTCCACTTGAGGTCCTATGTCTGAATGTCAGAGGGACAAGAAGAGCATGCTTCTCACTGAGGAGGGATGCGGTTGTGTATATGTTCAGTGTCGGCCTAGTTCATAGTTTCATGTGCTTGCTGCAGGTAGGCCAGCCGCAGACCTTCACACACCTCCAGGTCCTGGAGAAGGGAACACCGGCAGTGTTTTAAAGGGTGCCTCGAAGCGGGTCTCTTTCGGGTAGGGTGACCACCTGGCATTGGTGCAAAAATTCAGGACAAAAATTCAGGACAGAAGGTCAGAATTCAGGACAAAAATTCAGGACAAAAGGTATGTTTTGCATACACATCAGAGGAAGTCGCACAATAGTGCATAAGTAAATAGACAACCAACACAAGCAGAGATTCGTCACTTAATTTGCCTCACGCAAAAAAAACCTTGCAACACCAGGGGAGAGGAGTTGGCCTAACGGCTAGCGCGGTCAACCTCAAATCTGGGGAAATGGGTTCGAGTCTTGGCAATGACGCTGAACATCCTGTGATTCTGGGCAAATCACTTCATCTCCCTGTGCCTAACAAACATTAATGTGTCCTCATGTATTCATGATACCTGATTCGGGTTAAGTTTGTGCTATATAAACCTCTGTAAAAAAAAAGAAAAATGGATGCGTCACATTTACAATACGGTGCACCGTGGCGCAAGGATTGACAGATGCGTGACACTGTTGGCGTAAAGGTAACGCATTGCTGGAACCGTGTCACAACCACAACACAACTCCAGCACTGCTCAGGGGTGGCCCATACTTATTGTGCTGCGTCACTCCTAGCGCCTGCTTCAAGCAGGTGTAAGGTTTTGACGCAGGGGCATCGTACAAGTGGCTCAATGAAATCTTGTACATTTCACTGAGTCACTTTTACAAGGCATTTTAGCATGGCGCATTGTTTACAACGACGCTGCATCACAAATGTTACGCAACTGCAAGTGGAGAAGTGTGGCTCACTGGTTAGAGGAGGCAGACCTGGAAGCAGAGGTCAGCCCGGGACCAGGGTTCAATTCCCGGCTCGGCGGGGTCTTGAGTCCTAAGATGTCCATGGACTTGACAATTCTCGCTCTGGTGCCTACTCGATTCACGGGTTCACTTTCTGCGACTCTGGGTAATAGCTTGCTTAATCTCCACAACGGCCCCTCGCGGCGGGATGCCTGGCTTTCACCTTGCGGATACCCTGCTGGGGTTATCTCACAGGGGAATACCAGGACGGGTTCCCTAAGCAAGCGCTTAGAAACCGCTCGGTGATTTGCGCTATATAAATTCCTGTACATTTACATAACTGCAGCGTAAAAGTGTCACAAGGGGCTTTTAAATCTATCCCAGAGTGTTTAGTGCTGCTGGGTGAAAAGCCATAGCTGGCTACAGACACCTGGTGACACCGGGGCACTTGACAAGTGTCCACGTCTACCCGTGGAGCCGGGACACACGACTGTGTGTCCGACTGTCCTATGAAACTATCAAGGGGCGGGGGAGGGGGGAGGGAGGGGAATGCTGTGTGTTTGCACTGAGTTCCTCTTTAAACAAAGCCCTTTCCAAAGAAGGAAATCTGTTACTGTTTACCCCTGCTGGGGAGGCTGTTACAGACACAGATAAACGCAATTAACAACAGAACACAGCTTTCCTTTCCAGCTAACACGTACAAAACGTGATAAAAATGACTTCTTTAAAAAGATTTTCAATGTTAAAAAAAGGGAAGAGAAGTGACTGCCAGAGAAGGTAAAATATGTTTCGAGATAAACAATCTGTTCTGTAATACGGATAATTATCTGTGTTAATGCGATCGATACTATGCATATGCAAATCTGAGGCGCTGCTGCATAATCAGCGCCAAGGTGTTTGTGATCCGGGGTGAAAAAAGAAATCATGTAGGTTTCACCATTAGAGAAATAATATCCCTTTTAATGTGAGCCTCGGGGGCTTCGTCTGCTCTGAAGCTTCACAGATACCCTGAGTCCTGAAGCTTCAAAGACACCCTGAGTCCTGAAACTTCTCTGACACCCTCAGCTCTGCACCTCAGTGACACCCTCAGCTCCCAGCTCTCAATGACACCCTGAGCCCGGCACCTCACTGACACTCAGCTCCTAGCTGTCACTGACACCCTCAGTCCCGAATCTTCACTGACACCCTGAGTCCTGCACCTCACTGACACCCTCAGCTCCCAGCTCTCACTGCCAACCCCAGTCCTGAACCTTCACTGACACCCTGAGCTCTACACCTCACTGACACCCTCAAGTCTCACTGACACCCTCAGTCCTGAAGCTTCACTGACACCTTCAGCCCTGCACCTCAATGACACCCTTAGCTTTCACTGACACCCTCAGTCATGAGTCTTCCTGTACCCTCTTAGCTCTGCCCCTCACTGACATCCTCTGCTTCTGCCACTCACACCCTCACCTCTTCATCTCACATTGACATCCTCAGCTTCCAGTCCTCACTGACACCCTCATCTTCCAGACTTCACTGACACCCTCAACTCTTCACCTCACTGATATCCTCAGCTTACAGTCCTCACTGACATTCTCAGCTTACAGTCCTCAATGACACCCTCATCTTACAGTCCTCACTGACACCCTCACCTCTTCATCTCACTGACATCCTCAGCTTACAGTCCTCACTGACACCCTCGGCTTACAGTCCTTACTGACACCCTCGGCTTACAGTCCTCACTGACACCCTCATCTTCCAGTCTTCACTGACACCCTTGGCTTACAGTCCTCACTGACACCCTCGTCTTACAGTCCTCAATGACACCCTCGGGTTACAGTCCTCACTAACACCCTCAGCTTACAGTCCTCACTGACACCCTTGGCTTATAGTCCTCACTGACACCCTCATTTTACAATCCTCACTGACACCCTCATCTTACAGTCCTCACTGACACCCTCTGCTTCCAGTTCTCATTGACACCCTCGGTTTACAGTACTCACTGACACCCTCGGCTTACAGTCTTCACTGACACTCTTGGCTTACAATCCTTACTAACACTCTCGGCTTACAGTCCTCACTGACACCCTCATCTTCCAGTCTTCACTGACACCCTTGGCATGCAGTCCTCACTGACAACCTCGTCTTACAGTCCTCACTGACACCCTTGGGTTACAGTCCTCACTGACATGCTCAGCTTACAGTCCTCACTGACACCCTTGGCTTACAGTCCTCACTGACACCCTCATTTTACAATCCTCACTGACACCCTCATCTTACAGTCCTCACTGACACCCTCTGCTTCCAGTTCTCATTGACACCCTCGGTTTACAGTACTCACTGACACCCTCGGCTTACAGTCTTCACTGACTCTCTCGGCTTACAGTCCTTACTGACACCCTCGGCTTACAGTCCTCACTGACACCCTCATCTTCCAGTCTTCACTGACACCCTTGGCTTGCAGTCCTCACTGACAACCTCATCTTACAGTCCTCTCTGACACCCTCGGGTAACAGTCCTCACTGACACCCTTGGCTTACAGTCCTCACTGACACCCTCATTTTACAGCCCTCGCTGACACCCTCAGTTTACAGTCCTCAATGACACCCTCATCTTACAGTCCTCACTGACACCCTCATTTTACAATCCTCACAGACACCCTCAGTTTACAGTCCTCACTGACACCCTCATCTTACAGTCCTCACTGACACCCTCATTTTACAATCCTCACTGACACCCTCAGCTTACAGTTCTCACTGACACCCTCAGCTTACAATATTCACTGACACCCTCGGCTTACAGTCCTCACTGACACCCTCATCTTCCAGTCTTCACTGACACCCTTGGCTTACTGTCCTCACTGACACCCTTGGCTTACAGTCCTCACTGACACCCTTGGCTTGCAGTCCTCACTGACACCCTCATCTTACAGTCCTCACTGACACCCTCGGCTTACAATCTTCAATGACACCCTCGGCTTACAGTCTGCACTGACACCATCAGCTTACAGTCCTCACTGACACCTCAGCTTACAGTCCTCACTGACACCCTCGTCTTACAGTCCTCACTGACACCCTCACCTCTTCACCTTACTGACATCCTCAGCTTACAATCCTCTCTGACATCCTCAGCTTACAGTCCTCACTGACACCCTCACTGACACCCTCATCTTACAGTCCTCACTGACACTCTCATCTTACAGTCCTCACTGACACCCTTGGCTTACAGTCCTCACAGACATCCTCGGCTCACAGTCCTCACTGACACCTTCATTTTACAGTCCTCACTGACACCCTCGGCTTACAGTCTTCACTGACAACCTCGGTTTACAGCCCTCACTGACACCCGCAGTTTACAGTCCTCACAGACACCCTCAGCTTACAGTCCTTATTGACACCCTCAGCTTACAGCCCTCACAGACACCCTCAGCTTACAGTCCTCACTGACACCCTCAGCTTACAGTTCTCACTGACACCCTCAGCTTACAGTCCTCACTTACACCCTCACCTTACAGTCTTCACTGACACCCTCAGTCTTACAGTCCTCACTGACGCCCCCATCTTACAGTCTTCATTGGCACCCTCACCTCTTCACTTCACTGACACCTTCAGCTTACAGTTCTCACTGACACCCCAGGCTTACAGTCCTCAATGACACCCTCGGCTTACAGTCCTCACTGACACCTTTATCTTACACTCCTCACACCCTCAACTTACAGTCCTCACTGACATCCTCAGCTAACAGTCCTCAATGACACTCACGGCTTACAGTCCTCACTGACACCCTCACCTCTTTAGCTCACTGACATCCTCAGCTTACAGTCCTCAATGACACCCTCAGCTTACAGTCCTCACTGACAACCTCATCTCACAGTCCTCACTGACATCCTCATCTTACAGTCCTCACTGACACCCTCGGCTTACAGTCCTCACTTACACCGTCGGCTTATGTGTAGTGTAATTCCCATTTTCCTGATAGGCTCTGCGCATTGGAATAATATACACTATAGTTTTGACATAGGACTTATGTCAATATGTCTCTATCGAGTACATTAAACTTAATTACTTGTGTGTGCCAGCTAACTCAGAGGTCACTAGAAACTTTCTCGAATGAACTAGAAGGGATTCGTTTCTGACAACTGCATAAAAGTGACAACTTTGTTTCCCTTTAGAGTCGGAACAATATCTTTAGAGTCGGGGAAAAAATAGATAACCTTTTCACTCAGTCAATCGGGCATGCTTAGTTTCTACAGAGTTGCATAAAAATAGTAAGACAGGCATTTCAATAAAAGGGTTTTTGTACAGTCTTATTTCTCATGCAAGAGATATGAACTGCTACAATCGTAAGACAGAATGGGGAGTATAAAATGTACAGCATTAGCAGTAAGATAAAATAATACTGTAATAGCATGTCTTGTTGCTATGACATATATTCATAAAAATACATACATAAATAACACAGGCAAAAATACTTATTTGGTGCTTCTTAAATAATCCTACCCCAGTGTACCTACCCTAAGTGTAGTACGAGGGAAGAAGTAGGTACTGTCTTAATATGGTTTAGTTATGCCAAGAGTTGCCAAAAGTTCCTCTAGGTTCTAATCAGCTGTATACCTTAGAATGAGAGAGGTTGGTATCTCTTTCCGGGACTCGATCTCTAACACCCAGCAAGGGGAGCCAGAAACACCGGAGCTGGATTCTCGGCGAGAAGGATGACAGCATCTGGTCAGTGCATCAGTTGGGGACTTGACTTCCTTAGGAACTTGCTGTGGCGAGCCGTGTCGTGCAAGTAGGTAGCGAACTGCACCGTGGTTTGCCATAGCAAGTGAAGTTATATTTATACCTTGAAGATGTTTAGGAATGCCAGTATTGATGTAAAAGTCGGGCATATGAACGGCATAATGAACCCCTGAGGAATAGATGTTCATGAAATGAGTACTTGGAGAGATCAATATCCAAGCAAGGGGAAGTCTTAAAGAGTTTGGTTTTCCAAGAACTCGTTGTGACGTAGATGAACGGATGGTTAGGATGAGCAATGCCTAAATAAGGGCTGGATTTCTATGCCTAAATAAGGGCAATGTGAATTGTACCTCTATAAGGGCATGAATCGGGAAATTCATACAGAATCTAAATCGACACACAACACCCACTCCCCTTTCGTATGTAGGAGGTTACTAAATCCTAAACATGTTAAACATATCTAAAACATACCTACAGATGAATGGCTAAGAACATGTTTAAAAATACATTGTAAATAATGCATTGAAAACTGTTGCAATACATAAAATGCAATGGTGCTGTACCTTGCAAAACAATGTTTCATTCTAAGCATAAGTTGGCAATAAATGCTAAGTGAATGAACATACATATATATACATTTATGAAATGGCTCATAATGCAGAAGAAAAAAGGGCCAAAACCATTTCATTTCAGATTACATAATCATTTAGTTGTGGACAAGGTCATATATTGTCTCTGGAAGTACTCAAAGAATTCTTGTTCTCTACGAATAGTTCTACTATAAGCAGATTACTTTGTGCCAAATAATGAAAAATTCAAATTTGAAAAAAAAATTCATCATAGGAAAAAGTTCCAAAGTAAGTCCCCTGTCTTTTCTTTTTTTTTTAATGAAGGTCAAATTTGAAGTCTCTCAGAACACTGCGCACAAAAATCAAAAGTCAGTGTTAGAGCTAGGAGAAAACATGAAATCTTCTAAGTCTGTAGACAAAAAATTGTCTTTCATGGGAGGTGAAATTTGGATTACCTCGTTTAGAAGATTAACCGCACATAGATGAGAAGCATCGCCTTCAGCATTGGTCGCATCAGCAATGTTCGTATTGGATGTTACCTGCGCGCCTGTTGTTTCCTCTCGTACTTCAGCAGTAGCATTTTGCGTCTGTGAGATCTCAATGAATGCCGTCATCAGGATTTGTAGCCGCTGGGGACAGCACAGAGCATGGGCCGTTACCGGGTCCAGCAGAGTATCGATATCCGTAGGCATGACTGATGGAAGTGTTAGACAAATGTCTAGCACACATTCTTCACTGCAAAGCAGGCAGCGTAGAACAGGTAAGATGCAATCTTGCCAGATTGGTCTGAATGGCAGAAACCATGTGGTATTTAATTCTCGTAGACTAGGTAAACCTAGAATTTGAATGATGCGCTCACTTCACTTCATCTCCAATAGTTTCATCTCTCTATGCTGCCTGGAGTGACGTTGGTGATTTGACAAGCCATATCGTAGCAGTAGGAGCAAAAATAGGATCCCTGCAATGAGTCCAAAAAGTAGGTGCAGTCCGCCAAACACTGAGTGCACGAAGTTGGGAAGTATTCCGAGGACTGCCTGAAAAGGTGCTAACAGTCCTGAACATACGTTCTTAAATAGATGTACAATACCGCTTGTATCAAACATGTTTAAGATACGTTCCAACATTTCTGAGAAATGTATAGGGCAATTTGTATTCAAAAGGGCATGTATCTCGGCAGAAGTCCTTGCGACTTGTAGATCATAGGTTTCTTTGGCCGAGGTCAGTGGCACAGTTTTTTTGCAAAAGAATGGCTTTCATTCTGCTTAGAGTATCAATTGGTATAGAAGAGATGTTCAGTGAAGGCCATAAACCCCCCTGGCTGTCTTGGGGTGTGGAAACAATACTTGCATACAGCAAGTGACCCAGGATGAAACAGTCACTAGATATGGAATACCTGGCAACATGCCACAGCAGCTGTGATCATTCAACATTAGGTAACTCCCATTAGAAAGTACTCCAACAATTGGATTAATCACTGCAGCTGGTGAACCTTGCAGGTGACAGAACAATCCTCACTGACACCCTCAGCTTACAATCCTCACTGACACACTGAGCTTACAGTCCTCACTGACACCTTCAGCTTACGGTCCTCACTGACAGCCTTAGTCCTGAACCCTCGCTGACATCCTCAGCTTACAGTCCTCACTGACACCCTCAGCTCTGCACTTCACAAGCATCTTCTCTTCCCAGCTCTCACTGACACCCTCAGTCCTGACCCTTCACTGACACCCTTAGCTGAATTCAGAACTGAATTCAAATCCTTTAAATCATTTGAAACGTCACAGCTAGGAAGGATGATTTACTGTGATTTAATATTGCATCACAGAAAAAGAATCAATCAAAACATATGAACTTAATCAACATTGGTATCCATTGGTGCTCGAAGAAAAAAGGGGAAGGGAGTGAGTGCTCAGGGAGAGTTGAGTGATTGCGTGAAGGAGCGGAAAGGTAATGTGATTCAAGTACATCCAAATAATTTAGTACCAATTCGGTCTTCAACTAGTCGAAACAATGTACAAAATAAACATAACAATCTAGGCACAGATAAACATGTCTCTGTTGCCCATGTTTTATATATATACGGATATGTCATCGGCGTTTCGACCCCTATTATCATAAAAGTAGCTTAATCCTTATTATGGGGTCTTCATCAGGATTCAAACAGGGGTGGGAGGGGAGGGAGCACCATTAGTAACAGCGCGAAAAATAAGGCTGTGTTTTCAAAATGTGGGCCTGGTTAGCTCTTGCAAAAGGGAAGCAATTCCAGTATATTTGAGAGAAAGGTGCCGAAGGTCCACCTTGTAGCCTGGTAACGGTTGATGAGTAACCACCAGCGGCTCCGGTATGAATCCGAGAAGCTTCTCGGATTCATACCGGAGCTAACCAGGCCCACATTTTGAAAAAACAGCCCTGCTCCAGTGTTTGATGCTGCTGTGCAGGGGGCCTATGTAAGGCCCACGTCTCTCAGCTCCAGTGTGTGGTGCTACATGGAGTGCAGGGGATCTCTGTAAAGTCTGCAGCACCATGATCTAGCGTGTGATGGTGCATGAAGTGCGGGGGGCTCTGTAAGGCCCTCAGCACCCTGCTCCTGTGTGTGATGCTGCCGTGCAGGGGGGCTCTGTAAAGCCCACAGCGCCCTGCTCCATTGTGTGGTGCTGCATGTAGTGGAGGGGGGCTGTAAGGCCCACATTGCCCTGTACCAGTGGTGGTGCTGCATGAAGGGCAGGGGGGCTCTGTAAGGCATGCCGCGCCCTTCTCCAGTGTGTGGTTCTAGATGGAGTGCAGGGGTGCTCTGTAAATCCCACAGTGCCCTGTTCCAGTGTCTATGTGGAATGGAGTGCAGAGGTGCTCTGTAAAGCCAACAGAGCCCTTCTCCAGTGTGTGATGCTGCATGGGGTGCAGGGGGGCTCGGTAAGACCCACAGCGCCCTGCTCCAGTGTGTGGTGCTGCAGTCTATGGGTGCTCCGAAAATCCAAATCCAAGTTGCACTTCCACACTAGTGGAGGTGTCTCTCTGGGCGCAATGGCTTGAAGTGCTGTGATCCACAGAACTTCAAGCCATTGTGCCCAGAGAGACACCTCCACGAGTGTGGAGGTGCTACTTGGATTTGTATTATTTACGCTCCCGAGCGGGAAATGATTTTCTGGAGCACGGCACTCGCATTAATCTTTACCTAAAAACAAGCAGTGCACAATCACACTTCCTGCTCTGTAAGGCCCACAGCGCCCTGCTTCAGTGTGTAATGCTACATGGAGTGCAGGGGGGCTCTGTAAGGCCAACAGCGCCCTGCTCCAGTGTGTGATGCTGCATGGAGTGCAGGGGGGGGCTCTGTAAGGCCCGCAGCGCCCTGCTCCCGTGTGTGATGCTACATGGAGTGCAGGGGGGCTCTGTAAGGCCCACAGCGCCCTGCTCCAGTGTCTGATGCTGCATGGAGTGGAGGGGGCTCTCTAAGACCCACAGCGCCCTGCTCCAGTGTGTGATGCTACATGGGGTGCAAGGGGCTCTGTAAGGCCCACAGCGCCCTGCTCCAGTGTGTGATGCTGCATGGAGTGGAGGGGGCTCTCTAAGACCCACAGCGCCCTGCTCCAGTGTGTGATGCTGCATGGAGTGCAGGGGGGCTCGGTAAGGCCCGCAGCGCCCTGCTCCAGTGTGTGATGCTGCATGGAGTACAGGGGTGCTCTGTAAGGCCCACAGCGCCCTGCTCCAGTGTGTGATGCTGCATGGAGTGGAGGGGGCTCTCTAAGACCCACAGCGCCCTGCTCCAGTGTGTGATGCTGCATGGGGTGCAGGGGGGCTCTGTAAGGCCCGCAGCGCCCTGATCCAGTGTGTGATGCTGCATGGAGTGCAGGGGGGGGCTCTGTAAGACCCGCAGCGCCTTGCTCCAGTGTGTGATGCTGCATGGAGTGCAGGGGGCTCTGTAAGGCCCACAGCGCCTGCTCCAGTGTGTGATGCTGCATGGAGTGCAGGGGAGGCCCTGTAAGGCCCACAGTGCCCTGCTCCAGTGTGATGCTACATGGAGTGCAGGGGGCTCTGTAAGGACCACAGCGCCTGCTCCAGTGTGTGATGCTGCATGGATTGCAGGGGGCTCTGTAAGGCCCGCAGCGCCCTGCTCCAGTGTGTGATGCTGCATGGCGTGCAGGGGGGCTCTGTAAGACCCACAGCACCCTGCTCCAGTGTGGGGTGCTGCATGGAGTGCAGGGGGGCTCTGTAAGGCCCGCAGCGCCCTGCTCCAGTGTGTGATGCTACATGGATTGCAGGGGGCTCTGTAAGGCCCACAGCGCCCTGCTCCAGTGTGTGATGCTGCATGGCGTGCAGGGGGGCTCTGTAAGACCCACAGCGCCCTGCTCCAGTGTGGGGTGCTGCATGGAGTGCAGGGGGGCTCTGTAAGGCCTGCAGCACCCTGCTCCGGTGTGTGATGCTGCATGGGGTGCAGGGGGGCTCTGTAAGGCCCGCAGCGCCCTGCTCCAGTGTGTGATGCTACATGGATTGCAAGGGGCTCTGTAAGGCCCGCAGCGCCCTGCTCCAGTGTGTGATTCTGCATGGAGTGCAGGGGGGCTCTGTAAGACCCACAGCACCCTGCTCCAGTGTCTGATGCTGCATGGGGTGCAGGGGGGCTCTGTAAGACCCTCAGCGCCCTGCTCCAGTGTGGGGTGCTGCATGGGGTGCAGGGGGGCTCTGTAAGGCCCACAGCGCCCTGCTCCAGTGTGTGGTGCTGCATGGGGTGCAGGGGGGCTCTGTAAGGCCCACAGGGCCTGCTCCAGTGTTTGATGCTGCATGGGGTGCAGGGGTCTCTGTAAGGCCTGCAGCGCCCTGCTCCAGTGTGTGGTGCTGCATGGAGTGCAGGGGGGCTCTGTAAGGCCCGCAGCGCCCTGCTCCAGTGTGTGATGCTGCATGGAGTGCAGGGGGCTCTGTAAGACCCACAGCGCCCTGCTCCAGAGTGTGATGCTGCTTGGAGTGCAGGGGGCTCTGTAAGACCCACAGCGCCCTGCTCTAGTGTGTGATGCTGCATGGGGTGCAGGGGGGCTCTCAGGAGGCCCACAGCGCCCTGCTCCAGTGTGTGATGCTGCATGGAGTGCAGGGGGCTCTGTAAGACCCACAGCGCCCTGCTCCAGAGTGTGATGCTGCTTGGAGTGCAGGGGGCTCTGTAAGACCCACAGCGACCTGCTCCAGTGTCTGATGCTGCATGGAGTGGAGGGGGCTCTGTAAGGCCCACAGCGCCCTGCTCCAGTGTGTGATGCTGCATGGAGTGCAGGGGGCTCTGTAAGACCCACAGGGCCCTGCTCCAGAGTGTGATGCTGCTTGGAGTGCAGGGGGGCTCTGTAAGGCCCACAGCGCCCTGCTCCAGTGTGTGATGCTGCATGGGGTGCAGGGGGGCTCTGTAATACCCGTAGCGCCCTGCTCCAGTGTGTGATGCTGCATGGAGGGTAGGTAGGGGGGCTCTGTAAGGCCCACAGCGCCCTGCTCCAGTGTGTGATGCTGCATGGAGTGGAGGGGGCTCTCTAAGACCCACAGCGCCCTGCTCCAGTGTGTGATGCTGCATGGAGTGCAGGGGGGCTCGGTAAGGCCCGCAGCGCCCTGCTCCAGTGTGTGATGCTGCATGGAGTACAGGGGTGCTCTGTAAGGCCCACAGCGCCCTGCTCCAGTGTGTGATGCTGCATGGAGTGGAGGGGGCTCTCTAAGACCCACAGCGCCCTGCTCCAGTGTGTGATGCTGCATGGGGTGCAGGGGGGCTCTGTAAGGCCCGCAGCGCCCTGATCCAGTGTGTGATGCTGCATGGAGTGCAGGGGGGGGCTCTGTAAGACCCGCAGCGCCTTGCTCCAGTGTGTGATGCTGCATGGAGTGCAGGGGGCTCTGTAAGGCCCACAGCGCCTGCTCCAGTGTGTGATGCTGCATGGAGTGCAGGGGAGGCCCTGTAAGGCCCACAGTGCCCTGCTCCAGTGTGATGCTACATGGAGTGCAGGGGGCTCTGTAAGGACCACAGCGCCTGCTCCAGTGTGTGATGCTGCATGGATTGCAGGGGGCTCTGTAAGGCCCGCAGCGCCCTGCTCCAGTGTGTGATGCTGCATGGCGTGCAGGGGGGCTCTGTAAGACCCACAGCACCCTGCTCCAGTGTGGGGTGCTGCATGGAGTGCAGGGGGGCTCTGTAAGGCCCGCAGCGCCCTGCTCCAGTGTGTGATGCTACATGGATTGCAGGCGGCTCTGTAAGGCCCACAGCGCCCTGCTCCAGTGTGTGATGCTGCATGGCGTGCAGGGGGGCTCTGTAAGACCCACAGCGCCCTGCTCCAGTGTGGGGTGCTGCATGGAGTGCAGGGGGGCTCTGTAAGGCCTGCAGCACCCTGCTCCGGTGTGTGATGCTGCATGGGGTGCAGGGGGGCTCTGTAAGGCCCGCAGCGCCCTGCTCCAGTGTGTGATGCTACATGGATTGCAAGGGGCTCTGTAAGGCCCGCAGCGCCCTGCTCCAGTGTGTGATTCTGCATGGAGTGCAGGGGGGCTCTGTAAGACCCACAGCACCCTGCTCCAGTGTCTGATGCTGCATGGGGTGCAGGGGGGCTCTGTAAGACCCTCAGCGCCCTGCTCCAGTGTGGGGTGCTGCATGGGGTGCAGGGGGGCTCTGTAAGGCCCACAGCGCCCTGCTCCAGTGTGTGGTGCTGCATGGGGTGCAGGGGGGCTCTGTAAGGCCCACAGGGCCTGCTCCAGTGTTTGATGCTGCATGGGGTGCAGGGGGCTCTGTAAGGCCTGCAGCGCCCTGCTCCAGTGTGTGGTGCTGCATGGAGTGCAGGGGGGCTCTGTAAGGCCCGCAGCGCCCTGCTCCAGTGTGTGATGCTGCATGGAGTGCAGGGGGCTCTGTAAGACCCACAGCGCCCTGCTCCAGAGTGTGATGCTGCTTGGAGTGCAGGGGGCTCTGTAAGACCCACAGCGCCCTGCTCTAGTGTGTGATGCTGCATGGGGTGCAGGGGGGCTCTCAGGAGGCCCACAGCGCCCTGCTCCAGTGTGTGATGCTGCATGGAGTGCAGGGGGCTCTGTAAGACCCACAGCGCCCTGCTCCAGAGTGTGATGCTGCTTGGAGTGCAGGGGGCTCTGTAAGACCCACAGCGACCTGCTCCAGTGTCTGATGCTGCATGGAGTGGAGGGGGCTCTGTAAGGCCCACAGCGCCCTGCTCCAGTGTGTGATGCTGCATGGAGTGCAGGGGGCTCTGTAAGACCCACAGGGCCCTGCTCCAGAGTGTGATGCTGCTTGGAGTGCAGGGGGGCTCTGTAAGGCCCACAGCGCCCTGCTCCAGTGTGTGATGCTGCATGGGGTGCAGGGGGGCTCTGTAATACCCGTAGCGCCCTGCTCCAGTGTGTGATGCTGCATGGAGGGTAGGTAGGGGGGCTCTGT
This sequence comes from Lissotriton vulgaris, assembly GCF_964263255.1. Classification (NCBI taxonomy): domain Eukaryota; kingdom Metazoa; phylum Chordata; class Amphibia; order Caudata; family Salamandridae; genus Lissotriton; species Lissotriton vulgaris. The sequence goes on from NC_141697.1 coordinate 37,702,376, forward strand.
AAGGCCCACATCGCCCTGCTCCAGTGTGTGATGCTGCATGGAGGGTAGGTAGGGGGGCTCTGTAAGGCCCACCGCGCCCTGCTCCAGTGTGTGATGCTGCATGGGGTGCAGGTGGCTCTGTAAGACCCACAGCGCCCTGATCCAGTGTGTGATGCTACATGGGGTGCAGGGGGGCTCTGTAAGGCCCACAGCGCCCTGCTCCAGTGTGTGATGCTGCATGGGGTGCAGGGGGGCTCTGTAAGGCCCACCGCGCACGGCTCCAGTGTGTGATGCTGCATGGGGTGCAGGGGGGCTCTGTAAGGCCCACCGCACCCTGCTCCAGTGTGTGATGCTGCATGGGGTGCAGGGGGCTCTGTAAGGCTCACACACGTGCTCCAGTGTGTGATGCTGCATGGGGTGCAGGGGGGCTCTCAGGAGGCCCACAGCGCCCTGCTCCAGTGTGTGATGCTGCATGGGGTGCAGGGGGCTCTGTAAGACCCACAGCGCCCTGATCCAGTGTGTGATGCTGCATGGGGTGCAGGGGGCTCTGTGAGACCCACAGCGCCCTGATCCAGTGTGTGATGCTGCATGGGGTGCAGGGGGCTCTGTAAGACCCACAGCGCCCTGATCCAGTGTGTGATGCTACATGGGGTGCAGGGGGGCTCTGTAAGGCCCACAGCGCCCTGCTCCAGTGTGTGGTGCTGCAGGGAGTGTAGGGGGGCTCTGTAAGGCCTGCAGCGCCCTGCTCCAGTGTGTGATGCTGCATGGGGTGCAGGGGGGCTCTGTAAGGCCTGCAACACCCTGCTCCAGTGTGTGGTGCTGCATGGAGTGCAGGGGGGCTCTGTAAGGCCCGCAGCGCCCTGCTCCAGTGTGTGATGCTGCATGGGGTGCAGGTGGCTCTGTAAGACCCACAGCGCCCTGCTCCAGTGTGTGATGCTACATGGGGTGCAGGGGGGCTCTGTAAGGCCCACCGCGCCCTGCTCCAGTGTGTGATGCTGCATGGAGTGCAGGGGGGCTCTGTAAGGCCCACCGTGCCCTGCTCCAGTGTGTGATGCTGCATGGGATGCAGGGGGGCTCTGTAAGGCCCACCGCGCCCTGATCCAGTGTGTGATGCTACATGGGGTGCAGGGGGGCTCTGTAAGGCTCACCGCGCCCTGCTCCAGTGTGTGATGCTGCATGGGGTGCAGGGGGGCTCTGTAAGGCCCACCGCGCCCTGCTCCGGTGTGTGATGCTGCATGGGGTGCAGGGGTGCTCTGTAAGGCCCACCGCGCCCTGCTCCAGTGTGTGATGCTGCATGGAGTGCAGGGGGGCTCTGTAAGACCCACAGCGCCCTGCTCCAGTGTGTGATGCTGCATGGAGTGCAGGGGGGCTCTGTAAGGCCCACAGCGCCCTGCTCCAGAGTGTGGTGCTGCATGGAGTGCAGGGGGCTCTGTAAGGCCCGCAGCGCCCTGCTCCAGTGTGTGATGCTGCATGGAGTGCAGGGGGGCTCTGTAAGGCCCACAGCGCCCTGCTCCAGTGTGTGATGCTGCATGGAGTGCAGGGGGGCTCTGTAAGGCCCACAGCGCCCTGCTCCAGTGTGTGATGCTACATGGAGTGCTGGGGGCTTTGTAAGGCCCGCAGCGCCCTGCTCCAGTGTGTGGTGCTGCATGGGGTGCAGGGGGGCTCTGTAAGACCCACAGCGCCCTGCTCCAGTGTGTGATGCATGGAGTGCAGGGGGGCTCTGTAAGGCCCACAGCGCCCTGCTCCGGTGTGTGGTGCTGCAGGGAGTGCAGGGGGGCTCTGTTAGGCCCGCAGCGCCCTGCTCCGGTGTGTGGTGCTGCAGGGAGTGCAGGGGGGCTCTGTAAGGCCTGCAGTGCCTGCTCCAGTGTGTGATGCATGGAGTGCAGGGGGCTCTGTAAGGCCCGCAGCGCCCTGCTCCAGCGTGTGATGCATGGGGTGCAGGGGGCTCTGTAAGGCCCGCAGCGCCCTGCTCCAGTGTGTGGTGCTGCATGGGGTGCAGGGGGGCTCTGTAAGACCCACAGCGCCCTGCTCCAGCGTGTGATGCATGGGGTGCAGGGGGCTCTGTAAGGCCCGCAGGGCCCTGCTCCAGTGTGTGGTGCTGCATGGGGTGCAGGGGGGCTCTGTAAGACCCACAGCGCCCTGCTCCAGTGTGTGATGCTGCATGGGGTGCAGGGGGCTCTGTAAGGCCTGCAGCACCCTGCTCCAGTGTGTGATGCTGCATGGGGTGCAGGGGGGCTCTGTAAGGCCTGCAGCACCCTGCTCCAGTGTGTGATGCTGCATGGCGTGCAGGGGGCTCTGTAAGACCCGCAGCACCCTGCTCCAGTGTGTGGTGCTGCATGGAGTGCAGGGGGGCTCTCAGGAGGCCCGCAGCGCCCTGCTCCAGTGTGTGATGCTGCATGGAGTGCAGGGGGGCTCTTTAAGGCCCGCAGCGCCCTGCTCCAGTGTGTGATGCTACATGGGGTGCAGGGGGGTTCTGTAAGGCTCACGCGCGTGCTCCAGTGTGTGATGCTGCATGGAGTGCAGGGGGGCTCTGTAAGGCCCACCGCGCCCTGCTCCAGTGTGTGATGCTGCATGGGTTGCAGGGGGGCTCTGTAAGGCCCACCGCGCCCTGCTCCAGTGTGTGATGCTGCATGGGGTGCAGGGGGGTTCTGTAAGGCTCACGCGCGTGCTCCAGTGTGTGATGCTGCATGGAGTGCAGGGGGGCTCTGTAAGACCCACAGCGCTCTGCTCCAGTGTGTGATGCTGCATGGGGTGCAGGGGGGCTCTCAGGAGGCCCACAGCGCCCTGCTCCAGTGTGTGATGATGCATGGGGTGCAGGGGGGGCTCTGTAAGGCCCACAGCGCCCTGCTCCAGTGTGTGATGCTGCATGGGGTGCAGGGGGGCTCTGTAAGGCCCGCAGCGCCTGCTCCAGTGTGTGATGCTGCATGGGGTGCAGGGGGGCTCTGTAAGGCCCGCAGCGCCCTGCTCCAGAGTGTGATGATGCATGGGGTGCAGGGGGGCTCTGTAAGGCCCGCAGCGCCCTGCTCCAGAGTGTGATGATGCATGGGGTGCAGGGGGGCTCTGTAAGGCCGACAGCGCCCTGCTCCAGTGTGTGATGCTACATGGGGTGCAGGGGGGCTCTGTAAGGCCCACAGCGCCCTGCTCCAGTGTGTGATGCTGCATGAGTGCAGGGGGGCTCTGTAAGGCTCACGCGCGTGCTCCAGTGTGTGATGCTGCATGGAGTGCAGGGGGGCTCTGTAAGACCCACAGCGCCCTGCTCCAGTGTGATGATGCATGGGGTGCAGGGGGGCTCTGTAAGGCCCGCAGCGCCCTGCTCTAGTGTGTGATGCTGCATGGAGTGCAGGGGGGCTCTCTAAGGCCCACAGGGCCTGCTCCAGTGTGTGATGCTGCATGGGTGCAGGGGGGCTCTGTAAGGCCCACAGCGCCTGCTCTAGTGTGTGATGCTGCATGGGTGCAGGGGGGCTCTGTAAGACCCACAGCACCCTGCTCCAGTGTGTGATGATGCATGGGGTGCAGGGGGGGCTCTGTAAGGCCCACAGCGCCCTGCTCCAGTGTGTGATGCTGCATGGGTGCAGGGGGGCTCTGTAAGGCCTGCAGCGCCTGCTCCAGTGTGTGATGCTGCATGGGGTGCAGGGGGGCTCTGTAAGGCCCACAGCGCCCTGCTCCAGTGTGTGATGCTGCATGGGTGCAGGGGGGCTCTGTAAGGCCTGCAGCGCCTGCTCCAGTGTGTGATGCTGCATGGGGTGCAGGGGGGCTCTGTAAGGCCTGCAGCACCCTGCTCCAGTGTGTGATGCTGCATGGGTGCAGGGGGGCTCTGTAAGGCCCGCAGCGCCTGCTCCAGTGTGTGATGCTGCATGGGGTGCAGGTGGCTCTGTAAGACCCACAGCGCCCTGATCCAGTGTGTGATGCTACATGGGGTGCAGGGGGGCTCTGTAAGACCCACAGCGCCCTGCTCCAGTGTGTGGTGATGCATGGGTGCAGGGGGGCTCTGTAAGGCCCGCAGCGCCCTGCTCCAGTGTGTGATGATGCATGGGGTGCAGGGGGGCTCTGTAAGACCCACAGCGCCCTGCTCCAGTGTGCGGCGCTGCATTAAACGGGAGCCCCCTCCCTGTACACCTCTCACACCTCTCACATTCCGGCTCCCTTACCCTCTGTGCTGAGACAGGAGCGGCCGCGCCGGGGGCCCCGGATTTAAACCGTCAGCAGACGGCTGTCCAAGGCCGCCGCTCCCAGGGCCCCCGGGTCCTGATTAAATTTTAATGCGGCTTTTAAGTAAAGATTTTGCTTATCAGAGACTGAATTCCGAGTAAATATTGCTATTGATCGCACGGGCTGGATGTAAACGATCCGTTAAGTAATTGCCCCGGTCTCAGTGTGACTTTTTAAGTGTCTGTTGCGACTGCGGAGCATTAGAGGCCCTCGAGCTTCCGGGGCCGCGGGACGGGCCGCAGCGCGCGATCCATCTGCAGCATGAAGCCCTGGCCCTCAGCCAATGGGGGCCCGGGGCCCTCCACGACACAGCTGAGCCCGCCCCCCCTCCCACCACACCACTGGGGGGGCCGCCCTCCATCACACCACAGGGCCCGCCCTCCACCACACCACAGGGCCCGCCCTCCACCACACCGCTGAGGGACCGGGGCCCTCCTTCAACCGCTAAGGCCCCCCCCCCCACCACACCACTGAGGGGCCCGCCCTCCAACCCACCGCTGAGGGACCGGGGCCCTCTATCAACCGCTGAGGGGCCCCCCTCACCACACCACTGAGGGGCCCACCCTCCAACCCACCACTGAGGAGCCGGAGCCCTCCACCACACCGCTGAGGGGCCGGCCCTCCATTAACTGCTGAGGGGCCTCTCTCCACCACACCACTGAGGGGCCCACCCTCCACCACACCACAGGGCCCGCCCTCCACCACACCGCTGAGGGGCCCGCCCTCCAACCTACCGCTGAGGAGCCGGAGCCCTCCACCACACCACTGAGGGGCCCGCCCTCCAACCTACCGTTGAGGAGCCGGAGCCCTCCACCACACCGCTGAGGGGCCCGCCCTCCAACCTACCGTTGAGGAGCCGGAGCCCTCCACCACACCGCTGAGGGGCCCGCCCTCCAACCTACCGCCGAGGAGCCGGAGCCCTCCACCACACCGCTGAGGGGCCCGCCCTCCAACCTACCGCTGAGGAGCCGGAGCCCTCCACCACACCGCTGAGGGGCCCGCCCTCCAACCTACCGTTGAGGAGCCGGAGCCCTCCACCACACCGCTGAGGGGCCTGCCCTCCAACCTACCGCTGAGGAGCCGGAGCCCTCCACCACACCGCTGAGGGGCCGGCCCTCCATCACACCGCTGAGGAGCCCGCCCTCCAACCCACCGCTGAGGAGCCGGAGCCCTCCACCACACCGCTGAGGTGCCGGCCCTCCATCAACCAATGAGGGGCCCCCCTCCACCACACCACTGAGGGGCCCGCCCTCCAACTCACCGCTGAGGGACCGGAGCCCTCCACCACACCGCTGAGGGGCCGCCCTTCCACCACACCAAAGGGCCTGCCCTCCACCACACCACTGAGGGGCCGCCCTTCCACCACACCAAAGGGCCCGCCCTCCACCACACCACTGAGGGGCCCGCCCTCCACCGCATCGCTGAGGGGCCAGCCCTCCACCACACCACTGAGGGGCCCCCCTCCATCACACCACAGGGCCGGCCATCGACCACACCGCTGAGGGACCGGGGCCCTCCATCACACCGCTGAGGGGCCCACCCTCCAACCCACCGCTGAGGGCCCCCCTCCACCACACCACTGAGGGGTCCCCCTCCATCACACCACTGAGGGGCACGCCCTCCAACCCACCGCTGAGGGCCCCCCTCCATCACACCACTGAGGGGTCCCCCTCCATCACACCACAGAGGGGCCCGCCCTCCACCACACCGCTGAGGCCCCCCCTCCATCACACCACAGGGCCGGCCATTCACCACACCGCTGAGGGACCGGGGCCCTCCACCACACCGCTGAGGGGCCGGCCCTCAATCAAACGCTGAGGGGCCTCCCTCCACCACACCGCTGATGGGCCCGCCCTCCACCACACCGCTTGGGGTCCCTCCACCACACTGCTTGGGGGGCCCTCCATTCCACCGTTGAGGGGTGGCCCTCCATCCCACCACTTGGCTTGGGGGCTCACCACATCATCGCTGATTGGCCTGCCTTCAGCCACACCGCTTGGGGGGCCGGCCCTCGCCTCCACCGCAACGCTCAGGGGCCGGCCCTGGCCTCCACCGCACCGGTGAGGGGCAGGGGCCCTCCACCGCACCTCTCAGGGGCCAGCCTTTATCCCGCCAGCACAGGGCCACTGTTGCAAATTAAATGCTTTTAAACAAACAGCTTGATTTAGTTCTCCAGCGCAGAAGAGCATTTTTTTCTCTCCTATTAAATATTGATTTCCTCCTGCTCCCGCGAACAAATGCTAATATAGACACACAGATAAGTGGGACTTGTTTTGAGGACATTTACATTAAACGCAGCACGAGAAACTCAGAACCGAGGCTCGGCTTCTGTTCCTGGTGGGAGGGAGGCACATCTACATCATTTCAAAAGAGTAACACAATCAATACGACATGAACGGGCCCTGATTTTATGCAGCAATACGAGCTCGTGCTCAGGAATATTTATGAAATGAAGATTTTCTGAAATGTTCTAAAAGGAGTTGATATTTATTCTACTACTCCCAGCCTCAGTCCTAAAATAACTGTTCCAGTTACCCATTATCGATGGGTGTTTACGATAGCCGGGGCCACTGGAAATGTGCGGCAGGAGAGCACCACATTATACGGCATGGTTGACAGAATTATGCGGCATGGATTGTGCGGCATGAAAAAGCAAATTATGCAGCATTATGTGGCTTTTTTCTGACAGTATTACCTAATTCTTTTGTTCTTGTTGTACACAGGTTAACTGTGCAAAGTTTTCATGTCATTAGCACCAGTTCGCAGCATCGGGTGGATTATGTGGCCAATGCGTCAGAAGTAAGAACTAGGGGTGCCAGAATTTGCGTAGTCGCGCTGTGCAAAGGTCCGCAAAACGGTAAAAAATCTGCGAGCATGTAAAAGTTCCGCGAACACGCAGAATTGCTTATTCTGCCCGTTCGCAATGCTTTTTTCCTGTTTACGAATGCTGTTTGCGTGCTCAGGGAAAAATATCTCACGAACATGCATTTTCAACGCGCGAACAAGGAAAAAATTCAGCGAAGCAGCGGATCACAGAATTTTGAGCAATTCCGCATTCTCCGCGGAACGGGAAGTGACTGAATTCCGCAAATTCCGTGAGCGGGACAGGATTTACCGCCCAGGCCTAGTTAGAACCACAATAGTGCGGAATACTCAGCGGCTGCAAAGTTGCACAATTCCAGTGGCCCTGACAGCAGCTGGTGCACTGGAAGATCAGGGCATGAGCCGCAGCTGATGTTCACCACAGACCTATGTCTGAAGTGGGGATTCCCAGGTCCAGATCTACTGAGAACTTGTGCCGTCCTTGACTTTCGACCTCAGATTCTTCAAACTCTATTACTATTAAATACTGTGACTTATCGTGGGAATCTACTGCTTAAGCCCTTGCATGTTATATTTTTTGGTAAGTGACCTCATACAGGTGTTCATGGATAAGAAAATGCTTCTAGATGTCGCCTTTTCCGAGGGTGTCAGGTTCTCAGCAGTCGAATCGGCCAAGGATCCTTGCAATCCCTAGATCCCTGCGATCCCTACATCCCTGTGATTCTTAAATTCCTGTGATCCCTGTGAACCCTAGATCCCTGTGATCCCATAATCAGTGTGATCCCTAAATTGCTGTGGTACCTATATCTCTGTGATCCCTAAATCTCTGTAATCCCTGCGAGCCCTAAATCACTGTGATCCCTAAATCACTGCGATCCCTAGATACCTGTGATCCATAAATCCCTGTGATCCCTAGATCTCTGCAATCCCTAAATCACTGCGATCCCTAGATACCTGCGGTCCCTTGATCTATGTGATCCTTAGATCCCTGCGACACCTAAATAAAGCAAACCATAAATCCCTGCAATCCCTAGATCCCTGTGTTCCCTAAATCACTTTGATCCCTAAATCACTGTGATCCCTAAATCACTGCAGTCCCTAAAATCACTGCTATCCCTGTGCTCCCTAGATCCCTGTGATCCCTTAATCGGTGTGATCCCTAAATCCCTGTGATCCCTGTGGTCCCTAGATCCCTGTGATCCCTAAATCTCTGTAATCCCTGAAAGACCTAAATCATTGTGATCCCTAGATCTCTATGATCTCTTAATCACTGTGATTATCAGATACCTGTGATCCATAAATCCCTGGGATCCCTAGATCTCTGCAATCCCTAAATCACTACGATCCCTAGTTCTCTGCGGTCCATAGATCTATGTGATCCTTAGATCCCTGCGACACCTAAATCCCTGCAAACCCTAAATCCCATGGATCCCTAGATTCCTGCGTTCCCTAAATCCCTGCAATCCCTAAATCCCTGAGATCCCTAAATCACTGCGATCCCTAAATCACTGCAATCCCTAAATCCCTAAATCACTGCGCTCCCTCAATCCCTGCGATTTCTAAATCCCTGCAAACCCTAAATCACTGCAATCCCTAAATCAATGTGATCTTGTATTCACTGCAATCCCTAAATCACTGCGATCCCTAAATCACTGGATTCTAAATCACTGCGATCCCTAAACTCTTCAATCCCTAAATCACTGTGATCCTTAAATACCTGCAATCCCTAAATCCCTGTAATCCCTAAATCACTGCGATCCCAAAATCACTGCAATCCCTAAATCCCTGCAATCCCAAAATCACTGCGATCCCTAGATCCCTGCAAGCCCTAAATTACTGTGATCCCTAGATCCCTATGATCCCTAAATCACTATGGTCCCTAAATCCCTTCAATCCCTAAATAACTGTGATCCCTTATTCACTGCAATCCCTAAATCACTGGGATCCCTAAATCACTGCAATCTCTAAATCCCAGCAATCCCTAAATCAATGTGATCCCTAAATCCCTGTAATCCCTAAATCCCTGCAATCCCTAAATCTCTGCGATCTCTAAATCACTGCGATCCCTAAATCCATGCAAACCCTAAATCACTGCGATCCCTAAATCCCTGCAATCCCTAAATCCCTGCAATCCCTAAATCACTGTGATCCCTTATTCACTGCAATCCCTAAATCACTGGGATCCCTAAATCACTGTGATCCCTAAATCTCTGCAATCCCTAAATCACTGCAATCCCTAAATCCCTGCAATCCCTAAATCAGTGCAATCCCTAAATCACTGCGATCCCTAAATCACTGCGATCCCTAAATCCCTGCAATCCCTAAATCACTGTGATCCTTAAATCCCGCAATCTCTAAATCCCTGCAATCCCTAAATTACTGGAATCCCTAAATCCCTGCAATCTCTAAATCACTGCGATCCCTAAATCCCTGCAAACCCTAAATCACTGTGATCCCTAAATCTCTGCAATCCCTAAATCACTGCAATCCCTAAATCCCTGCAATCCCTAAATCAGTGGAATCCCTAAATCACTGCGATCCCTAAATCACTGCGATCCCTAAATCCCTGCAATCCCTAAATCACTGTGATCCCTAAATCCCTGCAATCTCTAAATCCCTGCAATCCCTAAATTACTGGAATCCCTAAATCCCTGCAATCTCTAAATCACTGCGATCCCTAAATCCCTGCAAACCCTAAATCACTGCGATCCCTAAATCCCTGCAATCCCTAAATCACTGGGATCCTTATTCACTGCAATCTCTAAATCAGTGCAATCCCTAAATCACTGTGATCCCTAAATCACTGCGATCCCTAAATCCCTGCAATCCCTAAATCACTGTGATCCCTAAATCCCTGCAATCCGTAAATCCATGCAATCCCTATATCCCTGCAATCCCTAAATTATTGTGATCCCTAAATCCCTGCAATACCTAAATCACTGGAATCCCTAAATCACTGCGATCCCTAAATCACTGCGATCCCTAAATCACTGCATGGAGTCATTGGGTAGCTGACACCTCCAAAGTACCTGGGACAAAACAGGAAAAAGGGTTCAAAGAAATCCAGGAGTGAACTTGTCCTCTGGGTGGATTTGTCTGATCTGGTGGTGCCTTCTGAGGACTTCTAGCCGGTATCCCCAGGGACTTTGTGGGATTATGGTCCAGCCGCTGGGATGGTGGAATATGCTTTAAGGTGCTCCAGCGAGACCGGAGTGTCAGGCAGAAACCCCGTCATGACAGAGGACAGATAGGCTGCAAGCTGAGGATCAGAACTGTAAACCGGAGAACAAAGGAGCAAAATGGAAATAATGATATACTGTGAAGGGAACTAAAGGGTAACCCTAATCAAGGATAAATGGAAATGGAGAAAAGAACAGGAGTGCCTGCATGGCAAAACGGGTGCAAACTAAAATGAAGCAGAGAACTGCAGCAATAACTCCACACGTTCCTTGGGGTCAGCTTCACCTTGAAGGGGCTTTAGACACTGACTCCCCCACTAACACCATAGAAGTGACCAAGCTTACCAGGAAGGGAGGATGTAAGCTCAAACTGTGTTGCCTGGACTGGTGTTTCGTGAGCCCAGTTTCCACCGCACTTCCTTCCAAACATTCCAGCGCTTCCCACCCCTGCATGTGGCCAGATGTCTGTGACCTTTCTGAATCCTGCCTTCGGGTTACCCTTGTAGTTGCTTGTGTTTGATGTGGAAGAGGCCTTTGTGCAAGCCAGAAACTCCCATATCTATACATAAATGAACAGGTGTTGACATACATTTATTTATTTTATTTATTTATTTATTTAAACTTATAAGGCGCACAGCTACCCGCAGTGGGTTTCCCGGTGCCAAGGGACAGACTAAAGAAGAAAAGAACTGCCAAACAAACCACTAGAAAGAACTGTTCTAAACACTGCTGGAAAAGTCAGGTTTTTAGTCCCCTGCGGAAGCGGAAAAGATCCGTCTCCAACTTCAGGGTCGCAGGCAAGGCATTCCAAGACTTAGGACCTAGATGAGAGAAAGAGCGGCAGCCCATCTTCACCAGCTTAAATCTAGGAACAATAAAATCGCCTTTTCCCGAGGATCTCAAGCAGCGGCTGGGCTTATAAGCCTGAATGAGACCCTGTGGGTACTTCGGGGCTGTGCCCTGTTTAACCTTAAAAATGTGGCATAAGGCCTTGAATTTAATTCTGCTCGGAATTCTAAGCCAATGAAGGTCCCGGAGGGCTTGAAAGGCAGATGTTCTCCGAGGAACATTACGAAGAAGCCGTGCGGCCGCATTCTGAACAACCTGGAGTTTATTCACTGTTGTCGAATCAGCACCAAGGTAGAGGACATTACCGTAGTGCAGGCGGGAGACTACCAATGCCTGGACCACGGTCCTCTGTGTGGAGGTGGGGAGCATCCACAGGATTTTTTGAAGCCATCTTAAGGTGGCAAAACAGATGGAGGCCACCCTAACTGCCTGTTGCCGCATCGTAAGCTTTTCTTCAATGAGGAATCCGAGATTGCGGACCTGAGCAACTGGTTGAGGGGTAGGGCCCATACTCTTGGGCCAGTGTTGAGGACCCCATAGATCTTTACCCCTGCCCAGGATCACAACCTCAGTCTTATCCCCATTAAGCTTGAGGAAGTTACTCTGCATCCACTCAGAAACTCGGGTCAAACCCTGCTTCAAAGCCGAGATGTTGTTACCTTCCATATTGGAGAGGGAGAAAATAATTTGCGTATCGTCGGCGTAAGAGAATAAAGTAAGACCGGCTTCCTCCACAATAGTGGCCATCGGTCCTAAGGGTGCCTAATGAAGTATGGATGTCTGGATTCAAAGAGTAGGCAGGATTACCAATGGTGGTCGGTACCTCCGGCAGAGTCTGTACAGTATTGCGGTGCTTGGAGTTACCTGATTGTGGTGTGAGTCACCTTGAGGCCCAGTGTGTATGAGGGGTGAGCGGGGAATGCAAACATCCTGAGGATGACACCTGAAGGAAAATATTTGGAGTCACCCTGCCAAGAAAGGTTTGGGCAGGCAAGCTTACAATAACAAAGTACATGATGACTATTTGGGGTAATGTGGTCAAGACCAAACCGCTGGACCTGTTGACGAGCACTTCTTTCCTTGGTGAAGGATGTGGGGTCTCAGGAGTTGAGTGGAGTTGTGTGGCTTGACACCACCAATGGCCAAGAGTCACTTGTAGAAGACTGCGCAATGGTTGCTAGTGATTGTAGGACACGTTTAGACCACAGCTCTCTGACAGAAGCCAGTTTGGGGGCCGGAGATGAAGGAACAGGCAGTCTGAGATTCATGAGTTTGCAGGGCAGGAATACTGTGGCAAGTAGGAATTTAAGGACCAAGACAATACACGGCAACACTGCGAAAAGGTAGGGACCTTCCACAAATGCTCCATTGCAAAGGTAGCACTGTGAAAACGTGTGGGTTCTGAGAATCCTCCCAGAGCAGTTGGCATGTCACGCCCCCTATGGGCGAGGGTAAGAGGTATCTTCTGGGCCTTCGGTGGTGCGTAGAAGGACATTGGAAAGCGTTGACAGCCTCTGATGATCTGCTCTGGATGCGTGTAGCGTGTAGAACTGGAGATGCTGGATGGAGAGAACCCGTGGGCTGCTCGACTGAAAGGACTGCAGCGGAGGGCATTGCATCCAGTGCCATGGACATCTAGGGCCATCTAGCATGCACCGGGTACATCAGCTCGCAGGCCTGCGGGGAAGAGGGCCTTCCACTCTACCTCGATGTATCAAAAGAGCCAAAGTCCAAGGTCTTCATCGTTGACTGTCGGAGTCCATCTAGGATTGATGATTTTAGATTATGAGTCTCAGACCCCATCCCTCCATCCCTCAGTTTGACATTTTCAGGTGCAGTTCCGCTGTCCTGCTTATCTGTGACACACTGGTGCAGTTGAGTTTCACGCGTCAGTGCTGTGGGGGCTGCGGGGAATAGTTATGAGGGTTTGCAGCAAGGTCCTCAAATTTCTCCATTACGGTGTTTCGACAAGATCCATCATAGAATTCCTAGGTCAGCATCAGGAGGTGGTGGTCCAGCGTCTCCGTGCACAGCTTTCCGTGGAGGTCTGTTGTGTGTGTCCCACAAGGAGCAGCTATAGATATCTGTAGGACCTTGTTGTGGAGTTGTTCATGGATTTCCAGTTCTGCTCCCGATAGTCGCTCTACCATGAGGAGGTCTGTGAGTGCGTGGGTCGAACCGTCACCTTGACTACATTGGCGTTGCTCTGTGTAGGCTCTGAGTTCATTTTCAGGAGTGGGTTCAATGGTACTATTTTAGGAGACATTCGCTAACGAGTTTTCTGAATTTGTTTATCCAGCTCAGTGTCACCTCGGTTTAGGATCTACTCTTTCTCCACGTCACTACCTCTCCATTGAGGCAGATTGGCTGGTGTCCTTTCATCTTCTTTCCAGTGAACAAAGACCCAGTTGTCTCGCTTGTGTTGAGATCTGTCCGTCTGTCACTCTACTTCCCAAAGAGCCGGCTGAGGGAACTTTCTAGTTCTTAGCCTCTTTCTTTTCCCTAAAAGAGTGAGAGATGACAAACATCAAAAGGCCCCTGCTGCAGGGCGTTATATATCTTCCTTTACCCAGGGTGACTGGCAGTTGCATCAGCCAGTCCCCAGGGATGGGGGCTCCCTCCTCCGAGAGGAGCATTCTGGATCTCTCTGGTGATGTCAGCTGGTCACCTGACATCAGGAGCCAATCATGGGTGATACTATGTTTACTCTCACTTGCAATAGGTTATTTGCGGCTGCCCGAGGCCATCGCAGGGGGACACTCAGGAGGGCGGCCCTGTAGTGTCTTCAGGCTTCCACCCCTCTCTTAACCCCCAACGAGGGAAGCGCTTGGGGAGGAGTCCCCTCTGAGGGCATGGGCATCCTCATCATGTCCGGCATGCCGAGCTGGGTGAGGGGTACTTAGGTGCCCCTCACCAAGTTTCCGGCCTCTTTGCTGGCCGGACATGCCGTGGACGCTTCGGGAGCTAGACACGCTGTCTCCCACCCTACCGCTTACCCGGCGTGTTGGCAGAGGGACAAATGGCAAGAATTTTGTAATTTTCTAATTTGTGTTGCAGGCGGAGTTACAGGGTGATCTGGAAGCAAATGGGTACAGAAGGGTACCTCTGCGCGGCACATGGGCGTGCCAGAGCCTAATCCCAGGAGCCTCATGGGAGGTTCCGGGAATCTGTGTTGACGCCCCGTTAGTCCTTCGGGCGGTTGTGGGCCTCAGCAACCGGGGGCTTGCCTAGCTACGCTCCGCCCTGAAAGGGGCGTGACCAGGGCTCGATCAGGGGTACACGCAGGTACACAGCCTCCCCCACTCTTTTCCCAGGGTGGACGCCGTCCCCCCTGCCAAGAACTTGGGCCCCACAGAAATATGCTGAACTTGTCCCGGTGTAATTTTCAGACACCGGGACATGTTCAGCAGCACCTGCACGAATAGTGCGCAGAGGTTTAAAATATACATTTAGCTCTATTTTATGTATTTTACAGCGCTAAGTCGTGACGTCATGGGGTCATTTGCATATTGTCTCACTTGCTCAGTCCTCCCACTTCTTTTTAGAGGACTTGTGCTCTAGGCGTGAGTATAAGGGACCAATGGTCATGTGATCCTGGAAGGGGATCACCAGAAGGTGCAGTACAATGGTGGTTCGCCGCGGTGCTGCTTTGCTCCTCAGGCGGGCAGGTGGCGAGAAGGCTGCCTGCCCTTGGATCGTCCGTAAGCTAACCCACCAGATGACATAATGTTGTATGTAATAAACCTGCAGCTGTTTTTCCCAAGTCGAAACGTATGTGGTGTGTAATTATTTGCAGGATGCATGATTGTGGGGAGGGGGGACCTGTTGCCAGGATGATACTATGTTTGTGAGGACCACCTAGACAAGGTCTCGATTACTCCTCATACCTATCCAGGATTGGCCCTATTAGGGGACTTCACACAGCTCTCCGGAGATGTCAAACTGAGCAGTATCTGAGCTTAACAGTCCTTATTCAAAGCACAAGTTTACGGCCAGGGCCTTTTAGCGTCCCCTGTGTAGGGGTCAAGTGTAATTTCTGGGGTCAATGACATCTGATTTACCACTCCTGGGGGCAACCTGGATGGACCTCTACATGCAGCCAGGCAGGCTACACACTCTGAAGGTAAGCACCACCTTGGAACCGCTGCGGACACTTATAAGCAGCCCAGGTTAATTTGAGCCCGTGGTTTCCGGTGCTCGGCACTGTTACTTATTTGTTGACACTGGGCTAATAACAGTCTGCCAAATGGTGGCGCTGTATGCCTAATTTAAAGATGAGCACAGCAACAGTTGTTTATTAATTCAATGTACATTAAAAATGACTGTTAGGCAGCCCAAGTCATTCTTATAGTTTTAGGGGCCTGACATAGTCCGAATTGTCCCACTTGTAGGAGTGTGATGCTTAGTAGTTGTTTAGTACTCTCATTGGCAGCGCTGGCAGGGTGAATGTGTGGAGGAAGCAGCAGTGGTCTCCTGACGAGAGCCCAGGCATATTTTTTTTTTTTTACAAAGTACGCACTGACTGCTCACCTTTATACCTCCGATGCATTACAAATATATTCTTGTCCAAAAGTTTTTCACGAGTTGTCAGATGAACACATCAACTTTCTTCGAACACATCCGTGTTTCCAAAACAACAGCCATCTCCTGCGAAAGGCCCTCTGGGGTGTGCGAGCAGAGTGACCCCAGCCCCCTCGGCATGAGTGGAGACATTTTCTCATTTCAGAACACAATATAAAATATGTGTTGTCTGCTTTTATTCAGGAGCATCCTTCACTAGGCCACGGTGCGCTGAGAAACAGCGCCGAAGGCCAGGGACACACATCGGGGCAGATGTACAAGCCCCTTGCGCCACTTTTCCCATGTTAAAAGTGCAAAAGTTGCGCAAGGGGCCTGTAAATGTGCCTCTTCCAGTCAGATTTATGTTTCCTGGCGCAGCCCTGCAAATCAGCAGGGATGCGCCAGGAAACATGCGACACGCATCTCAATCCTTGCGCCACCATGGATGCGCCGCATGGTGCAAGGAAGTGCAGATGCGTGTCGCATCTGCTGCCGTAACATTGGCGCAGTGCAGGAGCTGTGTCGCGGGCGCGACGCAACTCCAGCACTGTGCCAACCCTGCCTACGTCTAACATGGTGCGTCAAGCCTTACGCCCGCTTCAAGCTGGCGCAAGTTTTTGACGCAGCGTGGTCGGAAAAGTGACTGAGTGAAATCTTGTAGATTTCCCTCAGCCACTTGTCCGAGGTGTTCCTGCTCCGGAACGCCCTCCACCTGCGCCGGAACGCCCACATGAAACCTGACGCAGGTTTCATGTGGCGCAGGGCTTTACAACATGACACATCTCCTAGATGCGTCACGTTGTAAATACCCGGCAGCATGGCGCTGGCTTTACGCCGCCGCTGTGTCACAGAAGTGATGCAACGGTGGCACAAAAGTGGCGTACGTGGCTTGTAAATCTGCCCCTTCGTGTTTTGTGTTGTCTCTACAAACTTTGGGAAGCAGAGAATGGAGTCGCCAGCTTGTCCCATCCGACCCCGCCCCCCCCCCCCCCCCCGCCCCCAGCATGTCCTCTAATCAGCTGTCAATACAAAGCTTTGCTAAACCCGGCCCTGCTCAGCGCCCCGATCAGGTTCCCGTGTCCCATGAATTTTTAACGCGGCCAAGGATTGTTGAGGTCGAAAGGTCTCCAACAGATGAGTTGCTTGAAAGCTGACTTATGCAATATTTACGGCGCACGACGGGCTGTAAACACAAGCACAGTTTGGGGTTTTGGAGACAGCCGGGGGGCCGGGGGCGGGCCGGCCGTGGGACCCGACGCTTCCAGAAGTTTCTCCAGGAAGATGTACAGTTGTTTGTCAAGGAGAACAGCGCGACATGCGGATTAGGGCGATTGTGTTACCGCCATTACAAGGTTTTTAAGTGGCTGCTTGAAATTGATTGAAATGCAGGCGCAGGCCAGACGCGGTGTCCATGTGTCCTGCAGCCCGGGGCTCTGGGCCTGTTGTGGACATGCCTAATCCTTCCGGCCGGCTCGAGAGCCTGACATGAAGATACACTTGACCCCTGACCTTGTGCAGTATTGCCTCTGTTTAAGTTGAATAAAACACTGGGATAGAAAGCAGAAGAGAAAGGGCCGCCATCTTGGCTGTGGCGTGGTGGATAGAGCATGGCGAGTGGATTAGCTGGCCATTGGCCATCACCGTGGGGGCGCTTCCCACGGAACAATGGACATTACCTGCCACAGTGCACACGGACAACACACATTTGTGTTTGTGTGCCCTCAGAGCTGTGCCAGGGCAGGAAGTTGCCTCCGTCAGCCTGGATGCGACTCCAGGCTGACCATTCGACCAGTGGCCCCCATAAAAGAAAGAGCGGGAACCGCAAGCCCCCGAAATCTGGGAATCTCCCAAAAGTGATGCTTGTTGGCTGAAAGCTGCACACGGTGCATAAAGGCTTAACTTCGAGGCAGTCGCTCTCTTTTTTGTGTTTATCACCAGGGACACAGGTCTAAAATCAAGTTGCCAGTTACAAATGGTTTCCACTGGTGTAAGCGACCGGCGTCCGTGCCTAACCAAAATGAATGTGTCCGCCTGTAACGCAACTGGTGCTCATGTAAAGCGCTCTGATGCCTTCGGGTCTAATGCACACTATATAAAACTCCCCCAAGAAAGGACCAGTTACATCATCAAACTGGTTGTTCGTGTCTGGTTCTTTTACCTGGTGTTGCTGAGCTGTAGTTGAACACTGCTTCTTTTTCCAGCTGGCCTAAGATGCTCAAATCTATGTGCCAGAACTACATGTCCTAGAAACCATATGCAACAGGTCAACTGGACTCTCTGCCCGGGTGGATATATTTACCGTGTGACTGGTGGCACTGGTAATCGTGAGGTCAGACGGGGAATGCTCTGAAAGAACCTGTCACAAGTCATCGCAGCCCATCCGCTGCACTAGACCTGAGTTAGGGGCTCCTGCCTGAGGGGTCACCAGCTCCAAGCATCAGTACCCACAACAGGTGGCTGTGAGAGAAGGCTAGTCACCAGTTGCGGCTGGTGTGCAGCCTATGGTGTGGTAACAGAGGGCCCATGGTTCCTCGTCATCCTCTGAGAAGGGTCCTTTCAAGCTAAGGAATGAAATGACAGGATGCAAAAAAACAGTGGCTGCATCAGAGTAGCCACGGGCACAACTGGCATGCACTGGCATGACGTTACTGACACAGGTAGGAGAGGTTGCAATATGTACTCCGTTGCACCTATGCAATCACAGAGCTCCATATGGCCTTAATTTCAGCCCCCCCCCCCCTCCACACACATTCATGCTAAGGCCTATGACTATAGGTGAGATATTCAGAGGAGCCACGCAACACATTCGGAGAGGAGCCCCATCTTTTGGAATTCGCCTCTGACAATGTTGAAAAGAACAGCTGACCTCTGACCAGAGTCCTAAACCTGACTCAAACTATTACTAATCACTCGTTTACATAACATAGGAACCAATCACAGTCTTTCTTTTTTTTCACAATATCCCATTTTTGCCACTGAATTGAACAATCTCAAAATTGTTCTTGTTCCAAATTTACTGGTCCAAATTCCTTTTAAATAGGGTTTTTTAATCTTCTGATTTCGATTAGGTGCAAACCCGCACCTGAAATCAATAAACACATTCATTCTCTCATCAGTGGTTCAGGGCTCAGTGGGAGAAGTGCGAAAGGGAGTCAGCGGGTAAGATAAATCGATTTGCAAAATAATTGAAATAGAACAATTATTGAACTATAAACAGCGCCACTGGAATTATGGGATTGTGCGGCTCCGGCTTTCTGCCACATTTGCTACATAATCCATCTTTTGCTGCATAATCTGTAGATTAAAAGAAATTCTTTCTAGCGCAAACGGTTCAAAAGTTGCTAAAAACGCACCAACACGTGTTGCTGCGCAGTGGAAGGCCCTTTGCAGAGGTTGACTGGTCACCGTTCTCTTGCCCATTGATATGTTTGGGAGTTAAATTAGTACTAATGATATGCAACCTGTACACAGGCAGTGTAAACAAGTGTAAAAATGTCAAAATAAGGATGAAATACTATCAGAAAATGTGACGCAGTATGCTGCATAATTTCCTATTTTTGATGCATAATTTAGTCAACCCTGCTGCACAATATACCCCTCGCCTGCCACCTAGTTCCAGTGGCCTTGGCTATAGATTATAAGGAGGTGTCACTCCTGACCCTAGCAAGCAAGGCTGCGGGGACTCTAGTGAACCAAGCCATTACAAGTGTATTTAAAGCCGTAGAGTATAACAAGAATTGGCAAAGCCAACAGATCTGACATTGGCTGCCAGCCTTTTGTCTTTGTCAATGCTTGTTTTGTCGTGTTTTTTTGTAAACATTTGATGTGGGGGAGCTCCTGGGCCCACGACAATATAAAAAAACATTGGCTAAAAAGAACAATGTCATGTTGGTTTCGAAAAGCACACATTGCCACAGTGGTTCCTGACACTGCCGGGAACTACTTTGCTCGTGGATGTGTTCCTTGTGAAAGAGTAAACTGCTGTAACTCACTGTGAAGTTAGCCAGTGGCTGATGTGGGATGACCCCGTAGTCCATGCAAAATGCTGTAGCGGGAGTGAGAAAAATGTGAATGGCACAACAACAGATCCATGCAAGAAGCGGGCTGACTGAAAGTCCATATAATTACATGTATTATACATATTTTAGTAAAATCAAAAGATCGTGGCTGAATGCTAGACCTAAAGAAAGATCTTTCAGTATTTATTGCTGAAAATCCAGCTTGCAGTTTGAGGCCGGGATGTATGTGGGAACTGATAGCGGAGAAGCAGGGGCGTGTCTGACCAGGACTTGGGTCACTGGCAGATCTTTCCTGTGTCTTAGGGCTCCAATAGAAGGGAGAGCCTTGGGTCAAGACCAAGGAACATTGAGGGAGCAGTTTGTGGGTCCAGTACTGGAACAGAAAAGAGTACTGCAGGAGAAGACAAGCAGAGACTGGCAGAGCCGTGTGTGGTGCCTTCACCATCATTGCCGATGAGCAGTTATGCGATCTCGAGCGGTATTATGCGACTTAGGGGAACCTGGTGACAGTACGGGATCATGGCTGAGAAGGAGGCTCTATCCATGCCACTGGCTGGTGCCCTGTGCTGGAGCTAAGTGTGCAATTCGGTCTGAGCTTGAAAATAGGTTTGGAGGACACCCACTGTCCAACACCCAATTCAAGATGCCGACCCACGCTTACAAGGCTCTCCACGATCAAGGACCACCATACATCAAATATTGACTGAACTTCCACCAACCCTCCAGACACCTGCGCTCCACCTCCACCTCCCTCGCCCTCACACACACACTTCCCACATCCGCTGAAGCTGCTGTGGAGGACAATCCTTCTCCTGCCTCAGTACCAAGTCCTAGAACAACCTCCGTACATCATCCTCCTTACCAGATTTCAGCAAGAGACTCAGGACTTGACTCTTCGACTGATCCCAGCAAGAATCTAGTGCCTGGATACCCTTGTGGGTGATTAGAAACACAGGTTGAATGATTGATTGACTTAATATTTGATGCTGCAGGTGGGCTTGGAAGAAGTCAGAGAACCTTGACTTTTCAGAAACACCTCTAAATCTTCGCATAATAGTAATTGTTTATTTAAAGACTGTTCCTCCTTGGCCACTGACAAGCAGAGCTGGCCACTAAGCACTAGGAGTAATTTCTCGTCTGCAACAAGGAGTCGTAAGGCTCCAGGTCAGGTAAGGTCATGTCTCTAGGTAGTGTCCTTTCTAAGCTTAGCTCTGTTGCCCAGTGCATAGCGGTAAATAGACGGTTTGCCTGTGTGCCTATGTGCAAGTACTAATTCCAGCAAACCTTAGGGGTCCCTTGCCAAAAGGGCTCAAGCTCCTTGTGAGAAGTTGGCCAGGCATATGCTGTCCACGATTCTAGCGGGCACCTTGCAGCAGTCCAAACGACCCTTATTGATGGTAGGTTAAAGACAACCTTTATAGAAAGCTATCCTAGTGGTAGCTGTGGAGAGCAGCCTTCAGGCTCAGTCTTGGAGGAATGTAAAGCTGCTTGTTTTACCAGTCTATAATCTCGTGAATGACCAAATGAAAGGAGAACCACACCAGGTATATATTTAAATATATGTATTTATTCTAGACCCATCCAATTAGTCTCTTTATGAGGCTATAGGCAAACATACATACAGTAAACTTAATATCACACAGTAAATTAGCACAATATACGTTGAGCCCTAGGGGCGTACAAAACCATATATTAAGAAAGTGGTATAAGAACCCGGACTTGACTAGACACAAGGCCTAGAGCCTGTAGAATCACTGGGGCCACAAGGAACCACCCAAGGTATTGACACAGGGGACCCATGGAGGATGCGTTCAGTGTGACAACACAGCCGCGAATCACCATTAGCTTCTATGGGGAAAGTAAGATGCGGTTGTAAATTTAAAGATAAAGTATACTTAGGAGAGGAGTTTGAGAAAACCCCTTTAGACTTAAGGAGTTCTAGGGCCGCCACCCAAGGGAGCACTGGAGTACTCGAGTTACCTCACCCAGGGAAGCCGGGTGCATAGGTGTCTTTTGGTGTCGGGAATCATCGTCGTTTTAGATGGCGATCTGCTGCAAAGTGCTGCTGCCGTCCAAGTGGAACGCCTTGATTGAAGATGAGAACCTGAAAGCAGAGGGGGCAGAGTCTGGGTCACTTGCCAATGACCAAGGGCACGATAGTAAAATGATCACCGATGTCGGGTGATTTCATATGAAAGAGGTGAAGCTTGACTCTTCAGCCACGAGGACCACAGGCGTCAACGACAAACTGGATCTGGAATTGAGCAGTCCCACAAATGATGTCGAGTGCTATGGTATCGGTGCCCAGATTGGACCCAACAAGCTTTGACAACAGCAACCCACGCAGGAATCAAAGAAATGCTTTGGTGTGGACCAGCAAGATCCAAGGGACTCACCACATGGTGGGGAGTCAGGGCACGTCTGGATGAACGAGGGAAGCCCAAGGTAAATCAGAGTTGCCTTTGTAGGGACCCACCAGTCGACGGACCAGGGATCGCGAAGGAGCATCAATCTGCAATGCAAGAAGCGGGCCACGGAACACTTGTGGAGTGTAGGCCCACAATCTTCAGTGAAAATGGTTTTCGGGCTGGGGCTACAAGTAACCAAAAGCACAACTTCAAGAGATGTTGAGAAGTCAATTCACTTGCAAATGTGCACGGTGTCCAGGCGTTCTGGTTCCTCGTCACTCACAAGGGCTGCTGGTCTAAGCCTTGCTGGGGACTCGGGTCGGCCTCTGAGAAGTCTGGAAATCCTCTTCTTGTTGCAAATGCTTAGGAGTCTGGCAGGAGCTTCAGAAATGCAGGCCGGCAAGATGCCTCAGTGGTGCCTGCCAAGCAGGGGAGTCACTCCTTGACTCCAAGGGAGATGCTTCTGTCCTCTACTCTTTAGTAGAGCGTCGAAGTTCCAGGATTCATTTTCAGAGTTTCATCCATGTATAATCTAAAGTCCTGTTGCCAGGGATTCCTTACTTAGACCTAAGAAAGGGGTTGGAAATACTCTGTGGACCCACCTATGGAAGGGTCTGGAAAGAGGGGTGGCTACACCTATTTACTTTGTCTAGTTTCTCACCAGAGCAGGGGCTGGTATCCCCTGCAACCGGTTTGAACTGGGCTATGCACAGGAACACCAAATGTGCCCCCAGTGCTGACTTCAAAGCACTCTCAGAGTGCACCCACCCAGCCCCAATACACTAAAGCCTGTCTGGGAGGTGGTTACACCTCCCTGTGACAAGAAACCTATTCTCCAGGCCTCCCCTGTCGGAGTTTTGGTCAGCGGCAGGAGGCCAAACTCGTGTCTGTGGCTGCAGCATCCATTTTGTGATGCCAGGGCTCTTTTAAACTATTACTGGTTAGACCAGTGTGTATATGTCTCGCCCTCTAGAAGGGTGGAATTCTACCCCTGCTGCCAGGACTGGCGGGTGGTGAGGGGGTAGGATTCCAAAGTGTTTGACACCAAACACAACATGTTTCCTTGTAGCCATTCCAAACGTAGCATTTACCGTGAGATTATAATGCACATAAGAGTATATGGTCTGGCTGCATCACAGAACAGCCTTAGAGAATAGGTTCCGAATGCTGCAGAGGGGCCCTGCTCATGCATGTGTACCCTCTCACATAAAACCCAACACCCTGCCTTCAGGATTGATAAGGCCTGCCATAGGGGTGACTGATAGGTTTAATGTGTAGTAATTTAAGAAAGATATAGGTAACCTATATCTTAGTAAGGGGTGCATGCACCACCTTACCCATGCTGCAGTAGCAGTCCTGTGGTGTTATTTTGGAAGGCTTCCCAGGTGTGGCATAATACATGCTGCAGCCCCTGGTAGGCCTCTGGGGTACCAATGCCCTTAGTACCTAGTGTACCATATACTAGGGACTCACAAGGGTACCCTAGTAACCAAACTGGAGGGTACCTATGGTACATGGAATTAATTTAGAGAGGAAGCAGCTAGGCTGGGGCTCTGGATAGCAGGGCCCCAGCCAGACTAAAGTCGAAAAACAGTGAAACACCAGCAAAAAGTGGGGGTGACCATAGTAAGCAGATCCTACTCTCCTACACTCCTCATCACTTCTGTTTGCCGCGTTGCTCCAGTTCGACACCATCTCCCACGGCACAATAGCTGCCAGACTTCATGACGCCGGCATACAGGAATCCACCCTATACTCCATGGAGGTTTCAAGGATTTGAACTTTACAGAAGCCATGATGGTGTTATCCCAGCGGGTCTAGCGTGAAGGGGCTGCACCCCTGAAGAGCTATGCTTGTTGTTGACCAGTGCTGCTCATTTTTATAGCACTGCTGCACCAAAGCGGTTGTTCAGTGCTGTACATAAGACACAGAAACAAACATAGTAAGTTAATCAATGATAGCAAAAATAAAGGCAGCAAGACTGGGCAGGAACCATAGACCTCAGCACTTCTTTCATTAGGAGGCAGAAAAGATGAGTTTTTAACAATTTTCTGAAGGGGAGATGAGTGGTTTGCGTTCTTACATAAGTTGGTAGAGAGTTCCAAAGGGTTGTTGAAGCACCTGCGGATCTCAGCCATGCCACTCGTGGAGTTCTTACTCCTGTGATCTCTGTACCACTGTGATGGGAACAGAACTGGCCAGGTGGGTGAACAACCTTATAAATGAGGCACCAGGCTTTACACTTGTCACTTCAATAGGTAACCAGTGTGATTCTTGTTAGATTGAGGATATGTGATCAACATTTCATGTAAACAACGACTTTTGCAGTGGAATGGAAACAACCTTACAGCGGGTCCCTGCAGGTAAGGCATTACCAAAGTCCAAGTGAGAAACAACTAGAGTGTAGGCTGCCCCTCTCAGCCGGGCAGGTGAGAGCGTGTGCCAGATTCTCATAATTGAGCGATAGAGTGGAGTGGGACACCCTGTGATTTACCTGAGAGGGGAAGTGACGGGAGAAGCCTTCACCTTGAGTTTGTTTAGAAATAATGGGTCGCCATTAGAAAGTAAGGAGGAGGGCGTCCATTTTCTGAGGGTTGAGCAGCAAGAAGTTGTCAGATTTCCTCTGCTGGAATATTACAAGTTTAGTTTAAAAGTCATGGATGGAAGGTGGTTTTGTATAGATCTGAGTGTCATCTCATACATGTGAACGGAAAAGTCTGTCCCCTTCAATAACAAACTCAGACATTGAAAATAACATTGACTTATCCAACTTTCTTGGAGCCTCATGGTCCATCCTTAAGATTGACAAGAATTGGAGGGTTCACCCCTTACTGCTTGGCTGTCTGGTCTCCCAGATTCCAGAAAAAATATTTTATTGCACACTTCTCTCCATAATGTTTCCATATTTTATGGTTTCTTGTCATAGCACTCCCCCTTTGCAAATCATCATGAACTTTCCCAAGGAGCTTTCCTTTTAATTCGAATAATGTTCTGGCACTGTGTGTGTAGTACTCCAATTCCAATTTCTTATAAAATAAATTAAATATTGTATTATTAAAAGAGAATCCGTCTTGATGAATTCTGCACATGACTTTTAGTAAGTATTAAAACATTGTGGGATTTTTCCTAAATTCAAACTTCAGAGAAATAATTTGAATTTAATATAATAAATTCAAAATAATTTCATTTTTGATTTCGATTAAATTGTAAATGCTATAACTTTTTTTTTTATTTATATCTACTTTCCAAATAAATATAAAACATTATTTAATTTTTTTTTCTCATAAAAAAGTAGGTAATAATTTTCAAGTTCAATAAACTTTTTTATTTTCACTACACTAACCATAGGGAGCTCTCCGCCACCAGAGCGGGGTTCTCATTATGATGAAGTATAGAGAAAATTGTACAAGTTTAGTAAACTTGAAAAATATTAGTAAAAATATTTACTAATATTTTATATAAACTTTGACCTTGAATACTAGGAAGTGACCCCATACGACCTTGATCCTGATGACATCACAATAATGGTTGTTACTGAAGCTTATGCTTCACTCAAAGATAAAATGAATTAATAAATCACAAGGAGATTCACAAAAAAGATGTAAAAATAATAGTGGTCAGACAACCAGTATTACCCACATGGACCTTACATTGAATATTATCTATATTACTTGCTTCATTTACTCCTTATCATTGTTAACAACTTTTGATTTACACAAATAGCCACATTCATTGGAGGGCTTGGGTTAGCTCTGTTCATCCATTGGTCGGTCCAACAGTCACTCACCTTTTGCTTATACCCGCTGCAGTAGACCGCTTGGAGCAGCGGCTCCTCCCACTTCATCCATTGGCTGCCTTGTGCTATGAGTGACTGCGTTTTACCTGATCAAAGACGTACATCTTCTAAAAAAGAATTTCTCTTCAGTGCCGTGGAGCAACACTTTACTTTTCTAATTCTCTTTTCTTTCTCTTCCTAATCCTTATTTTGTCGTCATTCTGTTTGTTTAAACGTGTACAACAACTCAGATCCTGGCTATAACACTTTTTCTTTGTGTCATTAAGAATCATGTTTTCTTGTGACGTGCATTAAAATGAAAAAGGGTTTCTATACTTCTAAGTACACCTGCCTGTTCGGGGGGATACATATTGTTCTATTAAGTGTACGCAACTGTTATTTTGTTTTTACTAACATTAATATTGCAAGCATATGGCACCTCATTTAGACAGCTTATTTATCTTTTTGTGACATATACTTGCAATAATTCTTACCAGCATACCTGACCTATTGGCTTTGCCACTGCTTGTTTTTCATGTATTCACAATAAGTATTCTTTCATTTGATTCATTTGGGGATGTATTCTAAAGAGCGTTGCACTGCCGAAGGCATCTATTTTCACCTTACAGAAAGTAAAGCCCCAGTAGGAGATGAAGAAAGTAAACACGGCTGGACATGCCCCTTTCGACTTCTGTCCTTACTACTGACTTTGTCACGGATTGGGAAAGGAGTCGAAAGGCAGGGTTAAGGGTCACAAGGGACAAGTCAGGCGTTGCAACTGTGACCCCTTGCAACCCTTAAATGATGTCCATGGGAATTCTCACTCTAAAGTATGGGGGAGTTTTAACAATGCCCAATTCTCACATTAAACTCTGGAGGAGTTTTCATAATGTGGAGGCATTCCTATCGGATCTACTGTTGGAGGAGTTTTAGTAATGCTGAGTCATCACTATCAGCTCGTCTTTTGGACGAGGTTTGATAATGCCGAGGCATCGCTATCGGCTCTTCTGTTGCAGGAGTTTTAATCATGCTGAGTCATCACTATCAGCTTGTTTGTTGGGAGGAGTGGTAGCCTCACTATAGCCTCTGGAGGAGTTTTGATAATGCTGAGACATCGTTATTGGATCTTCTGTTGGAAGTGGGTTTAAAAATGACAAACTCGCTCTGTAAACTCTGGGAGAGATTTAATAATGCTGAGTCATCACTATTAGCCCTTTTGTGGGGAGGAGTGTTAATAATGCTGAATTCTCATTATAGCCTCTGGAGGAGTTTTGATAATGCTGAGACATCGTTATTGGATCTTATGTTGGAAGTGGTTTAATAATGACAACTCGCTCTGTAAACTCTGGGAGAGTTTTAATAATGCTGAGTCATCACTATCAGCTCCTCAGTTGAGAGGAGTGTTAATAATGCTGAATTCTCGCTATAAACTCTAGAGGAGTTTTAATAATGCTGAGGCATCGCTATCGGCTCTTCTGTTGGAGGAGTTTTAATAATGCTGAGTCATCACCATCAGCTTGTCTGTTGGAAGAGTTTTAGTAATGCTGAGTCATCACTATCAGCTTGTCTGTTGGAGGAGTTTTAGTAATGCTGAATCATCACTATCAGCTTGTTTGTTGGGAGGAGTTTTAATCATGCTGAATTCTCACTATAGACCCTGAGGGAGTTTTAATAATGCTGAGACATCGTTATTGGATCTTCTGTTGAAAGTGCTTTAATAATGACAAACTCGCTCTGTAAACTCTGGGAGAGTTTTAATAATGCTGAGTCATCACTATCAGATCTTCTGTTCAAGGAGTTTTAATAATGCTGAATTCTATAGACTTTGGGTTGTTTTAATAATGTCAGCTCTTCTGTTGGAGGAGTTTAAATTATGTAGAGGCATCACTATCCTTTCTTCTTTCTTCAGATGGAAGTGCTTTAATAATACCGACCTCTCTCTGTAAACTCTGGTGGAGTTTTAATAATGCTGAGTCATTACAATCAGCTCTTCTGTTGAGTGGAGTTTGGTAATGTTGAAATCTCACTATTGTCTGCAAGAGAGTTTGAATAATGCCATCTTCACCATTATCTCTTCTTATGTGGGGGAGAATTTTAGTGTTGAGTTATTTCTTGCTGCTCTGCTGTTGTGAGAGTTTTAATTGTGACCACTCTTTAAAATCAACATTTGGGGTTGGGCCAAGGAGTTTTTTAAAACTGCCCAGTCCTCACTATTGACTCTGCTGTTGTGCGAGATTTAATCATACCACCCCTCACTATCAACTGTCGGGGAGTTTTACCAGTACTGATTCTTCACTGTCACTTTGCTGTTGTGGATTTCTAATAATGCTGAGTCATCACTATTGACTTTGTTGCTGGGAGAATTTTATTTGTGTCAAGTCATCACTATCGTCTCTGCTGGTGAGGGAGTTTTCATAGCACTCTCTTTCACCATCAACTCTGTTACTAGGAGTTGTAATAATCCAAAGTCATCACTATCACTCTGCTACTGGGGAGTTGTAATAGTGTTGAGTCGTCACTATTGACTCCGGCAGTTGGGGTCGTTTTTATAGCGCTGTGTCCTCATCATCATCTCTGCTATTGGGAAGTCGGAATAATGCAGCCTTGTTACTGTACACTCTGTGGTTTGGAGGCGTTTTTGGAGTGATAATACTTAACAATGAGCTCTGCAGCTCTGGAGTTGTAGAATGCTGAGTCATCACTATCGACTGATGTTGGGGAAGTTTTCAAAGCACTGTGACTTCATCATCGCTGCCGTTGCAGGATTTATAACATTGCTGAGTCGTCGTCATCAGCTGCTGCCGGGGGAGTTTTAATTAAAATGACAAGTCATCCCTATCAGTCATGCAGTTCGGGATTTTAAATAATGCTGAGCCATCAATCTCAACCCTGTTGTTGTGGAAATTTGTGTCAGTCACCACAATCAACTTTTTGCTGGGTTATGAATAAAACATATACATTTGTAAACTAAAAACAGTTTTTTGTTTCCTGGCAAATGTCTCCCTTCAGAACGGCTGCCTCGATAACGCCGCAGACAGGATTCCTCCACTATTGCCAAGCCAAGCCTTGGGCAGCCCTAATTGACTCCTTGGAAGGAGATGCTTAATGCGGCAAACAAGGTTATCTGTGGGCGGGAAGCAGGAAGCTTCGGGACTCCCATCGTGGCCCACTCTATTTAGGTTTGGGGGCTGTTTGATACCAAAGAACAGGCTTTTTAATGTACATCTGTCAATTCAAATCCAATCACAAGTTTGGAGACACCGCCTTGAAGATCCAGAGCGGTCATCCGATCTTGGCGCGCTACAAGGCCGCGCGCATTAGGGCATCTCAGCGAGAGGAAGCCAAGGGCCAGCACGAGAGGACAGGTTCGGGTTTCAAGCCGCAATAAGTGTGAATATGGCCTCAATTTAATAAAGGCTCCTAATGCTCCTTGCCCGGGCTTAAATTTCCTACAATTGGTCTTGGAAGGGGGACTTGTTTTCCAATTACGGCCACTATAATCCGCTTACGCCCTCAACGTCTCCTTTAAAGATGTCTTGATGCGATGGAGTGGTCCACCTCTCAGATGTGTGTTCCTTACTGCCCCGAAGAAACAAGACAACAGTTTACATCTTTCTGAACCTGATCCGAGCTGCTGATTTAAAAATCCATACGGGCAATCAAATTTCCCTGAAAATATATACACACAAGTCTGCTCTGAGGTGCCTAAAATGAAGTAAATGTAGTTTTCGGAGACAGGAAGAAGGCTGGGTCTTGGAGGGGAGCGATCCCCCGCGCAAATGGGCTATGGCTGAAACCAAGCTGGGAAGACATCCTTCCCCGGGGACCTTCTAAGAGGCCGGGAAGGCCGGCGCTGCAGATGAGGAATGTTTGTGTGATTTCTTTTGAGCAGACTGCATTAAATATTCAGGGCCATGGGAGGCGGGATCGCCTTACAAGACTCTTGTGTTTCTGGTGTATCGACTGACAGGTGCTATAAACATACACAGGCAAACATGGCGTCGCCGCTGCAGTGGTGGGGGCCGGAAGTGGCACGCATTGTCCTTTACCCCGCCCCTCTTGCTTCAGACCTGCCCTCAGTCATTGGAGAACGCCGGTGCCATATGGATTCAGTCAGAAAAATGAGGGATTGAGTTAGGACGATGCCAGGGCTCTGTTACTCAGGGGTCGTCCACGATGACCTCAGAAGCGGGTCCCTGATACTGTGACCTCTGACATCTCCCCGAACTATCCGGCTTATCCTTGTAATGCAAGGAGCTTCTGAGTAAACCTCTTTCAGCTCAATGTCCTGTGTTTGTTTTTGAGTAAAACGTGCTGAGCAATCAGATTTCTGATAGATACTTGTAACCACAGATTCCTCACTTTAGAATATGCCCAGGAGTGAGACTGGACCCGGAAGAGGTAAAACAGCATTGCTGCCATGCGCCAGTAGGGGGCGTCATGCGGCTCCACGCTGACTTCGTTCCACTCTAGAAGTGACAACGATCAAGCAGGATATAAGCTGCACCTCTGTGCGTTCATGACCGTTCCCGTCCTTCTGCACCTTCGTACTCTGATCTAGGTTCTCACCAGGGCACAAGTCCTAAAAAAAGAAGTGGGGGGACGCTGACGTCATGACAGGAAGTGACGTCACGAAAGGTGGCTTGCACTCAGTTGCAGTTCATAGTTATCGAGCTCCAGGTAAAATAAGTCTAGACCTCCGGTTGGTCAATGTCAGCTGTTTACTGGAGAGATATTCCTATTCTTTTTGGGACTTAGTTGGTGAGATCTTGCCGGTAGTCCAAGAGGAATTTCAGGCC
The DNA here is from genome assembly GCF_964263255.1 of Lissotriton vulgaris. NCBI lineage: Eukaryota > Metazoa > Chordata > Amphibia > Caudata > Salamandridae > Lissotriton > Lissotriton vulgaris. Next base: position 37,732,976 of record NC_141697.1, read on the forward strand.
AACCTGGCTCAAGCCATTTAAGATGGTTGGAATGTAGCCAAATATGTCATCCATTTAGGACTGGACACCCCTGACTGCTTGGGCAAGGAAATCAGAACTAATGTGATGCTTCCAAGTCATGCTTTGATGTGATACGCAGGCTTCTCAGGGACATGCGAACCTTGGTGACAGACACGCTGGTCAATGGATCCCAACTGTTTGGTGAGAAAACCAATTGGAACACTATAAGGAGAATCAGGCCGCATTGGGATCTATAGGCCTTTCTGTCCCTGTGAGACATTACCCTCAAAAGCTCTGCCCCTTTCATGGCTGCTCCAAAGGGTGGGCGTACTGGGGATGCCAATGCTCACCGCCCCCACAACATGCTACCCAGTCCTTTCAGGGGTGGAAGTCAAGCTGGCAATGTCCAGTCCACCAGGGTCAGTGAGCTTCCCAGTCCTGCACCCCTCTGGCATCAGCCTCCCACTAGTTTAGTTTGCCCTTAGTGCATACGACCACCCAGTGGAAGGCAGGAGCAGGCATTTCCTATGACGGTGGCAAAATATTCATGCAATAGGTGGGCCCTTCAGAATGTTCGACAAGGCGATGCCCTGCCATTCCTTTTGAACCTGCCACATCTTCCACCTACATCAGAGCATCCTTGAGAGGGGCACCTGGGTATCATGCTCCAAGACGCGCTAGCTGTTTTAGGCAAAGGAGCCATAGGGACTGGTTGTTTTTCTAGTTATTTCCTCTATGACTGACTGTTGAAGGTCGACTCGCCATAGTCAGTCGTAGACCACCTCCAGATGATAGTGAACCTCTTTATGTTATTGGGGTTCAGTAACAACATGTCAAAGTCATGCCTGACTCCTTCAGAGAAGCTCCCTTTCGTTGTAGCCGTCCTGGATATGGTGCATTTCGGGCCCTCCATCCACCACAAGTCTAGGACAATCAGGCTATGACCACGATGTTTCAGGCCCAGTGCCGGGTCTCAGCGAGAGCAGCTTAGAGACTTCTAGGCCTCATGGCTTCTTGTATCTTCTTGCCCAGAAGCCGAACAGGCGCCAAAGGCAAGCCCGTCTGCGCCCGTCCGCGACCGACCGGGGCCAGGGGCCACAACCGCTGGTCAAACCTCTCCCATACGGTACTCCTCCAAAACCCTCCTTCAACTACGAGGCCACACCAATGATCCTTGTCTCACATCCTGGGACCCCACCTCCCAACACTTCAACTATCCACATTGTATGTTTCGAAGTCACTCTCCCACACCCCCCCCTCGTTCCGCATGTTTCTGCTTAATTGCAGATCCCTCCCCAAACATGCTATTGAAATATCCCTGCTGATCTCGGACAAAGACCCCGATGCCATATTCCTTACGGAAACTTGGCTCAAAACTGACTCTGACCCCGATGTTATCCAAGCTCTCCCTGCTGGATATCAAATACTCCGAGCTGACAGCCCTTTAGGAAAAGGAGGCGGCATTGCCATCATTTATAAAAATCGTTACACATGCCGCTCCTCCCCAATTAACCTACCAAGCTGCGAACATCTCACCTTCTCGCTGGACTTCTCCCCACCTGCACATTTTCGGGGACTCTTATTTACTGACCACCTGGCACTCCGACCAACTTTATAAACCAGCTTGCCCCAGAGGTAGCCAGTGGTATCTGCTCCTCACCTAATTATACCTTATTAGGTGACCTAAATGTGCACCTGGACGACCCCTTGGATTCAGCAGCTACTGAACTCCGCAATAACCTACTACTACTAGATCTCTCCCAGCTAGTACTGCAACCCACTCATGAAAAATGTTACCTTCTGGATCCTATCTTCAGTAACTGCACTCATCTTACAGTTGATCCACCCATCACCCTTCCATGGACGGACCACTTTCTGATCCCATTTTCTTGGGCACCATTAGGCTATCGCCCCTCACCACCCTTTGCCCCCAGCAGAGACCGTAAATGGTCACAACTCAACACTAACTTATGGACATCCACACTGGAATCCTCTGTCCCTCAGAACATCCCTGATCCGATCGTCAGCAATGACAACTTCAATACCTGGATCACTACCTCTTTAGACCTTATCATCCCATTCAAGGACATTCAATCCATACAGAGACTAAAAAATGCCCCTTGGTACTCCCAAAACCTGCGCACTCTCAAGAGAGATTGCAAGAGACTGGAACGGAAATGGCGCCTTGATTATTCCGACACCAGCAAAACTGAATACCGGGCGTCTATAAAATCCTATAAAACCGAGATAAAAAAAGCTCAAGCCAGCTTCTTCGAAAATAAGATTATCGAAGCAGCATCAAAACCCAAGGAGATTTATCAGATCGCCAAAAACTTGCTCAAACTCCCTGACAAACCACCAGATCCTCTGACCGCTCAAACCCGTTGCAATGAACAGGCTGACTATTTTCATAATAAAATAGCCATGATTTACTCCTCCTTTCCCCCTCCCCCTCACTCCCTTCCAGAACAGCAGTACACCAGACCCCCCCCCTTCCACCTTTCTGGATACCTTTCCACCGCTGGAGCCTACCAATTTAGACTCCATAATTCTCCAGGTAAAATCTGGATCTCCTAGCGACCCAGCCCCAGCTCGCTTTCTAAAAACTATAACGCCCATCATTCTCCCCACCATCCAGAACCTGATCAATAACTCTCTCTCAGTAGGGCTTGTTCCCCCGAAGTGGAAACAAGCTACAGTCAAAGCCCTTCTGAAGAAACTAAATCTAGATCAGATGAACCCGGGAAACTACTGCCCGATCTCTCTACTATCGTGGATAACTAAAGTCGCAGAAAAGTACGTGAATCAGTGCCTCGTCGAATTCCTGGAAACAAACAACTCCCTGGACACCTCACAGACGGGGTTCCACCCCATGCACGGAACTGAAACTGCTTTACTAGCAGTAACAGAGGGAGCTAGAAAGATCGTGGATGAGGGTGGCACTGCGACCATTGTCTTACAGGACCTCAGTGCCGCTTTCGACACTGTGAATCATGACATCTTACATCACAGAATGTCAGAACTAGGGATGACCTCCACTGCGGCAGCATGGCTCCATTCCTTTCTTTCTGACCGCTCCTTCCGAGTCTGTGAGGGCAATATCACCTCGCCCAGCAAACCTCTCAGTTGTGGGGTTCCCCAAGGTTCATCCTTGAGCCCCACGCTGTTTAACATTTACATGCTCCCCCTCGCAGAAATAATACGTCCTTTCGGCATTCAAGTCGTGTCCTATGCCGACGACACACAACTGGTGGTCACCCTGACTCATCCCTCTTCTCACTCTCGCGATCTCAGAGGCTGTATGGAAGCAGTATGCACCTGGATGAGCCAGTCCTACCTAAAGCTCAACGGCGATAAAACCGAGCTAATGGTGCCGGGTAACTCCCCCTAAAAAGCCATTGACTCTCTGTGACCCCCAGCACTAGGCCCAGCCCCCCCCAGCCAGGGATACCATCAAGAGTCTGGGCATCTGGCTGGACAGTGCATTAACATTCGGCCACCAGGCAACTAAACTAGCAGCCACCTGCATGAGTATTAATAGACTCATACGAAAGATCCTGCCGCTCCTCCCCTTCAAGGCCAGACAGATCTTGGTCCAGGGTCTAATCCTCTCCCGGCTCGACTTCGGAAATGCCCTATACTTAGGAGCCCCCGAATCCACCCTGAAAAAACTGCAGGTTATTCAAAACTGCGCTGCTCGTACCCTCCTGCGCATTCCCCGCCGGCAATCAGTGAAAACTGAACTAAGAGCCCTCCACTGGCTGCCAGTAAAAGATAGAGTCAACTTCAAAAGCATGTGCATCGCCCACCGTGCCTACTGGAGGAAAGGAGCAATCCTTAATCACACCCTGATCACCCCCTACCACCCTAACAGGCAGCTAAGGTCGACCCTCGCCAACCAGGTCATCATTCCCAGGTTCAAAAGAGAAAGAAGTGGCGGTAGAATGTTCTCAACAAACGTGGCAAGGCTCTGGAACTCCCTTCCTTTATCCATCTGCTCAGAACCAAACATCCTGTTCTTCAGAAAAAAATGTAAAACCTTTTTTTTCAGCAGATAACTTGACACACCCCACCCATCTGTATTCGGATACTAGCAGCCCATCCCGACGTTGTTCGGGAGCAATCAGGCTTCAGGGCCCCCGCCCACCCCGACATTGTCCGTGGGTCCCCCGGAGCGTACCCGCGGCCGCTTTACCTACCTCAGCCGCCGCTCCTCCCCGCGCTCCTGAGTTCACCGCTCCTCCCCGCCTGTCCGCTGCTCCTCACCACTCCTCCCCGCCTGTCTGCAGCTCCTCCCTGCCTGTCCACCGCTCCTCCCCACCTGTCCACCGCTCCTCCCCGCCTGTCCGCCGCTCCTCCCCGGGCTCATGTCCGCCGCTCCTCTTCGCACTCTTGTACGCTGCTCCTCCCCGCGCTCCTGATGTCAACACGCACGTCGCGGCCGGCGCTACTTCCAAGGGACTACTTTTTTTTCGGAAATGTTTTAAAGTACGTATATTTTTTGTTTATATAGCCTATGTCCATCTGCAGACCCTTGGATTGGTGCTGTGGTTCCAGAGTTTACCCGCCTCAAAGGTTCAAAGTTCTCTCTTTAATTTAGTAGTATAGATGGTGCTTGGCGCGCCCCGCGCGCGCAGATGTCTGTGCAAGTGCTTGTCTTGAGGGTGGGGCTGGTGACTATTGTCATGCGCAGAAGCGCAATTAAAAGTGCGCGTCAGGCTTGTGAGGTTGGCATCCCACCCAGGCCCCAGCCACCAGCCACAGTTTCTACAGAAAGAGACCGTCATGGTCACAGTGCAGCACCCCAGGCCATAATTTAATTATTGCCCCGCTGCCAGGGTAGCCGGCCTTGCCCTCTCTTCGGCTGCCCGCTCGGCGCTGGTGCCTGCCTGCCTCTGAAGCTGCAGCAGGCCACCCAGGCCTCGGGTGAGTCTGTCAGGTATACTAAGTGGTAGATAATCAGGTGAAGCCAAAGGGTGTGTTACATACACACAGAGTACAGACACAGAGATCCCAAGTGGAGATGCACACAGACATAACAACGCGGCTCTGAACACACCCGCGCGTATCTACATAAGGCAATGCACACAGAGAGACTGAACTAATACTAAAAATGCACCGACAGATGTCCAGAGTAGTGATTGCACACGGCACACAGCCATGCTTAAAAGAAGGCTAGGCATGGAGATGCATGTTAGCAGAATTATTAAGTACATGCAGTGCAGTGCCTTCACCCTGATGGACAAAACATTCCATGTCCATTTGAAGTGAAACTCAAAGTTTAAAGGTGCAAGAGTCAAGACCCATGCCAGCCGGGATATGACCACGCGCAATCTGGCACCCGAATCTCCTTCGCCCCCTGCCCAGAGCGCACGCAGCATCCCCCACCTTGCAGAGGAGTAGTGGGCCCCACGCCCACGGAGGCTCCCGAGGGGCTTTGGCCCCTTCTTGTGTTATTAATTCTACCTGCAAGCCTCGAGCTTCTTTTGTGTACATCAATGTGTTTTGTACGTTTAATCCTCGTGTTCCTCGCGTCCGTCCAGCCTGACACCCAGTCTCGAGGCATGCAAATAACTTTGAATAAGATGCCCTTATTTCAGACGGGAGAAAGGGGCCATTATACTCTTTTCATCTCTTACACAGATTATGCCCTGGCATTTGCGCCAGCAGTTTTCGGAAAAGAGAGTTTAAAAACACTGCTCTCAATGCTTGCAGGGGGGAGGTGGGGGCCGGGGGGGGGTTAAAAATAAAGTAAAGAAAGCTTACCTGACGGCCTGGGTCCGCGCCACCTCTCCTGCCGAGTAGGGGTCCTGCGTTTGCACTTCTGATGTCACCACGCACGTCCCGGCCGGCGCTACTTCCAAGGGACTACTTTTTTTTGTTTGTAAATTTTTTAAAGAACGTATATATCTTTTTTTTATATAGCCTATGTCCATCTGCAGACCCTGACAATTACAACGATGTATTGGGTGTGTGGATTGGCGCTGTGGTTCCCGAGTTTACCCGCCGCAAAGGTTCAAAGTTCTCTCTTTATAATAGTAGTATAGATAGCGCTGGGACGCCTACGGGTAACTATTGCGCTTTATAAAAACCCATTCCATTCCATTCCCAATGGCTATGCCAGGTGGGATTTGCAGACTTTCCAATGGAACAAGAAATCTCAGTGTGCCCAGCACCAGGGGAACCTCTCGGATTTGGAGGAGAGTGCAAAAGACCTGCAGCGGTGGCTACTCAACCACAATTTGACTAGTGGCAAACCCCTCTTCCTGGCCCACCCAGAGCTGACTGTGGGGATGCATGCATTGGTGCTGAGTTGAGGGGGGCATTTGGGAAGGATGGAGATCAGAGGACTATGGCCTCTGTTGGAGACCGGACTCCATATCAACCTGTAGAATTAATGGGCTATTTACCTGGCTCTGAAAGACTTCCTACTGTCCATCAAGGGGAGGCTGACTCAGGTTCTCAACAACACCGCCATCACCATGTGGTACTGCGACAAGCAGGGCAGGGTGGGGTCCTGGGTACTGTGCCAGGTGGCTTTTCAACTCTGCAGTTGGCAGTGGTCGTGAACCACCTGGCAGTATCATTGAACGCCAGGGCGGACACAGTGGCATAGCCAGCGTGTCATGGCTCCTTGCGCAAGGAAATAGTTCCCCTGAGCCCTGATTGTACTGTCAGATACAGCAATAATCATGATTCAGTTGGCCCTGGGCCCCTTGGCCTCAGTGCCACTGCACGTGCTGCACCAATGGAAATTATGCCCCTGGACAGACAAAACTCAGCCGTCGGTGCCTGGCGGTTCACGAGTGGTAATTGCATACCAAAGTGGCACCAGGAATCATCTAGCAATGGGGAGAATCCTGGCTAGATCTTATCCCCATCGTCTAGAATGTGCAATGTCAAAATGTTGGCATGCTGGAGTTTCCAAGAAGGCTCTCTCTCGGAAACGCACTCTAGAGAGAGTGAAGCGCAGCACTCCTGCACACATTGCTGCCTCTCCTGACCACAGTTCTGAAGAAGATTAGGAAGGACCAGACCCAAGTCATCCCAGTGGCTTCTGATGTGGCAAGGAAAGGGTGGCATGGGGATCTCCTGGACATGAGCACCAGTCCTCTGAGCAGGGTACCACTGATGGACGACCTCCTGTCGCAGCAGCAGGACAGAGTCCTGCACACAAACCTGCACAACCTGCACCTCCAGGCATGGAATTTGAGTGACAGCAGTTGATTGCATTTGACCCTCCTCGTAAAGTTGTGGCTGTCTTCCTTGCTGACAAGTGTCATTCTACAAAGACTTTATACACTGGGTGCTGGGACATGTTTGTAGCCTATGTGGCACCCACAATGAGGACCCATTACAGGCAAAACTATTGAATATCTTGCTGTTTATCTCTGACGTGCAGTGGCGCCATTAATGGTTATTTGTTGCTTAATTCGGCCTTTTCCATATTTTCCGGACCTACCATCTCAGTTCGAATCACCTGTTGTGGTAGGGTTCTAAAAGGTTTGACTCGCATGTTTGCTCCCAAACCCTTTGCAGTGCCACAGTGGGGCCTCAATTTAGTCCTCACTTTCCTAAAGTGCACGCATTTCGAACTGATGCAAAGCTGTTTCTTATGTCTCCTGATTCTGAAGACTGTTCCTTGCCATGGTAACTTCAGCTTGTGGCAAGTGAACTTAGTGCAGCCATCTTATACCACCTTTTCTCCAGATAAAATGGTGTAGAGAGCCAGGCTGGCCTTTTTGCTAAAGATTGTCACTACTTTTCACATTGGGCAATCCATCATCTCCCAGAGTTGTTTGCTCCGCCTCATCCCTCGAAGGAGGAGGAGAGACTCCATCAGCTGGAGCACAGAAAGGCCATGAGCTTCTACATCAATTGCACCACCGATCATTGGGTGGGTGGTAAGTTATTTATGAGGTTCTTTGGGGCAAAAGTTGGCAAGGCTGTGCATAAATGGACTCTGTCATGGTGTATAGTCCTCTGCACACGGATCTGCTATGCACAGGCCACGAAACAGCGTCTGGAAGCAGTGAGGGCCCAATCTGTGTTGGCTAAGGCTGCTACCACCGTGCTGGCATTTGGGGTGCCTTTGATTGACATCTGTCAGGCGAAGCATGGTCATCGGGGAACACGTTCATGAAGCACTTCTGCTGTGATAGCCAGGTCCAATGGGAAAGGCATTTTGGCCATTCCCATCCTATAGGACTTTTTGGCCCGAGCCATTCCACAGACTGACCCTCTGGTGAGTAGGGGTGGGCGGAATTTGCGTAATCGCTTTACGCAAATCTCCGTGAACCGGTAAAAAATCTCTGCGAACACGCAGAAATTCGACGTAATTGCTTGTTCACCATGCTTTTTTACTGTTTGCAATCGTTGTTTGCGTGCTCGAGGGGAAAATATCTTGCGAACACGCATTTGAGAACGCGAACAAGTAAAAAATTTGGCTAAGTCGCGGAATGTAGAATTTTGTGCAATTTCGTGTTCTACGCGGACCGTGAAATAACCCAAATTCCGCAAATTCCGCGAACGGAACGGAATTTACCGCCCAGGCCTACTGGTGAGATGAGCAAGCTGCGGTTAGAAGTATCCTTCAAAAGAACAAGTTACTTACTGGTGCTAATGGTCTTTCTGGTGGATACTCTATCTACCCGCAGATCCCTCACCGTCCTTCTGCCTTCCTCTTCCGTGGAATGGTGTCCTTTCCAATCTGAAAAGGTCTCACGCTAGGAATCTGTACACTGGTATTGCGGATTATTGTTGGGCTCCACGTCCGAGGGCGTGGACAGAGTACAGAAAGAAACTGACATCGGCACGCCAAGATGGCACTTATATGTGGCTACGTTCATCACTTCTGGGGTGGGAATAAGTCTGGGACAGAGCAGCACAACAACACCTACCAGCATACGGGAGCAATGTTGTTTTAAAACTTCTAGATCCACTCTGGCGCCTTAAATATTCAGAAGGTGAGGACTCTGCAGTCAGAAACATCATTACCGAAGGTAAGTAACTTGCTTGTGTGTGTGCTAGATGGGATCTTTTGATAGAAGAAGAGTGGAGGGCACTAATTCTGTAACACAGAACTAGAATCTTTATCTGTCAGTACACAAATGTTCTTAAATCAAGATTCTATCTCAATGTGTTTAATATTTTTGAAGTTGAATATAAATTATGCAAATTGAATTTGAATATGAATTCAAAGATTGACCTGTTGCATTGTTGAATTTGGTCTTCTCTAAATGATTAGCGGGTTAATATAAATGTAACACACCTCAGGGTATTTCAGTGTTAGGAGAGACCAGAACATTTCATGCGTCTCTTTAACCGCAACTTCCCCACCCGCGGGCCTGTGACCACTTTTGTGCTAGTTGTAAGGATAGAGGTACATGCTGGTGTGCTAGGTGCCAGGGGGCAGAGTACACCCCGCTAAAGAGCAGCATGTGTTGTCCTCACTCAAGATGTCAGATATACACTTGATTGAACAGTGGTAGCGATTTCATGAAGATAAGGACTGTTTTATTAGGTATAAACAGTACATGAACAATAAGGGCCCGATTCACAAAGGTAAAGTTAGACTTTTGTTCTAAGTTCAGACCAGTAGTCTCTGTTTACTACTTTTCGGTATTCACAAAGGTAAGTTACGAGTAGTATCTTTACCACTGCAGGGTTTCCGCACTCGTGGTAGACTTTCCACACTCGGAGCAGAATGTCTGCACTCGGGATAAACTTAAACGAAAAGTTTGTGAATCATGTCCTAAGAGTCTATTGACAAGCGTCCTTGCACTCCTGGGACCACCCCAAAGTTTTACAGGGAATGAATTCTGTGACCATGTGCCTGTAAGGCAGTTCCTGCCTCAATGAGAAAAACCACGGCGATGTACCCACAGCAATACAAAACAGTATCACCCCATAGAACCTGTTTGCCTATCTGTGTACCATTCGCCGGTTCACAAGCAGGAGAGTGATGGCCAAACCACAGGTCCTGAAATGTATGTTTCAATAATCTTGTACCCTCTATGGAGACTGGCAACTTTGGAAACCTGTAAGAACACCCATGTTCCCCTCTGTCTTACTCATGAGATTTCGCAATCTTTAGTACGTCATCCAAACAGACCATCCAGTGCCCTGAAGCAGACCAGCGAAACGTGTTGGTGCACTGCAAAATCGCCATAACATGATAGTGGAGAATACACCTTGCCCTTTTACCAGTGCAAACCCCCATATTTACCTGTCCTCCTCTTGGGTTTTTGCGGGGGTGGTGCCCAGTGGTGGTGAATCTACAGTGAAAAGTAATTTTATGATGATTGTAGATCTTTTTCTGCACTCTCAGTCAGGGCAGGGTTGGGGCGGGCCCAGGCGAGCACCACAAAGGTCACACAATGGCTCCCCAGGGGCATTAGTTCCAGTTCTGTACAATGTAAAGCGCCTCAATGAAGCAGCATCCAAGCGCTTAGTGGTGTCCAAGTAGAATCAGATCTCCCAAACAAAGAGATCTTTAGATTTTACTGGGAGATAAACAGGCTTTGATGCTGCTTCATGTCAGACAGGAGGAGGGTACAGAGGTGAGCCTCTTCCACCGGCACTTACCTAACCCCCAGACGGCTCCTGCGAATCAAAGAATAGGGCAAAAACTTTTAGTTTTTGACCGAAGGATAAAACTTCTCTTCACAATTGAAAGACAGGCACATGATATAAACGATCATTGTGGGACACAATAAAGGCTACTCAGACAACTGTATTCAATGAAAGTATTAGAATGAAACAAGGGCATACTACTCATGTAAAACCTAAGGTTATCCATTATAATGTGACTATTCCCATAGTGAACCTGTCCCCCTGGTAATCGAAGAGTGAAGCTGCCCAGGAAAAGGTGAGTGTTGGATGTGCTAGCTGTGAAATATCTGAAATCTGACCACATTCGAATAAAGGGGGAGGCCAAGAGCACTGGCCGGGGGTCGAAGAGGCTGGACAGTACCTGAGGCGCACAGGTTGGACGGCTTCAGCCAGAGGTCGCTTGGATGCTTACCCTGCTGTCGAGTGATGCAGTGAGACACCTGCATCTCCTCGACCTTCCAGTGTCCTGACCACACCCTTGGATGGTCCTCTCTTCCTCTTGGAGACACAGAGAGGTCCACTGTCCAGGCCAGCCCACGAGGCAGGCACCTTTGCACCGGAAGTCCATTAACTAGGCCAGCCTACAGAAGATGCATCTTTCCACCAGCCCACAGGAAATGCACCTTTGCACTAGGGAGGCACATTTTTCACCCAGCAGACATGAGCTGCACCTGTGGCCCTTGGGGTTGACAGGTTTGCCAGATGCACAATTCATGTCATGCGAAAAAATCAATCAATCAGAATTTATAAAGCGCTGTTGTCAAAACCTTTGTTTTCTTTTGTCATCACAATGTTATGCATCTGAAGTGCTTTTATACTCGGTTCTTGGTAGTCATTTTCTTCGGTGGACCTGTTACAAATAAAGATGTCTCCTTGGTTGACAGGTCCCCAAGGTTATATGATATAGATTTACTGAAGAGGTTGTATCTTGATGTGCAGGTTACAGGTAATAGGTGGACCAGGAGCCGCATCCTACTGCACAGCCCACTCTCTCCAACTGACCCTCTCCCGGGCCAGGCCCTCCTCAACATTCCATTCCATCACACACTCTGGCTGAGCAGCAGGTAACAGGGAACATAGAGAAAGAACGCATTGCACTTAAATTAGGATCTAACACGCCCCTACAAGCAACCTTTCTTATCCAGGGAAGTGCACCACTACCCTTTTAACTTTAAAGGGGCCATCCGGTGCAAAGGTCTTTAATCAGCCGCATCTCTAGCATCAGCAACAGGCATTCCCCAATGCTGCTTGTTTGATGACGTCTGCTTTGGTTTGGGGATATATGTTGACGTCAGTCACCAGATGGTGGACTGGGTCGGATGCTCAGCTGGACCTTTGAGAGGTTTTAGAAGAAGAAGAGACGCAAACAAATCACCAGCGAGGAAGGGCTGGGGTTAGCCTAGGGCAAGCCACCTTGAAGCAGGAGAAAAGGGGGGCTGTGTATTGTATTCAACGGTTCCCCAGAGCAGATGCTCACCAATACTATCGATGAAAGGAGTGCTTCCTATGGAAGGCTGTAGATGAAAGGAGGCATCGAAGAGTTAGGATGAAGAAGTGAATCCAGGCTGAAAAGGTCACCGGAAGGGGAGTGAGTGCTGGACACATAAACAATGCGCACAGGATGTGCGGTCTTCAAGGAGGCCCACCCGCCAATCAGATCCGTGGATGTCGCTGCTGTCAATGTCAGGAGGGCCTGGGGCGGGCTTCGGTGGGTCTTTGTCCAGAGAGTTATTGTTAATTCTTTATCTGCACTGGAAAGATGAACATCCCCCGCGCACGCAGCTCCGGATAATCTAAGCTGCATCTTGAGGTTCATTATGAGCTTTTAGGTCCCTCCGGTTGTAAATGAAAAGGGTGGTATTTTATGGTGAAATATGTGCATGGGTGTGAGTGTGTGTGTGTGGAAGGTTCCAGCCAGAGAGATAACAAGTTATTATTCACCGTGCGATAAAAAGTGTAACACGAATCGGTGAGGAGAGAAGAGAAGCTCCTGAAAACAGCCTCTCATGGGCACTTGGACTTATTACAGAGATAAGCACCTCCATTATTTGTTTACACTGTAATAAGAAAGCTGTGCGTGCAGTGGAAGACCCACAACTGAGCATCTAAGCAGCCTCCCCAGCTCACATGGAGTGTGAGAAGTATCCCTGGAAGGGACGGGTGTTTGGAAGTACTGACCTGCAGGGTGTAAGTACACATAGTAAAATCTCTCAGGGAAAATACACTAACAGGGCAGGTTACTCCACCACCCCTACGCCTATCCCTTGACAACGGTACCTCTGGAGACTAAACTGCGACTCAACTATTAGGGGAGAAGATGTAGCGTAATGGCCAGGGCGGTCGATCTCAAATCTGGGGAACCGGGATCGAGTCTCGGCAAAAACACTCAACATCCTGTGATTCTGGGCAGAGCACTTAGGGCCCCATTAGGATGGCGGGACGATCGCCCCCACCGGGCCGGCGGTAGACACCGCCGGCCCAGCGGGGGCGATCCACTCACCATCCTTGCAGAAATGACCCTCCGTCATGTTGCAATGGCTGGGGGGTCTGCGGCAGGTGGAAAGGACCGGGTTCAATATGGTGGCGGTGTCTGATAGACACCGCCAGCCATATTACAATGTGGCTTTGGAAATGCCTTTTGCTGCCACGGAAAGGCATGCAGAGTCTGCTTGTGGGGCCCGTTGCGGGCCCCCAGGGACCCTGTGGGGTTGGACGGTGCACATGGGAGGTACCCCCCTGCATTTCAATGTACAACATGACAGGCACCTCGCGGTGCCTGTCAAGTTGTGCATTGAAAGGCACAACATGCATTTTTGGCATTGCGGCAGGCAGCGCATTCAGCACCGCCCGCCGCAAATGTTAAAAATGTGTGATGCGCTCGCCAGTGTGGCGGGCGCATCCTAATGGGATGTACGGGACCGCCGCACCCTTAGCGGGTGATCCCATTTCCTTTGTCCGCCCGCCATACTAATGTGCCCCTTAATCTCTCCATGCCTAGCAAAAATGAATGTGTCCTTGTGTAATGCAACTGGTGCTCATGTAAAGTGCTCTGATACCTTCGGGTCAAGTTTGCGCGATATAAAACTATGAGAAAAAAAAATCCTCTATGGCTTTTGACTGAGTTGTCCAGCCCTGTTTAATGCCCATCAGTGCCGGCTTCCTTACATGTAAAGAGTGGACTGTCTTCTATAAGTACTGTGTGTGTATAAGCATTCGAATGGGGCGTGTCTCGGGGTACTCGCACTACGCCTGATGAAGGTAGGGAGAGGGGAGATGGACTGGCTTCACTCCATCAGACCTGGCACTATAAAGAACACCCTGACTTGTCACAGTGTGTTACAAAGGAGGGCAACTCGACACCCCCGTGCGAGCTTGGGCAACAGATCGACCAAAGTCAATGGCCAACAAGGAGCTCATTCATAAACTAGGAGTGTACTTAATGTACTTAGTCCAGATATTGAGGCATCTATGATATACGACGCATTGAATCGAATCATAAGATTTAAATGCAATTAACCATATTAAAGCTTATACACAAATCAATTGAATAGGATGAACTATTGTCTTGGCTGATATGTTTTTGGATAGAACGCCGCGGGCAGGCACTGTGCAAGTCTTGCTTCTAGAGCGAGTCAAAGAAGAGAGGATGAGGCTGAAAGACAAAAATCAAGTGTTCAGCATCATTTATATCTTAATCCCGGGGCCATTTCTACCAACAACCTGCAGAACACTAACAAGAGCCGGGAAAGGCTTTAATTGTTCAGGTTTGTGAAATATTTAGTTTGTTTTGCGAGTGGACACTGACCCCAGCTCGACTCTAGTGAATAACCATGTACTAATTTGCACAAACAAACTATGGTACATTTCCTCTTCTTTTGTGAATATCATAAAATATATAGCAAAAAATTCCGTATACCGTTTTTGAGGCTTAGAAATCTACGGCTTTGTATCCAAGCATATAATTTTTTATTGCCATTACTAATTGACGAAACGTGTGGTCACGTGAGGTCAATGATTTTAGATTAATTTTAGTGTGTTGATGAATTAGTACTCGCCTCTGTTTTAATCTCGGTTTTATTCGTCCTAGCCTGTTTTTATCCAGATTGTTGGTCATTAATATCCCAAACGTGATAATTTTACATATTTTGCTTGCATGTTTTAATAAATTGAATGTATTCTATTGCCCTTTTTGCATATGTCTTGCATGCTTTTATAATAAAAAGGGTGAACAAAATACAGGCGCACAAAAACAAAGCTATTGCATGCACTTTATACATATTACTAAAGGAAAGTGCATTTTTTGACACGGTTAGCCCCCTCTTTTTGCTTGATTTCTGATGTAATTTCAAAACGTAAATGCACTGACTCCCTGCTAACCAGGTTCCCAGTGCCAGATCACCTTTCCCTAAAACTGCACCACTATTGGCACAACTGTTGTTTCCTCTGTAAGCCACCAGTACCCTGGGAATGGGGATGAAAGAAGGTCGTCCAAGAACCCCTCACCCGGCAGTGCTTCTATCACAGGCTGTGCGGCTTGGTGCAGGTCAAACCGAAGAGTCGAAATGGCACCCAGTCCTGTGGGTCTTGCCAGCCTTACACTGCATCAGATATAGGTAAGCCACCCCTACTGAGTGCCTTGATCACTAAGGCAGGTGGCACTATATCCTATGGGAGGGCATATCAGCATGAGCGGATATGCCCCTACAGTGTCCAGTCCATTCTGGGATGTTGTGAGTGAACAGGGAAGCCATAAAGAGTACATGGGCTGGGTACTTGTCAACATGAGTTTCCTAGCTCCGCGATGGCTTCACTGATTTCTAAGATGTTTGGTACTAAACTTCTTGTCTTGATAAATCCTTGCTGATGCCAGTGTCAAATTTATTAATTAATTCACACAGGAGACCCTTTTAGATGGTCCCCTGAAATCTTACCAAGCACTGGTGTGAGTCTGTCTAGTCCCCAGCTTCTGTACCTAAAGAAACCGCTGTGGTTGTGAACCGGCACATTCTGTGTTAACACGACTCACCACTTGTTGGACAGGCCACATGAAGGGCCCGCTCCCCCTCTGCCCGACCAGGCCCGAGCCCGGTCCCTCAAGTGTTACACACCACCACTTCACGTTTTCCGTCCCCTCCGGGACCCCTGCCTCTGAACATCTCGACCTCTTGGGCCCGATCCACTACTGGCCCGCGCGGCCGACCTGGGCGCCATCTTGGACAATGCACCACGAGGCCGCGTGGCCTCCGATCGACCCTAACCCTGGGCCTGGCCAGGCCTCAGACATCCCGGCACCACCATCCACCCAGGAGGTGAGCGGACTACTTGGCAGGTCAATGGGAGAAAGAGGTGTCGATGGCTCTCCCCCGCCGGGTACCGCTCGCCCCCAGCCTCCCCGGGCGCCGGCTCCACCCCCCTGCTGGGTGTCTGAACTCCCTCATCCTGGACCCCCCGACCTCCAAGTGCGAGGGTCCGGACATCAAAGGGCAACGTCCCTATAACTGAGGCAGCTCCAGAGCAGGAGGGCAGTTGTATCCTGGAGTCGAGAGACGCAGAGAAGAACTCATCCTTGACGGACTACTGGCGCTGCCGTAGCCCTACTTTGTGAACTATCGTCCTGCCTGCTGGCGCTGCCGCAACCTTCGTAAACCTTCATCGTCGTCGGGACCTGCTGGCGTGGCCGCGGACCGTTTGTACCTCCATCTCCATCGGGACCTGCTGGCTCCGCCGCGGCCCGACCATCTAGAACGCCGAGCTCGAGGATTGAGAGCTATCCATCCACCCATTTGGTAACAAGACTGTCCCGCTACCCCCTCCCCAAACCAGAGACTAGAACCGAGGGGACCCCTGAGTCCAGACCTCCTTGTATCATTTGGCCGTACTCAAAGAATTGCTGATAAAGTATCGTTTAACCTTATCCTTGTGTGGTGTCCGTCTGTGGGGGGGAAGTTACTTGTCTGTACGATCGCTGGAGACGGCTCTCCCTGGAGACCTCTCCCCTTATACTCGGCCGACCCTCCCGGTCCGTCTAACATTGGTGGCAGCGGTGGGTTCGAATCCCACCGCTGCCACCAATGTTAGACGGACCGGGAGGGTCGGCCGAGTATAAGGGGAGAGGTCTCCAGGGAGAGCCGTCTCCAGCGATCGTACAGACAAGTAACTTCCCCCCCACAGACGGACACCACACAAGGATAAGGTTAAACGATACTTTATCAGCAATTCTTTGAGTACGGCCAAATGATACAAGGAGGTCTGGACTCAGGGGTCCCCTCGGTTCTAGTCTCTGGTTTGGGGAGGGGGTAGCGGGACAGTCTTGTTACCAAATGGGTGGATGGATAGCTCTCAATCCTCGAGCTCGGCGTTCTAGATGGTCGGGCCGCGGCGGAGCCAGCAGGTCCCGATGGAGATGGAGGTACAAACGGTCCGAGATGATGCCCCCGTAGACTGCCTCCTGGGGAATGACCTTGAAAGCTCTCCGTGGGCAGCCGTAGAACGAAGGGAACACCTGGGGATGTTAGGCATCCCGGACTGGGCGTGCGTCACCACCCGGTCCATGGCCGCCCGTGCCAATCTCCGACCCGAGGAACCTGAATGGCCGGCGCCTCCTCCCCCGGTCGCTCCAGTCGAAGACGCCGACCGTGCCGTCCCCCCAGAACCAGCTCAACCTCCGGGCCTCTCGGGCCTCGACCAGTGGCATCAAGAGGGGGGGCCCACACAGGAGCAGTTTCGCCAAGAGCAGAAGACCTGTCCCTCCCTCGAGGGACTCCGCCAACAAGCCCTCGCCCAGAACGCAGGGGATACCTCCGGAACACACTGGGTCTATTGGGACAATGATCTGCTATACAGTGAACAAAGGATCGCGGAGTTGGGGGCCAGTCGAGTGCTAGTAGTGCCCCTCCGTTTTAGAGACTTCTTGCTAAATCTGGCCCACGATGTCCCCCTGGCTGGACACCTGGGTCAGGATAAAACTTACAGCCGCCTAGTGACCCACTTCTTCTGGCCTAAAATGAGGAATGATGTACTCCAGCATTGCCGATCTTGCCCCACGTGCCAAGCCGGTGGGAAGAGCGGCCGCAAACTAAAAGCCCCCCTGCAACCATTTCCAGTGGTCACCACCCCGTTCGAGAGGGTCGGGATAGACATTGTGGGGCCCCTGGACCCCCGCACCGCACAAGGACATCGGTTCATCCTGGTACTGGTGGACCACGCCACCCGCTACCCAGAGGCTGTTCCCCTGCGAACTGTGACAGCCCCGGTAGTCGGCCGGGCCCTGATGGGGATCTTCTCCCGTGTGGGCTTCCCCCGAGAAGTCGTCAGCGACAGAGGCACGAACTTTATTTCAAAATATATGAAGTCCCTCTGGCAACAGTGTGGAGTCACCTACCGATTCACGACCCCCTATCACCCTCAAGGAAACGGACTCGTTGAGCGGTTCAACCGCACGCTCAAAGGGATGATTGGGGGGTTGGAAGAGCCCCTCCGTCGCCAGTGGGATGTGCTACTGCCGTGCCTCCTCTTCGCATATCGAGAAGTCCCCCAGAAGTCCCTTGGCTTCAGCCCGTTTGAACTGTTGTATGGACACCCCGTACGGGGGCCGCTCAGCCTAGTCAAGGAAGGCTGGGAAATGCCCCCTCTAAAGAATCCTCCAGATGTCTTCAAATACCTCCTAACCCTCCGCAACCAGACCCGACGGTTCAGAGAGCTGGCAAAAGCAAACTTGGAGGCCAGTCAAGAGGACATGAAAAAGTGGTATGACCAAAATGCCTCCTCCATCGAATTTGAACCCGGCCAACAAGTATGGGTGATGTCCCCCACCGAACCATGCGCCCTGCAAGACAAGTGGACGGGGCCCTTCAAAGTAGTTGAGCGCAAGGGCCCTGTCACCTATCTCATCGACATGGAATCTTCACGGAACCCCCTCCGGGTCCTCCACGCTAATAGACTGAAACCCCATTTCGTGCGTTCAGAACTCAGCCTCCTGATGGCCACAGACAATGGAGCTGAAGAAGACTCCGAACCCCTCCCTGACCTCCTACGGACTCGGGAGAAAGACGGCTCCGTGGACGGGGTCCGACTCTCGGAGGCCCTCACCCTGGGACAACGCCAAGAATGTCGAGACCTCCTGCTGCAGTTCGCCAGCCTGTCCTCCCTCACCCCAGGTGTCACCTCCTGGTGTGTGCACGACGTGGACACGGGGGACAACCCCCCTATCCGCCACCGGGCCTACCGCGTACCAGATCGGGTACGGGCCTGCATTCAAGAAGAAGTAACCAAGATGCTCACGCTCGGGGTCATTGAGGCCTCAGACAGCCCCTGGGCCAGCCCAGTAGTACTGGTCCCCAAAGCAGCCACCCCCGGCACCACACCGGAACTCCGGTTCTGCGTCGACTACCGGGGCTTGAATGCGGTCACCAGAACAGACGCACATCCCATCCCCCGGGCAGATGAGCTAATCGACAGCATGGGAGCTGCCCGCTACCTCAGCATTTTCGACCTGACGGCGGGCTACTGGCAGATCGGCCTCACACCCCGGGCCCAAGAACGATCTGCGTTTTCCACTCCTGACGGGCATTATCATTTCAAAGTCATGCCCTTCGGCATGAAGAATGCCCCAGCAACGTTTCAGCGACTCGTTAATCAGGTCTTGGCCGGACTCGAAGGATTCAGTGCCGCCTACCTAGACGACATCGCTGTATACAGCCACCACTGGTCCGACCACCTCCACCACCTCCGAGAGGTGCTACAGGCCCTTCAGCGAGCTGGCCTCACGATCAAGGCCAGCAAATGCCAGATTGGTCAGGGGTCCGTGACCTACCTCGGACACCAGGTGGGAAGCGGCCTGGTGGCCCCTCTACAGCTCAAGATCGCCGCCATCCAGTCCTGGCAGCCCCCCATCACCCAGACCGAGGTACGCGCCTTTCTGGGACTCACGGGCTATTACCGACGGTTCGTGAAGGACTATGGTAGCATAGTGGGGCCCCTCACAGAACTCACGTCCAAAAATCAACCACAGAAGGTCAACTGGACCCCAGATTGTCAAACAGCCTTCGAACAACTGAAGGCCGCCATGTGCTCCGCCCCTGTGCTCCAGGCCCCCGACTACAGCCGGGAATTCGTCGTCCAGACGGATGCCTCCGACCACGGCATTGGGGCGGTCCTGTCTCAATTGAACCCCGAAGGCCTTGATCAGCCAGTGGCCTTCATCAGCCGGCGACTCCTGCCTCGAGAACAACGCTGGAGCACCATCGAGAGGGAGGCCTTCGCCGTGGTATGGGCCCTCAAAAAGCTCCGGCCCTATCTTTTTGGCACACACTTTCGGGTACAGACCGACCATCGACCCCTGCAGTGGCTGATGCAGATGCGGGGGGAGAACCCAAAACTACTACGTTGTTCCATCTCCCTACAGGGGATGGACTTCACTGTGGAATATCGACCTGGACAAGACCACGCCAACGCGGATGGCCTGTCACGCTTTTTCCGCCTCGACGAGGAGAGTCCCCAAGAGGATGGGTGACTCTCCCCGCCTTCAGCTGGGGGGGACGCATGTTGGACAGGCCACATGAAGGGCCCGCTCCCCCTCTGCCCGACCAGGCCCGAGCCCGGTCCCTCAAGTGTTACACACCACCACTTCACGTTTTCCGTCCCCTCCGGGACCCCTGCCTCTGAACATCTCGACCTCTTGGGCCCGATCCACTACTGGCCCGCGCGGCCGACCTGGGCGCCATCTTGGACAATGCACCACGAGGCCGCGTGGCCTCCGATCGACCCTAACCCTGGGCCTGGCCAGGCCTCAGACATCCCGGCACCACCATCCACCCAGGAGGTGAGCGGACTACTTGGCAGGTCAATGGGAGAAAGAGGTGTCGATGGCTCTCCCCCGCCGGGTACCGCTCGCCCCCAGCCTCCCCGGGCGCCGGCTCCACCTCCCTGCTGGGTGTCTGAACTCCCTCATCCTGGACCCCCCGACCTCCAAGTGCGAGGGTCCGGACATCAAAGGGCAACGGCCCTATAACTGAGGCAGCTCCAGAGCAGGAGGGCAGTTGTATCCTGGAGTCGAGAGACGCAGAGAAGAACTCATCCTTGACGGACTACTGGCGCTGCCGTAGCCCTACTTTGTGAACTATCGTCCTGCCTGCTGGCGCTGCCGCAACCTTCGTAAACCTTCATCGTCGTCGGGACTTGCTGGCGTGGCCGCGGACCGTTTGTACCTCCATCTCCATCGGGACCTGCTGGCTCCGCCGCGGCCCGACCATCTAGAACGCCGAGCTCGAGGATTGAGAGCTATCCATCCACCCATTTGGTAACAAGACTGTCCCGCTACCCCCTCCCCAAACCAGAGACTAGAACCGAGGGGACCCCTGAGTCCAGACCTCCTTGTATCATTTGGCCGTACTCAAAGAATTGCTGATAAAGTATCGTTTAACCTTATCCTTGTGTGGTGTCCGTCTGTGGGGGGGAAGTTACTTGTCTGTACGATCGCTGGAGACGGCTCTCCCTGGAGACCTCTCCCCTTATACTCGGCCGACCCTCCCGGTCCGTCTAACACCACTGAAAGAAACCTTGCATCATCCCAGGCCTGTTGGTTCACCAGTCCAGTGGAACCTACACTTGCACGCCTCCATCAACTCGAGGGGTCCTCTCAGCACAATGACTGATGCTGGAAACAGCCCCGTTCCTGAGCACCCATACCCTCTTGCCAGTGGAGTAGACGGCAAAGCAGCAATATTGGCATGACCGCCTCCTCCATGGTGGTCTGCTCTGTATCACACCTGTGGTCTGACCGCTGCCGGTGACCTCTATAACCAGCACCCATGACCTCCGGAACTTCTGATCCAGGTAAAATCTGACTGCCTGCTGTTCCTGATTTCTGGGCCCCTAAAGACCTTCATCACTCTGGCAAAGATGGCCTCTGACCTTCCAAGGGACCGTGGTCATTCGAAACTCCTTGGCGGAGTCCTCCTTTCAGTTACCATGATGGTGCTTGAGTTGACGGTCCTCTGCTACTAAGAATCGACACCAGCCTCAACCGCTGGGTTGGCGGTGTTCTGCATCTATTGACTTCCAGAGACCTACTGCTGGCGACCGTGACGGAAACGTGTTGGCGGCCGACTGAACTCCGTTACGACTATACGCTTCCAGTGCTCTCTCCACCGACAGAAATGGTAAATATTTGTTGGTATTGTGTGCCTAGATACTGAAAGCTCTGTTTACTTTAAATTGCACTGCATTTATTTCGATCACCACAAGTATACAAAGTATTTATTCAAATACTGAAATTGTTTAAAATATATTTCTGATTTGAAGTTGGGCTTCCTAACACATATTTAAAGAATCTTGGTATTTTTATACAAAATGGTTTCGGATTTATTCTTGAGTGTGTGTCTCAATTATTGTTTTTGTGGATACAACAAATGCTTAACACTGCCTCTGATCAGCCTAACTGCTCACCCACACTACCACAAAAAGAGAGTGAGTATTATCTACTTACTGCCTCTACCTTCCTCTGGGGATCTCTCACACTCTGTACATAGTGTACTTCATTTTAGTACACTGTACAGAGAGGCGGGCTCCTACAATTACAGAATAACATGCGTTAGTAGGGGTACAGAGAAAGGCATTCAGACACACATATGTCCAGGCCTAGTTTGTCAATATTGTTGCAATAATCACATGTGAGACAAGGAGGCACCAGGAGTTACCCATAAATGTGTGTTTGATTACAGAAATGCTTTATTGAAAATAACTGTAAATATAAAGCATTACTTGCATTCCTTTTACACCGAGAGGTGTTTCTCAGCAAGTCCTGTACTGAGGGGCCGTGTGACTTCTGTGTACATATTTATTTTAGAATGTGTCAAGTGAAAGCCATGTGACCTGCCAGAGAGCTACAGAGTGGTGTAACCCTTCAGGTGTGCAAGTCATTACACATACAGTGTAATACTTCACAATCAGCCTTCATCTGGAAACTGGCTCTCTGATCACAGCCTCCATGTGCTTTTCTTCATGCTAAATTTTACTGAAAACAACTTTGGCTAAGAGACAATCTAATACTAACCTGTGTTATTAGAAAAGTACGAAGTGGGTTATAGGGTTAAAAGTTTGATAAATACTGAGCTTGGTCAGCTTGTGTGGGCATAATTCCATAAAATGAACTATTCGTGACCTCATAGTGAAATCACAGTTGGCATTAAACATCATATATGACGTCATCAATGCTTAAAGTAGGGTTTAGAATACTGAATGGATTGCCACGGCCCATACAGAGTCTTGGCGCACACACTGTAAAGCCAGCCTCACACATGAGGCGATTAGTGATGTCATCAATGATGTCATTTGTCATTTCTATTGCACTGTGTGAGGCCATCGGAAAAGGCCCTTGGTCGGGTCCAGCACGCAGTGGCTCCGCATTGGGAAAACAATTTAGGTCTCTTAATGTTGTCTTTGAAACCCTACGTAGAAAAGGGTTCACAACAATGTGTAAATTGCATCGAAGCTTGTGAGCTGGTTGTAAAGTTGTAAACTGATGTGCGACTCGCCTTCAGACCCCATCAAGAGTAAACATTTCTTTTAATTGTGTTTAGGGTGGTGTGACGTGTCCCTGGGGGAGAAAGAGGTGAGTCTGAGACTGGAAGAAAAAGATGAAAGGATGGGAGATGCAGAGCTGGCGAGAGAAGACAGGGAGTGGGAAAGGGGAAATGAAGGCAAGAGACACTGAAAGGCAGAAGTAACAGCACGAGAGAGGCGGGCGTGAAAGAGAAAGAGGGAGAGACAGCTGAGAGGAGGAGGCATCGCCATCGTCCATAAGAAATCCATCCGCATCTCAACCAGCTCAGACGTCAATCTCGCCAACACTGAACACCTTCACTTCCAGATCCACATCGACCCCAAGACCACACTCAGAGGCACCCTCCTCTACAGGCCACCAGGACCCCGTGCACAATTCAGTGAGGACATCACGGACTTCGTCACCCCACACGCCCTCCCCTCCGAAGATTACATTCTTTTGGGAGACCTCAACTTTCACCTTGAAAAGAACAACGACCGCAACGCCACCACCCTTCTGGACAATCTCGCCAACCTCGGACTTAAACAACTTGTCACTACCCCCACCCACATCGCAGGTCACACACTCGACCCTATCTTCACCTCCAGCAAACATGTCTCCTTCAGCCACACCACAGCTCTCCTTTGGACGGACCACAGCTGCGTTCACTTTACCTACAACAAGACCACAACCAACAACCATCCTCAACCTACTCTGCGAAGAAACTGGAACAAAATCACCATTGACCAGATCTCCTCATCGCTTCTTCAAAACCCCCCTGCCCACTCCTCAAACCCTGACCAAGCTGCCATTAACCTCACCCAATGGCTATCCAACAGCGCCGACATCCTAGCACAGCTGAAAAAACGTCAAATCAAACTAGACAGCAAGAAGGCCTTCTGGTTCAACGATGATCTTAAGAAATCTAAGAAACTCTGTCGCTCCCTTGAGAAGGCCTGGAAAAAAGACCCAACCACCAGCACCAAGGACGCCTTCAAAAACGCCACCCGCATACACCACCAACTGATCAGGAATGCCAAGAAAGCCGCTTTCAAGGACCGTCTAGATAGCAACGCCCACAACAGCAAGGAATTATTGAACATCGTCAAGGAATTTACCAACCCCTCAGCCAACTCCAACGACATCACTCCCTCTCAAGCCCTCTGCGACTCCCTAGCCTCATTCTTCCACAACAAAATTGCAGACATCCACAACAGCTTCGACAACCGACCCAAAGACCAACCCACCCAACCCCCTACAGGACCCCCTTCCCCCCTGAACATCCTCAATGACTGGAACCCAATCTCCACTGAGGACACCATCCGCCTGATGAACTCTATCCACTCAGGATCCCCCACAGACCCATGCCCTCACCACATCTTTAACAAAACAGACTCCATTATAGCACCGCACCTCCGAGACATCATCAACTGCTCCCTCAACTCCGCAACCTTCCCGGAAAGCTGGAAACATGCCGAATTCAGCGCCCTTCTGAAGAAACCCACAGCAGACCCCACCGAACTCAAAAACTACCGCCCTATCTCACTCCTTCCATTCCCGGCCAAAGTCATCGAGAAAGCTGTCACCAACCAGCTCGCCGCCTTCCCCGAAACCAACAAATCCCTCGACTCCTCACAGTCCGGCTTCTGAGCCAAACACAGCACTCGGAACAGACGACATTCGAACTCTGCTGGACAAAGGAGACACGGTCGCCCTCATCCTCCTCGACCTCTCCGCAGCCTTTGACACTGTTTGTCATAGCACCCTAATACAAAGCCTCAGAAACATCGGAATCCAAGGAAGAGCACTGGAATGGATCACCTCGTTCCTCACCGGAAGAACCCAGAGAGTCCGCCTTCCACCATTCAAATCAGAAGCTACCGAAGTCATCTGCGGCGTGCCACAAGGATCTTCACTCAGTCCCACCCTCTTCAACGTATACATGAGCCCCCTCGCGGCCATCGCACGCCAACACAACCTCAACATCATCTCCTACGCTGATGACACTCAACTGATACTATCACTCACCAAGGACCCCAACACCGCCAAAACCAACCTACATGAAGGAATGAAGGAAGTAGCCGAGTGGATGAAGTACAGCCATTTAAAACTGAACTCCGACAAAACTGAAGTCCTTATCCTTGGTTCCTCCCCCTCCGTCTGGGATGACTCTTGGTGGCCAGAGGCCCTTGGAAAAGCACCCATCCCGACGGACCACGCACGGAACTTAGGTGTCATCCTGGACTCCTCACTCTCTATGAACAGACAAGTCAACGCCGTCTCATCTTCTTGCTTCAATATTCTTCGCATGCTCAAAAAAACATTTCGCTGGATCCCCACCGAAACAAGGAAAACAGTCACCCACGCTCTGGTCACGAGCCGACTGGACTACGGAAACACCCTATACGCCGGCACCACCGCAAAACTCCAGAAAAAACTCCATCGCATCCAGAACGCCTCAGCCAGACTCATACTAGACATCCCGCGTAAAGACCACATCTCTGGACACCTGAAAAACCTCCACTGGCTCCCCGTTAACAAGAGGATTACTTTCTGCCTCCTAACCCACACACACAAAGCACTCTACGGACTTGGACCCGAATGCCTCAACTCACGACTTTCCTTCTACACCCCCTCCCGCCACCTACGATCCTCCAACCAAGCCCTTGCCACTGTACCTCGCATCAACAAAACCACCATGGGAGGCAGATCCTTCTCCTACCTGGCAGCTAAAACCTGGAACTCACTTCCCACTCACCTTCGCCTCACTCAGAACCACCTTACATTCAGAAAGCAACTTAAAACCTGGATATTCGACAAGTAATTCCCCACCCTTCCTCAAGCGCCTTGAGACCCTCTGGGTATGTAGCGCGCTATATAAATCACTTGACTTGACTTGACTTGACTTGCAGAGAAGTGGGCGACAGACGGAGAGGTGCAGGCAAGAAGATAAGTGAGAGACATTGAAGTGAGGGGACGAGACGGGTAGAGATAGGGGTGGGAGTGACATTGGGAGAAATGCACGAGAGAAGGGAATGTGGTCAAAAGTAAGAGAGAGAAATTAAAAGAGTTTACATTTAAGCTTAGAGATGAGAGGGAATGTGGTAAACAGAAGAGAGAGATATGAACTGGACGAGCAAAATCTGAGAGAAGAAGAAGTGTTGGTGAGAGAGAACCAGGAATGGAGGTGAGAGAATGAAAGAGGAAAAGATAGATTTGAGGAGGAAGTTTGCAAATATAAAAGTGGGATTAAGGTTGGTCACAGTAGATGTAAACAAACGAGAGAGAGAAAGAGGTCCCAGTGAGTGGAGAACAGCATCCCGTATCCATCGGGATCGCCCAACGCGGCTCCAATTTAGGAAAGAGTTGAGGGCACCTCTTTAAAGAACGCACAATGCATCAACTGTCCTCAGCTCAGCCTCCTCCCCCATTACTCGTTGAGTTTCTGCTTGTCTTGGATCTTGTACAGTGCTTCGCTTTTTGGCTTTGGGTGGGTTAATGCTATAGAAATACCATATACATATGAACACACATACAAGAAAAATTGGAAATATACATTGTATCATATTTGTTTATTTGGCACTTTATCACATGCTAACACCACATTAAGTTACTGTGGGGCATATTATCAAGCCCATTATCGCTGCTTTAGCTGCCGTTTTCGTCCGAAAAGCGGCGATCATTGTATCGCAGTATTACCAAGGACACGCTAACAGGCTTTAGCGTGTGTTTCCTTGTGCTAGCACCCGTTTTACTAACGCCTTGCATCACATCGCTAATGAGATGCAAAGTAGGCGTTCTTCACATAACTTCATGGGAATACATCGCTAACGCAGCTTTGCGATATTAACAACAATGACCCGGGTAGCGATAATTAAAATCGCAGTAAGCCCCCACTAATGCTGGAATCTAACGTCTGCAAAATTCCTGACTTAGCTATATTATCCTGTGGGAGGTGGATTGTCAGGCTGAGACCACAGGGGCGTATTAGCAAGGCTTCCATTATCGCCCAAAAGTTATCGCAGCATTTCTCGAGCTATTTCCACTTTTTGCCGCTATCGCTGGATTTCCTATCACCATTGAGATAAGCGTTGATAATAACGAGCTAACTTGGCTTGGAAATCCAGCGATAGCCGGTGATGGAATATAACGCACTAAGTGCGCTGTGTGATGTTTATCGTAGTTGGTTGGTAATATGCTCCTGTATGTTGAATTATTCACATTATCAGAGAGATAATTATGAATATATTCTAGCATGACAAAGATTAGCAATTTCATCTAATACATAGTGACTCCAGCAGGTAAATAAAACGGCTCGAGGTACATTTTAGCACTATGTAAACTTTAAATAAACATGCTGGGGAGGGGGGCCTGCAACTCATCAGTGGGGCATCTTATGATTTCCCTCAGCCAACAGGACACATCAAAAGAGCAGCTCCACTAATTAAAAACACCTCATTCTAATGCTGTTAAAAGTGGCAGCTAATATGTCTGCATTAATCCGCGAGGGGCCTTCATTGATTAATGATATAATGAGTCCAGAAACAGGGTGTCGGAAACATCAGGGGCTCAACTGTATGTTATTTTGAAACAATGCTTTACATCTTTGTAATAACACTTCATTAGCAGCTCACATCATCCTGTGCCAGCATATAATATTTATTCACTGAATAGTGAATGCAGTGTACATTAGTGGACTGAGGTAGAAAGAGAAAGCCATTAACTGCGTTGATTAAAAAAATGCTTCAAAGTCGATTATTTTTCCTTAAATTCAGATATTGGGACAAAAATCACCTGAAATGGATTGCAAATTCCACTGCACCAGATTTGCACATTGAAAGGTGCAATGACCAATGGAGTAGAGCCTCTCATCTCTGATCAATATCTTAGTAGTAGAACTTCCAATGTGGCTTTAGGTACAGGGATAGTAATTCGACTGCGTATGCTGCGGCACACAGGCGTCCTTGCCAGGTGTGGTGTGCAGTGGAATAGTTCACACCCTGGTGCTGCCTCTTGCAGTGTTAAGATTAAACATACCTGTCTGCCCCCATTACTGGTTCCTTAATAGGCAGACAGACTTCTTTGTAAGAGAATGTAATGTAAATCAGAAGTCATAAACATCTAAGGGACCGATTTAGATCTTGGTGGATGGGTTACTCCATCACAACGGTGACGGATACCCGATTCACCGAAAGATAAAGTCCACAGGATATAGTAGGATTTATATCTCAGAGTACGGGATGTCCGTCACCTTTGTGACAGAGTGACCCATCCGCCGAGATCTAAATCTGTCGGGATATGAGCCGCAGGATCCAGTTGCCGCAAGTAAGGGTCCACCTCCTGATATCACCAACACTCTAATCGGGACACAGAGTGTTCGAGCGAGCAGGTGAGGGAAAGAAATGGTAAGGGACAGCAGGGGAAAAAGAACATGTTACAACAAAAGACAAAGAGATAAACAAAGCGAGCACAAAACTACTCTCATAAGGTCTCACTAAGCTCTTCCTATACCTTGTTAACAGACTGCAATCCTTCTGCTCCGTATAAACCACTGGGACATCACTCAAGCTATGCCTTGTGCCTGAAACAAAGAATTTTCACAATCAGTGAACCCATGAGCACAGCATGACATCAGAACTTTTATAGCCAAGCATCGCCCATACATACCATCACCCGTGCAAGGCCCTCAAGAATGTTTTGATATGTGCCAAATGTTAAACAGTGCTGAAACCCCTCCACTGAGTCCCCAATAGTTTATGAGAAGTATTGTGCATTGTGCCCATTCCTAACAGAGAAAAATAATACATCCAAAGGAAAAAATAAATATGCGCTGTCCGCATACACGGTAAAGCGTGGTTGGCTACCACAGCAATCCGCTCTGAATGAACGGCCAAAGCTATGAATGTCCAAAGTACTCATACATACAGGGCAACACGTGGTTCCTATCACCACTGCGCCCCGCTATGGTTAACGTCAATTCCAAACTCAAATCACAGGCTCCTGTGTACCATAGGAATGGAGTGCTCATGAGTCTTCCGTGACACCCCCAAGGTCGCTTTCCAGCTATTCAAAGCTTACGAACACCGAAGAAAAACAGACTCCTTCTTCTTGCCGAGGAACGCTCTCTCGCACTTCACTTGCTAAATTACGCACATCGGTTGATGCGCAACCTCACCTCAAGTACCTCCTCCCCGTAGAGTATCATGGGAGTTGTGGTACGGGTATGAGTGAGGTAGGCACCGCTACGGCAGACTCCTGACAAAATAAGACACTAAGGGGTCCATTAGGATGTCCGCCCGCCATCCCATCGGTAATTGGGACCGCCCGCCATAAGGGTGGGGGTCCCGTGGGGGGGATTAGGATGTGTCCGCCACTGTGGCGGACGCATCCTGTATTTTTAGCATTGTGGCGGGCGGTGCTCTCAGCACCGCCCGCCACAATGCTAAAAATGCACTTTTACATTTGCATAAACAAAGCGGCAGGCACTGCGCGTTGCCTGCCGCTTTGTTTATGCAAATGCAGGGGGTACCTCTCGTGTGCACCCCCACCTCTCCTTCACTCTGGGGGCTCCATGGAAAGGCATCTCCCTAAGCCCATTGTAATATGGCTGGCGGTGTATAATAGACACGCCACCATATTAATTACTTTTCCGCCTCAGCCGCAAGGCGACCGGGGTGGAAAAGTGGCGGGCGGTCTTTCTGTCCTCCAGGGTCCCCCCGCCATACTAATATGGTGGGGGGGGAATTCGAATGCGGATGTCGGGTGGATTGCCCCCTGGCAGGGGCAATCCGCCCGACATCCTAATGGGCCCCTAAGATGCTTAATTTTGGATCTAGCATAAAAGTGAGATTGCAAAGACACCAGGCCTTTCTGTGCTGACCATCTGAAGTCACGTAGCACATTATTCCACAGACGCGCCCAACAAGGAGGCGTTTGAGATCTGCCCATTGAACACTTCTCAGATATCCATCCCTTTACATCACTGCGGATGTCACACAGAGCAAGCCGAACAATGATCAGCAAAATTAACTGGCAATAAGAAATCAGGGCCTTTGGTTTATATCTCGAAACAGTCTAGGATCCACTTTCCAAATATGTGTCCTATAGTATTTATATTTGAGGACAGGAGATAATTCCTAGCAAGACCCTGCTCATCTTTCAAACACTCAGGTGATCTTCTCCCCGATCTTTAATCTACTAATTCACTACTTTAAATACATTTTATCCAGCTTAAAACAAACCACAAACCAATATTTATAACCAACAATCGGTAATAGCAAAGTCAATCAATCAATCAATCAGGGGTTTGTTGAAGCACAACTACTCACCCGTAAGGGTCTCGAGGCACTAGGGTTGGGAGTGCAGGTTCTATTCCATCAAGGAGGGTTCTGTTTAAGAGCCAGGTTTTGAGGTTTCTTGTGAAGATGGGGAGTGATGTTGTCTGTCTGAGGTGGAGCGGAAGGTCGTTCCATGCTTTGGCTGCGAGGAAGGAGAAGGAGCAGTCTCCCGATTTGGACTTTCTGGTGCGGGGGACCATGGCGTAGGAGAGCTGGGCTGATTGTAGAGTCCTTTGGGGTGTGTGGAATTTGAGTCGGCTTTTCAGGTATGCTGATCCGGTGTCGTGGAGGGTCTTGTTTGCGTGGGTGAGTATCTTGAAATTGATTCTTGCCTCAACGGGGAGCCAGTGGTGTGTGCACAGGTGCTGGGAGATGTGGCAGTGTTTTGGCAGGTTGAGGACTAGTCTTGCAGTGGCATTCTGGAAGTTCCATAGCTTACGGGTGAGGTTTTTGTTTATTCCAATGTAGAGTACATTGCCGTAGTCGAGTCTGCTGGTGACCAGTTTTTCGGTGTTCGAGTGGATCCATTTGAAGCTCTTACGGGGAGGCAGAAGGTGTGGAAGCAGGAAGACGAGACAGAGTTGATTTTGCGGTCCATTTTGAGCTCAGATTCCAGGATGATTCCCAGGTTGCATGCGTGGTCTGTGGGGTTGGTGAGTTTCTGGGGGCGGGATGCCACCAGGTGTCGCTCCAGGCATCAGGGTTTGGGCCCAAGATGAGTACTTCTGTTTTGTTGCTGTTTAGTTGTAGGCAGCTGTTTTTCATCCATTTGACAATGGCTTCCATGCCTTCTCGAAAGTTGTATCTGGTGGTGTTGGGCTCGTTGGATAGGGAGAGGATGACTTGGGTGTCGTCTGCATATGACATGATGTTGCATCTGTAGGTTCTGATGATCGGGGCGAGAGGCGTCATGTAGACGTTGAAAAGCATTGGGCTGAGGGAGAAGCCTTGGGGGACGCCACAAGTGGTAGGCGTAGGGTCCAAGAAGATCAGGGGGAGTCTGACCCTCTGCATCCTGCCGGAGAGGAAGGAGCAGATCCAGTCGAGGGCCTTGTCCTGGATTCCTGCGTCATAGAGTCTGCGTATTAGGGTGCGGTGGGAGACTGCGTTGAATGCCGCTGAGAGGTCAAGGAGGATGAGGGCTACTGTCTCTCCTTTGTCCAGTAGGGTGCGGATGTTGTCTGTTGCGGTCAGGAGGGCGGATTCCATGCTGTGATTTTTTCTGAAACTGGACTGGGAGGAGTCGAGGAGGTTGTGTTCTTCAATGAATGCGACAAGTTAGCTGTTGATGGCTTTCTCGATGACTTTCGCTGGGAACGGGAGCAGGGAGATGGGTCTGTAGTTTTTGAGGTTGGTGGTGTCCGCCAAGGGTGTTTTTCAGGAGGGGGTTGACCTTGGTGTGTTTCCAGTTGTCAGGGAATGAGGAGGTCGCCAGGAAGCATTTGATGGTGTGGCAGAGCATGGTGCAATGGTGTTGGTGGCTCTGTTGAAGATATGGTGGGGGCAGGGGTCCATGGGGGCCCCTGAGTGGATTGACTTCATCATCTTCAGTGTGTCTTCGGGGATGAAGGCTGTCCAGTTGTCAATCGCTGGTTTCAGGGAGTCAGGGGTGGTTGGTGAGGGTTCAGTGTGTTGGTTGTCTTTGTCGAAGTTGCCGTAGATGCTCTTGATCTTGTGGTGGAAAAAGGTGCTCAGTTAGTCGCAGAGGTCTTGTGAGGAGGAATGTCGGTGGACTCGCTGGTGGGTTGAGAGAACTCCTTGATGATGCTGAAGAGTTCCTTGCTGCTGTGCACATGGGTGGAGATTCTGTCAAAGTAAAGGATATATCACAGCAAACCCCCTTCACATTCTCCAGGGAGTATATATATATATTCAGATTTCGGCCATTCACATGCTCTAGGCAAGCGATGTAACCCATTTATGCTGTCTAGGCAAGCAGCGATTTCGCCCATTCACATGCCCTAGGCAAGCAGTTTCATCCATTCACACAGTCTAGACAAGCAGCGATTTCATTCACTCATACGCTCTAGCTAATCAATTTCACCCATTCACAAGCTGTAGGCAAGCAATTTCAGCCATGTCTATGCTCTAGGCAAGTGATTTCTCACACTTGCATGCTCTAGGTAAGTGATGTCACCCATCTGCATGCTCTAGGCAAGCAATTTCGCCCATTCACATACTCTAGCAAGTGATTTTAGGATTTATTAGGGACTGCTCTTTAGGGCAACAGTGGTATTGGATTTGAGGCAGGTGTTGTATTGTTTTGTGTCAAAAGGTAAACAACCATTGTTGTGGCTTACCATTTATTTTTTTAATTCATGTCAATTTATTTGGCATGTACAAACTGTAATGGCCGGATTTTCCGCTTAGATGGGATCAGCCCCTAGGGGCCCCTACAACCCAGCCAGAACGTACTCACCTCCTTCCTTAGAACGTTTTCACAATGGATATAGATATATATATGTATATACAAGTCATACCTAAGGCTGGGGAAATAGCAATAAACATGCATAGGTTTTCTACCATATCTTATTCACATCAGTTAGTCTCGCGGCCGATCCGACCCAGACTGATCTACCCCAGGGCAGATATGACACACAATCCAGTCCGTCTACACATGGGCCTGCAGAACCCAATGCTCCCTTTTCCAAACGGTTTACAATCCGGCAAACCTACACGCTGGTAATCCCCCCCAGCGCTCTCACTTACACAAGCCACAATCCTGTGGGTATACGCGCTGGTAATCCACCCCAACGCTCTCACTAACGCCGCATATCAACGACGACCACATTCCTATGAGCACCTATCGGAACAATTTCTCCTTTGTCTACTTGGGATAAAACTATGATAATAGAATTTGGTACGATTTCCAAATAGTATAATGTGCCTCTTATCCTTGGCATCAAAGGTCCACTTCGCTCCCTATTTATGTGATCACCACTTACCTGATTGGGATTGGTCATCCATTCATATAAACAACAACCACCTAGAAGCACCGTTTACCAAGATTGAACAAGAATACACGGCACATATCAGTTTACTAGAAACTAGGGTATTTATTGTCATTAAACATAGAACACAATACTATGCAACATGAATTATGCAAAGAAAAGGTAAAGATTAGAATGCGCGCTTATTATGGAAAGGGCGGATGTCACCTTATTAATGTGAAGTCGGGACTCAGCAGTCATCTAGGTTCCCTTCTCGTCTCTGTGTCTTGGCTCGTCTCGCAGTCACACCCCAGCCGTCACAAGTACACGTCTGCACCGCTAGGCTCAACCTCGTCTGCTTCCCTCCAAGCCACTGGAACCTTGCTGGTTATTAGCTACCGTATCTCTCTCTCTCTCTATTTCAGTGCGCTCCGCGCTAATTCTCCTTCAGTCTTTCTCAGAGAGTCTCGGTCTTAAATCTTTCTCGGACTTCAAAGATGGCGACTGTCCGCCATGAAATAATTAATGGCAGAGATGCTAACGGCTAGATGCCGCCTACGAACTGACTGTCGACTAACTAACACCTTCACTAATATCAAAGCCTGTTCCTTCATGGAAAGCTACGGCCAGTAACCTGCCGCCCACCAAATTCTTGTACCTCCCCGTACCAAGGACACGTTCCCAGCCGGCCGGCCTGAAGTTGTGTCTTCGGAGTGGAGAAAAATACATTCCTTCGATAAGGGCCAGCCCGAGCCGGTTCTCTCCAAGCGAACAACAGCTTGAAACTAAAACATTACACTTGACCTAGAAGGCCTCTCGAGCTACCAGGCAGAGGGCAAGATGGAGTCTGTCTCGTTTAAGGCCTACAGGGCCCGCAATATGCATAACTCCATGGAAAATATCCTAACACGTTAGCAAATGGGCAAATCATGATTAATACTTATGTATCTATCCCCTAGCTTGAATTCATAAGCCCTACTCTAAAGAAAGGGACACGAAAATACTCTACTATATAAAAGGCAGGGATCCTATCTATAGTCCTAATCCCTATGCTATAAGGGTGATAGGCTGGAGTCACTCTCCATCATTCTCCCTCTTAAAGGAGCCAGAAAAGGTCAGCCATTACATTACACCCCTTGACTCCAGTCTATTAACCACAAACTATATAGAACTCACATCAGTAGAGGAATAATAGGAAACAAAATTAACTGACCTATGTCTCTTGCTAAGTCTACAAAATTGGAGCAGGGAAGGAATACACTGAATAAAGCAACAAACAGCTATCAAAACACAAATGGCAACGATAACCCCCCCTAAAATCTGTCGTAGAGAATGCAAGTCAGGTAACCAATTAAAGAGCCAGTCAAATAAACCCTGATCAATGTGTTGTCTAATTTCTGCAGTCAAGTCGTGGAGTTTGTCAATATGGGCTTGGATTGTTTTAGAATGGTCGGACAAATTAAAACAGCATAGGCCCTCAAAATCAGAACATTCATGTCCATGTTTTAACAAAAGGTAATCAATTGCTGCGCGATTCTGTAAAATCGCTCTACGTTCACCCTGGGCATCTAATAACAGGTCAGATAAAACAGTAGAGGTTTGATTGATGGATTTAACCATCCAACAGGCCATCTTGCCAATTGTTTTTGCATTATAAACGGCCAATGCAGGGACTCCAATAATAGAAAAAGCTAAACCAAGGTATTCCGACTTGGAGAAAAGGTGAACGGAGGAATCACAGTCCTCATGTAGTGACATTGAATCTCGTATCATACGGGAATGTGAACTAGGATGCGAAGAAAACATCAATAAACTCAATCTAGTGATAGCACATGGACCACCGGAAATATTTGCGGGAATATATGGCCAAGACGAATTCCCGCAGGAAAAGAGCCAGCCAGAAGGTAACAACATGGAACGATAGTAACTAGGGGCAACCAATAAACGTTTACATGTCATATTGTTCTTAACAGAAAAACACGAACTCGGAAGTCTCTTTAAGCACAGCAATCGTTGATGAGCTGAAAAAGAAGTTGCAGCCTGTATCTTCAACCTAAGACATTCGGTGATAGCCTTGGGATCACATGTCATCATAAAACATAAGTCACCTGGTGTGATATTGAAAGTAGTAATTCGGGAAAGAATAGGGGTATCGAGGTCAGGAAGAACAGTACATAAGGGACAAAATTCATGGGCCGCGAAATCGCCCAGAATAACATTTGGTCGGGCATTCGAAATATTAAAAACATGCCGTAAAGTCACAGTAGATGCAGGGACGGCAACCAGGCAGGTCGCCAAAATGTCAGTCACAGACCTCATGGGAGTAAGACAGAAATGTGGAGAGTTCGTCACTCTCTTAGCCAAAGTAATCCAGAAATTGGAAGAAGTAGTCCATGTCGAACGCGGAACTCGGGATTTCCAATCAACCGAAGTCGGTGGATCCTCTCCCCTCCCGGCGTAGCAGACCAAAAGGAGTCCAACGGCGACACATCCTGCAGCAGCAGTCCAGAGAATGATCTGAAAAAATACAAACACAGGCCTTAATCATTCTCGCAGGTAACATTTATCAGCTGGGACAGCTTCCCAGCTATCTTTCCCTGGCTTCATCACCAAAACGGTGTTGTCACGACCGGTCGCAATAATATCAGCCTGTTCAGGGGGATTCTTAGGCGATTGCACCCATATTTTAGCTCCAGGAAGATCAGACGATCCGAAGCCTTTTTGTCCTCGCACAGTTAGTAACGTTGGGGCAGAGCCTTTCTTGATCTCACCACTGAAAACAGGCATAATCAGTAACTGAGCAACACGGTCAGACTTTTTGATCAATAAGTCAGTCTCACTGCTATTAAGCAAGAGAACCTTAATCTCTCCCTGATAGTCACTGTCAATTACTCCTCCGAGCACTTGAATACCTTTCAGGGCAAGGCCTGATCTGGGGGCAATTAATCCAAAACTACCGGTAGGTATAGAGACACCAATACCAGTTTCAACAATGATTCGGTCTTTACCTTGTAAATTTGCATCATTTAAAGCATGCAGGTCTAGGCCTGCAGAACCTGGGGTCGCTCTACACGGAGCCAAAGCACCGGGGGTAATTTCCCAATACATGACAGTGTTGGACAGGGAATTAGGCTTTACATCAACACTTGGAGGAAACAAACGCATCAAAGGGGATTCAGCATGTAACAAAGGGCGATTATTTAAAATTAATAATGCCTGAAACAAAAAATCCCTCCAATTCTTGTAATGGTCATCCGTTAATTTACGTAATTGTTCTTTAAGCAAACCATTCATTCTCTCAATCAGTCCCGAAGCCTGTGGATAATATGGAATATGAAACACCCATTCAATATTATTTTCCACACAGAATTCCTGTACCAATCTTCCACGAAAATGGGATGCATTATCAGATTGAATTTGGAATGGGACACCATAGTACAAAATAAGCAGCTTCAGGGTCTTAATGGTATTCACTTGGGTAGCGTTCTTGCAAGGGAAAGCGACCAGAAGGCCACTATAAGTGTCAACAACTGTGCAGACATATTGACAATTTTTGCTCATAGGGAGTGGGCCAATATAATCAATCTGCCAAATTTGAGCGGGCAATTTTCCTCGATGTAACTGGCCCCGAACAATTTGAGGCACCTGCTTCTTTCTAGAATGCTGGCAAATGGGACAATGGAGAATGACATCTTTAATCAAGGAAAAAGGAATATAAATTCCTCCATCGGCAGCCCACCTGCTAGTGGCTTTCTCTCCAAAATGTCCCGCTTTCTGGTGGGCCCATTTCGCCAATCCCGCCAAATCAGAATCTTGCATGTCCACCACTGCCTCAGCAATTTTAGATTTCTCATCTGCAATGTTATGAAAGAATTTATCAAGGGAGTTGATCGGAGTATGAGCATCCACGTGAAAGATTGTCACAGTACTCTGTGGGAGCAATTCCCAAATTTCTTGCCATAATTCTTTACCCCACAGTTCTTTTGAATGCAATTCCCAATTATGAGAATGCCATGTTGGTAACCATACCGCCAGTCCATTAGCAGTGGACCAGGAATCAGTGAAAATATGACATGTGCCAGGCAATTCTTGTTTCAAAACTTGGTAAACTGCATAGAGTTCAGCATATTGACTACTCTTACCATCACCAGTTGTACTCAACAATTTCTGCGTGATTGGGTTATAGGAGACAGCTTTCCAATGTCTTTTCTCACCGATGAACTTCGCCGAACCATCCGTAAACCACACATGTTTTCTATCCTCCGCGGACAGATCATCAAATGATTTACCCCACTTAACGGGAGATTCCTGCACTACGGGTACGGAACAATCACTTCCAGTCTCATTGGAGGGCGCCTGCGCCACACGCTCATGTAAGACTGCCACACCTTTCGGACCCACACGTGCCCTGTCCTGAATGTACCATTTCCATTTAATCACACTCGCCTCTTGAGCATGTCCAATTCGATGAGATTTCGGCGAACTCAAAACCCACTGCATAATGGGAATTTCAGGTCTCAAAACCACAGCATGGCCTAGGGTCAATTGCTCGGTATCCACCAGAGCCCAGTAACAAGCAAGTAATTGTTTTTCAAAAGGTGAGTAACGTTCACCAGCCTCAGGTAACTTTTTAGTCCAAAAACCTAATGGCACTTTTTGTCTACCCTGCTTTTGCCACAGACTCCAATTGGCATACAGACCTTCCACGGACACATTCAAGTCCACATCACCTTCACCCACCGGCCACAAATCCAAAGCATATTGAATAGCTTCTTTCGCCAAATTAAAGGCATTCTGTTGAGATTCACCCCATTCAAACGCATTCTTCTTACGAGTGACTCGATATAACGGAGCCAAAATCTGACTCAAATGGGGAATATGCTGACGCCAAAAGCCAAACAAACCAATGAAACATTGAGCCTCTTTCCTATTCTTTGGAACTGCAAAATCTAGGATTTTTCGCTTCACCTGTGGGATCACTTCTCTATGACCTTCATGCCAATTAATTCCTAAAAATTTTACATTTTGGGATGGACCTTGTAGTTTATCAGGATTAATTTCCCAACCTTTTGCTCGCAAACAATCAAGGATCTGATCCAAATGGGACTGTACCTGATCTTGCGTTTCACCTTGAATCAAAATGTCATCAATATAATGACACACCTGTACCTGTGAATTAGCGGGAACCTCAGGCAAATTTTCCGCCACCAGCCGGTGACAGATCGTGGGACTGTGTACATAACCTTGAGGAAGACTCCGGAACGTCATTTGACGTCCATTCCATGTAAAACTGAATTGTTCCTGGCACTCGGGGGCAATCGGAATTGAAAAGAAGGCATTAGCAATATCAATAGAAGCATACCATGTACCCGGATGCTTTTGAATTCTCTGAATCAAAGTGACAATGTCCGGTACTGCAACAGCCAATTTAGGTGTATATTTATTCAATTCTCGATAATCAACAGTCATGCGCCAAGAATTATCACTTTTGCGCACGGGCCAAACGGGGTTATTCCAAGCAGACGTGACCGGAGTTATGACTCCCGCGTCAACCAAATCCTGAATTGTAGCATTAATTTCTTCATGACCACCTGGGATACGATATTGCTTCTGAGAAACAACTTTCGTGGCTAAAGGAATTTTAATAGGGGGCATTCGCAAACGGCCAACCCGTACGGGTCTGGTCGAAATGTACTGTCTAGTTCCAAATTGATAACAACCATCATCCAGGTGCAAAGTCATTCCTTTTAAAATATCAATTCCAATTATATATTCCAAAAGTGGAACAACCAATACAGAGTATTCTCTACGAGGAATCCTACCAATTTTAATTTCAAGTG
Source organism: Lissotriton vulgaris (assembly GCF_964263255.1). Taxonomy (NCBI): domain Eukaryota; kingdom Metazoa; phylum Chordata; class Amphibia; order Caudata; family Salamandridae; genus Lissotriton; species Lissotriton vulgaris. Next base: position 37,772,238 of record NC_141697.1, read on the forward strand.
TAGTTTGTACTGCGGGGGTTTCTTTTCCACCTAAACCAGTAATTGTGAAAAACTGTCCTTTAAATTTCCTTGATTTTCCATGAATTAAAGTGGCCTCCGCTCCTGTATCAACTAGCGCTCGGGCCCTTTGGATATTACGATGTTTCCAAAAAATCTCAATATCTACATAGGGTCTGTTGTCTCTGTGAGCCCACTTGTGTACTGGAGCTTGACCTATTTCCTAGTCATTTTTCCTGCGTTCTGTCAGCCAAGACAAATCAGGGTAAATGCTCTCTGTTTTCTTCGGTATCAAAATGTCTTGTTCATATCCGTCTCCATTACGAAACGGATTCTTGTCATTTTCAAAATATTGTGAATTACGGTCAGAAAGCCTGTTACGATCCTCCCGTCTTTTCACTTCAGGGGAATAACTCCTCTCCTCTCTATGTCGGTTGGAACCACGATCATCTCTCCCTCTTTCATGTTCACCCTCTCTCCCTCTCTCGCAATTACGATGAGGGGATACATCACGTTCATAACGCCGATCATCACGGCGATCAGAATCCACACGTCGTCTCTCATCACCACTGTCATCCGAACCACGGTCATACTCATTCTTTCGCACACGACGGGCACCCTCCTTCCGATCCAAACCACGCTTACGAAACATGTCCCATAAGCGATTGTTAGGCTCACCGTCAATGTCCTCCCTTTTGACACCATCAGCAATAAGAGCAAGAAACATGTCACGTCTAGAGAACTTATAGTCCCCAGCAGTACGACCCTCAGGTCGAGATTGTCTTTCAGGTTTAAACCATTCACCCAGCTCACCAAGCTGACGAACAGATTCAAGCACAGCAGACAAAGGATTGCCAGTTTGATTAATCAACAAAGTCATCATGACCTGCTTGTAAGCAACAGGCGAAGAACGGATAATGCGATTACGCACAGAAGATGTTAAAAGACCATCCAGCAATCTGTCAGAAGTACTAAGAAAGATAGCAGTTTTCATGACTTCCTCCTTCAAACGTTGCGACGCATCGCGCAGAGTGTACCATGGCTTGTCATTAACAGGCCAATCAGATTCAGTAGGATATTTGTGATTACAGCCGTCAGACGCAAGCTGGAGCAAAGTAATTTGACCAGCACCATTATAGTTCCGAAAATGATCTTGAATAGTGGAATCAGAACTCAAAGAGCAAAAGCGTAAGCAATCAACAGCATCAAGCATAATACCGGCAGCGCCGAGTTCATAAAGGCGCACCATCCAAGTAAGCAGGGCCTCACCAGGCCGTTGTCGAAATCATTGTAAAATATCACTAACCTCCTGTTGAGTAAAGTCTTCAATACAATCCAAAGCAATACCACCTGGATTACCAGGGGCTTGTTGTAATTTGCGACGAAACACGGGGTGAGCAGAAACCTCAGGAAGAACTTCCGAGGAAGCTCGCATCTTAGATTTAACAGAACAATCGGGGCAAGATACGTCATCCGAATGGGAAGAGCGAGCACGGTCGCTGTGAGCAACCGTATCAGTATAAGAAGTAGATTTACAATCACGTCCGGAGCGAGAAGATTCACGCTTATCACCCTCCTCAGCCGAGGAGTCTGAAGCATTTGAATCCCAGATATTACCATCCCACTCATCAGGGTTCCAATCCATTCCGGCTTTTGCTACGACCAGACGCACTTTCCGTGTAGACACACGACCACGACGATGTTTGTACTTATATCGTGCAATGCGGACCGCAGCTCTTTCGGCTATGGTCTGATATGTTTCAAGTTTGTCGGCAAGCAATTTATTTTGACAACGCAAAAGAGTATGCGCATTCTGCAACTCAACACACTGTCCTTCCATGTCCTTAAACTGCCTTTGTAGATGAACAAACTTCTCATGAAGAATTCTATATGCATTAAGAACAATCCACCCTTTGCGTCCTAAAATAGGAAGCTCATCACCCTTCACTACTGGCGCTTTCTGTAAGCATGAGACCACATCGGCAGGCTCCGCCTGCTCCAAACAAGAAGACCAATTTTCACTCAAACCAGTAGAATCAGCCCACTCACGGGCCAAAGCCTCGTAAGGCGTAGACTCCCAGCCGGGAATCTGAATAGGTAACTTAAAAACAGACGGTGATTTTTTCGCAAACATATTGACACACAAAAATTATATACACAATTATACACAAAATATTATACGTACGAGCCGAGCGCAAACCAACAAGATCAAAACAATACAGCGCACACAGGCTTCGTAAACAGTTCGTGACGCCAGATGTAATGGCCGGATCTTCCGCTTAGATGGGATCAGCCCCTAGGGGCCCCTACAACCCAGCCAGAACGTACTCACCTCCTTCCTTAGAACATTTTCACAATGGATATAGATATATATATGTATATACAAGTCGTACCTAAGGATGGGGAAATAGCAATAAATATGCATAGGTTTTCTACCATATCTTATTCACATCAGTTAGTCTCGCGGCCGCTCCGACCCAGACTGATCTACCCCAGGGCAGATATGACACACAATCCGGTGCGTCTACACATGGGCCTGCAGAACCCAATGCTCCCTTTTCCAAACGGTTTACAATCCGGCAAACCTACACGCTGGTAATCCTCCCCAGCGCTCTCACTTACACAAGCCACAATCCTGTGGGTATACGCGCGGTTTAATCCACCCCAACGCTCTCACTAACGCCGCATATCAACGACAACCACATTCCTATGAGCACCTATCGGAACAATTTCTCCTTTGTCTACTTGGGATAAAACTATGATAATAGAATTTGGTACGATTTCCAAATAGTATAATGTGCCTCTTATCCTTGGCATCAAAGGTCCACTTCGCTCCCTATTTATGTGATCACCACTTACCTGATTGGGATTGCTCATCCATTCATATAAACAACAACCACCTAGAAGCACCGTTTACCAAGATTGAACAAGAATACACGGCACATATCAGTTTACTAAAAACTAGGGTATTTATTGTCATTAAACATAGAACACAATACTATGCAACATGAATTATGCAAAGAAAAGGTAAAGATTAGAATGCACGCTTATTATGGAAAGGGCGGATGTCACCTTATTAATGTGAAGTCGGGACTCGGCAGTCATCTAGGTTCCCTTCTCGTCTCTGTGTCTTGGCTCGTCTCGCAGTCACACCCCAGCCGTCACAAGTACACGTCTGCACCGCTAGGCTCAACCTCGTCTGCTTCCCTCCAAGCCACTGGAACCTTGCTGGTTATTAGCTACCGTATCTCTCTCTCTCTCTATTTCAGTGCGCTCCGCGCTAATTCTCCTTCAGTCTTTCTCAGAGAGTCTCGGTCTTAAATCTTTCTCGGACTTCAAAGATGGCGACTGTCCGCCATGAAATAATTAATGGCAGAGATGCTAACGGCTAGATGCCGCCTACGAACTGACTGTCGACTAACTAACACCTTCACTAATATCAAAGCCTGTTCCTTCATGGAAAGCTACGGCCAGTAACCTGCCGCCCACCAAATTCTTGTACCTCCCCGTACCAAGGACACGTTCCCAGCCGTCCGGCCTGAAGTTGTGTCTTCGGAGTGGAGAAAAATACATTCCTTCGATAAGGGCCAGCCCGAGCCGGTTCTCTCCAAGCGAACAACAGCTTGAAACTAAAACATTACACTTGACCTAGAAGGCCTCTCGAGCTACCAGGCAGAGGGCAAGATGGAGTCTGTCTCGTTTAAGGCCTACAGGGCCCGCAATATGCATAACTCTATGGAAAATATCCTAACACGTTAGCAAATGGGCAAATCATGATTAATACTTATGTATCTATCCCCTAGCTTGAATTCATAAGCCCTACTCTAAAGAAAGGGACACGAAAATACTCTACTATATAAAAGGCAGGGATCCTATCTATAGTCCTAATCCCTATGCTATAAGGGTGATAGGCTGGAGTCACTCTCCATCATTCTCCCTCTTAAAGGAGCCAGAAAAGGTCAGCCATTACACAAACTTAAAATGAAATTTACAGAATGGGTATAATTATTTATATAATGCAGATTCACATATGAGTAACAGCACAGAACCTTAATTACCAATACAGTAACGCTGGACAGACTAAGTAAAGATAAAATTACGTAAATATAGCATAATATCTCCCTAGGCAAATAATTTAACAATGGAGGTACTTATTATTAATAGATGTACATACTATAGTGACAACGCAGGGGTTTGGGTGCAAGCGCTGCTAAATACCTCAGATATTACATCACTTATGACATGTTTTATGCATTATTGATAACATCACTGCAACATCTGAAATGACATCATTGATGAAAATACTTTGCGTGGCCGCGGCACAAGTTATAGTTATTTTAGGGCACGATTTATAGTTAACTGAGTTAACAAAAAATGGTGAATTTCAGTGATTTTGTTAGTTTAAAATAGTGATATTTTCACCTGAATATAATGACCCTTTAACCTTTGTCTTTTTGATTGAATATATATATAAATTCAGGTCTGACAATGTAACTCAATTCTGCAGGTATCAATAGGTGACGAATAAACTGAAAGCCAAGAAAGATGTTGTAGTATGTCAGTCTGACCAAGGGTCCAATATTGTTTTGTGGGCCCTAGACATGTATTCGACATAGGCTAAGTGACAACTCAGTGGCAAGGAGTGCTAATGTAAGGTCACCCAAACTCATTTAAAGGAAATCAAAGATAAATAGCATGGTTACCTTTCTAGGTGGATACGAGTGGGCTTAATTTCACAGGAGGAATATCTGTTCCTGCGAATGGGACACCCAGTAACACCCATACTATACCTTATTCCCAAGGTCCATAAAAATCCACCTAACCCCCCCAGGTAGGCCAACAGTTTCAGCCATTGGAGGGTTATTCAAGAACACATCACAGTTCATCGATCACTTTTTACAGGAGAATGTTCATAACTTACCCTCTTTTTTAATGGATAAGGGTGATTTCTTATGAAGAACTTATGACACTGCATGGGGTGACTCCTATGTCTTCATGACTATGGATGTCACCTCGCTGTACACCAGAATCTCTCATCATAATGGTACAAGAGCAATGAAACACTTTTTAAATACAAGGCCTATCAACCTGCACCAACACACTCAGATGGTCCTTCAATGGCGCAATGGTGCATACAGAACAATGTTTCCTTATTTGGTAATGGAACATTAAGGCAAGTCAGAGGAACGGCTATGGGCACCTACTTTACCTTCAGCTATGCTAATTTGAATAGGGGCTGGTGGGAGGAGCAGGTGCTAGCGGTTGATTTTGCCCAGGAGTCCTTTGGGCGTGTTTTATAGATTACATTTTTATTCTATGGAAGGACAAACCTGAGTCAGCAATGTTGTTTACAGATAAATTAAACACCTACACCCTTAACCCTATTTCACTACCAATATTAGTATAACTGAAGTGCATTTTTTAGGTTTGGTCATATTCGTGATAGATAACCAAATACATACCAAAACATGCAGGAAGCCTACGGCAGGAAATTCCATCCTCTATGCCGAAGTCTTCCATCCTGCGAAACTCAAGAACAGTATTCCGTAGGCAGAGAATCTACATATGAGGTTGAATTGCAGTGATGAAACAACACCAGGGAAAGTACAATCTGAATTGAATGACAGATATTTAGGCAGAGGATATAATCATGCAGTGTTAGACACAGCTAAGAAGAAACCCAATCTCAAACAAAGAGACACATTGGTGTTTAAAAAGGGAAGTAAGAAGTCATCCAATTTTGGGCAAGTGAGAATGATCACAGGTTATAATGTATACCATCAAAAAATGAGGGCAATTTTATCCACACACTAGAATATCATTAGAGGTGATAGAAGTGACCCAATAATAGGCCACACTATTCCCAGGAACCCCTTACTTTCATTCAGACAGGCGAAATCCATGCGCCAAGAACTGGTAGTCAGCAGTCCAGAAATGACCAACCAGAACCTTGGTTGAGGGGAATTCCTGTGTTCCAATGGTGTCACAGATGCAAAGCTTGCAAATACGGCCGAACTACTAAAAAATTCACTTCACCCCTACTGAACACCCTGATGCACATTCGCAGAGCATATAACTGCAGGATTGATTTTGTTGTGTATGTCCTGCAGTGCCCGGCCCGAAAATGTATATAAACAGCACAATGTACATGCTGCATGTTAGAGTGCTACAACATCTGAGAGCCATTACAAATGATGACAAGAGTTACCCAGTTGCGTATCATATGCATGTGCTACATAAGGACAATGAGGCAGGACTGGTCTATTTTGTTATAGACTCGTCCCAAAAAGGAATCAATAGGGAACCCCAGTTAAGGAGATTCTCTTGAACAGAAAAATGACAACTGGTTTAAATTCTGATGAGGAATAATATGTCTGTGTGTGAAATAGTGTCAAGAGTCAGTGCTGACCACCTGACTTCTCAAAATAGCCATGAGTAGATAGTCATATGTTGAGAGCGAAGTATACATTTATATTATCTTCATTCAATTTGGGCACTTTAATATTGGTTAATATTGACTTCTTTGGTCATCCAGTGCTTGAATTAACAAGGGTTGTTTCGTTTGGGGTGATATGTTGGAACTGGAAAATGAGTTGGATTTATATCCAGCGTATTATACAGAGAGAGGATTTGGTTACTAACTGTAACATTGAACTGTTAACCCATTTGGCATATGAAATTAATTTGGTTTATTCCAGTATGTTATTTGATCACTTTAGTACATTCCTCTTTGACTGTTCAGATACCTTTCCCATTTGGGGTATGATATGCAATACTTACTCTTTTCGATGTCCTTAGCATATCAGATTAAAGTAAGGCACTAGACCGTCATGGGGAAACCATTGGCAGCAACCATTTGTGATGAATTTAAAAGACATGCTGGATTAGACGTTTTGTTTGTTTACATGCGCAATAATTTTCCTAAATACAGTTGAGGTATATACTCATAGAAATATGGTATGTAGATATTGTATATTTATATTTATTTTAATTTTAGCTAATTCTCACTAATAGCACTTTTTCTTCAAATGTTAATAGGAACTCAGAGTGTTTCTACTATGTCCATGCCACTGTACGTGTAACACGCAACAGTTTAAATTGCATGTAAAACAGCGTGCACCTTATGTGAGCAAGGTGGTGAAAACTGTAAAAATGCGGCAGACCCTCCTATAAATAAAATCCCAAGAGTATATTTAAATATATTCACTTAAAAAAACAAAGATTACATGGAAGTTATAGTTAGCTTCAGATTTTACACCCACAAAACCATTGAAATTCAGCAATTATAGTTAGAGTTATCTCAAGTAACTATAACTCTGGCAATAAGGTAACTATTACTTGCACCCCTGCGATGCACAGTTTTCTAATCAATAATTTCACAGCAAATGTTGCAGTGATATTAACAATGATGTCATAGAAGATGTTATGAGTGATGAAATATGGGGGATAATTAGCAGGGCATGTTGAGGGCAAAAGCTATAGTTATCTTAGGGCACGAGTTATAGTTACTCAATATAACTCAAAATGTAACTGCTACTTTTCTATTGTTTTGTGGGTGTAAAATGTGAACCTACGTATAACTTCCCAGTAACCTTTGTGTTTCTTTACTTAATTTCTACTGTTTTTAATGGTATTTCCTGACTACAATGTCCCTGTAATCTTCATTTTTTGTGTGAATTTCTAGTTTTTCTAACGTTATTTATTGAAAGAAAACTGCAGCTAGCAGGCAGTGGCATGCATGTCTCTTGAAAGAATGCTGCAGCTAGCAGGCAGTGGCATACATGTCTCTTGAAAGAATACTGCAGCTAGGAGGCAGTGGCATACATGTCTCTTGAAAGAATGCTGCAGCTAGCAGACAGTGGCATACATGTCTCTTGAAAGAATGCTGCAGCTAGCAAGTAGTGGCAAGCATGTCTTAAGAGAATGCTGCAGCTAGCAGGCAGTGCATGCATGTCTCTTTAAAGAATGCCTCAGCTAGCAGGCAGTGCATGCATGTCTCTTTAAAGGACGTCGCAGCTAGTAGTCACTGGCATCCAAGTCTTGAAATAATGCTGCAGCTAGCAGGCAGTGCATGCATGTCTCTTTAAAGGATGCCGCACTTAGCAGGCAGTGGCATGCATGTCTCTTGTAAGAATGCTGCAGCTAACAGTCAGTTATGCTGCATGTCTCTTTAAAGAACGCTGCAGCTAGCAGGCAGTGCATGCATGTCTCTTCAAAGGACGCCACAGCTAGCAGACAGTGCATGCATGTCTCTTGAAAGAATGTTGCAGCTAGTAGGCAGTGCATGCATGTCTCTTTAAAGGACGTTTCAGCTAGTCTTTAAATAATGCTGCAGCTAGCAGGCAGTGCATGCATGTCTCTTCAAAGGACGCCACAGCTAGCAAGCAGTGCATGCATGTCTCTTGAAAGAATGTTGCAGCTAGTAGGCAGTGCATGCATGTCTCTTCAAAGGACGCCACAGCTAGCAAGCAGTGCATGCATGTCTCTTGAAAGAATGTTGCAGCTAGCAGGCAGTGCATGCATGTCTCTTCAAAGGACGCCACAGCTAGCAGACAGTGCATGCATGTCTCTTGAAAGAATGTTGCAGCTAGTAGGCAGTGCATGCATGTCTCTTTAAAGGACGTTTCAGCTAGTCTTTAAATAATGCTGCAGCTAGCAGGCAGTGCATGCATGTCTCTTCAAAGGATTCCGCAGCTAGCAGACAGTGCATGCATGTCTCTTGAAAGAAGGTGTTAGCTAGCAGGTAGTGGCATGCATGTCTCTGGAAAGAATATTGCAGCTAGCAGGCAGTTTCACTGCATGTTTCTTTAAAGAACGCCACAGATAGCAGGCAGTGCATGCATATCTCTTTAAAGGATGCCGCACTTAGCAGGCAGTGGCATGCATGTCTCTTGTAAGAATGCTGCAGCTAACAGTCAGTTACGCTGCATGTCTCTTTAAAGAACGCTGCAGCTAGCAGGCAGTGCATGCATAGCTTAAAATAATGCTGCAGCTAGCAGGCAGTGGATGCAGGTCTTGAAATAATCCTGCAGCTAGCAGGCAGTGGATGCAGGTCTTGAAATAGTGCCAGGCCTCTATCAGTATATTATCTTAACACACGTTCCCTCGTCAAACACCAGCTTGACATTCTTCTTCTCTTGCTCACTGATACACCTGATTTATTGCTGTTGACAGAAGCTTGGCTTACCGTAGACTCCGCCCCTGATTTGCTAGCAGCTATATCCTCTAACTATTACATCATATATGCCAACCGCCCATCAGGTAAAAGTGGTGGGGGGGTCGCAGCCGTCATCAACACCAAACTCAGGTTTAGTACCCTGCCCTCTCTCAATCTCAATGAGGCGGATAACATAGTTATCTATCTAGACTCCACTTTGGACACCTTTGTCTGTGTATTAGTTTATAGGCCTCCTTATCAAATGGCTCACTCCCCTCTTACTTAGTGAGCAGATGACGAAACTCGCCACCGATTACGCTAAGGTCCTCCTCATAGGTGATCTTAACTACTGGTACAATGACCCCCTTGAAGGACCTCATTCGGCCAAGATGTCTGATCTCCTTACTAATCTAAACTTTACACAGCAGGTCCCCTCTCGCACCCATGTGAAGGGTCACATTTGACCAAGTTTGGACTAATGGCATGACCACTTCAACCCTCACAATCGACCCTTGTGTCTGGAGTGACCATCATCTCCTAAAATTCATGATCACACTGTCAACTCCACATAAAATCAGAACAGCAGGAGGTGGCTATGCCAGGAAATGGAATGTCATCAATTTAAAAAAACATTCTGGACACTTTGACCAACACCACCCTGTCTCCGGGAATTGACATTAATGACACTGAGACTAACCTCTCCCAAAGGCTCCTTGAGGCCAGTAACAAACATGCTCCTCACAGGAAAATCAAATTAGCCCGGCGTGCCGACGCCCAGAGATGGTTCTCTACCGAACTCAAAACTCAGAAACTGACCTTACGCCAATTAGAGTGGCAGTAGCGACGGGAATACTCCCCTGATAAGAAACTGCTGTACCTATCAGCTCGACACTCGACAGGAATACATGAGGGCTATCATCGCAGCGAAAGCTGCCCACTTCTCCTCACGCATTCTTAACTCCAACAAAAGCTCCAAAGAAATCTTTGTTATCATGAACGAACTGTCCAACCCAGACAGGGTTCTTACAAAGGTCATGCCCTCTCAAGCCTTATGTAATTCTTTAAATTATTATTTTATTGAAAAAATCATCACCATCAAAGCCAGCATTCCTCTGCATCCCCCATGTAACCCACCACCATTACACATAGCAATGAATGCACCCTTAGATGTTTCCCCCCCATTAGCACAGAGACTCTTCTGGAGCTCCTTGTTAAAGTCAAGTCAGGGGCCCCTTCTGACTGCTGCCCGCCCCACATACTCAAGGACAGTTTATCAGTCTATCCAGGTCCAGCACTAGCACTACTGAATGAGTCACTTACTACCGGTCAAGTTCCTAAAGCATTTAAAAAAGCCATTGTAGTCCCTCTTCTGAAGAAGCCTGGTGCTGATCCGACACTTTTACCTAACTATCGTCCCACATCCCTGCTCCCGTTCCTAGCAAACGTGCTAGAGGCCCACGTAGCCAAATGCCTGTCAGCCTTCCTGGAAAAATCTAAATATCTCAATGTCTACCAGGCAGGTTTCCGGCCAGCCCAATCCACGGAAACGGTCATCTTGGCTGTGCTGGATACTCTCCGTGATGGATCGGATAAACGCACTCCTCAAGCACTTGTCCTTTTAGACCTCTCAGCTGCCTTTGACATGGTCGACCATGCTGCCTTGGTCGACCGTGTCAAACAAGCCGGCATCTTGGGTACTGCGGCTTGTTGGCTCTCCTCCTTCCTGGAGGATCGCTTTCAGGCCGCCCACCTAGGCCAGTTCATGGCCCCTCCCCACAAAACCAACTGTGGTGTACCATAAGATTCCGCTCTTTCCCCCCATCTGTTCAATCTTTACATCCTTCCCTTAATCCAGTCCCTCAAAGACAGGAATGTGACAGTTTTTAATTACGGGGATGATCTGCAACTAGTTTTCCCGATTTACAACTCCCACAGTTCCATTACAGAGTTTCAGGCCACTATGTTACATATCCAACAGTGGATGGATCAGAACCATCTTAAGTTAAACTCTGGGAAGACGGAACTTGTTCTCATTGGGGGCAGCCTTAAATTGTGGGGCCCTCAATACTGGCCGTCAGAGCTGGGTCCTTCTCCCTCCCCCTCCTCCTCGGCCAAAACATTAGGAGTTACTCTCAACCATGATCTGTCACTAAAAACCCAGGTTGGCACGATCGTCTCCAAATGCTTCTATCAAATAAGGAAGATCAAAAAGATACATCGGTTCTTCACACAGGAAGCCCTGATACAAGTGGTGGTGGCCACTGTGTTGTCTCTCCTGGACTACGCAAACTCTGTATACCTGGGCATGCCTACCTATCTGTTTAAATGGTTACAGATGGCACAAAACCAGGTGGCCAGATTGATCCTGCATCAACCCAGGTGGCAGTCTGCCACCCCTTTGTTGAGGACCCTTCACTGGCTCCCAATCCCTCAACGCTGCGCCTTTAAGGTGGACTGTCTCATCTTCAAATCCCTGCATGGTAACAACCCCAAATTCATTAACACCTTAATATCCAGACACACCCCGGCCCGAAACCTCCGCTCTGCCCACCTCTCACTTCTTACCATTGTCGTATTCAGACGCGTCCGCCAATGCGGCTGTAGATTTGCCACTCTTGCTCCTAGACTGTGGAACACCTTCCAGTTGGAGGTCCGTTCCTGTACCGAGGTAATGCAATTTAGGAAATCTCTTAAAACGTGGCTATTTGTACGAGCCTATAACTAGAACTAGTCCATTTACAATCTAGGAGTCTTCACAGCGCCATGAAACCATCCGGTGTACGTGCGTTTTATAAATTATTTTTAACATTAACATTAACAATGCTGAAGCTAGCAGGCAGTGGAAGCATATCATGAAATAATGCTGCAGGTAGCAGGCAGTGGATGCAGGTCTTGAAATAATGCTGCAGCTAGCAGGCAGTGGATGCAGGTCTTGAAATAATGCTGCAGCTAGCAGGCAGTGGATGCAGGTCTTGAAATAAAGCTGCTGCTAGCAGGCAATGGATGCACTAGCAGGCCGTGGTATGCATGTCTCTTGAAAGAATGCTTCAGCTAGCAGGCAGTTGCGCTTCATGTCTCTTTAAAGGACGCCGCAGCTAGCAGGCAGTGCATGCATGCCTATTTAAAGGATGCTACAGCTAGCAGGCAGTGGTATGCATATCTTGAAATAATGCTGCAGCTAGCAGGCAGTGCATGCATGTCTTGAAAGAATGCTGCAGCTAGCAGGCAGTGGTATGCATGTCTCTTTAAAGGACACCGCAGCTAGCAGGCAGTGCATGAATGTCTATTTAAGGACGCTGCAGCTAGCAGGCAGTGGCGTGCATATATTGAAATGATGCTGCAGCTAGAAGGCAATGCATGCATGTCTTGAAAGAATGATACAGCTAGCAGGCAGTGGTATGCATGTCTCTTGAAAGAATGCTACAGCTAGCAGGCAGTTGCGCTGCATGTCTCTTAAAAGGACGCTGCAGCTAACAGGCAGTGCATGCATGTCTATTTAAAGGACGCCAAAGCTAGGAGGCAATGGTGTGCACATCTTGAAATAATGCTACAGCTAGCTGGCAGTGCATGCATGTCTTGAAAGAATGCTGCAGCTAGCAGGCAGTGGTATGCATGTCTCTTGAAAGAATGCTGCAGCTAGCAGGCAGTTACGATGCATGTCTACTTAAAGGATGCCGCAGCTAGCAGGCAGTGCATGCATGTCTCTTGCAAGAATGCTGCAGCTAGCAGGCAGTGCACACATGTCTCTTTAAAGGATGCCACAGCTAGCAGGCAGTGCATGCATGTCTCTTCAAAGGACACCACAGCTAGCAGGCAGTGCATGCATGTCTATTTAAAGGATGCACCACCTAGCAGGCAGTGCATGCATTTCTATTTAAAGGACGCTACCGCTAGCAGGCAGTGGCGTGCATATGTTAAAATAATGCTGCATCTAGCAGGCAATGCATGCATGTCTCTTCAAAGGACGCAGCAACTAGCAGCAGTGGCATGCATGTCTAAAGTACGCCACAGCTAGCAGGCATGTATGTCTCTTTAAAGGATGCCACAGCTAGCAGGCAGTGGTATGCATGTCTAAAGGACGTCGCAGCTAGCAGGCAGTGGTATGCATGTCTCTTCAAAGGACGCCGCAGATAGCAGGCAGTGCATGCATGTCTCTTCAAAGGACACCGCAGCTAGCAGGCAGTGCATGCATGTCTCTTTAAAGGACGTTGCAGCTAGCAGGCTGTGCATGCATGTCTCTTCAAAGGACGCCGCAGCTAGCAGGCAGTGCATGCATGTCTCTTCAAAGGACACCGCAGCTAGCAGGCAGTGCATGCATGTCTCTTCAAAGGACACCGCAGCTAGCAGGCAGTGCATGCATGTCTATTTAAAGGACGCACCACCTAGCAGCAGTGGCATGCATGTCTCTTTAAAGGACGCAGCACCTAGTAGGCAATGCATGCATGTCTCTTCAAATGATGCCTCAGCTAGCAGGCAGTGCATGCATGTCTCTTTAAAGGACGCCGCAGCTAGCAGGCAGTGCATGCATGTCTCTTCAAAGGACGCAGCACCTAGCAGGCAATGCATGATGTCTCTTCAAAGGATGCCTCAGCTAGCAGCCAGTGCATAAATGTATCTTTAAAGGACGCCACAGCTAGCAGGCAGTACATGAATGTCTATTTTAAGGACGCTGCAGCTAGCAGGCAGTGGCGAGCATATCTTGAAATTATGCTGCAGCTAGAAGGCAATGCATGCATGTCTTGAAAGAATGATACAGCTAGCAGGCAGTGGTATGCATGTCTCTTGAAAGAATGCTGCAGCTAGCAGGCAGGTGCGATGCATGTCTATTTAAAGGATGCCGCAGCTAGCAGGCAGTGCATGCATGTCTCTTTAAAGGACGCCACAGCTAGCAGGCAGTGCATGCATGTCTCTTGAAAGAATGCTGCAGCTAGCAGGCAGTTGCGCTGCATGTCTCTTGAAAGAATGCTGCAGCTAGCAGTCAGTTGCGCTGCATGTCTCTTTAAAGGACGCTGCAGCTAACAGGCAGTGCATGCATGTCTATTTAAAGGACGCTACAGCTAGCAGGCAGTGGTGTGCACATCTTGAAATAATGCTGCAGCTAGCACGCAGTGCATGCATGTCTTGAAAGAATGCTGCAGCTAGCAGGCAGTGGTATGCATGTCTCTTGAAAGAATGCTGCAGCTAGCAGGCAGGTGCGATGCATGTCTATTTAAAGGATGCCGCAGCTAGCAGGCAGTGCATGCATGTCTCTTTAAAGGACGCCACAGCTAGCAGGCAGTGCATGCATGTCTCTTGAAAGAATGCTGCAGCTAGCAGGCAGTTGCGCTGCATGTCTCTTGAAAGAATGCTGCAGATAGCAGGCAGTGCACGCATTACTTTTTAAAGGACGCCACAACTAGCAGGCAGTGGTGTGCATATCTTGAAAAAATGCTGCAGGTAGTGTATGCATGTATTGAAAGAATGCTGCAGCTAGCATGCAGTAGTATGCATGTCTCTTGAAAGAATAATGCAACTAGCAGGCAGTTGCCCTGCATGTCTCTGTAAAGGACGCTGCATCTAGCAGGCAGTGCATGCATGTCTATTTAAAGGACGCTACCGCTAGCAGGCAGTGGCGTGCATATGTTGAAATAATGCCGCAGATAGCAGGCAATGCATGCATGTCTCTTCAAAGGACGCAACACCTAGCAGCAGTGGCATGCATGTCTATTTAAAGGACGCCACAGCTAGCAGGCATGTATGTCTCTTTAAAGGGCACCACAGCTAGCAGACAGTGGTATGCATGTCTAAAGGACGCCTCATCTAGCAGGCAGTGGTATGCATGTCTCTTCAAAGGACTCCGCAGCTAGCAGGCAGTGCATGCATGTCTATTCAAAGGATGCAGCACCTACAACAGTGGCATGCATGTCTATTTAAAGGACGCACCACCTAGCAGGCAGTTGCGCTGCATGTCTCTTTAAAGGATGCCCCAGCTAGCAGGCAGTGCATGCATGTCTATTTAAAGGACGCAGCACCTAGCAGCAGTGGGATGCATGTCTCTTTAAAGGACGCCGCAGCTAGCAGGCAGTGCATGCATGTCTCTTCAAAGGACGCAGCACCTAGCAGGCAGTGCATGCATGTCTCTTCAAAGGACGCAGCACCTAGCAGGCAATGCATGCATGTCTCTTCAAAGGATGCCTCAGCTAGCAGCCAATGCATGCATGTCTATTTAAAGGACGCACCACCTAGCAGCAGTGGCATGCATGTCTCTTTAAAGGACGCCGCAGCTAGCAGGCAGGGCATGCATGTCTCTTCAAAGGACGCAGCACCTAGCAGGCAATGCATGCATGTCTCTTCAAAGGATGCCTCAGCTAGCAGCCAATGCATCCATGTCTATTTAAAGGACGCACCACCTAGCAGCAGTGGGATGCATGTCTCTTTAAAGAACGCCGCAGCTAGCAGGCAGTGCATGAATGGCTATTTAAGGACGCTGCAGCTAGCAGGCAGTGGCGTGCATATCTTGAAATGATGCTGCAGCTAGAAGGCAATGCATGCATGTCTTGAAAGAATGATACAGCTAGCAGGCAGTGGTATGCATGTCTTGAAAGAATGCTGCAGCTAGCAGGCAGTGGTATGCATGTCTCTTGAAAGAATGCTGCAGCTAGCAGGCAGTTGCGATGCATGTCTATTTAAAGGATGCCGCAGCTAGCAGGCAGTGCATGCATGTCTCTTGAAAGAATGCTGCAGCTAGCAGGCAGTGCACACATGTCTCTTTAAAAGACGCCACAGCTAGCAGGCAGTGCATGCATGTCTCTTGAAAGAATGCTGCAGCTAGCAGGCAGTTGCGCTGCATGTCTCTTGAAAGAATGCTGCAGCTAGCAGGCAGTGCACGCATTACTCTTTAAAGGACGCCACAGCTAGCAGGCAGTGGTGTGCATATCTTGAAAAAATGCTGCAGGTAGTGTATGCATGTATTAAAAGAATGCTGCAGCTAGCATGCAGTAGTATGCATGTCTCTTGAAAGAATAATGCAACTAGCAGGCAGTTGCGCTGCATGTCTCTTTAAAGGACGCTGCATCTAGCAGGCAGTGCATGAATGTCTATTTAAAGGACGCAGCACCTAGCAGCAGTGGGATGCATGTCTCTTTGAAGGACGCCGCAGCTAGCAGGCAGTGCATGCATGTCTCTTCAAAGGACGCCGCACCTAGCAGGCAGTGCATGCATGTCTCTTCAAAGGACGCAGCACCTAGCAGGCAATGCATGCATGTCTCTTCAAAGGATGCCTCAGCTACCAGCCAATGCATGCATGTCTATTTAAAGGACGCACCACCTAGCAGCAGTGGGATGCATGTCTCTTCAAAGGACGCCGCAGCTAGCAGGCAGTGCATGCATGTCTCTTCAAAGGACGCTGCACCTAGCAGGCAGTGCATGCATGTCTCTTCAAAGGACGCTGCACCTAGCAGGCAGTGCATGCATGTCTCTTCAAAGGGCGCAGCACCTAGCAGGCAATGCATGCATGTCTCTTCAAAGGATGCCTCAGCTAGCAAACAATGCATGCATGTCTATTTAAAGGATGCACCACCTAGCAGCAGTGGCATGCATGTCTCTTTAAAGGACGCCGCAGCTAGCAGGCAGGGCATGCATGTCTCTTCAAAGGACGCCGCAGCTAGCAGGCAGTTTATGCATGTCTCTTCAAAGGACGCAGCACCTAGCAGCCAATGCATGTATGTCTCTTTAAAGGACACCGCAGCCAGCAGGTAGTGCATGCATGTCTCTTCAAAGGATGCAGCATCTAGCAGGCAGTGCATGCATGTCTATTTAAAGGACGCTACCACTAGCAGGCAGTGGCGTGCATATGTAGAAATAATGCTGCAGCTAGCAGGCAATGCATGCATGTCTCTTCAAAGGTCTCAGCACCTAGCAGCAGTGGCATGCAGGTCTATTTAAAGTACGCCACAGCTAGCAGGCATGTATGTCTCTTTAAAGGATGCCACAGCTAGCAGGCAGTGGTATGCATGTCTAAAGGACGCCTCATCTAGCAGGCAGTGGTATGCATGTCTCTTCAAAGGATGCCGCAGCTAGCAGGCAGTGCATGCATGTCTCTTCAAAGGACACCACAGCTAGCAGGCAGTGCATGCATGTCTATTTAAAGGACGCAGCACCTAGCAGCAGTGGCATGCATGTCTCTTTAAAGGACGCAGCACCTAGCAGGCAGTGCATGCATGTCTCTTCAAAGGATGCCTCAGCTAGCAGGCAGTGCATGCATGTCTCTTTAAAGGACGCCACAGCTAGCAGGCAGTGCATGCATGTCTCTTCAAAGGACGCAGCACCTAGCAGGCAATGCATGCATGTCACTTCAAAGGATGCCTCAGCTAGCAGCCAGTGCATAAATGTATCTTTAAAGGACGCCGCAGCTAGCAGGCAGTGCATGAATGTCTATTTTAAGGACGCTGCAGCTAGCAGGCAGTGGCGTGCATATCTTGAAATGATGCTGCAGCTAGAAGGCAATGCATGCATTTCTTGAAAGAATGATACAGCTAGCAGGCAGTTGCGCTGCATGTCTCTTTAGAGGAAACTGCAGCTAACAGGCAGTGCATGCATGTCTATTTAAAGGACGCCAAAGCTAGGAGGCAGTGGTGTGCACATCTTGAAATAATGCTGCAGCTACCAGGCAGTGCATGTATGTCTTGAAAGAATGCTGCAGCTAGCAGGCAGTGGTATGCATGTCTCTTGAAAGAATGCTGCAGCTAGCAGGCAGTTGCGATGCATGTCTATTTAAAGGATGCCGCAGCTAGCAGGCATTGCATGCATGTCTCTTTAAAGGACACCACAGCTAGCAGGCAGTGCATGCATGTCTCATGAAAGAATGCTGCAGCTAGCAGGCAGTGCACGCAATACTCTTTAAAGGACGCCACAGCTAGCAGGCAGTGGTGTGCATATCTTGAAAAAATGCTGCAGGTAGTGTATGCATGTATTGAAAGAATGCTGCAGCTAGCAGGCAGTGGTATGAATGTCTCTTGAAAGAATACTGCAACTAGCAGGCAGTTGCGCTGCATGTCTCTTTAAAGGACGCTGCAGCTAACAGGCAGTGCATGGCTGTCTATTTAAAGGATGCCAAAGCTAGGGAGAGTGGTGTGCACATCTTGAAATAATGCTGCAGCTATTGGGCAGTGCATGCATGTCTTGAAAGAATGCTGCAGCTAGCAGGCAGTGGTATGCATGTCTCTTGAAAGAATGCTGCAGCTAGCAGGCAGTTGCGATGCATGTCTATTTAAAGGATGCCACAGCTAGCAGGCAGTGCATGCATGTCTCTTTAAAGGACGCCATAGCTAGCAGGCAGTGCATGCATGTCTCTTGAAAGAATGCTGCAGCTAGCAGGCAGTGCACGCATTACTCTTTAAAGGACGCCACAACTAGCAGGCAGTGGTGTGCATATCTTGAAAAAATGCTGCAGGTAGTGTATGCATGTATTGAAAGAATGCTGCAGCTAGCATTCAGTAGTATGCTTGTCTCTTGAAAGAATACTGCAACTAGCAGGCAGTTGCGCTGCATGCCTCCTTAAAGGACGCTGCATCTAGCAGGCAGTGGCGTGCATATGTTGAAATAATGCTGCAGCTAGCAGCCAGTGCATGCATGTCTCTTTAAAGGACGCCGCAGCTAGCAGCCAGTGCATGCATGTCTCTTCAAAGGACGCCACAGCTAGCAGGCAGTTACGCTGCATGTCTCTTCAAAGGACGCCGCAGCTAGCAGGCAGTGCATGCATGTCTCTTTAAAGTACGCCACAGCTAGCAGGCATGTATGTCTCTTTAAAGGACGCCACGGCTAGCAGGCAGTGCATGCATGTCTCTTCAAAGGACGCCACAGATAGCAGGCAGTGCATGCATGTCTCTTTAAAGAACGCCTCAGCTAGCAGGCAGTGCATGCATGTCTCTTCAAAGGACGTCACAGCTAGCAGGCAGTGCATGCATGTCTCTTCAAAGGACGCCGCAGCTAGCAGGCAGTGCATGCATGTCTCTTCAAATGATGCCTCAGCTAGCAGGCAGTGCATGCATGTCTCTTTAAAGTACGCCACAGCTAGCAGGCATGTATGTCTCTTTAAAAGACGCCACAGCTAGCAGGCAGTGCATGCATGTCTCTTCAAAGGACGCCACAGCTAGCAGGCAGTGCATGCATGTCTCTTTAAAGAACGCCTCAGCTAGCAGGCAGTGCATGCATGTCTCTTCAAAGGACGCCACAGCTACTAGGCAGTGCATGCATGTCTCTTTAAAGAACTCCTCAGCTAGCAGGCAGTGCATGCATGTCTCTTCAAAGGACGTCACAGCTAGCAGGCAGTGCATGCATGTCTCTTCAAAGGACGCCACAGCTAGCAGGCAGTGCATGCATGTCTCTTTAAAGGACGTCGCAGCTAGCAGGCAGTGCATGCATGTCTCTTTAAAGGACGTCGCAGCTAGCAGGCAGTGCATGCATGTCTCTTTAAAGGATGACGCAGCTAGTAGGCAGTATATGCATGTCTCTTTAAAGGACGTCGCAGCTAGCAGGCAGTGCATGCATGTCTCTTTAACGGACGACGCAGATAGTAGGCAGTGCATGCATGTCTCTTTAAAGGACGTCGCAGCTAGCAGGCAGTGCATGCATGTCTCTTTAAAGGACGTCGCAGCTAGTAGGCAGTGCATGCATGTCTCTTTAAAGGACGTCGCAGCTAGTAGGCAGTGCATGCATGTCTATTTAAAGGACGCACCACCTAGCAGCAGTGGCATGCATGTCTCTTTAAAGGACGTCACAGCTAGTAGGCAGTGCATGCATGTCTCTTCAAAGGACGCCACAGCTACCAGGCAGTGCATGCATGTCTCTTTAAAGGACGACACAGCTAGTAGGCAGTGCATGCATGTCTCTTTAAAGGACGACGCAGCTAGTAGGCAGTATATGCATGTCTCTTTAAAGGACGTCGCAGCTAGCAGGCAGTGCATGCATGTCTCTTTAAAGGACGTCGCAGCTAGCAGGCAGTGCATGCATGTCTCTTTAAAGGACGTCGCAGCTAGTAGGCAGTGCATGCATGTCTCTTTAAAGGACGTCGCAGCTAGTAGGCAGTGCATGCATGTCTATTTAAAGGACGCACCACCTAGCAGCAGTGGCATGCATGTCTCTTTAAAGGACGTCGCAGCTAGTAGGCAGTGCATGCATGTCTATTTAAAGGATGCACCACCTAGCAGCAGTGGCATGCATGTCTCTTTAAAGGACGTCGCAGCTAGTAGGCAGTGCATGCATGTCTATTTAAAGGACGCACCACCTAGCAGCAGTGGCATGCATGTCTCTTTAAAGGACGTCGCAGCTAGCAGGCAGTGCATGCATGTCTCTTTAAAGGACGTCGCAGCTAGCAGGCAGTGCATGCATGTCTCTTTAAAGGACGTCGCAGCTAGTAGGCAGTGCATGCATGTCTATTTAAAGGACGCACCACCTAGCAGCAGTGGCATGCATGTCTCTTTAAAGGACGTCGCAGCTAGCAGGCAGTGCATGCATGTCTCTTTAAAGGACGTCGCAGCTAGCAGGCAGTGCATGCATGTCTCTTTAAAGGACGTCGCAGCTAGTAGGCAGTGCATGCATGTCTATTTAAAGGACGCACCACCTAGCAGCAGTGGCATGCATGTCTCTTCAAAGGACGCCACAGCTACCAGGCAGTGCATGCATGTCTCTTTAAAGGACGACACAGCTAGTAGGCAGTGCATGCATGTCTCTTTAAAGGACGACGCAGCTAGTAGGCAGTATATGCATGTCTCTTTAAAGGACGTCGCAGCTAGCAGGCAGTGCATGCATGTCTCTTTAAAGGACGACGCAGCTAGTAGGCAGTGCATGCATGTCTCTTTAAAGGACGTTGCAGCTACCAGGCAGTGCATGCATGTCTCTTTAAAGGACGACACAGCTAGTAGGCAGTGCATGCATGTCTCTTTAAAGGACGACGCAGCTAGTAGGCAGTATATGCATGTCTCTTTAAAGGACGTCGCAGCTAGCAGGCAGTGCATGCATGTCTCTTTAAAGGACGACGCAGCTAGTAGGCAGTGGCATGCATGTCTCTTTAAAGGACGTTGCAGCTACCAGGCAGTGCATGCATGTCTCTTTAAAGGACGACGCAGCTAGTAGGCAGTGCATGCATGTCTCTTTAAAGGACGACGCAGCTAGTAGGCAGTATATGCATGTCTCTTTAAAGGACGTCGCAGCTAGCAGGCAGTGCATGCATGTCTCTTTAAAGGACGTCGCAGCTAGTAGGCAGTGCATGCATGTCTCTTTAAAGGACGTCGCAGCTAGCAGGCAGTGTATGCATGTCTCTTTAAAGGACGTCGCAGCTAGTAGGCAGTGCATGCATGCATGTCTCTTTAAAGGAAGTCGCAGCTAGCAGGCAGTGCATGCATGTCTCTTTAAAGAACGCCTCAGCTAGCAGGCAGTGCATGCATGTCTCTTCAAAGGATGCTGCAGCTAGCAGCCAGTGCATGCATGTCTCTTCAAAGGGCGCAGCACCTAGCAGGCAATGCATGCATGTCTCTTCAAAGGGTGCCACAGCTAGTAGGCAGTGCATGCATGTCTCTTTAAAGGACGTCGCAGCTAGTAGGCAGTGCATGCATGTCTCTTTAAAGGACGTCGCAGCTAGTAGGCAGTGCATGCATGTCTCTTTAAAGGACGTCACAGCTAGTAGGCAGTGCATGCATGTCTCTTTAAAGGACGTCGCAGCTAGCAGGCAGTGCATGCATGTTTCTTTAAAGGACGTCGCAGCTAGCAGGCAGTGCATGCATGTCTCTTTAAAGAACGCCTCAGCTAGCAGGCAGTGCATGCATGTCTCTTCAAAGGACGCCACAGCTAGCAGGCAGTGCATGCATGTCTCTTTAAAGAACGCCTCAGCTAGCAGGCAGTGCATGCATGTCTCTTCAAAGGACGCCACAGCTAGCAGGCAGTGGCATGCATGTCTCTTCAAAGGACGTCACAGCTAGCAGGCAGTGCATGCATGTCTCTTTAAAGAACGCCTCTCCTAGCAGCCATGCTTGCCTCGCTGCTGAGAGCAGGCAGGTCCTGTGACAGAGGCCTAGAGAGCGCTCGGGTCATGAGTGAAGCTGCCAGCCGTGGCGAGGGGCGGAGAGCGTCGTGTGAAGCGTTCACTTGTCATGTTTAAGAGATGTAGCGGTAAATAAATGATGAATGTTGACACTCGGCGCTAAGCGTCTTGTTTTTCCAGACTGTGCGCAGCTCCATGGCTGGGTCTGTGGTGGCCTGTGCTGTGGAGCTGGGTGTGGGCACAGCTGGCACGAGGACAGGAAGGTGCGCTCTGCCAGGGCCTCCTGCGCACCTGTGGAGTCACAGTGACGTGTCTGCCACCAGTGCGACTCGAAGGCGGCTTCTAAGTGCCGAGGACAGCTTTTAATAGCGAAGCCATGGATGTGAAAAATAGTCCAGGTTACGATAGGTCAGGAGTATTCGCCTATCACAACGTGTCTCTCACTACATCGGCATATAACCACTGGTTACGTCACTCTCGCACCTACGTAGCGCCAACCACTCTACCCTACAGCACCATCACAATCGAGTTTCTTCTGACTAAGGTTGGAACATTCAGCACCGCGGACTTAATCAACAGCAACAACTTTTTGTTGCTAAGAACTGGTAACTACATCCATCTCCCAGGTGCCCCAGGGATGGGGCGGAACCCGGATCTGCCATTCACCCGATGAGATGACGTCCCATATTCACACATTATCAACTCATTTCTCAAATAATCCTGCTGGCGGAGACTAGGGCGATCGCATCCCGGCAGGGCTGGGGCCGCACCTGACACAACGTGGCCTAGGCAGAGATTGTGAGGGGGGGGGGGCGCCCCTCACACGAGGCCTGGACCACAGGGGCGGACTGGGTGCAGGGTCAGGCAACTCAATTTATAAGTCATGAGTATTCACGAGGTGGGTTACAAATCAGACTCAGCATGATTGGAAGCCATCAGAGGGATGGTGGCCTGCTGGGGTCAGCAGCCCACCTTGTATATGATTAAAATTAAAGGCCACTGGGCTGCAGTTAAAAAGAAACGTTTATGGGCCTCATTTATGAGAAATGACTCATTGCTGCGTGAAAGCAACGATGCGTCACTTTGTAAACCCCTGCACCACATTATACCTGCGCCAGGTATAAAGGGCCTCATTTATGAAAAGCGATGCATCGCTACGTGAAAACAGCGATGCGTCACTTTTCACTGCGCCCTCCTTGCGATGCATCATGTTTACAGTATGACGCATCATGTCGCAAGGAGTTACAGATACGTCAGTATTTCTGACGTATCTGTATGGTGCAAAAGTGACACATTGCTGGAGTGTGTCACAAAAGTGACGCAACTCCAGCAATGTGTCCTTTCACATGGGGCAAGCCCCATGTGAAAGATCTTCCGTCAGTCTTACGCCTGCTGTGAAGCAGGCGCAAGATTTTGATGCAACAGCTTCCTAAAAGGGATGCAGTGAAATCTCATAGATTTCACTGCGTCACTTCCATGACCCTTTCTTGTGTCAAAACGCCCCCCCTACATTGGCTACCTACGGCGCAACGCTCTGCATTCAAGTCGGGATGTATAATTTTCAAGGCTTTGCATTGCACTAGCCCTAAATTTCTTAACAGCTTAATCACGAGACACGTCCCCACACGGAATCTTCATTCCGCGCATCTTCATCTTTTATCTATTCCATCAATCAAATTAAAACGACTAGGCGGGCGTAGGTTTGCCTACTTGGCCCCCAGGCTCTGGAACTCATTCCCACTCTCAGTCAGGAACTGTGACAGTCTTTTGGGATTCAGAAAGGCCTTAAAAACCTGGCTTTTTGGTCAAACTGATTCATCCGGATCCTCGCAGCTGCTAGTGTAGGAACAGCGCCAAGAGACCTATGGTGTAAGTGCGCTTGACAAATTCATCTTAACATAACATAACATAACATAACATAACATAACATAACATAACATAACATAACATAACATGGATGCAAGACAACAATAAAAATGCCCAGATAACTGGTGAGTAATGATCCTGGTGGAGAGCAACCCAGCTTCAATGATGCTAAGCCAGTAGGCCCAAAGGGATGATTTCCTGGCTTTGCCAAGGCTTGTTATTTTGCTTTGCAGACAATGTGAAAGTACAAAAGGCAGGGGTGAATCCTCCTAAGAAAGTAGAGGAGTGTCGCCCCAACTGCTGCGAGCACAGCAGGTAAAAACAAATAAATGAACTGGCATTGCCATGCAATTTTAATTGTTGCCCGCTCACGCTGTGTACAGTGCGAGCGTGACGGCAGCGTGTGGGACTAATTCCTGCAATTGCAGAGCGACACTGCTGCCCCTGGGGTGCGCATACCAGATTGTCTGTCTGTCTTGCAATCGCTAGCCCGACAGACACACTGTAGACCCAGCAATCCCAGGGGTGTGAAACGGCCAGGGGATTGCTGGCACAGGCCCCCAGCCTCAAAATGAGCACTGGTTAGCCTGCTCCAACCAATCCTGGAGCTCCTCTCGTGCTGAAAACAGCATGAGAGAAGCTCCAGGATTGGTTGGATTCTCATCCACTAGGCCGAAAGGAAGTCATTTCTTTTCTTGCTCTTCTTCTCCAGGGTCCGGACAGTGAACCCCCCGAAGGGAAACAGCCTTCATGGTGAGTTTTGGGGCATCGTGCCTCACCGTATTTTCATTGTGCCAGCCACCACTGACAAAAAGGGGCGCAGGTATGTGAGGCCACTTCTAGACCACCCATTTCATGGGCACAAAATCAATGCTGGAGCAGTGAAACATGGAAGACTGTGGTCTTGTATCTGGCATTGCAGGTTCGGTACCTCTTTCTCGGGCACTTATCGAGAACCAGGGCCTCTAACACCCTAAGGCTTCTGCTGGGAGGGATCCTTGGTTTCATCTCATTTCATGATCTGAAAGGACCACGCCAGGCTCTTCCAGGGTGCAAATTTGACTCATGCATGGGAGGTGATGTAACATTTCTTATTTATTTAGAGTTGTTATGGATTAATATGTGTCTCCTGGTTACTCCAGAGCACTAGGTGAAACACTGGAGGAGTGGGGTGAGCATCCAGTTGGTGAACGGAGGGTCTTCACCTGATATGCTTCAGTCCCTGTCCTCGGAGGCGATGGGTTTGCAGCCCTTCCTGCACAGCCTGAAGGTTTGTTCTTCCCTGAGGCATGGTGGGTTCAGTGCCTTTCACAGCTTGGCTTCCTGTTCTCCAACGGATCTGTCTTCCTGCTTAGTCCATCTGAAGGCTTGATAAGGTGTGCCAAAGCTGACCGCAGGTTTCTGTTGGGCTCATAGTGGGTGGTCAGTCCCTCAGGTGTTCCTGGCCTGGGCGCCAATAAGCCTTCTGCTTGTACAAAGAACTTTGGGTGAGATGTACAAACTTTAAGAATACTGATTTCCTAATTGCAATCGCAAAATGGGGAGTTGATGTGGCCTAACGGTTAGACCAGTCAACTTCAAATCTGAGGAACCGGTTAGAAGTCTCAGGAACGACGCTAAACATCCTGTGATTCTGGGCAAATCACTTTATCTCCCAGTGCCTAACAAAAATGAATGTGTCCCCAAGTAACGCAACTGGTGATATGGAAAGTGCTCTGACGCCTGATTTCGGGTCAAGTTTGCGCTACATAAAACTTCGAGAAAAAATAATAATTAAGAAATCGGTATTCCTAATATATGAAACTCTTTTGAGTATAGCGATTCCTAGTGAGTCGCAAATAGAGCTACCTAGAACATATTAATGAGGAAGGTCACAATTTGCGACCCATTAGGAATTGCAACCATCACCTGCTAAGCTCGGCACACCACAATGTCTGTGGCTGGTTTTAGGTCTCGCCTGTCGATGCGCATGCGCATCGAGCAAGCGAGAGTATTGGGACTTATCTACTCTTTATCCACTGCAAGGAATCGTGGCGATTCCTTGCAGTGCCAGTGACTTTTAAGCTCAATGCGCATGCGCATTGAGCTTAAAAGCGCGTGCACGTCCGTCTTGGTTTACCCGCTCCGCCCCCTCCCCTTCCCGCCGTGTCGCATTTCTCCTCCCCCCTCCCCTCTCCTCCGTCCGTCTTGTTAGTTTAATTTAACCCGCTCCGCCCCCTACCCTTCCCGCCGTGTCGCATTTCTCCTCCCCTCTCTTCCCTCCGTCTTGTTACGAGATGTATTTAGCGTAATGGGTTTTGGGCATACATTGAACTGTTGCCAAGGCAATTCCAATGGATTTTAGTTGCACATCGGCACTGATTGTATGCGTCCGCCACTGTCAGCTGAGTTTATTTTTTCTTCAATTGGTTGAAATTCCAGTGTTTTTCTCTCTCTGTGCCGCAAAGGAAATAAGCCGTTTGCAAACCGTAAACTGGATTTACCTCAGTAATGGGAGACAATTTTAGCAGGCGCATGTGACGCAGCCGTGACCTGTGACCATGTAAATATTTTAATCCATTTAGCCTTTGTTTTATTGCCCCTGCTCCCTGCCCAGGCTGGACCTTCACGCACCACAGCAGATTAGTGTTGGCCAGAATAAATGGCAGAATCATTATTCCAGCAGCTGCAGCGTCAGCCTTCTGCTTTCAGCGGTATTACCGCCTAATGCACCGTGATCGTGTTTATGTAGTGTCCGGCTTTCCTACTGCCAGGGCTGCACAAGGCTCATACGCTGTCTGCCTAGAAGCAAATGCTTCTATGCGCTGTGTCTTTTTGCTTGTTGGTTATAGTACCAGTATTTGCATAGCGCTTATCTTACATTTGCATGACATCGCAGCGCTTTTGGAACAGAGACCTTTTTCACACGCAGTGGCGCGGACCTTTTTCACACGCAGTGGCGCGGCACTGGGTCCGTGCGACATTGTGCAAGGGAGTTAAATGCCTCCTTCCCCTGGGCCGCGGGGGCACCTCGGGCGCTACTAATAGTCACGCCCCTGTCCGCATAGTTCTTTGATTACTCACCGACAGAAGTCACTGGGTTCTGGAGCCACTGTTTTGACAGGGGGACAAAGATCGTCACCGATGACATCACAATTGACATTATCACTGAGATCACCGGTGACCCCACGCGCCATATGTACAACAAAGTGTCTTCACATGGTAGTCTCCTGGGACGGAGGGTGGGCACATGGCCCAGATATTCCGCTGTACTCTTAGTATACATTTTTTCGCCCAAGTTATGTCGCACTTTTTCGATTCTCTGAAAGATATCCCGGCAGAGGTAGCCAATGACAGGCCGTCGTGTTGTCTGTTTATCTGCAGTTGCACGACGAACCGCTCTCCCCCCTGCGGTACATGCATATTAAACTGACGCACATTGCTAAGTGGGTCAGTGCTAAGTGTGCAGGTCCGCAGAGAGGGATATTATTTATTACCATGGGGGGGGGTCGTGATCAACTCGTGCCCTCTTCCGAATCAACGTTAAGCTGCACTAGTTTATATAGCGGACATTTTTCCACTGTCCTACATCCACCACCCCCTCACACCCCCTAACCCTCACCCTCACCACCTCACACACCCTCACTCACCCTCACATGCCCACACCCTCACCCTCACACACCCTCACACACCCACTCACCCTCTCACACCTGCTGCACTCTCCTGCTCTCTAGAGATGTGGCCTAACGACCAGAGCTGCCATCTATGTCACGTAAATACAAAACATGTTGCATTCAAAATGCTATAGGTGTCACATTCGCGAACGTTATAACTATTGGCGTTGTAAATGACAAAGCTATCAATTTAGCTATTTGGAAAACCAACAAATAAATCAAATATTTGTCATTTACAAGACCAATAGCTCCAACTTTTCTAATGCGAGACCTATTGCATTTCCAATGCTTGTTTAATAAAGCAACATATATATATTTTTCAATGCAGCTGTGTCTAAAAAGAAAAAATGAAACTTTTCAGTATTTTTTTTAAGAGTAGACAGTGGTCTCATTGACCCCTGCCTACCCTCAAAACATTTTTTTTAGCATTCTCAAAGGGGATGGGGTTCCTAAAGGACCCCTTTGTGAATGGGTTACGACCAGTTTTAAACTGGTGGTAAATTATTACTGTTTTGCAACCAGGATTTGGACATTAATACAAGCCATTCTGATTCTGATTAGGTATTTGGTAGCAAACGCAATAAGTTACTGAATCACAATTTGTCTTTTGTACATTGCAAAGCGACCACAAAAAGCTTTGTACATCTGACCCCTTGGCCTTTCTTCTTTCATCTGCAAAGGCCAGTGAAGTGTGTTCAAGGCTGGTGTCATGTGTTGAGACAGACTACAGATTCTCACTGATTGCTTCTGAAGGCGTACAAGGCTGTCAGTGAGTTTCTTTAGGAGAGAGGTGTGAACAATGGGACAGGTGTCTCAGCAGGTCAATGCAAGGGTATCACTGCACCACTCTTTGCTCACCTCAGAGGAGTGGAGGGATTTTCTGTAGTAAGGAGATGGATGTCCTTGACCATTGGGGCCACATAGGACAGTTCAGAGTCTGATATGCCTTTGAGGGTAGTTCAGAGTCTGGTGCAGTGGGCAGTAACTCTGGGTGCAGTGGGCAGTGATGCTCTTAGATTAGCTGGCCGCTCCAAATGCCAGTGACACAGGCTCTCAACCTCCTACAATCCATGCTTCTGGTTTGGTACTGTTCCACCTAAAGAAACTTTCAAGCAGAAACATGCAAGGTCCTGATGTTGGCCTGATTCTCCAACTAGCTTACTAAATGTGAGTTATTTGAGTGTTGCCCATGTACATTTGGCAGTTCATCTGGGTATGTTCCAGCTGTTGTGCTTACGGGCACCTTTCGGGGCACAGATTCCCTTGAACCGATTAAGAGTTGCTGGCTGTGCTTAAAACAAGGACAGCAGCAGCTCTTCTCTGATGCTGACCACAACTGTTTCTGGACCCATTGAAGGCCTGGACTTAGATCGGTGGCCATGAAAGACAAGATTTAGTTTGAAATGTTTTTTTGAGCTGTAATGTTTCTCATTTTGACTGATCTTGCAGGAGAGGGTAGGCTGGAGATTGGTCTGTAGCTGATGAAACTCAGGTCAGAGGACTCTTGAGCAGAGGTGTGATGATGCCAAGGTTCAAGGGTCTCAGTTTGACTCCATGCAGGAGCAGTGAGGGATTAAATGCTGTAACATCTGCCTCCAAAGATCGAAGAAGTTAGTCAGACATGTGGCTGTGCATGAATCCAGGGGAATGTGGGACGTTTGTGAGCCTTGGGCCATCATTCATTCTTTTTTGGTCACTGGATGATTGGAGTTTAAGGAATGAGTGATGGCGACAGCTCAGATATGCTCGAGATGGAGGGACAAAGTTTCATGATTTCAGAGTTGGAGAGCAGCAGGAGCTCTTCAGAGTACTATGGTGTCACATAAGGGGTGTCTTTCAAAGGATGCCAGATTGGTCATTTCCAAATAGATGATCACAATCTTCCTAGTCTGATTTCAGGCCTTTGTGGTTTATTTTGCTTTCTCGTTGGCTCTGATGTAGTTCCTCCTGTGCATCTCATAAAGGATGTCTAATGGAAAGGGTTTGGGATATGCCAGGAAGTGTGGCACCTTGCTCTGTTTGCGTTGAGTGTATTCGAACTGCCATATGGCAGGGTGCAACCAGGATAGGAGAAATACCCTAAACCCATGATTGTGTGTGGGTAAAGACCCACACATTTACTGAAAACCAAAGTCCCGGGCACGAGTTTATTGGGAAAATGTACTGTTTGCCAAAGTCTCTTGTATTCAACGATGTTTAGCAAATATGATCCACACAAATTGTTACTCAAATGATTTAATCTTTACGAACAAAACCAGCCAACACGTGTTTCGTCACAATGAGAAGTATCCTGTGACTTCTTCAGGGCTGTCAATAAATGCATCGGTATCTCCGCTAGTGATAATTCCAACCTGGCTGGTCTGGTGAGGATGGGATAAATGGACAATTCCTTGTATTTGTGAAGTATCGGGAAAATGAAGCTCCGGAGTGCCAGAGACCTCAGAAACTGAAAAGTGGAGGGACCCAAAGGAGCGGTCCACTTGCAAAATAAGAACCACCGGTCTATCGGTGATCCATAATCAGAGAGTGCCTGTTAAGATTCTGTAGCGGGTGCGCTTCAGGAGGATGACAGGCACTGGTTCACCTCTGCTCCGGAAGTGGACTCATAAAGGATCCAATCCTCACCTGCTTTGATTTCATCCGATGTCGCACAAGAATGCAGCTGATGCATTGACACTAAGCCGGCGCCTTGCGTATTATCGGATTTGATACCCATCTTAAGTTTTCTGGGTCAGGTTGGAGCAGGTGCCTCCAGTCTGGATGGAATGTTATGCGGGAAGGTTTCCAGCAGGATTTCAGGGTCAGAAACATTCATGGATGTTGACGTAGTTGATATGTAGGTTGCTCTAAATGCCTCAGCAGTGATGTTTGTGATGTACCTGGCTAAGACTAGTTGTGAGATCTGAGGCTTGGTCAGTTCAGTAAGTTTGAAAAGTTGGGGAAGTTGACTGTGAGAGTACTGACAAGTTACTGGTATGAATGTTATGTATGAGAATAAGGTCCAGCGTGTGGCCGGCTGCCTGAGTTGGCCAACCGAGCCTGAATGTTTTTGAGAATATTTGAGGCTAATTGTAATTCTTATATTTCGACCTAGAACTCGCAGGGGTCCGTAATAAGAAATGTCATAGCTATTGTCAGGAGACAGAGGGTCAATTTAAAGAAGTCCTTGAGTTGAGTAAGGGGTGGTAGATAAAGGCAGCAGTGAAAGTGTTGTTTGACTATGCAACCGGATTCTACAGACTTAGGGGAGGATAAGCTGCTGGGAGTTCTGTACCCATTGGTTAAGTGGTATGGATTAAGGCTACCCTTCCCCTGCTTTGCTTCTGTTTTAGTGGATAATCAGACAGGAGATTGCCATTGTGGATGACAGTCTCAGCGCCACGTTTCCCTCAGACCCACCAAGTGGCAGCGGGTTTCAGTTAGGGGGTCTACGCATGCTCTTGGGCTGACTGAATATTATTGAGACCCCATCCCCCCACCTAGTTCAAGCATTCCCTCCATCACCTTGTTGTTGTTCAACTTGATGCCCTGAGTGGGAGCAGTATGCCCAGACATGGCTCTTGTGCACACTGTGTCACTGAATCAAGCTGTACCGGGCTGATGAGCCCTTAGAAGGGTGAAGCCAGTCCTACGTTTCTTGTATTCCAGTTCAGGGAGGAACTGGCTTGGCATTTCGGGCTGGACTGTTCCCATGAGGACACTGTCAAGACTAATTTGCATATGACTGGGCCCAAACTTAGATGACATGATGGACAAAAAACAATGGATTGGAATGCAGTCCGAGGCGATTGGCAGTGGCTGAGATTAATTCAAGCATTCCATCCATCACCTTGTTGTTGCAGTTGACACCCTTAAGTGCGACGGGTACGCCCCATACTCACTGTGCTGATGGAATCAAGCTACATCTGGCTGATAAGCCCTTATTAGGGCGTAACTGGCCCTGAGTTGATTGTATTCCTGTTCAGGGTAGACCTGGCTTGGCTGCTCGGGCTGGACTCTTCTCAGGAGGAAGAGGACCAAGGCTGCTTGCACCGTAGTATCTGTCGGCGTTGAGTGGCATCTTGTTAGTCAGAGAGTCCAAGAGGAAAAGGGAGGAGCCTAGAATGTCGGGTGTATCTATTGGACTGTAGGATAAATGTCTATCAGGTATGTGTGATATGGGTCAGGTGTGGGGTGCTTCTCTGTCCCTTTCCTTTCAGAGCCCCCCGTGGCTGCAGAGAGCTCCAACTTGAGTGCGACGAACTACCTCGCCCTCGGACTCACCCTCTCTGCTGAAATTCAGAAAAGGACTCAAGACCTGGATCTTCAAGTGAGTCCTCCTGCGGCAGCGCTCTCAGCACCTGGATACCCTCATGGGGGATTAGCCGTACTCAACAAATCCTTGATGGAGTGAAGATCTATACGGCAGCACCGAAGTCCCCCAACAAGAATATACTAGCAATACTGCTATAAAGATACTAATAGTAACACAATGGTTATAAAATCAGTCTTCAGAGTCTCAACGCCCTCATGCGAGGAGGTGGGGACTCATCACCTACTACTAGGTCTCCATCTTAGGTTTGAAAGGAGGTGTGGCTGCACACTGTCAAGGGAGCCCCGGAATGTATAGTATTCCGGTGAGACCCCAGTGGATTCTAGTAAATGTCGTCTTGCAGACTTCACTGTCGCTTCTGAATGATTGACCACTAATCTGAGCTCCTCTGAAGATTACGGATCACCGCGGGGTGTCCCTAATGCAGAGAGAGGCTGACTTCAAAATGAAGACAAGTCATGAAAGATACCAATTGCCAGATATACTACCCTAAATTGCATGGTCAAACGGGTTAGAGACCAGTTTGCGCATGCAAACATGAATAGGGTCATGTAGAATTCCTATTTAGCAAGTCTCAATTTATTTGCGACCCGCTAAATAGGATTTGAGTCTCGCTATTAGGAAGGGGTGTTTGAAGGGCGTCTCTTCCTAACAGTGACTCTCTACCCCATGCATGAATGTTTTGCAGCCGCAAATGCGGTTGCACAACCCTTGCAATTTTCCGCCCTCTTCAAGAGGGTGCTAATGCACTCGCAAATGGGAAGAAGTCCCCAGGGGACCCCTTCCCCTTTGAAAATGCAGAGGAAAATATTTTCTTGGGGCAGGCAGTTGTCCCAAGGACCACTTCCTTTCCTTAAAAAATGGAAACAAAAATATTTAATTTTCTTTTTTAAAATGCATCCTGTTTTCCTTTCAGGAAAACGGGCTGCATTTAAAAAAAATAAAAAATGTTTTTTTTAAAAGCAATCCCAGACATGGAGGTCTGCTGAGCCCAGCAGGCCACCGTTCCTGGTAGGGCCGGCCATTCTGTAGTATCCTGCATATACTACACATTCCCAATGGGGTCACAAAATTTGGAGTGCCTCGTGAATATTGATGAGGCATGCAATTTGCAACCCCATTGGGAATCGCAAACAGTGTCTCAGACACTGTTGTACATGGCATTTTGCGACTCGCAAATTGTGACTTGCAATCGAGCGCAATTTGCAAGTCGCAAACTGTCATGGTCATACATCTGGCCTTAAGCGCCACAATACAGTGGGACTGATGCTAAAAACTAGAATTATGAATCTGTTTTGCAGTGTTCCCAGGAGGACCCTGGAGGAGAGGCCAGGGAGATCCTATGCAAATATATGCACATCTGCTCAGCATGAATTATAAATACTCCACAAAGATTCCTCAAAGCACGTATGTGACTTTACACCGCTGCGAAGTGACACCTGACGCATCCAGGTGCAACTGTGGCGGAAAGCGTGAGCAACAAACGCCACAGCTTTTCAGGATGTGCGTAGGGGGAGCATGACAATATTTTCAACTGAGGAAAAGGTGACATCTAATTGTGAAAGCAATCCATTTCCTACCAGTGGCTTCCTACAGTGCAGAATGTATAGAAACTCATGGGAAATGCTGGTGTTACTACATTTTGACATAAGTGTCACCCATGGCACCTGGGGAGCATCAGTTGCAAAATCCTAATTGTGGCATTGCTGCATTGTATGTCATTTTTGACATAAGACGAAAGGCAAATGGGGGGCCCCATGATAAAATGCTGGCCTGACACAATAGAGGTATTTTTTGACATATAGGGTGTCCACAGCACATTTTGGAAAAAATTGGGCCAGCCTTCAGCGGCTTTGCATATTCAACAAATTTCCTTTCAGATTGTACAGAATTTTAGCACATTTATCTGAAAATTGTGCTTTAAAATGCAATATTTGACTCTATTTTTCTCAAAATGTTCTCAGGGAAGGGTGAGGGCCCCTGGATCTCATTAGAAGATGTCTGGGTCACTTGCTTCGCTTGCTGTAATTAAAAGCAAGTATTACCCCCACCACAGTCCAATCTCATGGCATCACCCTGGTATAGGGGGCCAGTGGCCTCAAAACAGACACTTGTCGGTGTTGTGTAGTTACATCACAAGTCTTTAGGGTTAAGTTCATGGGACGTCACTTCCTGGGGAGATTCATGACCAAAGGTCACCTGATGTGTCATAAAGGTCAATGGGTGTGTGATGTCACTTCCGATACCCCTGGCAATCGTCGACGTCCAGGGTTTCTCGTCCATATTCCTAGGTTCCTCCCTCCCAACCCTTTTAACTTGTGTCTCTTTCTAAATACTACGGGGCATATTATCAAGGGGGTTTATCTCTGCTTTTTTGGCTTTAAAACAGCTAGTAGGAGATAGCGACCATCTTGGGCCCCGCTTTGCATGTCAGTGATATTTATCACTAATGACATGCAAAGTGGGCGTGCCAAGATGTTAGCGACTGGAAACAGTCGCTAACATCCCTATCTCCTATTACCAACTTTTGGAGATATTTGCGCTAAGCTCGAATATCTCCAAAAGCTAACACCTGCCCTAAGCAGTTCTTAGCCATGTTATCTAATGGTAGGTGGATAACATGGCTAAGAGCATTAGCTCGGTAATGCATGAATATCGCTGACTTTTCAGCGATATTCACGCATTGCAGCGATTTTTATCGCATTTGCGATAAACCTTGGTAATACCAAGGTTTATTTGCGGTAAAAATCGCCGCAGCTCAGCAGTAAATTTTTGTCTCTAACCAAGCAATAGTGATAATTATCGCTATTGCTTGGTAATATGCCCCTACATTTGTATAATATGTTCATTTCTCGTGTAAAGCTCTCTGGTGCTAGTTTGAGCCATGTATCCAGTATAAAAACCATGGAAATAAAATATTAATGAAAGTAGAAAAAAAGAACCGATCTTCAGTACAGATCCTATTACCCCAAGAGATTGAAATGTTGTTTCCTATATCCTGCTGAGTACAGACAGGTTTCAGTGGTCACTTATAAACACTGTGCTATCAGTCTATGGCAAGCGGTTCCCAGAGTGTACCCCTTTCGTGAGACACAGCCCTGGCGTTATATTTAGCTGAGAAAATTTGGCTTTTTTTTTTTTTTAGAAAAAGAGCATCCCCCGCCTTGTCCACTGGCGCGGCTGGAGTAATCAACTCTGCATAAATTTGTCTGATGTCTGCTGGATTTTCTGTCTCGCAGAGTCTGTGCCTGACATCTTGCTGTGTGTTCCTACAAGTCTGAAACTGAAGGCAACATATGTGCAGCTTGAACCTTTGCAGAAATGTCTGTTGTGGCAGCCTTCCGTCGGGGAGGGAGGCGCGCGCAGAGGCGCCATGACAGGTAGCCATGACAGGTAGCCATCATCTGCCTCGTCTTCAACACAAAAGAAGCACAGATGATGCTTGGGTGAAGCCAGTGCAGGAAATGAGGGGGATCCCGCCGGATCCCGCTTGCATCCGCTATTTCTGAGCCTGATCTGTGATACGGCTGGCCCACTGCAATATGGTACCTTGGTCCTAGTGTGATGCTCCGACTCTGGACACAATTCACCCCTTCCTGCACATTGTCTGCTTTCCCTTCCTAGCAGCCACTTGCGGACGGTAAGGGGGCTTTTAATTTCCCTTCCAGCTTGGTCTAAAACAAAGGACTGATTTAAAGGGCCATTAGCCCTTTTTAAAAAAAAAGTTTTATATAGCGCTAGCTTAACCCACAAGTATCAGAGCGCTTTACATACACACAGTAAACAGCAGAATGACATTACATTACATTGTAGGCCGGCCGTAAGGAAGCAAACCACGAAACAAAGAAATACAGCATGGTCAAAAATATGCAGTGCAGCGGAGGAGGAGAGAGCAATAAAAGAAAGGCGAGAGTGACATGGTCCGGTCTCCCACTATCCATGTATGTCCAGAGAGAGAGGAGATAACTCGGATACAGAAGACTAGGTTAGTTGGGGTTGCATCTGAGGACTCCAGGGAGGGCGCTCCATATCCTGGGAGCGTTGCCAGAGAACGATCGGTATTGGGTGGTTTTCTTTTCAGTTTCGGAGGAATGAGAAGAAGTGAGTTGGAGCTTCTAAGTGTTCTGTTTACATTTCATTCTCCCTAGGATCTACCTGGAGCTTTTCACCCAGACGCCAATGCAATGGAGGGAAACAAAGCACACATCCCATCACTTCACACGTACTGTGAAAAAGCTTTCATTTTGATGCAGGTTTTTTAATTTGTCCAGCCCCACTATGTAAGAGGTGTGCGTGTAAAATGTAAATTGATACTTGTATAGCGCACTACTCACCCGCAAGGGTCTCAAGGCGCTTGTACAAATACCGCTGTGGAACCCATCCTGGCTTTCCACTCCTGGGCACCCCCAAGGTGGAGGCCAGGCATCCTTAGCGTTGTGGGGGCCGTTGTGGAGATTAAGCAAGCTATTGCCCAGAGTTGCAGAGTGGGACTCCATGATTGGAACAGGCACCAAGGCAAGAATTATCAGGTCCGTGGAATTTTTGAGCCCAAGACCCGCCGAGGCGGGCAATTGAACCCTGATCCCAGGCTAGACCTCTGCATCAGGGTCTGCCGCTTTAACCATTGAGCCACACTTCTCCACTGTGCACTGTAAGAATGCAGTTGTATCGGTGTGTATGAGTTATAACACAACACAACATTTATTTTGATCTAATTGTTCTACAGCGCTACTCATCCCAGTGTTGGATGTCAGAGCGCTTTACATCACACACAGAGACAGTACATCATACAAGTGTGTAAAATAATGAAATAATCAAATGAGGCTGACAAGGTGTGGGCGTCACACATCGCCCTTACTTGCAGGCATTATATGTTTAAAGTCAATGGTTTGGAGTAACACAAAGTCAGGGTTTTAAATATAACGCAGTGTTTGGGGTTGTCTGTACTAACAAATCGTTATTACTTCCCAAAGGAACCCTTCTTTGCAAACTTGGAATGCCAACAGACTGAGAAAAAAAGAAGGATCTAAACCCATGCCTTGCAGTTGGCATGCAGTTCCTTGATGCTGGCTTTTAGCTCACTGTGCTATAATAGTATTGCAACTTATGAACTGTATGTAACAAAAGGATCCATGTGTCAAACGCAATAACACACGTGCCTATCTAAAGTAAGCACACATCTGGGATCTGTGACTGGAGAAAAGGCGGAGCTCACCTGGGGCTGCATTAACTACACAAGTTATTTTACCGTAATTATGAACCCCTGAAAACTGTTGACCACGCAAAGATCTCCGCTGCAGGTGCCTCAACCTTGTAAGATATCTTACATGCAGTCCCTTAGAGTCCCATCCCGACGGACCACGCACGGAACCTGGGCGTCATCCTGGACTCCTCACTATCGATGACCAGACAAGTCAACGCCGTTTCATCATCTTGCTTCAACATTCTTCGCATGCTCAAAAAAATCTTCCGCTGGATCCCCACCGAAACTAGAAAAACGGTCACCCACGCACTGGTCACGAGCCGCCTGGACTACGGAAACACCCTATACGCCGGTACCACCGCAAAACTCCAGAAAAAACTCCAACGCATCCAGAATGCTTCAGCCAGGCTCATACTAGACATCCCGCGTAAAGAACACATCTCTGGTCACCTGAAAAACCTCCACTGGCTCCCCGTAAATAAGAGGATTACTTTCCGCCTCCTAACCCACGCACACAAAGCACTTTACGAACTGGGACCCGAATGCCTCAACACACGACTGTCCTTCTACACCCCCTCCCGCCAGCTACGATCCTCCAACCAAGCCCTTGCCACTGTACCTCGCATCAACAAAACCACCATGGGAGGTAGATCCTTCTCCTACCTGGCAGCTAAAACCTGGAACTCACTTCCCACTCACCTTCGCCTTACTCAGAACCACCTAGAATTCAGAAAGCAACTTAAAACTTGGATATTCGACAAGTAATTCCCCACCCTTCTCCAAGGGTATGTAGCGCGCTATATAAATCTCTTGACTTGACTTGACTTAGAGTCCAATTAAGTAAGCTACAACACATGTACAGGCCCATTTATACTCGTAGTGGCAGATCTTTTTAAAATGTACAAGTTTTCTGTCAGACTCCGCCCCTCAGGACTCCACACCCTTTCCTCCACCACACATTGACCCCCAATTTAAGGGTTCACAGAGAATTTTCTTTCCAATTCCAGGTGGGTGGCGCAGCCCAGACTGGCGGCATAGTGCACAATGGAACTGATACTGGACGGGCGGTGTTGCTGCATCATTCTCAGTCACGCTCCTTGGAATGAGGAATAACCCATACATGCTACAAGTTTGGCCCTGTTCCATGGGCAAAATTCAGAAGTGCTATTATTTTCCTCTCACATATGTTATATTGTGTTATGTCATGTTGATTTGTATAGCGCACTAGTCACCCGAGAGGGTACCGAGGAGCATGGGCGGGTGGGTAGGTGTGTGGTCAAAAAGGTGCAATATACGAAGAACCAGGTCTTCAGCTGCTTGCGGAACTCAAGAAATGAGGAAGAGGCTCTGATGTGTTCCACATATCGCTCCAGAACCTGATGAAATTTGAATCGAGACATTTGCGTGGTGTAAATTGTGCCATGACATCCCGCATTGTTATCTTGATCGGGATGAGCTCAGAGTGAGTTCCAAATCCGTCTCTCCCCGCCTCAGTGGTGGACTCCGAGTAGTCCATGAGGCAATGCCACTGTATTACGCAATACCAAGACCGTTACAAGCTCCCCGTTAAATTCATTACACTATACCAGTGCCAGAATGAATGATTCAAGACATAATCTCACCATAATTTAACAGGGATTGCTGGTCAAACTACCTGGATTAAGGAATATCCGGGCAGGCTCTGAATTACCAGGTCCTTTTGCGCAGGTTTTCCCAGATTCAGGGGGAATTCTAACACTCCCATACACCACCTGCTTTACGCATGTGGTAAATGGTGGGTGGGGACCACAGCGAGTTGCTTTGCTTTTAAAATTGTAATATGGCAGCAGAGATATTCCTATAGTGTTTACCACAACAACTACAAAAAAAAGTGATGGGTGACAGTAGAGAAAAAAATGATAGCCCTGATTTAGATAATGGCGGATGGGTAAATCCGTCACAACGGGTACAGATATCCTGTCCGCCAAAATATAAATCCCATTATATCCTATAGGATCCCCCAATATCTAAATCATGCCCGATGTTTGTTCCACGTTGTGTTTTGGCATGTTCAGAAACCACACAATAACTGCCCATGTCTGGTCCCATTCACACTTCAATAATGGGTTGTTGCGCGCTCCTAAGTTTCAATTTAAAGTCAGAAGTAGTCAAATGTTTATGAATACTAATGTACGTATAGCATGCTGGTCAGGAGTGAGGTGGCCTGCCTCTTATACTATTTGAATTGCAAGTGTAATGATGCACTTGGCCCTTTTTGCACTGCTTTTAGAGACAAATCCCTGTCTAATTTCAAAGATTAATCCACTGTTTCCGATAAACTCTTTGCACATACTCTTCATGATTCAATGTGCCATTTGTCATGTTATTATTTTTATTTTAATTTCCAGTGGATTCTTCTCCGCTAATGCACAATCAACATTTATTATACAAAAATACATTTCAATGACAATATATACAATATTGA
Organism: Lissotriton vulgaris; assembly: GCF_964263255.1. NCBI lineage: Eukaryota > Metazoa > Chordata > Amphibia > Caudata > Salamandridae > Lissotriton > Lissotriton vulgaris. The sequence continues at coordinate 37,811,905 of NC_141697.1, forward strand.
TAATGCATGTCTACAATTGACAGAGTATAAACAAAAATCTTCTTCTCTCACAACATGTTCCCAATGCATCTCAGGATAAAGGTATCCCTTCTTCAGGGGTGCTGTAAACATAAACAATGAATCTACTTGTGAATATGTACAGGCAGGAACTCAACCGCTTCAAGTTACTTCACGCTGCGCAAGAGGGTGATATTGATATTGATCATGGAGTCAGCATATTTACACCATCCTATATTAATCTTGAAGTCACGACCTACTAATGTCAACAAGTCTTCAGGCTCGAAGTGTAGATATGCATGTTACTCACATGAACATTTGATGTTGGCACTATTTGATTGGGAGCACATTTTAGATTGTTCCAAGTGGGGATTTAAGATGTATTGATCTTAAGTTTAACTGAGCTCAAAACTGAGACAACATTCTAACTTTACTACTCATAAATGCCCTTTGTGAATACCGAAAGTCAAAAAGTTAGACTTTTGTCTCAGTTTACCTTTGTGAATCGGGCCCTGAGTCAATAACCGAGACACACACTCAAGAAGTAATCCGAGACCAATTTATAAAAAAGAACACAGATTTTTATATGAATTTAGGCACCAAAATATTTGGAATCAGGTAAGTAATTCCGAAGTTATTGATTTTGCAAGAAAACAGTAAAAATACTCAAATGACGATTTTTGGGGTATGAGTCTCGAAAGCAGTAATGTGATCCCATTGGAGGAAAAACATGCTCGGCAAGCATATACTTGCAGTCTGTGTCCTGGGGTCCCCTGTAGGACTTAAGCACCTAGCAGGGGTCAAGGTCCAAAGAATCACCAGCAGTTTAGATTTACCTACCCTGGGGTGTCTGGGTGCAGGGGTGCTGATCGGGATGGTAGCCACAACCACTACGCCGTAAGTCAATAGTACCTGAAACAAAGAGGCTGCAAGGGGGTACTTGGGGACAAGTCCAGGAGTGCCCAAAGGGGGGTTCAGGTTATGAAGACCCCTAGGACAAGGGGATGCAGTCAGGAGTCATGGCCCTGGGCCTGTGGAGTTCGGGTGTAGAGGGACTTGGCTAGCTGGTCAATAGAGGTTAAGGTTCACACGGTGGGTGGTCGGTTCTGCAGAGAAGGTAAAAACAATACTGCAGGGCCCCTCTGGTTGTGGATCTGATTGTTTCTGAAGTCTCTCATCCTGCCGGTAGGTTTTCCATGGTGGTGGTGTACAGACTGGACATAAACAAGCCTTGGCTGGTGCAAGTTCTCCGGTGCACAAGGTATTAGTGCAGGGAGGCTTCTGGGGGGCCTAGTGTCTTGAAACTCAACAGAGAGATGGGGCTGACCTCCTAAAGCCACAAAGAATTGCTCCTGATGTGCTGCTCCCATGGTGGGTCCAATGGGTCACAACACGGTGAACCGGACAAGTGCTGTCGGTGGCTGCAGATGCTGGGGCACTGCTGCCCCTCCCCAAGCGAGATATTATATGGTTGGTGAAGTGCTGGACAGTCCTACAAGTGTTGGGGAGGATGCACAGTTTTTGGATGAGTCAAGTCTTTGCAAATGTCGAGGTACCAGCAGCCACACCCAGTCATTTGCCAAGTCTCGTGTAGGTCTTCAGTTCTTGCAGTGACAGCTCTTCTTTGTCCTTCTTCTGTTTTCGGGCAGACTATTCTGTCTCTATGGTGTCGAGGGACCTATAAATGCTCAATTCAGTGGCATTTAGGGGAGTACAAGGTAGTAGCCAATGAGATACATACCACTAGGGTGACTACCCCCCCTATATGACCACTTTCTGGCGGGAATGGGCATAACACCGACCCATAAATCTCTAGTTTCACCAAACAAAATGGTGAAACCCTTCTCTGGCTGTCCACTTCAGGTAGCCCACCTTAGGGGTGTGCCTAGCCTGTGAGTGAAACCCCTCCTGAATATCTAATTCCATGCCTGCTCTGGTGCCAAATGGGTTAAAGGGAAGTGAGTGGCATTCCCCAGGTCTAAGGAGAAGCCATGGTCGCATATCGAAGACAGCAGGGACTTTGTAGCCTCTGGGCTTGATAAGCTAAATTCACTAGCCATCCTGCTGGAGGAGGTGTGATCACCTTCTGGCGGGCAAGCATGGTTCCTGCCCTCAGTGAGCGCGGGCTCTCGCCTGCCAGGGATCAGAAACTCATCCGTGATGGCAGGCTGGATGATACCTCTTAGCCAACACACTTAACCACTAGTAGGGATACAGGAGGCATCTCTAAGATGCCCTCTAAGTGCATGTCTTCATAAATCCGATACTGGCATCAGTCCAGATTTATTAAGAAAATACGTTTGATACCAAACATCTGTATTTTTAGTGACGCCATTATGTCACTGGGTAACTCATAATGACCAGTGTCCAGTACATACCTCTAAAATGGCTTCCTGATCCCTTGCAATATCAAGAAATGGAGCTAGACATCCCAGGGATGTATCTTCTCCAGCAGTTGTGCCCTCACATGTGATATAACGCACACTGCCTTGAGGCTCTAAGGCCTGCTGCAGGGGTGACTTGCACATAGAACATGCAGTGTACTTTGCCATTGCTCACAGCCTCAAGGAGTGTGCCATGTCGTGTTTTCAGAATGGTTTGCACCATTTCACGCATCCTGCAATGGTAGTCTGCATCCAGTTTGTGTGTGGGTCCTTTAGGCTGACATAATACATACTGCAGCCCTTAGGGGCCCTCTTTAGTACCCTTGCCGTGGGTACCAGGGATACCATTTACCAGGGACTTACAAGGGTATTAAAGTCCTTGCCAATTGGGTTCCAATTAAGCATTTGTCTTATTTTTAGGGAAAGAGCTATGTCACTGGGGCCTGATTAGCAGGGACCGAGTGAACAACCAATTAACATCAGTAATAGTGAGCAAAACGTGGGGGTGACCATACAAAAAGAGGCACTATCCTACAGTATGGTTAATAAGCTCGGCTGTGAAGTGTCTCTCTTGTAACATTTAATGTGCCCACATAAGCTCAGATGATTGATTCCTCAAGAGCACACTTTACCCCGGCAGCCTATTAACCGACTCTCCTGATGGTGTAATGACATCCGAGAATGGCACCCAATTTTGACTGTCAGTTTACTCATCCGCCATTCTGGAAAAATAGAGTTGAATAGTGAGTGTGATTGTAGCATCAAACTCAACAGGGATGGATTACAAAAGTAATTCAAGGTAGTAATGAGAGGCTGGTAAGATAATGATATTTCCAATTATGGCAAAGTGAAATATGAGCGACTGATACATCTCAGAGAGAACATCAAACTGCAACACACTTACTGGGGGGGGTCCCACCAGGCACTGGAGGGAGAGAACTGAGGCATGGACTAACCTTGGGAGGTCACAGTAGGCACTGAGGCCGGGAATAGAGGCTCAAACTGCACCTGGGGAGGTGACCCCAGACAATGAAGGCTGAGGCCGGGGATGGAGGCCCAGAGTGCACCTGGGGAGGTGACCCCAGACAATGAAGGCTGAGGCCGGGGATGGGGCCCAGACTGCACCTGGGGAGGTGACCCCAGACAATGAAGGCTGAGGCCGGGGATGGGGCCCAGACTGCACCTGGGGAGGTGACCCCAGACAATGAAGGCTGAGGCCGGGGATGGAGGCCCAGAGTGCACCTGGGGAGGTGACCCCAGACAATGAAGGCTGAGGCCGGGGATGGAGGCCCAGACTGCACCTGAGGAGGTGACCCCAGACAATGAAGGCTGAGGCCGGGGATGGAGGCCCAGACTGCACCTGAGGAGGTGACCCCAGACAATGAAGGCTGAGGCCGGGGATGGAGGCCCAGAGTGCACCTGGGGAGGTGACCCCAGACAATGAAGGCTGAGGCCGGGGATGGAGGCCCAGACTGCACCTGAGGAGGTGACCCCAGACAATGAAGGCTGAGGCCGGGGATGGAGGCCCAGACTGCACCTGAGGAGGTGACCCCAGACAATGAAGGCTGAGGCCGGGGATGGGGCCCAGACTGCACCTGGGGAGGTGACCCCAGACAATGAAGGCTGAGGCCGGGGATGGAGGCCCAGAGTGCACCTGGGGAGGTGACCCCAGACAATGAAGGCTGAGGCCGGGGATGGGGCCCAGACTGCACCTGGAGATGCTACACCAGGCCCTGCATGCTGACGATTCATGGTGGAACTTGGGGTGGTTGCATTGGGCCTTGCAGGTTGCGGCTGCACCTGGGAATGTTGTCACTGTGCACTGGTAGCTGGGAATGTGCATCCAGCGCTCTACTCCATATTACTTAATGTGGTCTTATGCATCATTCCGTGCATTACAAGATGAAAATCTCATTATTTGCATTTTTTATTTAATAATACAGTATACACCGTTGTTGGACATGGCCCTTCTTAGGGGATTTCCCTGAATCTTTTTGCTTTTTTTCTTCTGGCTTTTGTTGATTCTGTTTTTGTGACCTTAGGACTCTCAGCACTTTCCCTCTGTAATGCAGTGTGAAAGCACGTGCACCCTTCCTGCACATGCTAGGAAGTGGCACTTACTTGATTTGTTTAGGTGTTGTACCTATGAGTGCCATGTAAAAGGGTACACACCGTACCCAGGGCAGGTACTGCACTGGCTAATAGTGGGACGCAGCACTAATTGTGCCCCCCACCAGGATAGCCTGCCAAACATTTATCAGACCTCCCATTCGAGGCCTGTGGGTGCGCAGTTGTGCTTCTGCTCACTTTGGCATTTCTCACTCATTAACCAGCCCTGAGTGGGCCATCCACTACCACTGGAGCACCCCTAAGATAAGCCTTGAGGGGCAGTGCAGCTGGTAAGTGAAAGGCATGGTAAGTACACATGGGTGTTCCATACCCATATAGTGAAGAACCCTAATGTTTCCCTACCTTGGAGGTCAGCTCTTCCCATGGGACAATGCTGGGGTGTTGCTGATTCTCTGCTTGTGTCCTTAGGGCTCTGGGCACTTTCCACTGTAAATGTAGAGTGGAAAGTGCATGCGCACTTCCTGCACATGTTAGAAAGTGATGCTAACCTGTAGTTTTTAAATATGTCTGAAGCCTGCCATTGCAGGCCAGTGTGTGCGTACTTGCACCTATGATGTTTTTAAACGTGTCCAGCCTGCCATTTCAGGCCGGTGTGTGCGCACTTGCACCTATGATGTTTTTAAACGTGTCCAGCCTGCCATTTCAGGCCGGTGTGTGCGCACTTGTACCTATGATGTTTTTAAACATGTGTCCAGCCTGCCATTTAAGGCCAGTGTGTGCGTACTTGCACCTATGATGTTTTTAAACATGTGTCCAGCCTGCCATTTAAGGCCGGTGTGTGCGCACTTGTACCTATGATGTTTTTAAACATGTGTCCAGCCTGCCATTTCAGGCCGGTGTGTGCGCACTTGTACCTATGATGTTTTTAAACATTTGTCCAGCCTGCCATTTCAGGCCGGTGCGTGCGCACTTGCACCTATGATGTTTTTAAACATGTGTCCAGCCTGCCATTTAAGGCCGGTGTGTGCGCACTTGCACCTATGATGTTTTTAAACATGTGTCCAGCCTGCCATTTCAGGCCGGTGTGTGCGTACTTGCACCTATGATGTTTTTAAACATGTGTCCAGCCTGCCATTTCAGGCCGGTGTGTGCGTACTTGCACCTATGATGTTTTTAAACATGTGTCCAGCCTGCCATTTCAGGCCGGTGTGTGCGTACTTGCACCTATGATGTTTTTAAACATGTGTCCAGCCTGCCATTTAAGGCCGGTGTGTGCGCACTTGTACTTATGATGTTTTTAAACATGTGTCCAGCCTGCCATTTAAGGCCGGTGTGTGCGCACTTGCACCTATGATGTTTTTAAACATGTGTCCAGCCTGCCATTTCAGGCCGGTGTGTGCGTACTTGCACCTATGATGTTTTTAAACATGTGTCCAGCCTGCCATTTCAGGCTGGTGTGTGCGCACTTGTACCTATGATGTTTTTAAACATGTGTCCAGCCTGCCATTTCAGGCCGGTGTGTGCGCACTTGCACCTATGATGTTTTTAAACGTGTCCAGCCTGCCATTTCAGGCCGGTGTGTGCGTACTTGCACCTATGATGTTTTTAAACGTGTCCAGCCTGCCATTTCAGGCCGGTGTGTGCGCACTTGTACCTATGATGTTTTTAAACGTGTCCAGCCTGCCATTTAAGGCCAGTGTGTGCGCACTTGTACCTATGATGTTTTTAAACATGTGTCCAGCCTGCCATTTCAGGCCGGTGTGTGCGTACTTGCACCTATGATGTTTTTAAACATGTGTCCAGCCTGCCATTTCAGGCCGGTGTGTGCGTACTTGCACCTATGATGTTTTTAAACATGTGTCCAGCCTGCCATTTCAGGCCGGTGTGTGCGTACTTGCACCTATGATGTTTTTAAACATGTGTCCAGCCTGCCATTTCAGGCCGGTGTGTGCGTACTTGCACCTATGATGTTTTTAAACATGTGTCCAGCCTGCCATTTCAGGCCGGTGTGTGCGTACTTGCACCTATGATGTTTTTAAACATGTGTCCAGCCTGCCATTTCAGGCTGGTGTGTGCGCACTTGTACCTATGATGTTTTTAAACATGTGTCCAGCCTGCCATTTCAGGCCGGTGTGTGCGTACTTGCACCTATGATGTTTTTAAACATGTGTCTAGCCTGCCATTTCAGGCCGGTGTGTGCGCACTTGTACCTATGATGTTTTTAAACGTGTCCAGCCTGCCATTTCAGGCCGGTGTGTGCGTACTTGCACCTATGATGTTTTTAAACGTGTCCAGCCTGCCATTTAAGGCCGGTGTGTGCGCACTTGCACCTATGATGTTTATAAACATGTGTCCAGCCTGCCATTTCAGGCCGGTGTGTGCGTACTTGCACCTATGATGTTTTTAAACGTGTCCAGCCTGCCATTTAAGGCCGGTGTGTGCGCACTTGCACCTATGATGTTTATAAACATGTGTCCAGCCTGCCATTTCAGGCCGGTGTGTGCGCACTTGTACCTATGATGTTTTTAAACGTGTCCAGCCTGCCATTTAAGGCCAGTGTGTGCGCACTTGTACCTATGATGTTTTTAAACATGTGTCCAGCCTGCCATTTCAGGCTGGTGTGTGCGCACTTGTACCTATGATGTTTTTAAACATGTGTCCAGCCTGCCATTTCAGGCCGGTGTGTGCGTACTTGCACCTATGATGTTTTTAAACATGTGTCTAGCCTGCCATTTCAGGCCGGTGTGTGCGCACTTGTACCTATGATGTTTTTAAACGTGTCCAGCCTGCCATTTCAGGCCGGTGTGTGCGTACTTGCACCTATGATGTTTTTAAACGTGTCCAGCCTGCCATTTAAGGCCGGTGTGTGCGCACTTGCACCTATGATGTTTATAAACATGTGTCCAGCCTGCCATTTCAGACCGGTGTGTGCGCACTTGTACCTATGATGTTTTTAAACACGTGTCCAGCCTGCCATTTCAGGCCGGTGTGTGCGCACTTGCACCTATGATGTTTTTAAACGTGTCCAGCCTGCCATTTAAGGCCGGTGTGTGCGCACTTGTACCTATGATGTTTTTAAACGTGTCCAGCCTGCCATTTAAGGCCAGTGTGTGCGCACTTGCACCTATGATGTTTTTAAACATGTGTCCAGCCTGCCATTTCAGGCCGGTGTGTGCGTACTTGCACCTATGATGTTTTTAAACATGTGTCCAGCCTGCCGTTTCAGGCCGGTGTGTGCGCACTTGCACCTATGATGTTTTTAAACATGTGTCCAGCCTGCCATTTCAGGCCGGTGTGTGCGTACTTGCACCTATGATGTTTTTAAACATGTGTCTAGCCTGCCATTTCAGGCCGGTGTGTGCGCACTTGCACCTATGATGTTTTTAAACGTGTCCAGCCTGCCATTTCAGGCCGGTGTGTGCGTACTTGCACCTATGATGTTTTTAAACGTGTCCAGCCTGCCATTTAAGGCCGGTGTGTGCGCACTTGTACCTATGATGTTTATAAACATGTGTCCAGCCTGCCATTTAAGGCCGGTGTGTGCGCACTTGTACCTATGATGTTTTTAAACATGTGTCCAGCCTGCCATTTCAGGCCGGTGTGTGCGCCCTTTAACTTATGCTCAGGTTGGCCTTTCTTAACCACCGGCCAATCCTGAGGGGACCTTTCACTACCACTCGAACACCCCTTGGGTGAGTCTTAAGGGGTGAAGTAAGTGGTAGATAAAAGACAGAGCAGGGACACATGTGTGTACCCTGCCAAAGTAGTGAAGAATACCCATGTGTGTTTTCACTTCCTATGAGGTTTGCTCTTCCTATAGGTTAACATAGGTTGACATTATTTCAGGCTGCAATAGTGGATTGCAGTGGAGCAGCCTCGTAATGTTTCCTATCATTGGATTCACAATGACAAACCCTCTCCTGTGGTAAAGGTGGATCTGTCATTAGTAGTTCAGAAATGCCACTTCTAGAAAGTGGGCATTTCTCTGCTCTAAAACTCTTTGAGTGCCTTTTAGTTTGACTCCAGCCCACACTGGAGGCTGTGGGAGCACATCTGTGCATTCAGACCTCTGCCATTTCAGACAGGACTGACATTTAGGAGGAGACATCTGTGGTTCAAAAGGAGACCCTTTGAACCACCCCAACTTCAAAGGCACACTGCATTATAACAACTGGTGCTATACTTCAACAGGGCAGGGATACATGTGTGGTGATGTGGGACCACACACATCCTTTGACTGCCTGGTGCACACTGTGGTGTCTGATTCAGAGGTTGTGACCCTCAGAGGCAGGGCATACCCAGAGTAGTGCCTCCATCTACCTTCTGCTGCACTGCTAAACTTGTGCCTGTGTGTATGATCAGAATTGTCTGGTGTGACCCGTATCAATGTGCACCAGGCATTGTGCCTCATTTCCAAGGAGGTACGGAATTTGTAGCTCTTTGTTGTGTGTGACTAGAATTGTCTGGTGTGACCAGTATCATTGCGTTTCAGGCATTGTGCCTCATTTCCAGGGAGATACGAAATTTGCAACTGTTCATTGTGTGTGAACAGAATTGTCTAGTTCGACTCTGATCAATGCACACCAGATGTTGTGCCTCATTTCTAGGGAGGCACTGAGTCTGTGACTCTTCATTGTGTGTGATCGGAGCTGTCTGGTGGGACTTGTATCAACTTGCATCGGATGTTGTGCCTCATTTCCAGGGAGGTGCGGAGGAGTGGATTTGTGTTCTGTTGTGCCAGGAATGACTGGGTGCAACTTTGATTGGCGTGTGTCTGACTTGGTGCCTTCTTCGTTCGAGAGGCTCCTATGCTTCACCCCCATTAATCAATTCTTCTCTTTGTGCCCTTAGTGCGGCGGGCCAACTGCCTGCTCCTCACCCGGCCACAATGACTTGGTGTTGCCAGGTAGAATTGCCCGGATCGGGCCTGGGCGGTGAGAGTAATTGACTGGGTTAAGGAATGATTCCAAGAGTGATAGGAAGTGGGTCAAAAGACACGTGACCTACCTGTGCGTCGCACAACTGGGCAGGTGCAGGAAGGCACATTGTGGAATCCTTTGATTGAACGACTATCTCCCTCAGCCCGCTTCTGCTCCACATACTATGGGTGAACTACCTGAGTGGTGGCCAAACCCCCAATTGTTGACTGCTGTTTAATTAGCCCTGCTACATACCCCCACCTCCTTTCCTGGGACCCTGACTAAGTGTGTATCCAGCTGCAATTGGCCTAGTATCACAGGGAGTTTTTTTTAATCTCCAACCCATGGGCATAGGGTAGTCAGGTTTAGCTGAAAGTTGGAGGAGGGTTTGGGCCACAGGTTTGCATTTGTGTACTATCAACTGACCTGCCAACTATCAGTGGCACCGCATTATGGTGCAGTGTGGTATGCTTGCAAGTGCGCTCCATACCAACCTGCCTGATATCCGTGACACCGCATAACAGTGCTGAGTGAGTGTGTGTGAGTGACTGCATGAGGACTGCCTGCTGTTAATTACACCGCACAGCAGTGTTGCTTTACCTGTTGGTTTCTTGCCAATGCTACTGCTACATTTTACATTGGCTTTCACCTGTGCACCCTTGGCCCACGGTGCTTTTAAAAGTGATGTAATTATCTGTGTGTACACATTTTTTATATCCTTGTGATTTGAAGTGCACCCTATAACTGTGGTATTGTAATGTCCAGGGTGGGCCTAGTTCTGCCCTTTCGCATCGCAGAAGAGGGCTGGAGTAATGGAGGGTCTTTTCCAAGTCTGAATACTACTGTAACACTGTTGGACCTGGTGCTGCTAGTAATATTTCCAAGTGTGATTTATGCCCAGAAATATATGATGTTCATGTTGAGTTTGTTAATTAATGTGTGTGTTGACTACAATATTTATTTACATACATCATGTGTGAAGTCTCTTTTGTGACGCTCAGTGTAAAGATACTATGCCAATATTTTAGACAATGCCTCTGTTATAAGCCTGACTGCTCAGTGCCAAGCTACCCAAGGGTGAGCCCATGTTATGCAGTGAGTGTAATCACCCGCCTCTGACGGGACCTGTAGGGTCCGCCTGGCTGGGGAAAAGCTTCAGCCAATCATATAGTTCAATAAATCCAAATGAAAGCACACTCACTTCAGGACACAAATTAACCATTTCATATGATTTTTAAAATATGATTTCCATAATTTGCATAGAAAGGAGAGCAATATTAGCGAATGCATGTGACCTCCTGCGGCATCCGACGGCTCTAACCCAATAGGTGAAGATAAGGGCTGCGCTCCTGGCTTATCTTCAACGGTGCAGTAAAGGTGATGACATTAAGGTACACTTTTCATCTTCCTTCTTTTTATTAATGATATTAACTTCAGTGATATCACTTCCGGCCAGTGTCATCATTGTACAGATGTTCCTTGCAATACCTTAAGCTGAACATACCCACACTTCTTGCTAGGTCTATATGGGAAGCAACCTTTACAACGCAACCTTTACATTCACTACACTTACAATGCAGTCATTACATCCAACATCCTTTACAACGCATGTCACTACAACGCAGGCATACAATGCATACCATTACAACGCATGACACTATATCGCATGTCACAACAAAGCTGGCATTACAATGCATTCCATTACAACACATACCATTGGAGTTGGAATAGTAATTTTTAACCCCTACACTATCCAACACTTACCCTACTGTTGCACCCCCTGGAGTTAGAATATTAATTTTTAATCCCTACACTATCCAACACTTACACTACTGTTGCACCCCCTGGAGTTAGAATAGTAATTTTTAATCCCTACACTATCCAACACTTACACTACTGTTGCACCCCCTGGAGTTAGAATAGTAATTTTTAATCCCTACACTATCCAACACTTACACTACTGTTGCACCCCCTGGAGTTAGAATAGTAATTTTTAATCCCTACACTATCCAACACTTACACTACTGTTGCACCCCCTGGAGTTAGAATAGTAATTTTTAACCCCTACACTATCCAACACTTACACCACTGTTGCACCCCCTGGAGTTAGAATAGTAATTTTTAATCCCTACACTATCCAACACTTACACTACTGTTGCACCCCCTGGAGTTAGAATAGTAATTTTTAATCCCTACACTATCCAACACTTACACTACTGTTGCACCCCCTGGAGTTAGAATAGTAATTTTTAATCCCTACACTATCCAACACTTACACTACTGTTGCACCCCATGGAGTTAGAATAGTAATTTTTAACCCCTACACTATCCAACACTTACACTACTGTTGCACCCCCTGGAGTTAGAATAGTAATTTTTAATCCCTACACTATCCAACACTTACACTACTGTTGCACCCCCTGGAGTTAGAATAGTAATTTTTAATCCCTACACTATCCAACACTTACACTACTGTTGCACCCCCTGGAGTTAGAATAGTAATTTTTAATCCCTACACTATCCAACACTTACACTACTGTTGCACCCCCTGGAGTTAGAATAGTAATTTTTAATCCCTACACTATCCAACACTTACACTACTGTTGCACCCCCTGGAGTTAGAATAGTAATTTTTAATCTCTACACTATCCAACACTTACACTACTGTTGCACCCCCTGGAGTTAGAATAGTAATTTTTAATCCCTACACTATCCAACACTTACACTACTGTTGCACCCCCTGAAGTTAGAATAGAATTTTTCACCCCTATACTATCCAATACTTACCTTAAATGCAATGTAATGATATGTGTTGTAATGGTATGCGCTGTAAATGTAGTATGCGATGTAATGGAATGCATTGTAAAGGTAGTTTTTTTTAAATGCGACGTAGTGTCATGCGATGTAATGGAATGCGTTGTAGTGCATGTGGCGATGTAAAACTGTGGTGTAAGTGTATTAGTTGTAAATGTATGCATTGTAAGGTCATACATTCAGTCTATATTCCTCATTTGAACCACCGGACCTCGGACATTGACGTCTCTTCCGGGCACGAGGCACCAGCCCTCTTCAGCGGTGGTGCGAGCCGCGGGTCTGGCGCCCTCGTTGCCAGCTGTTGATGGGCGCTGCACAGCGCCCGCCCCGGGTGTTGGCGCATCAGATGAACTCCTCTGCACACAAGCACGGCAAAATATTTAGGCGATAAGCAATTATCAGAAATAGCGACACAAGTAAATTAGTTTAGCTGCATTTCTGCGCGGGCCTGGGGTGCCATGCCCGTGCTTGTCGGACTCTATCAGGAAAGCAGAAATAGCAGAGCCGTGTAATGAAGGCACAGCACTTGCCAGGCTGCGACCGTGCACAGCTCTCAGCAATACAGACCCCTCTCAAGGGACAGCACTTACAGGGCCCATATTTCTGCCCCGCACTCCTACCTGCCCCTCTCTCTTCCTTCCAGCAACTTTCCTTAAGGTTTGTGGCTTTCAGGGGTCTCTTTGCACCCCACAATCTATTGCCCAGGAAAGAGCTTTCCGAAAAAAGAGCAATAGGAAAACGAACATTTTACAAGGCTCTCGCACGGTCAGTTCCTAGGGGACTAAGGCATAGATGTATCAAGCTAAAAACCGGTCGCAAACAGGCAGATTCTCAGAATCTGCTCCTTTGCGACCGGTATTTCTTTTCATTTGGGATGCATCATCCCAAATGCAAAAATCGCAAATTAAGAAATCGCAAAATTTCGATTACTTAAATTGCAATTGCATTTAAGGAATCTCAAATTGAGATTACTTAAATGCAATGCATTAAAGTAAAGAAAATAGCGATTTCACCAATAGGGGGAGCAAATTACCATAAAGTTGAACTTCATGGTAATTTGCAAAAACTTTGAAAAATGCACTAAAGTGCATTTTTCAAAGTTCCATTTTACACACAAACATGCCCTTAGGGCATGTGTGTGTGCAAGATGTACCCATATGCAGATTTCAGGGGTGCAACAGGGTGTCCTTTTAACACCCTGGAACCCTTGAAATTGCAATCTCAATTGGCGATTCTCTAATTGAGAATCGCAAATTCAGAATGTCTTCCCATTCATTCCTATGGGCCTCTAGGTAGGTATTCCTTAATTGCGACTCGCAAATTGCGAGTCGCAATTAAGGAATTAAGGAATATTAAGAAATCGCTATTTTTTAAGCGAGTTCTTCATGCATAGCCTTTAGCTATTCCTTATTAGCGAATCCTTATTTTTCGCTGATAAGGAATCGCAGAATGGATGCTTGATGAATCTATAGGCAAATGCATACAAGATATATGTGCCATAGATACCATTGTGACGCTTTCAGCCCGTCCAGGCGCTTTAACAAACAGTACTTGTAATGCTGGACCTTTAACGGTAATGATGATAGAAACAGAACCAGGGCGATCAGAATACAAGTGCAGGCAGAGAAACCACCCGAGCCGCTGAAGACGCAACACATGACGCAATAAGATTCAACACGTGGCACAATATTAACCCCACTAAAAAAAATGGTAATAGGTAGGATGATAATATTATTAATAACCTGATAATGTAGAGGTAATGTATATAGCCTGAGTAGTTATGGTTAGGACAGACTTTCCATTGAAACAGCTTTTTTTGATTTCGCAAAACTTTCAATGAATCAATCATTTCATTTCAAAACATTTCAAGTAACCTGCGCACATTTTCCAATACAAATGTTCATGTACATTGAGCTCTTCATGGCAAGTTTCTCAGAAGTCCATCAGGTGGACCCAAAAACATATAATGCAATCCCCATAGTAACATTTCCATTTACCACCCATAGGATTCTTGCTCCTAGATACAGGCAAACCTGAGAGCGGCGCTATACCAAACCGGGCATGAAAGTAGAGCTTTCATAAAGAAGTGCTTTTGCTAAAGTTTTAGAAAAATTGGCGTTTAAAAAGGGTTTCAGTCTGTACATTAGGAGGTTATAATTTGGAGAAATCTGGACTGATAGTCCACAGGACCTTCACGGATTTGCAAATTCACAGAGAATTTGCAAGTCTAATATAAAAATGAAGGTGTACTGTTGGAATGGGAGCCTTTTTAGGTCTCGCCTGTCGATGCGCATGCGCATCGAGCAAGCGAGAGTATTGGGACTTATCCACTCTTTATCCACTGCAAGGAATCGTGGCGATTCCTTGCAGTGCCCGTGACTTTTAAGCTCAATGCGCATGCGCATTGAGCTTAAAAGCGCGTGCACGTCCGTCTTGTTTTACCCGCTCCGCCCCCTCCCCTTCCCGCCGTGTCGCATTTCTCCTCCCCCCTCCCCTCTCTTCCCTCCGTCTTGTTTATTTTACCCGCTCCGCCCCCTCCCCTTCCCGCCGTGTCGCATTTCTCTTCCCCCCTCCCCTCTCTTCCCTCCATCTTGTCTTTAATGAGCTTCTTCTATGCAGGCACGACATGCTTTCCTGAAACATTTCACTTTCCATTCCAATCAGCCCGGGACAATGGCGGCCGTTCCACGCCTTGGCTACAGCTACCTTGGCAGTCGCTTTATTTGACACTTTATATGCACACAAAAAGAGCTCGCCCGCAGTTCCCGACGTCGCGCATTGTTTATTACTTCCTTGTTGAACAAATCTGTGAAGCCTTTCACCTCTCCCTCCCCCACCTCAGATCTTTGGCATCCCAGGAATGCCAGCCCCTACTTTGTGTGAGCTGCGGTCACCCCAGCGGCTGCGTGCCACTACTGGCGCGAGAAATGGCGCTGCCTTTCTGTTGCTGGAACCCATAGCCAGTGGAACATATTTCGGATTAAGGAGTCTAGCCTTTGAACCGCCAATGTTGTTGCTGTTTCTGTTCTCTAGCGTGCTCTCGCAAAGTAAAATGCTGACATCCTGTTGGTACAAAATGTAATCTGAATGCCGCTCCGCCCCCTCCCCTGCCCGCCGTGTCGCATTTTTTTTCAAACCCCCACTTCCCCCCTTTTTGGTTTGGTGTGGGGAATTGTGGCTTGATCTTGTTTTGTTTGTTTGAACTCTGCTGCAAGCTGAGGATTATGTGACTGCCATCGGTTGTCTCGCACTTTTCACGATCCAAATGTATTAATTAACAGTAAGGGAAGAGGAGCTTCATTCTTGATATTTCCCTAGAATATAATTTACCCCACTTTGCAGACACGCACTTTACACCCATTCTGTATGTCACACCTGGCTTTGCAGAACCCACCCCACACACATTTTAAGCGCCACACTTTAGTTACTGTCACAAACACAACATACACACTTTATATATGCAGAGTACTCCCACACAGCCCTTCTTCACTTTAAATTAATCCCAGATTTACGCAACACAGATATCACTACCTCACCCCCAGCACCCCCCACACACACGTTGGAGACCCACCACGCCGACTCAATCCTTCTGGGAACCAGAATGTCTGCGGCACTCTAGCTCCCTCAGCTGCACTTGCACTGCCGGCTGCACGCGGAGCTGCACTCCAACTGGCGCTTCTCAGTTGGCTGCACACGTCGCTGCGCTTGCACTGCCGCCTGCTCAGTTTGGCTGCTTTCCGTGCTGCACTTGCAGTCCCGGCTGCGCAGCCCGGACAGCAGGAAAGCACTAGACAAGGAACGCAAAAACGCCAGTCTCACCAACCATCCCTCCAGTAAGATACATAAACAGAGCACAAAGTTTGCGAACTTACTATTTTGGGGGGTGCTCCCGGGTGCTAATTTTGCTCAAAACTTGACAGAGGATAGGTGAATGCTCCCCAAACTTGAAGTTGCACCTTGTCGTGAATCACTCACCCTCAACCCCTCACCCTCACTCACCCTCACTCACTCACCCTCAACCCCTCACCCTCACCCTCAACCCCTCACCCTCAACCCCTCACCCTCACTTGCCCTCACCCTCACTCACCCTCAACCCCTCACCCTCACTCACCCTCAACCCCTCACCCTCACTCACCCTCAACCCCTCACCCTCACTCACCCTCAACCCCTCCCCCTCAACCCCTCACCCTCACTCACCCTCAACCCCTCACCCACCCTCACCCTCAACCCCTCACCCTCAACCCCTCACCCTCACCCTCACTCCCTCACTCACCACCTCAACCCCTCACCCTCACTCACCCTCACCCTCAACCCCTCAAACTCACCCTCACTCACCCTCACTCACCCTCAACCCCTCACCCACCCTCACCCTCACTCACCCTGACCATCACTCACCCTCAACCCCTCACTCACCCTCAACCCCTCACTCACCCTCACTCTCACTCATCCTCACTCACCCTCAACCCCTCACCCTCACTCACCCTCACTCACCCTCACTCACCCTCACCCTCACTCACCCTCACTCACCCTCAACCCCTCACCCTCAACCCCTCACTCACCCTCACTCTCACTCATCCTCACTCACCCTCAACCCCTCACCCTCACTCACCCTCACCCTCACTCACCCTCAACCCCTCACCCTCACTCACTCACCCTCAACCCCTCACCCTCAACCCCTCACTCACCCTCACTCTCACTCATCCTCACTCAACCACCCTCAACCTCACTCACCCTCAACCCCTCACCCTCACTCACCCTCAACCCCTCACCCTCACTCACTCACCCTCAACCCCTCACCCTCACTCACCCACCCTCAACCCCTCACCCTCACTCACCCTCAACCCCTCACCCTCACTCACTCACCCTCACTCACCCTCAACCCCTCCCCCTCGACCCCTCCCCCTCAACCCCTCACCCTAACCCTCACTCACCCTCCCTCACCCTCAACCCCTCACCCTCAAACCCTCACTCACCCTTAACCCCTCACCCTCACTCACCCTCACCCTCACTCACCCTCAACCCCTCACCCTCACTCACTCACCCTCAACCCCTCACCCTCAACCCCTCACTCACCCTCACTCTCACTCATCCTCACTCAACCACCCTCAACCTCACTCACCCTCAACCCCTCACCCTCACTCACCCTCAACCCCTCACCCTCACTCACTCACCCTCAACCCCTCACCCTCACTCACCCACCCTCAACCCCTCACCCTCACTCACCCTCAACCCCTCACCCTCACTCACTCACCCTCACTCACCCTCAACCCCTCCCCCTCGACCCCTCCCCCTCAACCCCTCACCCTAACCCTCACTCACCCTCCCTCACCCTCAACCCCTCACCCTCAAACCCTCACTCACCCTTAACCCCTCACCCTCAACCCCTCACTCACCCTCAACCCCTCACCCTCACTCACCCTCACCCTCACTCACTCTCAACCCCTCACCCTCACTCACTCACCCTCAACCCCTCACCCTCAACCCCTCACTCACCCTCACTCTCACTCACCCTCACTCAGCCTCAACTACTCCCCCTCACCCTCACTCACCCAAAACCCCTCACCCTCACTCACCCTCACCCTCACTCACCCTCACCCTCACTCACCCTCACCCTCACTCACCCTCAACACCTCACTCACCCTCACCCTCACTCACCCTCAACACCTCACCCTCAACCTCAACCTCAACCCCTCACCCTCACTCACCCTCACTCACCCTCACTCACCCTCACTCACCCTCACTCACCCTCACTCACCCTCACTCACCCTCAACCCCTCACCCTCACTCACCCTCAACCCCTCACCCTCACTCACCCTCACCCTCACTCACCCTCACCCTCACTCACCCTCACCCTCACACAGTGCAATAGTTCTCAGACCATTTCAGTTAGAGCTTTTAGAAATGTTTATGGCTTTTTTTATTTGTAATACTTTAGCATTGGCTACAGGAAACAAAAATGCTAAACATTTACAAAAAAAACCCATAAACAATTCTAAAAGCACTAACTCTAATGGTGCGAGACCTATTGCATTTCCAATGCTTGTTTTTCTTGTTTACCACTGTGGATTTGCAAGTCTAACTGTGGCTTTGTGAATCTGCATCCTCCGATTAGCAGGACGTCACAGAAACACGTCTGTCACCGCTATTATTACCCAATGTAGGGGCAGATTTCCCCATTGCGCCACTTTTGCGTCACTTTTAACAATGGAAAAATTACGCAAAAGTGGCGCAATGAGCTTGTAAATCTAACCCTAAGTGCACAGAGCACAGCGGTGGGAAAATTAGACACAAAAACCCACAGGCCCACGTGGGACGCAAATAAAGGGCTCTCCGGCCGTACAATTATATATGTACAGGATCTCTGACTTCTGTGCCGGAATTAAAGAGTTCTGGAACATCACAGAGCCCTTCGACCGCCCAAGGATATCAGGATTCATGAAACCAGCACCGGATTCGCATATCCTGAAAAAAAAATGTAAACAAAAAATAATTTTGTGAACTACAGCTGCTCACGGCTACACCCTTTTGTACATGGCCTTCAGCTGTGTGCAGTGGGGATGGGCGCCCCCAGTGGACTGGGCACCTGGGTCAGTATAGTTGTTGACTATAGGCGTGGGCGGAGAAACCGCTCCTCCGGGGGAGTTTGCGGAGATTTCCCTACTCCGTGCTCCGCTGAGACCGCGGACAGGGGCGGCCTTAGGCATGTGCAAGCTGTGCACCTGCACAGGGCCACCAAACCCCAAGGGCCGCCACGCCAATATATATCCTTAATATAATAATCCTCCGAGGATGGATACATATTTGCGTGGCGGCCCCTGGCAGGGATTTGGCGGCCTCGGCTCTGTTCAACTTCCAAACACCCTGACACCCCTCTTCACTGGCCTCCGTGCTCTGCCCCACCCGGACCCCCTCTTCCGGGGCCCCCTACCTATGCTCCCTGCCCAGGGCCACCATGAGCCTAGAGCCGCCCCTGCCGCGGAGGAGGGGAAAACATCTCAGACTCCGCACCGGAGCGGAGTTAGCCAGCAACCCACCACTCCGCCCCCGCTAAATGGCCCCTGCCTCCACCCCATAATAAAATAATAGTGACAACTTAATTTAGAAAAAAGGGGTGTCGTTGTGGGTTAGGTACAGACCTAAAGGGCGAGGCCCTACGGCCAAACCCCGAATTGTATGTCCAAAGGCTGTGCACAGTGGGGTCGGGCACCCGCTGCAGTTTGCATGCCGAAAGCCACGCAGGGGGCATTGGATGCTGAGCTCTGCACTACAGACCTGAGATGCATTGGTGGAGCTGGGTGTGGGACACAGGACTGACACCAGCTGTGCTGAGCTACAGACCTGAGGTGCATTGGTGGAGCTGGGTGTACTCTACAGGACTGACACCAGCCGCGCTGCACTACAGACCTGAGGTGCATTGGTGGAGCACGCTGTGCTCTACAGCACTGACACCAGCTGTGTTGCACTACAGAGCTGAGGTGCATTGGTGGAGCTGGGTGTTCTCTACAGGATTGACACCAGCTGTGTTGCACTACAGACCTGAGGTGCATTGGTGGGGCTGGGTGTGGGATACAGGGCTGACACCAGCCGTGCTGCACTATAGACCTGAGGTGCATTGGTGGAGCTGGGTGTGCTCTACAGAACTTCAGCCGCACTGCACTACAGACCTGAGGTGCATTGGTGGAGCTTAGTGTGGGACACAGGACTGACACCAGCCATGCTGCACTACAGACCTGAGATCCATTGGTGGAGCTGGGTGTGCTTTACAGGGCTTACACCAGCCGTGCTGCACCACAGACCTGAGGTGCATTGGTGGATCTGGGTGTGTTCTACAGGACCTACACCAGCCGTGCTGCACCACAGACCTGAGGTGCATTGGTGGATCTGGGTGTGTTCTAAAGGACTTACACTAGTCGTGCTGCACTACAGAGCTGAGGTGCATTGGTGGAGCTGGGTGTGCTCTACCGGACTCACACCAGCCGTGCTGCACTACAGACCTGAGGTGCATTGGTGGAGCTGGGTGTGCTCCACAGGACTGACACCAGCCGCGCTGCACTACAGATCTGAGGTGCATTGGGGAGCTGGGTGTGCTCCACAGGACCTACACCAGCCGTGCTGCACCACAGACCTGAGGTGCATTGGTGGATCTGGGTGTGTTCTAAAGGACTTACACTAGTCGTGCTGCACTACAGAGCTGAGGTGCATTGGTGGAGCTGGGTGGGCTCTAAAGGACTTACACTGGTCGTGCTGCACTACAGAGCTGAGGTGCATTGGTGGAGCTGGGTGTGCTCTACAGGACTTACACCAGCAGTGCTGCACTACAGACCTGACGTGCATTGGTGGAGCTGGGTGTGCTCTACAGGACTTACACCAGCCGTGCTGCACTACAGACCTGACGTGCATTGGTGGAGCTGGGTGTGCTCTACAGGACTTACACCAGCCGGGCTGCACTACAGACCTGAGGTGCATTGGGGAGCTGGGTGTGCTCCACAGGACCTACACCAGCCGTGCTGCACCACAGACCTGAGGTGCATTGGTGGATCTGGGTGTGTTCTACAGGACCTACACCAGCCGTGCTGCACCACAGACCTGAGGTGCATTGGTGGATCTGGGTGTGTTCTAAAGGACTTACACTAGTCGTGCTGCACTACAGAGCTGAGGTGCATTGGTGGAGCTGGGTGTGCTCTACTGGACTCACACCAGCCGCGCTGCACTACAGACCTGAGGTGCATTGGTGGAGCTGGGTGTGCTCCACAGGACTGACACCAGCCGCGCTGCACTACAGATCTGAGGTGCATTGGGGAGCTGGGTGTGCTCCACAGGACCTACACCAGCCGTGCTGCACCACAGACCTGAGGTGCATTGGTGGATCTGGGTGTGTTCTAAAGGACTTACACTAGTCGTGCTGCACTACAGAGCTGAGGTGCATTGGTGGAGCTGGGTGGGCTCTACCGGGCTCACACCAGCCGCGCTGCACTACAGACCTGAGGTGCATTGGTGGAGCTGGGTGTGCTCTTCAGGACTGACACCAGCAGCGCTGCACTACAGACCTGAGGTGCATTGGTGGAGCATGCTGTGCTCTACAGCACTGACACCAGCCGTGTTGCACTACAGACCTGAGGTGCATTGGTGGAGCAGGCTGTGCTCTACAGCACTGACACCAGCCGTGCTGCACAGCAGAGCTGAGGTGTATTGGTGGAGCAGGTTCTGCTCTACAGAAATTACACCAGCCGTGGCTGCACTACAGACCTGAGGTGCATTGGTGGAGCTGGGTGTTCTCTACAGGATTGACACCAGCCGTGCTGCACTACAGACCTGAGGTTCATTGGTGGAGCTGGGTGTGGGCTAAAGACTGACACCAGCCGTGCTGCACTACAGACTTGAGGTGCATTGATGGAGCTGGGCGTGCTCTTCAGGACTGACACTAGCCGTGCTGCACTACAGACCTGAGGTGCATTGGTGGAGCTGGGTGTGCTCTACAGGACTTACACCAGCCGCGCTGCACTACAGACCTGACGTGCATTGATGGAGCTGGGTGTGCTCTACAGGACTTACACCAGCCGTGCTGCACTACAGACCTGACGTGCATTGGTGGAGCTGGGTGCGCTCTACAGGACTTACACCAGCCGCGCTGCACTGCAGACCTGAGGTGCATTGGGGAGATGGGTGTGCTCCACAGGACCTACACCAGCCGTGCTACACCACAGACCTGAGGTGCATTGGTGGATCTGGGTGTGTTCTACAGGACCTACACCAGCCGTGCTGCACCACAGACCTGAGGTGCATTGGTGGATCTGGGTGTGTTCTAAAGGACTTACACTAGTCGTGCTGCACTACAGAGCTGAGGTACATTGGTGGAGCTGGGTGTGCTCTACTGGACTCACACCAGCCGCGCTGCACTACAGACCTGAGTTGCATTGGTGGAGCTGGGTGTGCTCCACAGGACTGACACCAGCCGCGCTGCACTACAGATCTGAGGTGCATTGAGGAGCTGGGTGTGCTCCACAGGACCTACACCAGCCGTGCTGCACCACAGACCTGAGGTGCATTGGTGGATCTGGGTGTGTTCTAAAGGACTTACACTAGTCGTGCTGCACTACAGAGCTGAGGTGCATTGGTGGAGCTGGGTGGGCTCTACCGGACTCACACCAGCTGCGCTGCACTACAGACCTGAGGTGCATTGGTGGAGCTGGGTGTGCTCTTCAGGACTGACACCAGCAGCGCTGCACTACAGACCTGAGGTGCATTGGTGGAGCAGGGTGTGGGCCACATGACCGACACCAGCCGTGCTGCACTACAGACCTGAGGTGCATTGATGGAGCTGGCTGTGCTCTACAGCACTGACACCAGCCGTGTTGCACTACAGACCTGAGATGCATTGGTGGAGCAGGCTGTGCTTTACAGCACTGACACCAGCCGTGCTGCACAGCAGAGCTGAGGTGTATTGGTGGAGCTGGTTCTGCTCTACAGAAATTACACCAGCCGTGGCTGCACTACAGAACTGAGGTGCATTGGTGGAGCTGGGTGTTCTCTACAGGATTGACACCAGCCGTGCTGCACTGCAGACCTGAGGTTCATTGGTGGAGCTGGGTGTGGGCTAAAGACTGACACCAGCCGTGCTGCACTACAGACTTGAGGTGCATTGATGGAGCTGGGCGTGCTCTTCAGGACTGACACTAGCCGTGCTGCACTACAGACCTGAGGTGCATTGGTGGAGCTGGGTGTGCTCTACAGGACTTACACCAGCCGTGCTGCACTACAGACCTGACGTGCATTGGTGGAGCTGGGTGTGCTCTTCAGGACTGACACTAGCCGTGCTGCACTACAGACCTGAGGTGCATTGGTGGAGCTGGGTGTGCTCTACAGGACTTACACCAGCCGCGCTGCACTACAGACCTGAGGTGCATTGGTGGAGCTGGGTGTGCTCTGCAGGACTTACACCAGCCGCGCTGCACTACAGACCTGACGTGCATTGATGGAGCTGGGTGTGCTCTACAGGACTTACACCAGCCGTGCTGCACTACAGACCTGACGTGCATTGGTGGAGCTGGGCGTGCTCTTCAGGACTGACACCAGCCACGCTGCACAGCAAAGCTGAGGTGCATTGGTGGAGCTGGGTGTGCTCTACAGGACTTACACCAGCCGCGCTGCACTACAGACCTGACGTGCATTGATGGAGCTGGGTGTGCTCTACAGGACTTACACCAGCCGTGCTGCACTACAGACCTGAGGTGTATTGGTGGAGCTGGGTGTGCTCTACAGGACTTACACCAGCCGCGCTGCACTACAGACCTGACGTGCATTGATGGAGCTGAGTGTGTTCTAAAGGACTTACACTAGTCGTGCTGCACTACAGAGCTGAGGTGCATTGGTGGAGCTGGGTGGGCCCTACCGGACTCACACCAGCCGCGCTGCACTACAGACCTGAGGTGCATTGGTGGAGCTGGGTGTGCTCTTCAGGACTGACACCAGCAGCGCTGCACTACAGACCTGAGGTGCATTGGTGGAGCATGCTGTGCTCTACAGCACTGACACCAGCCGTGTTGCACTACAGACCTGAGGTGCATTGGTGGAGCAGGCTGTGCTCTACAGCACTGACACCAGTCGTGCTGCACTACAGAGCTGAGGTGCATTGGTGGAGCTGGGTGGGCTCTACCGGACTCACACCAGCCGCGCTGCACTACAGACCTGAGGTGCATTGGTGGAGCTGGGTGTGCTCTTCAGGACTGACACCAGCAGCGCTGCACTACAGACCTGAGGTGCATTGGTGGAGCATGCTTTGCTCTACAGCACTGACACCAGCCGTGTTGCACTACAGACCTGACGTGCATTGGTGGAGCAGGCTGTGCTCTACAGCACTGACACCAGCCGTGCTGCACAGCAGAGCTGAGGTGTATTGGTGGAGCTGGTTCTGCTCTACAGAAATTACACCAGCCGTGGCTGCACTACAGAGCTGAGGTGCATTGGTGGAGCTGGGTGTGCTCTACTGGACTCACACCAGCCGCGCTGCACTACAGACCTGAGGTGCATTGGTGGAGCTGGGTGTGCTCCACAGGACTGACACCAGCCGCGCTGCACTACAGATCTGAGGTGCATTGGGGAGCTGGGTGTGCTCCACAGGACCTACACCAGCCGTGCTGCACCACAGACCTGAGGTGCATTGGTGGATCTGGGTGTGTTCTAAAGGACTTACACTAGTCGTGCTGCACTACAGAGCTGAGGTGCATTGGTGGAGCTGGGTGGGCTCTACCGGACTCACACCAGCCGCGCTGCACTACAGACCTGAGGTGCATTGGTGGAGCTGGGTGTGCTCTTCAGGACTGACACCAGCAGCGCTGCACTACAGACCTGAGGTGCATTGGTGGAGCATGCTGTGCTCTACAGCACTGACACCAGCCGTGTTGCACTACAGACCTGAGGTGCATTGGTGGAGCATGCTGTGCTCTACAGCACTGACACCAGCCGTGTTGCACTACAGACCTGAGGTGCATTGGTGGAGCAGGCTGTGCTCTACAGCACTGACACCAGCCGTGCTGCACAGCAGAGCTGAGGTGTATTGGTGGAGCTGGTTCTGCTCTACAGAAATTACACCAGCCGTGGCTGCACTACAGAGCTGAGGTGCATTGGTGGAGCTGGGTGTGCTCTACTGGACTCACACCAGCCGCGCTGCACTACAGACCTGAGGTGCATTGGTGGAGCTGGGTGTGCTCCACAGGACTGACACCAGCCGCGCTGCACTACAGATCTGAGGTGCATTGGGGAGCTGGGTGTGCTCCACAGGACCTACACCAGCCGTGCTGCACCACAGACCTGAGGTGCATTGGTGGATCTGGGTGTGTTCTAAAGGACTTACACTAGTCGTGCTGCACTACAGAGCTGAGGTGCATTGGTGGAGCTGGGTGGGCTCTACCGGACTCACACCAGCCGCGCTGCACTACAGACCTGAGGTGCATTGGTGGAGCTGGGTGTGCTCTTCAGGACTGACACCAGCAGCGCTGCACTACAGACCTGAGGTGCATTGGTGGAGCATGCTGTGCTCTACAGCACTGACACCAGCCGTGTTGCACTACAGACCTGAGGTGCATTGGTGGAGCAGGCTGTGCTCTACAGCACTGACACCAGCCGTGCTGCACAGCAGAGCTGAGGTGTATTGGTGGAGCAGGTTCTGCTCTACAGAAATTACACCAGCCGTGGCTGCACTACAGACCTGAGGTGCATTGGTGGAGCTGGGTGTTCTCTACAGGATTGACACCAGCCGTGCTGCACTACAGACCTGAGGTTCATTGGTGGAGCTGGGTGTGGGCTAAAGACTGACACCAGCCGTGCTGCACTACAGACTTGAGGTGCATTGATGGAGCTGGGCGTGCTCTTCAGGACTGACACTAGCCGTGCTGCACTACAGACCTGAGGTGCATTGGTGGAGCTGGGTGTGCTCTACAGGACTTACACCAGCCGCGCTGCACTACAGATCTGACGTGCATTGATGGAGCTGGGTGTGCTCTACAGGACTTACACCAGCCGTGCTGCACTACAGACCTGACGTGCATTGGTGGAGCTGGGTGCGCTCTACAGGACTTACACCAGCCGCGCTGCACTGCAGACCTGAGGTGCATTGGGGAGATGGGTGTGCTCCACAGGACCTACACCAGCCGTGCTGCACCACAGACCTGAGGTGCATTGGTGGATCTGGGTGTGTTCTACAGGACCTACACCAGCCGTGCTGCACCACAGACCTGAGGTGCATTGGTGGATCTGGGTGTGTTCTAAAGGACTTACACTAGTCGTGCTGCACTACAGAGCTGAGGTACATTGGTGGAGCTGGGTGTGCTCTACTGGACTCACACCAGCCGCGCTGCACTTCAGACCTGAGTTGCATTGGTGGAGCTGGGTGTGCTCCACAGGACTGACACCAGCCGCGCTGCACTACAGATCTGAGGTGCATTGAGGAGCTGGGTGTGCTCCACAGGACCTACACCAGCCGTGCTGCACCACAGACCTGAGGTGCATTGGTGGATCTGGGTGTGTTCTAAAGGACTTACACTAGTCGTGCTGCACTACAGAGCTGAGGTGCATTGGTGGAGCTGGGTGGGCTCTACCGGACTCACACCAGCTGCGCTGCACTACAGACCTGAGGTGCATTGGTGGAGCTGGGTGTGCTCTTCAGGACTGACACCAGCAGCGCTGCACTACAGACCTGAGGTGCATTGGTGGAGCAGGGTGTGGGCCACATGACCGACACCAGCCGTGCTGCACTACAGACCTGAGGTGCATTGATGGAGCTGGCTGTGCTCTACAGCACTGACACCAGCCGTGTTGCACTACAGACCTGAGGTGCATTGGTGGAGCAGGCTGTGCTTTACAGCACTGACACCAGCCGTGCTGCACAGCAGAGCTGAGGTGTATTGGTGGAGCTGGTTCTGCTCTACAGAAATTACACCAGCCGTGGCTGCACTACAGAACTGAGGTGCATTGGTGGAGCTGGGTGTTCTCTACAGGATTGACACCAGCCGTGCTGCACTACAGACCTGAGGTTCATTGGTGGAGCTGGGTGTGGGCTAAAGACTGACACCAGCTGTGCTGCACTACAGACTTGAGGTGCATTGATGGAGCTGGGCGTGCTCTTCAGGACTGACACTAGCCGTGCTGCACTACAGACCTGAGGTGCATTGGTGGAGCTGGGTGTGCTCTACAGGACTTACACCAGCCGTGCTGCACTACAGACCTGACGTGCATTGGTGGAGCTGGGTGTGCTCTTCAGGACTGACACTAGCCGTGCTGCACTACAGACCTGAGGTGCATTGGTGGAGCTGGGTGTGCTCTACAGGACTTACACCAGCCGCGCTGCACTACAGACCTGAGGTGCATTGGTGGAGCTGGGTGTGCTCTGCAGGACTTACACCAGCCGTGCTGCACTACAGACCTGACGTGCATTGATGGAGCTGGGTGTGCTCTACAGGACTTCCACCAGCCGTGCTGCACTACAGACCTGACGTGCATTGGTGGAGCTGGGCGTGCTCTTCAGGACTGACACCAGCCACGCTGCACAGCAAAGCTGAGGTGCATTGGTGGAGCTGGGTGTGCTCTACAGGACTTACACCAGCCGCGCTGCACTACAGACCTGACGTGCATTGATGGAGCTGGGTGTGCTCTACAGGACTTACACCAGCCGTGCTGCACTACAGACCTGAGGTGTATTGGTGGAGCTGGGTGTGCTCTACAGGACTTACACCAGCCGCGCTGCACTACAGACCTGACGTGCATTGATGGAGCTGAGTGTGTTCTAAAGGACTTACACTAGTCGTGCTGCACTACAGAGCTGAGGTGCATTGGTGGAGCTGGGTGGGCTCTACCGGACTCACACCAGCCGCGCTGCACTACAGACCTGAGGTGCATTGGTGGAGCTGGGTGTGCTCTTCAGGACTGACACCAGCAGCGCTGCACTACAGACCTGAGGTGCATTGGTGGAGCATGCTGTGCTCTACAGCACTGACACCAGCCGTGTTGCACTACAGACCTGAGGTGCATTGGTGGAGCAGGCTGTGCTCTACAGCACTGACACCAGTCGTGCTGCACTACAGAGCTGAGGTGCATTGGTGGAGCTGGGTGGGCTCTACCGGACTCACACCAGCCGCGCTGCACTACAGACCTGAGGTGCATTGGTGGAGCTGGGTGTGCTCTTCAGGACTGACACCAGCAGCGCTGCACTACAGACCTGTGGTGCATTGGTGGAGCATGCTGTGCTCTACAGCACTGACACCAGCCGTGTTGCACTACAGACCTGAGGTGCATTGGTGGAGCAGGCTGTGCTCTACAGCACTGACACCAGCCGTGCTGCACAGCAGAGCTGAGGTGTATTGGTGGAGCTGGTTCTGCTCTACAGAAATTACACCAGCCGTGGCTGCACTACAGACCTGAGTTGCATTGGTGGAGCTGGGTGTGGGCTAAAGACTGACACCAGCCGTGCTGCACTACAGACTTGAGGTGCATTGATGGAGCTGGGCGTGCTCTTCAGGACTGACACTAGCCGTGCTGCACTACAGACCTGAGGTGCATTGGTGGAGCTGGGTGTGCTCTACAGGACTTACACCAGCCGTGCTGCACTACAGACCTGGCATGCATTGGTGGAGCTGGGTGTGCTCTTCAGGACTGACACTAGCCGTGCTGCACTACAGACCTGAGGTGCATTGGTGGAGCTGGGTGTGCTCTACAGGACTTACATCAGCCGTGCTGCACTACAGACCTGGCGTGCATTGGTGGAGCTGGGTGTGCTCTTCAGGACTGACACTAGCCGTGCTGCACTACAGACCTGAGGTGCGTTGGTGGAGCTGGGTGTGCTCTACAGGACTTACACCAGCCGCGCTGCACTACAGACCTGAGGTGCATTGGTGGAGCTGGGTGTGCTCTACAGGACTTACACCAGCCGCGCTGCACTACAGACCTGACGTGCATTGATGGAGCTGAGTGTGCTCTACAGGACTTACACCAGCCGTGCTGCACTACAGACCTGACGTGCATTGGTGGAGCTGGGCGTGCTCTTCAGGACTGACACCAGCCACGCTGCACAGCAAAGCTGAGGTGCATTGGTGGAGCTGGGTGTGCTCTACAGGACTTACACCAACCGCGCTGCACTACAGACCTGACGTGCATTGATGGAGCTGGGTGTGCTCTACAGGACTTACACCAGCCGTGCTGCACTACAGACCTGACGTGCATTGATGGAGCTGGGTGTGCTCTACAGGACTTACACCAGCCGTGCTGCAATACAGACCTGAGGTGCATTGATGGAGCTGGCTGTGCTCTACAGGACTTGCACCAGCCGTGCTGCAATACAGACCTGATGTGCATTGGTGGAGCAGGGTGTGGCCTTAGGCCTGGGAGAGAGGAGAGTCTTACATATGTAGATGAAGGGCCGGTACTGCCTGGCACTGAGTACCGGCACTACCTTACTATGAAAGGGGGGAGAGCAGCAGGGCCGACTTTAGGGCAGCCACACCGGGCGCAGACCTCAGTGGGGCGCTGTGTTTAGCAATAACTTATGATTGGAGAGATGAGGGCCACTTATGCCAGGTGGTAGTGAGAGAATATGAGAAGGAGGACATGGGGGGGCAAAAAAGATTGTCGCACCGGGCGCCCCCAGCGCTAAAGCCACCCGGGGTAACAGCATCCTTCAGCAGCACTAGTAAAGGGAGGGTGCTCTGGGACAGAGAGTAGGTGCACCCATAATGCTGCATCTGCATTTCAGATACTGCAGTGCCCCCTCCCCCCCCCCACCTTCCTGCAAGCCGCAGAACCCCTCCCCAGAGTGTGTTAAACGCCGATCTATTACTTTCCCTGTATTTACCCCCTCCCCTGGGGTGGGGGCGGGGGGCTGCGAGCTCCCTCTGCTGCCCACCTCCGAGAAGGGGGAGAGACCCGAGGAGCTGGGGGGGTGGGAAGGGGACTATGTGATGAAGTGGAAAGGGGGGCGGGGCTAGAGTGGGGTGAGTCTGGGGACTCATGTATTAAAGTGGAAAGGGGGCGGGGCTAGAGTGGAGTGGATCTAGGGGCTCATGTATCATAGGTAAAAGGGGGCGGGGCTAGAGTGGAGTGGATTGAAAGGGGGCGGGGCTAGAGTGGAGTGGGTCTGGGGGCTCATGAGTTAATATTAAAAGGGGGCGGGGCTAGATTGGAGTGGGTCTGGAGTCGATGTATTAATATTGAAAGGTGGCGGGGCTGGAGTGGGGTGGGTCTAGGGGCTCATGTATTAATATGGAAAGGGGGCGGGGCTAGAGTGGGGTGGGTCTGGGGGCTCAAGTATTAATATTGAAAGAGGGTGGGGCCGGAGTGGGGTGGGTCAGGGGCTCATGGATTAATATTGAAAGGGGGCGGGGCTGGAGTGGGGTGGGTCTAGGGGCTCATGTATTAATATTGAAAGGGGGCGGGGCTGGAGTGGGTCTGGGGGTTCCTGTATCAATATTGAAAGAGGGCGGGGCTAGAGTGGGGTGGGTCTAGGGGCTCAGGTATTAATATTGAAAGAGGGTGGGGCTGGAGTGGGGTGGGTCTAGGGGCTCATGTATTAACATTGAAAGGGGGCGGGGCTAGAGTGGGGTGGGTCTGGGGGCTCAAGTATTAATATTGAAAGAGGGTGGGGCTGGAGTGGGGTGGGTCAGGGGCTCATGGATTAATGTGGAAAGGGTCGGGGCTAGAGTGGAGTGGGTCTGGGGTCGATGTATTTTTATTGAAAGGGGGCGGAGCTAGAGTGGAGTGGGTCTGGGGCTCATGGATTAATATTAAAAGGGGGCGGGGCTAGAGTGGAGTGGGTCTGGGGTCGATGAATTATTATTGTAAGGGGGCGGGGCTAGAGTAGAGTGGGTCTGGGGGTTCATGTATTACTGTGGAAAGGGGGCGGGGCTACAGTGGAGTGGCTCTATGGCTCATGTATTAATGTGGAAAGGGGGCGGGGCTACAGTGGAGTGGCTCTATGGCTCATGGATTACTGTGGAAAGGGGGCGGGGCTAGAGTGGAGTGGGTCTGGGGGCACATGGATTAATGTGGAAAGGGGGCGGGGCTAGAGTGGGGTGGGTCTGGGCCCATGTATTAATGTGGAAAGGTGATGTGGAGAGCTAGGATGAAGCGGGTCTGGGGGCTCATGCATTACTGTGGTGTGAGAGCTCAGAAGTAAAGTGTGGAGAGACTCTGGGGCGTGGAGCAGGGCAGTTTATCCTACTGAAGAATCTTTTCATAAAAAGTGTTCCGGGATCCGACCTGGAGGCAGAGGTGTCACCATCCATGGATATCAGCAAAGACTGTGTGATGACGAAACTGACACTGCCTTGGATGATAACACACAGAAGGCACTAGGGTAAGAGTGCACAGCAGTGTCCCTTAGCGGCTGGAAAATACTGCCAGGAAAGGCTGTCACTACCTGGGATCATACAGCGCAGAGCAGGCGCTGGTGGCAGATAACACCGCAGTATCCATTAGCAGCTAGAAAAGACTGCTAGGAAAGGCGGGAGTCGTGCTTCTTAAAAAGACGGCATCCATTTGTTCAAATTAGGGAATGGTATCTTCATGGAAAATATTCTGGCCTAGTTAGTTGTGTGTAGGGACAGGGAATGACCTTTCAGAGAGCTTTTGGGGGGGCCTGATAGTTGGGCAACTATGCAGGCCTGTGGCAGTAAGGTCATGATTGGTGAGCAGTAAATTTAACATCCTTAGAGGTCCATTCTTGAATGGGGTCGCCCAAGGGGAGGGACAAGTGGTCTCCCATAGAACTCCAGGGGCAGGTACAGCCGGTTGGCTGGATGGGTGCGGGGAAGTGGGAGTTGCGCTTTCCAGTAGGCTGCTTGGCCACCCCGCAAGTGCACAATAGCGCTTGTAAATGCCGCATAACTGCAAGGGCCCCTTATGGAGATAATCTACAGGGTGTACGAGGGTGACCTGGGGGGAAGTACGCTCACGCTGAACAGGCCCTCTGCGCATTCGCACTCCGGTTGGAGGGAGCACATATGGGCGTACGGGGGATGACCTGGGGGGGAAGTACCCTCACGGTGAACGGGCCCTCAGCGCATGTGCACTCTGGTCGGAGTGCGGGCATAATTTGATAAGGATCTGGCACCAGTTATTGACCTTGCCGTAGGCTCAAATAGGGATACGCAGAAAATGAAATTTTATTATTATGATTATTGATTATGGTTAAGCATGAGCGGGAAATCCGTTACGCTCGCGGATTTTGCGGATTTTTGGGAAATCCGCAATCTGCGAATTTTGCGGATTTCCCGCAAAATCCGCAAAAAAAATCTGCGAACGTAACGGGTTCAAAAGTTGAACCCCCACTCATGCAACTATTTTACAATGGCGCCAGCAAGCTGCCAGCGCCGTTGTAAAATAGTTACAAAGTTAGCTTGCGCAGGAACCACTAGATAAAACGAAGCAGGTGCTTCCTGTGCAAGCTAACTTTGTAACTATTTTACAACGGCGCTGGCAGCTTTCTGGTGCCATTGTAAAATAGTTACAGCCTTAAACAGGTCACTCAAGGGACCCCTGCGCCCTTCAGGGTGATTGCATAGTAACACACACATGGTCACTCAAACTAGTTGATGCTCAAATTCAGTGACTCATTCATTAGCCCAAAAACAATCATGAGCGTCTTCGAGGCTGGACAGGTGTGCCTCTTCCCAAATCTACTGTGGAAAATCAGCTGTGATGCTGGGTAGAGGCCTTTGCATCCTTGACTTTCATGAGCGCAATCCCCGTGCTGTTCCTGTGACCAGGAGCTTCTTTCTCTTCAAATAATTGTGTTCGCACGGGTTGCTGCAAGTTCGCACGCGTTTTGTACAATTTCGCAATTTGCGAAATTGTACAAAACCCTCGCGAACTTGCAGAAACCCGTGCGAACATAAAAAAAAAATCCGCGCGGATTCGCGGATTTTGCGGATTTTGGCAATCTGCAAATTCGCAAATCCGCATATTCGCGGATTGCCAATCCGCAAAATCCGCTCATGCCTAATTATGGTATATTTTTATTCGGATAGGAATATCCTTAGAGGGCGGCGCCATTCTTGAATAGGGTCGTCCAAGGGGGAGGGACAAGTGGCCTCTCATAGAACTCCAGGGGCAGGTACAGCCGGTTGGCTGGATGGGTGCGGGGGAGTGGGAGTTACGCTTTCCAGTAGGCTGCTTCGCCACCCCGCATGTGCACAATGGTGCAAGTAAACAGCGCATAACTGCAAGGTCCCCTTATGGAGATAATCTACAGGGTGTACGGGGGTGACCTGGGGGGGGAAGTACCCTCACGGTGAACGGGCCCTCTGCGCATTCGCACTCCGATTGGAGGGCAGACATATGGGCGTACGGGGGATGACCTGGAGGGAAGAACCCTCACGGTGAACGGGCCCTCTGCTCATGCCCACTCCGGTCGGAGGGCGGGTATAATTTGATAAGATCTGGCACCAGTTATTGATCTTGCAGTAGGCTAAAAAAGGGATACGCAGAAAATGAAATGTTATTAATATGATTATTGATTATGGTATGTTTAGATTCGGATAGGAATATCTTTGTATTAGAGATATGTTAAGGTTAGCAATATGACATCTGTACCTATCCAGATAATCAATGTAATGCAATGGTTTTCTACGTATTTTGTATATTAATGTATAACAAAAAAATTGTTAAATTAATTTTATGTTAATAAAAACGGCCGGGGGTTAACGACTCCCTAATGCAAAAATTATCCTTGCGGCACACGTGTTACTGTCTTAGTATTGATAAGGGAGGAGGGGGTCTAGGCCCTACCTGGCCATACTACCTGGGATCATACAGCGCAGAGAAGGCGCTGGTGGCAGATCACACTGCAGTGTCCCTTAGCAGTTAGAAAAGACTGCTAGGAAAGGCTGTCACTACCTGGATTCCTATAACGTAGAGAAGGCGCTGGTAGACCTTCGCACCGCAGGGTCCATTAGCAGTAAGAAAAGACTACTAGGGGAAGCTGACACCACCAGGAATCCTACAACGCAGCACACGCGCGGGTGGAAGATCACACCGCAGGGTTTCTTAACAGTAAGTTAGGGAAAGCTGACACTACTTGGGATCCTTATACACACACAGAAGGCACTGGTGGACGATCCCACGACAGGGCCATTGGCAGTAAGAAAAGACTGCCAGCGGAAGCTGACACTACCTGGAGTAATATAAACCAGAGAAGGTATTGGTTGACAACCACACTGGAGGGTTCATTAACAGTAAAAAAAGACTGCCAGGGAAAGCTGTGACTACCTGAGATCCACCAATGCAGCGAACGCGCTGGTGGGAGATCACACTGCAGTGTCCGTTAGTAGTAAGAAAAGACTGCTAGGGGAAGCTGACACTACCTGAAAAGCAATGCAGTGGAACGGATAGGCCACTGCCGAGATCCTTTACCACTGAGAAGCCACTGCTCGGCTCGATGACACAACTAGAGCCAACAATACCATAGACAGCTGAGGAAGGCGGCATCACCGGGGGTCTTCCAAAGGCAAGGAAGCCATGCCAGGGTCCTCTAATACTGGAAAGACAGAGCTCTGATGGCGTCCTCTAGTGCTGAGAAAGGACCACTGGGGGAACTGACACTACCTCCTGGAAGCATCGACGAGGCACTCCCGGGGCAGGACATACTGCTGTGGTCCTCTTTCACTGACCACACCCTTCTGCAACACACTGGCTAGCGCTGAGAAGACACTCTCAGGAAGGGGATGTTCATGTGGCTGCAGTCCACTGTCACTGAGCATAAAAGAACAATTGATGGACGGAATGCTGAACAAAGCCAAACTTTCACCTCCAGTACAGAGATCTGGGCCTAAATCCATGGTTTGTTTGCTCACCATGCCATCCCAGTTTTGACCCTGCCATATGCAAATTAGTCTTGACTCTGCTCCTCATGGGAACAGTCCACACCGAACTGCCAGGCCAGGTCCTCCATGAACTGGAAACAAGCGCCCTGGGACGGGTTTCAGGGTATTACTGATGCTGGTCTCCTGACACCGAGGCCCTGGTCTGAGCCTCAGGGTGAGCTGTAATACTGTGTCTGTACTCAGTCTGCCTGTGTCTCACTCTCTCCCCCCAGGTGCTTCTGAAGTCTCCTGTCCTGGTGGGGACTCCAATTTTCCAGCTGGAGATACAAAATACATATGACAGCAACACATTAATATCTTAATATCTGATGACTTCTTTTACATGGATCATATCAGGTGTGGACTGAATTAAAGCCAAAAGAGAGAGCTTATTGCGTCCCCGTGCCAACAACAGTCCTTTAAGGTAAGCCAATTGTCCTCCCTTTAAAACCCAAATGCCTACCTTTTGGCTTTGCCAATGCTTTTTTATTTTTACTTTAGCTTTTTATTGAAGTAGATGCACATTTCAGAATGGTAAACATAAAGAAGAATTAGGCACAGAGGTACAATAACTGATGTTAACACATCACCAGCACTTGCTGCGGTCAGGTCCTCGAAACAGAATCTTAGTTTAAAAGTAATTTTATTATAGTTGAAACAAAATACAGTTAGAGAATAAATTATAATCCAAAGAAAGAATACAATGGGAATGAAGAATGTATGACTTATTTAAAATAGGTAAGAGTATATACATTGTTCGTGGCTAAAATAACCTGACATGTGCATAAATAAGTGTAATAAACATGAAGAAAAAATTGAAAATAAGAGTTAATATTGTTATACAGGGGAATGTCAAGGAGGTCGGAGAACTTCTTCCTCATCAGGGTGACAGGAAAAATAAAGTTTTGCAGAATTGTCCAAAAACTTAGTGATTGGGTCCATAAGGTCTTCATAAACAATGAGATAGGATGCATGTGGGCAGTATCACGTCTATGGGTTTGGCATACAGCATACCACCATGCTCGAGAAGATAATTGGGTAAAGTCTTTCCAATTTGTTGTTGTCTGTTGGAAGGCTATTGCCAATAACAAATCTATTAGTCGCAAGTCCATTGAAGAATGTACCCAATCGTCAGATAAGGTGCCTAGAAAAATAAGTAGTAATGGAGATAGGTAGTCTAGATTGAAAAATTAAAGTAATTTGATTACATATCTGTAACCAAAAGGCATATACTAAAGGACATATCAAAGGTAAGTGTTTAAGATCTGCTTTTCATGAGAAACATGACCACCAATTGTTGGAGAGGTCTGGGTAGATTCTGTGCAATGTTGAGGGGGGTAATAAGAGTTTATTATATATATTTAAAAAGTGTTTGTGTAGTGTTTGCCACCCAGGAGGATTTCCTACGTTTTGTTTAGATTCTCTTCCACATTAAATCATGACATTCCTAGATCATTTTTCCACTCTAATTCTGTTTATGGGTTGATTTGGAAAAAAAACATATTATCACTTTTTTCTTTTCCAGAATATTTGACTTTCACACGTAAACCACAAACTCTTTTAACTGCTATTCTTAAATTCTCTTGTAAACTTCTTAATTCCATACTATCAAATTTTACCACAGATGTCCACACATTTCTTGATTCTACTATTTGGCACAATACTTTTTATACAACTTAATAACAAACCTATTTTTGGGAAAACATGGAGAGGGAGAGACTTAATTTGGCTAACACAACTCTCAGTTCAAAACTCCCCTATATCCTTCAAGCAAGTTCAAGATCTTTTTGATTTTCCACTTTCTTTTCAAGATGAATTTCATCTTTTGCAAGACTCCATATTTACTGCATATACTCACTTCCATTCTAACGTGCATTCTGCCTCCCGTTCTACTACACACTTACGTGATCTTTTACTTACAACTCTAAAGGCCACCGCTGTTTCTTCTCATCTACAATGTATTCCCATTGATAGACATCCAGCAAAATGTTAAACCAACCAAGAGATGGGCAGGGTGAGCTGGGGAGAAACAAGGAACAGGAGTAGTACTTTTATAGTGTTTCCATCCGTGAAATGCTGTAGGAGGATAAGAATGCTGATTGACAATCCTCTTAGCCAATGTAGGAAGCTAGCTGACTTTCACACATATTCTAATAGCTAGTGAGTGAGGCACTTATAAATCAACTACTTGTTTTAATAAAAATATTCCTCTGTTTTATTCAATAAAAGTGTTTTTTTTACAAATACATGTTACAAATCAATTGCAAAGACCATGAACAATTCATTACATTAAAAACAAAAAAAAAACATGGAAGGGAAATTCAAAAGGAGAAACTACAAAGACAATACACTATGTCTTCTGATATTAAACAGATTTCTGATTCTGATTTGTAACATATGAGGAGAAAAAAAGTTAATGTCCTGAAGAAGGTTGTCCTATTATGAATGTGCCACCGAAACGCGTCGTGCTCACTAATAAAGTGGCGTTAAATTGAGCAAGAGTCAGCATCAAGCTATAGACGGGGAATTTAGATCCATGCTCCATGCTGTCTACATGTTTAGTCCAATTAACATATGGAAGACATAGTGTATTGTCTTTGTAGTTTCTCCTTTTGAATTGTCCTTCCATTTTTAAATAGTTTTTAATGTAATGAATTGTTCATGGTCTTTGCAATTGATGTGTAACATGTATTTCTAGAATAAACAAATTTTATTGAATAAAACAGGAATATTTGTATTAAAGCAAGTAGTTGATTTATAAGTGCCTCACTTGCTAGCTATTAGAATATGTGTGGAAGAAAAGTGTGCTAGAAGTTTGAATGGTTGAATTTGTATCCCATCCAAAGGGAATCTTTCTCTTTAACTTGACAGTTTTTGGGTGCTCCATCCCTTTGGATTCACGAGCCCCCTCTCCTTGAAGTTCAAGGAAGCTAGCTGAACCACAGTCGCCAATGGCTGAGAGAGGCTGCCCACAATCCCCTTTCCCTCAATGTATCTGGATGTATGTTTATGGTATTTGTTGTGCTGTATTATGTATGAGTGTGGCGTGTGTTGTGTTTTGGCAATAGCATTCATCAGACAGATAAAGCTCTCAGTAGGCGGAACCTACAAAGAGTCCAAGACAGGGCGAGCTAAAAATACAACATACGTTTTTTAAAACCCTGCAGTCGCGGCTTGCATGACTCGCAGGTGGGGTCGGGGAGGGTTCACACAGGGAGGGGTTCACGCAGGGGGGGTTAATTTAATTTAAAAAAAACATTAAACGTACCTTTGCCTCTGGTCCTGCGTCGCAACGTGTCTCCTCTCTCCTCCCCACACAGGAAGCAGGCAGCCTCTCTCCCCTCCCCTCAGCCAATCACAATGCTGCAATGGCAATGTTGCGGTTGGCTGGGGCGCCGACCCCACAGGCATCTATGGGGAGGCCATTTTTTTACATATGCTGCAGCCTACATAGAGAAAATGCAGAGAGTGCATGACTGGTTTGGTCGGCCCTGGGGCCGACAAAACAGACAGTCACTGCCCACAACAGTGAGCAAGCCACTCTTCCCTGAGACGCCCATCCCTAGCAAACCCTGCCTTCTGCTTTCTTGAAGTAAGAGAAGCAGAAACATGAAATGGTATTACCATTTTATGTTTCTGCTTCTCGCACTGCGAGGAAGCAGAGGGGCGGCGCTCCTCCGCCCACATTGAGGAGCCACCCCTGAAACCCTGACAACCCCAGTCTGCTCAATAGAGATGGAAAGCGTATGTGCCAATATAGGCAGTGTCTACCCATTACACACAACTCAGGTTTATATTTCGATTTCTGTGTATTTTAGAAAATTAGACAAGTTTCAAGTTTGCTGAACAGTTAATCGATAATCTTGGAATCGTAAAAGGGCCATAAACCAGAGTCATAGAAGAAAAACGTCATATATTCAACTACACATGATTTGCACTTATGAGTGCATAAAAAATCAACATTTCATAAGTAATATAATATTTTTTTTAACTTCAAATAAAAATATATATATTTCGCAGAAGTTTGTAGGATACACATTCACAATATTGTTTTTATTCTCAGATACAGAGTTCAATCACAACGCTATTTTGTTTATGAAAAATAGTTATTCTCTTTTATTTATTTGGATTTGTAGAGCATATAATTGCATTTGTCAGTCATAGAGTTGCTTATGGGAAGGGTGGTTTTCTTTGCTGCTGCTGATTTTTTCTCCTCCTCCCCTCTCATCCGAGTTGAGTGAGATGCCAAGCTTGGTAGGTGGGCTTGTATGGCGCGCCTTCCTGTCTTCACTCTGAATGAAGGGAAACCCGATGTGGAAAGAGTAGGTGTCACCCATAGAGGAACAGCAGGTTCTCAAGTTCAGCACAGGCTGGAGGTGTTCAAATCTGCAGCCTCATCTCTGGTGGGGTCGCCTTTTGTTGTGGTTTCATTGGTGAACTTTTGATTCTATGTAAAAAAAAACGCTAAAATACAAATCAGTGTAATTTGAAAAGCTTTTGAAGACATATCTGTGCTTGCACTAGGAACTCGGAGGTACCTGGACTGAAGACAGACTGGTCTCTCTGTAACCCTGACACCATGCCCGTCTCTCACTCTCCCCCCTGCCATGAGAAGTGAAATGGTGCTGGGAACGGTCTGCACTTTGCTGTTTCTCTCAGGTTATAGGTGTGGGCTTAAAAGACAGTATGGCTTTCCTGAAACTGTGAAATCCACAGGCCTGCTTTTCAACTCATCTTCTAGGCCCTGAAGGTTGCATTGCCAGAGCGAATCTGTATCCGAGGCTGGAACCAGCGTCTCACCTACAGCGTCAGCATGCTGTCCTGCAAGAGTTCATTCACTGCGCGCTCCTTCCGATGGTTGTGTTTGACCCTTGGGTTGTTTTTTAGATCCCGATGAAACTGCCCCACTAGAGACGGGGGATACTGCAGGGCACATACACAGGGAGGGGGTCAGAACTGATCATGTATTTTAAACTCCTTTTGCAGATTACTACTGTAATGAAGGAAGCCGTATGGTTGGTAGAAATGAACCTTTTGCCCAGTACGCACTAACTCTGTAGTTTTTTTATTTTTACAAACCATATTAAAAGAAGCTTATGACGAGTTTTACCAAGAAGCTAGTGGAAAAAAAGCAATGCTAACAAAGTGTAAAAACACATACGTTGGCGTGTGTTTACAAGAAAAAAACGACATTGTAACAAAAAGAGCCGAGGTTCGGAGAACAAACCGACCCAGCAACGAATTGTAAATATAAAGGAAACACCCAAAATGAAAAAACATTTCATAAAAATTAAATCAGTGAATGCATACTGTCTCACAAGTAGATGGTGGCGGAAGAGACACAGTGCGCGTGTGCACAATCTCCAGTCCGGGTGGGCAAGCCGGAAAGGAGACAGGGAGGGGAGCAAAAAGCCTCACTGTAAATCAATGGCGCACGTTTAATATAAAGTGTGACGCGCACCAATGAAAAGCATAGGCCTAGCTTCCAGCCCACTTCCGAAGTTGACTTGACAACAATAGATCTCGCCAGAGTGTACAGTGCATGCGTTGCGACACTAGGCGAGACCTAAAAAGGACATTCAAGCAAATACAGAGGCACTGAAGCCAAACAAGTGAAATTAGGCATGGGGTGTCACTGTGAGAGAATACTTTCTTTCCTGTATGTGGGAAGTCAGATCTTTTTTTTCTTCAAGAAAACATGCTCATTTTATACCACATCAGCTAGAAAGTGATAAGAGCTAAATATCAGAGCAAAGAAAAAGGCAAAGCAAGCACGTCTCCCACTCTCAGCTTGAGACTGACACCTTTTTGTGTCCTTGCAGTCGCTGCTTACAGAATCTCGCGGAGACTGGAAGAGGCGGCGAAGGGCTCCGGTGAGGTATGACTGATATCTCACTCATTTCCACCCAGCATTTGGATTTCTCACTCATTTCAGGGCCTCGCATTTGCAACGCTCAGTTGATGTTTAAGGCATGGTGCACTGACCCCCGGAGTGCTCCTCTAAATCAGGGCCTACCCGCTCCCTTTAGACTCAGCAGATATCTGTCCTAGGTGATAGGGAGGTGGCTGAGCGTCCCCCTGACAAATCTGATTGAGCTTGTGTGGACTTTCAGGACCAATGACCACCTTTGTAAGTCCACAGAGGTCCTCATTGCAAAAGCAGCTCTGCCAACTCACACAGCACCGCCACCGTGTGTCACGCGATATCAGCTCCATTCACACGGTCACAAGGTGCGGCGCAGTGCTTAATTTGAGACGGTTTCTGCAGGTGCCACCTGCCGGATCTTATTTTTGGCCACCAACACGTATTTTTCATTAACAGACTTTAGTCCAGATCAAGAGAGAAAAAACACACAAAGGGGAAAGAAGGAGGAAGAGAAACATGGAAAAACAGGGACAAAAGGAGAGAGCTGAGGTGAAAAAACCCCTGCAAGAGGGAGCTAAAGAGGAAGGGAGTGTATGGTCGGGGATTTAAGGAGTGTGGGGTGGAATCAGGGGCGTAGTATGTCAGCAATACAGGGGGTGTGAGCCTCAGATTTTCTGACAATCACGCTGGCATATCAGGTTAATTATTATATGAGAAGCAGTGCATGGGGGGGCTTAAGGGCCAGTGGAAAGGGAAAGGACTGTGCATTGCGAAGGGTACTTAAAACAGTATTTTGTAACCATGTATTAAGAGCTTCAAAAACAGAGACAAGAGTGCATGTGTGTGTGTTTTTGTCTGAGTGCCTATTTAAAAATCCCAGATGAATTCCGACCGACACCTTATCAAACCCGACTGAAAGCTCCTACACCCAACTATTTATGAAATAATAGATGAATTGGCGGTGTGTGTAACACCCCCAACCACCTCCTCTGAAGCTACGCCCCTGAGTAGAATCGAGATTGTGCAACCTGGTATAGCACCCCAACTCTTGATAGTGCCAGCTGTGGGCTTCTGAGCACGACTGTGGGCGCCCCTATGTCTGCTCGCAGAGTTCGAGTTCAAGTTCAAGTTCAGGAATTTATATAGCGCACTACTCACCCAGAGGGTCTCAAGGCGCTTGGGGAGGGGGGGGGGTTCATTTTTTGTCGAATAGCCAGGTTTTGAGTTCTTTTCTGAAGGAGATGTGGTTTTGTGTAAGGCGGAGGTGAGTGGGGAGTGAGTTCCAGGTCTTGGCCGCCAGGAAGGAGAAGGATCTACCACCCACGGTGGATTTTCGGATATGCGGGACTGCGGCGAGGGCTTGATTGGAGGATCTTAGTTGGCGGGTGGGTGTGTAGAAGGACAGTCGAGTGTTGAGGCATTCGGGTCCTAGTTTGTAGAGGGCCTTGTGTGCGTGGGTGAGGAGACGGAACGTAATTCTCTTGTTGACGGGAAGCCAGTGGAGGTCTTTTAGGTGTCCGGTAATGTGCTCTTGGCGAGGGATGTCCAAAATGAGTCTTGCTGATGCGTTTTGGATGCGTTGGAGTTTTTTTTTTAACTTGGCAGTGATTCCGGCGTATAGTGTGTTCCCATAGTCCAGTCGACTCGTGACCAGTGAGTGGGTGACAGTCTTTCTTGTCTCGGGGGGGTTCCAGCGGAAGATTTTTTTTAGAATACGAAGTACGTTGAAACAGGAGGATGAAACTGCGTTGACTTGTCTGGACATCGAGAGTGAGGAGTCTAGGATGAAGCCGAGGTTACGTGCGTGGTCTGTGGGTATGGGTGCTGTGCCCAGAGCCGAAGGCCACCAAGAGTCGTCCCAGGCAGAGGGGGAAGATCCTAGGATGAGCACCTCCGTTTTGTCTGAGTTGAGTTTTAGGCGGCTGTGTTTCATCCATTCGGCTACTTCTTTCATGCCTTCGTGAAGATTGGTTTTGGCGGTGTTAGGGTCTTTGGTGAGGGAAAGGATTAACTGGGTGTCGTCTGCGTAGGAGATGATGTTAAGGTTGTGTTGGCGCGCGATGGATGCGAGTGGGCTCATGTAAACGTTGAAGAGGGTGGACTGAGTGATGATCCTTGTGGTACGCCACAGATGACTTCAGTGGCCTCTGAGTTGAATGGGGGGAGTCGGACTCTTTGAGTTCTCCCGGCGAGGAATGAGATGATCCAGTCCAAGGCTTTTCCTTGTATGCCGATGTTGCAGAGGCGTTGTATAAGGGTGCTGTGACAGACTGTGTCGAAAGCGGCGGAGAGGTCGAGTAGAATGAGGGCCACTGTTTCTCCGTTGTCCAGTAGTGTTCGGATGGCGTCTGTCGCTGCAATGAGGGTGGTTTCGGTGCTGTGTTTGGCGCGAAATCCGGACTGGGAGGGGTCGAGGGAGTTGTTGGATTCAAGGAAGGCGGCGAGCTGGCTGTTGGCGGCTTTCTCAATGACTTTGGCAGGGAATGGGAGGAGGGATATGGGTCGGTAGTTTTTAAGTTCAGAGGGGTCTGCTGTGGGTTTCTTCAGGAGGGCGCTGAGTTCGGCGTGTTTCCAGCTTTCTGGGAAGGTGGCAGAGTTGAATGAGCAGTTGATGACATCCCGGAGATGGGGTGCGATGATGGAGTCTGCTTTGTTGAAGATGTGGTGGGGGCAGGGGTCGGTTGGCGAGCCAGAGTGGATTGAGTTCATTAGGCGGATGGTGTCTTCAGTGGTGATTGGGTTCCAGGCGCTGAGGTTGTTAGTTGGCGGTGTAGGTTCCGAGAGGGGTGGGGAGGGTTGTTCGCAGGGAAAGTTCTCGAAGCTGTTGTGAATGTCGGCAATTTTGTTGTAGAAGAAGGAGGATAACGCATCGCAGAGGTCTTGGGAGGGAGTGATGTCGTTAGATGCTGCAGTGGGGTTGGTGAATTCTTTGACGATGTTGAAAAGTTCCTTGCTGTTGTGGGCGTTGTTGTCAAGACGATCCTTGAATGCTGATTTCTTGGCGGCTCGAATCAGTTGGTGGTGTTTGGGAGAGGC
The DNA here is from genome assembly GCF_964263255.1 of Lissotriton vulgaris. Taxonomy (NCBI): domain Eukaryota; kingdom Metazoa; phylum Chordata; class Amphibia; order Caudata; family Salamandridae; genus Lissotriton; species Lissotriton vulgaris. The sequence continues at coordinate 37,855,334 of NC_141697.1, forward strand.
TGCCTTGAGGGTGGTCATGTTGTCGGTGGTTGGGTTTTTTCTCCATGTTTTCTCTAGGGTACGGCATAGCTTCTTGGATTTTTTAAGGTCATCATTGAACCAGGGAGCCTTTTTGTTACCTGATTTGATCTGGTGGTTTTTCAGGGGTGCTAATTCGTCAGCGCTGTGGGTGATCCATTGCTTGAGTTCGGTGGCGGCTTGGTTTGGGTCCAATGAGAGGGTGGGAGGCTTTTGGTTGAGTGATGTGAGGAGTTGGTCGGTGGTGATTTTGTTCCAGTTTCTTTGAGGAATAGGTTGTGGGGGGTTGTGGGTCGAGGTGGTTTTGTAGCTGAAGTGAACACAACTGTGGTCCGTCCAATGGAGAGCTGTGGTGCGATCGAAGGAGATGTGTTTGCTGGAGGTGAAGATAGGGTCAAGCGTGTGTCCGGCTACATGGGTGGGGGTGTCGACAAGTTGTTTGAGTCCGATATTGGCCATGTTGTCCAGAAGGGTGGGGGTGTTGCTGTCGTATTTGTTTTCAAGGTGGAAGTTGAGGTCTCCTAATAGAATGTAGTTCTCGGAGGCGAGGGCATGTGGGCTGACGAAGTCAGTGATATCATCGCTGAATTGTGTACGGGTTCCTGGAGGTCTGTAGATGAGGGTGCCTCTAAGTGTGGTCCTAGGGTCTGTGTGGAGCTGGAAGTGGAGGTGTTCGGCGGTTGCAAGATTATCGTCGGAACTGGTCGTGATTTTGATGGTGTTCCTATGGTCGATGGCGATACCTCCTCCTGTTTGGTTGGTGCGGTCTTTTCGGATGATCTTGTAAGCGTCCGGAATGGCTATGGCGATGTCGGGTGCTGATGATGCGTTCATCCATGTTTCTGTAAGGAAGGCGATGTCCGGTGATGTAGTGTCGAGTAGGTCCCCGAGTTCAGTGGTGTGTCTGTGGACCGAGCGAGTGTTCAGCAGGATACACTTCAGGTGGTTAGAGTCGGAGCTGTGTTTGAAGGAGGTGGATTTGGACTGAGCGCCCATGCCTTCTAGCCTCACTATGCCAGCCTCGCCCCCGTGCCCTCCCCGTAACAGACACCCAGCAGCCCTCCAAGGTCAGATCATCTATTTTCTATCTGTGAACGGCATCCAGCACCCCACTTCTCAGACACCCAATCCGTTGCCAGGGTCAGACACCGCACATGTGCAAGAAATGCAGCACCCCGATCTCTGCCCGCCTCCCTCTCCCCTGCCTTCACGTGCGGCAGACAGACTATCCGTGCCAGGCACCCAAAGGTGCCACCACTGCCCTGTCAGATCTGGACTAATGCTAGACATCATCACCAGGGTCAGACACTCATCTGTCCCAGATGTGTAATCCCCCCGTAGCGGATCCCTTAGTACCCTGCCCCATGCCAGGCGCCTTTATCTGTGCCCTCCAGGGTCCGATCCGACATAATCCTGGCCGTGCCAGGCACCTAGAGCAGACACCTCTACCTGTGTCAGACTCCCTGAGCTGTCAGACACCCTCGCCTGTGTGACCTCTCACATGTCGACAGCTACATCCGTTGCCAGTGCTCCAGAACTCCCCCAGCGTCAGCTCCCCTGGAATTTTGCCCATGCCAAGCACCAGTGCCAGACACCTTCACGTGTGCCAATCATCCAAAGCCCTCTATGGTCAGAGCGCTCAGTATCCGGCCCATGCCGGAAACCCCCACCTGTGCCAGAGACCCCAACCTGTACCAGACACCCCCACCTGTGCCAGACAGCCCAACCTTTACCAGACACCCCCACCTGTACCAGACACCCCACATGTGCCAGACCCGCCAACCTGTACCAGACACCCCCACCTGTGCCAGACACCCCAACCTGTACCGACACCCCCAACCTGTGCCAGACACCCCAACTTGCATCAGACACCTACACATGTCACAGTGATCCAGAACCCTCCAGTGTCCGTTCCTTCGGAATTCTGCCCATGCCAAACATCCCCACATGTGCCAGATGCCCCCACCTTTGCCAGTCATCTAGAACCCCTCCAGCATCAGATCCCTCAGTATCCTGCCCATGCCGGAAACCCCCACCTGTGCCAGACATCAACATCTGCGCCAGACACCTACACCTGCGTGAGAGATCCATGACCCCTCCAGGGTCAGATCCCTCAGTATCCTTCTCAATGCGGGCACCCCACTTGTACCAGGCACCTACACCTGTGTCAATGATCTAGTGCAGTGAGCTATATCCAGGCCTGTGATGTGCAGTGAGTTATATCCAGGCCGGTGATGTGCAGTGAGTTATATTCGGGCCTTTGATGTGCAGTGAGTTATATCCTGGCCTGTGAGGTGCAGTGAGTAATATCCTTGCCTGTGATGTGCAGGTAGTTCTCTCCTGGCCTGTGATGTGCAGTGAGTTATATCCTGGCCTGTGATGTGCAGTGAGTAATATCCTGGCCTGTGATGTGCAGGTAGTTCTCTCCTGGCCTGTGATGTGCAGTGAGTTATATCCTGGCCTGTGATGTGCAGTGAGTTATATCCTGGCTTGTGATGTGCAGTGAGTTATATAGTGAGTTATATCCTGGCTTGTGATGTGCAGTGAGTTATATCCTGGCCTGGGATGTGCAATGAGTTATATCCTGGGTTCTGATGTGCAGTGAGTTATATCCTGGTCTGTGATGTGCAGTGAGTTATATCCTGGTTTGTGATGTGCAGTAAGTACATCCTGGCCTGTGATGTGCAGTGAGTTATATCCTGGCTTGTGATGTGCAGTGACTTATATCCTGGCTTGTGATGTGCAGTGAGTTATATCCTGGCCTGTGATGTGCAGTGACTTATATCCTGGCTTGTGATGTGCAGTGAGTTATATCCTGGTCTGTGATGTGCAGTGAGGTATATCCTGGTTTGTGATGTGCAGTAAGTACATCCTGGCCTGTGATGTGCAGTGAGTTATATCCTGGCTTGTGATGTGCAGTGACTTATATACTGGTTTGTGATGTGCAGTGAGTTATATCCTGGCCTGTGATGTGCAGTGAGTTATATCCTGGCCTGTGATGTGCAGTGAGTTATATCCTGGCCTGTGATGTGCAGTGAGTTATATCCTGGCCTGTGATGTGCAGTGAGTTATATCCTGGTTTGTGATGTGCAGTAAGTACATCCTGGCCTGTGATGTGCAGTGATTTATATCCTGGTCTGTGATGTGCAGTGAGTTATATCCTGGTCTGTGATGTGCAGTGAGTTAGGGCCCGATTCACAGAACTAATTTATGACAAAACCCTAAACTTACTACTTTTAGCATTCACAGAGGGCATTTAGTAGTAGTAAAGTTAGGATTTTGTCTTAAATTTGTCTTAAGTCTGTCTTAAGTCTGTCTTAAGTCAAACTTAAGTCATACTTAAGACAAAATCGTAACTTTACTACTACTAAATGCCTTCTATGATTACCAAAAGTGGTCATTTTAGGATTTTGACTTAAGTTAGTTCTGTGAATCGGGCCCTTATATCGTGGCCTGTAATGTGCAGTGAGTTATATCCGCCCCTTTGATGTGCAGGTAGTTCTCTCCTGGCCTGTGATGTGCAGTGAGTTATATCCTGGTTTGTGATGTGCAGTGAGTTATATCCTGGCCTGTGATGTGCAGTGAGTTCTCGCTAGGTCTGTGATGTACAATGATTTATACCCTGGCCTGTGATGTGCAGTGAGTTATATCCTGGCCTGTGATGTGCAGTGAGTTATATCCTGGTTTGTGATGTGCAGTGAGTTATATCCTGGCCTTTGATGTGCAATGAGTTATATCCTGGTTTGTGATGTGCAGTGAGTTATATCCTGGTTTGTGATGTGCAGTGAGTTATATCCTGGCCTGTGATGTGCAGTAAGTACATCCTGGCCTGTGATGTGCAGTGAGTTATATCCTGGTTTGTGATGTGCAGTGAGTTATATCCTGGCCTGTGATGTGCAGTAAGTACATCCTGGCCTGTGATGTGCAGTAAGTACATCCTGGCCTGTGATGTGCAGTGAGTTATATCCTGGCCTGTGATGTGCAGTGAGTTATATCCTGGCCTGTGATGTGCAGTAAGTACATCCTGGCCTGTGATGTGCAGTGAGTTATATCCTGGCCTGTGATGTGCAGTGAGTTATATCCTGGCCTGTGATGTGCAGTGAGTTATATCCTGGCCTGTGATGTGCAGTGAGTTATATCCTGGCCTGTGATGTGCAGTGAGTTATATCCTGGCCTGTGATGTGCAGTAAGTACATCCTGGCCTGTGATGTGCAGTTAGTTATATCCTGGTTTGTGATGAGCAGTAAGTACATCCTGGCCTGTGATGTGCAGTGATTTATATCCTGGTCTGTGATGTGCAGTGAGTTATATCCTGGTCTGTGATGTGCAGTGAGTTAGGGCCCGATTCACAGAACTAATTTATGACAAAACCCTAAACTTACTACTTTTAGCATTCACAGAGGGCATTTAGTAGTAGTAAAGTTAGGATTTTGTCTTAAATTTGTCTTAAGTCTGTCTTAAGTCTGTCTTAAGTCAAACTTAAGTCATACATAAGACAAAATCGTAACTTTACTACTACTAAATGCCTTCTGTGATTACCAAAAGTGGTAAGTTTAGGATTTTGTCTTAAGTTAGTTCCGTGAATCGGGCCCTTATATCGTGGCCTGTGATGTGCAGTGAGTTATATCCTGGCCTGTGATGTGCAGTGAGTTATATCCTGGCCTGTGATGTGCAGTGAGTTATATCCTGGCCTGTGATGTGCAGTAAGTACATCCTGGCCTGTGATGTGCAGTGAGTTATATCCTGGTCTTTGATGTGCAGTGAGTCATATCCTGACTTGTGATGAGCAGTGAGTTATATTCTGGCTTGTGATGTGCAGTGAGTTATATCCTGGCCTGTGATGCGTAGTGAGTTATATCCGGGCCGGTGATGTGCAGTGAGTTATATCCTGGCCTGTGATGTGCAGTGAGTTATATCCTGACTTGTGATGAGCAGTGAGTTATATTCTGGCTTGTGATGTGCAGTGAGTTATATCCGGGCCGGTGATGTGCAGTGAGTTATATCCTGGTATGTGATGTGCAGTGAGTTACATCCTAGCCTGTGATGAGCAGTGAGTTCTCACTGGGCCTGTGACGTGCAGTGAGTTCTCGCTGGGACTGTGATGTGCAGTGAGTTCTCGCTGGGACTGTGATGTGCAGTGAGTTATATCCTGGCCTGTGATGTCCAGTTAGCTCTCTCCCGGCCTGTGAAGCGCAGTAAGTTCTTGCTGGGCCTGTGATGTGCAGTGAGTTCTCGCTGGGCCTGTGATGTGCAGTGAGTTCTTGCTGGGCCTGTGATGTGCAGTGAGTTATATCCAGACCTTTGAAGTGCAGTGAGTTCTCTCCAGGCCAGGGATGCACAGTGAGTTCTCTCCAGGCCAGTGATCTGCAGTGACTTGTCTCTTGTCTTTTGAAGTGCAGTGAGTTATCAACCGGCCTGTGGCGCAAAGTGAGTTCTCTCCTGGCCTGTGGTACACAGTGACTTATGCCCTGGTCTTTGAACAGCAGTGAGCTGTCTCCTGCCCTGTGCAGTGAGTTGTCAGCAGGGAGGCCAGTGAGGTGCAGTGAGCTGTCTCCTGTGCAGTGAGTTGTCAGCAGGCAGGCCAGTGATGTGCAGTGAGCGGTCTCCTGTGCAGTGCAGTGAGTTGCCAGCAGGCAGGCCAGTGATGCGCAGTGAGCTGTCTCCTGTGCAGTGAGTTGTCAGCAGGCAGGCCAGTGATGTGCAGTGAGCGGTCTCCTGTGCAGTGCAGTGAGTTGCCAGCAGGCAGGCCAGTGATGCGCAGTGAGCTGTCTCCTGTGCAGTGCAGTGCAGTGAGTTATCAGCAGGCCAGTGGTCCGCAGAGTCTCCTGTGCAGTGCCGTGAGCTGCCCCAGCCCCGCGGGCCAGAGGCAGGCCTGCAGCCACCCCGCCTCCTCCGTGCCATTCCTGCACACCGCGCCCGGCAGAGGCCGCTCCCTCCCGCTCTGTGTACCCACCAGCAGTGGGTTATATCCTGGCCTGTGATGTGCAGTGAGTTATATCCTGACTTGTGATGAGCAGTGAGTTATATTCTGGCTTGTGATTTGCAGTGAGTTATATCCGGGCCGGTGATGTGCAGTGAGTTATATCCTGGTATGTGATGTGCAGTGAGTTACATCCTAGCCTGTGATGAGCAGTGAGTTCTCACTGGGCCTGTGACGTGCAGTGAGTTCTCGCTGGGACTGTGATGTGCAGTGAGTTCTCGCTGGGACTGTGATGTGCAGTGAGTTCTCGCTGGGACTGTGATGTGCAGTGAGTTATATCCTGGCCTGTGATGTCCAGTTAGCTCTCTCCTGGCCTGTGATGCGCAGTGAGTTTTTGCTGGACCTGTGAGTGCAGTGAGTTATATCCTGGCCTGTGATGTCCAGTTAGCTCTCTCCTGGCCTGTGATGAGCAGTGAGTTATATCCGGGCCGGTGATGTGCAGTGAGTTATATCCTGGCCTGTGATGTGCAGTGAGTTATATCCTGGCCTGTGATGTGCAGTGAGTTATATCCTGGCCTGTGATGTGCAGTTAGCTCTCTCCTGGCCTGTGATGAGCAGTGAGTTATATCCGGGCCGGTGATGTGCAGTGAGTTATATCCTGCCTGTGATGTGCAGTGAGTTATATCCTGGCCTGTGATGTGCAGTGAGTTATATCCTGACTTGTGATGAGCAGTGAGTTATATTCTGGCTTGTGATGTGCAGTGAGTTATATCCTGGCCTGTGATGTGCAGTGAGTTATATCCTGGCCTTTTATGTGCAGTGAGTTATATCCTGACTTGTGATGAGCAGTGAGTTATATTCTGGCTTGTGATGAGCAGTGAGTTATATTCTGGCTTGTGATGTGCAGTGAGTTATATCCTGGCCTGTGATGTGCAGTTAGCTCTCTCCTGACCTGTGATGAGCAGTGAGTTATATCCGGGCCGGTGATGTGCAGTGAGTTATATCCTGGCCTGTGATGTGCAGTGAGTTATATCCTGGTCTTTGATGTGCAGTGAGTCATATCCTGACTTGTGATGAGCAGTGAGTTATATTCTGGCTTGTGATGTGCAGTGAGTTATATCCTGGCCTGTGATGCGTAGTGAGTTATATCCGGGACGGTGATGTGCAGTGAGTTATATCCTGGCCTGTGATGTGCAGTGAGTTATATCCTGACTTGTGATGAGCAGTGAGTTATATTCTGGCTTGTGATGTGCAGTGAGTTATATCCGGGCCGGTGATGTGCAGTGAGTTATATCCTGGTATGTGATGTGCAGTGAGTTACATCCTAGCCTGTGATGAGCAGTGAGTTCTCACTGGGCCTGTGACGTGCAGTGAGTTCTCGCTGGGACTGTGATGTGCAGTGAGTTCTCGCTGGGACTGTGATGTGCAGTGAGTTATATCCTGGCCTGTGATGTCCAGTTAGCTCTCTCCTGGCCTGTGAAGCGCAGTAAGTTCTTGCTGGGCCTGTGATGTGCAGTGAGTTCTCGCTGGGCCTGTGATGTGCAGTGAGTTCTTGCTGGGCCTGTGATGTGCAGTGAGTTATATCCAGACCTTTGAAGTGCAGTGAGTTCTCTCCAGGCCAGGGATGCACAGTGAGTTCTCTCCAGGCCAGTGATCTGCAGTGACTTGTCTCTTGTCTTTTGAAGTGCAGTGAGTTATCAACCGGCCTGTGGCGCAAAGTGAGTTCTCTCCTGGCCTGTGGTACACAGTGACTTATGCCCTGGTCTTTGAACAGCAGTGAGCTGTCTCCTGCCCTGTGCAGTGAGTTGTCAGCTGGGAGGCCAGTGATGCGCAGTGAGCTGTGTCCTGTGCAGTGAGTTGTCAGCAGGCAGGCCAGTGATGTGCAGTGAGCGGTCTCCTGTGCAGTGCAGTGAGTTGCCAGCAGGCAGGCCAGTGATGCGCAGTGAGCTGTCTCCTGTGCAGTGCAGGGCAGTGAGTTATCAGCAGGCCAGTGGTCCGCAGAGTCTCCTGTGCAGTGCCGTGAGCTGCCCCAGCCCCGCGGGCCAGAGGCAGGCCTGCAGCCACCCCGCCTCCTCCGTGCCATTCCTGCACACCGCGCCCGGCAGAGGCCGCTCCCTCCCGCCTCTGTGTACCCACCAGCAGCCCTTGTTGTCCCTTGTTGTCAGGGACAATGACAGCCAGGCCCAGAGTGTGCGGTGCATGTTAGGGGACAAACCCCGTCTGCGGAGCCCGGCTCGGCCCCGGCCGCAGCGCGCCTTTGTGCGCCCCATAATTGCCCTGTCAGGCCCCACCCCGGGGTACGGGGGGCACTGCCCGGCGCTCCTCGGCCCGGCTTTCTCTGCTGCTCCCAGGTTGTCTCTGTGGCAAATAAAAAGGAGCGGTGAATGGCCCCCCGGGCCCCTCTTTAATCCTCGCCGGTTCTCAGCATCGCTGCGCTCCCGCTCCGAGGGAGGGACGTGGCGCTAATTGCGCCTCTCTCCTTTGAGGGCTCTCACACAAATGGGGGGTTTTCTTAAGGGGCGGCACAATCGGGGTCACCGAGGCGCTCGACTCCTCCCCGCCGCTAATTAATCAGATGCCCGTGAAGAAAGGGCCCGGGCAGATGGTGGTGAGAGGGGGGAGGCCGGCCAGCCGAGGGCCTGACTTGTGGGCAGGAAGAGGGGGCCCTCGCCCCGAGGAATGCCTTCCCGCCACGAGCCCTTCGCCCCTCGCTGCTGGCCAAGGTAAACCGGTCTTTCATGCGCATACAATGCGGAGCAGGCAGAGGGGGTACTGGGGGGCCTGGCTGAGCCCCTCCCGGCATCGCGTCCTACCCTCTGGCAGGGAACTAGAGACCTGTTAAACGCAATACATGTGTTTCATTCACCGAGCTGGAACGGTGCTCAATGTATCGACCTCAGAAGGATGGGGCTAGAGTTGGCCCTGCCGGGATATGGACTGTGACCTTCAGAGTCCGGGAGAGGCTAAAGACCGGCTCTCAGCTCACTGTAAGATTCCTTCGAGTCGATGTGTTTTCTTTGACTTACCGAGATCCCCTCCCACCCCACCCCCAAACGCCACTGGTGATGCGAAAAGACTAATTTCATTATTAATATACTTATACCAATAACTTTGATCGCAGTTTCTAAACTACACAGAATGCGCCGTAAGGACCGCACGCGCCAACACCTGGGAACACCTTGTCATTTTGTGACAACGGATACTTTCATTTTCCCATCAAATTTTATTGAAGGACTGGAAGTTTTCGGAGACCGAAGATTAACTTCTATTTTTGACTGAAATATTGTCTCTCCCACCTCAATCGCGAAATTCATCAAGCGGCCCTCAGGCCTATGGGTGCACCTGTAATTTCAACTAGCCACCCTCCAGCATTGAGGTGCAGCTGAGTATTATTCTAGCCACCTTCCAGCCTAGGGGTGCAACTGAATATTTATCTATCCCCCCCTCAGGCATTGTAGCGCACCTGTGTATTTATCAGGCACCCTTCGGTCTTGGGGTGCACCTGTATAATTCATCTATCACACTCTGGCCTAGGGGGTACACCTGTATAATCATATAGACACTCTCCAGCCTTGGGGTATACTTCCCGATTCATCTAGTTTCCCTTCGGCCTTGGAGTGAATCTGTACCTTCATCTAGCTACCCTCCAGCCTTGGGGTATACTTCCCGATTCATCTAGTTTCCCTTCGGCCTTGGAGTGAATCTGTACCTTCATCTAGCTACCCTCCAGCCTTGGGGTATACTTCCCGATTCATCTAGTTTCCCTTCGGCCTTGGAGTGAATCTGTACCTTCATCTAGCTACCCTCCAGCCTTGGGGTATACTTCCCGATTCATCTAGCTACCCTTCGGCCTTGGAGTGAATCTGTACCTTCATCTAGCTACCCTCCAGTCTTGCAAAACACCTGTATGTTCATCTATCCACCCTTTGACCTTGGGTTGCACCTGTATATTCATCGAGCCACCCTTTGACTGCACCTGTATAGTTATCTAGCCACCCCAACCTTTGAGTGCCTATGAATATCATCTAGCCACACTCCAGCATAGGGTGCACCTGTATATTTCTCAAGCCACACCCCATCCTTGGGGTGCACCTGTATATTCATATGGCCACCACCGGCCTTGGGGTACACCTGTATAATCATCTAAGTACCCTCCAGCTTTGGGGTGCACCTTTATATTCACCTAGCCACCATCCAGCCTTGGAGTGAACCTGTACATCCACCTACCCATCCTTCGTCCTTGGGGTGCACCTGAAATTCATCTGTCCACCCTCTGGCGTTGACGTGCACCTGTATAATCATCTAGCCACACTCCCGTCTTGTGGTGCACCCGCACATTCATGGAACCACCATCAGGCCTTGCGTTGCACCTGTACATTCAACCAGCGAACCAGTGGCCTTGACGTCACCTGTATATTCATCTATCCACCCTCTGGCCTTGGGGTCACCTCTATAGTCATTTATCCACCCTCTGGCCTTGGTGAACACCTGTAGAGTCAGCTAGCCACCCTTCGGCCTTGCGTTGCACCTGTGTATTCATCAGGCCACCCCCTGGACTTGGGGGGCACCTGTATATTCATCAAGTCACCCTTTGACCTTGGAGTGTACCTGTATGTATATCTATCCACCCTCTGGCCTTGGGGAGCACCTGTACATTCATCTATCCACCCTGGGACACTGTAATGCACCTGTATATTCATCAGACGACTCTTTGGCCATGTGGTGCACCTGTATATTCATCAAGTCACCCTTTGAACTTGGAGTGTACCTGTGTAATTACCCAGCTACCTACTGGCCTTGGGTACCCATGAATATCATCTGGTCACCACCGGCCATGGGGTACAACCTGTATAATCATCCTTTTACTCTCCGGCCAGGGGATGCCTCTTTATATTGATCTAGCCATCCTCGCGCCTTGGGCTGCATCTGTATATTCATCTATCCACCGTCTAGATTTGGGGTGTACCTGAAATTCATCTATCCACCATCCTGCATTGGGGTGCACCTGCATATTCTTCTAGCCACCCTCTGGCATTAGGCTAGGTCTGTATATTGATCTAGCCACCCTCCAGATCCGGAGTGCACCGGAACATTTAACTAGCCACCCTCTGGCAATGAGGTCTATCTGTTTATTCATCTCGCCACCCTCTGGCCTTCCAGTAGACTTTTAAATTCATCTAGCCACCCTGTGGCCTTGGGGTGCACCTGAAAATCATCTATCCACCCTCTGGCAATGAGGTGCACCTGTATAATCATCTAGCCACCATCTAGGTTTAGAGGGCACCCATATATTCATTGAGCCACAATCTGGCCTTGGGGTGCACCTCTATATTCATCAGGCCATCCTCCAGCCTTAGCGAGTACCTGACATTCATCTATCCACCCTCCGGACTTGAGGTACACCTGTACTTTTATAAACATCTAGCCACCCTCTGGCACTGGGGTGTGTCTTTATATTCATATAACCACCCTTCGGCTTGGGGTGCACCTTCATATTCCTCTAGCCACCTTCTGTCATTGAGGTGTACCTATATATTCATGTTAGGACCACCCTCCGGCCTTGGGGTGCACCTGTATACTCATCCAACCAATCCCTTGGCTTGGAGTGCACCTGCATATTCATCTATCCACTCTCTGGCTTTGGGGATACCTGTGCATTCAGCTAGCCACCCTCTAGCCTTGTGGTGCACCTGTACATTCATCTATGCACCATTCCATCCTTGGGGTGCACCTGACTATTCATCTATCCACCCTCAGACATTGTAGTGCACCTGTGTATATATCAGGCCACCCTTCGGTCTTGGGGTGCACCTGTATATGTATCTTTCCATCCTTTGACCTAGGCATGCACTTGTATAGTCATCTAGCAATCCCCAGCCTAGGGGTGCACCTGTACGTTTCTCTAGCCACCCCCTGTCCTTGGGGTCCACCTGTATAATCATCTATCCACTCTCCGGCCTTGGGGTGTACCTCCATATTTATCCAGGGACCCTGCGGGCTTGGGGTGCCCCTGTATATTCATTTATTCACCTTCTGGCTTTGGGGTGCACTTGTATATCCATCAAGCCACCCTTGGCCTTGGGGTGCATGTAAATTCCTCTAGCCATCCTCTCACCTTTGTGGTGCTTCGAGTCCATCGGTGGTGGGAGTGATTAGAATGGAGACGACTGGAAGGCTCATCTTGTGGTTATTGGTGGTGGGAGTAATAAGGATGGAGAGGGTTGGAAGGTTTACCTTCAGGGGCTTCATTTATGAAAAGTGACGCATCGCTGCGTGAAAACAGCGATGCGTCACTTTTCATTGCGCCCTCCTTGCGACACCAATGATGTGTCATATTTACATTATGACGCATCATTGCGCAAGGAGTTACAGATACGTCAGTATTTCTGACGCATCTGTAAGTGCAAAAGTGACGCATTGCTGGAGTGTGCCACAAAAGTGACGCAACTCCAGCAATGTGTCCTTTCACATGGGGCAAGCCCCATGTGAAAGGGCCTGCATCAGTCTTACGCCTGCTGTGAGGCAGGCGCAAGATTTTGACCCATTTGCGTCCTAGAAGTGACGCAATGAAATCTCATAGATTTCACTGCGTCACTTCTACGACCCTTTCTTGCGTCAATACGCCCCCTTGCATACATTATATCTGGCGCAGGTATAATGTCTCGCAGGGATTTACAAAGTGACGCATCTACCTAGATGCGTCACTTTGTAAATATGGCGCAACAAGGCACATTTTTTACGCCACTGGTGCATCACAAAAAGTGACACACCGGCAGCGTAAAAGTGATGCACAGCCTCATAAATGAGGCCCCCGGTCTTTTGCTGTTGGGAGTGATAAGGATGGAGAGGGTTGGAAGGTTCATCTTCAGGTCCATTGGTGGGGAGGAGATAAGGTTGGAAAGCATTGGAAGGTTCATCTGCAGGTCCATTGGTGGTTGTGGGAGTGATAAGGATGGTGAGGGTTGGAAGGTTCATCTTCAGGTCCATTGATGGTTGTGGGTGTGATAAGGATGGAGAGGGTTGGAAGGTTCATCTTCAGGTCCATTGATGGTTGTGGGTGTGATAAGGATGGAGAGGGTTGGAAGGTTCATCTTCAGGTCCATTGATGGTTGTGGGTGTGATAAGGATGGAGAGGGTTGGAAGGTTCATCTTCAGGTCCATTGATGGTTGTGGGAGTGATGAGGATGGTGAGGGTTGGAAGGTTCATCTTCAGGTCCATTGATGGTTGTGGGTGTGATAAGGATGGAGAGGGTTGGAAGGTTCATCTTCAGGTCCATTGATGGTTGTGGGTGTGATAAGGATGGAGAGGGTTGGAAGGTTCATCTCCAGGTCCATTGATGGTTGTGGGAGTGATAAGGATGGTGAGGGTTGGAAGGTTCATCTTCAGGTCCATTGATGGTTGTGGGTGTGATAAGGATGGAGAGGGTTGGAAGGTTCATCTTCAGGTCCATTGATGGTTGTGGGTGTGATAAGGATGGAGAGGGTTGGAAGGTTCATCTTCAGGTCCATTGGTGGTTGTGTGAGTGATAAGGATGGAGAGGGTTGGAAGGTTCATCTTCAGGTCCATTGGTGGTGGGAGTGATAAGGTTTGAGAGGGTTGGAAGGTTCATCTCCAGGTCCATTGGTGGTGGGAGTGATAAGGATAAAGAGGGTTGGAAGGTTCATCTACATGTCCATTTTTGGTGGGAGTGATACGGTTGGAGAGGGTTGGAAGGTTCATTTACTTGTCCATTGGTGGTGGGAGTGATAAGTATGGAGAGGGTTGGAAGGTTCATCTTCAGGTCCATTGGTGGTTGTGGGAGTGATAAGGATGGAGAGGGTTGGAAGGTTCATCCACAGGTCCATTGGTGGTTGTGGGAGTGATAAGGATGGAGAGGGTTGGAAGGTTCATCTTCAGGTCCATTGGTGGTGGGAGTGATAAGGTTGGAGAGGGTTGGAAGGTTCATCATCAGGTCCATTGGTGGTGGGAGTGATAAGGATAGAGAGGGTTGGAAGGTTCATCTACATGTCCATTGGTGGTGGGAGTGATACGGTTGGAGAGGGTTGGAACGTTTTTTTACATGTCCATTGGTGGTGGGAGTGATATGGATGGAGAGGGTTGGAAGGTTCATCTTCAGGTCCATTGGTGGCTGTGGGAGTGATAGGAATGGGGAGGGTTGGAAGGTTCATCTTCAGTTTCATTGGTAGTGGGAGTGATACGCTTGGAGAGCATTAGAAGGTTCATCTTCAGGTCCATTGGTGGTGTGAGTGATAAGGATGGAGATGGTTGGAAGGTTCATCTTTAGGTCCATTGGTGGGGAGTGATAAGGATGGAGATGGTTGGAAGGTTCATCTTTAGGTCCATTGGTGGGGGAGTGATAAGGATGGAGATGGTTGGAAGGTTCATCATCAGTTTCATTGGTAGTGGGAGTGATAAGGATGGAGAGGGTTGGAAGGTTCATCTTCAGTTTCATTGGTAGTGGGAGTGATAAGGTTGGAGAGCATGGGAAGGTTCATCTTCAGGTCCATTGGTGGCTGTGGGAGTGATAAGGATGGAGAGGGTTGGAAGATTCACCTTAAGGTCCATTGGTGGCTGTGGGAGTGATAGATATGGAGAGGGTTGGAAGGTTCATCTTCCAGTCCATTGGTGGCTCTGGGAAGCAGCTATAAAAGGGCCATTCTTGGCTTACTCTTGGATGCACTACAAAAAAATAGGAGTCTAGAGGGAAAGACAAACAGAACTAGGACGCCCTCCACTCTGTAAGCTAATCAACAACACCAGTCCTAGTTCTTGTGGCAATATTCACTTATTGGACTGTAAACATCAATGGTCGAAATTCGTTACCCAAGGGATCTCTTTAGTCTCAAGATAATCCAAAAATGTTTCAATCTACTGCCTCTTTAAAACAACAACCTCTCTGATCTATACAAACAGGACAGCACAAACAAAAAATGTGTGAAAAGCGAGATGGCACCTCACGGGCGCACCACCAATGGGACCCCTGGTTGGTACTCACCAGGATGGCCCTGTTCTCATCATTGGTGCCATCAAGCTAAAACAAAAGCGTGTCTCGAACCCCAAAAATAAAAAGACAGTGGATGGTGCAGTGGACACAACTTATATGTGACACAACTAACAACATGTAACATTTAACATATAAGTCACTGCGCAACTAGGACAATAAACTTTACTTTCGTTCCTTTCTTTGTTGCAAACAGTAAACACACATATACTAAAAAAGGAGAGAGTGAATACTACCTATCGATTCACTCTCTACTTACAGCTTACTCTTGGATGCGCCTTACCCTGGACACATCTGCTCCTCTGTGTGAAATGAATCACCATAACCCTCCTTACATTTATTTTCTATTTATGAATTTCATGAATTCCATCAGGATATATATCATGTGTGCACTTATAATTAATAATTTTAATTTCTGTTTTACATTTTTTTTATTTATAACTCCACAGCAGCAAAATAACACATGCAGAAAGTAGAAAAACAAAAGTAAACACAAAACAGTACTTGAATATAACTGATTCAAAATTCAAAGTAATCACGAAAAGATCCCCAAATGCTGAGACCAGTCTGGCGTTTTTTAAACCCTTTAACAGCAAATAAACTCCAGTCTTACT
Organism: Lissotriton vulgaris; assembly: GCF_964263255.1. NCBI lineage: Eukaryota > Metazoa > Chordata > Amphibia > Caudata > Salamandridae > Lissotriton > Lissotriton vulgaris. The sequence goes on from NC_141697.1 coordinate 37,870,888, forward strand.
TATATAAATTAAACATTTTGGCCCACCATAGCTCAAATGCTGGAGGATCTTTATGAAGCCACTCACTAGCAATGCAAAGACGAGCAGCAGTCATAGAAAAAAACATCAGTTGTCGATGCTTCTGTTATACAATCGAGTGATTATTAGCGGGCAGCATCCCTAATAACATAATTACTGGAGTTATTGTCAGCCGGACATTCATAACTGTAGACATACATTTCTTTATAACAGAAATAAATCTAGATAATTTACAGCAACTAAAAAAAATATGCAGACTATCTGCATTATCTTCACCGCATCAGAAACACTTTCCGTCAAACCCAACTCCCCATTTGGATATTCGTGCGGGGGTGTAGTATAAGTCAAATATTGTTATGAAGAATTGTACCTTCAAGTTGGCTGACATTAATATCTCCCTAGAACTCGCTATGGTCTTCTCAACAGAAATATTTTGTTCTCCCAATGTCATAGACCATTTAACATTATATTTATCAAGATCATCTGGTCTATATGACAATAGTGACTGGTATAGCGGACCTATTTTCTCCTGTCAGTTGACCATCGCTACAAGAGAATGGGGTGCTGAGTTGACTTTTGTCCAAGCTAAAAAATCCCTAATCAGTAGGAATTAAAAAAACTGCAGTTTGGATAAATCATATTGTTTTACTAATTCGTCAAAAGATTTACACACCCCCCCAGAAGAAAAAAAATCCCCTAATTTAGTAATACCTTTCTTTCTCCAGCCGTGAACTATATTGTCCCCAAATCTAGAGGGTAAGATCTTTACAGCATTCAGGAGCGTATAGTTTGATAATTTCCCCAGTGATTCAAAATTTGTTATTCTTTTCCATACTTTATACGCACTGTGCAGAACTTTAAACCATTTACGCTTAAAGTAGCTCCCATCAACTTCTCTAAATAGACATTGTCTAGCAATTGGGCCCATAAGTATTTCAAAAATCGTTGGAGCCGCAGCTCTAGTCATGGCTTCCTCCCCCATTAATAGAACCCGCATTTTTAACAAAAAACATGTATAGAAATGTAAAGCAAAATCAGGTATGGCTAACCCCCCTCTCTCGACAGGAAGCGTCATAAAACGCATTGCATGCCTGGGCCTGCCAGGAGTCCAAATAAACTTTCCACAAATCGATTGAAGGTGTTGTAGCCTGGCGCTTGTCACTTCCAAAGGAACTGAACGGAATAAATATAAAACCTTAATATTAATTTTTATGATATTGCTACGTCCAATTAGCGTAAAATGTAAGCGTCCCCCATTTATCTAATGATTCTCTAAACTCTGTAGCAGTGAATTCCAGTTGGCGTCCATCAGCTCAGACATAGAACATCGTATTTGAATGCCCAGATAAGTCACCTCCTTTTCTACTCTAACATTTGTCCGTAAAATATTATCTGAGCACAAAATTTGGGTTTTTGCCACATTAAGTTTGTACCCGGGTATTTGGCCAAACACTGTTGCTAATCGTTCTATCTCTGCTACTGATAAAGAGGGATCAACAGTAGTCCCAACTATGTCATCCGCATAAGCGAAGACAGAGAATTGGTAATCATGTACCTCAAAAGGAGTTATGCAGGAATTATGAGCTAATTGTTGAACAAAAGGATTATTATAAAGGGCAAATAAAAGGGGGGAACAAGGGCAACCTTGCCTAGTACCCCTAGTGATAGACACCGACTCAGATAATAAACCCATAGCAGAAATTTTAGCGTTGGGGGTTATATACAGTGCCTGCAAAGCCGTCATAAATCGGTTACCAAATCCACTTCGATACATCAATTGCCAAAGATAGTCCCATTCCACATGATCGAACGCCTTCTCCGCGTCTAATAAAATCAAGCCTAAATCCCTCTTTTCAAAACATGCAATATCGAATAGTGTTACAACTTTATTCACATGAGTAACAGTTCCTTGCTGAGGTATAAAACCATGTTATTTTAGAGAGACTAATGAGGTGATTTCTTTGGATAGCCGGTTTGCCAAGATCTCAGAGTAAATCTTACTATCTCAATTTAGTAACGAATCGGACGATATGATCCCACCAAGTCCGATTCTTTACCCTTTTTGCAAAAAACCACAATGGTGGCTTCTGCCCAAGATTTGGGCGGATGGCCTAATTGTGCTGCACGAAACACATTCAGCATCTCGTCCTTTATTTGGTGGAAAAAAGCCTATAAACCTCCGCAGGAATCCTATCAGGTCCTGTCGCTGTTCCTCAGGCTAAACTATTAGCAATATTAATTGTCATTTCTTATTCCCTGTTACATTTCAGAATACAACCCCCTTCTTTGGGGATTACAAATTATCTGTTTAATATATAATTTATAACAAAAAAGGAAAACATGCATAAAATGGATTGGTGTCACTACAACGCATGCTTTTACATCGCATGCCTTTACAACGCGGTTTTTACCACGCAGTCCATTACAACGCATAATGCTTTTAGGCGCTGGATAGTGAATTATTTAATTCCCCGTGGATAGCAGGGAAGGTGTTGGATAGTAAATTAAATATATTCCCTATCCTAGAGCGCCCCCCAGCGCAATGCATTGTAATGGTTTGTGTTGTAATGGTTGCGATGTAATGGTAGTGCGTTGTAAAAAATGCGTTGTAAGTGATGTTCCCCCATAAAATAATCATTAATCAGACACAGAATTAGTCTTCTAGCCGGTTTACCGAACAGTATCCAACTTTGGCTGCCCTGTAGATACTCACAAACCCTGCCTCCCAGGACACCATACAAACATCCCCCCCCACCCCACCCTCCCCTTCAGGCTGGAATTAGAATGGCTCCATTGTCTTTTCTCCTTAAAAAGCTTAGCATATCTTCAGGGCTTATGAATATTCTTTCTTCCCTTCCCCTTAAAGATTCATCTTTTCATGTATCAACTTAGCAGTGAAAAAAGTGCCTCCTTAATTACAAAAAAAACATGAGCGCTTTGTGTTTCATTAACAGCTCGTGAGTCACCTCTACCGAATAACTCCAGCCTATAATTTGAATATTGTAAGAGTTTCCTTTTACATTTCTTCCTTGCTTACAGATGGGAACAAATCCTGTACGTGAAAGTTTATTTGCGATGAATTGTTTCGACTTCTTAAAATGTTTAACAATAGATTTCATATTTTGTTTTCTTAAATCTGATGCTATTCTTCCTTCGTCTTGTTGTTCGCTTTTGTACCGTCACACTTCATCCTAATGGCTGCACGAGTTGTTTGTGCTATAGATACATTGCTTAATTTCACTTGATGCATAGAGGGGATTGAGCCGCCCCCCACCACCCCTCCTGCCTCTTCGAATGAACAAAATCACAACTGTAAGAGCCTGAAGGTGGGGGCTCCGGGCTGAAAGTGTCACGTGACATGGGGTCAAAGGGAACCCGTTCAAATCATCTCTTAAAGCCCCTGGCAGTCCAATGACACTATCTCCTCTGAGAGGCCGGCAGGGCTGGCTGATGGTCAGGGTTTAAAGGCCAGTGGGGCTGGGTCAGATTCAGTCATGAGGAAAAAGATTGGTAAATGAGGACCCAGTGGTTTATGTCAGGGTCCCCTATTGAGAGGCCAGCGGGGCTGGAACAGGGTCGCATGTCGTGTGGGGATACCAATGCATCAGGGGTGAGTGTTTCAGGGGTAGCCAGATGTGCACAGGCGGAACTGGAGAAATGACGTAATGCCTTCGGAACCCATGTTTCACTAGAGTCACTGCCAAAGCAGATGCTTCACACTTTGTGAATATCTGAATCCCTAAAACTGCATCAGGGTCGGGGCGTCACCCTCTTTGTTCCTGTGCATCACTGCAGACTACTTTCCATCAGAGGGGTACTGCTCCCAGGTTCACAGATGTTCTACACCGTATCTCTGGTCTGTATGCTCTGTGTCCTCAGATGCACTACCAGCTACTGCAAAACAGCGGCCCTCATCCTCCTGGACCTCTCTGCCGCCTTCGACACCGTCTGCCACCACACCCTGCGCACACGCCTCCACGATGCAGGGATCCGACTCAAAACCCCGGACTGGATCACCTCCTTCCTCACCGACAGAACCCAGAGAGTCCGCCTCCCCCTTTCCGATCCGAAGTCACCACGATCACCTGCGGCGTACTCCAAGGATCATCCCTGAGCCCGACCCTTTTCAACATCTACATGGCACGGCTCGCCAACATCGTCCGAGCACACCAGCTCAACTTCACCTCATACGCTGATGACACCAAGCTGGTCCTCTCCCTCACCAAGCACCCGGCCACCGCCAAATATAACCTCCACGAGGGAATGAAGGCCGTCGTAGACTGGCTGAAGACTAGCCGGCTGAAACTGAATTCAGACAAAACAGAGGTCCTCAACCTCAGCTCCACCCCCTCCGCATGGGATGACTCCTGGTGGCCGGCCATGCTGGGAGCTTCCCCAACACCCACCAATCAAGCATGGAACCTGGTGTTCATTCTAGACTCAACGCTCTCTATGACCCAGAAAGTTAACGCAGTTTCCTTCTCCTGCTTCAACACCCTCTGCATGCTCTGCAAGATCTGCAGATGGATCCCCACCAAAACTAGAAGGACGGTCACCCAAGCACTCGTCAGCAGCAGGCTGGACTACGGCAACGCCCTGTATGCAGGAACCATAGCCACACTCCAGAAAAGTCTCCAACGCATACAAAATGCCTCCGGACTCCTCATCCTCGGACTCCCTCGCCACAGCCACATCACGATTCACAAACCACTTGAGAGACCTGCATTGGCTCCCGGTCAAGAAGAGGATCACCTTCAAGCTCCTCACCCACGCTCACAAAGCACTCCACAATGCCGGACCAGCATACCTCAGCGAACGACTGTCCTTCTACACCCTGAACCGCCAGCTTTGCTCTGCCGACCTCGCCACCAACCCACACATCCGCTGAACAACTACCAGTGGCAGATCAATCTCCCACCTCGCTGCCAAGACATGGAACACCCTCCCCGCCCACCTGCATCAGACCTAGGACCTGCTGACCTTCAGGAGACTTCTCAAGACCTGGCTGTTCGACCAGTTGCTGCTTCCCCCACCCCCTTAGCACCTTGAGGCCCTCAAGGGTGAGTAGCGCGCTCTACAAATGCTTGATTGATTGATTGATTGATGCTCTGTTCCTCCGAAGCTCTACCACCGTATCACTGGTCTGGTTGTTATGTGTCCTCAGATGCGCTACCAGGGTATCACTGGTCTGGATGCTCTGTGTCCTCAGATGCGCTACCAGCATATCAATGTTCTGGATGCTCTGTGTCCTCGATGCGCCACCAGTGTATCAATAGTCTCGATGCTCTGTGTCCTCGGATGCTCTACCACCGTATCAGTGGTCTGGATAGTCTGTTCATCAGATGCGCTACCAGGGTATCACTGGTCTGGATGCTCTGTGTCCTCAGATGTGCTACAAGCGTATCACTGGTCTGGATGCTCTGTGTCCTCGATGCGCTACCAGTGTATCACTGGTATGGATGCTCTGTGTCTTCGATGCGCTACCAGCGTATCACTGGTCTGGATGCTCTGTGTCCTCAGATGCGCTACCAGGGTATCACTGGTCTGGATGCTCTGTGTCCTCAGATGCGCTACCAGGGTATCACTGGTCTGGATGCTCTGTGTCCTCAGATGCACTACGAGCGAATCACTGGTCTGGATGCTCTGTGTCCTCAGATGCTCTTCCAGCGTATCACTGGTCTGGATGCTCTGTGTCCTCAGATGCACTACGAGCGAATCACTGGTCTGGATGCTCTGTGTTCTCGATGCGCTACAAGCGAATCAGAGGTCTGGATGCTCTGTTCCTCAGATGTGCTACCAGGGTACCACTGGTCTGGATGCTCTGTGTCCTCAGCTTCCCTCCCAGTGAATCACTGGTCTTGAAGTTCAGCATCCTCAGATGCTCTTCCAGCTTATCACTGGTCTGGATGCTCTGTATCATCAGATGCACTACCAGAGTATCACTAGTCTGGATGCTCTGTATCCTCAGATGCACTACCAGAGTATCACTGGTCTGGATGCTCTGTATCCTCAGATGCACTACCAGAGTATCACTGGTCTGGATGCTCTGTATCCTCAGATGCACTACCAGTGTATCACTGGTCTGGATGCTCTGTATCCTCAGATGCACTACCAGAGTATCACTGGTCTGGATGCTCGGTGTCCTCGGATGCTCTACCACCATATCAGTGGTATGGATGCTCTGCTCCTCAGATGCAATACAAGCGTATCACTGGTCTGGATGCTCAGTGTCCTCAGCTGCACTCCCAGCGAATAAATGGTCTTGACGTTCAGCATCCTCAGATGCTCTTCCAGCGTATCACTGGTCTGGATGCTCCGGTCCTCGGATGCACTACCAGCGTATCACTGGTCTGAATGCTCTGTGTCCTCAGATGCGCTACCAGCGTATCACTGGTCTGGATGCTCTGTTCCTCAGATGTGCTACCAGGGTATCACCGGTCTGGATGCTCTGGGCCTCAGATGCACTCCCAGAGAATCACTGGTCTGGATGCTCTGTGTCCTCAGATGCACTACGAGCGTGTCATTGGTCTGGATGCTCTGTGTCCTCAGATGCACTACGAGCGTGTCATTGGTCTGGATGCTCTGTGTCCTCAGCTGCACTCCCAGCGAATCACTGGTCTTGAAGTTCAGCATCCTCAGATGCTCTTCCAGCGTATCACTGGTCTGGATGCTCTGCTCCTCGGATGCACTACCAGCGTATCAGTGGTCTGGATGGTCTGTGTCCTCGGATGCTCTACCAGCGTATCACTTGTCTGGATGCTCTTTGTCCTCAGATGCTCTACCAGCTTGTCACTGGTCTGGATGTTCTGCATCCTAAGATGCTCTATCAGCATATCACTGGTCTGGATGCTCTGTGTCCTCAGATGCGTTACCACCGTATCACTGATCTGGATGCTCTTCATACTCAGATGCTCTACCAGCGTATCACCGGTCTGGATGCTCTGTTCCTCAGAAGTGCTACCAGCGTGTCACTGGTCTGGATGTTCTGCATCCTAAGATGCTCCACCAGCATATCACTGGTCTGGATGCTCTGTGTCCTCGATGCTCCTCCACCATATCACTGGTCTGGATGCTCTGTTCCTCGGATGCTCTTCCAGCGTATCACTGTTCTGAATGTTCTGAGTCTTCAGATGCTCTACCAGCGTATCACTGGTCTGGATGCTCTGTGTCCTCAGATGCGCTACCAGCATATCACTTGTCTGGATGGTCTGTGTCCTCGATACTCTACCAACGTATCACTGGTCTGGATGGTCTGTTTCCTCAGATGCGCTACCAGCATATCCCTGGTCTTGATGGTCTGTGTCCTCGATGCTCTACCAATGTATCGCTGGTCTGGATGCTCTTCGTACTCAGATGCACTACCAGTGTATCACTGATCTGGATGCTCTGTTCTTCAGATGCGCTACCAGAGTATAACTGATCTGGATGCTCTGTTCCTCAGATGCGCTACAAGCATATCACATGTCTGGATGTTCTGGTCCTCGGATGCACTACCAGCCTATCACTGGTCTGGATGCTCTGTGTCCTCAGATGCACTCCCAGGGTATCACTGGTCTTGAAGTTCTGCGTCCTCAGATGCTCTTCCAGCGTATCACTGGTCTGGATGTTATCCGTCTTCAGATGCTCTTCCAGCGTATCACTGGTCTGGATGCTCTGTTCCTCAGATGCGCTACCAGCGTATCACTGGTCTGGATGCTCTGTGTCCTCAGATGCACTCCCAGCGTATCACTGGTCTTGAAGTTCTGTGTCCTCAGACGCTCTTCCAGCGTATCACTGGTCTGGATGTTATGCGTCTTCAGATGCTGTACCAGCGTATCACTGGTCTGGATGCTCTGTGTCCTTCGATGCGCTACCAGCGTATCACTGGTCTGGATGGTCGGTGTCCTCGATGCGATAACAGCGTATCACTGGTCTGGATGCTCTGTGTCCTCAGATGTGAGAGGGGTTCTTTTAGACAGTGGAGGTAAGGTGGATCTGCTGCTAAGATCTGTGGAACATGGAAAGCCGGGTTGAACAGGACCTGCAAAGGGTGTTTTGGACCTGTCTGTATCCTAGGAGATTCTGAGCTCAGGAGCAGGTGGTAGATCTTCAAGGTGAGTCGGGCGGTGCTTCTGCGGGCATCTTCCTCAGTCTTTGATCCAGACTGCAGGTGAATGAGTTGACCCTGCTTGAGGTCTGGGATGCCACCATCCCTAGCGCCCAACAGAGCGTCGCAGTGGCGGACAGGAGAGGTACTCTCCGGATGGAACTTGACCACAGAGTCCAGCATGGGGGCGGGGAAGACCAAGAGTGAGCCATTAGCATTCCGCGTGGACCATCCGCGGCCTGAGGGCTTGTAGACGTGCTGGATCCCGAGCGTCACCTCTTGAGTTTTGTTAACTCCTCTGGTGTAGAGACTGATTAAAAATATAGGATTAATTAATTTGGTAAGTGTGTTTTAATTTTTCAAAAGGTTGTTATTCTTTGAAATTAAAAGTTACTAAATGAACTGGTGACAATGGACTCCGAGTGGGAAAGGCATCTTCCATGGTTTCTAGTTGTGGAAATCCATACTTCTTGGGTAGTGTGCCATTGAAGTGAAAGTAATTTGCAGGTATCACATAACTGCTAATTGTATAATAATGAATGCCTCCTAGGGTATCAATCAAGCAATCAATCAGGGGGTTTATAAAGCATGGTACTCACCCGTGAGGGTCTGAAGGCGTTTGGGGGAGGAGGGGGTACATAGCACAAACGTGGTTTAGAACAACAGCTTAGTGCAGGAAGAGGCACTAGAGTGCAGGCAGAAAGAGCCGGAACAATTCAAGAACGAGTAAATAGTCCAACAGGACTTGGCACCAGAATAGGGTTGCCAGAATGTCGCCTAACAAAAGTGTTGTGTCCTAAATATTGCTTACAAACATACCACTCCATTGGGGTATTAATAGAAAACCTACGCCCAAGAGGACAATAGCTTTGTGTAGACAATATCTAGGATAGTATATTTATGTCAGATCATATTTATGCAAACAGTCTTCTCACATACAACCCAGTGGGGAGGGGCAGGGGGGCAGGGAAAGCCTGTAGTAAATCAAACTTATTATAAATCATGTATGCATGTCTGTGTGTGTCGTGTATGTGCATATCTATATCCATATGAACATAAACCACCACAGTTATAGTGGAGTTATGGTTGCAAATTAAATGTGCACGTTATGGTTAGGACTGCAATCTATAACTAACGCAACAGATTTTCAACCCATAACTTGCCCCCCAGGTCCAATCCTCTTGACCCTTCCCTTCCCTTGCAGATGCAATTATAGTTGGCGTAAATCATTTTACAGATGGGGTTACATATCTCATACAACAACCCACAATTAATCTGCAGATCAGTTAAGTTTGTTTTGAGGTTCGAAAATAAAAGAGGTGTCACAGCAAAGAGCCGTTAAAAATCCTGAACACGTGTTACATAAAGAACCCATAAGAACTCTGTATTTGCAACCATGTAAGAAGTTCACGTTGTAACATAAAGAACTAATAAGAATTCTGTAACCTCAACATATATTTTATCAATGTTTTTAAATTTGAATCTCGCACGCATATTGACCAATTTTATATGATGTACTTTTTACTTTTGTAATGGTTTTAATTAACTACACAATAAAAGTCTGTATCACTCACGTTCACACTGAGTGATCAGAACTTCTACACCATAAATGATTTGGTTACACTGTAATGTCAGACTTATACGGAGGCACATGTGAGCATACATTGCCACTCATGAAGACACACGCTCAGTAGCACACCGAGGGATACACATGAATATCTATATTGATTGAAGGACAGCACAATTAAAGTGTAAGAAGAAGAATTTAGAGTTGCAGACAGGGATGTGTGTTCACCTATCATCACTCTCCTCAATGCCCTAGGAGAGACACTCAGGTGCACACCAATTACACTCAAATCTATATTTACCACATAGTGAAGTGATACTGAGCCAACATAACTATAGAAAGAGAAAGGATTTAGAGGCACTTGCATCAACATAAGGAATTGCGATTCCTTAATAGCGACTTTTTAGAAATCGCTATTTTGGAATCGTAATTCCTTATGCATGTAGGAATCACTAAACAAATTGCAATTCCTACATATTCTTTAATTGTGAATTGCAAGTTGTGATTCGCAATTAAGGAATTGCCTCCCATTCATTCCTATGGGCCTATTGACCCATAGGAATGAATGGGAATGCTTGCGCAATTTGAGAGTACAAAATAGGTACTCGTAAATTGTACATGCAATTTCAAGGGTGCAAAGGTGCCAAAAGGACACCCTTATGCACCCCTGAAATTGCCATGTAACTACATGTTGTGCACACACTTGCCCCAAGGGTATGTGTGTGTGTAACATCGAACTTTTTCAACATTTTCGCAAATTACCATCAACTTTAAATTGATGTTAATTTGCAATCCCTAATTGTGAAATCACAATTTAATATTGCATCACGCATTGCATTTAGGGAATTGCAATTTGCGATTTCCTAAATGCATTTGCAATATAAGTAATCGTAAATTTAGCAATTACCGAAATTACGAATTTGCATTTGGGTTGAAGTATCCCTAATGCAAAAATACCGGTCGCAAAGGGGCAGATTCTGCAAATATGCCCCTTTGCGACCAGTATTTAGAAGGATACATGATGTGCCCCTTAGTTATGTAGACAGATTTGGTAAAAGGATGGTCTTGAAAAAAAGAAATAAGAACTTCACCCAAATGGTTAGAGCTATAAGAAGAAGGGTTTAAAGGAGTGCAACTGAGTAATAACATCAACTGATTCAGCTTTTTGCAGCATATGTGGTGGCTCTGAAAAGAACCGCTGCTTTTAACAGGGAGATGATGGGTTGTGGGTCCTATAATAAAACCGGTGACATTCAAAATGAGACTGCCTTTGGGGTCTCTTCTAAAAGAAACCTGATCATAAAATGTGGAAATATAGGGGTCTGATTCAAAAAGGAATTTGTGCTGGTGGCTGTGCTCATAGACTTCAGCAGCTGCTATGAGGGCCATTATGGATTTCTCGCACCATGCCATCATTTGCCCACATCTGAGGCAGATCACTCCATGGTTCTGGAATGCCACCACAATGCTCCCCTGCTTGCTGCGGTGATGTGGGTGCTGAGGTGCTGGGTTGGAGGAAAAGATTGTACAAATTATTACCCATCTGTAGTTGCTACAGGCTGACCTGCAGAGAGTGGATAGCACAGGTAATGGATGCTGACCTGGAGGCTGGCCACAGTGGAAGTGATGAAGCATTTTCCGGCCAACCCACCTTTGATGTATATCTGGCAGTGTTTGCACTGCACTGCCCGTGCTTGAAGGCATTCATAACAGCAAAATGGAACCCGCACCAAAGAAGACTGCTGCCACCGATACTTTGGTGGAGCCTTGGAGGCTTGGAAGGGATGAAAGAGGTAGCCGAATGGATGAAGAACAGCCGCCTGAAACTGAACTCAGATAAGACGGAAGTCCTCATCCTGGGATCCTCACCCGCCGCTTGGGACGACTCCTGGTGGCCCCCCGCCCTAGGCAGCGCACCCAGACCAACAGACCACGCAAGCAACCTGGGCTTCATCCTGGACTCCTCCCTCTCCATGACCAGACAAGTCAACGCCGTCTCCTCGTCGTGCTTCAACATCCTGCGCATGCTACGTAAGATCTTCCGGTGGATCCCCACCGAAACCAGGAAGACGGTCACCCAGGCCCTCGTCACCAGCCGTCTGGACTACGGCAACACCCTCTACGCCGGAACCACCGCCAAACTCCAGAAGAGACTCCAGCGGATCCAGAACGCCTCAGCACGACTCATCCTGGACATCCCCCGTCGCAGCCACATCTCCGGACACCTGAGAGACCTGCACTGGCTCCCGGTCAACAAGAGAATCACCTTCCGTCTCCTCACCCACGCACACAAAGCCCTACACAGCCAAGGCCCAGGATACCTCAACAGCCGCCTCAACTTCTACGCTCCCAAACGCCAGCTTCGATCGACCAGCCACGCTCTCGCTGCCGTCCCCCGCATCCGAAGAGCCACCACAGGGGGGCGGTCTTTCTCCTACCTCGCCGCCAAGACAAGGAACTCCCTCCCCACCCACCTCCGCCTGACCCAGGACCACCTCGCCTTCAGGAAGCAACTCAAGACCTGGTTGTTCGAGCAGTAGCAGATCCCCCCCTCCCCCAGCGCCTTGAGACCCTCTGGGTAAGTAGTGCGCTATATAAATGCGATGATTGATTGATTGATTGATTGAACATCCTCCTCTTCCTCGTTTGAGAGTGGCCAAGCCTAAGCTCGCTCTGTGCAGCAGGCCTTAGAACTGGAGGCCCTGCAGCCCAAGGAGTGAATGAAAAAGCACACAGAGAATTGCAAACAAAATGAAAACTAAATATAGGAACATTAAAAACTGTACAATATATAGAAATGTAAGCTCGCAGCACTTAGAAGAGGTACTTCAGTCACAGAAGTACACCTTGCCCTCACTCTGCACAAGTTCATGTAATGTAGATCTACAAGGTTCCCTCACAGGAGAATTGTACACAGAATAGGGCAAGCTTCCCTTGCATAGAACTTTATTAGGACAAGCCATGTTCTGCACCCAACACTGCCTCCTCTATGCAACTGAGAGCTTGGTGGAGTGAGAAGGAAGATGCGAGCATGGCTGTGGTGGATTGATGACATGAAAGCAGTGGGATTGTCAGAGCGGAGAGTTGGGAAAATGGCTTGGTCACAGGCCCGTATCTATTGCCAAGATGAGATATGGATGGCAGAATGTAGACTCAATTACACACAAATAAAGCCAGTGGCTCAGTGATACAACTTCAATCACACTCTGTATCATGAATCTATTAAGTGACTCTCATTGGTGCACATGCACAAAGACACACTAACTAGCCTGAACATGCACACATCAAGGTCTTGGTGTCACTCTAATGGATACTCATGAAGAATGTGTCATCAAAAGAACTTTGATGACATCCCTTAGGCACTCAAATTGGTGCAATCCTCCAAATGATGCGCTAGAAGATGAGTATTTTCAACTATATGTTTATTATTTGTACATCCATTGATGAAATCCAATTTCAAAAGATATATTGAACTCCGTAATGCATATTAATATTCATGCTCCATATTAATATTCCTGCTCCAATGCATTTCGGGCTACCAGCCCTACATCGGGGAGCCTCTACAAACAAAGACGAACATAATTGTAACTATAATGACGAGCATTTGTCAAAGTTTTTTAAAATAGAAATAGACCCTTAGCCCAGGGTGTTCACCGGTTGACGTGTAAAAGTGCGAGAGGTTTTGCCAAGACCGTAATTTGGATCAAACACAAAGTGGCGTGTAGTTAACAACAGTCGAGTAGTCAAGGTGGATGGCAGAGCGCCAAAGAAGATAGTTTAGATAAGGCTCTAAAGAAATAGTAACGGTGATGTGAAAGGGTGATGCTGCGTAAACGAAGGTGAAAAGCGTGCTAAGAAAGCAATGCTCAGGGGTCTAGAGTGGCAATAAATTACTTGAGACGAAGTTCACAGCGTTTCAAGAACGCCGACCGCAAACCGGCATGGTTAACCCGGAAATGCGGAAGTATGCTTGATAAACAAGTACGTGCAGTATGAGTGAGTCACGTGATCGCGAGGGGTAAAGAGCGAAAGAGGACTAAAGGAAAATGTGTAGTACTAGCGTACAGAACGACTAGAAAGCAGAACGACTAGAAAACGAATTAAGCAAATAATAGTTCATAAAACAGTTGAATATAAACAAAGTACTGGCATAGTATACAACTAAAGGTTTAAATTGACAAATGTCTATGCATTGATAGAAATCCATGGTGCGGAGATCAGATCAGAACTAAGGGCACCATAGGTGCTGTCATTCAGGATTGTGATAAAGTTACAGATAGCATGAAAACTCAATCCGTTCATTTAAGCCGAAGGGCTTGATCGAATTTAATTTATAAATCCAGAAATTTTCTCTTTGTAGTAACGCCCTATTATTGTCTCTTCCTTCTGATTTTTGGACAATTTCCAATGCCATGAATTTGAGCTGGGCTATGGTGTGGTTCATATCCAAAAAATGTGTCGCTATAGATGATTTGAGATTCTTTGTTCGGATGTTTGATTTGTGTTAATTGACACGGGTTTTCAACTTGCGCTCCGCTTTGCCCACATATACCTTCCCACATGGGCATTTTAGTAGATAAATAAGGTTATTGGAATCGCATGTGGCTGTGACTTTCAGGTTGATGTTGTAACCTTTCATGGGGTGTGATAGTTTGTTGCCTGTAATTATGTTATGACAATTGTTGCAGTTATTGCATGGTCTGGTGCCTTTGTAGATCACTGATTGTTCTGTAGGTTGTTTAAGAATTTCACCAAGATTTTTGCCCCTAGTGTGGGCAAATATAGGTTTGGCTTCAAACATATCTTTAAAATCTGTCTCTAACTGTAACATTGGCCAATGTCTTAGTACAATCTTTTTATATGCTAAACTAGCATTAGAATATTTAGATACAACGACCATTCGGTCATTCTCTTTTTTCTTTCTCGGTGATTGTAATAGTTCTTGTCTGTTTAGTTTTTCCACATCATTTTTTGTTTTTATGAGTAGATCTTCTGGATATTCTCTCGCTTTAAAGCGATCAATCATTTCATCCATTCTGCTTTCCAAAACTGTAGGATCTGAGGTGATTCGTTTTACTCTTAGTAATTGAGACTTAGGTAGATGATTTTTTAACGATGGCTGGTGAAAGCTCGAATAGTGTAACATGTTGTTACGGTCAGTTGATTTTCTGAAAATATCTGTCATGATTTGATCATTTTTTATAATGATGCGAACATCCAAAAAGGTTATTGTTGTTGGGTCTATGGTCCAAGTGAACTGAATGCGCTGATTAACTGAGTTCAAAGTAGTTAATGCAAGTTCCAAATTAGCCCGTGTATCTTTCCAAAGGATGAATAAATCGTCTATGTAACGTACATACATTTTTAGGTGATTTTTCCACAACGGGTTCAGCCAGATGTTGTTGTTCTCAAACTCTCCCATGAAGATGTTCGCGTATACTGGGGCAGCGCTATTTCCCATGCTGGTACCTACTAGTTGCAAGAACCAATTGTCTTTATAGGTGAAGTAGCTGTGGTAAAGGGTGAACATTGTTAATTCCATCAGGAATAGTTTCAAAGGTTCATCTACATCCAGTTTCATGATAGCTTGTTCCATGGCATCTATACCTTCTTGATGTGGGATAGAAGTGTATAATGAGCTAACATCAGCTGTACATAGCCATAATTTCTCATTGGGGTCTATTTGAATATCTTGAAGTCTTCTCAAGAAGTCAGTGGTGTCGCGGATGTAGCTAGCCATTGATTGAACGACAGGTTGAAGGTGACGGTCTAGATACTGGCCTATAGGTTGGTGTATACTGCCGCATGTTGATACAATGGGTCTGATGGGGGGATCCATTAAATCTTTGTGTATTTTGGGTACAGCATATATTCGAGGACTTTTGGGATACGATTTCAATAAAAAGTTCTTGGTTTTCTGATTGATCACACCTAATGATAGTGCCTTGTTGATGATTCCTTGTAATGTCCTCATGAATTCTGTGGTGGGGTTGCTGGCCAGTTGTGAATACGTGGTCTCATCAGATAGATGGTCACTGATTTTTTGGTGATACATTGTCGAATTCATAACGACTAATGCGCCGCCCTTATCTGCTTTGGTGCAGGTTATGTCGTCATTATTCGCAATCTTCTTGAGCATATCACGGTCTTTTTGTGTGATATTTTTAAAAGTGTTTTTCTTGAAGTTAATGGTTAACAGGTCTTTTTTGATCAATTGTTCCAATAGGTCGATGGTTTTTTGACTCTGAGGAGCTTGGAAAGAGCTGAAAGTTTTTAGGCCCATGAGAGGGTCAGGCTCATATATAGTTTCACTCTAATGGATACAACAGCACTGTAACAGAGAATCACACCCAGAGAGATGTGCCGGCAGTCCAGTATTTCTACACACGCACACAATCACTCAGGTGCTCACACTCACTGACCAGAACATGGAAAAAGAATCTGACTGAGAGACACTTTGACGTAGTCAGAGTCACACGCAGGGAATTTTATATATCTATATCTATCTATATATATATCTATATATATATCTATATATATATATATATATATATATATATATATATATATATACATACATACATACATACATACATACATACATACATACATACTTACATACATATATCGACAGGATCGGGGATCATGGCTGCTGCTAGGAGCAGTCCGTCACTGTATGGAGACACTCGGTAACTTTACCTGGGTGTCACGGCCTCACCTTGAATCCAGGACTGTGGCGGAGGCGGTTGGGGACCCAAGGCAACCGGGACCACTTGAAGTTTGGGACTCGCCAGGTTAATATTGAACCTCCTTTCTTTCAATACAGGCATGTTAGCGCTGACACCAGCCTATGTGGAGCCGCTATTGACACTCACTGTAGTGATGAATTGTGGGAACTGGAGTCCGGGACATTTGGACTGCAGCTGCTACCTATCGATAGTGACTCCAGCTAGACTCCCGCCCATGGGAGGGCCTGTTAGCATTTAAAGAAGGGACTAAGCGATGTTCTGTGCTAAAGGCATCTGAGGAAGGCAAATCCGCCGAAATGCATTATGCCATGCACTCTGTGAAATAAACGGCTGCCTGAATTTCCCCTGCTGTGTCCTCTGATCTTTCCTTTGGAGTGGATTGTTTTTCTTCTCATATATATATATATATATATATATATATATATATATATTCCAATGTTGCTCGCTCCAGCCACCAACTCCAGCAGGGTTAGTAAAGAAAACGAGGCAGACCCAACTCGGTGCAGTTTTAGTTTATTTTCACCAGTCCTCACGACGTGTTTCGGCAGATCCCTGCCTTGATCACATGACAACACGTCAGTGAAGCACATTTCCTTTTAAAGTGCAAGTGCCCAATAATAATAAAAATAGAAGAGTTATTCACACATTCTCGGAGTCTCTTTTTTCTGCTTTTCTGCCAACTCCTTCCCAAAATTAATTCCTTGTTTTGTTTGCGGAAATTATACGTAAAATACATTGTGCAATCTTAAAGAGACACTACCGAAAATACATAGGATAGGAAATGTTAAATAGTTATTTGCAGCAATAGATACATTTCATAGCTTTAAAATAGACTAATATTTTAAAAGCAATTAGGAATAATACATGTAAAATACATTTTTCTATTTTTGCAATGCTTTGTATAAATACATACATTCAAAATTATGTTTTATATATATGTATGCACCCTTATTGCACTATTTTACATTTTCACTTATAGATTGCAACTACTGTATTATAATTATATTTACATGTGTTGAGTTCTCTTCTAAACCTTGTTGCGTTGTGCTTCTCCCCGGGAACAACCCATGAATCACCCTATAGGTGTATTACAACTTAAAGTGCTTACGAGTGCTAAAATAATAAAGTGCAAGTGTGGCTAGATTGTATTTCATTATAGCCATTGTGCGGTTACATATTTTTTCTTTTTATATTAAATTGTGTATCTGTCGGCAGTTTTCACTCCAATAGGAATACAGGACAAATGGACAAGGATTTCACTAAATTAGAATTCTAAAACATGATTCCCACAATTAGTTTAAAAAAACATTTGTTAAAAAATGCTTAAAAAACTAATTTCATGTTTGAACAGTAAAAAATTCCGGTCCATTTAAAATTGTAAAACTTTGTGTTAAATCATATAAATAAGACAAAAATTCAACAATTAATATTCCCAACATGTTAAAATTATATTAAACAATTTCATAGATTTTCATAGTTTGCAGATCCACCTTATATAACAAGTTTTATATGTCTCACATTCATTTATTAGTTCTTGTATACGGACAATTTCTTATGTGTGTAGGCTAATACATTGATTACGTAGTATATTATCTCCTTTTTAATTTCTTCACTAAATCATATACTGCCCGCTACTCCAGATATGTGTATAAGTCTTCCCCCATATTCAACCCATTGGGTTGCTTGCTATCTAATAGCAGTATATAATGGGTCTCAAGGCGACGCAATGCCCCTTCCCTGTTACCTCCCCTTCTTTGAATAGGGACACTATCTATCAGATAGTACTTTAGATCTTTGGTTTTTCCACCATGGTGTTCTTTGAAGTGGCGGGCTACCGGGTAACTAGGGTCGCTATTGGTTATTGCCCTGATATGTTGCAGTATTCTTTGATTATCCGGGCAACTTTGTACTTCCCACATATCTGAGATTGCAGCTACACTCTAAAATGTATACTACGTATTCACTTCTACATGTTAGATGCTGTTTGATCATCTGGGGTTTTGGGCTGAAGGCTGTCATATATGTTGTTCTATTTATTCCAAATGTACAAGCCTTGCAGCTGATACATTTGTAGAACCCCTTCCTTGCACTAAGCCAGTCTGTAGTATTTTTACATTCAGGGCTACTGGTGACTAGAATATCCGCCATTGATGTTGACTTTCTGAATGTTATGGCGGGATACTCGGATAGGGAATTGCCAATGACGGGATCATCTTTTACAATGTGCCAATTGTTCTTAATTATTTGGCGCAAAAATTTGTGTTGGCGATTGTATGTTAGTATGAGCCTAGGGTTCCCATCTACTTCTGATGTCTCGGGTTCCTGGGATTTTGACTCTATATTGGTTTGTACCAATAAATCCTCCCTAGCTCTGGCCCTAGATTTCTGAATTGCGCGATTGATTGTTTTGGCACTGTAACCCCGTTCACTAAATCTCAATTTACTTGCCTGCTGATTCTTAACCAACTCTGCCTCACTACTGCATATCCTGCGCAATCTAAGCATTTCCCCATAGGGGATACTTTGAATAAGGTGGCTGGATGAGCACTTGTTGCGTGCAGTAGTGTGTTCCCAGAGGTTTCCTTCCTATATAGCGTGGTACAAATAGTGAGATTCTCTATTTTAATGAGGACATCTAGGAACGGGATTTGCTCCCTACTGATGTTTGAAGTAAATTTGAGATTTATGTCATTATCATTTAATTTAGCAATGAATTCCTCTGCTTCGCCCTCAGTCCCATTCCATATGATCATCAGATCATCTATATACGTAGCCACGATATAACCTTGTCCTTGTAGGTGTTGCCATGTTGTCTCCGGAGGATATATATATATATATATATATATATATATATATATATATATATATATATATATATATATATATATATATATATATATATATATATATATATATATATATATATATATGTATACATATATATATATATATACATATATATATATACATACATACATATATATATATATATATATATATATATATATATATATATATATATATATATATATATATATATATATATATATATATATATATATACATATATATATATATATATTACCTACTGGCGGTCGCCAGTAGATAGTTATATTTAGGATTATTTTGTATAGGGAATCCGCAACATTCTATTGGGAATAACTTTTGCGCCGGTTGAGGGATCTGCCTGAAATTCTCCTCAATTCTGCCTCGCAGCGCTCCGCTCCTTCCTGAAAGTTTGGGGGGGATTCGTCCAGCGGGAGCTGAGATAAAAGGGAGGTCCCAAAACGTGTTTTCCCCATGTTAATTTCCATAGGGCGGTTGGACTCACTTTTAGCCCGAACGGCTGAATGGATTTCCACCAAACTTGCCATAATTGTAGGGACTGGTTGCCCGATGTGCCTTTGCTATGTCTCAAGATATGTGCTCCAGTGGATTTTGAGTAATTTAGGTTAAAAAGAATCTATATATCTATAAGCGCGCCCCGGTACGCGCACCGGGGCGCGTACCAGCGCGCTACGCGAGTTCACGAGCGGAAAGCTGATTGGCTCTCGGGTGTCTGTCAACATTCCAAACAGTCCGGAGCGGCCGCCATCTTGTGTCTCGGTAGGATCGAGACACAAGAGGTAGCAAAAACAAAGGGGGAAATGACCAAAAGGGGGCAGGGTAGACCCCCTGACCCCCTAGGTTTGATGTGGGGGCCATAAAAGGGCCCCGTGGGGCAAAAAAACATTTTTTTTCTGATTTGCGCGGGGGGAGTGCCCGGTACGCGCACCGGGGAGCGAACCGGGGAGCGTACCATGGGGAAAAAAGAATGACAGATTTTTTAAAAAATTTAGCATTTTTTTATAAATAGGAGGTAGTTCTAAAAAGAACTGTTTTTTTATTCTTTTTGTTGTTTTATATTTTTTTATTGTTTTTTAGAACATTTTGTACTTTTTTTGGCTTTTATGAACAATTTTATATTTTTTTGTTATTTTTATGGGGACAAACAAAAAACAGAGAATTGTAAACGGCTCAACTGGAGCAAAAAAAATCAGGAAAAAATTAAGTTTTTTTTGGGCAATTGTGGTTGTCACCAGCACGGTTGATGAGTTAATGCTTTGCTCACCATAGGTAATTGCTTTTCCACAAAACATACAAACGATTTTGTATTTTCCAAACTGGGTTTGTATGTTTGGGACCATCTCCCTTGTCTCTGGACCCGATGGAGTGGGTTGCTTACTTTGGGAGGTGCTGGGAGAAGATTGGGGAGGGTTTCTGGTCATTTCTCAGACCTCTGCCGCAGCATAGTTGTTAAGGTGCCGGCGTTGCATGTGGCGAATCATGGTGTTATTGCCAAAAGAGTACTTTTTGTTAGGGTTCCCCCTGGAAAGTAAAAAGCCACAGATTAGACAAGTAACCTTTGGCGCATTTACTTTCTTGAGGTCCTTTGGGATTGAAAAAAACTCCCAGATAATGTGCTCCTTTGGCTTATATGGGGTAGTATCTTCAGGCAGGAATCTCCTCCTCTCCTCCTCCTCCTCCTCCTCCTCCTCTTCTTCATCTCCACCACTGTGGTGTTGTGGTGGTCCTTGTGGTGGTGGTGGTGGCTGGGATGCTCCTGCTGCTGCTGCTACTGTAGCCATTTTTCAGTACAAATTGGTACTAATAGATTTCCAAACAGGTCTTCCTCAGTCAAAGGACAAAGTGAGAATAAGGAAAAAAGGTGGGGGCTTTCATCATTTGGAAAACAAAACTGTCCTGAACCAATGAAAAGTGTTATTTTCAGGTCACATGACCCGGGCTTTCATCATTTGGAAACCAAAACTGTCTTGAACCAATGAAAAGTGTTATTTTTAGGTCACATGACCCGACACGCTTACGCTACGCGCCCTGGGGCGTGCCCCAGGGCGCTTACGTAGCGCGATCGTATGCACTCGAGTGCTTCCGGGTACGCTTATGCCATGTGTATCACGCGGACGCGGCTACGCGATACGTCACGATGATGTTTTCGTTTGCGGCATTAGCGCTAACGGGGCGCTCACCGGTACGCGCACCGGGGTGCTCTGCATTACTTTGCTTTCTGGTGCGCTCACTGGTACGCGCACCGGGAGCGCTCCAGGGCAAAAAAAACACAAAAAAAACATGAACAATATATATAAAGAAAATAGTATTACATAAATATACAATATAGGATTCATTATAAAAAATATGACATTTCATAGTTATTGTAATTTGCTATTAAAAAACCTTTGAAATTCACTGAAAAAACATAGGTTTGGGGCCCTATATATAGTTAGGAATAAGCATTTAAAAACCTTTGAAATTGACTGAAAAAACCATAGGTTTCACACCAGTTATAGATAGGAATTAGCATTTAAAAAACCTATTAAATTCACTGAAAAAAACATAGGTTTCACACCAGTTATAGTTAGGAATTAGCATTTAAAAAACCTTTCAAATTCACTGAAAAAACCATAGGTTTCACACCAGTTATAGTTAGGAATTAGCATTTAAAAAAACCTAATAAATTCACTGAAAAAACCATAGGTTTCACACTAGTTATAGGTAGCTGGAAATTTTACTGACATAAAACCATTGAAATTCCCACGTTATAGTTAGTTGGACTCACTATAACTTGCGCGCCTGCAATGCACTACTGATGATGTCACATATTACATCACTCATGACATGGTCAGTGACATCACTCATGACATCACTGATGACACCATCCTTGTGACATAGTGACAGACCTCCTTTCAGTGTAATGTAACCCTTGAAACACATATTCAAAAATAGAAACTAACATTTAAAAAAAATGGAGATACCCATACCAGTTACAACAACCAATTCAGTAATTCCACCATCTATATACACATCCACTCATTCACCAACAGTTCTATATAGTCACTCATACATATAATCACTCATCATATGTAGTGATACACCTACACATCCTGTTACACACCGACAGTCATCCAAAAGCTACTCACACACATACTCACCCCCACAATACACTGCCACAATACACTGCCCCCACCCATAATTAGAGTTTGCCCCGGGTGGTGGTGGGTCCCGAAGCAGTGTGGAGAGGGGCAGGAGCCCCTCACACTTTGTTTAATTATATTTAAGCCCTGGCATGGTGGCAGTCCCCGGGGCTTGGGGGGACCCGAGAGGCCCCATGCTTATTATTACAGAATGGCCCGGGGAGGTGGCGGTCCCCGGGGCAGCGTGGGGGGGCAGGAGCACCCCCACGCTTATTTTATATTAAGAGCCCCGGAGAGGTGGCGGTCCCCGGGCTGCAGGGGGCCGCGTGAACCTGCACATAAGTAACAAAGCCCAGGGGAGGTGGCAGGCCACCGCGTAACAATAATACATTGGCCCCGGGACTTGGCTCACCCTAGTGCTTACAAGCAAAAAAGCGTGGAAGACCGCGCTTCATTATTTTTTGGGGGGCGGGATTCACGCACCTTACAAGAATTCCGCTGAAAATATTTTTTTTTATTCTTTTTTGGGCCCTGCGAGCTTGACCCCCTGACCAGGCCTAGGGGCTCAGGGTGTTTCTACTCTGCCCCCTTTTCTTTTTTTTAATCATTTTCTTCCCTTTAGCCTTGTGACTCAGTTCAACCGAGTCACAAGATGGCTGCCAACACTTCTTGGTTTGAAGTGTTGGCAGCCAATCAGAGACAAGCTCGTGATGGGGAGAGTTTGCGGATCCACCGCGGTCACCAGATTTATAATAATGTTTAGTTCAGTAGTTTCTCAGGAACTAAGGAACGGATTTACACCATTTAAAGCAAAAAGTGCACTCCGGGCAAAGAGCTACCTCTCTGCCAAATTTGGTGTAATTCTGTTCAGCAGTTTGGACTGTAGCCGCGACAAACGTTTCCTATGGAATTTAACATGGAAAAAAACGCATTTTGGGACTCTCCTTTTTTCTCAGCCCCCTCTTGACGTATCACCCCAAACCTTTTAAGACAGGAGCTGATGAAGCGCCCCATTAGTTTTAAAAATTTCACGAAGATACATCAATGGGCACTAAAGATATTGGCAAAAAACAAATCTACCAGCCTTGCACTCTTACAGCACAAAGAACGGAGCACTCACAGGGGTGAGTCCAAACATAGTTTATTCATGGACTCTTGTTGCAACCAGTCGCGTTTCGGCAGTCGCCTTTTTCGATGGTAATCAGGCGCGCCGGAAACGGCCATTATTTATGTCACTCACTTCCGAAATCCCAACATTGGAATCGACAATGAAAAGAGACCAGAAATTGACAAAATCAAAGCACCATCTTTTAACATGCAAAATCCAGTTATTTCAAATATTTCACTTTGGACTGTGTTTGTGGCCAATATTCCAAGATAAAATATACATATATTCTTATTGGCATAGTATATTCAGCGATCGCATGGCAATCTCTTATTTTGTTTTTCAAATATACAAAAGTGCGATCGCACTCGTCGACTTCATCTAATGCCACCCTCAAATGGGTAAATAGACCTGTGCCTTTTAACCACATTCCTAAATACGACTATCACAGTCAATTGTCAAGGTTATACTACTGCAACATACTATATCCAAATTTTTCAAATGCCTCCATACTCCTCTCCTTTATAGGATAGTTACACTGCTACCAGCGATCTGGAATGCAGTACAGAGGTGCGAAATGTTATATCGCCCTGAATGGGTACCATAACCTCGACATTAAAATTAAAAGGTTTTGACATGTTAAAAGCATCAGTTCATTGTTCGGGTCTTGTCTGGGTGTATTCAAGTCTTTTCTGCGGACAAAAGTAAAGCCCAGTTTCAACGCCGACTCCTCACATTGTGTAAATTTTCACGGTGTCAAGTTGGTGATAGATAGACTTTCTCCTATTGCTGGAATTTTTGGAATTCTGTCTAAACAACAACATATTTCTGTACCAGGAACAACACTACAGGCAGGTATCCGGAACTGCGATGGCAACCTGCTTCGCCCCCAGCTACGAGAACTTGTTTGTGGACTGGTGGGAGGAGCGGGTGGCCTGGGCAGACATCAACAGCATTTGGACTAATAAAGTGGTGGGCTGGTACAGATATATTGACGACCTCTTCCTGATTTGGAGGGGATCTAATGAAACAGCATTAGCATATGTAGAAGTGCTAAACCAGAACAATAGTAATCTGATATTCAGTGCAGACATTAGCTCTATTACAGTGAACTTCCTGGACTTGGAAGTATATGTTAGTAACCAGAAACTATGTACCAAACTGTATCGGAAACCCACTGTGGGTAATTCGATACTACATGCTCTCAGCAACCACCCCCCCCCCCCAAACTGATCAATAGCATCCTGTATGGGGAATTGCTACACATTAAAAGAAACAATACCAGGGAGGGGGATTTCCAAAAGCATGCTGCTGAATGTCTCACAAGATTCCGAACCCGGGGCTATGGAGAACGTATCCTTGGGGACACACTATAGAAAGTGAATTCCGTGCAGAGAAGCAAATTGTTACAGGAGAAAGTTACTAATAAATATGATGATTGCAAGTTTAGGATGGTGACTACATTTTCAGGTGAGGCCGGGGTTCTAAGTACCATTCTACGTAAGAACTGGAATTTACTAAAAATGGACCCAATCAGTGCAAAGCCTGTGCAGGCAGTAAACAGGTCTTGTCATACGAGGTACCAGGCTTGACAAAACCAAGAATGATTAAGAGATTCATCACCTGCAGTACACTGTGTATTGTTTGAGTTGCCCTTGTGGACTCAAGTAAATCGGAAGTACGATACATCAAACCAAGATGAGCATCCTGGAGCACACAAGGGCAATCATGAATTGTGACATGTCACATCCGGTGGCAAGACACTTTATGGCCAAGCACAATAGCAACAGGGATCTCTTGACATTCTTTGCCCTAGACCATGTACCAGTGCACCCTAGGGGAGGGGACAGAGTCAACAGTCTGAGGAGACTGCATTCTAGATATATAATTGAGCTTCAAGCTAAAACCCCGGAGGGTCTAAATAGCAATAAAGAGCTAGCCATACATTTGGGGGATTCGTTTTTGTACGTGCGAAATGCTAATCTTCAATCTTCAATTTTCTTATATATTTGTACAGGTCGATTTTGGTATCGGTAGTATCTTGGTGTATTTCCGGGCAGAAGGATAATCCCTTATTTAGGAGGTCGTTTTCACTTTTTGTCAGGGTGTATCTAGACAAATTGATTACCAGATCAGGAGGTTTCTTGTTTTTATTAGCATTCTTGTTCCTGGATGTCATTTTCTCACTATTGTTCTGTTCCTCAGGTTGTATCCTCCGCTTTGATTTCCTGCTTCTCCTGGTTTTGCGCCCTGTTTTTTTGATTGGGAAAATCCTCTCCCTCTTCCTCGGGTCCGATTGAATCTTCCTCTTTGAGATGTTGCTTTTGGTGCTAGCTGCTCCATATGGAGCATCTGGAGTTCGTCTAAAAAATTAAACCTACGATCTCCTGGTTGTCGCTGACGTTGTTCCCCTTCACTCCAGTCTGATTCCTCTTCAGTGGTAGAGTTGTCATTTGTTCCGGTTGAGGTTTGGTTCCACTGTTTTTTGTAAACATCATATTTTTTGGCGAAAGTTAAAATAATGCGAAACTCATAATCGTCTTCATCCCTTCTGGACTTCCGTTGTTTTCTCATTTGGACTTCATCCTCATGTTTGTCCAGATTTTTTTCCATATCCGCTCTCATTTTCTTGACAACCTCGGGGTCTTCTTGTAAATCTAATATTGATTTTTTAATATCAGCGATGGCTTTTCTTATGCCATGGCAAAACACATGTCAAGCCATCCGGGATACACATGGACAAATATGTCGTACTCAGGTCTGGCTGCTGTACCTCCACATGAGCGTGGGGGGGACAGGAAATTGCAATTGAGGCGACTTGAGTCAAAACTAATCATGAGATTTAAAACTATACAACCGATGGGACTCAATACAGATGCTGAACTACATGTGCATCTTTAATCGAACTGACTGGAATGTTTGTAAAAATTGATGCATCTATAATGCCTTCACTAGGAATATGAACTGAAATACATACAGCAACACACTTCCAGTTATTTGTGGTAACTATTAGCGGTGGCAAGGGCACTCAGCCCAGGAAACATTGAGCCACACCCATTGTCGCCACACTGCAATAGTCGTGTTACAAAGAGTGAAATTATTCACAGTACAACATTGCACACACAAACAAGCGTATAGGGTATGCTCAACACCGCTGCACCACAACAAGCCTGGAAGTAATGATTCTCACTGACACATAATACTTCAACATAGACACTACATGCATGGCAGTAGAGGGCACTTAGTCCGATAAACGTTGATCACATTGACCACAAAACCAAAATGGCGCACCCATGTCAACACAACCGACATACAAAGTCACACAATACAGAAATTGGTTGTAAAACGTATCTTGGTTAAATGACATTAATTTAACTACAATGCCCACAATGCATTGCGTGTCACATGTGTATATAATGTAAAAGTGAAAAGGGACTCACTGTTTGAATATTTACCGTGATCAAAAACGATACGCTCGAAACGCGTAGGTGATCGCAGCTGTGAAATAAAACGCTGATGAAAAGTAAAGTTTCCCGAGTGGAGTGCCATCATTTTCGAATTTCGAACTTGTGTGAATATATATATATATATACCAGACTCCACAGAAAAGCCACAGCAGGGAACTCAACACTACATGCCTCAAGCTCCCACATACGTCATCTGATAGCCAGCATCCCCTATGGGGAAATGCTGAGGCTGAGACGTATTCACAGCAGAGAAGAAGACTTACTCAAAGCACAAACAGAAAGTGCTTTGAGATTCAGGGAAAGAGGCTACAGTGACAAACTCATTGAAATAGCCATTACCAAATCCATGGCCAAAGAACGGTCATCCCTTTTACAGACAGGTACCAATATGCAGGTGGTCCCCTGCAAATCTGATGGTACTCAAACAAATGTAGGTAAAACGTCTAATAGGGGTACTCCCTTTAGAATTATACTACAATATAGCCAACAGCACAAAAAGATTGAGTCCATCATTAGCAAACACTGGCCTTTAGTACTGTGTGACCCGGTCATCGGTGGTACTCTGCCGATCTGCCCATCCATTACCTACAGCAGAGGCCGCTCTATGAGAGATGAACTTATCAAGACCAGCCCAGAAGTGATAGAGTCCACAGACTGGCTGAAAACCCACAGTGGATTCTATAACTGTAAAGTATGTAAGGCATGCAAACAAGGCACCAACATGAGATTTTATACTTCGCCATTTGATCACCAAAAACACAAAATAAAACAACTTTTGACCTGCAAAACAGAGTTTGCAGTATATGTGTTATCTTGCCCTTGTAAACTTATGTACGTGGGAAGTACCAAACTCCCAGTACATAAACGTATTTTACAACACCTTAGGGCCATAACTAACCAAGATAACACATATCCGGTGGCCAGGCATTTTAAGACCATGCATAATTCCAACAGCCGGGAACTTAGTTTCTTTGTCATCGACTCAGTACCGGCTAGCAGAAGGGGTGGGAATCGCGAGGAAAAATTGTGTCAATTGGAAACGACATATATCCTCGAGCTGAATACCAAACAGCCCACGGGTCTTAATATGACTGAGGATCTGTCAACATGCCTATAAACATATTTCATCTGAATACTTCTAAGTTGAATATCCAAATGGCTGTTTTTAGCTGTTTTTAATTGTTTTATGCATTGAAAACCACCCGAACCCCAACAAAGTGCTTTACATTTTGTGTCTATGTATCCATGCAAATCTAATACCCATGATATAACTTGGCTGCACAGCAATGTATGCTATTTCATCCTATTTATTACTCACATTTTATCAATATTTAATCTGATTTGATATTTGGAATATAATTTTGATACCTGCATTTTAAGCTATTTATTCAAACAAACAGCATACATCACAATATATATAAATAGTGTATATAATTATATATGCAACAGATATTTGTGAGCAGCTTCTCGACGAAACAATGAGCACAACTAACTACATGAGGTTTTTTACTATTAGGATACATATGGCACAATAGGGGCAGATTATGAACCAAGGTTGGTGGGTTCCCTCCTGTTCAACTTATTAGTTGGTTGCATCCACAGTTCTAGCCATGAAATTGAAACTGTTAATTATGTCTCTTCTGATTTGTTTTATTGGGGCTCCATATGTCTATAATTAGACACAATTTTCTCCTGTACAATCTCATTATTTTTAAGTCTTGTAACATAGTGCATTTTCTATCATGGTAAGGTATTTACACCGTTAGTTTTAAATCTGTTACACTTGTGCTTCGCACGTTTGAAACTATCACAATTTGGTATTTATACTATGACACATGTGATTAACAATGCACGTTACATGCAACCAATTTTGGGCTCAAAATTGTGAAGACTCCTGTTTAACATCGCAGCGCACTTTAGATATTTTAATCCTGTCTATTTTGCACTTGCACAAGCACTTTTCTGACAAGGCGATTCAAAGTTTTTTACCTTGTTTTACATCACTGCTGCACTTTATAACATTCTCTTTTTAAACTTGGGTTGTTTATGTACCTCTGTTACTGACATAATGTACTTTGACTGCAATGTATTTAAAGTCACTGTTTTATTGAAAAACTTTTCTATGTCTATGGTACTGTGCTGATGTCAACAATCCTAACCAGCATTTAAACCCATGTGATTGATTACACTGTGTCATGTGATCAAGGTCCGAGGAGGGACCGAAACGCGTCGTGACGCTTGAGCACCGAAAATAAACTATTGCACAAATCTGAGGACCGTGTCTATATCTTCATTCTCCACGAGGACTGTGGTTTTTGTTAACTTGGATATGGAACCTGCACAAATATATATTTATATATATATATATATATATATATATATATATATATATATATATATATATATATATATATATATATATATATATATATATATTTATATCCACACTGGTTTCGAAAACAATGCTACAGTCTCAATCCCGCCGCGGCACCACCAAGAAACAGGAGACCCAGATTTCCGTGAGCAATTATTTATTTTCTGCAACGGACAGCATAACGTTTCGGCCTCCCAGAGGCCTTGGTCATATGGCGCCATAGAGGGCGGCGGCAGAAATTTAAAGTGCAAGTGCAAATGAAATAACCAATTACAAAGGGTGTCAGTTTAAAGCACAAGGAACATAGTAAACATACTACACATTTTCCCTTGATTTTCTATGTGCTTCTTAAACAGAAAAAAGAGTATTGGGATCAATCCCTATAGGCTTGCTATTGCACATAAATCGACATGATGGATTGGGTCACATAACACTAATAATCTGGTGCGCGCTGACCTCGTGGTTAAACACAGTTTTGGGATAAATCCCTAACCATAACATTTCCTATATCCAAATAATATAAATCAATAAACATAACGTTTTTGAAACCTGACTCAGGATCACAATTGTTAGTATTGATAAATAATCCGTGCATTATTGTACACGTCATCATAGAATAAATAGGTGTTTTACCATAAATAATTATATATATAAAAATCACATAAAAATGCTTGGCATGTGTTAAAAAATAACCTAAAATCCAATTTTCTATATACATGAAGAATGAATAAACATCAATACTGTAACATCAATTGATTCACCAATGCATATATATTATATCTATGTGCAAATACGCAAATTTATATCCTGTATCATGACACCCCCATGAATGAATGAGTAAAGAAAATTATAAAGTGCTTGATAATGTGTGCAATGGGTGGTAAGGATATGTGATCAATGAAAATCATCACTTTTAGAAGAAACACACCAACCAATACCTATTGCATTTTTTTTTTAAAAAACGTTTTTTTGTTTTCTATTAAAAAGAAAAAATGTTGTTGACATTTATTTGTGTTACGTGGATGAGATGTTATTCAGACTGGTCCCAGTCTGACAGCCTAACACAACTGATGGCAAATTACACAGAACAATTGGATAGCTTAAACACAGGTAAGAGTACAAACTTACACCAACCAGTTGGTATTACAGTGGGTTGTATCCGTTTAGCGTGTAAGCTGATTTTTACAGGATAGTATTACAAACACAGGCTACCTAACATTTGAATACCTACATGGCAAGGTTTGGAGATAGTATTTGCCTCAGAGACAGGTGTAAAAGTCTTCCGAAGCATTAAGCCCCTGTGGTGCCTTACTGTCCAACATCAGAATATACCTAGTTTCTAATTTTCTGAGTGCTGCGTCCCTATCGCCTCCTCTTCTAAGAGGTGCTACTGAATCTATGGCATAGTACTTCAACAGAGTACTGTTGCTGTTATGATACTCCTTGTAGTGTCTAGCCACTGGATATGCAGAGTCGTTAGAATTAATAGCCCTCAGGTGTTGGAGGACCCGTTTGTGAACTTGCAGCTTAGAGCTGCCCACATATCTCAAGCCACATGGGCACTCCAACACGTATGCTGCAAATTCACTCTTGCAGGTTAGTTTTTTGTTTATCTTGCATGGGACCGCTGAGAAAGGGGTAAGGTATTCTGTTCTATTTACCCCATGGGAACATGCCTTGCATGTAGAGCATTTTCTAAACCCTCTACTGCCAGCCAGCCAATCTTTAGGTGTTTCTAATTCTGGGCTAGATTTCACCAAAGCATCCTGTAAGGAGTAGGCCCTTCTGTAAGTGATAGCTGGTTTTCTTGGCATGGATTCACCGATGACTGAATCACATCTCACTAGATCCCAGTATTTGTTAACTATCTTTCTGAGTGCCCCATGCTGGCTATTGAACGACCATATTAATCTGATAGGTTGCTGCATAGGCATGACAGTTGGAGCTTGGGATTTCTTGTGAAGTAAAGCTATTTCACGGGGAAGAGCATTGGCTTTGCGTATTGCAGCCGCCACTATGTTCTCACTATATCCTCGGGCCAGAAACCTAAGTTTACTGGCCTGCCGTGCTGCACTGCATTGAGACTCAGTACTGCAAACCCTTCTAATCCTGAGCATCTCCCCATAAGGGATGCTCCTGATTAAATGCGGCGGATGGTGTCTCTGGGCGTGCAGTACTGTGTTCCCCGCCGTGGGCTTCCTGAACAACGCTGTTTCCAGATGGCCATTGATGATCTCAATTGAAACATCCAGGAAAGTTGCGTGATGTGCACTGATGTTGGAAGTGAATGCCAAGTTGTAGTTATTGATGTTTAACTGGGTAATAAAGTGCTCTGCCTGTGTGAGTGTACCATGCCAGATCATAAAAACATCGTCGATGTATCTATACCACCGAACGATGTGGTCCCTGCAAATAGCCGAGTGTTCGCCAAAGAGGACCTGTCTCTCCCAGTATCCCATATGAATACAGGCATAACTGGGAGAGAAACAGGCCCCCATGGCTACTCCCCTGACCTGTTGGTAATGTTGTTTATTAAACATGAAGAAGTTATTATTCAGGCAGAAGCTCATCATAGACAGTAACATCTTGTTATGTTCTACAAATTCAATCGATCGTTGACCCAAGTAGTATGCAGCAGCCCTCAACCCATCCACATGTACAATACTCGTATATAACGCCGTAACATCAAGAGTAATTAACAAAAATTGTGGATCCCATAGTAGCTCACTGATTTTCCTCAAGAAATCACTGGATTCCTGGATGTAAGAGGGCAACCCACACACAAATTCCTGTAGGAACGAATCCACATAAACAGTAGTTTTTTCCAACAGTCCCCCACATGCCGAGATGATGGGTCTGCCAGGGGGTTTATTTGAGTTTTTGTGGACCTTCGGAATCAGATATAGGACGGGCATGATGGGATGCTCATTTTTAAGATATTTCAGTTCGTCCATGCTAATGAGGCCCGATGATCTCCACCCCATCAACAATGAATAGAAAGTTAGTTGGGACTTCTTAACTACTTCCACATCACAATGTCTGTAGCATGAGGCGTCATTCAATTGTAGTAACGCCTCCTCCAAATAGAGATCTCTTGCCCATAGGACGATGTTGCCCCCCTTATCTGATTGACATACGATGACATTCCCACATTTCTGTACTTTGGCAACCAAATCAGTATATTTGCGGTTGTGCCTGTGTTTGTACTTATTGTTCTTAAGTGTTTGCTCATATAGGCCCTTAATGTCCTTGACAGCTGCCTCTTGAAAAATGTCTATATTGTCATGCAACATATGTGGTGTGTATGTTGAGCGTATCTTAAAGTTCGTGAGGCCACCAGTGGCCGCAGAAAGCTGGGTGCTGGAGCGCTGTGATAAAGATTGTTCTAGTCGTAGTCCCTCCAGATCTTGTAGCAATGGCTTATCATTAGCTATGAGGGCTGGACTACTGATGTTTTTGTCAGTTCTCACTTCCGCCTTGCGAGATTTGTTGTTTGCAAAATGCTTTCTGAGTTTAAGCTTTCGCGTAAATTTGAACAAATCGATGCGTGTATCAGCATAATTGAAGTTCCTGGGGGGGCAGAATGACAGCCCCAAAGAAAGAGTCTTCAATTCCAAAGGCGTTAGTGTCATGGAAGTGAGATTAATCACAGAGAAATTTGCATCATCATGCACTCCTACTGCTGTTTCTTTTTGTTCCACTGTTTTTTGTAAGTCTTGCGTTTTGGTATTGCGCCTTGCGTTTGCTTTGCGACGCTCTCTCCGTTTTGTGTTGGGGCTTTTTTGGCAGTTTGAGGATCCACCCTGGGCCGTAGTGTGTCGCGCCTGTCCTAGGGAGATATATATTTGATCTGTGAACAAGGGCGGACGCCCGAAACGCGTAAGATCTGGTGGCCTTGAACGCATAATAAATCGTTTTAGCCCATAACGGACGCTGGAGTGGCGTGGCTTTCTTTCTTGGCTCTGCTGTGGCGACTGCTGCGCTGGTTTGAGGAGGGAGCTGCATCTGCGCATATATATATATATATATATATATATATATATATATATATATATATATATATATATATATATATATATATGAAACAATCTCAGCTATCTCTCGCCTGGAGCCCAATTCCGGATACCAAACGGCGCAGAAGAAGAGAGGAGACCCAGGTGCAGGTGAGCAGTGGTTTATTCAATCATTACGAAGGCGCACCTCAGCATATATATATATATATATATATATATATATATATATATATGGAGCGCAACTTTTCCTGAGGGTATCAGAGTGCTTTACAGAACATGCACATCAACATTTGCAGACAATATACAAGCAAAATAATTAAAGCCTTGAGAATGCATGGTAATAATATGTAAACGAAAGTGGAGCAGAAAGGTGATAATGTTTGGAGGTAGCGATGATAGGTTATTTCAAGAGTTGGGGAGTGCATAGTTATATTCAGGGGTAGAGTTGTTCAGGCTCTTTGCTGGTTAGTAGGAAACGTTAATCTAGGAAGTCAGTTGCTTTATGAGGTTGGGTTCAGGTATTTTAATAAAAGAAGTAATTTACGTTTTTTTCTAAAGTGTGGGAATGATTTATTGTCACCTAGATCCTGAGGCAGGTCATTTCAAATTCTAGGCTCATTCCCGGAAAAGGCGCAGGTGAGAGATTTTTTTTATTTTTATGTGGGCAGATTTAGGAGTAGAGTCTTTGAGCTTCGCAAGGGCCTCTTAGGTCCAACTTTTGATTGTTTGTGAGGTAGGTTGCCTTTTCAGTGTAAAGAGCTTTTGGGGTATGCTGGCCATTTTGAATATACTTTAACCCTGGGTGGCCAACTACGCTACGCTCACGAAGTTTGTGTAGTTCGTGCTACTTCGCACTACGCGAATTGCATGTAGCACAGTGCAAAATCGCGTAGCGTAGCTGGCATTTTTTGCTCGCTCGCTGTCCTCAACATCAAGTTGGCCACCGCGAGCGAGCAAAAAGACATCCCGGCGAGACTTTTTCCTCATTCGCGATCAGCAACATCAAGTTGGCGATCGTGAGCGTGGAAAATAAACCTCCCGGTGAAATTCTCAACGCGGAGAGGTCAGGTTTCTCATTCCGAGTGGTCACGTATGCTCGTGACCGCTCGCGATGAGAAAGTACCAGTCCACGTTGAAAAAGCTGCCGCTCGAGTAAAAATCTACTCGAGCGGCAGAAAACGACAGCTCGCACTGTGCGAGATGCTTTTTTCAATGATTGTACAGTGCGGACAAACATCCGGCACTGTGCAATCATCGCGAACAGCGCACTACGCATTTCGCGTAGCGCTACGCGTATCTCGCATAGTGCGAAGTGCGAAGGTCAAAGAAGTATTAAGAGAGCTCCCTTACTCAAATTGAAATATACACAAAAAATCCAGAAAGTTAAAAAAATGGTATGTGGTTCGGTATCAATACTTATTTTTCAAATAAGTGGTTCGCGAGTTGTGACTAGCAAATGTAAAAAATAAATAAAAAAGAGTATAGCGTGTGAGTTTGCCTCTTGCATCTAAATACGCAATTCTGAACAAGAAAAGTACCAAAATATATGTTAAAAGACATGCAGCTACCCAATCTTAACGTACTTTAATAAAAAGGGCACACCTGTAAACCGGTGCTGACTGCTGGGAGGATTTACGACTGCGCAGTGGTCGAAGTGGGCTGGATCGGCAGGGCACAGCGTCCCCCTACTTCTTTAATTTCATAGAGTCCAATCCTCTACTTTCTTATTTTAAACATGCCGCCCAGACGGCAGAAATCACCAAGGCCGCTAGTTAAGGCTCGGCTTTTGGGGACAGGCAAAACGGACAGAGAAGGAAAAGGTTTCCTTTGTGCCCAGAGAAGACAAGGACAGTGCCCAGTTCTCTTGCCCCGCACCCCTCTTTGTTCCCCCTCTTCCCTCTCTTTCTTGTCTCGCTCCACTTCATTTAGTGAAAACCGAGACTTCAAGAAACAGGTATTACCCTCTCTTTCCTCCTTTCGTTTACTTGCTCCCCTGTGCAATGGATCCAAAAAAGAAAAACACTTTTGCTGGAAACGTCGTCTTTTTCTGACATTTTTAAGTGCAGCCTCAGGGTTGAGAGAAATAAAACATTCAAAATATGAAAAAGAACTAACTAACTAAAGCAAGACAGAGTGGTTGCAAGTGGCCAGATTGATTTATTCACACCTAAACACATTAGCGCCACTTTATAGTGTTTGCCAGTGAAGCACTACTTTTATTTTCTCTTCGTTCTTTGAACAACATTGTTTTCCCTGGGTGGGAAATTGCACTATTCCTGGAGGTACTGAAATACCTGCTTGATGGGTGAATTGGAAAACAAAATGCATACTGCGCTCTGTATTCACAAATGTGGTCTTTTTTAACCATACTGCATACGTTTTGTAGGGATATAAGCAATGTGCATTGAAACGGGTCCCTTCTGGGCCCTGTAGTCATGTCCTTATCTTTTCAGGCAAAAGCGCTCACTAATGTCAGAATAATGAGTTTAAAAAGAAAAAGGTAACCATGTTGTTCTTGCTTACATTTCACATGCTTTACTTAATCTTGCATTCCCTATGAGTGTTTGCTTTTTCTAGGATGCTGTTTTTTTTTTTTAGGCAACATATTGCTCTTGTCTAGTGCATATTTTGAATTGAGTCACATCCAGGTGTTTATATCAGGTCAGTACAGTGCAAGTTTCTCTCAGTGGGCAGTATGGTGTTCAGTGGGGGAGAGGATGTGGCACTATTGTCAGCCCTTCTGAAATTGGAACTGGGGATCCAGGTTCAGCCTTCATGACCAGTCCACCAGACCACTCCCTCTGAGGGAGCACATTCCCATGCTAGACCTTAGAAGGCCCCACAAGATCTTAAAAGCCCTGGGGTCTTAGCACCAGCAAGTGGACCCTAGCAGGGGCAAGTGTGGGTTAAACTTGATGCCTGTCCGCCAAAATTCATTCTGAAGTTTATCTCCAGTCTTGCGGGCAGGCCTATGAAGCAGCACACCATAGAGTGACAGAGACTGTCAGTGAGGTCACAGGACCCTTGAGCAGGGTGGCTCCAGGGCAGTGTGACCTCTAACATCGGTGGGGCAGAGGGGCCGGGTAAGGGGGGATTTCGAGAGACAATGCAGAGGAAAAATTAAATAAAGAATTAATTTTCCCTTTGCACCGTCCCTCGAAATCCACCCTTACTCAGCCCCACCACTGTTACCTGCGTGGACTGCGGCTGGCGCTGACTTCAGGTGGGGTTGTCATGTTTGCAAGTATAATATGGTTTTAAAAGCACTTACAGCAGCGTTCTGGATGTTCAGTAGCTTGAGGTTGAGGTTTTTGTTTATTCCGGCATAAAGTATGTTGCCGTAGTCGAGTCTGCTGGTGACCAGGGCATGTGTGATGGTCTTTCTGTGTTTGAGGGGGATCCATTTGAAGGTCTTATGTAGGAGGCGGAGGGTGTGGAAGCAGCAGCCCGAGCCTGAGTTGATCTGGCGGTCCATTTTGAGCTCGGAGTCCAGAATGATTCCCAGGTGACGTGCGTGGTACCTGGGGGTAACCGGATTTCCAAGTGCAGAGGGCCACTAGGTGTCGTTCCAGGCGTCTGGGTTTGGGCCCATGATGAGTACTTCTGTCTTGTTTGGGTTTAGTTGTAGGCAGCTGTTCTTCATCCATTTGGCTACTGCTTTCATGCATTCTCGAAAGTTGTTTCTGGTGGTAGGTTTGTTGGATAGGGAGAGGATGAGTTGGGTGTCATCTGCGTATGACACAATGTTGAGTCCGTAGGTTCTGACAATAGGGGCAAGCTGAGCCATGTAGACGTTGAACAGCATAGGGCTGAGGAAGAACCCCTGAGGGACTCCGCAGGTGGTTGGTAGAGGGTCTGAGAGGAAAAGGGGGAGTCTGACCAGCTATGTTTTGCCGGAGAGGAAGGAGCTGATCCAATCAACGGCCTTGACCTGGATTCCTGCGTTGTGAAGTCTCCGTATTAGGGTGCGGTTGGAGAATGTGTCGAATGCCGCTGAGAAGTCAAACAGGATGAGGGCTACTGTTTCTCCTTTGTCCAGTAGGGTGCGGATGTCGTCTGTTGCGGCGAGGAGGGCGGTTTCCGTACCGTGTTTTTTCTTGAAGCCAGATTGGAGGAGTCAAAGATGTTGTGCTCTTCGATAAATGTAGCGAGTTGGCTGTTGATGGCTTTCTCTATTACTTTCGCAGGGAACGGGAGCAGGGAGATGGGTCTGTAGTTTTTGAGGTTGGTGGGATCTGCCAAGGGTTTCTTCAGGAGGGGGTTGACCTCGGTGTGTTTCCAGTCATCGGGGAACGAGGCGGACCCCAGGGAGCGGTTAATAGTGTGACAGAACATGGGTGTGATCATGTCGGCGGCTCTGTTGAAGATGTGTTGGGGACAGGGGTCCGTGGGGCCCAGGAATGTGGATTGACTTCATTATCTTCAGTGTGTCTTCGGTGGTGAGGGCTGTCCAGCTGTCAATTGCTGGCTTCAGGGTGTCGGGGTGGTCGGTGGGGGTTCCGTGTGAGAGCTGTCTTTGTCAAAGTTGTTGTGGATGCTTTTGATTTTCTGGTAAAAGAAGGTGCTGTGTTTATCGCAGGGGTCTTGTGAGGGAGGGATGTCAATCGACTCGCCGGTGGGTTGGGCGAACTCATTGATGATGTTGAAGAGTTCTTTGCTGTTGTGTGCGTGGGTGGAGATTCTGTCTTCAATCGCTTTTTTCCTCATTTTTCTAATGAGCTGGTGGTGGGCGTTGTTAGGAGCTCTGAAGTTGTGAGATTTTGTGGATTTGGTGTTCCTCCAGGCCTTTTCGAAGCAACTGCAGGTGCGTATGGACTCTCGAAGTTCGCTGGTGAACCATCTGGCTTTCTTGGCGAGGGTGTTGTTGTTTTTCTTGATGGGGATAATGGTGTTGGCACTGTCGGGGATCCATCTGTGCACTGTTCGGGCTGCGGTGTTGGCATTGGTGTTTTCCGCGATGGTTGGGGTGGATTTGCTGAGTGATGAGGTTAGCTGGTCACCAGTGTTTCTGGTCCAGTTTCTTCGTCGGAGCAGGTGCTGTTGTCTGTGGATCTTGGATGTTCTGAAGGTGCACTGGACGCTCGATGGTCTGTCCATGGGAGTTCGGTAATGTAGCTGAAGGTGATGGAGTTTCCTGTTGTGAAGAGGGGTCGAGGGTGTGTCCTGCTGAGTGCATGGGTTCGGTCATGATTTGGCGGAGTCCAATGTTGTGGAGGTTGTCCAGGAGGGATGTAGTGCTGGGGTCCAGTTAGTTGTTGATGTGTAAGTTGAGGTCTCCCAGCAGGGTGTAGTTGGTGGATGCAATCGCATGCAATGAGATGATGTCCGTGATGGAGTTGGTGAACGGTCTGTGGGGTCCAGGGGGTCGGTAGGTGAGGGTTTCCCGCAGGGTGGTGGTAGGGTTGGTCTGTATCTTGAGGTGTAGATGTTCCATCATGTCTGTGGGCTTGTTGGGGAGGGTTCTCATAGCTTGATTTCCTTGGAGAGGCCACTCCCTCCGAGTACACAAGCCTCCTTAGGGAGGCAGGCCTCTACTACTCACAGCTTGAGCTTCCTGCGCTGCTCTTCTTGGAGAGGCCACTCCCTCTTGGCACCAAAGCCTCCTTAGGGAGGCAGGCCTCTACTACTCACAGCGTGTGTGCTCTGTGCGCTGCTCTTCTTGGAGAGGCCACTCCCTCTTGGCACCCAAGCCTCCTTAGGGCGGCAGGCCTCTACTACTCACAGCTTGAGCTTCCTGCGCTGCTCTTCTTGGAGAGGCCACTCCCTCTTGGCACCCAAGCCTCCTTAGGGCGGCAGGCCTCTACTACTCACAGCTTGAGCTTCCTGCGCTGCTCTTCTTGGAGAGGCCACTCCCTCTTGGCACCCAAGCCTCCTTAGGGTGGCAGGTCTCTACTCCTCACAGCGAGTGCTCTCTGCGCTGATCTTCTTGGAGAGGCCACTCCCTCCTTAGGAAGGCAGGCCTCTACTGCTCACAGCGTGTGCTCTGTGCGCTGCTCTTCCTGGAGAGGCCACTCCCTCCGAGCACTCAAGCCTCCTTATGGAGGCAGGCCTCTACTGCTCACAGCGTGTGCTCTGTGCGCTGCTCTTCTTGGAGAGGCCACTCCCTCCTTAGGGCGGCAGGCCTCTACTGCTCACAGCGTGTGCTCTGTGCGCTGCTCTTCTTGGAGAGGCCACTCCCTCCAAGCACTCAAGCCTCCTTAGGGAGGCAGGCCTCTACTGCTCACAGCGTGTGCTCTCTGTGCTGATCTTCTTGGAGAGGCCACTCCCTCCGAGCACTCAAGCCTCCTTAGGGAGGCAGGCCTCTACTGCTCACAGCGTGTGCTCTGTGCGCTGCTCTTCTTGGAGAGGCCACTCCCTCCTTAGGGCGGCAGGCCTCTACTGCTCACAGCGTGTGCTCTGTGCGCTGCTCTTCTTGGAGAGGCCACTCCCTCCTTAGGGCGGCAGGCCTCTACTGCTCACAGCGTGTGCTCTGTGCGCTGCTCTTCTTGGAGAGGCCACTCCCTCTGAGCACTCAAGCCTCCTTAGGGAGGCAGGCCTCTACTGCTCACAGCGTG
Organism: Lissotriton vulgaris; assembly: GCF_964263255.1. Classification (NCBI taxonomy): domain Eukaryota; kingdom Metazoa; phylum Chordata; class Amphibia; order Caudata; family Salamandridae; genus Lissotriton; species Lissotriton vulgaris. The sequence continues at coordinate 37,910,790 of NC_141697.1, forward strand.
TGCTCTGTGCACTGCTCTTCTTGGAGAGGCCACTCCCTCCTTAGGGCGGCAGGCCTCTACTGCTCACAGCGTGTGCTCTGTGCGCTGCTCTTCTTGGAGAGGCCACTCCCTCCTTAGGGCGGCAGGCCTCTTCTGCTCACAGCGTGTGCTCTGTGCGCTGCTCTTCTTGGAGAGGCCACTCCCTCCGAGCACTCAAGCCTCCTTAGGGAGGCAGGCCTCTACTGCTCACAGCGTGTGCTCTGTGCGCTGCTCTTCTTGGAGAGGCCACTCCCTCCGAGCACTCAAGCCTCCTTAGGGAGGAAGGCCTCTACTGCTCACAGCATGTGCTCTGTGCGCTGCTCTTCTTGGAGAGGCCACTCCCTCCTTAGGGCGGCATGCCTCTACTCCTCACAGCGTGTGCTCTGTGCGCTGCTCTTCTTGGAGAGGCCACTCCCTCCTTAGGGCGGCAGGCCTCTACTGCTCACAGCGTGTGCTCTGTGCGCTGCTCTTCTTGGAGAGGCCACTCACTCCGAGCACTCAAGCCTCCTTAGGGAGGCAGGTCTCTACTGCTCACAGTGTGTGCTCTGTGCGCTGCTCTTCTTGGAGAGGCCACTCCCTCCTTAGGGCGGCAGGCCTCTACTGCTCACAGCGTGTGCTCTGTGCCCTGCTCTTCTTGGAGAGGCCACTCCCTCCGAGCACTCAAGCCTCCTTAGGGAGGCAGGCCTCTACTGCTCACAGTGTGTGCTCTGTGCGCTGCTCTTCTTGGAGAGGCCACTCCCTCCTTAGGGCGGCAGGGCTCTACTGCTCACAGCGTGTGCTCTGTGCGCTGCTCTTCTTGGAGAGGCCACTCCCTCCTTAGGGCGGCAGGCCTCTTCTGCTCACAGCGTGTGCTCTGTGCGCTGCTCTTCTTGGAGAGGCCACTCCCTCTGAGCACTCAAGCCTCCTTAGGGAGGCAGGCCTCTACTGCTCACAGCGTGTGCTCTGTGCGCTGCTCTTCTTGGAGAGGCCACTCCCTCCTTAGGGCGGCAGGCCTCTACTCCTCACAGGTGTGCTCTGTGCGCTGCTCTTCTTGGAGAGGCCACTCCCTCCTTAGGGCGGCCGGCCTCTACTGCTCACAGCGTGTGCTCTGTGTGCTGCTCTTCTTGGAGAGGCCACTCCCTCCGAGCACTCAAGCCTCCTTAGGGAGGCAGGCCTCTACTGCTCACAGCGTGTGCTCTGTGCGCTGCTCTTCTTGGAGAGGCCACTCCCTCCTTAGGGCGGCAGGCCTCTACTGCTCACAGCGTGTGCTCTGTGCGCTGCTCTTCTTGGAGAGGCCACTCCCTCCTTATGGCGGCAGGCCTCTACTACTCACAGCGTGTGCTCTCTGCACTGCTCTCCTTGGAGAGGCCACTCCCTCCAGACACCCACGCCCACTTAGGTGGGCGAGACATTACTACAGACAGGCTGTGCTCTCTCTGCAGCTCTTGGCAGAGACTTCACTCCCTCCAGATACTCACGCCTCTTTATGTATCAACGGGTCTATTACATACAGTCAGGCATGTTAGTAATATTTTACCTTCCCTTTAAAACACCTAAAGGTTCACTTAAAAGTAGGCGTGGCCAGCACCGGTAATAGCGGTGGGGGGGTGGAGTGGAGGGAGTCGACAGGCAACGGGATAGGTAAAATTAAATAATTAAACCACTTACCTTGCGCTTGCCGCATCGCCGACTCAGGATTGCGACGAGGCAAGGTAAGTAGTTTAATTGAATTTTTATTTAATTTTACCTATCCCATCGTCTGTCAACTTCCCCCATTCTGCCTCGCCCCGCCCCACTACTCTTACCTGTGCCAGCCACACCTGCTTAAAAGAACAAAGGTTAAAGTGATGTTATAGTTAGGAGTGGTAATAAACTGCTACTTTACTTTAAAGAAAAAACTAAAAATTCACTGAAAAAAGACAAAGGTTAAACCAACTTTATAGTTAGGTCTGGTAATAAAATCTTATTGCTTAACTGACATTTTCACCTATCTATAACCTAATTTTAGCATCTGTTTGTATAGTGAATTTGTATTTGTTTTTTAATGTACTATTAGAGTGTATTACCAAACCTAACTATAATGTTATAAAGTCGCGTAACCATTTGGACGTCACTTAAACATTTTTTTTAGAGTATTTATTTTTATATGTGTGTGTGTATACATATGTACATGTGGTGCATATATATATGTTTATATATATATATATATATATATGTATATATATATATATATATATACATATATATATACATATATATATATATATATGTATGTGTGTGTGTGTGTGTGTGTGTGCGTGTGTGTGTGTATGATATGTCAATTAGATAAACAGGTAACACCACCGGTTTAAAGGCGTACAAATGCTCTATTTCACGCTCTCACACATGAACAGTACATGTCCTCCTCCAGGGTCCTGTTCTGGGAAGGATGCGCAGATATCACAGTAAACATGTTCCCTTCTTCGCTGATCGACAAGAGCACAAAGCAGGCATCATTACTGATCCAGCCGGCTAGAACCTTGGCTGCATCTTGGTTTTTGCAGAGCCTCTGCTGTGTTTGCTCTTTTTAGGGCGCATCCACTTCCTGTTTGTGGAGTCCCCCCTTCCTGCCGGGCGGGGGGTTCCCCTTCAGACCCCAGACTGACGTCCCTTCTCTCAATATTGCCCTCACGCACGGCGGCGCAGACAGGGCCAGGCGCGTGCACGCAGGGTTCGACTCTCGCTGGGTGTCGGCGCGCGAGGCGCTGATGAACACATCCGAATGTTTTGACTTTAAACTCCATTTTAATTCCTTCCCGACACCACCCGCCCCCTTTGTCTTCCAGAGCGAGTGAATATTTTATCCACATACAACAGACAACATTGCTTAAATTAGAAGATAAAAGGCTTCACAGTTTCCCAGATTCTGCCATTAAAGAAAGATTTTTGCTTCCAATCACCTTGTAAATAGAAGGGTCTGAGCTCGTTGCGTCACCTTCCTTTAATGCACAGGTTCATGGTAAACACAATCAAGGAATCCCTCTGGAAGGGGCCGCTCTGGTGCTAATTTCTGACATTAGGAAGGGCGCCGCTTCTTTATTTTTGTTGAGTTTGTGTATTTTAATACTTTCCATGTGCGCAGCCCTGTGATCTAATTTAAATATTTTTGCAACTTAAAACGTATGGAATCTAGTTAAATGCATCATTTTTCCAACATTACAATTTTTTTTTTTAAAGTTGATTCCGCTTAATGTTAACTCAACTTTCACTGAGCTGCGACTCTGCTCTGACCTCACAGATCCCTGTCCCTCAAACTCCCAAAATGCACATTTACATAAATATGATATCGGTGCAATTTCCCAGTGTAGTGAACTTCACATTGTACTTTCTTAGCCTTTTTTATGGAATTATACAACATTCCTGTGGGCAAAACTACAGTGATAGGTCTTCCAGATTGTATCAGGTGTCGAACAGCTCCTCACAAGCAAGCCCTTCAACATATGAGGCCTTCACGAAGGACATTTTGGATATAAACAAATGTTTAATGCGCCAACGGCCCATTTACGCATGCACACAACTCGTGAAACGGTTTCTGGCGGGGGTAAAAATAGATTTTCCATTTTGGATTTCTCCACCGAGAGTGGGGAGACATCCGTGCCTCTAAACCCCGCTCCCACGCCAAGAGTGGGGGAGGGGTCTCATGAAGCGTGGCTTGCGTGAACGCTCACACGCGTGCAAGGGTGAGAGTCCACGGACTGCCACCCTGGGATTGGTCAGAAAGCATGGCACTTTCGGACATTGACTCGTGCGCATCACTCATGAGCACAACAGGTGCCACACGGAGCAACACCACACGAATGCACGTCTGTCTGTCTGTGTTTGTGCAGGAGCAGGCGCGTGCATGAGACATGCTGAATCCAGTCCGTGCCCTGCTTGCACTGGTGAAATGACCACACATGTGTGCATCTTCCACAGCTGGATCACTCCTGGGTACAACCCACGCCCCACGTCCACTCATCCACACATTTACTACATACATAACTAGGCATCAAATATGAGAAACACCCAATACACAAGAGAAGAATAACCATCCACGCCACGCCCTTCGAAAGAGGTGTGTTATATTAAAATACGTTTTTATTTGGTTTCAGATATAAAGTCATTTTTCAGTCTGGCCTATTTACAGCTTTAGCTGTCTGGGTAGTCTCATGTTTTCAAAAACATCCAAAATAAAGAATATACGTATATAAAAAAATACTTATACAAAAACATAGAGTGTCTTTGGTTCAACCTTTGTTTGATTGGCTGTTATTCACTTGCACCCACTGCAGCATAGGGGGGGGGCAACGGTTCAGCCCACTTCGACCATTGGCTATCTTGAAGTGTGAGTGATTGTAATTTTCTTGATCACATGTGCACATCTGCCTAAACACAGTTGTATGTCAGTGCCAAGGCTGTTGAGACAATATGTTTCTGAGCCAATGTGCTTTTCTTCCCATTCTTTATTCTTTTTCTGCATTTCTTGACTCGTCCTTGTATGTCGAAACTATGTCTTAAGGTTAAAATAATTCAAAGGCAAGAGCACATTTGCTGTATTCCAATATTAAATGTTCTGGTGGCGGGTGGTACAATTGAAAAGGTTTATGCATATCTGGCTGCTAGAAACCACGTGCACAGTTCTGTATCAAATCATATAAAATGTTTTTAAATGTAATATTTTTATTGCAAATTTATGAACACCAAATGTATGGATCGCATGCCTTAAATCTTCATTTTCTTTTTTTTTTGTGGCATATGCTTGCAATGTATTTTTTAACTAAGCATTGCTTCAGTTTGCCATGGCCTGGACTATTGCCTTTATCAATGCTTATTATATGCTGCTCTTGTTTTGTGTCGAACCTCACTGCAAAAATATTGTCTACGTTGTATGTGGATACTACCTGTAAAATGAAAACCTACTCCGTGAGTAATGCGCTGTAGAGTAACTGCCTTATTGGTGAAAACCTGATGCCATGTGGGGTCTAATAAAGAAACTGAGTCACTAAAAAGATTTTATAAAAACAACCTAAGCTTAGGGTTCACTTCTACATCAAAAATACTTTAAAAATGTGAAGTTTAAATGTAGGCAAACACAAGTGATAATGTGTTAAAGATCAAAAATAAATTAACGTGATAAAAGGTAAAAGCTTGACATAATGAAGCTTGCAACAAACTACTTGAAAGCAAACAAAACACAGCATGACACAAACATGAAAAGTAAATAAACATAAAACAATCACACACAAGCTTAACACTTTTTACAGACTCTATTACAACCATCATAACATATCAGATTTAAAATATGGCAAACAAAAAAACAACACAGACGAACACACTGTAAACAAAAAAACCTTAACCTACCTATACGCACACAGTGACACACGGCATAGGAACCAACATGGCATAATGTAACATTAACGCAAAAAACCGAGACGTTTTTATATTGCCCTGCAACACCATTAGACATCACATAACGTCATGAACACTTACAAGCGCACAGAAATATAATATATCGTTTAATTGAGGGACATTAATGTTGAATGGCTGACAGATATTTTAATATTGCTATATTTCAGACTTTCAATTGTTTTACAGTTTGTTTGTAGTAAACAGTTTTTTTTTTAATCTGAAAAGTTTAGAAACCACGTGAAAGTACATGCTTTCATAATAATATATTTATATGTAGCCGGAAAAGAACAAATGGATATTTTAAATAACTTTCACCAAACTATTTATTTGCATTATTTTCTGACCAAAGAGATCGCTTTGTTCAGGTGTGAGAGGAACGTGTCTTTGAAACATACCACGTAGGTGCATACAACGAAATATCTGATCATTTCTACTGGGCCTGGGATTTGTAGGGAAACATGATCTGTCCATCTGTCTGTCCGTGCTTTGCAAAGACTGCCAGGAAGGTGAGGGCGCACGGATGGATGGATGGATACACAGAGCGCAGGGGGGGGGGGGGCATGGCCCACCGTGTCCGCGCACGCACTCACGCACGCACGCGCGCCCGCGCTGCCGCCGCCACCATGCCTCAAGCGGCTATTTTTGCAGCTCCTCGTAAGTGGTTTGCTGGTGCGCAGCGCTCAGGCGCTGTCAGGAGCTGCCGTGGGCTCCTCTGACTCAGGGATGGGCTGCATAATGCATGAGCGCGCGCCCCTGGCAGCGCCGGGCGCATCCATCCATCCATCCATCAGTGGCCAGCGTGTCCGGCGCTGCAGCCCGCGCGGGCCGGGGCTTTGGGCAGAGCAAGGGCCGGCATTCACGGCGACCAGGCAGGTAGCAATAAGAAACAGGAGGGGGCTGCCCCCAGGCTGCTAATGAGCCGCCGCAACCTGCGCCCCGCCCTCCCCCTCCACGCCTTCTTTTTGGTTGTGTTTTTTTCCCCCCTTTTCTTCCAAATATCACTCAAAAATTGTAGCCATAGGGAGGTTTTGCCAAACAAAGGTTGAGTTGCATAAAATAGCAGTGTCAATATTTGCACATTTTTGGCTGGCAGAAATCCCGCTCCGCGGAGAAGCCCTTGAAAAGGGAGCAGGCATTTGATACGTGATTGCGCGCATTTACCCATGTAATTGAAATAATGAGCCGTGATTGCTTTGAGCTAATACTCGCATGGTACTGGCCTTTTTGTTTAATCCAGCCATCAGCTGTCAAGAAGCTCGCAGGAGCATTGGGGGAAGATGCGCCAGGGATATCATTTGCATCACCTCACTATGTAATTTGCTTGTTTTTTTCCTTTTTTGTGCGGGGCTGATCCAGGCGTCGGATCCCATACAAATCTCCCTGGAGCATAGGCGCGCTGGTGTTGTTGTGAAAGGAGCCGAAAGAAAGGCAGCGTACACGCCTGCTCCCGCTAACTTCCTATGCCGAGGATCACAAACAGAATGAAAGCTGAGGCATTCTTTCCATGCCTGGGTCCTATCACTGCTTGAAAAACATTTATTTTTGTGTTTTTCCCTTTTTAGACGTGCTGTCTCTGTGATTTGCAGAAAGAAAGACGTATGCGAGGGCATTAATAGATATATGTATATTCTCTGGCTCATTATGCCATCTGACAAGATATATTTGTGGCGACGAGGAATCAACCATTAATTCCCTAAGCGGCACCTATTGTATTAAAAGCAGATGTCTACGACTGTTCACCCAGAACAAGAAAACAGGCAAAAACAATAAGGCTGATGACTCATAATTTTGATCGTCTCGCTTAATAAGGAGGTGGGAAAAATGTTTTCCAAATATTGTATCTCGGCTGTTGTCTATATGTGATTATACTGTTTATGCAAGCAACACAAAGAAATGTGTACACAGTCAACATCTGGCTACCGAGACTTCTCTTGAGAGATGTGAAGATGGCGCGTCTCGGGCTCGGCGGCGTGGAATTACCACTTGTGTTTTAAGCACATATGGGACGCACTGTGCTCTGCTAAATGTCTCAGGCAAGCCACTTAGGAATAACATATTTCTGCATCTGGTGTGTTAAGCATGATTGGCAGGCTGCAACATATCTTGCTGCTTGTGACGCGCTTTGATTGCGCGTGGTAGTGCTGGGGTCATGGAGACGTTTTGAGGTTGTGTTAATTTGGGAGGCAGGGAGCCTCTAAGAAGCTGCGTCTGAGTACAAATAGCTTTCTCACAAAAAAATCTGATTTCTTTGTTTGAATCCCATCTGTATGAAGAACCCGATAATATTCAATCCTCTTCATAGGTCTACAGGAACTACATTAAAATAATAGCAACCACGAACTGTGTACTGTGAAATGGGGAAAAACTGGGTAGGGCTCAAATTGTTCGTGAAGAGAAACCTTGTGAGTGTTGTTGAAAACATGTAGTTTTAATTTATAGTATTGTGTAAAAATGCATGTCTCTAACATTCAGAGAAATTAAACATCTGAAGCCCCCAGTGTACCGCAAGACACCAGGACATCACCTGAGCAGTTATGAAGACGTGCAAAAATGTAAAAACACACTAATATACCTTCTCCACCCCTGGGGTTACAATAAAGTGCAACACAACTCCACGCACCAGGCTTTCCCGGTTGGTCCAGGACAGATCTGAAGAAACATCTCTTCAAATAACATCAAGTCAACATGTTCAGACCACCATGAAGGTCATCTCGCCAATCCTAAAAGACCACCCTGCATCTAGGTAGAAGTCGGATCCCTTACACGCCTCAGCACCCTGGTACCTCAGTGTTCAGGGGTCTGTTGTACCAAGCTCGGTTGGTCTGATATTAACCCCCACACATACAAACATTGTTGAGAGCCTTGCAGAGAAGTTTGCCTTCTCTTCTGACCTATCTAAGACACGGTCGAGTTAGCGTTTGTTTTGATTTATTTATATATTTATATAGCGCGCTACTACCCAAGGGCGTCTAGGCGCTTTCAGCTCAACACTGAGACCGAGCAACCACTTGGTTGTTTACAAGAGGTTATTGGATATAAAGCAAGGTTTTAAGTCTCTTCCTAATGGAGAGTAGGAGGGGAGTTTTTTTAAAAAACTCTATTGGCATCTCATTCCACCATCTGGATTTGACACATGAGAAGCTATTACCACCCCAGAAGGGGGGACTTAGATTTAAGTTTCTTAAATGGTTTGACAGGTGATATATTATGTTTTCGCTCTTTGGATCCCCGTCCATTTTTGTGAAAGGCCCGGCAGTCCGGAACCAGGTCTGAATGTTGTACCACATTGACTGAGGCCCATTGATGGCCCTTCACTGGTGCACCAGAGGAGATATTTAGTGCTCTCTCAATGCTCCTGTAGTGGGGGGTGACTTCTGGGCACGACCACATGCACCTTTGTCTAGTCCAGGCCAGATGCGACCACTGACCCGATGATCGCCCTACCATCAAAATCCTCGGCCAGTAGAACAGACAAAGAGAACACTCCGCCATTTTAGATCAGGTAGAGCATTGTTGCCAACAGTCTGCTCCATTAATATTTAGGGCCTGATTATGATGCGGGTTGGAAAACTTCCCGACCGAATTGGTTTGGAAATGGTTTCCGACCCACTCGGATCGGGAGAGTCCGTCTGATGGAGTACGATGCACCCGGATGCTTCCAGATATGATTTGGTTGGACTCCCATTGACTTCAATGGGAGCATATGTTCCTAACCGCATCATAATTTGGCCCTGGGTCGGGAAGACACGTCCCGATCCGATTTGGAAGGAGCAAATGCCATTAGGAGGCCTTCTTAACCGCATCAGAATCAGGCCCTAGGTGGGAATCCTTTCCTAACCGCATCAGAATCAGACCCAGAGTGTTGATATGGACGCGCCTCTGTCATGAGAGTTCTTGTACATCAGAGCCCACAGGTGCAACACTTTTCTCGCAACGTAGCGCTCACGGCTGAGAATCCTGCAGTCAACTGGAAACGGATATTCACCTGAGAGACAGGACATGAGTGCAGGAAACACAGAATTTAGCTTCCGTGACCTCAAGGGGCACTTGGGTAATTGTCCTATTCAAAGGCCAAAGGCTCTCTACACCTAACCTAACCTAAGACAGACATATGCCAAGGCGTTCTGTTGTGCGGCACATCATGGTGGGCTCTTTTTCAGTGGTCACTCACCAAATCCCTGAGGTTACAGGGAATTAATGTTCTGAGGTATGCCTCATGCCCAATAGGCTACATAGAGCTACCACTACCTTTTCTGTCATTACTTTTTTAACCCCTACCGTATGAACTTCACCTCTTTCCCCATTACATTAAGAGATTGTAAAATTCAAGTTTCAATTGTCTCAACACCATCTCCTTGTTCTGATCTTCACCTAGTCAGCAATGCATACCCCTGCCTCACACTAATGATAAATATATAGTTATGCTCATATTTTATAAATTTTAATCAAAAAGGTATTCTAAATCTAATGTTAATCATAACCTTAAACCCAACTTTTGTAAACTGTATGTTTTAATTAAATTATATTTATGTTCATTTTATAGAATATTATATCCTTCCCCTACTCCGCGTTTAACACTGAGTGACATTTTTTATTTTACTTGATTAATTACATTAAATCAAATTAATTTAAACGAAATTCCCAAAAATTAGGACGTCTTACCCTTGGGCTAAAATTAACTTCAACTTTAACCCGAACAATGGAGGCCAGAATAATTACACCCACAGAATATAAGTAACCATTAAAAATTATTTCAGAATCTAAAAAAAATGTAAAAAATAAATATCTTGAACATGAATAATTAATTAAAATGCTCTTTCTCAAATATATGTAAATTGTAAAACAAAAACGGTTTAAATAATAAATAAATATATTTTTTAAAAAAGTATCCATCAAATGCCCTTATAAAACACACAAGTAAAAGAAAAATAATAAAACCTATGCTATAATGGGAATTATTTTCACAACCTAAAAAACAATTTGCAATATTTAAACTTTAGATATTTTACTTTTCAATTCGTGATAATTTAATAATTATTTAAAAAAAAAACACTAACCACCCATTCCTCAATATACCCCAAAAGCCATATTAAAAATGTGATCAGTGTATTTTAGAATCATATTTCTATAAACATATTTGCCTGCTTCAGTTATGTTTAATAATGAAACCATTAAAAAATGTAATACTATATTAATTCATATGGATTAATATTTTTGAATTTAAAGACTTCCCACCCATTCTTCAATAAAAACACCACATCCCGAAAAAAGAAAGTAAAAATATAAAAAAGTAAACAAATAAGTAACATTGTCAAACATTAAATATTAAACAATAATTTATATACGCTTTACATATAAGATGATCCACTCCAATTAATTACACCCCACAACTGTTAAAACATTTATAAATACAATTCCTGAAAACAAGATAAATGCAAATATATTCAGAATTTAAAAGTAGATTAGTGTAATAATTTACGTTATTCATGAATCAATTTATATATATTTATTTTTAAACATTACTTGTATAATGCCCTAATAAACCACACAACTCAAAATACAAATATAATAAAAAATTTAAATACGAATTAAACATGTAAAAAAAAACAATTTACAAAATTAAAGAACCGCTATGTTAATTTGCTAACAATTAACATGTACTTAAAAAAACAGTACTAACCATTTCGCTCAATAAAACTACCAACCAGATAAAAATTAAATACTGCTATTATATTAAAGTAAAAAAGTAATTCAAATATATTTCACAATAAAATAAATGATGAAATATAAACATTTAAAAAAAACAAATACAATAATCAAAGCAATATAATCAACGCAATATGTTTGCCTTCAATATTTCTGTCCACAATGTTTTTGTAGCCATGGTATTTTGAGCGTGATATTAAGTCTTAGAGCCATGACAGGAAGTGTGTCAAACACCCAAATCAGAGCTGGCTCACTGACCGGCGCTTTAACATTGTGCAAGCAAACACATTTATATTTTTGGTGTGATGTTCTTTTTCACCCAAAGAGGAATCTAAGCAAAAACCTAGAATATTCATATTATAAGGAATATATTGTCTCTATTTAGTCAATGCTTGACATGGGTTAAAAAATGAATGCATGGTATGTAATACATTAATCTAATTGAAAAACGTATGCAGTTAGTTGTAATTTCTCATCACCTTGCATGCTCATGACGAGGTCAGCTCGTCATGAGCCACGATGCTCGGGTGCTCATGACGAGCTGAGCTCATCATGACCGTTAGAAAGCTTGCACGCTGAGCAAATTCCCCTGCTGTGCGAGCGCTCTAATGAAACGGGTGTGATCATGACGAGCTCAGCTCGTCATGAGCACATGACCAGCGTGGCTCATGACGAGCTGACCTCGTCATGAGCACCGGGGCGCTGCGCGTGCCCCACCTCCACCCAGCCCAGCGGGGAATATGCCCCGCAGAGAAGGGGTTAAAAAGAGCAGGGCACTTTTGATGTCAATGCAGCAAAATAATCAATACTGAACATTCCTACATTGTTGATAGCAGAGAGGTGAGTCTTCAGAGATGAATGGTTCACACCTGGGCTTTGCAGGTGTAACAAATGAGGCAGAACTGATTCCTCCTAGTAAGGTGAGTGAAAATGCTATTACCAGGCCAAAAGCAACATAAGTCCCTAATGAAAGGCCCAGTAGCATCTGCTGGACCCCTGTCTTGCTTCCTTTAATATCCCATGCTTTCTGTTCCTCCTGACACAGTTAGTGAGTGAAGCCTATCTGGTGACCAAGAGAGCAGTGAACTGTATCACAGGGAATTTGCCTCCGACCACAATGCAGAAAGCAACAACATGGAAATAAACATAGCCCCTATTCCAAGAGCGACATCTGAGAGAGCTATCTCTGCCAGCAGCTATTACAACTTAGGGCCTCATTACGATGTCGGTTGGAAAGCATTCCGGCCGATTCCTTGTTGGAATCGTTTCCGACTTGAGGAAATAGAAATTTTATGTTGCCAATGTGCCCCCTACCTGCACCCTATATATGTACATGTACCCTATGTATGTCCATGTCCCTATGCACTTCCCCTCTCATGCCTGTAATAATAATGCCTCTGCATTTCCGTCCAATGTTAGAATGCCAGTTACCAAGCCCTCCATGAAAGAAACGTTAATTCTGCACTGAGGCCTATGTTGCCAATGCATTTACATGGTGCACGTTTAAAAAGTTGAGATGAACCCGTTTTGTGGCTCAGCCGAGCCAGGACCCGAATTCAGGCTCCATGCCTCCTGACACTCTGAAAGCTGCAGTTTAGCTATGTATCCCTGACCTCTCACATACTTCCTGCTCAGCCGAGAGGTGCCCAGCCCGGCCTGCCAAGACAGTATTTTGCTTACAGTTATCTGCTCTGCTCCACAGAAACACATTCCTACTTAATGAAGAAGGTAAACACATCCCGCCTGCAGAAGATAGGGCCTAGCCTTTCTGTCTCCATTCAAGTGATTTACAGAACTCGCATCCATAGAAGGCCCATGGCCCCACGCAATGCACGAAGAAATATATGCACACACTAGCAATTAGTGATGAGCAGCCTTTGCTCGAGCGACCTTTAAGTCAGATAATACATCCTCCAAACTCAAGATATCAGATAATACCAGAAGTGCAGGTCGTCCTGATACCCAAGGCTTCTCTACTAGCACGAAAGTCAGCTCCCCCCAGCTTCCTCCAGTTACACGTCATGACCAAATTGCGCACACAAGTAGGGTAAAGGTTCCTGCTGACCATGCAGACCCCCTCCATGTATCCACCCACCTATGACACACCTATGACACCTCAAGGGAACACCCATGTGTACGCCTTCTTACACGCCCTTTTCACGCCCATGTGCTCTTATCTCTCTCTTTCGCTTGCTCCGCCTTCTCTATGCAAGTTAATGTATGTTTAAAGTATAAATAATGTACTCTGTGGATAAAAGTTCAGATGACGATCCTTCCTGATCCTTAGTGGTGATGGAACCCGATTCTCCCTTAACTCGAGTTACTGAATTAAAGCCCTTTTGAATCGGACACCACGGACTCTGCCTCTCATTATATGCATGATCCTTGTTAATGTATAGAAATTCCGACAGGGTAATTCTTTTATTTACCACATAATCTGGCGCCCGAACAGGGACCAGTCCCCTTCCCCACGCGCCGGTGATGTAGGTCCAGCCCCTGACCCCTTTCTGCAGCCGTGACGGACTTCAAGTGTACACGACAGCGGGACTTCCTGCCTACTCCCTCAGGCCCACGGAGGAGACGGAGACTGCGACCAGGCATCCACACGAGGCGGTGAGGATTGCGGACCATCCCAACCAGAGCCCAAAGCCGTGAGAGAGCAAGGTCCGAGGTATCCCGAGGCCCACCTGTTCTGAGGCGCATGCGCAGCAGCAGCAGTAGCGGCACTGCAGTCACGCAGTATCGAGTTTCCGAGGCCTTCAAGTTCTGCTTCCCGGTGAGTACCGTTATTGGGAACGCATAGAGACGGGTTCATTTATTTGAGCACGGTAAAGACGTGTCTGGGTACACAGGCACGGTAAAGACGTGCCCCTTCCGGTGGGTACGGTAAAGACGTGTCTCTCTATGAGACCGGTATGTTGTACTGTAGTGCAGTACATAAAGTTAACAGTTTTCAAGTTCATGTTTTTTTCTCATGTACTAGTTAGAATGTATCTGTTTTTTTAATGTTCTAGTATTGTAGTGTGAATGGTTGTTTTCAGTCTATTTTTGTGTATATTGTGTTTTCTTTGAGTTATTTTCAACATGCCACTGTTTTCGAAATTACGTCAGATAGGGACCAGGAAAGGGATACTCGAAGAATCAGTTCCCGTCCCGCCTAGAGACACACCTGGTCATTTTATGTATCAGAAACATGGGCTAGATGCCATACTGTTTTTAGACTTATGGGTAGATTACACGAATGATCTAGAAGAGAAGTATAGATGGCCTGCCTCAGGAACATGGGATGCTGAATGCATTATGAAAGTAGAGGAAGCACTATGGAAAAAGAAAGTGAGACCGTCCCAGAAAGATGCCATTGAATTATGGCGTAAAGAAGCGCATAGGAGAGCAGAGAAAGAATTCCACAAAGCAGAGAGAAGTAAGCAAGCAGCGGAAAAAGCCAGAGAAAAGGAACTGCAGGAAGAGGGGGAACGGGTCAAGGCAGAACAAGCAGATAGGGAAAGAAATGCCCTCATTGCAGGTATTTATCCCGTCCTCACAGAAGGACTAGCTAAAGCGACCCCCTCAGAAGTACCCAGTAAGTTGCCACCACCACTAGTACCGACTAAAGTACGTAGACAGAAGCAGACAGAAGCTGAGGCTTTTATTTCCTCCTATCTAGAAGAGCCCGCTCCGGATTATGTAAACGCAGAATTCCCTCATCCTGTCAACAATTCTCCCTTCCCTCCGCCCCCATCACAGGATCTGCTTCTACAAATGCGGCTTCCGCAGGCGGCCGTGAAAGACGACATAGGACAGGGGCAGTGGGAGGGGGGCCACCAGAAATGCCACGAACACCGCCAGCAACACAAACACCGCTGGGGTTAGGGCTACAACGAACGCCACAAATTACAGCATCACCCTTTAAGCATAATGTAACGATTTCACGTTGTATATACGATCCAGTACCAGGCGAGGGTGCAATGCTCGTGTACTCACTAAGATTAAGACACGCTGTCGACTATTTGATCACATTACCAGGCATGAAGGAAAATTTAGATAAAGTATACCATTTCATTAGAACGGGGCAGGGACCCGAGAGTATAGAAGAAGCCATGGAACAAAGAAAGGTGGAGGTTAAATGCATGATTTTACGTTTTTTGATTAACTGTCTGATCAGGGAACAAGACCAACCAGACAAAGGAGTAAACAGAGGTCTGACTGATTGGAGTGACAACATAGCTGCCGGTAAACATGATAAACAGGGACAGACAGAATGTATGTACAGGAAAATACGAAAAGAGATCTTAAACTTACCCAGGAAAGAGTCTGACGGGAAAGATGAGTCACCATCAGAAGATGCTGAGCACGAAACAGAGGAAATGGGTAAAATAAATTAAGTAGGCAAAGCACGACAGTTTGACAGGCCCAAGTGCCTCGACTACCGCAAACAGGGACCTCCTATAAAAGAAAGATATTCCCTCGAAAATCTATTCCAAGCTACTGAGAACGCACTGAAAAGACGAGTAGAGTGCGATAGACCCCACACCGCACACGAACAGGAATTAGCCCGGTCAGCCGTTCAATGGGTGTCTAATTCTAACATATATAATAGTGATGTAGTGGCTCAGACCTTTTTGAGCCTTCCTCCGAACGAACAGCGTTTGGCTGGTATTTACATGGTTCAACATTTGATAACGTTGTATGAGAGTCAATATTCTGATCCCGGTCCCTTGTATAAATTACTGGACGATATACTTCTAGATAGATGGATAGACCTAGGTACTGAATTAATTAATGTCATTCTGGACCAACGACATAAGTACTTGACTTCTCTGACCACGTGCATGATTCCTGCCCCACACCACGACAGAAAGAGCTTACACATAGACAGACAGAACCCCCTACGAGAGGTACATCCCGTCAAAAATGCAGCGGGTAACCTTCAGCGAGTATACGTTTACACACCCTTGACGAAACTAGAAATACTGGAAATGAAAAAGATGTTGCCCTGCCATGGTGGGTTCCACCGTGAATTAAAAGATATTCTCCGCATAGGGGATTACACTTACGCTGACATTATAAAATTATTGAAAGTACTGTTGCCTGCTGGTATTTATGAAAAGCTTAAAGAGAAAGACTGGGAGGAGGGGGAGAAAAAGTTAAGTTGGGCAGAATTGGAAGCCGAGGATAAAGACAGGCACCCTGGCGTTGGTCTTGGAGACAAAGCTAAAGTCCTACCTGAACTCCTGATACAGGTTCTGCCGAGATTATTGATTACTAAAAAGGAAGATTGGGATGCTATTTCAGCATGTAAACAGAAACAAGACAAGGACACCAGTGATTTTTATTCTAGATTCGAGAAATGTTTTTCTATTAATAGTGGCCTTAAGCCAAGTAGTGAATCATACCCACATCTTTTTGTGAGCAAATTGGTAGAGAATTCCTTACCCCCGATCTAGAATAGAGTACTGAAGGTTGAGAGTACCTGGCAAGCAAATAGCCCTTCCCAAATGTTGCAAATGTTACAATATCACCAGAACAGAATTAGAGAGGAACAGGATCATGAAAAGAGATGCATGAAAGATACGAAAATGAAAGTACTGGTTGCACAATCGGTACCAGCTAATGCGAATAAAAAGAGCACAACACCTGTTAAAGGAAACTGTAATTATTGCAAGCAACCAGGTCACTATGTAAATGAATGCGCTGTCCTGAAACACAATATAGCTACAGGCAAGACAAAAGAACGACCGCATCCTCCTAGACAGAATAGCACCCCACAGAACACGCAACAGACAGTAGCGAATTTTCCACCCCCACCAGCAGCTGCCACACAACAAGCCACACAACAAATGTATCAGTACACACAGTCGGACTATCCAGAATACCAACAGTTTTCATGAAACAGCCTAGAGAGGGAGGTTGGCTTGCCCCTTATTGAGGTTCCTGTAGATCAAGAAGGTCCCTATGTACATAGTCGTGTATTGGGCAAAGACAGAAAATTTTTGATTGACACAGGGGCGAGCAGAACTACCATCAGTCATGACGAGGTTCCAGGGGCACCCCTCTCAGGCTCACAGAATGTTTCCCTGGGATTTTCAGGAAAGCCTATTGTTAACGAAGTGTCAAAGCCAGTTTCCCTAGGAGTCGGTACATTGTCCCGAACCACAGACTTGTTACTTACTAAGTCATGTCCAGAAAATTTGCTTGGTATAAAGACATTGAAAGAACTAGGAGCAGTTATATGTTGTTCTCCGGAAGGAGTACGATTGTTCTTACGTGACTTTAAAGGACATTATGTGTTGAAAGATTTTGATCACAGACTCCAGAATGTACCACAGCATTTATGGGCACAAGGTCCGACTGACGTAGGTTACATGCACATTACGCCACACCGTGTCACTCTCAAACCAGGAGTAGTACTGCCACGAATCCGACAATACAAGTTACCACCTGATGCCGTAGTGGCCTTACTGAAAATTGTTGATGAACTCATTGCACAAGGAGTGGTAGTAGAAACTGACTCGAATGTATGTAATTCACCTGTCATCCCTATTCTTAAACGAACAGACCCTAATGCACCACCAGTCTACAGACTAGTGATTGATCTTCGAGAACTGAACAAATGTATAATTCCCCAATACCCAGTGGTTCCAGACATTTCTTCATTACTGACTGCAATTGATTCCGAGGCGACGTTCTTTACTGTAATTGACCTAAAGAACGCCTTCTTCAGTCTCCCAATTCATCCAGAGAGTCAATACCTCTTCGGATTCAGTTTAAATGGACGCAGCTTTAAATTTACGAGAGCTCCTCAAGGTTTTAATTTTTAATTTAATAACGATTTCTAAAGCGCCTGGTGACCCAAGGGCATCCCCGCGCTATAAGATTTGTGATCCTGTTGAGGGGGAGGAGAGGGAGGGGAGACAGTCAAGGGGACTTCATTTAGGAAACAGATGAGTCTTTAATTTCTTGCGGAATGCTAGGTAGTTAGGTTCATGTCTGAGAGAGCGGGGAAGAGCGTTCCATCCCGTAGCTGCTTGAACGGAGAATTGTCGTCCTCCTGTGCGGGTTCTTTCGAATCTAGGAATGCTAGCTAGGTTCTCATTCTGGGATCGTAGGGATCTGGTTGCTGTGTAGGGGGTGATCATTTTGCTGAGGATCGCCGGGCCAGATCCGTTGATCAGCTTATGTGTCGTACACATCGCTTTGAATTGCACCCTTTGGCGCACAGGGAGCCAGTGCAGAGCTTTGGGGGCCGGCTTGGCGGACATTCTGGAGGGGATGTTAGTGAGCAGGCATGCCGCCGCATTTTGTGTCCGCTGGAGTTTCGTTAGGGTGGCCTCAGGGGCTCCCAGATAAACCAGATTTCTGTAGTCCAGGCGGGACAGTACTAGTCCCTGAATGAGTAGTTTCCTAGAAGTAGGTGGCAGTAAGGGCAGGATCTTGCGGGTCGTGCGCATGAGCTCGAAGCAGGTGCCCGATGTTTTGGTTGCTTGTGTTTTCATAGTAAGCACTGGTTCGAGCCACACACCGAGTGTCTTAATTTCACGTTTCGGGGGGGGGATTTCCCCGAACACATCGGGCCAGAGTGCTGGAGGGATGGTCGTCCATTGTTTTCCTAGGAGCATCACCTCCGTCTTTGTCCCATTTAGTTTTAATGATGAGTTATTCATCCAGTTGTGAATTCCTGTAAGGCAGTTGGTCAGGTTTTCTGGATGGTCGATCAACTGGGACAGGGAGACGACCAACTGAGTATCGTCAGCATAGCTTACCATTTTTATGTTAAATGGTGTTACCACGTCCTCAAGAGGGGCCATGTAGACATTAAAAAGCGTCGGACTCAGGGAGGAGCCCTGAGGGACGCCGCTTGTGAGTGGGAGAGTGAATGAGTGATGATTGTCGTCCCACACTTGGAAAGTGCGCCCTGTAAGGAAGGATTCAATCCAGATGATTGCTGTCCCGGTAAGTCCTGCATCCGCCAGTCTATGCAGAAGGACACGGTAGTTGACTGTGTCGAAGGTTGCGCTTAGATCCAGGAGGATCACTGCCACTGATCCTCCTGAATCCAGTATGCGCCTTGCTTCCTCAATGACTGCAAGAAGTGCGGTGTCTGTTCCATGGCCTGGGCGGAATCCAGTTTGGGATTGTCTAAGCAAGTTGTTGGCTTCAAGGAACTGTGACAATTGTGTGTTTACCAATTTCTCAGTTACTTTGCTGATACCAGGAAGTAGAGATATTGGTCTGTAGTTAGACAAGTCTGCTGGGTCTAGCTGAGGTTTTTTTTGAAGTGCTTTCACCACCGCACTCTTCCAGCTGTCGGGGGCAGATCCGTGGGCGAGCGAGCTGTTGATAAGATCCGTGACAGTGGGTACGATGACTGAGGCTACGGTTTTGAGGAACCTGATTGGTGCTGGATCCAACGGTGACCCACTTTTCATTTTCGTTAAGGTTCGTTCGACCTCTAGGCAGGTTACTGGCCGGAATGTCGGTAGTATGGGGCGTAAGTTACTTTCGGCCTGGTCGGGGGATAAATGGCTTTCCGTGTGGCTGGGGGGACCGGGGGGTGGGAGAGAGGTCAGGATGCGGGTGATTTTGTCATTAAAGTAATTCGCTAGCTCATTACTTCTGTCAACTTTAGGGGTGGTGGAGGGGGGAGTGATAGGGACTTTGAGCAGCTCCTTTACGATTAAGAAGGATTCTGTGGCTGAGTTGGATGATTCTTGTATCCGCGTATCATAGTATGAGGCTTTAGCTTGTCTGATGGCCTCTTTATAGAGTTTAACTGTGGTCTGGTAGGCTTCTTTGTTGGCATGTTGCCAGTTTTTCCTCCAGAGTCGTTCGGCTTGTTTGCAATTTTTGCGAAGTATTCGGAGGTCCGCGGTGTACCATGGAGCTGAGCCAGGTTTGCCGTTTTTGTCTTCCCTAGTTCTAAGTGGGAGTACTAAGTCCAAGGAGGAGGTGATCCAGTCTCTGAATTTTTTGTCTGCGGTAGCTGGGTCTTCTGCGTGTGCAGGAGTGGTTCTTTCAAGGGTCTTAGCCCATTCTTCCGTGGGGAGTCTGGACCAGGTCCTGTCCTTGCTGTAGGTGGGAGGTTTTTGGTGTTTCCTGAAAGTTCCAGGTAGTTGGAAGGGGACTAGGAAGTGGTCTGTCCAGGGAAGGGTAAGGGCCTCCTTCGCTTGCATCGAGGAAGAGCTAGTGAACACCGGGTCCAATGGATGACCCTTGATGTGGGTGGCACCGGAGTTAAGTAGGCGGATGTCGAGTGCCGCTAGATCAGGTCATTCGCTACCGAGTCTACCGGGTCTTCCAGATGGATGTTCAGGTCACCTACTATCATATAGTTTGATAGGGAATGAGCCTGGGTTGTGACTGAGTCTAGAAGGGAACTAGCGAAGGGACCTGGGAGGCTGGGGGGACGGTACACAAGTAATCCTGTTAGTGAATTGGTTGGGTTAGCCAAGCATTATAGAGACAACTGGACAGTATTCACATGCCTGCCAACACTGCATTGCTCCAATATGTAGACGATATCCTAATCACAGCACGAACAGAACCAGACTGCGAACATGCATCACTGACAGTTTTACACTTTTTGGCAGACAAGGGGCACAAAGTATCCCCTTCGAAGTTGCAATTCTGTGCACAGCAAGTGGTGTACCTTGGACACTTGCTGTCCAAGAGGGGTAGACAGCTGACACAAGACCGTATTCAGTTAATTGCTAATCTTTCACAGCCCAAGACACAAAAGGAAGTACGGGCCTTCATTGGCCTCACTTCATACTGCAGACAATGGATTCCCCAGTATGCATATCTAGCCAAACCACTCATACAGCTGATAACACAGGAGGCAGCGTCTTCGACTGTCCTCCCTTGGACACAAGAACATACTCTGGCATTTGAAGAATTGAAAAAAGCCTTATGTCAAGCACCAGTTTTAGCGACTCCTTGTTACAGCAAGCCTTTTACGCTTTTTGTCACTGAACGAGATGGAACAGCATTATCTGTCCTTACACAGGAAAACACAAGCCTTGTGCTTATTTTTCTAGTACATTGGATCCAGTGGCCCAGGCTCTGCCTGCGTGCCTGAAATCAGTTGCAGCAACAACCCTAACAATAAGACAGAGTGATTCCATAGTGTTAGGACACCCCCTGACAGTACAGGTTCCACATGCAGTGGAAGTTCTCTTGAACAGGACACAGACACAACATCTGACTGTAGCGAGACTGACAGGATATGAACTAACGTTATTTCAGCCACACATAGAGATCAGACGATGCAACATTCTTAACCCTGCTACACTCTTGCCCTCAAGCACAGTAGACACTGCACCACATGACTATGTGGAAGTAATTAATACAGTGACGAAACCAAGGCAAGACTTGACAGACATTGCATTGCCAGATCCTGACCTGACACTTTATGTAGATGGTTCATGCATGAGAACAAGCACAGGAGAGTTAGTGGCCGCATATGCCGTGACCACTGTTACTGAAGTCATAGAGACACAAAGAATAGACACACTGTCAGCACAAGCAGCAGAGCTCATCGCTCTGACACAAGCCTGCATACGAGCCAAGAACTTGAAAGCGAACATATATACAGATTCACAGTATGCATTCGGAGTTGTTCATGACTTCGGAGTGTTATGGAAGGAGAGAGGTTTCCTGACCTCTCATGGGGCCAAAATTCAGCATGGTCCCCTTATTCAGGCTCTGTTAGAAGCAATACATTTGCCTACAGCCATAGCCATCCTAAAATGCAAAGCACACACGAAAGTTACAGACACCATTTCCCAGGGTAACGACCTGGCAGACCGAACAGCTAAACTTACAGCCCAGACACCAACAGACACGACAAAGACAAAAGTGCCATCACTGACAAACAGCATGACAGTCAGGGACCCTTCACAAGATGTACTCGACATACAGACACATGCCACTCCAGACGAAATAAAGAAATGGACTGAACAAGGAGGGGTCCAGACTGACCACGGTTGGATGACTAAAGGCAAAGGTACATGGTTTCTCCCGGACTCTATGGTACAAGTCATCATAAACACAGCACATAGTCCAGCACACTTAGGAGAAAAGGCAATGCTAGACAGCTTACAGAATATTTGGTTTAACAAGCACCTGCGTGCAGCAGCGAAACAGAAAGTACGCACCTGTATGATCTGTTGCCAGTTCAATCCAGGCAAAGACATTCCGGTGGAACAAGGTGGATTTTATCCCCCTGACCACCCTTTTGAAGTCCTCCAGGTGGATTATATCCAGATGGACAGATGTAGAGGATACAAATATGTCCTAGTAGTTGTATGTGCACTATCCAGATGGACAGAAGCGTATCCGGTCCCAGATTATACTGCTGTGACCACTGCCAGGCAATTGGTACGAGAGTTTTTGCCACGGTACGGATTGCCCCGTGTCGTGTACTCAGATAACGGTCAGCCATTCTCCTCAGAATTAATGAAACAAGTGTCCCTTCTGTTAGGATACCAGTGGAAATTTCATTGTGTCCGACACCCAGAGGCAGCCGGACTTGTCGAGCGTCATAACCAGACACTTAAGACGAAATTAGCGAAAGTCTGTGCAGAAAAAGGCGTGGATTGGATGGTAGCCTTGCCGGTTGCCCTCTTTTACATGCGTATGGTAGGTCATTCCAGAACAGGCCTATCCCCTTACGAGGTGGTTTTTGGTAGACCACCGAATATGTGGGGTACGCCTATGCCAAAGAAAATTACTGATGTTGACAGTAATATGCTGACAGATTACCTGGCTTCCTTGATGTCTGCACTACTCTCTTGTCGTTCACAGGTTGCCGCCGCCTTCCCCGACAACACCCAAGTCAAAGAACACACCATCGTCCCGGGGGATATGGTCTTGGTCCGGAATTTTGATCGTTCAAGCCCTCTTGAGCCCCGCTGGCGAACACCGAAGCTAGTACTGCTTACCACGAGGACTGCGGTCAAGGTCGAAGGAAGGAAAGGCTGGATCCACGCCCAGCATATTAAAAAATTCCTCGGAAATTCCGGAACTTTGATCAAGCCTAAAGACTGCCCCGACAATAATGACTCAAAGCCCCCTTTGCTAGAAAAGACTCCGCAACAGGAGTATAGGTCTAAGTTACGGTCTAGTAAGTCAGACAGCGTTTAATTGTTTAAGTCCACTCTGTGGTGAATCGGTTAGACAGGTTCCTGACATGTATAAGATCGTAGACCAGAATAGCAAAAAGAGCAAGATGAGAGAGAAATACTGCAAGATTTTACGCAGTAGATGTATAGTAACTCTGATTATTATGTTTCTGCTAAGTATAACGATTATATGTATCAGCTTGACACTACATGTTTTCTTTCCTCCTATTGCCTCACATATACGCTCTTCCTTTAATGACACTGTAGAGCACACATTCAGTGATCTGCCACCCCATAAACTGTCATATCGACTAGCACTGCGCAACAATACTTTTATTCGAATGTTGCACCATTCTCATCAGACCAGCAATGTAACGAATTGCTGGGTATGTGGCCGACTCCCACCTTATCAGAAAACGAAGGGAGTTCTGCCCCTTTTTCCTTTCCCGTTCTCGCACAATGGTTCGTGCGGAGCATGGTTTGCTTTAATGTCCTCACAAGACAAAAAATTCACAGTTTCCCAGGGCGATTGGATTTGGGGAGACTTAAATACAGTAATGAATAAGGCATGTTTTCCAGACGAAGACGGTCTTCCCCAGAGGAAAGGGACCGACCTAGAAAATGAAGTGTACGAACAAGGAAATGCTTCCCTTAACTTTATGATTCTGAATGTCCAGTCCTAGAAAAATACAGGTCCACCGTTCATATCAGTCTTACCAGTAAAAGGTGAATTGTGCGTTAGAAAAAAAGGGTCAGTGCATTTGGGACACAGTGATTGTAATACTGTAGTCAAGTTCAATGATAAAGGAAAGTCTACTTTCAAAGCTTCCCGCCATTCCTATTTCATTTGCGGTCAGACAGCCTATGTACGTCTGCCCTTAGACTGGGGTGGGACGTGTTATATAGCGTTCCTGCTGCCACCCGTCTTTCTAGCCCCATCCCATTATCATCGGGATTCCCGACTAGTGCATGTTAGAAACAAGAGGGAGACCGATTCCCCAGTGATTGATCATACTGAGACAGCTTTGGAGCAATATACAGATTTCAATAAAGGATTCTTTTTCTTCATAGGTCCCGTCCAAAACAGTAAACTAATACGCAGGTTAACAAGAACTCTTGAAGCAGTAGTAAATGAGACTGCATCTGCTCTGGCGAACTTGACGGAGGAGCAGTCTGCCATGAGACTTGTTGTTCTTCAGAACCGCCTTGTTCTTGACGTCATCCTGGCAGATAGGGGCGGAGCTTGTAGAATGATCGGCTCCAGTTGTTGCGTGTTTATTCCTAATAACGCACCATCCGTGTATGCAGCAATAACAAGACTCCACAAGATAGCTCACGAGATACATATTGTAAACAGTGATTGTATGTCTTCTATGTATTGTTATGTTTGACTCTCTCAACAGCGCCAAGAAGCCCTTGGGCGTATGTGCGCTTAACAAATAATAAATAACATAACATAACATAACATAACATAACAAAACCCAGGCACATGGACTTGGTCCGGTTGGCTCTGGAGTGTAATATCAGCATGGGGATGGAAAGTATTGTCGTTCCTAGGAATGATACTGCTTGTTATATTCAGTTGCTGTCTCTGTCTGCAATGTGGCCCAGCGATTTGCGTCTTGTGTGCCACTGCCTGTATTCCCCATCCACGTATACAAAAGAAAAAAGACGAACAAATGATGCTGTATGATCAGATATATGGTATCATGAATATAGATGTGTCCTGAAGGGCCCAGTAGGGAACAAGATGGGAATGAGGAAATAGAAATTTTATGTGACCAATGTGCCCCCTACCTGCACCCTATATATGTACATGTACCCTATGTATGTCCATGTCACTATGCACTTCCCCTCTCATGCCTGTAATAATAATGCCTCTGCATTTCCGTCCAATGTTAGAATGTCAGTTACCAAGCCCTCCATGAAAGAAACGTTAATTCTGCACTGAGGCCTATGTTGCCAATGCATTTACATGGTGCACGTTTAAAAAGTCGAGATGAACGCGTTTTGTGGCTCAGCCGAGCCAGGACCCGAATTCAGGCTCCATGCCTCCTGACACTCTGAAAGCTGCAGTTTAGCTATGTATCCCTGACCTCTCACATACTTCCTGGTCAGCCGAGAGGTGCCCAGCCCGGCCTGCCAAGACAGTATTTTGCTTACAGTTATCTGCTCTGCTCCACAGAAACACATTCCTACTTAATGAAGAAGGTAAACACATCCCGCTTGCAGAAGATAGGGCCTAGCCTTTCTGTCTCCATTCAAGTGATTTACAGAACTCGCATCCATAGAAGGCCCATGGCCCCACGCAATGCACGAAGAAATATATGCACACACTAGCATTTAGTGATGAGCAGCCTTTGCTCGAGCGACCTTTAAGTCAGATAATACATCCTCCAAACTCAAGATATCAGATAATACCAGAAGTGCAGGTCGTCCTGATACCCAAGGCTTCTCTACTAGCACGAAAGTCAGCTCCCCCCCAGCTTCCTCCAGTTACACGTCAATTCCACGTCATGACCAAATTGCGCACACAAGTAGGGTAAAGGTTCCTGCTGACCATGCAGACCCCCTCCATGTATCCACCCACCTATGACTTACCTATGACACCTCAAGGGAACACCCACGTGTACGCCTTCTTACACGCCCTTTTCACGCCCATGTGCTCTTATCTCTCTCTTTCGCTTGCTCCGCCTTCTCTATGCAAGTTAATGTATGTTTAAAGTATAAATGATGTACTCTGTGAATAAAAGTTCAGATGACGATCCTTCCTGATCCTTAATGGTGATGGAACCCGATTCTCCCTTAACTCGAGTTACTGAATTAAAGCCCTTTTGAATCGGACACCACGGACTCTGCCTCTCATTATATGCATGATCCTTGTTAATGTATAGAAATTCCGACAGGGTAATTCTTTTATTTACCACAGACTGACTCAGGTTCAGAGTCCGAGCCACTGATTATGATGTTTCCGAACACCGTTCGGTCAGACTCCTATTAACTTCAAAGGAGACTGTGTTCCGACCGGTAACACAGGCTCCCATTGAAAAAAGGAGTGGTTGCAGAAAACCTTGCACCTTGTGGCGGGCACCCAATGGTGCCTGCCACACTGTGCATGGTTGTCAAGTGGGGACACATGGGTTTCCCCACGGGCCCTAACCAGCGGGGCCTCCGGGTGAAGGGGAGCCTTCTACGGGCCCCTAAAATCAGTTTCTGACAGCCGTTTTGTGTCGGATGGACCGTTTCGGAAAGGCTGTCCAAATCAAACATTGTAATACGTCGATCGGAAACGCAGTCCATAGAACTGTACGATTCGGCTCTGACCGACTCAGACTCTCCGAATGATGGTCGGAACTGAGTCACGGAGCCGATTCACAGAACTAATCTGAGACAAAATCCTAAACTAACTACTTTTGGTATTCACAGGAGGCATTTAGTAGTCTTAAGTTAGGATTTTGTCTTAAGACAAACTTAAGTTTAACTTAAGACAAAATCCTGATTTAAGACAAAGTCCTAACTTAAACTACTAAATACCTTCTGTGAATACCAAAAGTAGTAAGTTTAGGATTTGTCTCAGATTAGTTCTGTGAATCGGCCCCAGAATGACCGAACGGTTACCTTTCCATCGTAATTGGTCAGTCGGAAATGTTTCTGAGTCGGTCGGAAACATATGTTCCAATAGGGGTTAGAAAAATCCTAATCCCATTCAGAGCCTTTCCAGCCGACATTGGTATCAGCCCCTTATTTGGAGAAGGCCTAGGGTTCCTACTGCACCTTTGAAAATCCCTATCCTTTCCTGAGACAGAAAATATCAGGTAGAAACTTTGGGCCTCATTTATGAGAAATGACGCATCGCTGCGTGAAAGCTGCGATGCGTCACTTCTCAGTCCGCACTCCTTGCGACATGATTGATGCGTCATATTTATAATATGACGCATCATGTCGCAAGGAGTTACAGATACGTCAGTATTTCTGACGTATCTGTAGGCGCAAAAGTGAATCATTGCTGGAATGTGTCACAAAAGCAATCCGTCCTTTCACATGGGGCAAGCCCCATGTGAAAGGGCCTGCGTCAGTCTTACGCCTGCTGTGAGGCAGGCGCAAGATGTTGACGCAACGGCGTCCTAGAAGTGATGCAGTGAAATCTCATAGATTTTACTGCATTTTTGCGGGGGAACTCCCCCCCTGCATACATTATACCTGACGCAGGTATAATGTAGCGCATGAGTTTACAAAGTGGCGCATCTGCTTAGATGCGTCACTTTGTAAATAGTGCGCAATAGAAGGCATGTTTTACGCTGCCGATGCGTCACAAAAAGTGACGCATCGGAAACTCAAAACTGACGCAAGGCCTCATAAATGAGGCCCAAAATGCCTTTAGAGAGTTTTTGGGCTACTGCATGAGGCCAAAACATTGGTTCTTTCTTCCCAGCCCTGTCTAAAGTTTTTTTTATTTACCATCTATTCAGAAGTGCCCTTTCAGGTTCAACTTTGTAAAGGTGACCTCTGATTGCGTACAACACAGCAAGTCTCTGCAGGAAAACATGTGCTTAAACATAGTGCTAGGGACCCTTAGGCCAGCCCATGAGCACATGGGTCTACATGAGTCGTGTCTCCAATACACCTCGTAGTGCACAATTAGCATGAAATCCCTTGAACAGGATGGAACCTCCAGACTCCGGCAGTCTGGACTCCGCTCGCTGCTTGTCTGACCATCAGCTTTAAAATTCGATGGTTGAACCAAAGGGCTGTCGGCGGTCCAACCGCCAGCGACAGCCTGTCACAGAGCGGTCCGACCGCCATCATAATCCGCCCCTAAAATTCTACTGAGGCCTGAGCAGAAAATTGTAATATTCTCTGGACATTTCTGTAGAGGTATACAAATGGCTTCTATTGCCTTTAACAACAGTTTCAAGAAAGAGTCCATGAGAGACGGTCTCACAACGAGAGCATGGTGCTCTTTTCCTGTGTCTTATTCTCCAAGAGATCCATCATTTTCTGTGGTCTTCTTGCTTCCCCATTATTTAAAAATCTGTACAACATCCCTTTATAACAGATGCCCCTATCTGTGTCAGGGCTTGTGAACATATAGAAAAGACACTGAAAGTGCCCAGCTTTCCTTGTCATTACACATCGTCACATCATAAAAAGAAGTGGCATGGTTCTAAAATAATAGGTGTGTCCAACCACCAGTGCCAGCATTGTTTGCTGCAAAACAAATAAGGATTTAACAGGCATAGAAGAACTTCAAACAGAAAAACAAAGTAAAATAAGTTGCTAATACCAAAAGAATGAAAAGGGTCATCTCTTGATCAGTGTGTATCCTGTGCTGGACAGTGTTGTTTGGGAAATAGTTCCTTATTAAATTTGGGGTCTGACAGTAATGATTCAGACGCCCTGCATTTTAAAAACCTGCATGGATGACATCGTAATTTTGGCCTTTTTGGAAATTCATTGGACATAAATGCGTTTAAACAGCTAATGGTTGATTTAAGTTTCTATGCCTCACCAGACAGGGAAGATCCCTCTGCAGAAAAGCCTAAGAAGATCTTTTGCTTTCATTATGGACATTATGACATTCATTGATCCAACATCCTGAAAGAAGTATATCATTATAAACAGTAAGAGCAGTGTCAGGCTCCTCCCATAAATTGTCAAATATGTTTCTAGAAAAAAATTCCTAAATTTAATAGAGAATATAGGTCCAACCAATCTGCCTTTTATTATTCGTGAGAGCCAGAGAGACTGAAAATGACCCTAATCACCACTCACAGATTTATTTATTCCACACATTTTATTTATTCATTGGCAGAACAGCGTTATGCAAAGTGGAATAAAAATATAAATGGAAAAGTAGTGTTGGGAGCCAAAGGTTGGTGGTGTTTGACCACAATCTCAAGTTTGTAATATGGTGTTACCAGAATATCGTTCCATGGACATTTTAATATCAATACTATCATCAGCTGCAATATCACAAATAAAAATATCAAGTGTTGTTTTTAATATAGTTATAAAAATATTGTTAAAAATATAATTTTAAGGTATTTTGTTGTTTTCAATATTTTTCTAATATTAGCATTATATGTTTCAATTGTTTTTGTTACAAACTGTTTAAGACTTATACTAAATTGAATGGTTTTAAAAACCTTTGTAATTTTTTTATAAGTTTAAAAAGTACAAATATTTTAGAAAATGTTATGCTAAACTTATATTTAATTTTGTATGTTTTTTTTAAATAAATTATTTTTAATTAAATTGTTTTTTTTTCATCACAGATGGAAGTTTATATGGGAAAAGGTGGGGGGGGTTCCTAATATATATGAACATTTAAAACATATTTTTACATTTACATTTGGAAGTGGCTTTTACTGTAATATAAATGTGTTTTTAATAAAAATGTACATTTGTAATTTAATATTTTTATTTTGAAATATATAACAACTTATGTTACACTACATTTCATTGTTTTATTTACACAAATGTTTATCAAATTAATTTAAACATATTTACTAAATATGCAGCTTTAAATTCCGTTATAAAGAAAGTATAATTATAAAAATATGAAAAATGCAATATTTTATAATTATAAACCTAGGGGTCCATTACGATGTCGGGCGGTTTGCCTCCGCCAGGCTGGCGGTGGCCACCGCCGGCCTGGCGGAGGCAAACCACCCGACATGGCAAGCTCAAATCCCCCCGCCATATTAGGATAGCGGAGGGGAAGGTAGCAGTGCAAAATACTGCCCGCCTGTTTTCCGCCCCGGTCGCCTTGCGGCCGGGGCGGAAAACAAATAACATGGAGGCGGTGTCTGTTAGACACCGCCCGCAATATTACCATGGGCTTTGTTCAATGCCTTTCCGTGGCGGCAATGCCGTCACGGAAAGGCATGCGGTGTTCACTCTAGGGGCCCCCTGTGGGCCCCCAGATTGAAGGCCAAAGGGGGGTGGCACATGGGTGGTAACTGTGGTACCCCCCTGCCTTTACATAATCGAAGAGGCAGGCACCGCGCGGTGCCTGCCGCTTCGATTGTGCAAAGGCGTGCTTTTGTTTCCTAACATTGTGGCGGGCGGTGCAGTGAGCACCGCCCGCCACAATGTTAAATTGAGGAATGCGCCCGCCACTGTGGCGGGCACATCCTAATGGCAATGTCGGGACTCCCGCCCTTTAGGCGGCCGTTCCCGATTTCCGCTAGGGTGACGGGCAGGCAAAGTCCGCCCGCCATCCTAATGTGCCCCTTAATGTGTAATTGTTAGGTATTGCATATATCTATATATCTATATCTATATCTATCTATATATATATATTCACTGAAAAAAACATCAGTTTCAGGCACGTTATAGTTAGAAATTAGCATTTAAAAAACCTTACATGCTGAAAGGCTTCCTCACTGAACTAAACCTCACTCAAGCGTGCACACTACCCACTCACTCTAAAGGAGCGACGTTAGACTGGATTATCTCTAGAAACAATGCTGCAACAATCCACTCCATAACACCATGTGACTGGTCTGATCATCATGCCATAACTTTCATGATACCCACATTGAGGAAAGGTAGGACCAGGCAACCTTTCAAAGCCAAAAAATTGACCCGGGACACAAAAGAAGCAAATATGAAACTACTGGTCGAAAGCTGCGAAAGAGACTTAAAGCCACCCAACAACCTGGAAAAAGTTAACGAGCTGACGGATCACTACATAGCAGCTGTTGAAAATATTGTTAATAACACCATGCCATTAAAATTGAAAAGAATCTCAGAGAAGACAAAAAACCCATGGTTTAACGAAGCACTAAACGAAGATAGACGCAAATTGAGAATGGCCGAAAGAAAATGGAGGCAACACCCATCATCTCCTGAACTGGAAGCCCTCAGAAAAATAAGGAACCAATATAATAAAAAGATCATCAACTCAAAAAAGGAATTTATAAGAGCAGAACTGGATAATGCCAAAAACAGACCACGAAAACTATTTGAAATCCTAAAGGAGCAATCAAACAAACTAGCCAAATCAGTGCTAGAAAATTCAAAAACACCTCTAAACTGTGATGAATTTTCCACATTTTTCACGGAAAAGGCCAAAACACTCGAAGTAGAGCTTAGAAACTCGGCGTCGAACCTTCCCAACGAACCTCCATTTACTAACGATGCTGACTCTACAACGGATTGCACAACGGATTGCACCATCGCAAAAAACAAGGCGAGCTGGGAATCATTCGAACTATATGACCAACACACGATTGCTAAGACGCTCGCAGGAATCAAACCTAACAACCACTACCAAGACCCTCTGCCTGCAAAATGCGGAAAAGAAATTAATCACATCCTGATTCCAATATGGACCGAAATAATAAATGCGTCACTTTCACAAGGGATCCTTCCCGACTGCCTAAAAACAGGTCAAGTCGTTCCCATAATCAAAAAACCCACAGCGGATGCATCAGATCCAAATAACTTTCGCCCAGTGACCAACATCCCTTTACTGGCCAAGCTGACTGAGAAATGTGTGCAGAACCAACTGAGCCAACACATCACCAAATTCTCCTTGCTAGACGAATGTCAATCGGTATTCAGAGCAGGGCACAGCACGGAAACAGCGATTCTCCATATTATTGATGACGCGCTGCAGGCCCTTGACCAAAATCAAGCATGCTTACTGATTCTCCTAGACTTGTCATCGGCATTTGATACGGTAAATCATGAGGCATTACTGGCCAGGCTACGGGACAGGATGGGACTATCGGGAATTGTGCTGAATTGGTTCGAGTCCTTTTTACAGAACAGAACGCAGCGCTTCCTGGTTAACCAATCAACTTCACTTCCGTGCCCTATCTCAATTGGAGTCCCTCAAGGTTCGACATTATCCCCTGATCTGTTTAACCTATACGTCGAACCACTCACAGAAATTCTCCAAAAATCTCAAATATCTTATCACATGTATGCTGACGACACGCAAATATACTTAAAGATCGCATCCCTAAAAGATTTGGAATTAATGAATGAGACACTAAAAATGGCACTTCAATGGTTAACCACAAACCACCTGAAGCTGAATGCACATAAAACAGAGTTCTTACTAATTTCTCCACCAAGGAGCCATACAGAAATAAAGGATTGGACGAAAGTCGTGACTGCGCTAAACTGCACCCCAACCCTTTTCAACTCAGCTAAATCTCTAGGAATCACCCTAGACGAGAATCTAGACATGAAAGCCCACATTAATTCAATGGCGAAAAGTGCCCGCTTTCACTTGAACTACTTAAGAAAATTGAAACCATACATCACAGAGTCTGACCTCAAAGTGGCAATCCAATCCTTAGTTATCTCGAGGATTGAATATGGTTGCACTACCTTGGCTGGATTACCAAAAACGTCCACAGCACCACTGAAAGCCTGCCTTAACGCTGCGGCAAGACTTATCACCGGAACCAGGAAATATGATCATATATCCCCGCACCTGAAAGTATTAAACTGGCTACCGTATGAAGCAAGAATCCAAATGAAGATAGCATGCATCACACACAAAGCATTACACGAGAACACCCCAAGATATCTAGCCAAGAAAATTCAGTTGTCCGGTGGCAACAGACCAGCTAGGAGTGCTAAGGAGTTGCTTCTACGGCCAGCCTTCTTCCGAAAGAAAAAAACCTATGACAGAGCGTTCTCAGGAGCTGCCCCCAGAATCTGGAACTCACTCCCTCCAAACATCAGGAAGATCCAGAATCTGGTAACATTCAAGCGTGAAGTGAAGAGCCTGCTGATGAATAGATACATTACTTAGAACACTGTTCTTGGTTCGGATTTACTACTGCCTAGTACTGATCATGTACGCCATTAGAAAGGGAGACATAGGCAATTCTATAATGGAATACGTATCCTATGATATGAGAACAACCGAAAGACCATTAGTAATGGTTATTTTGAGTGAACAGGAGAACAGCATCTTTCATGAACATATACCGAGCTACCTCATATCTGTTATATATACATGCTTTTGTTAGTAATTTTGTCATAGCATATTTATGTACGGTAACGTTCACAGGTGTTACAAATATATATATCATCTACCTCACAGCGGTTGCTCGCTAACTGTTTATATATATGGTAACACTTTTCCTCTCTCATGTTAAGCGCTCTGATACCCACGGGTCTTGTTCGCGCTATACAAAACTTTATAATAAATAAATAAATAGTGACTGTATGGGTGAATGAGTGGATGTGTGTGTAGACCTAGGAATCAGTGAGTGCGTATGTAGTAACTGGTATTGGTGTGTCAATGGTTTTGAAAATGGTAGTCTGTATTTAACAGTGGGTGTGTCAAAGATTATATTAGAGTGTGAGGAGGTGCATCATATTTTGACGAGGATGATGTCATCAGTGATGTCATCAGTGACGTCAATTGAGATGTCATCAGTGATGTGACTGACCATGTCATGAATGATGTAATATGTGACGTCATCAGCCGTGCATTGCGGGGGCACAAGTGATAGTTAGCTGAACTAACCATAACAGGAGAATTTCTATGGTTTTGTGACATGTCCAACTAACTATACCGTCCCTGAAACCTATGTTTTAATCATTGAATTTCTAAGGCTTTTTAAATGCTAATTTCTAACTATGAAGTGCCTGAAACCTGTTTTTTTTTAGTGAATTTCAATGTTTTTTAAATGCTGATTTCTAACTATAACGTGCCTGAAATCTATGACTTTTTCAGTGAATTTCAATGTTTTTTTAAGTCCTAATTTCTAACTATGCCTACAAAGTTAGGACATGTGGAGAAAGAGGAAGAAAAGCACAGCAAGAAGCAAGACAAATCCAGAAAGAGGCAACAGAAGCCCAGAAAGACAAAGAAAAGTGCAGGAAGAAGCAAGAGATGTGCAGAAAGAACTAACAGACGGGCAGTAAGTCCTCCTGTTCCCCCAACTTTTCAGTGACGAGTACTGCTGGTAACTGACTCTGACTAACCAGGACCGAAGCCAGTGCTATGCTAAAAGACACTTAGAATACAGTGAAAACACATACATACACTAGGGAACACTATGCGTTGGGGTACCCCTGTAATGAGCTTGACCTCCTCTGTATTTACCATGAGTTAGTGCCTTGGTCATTGCATGAGTAGATGGGTAGTAACTAGATGATTACAGTGCTGCAAAGACACTGCAAGGTGATTTTATGACTGCTTGAGTTTTGGCAGAGTGATTGGGTAAGCACATAATGCTGGATGGGTGATTGGAGGAGTGCATGGGTAGTGACAGAGGGATTTATGGAGTGCTTGGGTACAACCAGGGAAATTGGAGGAGCGAATCAATACTGTGTAGGTGGTTAGAGGTCGGCATGGGTAGTGCACAGGGGATTGTAGCAGTGCATGTGTTAGTACCTGGGCCACTCCATGAGTACATGGATACTGACTGGAAGATTAGAGTACTGCAAGGACAGTACATGGTGAATTTATAAGTGCCTGGGTTTTGGCAGAGTGATTGGATAAGTACATGGTGCTCGCTGGGTGATTGGAGGAGTGCATGGGTAGTGACAGGGCAATGGCTGGACTGCATGGGTACTGCTCAGGGTATTGTTGCAGTGCATGAGTTAGTGCATGGGTCATTGCATGAGTGCATGGGTAGTGACTGGATGATTAGAGTGCTGCAAAGACAGTGCATGGTGAATTTATAAGTGCTTGGGGTTTTGGTGGAGTGATTGCATAAGTACATACATGTCCCATCAGACCCCACCTCCTCCCTTCACTACTGTGCAAATGTGCCCCCTGGCGGGTTTTAATTTGGGGGATTAATTCCCCTTGAATCCTGATGGTCCCTGGGGGCCAACTAGCCCACCATGTACCTCCAGTAAGCGCCACAGAGCAGTGTTACAGAGAGGTGGTCCGAGGCCATGCCCCTTTTTACACCGCTACACAATGCAACTCTGTAGCACTTACTGGACGTACCCTGTGGGCTTCAGAACTCAAGGGGGCTCAGTTAATTCTCCAACTTAAAACATGCCACAAGGCGCGTTTGCACACTTGTCACATCAGTCCACGCCTCCTCCCTGCTCCACTGTGCAAACGCACCCCCTTGTGCATTGTAAATTGGGGATTAATTCCCCTTGAGTCCTGAGGGTCCTTGGGGGTTAACTAGCCCACCAGGCACCTCCAGTAAGCGCCACAGAGCTGCGTTGCAGAGAGGTGTAAAAGGGGCGTGGCCTCAGACCACCTCTCTGCAAAACAGCTCTGTGGCGCTTACTGGAGGTACATGGGGGGCTAGTTTTTTAATCTGTACCTCAGACCACTGGCAGATCTGGCAGATGGCGCAGGCCTAACGTTAATGACCTACGCTGACGATTCCCAAATCATTTTCTCCCTCTCCGAAGCAAACCCGTTAGCTCCTTCCATACTCAAAACCGGACTTCAAAATATTTTCAACTGGATGACTACCAACCAGTTAAAATTAAATGGGGACAAAACTGAGGTACTCCTACTAGGACGAAACAAAGAACTCTGGAACCCCTCCCATTGGCCACCGGAGCTGGGTAACATTCCCCCGCCAGCTACCCAGGTTAGAAACCTAGGGGTCATCATAGACGATACTCTGTCTATGAAACAGCAGGCAAATAAAGTCGCAGGACTATGCTTCACCATAATAAAATGGTTAAAGAAAATCGTTTGGATGCTGCCCCCGGACACGCAAAAAACCGTAGTAAACGCTCTAGTAACATCGCGTATTGACTACGGTAATATCCTCTATCTTAGCTCTAACTTAGCAGTAATCAAGAGACTCCAAATGATTCAAAACTCCGCTGCAAGACTCTTGAGAAGGATTCCAAAGGCTGAAAGAGTCTCAAAACACCTGAACGAACTACACTGGCTCAGGGTTGAACATCGGATCAGCTTCAAAACCCTGAGCTACATGTTCAAAATTAAACATAAAACGGCTCCCTCCTATCTTCAAGCCTTAGCCTCCCCCTACTTGCCAACAAGAAACCTCCGCTCCCAAACGGCCTCAAACTTCGCCGTGCCTAGATTTAAACTTCAAAGAACTGGCGGGAGATCCTTCACTGTTAGAGGTCCAATTCTGTGGAACTCACTCCCCCTGCATATCCGGAAAGAAGATAGCTACACTAAATTCCGGAGATACGTAAAAACCTGGCTGTTTCAGAAACAACTGTGCTAATCAACAAACTCAGCATTTCCTTTATCCAACTCACTGTCACAGGCGCCGGGAAACCCTTGTTGGGTAGCTGAGCGCCATACAAATGCAAAAAATAAAAATAATAAATAAAATAGTTGGCCCCAGGGACCTTCAGGATTCAAGGAAAATTAATTCCCCCACTGACAACGTGCCAGGGGGTGCGTTTTCTGAGTGCAGCTGTTAGGGGGGGGGTGGCCTCCGCCGCAATGCCGGCTTTTTTATGTATTTATTTTTTAATCAAGGGGGCCTGTGTGTCCCCCCTCCTTTTAAGTTATTTGGGGCCCTGGGGACCCCATCCCCAAGGGCCTGCTTTTAAAAAAAAATACGGGAAAGGTGTTGCGCTGCCCCCCTCCCGAGTACCCCACATTTAAAAAAAATTAAATCTTTTTAAAGGAGGGGCTGCGTAGCACCCCTCCTTCGGCCTCAAGTGCCCCAGAGACCCTATACCCCAGGGCTGCGCCTCATTAAAAAAAAAAGTTTAATAAAACAGTGATGGAGGGTGGCTGCGTGGCCCCTCTCCTAGGCCACTCATGGCACCATAGACTCCATTCCCTGGGGCCTGGCCTCTTTGTTGGGGACCATGGGAGGAGCCCCAATTCCCCACGGTCTCGCCAGCTCCCTTCCTCCTGCGGGAGCCGGCATTGCTTTTCCACAAGGGGAGCTGCTGACATGCAGCTCCCCTTGTGGAAAAGCAATGTGGTTTGAATTTTGTAAGCGAGAGCAGGAAACCTGCTCTCGCTTATAAAATCCAAACCACATTTTGCTATGACAGGGCGGGAGCGCCCTGCCATAGCAAACAGCAGTGTCCCGGGGGTGGGCACCCCGGTACACTGCAGGAGCCGGCCCTGGGTCGTGGTGGACCCCAGGGCCATGAAGAGCTCCAGGAGGGGGGGCCGTGTGGCCCCCTCCCACCTAGTACACAGCCCCGGGGAGGTGGTGGTCCCTGGGGCTTGGAGGTCCATAACAGATCCCCACATTTGCATCTGAGTTGTAAGGGGGAAGTGGCAGTCCCTGGCGTGAGTGGGAGGGTTTGAGCCCACCCACACAGGTTTATTTATTATTTCTGAAAAAAGCCCCTGGGGTGGGGGTACCCGGCGCAGTGGGGGGGGGGCATGTGCCCCCGTAAATAATTAATAAAAGCCCCGGGGGTGGCAGTCCCCAGGGCTTGGGGGGCCCTAGGAGGCCCCCCACACATTTAAAAATTAGCCCCAGGGAAGAAGAAGGCGTGGCCGCCGAAACCGGTCGGACTTAAAGGAGGGTGGTAATGTTGCTGAGCACTTGGCAAATTAAAGTTATCTTGTAATCAAGGCGGAGTTGGGCTCTACTTTTGGATGCTTGTTTGAAACTACAGGATTCTCCGTTCCTGTTATTGAGAGCCCGCCCTGCAGGGTAGGGGACCCTCTGTAAAATGGAGCCCTTTGTAACTGTGAAATTGAGGGGGCATGACCCGCTCCTTAGCGCACCAGCCACAGGACTTCTGAGGATATTTGGCAGCGTGAAAGGAGAAAGAGAGATGAGGGAGATGTTTCTTCCTCGGGGACTCCGCAGTGCAAGTAAACCTATTTGTGCTTGGCAACTAAGGGCACTGTGCCTGTGATGCAAATTTCGAACTTCGCATGTAATTTGACATTTGCCACTGGGACATTAATTTTAATATTAAGGTGCATTCTGGGGCCCGCAGTATTTGACTGGGGGTCACATGACCACTGGGAGGTTACAGACTACACTCACCTGTGAAGAAGGCGTAGTCGCCGAAACCGGTCGGACTTAAAAAAGTGTGGTAATGTTGCTGAGCATGTGACAAATTAAAGTCATCTTGTACACAAGTCGGAGTTGGGCTCTACTTTTGGATATATATAATATATGCAGGCTCGTGTGTCAGAAGAACACCAACCACACTCGCGGGGCTTCTGGTAAGGGCTTTATTTCCCAACAAGTAGCTCGATAGCGTGAGAGCAAAGGTACAAGGTTCCTGATGTAGTTCTGGCTCGTCAAAAGTCCTGACGCGTTTCGAAGGCGGCTGCCTTCTTCTTCAGAGGGTGACGAACTGATTCTCAGCAGGTAGCAGGAAAGACCTTTCTTTATCTTTATGACACGCCCCTGGATGGGCGCCGTGCCTTCTGGTACTTGTATTCCTGCTGTAGTTCTTTAACGCTTGATGCGCCCGAGTCCTGTGTTCTCATATGTGGTGAAAGAGCCCCGGCCAGGAAACCCCTCGCCTGCCAGGCGGCGTCATGGTGTTGGAGCAAGGGGTACGTGTATGAGCATAACCCAACAAGCTGTATGCTCGCCATTTCAGGGCTTCTTCCATTCCTCGTGTGGCGGTGCCCAGCGCAATGCAGGTTCACTGCGACGCTCAATCCCCATCAAGGCGCTGTGCACTCTTCGATGGCGGGTGCGGAGATGAAAGGTGATGGGACCTTTCAAATATGCAGGCTCGTGTGTCAGAAGAACACCAACCACACTCGCGGGGCTTCTGGTAAGGGCTTTATTTCCCAACAAGTAGCTCGATAGCGTGAGAGCAAAGGTACAAGGTTCGTGATGCAGTTCTGGCTCGTCAAAAGTCCTGACGCGTTTCGAAGGCGGCTGCCTTCTTCTTCAGAGGGTGACGAACTGATTCTCAGCAGGTAGCAGGAAAGACCTTTCTTTATCTTTATGACACGCCCCTGGATGGGCGCCGTGCCTTCTGGTACTTGTATTCCTGCTGTAGTTCTTTAACGCTTGATGCGTCCGAGTCCTGTGTTCTCATATGTGGTGAAAGAGCCCCGGCCAGGAAACCCCTCGCCTGCCAGGCGGCGTCATGGTGTTGGAGCAAGGGGTACGTGTATGAGCATAACCCAACAAGCTGTATGCTCGCCATTTCAGGGCTCCTTCCATCCGTCGTGTGGCGGTGCCCAGCGCAATGCAGGTTCACTGCGACGCTCAATCCCCATCAAGGCGCTGTGCACTCTTCGATGGCGGGTGCGGAGATGAAAGGTGATGGGACCTTTCAAATATGCAGGCTCGTGTGTCAGAAGAACACCAACCACACTCGCGGGGCTTCTGGTAAGGGCTTTATTTCCCAACAAGTAGCTCGATAGCGTGAGAGCGAAGGTACAAGGTTCGTGATGCAGTTCTGGCTCGTCAAAAGTCCTGACGCGTTTCGAAGGCGGCTGCCTTCTTCTTCAGAGGGTGACGAACTGATTCTCAGCAGGTAGCAGGAAAGACCTTTCTTTATCTTTATGACACGCCCCTGGATGGGCGCCGTGCCTTCTGGTACTTGTATTCCTGCTGTAGTTCTTTAACGCTTGATGCGTCCGAGTCCTGTGTTCTCATATGTGGTGAAAGAGCCCCGGCCAGGAAACCCCTCGCCTGCCAGGCGGCGTCATGGTGTTGGAGCAAGGGGTACGTGTATGAGCATAACCCAACAAGCTGTATGCTCGCCATTTCAGGGCTCCTTCCATCCGTCGTGTGGCGGTGCCCAGCGCAATGCAGGTTCACTGCGACGCTCAATCCCCATCAAGGCGCTCTGCACTCTTCGATGGCGGGTGCGGAGATGAAAGGTGATGGGACCTTTCAAATATGCAGGCTCGTGTGTTAGAAGAACACCAACCACACTCGCGGGGCTTCTGGTAAGGGCTTTATTTCCCAACAAGTAGCTCGAGAGCGTGATAGCAAAGGTACAAGGTTTGTGATGCAGTTCTGGCTCGTCAAAAGTCCTGCCGCATTTCGAAGGCGGCTGCCTTCTTCTTCAGAGGGTGACGAACTGATTCTCAGCAGGTAGCAGGAAAGACCTTTCTTTATCTTTATGACACGCCCCTGGATGGGTGCCGTGCCTTCTGGTACTTGTATTCCTGCTGTAGTTCTTTAACGCTTGATGCGTCCGAGTCCTGTGTTCTATATATATATATATATATATCCACACAGGTTCTCGCAATGCAGCGCCGTAGTTTCAGTTTCACCGCAGCGCCGCCAGAAAACAGGAGACCCAATATTTCCGTGGGTAAATTAATTTATTCTGCAACACACGGACAGCATAACGTTTCGGCCTCCCAGAGGCCTTGGTCACATGGCATTCCAGAGGGGAATGGCAGGAATTTAAAGTGAACATACATTTGGCATTAGCCAATCAGCGTAGGAGTGTGAACCACAGCGCATAAACATAGTAAACATACTATACGTTACCATGATGTTAAAATAACAATGCTATGTGATACCACGAACAAAAAGTTTTGGGATAAATCCCTCAGGGTCATATGTCGCCTATGATTGCATTTTCCAAAAACATATATCCTTGCATAATGCTTATTAAATGCAATAACGTGAATAAGGTTGAAAACATAATCAACGGGTAAATCCATTTATCAACAACACTAGTTGTGGTTGTTAATCACGTATGAATACAATTGAACAAAAATAAAGCATCATCAATTGTCATGTGAACAGATCAACCATAGTTCGTATGTTATCTGATGCATTTAACTAAATTCATACGTTTTATCAAAACCCATTCACATTGTAAAATTCATTACTACCGACCTATTCCGTTTTGTGAAATTAGTGATGAAAATCAATGGATAATCATGTATATACAAACAGTGGAACCATCGGCCTAATATTTAGGCTTGTAATTTCCCTGGCATATGTTCAAAAAAACACACTTCTACGCTGTGGTGAATAAATATGAAATAAAGTGCTGGGTGTTGTGTAGAAATAAAAAAGACAAAAACTCAATGTGGTAAATGCATGAATTACGAATGTTAAACAGATTGAACCACATCTGTCAATTGCCGTGGCAGGATATTTGAACATCTTATTAAACACTGTGACTCCAATCAGAATGACAAGTGCACTGGCGAGCTTGAATTACATGAAAAAGGCCATACTGTGCATCTATGGAGTTGACTATTTTACAGTGTGATTGAAAAACATAGGGGCAAATACAATATGTAGGATATCGGAATAATTTATAGACAGGTGTACAAGTCTTCCGAAGCATTAAGCCCATTTGGTGCATCATTAAAATGTACCTGGTTTCCAACCTCCTCAGGGCCGCATCCCTATCACCTCCCCTTCTCATAGGTGCGACCGAGTCAATGACATAGTACTCCAGTAGTGCACTGTTGCTGTTATGTTGTTATGTTATGTTGTTCCCTGAAGTGCCTAGCCACTGGGTAAACTGGGTCATTGGTTTTGATGGCCCTAAGGTGTTGAAGGACCCTTTTGTGTACCTGTAATTTGGAGCTGCCCACATACCTCAACCCACATGGGCACTCCAGTACATATACCGAAAAGTCACTTTTGCAGGTAAGCTTCTTATTGATTTTGCAAGGGGTATCGGAAAAAGGGGTGCAATATTCTGTCTTATTCACCCCATGTGTGCAGGCTTTGCATGAAGCACACTTCCTGAATCCTTTGCTGCCTGCCAGCCAATCTTTTTTTGTTTCAAGTTCAGGGCTGGATTTAACCAAGGCATTCTGTAAAGAATAGGCTTTCCGGTAAGTGATAGCCGTTTTTTTCGCCATGGTGTTCCCAATAACAGGATCACACTTCACTAAACCCCAGTGTTTTTTAATGATCTTTCTCAGGGCTCCATGTTGGCTGCTGAAAGACCATATTAACTTGACAGGTTGCTGCCCAGCTATCGGCTTTGGAATTCGAGATTTCTTGTGGATTAAGGCCTCAGCACGAGGTATTGCGTTGGCTTTTTTTATTGCTGCTGCAACTGTATTCTCATTATAGCCACGGGCCAAAAACCTCAGTCTGCTGGCTTGTTGTGCTATCTTACATTGGGTTTCCGTGCTGCATGCTCTTCTAATCCTCAACATCTCCCCATAAGGGATGCTGCGGATTAAATGTGGTGGATGGTGACTATGAGCATGCAGTACTGTATTGCCCGCTGTGGGCTTCATGAACAGGGATGTTTCCAATTGCCCATTGTTGACAGTAATTGCAACGTCTAGGAAGGTGGCATGTGTATTGCTGATGTCAGAGGTAAAGGCCAAGTTGTAATTGTTGCTGTTCAACTCACCAATAAATTGTTCTGCCTGTTCTCGTGTTCCCTTCCAGATCATAAAAACATCATTGATGTATCTATACCACCGAACAATGTGATCTCTGCATGTGGCATGATGTTCGCCACTGAGGACCTGTCTCTCCCAGTACCCCATGTGGAGGCAGGCGTAACTGGGAGAGAAACAGGCCCCCATGGGTACTCCCCTGACCTGCTGATAGTATTGTTTGTTGAACATGAAATAGTTGTTGTTCAGGCAGAAACTGATCATAGACAAAAGCATTTTGTTATGTTCAACAAATTCAATCAGACGTTGCCCCAAGTAATGCGAGACCGCCCTCAACCCATCCACATGGATAATGCTCGTATATAATGCAGTTACATCAAGTGTGATTAACAAGCAATGTATATTACCTACTGGCGGTTGCCAGTAGGTAGTTATAGTTAGGATTATTTTGTATAGGGAATCTGCAACATTCTATTGGGAATAACTTTGGCGCCGGTTGAGGGATCTGCCTGAAATTGTCCTGAAATTTGCCTTGCGGCGCCCCGCTCCTTCCCTGAAAGTTTGGGGAGGATTCGTGAAGCGGGGGCTGAGATAAAAGGGGGTACCAAAACGTGTTTTCCCCATGTTAATTTCCATAGGGCGGTTGGACTCACTTTTAGACCGAACGGCTGAATGGATTTCCACCAAACTTGGCAAAATTGTAGGGACTGGTAGCCCGATGTGCCTTTGCTATGTCTCAAGATATCTGCTCCAGTGGATTTTGAGTAATTTAGGTAAAAAAAATATATATATCTATAAACGCGCCCGGTACGCGCACCGGGGCGCGCACCGCGGCGCGCACCAGCGCGCTACTCGAGTTCGCGAGCGGAAAGCTGATTGGCTCTCGGGTGTCTGTCAACATTCCGAACAGTCTGGAGTGGCCTCCATCTTGTGTCTCAGTAGGATCGAGACACAAGAGGTGGCAAAAACAAAGGGGGAAATGACCAAAAGGGGGCAGGGTAGACCCCCCCTGACCCCCTAGGTTTGATGTGGAGGCCATAAAAGGAGAGTAAGGATGGGAGGACGGTCGTTTAGTTTTGCGGCCGCTAGACTGTGGAACTCCCTCCCACTCTGGTTAAGAAGTCAGGGTGAATTTCCAGCCTTCAAAAAAGGGCTGAAAACTCTTCTGTTTCCTAGAGTAGCCTAAGCTCCGCATCGATGGTTCGGCCTACTGAGTCAAAGTGCCAGGATGCCCTTTGGGTGACAGTTTCAGCGCTATATAAGTATGCAAAATAAATAAATAAATAAATAAATAAAAGGGCCCCGCGGGGCAAAACATATTTTTATATATTTTATATATATTTTTCGATTTTCGCGGGGGGAGCGCCCGGTACACGCACCGGGGAGCGTACCATGGAAATAATAATTTAAAGTGCTTAGAGGTAGGGTAGCTCTGAATAGAGTTGTTGTGTTGTGTGGGTGATTTAAGTACCAACATGTAGGTACCAATGCAGAGTCTTACATTTAATGTACACCGTCTCTTTTGTAGATATCTTGCATGTTGTTACAGAAGTTATTGTGGTATATGGAATCCATACCATAGTCTGTCAGGAAAGCAGAAACAGATCCTTTAAGTACTCCCTGAGAAGGCCTAGGGGATCACGGGTAGTCTATCCTGCTC
This sequence comes from Lissotriton vulgaris, assembly GCF_964263255.1. Classification (NCBI taxonomy): domain Eukaryota; kingdom Metazoa; phylum Chordata; class Amphibia; order Caudata; family Salamandridae; genus Lissotriton; species Lissotriton vulgaris. Next base: position 37,954,876 of record NC_141697.1, read on the forward strand.
CCTTATGATGTTTTCAAGTATAACATTTTACTCTCTTCTAAATCCACACGAAATTGGCGGTGATATGGTGCATTAGAGACAGACAGTGAGAGAAAGGAGGCAGGAGATGAAAAAGAGATGTCAAATACACATTGGAGATAATATAGTGGGAGAAAGGAAGTAACTATGAGCAAACTTACTATGTAACACAAAAAAGTTGCACAGTATACTATAAGTCTCACTTTATATTATAATCATTTTGGTACTACTTCATGAATTACATATAAAAATGAATAATGTCTCAAACAATTTTTAATTTTTAAATATAAATTTATTCTTCAGTATTTTCAAAATGTAATAAAACGTCCAACATCCGATAGTCTGGAATGTCCTCATAATTTTGATTGCCTGATTCTATTGTTTCCAAACAGTCAATTAATTCTTGGTCCAGACAGTCATCCATGAAATCCAAGTCATCTATATTTTCTTCAGGATTGTTCTCAACCATACCTTCGAAAGAAATATTATTGGACTCTTCTTTCCCTTCCATTTTCATTCTGTAAATTGCATACAAAATAACTATATCAGTAGAGTTAGGGTACTGTTGGGTTTAAGTTCAGACAGGTACTTCTGAGTTTTTATTAGTGAAGTAATTTTTGGGCAGTGTATGGTTTTTTGGCAGGAAGTAGAACTATTAAAAAGTGCATGTGATGAAGCCTAAGTAAATTCATAATTATACCAGAGAAGCCTAACTCAATCCATAATTATAACAGAGAAGCCTATCTCAATCTATAACTATAACAGAGGGAGGGTAAATAACTATCAGAAAACGTTTTTCCAAATTAACTTAAAGTGTACAACATAGTTCTCCTTACAAATTAACAACTTACCTTTGTCAAAGCAGTTGAAGTTTTGAGTGAAAATCCTTTCCAAATGTCCTCAGGTAGTACTAGTCAAAATGGCTGTGTTTCCCTCTCATTTTTCATATATATTCATGTACATAACCAATCAAATGTCAGCATATAAAAGTACAAAATGAAAGTAACATTTTAATTGGTTGTAAATTCTAACACTTTCATATGTGTTTTTGTAATGTATTTTACCTCAGGATATTTAGACAGGGCTACAGCCCAAATGGCTCAATGGAATTCCACCAAATTTGGGAAAATGGTAGGGACTGGTATGTAGTAGGGCCTATTCTATATTTGGTGAAAGTGTCTCCAGTGGTTTTTATGTAAATTAACTTCCCAAATTTTTGGGGAGTGCTTACCGGTGCGCGCTCCGTACGCGCACCAGGAGCGCTACGGGAGTCCGCCATTTTGTGTTTCGGTAGAATTGAGACACAAGATGGAGGTTAAACAACGTTGGGAATGGGTAAAAGGGGGCACGGTAGACACCCCCTGACCCTCTAGGTTTTCTGAGGGGAGTTCAGGAGGCCCATATAGGCCAAAAAAAAAAAAAAAAAAATTTCGCGGGGGGAGCGCCCAGTACACGCAGCGGTACGCACACCGGGGCACGCCGGAAGACTGCGCTTACTGGTGCGCTCACCGGTACGCGCACCGGGAGCACTCCAGGGCAAAAAAAACAAAAAACCAATAAAAAAACCATGAACAATATACATAAAAAAAATAGTATTACATAAATATACAATATAGGATTCATTTTAAAAAATATTAAATTTCATAGCTATGGAAATTTGCTATTAAAAACCTTTGAAATTCACTGTAAAAAACATAGGTTTGAGGCCCTATATATAGTTAGGAATTAGCATTTAAAAAACCTATGAAATTCACTGAAAAAACCATAGGTTTCACACCAGTTATAGTTAGGAATTAGCATTTAAAAAACCTATGAAATTCACTGAAAAAAACATAGGTTTCACACCAATTATAGTTAGGAATTAGCATTTAAAAAACCTATTAAATTCACTGAAAAAAACATAGGTTTCACACCAGTTATAGTTAGCTGGAAATTTTACTGACATAAAACCATTGAAATTCCCACGTTATAGTTAGTTGGACTCACTATAACTTGAGCACCTGCAATGCACTGCTGATGACGTCACATATTACATCACTCATGACATGGTCAGTGACATCACTCATGACATCACTGATGACACCGTCCTTGTGACAGAGTGACAGACCTCCTTTCAGTGTAATGTAACCCTTGAAACACATATTCAAAAATAGAAACTAACATTTTCAAAAAAATGGAGATACCCATACCAGTTAGAACAACCAATTCAGTAATTCCACCATCTATATACACTTCCACTCATTCACCAACAGTTCTATATAGTCACTCATACATATACTCACTCATCATATGTAGTGATACACCTATACATCCTGTTACACACTGACAGTCATCCAAAAGTTACTCACACACATACTCACACATGCAAATAAACTATTGAAGATCCATTTATTTATATATACAACTATACACACACTACCACCTTACTTCTAAGGAAACTTACACATACTTACTTTCTTAAACAAACACTTATAGAAACACATACTTATTTAAACAGGAACTCTTACAATCTCTCACTCTCACATATACTCACTTATATACATCAATACTCACATATACTAGATTAAAACATATGTCGTTACTGATAAAGACACTAGTGAGACAGTCATTCACTCACTAACACACACATCTACACACTCATTCACCCTTACAATCCTACACATATGCTGTCTTCAAAACACATACAAACAGTGAGTCAGTCATTGATGCATCTATGTGCTAAGTAATACCCCCACCAAACCATACAGACACTCATTCTGATACTAAAAAAAATCTAATAACCCATATACACGCACGTAGGTACTCACCAACCCATGCAGCCACTTATACACAAAGTGAAACACTGATGCATATATTTAAATATTTAAACATTACTCGCTAATATATGTATTCACTAAGATACACTTAATAAGCCAGTTAACCAATCAATTGTTTTTAAAAAAAACATCCATTTAGACACTTATTTAAACATTTATTCTTCCATCGACCTTTACATATACATATATAAAACATATTTATTTTTCAGAAAGACACACATTCACTGGATGGTGTCATCAGTGATGTCATGAGTGATGTCACTGACCATGTCATGAGTGATGTAACATGTGACGACATCAGCAGTGCATTGCAAGCGCGCAAGTTATAGTGAGTCCAACTAACTATAACGTGGGAATTTCAATGGTTTTATGTCAGTAAAATTTCCAGCTAACTATAACTGGTGTGAAACCTATGGTTTTTTCAGTGACATATATATATATATATATATATATATATATATATATATATACATACATATATATATATATATATATATATATATATATATATATATATATATATATATATATATATATATATATATATATATATATATATATGTATATATATATATATATTTCAAGCTCAAATCCACACTTCAATTCCTTGTATCGCAAGGTAAGTATGAAAAGCACAAACTCCAAATTTGCATCAAGTAAGTTTATTTGGCAAACATCAAAGGCAACAAAGTAATAACTCAACGCGTTTCGGGAAACCTCCCTTGGTCTACTGGAAGTTGTCAGTCGGTAGTTATAGTTAGGATCTAGTTTCCATAGACAGAGCATTTTTTGTTTTGCTAATAACTTGGCGCTGTTTGATGAATCTTCGCAAAATTTTCAAAACTAGTTTGCTATTCACTTCAGCTGCTGTCTGGAGCGGTTCAGGGTGATTCGTCAAGCGGGAACCAAGAAAAAGGTGTGATCCCAAAGCGGGTTTTACCCATACAATTTCCTGGCGGGGCTTTAGACATGACTACAGCCCGAACCACTGACCAGAATTACACCAAATCTGGCAGAAAGCTAGATCTTAGTCCAGAAAGCTCTCTTTTTGTGAGTTGATGTAAATATGTGTAGTAGTTGTAGATTTATTAAAGAAAAATGATTTATAGATATCGCTGAGGATCCATGGATCCAACAGACCTGAAAATAAGATATAATTTGCGGCCACCATTTTAGCCAAGAAGGGGTGGCAGCCATCTAGAGACAACAACTCACAAAATACATATTGGGGCACAGTAGGATTAACCTGACCACCTAGACCCCCTTTTAATTTTGCCGCAAATTTGCTGTAAAATTGGAAAGAAAACAAGCATGGTCCCCACTCTTGCTTTTCTTTTCTTTTCGGGTAGACCAGGACCAGGGGGGAGATAAACTTTATATTAAAGGGAGGCATATTGCCTCCCTTCCCGGGCTGCATTTGTGCCCAGAGACTCCATTACTCTGGGGCCCGACTGGGCATACGAAAGGGACCAGCTAATTATTGAAGGGGGAGGGGGCCATGCAGCCCCTCTCCCAGAGCCATGGCGTGCTTGTTCTTGCTTCACAGAAGCAATTTTAAGGCTCCTGCCAAGTGGGAGCAAACACTAAGGGCTTTATTTCAACTTTAGCGGTCACGCAGTGGCACTGCACCACCCCATCCACTAGAGGACTGTTAGAAATGGGATTTCCTGTTGGCTGAGGCTTGCGCCAAAGCAAGGCAGAAACCACCACTCTAGTCAGGGCAAGGAAGTCACCCGCCAAACATAACCCATGCTCACCCCCTTGGTAGCTTGGCACGAGCAGTCAGGCTTATCCTGGAGGTGATGTGTAAACCATTTGCACACGCACCCACTAGCAACAACATCTAAGGCCCCCCACAAAGGACTTCCACACAAGGTTATATCAAAAATAGCCTTTGTATTATCAAAACACATCAGAATCAGAATCACAGGATGTACATTGTGCCAATTGGCACGGGCAATATTTACAAGGGATTATATACACGGGACAGGGCCAGGTGGACCACTGTCAGGAATAATCACTTTTAGAACTAGCACTTTTAGAACATATAATACTTGTAGCACCAAATAGCAAATGTAGGTCACAACCAGTAACCACTGGTTAAAGGTAAGTACCTCCTACGCAATCCTAACCACCTTAGGCATATATCACGCAGGGAACCATGAACTCACTAGTATAGCCCATACTAGATAAAACAACCTCCTAAGCATAAACATATGTCTAGAGGTATCCGAACACAGGGTGCGCAGAACATACTACACACAGTACATTTCCTAACACCCAAAAAGCAATAGCACATGAATCATCATAGCACATAAATCACATCAGGGTCCAGATTGCGCCACTGCGCCAAAACCTAAACGTAGCAGCTGCCCACTACTTGCTGGGCAGCTGAGGACAAGAACAGTGCCTAACCGCTGCAGCTGGCACTAAGAGCTGCGCAGCTGTGGAAGGCCAAAGTAGGGGCGAAGGAGTGTGACTCACTCCTGAGTCCAAGGAAATGTCCCTAGGAAGGAAACCTAAACGGTGCAGCTGCCCACTACTTGCTGAGCAGCTGGAAAGCAAACTGCAACAGGGGCCCTCACCGGCCCTAGGACAAAGACGGTGCCAAATGCTGGAGCCATCTAGGCTCTCGGACAATATTGCGCAAAGCGTGGGAGCTATCTGGCTCTGGAAATACATGTAGCGCACAGTGACGCCCTCTAGGCTCTCAAAACAAACCTGGGGCAAGTATGGGAGCCACACGGGCTCTAAAACAAAAATGCCCCCAGGGAGCCTCGTGGGCTCTAGTAACAACTTCTGTGGGCCGTGGGCCGTGGGAGCGGCCCTCTGTCAAGCGGGGCCGCTCAGCGCTGCACCGGAATCACTCATACACTCTCCACCCCCTCCCCCCGCCCCCCCAGGGCAGCTCTACTCACCGGCTGCTCTCCGGAGGCGGCGAGGGAAGCAGTCTTCTGGGGGCAGTCTGCCAGGGCTCTCCCTTGCTCACGGGGGCCTCGGTGGACATATTCAGCAGCGAGAGGGGCTCTCTCTCACCTCATGGGAGCCCCACCCGCTCTCGCGCTCTTCTTCACCAGGTCCCCCATCTCAGGACCGGGACTCAGTGGTAGGCCGCAAAAGCTCCAGACCAAACTCCTCTTCCGGGGCTCCCTCAGGGTCATGGGAGCCCGCAGCATTTCGGCAGTTCTCTCCTGGCGGCCCGGGGCTTTCCTCCATTCACCGGAGCCCCGGGCCGCTGGAGGCCTCCCCTTCGCCGGCTTCCTTTTCTGGTACTGCCGCGGCCTGCCCCCTTCACAGGCAATCTTGCCTGACTTCCAGGGCGGCCGCGGCGGACTACGGGGGCATTTTTCTGCGGCACACAACTGAGGGGTAGGCACCCTTGAGGAATAAAATAAACGTAGAAGCGGGGTGGACATCCGCTAAGGATCCCAGAAACGGGGTTTCACCCATAAATAAAAATATAAATGCGAGCATAATCGGGGGAATCCCTACACCGGGGATTCCCTCAGGGTGAAGGGCAGCTCAGCACTTCCAGGCTACATTTTAAAAATAAGATATAGCGCTTCCAGGCTGTCAGAGGTGCTGGAAAGAAAGGTGAAGCCAAAAAAAGGGTTCCAGCAACAAGTTCCTCATAGGTGAGAGGGCAGGATGGTCCAAAAGAAGTCCTCCAGGGCTGGGCAGGGCCCAGGGAGGCAAGCCCTCCCCTGGCCCCAGCAGCAGAATGCCCCTGGGAGATTCCAGTCAGAAACAAGAACATTTTGCGAGGGGTCACAGCCCCTTTTTATACACCTAAATCCTTTGTCTAGGCTGCAGGGTTAAGGGAAAAAACAGTTGCAGCTAGTTTTGGAGCACTCTGTTGTTCTCAGCCCCTCTTCCCATTCACTGGACAGGCTAGGGTCATCAGTCGCACCACAGGGGGCGTAGCCAGCATTGTGTAGGGAAAGCCCAGCTCTATTCAGGTCCCAGGTGCAGCCACTCCCTGCCATCAACATTCAGATCTCCCCTCTCACCACCGGGGCAGACCCATCCTGACTCCTGGAGCCAGGCACACCAGCCAGCTCCAGCCAATCACAAGCCAGACAGTCATTTCACCTTTATTACACAGACATGCCAACTTCTAGAAGTGGCACTTCCACACTAGACACAATGACGCCGCACACATCATCGTGCAGCATTCAATCTCACGAGTCCGCACATACCAAACTCGACCCTACACTCCCCACGCATCAGGAACTACCATGGACACTCATCACCCCCATGCATTCCAATGGGAGGGCAGGCCAATCTCACACACGCACTCAGAAAGCGCACACACTTTACATTGCGCCACAGTGCTAAAGTGCGCAAAGACCAGAAATCACAATAATGATGTAACATTAAAAGGAAGAAAGTTCAGGGGTGAACCTGCCAGAAGGGCCAAGTCCAACAAGGACCACCAAGGCCAAAGTGCGCCTGTCCGCAAGATTACAAGTGTAATCCATGGCAAGCGGACGTTGCACTAGATTTCTGATGGTGGTGGTCTGTTAGGCTCATGATATATCCTAACATGCAGACCGGCGCCGTGAGAGCACCAACTGCACGTTCCTACACAATGTGCCATGCATGCCTCACCATGCTGTAAGTGGGGGTGCAAATCCAGGGGGAACAATATGTGCCCCCCCTGTGGTTCTGAAATTCCGGACCTTGCTGTAATATGGTACCGAGGTCCAACACTCGTGTCACAAAATATCATCGTACCATGACGAATTTGGTATCGGCAGACCGGTAATGATCAGGACATTATCCCTGTGCATTTGTGTCATGATTGGGCGATGCTAACACCCTTAAATCATGGTTTCCCTTCCAAACCCTCGGACTCCATTTTGTGAACGGCATCCATCTTATGCCTTGCCCTCATATAAGTCAATTGATTAAGGTCGAGCTTGATCTGAAAGGACACGTCCACCTTAGCTGACTTCCCCATGACCTGGCCGAACTGACTCTACCGCCTCCAGCCAAACCTGTTTGGGCAGCTCCTCGCCCAGTGGCCGAGTAAGATATCATCAAAGCACAACATGCCATAAACCATTCACCACCTACAGACCATGTTTCCTGCACACATACACCTGTCAATGTTCCTTGTTTATGGCCAGTTTTATGACAAGGAGGTGCCCTGTTTTATTGGGGTTTCATCGATATCTGATTGTAATTCCGGGCTGGGCTGGGTCATCTATCATAAACTGGACATCTACAATATGGGTTGGCCGTCATGACTTCGCTCTTTGGTTTATTGTGTAAATATGTCTATGACCATATCATAAACTCAAGAATTCTTGCCTGAAGTGTAATATCGTATATAAAAGGAGAAGGCTGTTTCTGTAAAAACGAACAGTCTCCTGGGAACTTACGGCCCGTGCTGTCGTACTTCTAGGACACATGTTACTTGGTTGCAGCCAATAAAGCTTGGTCTCTGACTTCACCTAGAAGACTCTTGGTTTCTGTGGTCCGGAACAGGGAGAACTCAGAGGTCTTCGGTGTTATCCCCTGGCACCACCGGGTTCCTAAAAACCCGGCACCTCAGTTCGCGCCCAACTCGGGGCGGTATCAAGCGGTGACGGTCCAAGCCAGATGTTCGTGAGGAGCTTCGTGTGAAAATTCCAGAGGACGGCCAGCCACTTCAGCGACCCCTGTATGTCGACGTGGTTCCGAAGGTCTTTGCTGCAGGGGTTCCCCGCGTCCCGACGGCTACGAAGGACTGCTGCCCTGACTATCGCCCTGTTTTGGACCCAGTGATCCTTGGTAGAGCGAAACGATAGACGAGTCTTCTAAGTGACGTCACCGATCTTCAATACTTCAGTTAAGTATAAGTGGAGCGTCTCCTAGTCCTTAGTTTGGTTCTTAGTTTTTGGTATCCTCGAGATACGGTTTTGTATTGGAGCTTGCAAGCGCCAAAACCGAGGGGTTCGTGTATTCACGAAAATATCATAGTTAGATAATCCCTTGAAGTTTGAAGCTAGACTAGTGAGCAAAGATGCCTGGTCTTAGCAGACTTGGAAACTTGTTTTGTCTTGGTTGTAGTAAGGATTCCCGATTAGAGGATTCGTGTCCGGTTCCTCCGATTGGAACTCCAACATATGAATTATATATCAAGCACGGAGTAGGCCCTATCACATATAATGAGGTATGGATAAAATACACCCGCAAGGATGGTCTCTTAAATTGGCCCCAATATGGTAGTTTTGACTCAGAAGTTTTAGATAACCTCGAGGTCAAACTGTTTAAGAAGAAAGCCCGGCCGGCGATGTTTGACTCTTTTCGCTTATGGCGCAAAGAAGCCAAACAGAAAGAAATAAAATTAGCTAAGAAGAATAAAAGAGGTATGTCGATGGTGCAAGCCGCCATCGCATACAGGGATAATGAGGAAGAGCAGGAAAATGAACAAATGCTCAGAAGCAAGAGACTAACAGTAGATAAAGGTTACCCGATGTTGCCCCATGAAGGACAAGATTCAAAGGGAACATCCGAGAAAGATCCATTAATGTCCCATTTATTGAATTCACCACCCCCATATACATCGAGTATTACTGGACCCCCGAAGCATTTCGTTATACCGCGCCCTGGCGCACGAAAAGCAGCTCTTGCACAAACACCAGCTCCTCTTCAGCTGGTTCCTACTTCTCCGGCGCAGCCTTCTCAAGGGCCGCTGCCTTTGCTACATACTCTGTCTACTTCTTATACAACTTTGCCTACTGCTCCAACTATTTATCCTGATACTACTTCTGCCACTGCCTCGACTTCTTCTGCTGTTGCTTCAACTTCCTCTTTACATCAGCCTGTCTTTTCCGGCGCATCTGCCTCTCCGCAAGCTTCTCCTTCCGTTCGACAGAGAGTGGCAAGAACTGTCACTGGTCTGTTCTCACCTTTCTTTGGGTCGCCTAAAACGACCCCCAAAACAGGACGTAGACAGTTGCGTAGTCAACTGCCTGATTATGAGGAAAGAGAAGTGATGAATGAGTTAGTACGTAAATGGGTTACTGACACGGTTAAATACGATGTTCAGTCTGTTATGGAAGTTTTCCGACAATGGGATGCACATACTCAGAGATATGTATTCGAAGAGATGTGTGTATATCTTTACGAAGATTTGGAAACAAATGATCCCAAACGCAAAATGCAGGAATTATTTCGTATGCGTTTCAAATTCCATGAAGGCATGATTGTGGGTGCCGATGTTGAAAAAGCAATAGACCTGTTATTATCCTATAGGAGTAAGGGAAATGTGTCTAGATCACTGTATGAGGATGATTTGTCAGGTAGGAAAAAGGCACGACAGTACCCTATGAGAGAGGTTCCTCCAGTATGGAGGGAAGGTGATGCGAATGTAAATCCACCAATTCTGCCGCATTTCCAGCGTGTATGGGTACATGTCCCCTGGAAAAGATCTGAAGTTTTAGCACTTAAACAGACTTTACCCGATCCACGTAAAAATCCTGCAGGGTATTATAAGGAGTTATCACAGACTGCCAGCTCATGTATAATGAATTTAGCAGATGTAGACATGCTGTTTGGGAACGTCGTTCCACAGCCTTTATGGAGTAAGATCCGCCATACAGATCATGATCAAGAACTAGGTGACTCTTGGGCTAATATTGCTGCTACGGATGCTAGACAAGTTGGTGGTTCTAAACCTGAGCCTTTAATAGCTGAACTTCCTGGTAGAATTATCACGTACATGAAGACCTTAATGCCTGAATTGCGTGTCAATTGGGATAAGTTATCTGCGTGCAAGCAGAAGAAAGATGAGAATGTGTCTGAGTTTTTCACGAGATTTGAAGAGACTTTCGTCGATCATAGTGGTCAGGATATGGCTACCAAAGGTGGCCAAAGATTGTTCGTAGACAAATTCGTACATAATTTGCTTCCTGAACTGTGTAATAAATTGAAAGATTCAGAGAGTGCTTGGGCTGTTTCCACGTCAGCACAGATTTTAGCCACAGCCCAGTACTACGAAAATAGGCGCAAGGACGAGCTAGATAAAGCAGACAAAAAGACTAAAGATTTAAAGACCAAAGCTCTTCTCCAGCAAGCCTATCCGCCTCGCACACCTAGTCAGCCCAATTATGAACGACCACAGCAGTATTCGAGAAACGCGCAAGGAAACGAGTTTTCCCATCAGCGTTTACCATACGGCCCGAATCAGTGTGCCTATTGCAAAGAAGAGGGTCATTTCAAGAATAATTGTCCAGCTCTGGCACAACGTATGAATGGTGCCTCCGGAGCTTCTAATGCACGAGGTAGAGGTGTTCAACAGACTCCTAGGGGTAGGGGTCAAGGAAATTTCCCCCAGAATAACACTTCCTTCCCGCCTCAGAATTCCATGAATAGCTTTGACCAACACAATAATGCGTCTTCCAGGTCAGCTCAGTACTATGCTGATGACTATTACGCAGAAAACGAGAATGAGGGTAATAATTGCTAGGACAGCCATGGACAAAGAGAGGGAGTTGTTTCAGTTCCAGTAGATCAGAATGGACCTTATGTCGAGGTGACTACATCAGGAGTGTCAGAGCCATTTCTGCTGGATACTGGTGCTACGTAAAGTTCTATTATGCACTCAAAACTTCCTGGCGCAACTTTGTCTGGCGAAATGAATATTTCAGTAGGTTTCTCTGGCGCCCCTGTTAGAAACCCGATCTCTAGTCCTATGGCTCTTTCTGTTGGCCCATGCGAATTAGAAGCACCCCTCATCCTTACAACAGGTTGTGGCGAAAATTTGTTAGTTTTGTATTTGTTAAAGAGATTATATGCGACTTTGTACTGTTCTCCTTCGGGAGTACAACTTACCCTTGGTAAGAAAGTGATTACCCCAATGTATTTGTCAAAGGAAGATATTCCGACTGAATTGTCATCCCTCCCAGATATACTTTGGGCTACTGGTTCTAATGATGTAGGTTGTTTAGAGATAGCACCGTATGTCATAACGTTGAAAGCCAATGTTAGGTTGCCACGTATCCCCCAATACAAGATCTCTAGCGAATGTGAAAAGGCGTTGTTAGCGATCATTTACGATCTGATTGAGAAAGATGTCATTGAGGAAACAACAGGCAACATTTGTAACAGTCCTATTTTGCCTGTCTTAAAGCGTACTGATCCTTCACAGCCTCCTGTATACAGATTCGTGATTGATCTTAGAGAAGTAAATAAGATCGTTGTACCGCAGTTTCCAGTCGTCCCCGACATTACTGCCTTATTGACAATGGTTCCAGCTTCAGCCACTTGGTTTTCGGTGATTGACCTGAAGAATGCCTTCTTCAGCATCCCGATCGCCGAGGAGAGCAGAGACATTTTTGGCTTCAATTTAGGAGGACGAAGCTTCCGCTTCAAACGCGCTCCTCAGGGCTACTGTGAGAGTCCATCCATATTCAGTCAGGCTCTGAAAACACAACTCGATACGATTGTTCTGTCTGATGGTGCGACTCTGATTCAGTATGTAGACGATCTACTGATCGCTGCAGATACTGAAGAAATTTGCAAGCAAGCCACACTGTCGTTGTTGCGTCATTTATGTGACATGAAGCACAAAGTCTCCATTCCAAAATTACAATTTTGCGGACAAGAAGTGACCTACCTAGGTCACATCTTATCGAAGGAGGGAAGGAGACTGACCCCAGAAAGAATACAGGTAATAGCAAGATTGAGTGCCCCAAGGACACAGAGAGAAGTTCGGGCTTTCTTGGGCATTACATCGTACTGTAGACATTGGATACCGAATTTCTCCCTATTGGCCAAACCTTTGCTGGCACTACTCTGCAAAGACACACCCAATCCTATGCCTTGGTCTGAAGATTGTCAGACAAGTTTCCATGAGTTGCGCGAAGCATTGTGTTCGGCTCCTGTGTTGGGCAACCCCGACTACAGTAAGCCTTTTACATTATATGTCCATGAGAAGGAAGGTTGCGCATTATCAGTCTTGACACAATACTTTGGAGATAAACAGCGCCCATGCGCGTATTTAGCGATCATTTACGATCTGATTGAGAAAGATGTCATTGAGGAAACAACAGGCAACATTTGTAACAGTCCTATTTTGCCTGTCTTAAAGCGTACTGATCCTTCACAGCCTCCTGTAAACAGATTCATGATTGATCTTAGAGAAGTAAATAAGATCGTTGTACCGCAGTTTCCAGTCGTCCCCGACATTACTCTCTTATTGACAATGGTTCCAGCTTCAGCCACTTGGTTTTCGGTGATTGACCTGAAGAATGCCTTCTTCAGCATCCCGATCGCCGAGGAGAGCAGAGACATTTTTGGCTTCAATTTAGGAGGACGAAGCTTCCGCTTCAAACGCGCTCCTCAGGGCTACTGTGAGAGTCCATCCATATTCAGTCAGGCTCTGAAAACACAACTCGATACGATTGTTCTGTCTGATGGAGCGACTCTGATTCAGTATGTAGACGATCTACTGATCGCTGCAGATACTGAAGAAATTTGCAAGCAAGCCACACTGTCGTTGTTGCGTCATTTATGTGACATGAAGCACAAAGTCTCCCTTCCAAAATTACAATTTTGCCGACAAGAAGTGACCTACCTAGGTCACATCTTATCGAAGGAGGGAAGGAGACTGACCCCAGAAAGAATACAGGTAATCGTAAGATTGAGTGCCCCAAGGACACAGAGAGAAGTTCGGGCTTTCTTGGGCATTACATCGTACTGTAGACAATGGATACCGAATTTCTCCCTATTGGCCAAACCTTTGCTGGCACTAATCTGTAAAGATACACCTAATCCTATGCCCTGGTCTGACGATTGTCAGACAAGTTTCCATGAGTTGCGCAAAGCATTGTGTTCGGCTCCTGTGTTGGGCAACCCCGACTACAGTAAGCCTTTTACATTATATGTCCATGAGAAGGAAGGTTTCGCATTATCAGTCTTGACACAATACTTTGGAGATAAACAGCGCCCATGCGCGTATTTCTCCGCGACTCTAGATCCTGTAGCTAAGGCATTACCAAGTTGCTTGAGGGCCACTGCTGCAGCAGCTGTCTGTATTCGACAGTCTGCTGGGTTAGTCATGAATAATACTCTGATCGTTATGGTCCCACATGCAGTAGACATTTTACTAAACAGAACGAAGACACAGTATTTAACTAGTGCTCGACTGTCCAGCTATGAGCTGACACTGTTAGCCAGCCACATACACATAAAGAGGTGTGATACACTTAACCCCGCCACGTTATTACCTATTGCGGCAGAGACAGATGAGGTTAAAGAACACGATTGCTGCTTCAGGACGGAAGAAGAGACAAAAGGGAGAGTAGACTTGCAGGACACACCCCTTCCTGAATTTAATGATAATTTGGTGGGTTGATGGTTCATGCTTCAAGTTGCCAAATGGTGATACGACTGCAGCATATGCTGTAACAACATTGCACACTATTGTAGAGACCGCACGCATCCCCCAGAATTCCGCGCAAGCAGCCGAGTTAATAGCACTACAAGAGCATGTGTGTTGGCAAAAGGAAAGCGAGTGAATGTGTATACTGATAGCCAATACGCCTTTGGCGTAGCCCATAGTTTTGGACGTGGGTTCCTGACGTCACATGGTGCGAAAATCCAACATGGTCAGCTAGTTAACGAGCTCCTCGAGTCACTGACCTTGCCGCTACAAGTTGCGATTGTAAAATGCAGTGCACATAGAAAGATTCAAGATGATGTTGGTCATGGGAATGCATTTGCCGACGAGGTTGCGAAAGAGACTGCAGGGAACACAATGAGTCGGATGTGTGTTGTAGGTCCTGCTAGATGGATCCCCAATGTGGGTATGTGTGAGGACACTATTGAAAGTGTGAAGTCCATACAAGCGGACGCCACTGAAAGAGAGGTGAATGAATGGAGAGAAAACAAGGGAAGATTGGATGCGAATGGTTGTTGGGTCGAATTGTCAGAGCACCAACGATGGCTGTTACCCGACGCATATGTACTTGCAGTGGTAACAATGGCCCATGGAATGGCACACATCAGTGCGAAAGGAATCTGTAAACTGTTGGCCCCAGTATGGCAGAATAGTGGTATCCCGAAATGCGCAGAGAATTTGGTCAGGAACTGTATGGTGTGTTTGAAGTACAATCCCGGTAGGGGAACCCCAACCCCTGCTGGTCATTTTGCGCCTCCAACGTACCCGTTCGAGGTATTGCAGTTCGACTTCATCCACATGGAGAGGTGCAACAATCTGAAATACGTGCTTGTTGTTGTTTGCGCTTTCTCCAGGTGGGTGGAAGCGTACCCCCTCAAGGACAACACTGCCTTGTCAACTGCCAAAGCCCTTGTCAAGGAATTCTTCCCTAGGTTTGGGATGCCTAGAATGGTCTGGAGTGATAATGGAAGTGAATTCGTGGGCCGGGTGATGAAGAGAGTGTCGAATGTCTAGGCATCCACCAGAAATTTCACGCTGCAAACCACCCCCAATCAGCAGGTCTAGTAGAGTGCTATAATGGCACCCTAAAGCTCAAACTAGCCAAGATCCAAGCCAGCACAGGTCTTAAGTGGCCTGACGCCTTGCCTTTAGCACTCCTATCTACCAGAATGATTGTCCATTCTAGACTGGGACTTAGCCCACACGAAATCGTGTTCGGGCTCCCAGCAAATGTATGGGGGGTACCGAGGCCCAGGAGGCTCAGTGAAATAGAGCACCCTGTACTGCTTGACTATTTGCACGAACTGACAACTAAATTACTTGTTTTATACCAACAGGTTCACAGTTCCTCTCCGCCAGCCTCTGACGATCCAGGTCACTCCATTGAACCCGGCACCTGGGTTTTGGTGCGGAATTTTCAACGCACAAACAAAGAGCAGCCTAGGTGGACCGGACCGTACCTCGTCCTTCTTTCCACAAGATCAGCCATTCGGGTGGAAGGAAAAAAGAACTGGATCCACGGGACCCACTGTAAACGGGTCCCTCTGCCTCTTCCATATGACCGGTGGGTCCAGGACGGAATCGCTGACTCTGAGACTGAAACTGTACCTCGCTTTACACTCTTCAGCGATGCACGACTGAAAGGAACTGGTACAGAAAAGGAGAGTGATCGTATTTTGCAAGGATTTGTGCCACCGTCAATGCAGTTGGACACTACAGAACCTTAAACATTGTTTGAAGACCACACCTTACCTGGGAAACAACGATATAATCTGAGGTCGAGAAAAAGGACTAATAAAAGTGAACTTATGTGACTTACTTTCCCCTAAGAACTATTTTTGATTTTACAGCTCTCTCGCCCAGGGAACTTGCTCATTTTTGATTTTCGAACCGCCATCCGGTTCTGCTGCTAGGGTCGTGGTTGAAGTCTGAGGAGTGCAGCGGGGGACGCCTAGGTCAACGGTTCTGGTCGGTCTGAGGGAATTACCCCGGACTGGACAGAGCGTACTTCTTGGCAGAATCAAACTCCCACCGTGTGCAGCAACTAGAGGATGGAGCTCCCGAGGGTAGAGAGACCTGCTAGACCCATGAACTTTAAAAGGCAAATATGCACCGTGATGGCCAAAAAGATATTCTTGATAATATGTATTCTACTGTTGTGCAGCAGAACGATGTTCTTGATTAGCTATACTCTATCCACGTTCCAAGTTACCCTTGTAAATAACACTCAGCCCACACCTCCTCCTACTGTTCCCACACACTCCTTTCACCCTCTGCCTGAACACGAGTCCGCCAGAAGACTAGAATTTGTAAATAACTCATTCATCCAGCTCCCACACCAGCACCAGTCTATAATGAACACATCGAACTGTTGGATATGTGGACTTATGCCACACACGACCGATAAGGGCATCCCGTACTTCGTCCTGCCATTCAGTTATTATGGTTCTCTGTGGGCTTTCCAGACAATGTTCCTGTTCGCCATAGAACCATATCCACCGCGTCCCATAGGGAGCAGTTCCAGCAACAAGGCACTAGTGGCAGGAGTAAGGAATATGAGCAGGGATATCGACACATATCGAACGATTCCCAAAGATGAGTTTGCCCCGTACAGTAGGTGGAACATCACCAAATATAGGATTTCCTTAAGTGAGAGCCAGAAATCGAAGAAATCCTCCTCAGTTTGGGTAGTACCCCACCGAGGTCACCTATGTCTGCAAGGTATTGGTAGGGATCCGAAAGCACAGTTGGGGAAGAGCGTATGCACGGAAACGTATGTGTTCGCATCCCGAACTTCCCCTCCATTCTTAGCGGCTAAGGGTACATACTTCGTCTGCCATGACAAAGCATACACATGGTTGCCCCCTGACTTCTCGGGCACATGTTTTATCTTGTTTCTGCTGCCACCCACCTACACGGCCGGGGCAGATTACCATCGGACAAGGACAGTTAGGGGTGTCGTGAGTCAAGACGACACTGCGAGTCAGGAGTTTGGGGACTTCGCAAAGGGTTTTCTGCCGTTTTGGGGGCCTATGGTGAACAGCAGGAACATTCGCCAGTTAACAAGGGTAGTCGAATCCGCCGTGACTGAGACGGCCGGTGCCCTTAGTAACCTGACTGCCGAGCTTCAATCGGACCGACTTATGACCCTTCAAAACCGGGTTGCCCTAGATGTCATACTCGCAGACCGTGGTGGTGTATGTAGAGTGATCCAATCCAGTTGCTGCATTTTCATCCCTGATAATGCTCCGACGGTGTACCAAGCCATCTCCAAACTACACAAAATCTCTGATTCCCTTCACTTGGAAAAAGGGGATTGGTCCTTGCTCGGGTGGTTCTGGGAACTGATATCTGCCTGGGGATGGAAAACTCTGATCTTCATTGGAATGATCTTAGCCATTCTGTTTCTGTTCTGCCTGTTTGTGCAGTGCGCTCCTGCAATATGTGGCCTCTGTGCTACTTCATGTGTAAGGAAGCCTGTGTCAAGGGACGAATTGAGCAACAGAATGATGCTACAGCAGCATCTCCATGAATTCATCAATACAGATTTGGACTCAGATTAGCATGAGTTATTGCCTAATATGAGGGCAAAAGGGTCTGTGGTTCTGAATTTCCGGACCTTGCTGTAATATGGTACCGAGGTCCAACACTCGTGTCACAAAATATCATCGTACCATGACGAATTTGGTATCGGCAGACCGGTAATGATCAGGACATTATCCCTGTGCATTTGCGTCATGATTGGGCGATGCTAACACCCTTAAATCAGGGGGCCTCATTTATGACTTTTTGCCGTAGGGAAGCGCAGCAGGCCTTTCTGCTGCGCTTCCCTACGGCAAAAGAAAAGGGCAGAAATGCGCCGTATCTATAAGATACTATTTACAACAAGGGGTGGTGAGGGACAGAGTCTCTGAATTAAGCAGAAAGCTCTCACCCAGTCAAGAGATCAGGGCTAGATCCAACACCGTTTTTTAGCTCACTGCACCATCCCAGTTTCAGAACCTGGCTGTATGCAAATTAGTCTGTTCCTGTCCCAGTGCATGATGGGAACAGGGCAAACCAAACTACAGAAGCCAATTCTTACACTGGGAAGGAAACAAGCTCCCGGGGACCGGTTTCTGGCATTACAGCCGTCTTCGGCCCGGTTTGCTTGAATCCTGATGGTGCAATGAGCAAGGGTCTCACATCTGAGAATACCCTTCCACGCTTAGGGTGGACAAAAATATTTACAACAAGGGGTGGTGAGGGACAGAGTCTCTGAATTAAGCAGAAAGCTCTCACCCAGTCAAGAGATCAGGGCTAGATCCAACACCGTTTTTTAGCTCACTGCACCATCCCAGTTTCAGAACCTGGCTGTATGCAAATTAGTCTGTTCCTGTCCCAGTGCATGATGGGAACAGGGCAAACCAAACTACAGAAGCCAATTCTTACACTGGGAAGGAAACAAGCTCCCGGGGACCGGTTTCTGGCATTACAGCCGTCTTCGGCCCGGTTTGCTTGAATCCTGATGGTGCAATGAGCAAGGGTCTCACATCTGAGAATACCCTTCCACGCTTAGGGTGGACAAAAATATTTACAACAAGGGGTGGTGAGGGACAGAGTCTCTGAATTAAGCAGAAAGCTCTCACCCAGTCAAGAGATCAGGGCTAGATCCAACACCGTTTTTTAGCTCACTGCACCATCCCAGTTTCAGAACCTGGCTGTATGCAAATTAGTCTGTTCCTGTCCCAGTGCATGATGGGAACAGGGCAAACCAAACTACAGAAGCCAATTCTTACACTGGGAAGGAAACAAGCTCCCGGGGACCGGTTTCTGGCATTACAGCCGTCTTCGGCCCGGTTTGCTTGAATCCTGATGGTGCAATGAGCAAGGGTCTCACATCTGAGAATACCCTTCCACGCTTAGGGTGGACAAAAATATTTACAACAAGGGGTGGTGAGGGACAGAGTCTCTGAATTAAGCAGAAAGCTCTCACCCAGTCAAGAGATCAGGGCTAGATCCAACACCGTTTTTTAGCTCACTGCACCATCCCAGTTTCAGAACCTGGCTGTATGCAAATTAGTCTGTTCCTGTCCCAGTGCATGATGGGAACAGGGCAAACCAAACTACAGAAGCCAATTCTTACACTGGGAAGGAAACAAGCTCCCGTAGTTTGGTCTGCCCTGTTCCCATGATGCACTGGGCCAGGGACAGACTAATTTGCATATAGCCATGTTCTGAGCTGGGATGGGGTAGTGAGATAAATAACGGTGATGGATCAAGCCCTGATCTTTGGACTGGGTAAGAGTGGTCTGCTTAATTCAGACACTCTGTTCATCACCACCCCCTTTTCTGTATCGTTTTTGGCCACTATAGGTGTGGCAGGGTATACTCAGACATGAGTCCCTTTCTCACTGCTCCATCAGGATTCAAGCAAGCCGGGCCGAAGAGGCTGAAATGCCAGAAACCGGTCCCCGGTAGCTTGTCTCCTTTCTGGTGAAGAATTGGCTTGGTAGTTTGGTCTGCCCTGTTCCCATGATGCACTGGGCCAGGGACAGACTAATTTGCATATAGCCATGTTCTGAGCTGGGATGGGGTAGTGAGATAAATAACGGTGATGGATCAAGCCCTGATCTTTGGACTGGGTAAGAGTGGTCTGCTTAATTCAGACACTCTGTTCATCACCACCCCCTTTTCTGTATCGTTTTTGGCCACTATAGGTGTGGCAGGGTATACTCAGACATGAGTCCCTTTCTCACTGCTCCATCAGGATTCAAGCAAGCCGGGCCGAAGAGGCTGAAATGCCAGAAACCGGTCCC
Organism: Lissotriton vulgaris; assembly: GCF_964263255.1. Lineage (NCBI taxonomy): Eukaryota > Metazoa > Chordata > Amphibia > Caudata > Salamandridae > Lissotriton > Lissotriton vulgaris. Next base: position 37,974,900 of record NC_141697.1, read on the forward strand.
CGGTAGCTTGTCTCCTTTCTGGTGAAGAATTGGCTTGGTAGTTTGGTCTGCCCTGTTCCCATGATGCACTGGGCCAGGGACAGACTAATTTGCATATAGCCATGTTCTGAGCTGGGATGGGGTAGTGAGATAAATAACGGTGATGGATCAAGCCCTGATCTTTGGACTGGGTAAGAGTGGTCTGCTTAATTCAGACACTCTGTTCATCACCACCCCCCTTTTCTGTATCGTATCTATAAGATACGGCGCATTCCTGTCCTTTTTCCCCGCGCCGCGCACAATGGGCTGCCTGCGCCAGCGCAGGCACCCTTGCACAATGGTGCAAGGGTGCCTGCGTTGCGGGGAAGATTATTTTTGTACAGGAAGGGAAACCTTTCTGTACAAAAATAATCACAAGAGGCTTTTCCTCTTTCTATGTGTGCTGTAGAATGCAGCACACATAGAAAAAGGAAATACGAGGAGAAATAAAGACATTTCTTCCTGTTGCGCCTCCCTTACGCCTCCCCTGGGGAGGCGTAAGCTTTTGGCACTGCTTCAGAGTTACGATTTCTCGTAAATCTGGGGCAGTGTCAAAAGGCCATGGATGTTGCTGGGAACGCCCCCAGCAACACCCATTGCACGCCCCTTTAACGCAGAACACTGCGTTAAAGGGACTGATATTTATCAGGCAGCAGTACGCCACAAAAACTGGCGTACTGCTGCCTGATAAATACCACGCAGGCTTCTGCGCCACGGAACTTCATGAAAAGTGAAGTTCCGATGGCGCAAGGGGCCTCATAAATGAGGCCCATGGTTTCCGTTTCAAACCCTCGGACTCCATTTTGTGAACGGCATCCATCTTATGCCTTGCCCTCATATAAGTCAATTGATTAAGGTCGAGCTTGATCTGAAAGGACACGTCCACCTTAGCTGACTTCCCCATGACCTGGCCAAACTGACTCTACCGCCTCCAGCCAAACCTGTTTGGGCAGCTCCTCGCCCAGTGGCCGAGTAAGATATCATCAAAGCACAACATGCCATAAACCATTCACCACCTACAGACCATGTTTCCTGCACACATACACCTGTCCATGTTCCTTGTTTATGGCCAGTTTTATGACAAGGAGGTGCCCTGTTCTATTGGGGTTTCATCGATATCTGATTGTAATTCCGGGCTGGGCTGGGTCATCTATCACAAACTAATCTAAAATATGGGTTGGCCGTCATGACTTCGCTCTTTGCTTTATTGTGTAAATATGTCTATGACCATATCATAAACTCAAGAATTCTTGCCTGAAGTGTAATATCGTATATAAAAGGAGAAGGCTGTTTCTGTAAAAACGAACAGTCTCCTGAGAACTTACGGCCCGTGCTGTCGTACTTCTAGGACACATGTTACTTGGTTGCAGCCAATAAAACTTGGTCTCTGACTTCACCTAGAAGACTCTTGGTTTCTGTGGTCCGGAACAGGGAGAACTCAGAGGTCTTCGGGTGTTATCCCCTGGCACCACAGGGTTCCTAAAAACCCGGCACCTCACCCCCTGCATGCACCCTCCGTCCCAGGAGAGGCAGGGGGCCATTGTTAGGGTCCCTTTGTTGCCTCTCCGCCACCCTTTTCACTGCAGGCTAACCATATAAGGGGCGGCTGGCAGGTAACTCGTAATATGCTTGGCAGTGCTGTAGCGGCACCACCAGCAAATTGAGGATCTCTGATTGCTGCATGACCACAGCGGGATCCTGGATCCCAAGGGGATGCAGCGGTCCTGTGGCCATCCGACCTGCAAACCTGTAATTCTGCAGGCGGGACTGCAGTGTGGCGGTGATTGGACCGCCAGCGCAAGTACTCTTAATAAGACCCTAAGTCCACTCCCTGAGGGCAGGAGCATGTAAAATGCAACTACTGGTTGGAAGTGGACTTTTCATCTGTTTCCCTGCCTTTCCTGAAGTGAGTAGGGAAACAGATGAAAAATAGCTGAAGACAGGGAGCTGGCTGAGGCCGTGGAGGCATTGGGGATGCCCTGCAGCCTCCAAAACGAAAGTAAATGGGTGCCCTGGGTGGACTCCTGGGCGCCCACCCATTACTAGCCAGGCCCCGGGGTATGGGGTCCCCCAGGGCCCAAATTGGCCTGAAGAGTGGGGGCCTCTCCCTTCAATAATTTTCTGTCCCCAGCGGATGGCATCTCAAGGGCAAAAATCGTCCCACAGAGGGTGGTCCCACGGCCCCGCCTCCATTTATAATTGGCTAGGCCCTGGGAGATGGGGTCCCCAGGGCCAGCATTGGCCCAGGTAGGGTGGCTGCATGCCCCTTTCCCTTTTGAATATGTAGTGGGTGCCCTCTGTGGGCTCCAGGGCACCCACCATTTACTGACAGGGCCCAGGAGGATGGGGTCCCCAAGGCCAATGTTGTCCGGGAAAGGAGGCTGCATGCCCTCTCCCCTTAAGACAATGGCCGGAACATGGGAGATGGGGGCCCCTGGGTCAAAATTGTCCTTGGGAGGTGGGTACATGTGGGGTTGGTTGGGGACCAACCCCCTGTCACACACAGCCAAAGACCATGTGCGGTGTGGGGTTGGCTGCATGCGGGCGATTGATTGCAGGTCCTGCGGCCAACTCCCTGCCATGCACAGCTTGGGGCTGGCAGCATGTGGGAGGTTGGCTGCATGCGGGGGGTTGAGAGCATGGCCTGGCCACACAGCCTATCCCCCGCTGTGCACATCCAAAGGCCATGCACAGTATGGGCTAGTAGCATGCAGGGCTTGGGCCCAGGGCCTGTGGCCAACCCCTGGTGGGTTAAAAAAAGGGACATTATAGTTAGGAAACAGAATTTTTCCTTCAGTCAGGCTGCACCATAGAATATCGCTTTACTGGACCATCTCACACTGAAGAAGATGAATTGTTTTACTGCGGTTTGCCCTGCGGCCCTTTTCCCTGGCTGCAACGCAAGCTGCAGTACAACAAGGCACATTCCAACCGTGGTGCTGGTGCTCCTATCTTAATCGGTCAGGTGGGACCACCGACTTATTGTCGGAAAAACACCTGCCCGCAGCAATGGTGGTCAGACGCTCATCCGACCACCATCGTAATGAAGGACATAGTTTTTGTGTTTTCTGTAAAATATCACATTTTATATGTATAAAAATGAAAAAAAGTAAGTATAACCTATAGACTGTGTCCAGAGTACAAGATCAAGATGGATATGATCACAATGGACTAAGGGTGGTGGACTTGTAGAGGATGGATATTGGGAAGGGGGCATGGTATGCCGTTACATGACCCATGCTTCTTTTAACAATTTAGCTGAATTATGAGTTCAACTTGTTTACTGTTAATTGGACCAGTAAAACAACATTCTATGGTGCAGCCTGATGTAAGGTGTAGTACAGCTGCAAACATATATGTATGTACTTTTGATAATGAACTAAAGTGTTTCAAACAAAATGTAAAGTATAGATTTCAAATTTTCACTTTCCTTTATCAAAATTAAATTAAGTTTATACAGCATGCAATATTAGTGTCCTTTTTCACTATATTGAGTATAAACTGAAATCCCTATAGAATAGTTAAATATGTTCAACATATTGTTTAATGCAGCTTACATTTGAGTGGGAAAAGTAAATATAGCCCCTTTAGTGCCCAAAGTCTTCCCCAATGTTGCAAACATTGGAGTGGGAATAGTAGTTATAGCCTCTTTATTGTCCAGCACCTTCCCCAGTATAGCGTAGATTGGAGTCGGAATAGTAAATGTAAACCTTTTAATATCCAACACCTATCCCAATGTTGCATGGATTGGAGTGGGAACATTAAATATACACCCTTTAATGTACAACACGTTCCACAATGTTGTGTAGATTGGATTGGAACTAGTAAATCCTACCTCTTTGATGTCCAACACTTTCCCCAATGTAGCTTAGATTGTAGTGGGAATTGTAAGTCGTATCCCTTTAACTTCCAACACCTTCCTCAATGTAGCATAGATTGGAATGGGAATTGTAAATCTAACCACTTTTATTGTCCAACAACTTCCCCAATACAGCTCAGATAAGAGTGGGAATAGTAAATGTAACTGCTTGAATGTCCAACACCTTCACCAATCTACTGTTAATTGGAATGGGAATAATAAATAATATTTACTAAATATGTGTACATTTTTAAGTATTGAGTGGAATATGTTGTTTGTATTAGATTATATTTTTACATATATATGGCACTTTTTACACATAGTATTGTATAAATCATTTTTTAGTTCAAGTTCAGAAATTTATATAGCGCACTACTCACCCAGAGGGTCTCAAGGCGCTTGGGGAGGCGGGTGCATTTACTTATCGAATATCCAAGTTTTTAGTTGCTTTCTGAAGGAGAGGTGGTTTTGAGTAAGGCAGAGGTGGGTGGGGAGAGAATTCCAGGTTTTGGCCGCTAAGTAGGAAAGGATCTTCCCCCCATGGTGGATTTGTGGATGCGTGGAATTGCGGCGAGGGCTTGATTGGAAGATCGAAGTTGGCGGGTGGGGGTGTAGAAGGACAGTCTAGTATTGAGGCATTCGGGTCCTAGGTCATAGAGGGCTTTGTGTGCGTGGGTGAGGAGACGGAACATTATTCTCTTGTTGACGGGGAGCCAGTGGAGATCTTTCAGGTGGTTGGAAATGTGAGCTTGACGAGGGATGTCCAGTATGAGTCTGGCTGATGCGTTGGAGTTTTTTCTGTAGTTTGGCTGTGGTTCCGGCTTTGAGGGTGTTTCCGTAATCCAGTCGGCTGGTGACCAGTGCATGGGTGACCGTCTTTCTTGTTTCATTGGGGATCCAGCGGAAGACTTTTTTGAGCATGCGTAGGATGTTGAAGCAGGATGATGAGACGGCATTGGCTTGTCTGGTCATCGAGAGGGAGGAGTCCAGGATGAAGCCCAGGTTACGTGCGTGATCTGTAGGTATGGGTGCTGTTCCCAGGGCCGGTGGCACCAAGAGTCATCCCAGGCTGAGGGGATGAGCCTAAGATGAGGACTTCCGTTTTGTCAGAGTTCAGTTTTAAACGGCTGTCCTTCATCCAATCGGCTACTTCTTTCATTCCTTCGTGTAGGTTGGTTTTGGCGGTGTTCGGGTCTTTGGAGAGGAAGAGGATCAGCTGGGTGTCGTCTGCATAGGAGATGATGTTGAGGTTGTGTTGGCGTGCGATGGATGAGAGGGGACTCATGTATACGTTGAAGAGGGTGGGACTGAGTGATGATCCTTGTGGTATGCCGCAAATTACTTCGGTGGCCTCTGATTTGAAGGGGGGGATGCGGACTCTCTGGGTTCTTCCGGCGAGGAACGAGATGATCCAGTCTAGAGCTTTTCCTTGTATTCCGACGTTGCTGAGGCGTTGTATGAGGGTGCTATGACAGACTGTGTCGAAGGCAGCGGAGAGGTCAAGTAGGATGAGGGCAACTGTATCTCCGTTGTCCAGTAGTGTACGGATGTCCTCTGTTGCTGCAATGAGAGCGGTTTCGGTGCTGTGTTTGGCTCGGAAGCCGGATTGTGAAGGGTCGAGGGATTTATTGGATTCGAGGAAGGTGGCTAGCTGGCTATTGACGGCTTTCTCAATGACTTTGGCGGGGAATGGGAGGACTGAGATGGGGCGGTAGTTCTTAAGTTCGGCAGGGTCTGCTGTGGGTTTCTTCAGAAGGGTGCTGAGTTCGGCATGTTTCCAGATTTACGGGAAGGTGGCGGAGTTGAAGGAGCAATTGATGACATCGTGGAGATGGGGTGCGATGATGGGGCCTGCTTTGTTGAAAATGTGGTGGGGACATGGATCGGTTGGCGATCCTGAGTGTCCAGTATTAATTCCATTTTTAAACATTTAGTAGATATATGTAAATTTGTATTTATTTTTCTAACATGTTTTACTGTGAATTTTACAAATATCATTATATATATTTATATATACATATATATCACTGAAAAACCAAGCAGGTTATAGTTAATAATTATCATTTAAAAAAACTTTGAAATTCACAGAAAAAAACATAGGTTTCAAGTAGGTTATAGTTAGGAATTAGCATTTAAAAAACCTTAGAAATTCACAGAAAAAAAACATAGGTTTTAGGGGTGCTATAGTTAGCTGGACATTTCACTCATACAAAACCATTGAAATTCCTCTGTTATAGTTAGTTGTACTAACTATAACTCTCACGCCCGCAATACACTGGTGATGATGTCACATATTACATCATTCATGACCTGGTCAGTGACATCACTGATGACATCTCAAATGAGATAGTAGGTAGTGTTGTAGGGTTTAGGATAGTGCAGTGATGTTCGTCTAGTGTAGGGGGTAGTGTTTTAAGGTTTAGGGTAGTGCAGTGGTGTTTATGTAGTTTAGGGGTTCATGCTGGGGTAGTGTTTTAAGGTGTGTATGTATTAACATTACACTATGACCACCCTAACCACAATTATCAGTAGTAACCACCAAAAAATTCCAGGTGAAGTTATCAGCAGAATGCTAGGAAAACATTTATCAATATTAAATGCTTGTAATCAAGTACAATTCAATTCATCACATGCAGTGTGCCACAAATGGCATTACCACAGCAGTAAGTCTTCTCAACTTAGATTTAAAGTGGATAAACATGTGTCATGTGACAGACCCATAGGCCAACGCTGCAGCTTCCACATGCTTCAACACCCTCCACATACTCAGCAAGACCGTCAAATGGACCCACCCCCCGAATCAAGGAAGACCACGACCCATGCACTCATCACCAGCTGGCTAGACTACGGGAACGCCCTCTATGCCCGAATCAACAAATCTCTACTCCACAAACTTCAGACTGTCCAGAACACCGCAGCCAGACTCATCCTCAGCATCCCAGGACAAGACCACATTACCCAGCATAAACGAGCACTCCACTTGCTCACCGTCAAAAAAAGAGTGACCTTCAAGCTGATCACACACACCTATAAAGCCCTCCACAACACCGGACTCCAATACCTCAATCTCCTTCTACACCCCCAAAAGGAACCTCCACTTCGCTGACCAGGCCTTGGCCGAAATCCTCTGTATCCACAGAACCAGACAGGAGGCACACCCTTCTCCTACATCATGGCCAAGACCTGGAATGAACTCCCCCTCAGCATCATATGAAGCCCCACACTGAAAGCATTCAGGAAGAGCCATAAGACCTGCTTTTTTGAATGACCAAAGCTGCACAAATCCCCCCCATGCACTCCCCAGCACCTGTAAAACCCTCACAGGTGAGTAGTGCGCTCTATACATCCCTGATTGAATGATTGATACGCTACCACAGTGTGCATTTGAGTGTTATCAACAGGCTCTGCCATTGGTTTGGCTATCTGTAACTCTTAAGGGTAGTGAAATGAGCAGTGCTGCCTTCTTTAATATACACAGAATCTCTGAGATTGGCTTGGTTTGGCTTCACCTCTGATAGCTACTTTCAGGGTGCTGGTGAGCTACCAGTAGCTCCCGAGCTACTGGTTGGAGACCCCAGCTATGGATAGTGAGTTGCGAATTCTAGTCCTGAAGCACAAATGTGAAGGTTATTACACCACTACATGCATAAAACATAGCACTTTGAATCACTCCATTCCCTACAGCCTGGCTCACTGCATGAGTACATGCTTACTGACTGAATGATTACAGTAATATAAGTAAAGACACTGGATGTATTCATAATTGGTTGACTTTTACTTTAGTGAATTAATTACTACATGGTACTAAAAGAGTCACTATGAAATTGCAACAGCAGTCACACTGTGTTTGCTGGAGTATATGGATAGTGACTGGGGAATTGTAGGCCTGAAGCACAAATATGAAGGTGGTTACACCACTACATGCATAATGCATAGCAGTTTGAAGCACTGCATACCATAAAGCCTGGCTTACTGCAAGAGTATATGTACTTGTGTAACTGCAAACACATCAACCAACCAAATCATTCTCTCTCAATTTTGCCAAATGAACACTGACTCACAGTGTGATTCTAGACAAATAACAGTATCCCTTGAACTTCATTGAAAGGATTACTACATGCTACTGAAAGAGTCACTATGGTATTATAAGAGCAGTCACAGGATGTTTGCTGAAGTGTAAGGATAGTAACTGGGGAATTGTAGGCCTGAAACACAAGTGTGAAGGTAGTTAGACTACTACATGCATAGTGCATAGGAGTTGCAAGCACTACATGCCCTAAAAGCCTAACTCACTGCAACAGTACATGTACTTATGTGTCTGCAAACACATCAATCAACCAAATCATTCTCTCTCAATGTTGCCAAATAGACACTGATTCACAGTGTGATTCTACACAAATAACAGTATCCCTTGCAGTGTATAAAGAAAGATTAAAAATATTAGATAAATAAATGTACTAAAACTCAGAGTAATGGAATTAAATAAATTAATACTCGGATATAAAGTAGAATACTCAAAGTTTAATAGAGAGTATCTCTGGCACAGGATGCAGGGAAAATAGGGGTTTAGGGTAATGAAGAATAATAAAAAAGAATTTAAAAAAAGGGAAGTTACTAGAATAATAAGTCCAAAAAAAAGGGGAATGAATGTTAATACTCGTATAAAAGTAACCTTTTGAAATGCTTTAATAAGAAAAACAAGTTTAAATAAAGCATTTTTAGAAATTATATGAAAGTTAAAAAGTATGGAAAGAGGCACATTTACATAATCATGTGGAAAAGAGAACACCTTTCAACTGAAAAACTTAAGTTAAAAGTGGGAGGAGCAATAAATTGATCCCATACAGTGTTAAGTAACTGAAAAGTATATAAACTACACCCGTGTGATGATTAGTTTCATTTCAGAGAATCAATACGGGCAAGGAAACTACAAACAAGGTAATGATTTGGGGCTGCGGAAGCATCTTGAGAATATCTTTCATTTCCTCAGAGGGAACATATTGTTAATGTATATTTAAAAATACATAAAATATTATGATCCCTCCAGAGGAGTTGGATGAATTTCGACGGAGGAAGGAAAGAATATTGAAGAGAAGTAAATTATATGAATGGGTATATGTTTGATATTTTTAAAAAAGACAGAAAAAAATTTAAATGATGATAAAATGTAGTATGTTTAAGTGTAAATGTAATATAATAACAAGTTGACGAAAGAACCATTACAAGAAATATAGGTTAATTAAGGAATTACTACATGCAAAGTAATGATTAGGAGCAATGATATCATCTTCAGTTTATCTTCCACAGAGGGATCATATTATTAATGTATATTTTAATTTACATTCAATTTTATGATCCTTCAAGTGGAGCTGGATCACTTTCAACAGAAGATTTAAAAGAATAATAAATAATATTATTTTTAGTATGCAAGTACTTTATAATGATTGAAAAATTAGTATAAATAAACTATCGACGAAAATAAAAGAGAATACTCTTCATCTTCTTGAGTGAAAATAGGCTAAAAGTATTTATATTGAGTAGTGCTTTCACCAATTTTCACTCGTAAAGCACAGGAGGATTATCATCGTAAGCAGTGTTTTTGAACAAATATATAATTGTGTCCTCAAATATGATTGTAAAATGTAATAATGAAATGAAATGTACATAAAAAAAGAAAGATGAAGTAGTGAGGGAGTGTTTGTCGTAGCACTTCTATTCTACTTTATCTGAAAGATAAAAAAAACAACATTTAACTAAAGATGATGGGGCAACACTTATATATTGTAAACATAAGGAATGAGTGCTTATGATAAAATAAAAAAAACGTGGTCCAACGCGTGATACCAATCAATGAAAACAAGATTTTGCATTTTACCCATGTGATGAATACAAAAGACTAAAATAAAAATATTTTAAAAACTTGTCCATTTTTCTTTCAAGGATAGTTTGAAGAATTATACATTAAATGAAAGGACAAAGTACACCACACTAAAGGAGAAAAGTCAGCACAATTATATTATGATAGAATAGAAAATAGAATACCTTTTCAGTCAACACACTCGTAATCAGAGTACACAGTTTAAGTTAAAAACAACCTACCACAACGAGTCTTTGAAACGGATTTTAAAAGAAAGTGCATCACAAAATGGACTACATACATGGTGAGGGTATCATAATGTCACATAGAAAACACAAGTCAATCAACATTAGGATCAGGAAGGTAGAGTTAACCACACATTAGCCAATCAAATGTTTTTGAAAATCTGCGCAAGGAAAGGGATTGGTGGTTAATACGTCTTCTTACAATGCTTAACAACCAATGAAAAAGAGAGTGACCTTGCAAGTAAAGGCAGTGTTAGGCAATTATTGAGGATGACCTGCTTTCACAAGTCCCCGAAAGGCTTCTTGCAGAATAAGTACGCACTTATCTGCCAGACCCCATTTAATGATTAACGAGGCTCTCAAGCCTAAACACGTCGGAAATCATCTCTCGTCACTTTCTGTTCTTCCAGGTGAGAGAGCGCAAACTAACCAAAATGAAGAAATGCATCACACTTATACGTAGTAAGCACAAACCATGAAGAGAAATGCCATGAGTGCTGATAGTAACTACATCTATATTCTGAAATTATGTGGTTAACTTAGAGAATGCATATAGAAGTGGAACTAATGAAGACATGAGTGCAATGTATAACTTTATTAGATGTGATTAATCATGGTCCATGTTAAATGTAGCTGCTAATAGGAAGATGGCGTGCTGTGAGCACGGAAAGAGACAGGCCTCATGCATGGCCATGACAGAAGGAATCAGACTGGTATACCTTTCATTTCTTGGACCGCACTCATGTTATGATTACATTATATTATTCAGAAGGACTATATTATATAGATGTGAGTTCTTTTATTAATTCGCAAAATGTGATACTATGTGATTTTATTCAACGTGAATATTCTTGAATCTATGTTGTGCAGTTGTCAAATGCAAGATGACATACGGAAACGTAGAACGTGGTAGGCCTCAGGGCCTGAGCAAGGCGGGAGGGGGAAGGCGACTGAAATATACAATGTGGATTGCACTAATGTTTAGAATTAATGAGTGGGTTTTTGATTTACAGATGTGTTTACTGAATCAGTAGAATAAGAGTATTAACATGCTAACAATTAAAGAAGAAATCGAATATTATAAAACTGTTGTAGGGCTGGAAAGCTTTAAATGTTGATTTACACGTATTAGTCTGGAAAGGGGAATGTTGTGACGCAGGTGGAAAACCATAAGATTTGGGACTTGGCTCCAAATGTCTGTCTGGAAGAGAAAAGGGGGTATTCAATTATTAAATATGAATAGAAGCCTGTTCTTGAAATGGACCAGACATGTAGGAGGGTTCCGGAATGTTTAAGGGGTATCAGCGGGCCGGAGAAGCGTCTGGAAAGCAAGGTCGACTCTAACCGCAAGGCCTCATCATGGAAACAGCCAGAAGCTACACCACGTGAGGGGCGTCTCGCGAGGGGCGTCCTAAATGTTGTTGTGATTTTGTATTAGGGACAGCACCCCTGGGTGGAGTTAGAGCAGATGCCTGAGGACCCTTAAGAGAGCGGATGGGTAGGCAGAGAGGGGTCATGACTGGAGAACTATAGGTTTTCATCAAGAGTTCGAGAGTGGGTGGCTTCCTATGGGAGTCATTCACTGCTGACACCTTTGATAGGTAGAGACCTGGTTAAGTAGGGATACCATCTAGTGCAGGGTAGGGAAAGCCTAACCTGTAATTTCTTTCCGCCTGTAATGAGCGATAGATTTCAATACGTGTCTATGCTAACGGCACTATTGTTTTTAGAACTGGTATTGATAGTTTCCGTTGTTCGTCTGAGGGCTTTCAGAGAACACGTGTATGTAGTTGGGCCCGTGTATTTGGTGAATCTCATCTTGAGATGCTTGTACTTACAACTTATAATAAACCTTTGAAAGCTAGAAGTTGTTTGTGATCCTTTGAAGCAGAGTCCTTTAATGGGGGAACTAATTTGGTAAAGATGCACTTTATTTCTCAATGACAGGCAATAAAGATTCAGTCGACCAGATCGGGGTTTTAGATCGATAGTGATAAGGTATTGATCGAAATCTCAGCCCTATCAGTTGGTAGCTATAGAGAATGGTTGCCTTCTTGAGGAAGGTGATCTAGGCCAGGTTAGATTACCCCCAGGCCCCTAGAGATTGATGATCGGAAGAACCGCCCGCGGAAGAAGGACCGGATGACGTGAGACAGAAAAGCAGCAGTATCGGTCGAGAGTGAGTATAAAGGGTCATGCGTGTTAAGATTGCGGTGTCTTGTATTGTATCTATGTTGTAATGTCTGGCGGAGTTGAATGACTGTAGAGAGACTGTGGAACAGGTTGTGAGCGCGCGCAACCGGTGGAAATCTTAGGCTCAAGGAGAGCTTAAGTGGTTCGGGTGTATCGGACACCCAGAAGTAATTATTAACCAGGGTGAAGGGGGTCATGAGGTACCAGTGACCACTCGAAGGACCAGATAAGGGGAGTGAGTGCGCGAGTAACAGACGCTGGTCGGAAGTTACTGTGTGCGTAAAGAACCTATCAGAGAGACGACAGACATCTCGTCAGTTGTGTTAATAATTACAGATAGACTGTGGACGTACAGTCGAGAGAAGTGACCGCTTGGTCGGAAGTAGTCATTTTTCGGTGTGTGAATGGGACGCATGCATGACCGCGAGGAGAGTTGAGAAAGGAGGGGTGCTGCTGCGAAGCGGAGACTAGTGACGTCAGAAGGTGCCGCGCTGGGATTGGTCGGCCGGTGAAAGACCGCGCTGCGATAGGCCAGCTAGCGAAGTCGCGCTAGGATTGGTGGATTGTCATCAGGAAGTAAACAAAGTATTCAAGCTGGAAATCTTGCGCATAATTATGAAGTGTTTTAAATGGTTAAGAGCGCTGTTTAAAAGAGAGCGCAGGGGATCGTACGAGGGGGAAGAAGCCCCGCCGGAGGGTACGCCAGCTCATTACATGGGGGTAAATGTTGGGCTGCACACGATTCTGTGGATTTCAGAGTGGAGTAAGATGACAGATGGAAATGAGGAACTCACGTTCCCGAAGTACGGGACGTATAGATTAGAGGTGCTACACAGACTAAAAGCAGTTATGACCGCTACGAGACCCTTGCCTAGACCAACACAGTTTGAAGCCCTTAATGCATGGATTAGGGCAGCGCATGAAAAGAACATGAACAGACGACAGGAAAGAGTGAAACGCTCGGTAAGAGCAGTACAGGATGCTAAGTGGGATGAGGATGCTAAAAGATGGAGGGCGCATAACATGGAAGTAAACAAATTGTATCCAGTGTTAGAGATGCCCGGAAATAAAAGCCCCCTAGAGGAGGATGACGAGAGCGAGACGGAGGACAGCCTGATAAACAGATTATTGACAGACAGGCCGCCTCCGTATAACAGAGCAGAAGGAGATGCCGAGAAAGGGGGGGGCAATGCAGGAGAGCATGGGCCGCTTCCCAGTTCCGATTGGGATCCCGCTGCAAAGAAAGAACTGTCCCAGCCTAGCCAAGTGCAACAGGTGGTCGGGAGGTTTGTGGTGCAAAGAGCGCCAGAAACGGCGTGTGCCACATCCTACGCATTACCTGATGCACTACAGGTACCTGTTACCATAGGTCCTATAGTGTCGGTATATGACCCAGACAGGGCTAGAGGGGAAGAGCGGGTACGAAGGGACAGAGAAAGAGCAGAGATGGCAAGAAGGAAGGATACGATCAATTCCCCAAGTCAGTTGCCGATACCAAGAGATTGGAGCACCCCAGCACACACAACAGGCGATCTGGGGGATATTAGATGGCCAGAGGATATGAGGGGACCAGGACGGAAATCTTTTCAGGAGTTCAACGAGTACATGAAGAAATGGGATGAGGCAGTTGAGGCTCAAAAGAACATTATAGCGGCAGAAGCTGAAAGGGAAAGTCAGGACAGCAGAGCCCGGACTCACTGCGGGGCTGAAGAGAGCAGTCCGGAGTGGGACGGAAGGGAGAAAGACAGTAGGGGATTCACCCATTGGGCCCGGAGTGGAGGTAGATCAAAGCTGGAAAATGGGGGCCCAGAGAACGGGGGGGTGTCTCCCCCGATACATAATGAAGAAGACAGGAGGGCTCGGGAGTACAGGGATAGCTTTAAGTGTATCCACTGTGAGCCCAGCAGGAGGGAACAGAGTGGGAGTTGCGAGAGGCCGTACCATAGTCCTTGCGACGACGGACATGAGCGCAGCCCAGGGAATATGGGAAACCAGGAGGGATCGTATCAGATACTGAGTGATACGAGGCCAAGGGAGAATGGAGACCGAAAGGAGAGTAGTAGAGAAACTTACTGTGAGAAGAGAGGAGAGAATGGGCAAGGTGAGAAGGGGGGTAACAGGCCCGTGTTCCATCACCTTCCAAGGTCGGATGGCCGAGCCTGGGATCTGGAGAGATGGGAACAAGAGAGAGCACTCCCCAACTCTCCAGAACCCAAACGTAGGGCCCGGAGTTGGGATGGGAGAGACACCTGTCAACCTCCCTCGAAGGAATTATTGCGAGCAGAAATAAAAGCCAAAAGACTCGATGTCTCCAGCTTAAAGTCAGATCTGGATGACATGGTAGATGGTACCCTGCCCCTAGAAAGAATAGACATGTATGAGCAGGATGAAATTCTGTTCATAGCAAAGGACGTAACTCGAAAGGCGAGAGCAACCCATGAGAAATTAGTGGAACTAGCAGGCAAGTATATGGTAGACCTGTCAAGAACCAAAGCCTTACAAGGCAACCACAGGCTACATTACACAGACCGAGACCTAGATGAGAGGCGAACCATCGGATTGAAAACACACATAAAGGAACTGATCACTGGAATAAGGACATGGAGGGCCCTAGATAAGTGGGAAGAGAGGTGGTCCAAGAGAGGGACCGTTAGGAGAAGTACACTTATGATGACCCCAGGAGGACAGCAGGGAGTAGAGACATACCCTTTGAGGGAAGTCGCAAATGGGACCTACGTCCACGTCCCTTGGAGTAGGGGGGATTTAGCTGCTTTTACCACCTCTTTCCCCAAACTGCGGGAAAACCCTGTGGAGTGGTATAAGCAAGTTGAGAGGTTCGTAAAAATCTCAAAGGTCCTATGGATAGATTTGAACACACTGTTTGACATAGTGGTGCCAGGAGATTTGTGGACCGCATGCAAGGTTAGCGCTGAGTGGCCCATCATAGAGCCAGAGAGAGACGCTAGGACTAATGGGCCGGCTGAGAGTGTGATGGCAAAATTCGAAAGAGTAATGACGTGGCTGAAAGAGAAAGTGCCAATGCAAGACATAGATTGGGTAAAAATTGACCGAACGAGACAGGAACCCAAAGAGACAGTACACGAATACTATGAGAGATTGCTGAAGGCGTTTAAACAGTATAGCGGTCTGGATGTCATGGATCCGAGGGACATAGGGCAGTTTGTGTCCAAGTTTGTCCTAGGCCTGAGACCGGATATTAGTTTAATGATCCAGCAGCACTTGATTTGTTGGCAAAACAAACCCCTAGATGAAATACTGAGGTATGCCAGGTACTGCTGTGATGAGATAGATTCTAAGGCTAAGAAACTAAAGGAGAAACTGATGGTGGTACAGATGCAGGCAGCAGGAAAGGGAGGACAGCAGCAACAGCAACCAGGAACCGGTACTGGAGGAAGGAAACAATACAGCCAGAACAAGGGCAATGAGGAGAACTCCACCTTTAGACCTAGGATAGATGTAGCTACCTTAAAGAAAACGACTAGGTGCCACCAGTGTAACGAGCTGGGGCATTGGAAACGCGAGTGTCCCTATAATATTGAGATAGGAGACCAAGAGGTGGAAGAGGAAGAGACTCAGGGTGCGCCTACAAGAGGGATAACGCAATTCCAGGGAAAGGTGCTCAAAGGGGGGCCTCCTCCCCGAGCCCAGTTCCCGCAGGCACCCAGAGTAGGGACTATGGGTAAGACATATAGACAGATGCCCCTGTTTGTAGGAGGAGAGGAATGCTATTATGTGGACCCACTAACGGGACAGAGAGTGGAAAGAGATGACTGCATCCTCGGGGCAGCCCTGGAAGTAGACCAAAGGGGACCCTATGTTGAGGCCGAAGTGGCAGGGTTCCCCACGACATTTCTAGTGGACACAGGAGCCACTCGATCCACGATCAGATCAGCCGCAGTCCCAGGCCTGCCCATGTCGGGGGAGACCATACAAGTGGTGGGGGTCGCTAACAAGAGAATGACCAGTCCCTTGACTGAGCCCGTGCAGGTGAAAATAGGGAAGTACAGTGAGGAGCACCAGTTTGTGGTTTGCGATTCTAGTCCTGTATGTCTGCTAGGAAGAGACCTTTTGTGCAAATTGAACTGCACTATATACTGTACTCCGCAAGGAGTGGAGGTACTGACAAATGATGATGATGCAGACTTTAAAGTCGCGAATTCCAGAATATGTGTGGAGCTGTATCCCACTCTGACAGTAGACGAGCTCCCCTGGGACTTGAGGGAGACAGTCGCTCCAGAAGTGTGGGATTTCACTGGGGAAGAGATTGGGTTGGTGAAAGGAGTAGACCCAGTGAAAATTGTAGTGAAACCTCATGCTGAGTTCCCAAGAACACCTCAGTATAAATTGACACCAGAAACGATCGCAGGTATACAACCCGTGATTGAGTCCATGATTAAGCAGGGAATACTGAAGGAAATCGTGGGTAGTCCATGTAACTCCCCGATTATGGGTCTGCAGAAACCTAATGGGAAATTTCGGATAGTGCAGGACCTTAGAAAGATTAATAACATAGTCGTTTCATGTTGTCCAGTGGTACCGAATCCATCAGTGATACTGTTTCAGATACCGTTCCAAGCAGAATGGTTCACTGTGATTGATCTTTGCCAGGCTTTCTTTTCGATCCCTTTGGACGAAGAAAGCCATTTTCTTTTCGCATTTAAGCTGGAAGGTCGCGTCCTAACATGGTGTCGTATTCCTCAGGGGTATACAGAGAGCCCATCGATCTTCAACCAGCTCCTGAAGAAAAATCTTGAAAGTCTAGTACTGCCCCAGAGGTCAGTTCTGGTCCAGTACATAGACGACCTCCTTGTGGCGTCAGAGACAGAGGAAGCTTGCAGGGTGGACTCTATTGCTTTGTTAAACCATCTAGCCGAAAATGGGCATAAGGTGTCCCCGGGGAAATTGCAGTACTGCCTGACAGAGGTGCAGTACTTGGGACACAGAATTGAGAAAGGGAAACGGAAGGTGTCACCAGACCGGATAGAGGCCATCATGAAGATGAATGCGCCTAAAACACGGAGAGAAGTCAGAATGTTCCTAGGAATGGTGGGATATTGCCGACAGTGGATTGCAAACTTTTCACTGAAAGCAAAGCCCTTGCAAAAACTGACGCACAAGGAAGTGAGTGATCCGGTACCATGGGACAAAGACTGTTTGATGGCGTTCCTGCAGCTGAGAGAGGACTTGTGTCGTGCTCCGGCTCTGGGAATGCCAGATTACGATAAACCATTCTTGCTCTACTGCTGCGAGAGAGAGGGATGCGCGCTGTCTGTGTTAGTCCAAATCCATGGGAATGCCCGTAGACCAGTCGCTTACTTCTCGGCTACTTTAGACCCAGTAGCCGCAGCGTTGCCCGGATGTCTCAAATCCGTTGCTGCAACAGGTGTCAGCATTGAGAGATGTGAAAATATAGTGATGGGGCACCCGTTAGAGGTACATGTGCCCCATTCAGTGGAATTGTTGATGACCAGGACTAAAACTCAGCATCTGACGAATAGCAGGCTCACGCGCTATGAACAAGTCATTCTGGCTGCAGAGAATGTGACCCTCAGGAGATGCTCTGTTTTAAATCCTGCTACCTTAATGCCACTTCCAAATGATATCGAAGATGATGAAGAATGTACAGACCATGACTGCCTCGATGTGACTGAACTATGCACCAAACCAAGACCCGACATCGTAGATGAGCCACTGACCGACCCAGATGAAATTTTCTTTGTCGATGGCTCATGTGTAAGAGACGAAGTTGGGCAGTTAAGAGCAGCTTATGCTGTTTGCACAATTACTGGAGTAGTGGAAGCTGGATGCCTGGAAGGAGTACACTCCGCTCAGGTGGCCGAGATTATTGCCCTGACGCGTGCTTGCCTGGCAAGCAATCAAATCCGAGTCACCATATACACTGACAGTCAATATGGTTACGGGGTAGTTCATGATTACGGGCAGTTGTGGTCTCAAAGAGGTTTCATGACTTCTTCAGGCTCTCCCATTCGCAATGGAGAGTTTGTGCGCCTGTTGTTAGAAGCATTGCAATGTCCAGCAGGTATTGCTGTTGTAAAGTGTACCGCGCATACCAGAAACATGGACTTCGTGTCACAAGGCAATAGATATGCCGACGAAGTCGCACGGTATTGCGCGGAGACAGGATACTCTTTCACAGAGGTGGAAGTGGGTGGAATAAGTGTAAGGACTGAATTAGCGATGATATTGGAAACTGTTGATACTTGGGACGAACTGAAGGAAATGCAAGAAAATGCTCCTGACTGTGAAAAAGAAACATGGCAAAAAGCAGGATGTGTGGTGGGGGAGGCCCATTTCTGGGTTTCAGCAGATGGCAGAGCAGTGTTGCCCAATGAGATGGTGAGCCCAATGGCCCGACAAATACATGGTCCTGTCCACTTAGGAAGAGATGCTATGCTGAGAGTGTTTAGACAGACCTGGTTTAACCCCAAGTTCAGAGTAGCCGCTGAAGCAGTGTGCCAGCGTTGTGTGACGTGCCAGCAGTTGAATGTAGGGAAGAAGACACCAGTTGCACTGAGCCACATAGGGAGGTCAGGAGGTCCATTCAACCGAATACAGATAGATTTCATCGAAATGCCAAGGTGCAGCCGCCTCCGTTATATCCTGGTGGTTGTTTGCGTTTTCTCTAGATGGGTTGAGGCATATCCTACACGCAGGTGCGACACCCTCACAGTAGCTAAGATATTGCTCAGGGAGCTTATCCCGCGCTTCGGGGTGCCGGCCTCTTTGGAATCGGATAGGGGAACGCATTTCAACAGCTCGCTTGTGAAAATGATTTGCGCAGCTTTAAATATTGATCAAAAACTACATTGCAGCTACCGACCGGAAGCTTCAGGAATTGTGGAACAGATTAATGGCACCATCAAGGCCAGAATTGCAAAGGTGTGTTCATCAACATCCTTGAGTTGGCCTGATGCGTTGCCATTGGTCCTTATGAGCCTCCGTAGTACCCCGGATAGGAGAACTGGTTTGTCTCCTCATGAGGTACTGATGGGAAGAGCAATGAGGTTACCTTCTGTCCCAACTGCTGCATTGATTAGCATCACAGATGATATGATCCTGGACTATTGTAAGGGACTGTCTGACGCCATTCATTCTGTGTCCCTTCAGGTGCAGGCTGCCGAGGTACCATCGTGCCAGGACCCTTGTCATGACTTGCTTCCTGGGGATTGGGTCCTGGTGAAGAAGCACGTAAGAAGCAGCTGCTTGGATGTTCGTTGGCGTGGGCCCTTCCAGATCATCCTGACCACAAACACAGCCGTGAAAGTGGGAGGCCTGCCCAATTGGATTCACGCGTCGCATACGCGGAGAGTTCCAGCACCTCTGATAGAAACAGCTCCTCTCTCGGATAGACGTCCAGAGGCGGACCGAGAAGCCATAGAGGGGGCTAGCCAAGCTGTAGAGGTGCCAGAGGAAGCAGGGAACGAGTCTGACCAAGCTGAGGACGGTCAGTACAACAGCGAAACAGACAACGCTACTGAAGGAGAAAGTAGCTGGGAGTACGAGTCAGACACTGACAGGTCTGACAGGGAGCGTGAACCAACGAGGAGAAGAAGGAGTAGAAGGGTACGCGGAGAAGCTGATTGGCCGCAGAGAAGGAGCTCTAGCCTAAGGTCAACTCTGGAGAGAACCCTTCCTCCGATATCAGAAGACTCAGACCCAGAAGACGGTGCTCAGGGCGCTGAAGCACCAGAGTTGAGGAGGTCAAGAAGAGTGCGTGTGCCTAACAGAAGATACTCCACCCCCGAGTGGACATATCTGGTGACAGATGGCTTCGAAACCGGTGACGGGGAGGATCAGAGCGGTGGTGGTGTCCAGTTCTGAGCCCATCGTGACAGTGGAGATAAGATTGTTAGTGCCCGGTGTCGAACAAGAAGGGTCTCTGACATTCATGCTCCCCCGTCCTCCCCGCCTCAGCAAGATAAAGGACATGTTTCTCACAGAATTGCAATTCCCTGATTTTGGTTCAAAGATATCAGCCGCAGAAGAGCACAACCTTCGTCTGGAAATATTGAACTTTGCTGTCGAAGCTGCAGGCGAGCGCCTGATAGTGGATGCTTAAAAGACTTTGTAAATAAGCGTGAAGAAAAGAAGATTACCTAGCGCCTAGGAAGCAGAGATTCTTAGGGACTCTCCCTGAGATGATGGAGAAGGGCTAGGGTTGTCTGTATTTGAACTAAAAAGGACTTTGGCGGAAAGGGTTGTCAGCTTCCAGTTGCGTGGTTCTCAGGACAAAAGGAGTAAAAGAGACAGTAAAGGAACGAAGAAAAGGAGGGAACTTTGTGCTGAGTTAAGAGAGAACCACACTATCTGACGAAATGGAGGCCGGTACTCAGAACCGCAGAGCGAAATGTATAATAGGTACACTAATAGTAGGAGTGATAATACTAATAGCTTTAGTGGTAACGGTCTCTTATGTAAAGGGACGTGAGGAGGAGGCAAAGGTAACTGATGTGGCATCTGCAGAAGCGCTTACACCCACCATTGCTGGTGAGAAAGGGGAAAACACACACAAGAAAGCGTTATTGGCTGCAGAAGCCCGCAGGTTACATGTAGATGAGTCCCAAGGTGACTTTAGGTCAAATGCTTATGCAAAATTACTGTATGAATATGTAGATGCCATGGAGGTCAAGGACTGCTATGTCTGCATGCAGTTGCCGGCATCTGTGGATGAAGGCATTCGTTATCATCACCTCCCGCTGACTTATGGCATTACATGTAGCTTATTGCTTAGTATATTTTATGGGAGAGATAGTTTTGAATACTATTTCTCCAATTATGACTCAGTGTTACCAGAAGTCCCAAATTATAAGCAAATGAACAAATGGGACTACTGGAAGAGTGAAGACAGATTGGCCAAGTTCTTCATTCCTTGGATTACATTAGACACTTCACATGCCCGCAGAAATAACCTGACATGTAAGGTGTCAGAGGTCGAGAAGAAGTTCATAGGGCAGGTGGATGATCGGAATAGGAGACAAAAGATTTTGAAGAAATCAGGACAATGGAAAACGGATTGGACCGAAGAAGAAAAGGCACACAAGAGAAAGGGTAGTAGTGGTCCAATAGCTTTAGATAGAACAAAGAGAGGAAAGTTATGTCTCCATAGAGCCAAAACGTATTATGAAAATGTATACGTGGGAGAGGTTAGCTGTGAACATGCTTTCAATTTGGAGTATTACACCAAAGACTTCCTGAAAGGAATGCAAGTGATTCCTAACGTATATTTTGTATGTGGGAGAAATGCCTACGTGAAGCTACCTGATAATTGGTATGGCTCATGTTACTTGGCAATTATCTTCCCTAAAATATATCATGCCCAAGACTTAGAGATAATTGAGGGCAAGACATCATCGAGAGGAAGGAGAGATGTGAGTGCAGAAATGGTTGGAGATGTCTTTGGAGCTGTGTTCCCACTTCTGGGATTAGCTCTTAATGATGTTAAAATTAGACGGCTAGCAACAGTCGTAGACAGGTTGTCTGCCAGTACTGCTCAGTCCTTAATGCTGGTAGAAGGAGAGATGCAATCGATAAGGGCTATGGTTCTTCAGAACCGTCTTGCCTTAGATGTCCTATTAGCAAAAGAGGGCGGAGTCTGTAAGGCTTTGAAGGTCCAAGAATGTTGCACCTACATTCCAGACAATTCGAAGCCCCTTGATAAAGTTATTAGGAACATAACTGATATTCACAAGGAGATCGAAGACTTGAGCAGAGAAAATGTCTGGGAAAAGGTGGGCCAGGGGATAAGTGACGCAGGAGGTTGGCTCACCACCTTAGGCAAAAGCTTTGTGTGGAAAATACTGAAACCTATCATCATAATATTGATCTGTGGGATTGTGTTGTGGGGATTGGTGAGGGTATTCAAATGGTACAGATCAAGAAGGTCAGAGAGAGCTCGAAGTAAACAGCTGCAGAGATTGGCTGCCATACAAGATAGTCAGTACCGAAGTCTGAGGGCTTTGCAAACACAGAAACGGGTTATGCTAGCAATCACTGCAGTTTAAATGTTAATGATGACCCCGAGAGGTCATCAAAGGGGGGAACTGAGAGAGCGCAAACTAACCAAAATGAAGAAATGCATCACACTTATACGTAGTAAGCACAAACCATGAAGAGAAATGCCATGAGTGCTGATAGTAACTACATCTATATTCTGAAATTATGTGGTTAACTTAGAGAATGCATATAGAAGTGGAACTAATGAAGACATGAGTGCAATGTATAACTTTATTAGATGTGATTAATCATGGTCCATGTTAAATGTAGCTGCTAATAGGAAGATGGCGTGCTGTGAGCACGGAAAGAGACAGGCCTCATGCATGGCCATGACAGAAGGAATCAGACTGGTATACCTTTCATTTCTTGGACCGCACTCATGTTATGATTACATTATATTATTCAGAAGGACTATATTATATAGATGTGAGTTCTTTTATTAATTCGCAAAATGTGATACTATGTGATTTTATTCAACGTGAATATTCTTGAATCTATGTTGTGCAGTTGTCAAATGCAAGATGACATACGGAAACGTAGAACGTGGTAGGCCTCAGGGCCTGAGCAAGGCGGGAGGGGGAAGGCGACTGAAATATACAATGTGGATTGCACTAATGTTTAGAATTAATGAGTGGGTTTTTGATTTACAGATGTGTTTACTGAATCAGTAGAATAAGAGTATTAACATGCTAACAATTAAAGAAGAAATCGAATATTATAAAACTGTTGTAGGGCTGGAAAGCTTTAAATGTTGATTTACACGTATTAGTCTGGAAAGGGGAATGTTGTGACGCAGGTGGAAAACCATAAGATTTGGGACTTGGCTCCAAATGTCTGTCTGGAAGAGAAAAGGGGGTATTCAATTATTAAATATGAATAGAAGCCTGTTCTTGAAATGGACCAGACATGTAGGAGGGTTCCGGAATGTTTAAGGGGTATCAGCGGGCCGGAGAAGCGTCTGGAAAGCAAGGTCGACTCTAACCGCAAGGCCTCATCATGGAAACAGCCAGAAGCTACACCACGTGAGGGGCGTCTCGCGAGGGGCGTCCTAAATGTTGTTGTGATTTTGTATTAGGGACAGCACCCCTGGGTGGAGTTAGAGCAGATGCCTGAGGACCCTTAAGAGAGCGGATGGGTAGGCAGAGAGGGGTCATGACTGGAGAACTATAGGTTTTCATCAAGAGTTCGAGAGTGGGTGGCTTCCTATGGGAGTCATTCACTGCTGACACCTTTGATAGGTAGAGACCTGGTTAAGTAGGGATACCATCTAGTGCAGGGTAGGGAAAGCCTAACCTGTAATTTCTTTCCGCCTGTAATGAGCGATAGATTTCAATACGTGTCTATGCTAACGGCACTATTGTTTTTAGAACTGGTATTGATAGTTTCCGTTGTTCGTCTGAGGGCTTTCAGAGAACACGTGTATGTAGTTGGGCCCGTGTATTTGGTGAATCTCATCTTGAGATGCTTGTACTTACAACTTATAATAAACCTTTGAAAGCTAGAAGTTGTTTGTGATCCTTTGAAGCAGAGTCCTTTAATGGGGGAACTAATTTGGTAAAGATGCACTTTATTTCTCAATGACAGGCAATAAAGATTCAGTCGACCAGATCGGGGTTTTAGATCGATAGTGATAAGGTATTGATCGAAATCTCAGCCCTATCACAGGTTCACTGTGAAAGTGCGTATCTTCTTCTCTTTTAACTCCTTTCTTTTTCATAGTAATTGTTACTCATACACTATCCAGCAAATAGCCCACAGATGCAACCCCCTGGGTTTACAATAGTAATTGTTACTCATACACTATCCAGCACATACCCTACAGATGCAGCACCTTGGGGTTCGGAGATTTTTTTTTACTGATAAACTATCCAGCACATACCGTACAGATCCACCCCCCCTGGAGTTAGAATAGTAATTATTACCCCTACACTAACATGCATTGTTACCCTACAGATGCACCTTCCTGGAGTTAGAATAGTAATTGTTACCCCTACACATTTCTAATCCAAACCAGATTTACGAAACCCTTGCATCACTTTCACGTCACTTTACCCATCTTAAAAGTAATGCAATAGTAACGCAATGAACTTGTAAATCTACCCCTATGCACATTACGAGCAAACCAAGTACACAACTCATTCAATTCTTTATCGATCACAATTAGACAGTGTTGCTTCACGATTCACAATGAACTTCAATAAATACTTCGTGCCTATTTAAATGGAAGACGAGATTTTCAACATTATGGAACTTAGGGGCATATTTACAGACACAGAGTCAAAATTGTCGTCCCTTTAACGCCTGCAAACTACAACAAGAACACCCAAAATGGACTTCAAAATCCTTTGTTATCTTACCGGAAGATTTTCTCAACATTGCTGTTTCCTATACAAGACTGAGAGCCACCCCCGGGGCTATAAAATAAATGGTTGTGGGGGGTTCCTAGGCCCCCCTGCAAATTTACAAGTGTGGGGGCCTCAACGAGCCCCCTCATGCCCCAGGAACCACCACCCCCGGGGATTTGTGTATTGTGGGAGGCAGACTGCTTGGCCATCTGCCTGGAGCCCTCGAGGGCCCTGGGGACCTCCACGCCCCTGGGCCGGCTCCTGTAGTGTCCCGGGGTGCCTACCCCAGGACACTGCTGTTTGCTATGAGAAGGCATGAGTTTTGCGGCTCCTGCACTCCCATAGCAAACTTAGTTTGGATTTTGAAAGACCGAGCAGTGAAATCTGTTCCCACTTTCAAAATCCTAACCAGATTGCTTTTCCACATGCAAGTTAGCATCTCTCCATGTGGAAAAGCAATGCCGGCTCCCGAAGGACGCGGGGAGCTGGCGGGACCGTGGGGGCATTGTGACTCCCCCCACGGTCCCCAACATTTTTTATAGGACCCGGGGGATAGGTTCCCTGGGGATATTAGAAATTACTGATAGGGGCTATTTTTGAACGGTAAAATTAGAAGTCACGCACCCAGGGCAGCGCTCAAAGCGGCCCCCTGGTGTGCAAGCACTAGATGCACAATTCATATTCTGCACTAACATGCAGCTCCCCATGTAGAAAAGAAATCTGATTTAGATTTTGAAAGAGAGAACAGATTTCCTTGCTATGGGAGGGCGGGATGGACACCCCGGGATGCTACAGGAGCCGGCCCTCTCACAATACATAGAGCCTCGGGGAGTGGTGGTCCCTGGGGCTTTGGAGAACTTGCAGCCCCCCCATCCATTTTCTTTGTAGCCCAGGGGGGTAACGGGGCCCTCGAGAGCTCCATCAGGGGGGCCACAATACATAAAGCCCCGAAATCACGAAACTTTCAGGATAGGAGTGGACCAGAGCTGGCCAAAAGTTTGGAAAATTTCGCAAAGATTCATCAATCGGCACCAAAGTTATTGGCAAAAGAATGTTGCGGATTTCCTATGGATAATAGGTCCTTACTATAACTACCTACTGGTGACCGCCTCTATATATATATATATATATATATATATATATATATATATATATATATATATATATATATATATATAGAGGCTCCCAGTCCCACTGGTCATTCGGGGCACTCGCGAGTGGGTGCGGTCTGCGGTAGTGGGTTCCCGCAAGAATATGCAGCTCAAATTCCTTGTTGTTTCACAGGAAAACAGCACTCGTAAACCAGTGCTGTTTTTCTGTGAAACTACAAGGAATTTGAGCTGCATATATATATATATATATATATATATACACACATTTTTTTAATGAAATTGACAGTAGAGATCAACACTACCTGAATTTATTCGGTATATGAATTGTTTGATGGGTTAATATTCTCACCTGTTACCCTTCCGTTCGGAATCTAAGAACTACAGACATGTTGAGTAGTATGTTGTCTATATTTATGATCACATGGTGTTCACTAATGCATTTAAAAAAAAATGGCACACACCGGCCAGACTATCTGTGAGTGAGGGCATCCACCCGAAACGCGTCAGACCGTTGTGCTGTGGTAAAATAAAAAACATCTTTGCCTGAAATCTTTGGGACTCGCCGTGGTTTTCTGTTCGCCAGAGTTGGAGGTGCAGAACCAGTATTGCTGAAATACAACTCACGGAAGGTGGTTGCTTCCGTTGCGAGTCCACTCCTCGTAAGCAGTCCGCCATCATCAACCAGCCTGTTCGCTTCTTTGTGGTAAAGAAATTTGGTGACGTACCCTGCCTGCAGTACGGAACCAGTGGATAGTGACACTCCCACGTTTTCAGCTAACTCGCTGTGAACAACGCCGAAAGTGGAGCCGATAAGTGAAAACGAACCGTTGAACAGTTTGCCAGTTTACGGCAAATAATATTGTAGGTGAGTTTTCCGCATACTGCATTACCATGGCGGTGGGGAGGACAACAGGCAACAGGCGGGTGGCCGGAAAGAACTGTACGGCATCCGTTTAAAAGAACTTTTTTTGCTAATTATTGTGACCAACACAGCGCATTCGGCATGTCTGCCAAAACAGTACGAGGCAGGGAGGCAGCCTCTGTAACATTATTTTCCAATCTTCCAAAAGTATCCTATCGAGGGGGGACAACAGCTGCACAACCAAATTTATTTGTCTAATTAAAGCAAAATCAGAAATTTGATGAAACAGATGGAAAAGTGCATGCATAGCGAAGCCACGAAATGGTGGGAGCATAAATCTTTATCAATGTACCTAGCAGAAGGACGAGTCCCACAAGGGCTTCGTATACTTCTAGTCCCCAGCTACGGGAAGCCCAACCCAGAAATGCTCAAAGAGTGGGGGCTCAGCAACTTGAAAGCATCAGGAAATTTGGTCAAATTTTTGCTCAAATGTGCTGAAATCGATCGCATTGCATTATTGAAAGAAATTGAAGAAATTAATGATGAATTGCTAAAATTGGAACCAAGCGATTTAATTGCAACATCCAGAAAGGAAATTCAAGAACGCCTAGTGAAACATGAGGACAAAATTAAGGCGCTCAAGGCATATTAGTTTGTGTGCGACAAAGAGGACTATGAGCTGGGTCGTATTTACACATTTGCGCGCAAGTACCAAAATGCCAAAAAAACAAAAATGAATCAGAAAACAACTGTGCCCATGAGTGCTCCCACAAATGCAACAAGAATGCCACAACCTGTGCGTACTGATATCAACCCAGATCAGAGTGATGAAGAAACATCAAATATCAGTGTCTACTCTGAGGATAGTACAGCAACAGGGGCAGTCTCTGGAGAACCAACAACGGTGCTAGATTTAGGAGAGGAGGTTGATTTTTTAGTGAATGCTCGCCTCCAATCACTACGCTCAAGGAGTCAGCAGCAGCCACAGCTACAGCCACAAAAAGGGCAAAACTCAACCAACAAGGAGGGAACGCTGTAAAAAACACAAACTCAAACAAAAAAAAGAAACAGCACTGGCGGAACAGAAACTAAATGACAGGACAGTTATAAATCTCTCCTCCACGACGCTGACAGAGGCTGAAAAACAACTGTTAAGCTTGGGGTTGAATTTTTGCCCAATAAGTGACTTTAACTATTCGAAGACCAGAATAGATGTTTTTCAATATATATGCAAACTCAAACTGCATAAGTTCTTCAATATTAAGGAAGGTCTGAATGAAACGGAGCCTACCAATATTGAACTGAATCCTTCTACGCTGTTGGCTCATGACACCAGAGCATTACTTACTTTGCACCAAATGGGAGAAACCACTGATATCTCTGCAGGTATCAACTCTAATCCATCGACCCAGCAAGAGCTCAGAGACGCCAAAATCAACCAAATAGGAGCAGGTAGCAGTCCATTCAAACCTCCCTCCAATTTCATACCAACCATGCCCGAGACACCATTGATTCATTTCATGAGGTGGTGACAGAAGATCTCAAAAAATTACATTACCAAATAAAACATCACAAGAGACAAAAAGATACTAGGGAAAAACTTTACTGGGCACTTATGACCAAATTAAAATCTGACCACAAAAACATTGTCTGTAGCTCAGATAAAGGTGGTAACATCGTGATTTGGCCCCAAAAAGACTACATCAACGAGGCGACCAGACAGCTTTCAGATATCACATGTTATCAGGAAACCAACGCAAAAGAATATGACAAAGCGAGAGACACTCTCAAAAAAATGCTCTACAAATACAAGAGAGAAGGCCTGATCTCCATGCAGGAGTTCAAGTTCCTAGATGTAGAGCATCCAGTTATGCCCAGGTTATATTTAATCCCTAAGATCCACAAGGAAACCTTACCAGTTCCAGGAAGACCAATCATATCGGCAATTGACAGTATGGCGGAGCATATTGCTATCTACGTGGATTACTTTTTGCAAAGTTTGGTAAAAGATCTACCCACCTATGTGAAGGACACAGGAGATTTTCTGCGCAAGATAAAGAACACTCCTTGGACATCTGACTCTTTACTCATTGCCCTGGACATAGAGTCCTTATATACTAGTATTGCACATAGTACAGGACTGAGGGCACTGGAATTTTTTCTAGGGACTAGACCCCTTAATTGTTACAACCACAATAAGATAATCATAGAGATTGTCACATGGAGTTTACACAACAACTACTTTATCTTTGGTAAAGAGATATATCTGCAGAAAAGGGGTGTGGCTATGGGGGCCTGCTTCTCTCCCAGCTATGCGTGCTTGCACGTAGGCTGGTGGGAGAAGCAGGTCTTCATGGGAAAACATCATGACACTTACTCACAACACATAGTACAGTGGATACGGTTTATTGACGATGTTTTTATGATTTGGAGGGGGGATGAAACCAGTGCCATCGGTTTTATTGAACAACTTAACATCAATCAAGAAAATCTGAAATTTACATATAAAATGAGCAAACAAACTGTAGATTTGTTAGATGTTAAAGTATTTGTTAAAAATGGAAAAATTGCAACCACCCTATTTAGAAAAAAGACTGCTGGGAACTCAGTTCTCCACGCTAGTAGTGCACACCCTCGCCATGTCGTTGACAACATGCCCTATGGGGAGTTGCTCCGGCCAAAAAGGATTTGCAGTACAAAGGAAGAATTAGCAGTTTGCACCACTCAAGCTCTCAAAAGATTCAAAGACAGGTGATATAGTGATAGGGTGCTTAAAATGGCTACTGAAAAATTGAAGGAAAGATCTAGGGAATCCCTGTTAAATCCCTCAGTAGTTCCCTGTCCGGAAAATATCAACAGTAAAGACGACTCAAGTCTGAGATTTATGACAACATACAACTGTCAGGAACGGCGCATCAGAGCCATTTTAACTAAAAGTTGGCCGATATTGATGACCGATGGTGTCCTAGCACCCGAACTAACGTGTGGACCCAACATCACTTATTGGAAGGGTCCTTCCATGCGCCAACATGTTTCCAATCCATTCCCTGAACTTTTGAAAACTGAATCTTGGTTACAACCCCGGCCGGGTTTTACCTAATGTTCTAGTTGTAGAGCATTTAAGTTTGGCATCAACACTACCAAGTATGCCACTCCGTTTAGTCCAACTCCATCACCAATCAAGGGCATTTTTAATTGCAAGACGGAGTATGCTGTTTATGTTCTGACATGCACCTGCGGCCTGAGGTATGTTGGGAGTACCAGGCTTCAGGTGCATGTCAGAATCTTGCAGCACCTCCGAGCCATTGTCAACAATGACAGCTCCTATCCTGTCGCAAGACACTTTAAGATGATTCATAACAACAACCTGGAGTGTCTTAAGTACTTTGTATTAGCTGCTGTCCCCAAACCAGGCAGGGGAGGCGACAGAGATAAAATGCTTAGACAATTAGAATCAAAAATGATTCTTGAGTTGGACAGTAAAGTGCCAAATGGCCTCAACACAACGAAAGATCTATATCATTTTTTATAGTGTGCAGCTGTTCCTCCTTCCATTTAACATTCGATCCCAGTTTGCTTCCTACTGACATTAGCTTAACTATGACCACCTTCCACGCCCATGTTATAATTTACTGTTTCTTGGCCATTCTTTTTAATTGTACATATTTTCCATCTAGATGAAGAAATTGATTTATGGTCTCTACGGCACCATGGAATTCACCTGGGGTTTTCGTTTTTTGTATAATACACATATAATTGTTAACATACACTTCAATACAGTCTCGTATAATCTTAAGAAGGGCTGCCATCTTTATAGATGTCCCTACTGTCTTTATCTATTTATATCATTCAGATATTTATATTTATTGCTGTAGTCTGTTGTAGTATTTACACCATTCTGCGTATTTTGTACAAATATGATGTTTACATTTATATATGACCTGTTCAAATTTTTTTTTCATGCGAGGATAGGTCCTTCCAGTATCAGCTCCCTCGTCAGGTGGCGCGCTCTTCCGCGAACCCAAATGCCGATAAAGTTTTCAATTTAAATCCAATAATTGCTGATAAGCAAACGCGCACTGAGAAGTTGGTTTGCTGCAAAGTATTTAAGCAAAGGAGAAGTAAACAACAACAAGCATTTACAATGCAATGGTCTCACATTATTAAAGGTAGAGCTATTGGCATTGCTCATGACTTTTTTTTAAAATCATAAATAAATGGCATTGTCATTTACATTGCCAATGGCTTAATAGTTAAATAAATGGCATTGTCATTTACAATGCCAATAGCTTAATCGTTCGCAAATGCATGACCTATTGCATTTACACCCACACAGAGCCACCCACACAAAGCCACCCACACACACATACAGAGCCACCCACACAGAGCTGCCCACACAGTCATTCACATAGAGCCACCTACACAGAGCCACCCTCACACAGAGCCACCCACACATAGAGCCACCTACAAAAAAAGCTATCCACACATAGAGCCACCTACAAAAAAACCTATCCACACAGAGCCTTACACACACACAGAGCCACACACCGACACACAGAGGCACACACACACACACACACACACACAAAGCCACACACATACAGAGCACACACACAGAGCCCCCCCCCACACACACAGAGCCACACACACACACACACACAAAGCCCCCCACCGACACACAGAGCCCCACACACACACCCAGAGCCCCACACACACCCAGAGCCACACACACACCCAGAGCCACATACACACAGAGCCACACACAGAGCCACACACACAGGGGAGCAAGCACAGCGAGGGGGCAGGAGAGCAAGCACAGCCAGGGGGCAGGAGAATAAGCACAGTGAGGGGGCAGGAGAACCAGGGGGCAGGAGAACCAGGGGAAGGGGAGCAAGCACAGCAAGGGGGCAGAGGAGCAAGCACAGCCAGGGGCTACTTTATCCCATATATTATGCTATATTTTAGTATGTTATGTCATGTTATACAGGTTTATATAGGGCACTTTCTTCCTTTGAAGATAGGACGTGGGTGACGTTTTTCACTGTAAAGGATCTTTAACACCAGATCTTTGATGCAGAAAACGGTGCTTTGTATGGCGGGGCTAGGCTTTAGCCTCGTAGATATAGAAATAAATGGCAAAAACAAAGATGATGTCATCAGGCGCGTCACTCTCTTCCACGGGTCCGTGGGCTCGGTGTCCCGTGGGAGGCAGCAGGATGGATTTCCGAGAGGAAGCAGCTATTTTGGAAACTCGAGCGAGCTACCACCACTCAGAGCCTGCTTGTATGACCCACACCTCCAGGATTCTCAATCTGCATACAGCTCCTTGGTGCAACAGTAATCCTTGCTCTGCAAAACTGCAACGCGCCTTCAGCGATGTACAGCTCAAGATGCCTACAGTCACTAAGAGCTGTACGGAAAAGCGAATGGGTGCACGTAGTCCTTCTTTTACATCGCTGAAAGCCTGCACGACCTGGGTGCTGTAAGGACTTTCTGGGTTTATTAACAGCAGGAGGATTGCTAGAGGGTGCTACAACACGGCAGCTGTCAGCATGCACTTGACTGGCTTGGTACACTGAGTATCTTACACTGCACAGATGCTTCGTGCAGGTTAGGTTTCAAATAATTTCGGCTGTTACGGGTATCCTTCCTATAACCTAGCTTACGATAGGGAAAACGAATACAACGTTTCAGGTGTGCGACTTACACATATAAAATGAGCATGGAAATATACCTCCACTTCACCATGGGTCACTCAAAAAGAAGAGGGTACCAAATAGCTATGCAATACGTCACACAAACCAGCATTAAATATCTTCAGAAACTCTTGCAGCCTCCCAACCTGGAGCACTGTGACCACAGCTCTCAGACTGCCACAGGTAGAAAAGAAACTCATAAATGCATGTACAACTTTAAATTTGTATTGAAATGCCCAGGAACTGCAGCAAATCTGGAGGGAACAGAATAGAAAGTGGAGAGTGGGTCTGTGACTTGAAGAACCGGGAGCTTCTCTCTTGGCTAGTACATATAGCCAATTGACCTCAATAACAAAGACTCACACTTTAGTAGCCTTTCACCCCCTCAGAAAAACTGTCAAGTAAGCATCAATATTGCCTGCCCTAGAGGCCTCAGAACCAAAGGTACATGAGGAAACAGGGGGACCTAGGTATACCTAGTGACAGCAGCAAGTGTAACAGATGTAATCAACCAACATCCCTGGAGCCTGGCTTTGCTGATGCTCGCGACGTTGTTTATTGAGGGGGGCACTCACCGGAGTTCTGGTCCCGGGGCCACAGGTAGTAGGTGGCCGGCACGATGATTAGCCCCACAAAGGATGTGAGGACGTAGAAGAAGGTGTTGCAGCTGTTATTATACTGGAACTGCTGCCCATCCATGGCGGCTCCTCCGAGGTGAGGGGAGAAGGCAGGGGGGCCCGCGTTCACTGACGCAGACCCGGCGCCGCGAGTTTCAAGGAACCAAACAAAAGTACAAAAACATGTTAAAAGTAAAACAATGATGAATCGATGCCTTCAAAGTGCCTCACTGAATGTTTCAGTCACATCACATTTCATAGGAGGATATTGATTTGAAAATACAGTCCATGGCATTTTGTCATGTTCAGTGAATGCATGCCTTTTGGTGCGTAAAGCTTTTGTTTTGGTAAGTGAAGGTATGTTTTGAGCTCCCTGTCACGCTTTCTGCACCGCAAACGCTGGTCAGGATGCTCTTGGAAATAACTTCTGTGACATATGTACACACACTGTTTAAAATGCTCGATGCTGCGAAGTAAATACAAACAAAACAAATTCGGGTCAGCTGTTTGAACTGAGCATGAGGACAGCTTGATCAATTAGTAGCCTAAAAATAGTTTCAGTCTGATAAAGGCTCGCGCATCCATTCATCCTTCCGAGGTCGGAAAAACGTGAGTACCAGTTTTTGTGGGTGCAACTACTGTGCCACTGTAAATCACACAGACACCTACGACAAGGTATGTAGCGATGCAGAAGTAAAAACCAACAAAGCAATAAAGAACAGTACGATGTTGCATCATGTCAGAGTGTGTAGGGATGGCTCTCAGTCCTTTTTCCCCCTCCCGGTACTTATAGATTTACTTTCTTCGCTGAACAAGCAGGACTACAGTACCCAGTATGCACCTTCACAAATATGACCAGATGATCTCTTCACGTCTGCAAGGGGACGCCTTGGGATCACTAATGCATTATGAATGCTATGAAAGTTCTAGGGTCCAAACAGGTATGATTCAGGTCTGCAGTAATTTGTCCCGCAACCTCCCCAGCGCTCCCCCCTACCCCGACCCTCTCACCGGCTGCACACAACCACTCACCAGCATCCCCATCACATCGGTTCAGAGCCTGGAAAAGCCATTGGACATGCCCGTCTCCTCCTGCGGCTCTGGACAGGCTGCTTGGTCCTCCTCCTCCATGGCTGCTCCCCCACCTCAGCAGAGCTTCAGCCCGGCAGTGTTAACAACTCTTTGACCCGGGCTGTACCTAGGTGTGCTGCATTTTTCAAATACTTCTCAGCGGTCCCGGGGTAGCTTCACCATGCTCCTCAATCCCTGCTTAATCCACCTCAAAGGGGAGCCGCGGAATTGTCCCTTGGAACAGTGGGCAATGGGCAGTTCGGGTCCCGTTCCTTTCATTGCGAATCCCCCCGGGGTCTCCAGGTTCCTGCGGGCTGCCAAGCACTGGACGGTGGAGTTGACATTCCTCCGAAAACTTTTCATAGCTAGACGAGGCTGCTACAGGCACACTCCAGCTGAAGGCTGGACTGCAACACAGAGGGGCGCACCAGGGGAGTCTTTAATGTTGAGCACATGACTCATTCTCCTGGAAGGCTTTGCAAAACGCAACACCCCGACAAAAATATATATTTCAAAATAGTCTGGTTTGCACAAGGAGTTCTGGCGAGGTGAAAGCTAATAGGTAGCAAGAGGATCACTCAGAGACTCCCCTTTCTCCTAAAATGGACTCTCCCCACTTCACATGACTGCTCACATTGTCTGTCCACCAGATAAGGCTTTCAGAAACAAAAGGTGCTGCGATGTCAGTCAGGCTCTGCGCATGGAAATGCGCCGCAGACACGAGAAGTGACATGACTGTTGGAAGGGGGGACCCTAGCCGCTTTACCAGCACAAGAAGCCCCCACGCGGACACATGGTTTCAATCGTAGAGAACTCAACAACAACAACAAAAAATGGCTGCCGCAAAGTTCAGAAATTTTCGGAATCGGGGGCATGTTTTTTGCTGAGTGACAGATGACGTCACAGAAAAAAAGAACGCAAAAAACACGCCCCCGAATTCGAAAAAAAGACGGGGCTTGAACCGAGTGACGCCCCTCTCCTCCAGTGGCTGGCCTCCGTTTAGGAAGCCAGCCAATGGAGAAGAGGGGCGGGTTCCAAGCCCCTTCTAAGAAACATAAAATCTCGGGCTCTGCCCACTGCGACGCAGTACGATGGTCCTTGACCTAAAAAGCCAGTGGGAACCAAACGAGGTGGTTACAAGAAAAGAAAATAATCATGGATGAACAAATGGTAAACAAAACTATAATTAATCTTTCATCTAGAACATTAACTTTGAAAGAAAAACAGACTCTCTGCCTAGGACTTACATTCTGTCCTACTGAACTGTTTGATTATTCAAATACTAGGGTAGATGTTTTTAAATTTGTAAGAAAATTGAAATTGTCAAAATGGCATACCCTTGCAAATAACAGAGCAGTTACATGACCAGTAGTTGGAAGCATCGTAGATACACTGCCTGAGTTAAATGTGAGGGATGTGGATATGTTACACACTATATACTCGTTGGGGGGTATTACATCGAATGGCGAGAATGATAATCAAGTACTAGGCCTCAGAGAGACTAGGACGGACAGGGCTGCATGTACCTCATTCAAACCCAAATTTGTCTTTTGTCCCATGTTGCCCCATGACTCCATTGACACCTTTCACGAGGTAGTGACTAAAGAACTTACCAAATTTAAACTCAAATGTTCAAACTCCTTTAAAGGGAATCACAACCTGTCATTTCCTATCCTCCTTGTGGAGGATAGGAATGTGATCATGGGACCCTCAAATAAAGGGGGAAACATTATCCTGTGGGGGAGGGACCTGTATGTGAAAGAAGCCCTCAAACAACTAGATGTAAGTAATTTCTATTGTAGATGTAATAACAGAGAATAGGAGAGCATCACTGACACATGGGAGAAACTTACTGAATGGCGTCCGGAAGGTCTTATTACATGGCAGGAATTTTGCTTTATAAAGAAAGATTATGAGAAGTTGCCTATCTTTTATCTTCTGCCGAAGGTTCATAAGAATCCCAGGGAGCCTCCAGGTAGGCCCATTGTTTCATCTATAGGAAGTGTCAATGAGAATTTATCGAAATATATTGATCACTTTCTGAGGGAATACGTCTGCCTTTTACCTTCATATACGAGAGACACTACAGACTTTCTCAATAAAATAAAAAACATACATTGGGCGGAGGGATCTCTGCTTATTACGATGGACATAAGTTCGTTGTATACTATCATAGACCACGTCCAAGGCATGGAAGCAAATTATCACTTCCTTAAGAATAGGGACATAAATGTTTTAGATCATACCTGCATGCTTATGGAGATGATGAAACTATGCCTGAGGAACAACATCTTTATGTTCGATAGGGAGATTTACAAACAAGTGCGTGGCACGGCCATGGGTTCGTGCTTTGCACCGAGTTTTGCGAATCTCTTCCTGGGGAAGTGAGAAGAAGAAATCAGGAGAGATGAAACTCTGTCGAGTGATTTTGCTACGGCGGATACCTGGATCAGATATATTGATGATCTGTTTGTTGTTTGGCGAGGTACAGAAAAGGAAGCCGAAAGCTTCATCGGCTAGCTTAATATTAATGGATACAACATAAATCTTACATATAACATGAGTAGAGAATGCATAAAATCCCTGGACACAGAAATCAAGGTTGAGGATGGTGCCCTAGTATCTAATCTACACAGGAAGGAAACCGCAGGCAATAGACTCTTGCATGCCCTCAGTGCTCATCCAGACCCATTAAAAGGGAGTATACCATTTGGAGAGTTACTGAGGGCAAGAAGGTATTGCAGTAGCAATGAAGGATTTCTTCTAGAGCAAGAAAAAATGCTAGCCTAGCAAGATTTAAGGAATTGGGTTATCCAGAATGGGTCCCGAGAAAAGCAGTCAAAAAAGTAGTAGGTATTGAGAGATCAGAAACACTCACACCTAAACCCCACAAGAACACAGACAATGTAACGACTAGAGTTATCACAACCTTTCACGATGGATCTGACTAAGCATGGGTGAATTTTGCGAATCTCGCGTTCGCGAATTTTGCGGATTTGCGAACTCGCAATCCGCAAAATCCGCGAATTCTCGCAAATTTGCGGATTTTTTTTGTGTTCGCGCGGGTTTCTGCCAGTTCGCGAGGGTTTTGTACAATTTCGCAAACGCAAACTTACCTGTCGGGTCGCAAGTTTTGCGAACTTGTTGTTTCTACGTGTCCAGCCTGTTTGGGACACTCTTCTTCATCACTGCCACCCTCTGTCACCACTGCCACTCTCTGACTACTCATGCCACCCTCTGGCCCACCCATGCCACCCTCTGTTTCATCACAGCACCCTCTGGTTGTCCAGTGTACATTATTGTGGCAAAGCAAAGCACGCCTTCCCTGCCTCAAGTGACCTGAATTAATTTGGGGCTGATTAATGTGTCACAGAATATTTCTTTAGCTGGCACCTGCTTCCTTAGTGCTTCCTGATTAGTGATCTTTTGCACTTGCTAAGTGCTTTCATTGTTGCAAAACTAGTTACAACACCTGCCCTGCCCCAACTGACAATAATGAATTAGGGGCTGATTAATGTGTCACTGGATTTGAACTTCCAGCCTGGCTCCTGCTTGTCTCCCTTAGCTGTAATTCAGGACCTTTGTGGCATATGTGTAACTATTCTGAGGGTCAGAGCAGGGTCACATAATAGTTGCAAGTAGGCAACTGAACTCTGGAGGGGCCCCTCAGGAAGCACTACAGGAAATGGCTACTAATGATGAGCTTGAACTTTTGAACCTGGCAAGTAGTTTCAGTTTTGCTAAGATCGTATTTCTGCAATTTAGCGATTATTCGCGGGGCGCGAAGTTGAACTGGGAAGCCGCGAACACACGCGAACAGTGCGAGCAAGCCATAAAATCCGCTGCTCGCGGATTTGCGGATTTTGCGGGAAATTCGCGAATCTCGCGGATTGCGAATTTACCGAAAATCCGCAAAATCCGCGAGCGGAACGGATTTTCCGCCCATACTTAGATCTGACAAGATTCAGAAGATCCTAGTTGACAACTGGAAAATCTTGAAATCAGGCAACATCATAGGCCCTCAACTAAGTGAAAGACCTCAGATCACATATAGAAGGTGCAAGAACCTTAGAGACATCTTAGTGAAGGGAGACATCTCAGATAAAAAGAAACATCATATACAAGGCCTTAAAAGGTTTTTATCCTTGTGGACATTGCAGGGCATGTAAATTTAGCTATATGGTGAAAGAAGTTAATATTCCAGGAAATCCCCAACGAAGAACAATCAAACAATTCCTAACATGCAACACCAACAATGTAATTTATGTTCTTGAATGTCAGTGCAAATGTAAGTACGTGGGAGTACGATATGTATGGTTAAGAAACGCATACAGGAACATCTAAGGGCCATAACAAATGTTGATGGACATTACCCCATTGCACGTCATTTCCAGGAATCCCACCAATCAAACACCTCCCTTCTTAGATTCTTTGCAGTGGAGCAAGTGAATATAGGGAGGAGAGGCGGCAACCGGGAACTAGCACTTAGGAAAAGAGAATCTAGGTGGACCCTGGAACTCGAAACTAGATTCCCGGGAGGCCATAATTTAGACGAGGAACTAGCAACTCACTTACATGAAGATTAAAAGAACTTGTGTTTATTTATTTTGATTTGTGGTCTGTGAATAGAGAAAGAAGGAAAGAAGTGGAAAGAAGTATCAACATGATCTATACAATTATTTTTTTTCTCCCATTGCTAGCTTTTGAAGTACTGTAATTATGTAATATATGGTTCAACATTTTAATTCACTGTTGATTTTAACTTTTTCTTTATATATTTCTTACAGGAAGAAAGGAAGGGGCACCTCACTTTTTGTACTTCACTGGTTCCCTACCCTTTTCTTCATAAAGACGGAAGACACCACCTCACTTTACTAAGATAAGAAACTTCACTTTTTTGCATTTTTTTCTGACAGAGGCCTGCAATGGTATGAATAATATGGACAATAGTTTCGAGGATTAGTAGAAGGTATACCTTGAGAGACAATGGTACAAGTTGGTACAAACCAGTATAAATATGCATCAATAAAATAAATATACAAATGAATTCCTTTTATGATGTATGGAAATAAGAGCTATAGAGGAGCACACTTTTTAAGAGGTTGACAGTTACTCATTAGTCACTTGACTTAAATGATCTAAAAATGCTGAGAAGGGGGTACCACAACCCACTTGTAGAAGTGGAAGGGCTAACTCCAATTACTTTTATTCATTGATTAATTTTAGTCCATCTCATAGTCCTTATCGGGGACAGTATGTATAGAAGAATTAGCGCCGGACGATTTAGTAGAAATGGTAAATCGGGCACTAGACCGAGTGAATTTATACCCCGAGCTATCTTACAGTAATGGTGGTACTATGGCATGTATTATACTCAATCAACCGGCAATATGTAAGACATGCCATTAATATTTTTAAGAATTGCTTGTACTTGCATACAGACAGACATGTCTGTTTACCTGGGGCCCCTAGTTTCACCACTTTGTATTAACGGGGTAATACGTTAGGAATTTTAAACTACTCGAAAGTTGCAAAATGAGAGGTATGCTATAATTTTCACTTTCATGAATTTCCAAGTGAAATGTTTATTGCATGAACTAATAATATGTTCTAGTTATTTGCTTTGTGTTCATTGTTTTACCACTGAGAAATGGCGGACATTTACATTGTCACGTGACTTACAAAACTTGATCACTCGTCAATGTCTATTATTTAAACATGCCGGCACTGTTGGAGTGGTTATCGTGTGATCAAGACACAAGTTAGTGTTGAAACGCGTAGCGTTACCAAAGAATAAATACTTTGCAGCAAAACCCCCCCAAATAAAAGTGTTACCAAAAAATAAATACTTTGCAGCAAAACCAACTTCTGAGTGCGCGTTTGCTTATCAGCAATTATTGGATTTGAATATATATATATATATATTCAAATCAACACACACTGACGAAGGCAGCACGCCGAAACACGTCTGTGTGAGCCCCTTCCACGAAATAAAATCAGCGTGATTGGCAATTTACCTCTTCGAGTGCTGTTTTGTCTTCTTGTCTAAATCAGGAGGAATCGGAGCGTAATATATGTATATATATATCTATATATATATATATATATACTAGCAGCCCGCCCCAGCGTTGCCTGGGGCAGAAAGGGGCTGGGGGCAGCATTGTGCATATATAAAAAGACACATTTGAATTTCAAATGCAGAAGCCTGTATAACATACTTAGAAGCGAGCAGACTGCATTGCAATCCTGTTTTTTCCTATCCCTCTAATCATTAATTTCGCTCTTTTTCAACTTTCCTGCCATCTGTGCACTTAGCATTTCACCGTATATCCGTTTCTCTGAATGTGTTTTTATGTAGTCATAAAACCCATGTCTGATGAGATGTCCTATTTTTTTCTGCATATTCCTCGTAACTTATTTCCTCTGCCCAATATCCGGAAGATATTGTTTACTTTGAGACAGAAGGTCATTTTCTCAAGAAATACACATTTGCGTTTCATTCCCAGTGATGATCAAACCCTGTGTGCAGATGAACCAAGGTAAAGGTTATTTAAGCTTGTATATGAACATTAGGACTCGAGCATAGAGCGTGGCGCATAGCGCGAGGCGCCTCCCGCCTCCCGTCTCGAGTCTCCCGCCCGCCTCCCGCCTCCTGCCCCGGCAGATGAACCAAGGTAAAGCTTATTTAAGCTTGTATATGAACCATAGGACTCGAGCACAGAGCGTGGCGCATAGCGCGAGGAGCCTCCCGCCTCGAGTCTCCACCCGCCTCCCGCCTCCTGCCCCGGCAGATGAACCAAGGTAAAGCTTATTTAAGCTTGTATATGAACCATAGGACTCGAGCACAGAGCGTGGCGCATAGCTCGAGGCACCTCCCGTCTCGAGTCTCCCGCCTCGAGTCTCGAGTCTCTCTCCCGCCCGCCTCCCGCCTCCTGCCCCGGCAGATGAACCAAGGTAAAGCTTATTTAAGCTTGTATATGAACCATAGGACTCGAGCAAGAGCGTGGCGCATAGCGCGAGGCACCTCCCGCCTCGAGTCTCCCGCCCGCCTCCCGCCTCCTGCCCCGGCAGATGAACGAAGGTAAAGCTTATTTAAGCTTGTATATGAACAATAGGACTCGAGCACAGAGCGTGGCGCATAGCGCGAGGTGCCTCCTGTCTCGAGTCTCCCGCCTCGAGTCTCGAGTCTCCCGCCCGCCTCCCGCCTCCTGCCCCCTGCCCGGCAGATGAACCAAGGTAAAGCTTATTTAAGCTTGTATATGAACCATAGGACTCGAGCACAGAGTGTGGCGCATAGCGCGAGGCGCCTCCCGTCTCGAGTCTCGAGCCTCCCGCCTCGGCTTTGAAATCCCCCCCCCCCCATGACGACTTACCTCCACGTGCTGCCACTGCTC
The DNA here is from genome assembly GCF_964263255.1 of Lissotriton vulgaris. Classification (NCBI taxonomy): domain Eukaryota; kingdom Metazoa; phylum Chordata; class Amphibia; order Caudata; family Salamandridae; genus Lissotriton; species Lissotriton vulgaris. The sequence goes on from NC_141697.1 coordinate 38,016,204, forward strand.
CTCCGCTTCTCACCGCTCGGTATTGCTGTTGCTGTGGTGAACTCCACTCCTCCCCTCACTCAGACGCTAATCATGTCCTCGCTCCTCCTGTTGCTGTGAAGGACGCTACTCCCCTCACGCATACGTCGCGACCGGCGCTACTTGCAAGGGACTACTTTATTTTTCTTTGTAAATATTTTAAACAACGTTTATTTTTTATTTTTATGTAGCCTATGTCCTTCTGCTTGCCCTGAGGTTTTCTCAGATGTCTTGGGTGTTCAGATTGGTGGTGTAGTTTTCGAGTTTACCTTGCCCAACGGTGCAAGTTCACTCTTTATAATAGTAGTATAGATATATATATATATATATATATATATATATATATATATATATATATATATATATATATATATATATTCACTGAAAAAAACATAGGTTTCAGCCACGTTATAGTTAGGAATTAGCATTTAAAAAACCTTAGAAATTCACTGAAAAAACCATAGGATTCATACATGTTATAGTTAGCGGGACATTTCACTGATACAAAACCATTGAAATTCCCCCGTTATGATTAGTTCAGCTAACGAGCATTTGCACAGGATGTGACGAATAAAGTCTGCTGCATCATCAGACACTGTGGGGCTCTTTTCTTTGGAGTGGCTGAAAGCGCAGTTTCTCCAGGATCTCCGTTCCTGGCTAGAGCCCGCCCTGCAGGACCGGTGGCCCCCGGTAAAGCGGAGGTGTTCTTTTGATGTTTATTGAGGGGGCATGGACCGCTCCTCGCCTGTTTGCCAGCACAAATGGACTTCCGCAGCAACTTGGCAAAAGGCGTAGGAGAAAGGGAGATAAGAGAGGACAACGCCTTTCTTGGAAGCAGTGCGGATGCAGCATAAAATGTAACATCTTGTGGCAACCTTTTGCACTAAGCTACAAACTCTTGCACTAAGCGACGTGATTTTAAATTGCACCGACCAAGGACAGTAGCTGGCAATATCGCTAATTAAGCAAGATTCCAATACTCGGCATGTCCTAAAATAACCAAGGCGATGCATTATGGGGCCTGAAGTATGTGGAGCAGGCACGTGACCACTGAGTCTGAATAAATTGTGCTCACCTGTGATCAAGACGTCTGTGACGTCGAAACGCGTAAGGACACGAGCATTTGCACAGGATGTGACGAATAAAGTCTGCTGCATCATCAGACACTGTGGGGCTCTTTTCTTTGGAGTGGCTGAAAGCGCAGTTTCTCCAGGATCTCCGTTCCTGGCTAGAGCCCGCCCTGCAGGACCGGTGGCCCCCGGTAAAGCGGAGGTGTTCTTTTGATATATATATATATATATATATATATATATATATATATATATATATATATATATATATATATATATATATATATATATATATATATATATTCACTGAAAAAAACATAGGTTTCAGCCACGTTATAGTTAGGAATTAGCATTTAAAAAACCTTAGAAATTCACTGAAAAAACCATAGGATTCATACATGTTATAGTTAGCGGGACATTTCACTGATACAAAACCATTGAAATTCCCCCGTTATGATTAGTTCAGCTAACTATAACTTGCGCGTCCACAATGCACTGCTGATGACGTCACATACTACATCACTCATGACATGGTCAGTGACATCACTCATGACATCACTGAGGACATCTCAAATGACATCACTGATGATATCACTGAAGACATCATCCAGTGAATGTATGTTTTTCTGAAATTTAAATATGTTTTATATATGTATATCTCAAGGTCGATGGAAGAGTAAATGGGTATATAATAACCCTGGGCGAAGAACTACGCTCCGTTCGCGGAGTTTGCGGAGTTTCGTCAATTCCGCGTTCCGCGGAGTACGCGTAGCTGTCGATTACTCCGCGATCCAGTGCGTAGCGTAGTTGTCGCGCGCTGAATAACATTATCGCGTGCGCGGCAATGGCTTACCTTGGTTCTGCGTTCGCTTTTTCCCGGTCGCGTGTGCCACCATGTTTGTAAACCCTCCCGTGCGACTGTGCGAACGCGATAACGTCATTTGGATGCGCGATAGCGCCATAAGGACGCGCGAGGATGCTTGTTGGTAAGATCGAGTTGCCGAACACGCAGAACCTGCAATCTTGCACAGAATAACTCGCGAGCATGTTAAAAGTTAAACCATAATAATAAATTACCATTTTGGTTAGCAAAAAAGTGAGAAACCCTTTAAAGTTGTACCTTTGGCTGTATTTTTTGGGGGGAAGGAGTCCTCTTTCTGTTTCTACTCTATTTTTGAAGATTAAGGAGGAAGGGCTCTTGAGTTTACAACTTCCTGTTTCTGTCCACCAGGCTCCTCCCAGTGCTTTGTCCATGAGGTGCTCACTTTCATTTGGATTTTGAGCTGGCAGGATCACTTTCTGTGTGTGTTGGCTGCATTACTGCTTTTTTTTTGATTTTATTGAGGACTTTTGGATTTTGAATTCTCTTTTTCAAGTAAGTTTCAGTAATGTATGAGTGAGTATGATGTTGTAGACTTGTGTTTGTTTGATTTTAGATTTTTTAACTACAGTATTCATTCCTGGATTTAAATTATTGATGGGTGCCTGTACTTTTATGAGGTCCCAACTTGTATTTCTTTTTAAATTTCATCCAGGCTACATAGAGAGGTACCCATGGGTAAAATCCTAATTCTGTGGTCTGTGTTTACATTTTTATTCAAGTTTGTAAACAAACATCATGGCTTGCATTGGATTATGGTCATCATTATGCAATAGCAATGTCTGTTGTGGAATTTCTGTTTGTGTAATTTAAATGTTTTTTATTTTTTTACGCCAATAGCTGACCCTAGTACTCCATGTAGTTAGTGTGTAGGCAGTTCATTGTATTAACTTTCTGTGGTTGGCCTGGCCATGTGTTGGCGGCCATTTTATGTTTCCCAGCCACTTTGCTCTTGCCATAGGCCTCCAAACTTGTGGCCTACTCTGCCAGTAGGCCAGAGGTACTAGTCATAGGGTCATGAAATTTAATCAACTGTTTTTGTGGTGTACCCTTAATTAGAAAATCATGGATGGCTTGGTTTGATTTAGAAAATCTTATTTTTATGTGTGGGGTATGTCAGGTTTTGGGTGTGTTTAACTAATCTGTCAATTTCTGCCATTAGGTAACCCTAGGAATACAGCTTGGGTAGTTTTGGTAACTTCGCTCAGTGTGAGAACGTGACCTTACATTTTTTGTCTTGTTCGCGCGCTCAATGTACTGGCTCGGGAACGCGATAACGACGTTTCATTCGATTCGCGCTGCCGAACACGCCGATTTTGCAATCTCGCGAACAATATGTCCCGAGTTGCATAAAAGTTCCTCGAAAATGTTTAATGTCTTTCTTGTGCTACAAAAAGTCCTCATTTATGTGTCATATGGTTGTAGTTTTGTCTTATTGGAGCATGGACCACTTCCAGTTTCTTTCTGTCCTCTATGTAATGATTTCTTGTTTATGGTGGGGGTGACCAATTTGGGCGGTGGTGTGTCCATTTTGTGAAGCTAAGCATTGTCCCTTTGCCATAGGCATTTATTGTCTGTCTTCTCTTTCTTTTCATGTTGTTGTGGGTGGCCAGGCCATGTGGTGGGGGCCATTTTGTGTGTACTTCCTTTGTGATGATTCTGCCATGTTGTTGTTGGTGGACAGACCATGTGGTGGCGGCCATTTTATGTATGCTTCCTTTGTGACTGATTTTGCCATGTTGTTGGGGGCCATGCCATGGGGTGGAGGCCATTTTGGGTACATCCTTTTTCCATGTTGTTGTTGGTGGCCAGGCCCTATGGTGGCGGCCATTTTGTGTGTCCTTCCTTTGTGCTTTTGCCATAGGCATCCAAGGTTTTAGACTATTCTGGCAGTAGGGCAGTAGGGCAGAGGTACTACTACTCACAGCCATAGGTGCATTCAAGTTAATCAACTCTTTTTGTGGTGTATCTTTAATTACATCGTGTATGGCTTTGGATTGCTTCACATTGTTTTTATGTTGGTACTTTCAGCTTTTGGTTGCTTGTGTGTAACTAATATAGCACTCCCTGCCAGTAGGTAACCTTAGGAATACTGCTCGCGTACTTTTGGTAACGTCGCACAGTGTGGACATGCGACATTACATTTTTTGTCTTGTTCGCGCGCTCAATGTACTGGCTCGGGAACGCGATAACGACGTTTCATTCGATTTGCGCTGCCGAACACGCCGATTTTGCAATCTCGCGAACAATATGTCCCGAGTTGCATAAAAGTTCCTCGAAAATGTTTAATGTGTTTCTTGTGCTACAAAAAGTCCTCATTTATGTGTCATTTGGTTGTAGTTTTGTCTTATTGGAGCATGGACCACTTCCAGTTTCTTTCTGTCCTCTATGTAATGATTTCTTGTTTATGGTTGGGGTGACCAATTTGGGCGGTGGTGTGTCCATTTTGTGAAGCTAAGCATTGTCCCTTTGCCATAGGCATTTATTGTCTGTCTTCTCTTTCTTTTCATGTTGTTGTGGGTGGCCAGGCCATGTGGTGGGGGCCATTTTGTGTGTACTTCCTTTGTGATGATTCTGCCATGTTGTTGTTGGTGGACAGACCATGTGGTGGCGCCCATTTTATGTATGCTTCCTTTGTGACTGATTTTGCCATGTTGTTGGTGGCCATGCCATGGGGTGGAGGCCATTTTGGGTACATCCTTTTTCCATGTTGTTGTTGGTGGCCAGGCCCTATGGTGGCGGCCATTTTGTGTGTCCTTCCTTTGTGCTTTTGCCATAGGCATCCAAGGTTTTAGACTATTCTGGCATTAGGGCAGAGGTACTACTACTCACAGCCATAGGTGCATTCAAGTTAATCAACTCTTTTTGTGGTGTATCTTTAATTACATCGTGTATGGCTTTGGATTGCTTCACATTGTTTTTATGTTGGTACTTTCAGCTTTTGGTTGCTTGTGTGTAACTAATATGGCACTCCCTGCCAGTAGGTAACCTTAGGAATACTGCTTGCGTACTTTTGGTAACGTCGCACAGTGTGGACACGCGACATTACATTTTTTGTCTTGTTCGCGCGCTCAATGTACTGGCTCGGGAACGCGATAACGACGTTTCATTCGATTCGCGCTGCCGAACACGCCGATTTTGCAATCTCGCAAACAATATGTCCCGAGTTGCATCAAAGTTCCTCGAAAATGTTTAATGTGTTTCTTGTGCTACAAAAAAGTCCTCATTTATTTGTCATTTGGTTGTAGTTTTGTCTTATTGGAGCATGGACCACTTCCAGTTTCTTTCTGTCCTCTATGTAATGATTTCTTGTTTATGGTTGGGGTGACCAATTTGGGCGGTGGTGTGTCCATTTTGTGAAGCTAAGCATTGTCCCTTTGCCATAGAAATGTATTGTCTGTCTTCTCTTTCTTTTCATGTTGTTGTGAGTGGCCAGGCCATGTGGTGGAGGCCATTTTGTGTGTACTTCCTTTTTGATGATTCTGCCATGTTGTTGTTGGTGGACAGACCATGTGGTGGCGGCCATTTTATGTATGCTTCCTTTGTGACTGATTTTGCCATGTTGTTGGTGGCCATGCCATGTGGTGGAGGCCATTTTGGGTACATCCTTTTTCCATGTTGTTGTTGGTGGCCAGGCCCTATGGTGGCGGCCATTTTGTGTGTCCTTCCTTTGTGCTTTTGCCATAGGCATCCAAGGTTTTAGACTATTCTGGCAGTAGGGCAGAGGTACTACTACTCACAGCCATAGGTGCATTCAAGTTAATCAACTCTTTTTGTGGTGTATCTTTAATTAAATCGTGTATGGCTTTGGATTGCTTCACATTGTTTTTATGTTGGTACTTTCAGCTTTTGGTTGCTTGTGTGTAACTAATATGGCACTCCCTGCCAGTAGGTAACCTTAGGAATACTGCTCGCGTACTTTTGGTAACGTCGCACAGTGTGGACACGCGACATTACATTTTTTGTCTTGTTCGCGCGCTCAATGTACTGGCTCGGGAACGCGATAACGACGTTTCATTCGATTCGCGCTGCCGAACACGCCGATTTTGCAATCTCGCGAACAATATGTCCCGAGTTGCATAAAAGTTCCTCGAAAATTTTTAATGTGTTTCTTGTGCTACAATAAGTCCTCATTTATGTGTCATTTGGTTGTAGTTTTCTCCTATTGGAGCATGGACCACTTCCAGTTTCTGTCCTCTATGTAATGATTTCTTGTTTATGGTTGGGCTGGCCAATTTGGGCGGTGGTGTGTCCATTTTGTGAAGCTAAGCATTGTCCCTTTGCCATAGGCATTTATTGTCTGTCTTCTCTTTCTTTTCATGTTGTTGTGGGTGGCCAGGCCATGTGGTGGGGGCCATTTTGTGTGTACTTCCTTTGTGATGATTTTGCCATGTTGTTGTTGGTGGACAGGCCATGTGGTGGCGGCCATTTTGTAGGTACTTCCTTTTTGCATTTATCATTGGCCTCCCTGCTTTTGGTCTGATCTGACAGTAGGCCAGAGTCCCAGAGGTAGTTAGTAGTTAGTGGGGCTGCTTTATGTAGCTGTTTCTATTCGGTCTATTCAATTACCATCATTAGGGCATGTGTGTATGCCATTGCATTCCCAAATTTGTTGTCTGGGCAGGGGTGTAGGTAACTTTTTTGTGTGTGTGTAATAATTGTATGCCTTGTATGTGTTTTTGTGGTGTAGGTTTCCAACCTCTTAGCCATGGGGTATTTTCCTTGCATTAACCTGTCATGTGTAGCAGGCATCCTCCTTTTTCTGTCCATATTGGTATATAGGCCTGCTTGACTTTATTATTGGTTCTTTCTGGACTTCATGTGGCTGGGAGCTGTGGTGCTGGTAGTATTAGTCTTCTGTTTTGTGTTTTACACATTGGCCTGTGTGTCTTTCAATTGTTCATGTTGGCTTACTGCTTGTTTGACTGATGTTGTTCTGTCTTCTTTGCTTGTAGGTGCACAAAAAAAGACTGAGGAGGTGCTGGTTGTTTTTGTGTGTACTTCCTTTGTGATGATTCTGCCATGTTGTTGTTGGTGGAAAGACCATGTGGTGGCGGCCATTTTATGTATGCTTCCTTTGTGACTGATTTTGCCATGTTGTTGGTGGCCATGCCATGGGGTGGAGGCCATTTTGGGTACATCCTTTTTCCATGTTGTTGTTGGTGGCCAGGCCCTATGGTGGCGGCCATTTTGTGTGTCCTTCCTTTGTGCTTTTGCCATAGGCATCCAAGGTTTTAGACTATTCTGGCAGTAGGGCAGTAGGGCAGAGGTACTACTACTCACAGCCATAGGTGCATTCAAGTTAATCAACTCTTTTTGTGGTGTATCTTTAATTACATCGTGTATGGCTTTGGATTGCTTCACATTGTTTTTATGTTGGTACTTTCAGCTTTTGGTTGCTTGTGTGTAACTAATATGGCACTCCCTGCCAGTAGGTAACCTTAGGAATACTGCTTGCGTACTTTTGGTAACGTCGCACAGTGTGGACACGTGACATTACATTTTTTGTCTTGTTCGCGCGCTCAATGTACTGGCTCGGGAACGCGATAACGACGTTTCATTCGATTTGCGCTGCCGAACACGCCGATTTTGCAATCTCGCGAACAATATGTCCTGAGTTGCATAAAAGTTCCTCGAAAATGTTTAATGTGTTTCTTGTGCTACAAAAAGTCCTCATTTATGTGTCATTTGGTTGTAGTTTTGTCTTATTGGAGCATGGACCACTTCCAGTTTCTTTCTGTCCTCTATGTAATGATTTCTTGTTTATGGTTGGGGTGACCAATTTGGGCGGTGGTGTGCCCATTTTGTGAAGCTCAGCATTGTCCCTTTGCCATAGGCATTTATTGTCTGTCTGTTTTACACATTGGCCTGTGTGTCTTTCAATTGTTCATGTTGGCTTACTGCTTGTTTGACTGATGTTGTTCTGTCTTCTTTGCTTGTAGGTGCACAAAAAAAGACTGAGGAGGTGCTGGTTGTTTTCATCCATCGCCCGTTCTACTGCCAGACGGACGTCCTTCAGTTGTACGCCACGTGTGGTGTGTGACTCATCTGACCACACATCTCTGCAATTTGTGCTACTGAGTGCTGCTGTGTGCTGACATCAGAAGAAGATGGGCCCTAAGAAAGCAGGTACCAGGTCCTCCACCACCAAGAAAGTTGCTGAGAAGAAGGTACAGAAGAAGGAAGTGTCACTTAAGTCTGGTATGGACCCCAAAACCTTTTTTGGGCCCCCAAAAGGTACGCCTGCAGCAGCGGTGTCCGGGGTGCAAGCTGGGGCCAGCACATCCTCATTAGCGGGGGCAAGCCACCAACCCAGGGCCAAGCACATGAGGGTCGAAGAGGTAGCCAGCCTAGTGTTACAAAGCAGTGATACTGAGCCTGAACTAAACTTATCGCTGTCTCAAAGTAGTACACAATCCACGCAAGATGAAAGTGCTCAACAACCACCGCCAGCAGTAGATGTTCAACAACCACAACCACTTCCCGCAATAGTTGTTGAACAACCACAACCACCGCCCGCAATAGTTGTTCAACAACAACAACCAAATCCCACAATAGTAGTTGTTGAAGAACCACAGCCCGCTATAGTACTTCCTCAAGAACAACAACCACCATCTCCGCACGCAATAGTAGTAGTTGTTCCTCCCGATGTCGGGGCAGTTCAGGAAGTAGAGCCTCATTCCGAGCAAGAAGAAGAGGAAGCCAATTCTGGAGGTGATCTATTGTCTTTCAATTTACCAAGGGAAAGGAGGGTTAGTGGCAGTGCATCGAGTTCTTCGCCAAGCATCCCTTCAGATGACCTTGATAAGGAATGGCATCCACCACGAGTATCTGAGCATTCAAAGGAGAGACATCCCAAGACCAGGCTAGGAAAAAGGAAGGATCCTTCAAGGCTTGAACTTATGGAGGTCGATGTAGGTGAGCAGGATACTGCTGGTGATAAAGACGAGTCTGACACTGTCATCATCACGAGCGTTATTCCTGGTGCAGAGGATGTAGAGACCAACATTTTCACCCTATCCAGAAGGGCTGCGATTAGTGATGAGCAGGTAGCACGTATAAATCCTACCCACTCAGCACCCAAAGTAACACCAGCTCCTATTTTTTCATCAACGAAGGCCCGGCAGCGTGCGACATCCAGCACAAGCGCCACCTCAACAGAAGGAGGTAGTGGCAGTACTAGTACTGAGCTGTCACATAGGGAAATTCAACAAAAATCCTCCAGTTCATCCGGCATTCGAAGTGGGTCCTCTTCCTATGGCAGGAGACAAAAGTTTAGCTCCCCAGTGTGGGATTTTTTTACGGTTCACCCACATCAGGAGAACATTGCTATATGCACCATTTGTCATACCAATGTTAGTCGTGGTAAGATTGGTACAAACTATGGTACTGGAGGCCAAACGACCCATTTGAAAAAACACACTTAATTCAGTGGGAGAACCACCTTGCAAGCTTAAAAAATGTAAGCACTGGTGTTGGTGGTGATACAGTACTACAAGGTTCACTCATGGAAGAAGAGGGAGACGATGACCTTCTATCTGAGAGTGGTATACAAATGAGCCCTGTCGCCAGCACTGGAGTGGTGCAGTCCAAATCCTCCGCATCAGCAACTTCTCAGTGGCACCAGAGTCAGCCGGAGACACCAAGGAGTGCAAAGTCTGCATTGAAAGGTGGTCCGTCTAGCAGAACAGAAAGAATTACCAAGCAGCTTACCATTACTGGCATGTTTAGGCAGGAGGGAAAGTACGAGCGGAACCTCCCAATAGCAGGTTTGTACAATGCGAAACTCGACACTTGCACTCGACCTTCTCCCATTTTCATTTGTTGAGGCAGTGGGATTTCGGGAATTAGTGGCAACACTCTCCCCAAAATGGGACGTTCCCAGTCGCTACTATTTTGCAAGAGTTGCTATTCCAGCACTACACCACGACGTGCTGGAATTGATTGGGAAAGCCTTACAACAGAGTGTTGTCCATTGTATCCACCTGACAACAGACATGTGGAGCAGTCGCGCAGCCACAGCAGATTACATGTGCATCACCGCACACTGGATCTCTTTTGCAGGTGTTAAAGACAAGTTAACTTCAGGCCTTCTTGACGTTGCTGGGATTTTTAATGATACTCGCAGACATGCAACTGTAGCCATGTTTGGTATGGAGAAAAATCATACTGCTGAAAACATTTTGTCTGAGTTTAACAGCAAGGTCTTTGAATGGCTGAAACCAAGAGGCCTTAAGATTGGTTTTGTTGCCACCGACAATGGCAGTAATGTAGTGAAGGCAATGAGAGAAAGACAGTATTTCAGGGTACCCTGTTTGGCACACTGCATTAACTTAGTCGTGCAAGACTTTCTGAACACTGAAGCCAAAGTCAGCAACATACTGACCATCTGCAGAAGAATATGCACGCATTTTAACCATTCTTTTAAAGCACGGAAGCTGCTACGCGTCATTCAGCGAAAGCATAAATTGCCAGTCAAAGCACTGATCCAGGAGGTCCCAACACGTTGGAACTCTACTTATTTCATGCTTGAGCGTCTCTTTGAGCAGTACATACCACTGAATGCTTATGTAATATCAAGAAGATTAGTGGATCCTACTGTTAATCTTAAAACCCTGACCGTTGAGATGTGGCAGTGGGACATCATTAAATGCTTGACAGAGATGCTACAACCTTTTGAGGTCTTCACACGTGCAGTTAGCAGGGAGGACTGTACTATGGGCCAAGCCATCCCATTGTTGTACATGCTCGAGCAACAGCTGAAGGAGGTCTGTGAAACATACGAAGGTGACAAAGAAAAAGTTGATGCATATACCTTGGCCAAGGCCTTAGCCAACCGCTTATCTGTAAATGCAAGGCTTCAAATGATTGTGTCAGATCAACATTACATAACTGCAACAATGTTGGATCCACGGTACAAATTGTTTGTCAGCAGTAGCGCAGTAATTCCTTTTTCAGATGGGGATGTTGCCAATTACAAAACTTCCATAGCTGTGGAAGCTAATGATTTAGAAACTGAACGGCTGTTACTTAAAGGCCTGCCAGTGCCAGCCCAGGACAGTCAAAGTACTCCAGGCCATCCTCCTGAGGCAAGTTCATCAGTGCATGAGAGCAGTGCGTCCGCTTCCCAGCAGGCACCAACAGTACCAAAAGCAGCACCTACACGATCTGATTCAGCAGACACAACCAAAAGCATAACTGCTTTTTTTCTACAAAAGGGGATGGGTAAGTCCATTGCTGTTGCAAAGGGGAAAGAGGACCAGCAAAGCCGAGCACCAATGAACACTGAGCGGATGGTTCATGCCTATCTGGATGACACAACAGAGGTGTTCATGGAGCAAAGCCCATTGGTCTATTGGTATGAAAGAAGGAGACAGTGGCCAGTGCTGAGCAGGCTGGCGATAAAGTATCTGGCTTGTCCTGTAGCCAGTGTCCCCTCTGAGCGGGTTTTCAGTGCTGCTGGTGCCATTGTGACATCGAAAAGGACCAGTCTCTCCCCCAAAAGCGTGGAGAGGCTGACAATGATAAAAATGAATCAACACTTCATACCACCAGACTATACTGTACGTGAATCAGAGCAGGATGAAGAAAGCGAGCCCGAAGATATCATCACTACTGTGTTACATGACCTACTTCTGTCCGAACCCCCAGAGTTTGAGGACGAGCTCCTCTTCCCTGACCAATAGGCTTTTAAATTGTTACTTTCTCCCTTCTTTTATTTGTGTTATTTATTTTCTTATTAAAAATGGCTTTCTGGTGCAAAACTGCTAATATTAAAAACCACAACCAAATCCATCCCCACCACTCATTCTTTTTATGTACCTACTGGAGTTGCACGCCTGTGCACTTATTTTCACTGTATTTTTTTATTTACTTCCTGGAGTTGCACGCCTGTGCATTTATTTTCACTGTATTTTTTTATTTACCTCCTGGAGTTGCACGCCTGTGCATTTATGTTCCATGTTGACTGCACTCCTCAGAGTCTTGCTCCATCTTCTTGACTCCCACTCAAGTCAATACAATTCCATCTTGCCAGCCATACATTGGATGTTGTAGATGGAGTATAGTACAATAACAATAATGTAGCCTCTAACAGTCCCTCCATAACAAGTGAACCGTACATGACTACAGTCATCCTCTATTTCATTTGAAATCTGCAACTCATCACTGCCTTACTGAGTCTTAAGGCTACCACCTCTGCCTGCAGGCATTCATAGACGACTCTTCAGTGTCAAAAGAAACTTGAGCAGGCATCCACAACTGAAGTCAACTTGTTGTGACTCGCATTACAAAGGCTCGGCAGCATCTGTGATCAATCATCTGACAGTGAAAGAGAAGAGCAAGACAGGTATATTAAATGAATGATGCCATGCATTGCATTGTATGTATTGTTTTGCTGACTCTGAGCAAATGTGCATGGAGTTGAAGTATACTAGTAACTTCAGACTCACATGACCAATTTTTCCATGTTATTTAATAATATAAATTATTTACGCGCTTGTGTTCCTACTACTACAGATGCAGCCAGGACTTAATTTATCGTAGTCACTCACTACAGACTGAGTTGCTGTTGCTGATAATGATGGTGACCACCATATCTTTGCTGTCAGGCAGTTGGATCTGAGCTGATTGATGTACGATGTTTCTTGGAGTGGAATACAAGGTAATAAATACAAATAAGAGGCACAGCACAGTAGACCCAGGCTACTACATGTGTGTGCACTGTGCAGTGGTAGAGTACAATAGTGGTATGATTGATGACTGAGAATGACGCATTGGTTTTGTTGATTAATTTTGTAAATGCTAGGTTGCTTTTTCATTCACCTTTCTGTGGCTCTGTGAAATTTTTAGGGAAATGCAGTTTGTATTACGGGCGACCCTGTGTCGTCGTGGGCCTGTTCTGTGCTGGCTCCTGTCTTTTTTTGTACTTCTAGATTAATAATGATGTGCAACTAGTAGACTTATACATATTGTATCCAAGCCGCCTCAGTCTGAAAGTCCTCTCATACGACTACTCCTCTTGTATTATTTTTTTTATCTTCACTGTATTACAATTTGTTTAGGTCATTCACATTCTTTTGTATTTGCCTTTTCTTTTTCAGGCTGGACGTTTTTCACCCACTGCTATTATACTATGAGCATCAACTCACCCTTATCACTAATCCTCATCATCAAGCAATTGGATGGCGGGAAACCAAGAATGATATGCAGCGTGTCCTTTTCTTACGTTTATTCCTTACATTCATTGGCTAGTGGATCAACATCATAAATCATCGTCTTCATTGTTTTGCTTTTGTTGTCTCCAATCTCCATGCGTACTGTTTTTCTTTCTCAAACCTTTCCCAAAACCCCCGTACCCATCCATTCAACAAACCCTAACTCTCTTCCCCCGGGCTGCGTGGTTTCATTGAGGTGTGATGTTTCTTACATTAAATATACACCAACAATTTGATCACGCGCTTGCTGGGGCAGATGTGGTGAAAGCAACAATAGTGAAATGTCAACAAGGCATGGCCAGGATCTTCTTCGGCTTCCCAACTCAAGCTCTGTGTATAATGCCAAATAATTTACCATTACCATCAAACAACGAATACATCTAATGAATTGGCGTAATTGTTTGGGTTTAAGTTTAAAGCATTATGATTTAGAAAGGTTTGACGTTGCCGTGAGTACTACAACTACAGTTGAACTTCTTATCTTCTCTTGCACTTAGTTTCCAGTCCCCAAAACCATTGTTTTGTTTCAGTTTAGCAGTTGCAATATTGGGTCAGCCGTGTAATGTACTGTACTTACTTATACTACCCCCACATTGTCTGTCACGCAAATGACTGCCTCTTTCTTTTTGTCTCAAAATGCTACTGGCAGGGTCTGTCTACTACTACTATCACAGAAGTTCAGAACCACAGATTCTTCTCCATTGTCTTGGGAAACAAATGCAGCCCTTGCAGTGCCACACGTCATCATAAATGTATCATCATCAGCAATCACAGGTAAGATAAGTTTGCAGTGAGGTATAACGCAAGACAGACTGGTAGTTCTTCTAATACTACAAATATAACTCGGTGAGGGTTTACCGCATCTATCTGTCTGCATGTTAAAGATGTGGGCAATATATTTTTTTATTAGAAAGCACTGTCCGCCGACCTGCATGGCCAATTAAACCTTGCGATGTTGCACAACATACATTATTTGGTGAAACAGTCCCCCCTCCAACCCCCCAAGAAACGCAAATGAACTTCAAATGTTTTCTTTTGAACATAACTTTGTGTCTCGTTTATTTTTAACATAATATAAATAAAGATGATACAAAAATAAAATATATATAAATCTTACCCCACAGCTGTCCCTACCCGCCTCCCCTAACCCCAACCAAATTCCCACGTTCAATGTAATGTAAAAAACTCCAACACCCAATTCCCACCCACCAACAAAAGGATTGAAAAAGGGGCAAACAACAAACAGGGTCCATCTCAAAGCCGGCGGGCTTTTAAGTGTTTATCAACCATGATCTTCACACGCTCCTCTATTTGAGTATTTGTCTGACTCTGAGCCTCCAGCCTGGCTACCCGGAGGAGAATCTTTCTTTGGAACTGGCGGCACCTACATTGGCATGCATGTTGTTGTGGGGGGGGTGGCTGATGCTGGAAAAATCTGGCGGCGGGCGGCTGCCTGACCACGCTGACGTACTCCTGCAGGCTTGGGGGCCGGGGCATTGGAAGAGGCAGCAGCTGCTGCCGCCGCCTCCTCCTCCTCCTCCTCGGCCTGAGCCACCAGCCGGCGGTAGGCCTCAACGATGGCCTGCAGTTTCCGCTGCCGGGCCCGGACTGCCATCTCCTTTCTCGTTGGTTTTGAAGGAGTAACTATAAAGAAAGAGACAGAATTGTTGTAATCCAAAATCCCAGCAAATCAAGAACACAAAATGTATTCAACACATAGTGGCACAGTACAGTAGCACTAGCAAGCAAGCTGAGTACAAAAAATGGTGTTTTATCTATCTTGAACATTCTATTGCTTATATACTTACTTTGTTTGACTTTTTGGCACGGCATTATGCCTGCCCTAGTAGCATAGCATGGGTGTACTTCAACGGTCACACACATACGAACACCTGTCTTTTTCATATCTTGTTTTTTTATATCATATACTCTGTGCTTCCGGGAACAGTGACAGTCTCAAACTAACATTAATTAACAGGGGCCAGCTAGTACTAGTAAATGTCTAGTAGAGATTCTTTATATCGCGCAACAAACCTTAGGTGGTTTGTGTTTCGCCAGCAACGACCCAGAATGCATCCAGTCGTCCCCTCCTTCCCTTGCCTTTGGGTTTAACCAAAACACCGCTGCTGATACTAGTATCCACTACCCACCGATATTGGATGTGTCTCCCACCCACGCAGGCAGCTGTGTTTTCCCCTTTCTATGCTTCCACAACAACCCATGCATCCGACTGCTATCAGCCACCTGCATTGCTGATTCCAAAGTATCCTTCTATATTAGATGATTGGTGCTTTTTCCTTGCTCCTTTCATCATACTTAAAATCAATCTCCTTAGTGTTAATCCATCGCGGTCATGTAATGTTGTGGATAAGACTTTTTTAGTCTGCCACCAACCTTTCACAGCTGAGTTGTAGTCACATAGAAGAGGCCTGTTATTTTATCAATTCTCGCCGGTGGTAATGCTATTGCTAAGCTTGGTAATGACAAAGGTGGCGTCATATATTGTCCAGTAGAACTTCAAGTTCATTATAAATATCAGAGTACAGTGAGGAAGTTTTCCCCACCCACCAAGTAATGCGGATCACTATTGAATGTAACTTACCATCGCCCACCGTTGTTGGCTCCTCCCCCACTGCTGCCGGTGCTGCTGTAGGTGCCTCTGGTCCTCCATTCCCCTCCGGGATCGCCTGTGCTGACGCCGTCGCAGCGCCGCTGTCCCCGTCGGCACTGGTGGATGGTACCGGTTCTGCACAAATAAAAATAAGTACACCTTTTTAGATGGATGCACAGCCCCCATTGTACTTGTTCACCAAGAATGGAGTTCTGCAAAACAGTTAAGTACAACGTAATCAGTAGTAGTCCACATTGCCTAGTACAGCAGAGTAACTAACTCACTACACATATTAGCATTTATTTGTTATGGTATGGTACCCAAGCTCATCTCATCTCTACTACTACTCTAGTCCTTGGAAAGTTAGACTGAACCATGTAACCTAACCAGTTTGTACATCAATGTCTACAGTTTTGCGCATGCTACCTCGCAGCTTGTTGCGCAGTACGAGAAGACGCCTTTGAGGCCACATGATTGTTCAAAGCAACACCTGAAGAGTTTGGAAAATAAAAAGGCCCGTATTTACTTTTTGAATGTGGATTGTGGAATCGAGTTTGCTTACAGCCTCAGGGGACACCTTTTTTTTAGCATGACAGCTAAAAACTTGCATAAATGTATTTAATTTTTTCATACTGTCTAACGTGCACCACTTTTGTCATTATTTTTCGGCAGATGAGAAGATTTCCTTCTACGAAGCAAAGATTTCCAGAGCTTACCAAAAAGAGGCATATGTAACCAGTATACGTTCAATGGTGAGGGGTCTCCGACATTTCCCACATTTCCCTATCGTGCACTGGTAGCTGTACAAATGTAGATTACTTTATTCAGCCTTTTTTAACTCTGGATTTTTTCTGGTGGCCCTTGACGTATTTCACGGAACAACTTAAAAACATTGATGTTACTTACTTAGTTACTTCTAACAAAATAAAGGTTTTTAAGTACCAAATTGACTCGGAAGTATATTTTCTGTGTCTGTTGTCTTGTAGACTTACACGAGAGAGTGAGCAAAAGGGGGTTACTTAGGTTATGGATTGTGTAATAAAAGCATTTGGCATCTTGGTATTGGGGTTCAGGAAAGGGGTAATTGAATAATTGACCAATGACTGAGCCCATATAGGTTGTCGTTCATTGAATTGTGGGTTCCTCAGAGTTCTGTGACTGAGGTGTAAGACTGTAAGTAAGTAAGGTCCAACCTGCCTATCACCAACATCCAATTTTGTGGTGCATACATAGTTATGTATGTGACTGCATAGAAGAATACCCGCAAGAGTAGTAGTGGTATACTAACGCTTACAAAATACTAGACCAACATCTGGATGCATACTTGGTTGGTGTCAATTGGCAAAGAAGAGACATTACAGAGGAAAAAGCATAAGACAGGAGTGGACCCTGTGCCTTCCGCTATTCTATCACAGATTTTTTGAAAAGATTAATACCTTATCTAAAGAGTGGGCAACAGGGCAAGCTTACCTACAGACAGTCTAGTAGTAGCACAGAGAGTCATAGCAGAGGCTCTTTGAAGGAACAGAAAGGCAGGGACAGATAGTAATACCCAAAATTTTGAAAACATAATCAAAATCAAAAAAGCATTTGTCAAAATTTAGTTAGGTGAAATGTCATTAATCGGTTGGAAAAAAAAGCTCAATTAGAAAGTTAGGGAAATATCATTGTTCCAAAAGAATGCACTGTTGGACTTACTGGGGACAGCAGCAGGATCCTCAGTAGAGGAGCTCTGTGCCTGTGGTTTACGTTCACCCGCCGGCTCGGTCCCAGCCTTCTGCTTGCCCCTGGGTTCTGTGGTTCATGTAAGAAATAATAAAGAAAGAGAAAAACATTGAGTGCTGTGAAACATAGACAGCATTTCAAAAACCACTGCTACAACATTAAAAGAAACAAACATTGATCTACCAAATGACTACTGCCTTGCATGATTCACTGACTAGTGTATATATACTTGGAGAAAACAAATCAAATGTTCCATAAACATTCTGATTGCAGATTACTAAGTAACACAGAGGCAGTAACACCTGAACAACACCACCGATTCAAGAATGGGGTAATCAATTATCTGTAAGTAGGCATTTCTTTTTAATTTTTTGCCAGCAAACTGCATAGATCACAAGGAGGAGACATGCTTAACTTTGTGCATACTAACACGAAATTGTACGTTCATTGCATCATATTTTGTTCTGCTACTGACTGAATGCTACTGCTGCCCTACCCACTCACTAAACAAACTACATCAGTTCTATGGAGGGCTGAGGCAGGGGCGGCTCTAGGCTCATGGTGGTCCTGGACTCCTGGCCAGGGAGCGTAGGTAGGGGGGCCCGGAAGAGGAGGTCGGGTCGGAGCACGGAGGCCAGTGAAGAGGGGGGAGTCAGGGTGTTTGGAAGTGGAACAGAGCCAGAGGCACCAAATCCCTGCCAGGGGCCGCCACGCAAATATGTATCCATCCTCTGAGGATTATTAAATTAAGGATATATATTGGTGGGGTGGCCCCTGGCGTTTGGTGGCCCTGTGCAGTTGCACAGCTTGCACATGCCTAAAGCCGGCCCTGGCTGAGGTAAGAAGAACAAAGTAACTTTAGCATTCATTGCCAGAGGAGGATTCATGCAGAAGAGAAGGCCGTGAAAAAAAAATGATACAATATGCAAACACGTACAATTATCCATCAACGGCTAGTTCACTGACGGGCAAAGGAAGGACAAGACTCTATTAATAGCATTAACTAACTTCAGTTCTCTACAATAAAGAAAATCTCACATCAATAAACAGCAAAAGCTAGCGCCAAATTGAACACGCAAGAGTCAGTGAAGATGAAGAAGCGCAGCACAGACCAGTGTCATACAATTACAGTAGATATAATAACGGAATACATCGGAAATGTAACTAGGAGCACCAGTCATCGCGTTACTTATTCAGCCAAGATTTTCAAAGATACAATAACAATACTTATACTACTATAGAGATATATATTATACACACACTTTTTTTTTTTAGGGTAGCCACTCACCAAGACCCACGACCTCGACGCCAAGCAGGTCCAACAGGTCCTGCTCCCGGTCCAAAATTTCTGCCCAACGGTGGGTCAGCTGATGGTGGGTACGCCGGATACCGGAGCAGCGGAAGACTGCCCGGCGAACCTTCACCCACCGCCGGAGACGCTCTTCAATATGGTGGTAGCCGGAGCCGGGCCTGCCGCCTGCTGCCAACATTAAGGGGAGGTGGCGCTGGATAAAAAACACCAGGGCAGCCACCTCCTCCTCCCCAAAAAGTTGGCAGGCCTCACCCCTAGGGGGCGCATTCTGCCGCAAGGCAGCCGGGTTTTTTGGGGCACAGGCGCCTTGCCCTTTGAGCCGCCGCTGCTGCTGGCGCCCTTGACCATGGTTCTGGGTGGAGGGGAGAAGAAAAGTTCAAGACAAAAAGGTAGGGGAAAGAAGAAGCAAGGTAAAAGAAGGAAGTAAAATAAAACAATAGAAAAGTTGTAAAAGTAGAAATAAAATGAAAAATATGAACCTAGGCACAGAGAGAGATAGGTAATAACTAAAGAAAGTTTGAAAAAGTGGGTAAAAAGACCAGAATTGAAGAGATTTCAGCAAGATGCAAAAGTAGGCCCAAAACCATAGCCAGAGTGTGTGATCCAAGATGGCTGCGCCCATCGCGACCACGTGGGTAGGTTCGCGCGATATTTAGCGCGATCACGCACTTTTGTAGTGCGAATGGAAAGGGGCGACCACTCGGTCCCCCCGAACGTATGGTTGGGTGCCCCGATTCTCCCGGGAAACCATTTTGGGGCGGGGGCGTGTCTCGGCTGGTATGCCCGAAGCGGCGTAGCCGGGGCGCGCCTTTTCCCGCCCAAGAGGGGTTGTCCTAGACACCTACACCGATGGCCACGCCCAGTAGGAGTACCGGAGGAGGGTACTCGCCCTCCCGAAGAAGAATAAATAGAGCGGGAATCCGAAGAAGCGTCCTCTTGTTCCTGTGCTTGGAAGGCTGCACCCACTCATTGCTCGTGAGCCCTCGACGGAACAAGGAGCGATTTTGAGAACTTGTAATTCTTGTGTTTCTCTTTCAGTGACTTCGAAGCGAAGGATCCAGGACCGTGTCGATCGACCCGGAGTGGATAATCGAAACAATGTCTGGCAAGAAGGCAGGAAAGGGTTCCGAGACAGACAAGGTGCTACGCATGTTGGTGAACAGAATGACGAGAATGGAACGAAGCATCGGACAAGTCCCAGCGCTTGGTCGAGATATGGCGGGCATCAAGAAACAGCTGGCCACAATGAACAAGCCTGGTAACCCGAAGAAGGTAATAGGGCTGGCATTGCCGGGAGTTGTCCCCGAGGGTAGAGGGAAATGGGTCAAGAGGAGGGCGGTTGCAGGGAAGGTTCCGGTCCCTGAGGTCCCCCCAGTTATCCCTGCCATACCAGCCGAGGACCCAGTACCAACCCCAGACGCGGGTCAACCGATTCCGGTTGTGATTACGCCCGCTAACGATGAGGATATGCCGCCTGAATTGGCCACCCAGTTGGCCGCATGGCTCAACAAGAAGGCAGGGGGTGTTACGGCGCCCGGAGACACGGCCGAAGAGGCCAAATTACTAATCCAGCAGTTGCGGCAGTCGCGAGATGCCGCGAAGGCGAATCTCCCTCTTGTTTCCCCACAGGTGACACCGGAAGGACCGGCAGCTGGTCTCGAGAAAACGGCGGGAACAACGACCGAACCGGGTAAGCTCGCGTTGCCAGTGGCGGGGGAGGGCTCATTACCCTCAAGGCGGGAGAGGGTGGTTCAACATATCCCGTTGGCCACGAAAGAATTGATATGGGCAGACAAGTATGTCAATATGTTTTCGTTGTTGACTGACCATCGCGAGATGGAGTATGCTAAAACACAGAAAGATTTGTGGCACCCAAGTGTCTGGCGCGCCAAGATGGCGAAGTTCAGGGTGGAGGAGACGATAACGAACTGGGCGAAGGCCTTTGCAATGTTTACTGCAATTATTGGTGAACGTAAG
Source organism: Lissotriton vulgaris (assembly GCF_964263255.1). Lineage (NCBI taxonomy): Eukaryota > Metazoa > Chordata > Amphibia > Caudata > Salamandridae > Lissotriton > Lissotriton vulgaris. The sequence continues at coordinate 38,037,013 of NC_141697.1, forward strand.
CCCGAGGTATTGACCGAACTGTCTTGTTATCAGGCACGTATAATGGATTTTTATGAAATGTATGAGGCGGATGAATGGAAGGGTTACGACATGAAATTTCGTAAAGCGAAAGAGTATGATTCCACTCTGACATGGGATTGCCTCAATTCAATTTCTTGGCATAAGCAGCTCCTGCCTGGGACGGCAGGGACATCCTCGCCAGGCGGGAATGGATCGGGGGTTTCCCGCCAAAAGCCCGCGGTGCCCTTTCGTGCAGGCACCGGTGGTGATCACCAGCCAAAAACCGGCGGGAATGGTGGTAAGCGGGGGTCTGTTGGGGCTTCAATAGAGGCAACTGTAACAGACCGCAAGGTACATGTAGGTTCAAACATGTGTGTGCGGGTTGTGGGAATTCCTCGCACCCGGGGAGTTCATGCAGATCGAAAAATAGCGGGACGGGAGGTAAGGGAGGGTCCAAGCAAGACTGAGGTGGATCGTTGTGTACAATTGCCTACTCCTGTTGATCTCATGGCTATGACTCCTTGGTTAAACAAATACCCTGATTATGTCTCTGCTGGGGTGTTAAGGAAGGGATTCTTATATGGCTTCCACATCCCGGTGGGGGGTTTTCGTGGGGAACCTTTTTGTAAAAACCAGCTTTCGGTACAGCATAATCCTGGTGTAGTGGGGAGAAAAATTGCTAAAGAAGTGAGCCTAGGCCGAGTGGCTGGGCCTTTTCAGCAACCGCCTGTGGCGGGTTTCATCTGTTCCCCATTAGGGGTGGTCTCCAAGAAGGACCCGGGGGAGTTTAGGCTGATCCATAATCTATCTGCTCCAAGGGGTTTCTCGGTAAATGATGCGATTGACCCAGAAGTTTGTTCGGTGTGGTACGCATCATTCGATGATGCCGTCACCATGTTAAATCGCCTGGGCCCCGGGGCGCTGATGGCGAAATCAGATATCGAATCAGCGTTCCGGTTGCTCCCGGTACACCCACAGGATCAACGTTTGCTAGGTTTTGCGTTCCAAGGGAGGTATTACATGGATAAATGCATGCCGATGGGGTGCTCCATTTCTTGTGCTTATTTTGAAAAATCAGCTGTTTTTTAGAGTGGGCATTCTCCGAGGCCACGGGGCATAGGCATGTTATGCATTATCTAGATGACTTTCTGTTCTTGGGAGCAGCCGGCGACACGAAATGTGCGCAGGCGCTACAGGACTTTTGCATCCTCATGAGGGAGTTTGGAGTGCCATTGGCACCAGGTAAGACGGTTGGACCATCTACTTCACTGGAGTTTCTGGGAATTGAGCTCGATTCTGTGGAGGGATGTTTCCGTTTGCCAGTGGGAAATGTGGCTAAATTCAGAGCTTCCCTGGAACTTTGCCTTAGTAAGGGGAAAGTGACCCTGCACCAGTTACAGCAAACAGTGGGTCAGCTTAACTTTGCCTTACGAGTTATACCAATGGCCCGCCCCTTTTCAAGCTCTATTGCACAAGCTATGGTGGGTCTCAAGGAAGGACACCACCGCACGAGACTGTCTGCAGAGGTTCGCCAGGATAAGCGCATTTGGTTGGCATTTCTGGCGGACTTCAACGGTCGAGTGGTGTGGACCAAGCCGCCAGCGTCTTCGGACGAGCTGGGTTTGTGGACTGACTCAGCGGGGAGCGTGGGATTTGGCGCCATCTTTGGTAACTGATGGTCGGCGCAAACATGGCCGGCGTGGTGGCACTCCAGCGGTCTCACAAGTAACATTGGGTTCCTGGAGCTATTCCCTATTTTTGTTGCTCTGATGGCATGGCAAGACGATTTTAGAGACCGCTCTGTGATATTTTGGTCTGATAATATGACTGTTGTCGAATGCATTAACAATCAGGCAGCACGCTGCAAATGGATCTTGAGATTGTTGAAGGAAGTTGTGCTGCTTTGCATGAGACTGAATGTACAGTTCAGGGCTAAACATGTGCCGGGTGTACTGAATCATGCGGCTGATGCACTCTCTCGTTCACATATGCAGGCGTTCAGGGGTTATCTACCTACAGCGGACCTAGCGGCAGCACCATTCCCCGAAGCACTCTGGCTAATCGGTGCCCCGGATTACAAGACCTCGTGGCAGCAAGCTTAGCCCCCAGGACGAGGAAGGCATACGAAGGAGCATTTCGTTCCTATTGTGCATTTTTAGGTCCGACAGGGAATCAGAACTGGGGTCAGGAGGATTCCTTCCTGGGGTTCCTGGTAGCACTGCACAGAGAAGGCACTTTTGTAGTGCGAACGAGAAGATGAGTTCCCGAACATGTCTTGCACAACGCGACCACGTTACTTGTGACCCGGAACAGGAAATAAGGGAACGCAAGCGGGCGGGACAAACCTCTTGGGTAACTTAGCGCGCTAGCCATCCCGAGCATGCAGGCAACGCCCTGAACACGCGCACCGCGCTCCCGAAGATGAAAAACGGCGCGCGAACGGGCCTAGCAAGCAACTACGCATGGCTGCGGAGCTACGCGTAGTTCGCGGAGTGCAACTGCGTCTTCGCGTAGCTCCGCGGAGTCCGACTCCGCGAACTACGCCCAGGGTTAGTATATAAGTGTCTAAATGGATGATTTTTTTATCAAATTAATTGTATAACTGACTAATTAATTGTATCTTAGTGAATACATGGGTTAGTGAGTAATGTTTAAATATGTAAATGTCTGTATCAGTCTCACACATTTTTTGAATAAGTATCTGCAATGGTTTGTGAGTAGCTACATGAGTGTCTATATAGGTCATTAATTGTTTTTTGAGTATCAGTATGAGTGTCTGAGTATCTATATGGTTCGGTGGGGGATATTATTTAGTGCATAGATGCATGAATGAGTAACTTACTGTTTGTATGAGTTTTGAAGACAGCATGTATGCAGGACTGTATGGGTGGATGAGTGTGTGTATAGGTGTGTTAGTGAGTGAATGACTGTCTCAATACTGTCTTTATGACTAAGTACATATGTTTTAAACTACTATATGTGAGTATTGGTGTATATAAGTGAGTATATATGAGAGTGAGAGATTGGAAGAGTTCCTATATAACTAAGTATGTGTTTCTATAAGTGATTGTTTAAGAGAGTAAGTGTACATTTCTGTACAAATAAGTGTAGTGGTGTGTGTATAGCTATATATGCAAGCAAATGGATGTTTGAACGTTTTTTTGCATGTGTAAGTATGTGTGTGAGTAACTCTATGTTTGAGTGTAGGTGTGTAACAGGATGTATAGGTGTATGAGTACATATGATGAGTGAGTACATGTATGAGTGACTATATAGAACTGATGGTGACTGAGTGGATGTGTGTGTAGATTTTGGAATTACTGAAAAGGTTGTTCTAACTAGTATTGATATCTCCATTGTTTTGAAATTTTTACTTTCTAATTTTCAATGTGTGTATCAAAGGTTGTATTAGGGTAAGAGGAGGTGTGCCACTCTTTCACAAGGATGATGTCATCAGTGATGTCACTGACCCTGTCATGAGTGATAGTATGTGACATCATCAGCAGTGCATTGTGGGCGCGCGAGTTATAGTTAGCTGAACTAACTATAACAGGGGAATTTCAATGGTTTTGTATGAGTGAAATGTCCAGATAACTATAACATGTGTGAAACCTATGGTTTTTTCAGTGAATTTCTAAGGTTTTTTAAATGCTAATTCCTAACTATAACGTGTGTGAAACCTATGGTTTTTTCAGTGAATTTCTGAGGTTTTTTAAATGCTAATTTTAAAATGTATTAATTATTATATTTCTTTCTTTTTATAGTAATTTCCTAACTTTGAATTATAAATACTTATATTTATTTTATTTTTTAAGTTACATTTCATATTTTTAATGTAAAATAATAACACAAGTACATTAAAAAAGAATGCACTGCTAGTGAAACTACCTGGATGAATTTGTAAGTGTTTGTTAGGGGCAGATTTACAACCCCCTTGTGCCTCTTTTACACCATTGTTGCATCACTTTTATGATGCAGCGGTGTGCAAAAGATGCCCCATGGTGTGTGGTATTTAGAATTTGACGTATCTGGGAGGTGCGTCACATTATTAAGTATTGCACGGCGCACCTGGCATTTGCTGAAGTTCAGTTTCAGTGTTAAGTATTGAACGGTGCACCCGGCATTTGCTGAACTTCAGTTTCAGTGTTAAGTATTGCACGGTGCACCCGTTATTTGCCGAAGTTCAGTTTCAGTGTTAAGTATTGCACAGTGCACCTGCTATTTGCTGAAGTTCCGTTTCAGTGATAAGTATTGCCTGGTGCAACTGCTGTTTGGTGAAGTTCATTTCAGTGTTAAGTCATTGCACTGTGCACCTGCTATTGCTGAAGTTCAGCTTCAGTGTTAAGTATCGCACGATGAACCTGCTATTGCTGACGTTCAGCTTCAGTGTTAAGTATTGAACGGTGCACCTAGCATTTGCTAAAGTTCAGTTTCAGTGTTAAGTATTGCACGGTGCACCCGTTGTTTGCCGAAGTTCAGTTTCAGTGTTAAGTATTGAACGGTGCACTCGTTGTTTGCCGAAGTTCAGTTTCAGTGTTCAGTATTGCACAGTGCACCTGCTATTTGCTGAAGTTCAGTTTCAGTGTTAAGTATTGCACGGTGCACCTGCTGTTTGGTGAAGTTCATTTCAGTGTTAAGTCATTGCACTGTGCACCTGCTATTGCTGAAGTTCAGCTTCAGTGTTAAGTATTGAACGGTGCACCCGTTGTTTGCCGAAGTTCAGTTTCAGTTTTAAGTATTGCACAGTGCACCTGCTATTTGCTGAAGTTCCGTTTAAGTGATAGGTATTGCATGGTGCAACTACTGTTTGCTGAAGTTCAGTTTCAGTGTTAAGTATTGCACAGTGCACCTGCTATTTGCTGAAGTTCCGTTTCAGTGATAAGTATTGCACGTTGCACCTGTTGTTTGCTGAAGTTCATTTCAGTGTTAAGTATTGAACGGTGCACCTGTTGTTTGCTGAAGTTCAGCTTCAGGGTTAAGTAATGAACGGTGCACCTGTTGTTTGCTGAAGTTCATTTCAGTGTTAAGTATTGAACGGTCGGTGCACCTGTTGTTTGCTGAAATTCATTTCAGTGTTAAGTATTGAACGGTGCACCTGTTGTTTGCTGAAGTTCAGTCCAGTGTTAAGTATTGAACGGTGCACCTGTTGTTTGATGAAGTTCATTTCAGTGCTAAGTATTGAACAGTGCACCTGTTGTTTGCTGAAGTTCATTTCAGTGTTAAGTATTGAACGGGGCACCTGTTGTTTGCTGAAGTTCATTTCAGTGTTAAGTATTGAACGGTGCACCTGTTGTTTGCTGAAGTTCATTTCAGTGTTAAGTGTTGAATGGTGCACCTGTTGTTTGCTGAAGTTCATTTCAGTGTTAAGTATTGAACGGTGCACCTGTTGTTTGCTGAAGTTCATTTCAGTGTTAAGTATTGAACGGTGCACCTGCTATTTGCTGAAGTTCCGTTTCAGTAATAAGTATTGAACGGTGCACCTGTTGTTTGCTGAAGTTCATTTCAGTGTTAAGTATTGAACGGTGCACCTGTTGTTTGATGAAGTTCATTTCAGTGTTAAGTATTGCACAGTGACCCTGGCATTTGCAGAACATCATTTCAGTGTTAAGTTTTCCACGGTGCACCTGTTGTTTGCGGAAGTTCATTTCAGTTTTAAGCATTGCATGTTGCACCTGCCATGTGCTGATGTTCAGTTTCAGTGTTAATATTGCACAGTGCACCTACTATTTGCTTATATTCTGGTTTGGGGAGGCTGATGATTGCATTTGCACTCTGTCTAAAGAACAAGTTGAACGTGGTTGGATACTGTGCAGGTACTCAGCAGTAGATCCAGAGTCTAATGTTCATATTCTGCGCTATGAAATGTTATATTATGCTATTTTTATTTGTATTGATGATAAAATGTGCAGAAGCACCGCGCAGTGACTCTTCAGTCTTACTAAAGTTAAAAATCAGTGTCACTAGCACTGCACAGTGACTCTTCAGTCTTGCTAAAGTTAAACATCAGTGTAGCTGAACACTGTGCGGTGACTCTTCAGTCTTGCTAAAGTTAAACCTCAGTGTAGCTGAGCACTGTGCAGTGACCCTTCAGTCATGATATAGTTCAACATCAGTGTAGCTGAGCATTGCACAGTGACTCTTCAGTCTTGCTAAAGTTAAACCTCAGTGTAGCTGAGCACTGTGCGGTGACTCTTCAGTCTTGCTAAAGTTAAACATCAGTGTAGCTGAACACTGTGCGGTGACTCTTCAGTCTTGCTAAAGTTAAACCTCAGTGTAGCTGAGCACTGTGCAGTGACCCTTCAGTCATGATATAGTTCAACATCAGTGTAGCTGAGCATTGCACAGTGACTCTTCAGTCTTGCTAAAGTTAAACCTCAGTGTAGCTGAGCACTGTGCGGTGACTCTTCAGTCTTGCTAAAGTTAAACATCAGTGTAGCTGAACACTGTGCGGTGACTCTTCAGTCTTGCTAAAGTTAAACCTCAGTGTAGCTGAGCACTGTGCGGTGACTCTTCAGTCGTGATATAGTTCAACATCAGTGTAGCTGAGAATTGCACAGTGACTCTTCAGTCGTGCTAAATTTCAACATCAGTGTCGCTAAGCACTGCTCAGTGACTCTTCAGTCTTTCTAAATCTCAAAAACAGTGTACCTGAGCACTGTGCAGTGACTCTTCAGTCGTGCTAAATTTCAACATCATTGTCGCTAAGCACTGCTCAGTGACTCTTCAGTCGTGCTAAAGTTCAACATCAGTGTCCCTGAGCACACTGCGCAGTGACTTTTCAATCTTCCTAAATCTCAAAATCAGTGTCGCTGAGCACTGCTCTGTGACTCTTTAGTCGTGCTATAGTTCAACATCAGTGTCGCTGGGCTCTGCTCAGTGTCTCTTCAGTCTTAGTAAAGTTCAACATCAGTGTCACTAGTACTGCACAGTGCCTCTTCAGTCTTACTAATGTTCAATATCAGTGTCACAGAGTACTGCACAGTGACTCTTCTATTTTACTAAAGTTTAACATCAGTGTCGCTAGCACTGCAAAGTACTCATCAGTCTTATTAAGTCTCAGCATCAGTGTTGCTGAGCACTGCACAGTGACTCTCCAGTCTTACTATTGGTCGATGTCAGTGTCACTGAGTACTGCACAGTGACTCTTCTGTTTTACTATAGTTTAACATCAGTGTTGTTAGCACTGCACAGTGACTCATCAGTCTTACTAAATCTCAGCATCAGTGTTGCTGAGCACTGCACAGTGACTCTTCAGTCTTGCTAAAGTTCAGCATTGGTGTCACTAGCACTGCACAGAGACTCTTCAGTCTTACTAAATCTAAGCGGTATGCAGACAAAATATTGATATTTAAATATCTATATACAATAATATCGAAGTTTAAATATCGAAGGGACATAATATAGAAGGTAAGTAATATCGATAGATTTAATATCGATATTAGTAATATCGAAGTGTTAAATATCGATGTTAGTAATAACGATGTTAATAATTTCAATATTACTAATATCGAATTTTATAATATTTTTGTGTATATTATTATGTATTTATAATGTTTTTGATTTATTTTTATGTAATTTTGTAGTTTAGTACTGTAGCGGGTTGTGGGTTTATAGGGGAATAGGGTGGGAAGTAATTTAATTATGTTAAATTAATTATTAATTAGTAGGAATTATAAATTAATTTTAATTAATTGGTAATTATTTTTAATTAATTGGTAAATAATTTTAGGTAATTGAATAATTGATAATTATGTTCTGTAGTGGGTTGTGGGTTTATAGGGGAATAGGGTGGGAAGTAATTTAATTATGTTAAATTAATTATTAATTAGTTGGAATTATAAATTAATTTTAATTTATTGATAATTATTTTTAATTAATTGGTAATTAATTTAATTTAATTGATTAATTGATAATTATGTTTTGTAGCGGGTTGTGAGTTTATAGGGTAATAGGGTGGAAAGTAAGTTAAATGTAATTAAGGAAAAAAATGTAATTAATTGTTTAGTTGATTATATAATTGTTAAATATTTATTAATTGCTAATTAAATAATATTAAATTGTATTTTAATTTTTTTATTGAAATATATTTTGCTAATCATGTTTTTAATAATTATGTATCAGTATTTGTAAATGGTTTATATTTATTTAATAGTTAAGTTTTTTATTATTTAAAAAAATTAATGTCTTTATAAGTATGTTATTTTTACCCCTACGCTATCCAACACTTTCCCTGCTGTTGTACTCTCTGGGGTTGGAATAGTAATTGTTACCCCTACTCTATCCAAAACGTTCCCTACTGTTGCACTCTCTGGGCCGGTCACCCCACGCACCGCGCACACTCCCCATGAGTGAGCCCAGGCTGCCCCCGATCCCGCCGAGTGCCGCCGCTGCCCGCAGCTGTGCCCCTGATCGTTTTTATTCTCTGCCTTGCCACTGTTGCCTTGCCACTGTTGTTTAGTATTGTATTCTGTATTTTGTTTTTTGCCTTCTCTTGGCGATCCCTGTGTTGCCCAGCATGTGCCTGCCCCTCTCGCTGTGCCCAGCCCCTGCCGCGTTTCCTGCCCTCCCCCCGCTCCATGCTGCGGCTCCCCTGCGGCCCGCCCCCTTCTTCTCTTTTGTGTCCCTTCCCATTAGCCACCCCACTCTCGCCTCCCAGCTGCTCCTCCCTCCCACTTCGCCATTTATGGCGGAGGGCACGCGTACGCGCAGCGAGCACGCACAGCGGGCACGCCGATTGTGCGCCGAAGGCACGCCAAAGGCAAGCCCGTCAGCGCCCATCCACGCCTGGACCACGCCCAGCGCCAGGACCCCTGGCCCCGACGATGCTAGCCCACTCAACGGACCTACGACGCCGCCACCCTCATTGCACTCAAACCCGACTGAAACAGAGCCTGCCACCGGGCCACCCCGAAACGCGCCCGTGGACCCTTCACCTGTCAAGCCTGCAAGTTCACCTGCCTCCGGACCTGCAACGCTCCCACCAAGCCGGGCACCAACAACAATCACCTCAAGTGCATCCTGCTCAACACCCGCTCCATCCACAGACACGCCATCGAACTTTGGAACCTGCTCGACACAACATCACCAGACGTCGCCTTCCTCACAGAAACCTGGATTAACACCTCCTCTGCACCCAACATCGCCATCGCCATCCCGGACAGATACAAGATCACCCGGAGGAACCGCGCCAACCAGACTGGAGGAGGCATCTCGATCGTGCACAAGAACACCATCCGCATCACGACCGACTCCAACGACACCTTCTCCGCTGCCGAGCACCTCCACTTCCAGTTACACACGCGATCCAAAGACGACCCTCAGAGGCACCCTGGTCTACAGACCCCCGGGACCACGCACACAATTCAGCGAAGACATCACAGACTTCATCAGCCCACACGCCCTTCCCTCCGCTGACTACATCCTCCTAGGGGACCTCAACTTCCACCTGGAGAACAACAAGGACCGCAACTAAGCATGGGCGAATTTTGCAAATCTCGCGTTCGCGAATTTTGCAGATTTGCGAACTCGCAATCCGCAAAATCCGCGAATTCTAGCGAATTTGCGTTTTTTTTTTTGTGTTCGCAAGGATTTCTGCCAGTTCGCGAGGGTTTCGTACCAGTTCACAATTGCGAACTTACATTTCGGCACGCAACAGTCGCGATTATGTTGTTTCTATGTCTGGTTCATCATTACAGGTTCCCAGCACCCTCTGTTTCACCACTGCAACCCTCTGTTACATCAATGCCACCCTCTGGTTCATCATCACTGTAGATTATGGGGGGGAAAAGCAAGCACACCAGCCCTGCTTCAACTGACATGAATTAATTTGGGGTTAGTTTATTAATGTGTCACTGTTTTAAAATTCCAGTCTGGCACCTGCTTCCTTATCTGTAATTTTGCTTTCTGTTGCAGTGCATTTTTTTTCCCCAGGACCTTTGTGGCCTACTTGTAGCTATTCTATGAGCCTGCTGTGAGGGTCAGAGCAGGGTCATACAATTGTTGCAACTAGCAACAGAATTCTGGAGGGGCCCCAGTCAGGAAGCACTACAGGGAATTGTTACTAATGATGAGTTTGAACTCTTGCCCCTGCCGAGTGCTTTCAGTTTTGAAAAACTCGTTTTTCTGCAATTTTGCGGGATTCGCGGGGCGCGAACACGCGCGAGATCGGATTCGGAAGCCGCAAATTTGTGCGAATATGCAATTTGTTTTTTTGCGGCGTGTTAGTTGGCAAGGTTTTGTGCGTTTTTGCGAGCCGCTCATAGCGCAAGGCGCGAAGTTACCCTCGCGGTCATTCAAGGGCGCGGCCATCTTGTTTGCCTGACGTATTTCCGTTTCCGGGCGCGAAGTGTAATCTCGCAAAGTCTGCGGCTTGCCAGGACAGTTTCGCGCGTGTTCGCAAGGAAAATCTTGCGCGAACTTACCCGCGCGGTCGTGAACGGGCACGGCCATCTTGTTTCTCATTCATTGCTATGGTTCTGGGCATGGTCTTTGTATCCTCTCTAAATCTCTGCCATCCTTTGCTTGTTTGTAGTTTTTTTAATCTATTTTACTTATTATCTATCCCTCTATTTTTCTAGCCCTATATTTTTGTGTTTACTGCTACTTTTGGTTAATTTTAAACTACTTTTTTAAACTCTTTTCTTTTCTTCTCTTCCCTATTCTATTTTCTTTATTCCTTTCCGCCCAGACCATGGTGAAGGGAGCCGGGAAGCATCCCGAGAAGGGGAAGGGTCCCGCACCCTGTGTCTGGCTCCCGTGCGGGCGTTTGAGGGGGGAGGAGGTCTTACCCAGGGAGATCTTTACCCCGGAGGAGGTGGGCCAACTCATTTTTTATGTTCAGCGCCGCCTCCCCAGGGCCATCATGGGAAGCGGCAAGATCAGTGCCGGGTACGGGGTCCGGGAGCGCCGGAAGCGGTGGGAGAAGGTGTGCCAGGCCATTTACCACCACTCTCGGGTCTGGCGCACCTACAACCAGGCCACCCACTGCTGGACGGATGTCCTGACTCGTGAGCGAGATCTGCTCGACCTCCTTGGCCTTGAGATCCCCGGGCTTGGTGAATAGTAGTAGCTATTTCTTTACTACTATGTTTTCTCCTGCTGTGTTATTATATTGCAAATTTTTGTTTTTTACCAAGAGCAATAATGCTGCTCATTACATTGTAGGTAAATTATATTTCAAAATCTTCTGTGCATTTCAGGTACACTGCTCTCCTTCTTCTCAGTAGTGTTGCTACTATGCTTATTTGTTTTCGATTTTGTGTTCATTTCATTGGCCTGTAAAATTATGTATGAGTGTAGTTTAAAGAACTGCGTAATGCTACACACTAAGGTTCAGATTTTTAATTACCGGCGCATCCCTGCAAAGTAGCAGGGATGCGCCAGTAATTGTGCGTCACGCCACCATCACCCATGGTGCGCCGTATTTACAATGCGGCGCACCATGGGCCCAAAACGTCACCAAAGCATTACGCATCTGTGCCTTAAAGGCGGCGCATTGCTGGAGTTGCGTCGCTATGATGGTGCAGCTCCATCAATGCTCTGGGGTGCCCTATCTCCCCAATGCTGCGTCAAGCCGTACGTCTGCTTCAAGCAGGCGCAGGGTTTGAGTCACGCATCATTGTCCTCAAAGTGACTGATTGAAATCTTGTAGATTTCCCTCAGCCACTTTTAGGATGCGTTCCTGCGCAGGAACGCCCTCCCTTGTGCCGGAACGCCCCCTATTGGCGCAGGGCTTTACAATGTGATGCATCTCCCATATGCGTCACGTTGTTAATATATGCCGCACCATTGCGCCTCTTTTGTGCTGTCGCTGCGTCACAAAAGTCACGCAACAATGGAGCAAAAGAGCCGCAAGGGGCTTCTAAATCAGCCCCTACAGACTCAAGTCAAGTCCTTCCTTTGTACACATGGCGATAAGAAGAAATAATGGTGGTGGATTAATAGTTTGAGTATTTTAATGACAGGTTAATGTAGTAGGAAATTTTAGTGTTGTCGCTGATCTTCAATCACGATGGACTTTGGCTGTCACTTCGCGTGCTGCGGACTGCTGCCTGCAAATCCTAGGCAAACCTTTTTAGTACTTTGTTTAGTGAGTTACATAAGGTAATTTCCAATTCGACGGTCCGCAAATCAAGCAATACTAAAGTAACAACGTAGTCGACCACATGAGATTGGTCAATAATATATCCAGTAGAGTAGTTGTCTATTTGCTATTTCGCAAAAATATTTTGTTAGTTCTTTTGAAATGTTTGATTTGGTTGACAAATATCATCCATGTTTTCTGTTTTTCTTTCTTTCATGTTGTACATCAGCTTCCCCCAGGGGCAAGAGGAGGACACAGGAGGAGGAGGAGGGTGCTGTTGACGATGCAGGCCAGGACCGGGCAGGCGAGGGCTCCTTTGCTGGCCCCAGTAAGTTTTAATTTTAATATAGAGTACTTATTTTTTCCTAGCGTTCCTCATTCGATTTTTTCTAAATTGTCTTTGATCTTCTTGTAGACAGGATCTAAATTCTTATCCTGCCTCGACTATGACTCCGTGTAGTATTACTAGATTATTCTTATTAGTCTGTCTGTGTAGCTAACTAAGATTGCACATTTGGCATTTCCATTGGACTCCCATTCTAGTCAGCAATAGCTCTATGCACTGAGTGCAGTCCTCTGGGATTGTCCATAATGTCTTTTCAAGTATTCTAAATGGTTATGCTTTGCCAACAATAAAAAGGTGAATGACCACCAAGAAAGAATAAGATACTACTTTACTTTTGGTTTGGATAGGAGGACAATCCATTCTACTACTGTTGCATGGACAAATCTGCACAAACAGAACTATGGACACTAAAAAATGCATTGCTTAGCTTATCAATTATAATAGGTGCTGTTAGACTTTCCACATACCTCAGTGATAACAGACTTTGTAGTTGAACCCCCAATCTCCTTACTGACTAGATAGTGTGGCAGAGTCATTTAGCTCCCAAAGTCACCGATGGCAGAGGCACGGACTAATGCTTGCAAAAATTCCAAAACCTTTAGCTCATCCACTCTAGTCTGGAGGACCAAAAACCACAGAGTCTATTTGAGTTTAAAAGCTTTATTAAAAGTAAACACATTTATTGAAATCAAGTTTGTCATAAAAGTAAACGTTTAACTGGAAATGGAAAAGTGCTTAGTGCTGACGATTAATTGGACACATTTCTTGTGGTCGAGCCGAGCTCTCACCTGGTTTGAACTTTATCCTGCTCGTGTTCTTAGAAGTCAAGCTTCTGTCTGTTAGGAGAAAAAGTGGTGCGTGTTAAAAATAAAAAGCAAGCATTCATCAGTTGTGCCAAAAAGTGCAGCAAGACAACAACCTTCCATGGAAAAAGGGACATTTTTACTTTACAGTAGACAGTCACAAATTATTAAATTGTATACAGTTTTTTTCACATTTCTTTCTTCCTCCTAGACCAAATATTATATAGTAGTGAGTGGTGTATTCTAACATTATTAAATGCACTTTGTAGGTGGAACATCTGGAGGCGAGGCCAGCGTCGAGGTGGTGGTGGCATTGGACGAGGAGGACAACTCTGGGGAGGAGGCGGTGCAAGTGCCGGACAAATCTGTGGGGGATGACACGGTGGTGGCGGGCAGAGGTAAGCTATAGATTCCTTACTCATTTGAGATTGAAGACTGCAGAGTGTGCTTTCTGCACGGGTGTATTATATAAATAAACCAGGTAGTAGGCTCCTCTAAATGTACTTCGACTTAGCTGTGAAGTTTTTGGCGAGAAGAATCCCAATCAGATCTGAGGTGAACTTGATGGAAGGGCTGAACGAAAAGCGAAAGAAGGGTGTAAGTAAGTGTGGAAGGACGAGAAATGTAATGATGACTGGCAAAGAAGAATGATATGTGTTTGCTTGGTCCCCGAGGTGGCTGGGAAGGAAAGAATATGGTATGGTGCATGGCTGGGTGAATGATGAAGCAAGGATGGGTGTAAGGAGAACAGCCTGGGTGGGTAAAACAGAAACTGTATGTGTGCATATACTTTGAATGGATGGATGCCTGGATCATTCATGGTACTATCTGACTCTTAGATAGCATATGTGTATCTAGAGAGAGTAGACGGTCACTGGATGAACTAAGTGTTACTTTGAAGAGCATGTAACACCGCACCCGCACGTCCGTTCCAGTGTAGGAAAGGCAAGGAAAAGAAGTTGTAATTTTGTCCAAATACTACCATGAATAGTAGCAGTAGTTTGTATTGCAACTGCAAGCACAGCATATATCCGGTTATTACGGTGGACACTCCCTACCTCTCTTAATAACTTTAGTTTAGTAGTAGTACGTCATTCATGTGTGGGGGTATCCCTGTTCACTCCATAATAAGCAAAGCACCTAAAGTCATCCCATATGTCATCAAATACATCCCATGTGAAGTGATAGATAATCAGATTATTTAGCTTCTTTATTTTCCTTTTCTAATACTCATTTGCACTGTAGGGTGAAAGCTAAATTAATTAAGCAGTAGCCCTTTTAACAGAGTATTCTCAGTGCCACCCGTAATAGAAAAGTAAGAGCTTCCCCACCTGCATGTACTGGACCGGTACAGTAACGCAAGTCTGTCTCACTCACCATGGTGTGCATCTGTTTTTCTCGGGTGAAAGTTCACTGCACTGGCATTATGCCGGCTTGCATAAGATAACGTACCAATTTTCCTAAACAAGAGAGATGAAGAGGAATAAGACTGGTGTACTGTCATAGTCGACTGTAATGGAAGTCCATAGTGCTTGTAGAATTTGTCCCTTAAACTCCCACTAATGTTAGAGCAAGGATGAAGAAGTCGGAGGTTACATAGATACTGTCCTCAATAGTTATGTACTGTGCTTTCAATTTGCTACTTGTACTGTAACAACTTTCTGCTCAATCATTTTGTGTTAATCTTAAGGAGCATTGGTTACAGACTATGTCTTTCTTTCTTCATGTAGTTGCTCCTTCCAAATCTAAGACACCATCAAGGAGGAAGGAGCTGGCTCGAATGGCCCGGCAACGGAGGCTGGATGCCACTGTCGCTGAATATCGGCGGCTGGTGGCCCTGGAGGAGGAGGAGACGCAGTCTGGTACAACAACAACGTCCACGGGGACAGCTGCATCCTGCTCCGTGCAGGCTGCCAGGCAGCGCAGTGCTCCAGCGGTACGGAGCCGGGCTACCAAAGCCCAACGCCAACGCCGAGCAGCAAAGACAGCAGCTGCCCCCCACAGGATTTGCAAGGCACACCGGCGCCGCTTATCCCTCAGACTGTCCTACCTGGAGCAGGAGGTCCTGAACTACAAGAACTTGGTGGAGGGCTCCGCTTCGAACTTGCCACCCTCCGCAAGGAGCATGATGCCCTGGCTGCTAAAGGCAACAGCACCCTGCCATAGTGTCCCTTGCCCCTTTTTTAGAGACTTTTGGGGGGTGGGAATTGGGAGTTGGGTTTTTTGGGGACTTTTGAAGGACAATCGTTGGGGTTAGGGAGGGTCTTGCGGGAGATTATTTTGTTAGGGCTATAAAAATATAATTTTTTTAACTTTATCTGACCATACCTGTTTTTTACAGCTTTTGAGTCTGGTGGGTGGGGGTTTAACAGTAAGTTTGTTTTCCTGAATAGTCCTGTGACTTTAGTAGTACTACCGTCAATCTCTCGTCTCTCCTAATACTCCATTATACTACCTCCAACTAAACGCCTATCTTACCTGTAATTTCTGTTTGCAAGTAGGGCTAGGCCCAGGGCTGGCTCCACGAGAAACAGCGAATAAGGTTGGCAATCCTGGGCGGATAAAATTTCCTCATAGCGGTGGTACTAGTGGTGTGACACAGTGGCAGTTGCATGCCTATGAAAAAAAAGAAAATGAAATCTGGTTTGTCCTCCTGAGCAATACAATGGTACAATAGAGAATATAGCAGGTGACAGTACACTAGAACAGTGCCACATTGTAGCCTAACAAATGGTAAAGTATAACTACTAATTCGGTTGAAGTTCTTTGACATTAGCCATGGGTCTTTGTCAAGCAGAGTAAGAATATATCCTCGGATTTCTTCACCAGCCTGTTGGTATCACCTTATCCTCCCCAGCAAGTGTGTGGATTTATTGCTGTAATTTAGTCACACATCAATCAAAAACCACACAGCCTGGGGGAAGAGGGTTAGGGTTTGAAAAATGGATGGGTACAGGGGTTTTTGGGAAAGGTTTTGTGAGACAAGAAAAAAAAGCACAGCATGGACAAACAATTGTGAACATAAACAAATCTTTTTCTACAAACCTATCCATCAATCTTTGAAAGTGCATGCACTACTGCATGCATGTCAGTGAAAAGTCAGTAGTACTTTCGACAACTGTGGAAGAAAGAATGCTACAGTACAGGGCGTGTGTGGAAATATTGATAACTATATTCAACATAAGGTCTCTGTTGCCAGATACCTGAGAGCCTTGCTGGTCACTATAAATCCATTCACAACACTCAATGGGGTTGTTCTGGAAGGTGTAGTAGATAGAAAAGGAGAAATTGCTCTTTTTCTAGGTGTCCCCTCACTCACCAGGGTTGCCCCTTGGTGACATGCTTCATCATTGGGGCCATCCCAGTCCTCTATGGGCTGGGGCGTGCTGCGACTTGCGAATTACGTAGGAGCACTTACAAATGACTATGTGTGGTGCAGATGTGATAGTGGAGTGGACTAAGTGATGTGTTAAAGGATCAATTTAGAAGCAGAGAGAGATCCAAGAAATGCAGTCACAGTCTTAGAAAAACACAATGGATACTGTATCTGTATGTTGTTGTAGTTGTCCTGTTGAATTTGGTAAGTAAGTTGCATGCAGAAAAAAAATCCTCTTATTAGCGGCACTCCTCCATTGCAGCTGACGCTTCGTCCATCGATGTTGGTCACCACCAGAAGACACCCTGTAAAAAAAGCACAGCATGGACAAATAATTGAACATAAACAAATCTTTGGGTACAAACCTATCCATCAATCTTTGAAAGTGCATGCACTACTGCATGCATGTCAGTGAAAAGTCTGTAGTACTTTCGACAACTGTGGAAGAAAGAATGCGACAGTACAGGGCGTGTGTGGAATTATTGATAACTATATTCAACATAAGGTCTTCGTTGCCAGATACCTGAGAGCCTTGCTGGTCACTATAAATCCATTCACAACACTCAATGGGGTTGTTCTGGAAGGTGTAGTAGATAGAAAAGGAGAAATTGCTCTTTTTCTAGGTATCCCCTCACTCACCAGGGTTGCCCGTTGGTGACATGCTTCATCATTGGGGCCATCCCAGTCTTCTACGGGCTGGGGCATGCTGCGACTTGCGAATTACGTAGGAGCACTTACAAATGACTATGTGTGGTGCAGATGTGATAGTGGAGTGGACTAAGTGATGTGTTAAGGGATCAGTTTAGAAGCAGAGAGAGATCCAAGAAATGCAGTCACAGTCATAGAAAAACACAATGGATACTGTATCTGTATGTTGTTGTAGTTGTCCTGTTGAATTTGGTAAGTAAGTTGCATGCAGAAAAAAAATCCTCTTATTAGCGGCACTCCTCCATTCCATCTGACGCTTCGTCCATCAATGTTGGTGACCAGAAGACGCCCTGTCCACTGCCTGCCTGGCGGATGCTGAATTGCGGCTCGCTAATGTGAAGCCTGACTCCATCCTTTTTTCCCCATTGCACAGACTGAAACCCGGCCTGTAATTATTCAACGAAAAACAGGAAGTGATATAATATTACAACACCACTGATAAATAAATATAAGGTATGTAGGCTGTGGAGTGCAAAAAGTCACACTTTGCTTTTCCTAGTAGACAGTACAATATTTTTGACAGTGCGTACTCTGTCTGAGTCACCTTTTGAAGGATAAATAAGTATGGGCAAATTAATGTCGCGGATCTTTCCCCTCAAGCTAGGTGTACTGTAAACTGTGTTTTAGAACAAAATTAGATCTTCCCAGCAATGCTCCAACCAAGACCCTTACTAAAGCCAGTCGCAAAAATGTAGAAGACCCCCAATCAAATCGGAAAAAACGAGGCCTAGCAGAAAACTGGTGACAAAACGTACTTTGAAAGTAAAAGTAGGCCCAAATACCCCCTTACCCACCATGGATTGCATTCAAACCACTTGCAAGCAACCAAGCAAAAGTATCCATAGCCAGCATCGCTCCAAGACTCGAAAACCCCCCCACCCAAACACATGCAATAGAAATACTGCTAACCCTAACGAACCCTAAGTTAAGAGTAGTGGCAAAGGCTTTCTTTAACTATGCCAAATCCCCCCTTTCCCACCCAGGATTTTCTTCAAATGACTTGCAACCAAAATTACACATTCTCACGAGTGCTCTAAGACCCCAGAACTCAGTTTCAAAAATGTAGAACACCCCGAAACACATGCAATCCTGCTGCTAGGGCTAACGAACCCTAAGTTACAAAAGGTGCCAAAAGGCTTTTCGGCGTGGATTTTGTCCCAACCACTTCTACCCGGTATTAGACCTTCCCAGGAATCGCCCAAGACCCGCCAACCCACCCGCCAAAAAGCATAACATCCCCAAACAGGCCAAAAGCAACATCTCCTACTTACAATATTTCTCGGCCTTCGGTCCAAACGCGCTGCGTAGCTAGGCCATAAGTCGGGGTTGCCACCACGGATTTCCTGAAAAGCAAATGCAATCAAGATTAGAGTGTCCCAGCAGTGCTGACAGACCCCGAAACTCCCCCACAAACAGACGGAACCCCCCCTAAGAGCACCTCAAAGGCAAGCAAGTCAGAAAAAACACTAAAAAATGTGCGCCTCGGATTTGGTCCAAACCACTTTTATCCGGTATTAGAGCTTCCCAACAATGGCCCCAGAGCCATCAACCCAAGAGAAAACGAGTAGAAGACCCCCAAACAGCCAAAGAGCAAAAGTACAAAAATGGGGACTTAGTCATTTTTTCCCAAATTTCCCAAATCACTCCGCGCGCGCTCTGCAGCTAGGCCCTAACTCCCCTCTGCCACCATGGATTTGCTTCAAACCTCTTGCAATGTAAAGTATCCATAGCCAGCAGTGCTCCCAGACCCCGAAACCCACCCACAAACACCAGGAAGCCCCCAAACCGGCCCCCGAAAACGCTACATTCAGCAAAATGTCAGAAATAGCAACAAAAAAAATCGGCCTGGATTTTGTAGCAACCACTTCTACCCGGTATTAGACCTTCCCAGGAATGGCCCAAGACCCGCCAACCCACCCACCAAAAAGCATAACACCCCCAAACAGGCCAAAAGCAACATCTCCTACTTACCGTATTTTCCGGCGTATAAGACGACTTTTTAACCCCTTAAAATGGTTTCAAAAGTCGGGGGTCGTCTTATACGCCGGACACCAAATTTATATGAGTGGAAGCAACGCTCCACCGACTTTTAATTTGCACCCACAAACCCTCCAATATGGCCTCTGGGCTCTTACTCGCGCGTTCACACTCCCTGTGCCTTAGCAGGACTTTACCCGAAGGTGTCTGCCCGCTTCACAATAGGAGCGGTAATGATACATGAAGAACAAATAACAAATACACGTTTACCGGTACATTAATCAAAAATTGCACATGATTCGAAAATAGTGCACAGTTACTTACAGTCCCGTAGTTCTGTAGTGCCGATGGGAGAGGGTCTCACGGGGCATTTCGGTATTTTCTTACTGCGTGTTCAGCCTAGAGACACAGCGGTATATGCGCTGATCTGGCGCCATAATCCTCACGTTCATCGGAAGGAGAGGAGCGTCACTACCGTACGTCATCTCCTCAGTTCATGGGCATTGAAAGGGGACTGCAGAAGGTTCCAGCCGGCAATACAGTACCGGAACATAATGTTTGGAAGTGTTGGAAGTGGGGGTAGTCTTATACGGCGAGTATAGCACGAAACCTACATTTCATCAAGAAAAGTAGGGGGTCGTCTTATACGCCGGGTCGTCTTATACGCCGGAAAATACGGTACAATATTTCTCGGCCTTCGGTCCAAACGCGCTGCGTAGCTAGGCCATAAGTCGGGGTTGCCACCACGGATTTCCTGAAAAGCAAATGCAATCAAGATTAGAGTGTCCCAGCAGTGCTGACAGACCCCAAAACTCACCCACAAACAGACGGAACCCCCCCTAAGAGCACCTCAAAGGCAAGAAAGTCAGCAAAAACACTAAAAAATGTGCGCCTCGGATTTGGTCCAAACCACTTTTATCCAGTATTAGAGCTTCCCAACAATGGCCCCAGAGCCGTCAACCCAAGAGAAAACGAGTAGAAGACTCCCAAACAGCCATAGAGCAAAAGTACAATATTGGGGACTTAGTCATTTTTTCCCAAATTTCCCAAATCACTCCGCGCGCGCTCTGCAGCTAGGCCCTACTCCCCTCTGCCACCATGGATTTGCTTCAAACCTCTTGCAATGTAAAGTATCCATAGCCAGCAGTGCTCCCAGACCCCGAAACCCACCCACAAACACCAGGAAGCCCCCCAAACCGGCCCTCGAAAACGCTACATTGAGCAAAATGTCAGAAATAGCAAAAAAAAAATCGACCTGGATTTTGTCCCAACCACTTCTACCCGGTATTAGACCTTCCCAGGAATGGCCCAAGACCCGCCAACCCACCCGCCAAAAAGCATAACACCCCCAAACAGGCCAAAAGCAACATCTCCTACTTACAATATTTCTCGGCCTTCGGTCCAAACGCGCTGCGTAGCTAGGCCATAAGTCGGGGTTGCCACCACGGATTTCCTGAAAAGCAAATGCAATCAAGATTAGAGTGTCCCAGCAGTGCTGACAGACCCCGAAACTCACCCACAAACAGACGGAACCCCCCTAAGAGCATCTCAAAGGCAAGAAAGTCAGCAAAAACACTAAAAAATGTGCGCCTCGGATTTGGTCCAACCCACTTTTATCCGGTATTAGAGCTTCCCAACAATGGCCCCAGAGCCGTCAACCCAAGAGAAAACGAGTAGAAGACCCCCAAACAGCCAAAGAGCAAAAGTACAAAAATGGGGACTTAGTCATTTTTTCCCAAATTTCCCAAATCACTCTGTGCGCACTCTGCAGCTAGGCCCTAACTCCCCTCTGCCACCATGGATTTGCTTCAAACCTCTTGCAATGTAAAGTATCCATAGCCAGCAGTGCTCCCAGACCCCGAAACCCACCCACAAACACCAGGAAGCCCCCCAAACCGGCCCCCGAAAACGCTACATTGAGCAAAATGTCAGAAATAGCAAAAAAATAATCGGCCTGGATTTTGTCCCAACCACTTCTACCAGGTATTATACCTTCCCAGGAATGGCCCAAGACCCGCCAACCCACCCGCCAAAAAGCATAACACCCCCAAACAGGCCAAAAGCAACATCTCCTACTTACAATATTTAGCTAGGCCATAAGTCGGGGTTGCCACCACGGATTTCCTGAAAAGCAAATGCAATCAAGATTAGAGTGTCCCAACAGTGCTGACAGACCCCGAAACTCACCCACAAACAGACGGAACCCCCCTGAGAGCACCTCAAAGGCAAGCAAGTCAGCAAAAACACTAAAATATTTGCGCCTCGGATTTGGTCCAAACCATTTTTAGAGCTTCCCAGCAATGGCCCCAGAGCCGTCAACTCACCTGCAAAGAGGAAGAACAACACACCCACAAGTGCTGAGTCTTTCTTCATTGGGCGTAAACCAGCCCTCTGCTTTGATGGAAAAAGGAGTCTGGAGGAGGAGGATAGAGGAGCATGTTCTTCTGAACTTGTGAACCTGAGGAATGCAGACTGCGGCACCTTCAAATCAATTAGCAAACAAGTGAAGACAGTTCTGCTGATGGGCTTGTTTTTGTGATTATCTGATTAAAGTTTGAATTATATTAACTGTGCACAACAAAGAAAGACAGACACACAGGAATAAAAGTGAATAAGGACGAACAAGAAAGTTATTGATTCGTTGTCTCATTTTCAGGGCTCGGTATCACGGTCCAAGAATGAGAATAAGGCTTCGTCATCATACTCTGCGAATTCAGGCAGGGTGAGCTCAGTGTCACCTGACAGAGTAGAAATTCCCTCATCTATGTTGCTGGCCACCTCGTCTTCATCCGGCGCGCTTTCTCGTACTCTGAAATCTGGTGGTACGAGGTGCTGATTCATCTTGATCATTGTTAACCTCTCCACATTTTTGGGCGAGAGGCGGCTCCGTTTGGAAGTTACAATGCCACCAGCAGCACTGAAAACACAATCAGAAGACACGCTTGCGAGTGGGCAAGACAAGTAGTTTAAAGCCAGGTTGGTGAGCTGTGGCCACAATTCTTTTTTCCCATGCAAATACGCCAATGGGTCAGCATTAACATAGACCTCTGTTGAGTCATTCAGATAGTCCTTGACCATCGAATCAAGGTTCTCCTCCAAGGTTCCTCCTCTTTGCTTAGCTGTTGCTGTGAGAACCAAACCCAAGCCGAGCTAGCCAATCCTCTTCAGCCTCCAATGTTACTGTTGCTTCTGGTGGTGCAGATGATCCGGTTGCCAGTCTCTTTAACGGCTGAGAGGTCACTTGTGCCGCAGCCACAGGTGCAGAAGAGGATTGTTGTGACTGGGGATGGCCTGCTGATGCTGATGTACTGACTTCTTCAATTTGCTGCCGTTCTCTTTCAAACCTCTTGGCTGAGGAGGCTATCCACCGTTTGTAACTTGTAACATCTTCATCAGTAAAAGGAAAGAATGCTTGGCCTGCCAGCGCCTTTTTGTAGCGTGGATCCAGAATAGTAGCACAAATGTAATGCTGTTCTGAGTGGATCATTTTAAGACGTACATCACCTTGTAGGAGCTCTAATAATTTCTCAGCCAGAACAAAAGAGTCTTGGTTTTTTACATCTTTTTCAAACACAGAACACACCTCCTTCAGTTGGTGCTCCAGCATCTACAACAATGGGATAGCTTTTCCCAAATTACAGTCCTCCTTGCTGACTGCACGCGTGAAGAACTCAAAAAGACAAAGCATGCGTGTCAGGCTTTTAACTATGTTCCATTGCGCCGCACCCATCCTCAGGTCCTCCTTCTGAGCTGTACCCTCTGTTAAGAAATAGTGATTGAGTACCGTATACTGCTCATACAGACGCTCAAGCATGTAGAAGGTTGAGTTCCAACGTGTTACCACCTCCTCGATGAGTGCTTTCACTGGCATTTGACGTTGATATAGCAGGCTCCTCAGCTGCTTCCGGGCCTTAAAAGAATGGCTGAAATGGTTGCACATTTTTCGGCAGGTGTCCAATACTCTGTACGCTGCACTGTCTTTATTACCCAAGAATTTTTGGACAACCAGGTTTATACAGTGCGCCAAACACGGCACTCTGAAATACTCACCCAGCTTCATGGCCTTAACTATATTGGCGCCATTGTCCGTGGAAACATAACCAACCTGGCGTTTTTTTGGGGACAGCCAGTTAAGGACCTTTGTGTTAAAGACATCCAAAATGTTTTCTGCTGTGTGACGTTTCTCCAAACCAAACATGGCTAGTGTTGCATGTTTCCGAGCAGCTTTAAAAACAATGTCCGGGTCAACACCTGCGTTTAGCTTTGCTTTAGCCCCTGAAAAAGAGACCCAGTGTGCAGTGATGCACATGTAATCAGCGCCTGCGCCACTGGTCCACATGTCTGTTGTCAGATGTATAGTGTGAACAGCACTCTTCTGCAAAGCTGCCCCAATCACCTCCAGAACATCTTCATGTAGTGCTGGAACCGCAACTCGGGCAAAATAGAACCGGCTAGGAACCTTCCATTTAGGACCGAGCGCTGCCACTAATTCTAGAAAACCAACCCCTTCTACAAAAGAAAAAGGGAGAAGGTCCAGAGCTAGCATTTTAGCCAGCTTAGTGTTATACAGACGCGTCAGTGGGTGGTTGCGTTCATATTACGCTTCTGTAAACAACATCTTTTTAATGTTGCCCTGGACCAAAGATTTACGGATGATGATGATATCTTCGACCCAGTTACGCTCACTGATGAACTTTTTCGCATTGATGTCTCACTCTCTCCCACACTCTTAGTGTGTCTCACATGGGGTGTGCTGCTGACAGGGGTACTGGGTGTAAGTGAAGTGTTTGAATCGTCTTCTTCCTCCTCGTCATCATCAGATGAAAAATCAACGTTTTCATTACGTGCAATTTGGGCTTCCTTGACCGCCTCTAGTTGCGCAAACCATTGGACAGGGTGCGCTCTCCTAAGATGACCTCTCTGGCCTCCGGTACCATAGTTGGTACCAAACTTACCACGACTAACTCGAAGCTTACAAATGCTACAAATGGCTACGTTTTCTTGTTTTGGGCAAACACTAAAGAAGTCCCAAACTGGAGACTTGAAATGTCTTTGGGGGCCGGAGGAGGCGGCGATACTGGTGGTGGTGGTCCTGCTGCTAATGCCAGATGAAGTGGAGGATGTGGATTGCCGAACTTCAGTACGTTTTGCACTTTCACCACCACTAATTGAGGTCGAGGTGGATGGAGGTCCCTTCTTGTGAGAAAGAAATATGGAAGCGGTAGGTGTTGGTGTACTAGTTAACTCCAAATCTAATGATTGTTGTGTTTCCATTTCCATTGCCTCCTCGTCGACATCATCATCACGCTCAGCAGCTTCTCGGGATAGGGGCAAAATGTCTCTTTGCTGCATGCCCGCTGGGGCTGCAGTGACCTTTATGATGACTGCCTCATCGTCGTCATCGTGAGAGGCTTCACCAGCAGCAGTATCCATCACTTCTTGTTGAGCCTCATCACACTCCATAGCTATGACTTTTTCGATGACCTTCCTTTTACGCTTAGGTACCTTTGTCAGATCATGGTGTGCCTCACTCTCAGACGGCAGTGGTGCTGGTTCCCAATTGGGATCCGTATCATCAGAAGGAGGTGGGCTTGAAAAAGATGTAGACACCAACCTTGATCTTTTCCTTGCTAGGGATGTGGAAGACAATGAATGATCAACAGGAGGAGTGGCTTCCAATGATACCTCGGCTTGATTGTCGATTTTCTGATGTGCCCCTACTTCGGGAGGAACAACTATTGTGGGCACTTGTGACCCTCCATGCACCTCTGCTTGCGCATCTCCTTGCGCTGCCTCTCCTTCCACATGTACTTGGGCTTGTACTTGCACATGGTGTTGATGTTGCGGCTGTGGTTGTTCAACACTTGTCAGATGAGTTACAACAACCTGTGTTGATTCAGGGACATTGCTGCTACTTTCTTGCGATGAGCCAACATCACTGGTCGATGGTGATTGGAGAAGTACACTGACTGCCTCTCAAGCACTCAAGGGCTTTGACTTAAGTAGGCGTGGTGGTGGAGGCACTGAACCCAATGGAGCGGGGGTGCTGCTCCCAGCTTGGTCCCCAGCAGATCCTGCTGCAGGCGTACTTTTTTTTGCTCCCAAAAAACGTTGCGGCCGGCACACCAGCCTCCTTGGTAACTTGCTTCTTCTGCTCCTTACTAGCAACTAGCAGTTGCACGAATTGTAGAGTTGTCTGAGGCCAGACGTGACGCCGCGTGACGTTATGCTGCACACACACACCGCTGCAGGACTTCTTCCTGGCACTGGTGGTTCTCTTGAGTCTTGTGCACCTAAAAACAATGGAAGACAGAGGAACATCAGTTCAGTTATACACCCCAAAAAAATCGGAAAAAAAACCCAGAAAAATCAGCACAATCCCATTCCATCCATGCCCTCCATGATGTTTAAGTTCAAGACACCCCACAGAAAGACTAGGCCCATGCAAGACTCAATACCCCTGGTGAAAAGGCCACAAGTACAGCCCCCAAAAACGAAAATCACTGAAAAATCAGCACAATCCCATTCCATCCATGCCCTCCATGATGTTTAAATTCAAGACACCCCACAGAAAGACTAGGCCCATGCAAGACGCACTACCCCTGGGCATAAAGGTTGAAAAGTAGGCAAAATGGTTGCAGGCCTAACAACAATGCCTGCATTCAAAATGGCCACTTGCCTCCCAGCACATGGCCAGGGCTTGTAGCAGCACTCAAAATGGCCCCCAGCCACATGGCCTGTCCCTCCCCATGAACACCCCCAAAAATCGAAAACCACTGAAAAATCAGCACAATCCCATTCCATCCATGCCCTCCATGATGTTTAAGTTCAAGACACCCCACAGAAAGACTAGGTCCATGCTAGACTCAAATACCCCTGGTGAAAAGGCCACAAGTACAGCCCCCAAAAACGAAAATCACTGAAAAATCAGCACAATCCCATTCCATCCATGCCCTCCATGATGTT
Source organism: Lissotriton vulgaris (assembly GCF_964263255.1). Classification (NCBI taxonomy): domain Eukaryota; kingdom Metazoa; phylum Chordata; class Amphibia; order Caudata; family Salamandridae; genus Lissotriton; species Lissotriton vulgaris. The sequence goes on from NC_141697.1 coordinate 38,063,271, forward strand.
TAAATTCAAGACACCCCACAGAAAGACTAGGCCCATGCAAGACTCACTACCCCTGGGCATAAAGGTTGAAAAGTAGGCAAACTGGTTGCAGGCCTAACAACAATGCCTGCATTCAAAATGGCCACTTGCCTCCCAGCACATCGCCAGGGCCTGTAGCAGCACTCAAAATGGCCCCCAGCCACATGGCCTGTCCCTCCCCATGAACACCCCCAAAAATCGAAAAACACTGCAAAATCAGCACAATCCCATTCCATCCATGCCCTCCATGATGTTTAAGTTCAAGACACCCCACAGAAAGACTAGGCCCATGCAAGACTCAATACCCCTGGTGAAAAGGCCACAAGTACAGCCCCAAAAAACGAAAATCCCTGAAAAATCAGCACAATCCCATTCCATCCATGCCCTCCATGATGTTTAAGTTCAAGATACCCCACAGAAAGACTAGGCCCATGCTAGACTCAAATACCCCTGGTGAAAAGGCCACAAGTACAGCCCCCAAAAACGAAAATCACTGAAAAATCAGCACAATCCCATTCCATCCATGCCCTCCATGATGTTTAAATTCAAGACACCCCACAGAAAGACTAGGCCCATGCAAGACTCACTACCCCTGGGCATAAAGGTTGAAAGGTAGGCAAAATGGTTGCAGGCCTAACAACAATGCCTGCATTCAAAATGGCCACTTGCCTCCCAGCACATGGCCAGGGCCTGTAGCAGCACTCAAAATGGCCCCCAGCCACATGGCCTGTCCCTCCCCATGAACACCCCCAAAAATCGAAAAACACTGAAAAATCAGCACAATCCCATTCCATCCATGCCATCCATGATGTTTAAGTTCAAGACACCCCACAAAAAGACTAGGCCCATGCTAGACTCAATACCCCTGGTGAAAAGGCCACAAGTACAGCCCCCAAAAACGAAAATCACTGAAAAATCAGCACAATCCCATTCCATCCATGCCCTCCATGATGTTTAAATTCAAGACAACCCACAGAAAGACTGGGCCCATGCAAGACTCACTACCCCTGGGCATAAAGGTTGAAAAGTAGGCAAAATGGTTGCAGGCCTAACAACAATGCCTACATTCAAAATGGCCACTTGCCTCCCTGCACATGGCCAGGGCCTGTAGCAGCACTCAAAATGGCCCCCAGCCACATGGCCTGTCCCTCCCCATGAACACCCCCAGAAATCGAAAAACACTGCAAAATCAGCACAATCCCATTCCATCCATGCCCTCCATGATGTTTAAGTTCAAGACACCCCACAGAAAGACTAGGCCCATGCAAGACTCAATACCCCTGGTGAAAAGGCCACAAGTACAGCCCCAAAAAACGAAAATCACTGAAAAATCAGCACAATCCCATTCCATCAGTGCCCTCCATGATGTTTAAGTTCAAGACACCCCACAGAAAGACTAGGCCCATGCAAGACTCACTACCCCTGGGCATAAAGGTTGAAAAGTAGGCAAAATGGTTGCAGGCCTAACAACAATGCCTGCATTTAAAATGGCCACTTGCCTCCCAGCACATGGCCGGGGCCTGTAGCAGCACTCAAAATGGCCCCCAGCCACATGGCCTGTCCCTCCCCATGAACACCCCCAAAAATCGAAAAACACTGAAAAATCAGCACAATCCCATTCCATCCATGCCCTCCAAGTCAAGTCAAGTCAAGTCAAAGAGATTTATATAGCGCGCTACATACCCAGAGGGTCTCAAGGCGCTTACGGAGGGGTGGGGAATTACTTGTCGAATATCCAAGTTTTAAGTTGCTTTCTGAATGCTAGGTGGTTCTGAGTAAGGCGAAGATGAGTGGGAAGGGAGTTCCAAGTTTTAGCTGCCAGGTAGGAGAAGGATCTGCCTCCCATGGTAGTTTTGTTGATGCGAGGTACAGCCGCGAGGGCTTGGTGGGAGGAACGTAGCTGACGGGAGGGGGTGTAGAAGGAGAGTCGTGTGTTGAGGCATTCAGGTCCGAGTTCGTAGAGTGCTTTGTGTGCGTGGGTGAGGAGGCGGAAAGTAATCCTCTTATTTACGGGGAGCCAGTGGAGGGTTTTCAGATGACCAGAGATATGTTCTTTACGCGGGATGTCTAGTATGAGCCTGGCAGAGGTGTTCTGGATGCGTTGGAGTTTTTTCTGGAGTTTTGCGGTGGTACCGGCGTAGAGGGTGTTTCCGTAGTCCAGGCGGCTAGTGACCAGTGCGTGGGTGACCGTTTTACGAGTTTCGGTGGGGATCCATTGAAATGTTTTTTTGAGCATGCGGAGAATGTTGAAACAAGATGATGAAACGGCGTTGACTTGTCTGGTCATCGAGAGTGAGGAGTCCAGGATGATGCCCAGGTTCCGTGCGTGGTCTGTCGGGATGGGTGCCTTTCCAAGGGCCTCTGGCCACCAAGAGTCATCCCAGGCGGAGGGGGAGGTGCCTAAGATGAGGACTTCTGTTTTGTCGGAGTTCAGTTTCAGACGGCTGTGCTTCATCCACTCGGCTACTTCTTTCATTCCTTCGTGTAAGTTAATTTTGGCGGTGTTAGGCAGCGTCGCCGAGCATTGCACAGTGACTCTTGAGTCTTGCTAAAGTACAGTATGAGCGTCGCCGAGCATTGCACAGTGACTCTTCAGTCTTGCTAAAGTTCAGCATCAGGGTCACCGAGCACTGCACAGAGACACTTAAGTCTAGCTAAAGTTCAGCCTCAGCGTAACCAAGCACTGCACAGAGACTCTTCAGTCTTTCTAAATCTCAGATGCATGCTGGGTGAGCATTGCTTAATCCAACTTCAGTCTTGTTAAAGTTCAGCCTCAGCATCGCCGAGCATTGCACAGTGACTTTTACGTCTTGCTAAAGTTCAGCATCAGCCTCGGGGAGAACTGCACAGAGGCTCTTCAGTCTTGCTAAAGTTCAGCATCCGCATCACCGGGCACTGCACAGAGACTCTTAAGTCTTGCTAAACTTCAGCATCTGCGTCGCCACGCACTGCACAGTGACTCTTCAGTCTTTCTAAAGTTCAGCATCCACGTCACCGAGCACTGCACAGAGACTCTTCAGTCTTGCTAAAGTTCAGCATCTGCGTCGCCGCTCACTGCACAGTGACTCTTCAGTCTTGCTAAAGTTTAGCATCCGCGTCGCCACGCACTGCACAGTGACTTTTAAGTCTTGCTAAAGTTCAGCGTCCGTGTCACCGAGCACTACACAGTGACTCTTCAGTCTTTCTAAAGTTCAGCATCAGGGTCATCGAGCACTGCACAGAGACTCTTCAGTCTTGCTAAAGTTCAGCATCCGCGTCACCACGCACTGCACAGAGACTCTTAAGTCTTGCTAAAGTTCAGCATCCGTGTCACCGCGCACTGCACAGTGACTCTTCAGTCTTTCTAAAGTTCAGCATCAGGGTCATCGAGCACTGCACAGAGACTCTTCAGTCTTGCTAAAGTTCAGCATCCGCGTCGTCGCGCACTCCACAGAGACTCTTCAGTCTTGCTAAAGCTCAGATGCATGCTGGGTGAGCATTGCTTAGTCCAACTTCAGTCTTGTTGAAGTTCAGCCTCAGCGTCGCCGAGCATTGCACAGTGACTCTTGAGTCTTGCTAAAGTTCTGTATGAGCGTCGCCGAGCACTGCATAGTGACTCTTAAGTCTTGCTAAAATTCAGCATCAGGGTCACCAAGCACTGCACAGAGGCTCTTAAGTCTAGCTAAAGTTCAGCCTCAGCATAACCAAGCACTGCACAGAGACTCTTCAGTCTTGCTAAAGCTCAGATGCATGCTGGGTGAGCATTGCTTAATCCAACTTCAGTCTTGTTAAAGTTCAGCCTCAGCATCGCCGAGCATTGCACAGTGACTTTTACGTCTTGCTAAAGTTCAGCATCAGCCTCGTGGAGAACTGCACAGAGGCTCTTCAGTCTTGCTACAGTTCAGCATCCGCATCACCGCGCACTGCACAGAGACTCTTAAGTCTTGCTAAAGTTCAGCATCTGCGTCGCCACGCACTGCACAGTGACTCTTCAGTCTTTCTAAAGTTCAGCATCCGCATCACCGGGCACTGCACAGAGACTCTTAAGTCTTGCTAAAGTTCAGCATCCGCATCACCGGGCACTGCACAGAGACTCTTAAGTCTTGCTAAAGTTCAGCATCAGCGTCACCACGCACTGCACGGAGACTCTTAAGTCTTGCTAAACTTCAGCATCTGGGTCACCACGCACTGCACAGTGACTCTTCAGTCTTGCTAAAGTTCAGCATCCGCGTCACCGAGCACTGCACAGTGACTCTTCAGTCTTGCTAAAGTTCAGCATCCGCATCACCGGGCACTGCACAGAGACTCTTAAGTCTTGCTAAAGTTCAGCATCCGCATCACCGGGCACTGCACAGAGACTCTTAAGTCTTGCTAAACTTCAGCATCTACGTCACCACGCACTGCACAGTGACTCTTCAGTCTTGCTAAAGTTCAGCATCCGCGTCACCGAGCACTGCACAGTGACTCTTCAGTCTTGCTAAAGTTCAGCATCCGCGTCACTGAGCACTGCACAGAGGCTCTTCAGTCTTGCTAAACTTCAGCATCTGCGTCACCACGCACTGCACAGTGACTCTTCAGTCTTGCTAAAGTTCAGCATCCGCGTCACCGAGCACTGCACAGTGACTCTTCAGTCTTGCTAAAGTTCAGCATCCGCATCACCGGGCACTGCACAGAGACTCTTAAGTCTTGCTAAAGTTCAGCATCCGCATCACCGGGCACTGCACAGAGACTCTTAAGTCTTGCTAAACTTCAGCATCTACGTCACCACGCACTGCACAGTGACTCTTCAGTCTTGCTAAAGTTCAGCATCCGCGTCACCGAGCACTGCACAGTGACTCTTCAGTCTTGCTAAAGTTCAGCATCCGCGTCACTGAGCACTGCAAAGTGACTCTTCAGTCTTGCTAAACTTTAGCATCCGCGTCGCGACGCACTGCACAGCGACTCTTCAGTCTTGCTAAAGCTCAGGTGCATGCTGGGTGAGCATTGCTCAGTCCAACTTCAGTGAAATTGCAGTGCATCTGTGGAGTAACTTAATATTGACTCATTTCCCTGAAAGGTTTTTGCAGTGTAACATTAGTGTACGAAAATGAATGGACAGTTGTTATGCCTAGTAGTGTGGCATATCAGCTTTGAATGTGCGATTCATAAAGCCATTTGCAGATATGCGATCGATTTACATGTGCAAATGTACAGTATTACCAGTGTAAGGTTTGTTAGTGACAAGCTCATAAAAAGATGCATTCCTGTACATTTCCATGTGAGTAAGTCTTCTCCTTGGGACACGAAAAAGGCATTCCACGTTGAGGTGATCTAGAAAGTTGGGGCACATCAATAAACCCGTGAGTTTGCTGGAACCCATATACGTTTTCTGTAAACCTGGATCCAGGCTAGGAAGGTGAAGGGAGCACCTTCAGCATTGGTGGGCATTCAGAGAATGCTGTTTCTCAGCAGCGAAAATGACTTTCTTTCTGAGGCAAAAAATATTTAGCCAATTCATTGGCACTTGCTGACGAATATTCACATGATCAAATGCACACTTGTATGTTTGCAGAGCTTCTGAAGAATTGTCTTGGAAGTTTTTTTTAAATTTCCCAAAAATTGTTAATTTACTATGTGAGGAAATGTAGTTTATTATATGGTGTGGTTCTGTGGCCTCAGCATGTAATAAACACAGAAATCTATCTGTGAACCAGTCAGGCTCCTTTGCAAAACCTTAACGAAACCCTGGGAAGCTGTGGTTCCAGCTGCCAGGCTTTTAACAAAGGGGCAAGTGCAAAGCATTTAGAGGCACCCAAACAAATGAATAAAAAAGAAACGTGACTCAAAGGAAATGCAACACCAATTTATATAAATATATATTATTTTTATGAATTTTTAGATCCAGAGATACAAATTATTAAGCAAATAGGAAACCACTGCTTTGTCAACCAATCACAAACAGGCACTGGCAAGTACCGCAGTTACATTGAAACTTTGGGAAACTTTTTTAAAGTTGTGTTTGATTACGCCGGCCCGCTTTTGGGAACCATCTCTAACAAAGAGCATGTCATAGGGGCCAGTAAGGCTCTACAGGACAATTACCGTGCAGTCAAAACAGTTTCCAGTCCAGGTCCAGGTTCTATGGCGGAGCTGCTATAGAGATCAATGGAGTGGTCCTGATGCAAGGGATACAGGAGGCTGAGGATGCTGTGGATATTGATCCGGTGAAGGGGGTCATCCTATGGCCAGCCCTCAGTCCACAGACACAGTGGGGTGACTGGCGAAAGGGGCCGATGTACCTCGTAGTCCAAGTGAATTCCAGCCAAACAACAGTTGCCACTGGTCTCCAGATGCAGCAAAACCAGCAGTTCCCTTTAACTGCAGCTGGTGTCCGTCTTGGGCAATCAAATTACAGTCAGATAACTTTTCCGGGTCCATCGAACTGGGGTGCACCTTTTGAGTGTTGGGTCTCGGACTTTTGAAGTTCACCTCTTCTGTCTGAGGCTCAAGGATGAGTTTTCCTCAAGTAGGGCACCACAAGCACGTCCTCTCTCTGCTTGCCCAGGGGTAGCAGGTGCAGTCAGTCTGTGTTGCAGCCTCTCTTTGCTGGGTCTGGGGAACAGCAGTACAGTCTTTCTTCAGTCCTCTCTCCAGTGCAGACGTAATCTCAGGTAGGAGTGCAAGGGATGCCACTTTTATTCCCACAACTGGCCATCGGGGATGAAGTGATTACTAGCCAATGGGCTACCAGGACCCTACCACCTGATGACAACTTCCTGTAATATGTTGCATCCAGCTATCCCAGAGTGCAACATTCTGCCCACTCCCAAAATAGCAGAACCCCATTCTCAGTTTGTCGAGTTGATTTGGCCACTGCTTTCCGCTCTCTGTCCCCAGTGCCAACCTGTGAACCAGCACAAAAGATCAGCCCCTCTTGTGTGTTTCCATCATTTGCGCTTCAAAGGCGGCTCCCCCGTTGAAGTTCTCCTTTTGGGCTCACACCCTGTTGTGGCTTCCCGGAAGGGAGTGGTGCCACCTCTTCCAGCAGCAGACCTCTGTTGTGTCCTTTCCTGGGAGTCACTCATACTCCTCCCCAGAAGGGCAGAAGGCTGTCTTGTGGCCAGCGTTTGTAACGGTCACTGGGAGATTTTGGCAACAGAGTGGCAACTTTCTGTGGTTGCCTTTAACTCAAAAGTTACATTCAATTCCACTTGAGTATCAAGTTGCGTTTAATGTAGTGATTCTTTTGATACCTCGAAGGGCCCACTTTAGTAGTCCTATTCAGGAGTTAGCGCAGCTGAGTCGTCAGTATGTATTCGCGAATTGGGCTACTAGCCTTTCGGCAGTAACAACAATTTAGAATTTATACCGAAAGGACATATGTCCTGCTTTTCAATACTCAGCACCCTGCATTAAGGTTCAACAGGCCTACCTTAGGGGTGACTTATACATATAATAAAAAGGAGAGTCTGGACTTTCTCATTAGTTTGACTGGCAAAGTCGAGTTAGTAGTATTAAAATTCTCTGCCAGTCTGCAGTGGCAGGCTGGGAGTCATTCTTTACATTGTCTCATGGTGGCACAATAGGTGCTCTGACGTATGGGAGACACTGTAACTTACAGGCGCTGGGTTTCCCTGGCACCAGATACCAGCGGCTTATGAATAAGTTAGCATGCCACTTGAGTATAACACAATCAACGATACACTTTTAAGGGTCAGAGCGATAGCAATGAGGTCTGGATAGCAGGCTAAGCGCACTCTCAGAGTCGAAAAAACCAGCCGCGTCAGTGCAAACCTTTGTGGGTAATCATAGAAAGAGGCATTTCCTTACCTACTACAAATGTAGTTGTAGGCCTGATTAATTTATTTTTGGTGGCTTGGGCAGCGTCATTCCGGTGTACGCTTAGAGCCGCGTACCTATTGAACGGATCCCCTGGTGCGTAATTGTAGCGTACATTCGGAGCACTTAAGCATTGAACCCGCAATAGAGCCACCCTGTAAATCTGGTGTATTTAACCGCTGTTCCGCGCGCCTGCAGAGTAGTGAGACAGGCCCTTGAGCTTGTAATAACGCTTTGTGTGCATGATGTATAATAAAGCTGGTTTCCCTACTCAGTGGCCATGATTTTACAACAAAACATTTACTTGGGAGCCCATCGTTTGCGTTGGCCATTGGCCAACATGCCCACGCCGTCTCCGGTGAACCGCGCGCGCACCACACTGGCGCGCTTTATGCTGATTCTCAAAACATGAGCACAAATCCTGCCTCTCCGCAGATCTGAAAATAGCTCTGGCTTCCACAACTCATCAAGATATAGGCCCAGACCTTAAGTAAAAATACCAACATGGCGGCCCATCCAGCAGGAAGCGCGGCGCCATAGCAGCTCCAGCAGGCGGAAGGTGCTCCAGCATCTGCACATCTCAAGATAATAAAATGTGAGAGGGAGGGAGGGGATGGTCGATTGTGTAATCCAAACAACCTATCTCTATGGACAAAAAAGGGAAAATAAAACCCCTTCATTTTCACAACTAAATTGGCTAAAAGGCGCGGTTACCTAGCAACCCTCATCATGCCGCTGACCTTTCATCCAATCTGAGCACACAGATGTTCCTCCGTAGCTAATAAGCACACATCATACGCGGCTGTCATACGTGGTGGCGCCTCGTGCAAAAAAATATAGCAAAGTAAAAAAAGCACGGCAGAAATACAAATTTCAAATTATGCAAACAAAAGGCACTTAGAAAGGAAGGAGGCCTGGCTGCTGCAGGGTAAAAAAATCCTGCAATGTAGGCTGCTTTCGTTTGGAGTGATTAAGGAGCTCAGGCAAGCCGTGGAGAGTGGAGAAACAGGTGTCAGCGCCTCTCTGGGGGAGCCCAGCAGAGGTGTCTGTCCAGCCAGACAGACATCAAGGGGGTTTGTGGTGATGGGAAGAGGAGAGCACGCGCCGAGACTTATAAATGTTGGTGGTACTTAGAATATGGCATTGTAACCTCAAACATTGCGCATTTATGAAGGTTTCCTTGTGGTGTTGCTGTGTTATTATCTCGCAGGTCTCAATTGTAATGTTATTATTTACATAACTGTGTATTGTATATCACACAAGCTACGTTGCCACCGACATGTGTTTCGCTCTTACGCAAGGTTCTCGAGTGAGATTTCTGAGGCTTGACCATCACAACCTCTGCACGCGCGGCTTCCTCATCAGACTGAGCCTCCAGTGCGCATGTGCATGACTACAGGCCTCCTGGCCCAACCACACCACACCTCAGTGTCCATGCCAGCCTTTCCCCTGCAGCAGCCTGTGATCCTCTGCATGCACCTATCCAGTGATAAAAGCAGCTTTAGCCGAACCGTTCCGTTTACCAGGAGTACCCCTATGACTCTCTGTGACTCCCATAACAGCTGGAAACAAACTCCAAATAAAGGAGTACGATTACAGGGCCAGATAGCTGACTTTATAAAGTGCCCCTTGGTGTCTGGACTCCTGCAGGAGGGTTCCACATGAGCACATCGAAGGCAGAAACATATTTTGTAAAGACACAGACTATAAAAGTATGCCCTACCAGAACATCTGTGGCCAGGACATCTTCTGCATGAGAGGGAGAGGGCAGGACTAGGCCTAATTTACCGTTACATGGTGCAGTCCTGTCCTTTCCTAGCGTTGATGCCCTTTTGGCGGCCTAACGCCAATGCTGGCCCCTTGGTGCCGTGGGGCACGGGCGCCTCCGTTGCAGGCAGGTTTGCTTTTGTGCAGGAAGGGGCATCGTCCTGCACAAAAACCATCCCCTGAGGCATTTTCCTCTATGTGTGCAGCTGAATGCAGCACCCATGAAAGAGGAAAAATAAAATATTTCTCCTCCTTACGCCTCACCTGCAGAGGCGCGGCGATGTGACGCATTCCCACGTCTACCACGGGTGGCAAATCCCTGGATTTTTTGTGTAGGAATGTGCCCCTTCCTGCCCCAAAACAATCCTGTTCACAAAACAGGTACCCCTGCACCATGGTGCAAGGCTGCCTACGTGACGCTCAACTGCTGAAACAGCACCCGCGCAAGTAGAAAGTACAAAAAATGCACATATTGCATAAATACAGCGCATTCCTGCCCTTTCACTTTGGCTGTGTGCAACGCAGTTAGATGACTTGCTGCGTTGCCCTATGACAAATCCCTGCAAATAGGAGCCTGTGTAACCCCTGTACCAGTGCCTACGTGCACCTGGTCTGTTCTTCCTTCCGGAGACCCTGCCAGGTGGGTGGAAGATGAACATTCCAGTGTGGAAGCTTTCCCAGGTCAGACAGCATCTGCCCTGTACCATCTGTGGTCTGGAATGTGAATAGGCAGCTGCCTTGTGAAGTCACACCAACCTGTCACCTCCACCAGTGTATTCTTGTGCACAAGGAGACACCATCTTGTAGGATTGTCTGCATTTCCAGGAGAAACTTCTATCTTTTTCTTTAAGATCTGGGAAGTTTATTGGAACTTTGCAAAGCATAATTTCCAGTGGTGCCAGAACTCACAGCAGGTTAGGCATTTTTAATGTAGTTTCCATTTACCACTCTAAGATTAATACACTCAGCAGTATACATTAATTTATGTTATCCAGGTCCAGCATGTTAGCTTGACCTGCTTCTTGATTACATAACACATTTTATTTTCCCATAAAACCTATGACTTCTGGCAAATATTTAAAACTAGGACAATATGGGTCTGAATTTGAATATTCAATGTCAATTATTCAGAGATGACAGGGGTCTTCAAAGATGGGTAGAAACCAGCTCCATGGCAGCAGAGAGAGAAGGAATGGGGCTAAGGCAGCTCTCGTCCAATGAAACTCACACTAGTGCCAAGGTATGTCTCGTTTTATAGCACTGATCCATAATTCTTCAACGAAGGTGGCTAAAGAAACAGCTCAGAAGAAAATGGAAATCAGTATCTCGTGTGTTAGATCTCCCTGTCGACAGAGCATGCGCTATCAAAGCCAATGAGAGGCCTGCAGCCCACCTTTGCTCACCATTCGTTGGAATCATTGTCACTCTTCTTTGCTGCCTTCTAATTGGCTAGCTCATGCTGGGTGTCACTCCCTTTTCTTTCTGAGGAGCATACACCAAGCACTCATTGATTCAACGTCATTACTGTCTGTACGCTGATCGCGCTGTGATTCAGATAACATTTTTTTCAGTCCCACCACCCGGCTCCATCTCCTTTATCACCAAGTGGTACAATACATGTTGCTCGCTTTCCCACAAGCCATTTACAGTCTAAAATGCTTTGAAGGGTTATGAATAAGGAAGTGGCGGAGCGTGTCGTTAGCCTCCTTGGCTTAACGACACGCTCCCCTATTTCTGAAGAGCAAGGCTGCCCATATTTACAAGAATTTGGTGCAGCTTTGCGTTTCTCTCTGCGAAGGCGATAAGCTTACCAAATTAGCGCCAACGCAGTCACCCTTGCTCCAGAGTGCAAGGGCGTCTGCGTGCAGGGGTGGATTGTTTATGTGTAGGAAGGTACCCCTTCCTGCACATAAATAATCCTAAAATGCCATTCTGTCACTCTCATGTGTGCTGCTCCAAGCAGCACACATGAAAGTGTCAGAATGGCCTTTTTAGGTCTTGCCTGTCAATGCGCATGCGCATTGAGCTTGCAAGACTATGGGGGCTTAAACAGACTTTAACCAACTTGCGATTCCGTGGCTATTCCTTGCAGTGCCCGTGAAATTCAAGCTCAATGCGCAAGCGCATTGACATTAAAAGCGCATGCACATGCCACCAGCCGCCTGCCTTGCATTACACATCAAAGGCAGCCCAGCCTCCCTCCCGCAGCCCCTGCTGCTTCACACCCTCATCGCCGCCTGCCGGGTCAAAGGCTTTCACAGCCGGCCGGCCGTGCTTTCAGTTTCATGCCGGATCAAAGGCTTTCACGGCCCGCCGGCCGTGCTTTCAGTTTCACGGCCTGTCTCCTTATTTAACCTGTTTTATACTTTCACAGACCCTTGTATTCTATACCCACTTAGTCCACGGCCTCTTCCAGTCCCCAGCTCCCCAGCTTCACCCAGCGCCCACCCAATACCCCCTCTCCCCTGCGTCCTTACCCCAGCCCTTGCCTGTTGTAGCCCCAGCTGTTCCCACAGTGTTTACAGCGCTCTGACTAACTGGCAGGAAAAAAACGGAGCACATCAACCCTTCAAACTCTAAAAATACTATGACTGCTACTAATAAAAACATCCACACATACATTATTAGGAACTTGTCTGACCTTGAAAATAGTAGCAGGGAAACAAATGTGCAGACACCGGCTCAGCCAGAGCCGATCAGGTAATTACATCTAACTCATATCACTACCAGCCACCGCCGCCCGCGCCTCGCCACCCGCGCCTCACTCACTCTATCCCTCTCACTCACTCACTCCATCCCTCTCACTCCATCCCTCCCACTCCATCCCTCTCACTCCCTCTCACTCAATTCCTCACTCCCACTCCCTCACTCCCACTCACTCCCTCCCACTCACTCCCTCCCACTCACTCCCTCCCACTCACTCCCTCCCACTCACTCACTCCCTCCCACTCACTCACTCCCACTCACTCACTCCCACTCCTTCCCTCCCACTCCATCCCTCTCACTCACTCCATCCCCCTCACTCACTCCATCCCTCTCACTCACTCCATCCCTCTCACTCACTCCATCCCTCTCACTCACTCATCCCTCTCACTCCATCCCTCTCACTCCCTCCCTCTCCTTCCCTCACTCACTCCCTCACTCCCACTCACTCCCTCCCTCACTCTCACTCACTCCCTCTCACTCACTCCCTTTCCCTCACTCCATCCCTCACTCACTCCATCCCTCACTCACTCCATCCCTCTCACTCACTCCATCCCTCCCACTCACTCCCTCCCACTCACTCCCTCCCTCCCACCCCCTCCATCCCTCCCACTCTCTCACTCCCACTCACTCACTCCCTCTCACTCCCTCACTCCCTCACTCACTCCCTCTAACTCACTCCATCCCTCTCACTCACGCCATCCCTCTCACTCACTCACGCCATCCCTCTCACTCACGCACTCCTTTCCTCCTTCCCTCTCACTCCTTCCCTCTCACTCCCTCTCACTCACTCCCTCTCACTCACTCCCTCTCACTCACTCCCTCTCACTCACTCCCTCCCTCTCACTCACTCCCTCTCACTCACTCACTCATTCCTACCTCTCACTCCCTGCCTCCCTCCCACTCACTCCCTCCCTCACTCTCACTCCCTCCCTCTCACTCTCACTCCCTCTCACTCTCTCTCACTCCCTCTCCGTCCCCCTCCCCCTCCCTTTCCCTCCCACTCCCTCTATCACCCTCTGTCATCTCACCCTGCCTGTGTGCCAGCTGTGGCGCACACACACTCACAGCCGCACCCGAGCACTTAACAGGTCTTTAAAAGTCCATTTGCATGTTAATGTGGCCTTTGTATTTCACCTCTTCTTAGGCCCCTGCAGCTTTACTCTGGCCATTGCTAGGATCACCCGGCCGGCAGCTCCCACAGAGCAGCAGAGTCTCTTGCGCTGCTGCAGACACTTAAAAAACAAAACGTAAAACAAAGGTATGATGTCTCGGGGGTCCGCGGGCCGCCAGGAAAGGCTTGCCGGGCTGCCCCAGGCCCGCGGGCCGTACTATGAGTACTCCTGCTCTATACGAAATAGCCCTTCTAAGTGCTAAAAAAAGTTCATGTACGTAAAATAATGAACACCAGCTAAAAAAGCATTAAATTAGAGTTATCGCTAACATATACATTATATATCAACGATAAAAACACTTAATTAAATTTAATTTAAATAAATAACTGAAAATAATTACAATCGTTAAAAAAATATGTCACTATTTATATAAATACACTCATAATCATTAATTAATTTATACATACTATCAATACTACATTAAATTATATAAAAAAACACTTAGAAATAAACTCTTACCTGTCAAATGACGCAGCAACAGCACACGAACAAGCACACGCCTTCCGCGCCCCACGATTCTCGATCTTCTGGGGAATTACACCGTTGACGTAAGCAAATCGGAACACTACGTCAAAAACGTAGTGCTCCGATTGGCTAAAAATAAACGTCAATCAAAACTAATCAGTGACAATAGAAAAAATAACTAGAACTCTGACGTAGGTAGCGTCAAGGTGACGCATTGCGTCCGCCATTTTAAAATTATTCGATTTCATACGGAAGTCAACAGACACAAAACACACACATAACACAACACGTATTAAAAAACACACACACATTTAAATTACATATAAACATACACATAAGGCAGGGCAATTCAAAAGGGAAGCTCAATCACATTTTATTTAATACAACACATATTAAAAAACACACACACATTTAAATTACATATAAACATACACATAAGGCATGGCCAATTCAAAAGGGAAGATCAAGCACTTATAATTTAATTCTGATTTAATACATTAAAACAACTATTAAAAATAAATTCTAAGCACTATACAAACAGAGATAGATCAGTAATTATATCTTTATTTTAATTAATTCATGTACAGAAATTGTTTACAATTTGACCACAAAAAAAAAAAAATGTTTTGGGTCTGCCAACAAATATCAAAGATTAACTCATGTTACCATGATCCAAAGTATTTACATATACCCACTATTGAATATCTGCTCCCTGCATTCATGCTATTGCTATGCCTTTATGTGACGGACAGACAATAACATGAAAAATAACCTGTCATGTACAATTCTACATTCTACCTGCACATAATTTTAATTTTTCAAACAACTACAGCTTGTGAACATACTTTAAACACACAACACAGCATATACTGAAAGACCATGACCCCTAGTAGCAATGATACCTTCCACAACTCACACTCACACACCATCACCTCACAACTCACAGTACTGCACGCCTTACTCTGCAGCACGCCGCACACTGCTGCACGCTACACACTGCTGCACGCCACACACTGCTGCACAACACACACAAATGCACACCACACACTGCTGAACGCCATCCATCTATCCATCCATCTATCACACTACATCCATCCATCCCTCACACAACATACATCCTTCCCCACACTCCATCCATCCATCCCAATACATCCATCCATCCATCCCAACACATCCATCCATACACCCCCAAACCATCCTTCCATCCATCACCCCACTCCATCCATCCATCCCTCCATGCACCAAAATGATCCCTACACCGCACCACACTCCATTCCTACCTTGTACAAAACTCCATCACTCACCCACCCCACACTCCATCCCTCCCCCACACCACACTCCATCCCTCACCCACACCACACTCCATCCATCCACCGCACCACACTCCATCCCTCACACGGCCCACACTACATCCCTCATCCACACTCCATCCCTCGCCCACACTCCATCTCTTGCCATCTTACCCTGCCTCTATCTCTCAAACTTAAACTCCACAACAGCAAATATACACACACACACCAACCCACACACACAACAGCCCCCTCACCCTCACAACACTCTCACCCTCACCCCCTCACACAACCACACCCTCACACACCCTCGCCCTCACACCCCCTCACCCTCACACCCTCGCTCCCCTCACACCCTCACACCCCTCACAACACTCTCACCCTCACTCCGTCTCACACCCTCCCTCACACACCCTCACACACCCTCACCCTCACACACCCTCACCCTCACACACTGTCACACACCCACACCCTCACACCCCCTCACTCACCCTCACACACCCTCACTCACCCTCACACACCTTCACCCTCACACACCATCACACACCCTCAGCCTCACACCCCCTCACTCACCCTCACACTCACACACACTCACACCTCCTCACCCTCACACCCACTCACCCTCACACACCCTCGCTCCCCTCACACCCTCACACCCCTCACAACGCTCTCACCTTCACTCCGCCTCACGCCCTCACCCTCACACACCCTCACACACACTCACCCCCTCACCCTCGCACCCACTCACCATCAACACCCCTCACCCTCACACAGCCTTACCCTCATCCCCTCACCCTCACACACCCTCAGTCACCCTCACACCCCCTAACTCTCACCCGCACCCCCTCACACACCCTCACTCACTCTCACACACCCTCACCCTCACACACCGTCACACACCCAGACCCTCACACCCCCTCACTCACCCTCACCCACCCTCACTCACCCTCACACATCCTCACCCTCACACACCGTCACACACCCTCAGCCTCACACCCCCTCACTCACCCTCACCCTCACACACACTCACACCCCCTCACCCTCACACCCCTCACCCTCACACCACTCAAGCCACAGATGTGTGTGCGATGTGAGGACCCTCTGCTTGCAGGCTAATCAGTTTGCTTCATCCACCCCATTTCACAGATACACAAGGGTACTTTACAATCAAAAGGAACTAATGTATGTGGTTTTCATTGTTAACTTGTAGATCAGAATTAAAAAAAAACTCTTCTCAAGGTTGCTATCTATTAACATTTTACATGAAGTGTTCCACTGGATACAAAGGTCAGGCGAGATAGCTGAAGTGATGAGGTGGATATTGCTAGCGCCACACATTCAGCAAAGGCAGACTGACTGTATTCCCTCAAGACATTTTCTGTTCAAACCAGGATCTTAATAGTGAACATTATGCAAAAAGCATGCATAAAAAAAATTATGACAAATATTCAAAACCCAATAATTCACGATTTTCACAAGACTATGCACATTGGTGAGGTGGCAAACGTTGAGAACCAAATTAGTCACATGTCCTCTTCCCAGTTGAGCTTTCGACCTTTCTAGACACAGAGGTTAGTCTACTTTGGGGGTTGTCGTATGGGGGGGGGCGTGGGGTTAAAGTCATAATCTTCAATAGAAATGCACTACATACTAAGTAAAGTAATGGGATTAGGAGCTCTATGAATGCAAGACATATTGCATTGCTGTTCTTCTCTCCCCTGCTGCACTCTCCTGCTCTCTAGAGATATGGCCTAACAACAAGAGCTGCCATCAAAGTCACATAAATACAAAACATGTTGCATTCCAAATGATATAGGTGGCACATTCACAAAAGTTAGAACTATTGGCGTTGTAAATGACAAAGCTATCAATTTAGATATTTTATAAAACAAACACAAAAAAAATTGTCATTTACAAGACCAATAGCTTCAACTTTTCTAATGCGAGACCTATTGCATTTTCAATGCTTGTTTGTAAAGATTTGTTTATGTAGAGGAAGAGACACCTTCCAGTACATAAACAAACCATGACATTTTGCTTTTCCCATGTGTACTGCACAGGGCAGCACATTTGGAAAAAGCAAAAACGAGGAGAAATAAAGCATTTCTCCTCATTTCGGCAACTTAAGACCAAGGTTTACTCTGGGCAGCGTCAAATACAATGGGTGTTGCAGTGACATGCCCACCACAACACCGACAGCATGCCCATTTCACACTAAGCATAGTGTGGAAGGGGGCCTTATGTACAAGGCAGCGTTAAGTGGCTTAACGCTGCCTTGTAAATAAGGCGCAGCCCCTCCCGCCACCACAACGTCCATAAAAGTGACGATGTGGTGGCGATAGGGTCTTGTATATATGCCCCTTTAATTCATTAACAAACCAGTTCTGGCAGAACTCCAATTTAGGCCACAAAACGTCCCTCCATTCCATACGACACCATACAAGTCTACATCTCATAATGTCACTCCACTGCACGGTTCACATTATTACTCCACTCAAAATAATGCCACTCCACACCACACAATGACACTTTACTCCACGCTACACAATGTCACTCCTCACCACACAAAGTTACAGCATTCCATGCCACATCACTCCACTCCACTCCAACAAGTCCAATAGATCTCACATAGGCGAGACCTATTGGCGTTGCCAATGCTTGTTTTCTGAACCATCAGAAAATTATCTGACTATGATACATAGAAATTGACCACCTCCACATTTAGGAGCACATTTTTTTTTTCAAAACCAGTTTTATTATGAGTTCAAGCAAATTTCAGTACAGCCCTCCACAGTCAGGAGGAGACTGTCAGCAACAGATAGAGGGAGACACAGCATTAATACAGCATTGAGCCCAGCATTATAGATCGAAAAATATCAAACTACCCCACCCACCCAACCCCAGAACGCCAACCAACCCCACCCGCAGCTACCCACCCCTTATCCCACCCTAACCCAGTGCACGTGATCACAGGTCCGCAACAGGAGAAAACCTACAAGGGTGGAGCCGGCCAGCAGCCTAGAGCGCGGGATCCACATCCAGCCGTAACGCATCATCAAGGTCTACGGGGGGGTCAAGGAGCAGGCCCCGGTAATCCGCCCACCGTTTCCAGATTTTGTAATGTTTGCGGGGACATCCCCGGGCTTCAAAAACAGGTCGCTCCAGTCCCATAAGGAAGTCCAGGCCCGCCTTCCAAGCCCCAAGTGGGGGGGCGCGCTCGCTCTTCCAGGCCTGCGCCAGGTCTCTCTTCGCTACCACTAGCCCCAGCAATAGCAAATGGCGTTTGTAAACATTGCCCCCAACGTTTTCCAGAACATGAAGAAGGCCCAGCCTAGGGGTACGGGGCAGGTCCCATCCCAACACCTCGGACAGGCAGTCCCAAACCCCGACCCAGAATCGAGTCAGTCTCTCACAGGACCATACCGTATGGAAAAGGGTGCCCTCTTCACAACCACACCTCAGGCATTCCGGAGTCGCGATAAGGCCCGCCCGCCATAGACGGTGTCTAGTATAGTAAGCCCGGTGGAGGTATTTGAATTGGATGAAGCGGAGGCGGACGGCTATAGCTGCACCACGGGGAGATTCAAGGGCCTCGCGCCAATCGTCGTCATCCAAGGGACCAACATCGCCCTCCCAAGAGGCCTTCAGCGCCGAGAGCGACGAGGAACAGTGAGTGACCAGAGATCGGTAGATCTGTGAGACCTTCTTGTCACCCAGGTCTCCCATAAAAAGTTTTGCCTCGATGGGGCTAAAGTCTGGAAGCTGTTCCAGGCCCACCAGGCTAGGAGCAAGAGCGTGGCGAAGTTGGAGGTAGCGGAAGAACTGGGTCCTGGGCATGCTAAATTCAGAACTGAGGTCCTGAAAGGACTTTAGGGTAGTACCAGAAAGGACATGGCCGAGGGACGAGATCCCGATTGCATCCCAGCCGTCAAATCCGGACAGAGACGCCAACGCTGGCAACAGGCCATTACGCCACAACGGGGTTTCAGCCGTGAGCCGCCCCCACCAGCCCACCCGGTGCAGGGCCCGCCGCCAGACCGCGAAAACCACCTGGGTGACCTGTGGAAGCAGCCGCCTCCGCCTGGCCGAGTACAGCAGGGTGTGAAGGGAGGCGCCACCCATCAGAGAATGCTCGAGAGCATAAGCCGGATCACTACGGTCTCCATACCACCACTCGTTAAGCACAAGGAGATGGGAGGCCTGATAGTAAGATAGAATATCCGCCGCCGCCAGACCGCCGCAGTAGGTAGAGAGGAAGCATGTGCGCAGCGCCACCCTGGCGGCACCCCCCGCCCACAGAAACCGGCCCAGCACAGAGTTAACAGTACGGAACCACTGCGGGTCAATCTGGAAGGGATGATTCTGTAGCTGGTAAAGGAGACGGGGCAAAGCTACCATCTTGAAAATGGCCGACCGGCCGTAGATATTAAGAGGCATGCGCGTCCAAGTCTTGACGTCCAGTTGGACCCGATCCCACACTGGCAAGACGTTCCGGTCCCACGCCACTGTGGGCGAAGCAGAGAGGAAGACACCCAGGTACTTCACACCCTCCACAGCCATCTGAAGGGATGCAGCCCAAGGGCACGCCACCGCGACATCCCCCAGCACCCACAAGGTCGACTTGCGTGGGTTAAGGTAGAGCCCCGACGCCCGACCAAAGTCCTGCATCAATTCTAAGACACGAGGACCCGTACGCTGCAGGTCTGTCATGAAAAATAGCACATCATCCGCATATAAAGCTATACGGTCCGAATGATCCGCACCCCAGACGAAGCCACGGTAGAGCTCATCGCGGCGCACCCTGGCAGCCAGCGGCTCCATGGCCAGCGCGAAAAGGTAAGGGGAGAGCGGACACCCTTGGCGCGTGCCCCTGGAAACCGGAAAACGAGCGGACGCCGTCCCCGAGATACGCACTGAGGCTGTGATCTCGGTGTAAAGCAGCCTGACATAGGAGAGGAAGGTCGGGCCCAGGTTCAGCAGCGGCAACAGGGCAAAAAGAAACGTCCAGCTGACCGAATCGAAAGCACTATCGATATCAGCCAGTAGGAGTGCCGCCGGATCCTCCGAGGACTCAACGGCCTGTATCGCAGCCTGCGCCCGCCGTATATTGTGTCTCGTAGCCCGGCGCGGCATAAAACCCGCTTGGTCCGGGTGGACGAGGGCCGAGATGTGTGGAAGTAAGCGGTTCGCCAGCGCCTTGGCCAGAAGCTTGGCCTCGAAGTTAATGAGGGATATGGGACGATAAGATTCATGGCGATCAGGGGGCCTACCCGGTTTCAGAAACACTACGATTTCGGCATGGCGCCAATCCGGTGGGAGGCGGCCATGTTCTCGTGCCTGTTCCAGGGCCCGCAAGTATTGCGGCCCGAGCTGCAGATGGAACTTCTTATAGAATTCGCTGGGGAATCCGCTCGGCCCCGGCGCTTTGCCCACATTCAGCTGACCCAGCGCGTCACCCAGCTCCTCAGCCGTCAGGGGAAGGTCCAGGGCATCGCGCACCTCATCGGACACAGCAGAAGGGGGAACTAACGCAATATAATCTGCGATACTGGCGGGGGAGAGGGTCTCACGAGAGGCATATTGGTGCCCATAATAGCGCGCAAAACTCGTTGCAAGAGTTGCCGGGTCTGTGATCGTCACTCCTGCACCATCAACAAGGCCCGGCAGTGTTAGGGGCTGCAGGTTCTGTTGGCACAACCTATGGAGCATAGTGCAAGACTTGTCACCCCACTGATAAACCCGGCTACGGGTGGCCAACCACGCCTGGCGAGCCTCGTCCAAGAGAACCGAGGAATAAGACTGTTGTGCCTGCAGGAGTAGCCGCAGTGCCACATCATCGGGTGCCTCGCTGTGCCTAGCCTCAAGCTCCTCCACCCGCTCCGCAGCCGCAGCAATGCTACCCAGCCGAGTCCGGCGAGCAGATGCACACCAAGCGAGATCAATTCCACGCAGAGTGGGCTTCATAGCCTCCCAGACGGTCACTGCATCCATCCCCTCGGTAAGGTTGTCCTGCCAATAATGGGCAATCGCGCTACGTAGATGTTGGGAATAGTCAGGGCGCTGCAGATGCCACGTGGACATCCGCCATCTGAAGGGGGGACGCGCTCTGCACAAGTCAAATTGAACTGCCACCGGGGAGTGGTCAGAGAGTCCGCGGGGCCGAATCGCTGCCCCCCTCACTCTGTCAAGATAGGCCCTCGGAACAAACACACAATCTAAGCGCGAAAGGGAGCCATGGACAGCCGAAACATATGTGTATTCCCGCCGCTCCGCATGCAAATGTCTCCACACATCTACCCAACCCATACCATCAACCATAGTTCCTAATCGTGTAGGTGAGGACACCAATGCCACTCCAGGCCTCCTCTGCCGGTCCAAAGCCACATCCAACACATCGTTCCAGTCGCCACCAATCACAGCCATGGAGTGGGGGAGTTCAGTCCATAGGGCGAATAGTCGTTCCGCTAAGGCCCATTGCAAAGGGGGGGGGGCATACACACAGCCAAACACAACAGGTTCTGCACCAACCTTCCCCTGAACAAATACAAAGCGGCCCTGGGGGTCAAGCCATTGACGCTCATGAACGTACGCCAGCCGTCTATGAATAAGAATGGCCGCTCCCCTGGAGCCCCTAGCAAACCCGGCATGGAACACCTGATGAAAGCCAAAGCGTTGTAGACTCAGGGCCCTTGTACCTAGCATGTGTGTCTCCTGAAGAAGGAGTACATCCGCCATGTCTCTCTTAGCCCAGCGGAGCACCGCCCCCCGCTTGATCTTGTCCAATAGACCCCGTACATTCCAGCTAAGGACACGCATGGAAGCGCCAGAGGGCGCTGAGTGAGGAACATTAGCCATTATCACAATGCATCCAGCCCCCCAATCCCCGACACCCGGCCCATGCCCCAGACCCCACCGTTGCAAAATTCACAAAGATCACGTGCACCCCAGACAACAGAACCCCAAACCCCACAATCTCCCAGAAGCAGACCCCTGCACCTAACCACCCAACACCCCAAAACCCCCTCCCCCCACCCCAATACCTCAAAAAACAATGAAGCATCTGTCGCGGCATACAGTACTTTAGGCCCAAAACGTGGTGCCAAAAGTTAGACATGCCAATGGATCCCAAACAACCCCCCTAAACCAGGCACACTCCCAGAACCACCCCCCAGTCCCAGAAGGAGGAGGCAGCCCATAGTACGTGCCCCGAACCCCAACAAACATACGGCAGAATCATAAGCATAGCACCACAGGAAAGCATCAGACCGGAAAGGCCCTAGCATTCGCCAAAGAGGAAGTCAATACTGCACCAGCCAACGTCTGTCCCACCGTCCACAGCTCAGCATCTGCAATATGTAGGCGCACATAAAAGGCATCCAGCAGACAGGTCCAGTGAACGGTGATCAGGAGCCTTTATCAGATTGATCCGTATCGGGCTGTGTGTCCCCCAAGAGGGGGTCCCGGGACAGGGACCTCCGCCGGGAGCGGGACTTGCGGTGACGTTTCCCCTTGCCTGATGGGTTGCCCCGGTCCTGTGACGAGCCACGCGACGACCCAGAGTGCAGCCCTGGTTGGGCATGTGGTCGAATTCTGACTGCCTCATCGGTCCAGTTGAAGACGGCCTCCGGCGTATCGAAAAAGAGGGTCTTGGAGTTGAAGATCACCCGCAGGCGGGCCGGGTAGAGCAGCGAGTACTGGATTTTCAGGCCACGCAGCTTGGCCTTGGCTGCCAGGAAGGAGTGCCTCTGCTGGTGGACCAGTTTGGTATAGTCCGGGAATATCATAATTTTGTGATTGTCATAGAGCAGGGTGTCCTTAAGCCGTGCTTCCCGGAGGATGACGTCCCTGTCGTGGAAGTTGAGGAGCCTGGCGATGATCGGGCGAGGCCGCTCCCCAGCCGGCGGCTTCTGAGTCAAGGCACGGTGTGCACGCTCCACCACGAAGCATCGCGACAGGGAATCCGGGGGTAGCCAGCTCTCCAGCCACCGAGACAGAAAAGCGTCCATGGGCCCATTCTCGCAGTCCTCCGGAAAGCCAACAAAGCGCAGGTTGTTCCGCCTCGCCCGCCCTTCGGCATCTTCCACCCGAAGCACCAGGCCTCGTTGAGTCTGTTCCAGGTCGGTAACCCTCTTCTTAAGGGCACCAACATCTCCTTCCACTGCCGTGACCTTGGTCTCAGTTTCAGTAATGCGAGCGACCGCATTACGAAGATCTTGACGCAGCAGCATCACATCGGCACCCACCGCGCCAATCTTCGCATCCAGCATGTCGCGGGACTGTGTAATGGCCGTCAGCAACGCTGCGTTGTCCGGCCCAGCAGTTTGACCCCCACCAGCCGCACCTGCTCCACCACCTGGGCCGGTGAATTTATCAATGGGTCCAGTCTTAGTGGCGGCCGAGCCCCTAGTCATGGCTGCCGCCGAGACGGCAGATCAGTGTCACGCACCTGTATCGAGGTCGCACCTCGCGATAGTCCACCAACCAGGCCTCGGCCGGAGCGTCCAGAGCACACCAAGCCACACAGGGTCCCCTCGCCACTGGCCCACAGATCGGGTAGGCCCCCAGGCAACGCCGCCTCGCCAAGATGTAGTAGATCGTCTCTGCGCCCACCGGCACTCCAGGCACGGTGCAGATATGGGCCACTCTAGTCCAGTCCACCGGTCCTCCGGCCGCTGCCCCGGCCACCGCAGGAGCAAGGAAGAGCAATTATCTGGGCCTGGCGCCCGACTGACACCTCAGCCCCCGGGGGCTCCGCTGCGTCCACTCACCCGGGCAAAGGATCTAGGCTGGTTACTCCGGGCGGGGACCCCCAAACTCGAGGTCCCGGTTCCACCAAGGCCAGGTAGGCCGCAGATCGTCCGAGGCCCCCTCCAGGCACGAGCCCCCACCGCAGGTCTGGTGAGGAATGGCACGGGATCCCGCTGTAGGTCGCCGGCAGCAGGCAGCCCCAAATCGCGGCCAGGGAGTAGCGCCGCAGGCCCCGGATCAGGTCCTCCGGTCTGAGCTTGCCAAAATTGAGGCCCCGGCTCGTGCAACCGGTATCAGGCCGCCCACCGCTCCGAAGTGCCTCACCGCCGAGCGAGGGCTCAGCGCGTCTCTCCCGGCACCAGCCAGAGGTTCCGGGCCGATGACTCCAGGCGGGGACCACCAAACTCGGGGTCCCGGCTCCACCAAGGCCAGGTAGGCCGCAGATCTTCCGAGGCCCCCACCGGGCACCGGCCCCCACCGCAGATACTGCAAGGAAAGGCAGGGGGTCCCGCAGCAGATCGCCGGCAGCAGGCAGCCCCGGGTTGTGGCCAAAGGGTAGCGCCGCAGGTCCCGGATTGAGCCCTCCGGTCCGGGCGCACCAAAATTGAGGCCCCGGCTTGCACAACCGGCACCAGGCCGCCCACCGCTCCGAGCCGCCTCGCCGTTAAGAAAAGGTCACAGCTCGTCCTTTCCGGCACCGGACGACTCCCAGTGACGTCCGCTACTGTTGCCCCAGAAGTGGTGCACAATTCGGGTCCGGGGGCCAGGAGAAGTCCCAGGATAAGTATCGGGCCGGCGGGAGCTCTAACAAGCCACGTCCGCCATGATCGCCCGTCAAGCCACGCCCCCATTTAGGAGCACATTTGATCTGTTTGGTAACTATGGCATCCTCTTCCTAGAAAAATGTGTGTACTCGCTCTAAAATGAGACATGTCTTCTAGTAGTTTCATTGACTCAGCAAGGATTTCCTCTGGCTCCATCCCGCCCCCTCCACTCTTTATATGTGTTGTACTGCAGGCCTTTTAGAAGGACAGGAGCCCACTACAAACAGCTGCTGATAAATGTCCTGAATCGAACATCATAAACTGGTGATGCTATTAGATGCTGTGGATTCATTTGGTCACACACCTGTATTTGTCCACACGGATAGCTTGTTTGTGTAGTTTGTTTTCTACTAATAAGTATATTAATTAACAAAACTAAAGCTCATTAGTGGCTTTTCTAGCCATACCCTCAACTAGAGTGAAAATTCCTGGAGCTATCTGCAGGTAAACTGGTATTTATCCGCCACCAAGAACCCTTTTTTGCCTGGGCTCTGGGCGGAGTCTGCTGCAGTGTTGGTCTTCAGCCTTTGGGACCCCCAAAGAGGGGGAGTGGGGCATGAAGAGCACTGTACTCAAGGTACACTGCTGGTAGGGCCCAGACTATCATACATGGGTCTGTCGTCAGCCTGTCCGCTCACTAGCCCTGACCCTGAATGAGCGCATTGATACCCGGACCTCTGGTGGCCTACAGAAATGGGCCCTCCCCTGAAGACTGTATAAAAAACCTAGGTGTGAAGTGGTAGTCTGAAACAGCTCCCCTAACACCTAAGCAATATAGGTCTTAGGGGAGCTGTTTCTGTTTCAGTTGTTTTGGTTTTCCCCTCTTTCTCCCTGACCTCTTAGAGGGTGTCTGTAGTATTCTCTTCTTTTCCTTGTGCTTGTTTATTCACCCATCTTGGAATGCTATACATGTCACAGTTAATAGCATTCCATCTGTAAGGTCTAGGTTGATTCAGGGTGCTCATGAGGGTCATCTGGGCAGAACGTTCACAAAAAAAAGATTGAGGGAAGATTTGTTGGGAAGTGTGTTATTTGTTCAAATTCAGAGAAGAGTTTGAAAGTGCGGACACCTCCTCTTCAACCTATTGACTTACCTAGCAGACCGTGGGAGAAAATTGGAATTGATTTAGTAGGACCCTTTAATACCCTTCCCATGAATGCAAGGTTTGCTATTGTCGCTATTGATTACTATTCTAAATGGCCAGAGGTTCATTTTATTAATCAGCCCAATTCTGTTAATGTCATAGATTTTCTGAAGGATATATTTTTACGAGAAGGTTGTCCAACCATCATTGTTAATGACAATGGTGTACAATTTGTTAGTCAAGAGTTTGAGAGTTTTCTTCTCCAAAGTGGCATCAAACATATTAAAAGTGCACTTTATCACCCTCAAACCAATGGTTTGGTTGAGCGTATGAATCGAGTGATTAATAATTGTGTACAGTGGGCGTTATCAAGTCAGTGTAATGTTCAGAATGCTGTAAGATCCATGCTATGGTTCTATCGCACCACACCGCATTATTCTACTAAGGTATCTCCCTTCGAACTTATAAGGGGAAGGAAACCTTGCTTGAAGGTTTGCCCTGGTTGGATGGCCCGGTGGGTTAAAATGAATACTTTAAACAATGTTGACAACATTGTTAGGGACAATGTTTCTCATGCTCAAAGTCAACAAAAGGAGCAACAAAAGGCCCTTTGAACATCTGGCCACCCTGTTTGCCCCCCCCCCCTGCCCCCAAACAGGAAGTAAAAAGCCTGGGAGTATGGATTGAAACAGATCTTTCTTTTACCACGCAGGCCAAAAAAGTAGCAGGCACCTGCTTCGGGCTACTCAAATCGATGAGAAAGATCCTGCCCCTCCTTCCACCCACATCGCAAAGACTTCTCATCCAAGGCCTTATACTGTCCAGGCTTGATTATAGCAATGCTATATACCTGGGCGCACCCGAAGCAACCCTAAACAAACTGCAGAAAATTCAAAATGCTGCCGCCCGGATCCTCACGCATACTCCTGCCAGAGCTTCAGCCAAACCTGCTCTGAAGCTCCTTCACTGGCTCCCAGTGAGGGAACGAATACCATTCAAAGCCTTAAGCTTGGCTCATAGGCTACTGCAGAATCAGGGCCCCCCCATTCTGAGGAAATTTATACAACCCTATAAAGCCCCTAGATCTCTCCGATCGGACAAGTAGTCCCTCATCACCTTGCCCAGATTCAAAAAAGCCCGCACGGGTGGAAGACGTTTCTCGATCCACACAGCGCGCCTATGGAACGCCCTCCCTCGAGACCTGAGGAAAGAATCGAACTACCTACGATTCAGAAAACGACTCAAAACTCACTTGTTCCCTTAAACAACTTTTAACCACTTCTATTTGGAATTGCTTCTGTTTAAAATTGCTTCTGTTCAAAATTGCTCTCCCCCTCTTTTACCCCCGCCCCCACTGGTGTAGGGATTTTTAGCGCTGGGATACCTCAGGGTGACTACGCGCTCTATAAAATTTTTTAATAATAATAATAATAATTTTGATTTAAGGAAAAGATCTGCTTCACAGGTCATTGAAATTCGTGATTTAGTTAGGATTAAGATTCCTACCCATGCGAAGAACGGTTTGTCTAAATTCTCAGAACCATTCAGAGTTGACAAGGTGTGTGGAAATGCTGTAAGGGGTAATAATAAAAATTGGTGGAATTTATCTAGAATGGTTAAGATGTTTAATTAATCAGGACTCAAGGTGAATGAGATATATGATCAAGGAGAACACAAGTCTGATATTTTGTATAAACCTCCATCTAATGATTCTGTTGTTTCTCCTTCATGTAATGATTCTTATTCTACATGTAATCATACTGTTGATTCTCTTTCTTCTTTGAATTTGTGGAGAAGTGAGCATCAGCGATCCTTGCCATTAAGATACCGCTTTTAAGATTCTAAGACACTGGTTTTATTCTTCTGTTTTCATCTCTGTTTTTGTTTTTGTTTTTGTTTGTTCTTTTCTTTTGTTGTTTTAAGAGGAGAAGGATAATGTGGTATTCTCTTCATTTCCATGTGCTTGTTTATTCACCCATCTTGGAATGCTATACATGTCACTTGTCACTGCGGTTTTCAAATGTTGAGTCAGTTGCTGCCAGATTGATTTAAGATGACGCCGCTGCTGCGCAGCACCTGCTAAAGATAATAAATTTATCTTACAAACTATATATTGTTGTGACTACTTACTACAGTGTCCCTTTATTTAGAAGTGAAGTGGAAGGCTGAACTCTCATTTTCGGCACAGATACATCAGGTGACAGCTACCTGCTTTTGTAAACTGAGGAATTTGAAGACATTTCTGCATCTGCTGCCAGAGGAGTGCGGAAAAAGCATAGTACATGCCTTAGTGACATCTAGGCTGGACTATGCAGACGGTCTCTATCTGGGCCAACTAAAGTACTTGATCAAGCGCCTGCAGATGGTGCAAAATGCGGCTGCGAGGCTGATTAGGTGAGTACCTTCTCGTGAACATGTCTCTCCGTATCTAAAAGCGCTTCATTGGCTCCCAATGGCCAAAAGAATTGAATTTAAGGCCTTGGCACTGACATTTCGAGCCATGCATGGCAAATGCCCTAACTATCTAAAACACAGATTAAGTGGATCTAAGCAGTCAAGATCCCGGAGGTCCCATTCACAATTTTTAATGTGCATTCCCTGTTTAAGAAGTCGCGCATGGGGAGCAGATCTTTTACGCTCGGTGCAGCAAAACTGTGGAATTCGCTGCCCAGTAACTTCCGCACCATAGAAACTGAGACCCTTTTCAGGAAAATGGTTAAAACCTGGCTCTTTGGGGCAGATTAGGGTACGGAGACTTGGTTCTTGTCTGTCCTCTGCTGCACTACTGTCCTCTTCAGCACCGGGACACCTCTCTTTGAGGCAGCTGTTGCTCTTCATAAGGATCTGTATTAATATTATTATTATACCCCAGCGGAGGACAGCTTGGCGCGTAGCGGTGCTCTGCCCTGAATAGGCTACCCGTAAAAGAGCAGCACAGTGGTACTTGACTGCATGTATATGGCCAAGGGCTCTGTACCCTGTGCCTTCAGATAGGGGTCTCTGTGTTCACCGACTGCATAGGTCACCTGGATGTTTTCTCTATTATCCGGGTGCTCCAGGCGCGAGGATCCCTTTGGAACAGTCATTAATTATCTCCCATAGCCTGTGGGACAGTCCTTACAAGACTCCTTTATAGGCGGCACCTAAAGAGACATGGTGGATTTTCAGAAAGACTTGTGCATGGCACAAAGCTACCAGTGTCAGTTCTTATACAGGACAATAGGGTCTCTCCACCATGGAACGCCAGGAGGAGGCCTGGGCATGTATTTTAAAGGTTAAAGACTTGTATGACTCAGGGGGAGGTGTTGGTGGGAGCCCTGATTCATCATAATGTCTCCTTACTCCTGACATGGGCAGATTATGCCCCTCTCCTGCCAACCACGTCGCATAGCTGGGCACTCTGGAGCGTAGCCGCAGGATAAACTATGGAACAAGGACCTAGACCACAAACTCTCCTAAAGTAAGCCAGGATTTAAGACACTCGTGGCCAAGGTGGAAATCAAGGCATGTCTATGAAAGCAGAAACTGTGCAAGACCCCAAGAGGAACAGAAATCAGTCTGTTCTGTCTCCTTCAGTTACTGACGTCACTTCCTTTCAGCAACTCAGGTCCCTTACAACATTCCCAGCGCCCCTCGCCTTCGAGCAGAGGGTAAACACACAGAGAGCCGCAGCAGCCAATCAGAGGGCGTAGAATGCTGGCTGCTTCCTTGAGTCTGTCTTCACTGAGAGTCGGAAGCAGGAACCGGAAGTGGCCGCGCGGCAGCCATGACAGGAGTGCCCTGCTGGGTGATGAGAGAGGCAGGTGTTACTAGCCTTTCTGCCCCCGTGCTGGGGCAGTAAGGCTCCTTCCTATTACAAGGTACCTCGCCTTGGGCTCAGGGCCCACAGTCACGAGGAACGTAAATAACACCAGTTAATGCCCCCAGTGACCGTAAAGGCATAAGTGCAGGTAAAGCAAATCTTCCCCGATGTTTTTCACAGCCGAGGCCCTAAGAAAGAGCCCTCTTACCCCGAGTACACGTGGAGTTATGAACATGCTCTTGTAACGTACAGTATTGTTTTGCATAGCGATCTAATGATGTTGTTTTATGCAGATTTGCTATTAATATTTCTGTATTGTCACGCAAAGTGTAAAATGAAAAAATAAGAAAAGACCAATAAAGATAGATATATTTTTTAAATGAGTACACGTGGAGAAAACCCCAGGCCACTTGTTCCTGGAAGGCCCGGCCATGAGTCAGTCAATGATGTCACCTGCACCCCTCTCGGCTTCTGACAGACAAGTCATTAGAGAAGGCGAACACCGCACTTAGAGGCACTGTGGATATCCTTTGACAGGCCCCGGGCAGGTGGAAAGGTAAGACCTCTCCGCCTCATAATGCGCGCTTGTGGAACACAAGAGTCCTCTTCCACCACCGAGACGCTTCCAGGCACCCAAGCCTTGGATGACACCGCGCGTCACTTCCTGGTCCACACATAGCCGCTTGGAAGGGTGGCTCTCTCATGTTTTCTATTTATCTGATTTCTACACCTCAGAATCAAAAGGCAGCAGCCGCTTCCTTTAGGAGGCTGAAACCTGAGCAGGACATCAAGTGTAACCCCAGCCTCCCTCTATTGTGATGGGCTAAGAAGTGCCATTCACGAACCTCAAACCTTGTGTAATGAATGGAGAGGGGGCAAACATGGAAATGGAAACCCCTGGAAATGGAGCGCGCTGCAACCAGAGAGCTGCTGGGGGGGTGCCATGCCGCTGGAACAAGGCCCGCAGCGCCCAATGCAAGCAGCGCGCCCTTTGCGGCTCAGCGGAGGCCTCCTCTGCAGCGCACTGAGTGAGGGACTATATATACACAAAATTAGATTACAAAAGAGTAAATGTCAAGTAAATAGGGGGAAAATGTAGAGGTAAAAAGGATGTGGCAAATATGAATATCTATGAAAAATACAAAAAAAACAGGGGGAAAAGTCGAATTGTTACCACTACATTTGTGAAATGCATTACCCTCCCCCTAGCTCAGCCCTAAGCATAACTTAAACATACTCACTTCTTACTCCAATCCTAACCCTTATTCCTAATGGTAACCCTCTCTCCAACACTAACCATAACACCTTCCCTAACTCCTTCCATAATACCATGCCTTACACTAACCACAACCTGAAGTCCACCCCTAAAGTTAAACTAACCCTTAATCAGTCCCAGACTAGTATCCCATTTGCAACCGTGTGACTCCTAACTTACCTTCCTTCCATTATTGCTGACACCATACTTACTTCAGTCCTAATCCCCAAGATGAATAAAACCTTACCCTAAATATTTTCCTACCTTGCCTATGCATTTGTACCTCATTTTTACCCCTTTTTTATATTCTACTTTTCTGTAGTCTGATTTTCTACTTTTCTGAATGTTTGTCTCTCCCTCTTGTTCCCTGCCTTTTTAGCTCACGCCTACCACACAGGGCAGCTATGTGGTTACAAAAGACTACTGTGGGCTTACTGACATCTTATCTGGGCTTTTAGACACCCACTGCTTACCTTTAGTTGGATTTATTCTCACTTTCATTTGCTTACTTTTAATTCAATTGTTTTTTGTGATGCAGCTTGTCCGTCGTGTCTGTCCCTCCCCTGGATCATACCCTCTATACCGCTTCTCTTATTAGATGCCTTTTGGAACTGCCATTGCCGACTTTTGAGGAACTATTTTTTTCTTTTAACATAAGAATTCCATGTAAGTGCATGTGTTTTCCAGCTGTCTCCCTCATATGCTTCTCTCACCCCCACTCTGCTTCCTCTATTGCTGTCTCCCATCCCTGTGATTCTCTTCGCCACGCTCCAGGTTGCTTTTTCTCAATCGTGTGCTTCTTTGCCCCCTACGTTCTGTGTTGCACTCTCTCAGCCGTGTGCTTCCCTCCTCACCCACACACACTCATGATGCTCTCTCTCCCCACCCATTTGCCTCTCTACCACCCTCAGATCTGCATGTTGCTCTTTCTCCCCCATGTGCTTCCCTCCTCACCCACACACACTCATGATCCTCTCTCTCCCCACCCATTTGCCTTTCTACCACCCTCAGATCTGTATGTTGCTCTTTCTCCCCCATGTGCTTCTCTCCCCACCCACACACACTCATGTTGCTCTCTCTCCCCACCCATTTGCCTCTCTACCACCCTCAGATCTGCATGTTGTTCTTTCTCCCCCATGTGCTTCCCTCCTCACCCACACACACTCATGTTGCTCTCTCTCCCCACCCATTTGCCTCTCTACCACCCTCAGATCTGCATGTTGTTCTTTCTCCCCCATGTGCTTCCCTCCTCACCCACACACACTCATGTTGCTCTCTCTCCCCACCCATTTGCCTCTCTACCACCCTCAGATCTGCATGTTGCTCTTTCTCACCCATGTGCTTCTCTCCCTCCCTAGGTGTTGCTCGCCTCCCTCTCATCCTCTTTCGGTGTTGCCTGCCCTCCCTCTTGGTCTCCCTCGGTATTGCATGCCCACCCGCTGCCCCAACTCCTCCTCCATTTAAAGATTTTGGGGCAGATTTACAAGCCCCTTGCAACACATTTACACCGCCGTTGCATCACTTCTGTGACGCAGCGGCAGCGTAAACCATGTGCCACGTTGCGCCTTATTTACAACGTGACGTATCTAAGGAGATGCATCACATTGTAAAGCCCTGTGCCACATGAAATCTGCGTTCGGTTTCATGTGGGCGTTCCCTCGCAGGGTTGGCGTTCCGTCGCAGGAACGCCTCGTAAAAGTGACGCAGTGAAATCTACAAGATTTCACTGAGTCACTTTTCCGAGGCCGCTGCGACAAAACCTTTACGTCTGCTTTAAGCAGGCGTACGGAGTGGTGCACCACATTAGGTATGGGCGGCCCTTGTGCATTGCTGGAGTTGCGTCGCGCTAGCGACGCAACCTCAGCAATGCGCCACCCTTATGCCACATGATGCGACCCGCATCTGTCTATTCTTGCACCACAGTGCGCCGCATTGTAAATGCGACGCATCTGTGGTGGCGCAACGGGAGACTTGGTGCCTCATCTGTTCTAGCGCATCACTGCTAATTTGAAGAGATGCGCCTGATATTGTAAATATGCCCCTTTTTAACGCTTTTGCGCTAATTTTTCAAATTCATCTCGGTTCAGCAAATACAAATGAAAGCACAGGGTGCCCTGCGTCCTTTTGTGGGCCCGCGCACAGATGCAGGGGTAGTTTATTTTTTATTACAGCCATTCTGAAAAACCTTTGGCAAAGTCAGCAGGACCCTGTGGCGAGACCTATTGACGTTACCAAGACTTGTTTACTCTATATTTTTTCTGCAAGCCAAGGCGGAGCCTTGGGCTTCCCAAACCAGCTCAGGGGTGCCTTTAGTGGCCTTTAGTACCTGGAAGCACAGAGCTTGGGTGAGACCAGCAATCCCCTTTACCTGCTTGTATTGTCGGAGGGGTGTTGGCCTGTGCGCATCCCTGTAAAGAGCTAACATCACAGGCCTTCACTTTGAACATATATGACGTACAGGCGCATGTACACGTATACTCCATAAAAGGGGCGCATCTTTGGTTTGGGCAAATGCTGCCATGTCCCGTGAGAGCTGCAGCCAGCCCACTTTAGTGTGTAATTATCTCAGTATCTTCAGATTATAAATTCACACGCAAATTTGTCACCTTTGCAAAGTTTCACCTGCTACTGAAATCATCCACAAAGCTTCTGCAGGACATTTTTCTCACTAACACATATTGCATACTTATTTTCTTGCGCAATATGTAAACGTTGCAGATTTTTATCCTGCAAAATGTATTCTATAGGGTTTTCATCAGATCTTTTCTGTTAACATTTCTCTAAATTAGCAAAGTCGTTGAAATGGGTAAAGTAGCACCAAATGCGTCTGCATGAAGGAGGCCAAAAGAAACTCTTCCTGCTTCCTGCGCCTCCTCTCACCCTACAGGTGCCTCCTCTCACCCACAGGTGCCTCCTGCCCCCTCTTACACTACAGATGCCTCCTCTCACCCTACAGGTGCCTCCTCTCACCCTACAGTTACCTCCTCTCACCCACAGGTGCCTCCTGCCCCTTTTACACTACAGATGCCTCCTCTCACACACAGGTGCCTCCTGCCTCCTCTCACCCTACAGGTGCCTCCTGCCTCCTCTCACCCTACAGGCGCCTCCTCTCACCCACAGGTGCCTCCTGCCCCCTCTTACACTACAGATGCCTCCTCTCACCCTACAGGTGCTTCCTCTCACCCACAGGTGCCTCTGCCTCCTCTCACCCTACAGGTGCCTCCTCTCACCCTACAGGTGCCTCTGCCTCCTCTCACCCTACAGGTGCCTCCTCTCACCCTACAGGTTCCTCCCACCTCCTCTCACCCACAGGTGCAGCCTGCCCCCTCTCACCCTACAGGTGCCTTCTGGCACCCTGCAGGTGCCTACTGCCTGCTCACACCCACAGGTGCCTCCTTCCTCCTCTCATCCTACAGGTGCCTCCTCTCACCCTACAGGTGCCTCTTCATCGTCTCACCCTACAGTTACCTCCTCTCACCCAACAGGTGCCTCTGCCTCCTCTCACCCTACATGTGCCTCTGCCTCCTCCCACCGTACAGGCGACTCCTCTCACCCTGCAGGTCCATCCTCTCACCCTATAGGTGGCTCTTGCCTCCTCTCACCCACAGGTGCCTCCTCTCACCCTACAGGTGCCTCCTCTCACCCTACAGGTGCCTCTGCCTCGTCTCACCCTACAGGTGCCTCTTGCCTCCTCTACCCCTACAGGTGCCCCCTTTCGCCCTACAGGTGCCTCTGCCTCCTCTACCCTACATGTGCCTCTGCCTCCTCTCACCCTACAGGTTCCTCCTCTCACCCTGCAGGTCCCGCCTCTCACCCTACAGGTGGCTCTTGCCTCCTCTCACCCACAGGTGCCTCCTCTCACCCTACAGGTTCCTCTGCCTCCTCTCACCCTACAGGTGCCTCTGCCTCGTCTCACCCTACAGGTGCCTCTTGCCTCCTCTACCCCTACAGGTGCCCCCTTTCGCCCTACAGGTGCCTCTGCCTCCTCTCACCCTACAGGTTCCTCCAACCGCCTCTCACCCACAGGTGCCTCCTGCCTTCTCTCACCCTACAGGTGCCTCTGCCTCCTCTCACCCTACAGGTGCCTCTGCCTCGTCTCACCCTACAGGTGCCTCTTGCCTCCTCTACCCCTACAGGTGCCCCCTTTCGCCCTACAGGTGCCTCTGCCTCCTCTCACCCTACAGGTTCCTCCCACCTCCTCACACCCACAGGTGCATCCTGCCTCCTCTCATCCTACAGGTGCCTCCTCTCACCCTACAGGTGCCTCTGCCTCCTCTCACCCTACATGTGCCCCCTGCCTCCTCTCACCCACAGGTGCCTCCTGCCTCCTCTCACCCTACTGGTGCCTCCTGCCTCCTCTCACCCTACATGTGCCCCCTGCCTCCTCTCACCCACAGGTGCCTCCTGCCTCCTCTCACCCTACTGGTGCCTCCTGCCTCCTCGCACCCACAGGTGCCTCCTGCCTCCTCTCACCCTACAGGTGCCTCTGCCTCCTCTCACCCTACAGGAGCTTCCTCTCACCCTACAGGTGACTCTGCCTCCTCTCACCCTACAGGAGCTTCCTCTCACCCTACAGGTGCCTCTGCCTCCTCTCACCCTACAGGTGCCTCCTCTCACCCTACAGGTGCCTCTGCCCTCTCTCACCCTACTGGTGCCTCCTGCCTCCTCGCACCCACAGGTGCCTCCTGCCTCCTCTCACCCTACAGGTGCCTCTGCCTCCTCTCACCCTACTGGTGCCTCCTGCCTCCTCGCACCCACAGGTGCCTCTGCCCTCTCTCACCCTACTGGTGCCTCCTGCCTCCTCTCACCCTACAGGTGCCTCTGCCTCGTCTCAGCCTACAGGTGCCTCTTGCCTCCTCTACCCCTACAGGTGCCCCCTTTCGCCCTACAGGTGCCTATGCCTCCTCTCACCCTACAGGTTCCTCCCACCTCCTCACACCCACAGGTGCATCCTGCCTCCTCTCATCCTACAGGTGCCTCCTCTCACCCTACAGGTGCCTCTGCCTCCTCTCACCCTACATGTGCTCTGTCTCCTCTCACCCTTCAGGTGCCTCCTGCCTCCTCGCACCCTACATGTGCCCCCTGCCTCCTCTCACCCTTCAGGTGCCTCCTGCCTCCTCTCACCCTACATGTGCCCCCTGCCTCCTCTCACCCACAGGTGCCTCCTGCCTCCTCTCACCCTACTGGTGCCTCCTGCCTCCTCGCACCCACAGGTGCCTCCTGCCTCCTCTCACCCTACAGGTGCCTCTGCCTCCTCTCACCCTACAGGAGCTTCCTCTCACCCTACAGGTGGCTCTTGCCTCCTCTCACCCACAGGTGCCTCCTCTCACCCTACAGGTTCCTCTGCCTCCTCTCAACCTACAGGTGCCTCTGCCTCGTCTCACCCTACAGGTGCCTCTTGCCTCCTCTACCCCTACAGGTGCCCCCTTTCGCCCTACAGGTGCCTCTGCCTCCTCTCACCCTACAGGTTCCTCCCACCTCCTCTCACCCACAGGTGTCTCCTGCCTTCTCTCACCCTACAGGTGCCTCTGCCTCCTCTCACCCTACAGGTGCCTCTGCCTCGTCTCACCCTACATGTGCCTCTTGCCTCCTCTACCCCTACATGTGCCCCCTTTCGCCCTACAGGTGCCTCTGCCTCCTCTCACCCTACAGGTTCCTCCCACCTCCTCACACCCACAGGTGCATCCTGCCTCCTCTCATCCTACAGGTGCCTCCTCTCACCCTACAGGTGCCTCTGCCTCCTCTCACCCTACATGTGCCCCCTGCCTCCTCTCACCCACAGGTGCCTCCTGCCTCCTCTCACCCTACTGGTGCCTCCTGCCTCCTCTCACCCTACATGTGCCCCCTGCCTCCTCTCACCCACAGGTTCCTCCTGCCTCCTCTCACCCTACTGGTGCCTCCTGCCTCCTCGCACCCACAGGTGCCTCCTGCCTCCTCTCACCCTACAGGTGCCTCTGCCTCCTCTCACCCTACAGGAGCTTCCTCTCACCCTACAGGCGCCTCTGCCTCCTCTCACCCTACAGGAGCTTCCTCTCACCCTACAGGTGCCTCTGCCTCCTCTCACCCTACAGGTGCCTCCTCTCACCCTACAGGTGCCTCTGCCCTCTCTCACCCTACTGGTGCCTCCTGCCTCCTCGCACCCACAGGTGCCTCCTGCCTCCTCTCACCCTACAGGTGCCTCTGCCTCCTCTCACCCTACTGGTGCCTCCTGCCTCCTCGCACCCACAGGTGCCTCTGCCCTCTCTCACCCTACTGGTGCCTCCTGCCTCCTCTCACCCTACAGGTGCCTCTGCCTCGTCTCACCTTACAGGTGCCTCTTGCCTCCTCTACCCCTACAGGTGCCCCCTTTCGCCCTACAGGTGCCTCTGCCTCCTCTCACCCTACAGGTTCCTCCCACCTCCTCACACCCACAGGTGCATCCTGCCTCCTCTCATCCTACAGGTGCCTCCTCTCACCCTACAGGTGCCTCTGCCTCCTCTCACCCTACATGTGCTCTGTCTCCTCTCACCCTTCAGGTGCCTCCTGCCTCCTCTCACCCTACATGTGCCCCCTGCCTCCTCTCACCCTTCAGGTGCCTCCAGCCTCCTCTCACCCTACATGTGCCCCCTGCCTCCTCTCACCCACAGGTGCCTCCTGCCTCCTCTCACCCTACTGGTGCCTCCTGCCTCCTCGCACCCACAGGTGCCTCCTGCCTCCTCTCACCCTACAGGCGCCTCTGCCTCCTCTCACCCTTCAGGAGCTTCCTCTCACCCTACAGGTGCCTCTGCTTCCTCTCACCCTACAGGAGCTTCCTCTCACCCTACAGGTGCCTCTGCCTTCTCTCACCCTACAGGTGCCTCCTCTCACCCTACAGGTGCCTCTGCCCGCTCTCACCCTACTGGTGCCTCCTGCCTCCTCGCACCCACAGGTGCCTCTGCCCTCTCTCACCCTACAGGTGCCTCCTCTCACCCTACAGGTACCTCTGCCCTCTCTCACCCTACTGGTGCCTCCTGCCTCCTCGCACCCACAGGTGCCTCCTGCCTCCTCTCACCCTACAGGTGCCTCTGCCTCCTCCCACCCTACAGGTGCCTCCTCTCACCCACAGGTGCCTCCTGCCTCCTCTCACCCTACTGGTGCTTCCTGCCTCCACGCACCCACGGGTGCCTCTGTCCTCTCTCACCCTACTGGTGCCTCCTGCCTCCTCGCACCCACAGGTGCCTCCTCCCTCCTCTCACCCTTCAGGTGCCTCCTGCCTCCTCTCACCCACAGGTGCTTCCTGCCTCCTCTCACCCTTCAGGTGCCTCCTGCCTCCTCGCACCCACAGGTGCCTCCTGCCTCCTCTCACCCTTCAGGTGCCTCCTGCCTCCTCTCACCCACAGGTGCCTCCTTCCTCCTCTCACCCTACTGGTGCCTCCTGCCTCCTCGCACCCACAGGTGCCTCCTGCCTCCTCTCACCCTACAGGTGCCTCTGCCTCCTCCCACCCTACAGGTGCCTCCTCTCACCCACAGGTGCCTCCTGCCTCCTCTCACCCTACTGGTGCTTCCTGCCTCCACGCACCCACGGGTGCCTCTGTCCTCTCTCACCCTACTGGTGCCTCCTGCCTCCTCGCACCCACAGGTGCCTCCTGCCTCCTCTCACCCTTCAGGTGCCTCCTGCCTCCTCTCACCCACAGGTGCCTCCTGCCTCCTCTCACCCTACTGGTGCCTCCTGCCTCCTCGCACCCCAGGTGCCTCCTGCCTCCTCTCACCCTTCAGGTGCCGCCTGCCTCCTCTCACCCACAGGTGCTTCCTGCCTCCTCTCACCCTACATGTGCCCCCTGCCTCCTCTCACCCACAGGTGCCTCCTGCCTCCTCTCACCCTACTGGTGCCTCCTGCCTCCTCGCACCTACAGGTGCCTCCTGCCTCCTCTCACCGTACAGGTGCCTCTGCCTCCTCTCACCCTACAGGTGCCTCTGCCTCCTCTCACCCTACAGGAGCTTCCTCTCACCCTACAGGTGCCTCAGCCTCCTCTCACCCTACAGGAGCCTCCTCTCACCCTACAGGTGCCTCTGCCCTCTCTCACCCTACAGGTGCCTCCTCTCACCCTACAACTGCCTTCTGCCTCCTCTCACCCTACAGGTGCCTCTGCCTCCTCTCACCCTACAGGAGCTTCCTCTCACCCTACAGGTGCCTCTGCCTCCTCTGACCATACAGGAGCTTCCTCTCACCCTACAGGTGCCTCTGCCTCCTCTCACCCTACAGGAGCTTCCTCTCACCCTACAGGTGCCTCTGCCTCCTCTCACCCTACAGGAGCCTCCTCTCACCCTACAGCTGCCTCCAGCCTCCTCGCACCCTACAGCTGCCTCTAGCCTCCTCGCACCCTACAGGTGCCTCTAGCCTCCTCGCACCCTACAGGAGCCTCCTCTCACCCTACAGCTGCCTCCAGCCTCCTCGCACCCTACAGCTGCCTCCAGCCTCCTCGCACCCTACAGCTGCCTCTAGCCTCCTCGCACCCTACAGCTGCCTCTAGCCTCCTCGCACCCTACAGCTGCCTCCAGCCTCCTCGCACCCTACAGCTGCCTCCAGCCTCCTCGCACCCTACAGCTGCCTCTAGCCTCCTCGCACTCTACAGGTGCCTCTGCCCTCTCTCACCCTACAGGTGCCTCCTCTCACCCTACAGCTGCCTTCAGCCTCCTCGCACCCTACAGGTGCCTCCTGTCTCCTGTCACCCACAGGTGCCTCTACCTTCTCTTTGGGTGAAAGGTGGCTGGAACTATGCTCTGTTGGCTGAAAAGAGACACCGCTTCCTTTGCAAGCACTCACAAAGGATGGCTTTACTTATGCTTGTTTTACCATCTCAGCCTAATATTCTTATCCCTCTATGTTCAAAATACAACGTCATAGGAACAAACCAATGATCAATAAACCACAGCTCCCACGACGTTTTTTAGAATGTATTATTCCATATGTATTTCAGATTCGTTACACGTGATAATGCATATATGAATGTACATAAGGCTTTATGTAATAATCCCCTAGCAAAGTGATACACATTGGGCCTTACTCACAGACGTAAACTTACACTTTCTGTGTACGTTTACCATTTTCTTGCTATTCACAAACTATGGGCCCAATTCACAAAGGTTAACTGAGATGAAAGTCTAATTTTATGACTGTCAGTATTCACAAAGGGCATTTACGAGTAGTAAAGTTACACTTTTGTCAAAGTTCAACATATGTTTTGGTGTTAAGTTTAACTGAGGTCAAAAGTAATTTATAATGAATGTTGGTTTCAGTTAAAATTAAGACCAAAACTTAAGTTTCACTGAGACAAAAGTCTAACTTTACTACTAGTAAACCCCCTTTGGGAATACAGAAAGTCGTAAAA
Source organism: Lissotriton vulgaris (assembly GCF_964263255.1). Taxonomy (NCBI): domain Eukaryota; kingdom Metazoa; phylum Chordata; class Amphibia; order Caudata; family Salamandridae; genus Lissotriton; species Lissotriton vulgaris. Next base: position 38,103,546 of record NC_141697.1, read on the forward strand.
TTAGACGCTTGGTCTAAGTTTAGACCAAACGTCCGAGTTTACCTTTGTCAATCCGGGCCCAAAGGACTGTTTCTGCAGTTGTAAAGATACTATACGTAAAACTACACTCAGGGGGGCAGATTTACAAGACCCATGCGCCGCCGGTGCATCACGTAGTGTGACACACCGGTGGCGCAGCCTGCTAAGGGATATTTACAAGCACAGGTAAAGTCACTGCACGTGACTTAACCTGTGCTTGTAAATATCACCCCTGTTCACGCAGCACTTTGCGTGTTAGGGGCGGGACATGGGTGTTGCTGTGGGTGTTCTCACGCAACACCCATGTCCACTGATGCATTTCCAGATGTAAGTTAAATCGTAGACCTGGAAAAGCATCAGTTTGGAGCGGACCATAGGGGTGGCGTAGCCAAGCGAAACGAGGAGAAATGTTTTCATTTCTCCTTGTTTTTCCTCTTTCAATGCGTGCAGCATTCTACAGCACGCATTGCAAGAGGAAAATGTGTGCAGTGATTGCTTTAGTGCAGGAAGGGGCCCCTTCCATCTCAAAAGCAATCTCCCCATGACGCAGGCATTCTTGCACCATGGTGCAAGGGTGCCTGTGCCGGCGCATGGCTGCTGTTTCTGCGCCAGCGCTGGGGAGAGCACAGGAATGCGAGATATCATAGTAGATATATCACATTCCTGTGCTCTGAAAGTGCCGCAGCCTGGCGCAGCCTGGCGCAGCCAAAGGGTTTGCGGTGCCCCGCTGCAGCACTTTCTTGTAGATCTGCCCCTTTAAGACTAATTCACAAAGGTAGATTTACATCCTTGTGTAAGTTTTCGAATAGAATTTTATGAGTGTGGGGTCTCTACCAGGGGCCCCTGATACAGATAAGAGAGGTGAGGCGGGGCGGGGGTGGGGCATGCGGGAAGTCGACACTGGAATAGGGAAAATAAAATTAAAATGAAAATAAAACCACTTAACTTGCGCTCGCCGCATCTCCAAGTTGGCAATGCGGCGAGCGCATGGTAAGTGATTTTGAAAGTATGACTCCAGAGTCTGTCAATCGTACTCAATAGGTAAAGCTTTGTGTCTGCATGTATTCCACCACCAGCAGCAGCAATGGCAGCCGAGCAGATACCATCGAAATGGGGAACATCGTTTACAACAAAACTTTTACCACGCACTACCATTACAACGCAGGAATAACAACGAAAGTCGCGACTTTCGCTGGAGGGCGCTGTTGGATAGGGAATAGTTTAATTTTCTATCCAACACCTTCCCTACTATCCACGGGGACTGGAGTTGGAATAGAAAATTAAACTATTCCACTATCCAGCGCCCCCCAACGCAAGTCGTTGTAACGACTTGCGTTGTAATACCTGCGTTGTAACGGCATGCGTGGTAAAAGCATGCGTTGCAACATCATACAACCCATCGAAATAGGTAAGTGACAGTTATGTGTAATACAAGCCATTTGAGGATGCTGATGGACGGCGGCTCGGTTTGACTTAGATCCTACCTGGGTCACAGCCATGTTCTGACTCTCCTCTGCAGCGCAGGAAGTGGCCTGTCTTTGTAAGCATGCAGCACTCTTCTCTCCGGGTCACAGCCATGCTCTGCAGGCGTTTGGCATGCCTCTGTAGGGATGCCACATCCCACTCTGCAGGTGTGTGGCATGGCTCTGTAGGGATGCCACATCCCACTCTGCAGGTGTGTGGCATTGCTCTGTAGGGATGTTATATCCTACTCTGCAGGTGTGTGGCATGCCTCTGTAGGGATGCCACATCCCACTCTGCAGGTGTGTGGAATGCCTCTGTAGGGATGCTACATCCTACTCTGCAGGTGTGTGGCATGCCTCTGTAGGGATGCTATATCCCACTCTGCAGGTGTGTGGCATGCCTCTGTAGGGATGCTATATCCCACTCTGCAGGTGTGTGGCATGCCTCTGTAGGGATGCCATATCCTACTCTGCAGGTGTGTGGCATGCCTCTGTAGGGATGCTATATCCTACTCTGCAGGTGTGTGGCATGCCTCTGTAGGGATGCCATATCCCACTCTGCAGGTGTGTGGCATGCCTCTGTAGGGATGCTATATCCTACTCTGCAGGTGTGTGGCATGCCTCTGTAGGGATGCCATATCCCACTCTGCAGGTGTGTGGCATGCCTCTGTAGGGATGCCATATCCCACTCTGCAGGTGTGTGGCATGCCTCTGTAGGGATGCTTTATCCCACTCTGCACGTGTGTGGCATGCCTCTGTAGGGATGCTTTATCCCACTCTGCACGTGTGTGGCATGCCTCTGTAGCTCCACAGTGCACTGCTCCGCTCCACAGGTGTATGGCATGCCTCTGGAGGCCTGCAGTGCCCTGCTCCACAGGTGTGTGACATGCCTCTGTAGCCTGCAGTGCACTGCTCCACTCCACAGGTGTGTGGCATGCCTCTGTAGCCCCGCAGTGCACTGCTCCGCTCCACAGGGGTGTGGCATGCCTCTGTAGGGATGCTATATCCTACTCTGCAGGTGTGTGGCATGCCTCTGTAGGGATGCTATATCCTACTCTGCAGGTGTGTGGCATGCCTCTGTAGGGATGCTATATCCTACTCTGCAGGTGTGTGGCATGCCTCTGTAGGGATGCCATATCCCACTCTGCAGGTGTGTGGCATGCCTCTGTAGGGATGCTTTATCCCACTCTGCACGTGTGTGGCATGCCTCTGTAGCTCCACAGTGCACTGCTCCGCTCCACAGGTGTATGGCATGCCTCTGGAGGCCTGCAGTGCCCTGCTCCACAGGTGTGTGACATGCCTCTGTAGCCTGCAGTGCACTGCTCCGCTCCACAGGTGTGTGGCATGCCTCTGTAGCCCCGCAGTGCACTGCTCCGCTCCACAGGGGTGTGGCATGCCTCTGTAGGGATGCTATATCCTACTCTGCAGGTGTGTGGCATACCTCTGTAGGGATGCCATATCCCACTCTGCAGGTGTGTGGCATGCCTCTGTAGGGATGCTATATCCCACTCGGAAGGTGTGTGGAATGCCTCTGTAGGGATGCTATATCCTACTCTGCAGGTGTGTGGCATGCCTCTGTAGGGATGCTATATCCCACTCTGCAGGTGTGTGGCATGCCTCTGTAGGGATGCTATATCCCACTCTGCAGGTGTGTGGCATGCCTCTGTAGGGATGCAGTGCCCTGCTCCACAGGTGTGTGGCATGCCTCTGTAGGGATGCCATATCCCACTCTGCAGGTGTGTGGCATGCCTCTGTAGGGATGCCATATCCCACTCTGCAGGAGTGTGGCATGCCTCTGTAAGGATGCTATATCCCCCTCTGCAGGAGTGTGGCATGCCTCTGTAGGGATGCTATATCCCACTCTGCAGGTGTGTGGCATGCCTCTGTAGGGATGCTATATCCCACTCGGAAGGTGTGTGGAATGCCTCTGTAGGGATGCCATATCCCACTCTGCAGGTGTGTGGCATGCCTCTGTAGGGAAGCCATATCCCACTATGCAGGCGTGTGGCATGCCTCTGTAGGGATGCTATATCCCACTGTGCAGGTGTGTGGCATGCCTCTGTAGTCCTGCAGTGCCCTGCTCCACAGGTGTGTGGCATGCCTCTGTAGCCCTGCAGTGCACTGCTCCAGCTCCACAGGTGTGTGGCATGCCTCTGGAGGCCTGCAGTGCCCTGCTCCACAGGTGTGTGGCATGCCTCAGTAGCCCTGCAGTGCACTGCTCCGCTCCACAGGTGTGTGGTATGCCTCTGGAGGCCTGCAGTGCCCTGCTCCACATGTGTGTGGCATGCCTCTGTAGCCCTGCAGTGCCCTGCTCCACAGGTGTTTGGCATGCCTCTGGAGGCCTGCAGTGCCCTGCTCCACAGGTGTGTGGCATGCCTCTGAAGGCCTGCAGTACCCTGCTCCACAGTTGTGTGCGTGCCTCTGGAGGCCTTCATTGCCCTGCTCCACAGGTGTGTGGCATGCCTCTCAAGGCTTCTTTATTCCACTCTGCAGGTGTGTGGCATGCTTCTATAGCCCTGCAGTGCACTGCTCCAGCTCCACAGGTGTGTGGCATGTCTCTGTAACCCTGCAGTGCGTGGCAGGTGTGTGGCATGCCTCTCAAGGATGCTTTATCCCACTCTGCAGGTGTGTGGCATGCCTCTGTAAACCTGCAGTGGACTGCTCCAGTGCTCAACAGGTGTGTGGCATGCCTCTGGAGGCCTGCAGTGCCCTGCTCCACAGGTGTGTGGCATGCCTCTGGAGGCCTGCAGTGCCCTGCTCCACAGGTGTGTGGCATGCCTCTGGAGGCCTGCAGTGCCCTGCTCCACAGGTGTGTGGCATGCCTCTGTAGCCCTGCAGTGCCCTGCTCCACAGGTGTGTGGCATGCCTCTGGAGGCCTGCAGTGCCCTGCTCCACAGGTGTGTGGCATGCCTCTGTAGCCCTGCAGTGCCCTGCTCCACAGGTGTGTGGTATGCCTCTCATGGATGCTTTATTCCACTCTGCAGGTGTGTTGCATGCCTCGGTAGCCCTGCAGTGCACTGCTCCAGTGCTCCACAGGTGTGTGGCATGCCTCTGCAGGAATGCAGTGCCCAGCTCCACAGGTGTGTGGCATGTCTCTCAAGGATGCTTTATCCCACTCTGCAGGCTCTTGAGTTCCCTCTATGAATCGTTTCATTCCACCAAATCTGGATAATTGATGAATATATTTGAAAACTACCCACCGATGTTGAAGCTTTCTTCAACTTTGATATTATATTGCAATATTATTTTTTCAGATGTTCTACGCAACAAGATGAAGACAGCTGTTGGTTACATTTGTTGCCCATCATTGTTATATATATGTGTATATATATATATATATATATATATATATATATATATATATATATATATATATATATATATATATATATATATATATATATATATATTTTTTTTTTTATATATATATATGGGAACTTGAATCTTTAGCACGTTTCTAGATATATTTGCTGTGCTCTTTTATGTGGTATGAGTGAGGATGTTTGAGTATGATATTGTATGTATGTTGTAAGTGATGAATGAGTAAATGGGACCTGTTTCTTCTGCAATCTCTAGATATGATTTTTTTTACTGTAAAACATCAAATTTTCTTAAAATGACAAAATAAAGTAATGTCTAAATTAACTTATTTATTGTGAAGAACATGGTCATTTGAGCACAGTTAGTGGTTAATTTATAGTTGACGTACAGCATAGCTCAATCATATAGATAGAGTTTTCTGTTTGTATATTATGCCTCTGTAGGCCAAAAGAACTCTGCTGCACTGGTGTGTGGCGTGCCTCTGCAGGAATGCAGTGCTCTGCTCCGTGGGTGTGTGGCATGTTGTCACTCTCTCCGCAGCACCGCACCAGCCAGGCCTCTACCCCTCGCTGCAGGTGTGTGGCATGCCTCTGAATGGATGCATTACCCTGCTCAGCATGTGTGTGCCATGTTATCTCTCCGCAGCACCGGACCAGCCAGGCCTCTTTCCTTTACCTGCTGCCTCGCAGCAGTACCCTCTCTTCAGGGGTGTTGCATGCCTCTGCAGGTGTGTGGCATGGGTCTGTAGGTGTGTGGCATGGGTCTGCAGGTGTGTGGCATGGGTCTGCAGGTGTGTTGCATGGGTCTGCAGGTGTGTGGCATGGTTCTGCAGGTGTGTGGCATGGGTCTGCAGGTGTGTGGCATGGGTCTGCAGGTGTGTGGTATGCCTCTGCATGGATGCATTACCCCACTCTGCAGGGGTGTTGCATGCCTCTGCAGGTGTGTGGCATGGGTCTGCATGTGTGTGGCATGGGTCTGCAGGTGTGTGGCATGGGTCTGCAGGTGTGTTGCATGGGTTGCAGGTGTGTGGCATGGTTCTGCAGGTGTGTGGCATGGGTCTGCAGGTGTGTTGCATGGTTCTGCAGGTGTGTGGCATGGGTCTGCAGGTGTGTGGCATGGGTCTGCAGGTGTGAGGCATGGGTCTGCAGGTGTGTCGCATGCCTCTGCATGGATGCATTACCCAGCTCTGCAGGGGTGTTGCATGCCTCTGCAGGTGTGTGGCATGGGTCTGCAGGTGTGTTGCATGGGTCTGCAGGTGTGTGGCATGGGTCTGCAGGTGTGTGGCATGGGTCTGCGGGGGTGTGCCATGGGTCTGCAGGTGTGTTACATGGGTCTGCAGGTGTGTGGCATGGGTCTGCAGGTGTGTGGCATGGGTCTGCAGGTGTGTTGCATGGGTCTGTAGGCTTGTGGCATGGGTCTGCAGGTGTGTTGCATGGGTCTGCAGGTGTGTGGCCTGGGTCTGCAGGTGTGAGGCATGGGTCTGCAGGTGTGTGGCATGGGTCTGCAGGTGTGTGGCATGGGTCTGCGGGGGTGTGCCATGGGTCTGCAGGGGTGTTGCATGGGTCTGGAGGTGTGTGGCATGGGTCTGCAGGTGTGTGCCATGGGTCTGCAGATGTGTGGCATGGGTTTGCAGATGTGTGGCATGGGTTTGCAGGTGTGTGGCACGGGTCTGCAGGTGTGTGGCATGGGTCTGCGTGGGTGTGCCATGGGTCTGCGGGGGTGTGCCATGGGTCTGCAGGGGTGTTGCATGGGTCTGCAGGGGTGTGGCATGGGTCTGCAGGTGTGTGCCATGGGTCTGCAGGTGTGTGGCATGGGTTTGCAGGTGTGTGGCATGGGTTTGCAGGTGTGTGGCACGGGTCTGCAGGTGTGTGGCATGGGTCTGCGGGGGTGTGCTATGGGTCTGCAGGGGTGTGCCATGGGTCTGCAGGTGTGTGGCATGGGTCTGCAGGTGTGTGGCATGGGTCTGCAGGTGTGTGGCATGGGTCTGCAGGTGTGTTGCATGGGTCTGTAGGCTTGTGGCATGGGTCTGCAGGTGTGTTGCATGGGTCTGCAGGTGTGTGGCATGGGTCTGCATGTGTGAGGCATGGGTCTGCAGGTGTGTGGCATGGGTCTGCAGGTGTGTGGCATGGGTCTGCGGGGGTGTGCCATGGGTCTGCAGGGGTGTTGCATGGGTCTGCAGGTGTGTGGCATGGGTCTGCAGGTGTGTGGCATGGGTCTGCAGGTGTGTGGTATGCCTCTGCATGGATGCATTACCCCACTCTGCAGGGGTGTTGCATGCCTCTGCAGGTGTGTGGCACGGGTCTGCAGGTGTGTGGCACGGGTCTGCAGGTGTGTGGCATGCCTCTGCATGCATTCACCACCCTGCTCGGCGGGTGTGTGCCATGTTGTCACTCTCTCCGCAGCACCGCACCAGCCAGGCCTCCCTCCTTACCTGCTGCCTGCCGCGGCCCCTCTCAGCAGCGTCGGGTTACCGCCTGCCTCCCCTTCCAGCGCTCCATCACCTCGCACCCCGGCTCTTTCACAACATTTGTATGTTTGCCTTTTGGACAAACCCTCCTCTTTCGTCAGTTGTCACAGCAGATTAATTGCACTTGGGCTCTGACGAGGGGCCCCGGGCCCGGCTTTGTTGGCCCTGACGGATGACGGCGCCGCCACAGCCCTCCTTTCACCTGACCCGGTCGGGGCAACAAACAGAAATGCACACCCCCCCCCCTCCGGATCAAATGTGCTTTTCAAGCAGAGACAGGACCGGGCCGCGGGAGCCGGCTCCGCGGTGGCGCAGGCCGCCTCTGAAACCCGATGCAGGGCGGGGCCGGGCCCGGGCAACACCCGATGCCTCTGCCCTGGCCCTGCCGAGCTTTCATCCGGCCCTGACAGCTCGGACCCGGGGCGATTCACAGGGGGGGGGGGGGGGGGGGCGGCCCCCCCCACACCTCCCACACCAGGCTTTGTGTCTCCCCGTCCCACCGGGTACTTCCCATTTGAAGTCATTATTGTACAGTAGCTGACACCTCTTTTGTAAGGCGAGCATGACCTTTGACCCCAGCTGAGGTGCTCGTCTATTAGAGGCTCCATTGGAATGCAGTCGAACTTTGCTTTGACTAGACTGATGGAGTGAGAGTCTAGTAAACACACCGCCCACCCTACAACACCGCCCTACAACACTGCCGTCACTCTCACCCCGCACTCACATCACAGTCACACCTGAAGCAGCACCCCTGGCTCCAGAGTCACAAACAAGTGCAATTCAGACTCCCCACCCACACTTTCAAGGCGCTACGAAGCACCGGTCCGGCGTACCTCAACAATCGCAGCTGCTTTCGCAAACCTTCCAGACACGTTCGCTCGTCCGGACTCCAACTGGAACACATCCTACACAAATGGAAAACCAGATCTGGTGGCCGGGCCTTCTCCTACATCGCACAAACTGCGGCCATGCGCCGGCGCAGGCAGCCTTGCACCATGGTGCAAGGACGCCTGCGTCGTGTGGAGATTGTTTCTGTACTGGAAGGGGCAGCTTCCTGCACAAAAACAATAAGTTGAGGTGATTTCCTCTTCCAATGCGTGCTGTAGAACGCAGCAGGCATTGAAAGAGGAAATAAACGAGGAGAAACAAAAAATTTCTCCTCGTTGCACCTCGCTACGACACCCCTAGGGCAGCGTAGGATTCTGACGCATTTCCAGATTGACAATTTCTCGTAAATCTGCAAATGCATCAGTGGACTTGGGTGTTGCGTGGGAACACCCACAGCACCACCCATGTCACGCCCTTAACACGCAAAGTGTTGGGTGAACAGAGGTGATATTTACAAGCACAGGCTAAGTCACGCAGGATGACTTTCCCTGTGCTTGTAAATATCACTCAGCAGGTTGTGCCACCGGTGCGTCACGCGACGTGATGGACCGGCGGCGCAAGGGGCTTGTAAATCTGCCCCTAGGTGTGTCGATGCTCACACCTGTTCAGCGCCAGGGTACCCTCCCAGGGGACAGTGCACTCTACAAACCTGCATGACATAACACAGCATGACATAACACTACTCCACCCTGCACCAAAACAGACTCCAAAGCTCAACAGTCGTAGGCAAGATAAATCAGAAGCATACACGTAGAGAAAAGAAAACATGAAGCCACCTAAATGGTGCACTTGCAATAACATCTAAAAGTAAATATAATAGCAGGCGGACCGTTTGCATTGGTATTTTACACAGTGTTAAGTTATCATAAAGTTCCAACATGGCTGCCACATTTAAAAGCAATGAAGTGGCCATCCTAAAAATGCTAAGCAGTACAGTATGGGTATTATGCACAATACCATTTCAAGATGGCTACCCGATCTATTTTAAAACTACCTCTGGACCCCTGCATTCTGTCCTGGTTAACATATTATTAATAACTCCCTTTATAGTTGAGTCCACTGATCTGGCAATGTCCAACTTTGGTGTGGATGTCCGCTGATGATGACACATGCGACGAGAAGATGTGGGTGAGGCGACCCCTCAAACATTATGTTTTATTCTTATGGAGGACACCTGACATTCAAACAGACCAATGGCAGAACAGGGCTGACCCAAAGTCCCTCTATGTAAGTACCGGTACGCATTAATATGTATGTATTTTTATTGATTTGATTTTATTATAAGACACTGGCAGACAAGTAACCTTTCAGGCCCTACTGAAAGGATCTATCAAGCATTGCCACAGTGTAAATCTTCTATCCCGTGTTTTGTCAAGGATGATAATCAACAAGAAGAAGGCCCTTGCCTCAGTAATAAGTGAGATTCGATGGAACAAAATACCTGTGAGTCCCGGGTACGTGGTACTCAGTGTACCCCGGGCCTGTGAGATGACTCACTAGAGGACCACGGCATCCATTGCGCCACCACTAAAGTGACATTGCACAGCATGTCTTCAGGCCTGCCCCTGCAGCCTGGGTGTGTAGTTTGTATATTGTAAATTGGACCTTTCAACATAAACCTTTTGCTAGGCCAAAACCTTCCTTTGTAATGCTGGTAAGTCACCCGTAAGGTGGGTCCTAATTACCCCTACGGCAGGGTGCATGGTATTTAAAGAGTTGGACATGTGTTCTTACGTTTTACATGTCCTGGCAGTGAAAAAACCTACTGTACTGAGCATAAGCTTTCCCACAAGGCCACCATCAGGCATAGTCAAGGAATTACAAATATATACAAAATTACAGCTGGACACAACAGAGAGCCGAACAAGGATTATTGGAGATAAAATCATCTAGCCCAGGATTTGTCTGACCAAAGCCAAGATCATGACATTCCATACAACAAAGTAACTCTCTACAGGTTTTAACATAGTGTAATAACAACCCCCCGTTATATACCTCTTGGTACTGCCATATGCTTTCAAAATTAATACGCAAAATTGCAAAAAACACAGTTTTTCACCCCGAGTGGGATGGGGATGCTCAGACGTGAGTCCCAGGCTCTCCAAACCACTGGAGTCAAGCTATCCAGGCTGATGAAGGCTGATAGCCAGAAACCGGTCCTCGGATGCTTGATTCCGGTCTGGGAAAGACATGGCTTGGTAGTTTGGACTGGACTGTTCCCATGAGGCACAGGGTCAGAGCTGATTTGCATATAGCCAGTGTCTAACCCAGGGTGGTGTGGAGTGCAAAAAAACGATGGATTTAGACCCAGATCCATGTACTGGGGTGAATGTATGACATTGTTCTACATTCTGTCCATCAACTGTGTTTTTTGTAATTTTCACCCCGAGTGTGCTGGGTATACTCAGATGTGAGTCCCAGGCTCTCCACACCACTGGAGTCAAGCTATCCAGGCTGATGAAGGCTGATAGCCAGAAACCGGTCCTTGGATGCTTGATTCCGGTCTGGGAAAGACATGGCTTGGTGGTTCGGGCTGGACTGTTCCCATGAGGCACAGGGTCAAGGCTGATTTGCATATAGCCATTGTCTGACCTAGGGTGGTGTGGAGTGCAAAAAAACGATGGATTTAGGCCCAGATCTTTGTACTGGGGTGAATGTAAGACATTGTTCTGCATTCTGTCCATCAACTGTGTTTTTTGCAAAATGAATACAGCAGGCCTACAGGCTTTGTCATAATCTCCTATAGCCCTGTTCCTTGGACAGGCACATTAACCAGCTCAATCCTGCTGTATTGAACCTAACCGTTCCCACAAGGCAAAACGTGCAATACAAGAACTCTCTTTAGTGAATGCACACACTTCCACCCAATCAAATAATGTACTCAGGATAAGATAGATGTGAGTGGAGTGCGAGCCCGTCAGTAGGGCTTCAAAATGTTCTTTTCCGGTTGCTCACACAGACCTAAAACAAGACATTCAGCAAAACCTGAGCATCTAACTCCCTAAACAATGCAGTGGTTGAAAACTGAGCAAACCAAAAGCAACCATTGAAGAGAAGGAGTAGTTTAAAGTATGACTCCAGATTGTGTAAATCTTACTCACGCGGTAAAGCTTCATGCCTGCATGTATGCCACCACCAGCTGCAGCAATGGCAGCCGAGCGGGTGCCATTTGAATAGGTAAGTGCCGGTTATGTCTAATGCAAGCAATTTGAGGATTCTGATAGAAGCCGCTCGGCTTGACTGAGCTCCCGCCTCAGCTTGACGTGTGCATGTCCTCGCATATTGACTATCTATCAAATGGCCGCCTGTGACGTGCTCCTGGAAACCTATCAGAAACCAAGCAAGGGGAAGATAGGCGATGTCTGTTGGCTTGCTCTGGGAGTAAATGTCAGCTGTGCTCTAGGTTGGAATCCTTTTATTAGAAATTCAAAAGGTGAGCAACATCACACATTGCACAAGACAAACTAAGCAGGAGACTGGTATTAACAATGGCACCTGAACAAGTATTCGGCTCTCGCTATTGGATTCACTGCTGTGCCTACTTCAGAGACATAGACAGGCTCTTGATCACACAAAAGATTGCTTTTTATGTTGCTTTTTAAATGTTTTATATGTCTTGTCTTTTTATTTTTTTAACAGGTAACGATTGAGGGGTCGTAAGTATCAACTCCCTACACATTATTTTCCAACAAACCTTAGCACGTGTGTTGTTATTTTATTATTCACGTGGCGTGATTTTGCACATGGTCCTGATGAAAGTCCTACACAATTTTGCTTTGGGGCTGAAACATGTAGACCTACTCTGACGACTGCGAGTCAAACTACTCCACTAGTTGTCCCCCTTCTTTGAATTTTAACATATCCTGGGCCGCCAAGAATAAAAATACCCGGCAAGGATTCCCAGAGGTATTTTTAACCTGCACATTACCACATCACACTCTTACACCACACCAGCTCCGCTGTAATCAGGCGTCGTAGCCCAACCGGGTGGCGATCGGCCACCCTTGGGACCCCAATGATGAAGCATGACACCAACCAGGTTGGCGTGTGAGGGGTCTTCTATAAAAACCTAAAGGTTTTTTGGCACTGCAATTACCTACAGTGAGTTCAATATTTCTTTACTCAACTTCTGGGTACGCCCACATTGTTTACCACCCTGAACAAGTATCCCAGCAGCCTCCAGCAAATGTAAGCCCATAAAAATCTCAGTCTCTATAAACATCCAAATCCCAAGGAGGGCTCAGGTTGAAAGGGGAAGGAAACACGTCAATGGTGCATTGTGACAGTTCTCGAGAAGAAGGATACGAGAATTTTCTGAAGTAAAGTTCTGAAAACTGTTTTAAAAGTTTCCTCATCACTCTCAGATGACGCAAAGAATCAGAAGAGTCTTTCTAAAACTACTGTACTCAGTTTGCCAGAGGGGGGCAGTCAGTAGCCTTTTTGGCTTTAGACAACTTCCTTTCTTCGAAGTTCAGGTTGATGACATTGGCTCCCACCTTGTCAAGAATACTGGGCTTGCTCAAGAACACTAATGAGGCTTCCAAATCTAGGCCAATCGGCTCCTTCTTATTTTGTTATGGATTTTGTCTACATCTTATGGATGCCAAGCGGGATATGTACAAGTAAGTGGCAGAGCATGTTGTTAGCCTCCTTGGCTTAATGACACGCTCCGCCACTTCTGAAATGCAAGGCTGCACCATATTTACAAGGATGTGGTGCAGCTTTGCATTTCCCCCTGCGATAGCGCTAAGTTTAGCAACTTAGCGCCAACGCATGCATCCTTGCACCAGAGTGCAAGGGTGTCTGCATGGAGGGCAGGATTGTTTACGTGTACGAAGTTGCCCCATCCAGCACAAAAACAATCTAAAAAGGCAATTCTGTCACTTTCATGTGTGCTGCTTCATGCAGCACACATGAAAGTGACAAAATTGTTTTTTGAAGGGTTTGTTTATGTACAGGAAGGGACACCTTCCTGTAAATGGAGACATCATGGGACCCACGCATTTGCAAATCAGTCTTGACCCTGCACCCAATGGGAACAGTCAAGCCCGAACTGCCAAGCCTGGTTCTCCCTGGACTGGAAACAAGCATCCTAGGACCAGTTTCAGCCAGGCTAGCTTGACTCCAGTGGCATGGAGAGCACGGGACCCATGTCTGGGTATACCTGTCCCACTTGGGGTGACAAATGCAAAGAGAACAATTGATGGAAAGAATGAAGAACAATGTCATACATTCAGCCCAGTACAGAGATCTGGGCCTAAATCCATCTTTTTTTGCCCACCATGCCATTCCAATTAGGTCCCCACCATATGCAAATAAGTCTTGACCCTGCACCCAATGGGAACAGTCCAGCCCGCACTGCCAGGCCAGGTCCTCCCTGGACTGGAAACAAGAATCCTAGGACCGGTTTTGGGCTTTCAGCCTCATCAGCCAGAATATCTTTACTCCAGTGGCATTCAGAGCACGGGACACACATCTGGGCATACCCGTCCCACTCAGGTTGACAAATGCAAAAAGAACAATTGATGGACAGAATGCAGAACAATGTCATACATTCACGCCAGTACAAAGATCTGGGCCTTAATCCATCGTTTTTTTGCCCGCCATTCCAGTTTGGACTCAGCCATATGCAAATCAGTCTTGATCCTGCTGCCAATGGGAACAGCCCAGCACGAACTGCCAGGCCAGGTCCTCCCTGGACTGGAAACAAGCATCCTAGGACCGGTTTCAGGCTTTCAGCCCTCACCTGCCAAAATAGCTTGACTCCAGTAGCATGAGAGCATGGGACCCACGTCTGGGCATACCCATCCCATGGCTTGGCAGTTCGGGCTGGACTGTTCTCATGAGGCACATGGTCAAGACTGATTTGCATATGGCTGTGTCTGAACTGGGGTGGCAGAGTGGGCTAAAGAATGATGATGGATTCAACCCAGATCTGTGACTGGGTGCGAGTGCATCTCCACTGGAGTATCAAGAAGATCTGTATGTAGAGAGCCGTGCACTGCATCTCCACTGGAGTATCAAGAAGATCTGTATGTACATCGCTGTGCACTGCATCTCCTCTCGAGTATCAAGAAGGTCTGCATCTCCTCTGGAGTATCAAGAATATCTGTATTAAGAGAGCTGTGCACTGCATTTCTTCTGGAGTATCAAGAAGGTCTGTATGAACAGAACCGTGCACTGCATCTCCACTGGAGTATCAAGAAGGTCTGCATGAACAGAGCCGTGCACTGCATCTCCACAGGAGTATCAAGAAGATCTGTATGTACAGAGCCGCGCACTGCATCTCCTCTGGAGTATCAAGAAGGTCTGTATGTAGAGAGCCGTGCACTGTATCTCCACTGGAGTATCAAGAAGGTCAGTATTTACAGAGCTGCACACTGAATGTCCACTGGAGTATCAAGAAGGTCAGTATGTACAGAGCTGTGCATTACATCTCCACTGGAGTATCAAGAAGGTCAGTATGTACAGAGCTGCACACTGCATCTCCACTGGAGTATCAAGAAGGTCAGTATGTACAGAGTTGTGCACTGCATCTCCACTGGAGTATCAAGGTCAGTATGTACAGAGCTGCACACTGCATCTCCACTGGAGTATCAAGAAGGTCAGTATGTACAGAGTTGTATACTGCATCTCCACTGGAGTATCAAGAAGGTCTGTCTGAAGAGAGACATGCACTGCATCTCCTCTGGAGTATCAAGAAGGTTTGTATGTACAGAGCTGCACACTGCATCTCCACTGGAGTATTAAGACGGTCCCTATGTACAGAGCTGGGCACTGCATCTCCACTGGAGTATCAAGAAGGTCTGTATGTACAGAACCGTGCACTGAATCTCCTCTGGAGTATCAAGAAGATCTGTATGTAGAGAGCCGTGCACTGCATCTCCACTGGAGTATCAAGAAGGTCTGTATGAAGAGAACCGTGCACTAAATTTCTTCGGGAGTATTAAGAAGATCTGTATGAAGGAGAGCCGTACACTGCATCTCCCCTAGAGTATCAAGAAGATCTGCATGTACAGAGCTTTCCACTGCATCTCCACTGGAGTATCAAGAAGGTCTGCATCTCCTCTGGAGTATCAAGAAGATCTGTATTAAGAGAGCTGTGCACTGCATCTCCACTGGAGTATTAAGAAGGTCCCTATGTACTGAGCTGGGCACTGCATCTCTTCTGGAGTATCAAGAAGGTCTGTATGTAAAGAGTCGTGCACTACATCTCCTCTGGAGTATCAAGAAGGTCTGTATGTACAGAGGTGTGCACTGCATCTCCACTGGAGTATCACGAAGATCTGTATGAAGAGTGCTGCGCACTGCATTTCTTCTGGAGTATCAAGAAGGTCTGTATGTACAGAACCGTGCACTGAATCTCCTCTGGAGTATCAAGAAGATCTGTATGTACAGAGCCGTGCACTGTATCTCCACTGGAGTATCAAGAAGGTCAATATGTACAGAGCTGTGCACTGCATCTCCACTGGAGTATCAAGAAGGTCTGTATGTAGAGAGCCGTGCACTGTATCTCCACTGGAGTATCAAGAAGATCTGTATGTACAGAGCCGTGCACTGCATCTCCTCTGGAGTATCAAGAAGGTCTGTATGTAGAGAGCCGTGCACTGCTTCTCAACTAGAGTATCAAGAAGGTCTGTATGAAGAGAGCCATGCACTGCATCTCCTCTGGAGTATCAAGAAAGTATGTATGTACAAGCCGCACACTGCATCTCCACTGAAGTATTAATAAGATCTGTATGAAGAGACTTGTGCACTGCATCTCCTCTGGAGTATCAAGAAGATCTGTATGTACAGAGCCGCACACTGCATCTCGACTGGAGTATTAAGAAGGTCCCTATGTACAGAGATGGGAACTGCATCTCCACTGGAGTATCAAGAAGGTCTGCATCTCCACTGGAGTATCAAGAAGATCTGTATGAAGATAGCTGTGCACTGCATTTCATCTGGAGTATCAAGAAGGTCTGTACGTACAGAGCTGTGCACTGCATCTCCACTGGAGAATCAAGAAGGTCAGTATGTACAGAGCTGCACACTGCATCTCCACTGGAGTATCAAGAAGGTCAGTATGTACAGAGCCACACACTGCGCCTCCTCTAGAGTATCAAGAAGATCTGTATGTGCAGAGCTGTGCACTGCATCTCCTCTGGAGTATCAAGAAGGTCTGTATGTACAGTGCTGTGCACTGCATCTCCACTGGAGTATCAAGAAGGTCAGTATGTACAGAGCCACACACTGCGCCTCCTCTAGAGTATCAAGAAGATCTGTATGTGCAGAGCTGTGCACTGCATCTCCTCTGGAGTATCAAGAAGGTCTGTATGTAGAGAGCCGTGCACTGCATCTCTACTGGAGTATCAAGAAGGTCTGTATGTACAGAGCCGTGCATTGCATCTCCTCTGGAGTATCAAGAAGGTCTGTATGTACAGAGCCGCACACTGCATCTCCACTGAAGTATCAATAAGGTCTGTATGTACAGAGCTGTGCACTGCATCTCCACTGAAGTATCAAGAAGGTCTGTATGTAGAGAGCCGTGCACTGCATCTCCACTGGAGTATCAAGAAGGTCTGTATGTACAGAGCCGCACACTGTATCTCCACTGAAGTATCAAGAAGTTCGCTATGTACAGAGTTGCGCACTGCATCTCCTCTGGAGTATCAAGAAGGTCTGTATGTACAGAGCCGCACACTGCATCTCCACTGAAGTATCAAGAAGTTCCCTATGTACAGAGTTGCGCACTGAATCTCCACTGGAGTATCAATATCTGTATGAAGAGAGCCGTGCACTGCATCTCCATTGGAGTATCAAGAAGGTCCCTATGTATAGAGCTGTGCACTGCATCTCTTCTGGAGTATCAAGAAGGTCCCTATGTATAGAGCTGTGCACTGCATCTCCACTGGAGTATCAAGAATATCTGTATGAAGAGAGCCGTGCACTACATCTCCATTGGAGTATCTAGAAGGGCCCTATGTATAAAGCTGTGCGCTGCATCTCTTCTGGAGTATCCCAAAAATCTGTATTTACAGAGACGTGCACTGAATCCCCTCTAGAGTATGAAGAAGATCTATATGTAGAGAACCCCACACTGCATCTCCACTGGAGTATCACCAAAGATCTAAATGTACAGAGCCATGCTCTGCATCTCCATTGGTGTATCAAGAAGTTCTGTGTGTAGAGAAGAGAAAAACCAGAATCCTTTGGACTCAATGCAGCTATATTGTGATGTACAATCAATAAGCACTTACCATGCCATCTAATATCTATTCACCCATCCATCATATACACATCAAATGGGATTATACCATGTAATTCCCACAAAGAGTCATAAACCATAAAGGTACCACAAATATAGATCAATTTATAAAAAAATATTTTTTCTTTTTAGATAAAGATGGTATTAAAAAGAGGGTGGTAACACAGACCCTATATTTGATAGGCACAGTACATACATAATATTGTAGAATTAACAATAATCTAAACATCGATTTCAATGGGTGGCATTGTAGGGGTGGATACCCCAGAATGAGATGAGGGCCCCCAGAGTCTCCCAGATTCACAGTATATTTCTTGGATTGAATGGGGGCCCCTGTAGGCTTGGGTCCCCCTGAAAGGCTGCCTACGCCCCCATGCTGCAGGCGTTGCAAGGCCTGTGACCACCACTGGCAGTCCACTGTTCTTTCTCCTCCGACTGTAGAAAAAGAGTCAGAGGCGAGCCCCTAGTTCAATGAGGCCCCAAGTAGGGGGAAGACACCCCGCCAACAAACCGTTGTGCAGTACTTGTAATGGAACAGTGCAAGCACTTCACAGTAGCAAAAGGCACGTTGTGGTCGAAAGCACCTGCACTTCTGTGTCACCTTCAGAAGCTCAGCTTGGCAGGCTGGTTCCAATCCCACTAATTAAGATAATCAGAGTGTTGTCTCCCAACCCTTAGGTGCACAGATGCACATGTGAGAGAGGTGTGGCACAGCGGCCAGGGTGGCTGACTCCAGAGTGTGGGGCTCACAGTTCGATCCCCAGTGCCGGAGGCAGATAAGCTCAGCATTATGTGACTCTGGAAAACAACTCACTTACAGGCACATGCATCAATCTTTTTTGCGAGAGCAAACAATGTGATTTTCAAAAATCGTCTGTTTGCGCCCGCAAGAAGGACTTCCGAGATGCATCAAACACTCAGACTCTCACCATTTAAGAAATCGCAATTTATTGCTATTTCTTACATTGCAATTGCAATTAAGGAGTCGCAAATTGCGATTCCGTAAATGCAATGCATGAGGAAATCGCAAATAGCAATTTCGCTAATAGGGGCCGCAAATTACCATCAATTTGAGCTTGATGGTAATTTGCAAAAACTCTGAAAAATGCACTAAAGTGCATTTTTTTAAGTTGTAGGTTGCACATACACATGCCCTTGGGACATGTGCGCGCAACATGTGTACACATACAGATCAATTTGAGGGGTGCAACAGGGTGTCCCTTTGACACCTTTGCACCCTTGAAATTGCATGCGCAATTTGCGAGTACTTATTGGGTTCTTCCCAAATTGCGCAAGCAATTTTCCATTCATTCCAATTTGCGAGTCGCAATTAAGGAATGTTTGGGAATCGCTAATTTTATAGCAATTCCTACATGCATTGGCTTTTGCAATTCCTTAATAATCGCAATTAAGGAATCACAAAAGTCTACCTTGATGCATGTGCCCCTCAATCTCCCCCAAGGCCCCCAGCGCCTTGAGACCCTTATTGGTGATTAGTTTGGGCTTTACAAATACCGGGCTGGCTTCCTTGCACAGGAGTGGCTCTGCGCCTAGATCAGGCTGGTTTCTCCTCTCTGAAAGTGTTTGTGTAAATTCGACGGTGCCCATGTGCTTGTTTCGGTGTCTGGGGGGGCGGAGGACATGGAGCATTGTCTGGAGGAAACAGGACACTCCTAAACCTCCGTGCAGCAACCAAGGGACACTTTAGAAAAAGTTGCAAGAAAGATATGTATCCTTCCCAGAAATCACACTTTTTTACATGGAAGTTGCTGTTCGCTTTAACACAAGGCCTCACCTGAATGCAGGTTCCCGTGAACGACGGGTTCTGCAGAGTTTGAGCTGACACAGCACAGGCCCTCAGTGCACAGAGGGCGCCGCCCTCGCCAGCCTCCTCTCGGTGACGTGTTGACATTAAGCACCAAGGTTTGTGAATTTCTAAGAGACCAGCATAAGAAGGCTTAAGGTCCACAAACAAGGAGAGAAGAGTCCTCTGGAGCATTCCGTCACGCCACAGACCTGCGAGTGCATCCAGGGGCCCCACACCGTGCTGACCAGCCACAGACCTGCGAGTGCACCCAGGGGCCCCACACCGCGCGGACAAGCTACAGACCCGCGACTGCACCCAGGAGCCCCACACCGTGCGGACAAGCCACAGCCCCGCGAGCACACCCAGGGGCCCCACACCGTGCTGACAAGCCACAGACCCACGAGCACACACAGGGGCCCACACTGTGCTGACAAGCCACAGACCCACGAGCACACACAGGGGCCCCACACCGTGCTGACAAGCCACAGACCCACAAGCACACACAGGGGCCCCACACCGTGCTGACAAGCCACAGACCCACGAGCACACACAGGGGCCCACACTGTGCTGACAAGCCACAGACCCACGAGCACACACAGGGGCCCCACACCGTGCTGACAAGCCACAGACCCATGAGCACACACAGGGGCCCCACACCGTGCTGACAAGCCACAGACCCGCGACTGCACCCGGGGGCCCCACACCGTGCGGACAAGCCACAGACCTGCGAGCACACACAGGGGCCCCACTCTGCTGACAAGTCACAACCCACTCTGCAGGACAGACACACGGGCCCCAAACCGTCTCTAACAAGCCACAGTCCCACGAGGACACACAGGGGCCCCAGACCGTGCTGACAAGCCACAGAACCGCGAGCACACACAGGGGCCCCACTCCGTGCTGACAAGCCACAGAACCGCGAGCACACACAGGGGCTCCACTCCGTGCTGACAAGCCACAGACCCACGAGCACACACAGGGGCCTCACACCGTGCTGACAAGCTACAGAGCCGCGAGCACACACAGGGGTCCCACACCGTGCGGACAAGCCACAGAGCCTCGAGCACACACAGGGGCCCCAGACCTTGCTGAAAGGCCACAGACCCGCGAGGGAACACAGAGGCCCCAGACCGGGCTGAAAAAACACAGACCCGCGAGCGCACACAGGGGCCCCAGACTGCGCGGACAAGCCACAGACCCGCGAGCACACACTGGGCCCCCACACTGTGCTGACAAGCCACAGCCCTGCGAGCACACACAGGGGCCCCACACCATGCTGACAAGCCACAGCCCCGCGAACATACACAGGGGCCCCACACTGCGCTGACAAGCCACAGACCCGCGAGCGCACACAGGGGCCAGATCCACTGACAAGCCACCACACACTCTGCAGGACACACACCGGGGCCCCAAACCATGCTGACAATCCACAAACCACTCTGCAGGACACACACATGGGCCCCACACCATCTTTAACAAGCCACAGACTTGAGATCAAAGGCAAGAGTTCCACACTGTACTGGCAAGCCACAGACCAGCGAGCAAACACAAGAGACCCACACAGTGCTGACAAGACACAGACCCGCGAGCAAACACAAGAGACCCACACAGTGCTGACAAGACACAGACCCGCGAGCAAACACAAGGGCCCCACACCGTGCTGACAAGCCACAAAGCTGCAAGTACACACAGGGGACCACACTGTGCTGACAAGCCACAGACCCACGAGCACACACAGCCCCCCACACCATGCTGACAAGCCACAGACCCACGAGCACACACAGGGGCCCCACACCATGCTGACAAGCCACAGAGCCACGAGTACACACAGGGCCTCCACACAATGCAGACAAGCCACAGACCCGCGAGCAACACAAGAGACCCACACCATGCTGACAAGCGACAGACCCACGAGCAAACACAAGAGACCCACACCATGCTGACAAGCCACAGACCCGCGAGCAAACACAAGAGACCCACACCATAATGACAAGCCACAGACCCGCGAGCAAACACAAGAGACCCACACCATGCTGACAAGACACAGACCCGCGAGCAAACACAAGGGCCCTCCACCATGTTGACAAGCCACAGAGCCACAAGCTCTCACAGTGGTCTCACACCGTGCTGACAAGCCACGAACCCAGGAGCACACACAGGGGCTGCACACCGTGCTGACAAGCCACAGACCCACGAGCACACACAGGGGCCTCACACTGTGCTGACAAGCCACAGCCCTGCGAGCACACACAGCGGCCCCACACCATGCTGACAAGCCACAGCCCCGCGAACATACACAGGGGCCCCACACCGTGCTGACAAGCCACAGCCCCGCGAACATATACAGGGGCCCCACACCGCGCTGACAAGCCACAGACCCGCGAGCGCACACAGGGGCCAGATCCACTGACAAGCCACCACACACTCTGCAGGACACACACCGGGGCCCCAAACCATGCTGACAATCCACAACCCACTCTGCAGGACACACACATGGGCCCCACACCATCTTTAACAAGCCACAGACTTGAGAGCAAAGGCAAGAGTTCCACACTGTACTGGCAAGCCACAGACCAGCGAGCAAACACAAGAGACCCACACAGTGCTGACAAGACACAGACCCGCGAGCAAACACAAGGGCCCTCCACCATGTTGACAAGCCACAGAGCCACAAGCTCTCACAGGGGTCTCACACCGTGCTGACAAGCCACGAACCCAGGAGCACACACAGGGGCTGCACACCGTGCTGACAAGCCACAGACCCACGAGCACACACAGGGGCCCCACACCGTGCTGACAAGTCACAAAGCCGCGAGTACACACAGGGGACCAAACCGTGCTGAAAGCCACAGACCCACAAGCATACACGGGCCCCCACACCATGCTGACTAGCCACAGACCCGTGAGCAAACACAAGTGCCCCACACCATGTTGACAAGCCACAGAGTCACAAGCTCTCACAGGGGTCTTACACCGTGCTGACAAGCCACAGACCCGCGAGCACACACAAGGACTGTACACCGTGCTGACAAGCCACAGACCCACGAGCACACACAGGGACCTCACACCGTGCTGACAAGCCAAAGACCCGTGAGCACACACAGGGGCCCCACACCGTGCTGACAATGCACAGACCCGCGAGCACACACAGGGGCCCCACACCGTGTCTAACAAGCCACAGACCTGCAAGCAAACACAAGAGCCCCACACCGTACTGGTCAGCTACAGTCCCACGAGCAAACACAAGAGCCCCACACCGTGCTGACAAGCCACAGACCTGCAAGTACACACAGGGGACCACAATGTGCTGACAAGCCACAGCCCCACAAGTGCACACAGGGGCCTCACACCGTGCTGACAAGCCACAGACCCGTGAGCACACACAGGGGCCCCACACCGTGCTGACAAGCCATAGTCCCGCAGGCACACACAGGGGCCCCACACTGTGTTTAACAAGCCACAGACCTGCGAGTACACACAGGGGACCACAACGTGCTGACAAGCCACAGACCCGCGGGCAAACACAAGGGCCCCACACTGGGGTGACAAGCCACAGAGCCGCGAGTACACACAGGGGCCCCACACCATGCTGACAAGCCCCACACTCACAAGTGCACACAGGGGCCCCACTCCGTGCTGACAAGCCACCACCCAGTATGCAGGATACACACAGGGGCCCCACACCATCTCTAACAAGCCCAGACTTGAGAGCAAACACAAGAGCTCCACACCGTACTGGCAAGACACAGACCCGTGAGCAAACACAAGAGCCCCACACCGTGCTGGTCAGCCACAGACCAACAAGCAAACACAAGAGCCCCACACCGTGTTGACAAGCCACAGACCTGCGAGTACACACAGGGGACCACAACGTGCTGACAAGCCACAGACCCGCGAGCAAACACAAGAGCCCCACACCGTGTTGACAAGCCACAGACCTGCGAGTACACACAGGGGCCCCACTCCGTGCTGACAAGCCACCACCCACTATGCAGGATACACACAGGGGCCCCACACCATCTCTAACAAGCACAGACTTGAGAGCAAACACAAGAGCTCCACACCGTACTGGCAAGCCACAGACACGCGAGCAAACACAAGAGACCCACACCATGCTGACAAGCCACAGAGCCGCGAGCAAACACAGGATCCCCAAACAGTGCTGACAAGCCACAGACCCGCGAGCAAACACAAGAGACCCACACCATGCTGACAAGCCACGGACCCGCGAGCAAACACAAGAGACCCACACCATGCTGACAAGCCACAGACCCGCGAGCAAACACAAGGGCCCCACACCGTGCTGACAAGCCACAAAGCTGCAAGTACACACAGGGGACCACACTGTGCTGACAAGCCAAAGACCCACGAGCACACACAGCCCCCCACACCATGCTGACAAGCCACAGACCCACAAGCACACACAGGGGCCCCACACCATGCTGACAAGCCACAGAGCCACGAGTACACACAGGGGCTCCACACCGTGAAGACATGCCACAGACCCGCGAGCAACACAAGAGACCCACACAGTGTTGACAAGCCACAGACCCGTGAGCACACACAGGGGCCCCACACTGTGTCTAACAAGCCACAGACCCGTGAGCAAACACAAGGGCCCCACACCATGCTGACAAGCCACAGACCCGTGAGCAAACACAAGGGCCCCACACCATGCTGACAAGCCACAGACCCGTGAGCAAATTCAAGGGCCCCACACCGTGCTGACAAGCCACAGACCCGTGAGCAAACACAAGGGCCCCACACCATGCTGACAAGCCACAGAGCCGCGAGCCAACATAGGATCCCCACACAGTGCTGACAAGCCACAGACCCGTGAGCAAACACAAGAGCCCAACACCATGCTGACAAGCCACAGAGCCGCGAGCCAACATAGGATCCCCACACAGTGCTGACAAGCCACAGACCCGTGAGCAAACACAAGGGCCCCACACCATGCTGACAAGCCACAGAGCCGCAAGCCAACATAGGATCCCCACACAGTGCTGACAAGCCACAGACCCGTGAGCAAACACAAGGGCCCCACACCATGCTGACAAGCCACAGAGCCGCGAGCCAACATAGGATCCCCACACAGTGCTGACAAGCCACAGACCCGTGAGCAAACACAAGGGCCCCAGAGTATGCTGACAAGCCACAAAACCGCAAGTACACACAGGGGACCACACTGTGCTGACAAGCCACAGACCCACAGGCACACAAGGCCCCCCCCCATATCATGCTGACAAGCCACAGACCCGGGAGCAAACACAGGATCCCCACATCCTGCTGACAAGCCACAGAGCTGCGAGCACACACAAGGGCCCCACACCATGCTGACAAGCCACAACCCACTCTGCAGGACACACACATGGGCCCCACACCATCTTTAACAAGCCACAGACTTGAGAGCAAAGGCAAGAGCTCCACACTGTACTGGCAAGCCACAGACCAGCGAGCAAACACAAGAGACCCACACCATGCTGACAAGCCACAACTCACTCCGCAGGACACAGACATGGGCCCCACACCATCTCTAACAAGCTACAGACCCGCGAGCGAACACACGGCCACCACACCGTGCTGACAAGCCACAGAGCCGCGAGCACACACAAGGGCCGCAAAACCGTGCTGACAAGCCACAGACCACTCTGCAGGAAACACACAGGGGCCAACCATCGTGCTGACAAACCACAGAGATGCGAGTACACACAGGGGCCCCACACCGTGCTGAGAAGCTACAGCCTCACTCTGCAGGACACACAAGGGCCCCACACAGTGCTGACAGCCCACAGAGCTGTGAGTACACAGAGGGAACCACACCGTACTGACAAGCCACAAACCTGCGAGCACCCACAGGGGACCACACTGTGCCGACAAGCCACAGAAGCACTCTGTAGCACACACACAGAAGGACCCCACACCGTGCTGACAAGCCAAAGACCCGCAAGCACACACAGAGGGACCCCTCACCGTGCTGGCAAACCACAGCCCACTCTCCAGGAAACATTCAGGGGCCCCAAACCATGCTGACAAGCCACAGATCCGCAAGCACACACAGGGATACCACACAGTGCGGACAAGCTACAGCCACACTCTGCAGGACTGTGAAATGGGCCCAAGCTACTCTCAGTGAGAGAAGGAGCAGAAATAACCTGGCAAAGGATTAGGGGTGGATTGGAATAGGGATGGGTTCCAGAGTAGTGTGCTACTCGCTGAAAGCACTTCGACGCCTCGTCAGGGTTAGTAAGCGGTATATAAATACAAATACAATAAATTACAATTACAAAGGACAACATGGTGCCCTGTGTCTGGTTTCACGGTTTTATGAGGTCCTGGTTGTACAGTGTGGCACCCCTACGGATGAGGAGCGTCGTCCCATTGCACTCAGAGCGTGAAAAACGGAAAAATAAAATGATAATAAACTCGTTATTTTAATTTTATTTTTGGTATCTACAGGCTAGGTTAGGGCGGAGCGGGGCTGGGGTCAGAGGGGGGGAATGGTGGGCACACTCTATGTGCGCATGACGCTTTTGCCGGCCGTATTGAGCTGGCCAAACAGACATGCGCACTTTGCATGTTCCCCTCCACGCTGTAATGCACAGCCTGGGTGGGGAACGTGCACAGGCTCATAGTCCCTGTCTAAGTGCCGAACTACGGCGCTCAAACCATTGGCTTAGGGAAGCCTGTGCGCTTCCTGCTTCCGTTTCGGGAGTCGTCGGAAGGGAAGCAGAGGAAAGACGCGACCAGCCAAAGACGTAAGTGGGGTTTTTCACCCCCCTTTCCACCGTCCCACCACTCGCCACCCCCATTCCCTGCCAGCCGCCACTGCTCATTCCTCAGACTCAGCATCAGCATCTGATTGTCCAGTGGAGGCGATGAGGCTGGAACACTGACCACGAAGGTGCGAACACTAACCTGCAAGTACTCTCATGCAAGACGACACTCTCCAAACATCCAGTGAGCTCTGGACCTAGGACTTGAGATACCAGTGCAGCTAGTCAAGAAGGGACATTTTCCCCCCGATTACCTCCTAAGGGTCATTTTATAAGGTGGTAAAGCTTCGCCATTAGCACGTTAGTCGAACACTGGGTCTGAAAATACAAAAGTTAGAGGCAATGGAGAATTCTATCACCCTTCTTTCTTTTCTCAGATGAGACAAGTGTTTGGTTCTTATAATACCACCGCCAAGACATTTGAATTATGAGACGATGTTGTACAAAATTAGATGTCGCAGATGGTTCCATTACACAGAAAATAAAAAGAATAGTATCTGCCAATTATGCAATTGAAGGCAAGTTATGCGGCACAATCTGTGCCATTATTATCTGACTAATGTGGCATTTTAACAAGCATTCATGAATAAGGGATCCTAGGGCCAGATGTAGGAAAAAAACATTTACCGATTTTAAAATACCGAATTGTACCGATTCGGTATTTCAAAATCGGTAAATGGTATGTAGGTCCCAACATCTGGATTCGTTACAGAATCCTTAACAATTCTTTAATTACCGATTCGGTAAATACCGAATCGGTAATGGCCATTCATTCCTATGGGCTTTGAAGCCCATAGGAATGATTAGGCATTACCGATTCGGTATTTACCGAATCGGTAATTAAAGAATTCACAAGGGTGCAGGGGGTGTCACTTTGACACCCTCTGGCACCCCCAAAACAGGCACAGGTGCCATGTGGCAGGCATACCTGCCCTAAGGGCAGGCCTGCCTGCCACATGACATAGGTGTGCATGCACACATGTGCATGCACACCGGAATCGGTATTTTACCATGAGGTTGGATTTCATGGTAAAATACCGATTCGTTAAGACCTTTGGGACTCAGAAGAGTCCCACCTACATATGGAATTTACAGAATCGGTAAAATTACCAATTCGGTATTTTACCAATTCGGTAATTGTGCCGATTCTGTAAATGTAGATTTACCTACATGTGGCCTTGGATTTAGGCCCCTACATACCGATTGGCCATTTACCTGTCGGTAACGGGCGAAATCGGCCGTTACCGGTCGGTAAATGGCCTGAAACGGCCACCTACATCGGGCCCCTAGCTGCTGCAAATACATCGTTTTTTAGATGGATCGTAATAGACAGCACCATATACGCTTTCTGTTGCGGGACATATTGCGGCTTACCAAGTACATGGAGGGGCTTGCAGCCTGCCCATTCCTCACCATTGGTCAGCTTTTATGTCACTCTCATTTGCCTGCTTCTTATTTGTGCACCAGCTTGTCACTCTTGTGGTTGTCCTTTCCATGGATCATTGCCTCTTTACCGCTACTTTGATTGGCTGGCAGCTCAGCTCCCACTTCTTGCTTTTTTAGCGCTGTTTTTTTCTGCTAAGCACTCCATAAAAAAGCATGTGTTTTCCAACTGTCGTGCTCATGGACTTCCCTCCCCCAGCCCGAGTGCCTCTCCCTTCACGTGCCTCTCCTGTTGCCTCCATCGTGTTCTTTCCTCCCCCATATCCTTCCCGTCCCCCACCCTATCTGCGGCTGCTTTGGCAGTGGCACCCCCAACCTCTTGCTTCACACACATGAGCGCAACACCCATAGGGCTCAAAGGGCTTCAGCCCCCCCCCCCCCCCCCCCCCCCACCACCGTTGTGTGTGTCAGCCCGGGCTGAGACACCTCCCCACACACACAGACAGTTCTTGAGCTGCTGTGACCTGGCTGGTCTGGCATCCGTCTTATCGAAGCCGCACCTGAGTATTTAACAGGTCTTTAAAAGACCATTTACTTGATAAGGAGGCTTTGCTGTTTTTTCAGCCCCTGCAGCTCCACTCTGCCTATTCCTTAAAGTTGCAAATTACTTTTGCTGCCGAAGTGTGAGAATGCATTTCCTGAAAGGTAACCTTTAGGCTTTGTTTTTGTGCCGTTTTCTACAGCTCGAAAGTATTGAGGCACCTTGCATAAGCACCTGTTACATTATACAAGGACACAATGCTGGAAGTATTAGCCCAACCCTTCCGAAATATGGCTCTACATTGCTGGAAGTATTAGAACCCCATCCAACCATCCCTAGAAATGTGGCTTTACATTGCTGGAAGTATTAACCCCCTCCTCCTTCCACTGAATGGAACTTTTACCCCCCAACCCGTCCCCTTCTCGCAACAATTGCCTCTACATTGCTGGAAGTATTACCCTCCCCCCAAAAAATGTGGCTCTACATTCCTGGAAGTATTAGCCCCACCCCCCACACCCCACTGAAAATTGGCTCAAAATTACTGGAAGTATTAGCCCCGCCCCCCACACCCCACTGAAAATTGGCTCAAAATTACTGGAAGTATTAGCCCCGCCCCCCACCCCCCCCTGAAAATTGGCTCAACATTGCTGGAAGTATTAGCTCACCATGAAATGTGGCTCTATGTGTGTCCTTGTTCCCACACCTCCTGCTATAAACTACAAAAAAACATTTTCCGCGTTTTTTTTTTTTTTTTATAGTTACCAATCCGACTCGGATCGGTAACTAAAAAGAAGAAAAAAAACACCCACCTCCAAAATGACGCAGCGCTCACATAAAAGGCGTTTTATTCCAAGTTTGCAAACTTGCTGTGCATTGGGTAAGTATAGCATCCCTGGACACCGGTCTTTGCCGAGTGCAGTGAATACGCCATCCTATTCCAGCGGTCTCGCAATCAGGGACAGTGTGGCACGAGTGCGGCTTAGCAGAAAACAAGGCGTTTGCACAATTCTTAACACAGCGTGCATTGTCTGCTCTGAACATGTCCAGTTAGGATCGAAGACTTGTCTTCGGGTTTCAGTTTACCCCATGCCCACCCAATGGGATAAAGGCTTCAAGGGCCGCATCCAATAAAGTGAGTATTGAGAGGGCTCATCTAAGACTGGTCTCAGCAACAGTTTGAGGGTGACCAGTGCCTTAAGTAGTTGAAGAGCTGAAGCAGCGCTATTTTACCATCTTCATCAATGCTGAATAGTTGATTATTAATCGAACTTTACTGACATGTGCTGCTTTTGGTTGTAAATGTAGAAGCATTTGACATCTCTAAAGTAAACCCCAAAACAAAACCCACTAACGTAGCACAAAATGGTGGAACAATGCAATTAAAACATACCAGCAAACAACACAAGAATACAACATAACAACCGTACAGTACAACACAGGGCCTTTTTGCTGTTCATCCTCCTTGACTTGTCAGCAACAGTTGACACGGGCTCCCGCTCAGTTCTGCTTGCCAGGCTTCCATATCTGGGAATAAGAGGGAGAGCCTTCTCTCCAGATGAGCTATTTGCGCCCTGGGGAATGGTTGCTTTACAACATTAGATGTTAGTTGTGTTTCCAACTGAATTGGTGAGCAGGGAAATCTGTAAAGTGGAGAATCCGGTTGGCTCTCGGATTCTTAGTGATGGGCATTGTTTGCACAGTGATAAATAAGTGTGTGGTATAGGTTTGTGATGCTCCTCATCCTTTAGCCGGTGGCATTTGCATGAATTTCTAATGGGGCATGCATCACTTTACACTATATCTTGCCTCCTTGGTCTCATATAGGGCGCCGAGCTAGTCGACATGAGGACTGTGTGCCCACTTTCTTGAAGGCACATGGAGTGAGGCGTTTGTGTCCAAAGAAAGAGATGGAGGAATGAATAGCAACTTGAGAAAGTAAAAGGCTGGATAATGCATATTGGACAGGATCATAGTCTAGACTGAGACCTTTGGGCTTGAAATGTCTGCACGGAAGCCGTATGGTCCACTGTATGGATCCTGAGTAGCCCATGATGGGAAAGTTCATGAGAAGGGACACAGGGTAGAGTACGGGTGATGTGCAACCCCCTGTATTGTAAACTGTCAAAGAAAATAATGCTGTTTGTATAATTGCACATGCAGAGGGGAGTGATGTTTTGTTCCCCTTTATCTGTATCCCTTTCCCACTGATTCCATTTTGCAATCTTGTCTTGATATAAGATTTAAGAATCTCTGCAGCTTTAAAAATAAATTGTAGATTCTTTATGAGTTTACTGTGAAAAAACGATATATTATTAAATCATTTATTTTTAACGCATGTTATATGTTGTAATTTTTGTTTATAGGTAAATCCATAGATTTAAATTTCATGCAATTCTAATCCAGCCTTTTTAAATAAGAAACATACATTCATTAATTGTCCTGAAGAAGGTGGTCTTTATCATTTCATCCACCGAAACACGTGGATTTTTTAAAAGAGGTGTATCTCTTGCCACACTAGAGTTTAGAAAGCTGTGGAAATATATATGGTTCTAATATACGACGATGTGCAATAGAGGATGCAAGCAAAATTAGTATTTACATTTTTAAATTGATGGATGATCTTGGAGTTTATTTATATGTTATGATTATGATATGTGTCTAAATTGTTTTTTAATGTATTTATAATTTTTCATAAGTTTTTGTATTTCATCAATGATATATTATTGTATATTTATTTATTGTGTAGTACGGTTCTCCACAGCTTACACCTACAGGTTATTTTTTGTGCCAAGGGTAATGTTTACAGTTTGTCAGCATTTCCAAGATACACAGATGTGGAGTTAAGAATAGTAAACCTATAACTACTTTCATATGCTTACTTAACGATATTCTGGTGCTGGATATTTTGGTGAAAATATATATCTCATTTTGATATTTTCAACTTTGTATTTTGGAATCAAATTTTAAAAGCAGCTGATATATCTGGAGGAAACTGTAGGGGAGAAGGAAGAATTTCAGAGGACTTTGATCCAGGATGACTGATTCCCTGGTATTCATTTCTCAGGGTATTTTTTCTTAGGGCTTAACCCAGAGTCCCCGTTAATTCTGCACCCCCTCAGTTAAACACGCCTGTATCGCTAACACCATTAGTGCAGAATTAACACCCCTTGCACAGGGGGCACTGGCAACGGGGTCTCGAATGTTTACCATAAAACAAGCAAATCTGATTGCTAGAAGGGTGTCAGGAGGTGTGTCTTCTGTAGCCCCTCGAAAGAGGGGTGACTTTAGAAACCTCCTGAGTTGTGTTTGGCGTGCTGAGGCAAATTCTGCAAGGTCCAGAGGTCTTGCATATGGAATCTTCTACCATCACTTGCACATCATCAGGTGCACTAGGAGACAGCTTTGGGATTTCAACCTTCAAAGTACACCGGACAGTAAGGAAACAACAGATTTGCGAGGTACGCAGGTGGTATCCAGAAGGGCCGGCTGCACAAGTAGTAAGACCTCGAACTCTATCCGGCAAAGAATGGTCCTCTAGTGGGGAACGCATCCCTAATCTGCACACCGGGCAGAATGCAGCAAGACGTTTGCTAAACTGCTCGATGCCAATGCGTATAATGATCCGCTCGAATATACGAACGAGATCACATCACCATTATCAAATTTGTCTGTCATGAACTCTCCATCAACCCTGACTCAGAAATACATGATCAGCCAGGCTCTGCAGCCAAGGCCCCAGGTAACTGATTGACAGGTCACTAGGTAAGTGATGGACAGGTCACAGGTGGAATGGCATGTAGTGGACAAACGAGCGAACAGGAAACTCAGGTCCATCCCCCCAGATGAGCACAGTGACACCACAATGGTCCAGGGAGATTGGCCCCAATAAAGCACACATGGTCGGAGAGGTGCTCCCATTCCCAAAACGTCATAAAGTCAGATACTACATCAACGTCATGAAGTCAGATGTCTCATGAAGTTAAGAACATATACCCAATAAGGACACAGCATACACAGTACATGCAGTGATCACGCGCTCCCCATGCTTGACATCTGGACATGTTACCCACTGGCCCACATTGTGTCCACGCATGGTCGAGGCCCCCCTGCATTATTTACAAACCAACAGAAAAGGCCAGCATTCTTTTACCAAACAAGCATCACCCGAAGTTTTTTCATGATATCCAAAACCTCTATAAAAAATCACTCAGATTAATTTTTACTTTAGCACAATCCTCAGAGCCTCTTGCTTCTGTAACCGTGCTCCCAGCCGGAAGGTTTAATTAAACCAACTGTTCCTGTTGCCACGCGCCTCTTGTCTTTTGATTTTTCAATTTAAATTCATATTTGAGTAACACAGGCATCAAGAGCATCTGCCTGACTGCACCAGCTGAATATTCACATTTCCAGATAATGACTAAACATTTCTCATTGCTGCCTGTAGCACTGCTATCGGTTCTCCTTGTTATGTCTTTAATCATTTCTTATTGACCAGCCATTTCGGTTGCTTACCGTTGACCAGGGGTGTGCAAAGTGTTTTTTTGCTTTTGAACTTTTATTAATTTTTTGATTTTCATGCTCTGCAAAGCTGGCAATATTCCCCGATTAACTATATTCACTCGTGCAAGGCTTTTCGCTGCAGTGTGAGATTTGCACCTCATTGTGAGATAATCATCACTCTAATCGAATCTATCAAAGGTGAAAAAAGGCAGAATTATTCTCTGCTGAGTGGAAAACGTAAGCTTGATTTTTGTCACAATTTGTGACTTACATTTGTTCGAAAAGAAACCATCTTCACTCAAAAGTGGCAAAGCGTAAATCGTTGCAAACCTCACAAAGTTGCAAAATCTTTCATACAACTTCACAAAGGCGGAAAAAATGAAAACATGTCTTCCATGGGCCTGGAGGTGTGCCTGTGGCTTGTCACATGTACCTTTGACTTACCTTGTTTAATCCCTGTACACACCTTGTATCCTTATCTTTACATTTAATTTTCACACTGGGCTTGCCATGTGTACACTTGACTCACTGTGTCTTCTAATGCATAAAATTGACTCATGAGGTATACATCGGCTTCTCATATGTACAGTTGGCTTGTAAAGAGTTAATTTTGTGCAGCATCTAGTTGCGCTTGCTATGTTTTAATTAGAACATGCTTAGGGTCAGTTGTTTATCCATAGTACTTACTAATAGGAGTTATTTGTGAAGTTAATCGGATACAGTTTTCAGCCTCTTTTTTGATTCCTATTAGTTCGATGTTGCAGAAGCTTTTGGGAGAAGAGATCATACTCATTAATAACTTTTCAGAGTCTTCTTGTTGGTCACATATCTAATTAAGGTATATTACACCTGACATATTATCAACCGTGTTTACCTGATGAATTAGGAGTAAAAGAGTTGATTCCCGCCAGCAGGAGCCCTTTGTGCGTAATGACGCTGATTGATATTAACAGTTGGTTCCTTCCAAGGTATTTCTGGATATCTATTTTATGGGGAGTATATAAACAGAGATGTACACGTTTCCCTTATTCCTATAGTGTTTTTAATTAAAGGCGATTCTTCTTGGGATATCAAAACATACTGTCATATCTCATAAATTGAATTTGATCTAGTCTTACCTATTGGTTTTTTGAAGCAGTTGCTAGTAATAGTTTTTGATATGTTGTACAATCTCTTGCGCCCAGGTTACGATCAGTGATATGATCAGATAACGAAGGACTGCTTTGGATAGCCTCCTATTAGTTTAAATAAAAAGATTTGGGAGTTAGGTCTACATTTTCTATTTCTTTATTGTAAATCTAGGTTAGGGAAAAAATTATACATTATCTGTCAACGGTCTTACCCAAAATAGTGGAGTCTTCTGTTCCAAAGTATAGACGGTATTTTAAATGATTTCGGATATCGAGCACAAGAGAATAGTATTAAAAGATCTCCCTGCCTGTGGATGATAAAAAAGGGGGGAGTATATCAGGTTTTCATTTACCGAAGGATCTAATTTCAATTTCTCATAGATAGCGACTTGTTTGGTTTCAAGTTTTACCTGAGGATGATCGGCAGGGCTCTCTATGTCCGGCGGCGGGTTGTTCTGACTGGCGATACGAGCGCGGGAAAAGGTAATTGGTTGCACGTTCGTGAGTCACGTTTATATACTAATGTTAATTGATGTAAATTGTCTGCATTTGTTCAAGCAGGTGAAACCGACGTGAGAATTGGTTGCACGTTCGTGAGTCACGTATACATACTGATGCTGATAGGTGTAGATTGTCCATACCTATTAAGGTTTCTGTTTGGATAATCAGATGTAAGGAGTAGAAAAGGGACTTCAAGGTAAACAAACAATGATGAAATTACTACATAAATGAGTAAGCGGGAGGGGCTTCATATGGTTTCTGTAGTCCCGTTTGCGAGGGAAGAAAGACTCTAATTCTGTAGTTTATAGTAATTTCTTCTATTGCTTTGGACCATCTTTGTGGGCAAATGTAAAAGAAAAGAAAAGAGACTATGTTTTCTTTATAGTTGTTTATTTATTAAAGGGCGAAAGGATGCTATTTTACATATACATGGCCTTAGTTATTAGATCTGTAACCGCCCTTTATTTATTAATTTGAATTTGAATTTAAAAACATTTATATAGCGCACTTCTACCATGCGGTTTCCTAGCGCTTGACGGGAATTGATTATTATTTCCAGTTATAGTTATTTTAGCTATTTTAGATAGGCAGGTTGACTCATATTTTTAACATTTGTCTATACATGTGGACGTTTTCAACAGATTGCATGTTCCCAAGGAATTTCATTATTTAAGCCTTGACAAAAGGTATTGAAAACAAAAATCCAAAAAACGTATCTTTTCTTTCGGATAGCTGTACCTCCTTTGGAATCTGGGGTGTGAATTTTTTCTAAAATTCTCCATTTGAAGTCCTCAGCACAGTGCCCTTTTTCTATGAAATGTTTTACCATTGGTGAGGCAATCTTTTTAGTTCTTATAGCTGAGCGGTGTTCGCTCAAGCGTGTTTGAATCATGCGTGAGGTTTCTCCCACATATCCTAAGAGACAAGGACATTGTATGAAGTAAATCACATTTGTTGACTTACAATTCCACATCTCTTTTGCTTTTGTTTTATGACCATTATGTTCAAATTCCTCGCCTCGTAGAATGTTTCCACATGAGGAACACGAGGAACATGGAAAGGTCCCTTTGACTGGTTTATTTGTCAGAATAGATCTTTGAGTCAAGTTTTCTTCATTTGTACTAGTCTTAAATTGGGAATGAACAATGAATTCTTAAATGTTTTTATTTCTTTTGTGTGCAAAAAGGGGCTTCAATAATTTTTGTTCACTAGAGCAATTGCTATTTAGTATATGCCAGTTCGAGTTTATAACTTGTTTCACCTTTTCATTCATAGTCGAATGTTTTGGTATGCAGACTATTTGGTCATTAGATTTGGCTGTTTTTGTTCTTAGAAGGCAATCTCGGTCATAATACCGTGCTCGTTTGTAAGAATCTCTTACTAGGCGATGGGGATAGCCTCTTTCGATGAACTTCGATCTCATTATTGAAGCTTGCCTGTCAAAATCACTTAGGTTTGTACAGTTGCGCCTGACACGCAAGAACTGGGAGAAGGGAATACTGTTCTTTTGTGTTCTTGGGTGGAAGCTATGGTAGTGTAGTAATGTATTCCTCGCCGTGGGTTTTATGTGTAGGTCTACTTTCAGAATTCCTTCATTGTTTATTATCTCGATGTCCAAAAATTCTACTTTTTCATTACTGATGTGGGAAGTAAAGTGTAAGTTAGGATTTGCTGCATTTATCCATAGGAGGAATTCCTCCAAAGTCTCTCTCCCATCGGTCCAAACAAAAAAGATGTCATCAATGTATCTGGACCAATGGGAGATAGACTCGTAGAAGGGGGCGACCTCATTCTGGATAAATTCTTTTTCAAAAGCCGCCATAAAAATGTTGGCTATAGATGGGGCTACTGAAGCACCCATACTTACGCCTTTGATCTGGCGGTAAATATGGGTCCCAAACTCAAATATATTTTCCGTTAGTACAATTTCCAGGCAGGCAAGTAAGAAGTTTTTAGGGCATGGAATATTGTGCAGATCAATGAACCAACTAGTGGTTCTCATTGCATCAGTCAGCGGGATGTTGCTATATAAGGACTCTACGTCCATTGTTACTAGTAACTCATTATTTGGATTGAAGGCAATTCCTTTGATTTTCTGTATCATATTGCCTGTATCACGTATGTAGGAGTCAATTTTAGGGATAAAAGGACGCAGATAGTTGTCTACATATTTAGAAAGTGGTTCAGTTACTGTACCTATGGTGGATACTATAGGGCGGTAAGGGGGGTTGCTGGCATGTTTATGTATCTTAGGGAGACCATAAATACATGCTGTTTTCCCCTGGTTGTGGTTTAGAAAGTCGAATTCTTTGGTATTGATGAGTCCATTTTCTAAGGCAGTTTTGGTTAAGGATAAGATTTTTTTGGATAGGTTTATCGTGGAGTAAGATCTTACAGGGACATAGAATGTCGTATCATCTAGCATCTTCAGCATATTAATTTCATATTGAGATGTGTCAATAATGACTATGCCACCTCCTTTGTCGCACTACAGAAACCATATGAACTACACCATATGAAGCCCCTCCCGCTTACTCATTTATGTAGTAATTTCATCATTGTTTGTTTACCTTGAAGTCCCTTTTCTACTCCTTATATCTGATTATCCAAACAGAAACCTTAATAGGTATGGACAATCTACACCTATCAGCATCAGTATGTATACGTGACTCACGAACGTGCAACCAATTCTCACGTCGGTTTCACCTGCCTGAACAAATGCAGACAATTTACATCAATTAACATTAGTATATAAACGTGACTCACGAACGTGCAACCAATTACCTTTTCCTGCGCTCGTATCGCCAGTCAGAACAACCCGCCGCCGGACATAGAGAGCCCTGCCGATCATCCTCAGGTAAAACTTGAAACCAAACAAGTCGCTATCTATGAGAAATTGAAATTAGATCCTTCGGTAAATGAAAACCTGATATACTCCCCCCTTTTTTATCATCCACAGGCAGGGAGATCTTTTAATACTATTCTCTTGTGCTCGATATCCGAAATCATTTAAAATACCGTCTATACTTTGGAACAGAAGACTCCACTATTTTGGGTAAGACCGTTGACAGATAATGTATAATTTTTTCCCTAACCTAGATTTACAATAAAGAAATAGAAAATGTAGACCTAACTCCCGAATCTTTTTATTTAAACTAATAGGAGGCTATCCAAAGCAGTCCTTCGTTATCTGATCATATCACTGATCGTAACCTGGGCGCAAGAGATTGTACAACATATCAAAAACTATTACTAGCAACTGCTTCAAAAAACCAATAGGTAAGACTAGATCAAATTCAATTTATGAGATATGACAGTATGTTTTGATATCCCAAGAAGAATCGCCTTTAATTAAAAACACTATAGGTATAAGGGAAACATGTACATCTCTGTTTATATACTCCCCATAAAATAGATATCCAGAAATACCTTGGAAGGAACCAACTGTTAATATCAATCAGCGTCATTACGCACAAAGGGCTCCGGCTGGCGGGAATCAACTCTTTTACTCCTAATTCATCAGGTAAACACGGTTGATAATATGTCAGGTGTAATATACCTTAATTAGATATGTGACCAACAAGAAGACTCTGAAAAGTTATTAATGAGTATGATCTCTTCTCCCAAAAGCTTCTGCAACATCGAACTAATAGGAATCAAAAAAAGGGCTGAAAACTGTATCCGATTAACTTCACAAATAACTCCTATTAGTAAGTACTATGGATAAACACCTGACCCTGAGCATGTTCTAATTAAAACATAGCAAGCGCAACTAGATGCTGCACAAAATTAACTCTTTACATAGTGTTTTTTCTTAAATTTGGAGAAACAGTGAACCCTGAGATATTGCTATTCTTGTTGTAGTCAGGTCTTCTTAGTCCACGTTAAATCTTCATCTCCATGGACCTAGGTAGAATACCGCAAGGAAATGACATTGAAAATGATGAAAAATAAGAAATAAAAATGCTAACTGGACGCAAAAGTTTGAATGTATAGTGGTAGGATTTTAATCTGTATATAACCAGTACTTTCAAAATGTATAATTATGTATTCTGTATATACTTTCATTTTATAGAATTTGCGTGGCTGCTCCAGGAAGAAGGTGCTGGCTGCCGAAACGCGCATAGAGACTCATTGTGCCACCTATCTACTAGAGATAATTTTTTAACTTGTGTTTACATTTAACTTGTGTATAATGTTTTTTACAAAAATGTGTTCTATGAACTTTTAACCGGATGATTGTGTTATGTGACTAAATTGTTAAACTTTTTTAATTGTATAATAAAATACCATGTTTTGTAGCCAGTTGTAGCCAATTGTTCATTTCTACTGTTATTGTGTTTTAAATATTAGTTGCCTAGGTTGTTGTTTTTCAAATATATTACTATCCCTGACCTAGGAACTACAAAATCCATGTACTCAGGGGGTCCTCGTTAAATATACATAATTGATTGCATATTATTCTGAGTCGCTCTAGGATTCAAGTGTAAGGCTTTTTTTTGTTTTTGATTTGCCCGTTTACATCCATGGTCGAACCATCCCCTATTCTGCCTCTTGGTAGCCTTATTGACCCATATCAGTTTAGAAGCTGGAGCCGTTGTAATTTTGCCATACGCAGCCCCTACCATATCGGGAGAGGATTCGATATCAGTGCAGACGATAAAGCTTTCCCCATTGGCTTTAACCACTTTTTCCAAAATAAATATTTGATCTATCCCTATCGACTTGATACTTATGCCATTGTCCCTGCTACTGCATTGTTAGGTGGCAGCGACATATCTTTGGTTCCCCTTTCTTTAATACTTAAAGTCAGTGTAAGAGAGGCATGGTCACTAAAATGTGTACATTCAATGAGAAGTGACCTAAAGAGCTCCATATCATTCGATGACATTATGATATGATCGATACACGTCAAACTTCCTCCGCCCTGAAATGTAGGTTTTGAGGTGTATCCCTCCTCATCATTTGATTCTAATATTTCTACATTGTATTTACACAGGAGCTTGTTTATCCGTTCCCATAGCTATCATGAGGGGAATGAGGTGGGTGCCAGTAAAACCGCACACACTCATTCCTGAATAAAAGCACTTACGAGAGTTAAAGTCCCCCTCCCAAATATAGATACATTCTGGGTCATGACCCTTTACAAAATTAGTGAGTTCTCTTGTAAGCTCCTCCACAACTTATAGTGGGTGGTATTAAAAATGTTGTTATAGAAGTTTATTAATATGAAGTGTTGATTGTAACTCACTTCAAGGAGGTCCAATTGAAAGTAGGGAGAGTCAGCGTAAACCTTTTTTTAATAGGATCGGTGCTGTTGTGGAAACCAAAATTGTTAGGCCTCCTTTGGTCCATCCATGTGGTGATGGTATAGCTGGTGTAGAGATTGCAACAACGCCATCAATGTATGGGGGTTGTGTATGGCATGTTTCCTGGAGGCACAGTAATTGTATTGATTTTACACTACTTATCCACCTTAAATTCTCTATGTACCATCTGGACTTGGCATGTGTGCTCTAGATATCGCCTGGAGGCCCATAGGAATGAATGTCAATTACCGAATCAGTAAATACCGATTCGGTAAAACTGTGAAAAAGTCAAATGTGGCAGGGTGTCACTTTGACACTCTGTTGCACCCCTGATTAGTGTTGGTGTGCACATGTGTCATACATACATGCCCTAAGGGCATGTATGTCTGTCACATGGCACAGGTGTAAATACACATTTATCCATTTACATAGGAATTCCTTATTTACCACCAACTAATAGTTGTTCTTAAAGCCCTGTAGCACTGTTTACAGTGCTTTCTACATTTCATTTACTGATTGGGTAAATACCGAATCAACATTTACCGATTCGGAATTTACCGAATTGTTAAATAAGCCTCCTACATAGGGAAAGGCTTTTACCGGTCGGTAACGGCTGATTTCGGCCATTACCGACTGGTAAAAGCCTACCTACATCTGGTCCAAGGTTGTTTCTGATGGCAGAGCTGGACCCTTCTCCACCATCAGAAAAGTCCCACAATCTAAAGGAAGCTGTGGCAGAAAGGAGGGTGGAACGAAGGTCTGCCTTTTTAGGCAGAACCTCCTTCATCTGCACCCTCCAAACCAGGCCAGATAATGACCACAAATGATGCAAACTCCACCGTTTGAAAGCTTTGTATTTCAGATCTGCAGCCATCAGTCAATGGCGTTTTTGCTGTCATTTCCTTTGGGTCACAAAGAAATATACTGCAATGAGAAATTCTAATTTGCATGGGAAAACCTTGACTTTTAGCACAGGTAAAAGTTATGTTATTCTAAATATATTGAACTTAAAACCCAGAATGGCCAAATTAGAACAATTTTGTAAAGCAAATCAAGCCTTACAAGAAAGGGATCTGACCCCGAGCATCCCATCCTTTAACCCCCATACATCTTTTTGGAAGAGGACAGTCTAGGTTCTCAATACAGAGCCAAGCAGTCTCATGAAACGATTACAGCCTGCTAATCCAAGCAAGACTCCTACAAATGGCTCCTTCCTGATCTCTCTAATCAGAGCCAAGAGTCTCCAAAATTGACCACTACTTCTCATTGAACATCTCAAACCAGAGCCAAGCAGTCTCATGAAATGACCCCTTCCTAACCTCTAACCTCTCAAACCAGAGCCAAGCAGTCTCATGAAATGACCCCTTCCTAACCTCTAATCTCTCTAACCAGAGCCAAGCAGTCTCATGAAATGACCCTTCCTAACCTCTAATCTCTCTAACCAGACCCAAGCAGTCTCATGAAATGACCCCTTCCTAACCTCTAATCTCTCTAACCAGAGCCAAGCAGTCTCATGAAATGACCACTTCCTAACCTCTAATCTCTCTAGCCAGAGCCAAGCAGTCTCATGAAATGACCCCTTCCTAACCTCTAATCTCTCTAACCAGAGCCAAGCATTCTCATAAAATGACCCCTTCCTAACCTCTAATCTCTCTAATCAGAGCCAAGCAGTCTCATGAAATGACCCCTTCCTAACCTCTGATCTCTCTAACCAGAGCCAAGCAGTCTCATGAAATGACCCCTTCCTAACCTCTAATCTCTCAAACCAGAGCCAAGCAGTCTCATGAAATGACCCCTTCCTAACCTCTAACCTCTCAAACCAGAGCCAAGCAGTCTCATGAAATGACCCCTTCCTAACCTCTAGTATCTCTAACCAGAGCCAAGCAGTCTCATGAAATGACCCCTTCCTAACCTCTAATCTCTCTAACCAGAGCCAAGCAGTCTCATGAAATGACCCCTTCCTAACCTCTAATCTCTCTAACCAGAGCCAAGCAGTCTCATGAAATGACCTCTTCCTAACCTCTAATCTCTCTAACCAGAGCCAGTCTCATGAAATGGCCCCTTCCTAACCTCTAATCTCTCTAACCAGAGCCAAGCAGTCTCATGAAATGACCCCTTCCTAACCTCTAATCTCTCTAACCAGAGCCAAGCAGTCTCATGAAATGACTTCTTCCTAACCTCTAATCTCTCTAACCAGAGCCAAGCAGTCTCATGAAATGACCCCTTCCTAACCTCTAATCTCTCTAACCAGAGCCAAGCAGTCTCATGAAATGACCCCTTCCTAACCTCTAACCTCTCTAACCAGAGCCAAGCAGTCTCATGAAATGACCCCTTCCTAACCTCTAATCTCTCTAACCAGACCCAAGCAGTCTCATGAAATGACCCCTTCCTAACCTCTAATCTCTCTAACCAGAGCCAAGCAGTCTCATGAAATGACCACTTCCTAACCTCTAATCTCTCTAGCCAGAGCCAAGCAGTCTCATGAAATGACCCCTTCCTAACCTCTAATCTCTCTAACCAGAGCCAAGCAGTCTCATAAAATGACCCCTTCCTAACCTCTAATCTCTCTAATCAGAGCCAAGCAGTCTCATGAAATGACCCCTTCCTAACCTCTGATCTCTCTAACCAGAGCCAAGCAGTCTCATGAAATGACCCCTTCCTAACCTCTAATCTCTCAAACCAGAGCCAAGCAGTCTCATGAAATGACCCCTTCCTAACCTCTAACCTCTCAAACCAGAGCCAAGCAGTCTAATGAAATGACCCCTTCCTAACCTCTAGTATCTCTAACCAGAGCCAAGCAGTCTCATGAAATGACCCCTTCCTAACCTCTAATCTCTCTAACAAGAACCAAGCAGTCTCATGAAATGACCCCTTCCTAACCTCTAATCTCTCTAACCAGAGCCAGTCTCATGAAATGGCCCCTTCCTAACCTCTAATCTCTCTAACCAGAGCCAAGCAGTCTCATGAAATGACCCCTTCCTAACCTCTAATCTCTCTAACCAGAGCCAAGCAGTCTCATGAAATGACCTCTTCCTAACCTCTAATCTCTCCAACCAGAGCCAAGCAGTCTAATGAAATGACCCCTTCCTAACCTCTAGTATCTCTAACCAGAGCCAAGCAGTCTCATGAAATGACCCCTTCCTAACCTCTAATCTCTCTAACAAGAACCAAGCAGTCTCATGAAATGACCCCTTCCTAACCTCTAATCTCTCTAACCAGAGCCAGTCTCATGAAATGGCCCCTTCCTAACCTCTAATCTCTCTAACCAGAGCCAAGCAGTCTCATGAAATGACCTCTTCCTAACCTCTAATCTCTCTAACCAGAGCCAAGCAGTCTCATGAAATGACCTCTTCCTAACCTCTAATCTCTCCAACCAGAGCCAAGCAGTCTCATGAAATGACCCCTTCCTAACCTCTAATCTCTCTAACCAGAGCCAAGCAGTCTCATGAAATGACCCCTTCCTAACCTCTAATCTCTCTAACCAGAGCCAAGCAGTCTCATGAAATGACCCCTTCCTAACCTCTAACCTCTCAAACCAGAGCCAAGCAGTTTCATGAAATGACCCCTTCCTAACCTCTAACCTCTCTAACCAGAGCCAAGCAGTCTCATGAAATGACCCCTTCCTAACCTCTAACCTCTCTAACCAGAGCCAAGCAGTCTCATGAAATTACCCCTTCCTAACCTCTAATCTCTCTAACCAGAGCCAAGCAGTCTCATGAAATGACCGCTTCTTAGCCTTCTAGCTTCTTTAGTA
Organism: Lissotriton vulgaris; assembly: GCF_964263255.1. Taxonomy (NCBI): domain Eukaryota; kingdom Metazoa; phylum Chordata; class Amphibia; order Caudata; family Salamandridae; genus Lissotriton; species Lissotriton vulgaris. The sequence continues at coordinate 38,146,654 of NC_141697.1, forward strand.
ACAGCCACGCCTCTCTAATGACAGCCGGGCAATCCATAAAAAGGTTTCCCTGCTAACACCCACCCACTCAGACTCCAGTGACGCAAATCCAAAATGCTTGTTGAGCACGCCCAACGCCTGATGACTTCCATTGATTAGGGCAGAAGGTCCTAGCAAACGGGGACCGTGAATGGAGCAGCTAAAAAACACTGATGGAGTTGTAGACTAGGCGGGCCAGAGGTGCAACTAGAGCCAAATTTCGGGGGGGGCTAAGAAAAAATTCGGGGGGGGGCTGAACCTTTAATCAGTAGGCAGAGTGGAGCTGCAGGGGCACTTAGATGGGGTGAAACAACTGCAAGGCCTAATTAACATTCAAATGGTCTTTTAAAGACCTGTGAAACATTCGGGTGCGGCTCTGTGTGTGCCCGGGATCTGTCTCATCCCGGGCTGCCACACACGACGGGGGAGCTGGAGCCCGGTGAGTCCAATGGGTGTTGCGCGCCTGAGGCCGGCCTAACCCCGGGACATCAGGGTCTAAACTAGGTTACCTGTGATCTTAATTGGTCAAACAACTCATAAAACTAACAGGAAGGAAAGCTTGGTGTGACACCTTCAGGAGAGGGAGCCATCAAGGGCATGTCGACCTTCGATCTATCACCACAAAACCCAAGAACAACGTGCTACACGTCTCCCCCTTGGTTCAAAGTCTGTCTTACTTTCAAGTTGTCTGCAAGCGCTGGGACGCCCCGTCACTGGGGTAGCCATGCGCTTTATAAGCATTTTTAACATTAACATTAACATGGGCCCTCTGTGTATGCCTGACAATGAAGCAGGGACAGGATAGGATAATAAACAGACGCCAGACGTATTCAGTAAGCTGTAGGTCCAGCCATGTATTCTGGCAATACCAGTCTTCTTTCCCCACCCCAGAGTCCACCACTGTTGGTGTATATGTATGAATGTGTATGTTTATAGTGAATCTTTCCAAAAGGTAACAGAGCGCTGTACATGGTCAAAGGTAAGTATACACTCAATGAGTAAGACGAGAAAGAGCTGGTCTGAGTATTTTTAATGCATTGTGATGTAATGTTCTTTAAAGAAGTGAGTCTTCAACTCTTTAGCTAAATTGGAGCAGTGTCGGGGCGGTCCTGATTGGTACAGGGATGTTGTTCCAGATCTTGGGTGCGTAGGTTGAAAAGGTTCTCTGTCTTGTGTGCCCTGATGGCGCAGGGTTACCTAGAACTGCCAGAGATGCTTGGCTGCAAATTAAACTGGGGTACTGTGATGTTCTAGAGGCAGTAGTGAAGGAACCTGCCTCTCAATGAGGCGAGATGCTGCAGAGATGTCCAGATGACCTGAAGAGCTTCAATCTCTCCATCACTTCCTGTCGCTGCTTCTCAAAGGGGAATTGTATCGCTGAGAAAGGACATGGGTAGAGTGCCTGAAGGAATCCACCACTGCTGTCCCTTGGCGGGTGACCATGACAGCACAGTGTGAAGTTGCCCGTCCTGTTTAGTTATGTCTGTGATGGCGGTCCTCTGTGGGAGTAGATGAGGATTTTCCCATTTTTGAAATGCGCAGACTCCATGCCATCAATTCTACTACCAAACCATGGCATGCTATTCCTTACCACCACTGACCCGAGCGTGGCATGGGCTTGGACCTTGTCGAGTCACCTAAGTGACCAAAATAGTGACAACATCAGAGTGCCCAAAGCACTGAACCCATTTAAAGGCATGTGTCAGCCACCCAGTGTTGTCATCCTGTTAACGGGGTGTTCCACCCTCCAGCTGGGGTGGTGGGACCCGCAGGCAGGACTGTTGGCTTGGCTGCAATGGTCCCCTTCAGAGGTCAACTGGGTCAGTTTCCAAAACCCCTAGTTGTTGTGGCTGATCAGAGGTGCAACTAGAACCAAATATCGGGGGGCTACTTAAAATTTTGGGGGGGCTGATTCTTCCAGCAATATGCAGAGTGGAGATGCAGGGGCTCTAAGAAGGTGTGAAAACACAACAAAGCCTTTAGCAAGTAAATGGCCTTTTAAAGAACTGTGAAGTACTCAGGTGCGGCTGTGTATGTGCCCGGGAAGCTGTCTCAGCCGGGCTGACACACACGACGGGGGGGGGGGGCTGAAGCCCTTTGAGCCCAATGGGCGTTGAGCGCCTGTGGCTGATAATTTTGTTCTGAAACACTAGTGAATGAAGCGCCTTATTTTCATGAATTTAATATGTGTTGTTTTACACAAAGTTGCTTTGTTATTATTTTGTGTGTGTGGGTCTTCCCTTGAAATCTGTTGGTCATCCACCGGAACGGTACCTCAAGCCGTAACAGTGAATGTTAACATGATGCATATTAATTAATTGTTTAAAGTATTTTACTAAAGTTATTTAAAAAAATTGTATATATTTGTATTTGCTTTTATGTTGTACCACTGGTATGCGAATAAAGATGACGATGAGGATGAAATTGCTTTATTGGTGTTTTGTGCAGCTCCCATTGTCTCAAGCCTGAAGAAAATTTCACTGCTCCGTATAATCTGAAATAGTCCGTCTTTCTCTTTCAGGGAGAGCCAGGTAAACAGTTTTTTAAACAAAGGGGTTAAAAAATGTTCCTTAGAAAAAGTAAAACACATACGCACAGCGACCACGCAATGATGAGAGAAACACGGGGGCTTGATATCCTGGTCTCCTGCCCTCGTCCTCTGTCTGACTCCTTCGTTTGCATCTTTCAGCTCTGCTGGGTCACGTTGTCACCAGTCATAAGTGTCTTCCAGCCGCAAAGAGTGAGCATTGCTTCCGCTGCATGACTTTTGAAGAGCGTCACTGCAGGTATCACATGGGGAGTACGTCTGCAATCAATGGCTCACTCAGTACTATTTGTAGCTCAGAGGTCCTCAAAACCTTCTTCAGGGTCCTCATAAACCATTCCACCTCACCATTCGCTTGAGGCCATCCTTGCATTGCCATCCTGTGATCGGCATTTAGCGGGGTCAGATACTGGGAGAGCTCATGCCTGTGAAAGGGAGCGCCATTGTCAGTGCAATGTTCACCAGGGAGACCATGGTTGGGCATCATTTCTTCCAGCTTTGGGAGATCCTCTTCAGGGGATGTGGGCTGAGGGATCTCCCCTTCTGCAATCTTACATATCAGTAACCACCAACAGAGGTTGACCATCTGGTAAACTTACAAAATGGCCACTCACCTGGGGGCAGGGAACGTTAACACTGTCCTAAGAGATGACGGGGGCAGGAAAGATCTGGTTGCCCTGGCAGGGCAGGCGGTTCTTCTACTAATGGATGCAGATTTGAGAATCAGACCTTCTGTATGAGCCTCATCATTGATTTAACAATCTCCTGATGGTCCATGTGGGCAATCTGCATGACTCCAGCAACTAGGATACGAAGGGTCACAATGTGATTTAGTCTCAGTACAAAACCTTCCTATGGGACTGACAGTTCCTCTCAGACACCGTATAGCGCTTGAAGACTCATTTTTGCCTCTGATGCTCTAATTCAAGAATTCCACCAGAAACTGCCCACCATTCCTCTACATGCCTCCTTAACTATTCTTAGACCTCCATCATTATCACACACAATATTTAATGCATTATTGGGGATGAGTTCTGGCCTGGATTCAGAGCTGATGAAACAAAGATGCTCTCAGGTTTCTTTTGCTTGGTCCACTTCTTTCTTGGTGTCCTGTTTAGGGCGGTGTGATGGGCAGTCTGCGGGATTTCATGGTTGGGCACAGTGCACATTCTCAACACAATTATCCGATAACTGTACGGTACGGTCTCAATGCAGACCCTGGTGAAATAGGTATCTGCGATGAGTGGTTTGTGCAGATTCCAAACAGATAGACATGGAAATGTCAACAACCTCACAGGAATAATATGCCCTTGTGAATTACCATAGCAGCCAGGTTAACACCACAACCTGGGCTTCTATAGGAATGCACAATAGCATATTATCAAGACCATTATCGCCGCTTTAGCAGCAGTTTCCTGCCGATAAAAGTGGCGATAATGTATCGCCCTTTCTTGATAATATGGCCCTGAATGTCTTTCCTGAGAAATTCACATTTTGTTCAGATTTAAACCCCTGTCTCGGATTCTTTCCAGCAAGACTTGAAGTAGAGTTTGGTTTTGTTTAATCCGGCGAGTGTTTCTCAGACGCAGTTTTGGGATACTTCGGATGTGCTGGAAATTTCCAATCCTAGGCGCTTATATCGCTGACATGGGTAGGACGAGTGGTTGGGTGTCTTGGTGATGTTTTGAGGCACATTTGGTGATACCCACAACCTTTAGGTCAATCTTCGAGAACCACTTGGCGCCGCTAAGCTCTGTCATTAGATCATATTCAGGTGCAGAATTTATGAGGTAGTGTTCATCGAAAGATGAATCTGACCACTTTATAAACAAGTCTGACCAATATGGACACCAGAGAAGAAGAAGGAAGAGGCGATGGTCCGGCCAGGGTGGTGGGTCCGGCCAGGGTACTGTTCCTATAGATTTGCCGATCCCACCCTGCTGCTTGGGGGGGGGGGGGCTCTGCCCCAGTCTCAGAGGGCTACCCATCACACACTGAATGTTTTGAAGTGCCTGCGCGGCTGTAGCTAAAATAATCCCGCACTTCTGAGAAGCTTCCAGGCCTTGTTACCAGATGCTAATACGCGGCGCGAGGCTAGCAGAGAGGACACCTCGGGAAATTGCTTACAAGATGAAACGCTGTTAATGTGATATAATGGATTTCTTAGAAAAAAAGTAATGTACCATCTCCGCATCTTTTATGGAGGGGAAAAAAACACTTTTCTCATCGCCATTCACGGCGGAGAGAAGTTGAGCGCCACTGCCGGCAATTACTGCTACTCTGGGCGCTCGCGCTGTGAGGCACCGGCGAGGGGGGCTCAGTTGACAAAATAATTGCCTTGGCGCAATATTTAAGCTCGACACCGTTTGGAGTTTTTTTCCTTCTCGAATGGGCATGTGCATTATGCGCTGTGTACTGACAGGAACAAAAAAATATTCCAAGCCCCCTCAAATGGACCTTTCGATTGCTCATCTGGTGTAGGGGCGGGGATTTGAGAAAGTGCTAATGCTGGTGGGAAACATCTGGAGTCAGAGATTATAACAGTGGCGACGAGAGTGGGAGTGGGCCTAGAAGAAAGACTGCTGACCTGCGCCGTTAGTGCGTTTTCTATGTCTCTACATAGCATTAGCTGCCTATAGCTATTTTCATATTTCTGTACCCCATTTTAAAGTGTTGTTTTTTTAATAGTTCCTGCTTATTTGTGAAGTGTCTCTGGGAGTTAAGTGCTTGCTGCTGACATCTGTAACTCATTAGCCAATGCTAATCCAGCCTGCTGTAGGTCTGAGGTCTGCACATTGAGGACCATATTATCAAGAAAGGGCGATACATTATCGCCACTTTTTTCAGCAGAAAACTGCAGATAAAGCGGCGATAATGGGCTTGATAATATGACATTGTGAATTCCCATAGAAGCCCAGGTTCTGGTGTTAACCTGGGTTTCTATGGGAATTCACAAGGCCATATTATCAAGCCCATTATCGCCGCTTTATCGGCAGTTTCCTGGCTATAAAAGCAGCGATAATCTATCGCCCTTTCCTAATAATATGGACCGTAGTCCTGTCGATTTCAGTGACAGTAAAGGCTGTTATTTACAGTACTTAATTAAAAACGGTAGAGGTGTGGCATACAGTGCTTGCTATATGGTAAATCAGTTATTGTATCAAATGTAGTGATTATGTATGAAGCGTTTCTACCATAAATGCAGTACATAGTAAAATGTCAGTATATTGGGTCTTAGTTATGCATGAATGCAGAGAATTAAGATTCTAGGGGCAGATTTACAATAACTGGCGCATCCCTGCATAGCAGCAGGGATGCGCCAGTTATTGTGCGCCATGCCTCCGCCACCATGAATGCGCCGCATTTACAATGCGGCGCACCATGGGGCAAAAACGGCACAGATGCGTGACGCATCTGTGCTGTAAAAGTGGCACATTGCTGGAGTTGAGTCGCAAGCGCAAAAGTGACGCAACAGCGGCGTAAAAGGGCGCAAGGGGCTTGTAAATCTGCCCCATGATTCTTTACAATGAAGCAAAGTTGTCCAGCAAGTGACAGCTAACCTCCCTTAACTATATATGTTTTTTGTTTAAATGAGAATTGTAATATCTGTCTTAAAATTTGCCAAGAGGTAAGAGATATATATTCGATTTACATAATTAAAGCAAATTAAAAAAATGACACACTGAAGTTTTATTGCAAATTGTAATTGTAAATTGTATTTATATATCGCTTACACAAAGACTACTGATTCCACTCATGCTCGACCTGTAACAATATTGCAATCTTGGGTTTGAAAAAGCTGTATTGTTCTTGGCGCTTCGAAGAAATTAAATGTTTTTGTGCCAAAATAAATGGATTTTTCCCTTGTATTTGCAGTATTTGAATGGATTTCGAATAAGAACAAAATGTTTGCAATAATTCTGATCTTTACTAGTGCATTCACCCTTCATAGTGGCAATATACATTGTTTCATCTACACAAATCTTGACACATTGCATTAACAAACTCCCCTTTGTTAATTTCATCCAACTAGCCCCCGTCATTGGATATTTCCTAGACTGACTTCCTAATTTTGCAGGCACTTCGCTCACGTCAGTGTCCACGACACTGTCCAGGTCACTGTCCATCACGATTACACTGCAGAAATATGATTTTGGAAGGTTTGGTAGAATTACCCTTGTGTAGCTGTAACTGATTTACATTTGTGATTTGTTTTCGAGAGATCAGAGATTCTTCTTCATACCTAAGGCTCCCAGTTTTACGTTTTAACTGATTTTCACAGATAAGTACAGAGAGAAAACAATTTCTTGACTGCCTGTATTTATTTTTTAAAGTGAAAAAGTAAAGACAACTGGGCTTCCTGTGAGGGACTCGACATGCTGTGTTCCATTCATTCAAAGTCAACAGCTAAACAGATAGGAAGAAGAGTTAAAAACAGGATAGATTTCCCTTAAAGACAGGCATATTGTTAAATATTTGTAGTATCATGCTAATATTTACCTGTTGGTGCAGTGCTTTGTTATATTTGGCTGCTTAATTAACTAAAATATGATATGAGTGCATTTTTATTAGTTAAATAAATGTGGAAATATACAATTTTATGACTTCATTTATTCTCAAAATAAATATGGATCACTACCAATAGGATGGCAAAAAAATAAATATGGATAAATACAGACGGAAATGTTAAAAAATTAAATACCATAAAACAGGGAACCCTATTCATACCCTACAAGTTACAAAATTGTGCGCCTAACTAGTACTTTGGCACATGCCGAAGGGTAGATAACATAGCAAGTGGCTGGTTAAAAGGAAAAGAGAAACATCCTTGTTAGATTTCTTTTTAAATCAGAATCTCATTTGACGACAGAGTTTATTGATTTATGATTTTATACATTTGTATACATTGCCCTGCACTTACTTCAGAACGTTGTGCCGTTCAGAACAGATCCCGAAGGGTATGGAGTCCAGCAGAAGGTGGTGTGTGACGTCATCCAATACCCTTCCCTGATTGGCTGATGTAAATGGATGGCCCCTTCGTCACTTCAGCAGCTTCCCAGCTCATCAGTGGGATAACATTCTGCGGCGACTCCTGAATCTGTGCATTTCAGGATGAGGGCTCAGGGCTGCCGAGCATGCCTGCACGTCAGAGACACAATATTTCCAGCACTTACCAAGTGCAGGCAGCAGATCTGGTTTGTGAATTATTGATGTATCAGTCTTTGGAAAACAACAAATTGCTAGTCAGTGAACAAGTCATAAACACAACACAATAGGAATACAACTATACCATTTCTTAGAGCCTTACCCCAGAGATGGCCTAATTGTAACCCTCCGATATTGACCAACACTAGTCACCTACTTGGCCCAAATGATAAAAAGTAGCAACCTGTACTAACAAGCATTGGCAATGTCAATAGGTCTGTGCTTTAAATGAACATTGAATGGTAATGGATAGTATTACAAGTACAAAACGTGGGAATTAATGTGCACGTGTATGGAAGCAAATAACTGTACAGTATTATTGGTGTAGGTTAAAAGGGCAGGTGACTATCAAGCCAGACCTAAAAATACATGTAGATTAATTGCTGTCCTCCTCCCATCTGTGCTGCTGCGAGAGATACAAAGCACACAATATCTAGCTATCTAACAGCACCACAATGTCATGTGATTGCCACTGAAGGCTCAAGCTCAGGCAGCTGGACAGAGAAACAAAACGAGCACAGCTGCAGCTGAATAAAGGGCAAGCACTTTTGGTGGAAGCACACAACTTCTGCCCAATCAAAACATGTACTCCGAGCTTACAACATGTGGGTGGCTCCAGTGTCCTCTGGAGCTGCGAGTGAGGTTGCTCCCTCCAATCCTGGTGCTTCTCTCATGCTAGTTAGAGCAGTGCCAGGATTGGTTAAGGCAGTTGGTTGGGGCTGGCATCGGACTGCAGCAGCAGGAGGAGGACGTGCAGCGAGGAGGAGGCCGTGTTCAAGGTAAGTGATTTTAATTTTTACCCATCGCCCATTTGCGGCCCCACCAGTCCCCATAGATGCCAGCCTCAACTGTAGTCTCCTTCCCTCCGAGATATGAACCACCAGGCTCGAAACTGTTGAATCTACAATGATTGCTACAGAAGTTAATTTGTCAGTGCCCTCAACAGTATATAAGTGAGACACAAATCTAGAAAAACTGATGTGATCCAGTGCTTAATTTGTAAACGAAAGAGTGCCAGTGCTCCAAGCTCCTGCTCAGAGGATGGCGGCCGGTGCAATTAAGCATTGTCCTCTTTAATTTACTACCAGAGACTTCCTGCGCCTTTATCTGACTATGCCTGTACCTGCTTTCTCCCTTTGTGGCAGCTTTTCCATCTTTGTCATCGCCCGTCTTTTTGGTTTGTGTGTTTTTCCCTCATTTACCCTAGGGTGACATCTGATGCGGTAAAATAAGTGCCGGTCGAAGCAAGAAAGCGCCTGTGGCCCAACCGGCACACACCAGCTCAAATTAAGCCCAGATACCGATCCTTCTAGACCGTAAAGATCACATTGTGTTCTGATTATGAAGATGGAGGCCCAGATATGGGGCCTACTGAAATTGCCTGAGAACCAGTTCTGAATAAAAAGCAAGTTGTTATGAATTCATAATAGTGTTTTACTCAGGGCCTCTTTACCAAAGTATTTACCCCTTTGAACCCTTCTGCTTCGTAGGCTGAGGAGTCACATTGGAGGCCTGTGTTACCCGTTGACCTGGAGCCAGGAGACTCAGGCACCTGCATAGGTGACATCAACTTAAAGTTTATCCTGCACATTTTATCCTCAAGCTCCTCCTGACTCCACTCTCTAGACTTCTTTCCTGATTTCTTTTTAGGCGGAGAAGGTGACTGCGAGGAAGAGGATTTATAAACATGGTTCCTTTTCCTGCTGTCCTTGCCATGCTTAGAGAAGGATGGTGCAACTGAACAGGCAGCACAGGTACAGAACAATGAACAAATATCCATCATCTGATCAATACTTACCGAAAGACTGCATTCCCTTATAGACTCAAAAGAAACTAGAGATGCAGAGGCTGAAAACAAAAATATTGCATGAGAATGAACGACGATCAGAGCTCCTCTTGCCGCACATGCGGCCAGCCATGCAGAGCTTCAGTTCTTCCGTGCACGTATGATGATCAGAACAGACATAGGTCTTACCATCTCCAACCACTCGGTAAGGACACGGTCAGTCTGGTCAGAACAGTGCATTTCCTACCACATCCCGACAAGAAGTGAATACGCTGAGCTTCACGCAGCGATCCGAACAATATCATACTGCGACATGCACATCCACGATGTACGCTCGGATGAGCATGAAGATGGAGAGCAAAGCCTAGCAGGCTTACATCCAGGTCCTCGTCTCAGCCAGATACAGGAGAAAAACAGGAATAATTCCATTCACTGGGCCTATCTGAGTATGTGGGAGCAGCTAGTATACGCCCAGGTATGTTTCTCCTGCCTACAGGTGGAGCACACCTCATGATTAAGGAGTGTGATGAGGATGATGGATCTTGAGATAATTTCTTATAAGATATTTGTCAGTGCTCCTGATTTAAGAAAGTTTAGAAAGTCAACAACCTGGCACTGCCGGGCACCATCAGGAGCAGGATAGAAGAGGAGCACCGAGGCGGCCGGCAGCGTCGGCGTCAGAACAGGTCAATTAGAAAAAATATATTATTTCCCTAAACCCTCGTCCCGTCCACCTCACCCCCCACTTGAGTTTTGTGGCGGGCACTGCGGCTATATATCACACAATGTAGCAATAAAAAGGCAAGCCATCAGAAATAGTTTCAAATGATGAGTGTGATGAAGGTGGAAACATGGTCAGATCCCCCCATCCCCAGGATATGATCCCTACGGAGAAGTCAGAGGCCGTTCACGCAGGACATATGTCACAAACAACTATTTTTAAGGCAAGAAAACAAATACATCACATAGGAGAAATTTTTAATTATTCTAATATATTTTTATATTAAAAAAATGTTCAATTTTTAAAAATGTTCTTGCCAAAAAAAAGCAATTTCTTTGGACATACAAATAGTTTCTGATGAAAAGATATGTCCAAGCTACATACATTTGTGAACGTTATCTTATTTACGTCTTGAACTTAAACAAATTGACTTTCGCCGGCATGTGGCGTCACCCTTGACGTTCCCTATGCCCTCTGAATTCTAGGTCCTCAAGGAGTGCAGGACCCAGGCCTACCAGACACACTACTAACACTGGAACCTTCCTTGCTTCTTGATGCCCAACTCTGGATCTACTACAGTAATTGGTTGTTGGAATTTCCTCCAGAGCATGTGTGAAGTGTGGTAGAGTTCCGCCACCATCTCCCGAGCACCGCTTCAATCTGCGTAGTGGACGAGCGTCTGCACACTGTAAAGTAGCAGAGGCCAGTGTGTCTACAGACCATCTGCAAGCCTCTAGGCGCATGTCTGTACGTCCTTCTCTGCGCCTGTTTGCATGTGATGCGGTGGCTATTGCCTGGCACAGGCCCTTCCCTGCCTGACTAACATGAGACGTTCCTGTCCCTATTGTACCAATGGACCCAGAGAAGGTTCTTTGAACCTCATAATCTCTGCCCCTGAGCTCACAAGTGGTCCTGCTTTTATTTTCTTTGTATTCTTAGCATTGATTTCCCTAACAAATGAAATTCAGATGCCCTCGGAGTAACAACCTCTATGTTTTTAAATTATGCAGCACCTGCTTGCCAGGAGTCCCTGCCCTGTCTGACTGTGACCTATGGTCAACGTCTGTGGATTCCCGAGGAACAACAGGTGTTTTATGGGTTAATGAGGTAACATTCTATCCACCATGAGGTGTGGACTCTGGTGTAACAGCAGGTGTTGTTACCGGTAAATAAGTTGCAGGTAACATTGTATTCGCCGTGAGGTGTGTATTCTAGTGTAACAGCAGGTGTTGCTATTGGTTAATGAGTAGCAGGTAACATTGAGTCCACCATGAGGTGTGGATTCTGGAGTAATAGCAGGTGTTACACTTGGTTAATGAGTAGCAGGTAACATTGTATCCACCGAAAGGTGTGGATCCTACAGTAACAGTAAGTGTTGCTATCTGTTAATGAGTAGCAGGTTACATTTTATCCGCCGTGAGGTGTGGATTCAGGAGTAACAGAGGGTCCTGCAGTCGGTTAATGGGCAGCAGGTACCATTGGGTCCAAGACTTCATGGTCGTCCTCTTCTCTGGTGGTTGGAGATGTTTCTAAGGTCGCGGGGTCAGCAAAGTCAAGGTCTTCTCTTTCTGCCTCTGTTTCCAGGGGCCTTATTTATGAAAGCCTTGCGCCGCCGGTGCGTCACTTTTAACATGGGAAAAAGTGACGCACCGGTTGCGCAAGGCCTTCATAAATAGGGCCCCAGGAGCGGTGGAGCTAATCGGGGATAAATTAATTTTATAAGTTTGTTGTTTCACAACAGAATGGCATGGATTGATCTAGATCATTATAAACCTGGCCACATTTTAAGAAGTAATTTAAAAAATGTTCCAAGTAATTTAAATGTTTGTACGTTTTCTACTTTCTTTATCAGATGTCTTCAATAATTTATTTGGATTATTTTTAGTAAGAAAACAACTAGAGCACAATATCTATAATTATTCCTTAAAAGTCAGTCTTTCCAAATCTCAAAAATACATTTTCGTTCATAAGACCTCATATTCTCGGATGCAAACAAATATTGGTGGCGCTGCCAAATACTACTAGCTTTTTATCTTTAAATATATTTATGTAAAAACTAGAAAATCCCCTTTCTATAAAGGTTGAATAGCAGCTCAATCTGTATTTAATTATTTACACAATAAACAGCGGACCATGCAGTACTGCAGAAACCAGAGAAATATGCTCTGTTTATTTTCCCAATAGATCGCTGTTAATAATCTGTGTGTTTTTCAAAGGCACATAAAGGTAACGTAAAAGCTTAAATTAGAACACTTCATGTAAAATAGAAATACTGCAAACCAAATAATGATGTTTATTATGACAGTATTTAAGTGTCTTCTGCATCAGAAAATTTACATTATCTAAAAAAACATTGGAACATATTGTGCTTAAGAGACATGGTCCAATTACACTGCAAAGAATCAGGATGTTTTATTTGTGACTCAAATATGTTTGTGTTGATGCAGAGAAACAACAGCAATTTTTCACAGAAGCTTCTGGAAGCCTCAGGAGTTAGTTATGGAACTGAACTTGATGTGTCGCAGCACAAGACAGCCAGACAACTTGCGCTGCAGCATTACATAAAGTGGCGAGGGCAGGGATGCGCCGTATCTTCATAGGGCCTGATTCTGATGCGGTTAGGAAGGCCTCCTAACGGCATTTGCTCCTTCCAAATCGGATCGGGAACATGTCTTACCGACCCAGGGCCCAATTATGATGTGGTTAGGAACACATGCTCCCATTGAAGTCAATGGGAGCCCAAACAAATCGTATCTGGAAGCATACGGGTGCATCGTACTCTGTTGGTCGGACTCTCCTGATCGGAGAGGGTCGGAAACCATTTCCAAACCGATTCTGTCGGGAAGCTTTCCAACCCGCATCAGAATTGGGCCCTAAGTGTTGATGTATTCCTGCTCCTTCCCTGCGCTGGTGAACACAGTGCTGCCTAGCGCCAACACAGGCACCCTTGCATCATAGTTATGCATCATGGTGCAAGGGTGTCCGCATTTGTAGGATGATTGTTTTTGTGCAGGAAGGTAAAAACAATCAATCTATGTGTGCTGCAGGATGCCCCAAGTTAATATAGAGAACCGTACCTCTGTGCTCATGGGCTGCAAGCGGACTGCACCGTCTCCGCGTATTCCTTAAATATATGTTATATTTATATAATCAATACCTTTATAAATGTCATTTTACCATTATATTTTTCCACAGTTTAATTGTTCGACAGATGTGTTCTTTTAAGAGAACCAAGGGAACACCTCCACCTGACCCACCTAGTGCCTAGATGTGTTTAGGAAGAGTGGAAGCACTATTGTGAGGTACATTCATTGTAGTAGATGGTTGTTGGTCGCTGTGATATATACTGTGATGAAGAGCTGGGTACCAAGCGCACAAGATGTCAGGTTGACTTACTCTTAGGAAGCCAACAGTGGCGGCTCGCCGAGGGAGTGCTGCGGGGTGGTGAGGTTGGACGGGGGAGGGGCAAGGTGGGGGGTAGTGGAGTTCAACATACGACGGACAAGAGTAAGGTAAATAATTAAATAAAAACAACAATTTACCTTGCACACGCTGCGGCGCCGAGTTGGTGATGCAGCGCGTGCAAGGTAAATTGTTTTATTTATTTAATTACTTACCTTACTCCTGTCCATTGTATTTCAGACTCCACTGCCACCCCAGTCTGCCCCTCCCACGCCCAGCCTCACCACCCTGCAGCACTCCCCCAGCGAGCTGCCACTGCAAGCCAAACCTCCTCGGAGCAGCCAACATCCCCAGTGCCTCGAGACCCTCACGGGTGATTTGTCGCACTCTATAAATTATTGATTGATTGAGAGTCCAAGTCCTGCTTTGGTTAATGCATAAACCCATCTCTATATCCGGACTCATCTTACCAGAGCATCTCCTGAGGTATTAAGAGCATGTCTTACATTGCTACGGTCTGCACTCTGGATCACTATTTCTCCTGCCAGCTTTTACTTTGGGAGCAACCAAATGATACAGTGATCTACTCCCAAAGAGTTTTTAGGACTCGTCTAGCGACGCAGCGCATGCGCTGCATGCCTTGGCGAGATCTTTTGCCGTTGATTTCTCTGCCAAAGGGGGACAGGAGATGTGCACGCGTATGGACAAGAGATGTGCACTCCGTACGCGCGCACATCTCCTGTCCCCGCGTAGGGCTGGTGTTTCAACACAGCGCGCGCATGGCGCGCTTTTACTTTCCCTCCCTGGAGCACAGTAAGCCGTCTCAATATTTTAGCATGACAGTTTAAGTTCAGTATGTAGAGGGTGGCCGTGGATCTGGCATCCTTATGAGAGGTTCCAGTCCAAGGGTATTCTTCCATAAATTGTGCTGGAGGATGGTTTTGTACCTCAGGCAGGGCACGCAAGCCCTAAAGACGACAAATTCAGTTTTATTGCAGCCAGTGCCCTGGTGAGCAGTAGGAGCGACGGTCTCTATAACCAAGGGACATCAGAAGAGGCAATTGTGGTAAAAAGATGGACAGAAAGATTGTTGTGTGTTACACCAAGACCCGCTAGAAAAGCGTGTTTCTGTAGGCCGCAGAGATTAATTTGTGCAGGTAGTGGGTACCCACGCTCATTTTTAGGGACCAGGACTCGTTTTAAGACAAAGACGGAAAAGAAAGGAAGAGGTGGAGGTATACACAGGGAGAAAACAGGTTTGAAAAATAACTTGCAATAGTGAGATAACAAGAATTTGCAATTCAATAGGTCTTGTAGTTACGAGAGTTTCAGCTACTGGCATTGTAAATAACAATGTCTTTTATTTATGATTTACAAAAATAAAATAAATAAAAGGCATTATTATTTGCAATGTTAATAGCTCAAACTCACGTAAATGCGAGACCTATTGCATTGCAAATGCTTGTTTTTACATGTGGATGTGAGACAGAAGTAGTAAGTTAATGACAGCGCCTTGTCACATGTGCGTCCCCTTCAGCTCACACTGGAGCGTGACTTCCTGTTGTCTCCACCAGATGAAATGGAGACAACAGGGGTCTGTTGCCAGAGAGCAGTCACAAGGAGGGGAGTGTAGACCCCTCCACACACGGTCAGTCATCTCCACTCACCGTCAGTCATCTCCACTCACTGTCAGTCACCTCCACTCGCTGTCAGTCACCTACACTCATGGTCACTCACTTCCGCTCATGGCCAGTTCCCTCCACTCACGGTCAGTCACCTCCACTCACAGTCAGTTCCTTCCACTCACAGCCAGTCAGCTCCAATCACTTTCAGTCACCTCCACTCACTATCAGTCCCCTCCACTCACGGTCAGTCACCTCCAATCATGGTCAGTCACCTCCACTCATGGTCAGTCCCCTCCACTCATGGTCAGTCACCTCTACTCACCATCAGTCACCTCCACTCACAGTCAGCTCCCTCTACCCACGGTCAGTCACCTCCAATCTCGGTCAGTTCTCTCTAATCACGGTCAGTCACGTCCACTCACGGTCAGTCACCTACTCAGGGTCAGTCACCTCCACTTACCGTCAGTCACCTCCACTCATGGTCAGTTCTCTCTACTTAAGGTCAGTCACCTCCAATCACAGACATTCACCTCCCCTCACCGTCAGTCCCCTCCACTCACCGTCAGTCACCTCCACTCATGGTCAGTCACCTCCACTCACCGTCAGTCACCTCCACTCACCGTCAGTCACCTCCCCTTACCCCCAATCATGGTCAGTTCTCTCCACTCACGGTCAGTTCTCTCTACTCACGGTCAGTCACCTCCACTTACGGTCAGTCACCTCCACCCATGGTCAGTCACCTCCACTCACGGTCAGTTCCCTCCACTCACGGTCAGTCACCTCCACTCACGGTCAGTCACCTCCACTCATGGTCAGTTCCCTCCACTCATGGTCAGTTCCCTCCACTCACGGTCAGTCACCTCCACTCACGGTCAGTTACCTCCACTCACGGTCAGTCACCTCCACTCACGGTCAGTCATCTCCATTCACGGTCAGTCACCCTGCCCATCACTCCTCTTCAGCACAGATATGATGCAGCTCTGAAGCAACAATCATAAACAGACTCCACAATCTTGTTCAGATATCATTCCTAATTCATTTGGCAACTATTTTAAAAATGATAGTTCTCTCGCTGCCTTCGGTTAATGCACCAAATGAGTGACTATCAAACAATATCTAAACAGCAGCTTGCTAGGCAGGTACACAGCTGCAGCAACTAAATACATGGTAAAATCCATTCATCAAGAGCACTAAATTGCATAGGAGTTTGCAATAATGAAATGATTTCAGTGCAGAATAATTAAGGAACAAATCGGGCCTTTCAAGTTCAATGCAACCAAATTGTAATTGAAATAAACGCAGGTCTTTTGTCTAAAATACACGAGTTCAGATGCACGACACACAACCTGGCTTTCAACTAAGATATAGTTAAACTAGGCAAACAATTTTCATCTGTAATCAAGAATGTCAATATTAAATGCACTCTGTATTAACAATGAGCTGGAAAATAGAAGGCATGCAAATGCAACCTTTAAGTGTGGAATAAGTTCAGGGAACAATAGCAGGAGAAGACCTTAATTAAATCTGGGTGTGCAAGGGTACCATGAGCTGCCACGTGACCACCAATTGCAAAAATCACCCACAGATGGCGCTGTCCTCCACTCCTGCTCTGCCAGGGGTCAGCTTAGCCACTGTCATGACACAATAGCAAACCCCTCTTAAGACGGCCTGCCAGGAGGGAAGGATCCTTCTGGGGTGGGGGTGGGACCCCTCAGCTCATGGGTGGCAGTAGACCCCGTCTCCCCCTCTTTGGATTTCTCCACCAGCCTGCTGCCCGGTTTGGATAGGTGGGGGAGGCAGAGAACCCCTCAGCCTCAGGGAGGCAATGGAGCTTCTTTCACTCCAGCAACTCATGCCACATTGGCAATGCTTCAGTTGTAAAAGAATGAGAGCTGGTGCCTACAGCTCTGCTCAGAAGCCGCTGCGGGCGCCATTCAATGGCGGGCGGTCCAATCCAAGGCTGTGGAGTCTTCAGCTTTTTCCTCTTTAATTCACAGCAGGCACTTCCTGCCCCTGCATCCTACTCTTGCTGGGTTCTGCTTTCTCCCTTTGTGACATTCTTTGCATCTTTCTCTTCCTCCATTTTCAGCTTTGTTGCTTTCCCTCTCTTGCTCTCAGTAAATGACTGAGGCAGAAAAATAGGCAGAAAACTAACGTGGCTAAAATGCTGGGGCAGCCTTGTAAACATCGCAATGTGAACATCAATGATATTTGCAAGGTTGTCCATCCGGGGTACGCCCAGTGGCGCCCACTTTGCATCTCATTAGAGATGCAAAGGGAGGCTTAGGGAAAAAGGGTGCTAACATGCGACTGTGCATGTTAGCGCCCTCTTCTAAATAAGGTGATAGTTTTAACTCTGCTTTTTAAGCCAAAAAAGCACAGATAAATCCCTTGTAAATATGCCCCTAAATCAGGCCCTTTATCTCATCTCGCAACAGCTGATGAATATCAGGTAAACAATTGAAAAAGACGTAGGTTTTCATGATCTGCATTGGACCAGCTACTAAACCTTGGCAGAGTTTGGAAAAGACGGGTGCTAGGGATACAGAAAAGACTATGAGGCTAAATATGCAAAGTCTGCTGTTGAACCCGTAACCAACCCAGACCAAGTCCCTCTCGCTTCCTCTTGCACCTGGACTCAGGAATCCGAAATGTTGGAGTTTAGACTGTAGAAAAAACGATTTTAAAATGAAGGAGTTGTGTGTATAAAATAAAAAAGGAGGCCTGACTTAAATCTGTGTTGAGCTGTACTGGTGCAATCTGCCTGAGTCATTCTTTCATCACTCCGCCCCCACAAAAGTGTACTAAGATTACTTGACCCACTATTGACCACAAACTAACCTTGGCAACCACTGGCCATGTGCCAGTGCTTAATGGGCAACCTGAAATAATTTCCTTGAAGAAAAATTAGTTATTCATATAAAATATACCTCACAGGTGGAATCACTCCACAGAGTGGCTGGTGATTATATTTCAACTTTCCACCACAGTGGATACTTCCAGAGTTGTAAGTCATATTACTCTAACTTTTGAATATTTAGAGGCTACAATACATCCCAGCCTTCGTTTTATCTGTACCAATCCAAAAATCTCTGATCAAAATTCGACACTCCTAGGCCGATATAAGCAAATCACACTCAGACTCCAGAGCTTGGATTTCTACCAGATTAGCGCCATGAAACCTCTCAGGTGTATGCGCGCTCTATAAATTCTATTTTAACATTCAACATTGTGTCAACTGAAAGAGGATAAGAAAAGAACCTGATCTTGCTTGGTATTTAATGTGTTTATTCAAATAAGATGAACAATACGGTATATATACTGCACTTGGAGTGCCCCTCTTCCAGCACCAGAATCCCATCATAAGATATCTTTGGATGTAATTATATAAGTACTGTGTTCTTAAAATAATACTAAAATGAAAGTACCTGTTTATCTGTTATCTAGGATAAACTTATTTATTCGATTGTCATTTATAACTTCTGCAATGACATTTAGCTAAAGTATCTGTTGATGATTTTATGGGATCTTCAAAATTAATGTGCATCTCTCTTTAGTGTATCATCCACAGTCTGGTGGACAAAAGATACGGCCAAAGAGACTCTATAAAGGGATTTCCAATACTTTGATGCTGAGCGTCAATATCTCTAGACCCATCTTATTTATAAGGCCAGTGCCCTGCCAGAATGTCACTTTTTTACAGTTGTCGCGGCTGCACACAGTGCAGACTTATATTAACGAGGCCATGGAATCCCACCCTGCATCGCTATTCATGGCCTCGTAGGTATGGTGTAAGGGAACGCAGGTTGCTGCGTTGCCTCACACTGCCTCAGGGAGATGTGCCGTGGGCGTTGCGGTGGGTGTTCCCACTCAACGCCCATGGCTTTTGACAATTTCCCAGATTCTCAAGATAGTGTAATGTCTGCCATGAAACTTACCTTCTCCTTGACTCTACAATATTGACATGCATATTTTTGCATTCCACAGGACTTCTCTTCTTCTGCATAAAAGAAACATAACACTCCTGCTTACCAGACAAGTTCAGCTCTGCACTCAAAACAGGCTTTCCAGAAAGAAGAATGCGGATGCACCGTCTATTTTGGCATTTACATATACAGTATCATTTTCCTTTTTGTAGCAATAACATTTTGTTGAACCGTGGGGTCCTCCCTATTTATGCAGTTTTTTCATCCCTAAGTAACGCAATATAACTTGGGACTCTGGGAATGAAGGACTCTTTGTTGTGCCTTTGGTAACTGAACTGTCTCATTCCTTCCACAACATATGTGATGATGTGCTGATCATCAACTTGATTAATGTTGTATTTGTCTTTGTCTTGCCTTTCCCCAACTCCCCCTTCTCATCCATTTAATAAACCCCCAGGTTGCATGAGCTATTGATTGAGGTGTGACTTAACAATTTACCCCATAAATAGATCACACACTTGGTAGAGCATTTGTGGTGAACACAATGCCAACTCATTGTTAGAGGATCTTCTGGACACTAGCCAGCCGCTGCCCCACTATCCCCAACCAGGTATGAAAGGGATATCTTCATTAGGGGTTGGCGGTAAACTCCACCCCGCTGGTGGAGTTTGCAGAGTTTTGCCCCTGCGTGTTCCGCTTGGAGCAGGAAGTTTGTTAAGAACTCCCCAAACTGCTGCATGGTAGAGTTTACCGCCCATTAGCACATTGGAATGTTGGGAGCTCCACTGTAGACAATGGAGCGCTCCCTGCTTCTACGGGCAGGTAAAGGCCGGCAGACCAACATTCCAATGTTATACAAAGGCCTCTCAAAGCTTGAGGGGATTTAATTCCCCTCGAGCATCGAGAGGCCTTTGTTTTATTTGTTAGAACATTCTGCCCTCTAGTGACAAAATGTTCTAATAGCCTTATAGTTCTTTGTAGCAGAGCTATACCGGCTACTAAAGTCCCGGTCCCTTCTTAAAGTCCCTCACCTTCGGCTCAATCAATCAATCAATCAATCAGACCACTTGTATAGCGTGCTACTCACCCGGAAGGGTCTCAAGGCACTTGGGGGAGGGGGGCCGCGACTGCTCGAACAGCCAGGTCTTGAGTTGTCTCCTGAAGGCGAGATGGTCCTGGGTCAGCCGAAGGTGGATGGGGAGGGAGTTCCATGTCTTGGCCGCCAGGTAGGAGAAGGATCTGCCTCCGGCGGTGGCTCTTCGGATGCGTGGTACGGCAGTGAGGGCGAGGCTAGCGGATCGTAGCTGGCGGGTGGGCGTGTGGAAGGTCAGTCGGTCGTTGAGGTACTTGGGGCACAGGTCGTGGAGAGACTTGTGTGCGTGGGTGAGGAGTCTGAACATGATCCTCTTGTTGACGGGGAGCCAGTGCAGGTTCCACAGGTGGCTGGAGATGTGGCTGCGTCGAGGGATGTCCAGGATGAGTCGGGCGGAGGCGTTCTGGATTCGTTGCAGTCTTTTCTGTAGCTTGGCTGTGGTTCCGGCCTAGAGGGTGTTTCCGTAGTCCATCCGGCTGGTGACGAGGGCCTGGGTGACCGTCTACCTGGTTGCGATCGGGCCTCGGACCTTTAACGTGGGAGCGGGCCTTTACTAGCCGGTATAGCCCGCTAAGGCGGGCTATAAGGCTATACTATATCCTTTGTATACTGATGCTCCAATTGGCTAGTCCAAGATGGCCACCTATTTCTCATTTGGGTGTCACCATTGAGGAAGTGCGTCACCTTCTATAATCACCCCTCAGTATCTGGAAAGTGGGAGTCTCCTGTCTGCAGCCAGTAGCGGAGGTCGCACTCTCATTGTCAAACATGACGGCTGTGCCTGGGTGCGAGCTCCCTGTAGCTGGCGGATTCAGCTTTAACAACTGCAGGAGGTGAGGCAGGGAGAACATGGGTGAACGGCTTCCTATGAGGGGGGCCGGCCTGAGACTAGTACAACAGCAATACCTCACTACAATTTGGTTAACAGTATCTTCTATTAAAATAGTCGGGTAGTCAAGTCAATCAAAAAGGTTTTCTCCCAATGGAGGGATAAGCTATGAAAGGAAATCATGGCGGAGCATGCATGCCACTGCCTGTTTGTTCTTGCTTTCTCTGCCAGTCGAGGACAAGGCCGGACTAACCATACCGGGCATCGCGCGTTTCCCCGGGAGCTGGAAGGGTGGGAGGCTGGTTTTGTTACAAGGGGCCTGTTTTACAGCAGTTCCTACCAGTATGGATGACGTGAATCCTACACCTTGCAGTCCACTTTGCCTTATATAACATTTTGAAAACACTGACTTACACATGTATGAGTCATTGTCTCTGTATGTGTGTGTGATGTAAAGTGCTCCAACACCCTACACAGGTAAGAGAGGCGCTATAAAACAAATGAAATACATGTTTGAAAGGGGCAATGGAGAGACGAGTGTCACTGTCGGAGCGTGAGAGTGAGGGAATCATTGAAGAGCCCCAACAAAGATTGTCACACTCTGTGCGATCAATGCTAAGGTCAGCCCTGACCCTCCCTAAGCGAAAAGCACCCTCCCTACAAATTGTCGTGGGGTGACCTTATGTTCCAGATCACGCCTCAGAGGCCCTGGGGGCAATAAACGGCCAGTATGAAGGACTGAATTACCTTTTTCTGCTTGCCTGTGTTAATCATCTAATGATTGGGTAACTGAGGAATTTTATTTTGTAAATCACATTGATAAAAATTTGTGGTGTGATTAGAGGATGACATGAGTAAGACATTTAGTCTTCCTTGTTAATATATCAATACAGAGATTGCTTTTCGACATGTCTATAGTGTCTCTTTTTGCACAATGATAGTGTGACTCATTGAAAGGGAGTCTTACCTGGACTCAGATGTATTGTAGACAGGCTTTCGAATTGGCTCTATAACACACATATTAAAATGCTTAATTATAATTGTTAAAGTGGCAGATTATCCTGACGCACTGTAAGGTCATCATTTAATATGCTTTAAAAGCGAATACAATTGAATATATAATAAAAAATGTGCTGCGGAATGCAACCTCTAAACTCCCCCTTGTAGTGGTCAGACTCGCTTGCTGTGCTCGCTCGCTACGCACCGTACGGGGGCTGGTCTGACAACGTTTGCCTGGGCTGCTTTGGGTGTAGAGACATGTTTACGCTCTGCCTCTGCCCCCACATGCTGGAAAGGCCTGCATGTCCTGGGATCCCAGCAGGCATGCAGGGTATGCTAGGTACATAACCTTGAATTTGTAAAGTGCACAGCTTCCTCCGAAGAGGTTTCCCGGCGCTGGGGGCCGTCGGGAAGATAAGCGAGCTATTGCCCAGAGTCGCATGGTGCTGGGCTAACCTGTCGCCGGAGCCGGGAATCAAACTGTGAACCCTGTGGTCCGGAGTCAGGCACCCTGGCTGCTGCGCCACACCTCTTCCACATGCTGTGGTCCTTACTGGCCTGCATGTCTCCAGCACCCCATGGGCACAACGCAGGCTAAATGTTTGCTTAAGGGATAACTCTATAACATGCAGAGACGTACCCCAGTTTGATACCATTGGCATTGTGCGGTCCTGCTGAGTCGATCCCATAAGCCCATGTGCACATTGCACAGGAATCATGGATTGCTCTCTAAGTGGAAGCTTCAGGGGAAGGTGGGAGGGGCTATAAGATGATATATTACAGTTATACAAAGTAAAAGTGATTATTTACTTTATCTGGTATTATAGAACAATTAGTGTCCTTTCTGTGAAGATTGCTAATAAAATCAAAAAAGACATACATTTTTTTGAAACCTCTATAACATGCAAGCCAGGGGGCTCTTGCACAGGAGGAGCAGCTAGGGGTCTGACTGGAGATGTGAAAGGCTCTGAGCTTGAGCCCGCTGCTCCACTTCACCCCTCGCCCCCTCTCCCAAAACAAGAAGAGCCCTTGAGCAGGGGACCCTGGTGTTCCTCTTCTCTCCACCTCCCCATGGAAGCAGAGCTGCTTTGTCATTGGCTGTGAGGCTCCAATTAACCTATCAAAATAAACACAAGTGAAAATTCCTGTGTACATCACCTCATGCTAGAGATGATCAAGATACAACATTGTTTGTCTATATAGGTCTTGTGTATACAGCACAGTATAGCATAAGATATAATAACTCAGTGTAGCATAACATATAATAACACAGTATAACATAACGTATAATAACACAGTATAACATAACATATAATAACACAGTGTGGCATAAAGTATAATAACATAGTGCAGAAAACTGTATAATGACAGTGCAGCATACCATAAAATAACACGGTGTAGCATATCGCATAATAACATAGTGCACCATACCGTATAATAACACAGTACAGCATACCGTATAATAACACAATGTAGCATAACGAATAAATAATAACTATAATTGGTTATGGTTATTGGATATGGGCCCTGGAAAACCTGCCCTTCCACTGCTAATTGGATAGTGCAGTTTACACAGTGCTTAACTTGCGCCGGTGGGAGCTAGTGGGGCTCACCAGCACACACTTTGGGGACCGGTGCCTGTTTTCCCTCCTCAGACATTCCCCAAGTGCAAAAGAGGGAAAACACACAAAGGAGAAAGAAGGCAAAAGAGAAAGATGTAAAAACGCAGCTAAGGGGAAAAGCAGGAGCCTGGAAGAGTGAAATAAAAGGGCAAGGAGTGTCTGTTAGAGGCTTCTGAGCAGAGCTTTGGGCACAGGCACTTAATCTTCTACAAATTAAACACTTAAAATACGCTTGAGGATAACTATGCCCTGTGAGGAAAACACTTGGGAATTAGCAGATACAACTTCTGGCAGTGCTTTGGGTCATGAGGTGATCTCAACATACAGGGGACATAGGGACAGAGTGAGAAGCTTGGAGCGCCTGGGCTAGATCGACCCTGAGCGGCCTGGGCTAGATCGACCCTGAGCGGCCTGGGCTAGATCGACCCTGAGCGGCCTGAGCTAGATCTGCCCTTAGCGGCCTGGGCTAGATCTACCCTGAGCGGCCTGGGCTAGATCTACCCTGAGCAGCCTGGGCTAGATCTACCCTGAGCGGCATGGGCTAGATATCCCTGAGCGGCCTAGGCAAAATCTACACTGAGCGGCATGGGCTAGATCTACCCTGAGCGGCCTGGGCTAGATCTACCCTGAGCGGCCTGGGCTAGATCGACCCTGAGCATCCTGGGCTAGATCTGCCCTTAGCGGCCTGGGATAGATCTACCCTGAGCGGCCTGGGCTAGATCTACCCTGAGCAGCCTGGGCTAGATCTACCCTGAGCGGCATGGGCTAGATATCCCTGAGCGGCCTGGGCTAGATCTACACTGAGCGGCATGGGCTAGATCTACCCTGAGCGGCCTGGGCTAGATATACCCTGAGCGGCCTGGGCTAGATCTACCCTGAGCAGCCTGGGCTAGATCGACCCTGAGCAGCCTGGGCTAGATCTAAACTGAGCGGCCTGGGCTAGATCTACCCTTAGCGGCCTGGGCTAGATCGACCCTGAGCAGCCTGGGCTAGATCGACCCTGAGCAGCCTGGGCTAGATCTACCCTTAGCGGCCTGGGCTAGATATACCCTGAGCGGCCTGGGCTAGATCGACCCTGAGCAGCCTGGGCTAGATCGACCCTGAGCAGCCTGGGCTAGATCTAAACTGAGCGGCCTGGGCTAGATCTACCCTTAGCGGCCTGGGCTAGATCGACCCTGAGCAGCCTGGGCTAGATCGACCCTGAGCAGCCTGGGCTAGATCTACCCTTAGCGGCCTGGGCTAGATATCCCTGAGCGGCCTGGGCTAGATCTACACTGAGCAGCATGGGCTAGATCTACCCTGAGCGGCCTGGGCTGGATCTACCCTTAGCGGCCTGGGCTAGATCGACCCTGAGCAGCCTGGGCTAGATCGACCCTGAGCAGCCTGGGCTAGATCTAAACTGAGCGGCCTGGGCTAGATCGACCCTGAGCAGCCTGGGCTAGATCTACCCTGAGCGGCCTGGGCTAGATCTACCCTTAGCGGCCTGGGCTAGATCGACCCTGAGCAGCCTGGGCTAGATCGACCCTGAGCAGCCTGGGCTAGATCTACCCTTAGCGGCCTGGGCTAGATCGACCCTGAGCAGCCTGGGCTAGATCGACCCTGAGCAGCCTGGGCTAGATCTACCCTTAGCGGCCTGGGCTAGATCGACCCTGAGCAGCCTGGGCTAGATCGACCCTGAGCAGCCTGGGCTAGATCTACCCTGAGCGGCCTGGGCTAGATATCCCTGAGTGGCCTGGGCTAGATCTACCCTGAGCGGCCTGGGCTAGATCTACCATGAGCGGCCTGGGCTAGATATCCCTGAGCGGCCTGGGCTAGATCTACACTGAGTGTCCTGGGCTAGATCTACCCTGAGCGGCCTGGGCTAGATCTACCCTGAGCGGCCTGGGCTAGATCTACCCTTAGCGGCCTGGGCTAGATCTACCCTGAGCGGCCTGGGCTAGATCTACCCTGAGCGGCCTGGGCTAGATCTACCCTGAGCGGCCTGGGCTAGATCTACCCTTAGCGGCCTGGGCTAGATCTACCCTTAGCAACCTGGGCTAGATCTACACTGAGCGTCCTGGGCTAGATCTACCCTGAGCGGCCTGGGCTAGATCTACCCTGAGCGGCCTGGGCTAGAGCTACCATGAGCGGCCTGGGCTAGATCTACCCTGAGCGGCCTGGGCTAGATCTACCCTGAGCGGCCTGGGCTAGATCTACCCTGAGCGGCCTGGGCTAGAGCTACCATGAGCGGCCTGGGCTAGATATCCCTGAGCAGCCTGGGCTAGATCTACCCTTAACGGCCTGGGCTAGATCTACCCTGAGCGGCCAGGGCTAGATCGACCCTGAGCAGCCTGGGCTAGATCTACCCTTAACGGCCTGGGCTAGATCTACCCTGAGCGGCCTGGGCTAGATCGACCCTGAGCGGCCTGGGCTAGATCTACCCTGAGCAATCTGGGCTAGATCTGCCCTGAGCGGCCGGGGCTAGATCTACCCTGAGCGGCCTGGGCTAGATCTACCATGAGCGGCCTGGGCTAGATATCCCTGAGAAGCCTGGGCTAGATCTACCCTGAGCATCCTGGGCTAGATCTACCATGAGCGGCCTGGGCTAGATCTACCATGAGCGGCCTGGGCTAGATATACCCTGAGCGGCCTGGGCTAGATCTACCCTGAGCGGCCTGGGCTAGATATCCCTGAGCGGCCTGGGCTAGATCTACCATGAGCGGCCTGGGCTAGATCTACCATGAGCGGCCTGGGCTAGATATACCCTGAGCGGCCTGGGCTAGATCTACCCTGAGCGGCCTGGGCTAGATATACCCTGAGCGGCCTGGGCTAGATCTACCCTGAGCGGCCTGGGCTAGATCTACCCTGAGCATCCTGGGCTAGATCTACCCTGAGCGGCCTGGGCTAGATATACCCTGAGCGGCCTGGGCTAGATCGACCCTGAGCGGCCTGGGCTAGATCTACCCTGAGCGGCCTGGGCTAGATCTACCCTGAGCATCCTGGGCTAGATCTACCCTGAGCGGCCTGGGCTAGATCTACCCTTAGCGGCCTGGGCTAGATCTACCCTTAGCAACCTGGGCTAGATCTACACTGAGCGTCCTGGGCTAGATCTACCCTGAGCGGCCTGGGCTAGATCTACCCTGAGCGGCCTGGGCTAGAGCTACCATGAGCGGCCTGGGCTAGATCTACCCTGAGCAGCCTGGGCTAGATCTACCCTGAGCGGCCTGGGCTAGATCTACCCTGAGCGGCCTGGGCTAGAGCTACCATGAGCGGCCTGGGCTAGATATCCCTGAGCAGCCTGGGCTAGATCTACCCTTAACGGCCTGGGCTAGATCTACCCTGAGCGGCCAGGGCTAGATCGACCCTGAGCAGCCTGGGCTAGATCTACCCTTAACGGCCTGGGCTAGATCTACCCTGAGCGGCCTGGGCTAGATCGACCCTGAGCGGCCTGGGCTAGATCTACCCTGAGCAATCTGGGCTAGATCTGCCCTGAGCGGCCTGGGCTAGATCTACCCTGAGCGGCCTGGGCTAGATCTACCATGAGCGGCCTGGGCTAGATATCCCTGAGAAGCCTGGGCTAGATCTACCCTGAGCATCCTGGGCTAGATCTACCATGAGCGGCCTGGGCTAGATCTACCATGAGCGGCCTGGGCTAGATATACCCTGAGCGGCCTGGGCTAGATCTACCCTGAGCGGCCTGGGCTAGATATCCCTGAGCGGCCTGGGCTAGATCTACCATGAGCGGCCTGGGCTAGATCTACCATGAGCGGCCTGGGCTAGATATACCCTGAGCGGCCTGGGCTAGATCTACCCTGAGCGGCCTGGGCTAGATATACCCTGAGCGGCCTGGGCTAGATCGACCCTGAGCGGCCTGGGCTAGATCTACCCTGAGCGGCCTGGGCTAGATCTACCCTGAGCATCCTGGGCTAGATCTACCCTGAGCGGCCTGGGCTCGATCTACCCTGAGCGGCCTGGGCTAGATCTACCATGAGCGGCCTGGGCTAGATATCCCTGAGAGGCCTGGGCTAGATCTACCCTGAGCATCCTGGGCTAGATCTACCATGAGCGGCCTGGGCTAGATCTACCATGAGCGGCCTGGGCTAGATATCCCTGAGCGGCCTGGGCTAGATCTACCCTTAGCGGCCTGGGCTAGATCTACCCTTAGCGGCCTGGGCTAGATCTACACTGAGCGGCCTGGGCTAGATCTACCCTGAGCGGCCTGGGCTGGATCTACCCTGAGCGGCCTGGGCTAGATATACCCTGAGCGGCCTGGGCTAGATCTACCCTGAGCGGCCTGGGCTGGATCTACCCTGAGCGGCCAGGGCTAGATCTACCCTGAGCGGCCTGGGCTAGATCTACCCTGAGCGGCCTGGGCTAGATCTACCTTGAGCGGCCTGGGCTAGATATACCCTGAGCGGCCTGGGCTAGATCTACCCTGAGCGGCCTGGGCTAGATCTACCCTGAGCGGCTTGGGCTGGTTCTACCCTCAGCGGCCTGGGCTAGATCTACCCTGAGCGGCCTGGGCTAGATCGACCCTGAGCGGCCTGGGCTAGATATACCCTGAGCGGCCAGGGCTAGATCGACCCTGAGCGGCCTGGGCTAGATATACCCTGAGCGGCCTGGGCTAGATCGACCCCGAGCGGCCTGGGCTAGATATACCTTGAGCGGGCTGTGCTGGATCTACCCTGAGCGGCCTGTGCTAGATCTACCCTGAGCGGCCTGGGCTAGATATACCCTGAGCGGCCTGGGCTGGATCTACCCTGAGCGGCCTGGGCTAGATCTACCCTGAGCGGCCTGGGCTAGATTGACACTGAGCGGCCTGGGCAAGATATACCCTGAGCGGCCTGGGCTGGATCTACCCTGAGCGGCCTGGGCTGGATCTACCCTGAGCGGCCTGGGCTAGATCTACCCTGAGCGGCCTGGGCTAGATCGACCCTGAGCGGCCTGGGCTAGATATACCTTGAGCGGGCTGTGCTGGATCTACCCTGAGCGGCCTGTGCTAGATCTACCCTGAGCGGCCTGGGCTAGATATACCCTGAGCGGCCTGGGCTGGATCTACCCTGAGTGGCCTGGGCTAGATCTACCCTGAGCGGCCTGGGCTAGATTGACCCTGAGCGGCCTGGGCTAGATATACCCTGAGCGGCCTGGGCTGGATCTACCCTGAGCGGCCTGGGCTGGATCTACCCTGAGCGGCCTGGGCTAGATCTACCCTGAGCGGCCTGGGCTAGATATCCCTGAGTGGCCTTGGCTAGATGCCCCTGGTAGGGGTGGGTGGAGTTTGCGGAGTTGCACTACACAGAATTCCGTGGAGTTGCATGAAAACTCTGTGGAATTCCGCGGATTTCGGCTCCGCCCCACATTTACTCTCCCTTGCCATAATTCCAGCTACTCTAGTTATAAGGCTCTTGCTAAGTCACCCCCACCAACTTTTTTGATAAAGGTGAACACCCATCGCTCTGCCTCATGCACGTATCTCCTCACCTGAGTATATGAAAACTGCTCCTCCCCCTCCATTACAACTTTAGAATGTTCCTTCTCCAGCTGTTTGAATCACCCGCTCCAAGGGCACAAAGTGGTCTGAGAGAAGTTAGCCCCTGGCTCTGCGTGTGAGCAGACTCAGCAGCCCCGCGGGGACCGCTCTGGAGCCCAGGTGAAGCATGCAGACAGCCGAGCATCCCAGGCCTCTGCATGTGGTTGAACTACGTGTGAGATGAGCTTGACAGAGAAGGTGAACCCACTGCTCCCCTGTGCTTCGGGCGCCGCAGGGCCTGTGTCGAAAGCTGCACAATTTAGCAGCCATCTTGGAAGAGGCAGCGGTCTTCATAAACGTAATGCCGCTAAGCAAATCTCCTTTATTACTACACCTTTGCTTTCAATATAATTATTAACTTGATGGTGAAATGTGAGAATCGCATGAAGAAAAGTGCTTCATTCGATTTTGTGGTATTGTACGCTTAGAAATACTGTCCTTAAATTATACGTAAAGTATAATAAAAATACCATTATTGTTTTAATTTGACTCCCTATTAACTGTTTTATTGTATGCAGGATATGAAACTGCGCTGTGAGATGGCCCGCGGCTGAGGGCGGCGCCGCAGCAAAGGCTTGGTCCCTCATCAATGTTGCTTGCACTCTCTTCCAGTTTTAGGGGTGGGTGGCAGGGGCAAACACTGCCCAGCTGCAGAACTGGAGTTTTGTGCTGAGCTGGTGGAGCAGAGTTCACTGTCCACCCCATGTACCTGAGTGGCCTGGGCTAGATGTCATTGAGGGCCTTGGCTAGATGTCCTTGAACAGCCAGTACAAGAGGATGTCACTGAGTACCCTGTACTGGATCTTCATGAGTGGCCTGGGATAGAAGTCCTTGAGGGCCTGGGCTAGATGTTACTGAGTGGCCTATAGTGGATATCCCCCAGCAGCCTGGGATGGATGACCCCAGCAGCCTAGGATGGATGCCCCTCAGTGGCCTGGAATAGATGTCCCTCAGCAGCCTGTGATGAATGCCCCGGTGAACAGTCTAAATATCCACTTTTTTATTTTGACAGACAATATTATCAAGTTCAAAATTTCGGAGGGACAGAATATCGAAACTAAGAATATTGCTGACCAGAATATCGACCTGAAGGTAAGAAATATTGTTTTTGTTAATATCGAAGTTAGTAATATCGATAGCAAAAATATCGATGTTACTAATATCGATATTAATATTAGTGTTATGTATTTTATTATGTATTTTATGTTTGTTTTTATCATTTTTGTTAATTATTGTACTAGTTTTAAAATATATGTATTACATTTTTAGAAGTTAGTGATAATTTATTTAAGTAAATTATGCGTTTTAGTACCGTAGCGGGTTGTAGGTTTATAGGGGAATAGGGTGGGAAGTAATTTAAATATAGTAAATAATTAAATATTTTTTAAGACTTAATCAATATTTTTAAATACATTTTGTGTTTGACTTCTTTAGCAGGTTGTAGCTTTATAGAGGAATAGGGTGGGAAGTAATTTAATTGTAATTAAGTAAATATTTAATTTTTATTTATTGGTATTGGTAAATATTTGCATGTTAATTAATTATTAATTGGTAATTAATTTGCATTAACTGGTAATTAATTTTTATTAATTGATTAATTGGTAATTATATTAAGTGTATTAATTTAATATTGAAGTGTGTTGTGAGGCTATAGGGTAATAGGGTGGGAAGTAATTTAATTGTAATTAACTCTTTTTTTAGTGTTCAGTATTGATTATTAAACTATTGTTAGTCAAATATTGATTGGTAATACATTGTTAATAATTAAAAAGAAATATGTTCATTATTTATTATTTGGAAATTAAATTATATTTGTTATAATTTATTGGTATTTATCAATAATGTATTGTTAATTCATTATTAATTGCTAAATCATTTTTATTAATTATTGTTTTTTGGTATTGAATTTTTTATTTTTTATTTCATTATTATTTGTTAATACATTTTTAATAATAATTATTTAATTGTATTTATTTTAATTGTTAAATAATTATTAATTATTAATTATTTTTAAATACTTATTTATTGCTATTGTTAATTAATTTGTTGTAATGTAATAATTAAATTGTTATTAAAAAAATATAATATTACTTTCATTATTAGTAAGTTATTTTGACCCCTATGCTATCCCAAAAAATGTTTCCTACTTTTGCACCCTCTGGAGTTGGAATAGTAATTTTAACCCCTACGCTATCCAACACTTTCCCTACTGTTGCACCCTCTGGGGTTGGAATAATAATTTTAACCCCTATGCTCTCCAGCACTTTCCCTACTGTTGCAACCTCTGTAGTTGGAATAGTAGTTTTAACCCCTACGCTTTCCAACACTTTCCCTACTGTTGCACCCTCTGGAGTTGGAATAGTAATTTTACCCTTACGCTATCCAACACTTTCCCTACTGTTGCACCCTCTGGAGCTGGAATAATAATTTTAACCCCTAAGCTATCCAACACTTTCCCTACTGTTGCACCCTCTGGAGCTGGAATAATAATTTTAACCCCTAAGCTATCCAACACTTTCCCTACTGTTGCACCCTCTGGAGTTGGAATAGTAATTTTAACCCCTAAGCTATCCAACACTTTCCTTACTGTTGCACCCTCTGGAGTTGGAATAGTAATGTTTACCCCTACGCTATCCAACACTTTCCCTGCTGTTGCACTCTCTAGAGATGGAATAGTAATTTTCACCATTACGCTATCCAACACTTTCCCTGCTGTAGCACCCTCTGGATTTGGAATAGTAATTTTTACCCCTACGCTAGCCAACACTTTCCCTACTGTTCCACTCTCTAGAGAAGGAACAGTAATTTTTACCCCTACGCTATCCAATATTTACTGTTTTAGTTAATGTAGTGTCTAATTTATTTAAAATATATATTTTTTTATTTGCTATTTATAGTTTTGATATTTTTATTTATATCAGCAACCTATAATTGATGTCCCTCAGTGTCCTGAGATGGATGCCCCACAGTGGCTTGGGATGAATGTCCCTCAGGGGCCTGGGATGGATGTCCCTCATGGGCCTGGGATGGCTACCCCTCAGCGGTCTAGGATGGATGTTCCTCAGTGGCCTGGGATGATGTCCTTCAGTGGCCTGGGATGGATGTCTCTCAACGGCCTGGGATGGATGTCCCTCAGTGGCCTGGGATGGATGTCCCTCAGTGGCCTGGGATGGATGTCCCTCAGTGGCCTGGGATGATGTCCTTCAGTGGCCTGGGATGGATGTCTCTCAACGGCCTGGGATGGATGTCCCTCAGTGGCCTGGGATGGATGTCCCTCAGTGGCCTGGGATGGATGCCCCTCAGCGGCTTGGGATGAATGTCTCTCAGGGGCCTGGGATGGATGCCCCTCAGAGGCTTGGGATGAATGTCCCTCAGTGGTCAGGAATGGATGTCACTCAGTGGCCTGGGATGGATGCCCCTGAGCAACCTGAGATGGATGTCCATAGGGCTGGGGATGGATGCCCCTCAGCGGCTTGGGATAGATGCGATTTAGTGGTCTAGGATGGATGTTCCTCAGTAGCCTGGGATAAATGTCCCTCAGTGGCCTGGGATGGATGTCTCTCTACTGCCTGGGATGGATGCCCCTTTTGCGAGCTGGTCTTGATGTCCCCCAAGTGGCCCAGGCTTTGCATCTCTTGAGCGGTCCAGAGTGAATCCCCTGGAATGGCCCTGATTGGTGCTGTGAACAGGAAGTGTGGGAGGTGCCTTTGGGGGGCCAGTGTTTGTTCACAAGGTACATGACACCGGAGGTGTCCTGCTAAGTGCGGCTTCAATAACAAACTTGTACGAGTGACGTGTGGTGCTCACACTGTTCATGGAGCACAATCAGTTGTATATTTACTTATTTTAAGGGCCTTCACACCTACACTTGACACCCAGAGAATATAGAACCCTGGCAGAACTCTTTTCACGCACACACGGCGGAAGGACATTCCTTATCCTACATGTAGCCCTACGGGAACATTATATAGGGAAGCTTTATATAGCTTGCGTAAAGTCCAAATGACACAGAACCTGTGCCACCCCACTATCAGATGCAAATATGTATTAAACAAGCATTGGCCAAGGCAATAGCTCTGGTATTTGCTGCTGATCTTTTAGCTTAACAGATGCCTATTTTGTTTGTGAATGTTTTTGCTCAAAGACACACAACACACAAGTGGCCGTGTAACGGTGCCGGTGGAGCTGCTAGTCCCTTGTCTACGAGAAGCAAGCACTGTCTAAAACAAAAAAATATATTTTTTTTAAGGAAAAGCTCACATTGTAGCAGTAGTACCTGGCACTGAGCAAGGGAGAGGATCTGATTGGTTTAAAAGTGGAATACTCTGGTTGGTCTAGATTTGGGAAGATGATGATAGATTTTTTTAGTTTTTATGAATTAACAGCAGTCTATTTCCTTGAGGATTCCAAGAATTCCGATGGATGATGGAGTCTCGGATTGTGTTGTTTTTGGGTCCTACAACACAAACATTAGCGTTGAGCTAGCCTTGATGTTGTTTTTTGTACCCGTTTCTTCTCCAGCTTCTGGACGTCTCATTTCAGGCAGTGCTTAATTCGTAAAAATATACGTGCCATGTCCTTCGTCAGGAGGCCATTGGAGCTTGCACCACCCATTGGCCCTACCAGCACTGCCAAAGACAGCACCAATACACATCTCCGATCCATCACAGCCCTACAATTGTGACAATTCAGATGATCCCAGGTCCCCAAAGCTATAAGAATGGTTGGGCTGCTGGTATTAGCCATTTCGAATACATATTGAATTAATAAGCAAATGTTGTTGTACTAATCTCTAAATTAGTCAAAAAGCGGCACCATGTGGCAGACTGTCAGAGGTGCCGGTGTTGACAATTAAGTGCTGGTGCTGAGCACCGGAAACCACCGTCTCAAATTAAGCACTAATTTCAGGTCATCTATGTGTCTATTGTGCCACTCGTCAATGACTTTATGTTTCGACGTGTGAATTTTCATTGGGGATCAAATACACAGTTGATGTTTGCAAGTAACACATTGAGGAGGGACTTGCAGAGAACTTGCGGCTACACACCAAGTCACAGAGATTTTCCGGTGCAGACACAAGCAACCCGGTGCCCAGAATCCGGTCCCGCTAGTTTCAGTCCTATAAGCTTTGGCTGATGCTTTAGTCCTCCATGATGGCACACACTGATGTTCCCTCTCAGCGGGGAGTCTTTTTAATACTAATGCTCACTAAAGGGAAAGTTTTGCAGCCTGGTCTGCAAGGCGCTGAGATCAGTAATAAAAAAAGTCAAGAAAAGAGAAATGTTAAATTAAGCTCCAATCTGTAGGTGTTAAATAACTGCAGATATCTTTTCTTCTATGAAATGTGCCTCTAAGTGGCAATTAGTAGTCTTACAGCAGTTTGGTGCAAATCGACTGAAATGTCTAATTATAGCAAAATGCGTTTATATTCTGAATAATGCATGCACGTCAAGGAAACGAGGCGCGGGACATTGGTTGAACTGTGGGGTGAAACGATCAGCCACAGCAGTGGCGAACTGGACGTGCAGAAGTAAGTTCTAATTTCAGTGAGACCAGGCTTCTCATTGGTTCGTAGAACTGATGATGAACTGAAGGACCGCTTCCTTTCAATGACAGTGATGGGCTACTAAAGTGAAGGTCTGAGTAATACTGTCTTCTCCCTCCCCCTCAGGTCCAAAGGACAACATGGACTACCAAACCACATAGTTTAGAACAAGGCAAACTTCACCGGCCTTGGACAATATTTGGGGATCGTAGTACATTTTCAGAATTTTTGATATTCGCACACTCTGCGGTGGTTTGCCTTTCTCTTTTGGAGGCTCCGCTCAACTTTACAATTATCTTTGTATATGGTCTAAGGCAGTGCTTACCAAACTGTTTAGAACCACGACTCACCTACAGTAGTAAGTAAATTATTTTATTTGTATAGTTTAGAACCACGACTCACCTAGCTTTAATGGAAATGAGGCAGCCAATTTTTTTTTTGCAACTAAAGCGTCAGGAGGTAGAGCATTGTCATTTACAGACAGCACATTTTTCATTGAAATGGCCACTAAATTTGCACACACTTACAGTTTTGCTGATAAAACTATATTCCACACATGAAAATGCGTGGAAATTGGATTTCAGAGAATATTTATCATTTGTGCACCACCAAGTGAAGTGTCTTGATTGTTTTGATCCCACTAAAATCTCTGTTTTGATCACACTTCAGCTTTGCTTCCTTTCTGCTGAATGTGTACAGTTCATTTACAAGTATACTACTGTAATAAATGAATGGATATATTGTCTGATGCAACGAAAATGACATCCTACAGCCTTTCCTTTCACATCCACTATACCCCAGCAAGATTGTCACATAATTCAATTTACTTTTCTTTCTCTAGCTGCAAAGTGAGAGACGTTTTCCAATCTCAGTGTTAAACACATAAGCAACAATTTGTCAGAAGACAAAGCCTGACATAAGACCTCTGTTTTGAGGCACAGGAAATGTGAAAAGATAAATACAGAATGCAAAGGTATCTTTATTTATTGCTTGGACTTTTGAGACCCACCAAAAATCTACTTACCTGATCTAAGGAAAGCCGATAGCAGATGTTTGCTTAATGCAGAACAAGGCCGACAAACCTAGGCCGCGTGCTGTCACTTTACTGCTATAGTGAAGATGTATTTCTGTTCATGAAGGGTTTTAAAAAGACTGTTGCAAAAAAGTGCATTATTTCTCTAATTTCTAAAGAAAACAGATTAACAAAAAATGTGGTCTCCTGTCTGCTGAAAAGAAGTTCAATGTTAGGATTTGTCAACTAGGAAAGGAAACCCCAGTTTCTCTACGACAAGGCAACTACGAGCAATCACTCGGCTCGAAGCGTTACCAGGAAAGCATTTTTAGAATTGGGGGCAGCTTTTTAAAAAACACACTTTTACTATTGGTTTTACTGTTGTTGAGCTGTGTTAAAGCTCACGGGGGAGAATTTGTTCTTTTTTGTACTCGCACTTGCACTTTGGCTGCATTTTGGGCCAGCGTCCTAGCGGCTGGACCCTGCTCAGGGCTACTTAAGGCACGCATGACGCGACAGCACAGCGGACGTGCGCAGTGGGCACCCCACTGGCACGCCAAAGGCACGACTAAGGCAAGTCCGTCTGCGCCCGTCCGCGTCCGGTCGGGGCCAGGGGCCACAACCCCTGCCTCTTTTACTACAGATAGGTAGTGCTATGATGCTGAGCAGCTTAGACAGTTAAACATTGCCACCACAGCAATTTGGGCTCATTCCATTGTCCCTGGTAGTCCGGACTCTGGTTGCACACACTACCTTTTTAGGCTATCGCCGCTTTTCCAAACCTCTTGGCCCCTTCCGAAATCCTATAATGCTGAATTGCAGATCACTGCCTAAGCATGTGGCGGAGATCTCCATCTTGCTTAACCCCTTCACCGAGGGGCTAATTCCCCCGCGGTGCATGAGCACAGCTCCGCTTTGAGCACAGCTCCACTGTGTCTCATGACGAGCTGAGCTCGTCATGAGCATCGAACAAGTTAAGGAAGCATGCCCAGAAGTCCAGTTTCTGACAGAAACTTGGCTTAACTCAGCCTCGGAACCCGATAGTGTTCATACTTTTCCTCCCAGCTACCTAATCCAGAGGATAGACCGGACTATAGGTAATGGTGGCGATATCACCATCATTTATAAAAGTCACCTCAGCTGCCACATTTCTAGGGGTCCATTGCCAGATTGCGAGAACCTCCAGTTACAGATTCACCTCTACACTTTCCTTGCCAGGCATTTTAATTTGATGGCCCCGTGGGTCAACGGGACAATTCTGTAAACTACTGCCTGAGATGGCCGCGAACTTCGCCAGTACCACTGCTATTATCACATTACTGGGTGATTTTAACGTGCACTTTGACGATTCATCGCACATGGCCGCAGCAGAAATCACTAAGGATCTTGCTGCGTACCAGTTCAAACAGAAGGTCACCAATGAGAACCATTCGAAGGGACACCTTCTAGATCCTATATTCTCCAATTTGGAGGATTAACTGGAAAGGAACCCATCTCAATACCCTGGTCCGATCATTTCCTGATACATTTCTTTTGGACCCCCACCTGTGTTACCCCCTCAACCAGGCCAATAAGAACTTTGTCAAACCCCTGGCCCAAACTCACTTTAGAAAAGGGGGTATCGGAGCTGAAAAATACTAAGACTACCCCAAACACCGATCCAACCGTGGCCAATCACAGTTTCAACGATTCGATTGAGAGCTGCTTACATCAGGACCTCCCGAAAAAAATGACCCAGATGAAAGTAGGATCCAACAGAATGGCTAGGTAATCTCCCAAGCTCCAGGAACTAAAACAGACCTGTAAGAAACTTGAGCTTGGAAAAAGGATTTCTCCTCAAACAAGAAATCTGAATACAGGGAGGCCATAAGAATGTACAGGGCTGA
This sequence comes from Lissotriton vulgaris, assembly GCF_964263255.1. Classification (NCBI taxonomy): domain Eukaryota; kingdom Metazoa; phylum Chordata; class Amphibia; order Caudata; family Salamandridae; genus Lissotriton; species Lissotriton vulgaris. Next base: position 38,184,377 of record NC_141697.1, read on the forward strand.
AATTAAACTGGCTCAGGCCACATATTATGAGGACAGCATTTCTACGGCTGCCCACCCCGCGAAATTTTCAGCATAGCGGAAAAACTACTCAAAGCCCCCTTACCTCCACATATACTTGATACCACCGGCCGACGCTGCAATGAACTTGCAGATTACTTTCATAATAAAATTCAAACAATCTACTCATCATTCACCCCGGTAGATAGGCACAACAATTCTCATGTAGAGGATACCGGTCTGCATAGTAGGGAACACTCCTTGGTGGCATTTCCTTTGTTGGATTGCGAGTCATTTCATACCATCTCGGCACTCGTGAAGAGTGGGTTGTCTAGAGACCCAGCTCCACTCAATATTCTGAAGCAAGTGTCCGAAACTGTCACCCCACCATTTTGTATCTGATCAATGCTTCTATTTCCACCGGAGTGGTCCCATCTCTGTGAAAAAGAGCGATGGGGAAGCTTCTCTTGAAAATACCGAGTCTGGACCCCGATCTCATGGGTAGTTTTCGCCCCATCTCGCTTCTCCCAGGTATCAGTAAAATGTTGGAGAAACATGTTAACTCAGCACTCTTGATATTTCTGGAATCCCACAACCTCTTTCACACCTTTCGTCTACTTCAGGGAACGGAAACTGCTCTGTTAGCAGTAGTTGAGGTGTCTAAAAAGATTCTCGATGCTGGTGGTTCCACAGCTGTTATCCTTTTGGACCTCAGCGCAGCATTTGATACGGTCAAACACCAAACCCTGGTCCATCGACTAAGAAGCTTGGGGCGGACCAGACAAGCTTTAACCTGGCTGCAATCAATCCTAGAAGGGAGCTCCATCCAGGTTTTCGAGGGTGAGGTCATCTCAAAATCCATGCCTCTCTACGGTGGAGTCCCCCCGGGATTCTCCTTGAGTTCTTACTTTTTTAATGTCTATATGACTCCACCTGTGGAGATTGTGGCCCCGTTCGGGGTTCACATAGTGACCCTCGCTGATGAATCCAGCTGGTCGTAGCAGTGAACCACTCTGATAATGCCACCCCAGACCTTTGTTCTTGTTTAGAAGAGATAGCCAAGTGGAAAAATCCCTCTTATTTAAAACTCAGCGGTGTTAAGACCAAGTTGATGCTCCTTGGTAACCCTTCTCTCTTTAAAGCGGACGTTATGTGGCCAGCTTGTATGGGACCTGCCCCTGTCTCTAAGACCCAGATAAATAGGCTGGGTATCTGGCTTGATCAAGATCTTAGCTTCATGGTCCAGGCCCGGAAGGTTGCGGCTTCCTGTTATGGCATCCTAAGGATGCTTCGTAAAGTGTTTCCACTTCTCCCCTTGCAGGCAAGAAAGCTCATGGTACAGACCCTCATTCTTTCCAGCCTGGACTACGGGAATGCGCTTTACCTTGGTGCTCTGGGCTCTACCTTCGCCAAACTCCAAATGGTACAAAACTGCGAAGCAAGGATTCTCGTGTGGACTTCGAACCGACAATCCGCAAGACCCGCCTTGAAGTCCCTTCACTGGCTCTGGGTCAATGAGAGAGTTAACTTTAAGGCCATGTGCATCGCTCACAAGATGTTAGCAGGGAACGGACCAGTGATTAACCATTCCATGGTTCAACCCTACCTGGCGAACAGCAAGCTGCGCTCGCTCTGATGATTTGAACCTGGCCATCGTTCCCAGGATTAAGAGAGCCAGAAGTGGCGGCTGCTTATTTTCTTATAACGCTGCAAAGCTGTGGAACTCCCTCCCTCCTTCTTCACTTACCGAGGGAACCCAAACACCTGGTCTTTCGGAAACTGTTAAAAACTTGCTTCTTCCCCTAAGTGTTGCTAGGATGCCCTCTTGGTCGACTGCTAATGTACCTGTCGCAATCAGCACTCCTTGCTCTTCAGACCGCTCCATAAGGCCTACCGGCTCCTTCTTCTATAACGTATTTTAACCACTGTGATTTATGGGAAATCTGAAGTCCTCCCCCCAAATCTTACTGCGTAAGTCACGCCCCTGCTGATGGCTTGGTGGACAGGGTACTCCGTCACGTTTGTCCTTATGTACGCCAATCCTGGTTTGTGTTGTTCAACTAGAACGCTTTTCATTTAAATCACAACCTACAACTCATTTGATAAGGTGATGGATTTAAGCTTGCACCGACCATACGATTAAAGGTTCATAAATTGGGAGTGAACCTGCACAATGCACAAGACAAGCAAGTGACCAGAGCGGCTTCATCTTCATCGACCCCCAGTCTTGTGCTGCTCCCACTGCCACTGCCGCCCAGCTTTGTATTTCTGCTACCTCGCTAGGAGCCCAGAGGCCCTCAGTTCGAGCCTGATGCCTCCCTCTTGGGGATTCAGGCTTCTTTGGTTGGTTACTGGCTGATTAGCCCCATGAGAATTGTTTTTAGAGTTATATTTCATTTCTATTAGCCCATGTGAATCGTATCTTAATTTAACTTTATTTCCGTTAGCCTGTGTGAATTGTTATTTCATTTCTATTTAGCCTTCGTATTACATTGTTGCAGTTCTCTCCCCACGGCTTCTTCCTATCGTTTCTGCAGTTCCTGCCGCTGATCCCGCCTCCCTCCTGCCTCCCGCCAACCCCACTCTCCTCCCAGGACTGCATGTAGAGGCTGCTGCGCGGCCGAGTGCAGCAGGCATGCCAAAGTCAAGCCTATCTGCGCCAGTACACGCCAGAACCAATCCCAGCGCCAGGACTCCTGGACCTCTGCATGCCCCCCGCTACTCCCCCTCAGACCATCATGCACTCAACCCTGGATGCAACAAAAACTGCTGCCTCACATCACCCCGCACCACAAAGGGACCTTTCTCCTGCATTGGCTGTCGGATCACTTCAGCCCCAGAGTTGAATGCCACAGCAAAAAAAAGCACCTCTCCACCACCAGAAGCCGGGACCACCCCCGGACAACTCTCCTGCCTCTTGCTCAATGCCAGATAGCTCCGCAAGCACACCCCCGAAATCTGGGAAACCATCACCACCATCACGCCAGACATGACCTTCCTCACAGAAACCCAGCTCAGCAACCCCTGACATTGCCACAGCAACACCCCTGTTTACAAAATGAAGCACTGCACCCGCACCAACAAACCCGGAGGCGTCCTCACCTTAATACACAATGAGGCAATCCCCTGCACCACCTCCAACAATGAAACCGCACCTATCATGGAGCATATGAACTTCCAGACACACACCAATGACAAGACCACCACCAGAGGTAGACTCTGCAATAGACTGCCAAGACTCAGCAATGCCATTTAATCTGAACTATATGTCCTCCTGAGACACCTCAACTTCCACATAAATGGCACTACTGACTACTCCATGGTACACTTCACCATCGCCGAAAACTCCCTGCCACCACAAAGGATACAACGCCCCCGTCCGCAGCTGGTCCAGGGTCACCCAGCAACAATGGACTGATGACCTCAGCACCACACAGCCCAAAGACACCACCACCTGAACCAGACTGTTTACAGCTTTAACAACTGTATCACCAATGCCACTGACCAAGTTGCCCCCACCAAACCAGTCAAAAACACACACCCTCAGAACAAACCAGCTGGTACACCCTGAAACTTTAGACTTCAAAACACAGATGCAAACAGCTGGAAATAATATGGTGCACAAGAAAGAACCTGGCTGATAGAGCATCCATCAAAGTAGCACTCAATGATTACCACTGACAGATCAAAGCCACAAAAAAAGGCCCTCACCTGCAGAATCGAAAAACAAGCTCCAACCGAGCCAAGGAACTCTTTACCATTGTCAGATAATTGTCCTGCCCATCAGGTACTGAAACCGCCATCCCAGCATCACAGGAACTCTGCAATGCACTGGCCGATCATTTCCACATCAAGATAGGAGCCATCTACGAAAACTGTGACCCACCAATCCCATCTACCAGCAGTTAACCACCACAGCCAAACACCAGATCAGCAAATTGAAACAACTCAGCACATTGGACACAACCACACGGATGAACATGATCCACTCAGGCGCACCCACCAGCTCCTGCCCACACCGACTTTTCAACATCGAAAGAGAGGAGATCAGCAAACAACTCGCCACCATCCTCAACTCCTCAATAACCACATCCACGTTTCCGGATGCCTGGAAACACGCTAAGGTCAGATCTCTCCTCAAGAAACTCTTGGCAGACCCCAGCGATCACCAGAACTACCTACCCATCTCACTACTCCCCTTCTCTGGCAAAGTCCTGGAGAAGGCCATCATCTCCACCTCACTGAGCACCTGGAACTTTACAACCTGCACAATCAGCTTGTCCTATTGCTCTCAGTGGACCCCACCTCAACTAAAACCAACTTCCACATCTTTATGAAGAATGTCCCAGGCTGGATGAGGAACAACTGCCTCAAGCTCAACATGAACATCTTCAGCACGCACACCACCCTCTGGAACGACTCCTGGTGGCTGTCAGAACTCGGTCCCACCCCCACTCCTAAAGACCACACCGCAACCTCTGTATCATCGTTGACAGCAAACTTTTCATGAAACCTCAAGTCAAAGTCATCTCTTGAGCCTGCTTCCACATGCTCCACATGCTCCCAAAAAAAGTTGAATGGCACCCCACCAACACCAGGAAAACAGTAATACAGGCATTATCAACACCTACGGCAACGCACTCTATGCCGGCACCACCACCAAACTCATGCCAAGACTCCAGACAACCCAGAACGCAGCCGCCAGACTGATTCTCAACCTTCCCAAGAGATCCCACGTCACCCAGCACCTGAAGGGCCTCCATTGGCTCCCAGTTCAGAAGAGATGCCTTTTCAAGACCCTGACCCACACCTATTAGGCCCTCCATAACCAAGGACCCTCCTACATGAACCACCGCCTGCACTTCCACCGATCCCCAGGAACCTCCTCCCCCCACACCTCGCCCTCATAGAGATACCACGCATACAGCACAGGTGCAGCGGGGGACGCTCTTTCTTCCACCGCACCGCCAAAGCCTGGAACGACCTACCTCTCCACCTCTGCAGCATCTCTGACCGCCTTCAGGAAGAAGCTCAACACCTGGCTGATTGAATTAGATGAGCAGCTAGCGTATGAAACACCCCCAGGGTGACAGGCCATACTCTACAAATACGTTGATTGATTTATTGATTAATTACACCGTCCTTTATCACTTTGAAATTTGATAAAGGTCACATGAAAACAGGTGCACAGACCCAGAATGGCGTAGAAATGTGTAAATGACCCTATAAATGCCAACTTCCACTGATGGCCAGGAGCACCGGATACTGAAACTTGCATTTTACGTTGAAATGTTGATTGCTCATAAGCCATGCATTAGATTCAATTTTCATTAAGGGGTTTAATTTTCTAATTCATTTCAGAAAGCTGATTCACCAGTACTCCGTGGTTGGGCTAGGATGCGCGCACGGTGCCTGCGACGGAGCACGTCTGAGTCACACAGACTGGAAGACACACACTCTGACTTCTGGAAGTACGTGATTCATCCATTTACCATCCAGGGAGTTGCTGCGCCTGTGTCGTGACTCTTATATTTGCAGGGCACACGTCGGGGTACACGTAGGTACATGGCGTCTACCCACTCTTTTCACAGGTTGGACGCCGTCCCCCCTGCCAAGAAGTTGGGCCCCACAGAAATATGCTGAATGTGTCCCGGTGTAATTTTCAGACACCGGGAAACGTTCAGCAGAGCCTCCATGTTGCCTGCTTTCGATTCCCAGCAGCAACGTACAGAAGGGGAGGGAGCTTTTTTTCACCTCCAGTGGGGCAGAAGTTAAGGGGCCATCAGGCCTCCATGTGTTTGAATAGCCTGACTGTAGGTGGCCTGGAACCTCACACTTAAGTGTAAATGCCAAAGAGAGGAAAGAAACAAAGGCACCCAGCTTGTTATCTCTTCACAGGTACTTAAGAGAGGCAGCTTTTGCCTTTGTTTAGTCCCTGTGTATAAGAGATGCAGGCACTGTAAGAATGTCAGGTGTGTTTGTCTGCTCCAGTATTTACAGAAAATAACAATTTCAATAGCACTATTTTATTGCTTTCATAGCCCTATTCAACCCAATGCAGGGTGTCAGAGAGCTTTATATAACATACGCATTATACATTGACAGTAAATCATGTACATGTGTAAATCAATGTACGAGATGAGTGGCATAAGACAGTGAGGATTACAAGGTGTAGGAGTCACATGTCCTTCATTACTCACTGTGGTCTTTTGAAAGGATTGCAATTTATGAACTTCAGGTAACAAATGGATCTCTTCATTAAAAGCAGTAACCCACTTCACTATCTACATAGAAAAGAAATCTGTCATCTGCGTGTTAGATGATGTGCTTTGTAGGAGAAAAATTTACCTTCTCTACTACTTCGATTCAAATCTGAGACTTCACACAACACAGATCTCTCCAGCAAGTGCATTAACCTCCAGAGTTATCTCACCATTATTACTATTCGCTGAGATTTACTGGGCACCTTCGCAGCAGATAGTAGCCCAATCAAATATTTTAAAATGCAGACTTTTCAACCAATTAAGCAGAACAGATCTACTACCATGCTCCTCCTTGTGGCAGGGTTTAAAAAAATATATGTATCAGTTGAGGCCCAGATTTTGCATTGGGATTGCGCCACTTTTTTGGCACAGCCCTATACCCAATTCTCATTTGTTAAATCTCATAATGTGCTTAAATGGTCTAATGATATACCTGATAAACATATATGCGAGGTCTTAATATCTGATGTCACTTCTTGTGATGTCACTTCCAGGGAGGTCACTTCCTGTGATGTCACGAGCAATGTCATGTGTTGTGACATCATGCGCTGTGATGGCACGCGTCATGATTTCACTTGCATACAGCCTAACCTGGTTAGTACCCCCACTTCTTTTTTTACATTTGCCCCGCGTATTTGTATAATCCAGGGAAATTTGTTTTCACTGGTAACTGGATAATTTAATATAGGGGGCCTCCGAGCTGCCAATGGAATAATATTCTGGCCACGACGGGCAATATTACATTACATTTTGCAACACTGCTGTTGGGGATCGTTTATGAATCATAAACCTACATATTTATGCCCCGCCCACGTGTGTCATAGAGGGTCTGTACAGGCGTTAGAATTTAGGGGTGTTTAGCCTGTCCTTGGGCCTCAATATGGGACTGAAAACAAGGCAGGGGGTGGTGACACTCGTAGAAGAGGGTAGCGCGAGGTCCTTGTTTTAACCCCTTCCTGGGTGGGCCCTACTACACCCCAAGGTGGAAGGCCATATTCATATTAACTCTGAAACAGGAGCTGGCCACATGTGCCTGCAGCAGCCAATCAGATTCGAACACTCTTGTTATTAGTATCTCTTGCAATGTGGGGGGGGGGGGAGGTTCTCCATGAAGGGGAAACATTTTCAAACGTTAACTGAGCGCAATCAGTTATAGATTTCCAATAGGCCTCCGAGATTCTTTCTGAGAATCCCCGCCCCACAAAAACACGTCCATAGCACAGGCAGTGACTGCAGGGGCACTGCAGAAGCTACTGGCTGAAGACGATTGCTGCCTGAGGAGTGACCAAGCGCCTGTGTTACTACCTGCGCCATCAGGGTGGTCCAGTCATTTAAACACTCCCCGCTGAGAAATGCAGTGCTCTGCAGATCACACGAACAAATCTTAACAAGGTAGCATGACCTCTGAACTCCCGAAGGTGGTCAATTGAGTATCATTAAATTGGGTAATAGTAACACCTGTTATTTACAGTGCTTGGAAGTAGCAGAAATGCTTTACAGGCGCTATTTGAAAAGACGTTTTTATTGTTATCCTCAGTGGCTGCTAGGTTTGGGTGCTTGGCCAGTAGCATTCCACGCAGGGTGGTTTTAACTGCACGAGACACAGGTAATCACGGCTGGGGAACAGGACTGAAGCCATCAGAGTACTGTGGGGGGGGGCCAGCTGGGGGTGCAAAAACACTGCACTTCGCCTATGACGTGAACATACCCAGAGTAAGCCCTTACCCTGGGCTTACCACACCACGGTTTTAAGGAGGGGCGGGGCATCTTTGGAAGTTAACATCGCAATCTCTCAAGAAATCTCCCGAGAGTGTGAGCCATCTACAAAGAGCAGCGAAGCAAAAACAACAAATCACAGACACGAGTCATATCTGCATCAACGGCACCGTATGGAATAAACATACTCATGCGTGTCTCTGTCCATGTACAGCGCCCCGCTGGCCTTTAGCTAAGACTTGTAACATTGAAATACCATATACATACATTCATACATGCATGCACAATACATATGTACATACATACATGCATGCATACATAGGTTTAGGTTTAGGGATTCATAGAGCAGATGGCGACCCGCAGGCATCCCAGCGCTAGCATAAAACAAGACAGGGAGCTATCGTGCGCGGTGGTTTAGGGGAACAGCCATGTTTTGAGTCTCTTTTTAAGGGTCAGTTCGTTCCCAATCATTCGAAGCTATGGGTCTAGGCTGTTCCACACTTTGGGTACCAGGTGTGTGAACGACCTTCCACCCCGTTTAGATAAATTGATTCTTTTAGTGTTCTTCAGGAAATTTGATCCTGATCTGAGATGGCGACGAGGTGAGTAATGGGAGATCAGATCTCGTACCAACGCTGGGCCTCTCCAGTACACGGCTCTGTGGGCCAGGCAGAGGGACTTGAATTTGATCCTGGACAGGACCGGAAGCCAATGTAGCTCCCTAAGAGATGCTCTTACCGACTGATCCCTGGGTATCTTCAGAAGCAGCTGGGCTGCTGCATTCTGTACCACTTGCAGTCTGTCCGTGATATATTTGGGGGAGCCCAAGTATAAGGCGTTGCCGTAGTCGAGCCTTGATACCACCAGGGCTTGAACCACCATCTGAACCACCATTGAGTTTTCTGGGAGAAGGCTCATTATTTTCCTGATCATTAGAAGTATCCCAAAACAGGCACTCGAACGTTTTTTGGCTTGGGTCTCCATCCTTAGGTTCTGATCCAGCCACATCACCCGGTTTTTTATGGAAGATTTAGGGGGGGGAGTGGACCCCATTTTCCTGGCCAGGGGATCTCCGAGCGTGGGCTGAAGTTGCTGCCCGGGATCATGAGCTCGGTTTTGTTCCCAATCAGCGTATGACTACAGTCGGCCCTCCAAGAGGCAATATTTTCCAGGCAAGCGGCTAGTTGCCTATGGTCTGAATTAAGGGAATCTGAGATTGAGACAACTAGTTGTGTGTCGTCGGCATATGACACAATGGGAAGACCGAACTCTTGAACTATGCGGGCTAGTGGGCTCAGGTCGATATTAAAGAGGATCGGGCTCAGGGAGGGTCCCAGAGGAACTCCCCAAGCGGCTGAGAAGGAGTCTGATAGTATTCCGACCTCCATACATTGAAAAGATCTACCATTCAAGAATGAGGCCACCCATCGGTTGGCTGTGCCTCTGATTCCAATATCCTTGAGCCTATTGACCAATACAGCGTGCTCTACCGTATTGAAGGCCGCGCTTAGATCTAATAGCACTATTGCGTCGGCTCTTCCTTGGTCTAGGATGCTTTTTAATTTTTCGGTGACAGCAATTAATGCTGACTCGGTGCTGTTTTTGATCGAAATCCCACCTGGGTCTGGTGTATAATACCATTGTCTACCAGAAAGCATAAGATAGTGCTATTCACACAATTTTGCCCAGAATGGGTAACAGTGAGATTGGGCGGTAGTTTGCCAGAGAGGTAGGGTCGAGTTGGGATGCATACATGCATACGTAGCATACATGCATACATACATACGTACATACATGCATGCACACATGCATACATGCACAATACATATGTGCATACATACATGCATACATACATACATACGCACATACATTCATACATACATACATACATGCATGCATGCACACAAACATACATACATGCACACATACATACCCAAAATGGGAAAGCAAGTTCCAAGTTCCATTTCTAGCAGACTTGAAAATGTGAATTTCCCCTCACAATATCCAAACACGTGCACCATTGATGTACCAAATGCCCCACTGACCTACCACTGCAGCAGCATCACAGCATTGAAACATGTGCATCACTAACCTACCACATGCACAACTGACCAGCAACTGCAGTACCACTACAGCATCCAAGCATGTGCACCAGGGACCTACCACTATAGCACCACCACAACATTCAAACATGCACTTCACTGACCTACCACTTGCACCACTGACACCACAGCATCCAAGCATGTGCACCACTGACCTACCACATTCACCACGAACCTACCACTGCAGCACCACCACAGTATCCAAACACGTACAACACTGACCTACCACATGCACCAACGACCATCACTGCAACACCACCACAGCATCCACAAGCGTGCACGACTGATGGTCAAAATGAACCAACGACCCTCACTGCAGCACCACCACAGCATCCAAAAACATGAACCATTGGCTTACCACTGCAGCACCACAACAACATTCAAACACATGCACTACTGGTGAGCCACATGCAACAATGACCGTCACTGCAACACCACTGCAGCATCCAAACACGTGCACCACTGAAATACCACATTTCCCAGGGACCAATCACTGGAGCACCACCACAGCATCCAAACACGTGCACCACTGACCTACCACTGCAGCGCTACCACAGCATCCAAACACGTGCAACACTAATGTATCACATGCACCACTCACCATCACTGCAACACCACCACAGCATCCAAGCATGTGCATCACTGATGAAACACATGCACCATGGACCTATCACTGCAGCATTAGGATAGCATCCAAACATATGCACCACTGATGTACAACATGCTCCAATGTCCATCACTGCAACACCACTACAGCATCCAAACGTGCACCACTAATGCACAAAATGCACCACGGACCTACCATTGCAGCACCACCACAGCATCCCTAAACGTGAACCATTGACCTACCACTGCAGCACCACCACAGCATCCAAAGATGTGCACCACTGATGAACCACATGAACAACTGACCAACAACTGCCACACCACCACAGCATTCAAATATGTACACCACTGACGAACCACATGCAACAATGACCATCACTGCAACACCACCACAGAATCCAAACATGTGCACCACTGATCTACCACATGCACCACCGACCTACAACTGTAGCATCAGGACAGCATCCAAACACGTGCACCACTGATATACAACATGCACCACAGACCATTCACTGGAGCACCACCACATCATCCAAACACGTGCACCACTGATGTACCAATTGCACCACCAATCTACCACTGCAGCACCACCACAGCATCCAAACATGTGCACCACTGATAAACCACATGCACCACAGACCAATTATTGGAGCAGCCCCACAGCATCCAAAAACGTGCATCACTGATGTACGACATGCACCACAGGCCAATCACTGGAGCACCACCACAGCATCCAAACACGTGCATCACTGATGCACAAAATGCACCACGGCCCTACCACTACAATACCACCACAGCATCCAAACACGTGCATCACCAATGCACAAAATGCACCACAGCCCTACCACTGCAACACCACCACAGCATCCAAACACATGCATCACTGATGCACAAATTGCACCACCAACCTACAACTGCAGCACCACCACAGCATTCAAACTTGTGCACCACTGATGTACGACATTCACCACAGACCAATCACTGGAGCAGCCCCACAGCATCCAAGCACATGCACCACTGATGTACCACATGCACCACCAATCTACCACTGCAGCACCACCACAGAATCCAAACATGTGCACCACTGATGTACGACATTCACCACAGACCAATCACTGAAGCAGCACCACAGCATCCATACACGTGCATTGTTAAAAAGGGTTCCAAAGACAACCGGTAACCAAAAACCCTTTTATGTTGCCCGGCGGTATCGCCTCTATGACCCACCGATATTAATTAATGAAGAAGCAGGCGCTGGAGACTGGAAGGCGGGAAACGAGGATTTTATTCTCTCCGGAGGAGAACACATCAATTCAGACAGCAAGTATCGTCACGAGGTGCTCTAACCACATCTCTGAGGCCTGGCCTCTTATACTGGAGTTTACGACCTTTATTACACATAACACATTCTCGCAATACTTTAGTACTAGAAAGAACATCCTCGGAATCTCCCCTTCAGACCCGTTCCCACATACATTTACAGTCGGATTCCCCACCCCGGTCACAACAGGTGATAGTTGTCACACAGCAGGGCATTCCGCCGATTCACGGAATGCATGGGGTTGATCGGATCTCATGGGGTGGGGGCTTTGATCGGTTCGGGGGTCTTTTGATGGGGAGGGGAGGCTTCCTACTGTACGGGGTAATAAACAGTATCCGCAGAGCCAGGTGGCGGCCTGGGAACAGGGAAGACAAACGGGGATACAGGAAAAGGGGGTTTGCATCAAAAGGGTTTGAGGCCATGAAAGGAATGAGGGGAGGTGTCGCGCTGGGAACAGGATGAGATTCAGTGGTGAAACTGCGCTGGAGAGGGGTTTATGACCCAAGACATGAGAGAGCGGGGGTTGTCAGCGTGCGGGGGAATGCTTGTGAGGTTAAGAGAGAGAGAGAGAGACGCGCTGGCTATCAGCGAGGGGCAGGGAGGCCATGGTGCTCAAAAAATGGCTGCCGCTTACGCGCACGAATGGGCTCGAAAAGGGGGCAAGATGGCGCCGATAATGTTGACGTTTTGCAGTCTAATCTTTAACAGTCCTCCCTTTTCAACATATCTTAGCCAACTTGCTTACTTAATGTCAATCTTCATCAAATTCCTAACCTCGGCATCATATATTGCTCTCATACGTTCGTTTTCAAAGTCCACAGTCTTAGGGCAAATACAATTTGCACATAATGAACACAGAGGTGGCAGACATTGAATTCCTAAGCATAGACCGCATATCACAACTACAGGAATCAGGATAATGGTGAACAGTCTCCAACCCCAGTTCTTAACAGTGTTCCAGAACCAACCACCAAGCGACCATTCTTCTTGTTCCTGGTGTACTTCTGTAGAGAGTCTGTGGAGATGTTCGATGGCTTTGTACACTGAGGGTGAGTTGTCCGGTATGTATGTACAGCAGCTGGACCCAATGATGCGGCATGCTCCACCACGGTCCGCAAGAACCACATCCAGGACAAGGCGGTTCTGGAGGGCCACCAAGCGGACCGCTTGAAGTTCAGCGGTGTTGTTAGCAAGGATACCAGCCGTGATGTTCATTGTTGTCTCAACTGCTTGAGTCAGATGTCGGATGGCACGGCTGTTTGCCATCGGGCCCCAGAGGGGGACCAGTCCTTTCATAGCATCGATGAATTGTGCTCCTGTTGAATCGGCTTGTTCGATGTCCTTGGCTCGTTTCTGTCTGTGATGATTTGCTGGTGCCACATAAGTCGGAGGAAGGATGAAGGAAATGAAACAAGTGCCCCCCCAGCCTTTGGGGAGCCAGGTGTAAGCCTTCGTGCCGCAGACGAAATACGTGTTTGGAGATGCCACAAAGGAAGGCGGGTCGATGGAGTCCAGAGTTCTGGAAAACCGGCAGGCACTGTGGCCTACCAGCTGAGTCCCAAGCCCTTCCATGCACATGTGGCCAGTGACGTTGATGACTGACAGGGCCACAGTCAGAGTGGCAGCCGTTCGTTTTCGCAGGTAGGAGAAGGTGGTTCTGGTTGGATTATTGAACACTTGCATTTCAACTTGTTCTTTAGCAGGGATGTCCAAGTGGATTGCGTTGTTGTTGGTCTGCGGGCAGAAGTGTGTCTTTGTTCTGTTCCGCCAGACCCCGTGGTAGAAATGCGTTACCGTTTTGCTGGAGGTGGCATTGTCCTTAAAGCTTTCTTGCAGAAGCATCAGCCAGGCAAGACAGGAACCATGAACTGAGAAAGGTGAAGGGATGAATGGTATCGAGTGTCCAGTGGCGTGGGGTAGCAACCCACAGATCCAACAGTTGGTGGCATTGGTGGCAAGGTTGTGCTGGTGAAGTAGTTGTACGAAGGAGTTATTCCAAAATTCCTTTCGCCTCTCTCTGAGTTGGGGAGAGAGCGAGATCAGATAATGTTCCTTCATGGTGGTAGGCTGGACAGTGGTCAGGAATGTTTCGTGAGCAGGTGTATTTTCTTCCACAATCCAGAGAGTGGTCATGAGGAGAAGGCAGAAGAGGATTGTGATGAAGAGCGCAATAGTCTTTGGGCTATGGAGTCTGTCTGCTTTTGGGTTTCTGCGGTGGGTATTTCCTGTTTCCTTCATCATCGTTTTATTTGGCGCTTCCATCATCTTCTTATCTGGCGCTTCCATCATCTTCAAGGGGCTCGGTAGCGGGCAGAACCACAGACTTTGCTTTGCTTCTCTCCGGGTAACCCTTGGTAGTGTTTAGGTCACCGTTCTGAGATTTAACTCAGTCCGTGGTCTACTTAGCCGTAACTCCCTCCTTTCGACGCAGGAAATACCCTTCTCTTGATGGCACTGTGGGATCAGAGAACTTTGAAAGTTCAAGTGTTTCGGTATCAGGATAGCAGGACAGTGACGGTCGGTCCTTGTTCAGGAGCTCTTCTTGACTGTTGATGGTTTCGGTCGAGGTCAGGGTCGAGGAGATCTTCTTACAATGGTGTGCATGCAGCCAGTTGCGTTTTCCCTCCACCCGGAGTGCTGTTCGGGTGGTGATGAGGACTTGCCAGGGGCCCGTCCACCGGGGTTCCAGACTCTTGGCACGCTGGAAGTTCCGGATCAGGACGAAGTCCCCAGGTTGGATGGTGTGTCCGGGACCCCTGGAAGCGTCAGGGATGGCATGCAGCACCTGTTGATGGATAACAGACAGTGTTTTAGTCAACTGGCATAAGTAATCAGACATTAGGACGTCTGGGACGTCATGAATGGAAGTTGGTTTCGGCGCAGACCAAACATTCATAGGCCGGCCGAACACAACCTCGTATGGTGTCAAGTGGTGTTTGGTGGGGGTGGAACGCATTGAGAGTAATGCCAGGGGAAGTGCGTCTGGCCATTTCAGTCCTGTGGTAGCTACTATTTTGGCCAATTTTAGTTTCAGTGTGGCGTTATGTCGTTCAACTAGTCCAGCAGATTGGGGGTGGAAGACTGCGTGGAACTTTTGTTTTACACCCAACCCCTTCAAAATGAGTTGGATAACTTCGGCTACGAAGTGGGGGCCATTGTCGCTCCACAAAATTCGACAAAGGCCGTAGCGGGGGAAAAACTCCTTTAACAGTACCTTTGCTGTGGCCATAGCAGTGTTGTCACAGGTTGGATATGCTTCCACCCATTTGCTAAATGCGCATACCACCACAAGTACATATTTCAGGCCTTGACATCTGTCTAGTTGGATGTAGTCCATCTGCAGGACTTCAAACGGGTGATTTGGGACCCCAAACCCTCCCCGGGGTACTACAGTTCCTTTCCCGGGATTGTGTTGTAGGCATATCAAACATTGTTGGACCAAGCGTTTGGCGGACTCTGTGATCTTATCATTGTGCCAAACTCTGGAGACAAGTTCAATCATGGGGGCTGATCCTATGTGGGCAGGGGAGTGCGCCATAGTCAGTATGGGAATCAGGTACGAGTCAGGTAGCAACCATTTGTCTGTGTCTTTTGTCCGCCAGCAGCCTTCGTCATCTTTCAATCCCACCCGTGTCCATTCAGTCAGTTCGTGTTGTGTGCTAGCCATTTGAATGTCTCTGATAGTGTCCCTAGCGTCAGTCCATTTTTCTGCTTGTGACCTGGTCACGTACATGCGTGTTGTCGTCCTATTTTCAGCTGTCGCTCGGGCAGTGAGGTCGGCTAGTGCATTTCCCTGTCCAATAATGTCTGTCACCTTTTTGTGTGCCTGGCATTTAATGACTGCAAGCTTTTTGGGGAGAAGGACGGCTTCGATCAAGGCGGAGACTAGGTCCCCGTGCAAAATGGGGGTGCCGTGTGAGGTCAAGAATCCCCTCTCCCTCCAAAGGAGCCCGAAATGGTGAACCACCCCGAAGGCATACTGGCTGTCAGTGTAAATGTTTGCTGTGGTACCTGCTGCTAGAATACAGGCTCGTGTCAGGGCAATCAGTTCCGCTGCCTGGGCAGATCGTTGCGTTATGCGGGCTGTCTCGACTACAGTTCGAGCTGTGGTGACTGCATAGGCAGCTGAAGTGGTGCCATCGGGGAGCTTGATGCAAGAACCGTCCACCCACAGCTCTCCGTCGGGGTCGGGGAAAGCCGTGTCTCTGAGGTCAACCCTACTTCTGGTCTGTTCGTCTGTGAGGGTCACACAGTCGTGTACAGGGTGCGCATTGGGATCGTTTTCTGGTAAGGGCAGCAGGGTTGCTGGGTTCAGTGTG
Organism: Lissotriton vulgaris; assembly: GCF_964263255.1. Classification (NCBI taxonomy): domain Eukaryota; kingdom Metazoa; phylum Chordata; class Amphibia; order Caudata; family Salamandridae; genus Lissotriton; species Lissotriton vulgaris. The sequence goes on from NC_141697.1 coordinate 38,200,701, forward strand.
GTGCATCTCTTCAGTGTGATGTGGGGTGCGAGCAGAGTCAGTTCGTACCCTGTCAGTCGTGCACTTGTCAGGTGTTGCGTTTTGGTTTGGTTTAGGAGGGTGTCAACTGCATGGGGTACCAGTACTGTGAGGGAATTCGAGAGCACGATCCCCTCACTCTGTCGGATAGAGATCGCAGCAGCAGCTACGGCTCGAAGGCAAGCAGGCAGGGCTCTGGCTACGGGGTCAAGAGTGGCTGAGAAGTAAGCGCATGGTCGTTGCTTTGGGCCAATGGACTGGGTCAGGACAGATAAAGCGCACCCCTCCCTCTCATGGGTGTAAAGGGAGAAGGGCTTTGTGTAATCGGGGGTACCCAACACAGGGGCCGAGCAGAGGGCATCTCGTAGTTGCACGAAAGAAGCCTGACACTCAGGGGTCCAAGGGAGTGGGAGAGGGATGTCCTTTGCTAACAATGAAAGCAGTGGTTTTACTACAAGGCTAAAGTTGGGCAACCACTGTCGGCAGAAGGAGGTGAGGCCTAGTAGGGAGCGGACCTGTTTCTGGGTCTTAGGGACGGGGGTGTCGAGAATGGTTTGGATCCGGTCAGGAGTCAGTTTCCTTCCGTCTTTGGACAAAAGGTGGCCTAGGTAAGTGACCTGGGGTTGGCAGAATTGCAACTTCTTCTTAGAGACCTTGTGGCCATTTTCTGCAAGGAAATGCAGGAGTTGAATGGTGGCTGTGACAGCTAGTGGAGTGGTGTCGGCTGCCAAGAGGATGTCATCGACATATTGTACTAATACCACTCCATCGGGTAACTGGACTTGATCCAGTTGTCTCTTGAGGGCTTGGCTGTAGATGCTAGGGCTTTCTGTGTAGCCCTGGGGTGCTCGGCAGAACCTATACGAGCGGGCTTTTAGGGTGAAACCGAAGAGATATCGGCTGTCTGGGTGGATGGGGATAGAAAAGAATGCGTTTTTGAGGTCAATGACAGTGAAGGTGGTGGCAGTGGAGGGAATCAAAGTCAGGATGGTGGTAATGTCCGAGACCACAGGGTACTGGGTTACCACCACTTTGTTGATCTCTCGAAGGTCAATGATGAAGCGGTATGCTTTCTCATCTCCTTCTCCCTGTTTCTTAATGATGGGCAAGATTGGGCTGTTGCAAACGTTGCTAACTACTTCCTCTACTACTCCTGCGTCTATCAGTGATTGGATGATTTCTACCAATGCCTTCTCGCCCTCGGGCGATATTCGATATTGTGGGAGTTTTGGGAGTGTTGCATCTGGTCGAACAGTGATGTGTATTGGGTCAATCATCATGCGCCCTACATCCGAATCCGTTTTGGCCCACAGATACGGAGGCAGAGTGTCAAGCAGGGAAGTGTCAGCGTCGGTGATGGAAAACATGTGTCTGGGGGGGCAATGTCTAAGCAGAACAGGATTGTCGTAAAGGAAAACTCGGACTCCATCTTGAGAACATCTAATCGTTGCTCGGAAGTGTTTCAATAGGTCGAGTCCCATAATTGCGTCAGGGCTATTGGAGGAGAGTAAAAACGTGGTGTCAGTGGTGTTGTTTTCCAAGTCAAAGAGGATTGGGGCGGACAAAGGGTTAGTGGAGGGCGTCCCATCGAAACCTGTCGATGTTATTAGTAAGCCAGACAAGGGTGCCCTTGGAATCAGTCGTTTAGATAATGCACTACGTGTTGCGCCAGTGTCTACCAGGAATGGTGACTTTGTACCCAAGACCTTAGCAGTGACATAAGGGCCTTGCTGGTCAACATGGAGCTCGACTGGATCCCTCCCTTGCCCTAGGCAGTCCTATGCAAAGTCATGAACGTCATCGTAGTCAGATTGCTGGCATTGGTTTTGTCGGGGTCGATCAAATGTGTTTGGTCTACTGGATCTATCGTTAGTTGCATTGTTTGGGGGCCCTCGCTGTGGTCCCCTATTTCTTGGTTCGTTTGCTGAATCTCTAGGATCTCTATTTCTGGTGAGTTCCAAAAGAACCGGGCACTGTGATTTCCAGTGGCCCGATCCTTTACAGAAGGCACACTGGTCCTCCCTAATGTCTGTACGTCCAATGTGGGGAGTTGAAGCACGGTCTTTGGGAGGTGCCGTTTTAGGGACGTTCATCTGATGGTTTCCCCGATATTGGTCCCGTCCCAGAGTCACCCCTTGCAGTTGCGCTATCATCACCCTCTCCTTTAATTCTTTCTTCTTCCTCTCTGTTGTTCTATCGTTTTCGTTTTTCTGATGTTCATAATATTGGGCCATCTGGAGGATAGCCGTAGGTTTGGAGGCTGCCCAACTACTTTCACTGGCCTGCAGTTTCTGCGAGACCTCCGGTGATAAGCCTTTAACGTAATTCTGGACAAACAGATGGTGTCCGGTTGCAGTGGTCAGGTCCTGGCCGCTGTAATCGGAGAACACCGTTTCAAACCGGGAGAAGTATTCCGATACATCCTCCTGAGGTTTCTGGCGACAAGCCGTTACTATCGACCAGTCCACTTTCTTTTCTGGGATCAGGGTTTTTAATTTCTGCACGATTTTATCCGGGAGGTCTAAAATGGCTTTTAAAGGCTTTTGTCCGGGTTCTCGTTGTCTGTCTATGCCATCAAGTTGTGACCAGTTATGTCCAAACAGCTCAGTGTGGTCGACTTTCCGGATTTGCTTCCACACATCAGCTGGTAGACATAACCCGAAAAACAAGTCGATGTCAGCTAGAGTCATAATCGTCGATCCTAGGGCCGTACCCAACTCAGTATAGAAGGCAGTGGGGTTTTTACGTAGGTCTGGCAGAGATTTCCGTAAGGTCAGAATCTCTTGCCGGTCCCATGGTTGGTAGACCCAATTGTACACTACCCTTCCCTTTGCATCTTTGTTGTTTGCATCATCGTGAGTCCCTTCACCTCGTGGAGGAACCCAGTAAGGGGCAGCCTCTCGTATCGGCATCATAGTGTTAGGTCGTTCAGTTTGCGGGTTGGTTGCTACGGAGGTAGTGGATTCGGTTTTTGGCTTTTGCTCAGTGAGGTGGCGGAAAACCTCAAGCGTACGCGTAAGGAGGTCCGTCACATCACTCTCACTCTCATCCCCGATATCAACCTTCCGGTACAGAGTCGTTAGGCTCTGTGGACCTTTTTCTTGATATCGGTCCTCGTATGCGTTTAAGACGTGGTAACACAGTTGTACAGTAAAGTGTCGTCTGTGACTCCCAGTATAAGAATTAAACACATCCATGACGGATTCTTCATCCTCCCTCTTCTCTACCAGTATCTTTGCTATCTTGTCGACCCCTGCTCGTTCATGTTTGCTTAGTCTATATGCTCTAACAGGACCAACCCTTCGGGCTTCTGGGTCGCCCGGCGTTGTCGTTTGCGTAACATCTAATACGAGGAGTTCAGCCGGCACGGAGGCCATGGGGGCTGAAGCCGTGGGGCTGCTCTCGCTGGTACCTGGGGATAGTGGGTGTTGGGCTAAAGGTTGGGAAGGGGCATATGGAGGGGGCATGTGGATGATCGGAGGACCTAGCAGCAGATCATCGTTGGTTCGCTGTTTTGAGTGTAAATCAGGGTAGAGCGTGGAGGGAGTTCTAACCAGGCACTGGCTTGATGTTTCTATTTCTAGCTTCTGTTTGGTATCCTCTCTTTCTTTTATCTCTTTCTCTAGTTTCTGGGCCGCTAGGTGGGCTGCTTTCCGCAGCTCTTTTCCCAACCTACTCTCAGTTCTCTTTTTGCGTTGGTCGGCTTCTTTTCGCCACATGCCGAAGCTGTCAAGCATAGTGGACGTCGTCTTGTTTTTACCAAGGGCTGTTTCTAGTGCGTTTATTCTATCGTCTTCGAAGGATCCTATCAGTGGCCACTGACTTTCTTGATCTCTTTTCGTATATTTATGCCACAGCTGGCTATAGGCTATAGCGACTAATCCATGTTTTGTGAACATGTCCTTATTAGGGGTGCCTTCCAACGGAGCCGGATGGTTCATCCCTAATAAGCGGTCCGGGTTAAACAGGCTACTAACCAGTGGGGAGAAGACAGGCATGACGGATCACAATGGGATAATAGTCAGCACTACCTATCTTATCACTGCGCGCAAAGACTAGATAGAATATTTCTATTCTACGTTGTTTGCACGTAGTGAATACCTCATGAATCAATTCTGAGCAATCAATCAACGTTAGGTCAAAAATAAAAAATCAATATGGTCAATGGGGAGAATAAGTAGGCTCGCAAAGGTTCGCGTCACCTACCCTTTCACTATCTGTAAAGAGGGGACCTAATCTTCCCTGTTTTCAGACAGAGAATCTCCAGAAAACAATCTATAACAGTTAATCAGTGGGGGGGAAGGGGCAATTGTTCAGTGGGGGAGAAAGATAGGTCCGACGGGTGCGTACCTATCCTTCGCTGTTTATAAAGGGAGAGCCTGTTGTTTCTCCGTTTGTAGACAGTGAATCTCCAATAAATTAACAAAGAGTAATACTAGTATTTTCTCAACAATTATCAATTACTTTCAATTATCTATCACTTTCGCAATTCGTCGTGTTTACACGACCTTACCCGGACCGCATGGACAGTTTCTCGTCTTCCGAATCCAGCGCCCGATCGTCCTCTTCTCTTCGTACTTCTCGTGGCACTCCTGATGGTTCCCAGTCAGGACCGCAGATCACTCGAGAGAGGTCTGTTCGGAACCAGTGAAGTTCGGATGATCGGCTGTCAGACGAGGGTCTATCGGACAGGGTACCTTCCGATCGTTGCAGTCGTTCACTCTGTCGTCGGGACCTCTCCCACTGGATCCACGAGTCGCTGATGGGCCCCACGTTTGGGACGCCAATTGTTAAAAAGGGTTCCAAAGACAACCGGTAACCAAAAACCCTTTTATGTTGCCCGGCGGTATCGCCTCTATGACCCACCGATATTAATTAATGAAGAAGCAGGCGCTGGAGACTGGAAGGCGGGAAACGAGGATTTTATTCTCTCCGGAGGAGAACACATCAATTCAGACAGCAAGTATCGTCACGAGGTGCTCTAACCACATCTCTGAGGCCTGGCCTCTTATACTGGAGTTTACGACCTTTATTACACATAACACATTCTCGCAATACTTTAGTACTAGAAAGAACATCCTCGGAATCTCCCCTTCAGACCCGTTCCCACATACATTTACAGTCGGATTCCCCACCCCGGTCACAACAGGTGATAGTTGTCACACAGCAGGGCATTCCGCCGATTCACGGAATGCATGGGGTTGATCGGATCTCATGGGGTGGGGGCTTTGATCGGTTCGGGGGTCTTTTGATGGGGAGGGGAGGCTTCCTACTGTACGGGGTAATAAACAGTATCCGCAGAGCCAGGTGGCGGCCTGGGAACAGGGAAGACAAACGGGGATACAGGAAAAGGGGGTTTGCATCAAAAGGGTTTGAGGCCATGAAAGGAATGAGGGGAGGTGTCGCGCTGGGAACAGGATGAGATTCAGTGGTGAAACTGCGCTGGAGAGGGGTTTATGACCCAAGACATGAGAGAGCGGGGGTTGTCAGCGTGCGGGGGAATGCTTGTGAGGTTAAGAGAGAGAGAGAGAGACGCGCTGGCTATCAGCGAGGGGCAGGGAGGCCATGGTGCTCAAAAAATGGCTGCCGCTTACGCGCACGAATGGGCTCGAAAAGGGGGCAAGATGGCGCCGATAATGTTGACGTTTTGCAGTCTAATCTTTAACAGCATCACTGACCTACCACTGTAGCATCAGCACAGCATCCGAACACTTGCATCACAGATGTACGACATGCACAACTGATCATCACTGCAGCACCACCACAGTATCCAAACATGTGCACCACTGACGAACCACATGAACCACGGACCTACCATTGCAGCACCACCACAGCATCCAAACATGTGCAACACTAATGTATCACATGCACCACTGACCATCACTGCAACACCACCACAGCATCCAAGCATGTGCATCACTGATGAAACACATGCACCATGGACCTATCACTGCAGCATTAGGATAGCATCCAAACATATGCACCACTGACGTACAACATGAGCCAATGTTCATCACTGCAACACCACTACAGCATCCAAACGTGCACCACTGATGCACAAAATGCACCACGGACCTACCATTGCAGCACCACCACAGCATCCATAAACATGAACCATTGACCTACCACTGCAGCACCACCACAGCATCCAAAGATGTGCACCACTGATGAACCACATGAACCACTGACCACCAACTGCCGCACCACCACAGCATTCAAACATGTACACCACTGATGAACCACATGCAACAATGACCATCACTGCAACACCACCACAGCATCCAAACATGTGCACCACTGACCTACCACATGCACCACCGACCTACAACTGTAGCATCAGCACAGCATCCAAACACATGCACCACTGATATACAACATGCACCACAGACCAATCACTGGAGCACCACCACATCATCCAAACACGTGCACCACTGATGTACCAATTGTACCACCAATCTACCCCTGCAGCACCACCACAGCATCCAAACACGTGCACCACTGATATACCACATGCACCACAGACCAATCACTGGAGCAGCCCCACAGCATCCAAAAACGTGCATCACTGATGTACGACATGCACCACAGGCCAATCACTGGAGCACCACCACAGCATCCAAACACGTGCATCACTGATGCACAAAATGCACCTCGGCCCTACCACTGCAATACCACCACAGCATCCAAACACGTACATCACTGATGCACAAAATGCACCACAGCCCTACCACTGCAACACCACCACAGCATCCAAACACATGCATCACTAATGCACAAAATGCACCACCAATCTATCACTGCAGCACCACCACAGAATCCAAACATGTGCACCACTGATGTACGACATTCACCACAGACCAATCACTGAAGCGGCACCACAGCATCCATACACGTGCATCACTGACCTACCGATTGCACCACTGACCTACCACTGTAGCATCAGCACAGCATCCAAACACTTGCATCACAGATTTACGACATGCACCACTGACCATCACTGCAGCACCACCACAGTATCCAAACATGTGCACCACTGATGTATCACATGCACCACTGACCTGCCACTGCAGCACCACCACAGCATCCAAATACGTGCACCACTGACCTACCACATGCACCACTGACCAACCACTGTAGCATCAGCACAGCATCCAAACATGTGCACCACTGATGTACGACATGCACCACAGACCAATCACTGGAGCACCACCACAGCATCCAAACATGGTCACCACTGACAAACCACATGAACCACGGACCTATCACTGCAGCAGCACCACCGCATCCAAACATGTGCACCACTGATGTACAACATGCACCACAGACCAATCATTGGATCACCACCACAGCATCCAAACACGTGCATCAGTGATGCACAAAATGCACCAATGACCATCACTGCAACACCACCACAGCATCCAAACACGTGCATCAGTGATGAACCACGTGCACCACTGACCTACCACTAGAGCACCACCACAACATCCAAGCATGTGCATCACTGGAGCACTACCACAGCTAAGCAACAGTCGAATTATTGCTCAGTCTACGCCAACATGGAGCTTTTAAGACATAATTCAAGTGCACCTAATGCAGCCTGAGCGGCTGATGCATTTGGAAAGACTCTGTCCCAGCATTGTGAATGACAGAGTGAATTGCAGTTCTTGGTTGGAGTGCAGACCTGAACAAGAACAACTGAAACACATTGCTGCTGCTGTTCCCAGCTTACCCCTCCAAGGCAGGGGCTGCTCTGTGCTCTTGACAAGTCACTGCTAATACACAAACATGAGAGAGAGAAAGATTTTTGCTTGCAAGAAGAGAAATTTGCAAAAGGTGGATAAAGGATACTTCCCCAACTTTTTTAAAGTGGGTTATTCCATCAAACATACAATGAAGATGGATAGAGTTAAATTAAAAAAACATATAAACAATAGGGACAACAGATTAGATTTTTGGGGTCCCTGTGATTAAAGGATGGGCACTGTTGATCAATAGGGAAACCAGTCCAATGATTAAGCCTTTACACTTGTTGTACTTTATCTCTCTAGTTCTGTGGGGAGCCCAGAATTCAGAACAAATACATAGAGAAGCTTTGTGTAAAGCATTTCCATCTAGACACAGAGCTCTCCAGTTGGGGCTATTTGAGAGGGAGGCCCTGGAGTAAATTCAACAGCTCTGAATTATCTAATGGCGGACAAAAAACAAAAAAGGAGAGTGAAAAAGAACAACTGAACCCGGAGCCAACATAAGAGCTGAAAGCCTCAATCCTTCGACAGTTGCACTGCCTCTTGGGGTCTGTGCACGTGGATCTTACGTCACTGACCATAGAGCGAGCATCGGCACCAGCCTCTGGTACAGGCTCTCCGTGGATGGAGGGAGGTCCTTGTTCTGTGATGGACTGATGGGGGCTCCTTCTAGAGCTGGTGTGAGGGTCTTCCTACATCACTTTCATTTTCAGAACTTACCTGAGACCTGGCTTCTTTCTAATCCCCAGCCCAGTGTCTGCTGGAGATGTTTGAGGGTCCCTCGCCTCTTTGACCCACTTGTTACCCGAAAGGATCACAGCCTCTAGATGAGATGTGGTAAGTCAGTCAAACGTCTGCAGAGACACAAGGACTGCAGTGTGAGGTGTGTAATGTAGAGCTACTGTGTGATAGAAGAGGAGCTATCAAAATATGGAATGAGAGAGAAGGGCAGACAGGAGACACTTCATCCCAGACCAGCAGCTAGCTTTGTCCAAGGAAGCAGAGATGGTGACACCAGACTAGGGCAGGCCTGGGCACGCAGGAGTAAGGGGGGAGTATAGGAAGGACCATCTGCTCTGCGCTGCGTCCAGTCCAGTGCAGAGCCGTGGGGGACCATCTAACTGAGGGACACCAGATGATGGAGGATGGAGGAAGCGACAAGTAGAATCAGTTCTTGACTGGAGGAAGGGAAATATGGATTTCAATGGGAGGATTGGCAGCAGATGGAGTCCAAGAAAAAGTAAGTTCCAGTCTCAATCCTGGATAAAACCTTAGTCGAAGTCATGAAAGAAGACGCAGGGAGAGTTTCGCCAAGGAAGACATAACTACTTGGAAGATGAGTATGCTGGGACCAGTTGAAATCAATCCTTCTATAGGAGATGGGGAAACACAGTGAAGAGAGAAGGAAGTTACAATCAGTCAGGAATCATGTCAGGGTCAGGAGAGCAGCTCACAGGCAGGATCCCAAATGAAAAACTGGAAGGGACTGTCTCCTGGTTCTAGCTACCATAATATGACGAACTCAGGACCTCGAAGGTACTAGTGGGAAGGACTGTCTCCTAGTTCTACCTACTATCATAATAAATTGAACTCACTAAAGGTAGCCGCGGAAACAACTGTCTCATGATCCCCAGGCCAATTTTCTTTCATGAAGTGGGGGTCATTTTTTCTTTTTTTACTATCCCTAACTGCCAGGATATACCAGGTATATGCAGGCGGTGACGGACAGCCCTAAATAGGACAGGTAGTTGGGAGGCCAACCACATCTATCTGGTAGTTTAGGGAAATTTTACATTGACAGAGTAAATATAATCCGCTGACATAAAACGAATGTCTGACGTAATATCGACAGACAGAATATCGATATGCAAAAATATCGGAGCAAAAATATCGACAGCAAAAATATCGGAATCCTATCTTCATTAAGGTAAGTACAAAAATATCAAAAAAATAATATCGAAGTACAAAAATATCGGAATCAAAAATATCGTTTTTTTAAATGTATTAATAATAATGTAAAAATAAATTTAAAATACATATAATTTTACAACTATTAAATAAAAATATTAAAACAAAATTAAAACTAATACATATACATTTAAAATAAATAAAACACGTAATAATTTAAAGTAATTTTAATTTTTTTCATGTAATTTATTTGATTTAATGTAATTTTTTTTTGTTTTTACCCTGTACGCCTGTACCTCAAAAACCCAAAACTGACCCTGAACCCTAAAAATATCCCTGTACCCCAAAAACCCCAAACTGACCCTGAAACCTAAAAATACCCCTTTACCCAAAAACTGAAAACTGACCCTTATCCCTAAAAATACCCCTTTACCCAAAAACTGAAAACTGACCCTGAACCCTAAAAATACCCCTTTACCCAAAAACTGAAAACTGACCCTAAACCCTAAAAATACCCCTTTACCCATGAACTGAAAACTGACCCAGAACCCTAAAAATACCCCTTTACCCAAAAACTGAAAACTGACCCAGAACCCTAAAAATACCCCTTTACCCAAAAACGGAAAACTGACCCTGAACCCTAAAAATACCCCTTTACCCAAAAACTGAAAACTGACCCTGAACCCTAAAAACACCCCTTTACCCATGAACTGAAAACTGACCCTGAACCCTAAAAATACCCCTTTACCCAAAATCTGAAAACTGACCCAGAACCCTAAAAATACCCCTTTACCCAAAAACTGAAAACTGACCCTGAACCCTAAAAATACTCCTTTACCCAAAATTAATTAATATTATTTAATTGCCAATTAATTATTAATTAACAATAACAATAAAGTAAATATATTAGCACATTTGCTGTAATTAATTTAATTTAATAATTAATATTATTTTCCCAATTAATTAATTAAGAATAACAATAAATTATATATAAAAACCATTACTATACTTAATGTAATTTAAATAATTAATATTAATTAATTACCAACTAATTAATAATTATAAATATGTCAAAAATTATATTAATTAATTAACTAATTAATAGAAATTAATTACCAATTAATTATTAATTAAAATATGTACAAACATATATCAATTAATTAATTATTATTAAATTACTTCCCACCCTATTCCCCCATAAACCCATAACCCGCTACAGAACATATTTATCAATTAATCAATTAATTAAAAATAATTAAAAATTATTTCTCAATTAATTAATTAATAATTCCTACTAATTAATAATTAATTTAACATAATTAAATTACTTCCCACCCTATTCCCCTATAAACCCACAACCCGCTACAGTAGTAAAAGACAATATTTAATTAAATTACATTAAAAATTAAATAATAAAACATAATACATACCATATAATATACACTAAATTTATTTAAAAATTGATATTAGTAACATCAGTTATTAATTTCGATATTATTGACATCGATATTTACAACTTCGATATTACTGATATCATACCAATATCGATATTAAGACTGTCAATATTACTTACCTTCGATATTTTGTCCCATCGATATTTTAACTTCGATATTTTTGTATATCGATATTTAAAAATCGATATTTTGTCTGTGTACCACATAAAACATGCAGTCCGCCAGACTCAAAATCTGGTGGATAGACCTTGAGGACATTGAGTTTGCCAGACAGGGCACTCTGTCACCATTGCAGCAGAGTACCTCTCCACCAAAGTCTAAAGCAGCCCCAAAAGCCCAGCTAATGCAAATCAGTTCTGACCCTGCTCCACATGGGAAGAGTCCATCCCGGACCTTGTTCACCTCACACATTCACCTTATGGCTCACTGCGTTTTTAGTTGGAAAATTTGAGACTCACTCCCCTGAATCTCATTGACTAAGCCCCGCCCCTGACTCTACCTAAACATTATTATATGATGAACTCAGGACCCCAAAGGTACCAGTGATGCTGAACACTGCATTCCCTCATCCTTAACTTCCACCCTTGGACACACCAAGTACTCGAAGTAGCCTTTCTGCAATACAGGCACTCCACAAAGGAATGCAAATAATGAAATGCCAACTTGCTTGGACAGACAATGCAGGTAGGCTGAGTCAAGAGGGTTAGTGAGGACCAGGTGCTGTGAGTATGGGAGCCCTGGGAGGTATGAGAGGGTCATGAAGAGTTGGGCCGTCCCAGATTCAGACCTCAAGGCGGCCATATTACTGTGGTGAAGGAAGTAACCTTGGATGACTCATGTCGAATGGCCCTGAGCCAGTGCAGACAACGCAGTTCAAGACTGTAACCCGGAACGCGGACATAGAGAGACCTCAATAGAGTAATACGACACGTAAGTGAGGGGTACCCCTACCAGAAGGCAACCCTGCCTTCCTCTGGATATTAAAATAAATATATTTTAAGGGAAGACACCCAACTCCAACAGGAGGCCACAATGGAAGCAGAGTAGAAGCAAAGAAGACAGAGGGGAGAGGTCCAGAAAGATAAATGTTTCTCATCTGTCTTCTTCTTGCAAAGACCTCTGGCCTTGGGCACAAGTTCATACAAGTACATGCCAATATTTTCCATAAGCCCACTTCAGTCAATGAGTCGCGACACTGCGGTGATCAATAACTAACCGCAGGGACTAAGGGCATTCCCACTGGTGAGTTTCAGGCTACCACCTTCAGCATCCCTGTTAACTCAATCATTTAACAAAGGCTGCTGATTTCCATTATAGGGAACCTTGGGTCTTCTTCCCCTCTCTCAACAGCCTGCATTCAATCTTGTTAAATCCTGATAATGACTCAAATGGCATTTGCCTTCACTTTATCTTGTGAATGGCTGTATAAAACAATTACTAGTCTTAGATAAAAATATTACTTGCAATTTCACATCGGCAATTTGATTTAATGACGGTTACTTAAGGAATATGTGCTTTACTATATGAATCCAAAGAAGTACCTTCTTTAACTGTTTCCATGCAGATGCTATCAATGTATCACTGTGTCTACATGTGTGCGGAGGGGAGGGCTCCAAGACAGCCTCTTGTTACTGAAGCACCGTGTCTACCTGTGCAGGGAGGTGAGGGCTCCACGGCGGACTCTTGGTACTGAAGCACCGTGTCTACCTGTGCAGGGAGGTGAGGGCTCCACGGCGGACTCTTGGTACTGAAGCACCGTGTCTACCTGTGCAGGGAGGTGAGGGCTCCACGGCAGACTCTTGGTACTGAAACACCGTGTCTACCTGTGCGTGGGGGCGAGGGCTCCACGGCGGACTCTTGGTACTGAAGCACCGAGTCTACCTGTGCGTGGGGGCGAGGGCTCCACGGCGGACTCTTGGTACTGAAGCACCGTGTCTACCTGTGCGTGGGGAGGGATTCAAGGCGGCCTCTTGGTACTGAAGCACCGTGTCTACCTGTGCGTGGGGGCGAGGGCTCCACGGCGGACTCTTGGTACTGAAGCACCGTGTCTACCTGTGCAGGGAGGTGAGGGCTTCAAGACGGACTCTTGGTACTGAAGCACCGTGTCTACCTGTGCGTGGGGACGAGGGCTCCACGGCGGACTCTTGGTACTGAAGCACCGTGTCTACCTGTGCAGGGAGGGGAGGGCTTCAAGACGGCCTCTTGGTACTGAAGCACCGTGTCTACCTGTGCGTGGGGGCGAGGGCTCCAAGGCGGACTCTTGGTACTGAAGCACCGTGTCTACCTGTGCGTAGAGGCGAGGGATCCAAGATGGCCTCTTGGTACTGAAGCACTGTGTCTACCTGTGTGTGGGGGTGAGGGCTCCAAGGCGGACTCTTGGTACTGAAGCACCGTGTCTACCTGTGCAGGGAGGTGAGGGCTTCAAGACGGCCTCTTGGTACTGAAGCACCGTGTCTACCTGTGCAGGGAGAGGAGGGCTCCAAGGCGGACTCTTGGTACTGAAGCACCGTGTCTACCTGTGCGTGGGGACGAGGGCTCCACGGCGGACTCTTGGTACTGAAGCACCGTGTCTACCTGTGCAGGGAGGGGAGGGCTTCAAGATGGCCTCTTGGTACTGAAGCACCGTGTCTACCTGTGCGTGGGGGCGAGGGCTCCAAGGCGGACTCTTGGTACTGAAGCACCGTGTCTACCTGTGCGTAGAGGCGAGGGATCCAAGACGGCCTCTTGGTACTGAAGCACCGTGTCTACCTGTGTGTGGGGGTGAGGGCTCCAAGGCGGACTCTTGGTACTGAAGCACCGTGCCTACCTGTGCGTGGGGGCGAGGGCTCCAAGGCGGACTCTTGGTACTGAAGCACCGTGTCTACCTGTGCGTGGGTTCGAGGCTCCAAGGCGGGCTCTTGGTACTGAAGCACCGTGTCTACCTGTGCATGGGGCCGAGGGCTCCAAGGCGGACTCTTGGTACTGAAGCGCCGTGTCTACCTGTGCGTGGAGGAGAGGGATCCAAGACGGCCTCTTGGTACTGAAGCACCGTGTCTACCTGTGCGTGGGGGTGAGGGCTCCAAGGCAGACTCTTGGTACTGAAGCACTGTGTCTACCTGTGCAGGGAGGGGAGGGTTTCAAGACGGCCTCTTGGTACTGAAGCACTGTGTCTACCTGTGCGTGGGGGCGAGGGCTCCAAGGTGGACTCTTGGTACTGAAGCACCGTGTCTACCTGTGCCCGGAGGGGAATTGACTCAATAAGAATGACAATCTCTGTTGGGCCCCCACCAGCCTTCCTGCTTCGTTGGTGCTGAAAGACCACAACAACCGGCAGCCTTAGCGCGCAGACACACTACTTGTAGAGATGCCGACCCGCGACGGGAGTGCAGCCACATCTCTGTTCGGCCCCCACCAGCCTTCCTGCTTCCTTGGTCCTGGAGGACCACTACAAGCGGCAGGCTTAGCGCGTGGACGTGCTACTTGTAGAAACACCGGCCCGCGGCACAGGTGCAGCCGCATCTCTGTTGGGCCCCCACCAGCCTTCCTGCTTCCTTGGTCCTGGAGGACCACAACAGCTGGCAGCCTTAGTGCCCGGATACGCTACTTGTAGAGACGCTGGCCTGTAGCGCGGGACGCGCACGGGGACACACCCGGGCCAAGGGCGGGCCCATCCATGCCTGTCGGAGCTAGGAGGAGGCTGGGCTGGGCCCACCACCCACCCTCTAACGTTTTGCTGAATTGATGGCCAATAACATAGGGAAGAAGACTGCTGAAGGCAGAAGGAAAGCTGTGAACACGGCAACAGAGGAGGTAAACTTCACCTCTTTGGATAATTTTTTAGGTAAAGCCTCTACCGCGATAGCTTTAGAGATTGACCGGGCTGAGAGGAGATTGTAATGGGGGGGAGGAGGGGGGTATTGCCGCAAATCAGGATATGCCACCTGGTTCGATCCCCAAAGGGGAGATGTCTGACCCCTCTACTTTGCGATGACTAACTGTACCCCTCTATTACAGACAATGACTCCATTGATTCAACCAGTCACAGAACCACTGCAAAAAATAAAGAGGGCCCCAGCCGGAAACCCACCCATAAACAAGCCTAAGAGACCCAGGAGAGGTAAAATTACCCCAGAATGCGTAACAGGCAATAATAGGGAGATATTACAACCGTAACAGACAGTTGTTCCAACCAAAGGCCAGAATATGAATGACTTTTTTTAGACAAACTGAGAGAGAGCTATTAGCCCCCATAATTCTGCAATTAGGGTATATTAAAAAAGCAATAAAGGAGATAGTACCCGCAAGATTTACGCCATCTTGTGAGGGTGGGACTAGGGCCACCCCTAAAGGCCAGCTGAATAACCCTGTAGAAGGTGAACGTAACATAATGGCAAGCACTAGTGTAAACCCCCAGATAGTGGCAGGGAAAAGACAGGGTGGCATTCCTTTTTCCCAGCTCTCATCTCAGCATAATCTTTTTAACCCCCCTTTGGATTCATCTGTGATCCATGGCCCAGGGCAAACACCTGAGCCTAATCTCCACCTGGAGATAAGGGGTCAGGTACAGGAGTCTTCATTCAGAAGCTCCAACCGCTTTCTTAGTTTAGAGGAGGGTCGTAGGTTAGATCTCCCTCCTGCTGCATCCCCCAATGTAGTCATTTTAACAAACATTCCAACTTTACAAAATGACCAAGTAGAATCTACAATCCAACTAATTCATAAAACCCGTCATTGGCTTTGCAAAATCACAAAAGGTCAGGTAGAGGATCTCAGCAACATCTTAATGGCCCACAGAGTTTCATGGTAGGGGAGGCAACCTAAAACTATTCCAGGGGATTGTGTGGTTGTAACTTTGAAATCATCGACCATGGCCAAATAATTATTACAACTATTACTGAATAAACCCTCAGCTACAACACAAATTTTCATACTATCCCTTGTTTTTTTTTTTATAAACCATTGCCGTACCAACAAGGAACTGCTGGTAACAGGGACCATGAGCTTCTTCCATCTAATTCCAAGACCCAATCACTCCCACAGCACAGAGGAAATATTATCCAAACACTACTAACTGCAAATCGCTTTTCACCCCTGTGGGATCTGGAAGCCTGCGACTGAGGGTGTACTAGGGTGGATCCCCCGAGCGTTGCCCGATGTGACCTTCAGGCGAGTGAGGCAGACGTCGTGCCTATTGTAAAGGATATGGATCCCTTCAAACCATCTCATGGAACATTGCAGGTCTGGAGCAGAAATTGCTGGACCCTGATTGGTTAGACTGCATCGCTAGTTTTGACTTAGTGTGCTTGCAAGAGACTTGGGTAGTGGGTCCTGTTAATATAGATGACTATAGGTCATATTATACCCCTGCTATTGCCTCGCCGGCTGGAAGGGCGAAGAGTGGGATTGTGACACTTTTAAAGAATACGTTGCGGTTTGAGGTCTTAACTTTTTAAAATAAATGTCATTACTCAAATATTTTACTCCTTAAAGGGTCGGATGACAATACAATGTTATTGATTAATTTTTATAATAACCTATTCGGGGGTGAAATGTACAAAGTTGTTGCTACTGTGGAAGAAATTATGAACAGGATAATTGGTTCATGTAACAGAGACCTGACAGTTCTGTGGGTGGGTGATTTTAATGTGCACCCCTGTCCTCTGTTATCAATCTCCACTTGTGGTCTAACAGATGAGGATGGAGGTGGGAATGTACATTGTGTTCACAACCAATATAGCAATGCTCGAAACAAACTCATTGCTGTAAAAGATTTGGAGATTTTGAACCCCCGGTCAGACTCACTGGCCTTCGGTGTGATACCTTTTGCTCTCCCTGCATAGTACAGTAATAGATTTTATAGTAGCCTCAGCCATTTTTGTTGGAGCTTTAGTAATGTAAATGTTGAATCCTCAGGCGTCAGTGACCATGCAGCTCTAACTTGGATTATGAAATGGCGAGGTATTCACGGTACTAACCTCTCACATATAAAGCCAGTCATATAAAAAAAGAATGAGATAACACTTCAGTGGGAGGGTATTGATAAGACTTATTCCCCAGGTTGTATCTAGTAGAATGAAGGAAATAGTTATTTGCTTAGACCCAAATCATGACCCTCAGCCCACGATAGAGGCCTTTGAAACTATTCTGCTAGAAGTGAAAAAGAATCTTTCAGAGAGTGGCGGGTCACACAAACCTATAGGATCAAAAGAGTTTGATCATAACTGCACTAAGGCACTTTCCCACTTACATCGATCCCTTAAGTGTGTTCCAAGAAATCCCGCCCTGGTGAAACAGACCAGGCAGAGTTATTTCAAGGCTAGGAAGAACAGGTTAAAGATGTAGAAAGAAGAGGCTTGAGATGAATTACCGAACGCTACAGTTACAAACAATACAAGGGCCTTCTGGTTAATGGTTAATGCGCCATTTTTTAAACAACGCTCCGATCCTAATCTGAACACACATGTGGATGAGGATTCATGGGTGGAGAATTTTAGCAAAATGTTTAACGGTTTGGAAATGGATCCAGAATCGATGGGAAATTAGCTCGACCAATCATATAATATCCTGCTTATTTTTAATAACACTGAGATAAGGGCAGCCTTAGCCCAATGTTCCAGTAATAAGGCTCCGGGCATAGATGTCACCCCAATAGATTTTATTTACTGAATGCCCAGACCTGTGGGGCCCTCTGTTTACTAATACATGTAATGCCATAGCCAAAGATGGACCCCCGGTCTCTTGACAAAAAGCAGTTTTAATCCCAATTTTTAAAAAAGGGGACAAACTAGACCCCAGAAACTATAGGCCAATTTCCCTCCTTGACAGCACAGCCAAACTTATGGGAAGAGTGTTACTAAATAGATTGGAGGCATGGGCTTTGGAAAATAACATCCTAATCCCGGCACAATATGGATTTAGAAAAGGTAGAGGGACCCAAGATCAGTGCCTGAATCTGAGCTTGCTTATAGCAAAGTTCACCCAAGCTAAGCAAGGAAACCTGTACCTGGCCTTTATGGACCTTAGCGCAGCCTTCGACTGTGTATCTCACTCACATTTATGGAAGATAATGAGGGACATGGGGATAGATAATGAAATAATTAACTTCATAAGACAACTGTATGTGAGGAGTGAAGCTTGCGTAAGGTATGGCTCCCAGGGTGAATGCACAAGATGGTTCTCAGTTACAAGAGACGTTTGCCAAGGGTGTGTTCTTGCCCCCTTTATGTTCTCACTTTACACTAATGTGGTGGAGTCCGATTGCTTGAATCGACTTTAGATGTACCCAGAATAAATAAGATGCGCATTCCAATTTTATTGTATGCAGATGATGATGTGTTAATGGCACGCACAGGAAGATCACTTCAGAAATTGTTGAATAATTATGTGGAATTCATGAAAAGTCTGAACCTTCACACAAATGAATCTAAGTCATTCGTATTAATCGCAGGAAAAAAGCAGGAACCCCCCTGCTTTTTTTATTTCGAACATTTAAGTGGCACAAACAGATCTATTCTCCTATTTAGGGGTTACCTTTGACTATCGAGCATCTTGGGGGAACATGGTGGCGAATCGAGGGATATTGTTGGAAAAGAGTACGAATGCAATACGCTCTTTTTCAAACAAATTGGGAACAAGAAACTCAGCTATTGTAAAGAAAGACTATGGGGCCAAATCTAGTGCAGTAGCAGCGTATGGTGCTGGAGTGTGGGGCCATGTTAAAGTAAAGGATCTACAAGTACTAGAGGATAGTTTTGTAAATCTCTGTTGGGTCTCCCCAGTAGGTGTCCCGATTTTAAACTAGATCAAGAGCTAAATATCTTCTATATAACTGATCAGATCAAGGTAGCCCCTATCCTTCTCTGGCACTCACTATGGTCCAGGGATACTGTCCTCCTTTCCCAACAAATAATAACTGATTGTTTAGCCATGGAACATACTGAGAATATCCTATGGTTAAAATAAGTGAAAAATATCTTATACACCTTAGACTCTGAGAGTTTATCTGTGTCACCGGGAAATTGTGTATCTGTTTCAAAAACGTTTTAAAAACTCGTTGTTTAGCCATTTCAAATGATGCGAGAAAATAATGCACTTTATAATAAACCTACAATAAAAGAATATTTGGAGTATCCATTGCAGGTTGAAGGGATACCCTCCTATTAGGAGTTTGTTACAATCCCTCGGCACAGATTTGTTCTGTTACGATTCCGCCTAAATTATATCCTGTGTATGCTGGGCTACCCGGCTGGTATTTATTCCAGTAATGATCTCATGTGCTGCCCTTGCATGATTTCTCGCTACAAACTGATTTGCATATCTTTTTCTATTGTAAATTTTATTGTAACCACCGTAAAAGGTTTTTAATTCCTCTTTTACGCAAATTAGATTTTAGACAATGTCGCCCTGCGTTACACTTTTTACGAATGTTGTCTGATCCTTTAATTTGTTTTAGCGTCGCCTCATTTTTATGTGCGTCTCTGAGAACAAGGAAATTGACCAATTGTTGATATGAATAGTCTGTTTTTTAAAGAAATGTTATCTGTGATGTATGTCTGTAACTTTTATGATTAATATTGTATTCATCGAATAAAGTAACTTTTGGTTTTGACTTTGACTAAAGCTCCTAAATATTTATTTTTGCTATGATTCCTAATCGATTGCCTATGAAATTTGATAAAACTTGTTGATCTTCATCTTTCTAAGTTTCTTTGGAATAATAAATCACCTCGCATTAGTTATAAAAAACTAAAAATGACAAAATGTAATGGAGGATTTGGTATGCCAGATTTGTTTAAGTATCATAAAACGATTATCTCAAAACAAAGCTCTCTTTGGTTTAGTCACTCTCCCCTTAATTGTCCTCCTACTTGGCTTCTTCTAGAAAAGAAAATTGTGTCTCCGTATCATTATCTACTTTACTAACCATGTCCCATAATGCTATATTATTTAATAAATCTACTATTTTAAAATCCACAAAGTTAATATTAAATGATTTAGATTCACTTTTTCAATCAACTATTTAAAATTCTGTAGAGATGTCATTATGGTTCAATCCACGACTAAAGCTCTCTCGTTCTGTTTTACACAGGTATTTTCTACCTAAAAGATATTTACCATGATAATACTTTTATATCGTTTGATGTATTACAGGCAAAATTTCACTTCCTTTCTTCTGATTTCCTTAAATATGAACTTTTATGTAATTCCACATTAGACTCCTTTCCTAATAATATTCCTTCAATTATAAAATCAGATTTAACAATTTACGTTCAATCGGTATCCTCTTCCTCTCATGCTGTTTCATTAATGTTTAAGAAGCTGAATACATTTCAAGGTAGCAATATTGATTTGATTTCAACATTTTGGAATGATGAACTTTCAATATCTTTTTCATATGATACATGAAATGAAATATGGTTGAACAATATTTCCGGATGGTTACCTGTATCACTTTATCAAACAAATTCTTAATTGTTGTTTAATTGCTTATGGACCCCATTAAAGTTATTTAAAGCTAAACGTCTTCCGATTTCGAATTGTTGGCATTGTAACTTGCATACAGGCTCATTAAAACACATGCTTTTTGAATGTACGTTTATCTTAACATTTTGGAATGAAGTTTGGAATATTATCCAAAAAATACTTAATATCTCTGATGAGCTTTCATTTACTTTGCTGATATATAAATCTGTTTCTCTTTCTGAACAATTATCTGATTTGGATTGTAAACTTTTTAATTTGTTGATGTCAGCCGCTCTGAAGTCTATTACTGCCTGTTGGAAAGATGTGTAAAATTATTATTCTTTCATGCTTGGTGGTCTTGGATTGTTTTTACTAGCAGAGGTGCCAATTTATCTTTGTCTGGTATTACTCATAATTGTGACTCTCATCATTCTTTTTGGAAACTGATTGATCGCTATTTATCTTCTTAGTTATACTTCCTGCCCATATTTTGCCTTATATTATATATCGCACATGTTTAACTTATAGTAGCTCTATTTGAAATTATTTGTACGATCATTACTGATTATTTCTTCCCTTTCCTTTTATGTTATGATTATTACATTCATATTACATTGTACCACTTTATATTTAATTAACTGTTAT
Source organism: Lissotriton vulgaris (assembly GCF_964263255.1). Classification (NCBI taxonomy): domain Eukaryota; kingdom Metazoa; phylum Chordata; class Amphibia; order Caudata; family Salamandridae; genus Lissotriton; species Lissotriton vulgaris. Next base: position 38,221,912 of record NC_141697.1, read on the forward strand.
TTAGTGATAAGTCTGTTTGAGGGTACTCTACATCATGCTCTTTTTTTATTGTCATTGTTTATTATTATTATAAAATTTAATAAACTACTTTGAACACAAAAAAGAAATACTCAAACTTTCAAATTGGCATCTTTGGGAGGGGGGAAGGGGGATCTTGCTCAGTTCTCCTAATCCAGAAGGAAAAGTCTCCCAGGACATCAGAATTGCGCAATATTCATTTTTGTTTGTGCAAATACATTGAAAGCCGAGAATCTGTGGCGCTCCAACACATTCCGCATGCGAGTTACCAGGAAAATAGCGAGACGCTGCACCGCACCCTCACCCCACAATCTAGTGTCGGATGGAAGTTGGCCATGTTGTGGCAGGAGGAAGCCACCGGCTAACTGGGCTCAGGCTGCTAGACTGGTCCAAACTTGGTAACTCTGACCTCCGCCACCACCTACCGCGCTTAATCAAGTCTTTGCTAGCTCTATCACGCGAGGGTAACTGTGTTAACAACCAGAGGGGTACACGCCAACATAACTTACAGGCTAATGAGCTCCACAAACCAAGACCCTGCCAAGAAGTGCTGGACACAGAGGTCAAAAGAAATTCACAACTTTGTTATAGGTGGACGACTCTCCTGCTTCAAAGTAAATTCTACGGAGGTTAATATACATAAACAATTATTTCAAGGAAACTCAAATCAAAAAAACAAAAAGAGGGACTCATGTGGAGTTCAACAAACGCCACTGCAAAACAGAAAACTTTTCTACCTTCCAAGAGAAGCTACTGAAAACGTGAATAACTTCTTGAAGTTAGGCCTGGTCTTCTCAGCACAGGCTGCATTCAACTGACCAAAATGTAAACAAAGAAAATGCAAAGGTTACCAGGCAGTGAGGGAGGGGTGCACGGCTTCAAGGACAGTGAAAATAACCTGTCAAATACTAGGAGGTCTGTGGGGTACTGCCAGAATCCAAATGTAACAGTTAAACATGCCACACAACGACAGTGGGATGTTCAAGCAAGTTCCACCACAAAAAAAGAACCTTGTTGTCAAGTACTGGGATACATTTGCCGGCCCATTAAGTAACGAGCCATTGTCAAACCAAGCAAAGTCCTCTTAAGGGTCTTGTTTCTGTCATTCAGCGCCCCCACGCTCCTTATTTGGTAAATGAAAGGGTAGTGGTACAGGTTTTGGTATCCCGTTACATCAGTCCTTATGAGCAACTAAGTGGTAGGGTGTCAATATGTTCAGAATTGGGTCTATCCTAAACTCCCAGGGCCCATGTAAAGAAGTTCGGAGGTAGTACAGAGAGACTGTAAGAAGTCAAAGACAAAATATTAGCAATAGGTTTGAGTCATTATTTTACAAACAAATTATATTTTACAATTTTTCTAAACATTTACGTTCCTAGTAAAATCCAACAACCTAGTGTTATGATCTTGAGTTTTCCCAAATATTTTGTGTGTGCACAGTCCAATTTTTTTTCTTTCTTGTTCCTTCTGTGTTCACAGCTTGATTTTTTTCCAACAAACTCCTGGGCAGATTTACGAGCCCCTTGCGACAATTTTGCGATGCCGTTGCATCACTTTTTGTGATGCAGCGGTGGCATAAACAATGCGCCATGTTGCGGACCATTTACAATGTGACCATCTAGGGAGATGCTTCACTTTGTAAACCCCTGAGCCAGATTATATCTGCATCAGGTATAATGTATGAAGGGTTGGCTTTACCTGCATCAAAGCCTCGTAGAAGTGATGGAATGAAATCTATCAGATTTCACTGCGTTACTTCTAGTACGCCACTCGTCAAAACCCTATGCCTACCTGGATCAGGCATAAGGAGGTACGCAGTTTATTGGGAATAGGTCTCCCCATGCATTGCTGGAGTTGCGTTGTGCTTGCGACAAGACTTTAGCAATGCGTGACTTTTGCGCATCTGTCAATTCTTGCGCCATGCAAGCTGCATTGTAAATACGGCGCATCCAAGGTGGTGCAAGGGTTTCGCATTGGAGGCGCAGGGAAACTGAAAAGCACCTGAACAATTGGTTATGTTAGCAGTTATTGAGATATTTTAGTCCATTGCAATATTTGCACTATAATTTGAGTTATTTGGTACAAATAATTATTGCTATTATAGCAGTAACAGGTGCAGTTATTAGAAAGTGAGTGATGGTATGGAGGTGGGAATTGCTGAAATGAAAATGCCTGAATACTTGGTAAGGGTCTGCAAGCAGAGTCAGCATGATTGCAAGATCATTTTCTCCAATGAGAGGAAAGGGATCGTGCCATCAAATTGTATCAGGGAAGGACGAGGAATGTCCCTTTTGAAACTGTTTTCATATTACACTTTATAGTAATAAGCTTATTGGCAGCTTTATTAATTAGGCAAGGAATAACCTTTTCGGCCAAACTTGTTTTAGCATAAGTCCACAGTGTAGATCAAACAGACTGACAGTGTGAGGGTTTCACTCTACACAGTGCTTAACTTATCACACTTGCAAACAGCGGATCAAATATACAGCAGATATACTCTTAAAAATACATAATTTCATTCTTCGTAGTGCTGTCTGAGTTAATGTAGCCCACTCACAAGCTGCCGTTAAGATTCATTGCAGGGTTCTGATATCTTCAGCGTGGCACATTTGTGCCCAGTTTTAAGAGGCGGCCTGATCAGATAAAGGGGATCTTTGTGTGGTCTGATTAAATAAAGTGAGTCTGTGTGCCCAGTCCGCGTTCAGGTTTATCTGATCAAAATTCATCATACTGATCGCCAGACTTAAATATAGGAAAGAAAGTTAAGAACTATGGGGCATATCATCAAGACGCCGCAATAAAATTATCGCCGCTTTAGCATCCATTTTCGGGCAAAAAGCGGCGATAATCTTATTGCACGATCAGCATGTTCACGCTATCGCTTGAATCCATGCCACAGCGCCTGTCTCCTGAACGCCCAGCATCTCAACGCTAATGAGATGCATAGTGGGCGTTCCTCACCAAAATAAAGTGAGAAATGTAGCTAACAGACATTTCTCCTATCAGCAAGCATGCCACAAACCAAAGTAGAGGCAATAAATATATCGCTAACGGCGCTTATCGCTGCTTTGTTTACGCCTGCTTTGAAACTGACTAACCCATTATATCCAATGGGAGGTGGATTACAGGTCTGAGAACAACCAGCTCTATCAGCAAGGTATTACTTACCGCCGTACAATTATCGCTGGATTTCCAGCGATAATCGCACATTTCGCCGCCATCGCTTGAATTTATATCTCATTGGAGATAAGCGTTGTTGATAATGCTCTATCTCTGCGATATAAACCAGCGATAGCCAGCGATAATTATGCTCGCACTGAGTGCGCATAGCGATAATTATCGCTGACTGTTGCTGATATGCCCCCATATTTGCTGTACCACTTAAAGCCCTGAAGAAGGCCTATACCTGCTCGCCAAGAGAGGGCGAAACACATGTTGGTTGTAAAATAGAGCTAATCTATCGAGTCTTACTTTAAAATCATGATTTAATGTTTGTAAAATCAGGAGTTGATAAAAGGCATGGAATCTATTTTCTGCCTTAAATAATGTCTTGTTTTCAGCTAAACTAACTAAATGAAATAATAAAGAAATCAAAAAACGCTACTAACTAGAGAAAAGTTATAATGAGGAAAATAATTGGTTTCAGCACAGTTTTCTCTTTTTCTTTTACAGTTCAGTTGCAATTTAGTTCATGGTAATTGAACATTTTGTTACAACATGCACAGATACTTGTAAGAATGCTTACACACAGTTTAGAGTTGTAAACTCCCTCATGTCTTTTTGTTTTCTTTATTTATAGTCACCTGGAATCATGCAGAAGGGGAGTTCCAAGGTTCTTTCATGGACACTGTTGAAGTAGAGGCTTCTGTTGGCCTCATTTACAGCACGTGGACGCATGTGCAACAAGTGGAAGGGTTATTTTGCAAACCAGAGTGACTTCAGAGCTAGGAAACCACAGGCTCGGGGGTTTGTGTTGTTAAAGGTCTATTTCCAGAACTTTCTTAGTTGTTCGGTACCTTTGCTGCTGTGTAGCTGCAAAAAATGGTTTTGAAGCAACAGGAGCCTCTGTATCTTTATTCAAACGTCGATTTTAGAAATAGTAAAGATGCTGCCTCTTTACAGGCCCCATCTTTACAGGCAGTAAAGATGCTGCCTCTCACAGGCCCCATCATTACAGACAGTAAATATGCTGCCTCTCCACATGCCCCATCTGTACAGACAGTAAAGATGCTGCCTCTTTACAGGCTCCATCATTACAGACAGTGAAGATGCTGCCTCTCACAGGCCCCATCTTTACAGGCAGTAAAGATGCTGCCTCCCCACATGCCCCATCTGTACAGACAGTAAAGATGCTGCCTCTTTACAGGCTCCATCATTACAGACAGTGAAGATGCTGCCTCTCACAGGCCCCATCTTTACAGGCAGTAAAGATGCTGCCTCTCACAGGCCCCATCATTACAGACAGTACATATGCTGCCTCCCCACATGCCCCATCTGTACAGACAGTAAAGATGCTGCCTCTTTACAGGCTCCATCATTACAGACAGTGAAGATGCTGCCTCTTTACAGGCCCCATCTTTACAGGCAGTAAAGATGCTGCCTCTAACAGGCCCCATCTTTGCAGGCAGTAAAGATGCTGCCTCTCACAGGCCCCATCATTACAGACAGTACATATGCTGCCTCCCCACATGCCCCATCTGTACAGACAGTAAAGATGCTGCCTCTTTACAGGCTCCATCATTACAGACAGTGAAGATGCTGCCTCTTTACAGGCCCCATATTTACAGACAGTAAAGATGCTGCCTCTTTACAGGCTTCATCATTACAGACAGTGAAGATGCTGCCTCTTTACAGGCTCCATCATTACAGACAGTGAAGATGCTGCCTCTCACAGGCCCCATCATTACAGACAGTACATATGCTGCCTCCCCACATGCCCCATCTGTACAGACAGTAAAGATGCTGCCTCTTTACAGGCTCCATCATTACAGACAGTAAAGATGCTGCCTCTCACAGGCCCCATCATTACAGACAGTAAAGATGCTGCCTCCTCACAGGCCGTAACGATGCTGCCTCCCCACAGGCCCTATCTTTACAGACAGTAACGATGCTGCCTCCTCACAGGCCCCATCTTTACAGGCAGTAAAGATGCTGCCTTTCACAGGCCCCATCATTACAGACAGTAAAGATGCTGCCTTTCACAGGCCCCATCATTACAGACAGTAAAGATGCTGCCTCTCACAGGCCCCATCATTACAGGCAGTAAAGATGCTGCCTCCCAACATGCCCCATTTGTACAGACAGTAAAGATGCTATCTCCTCACAGTGCCCATTTTTACGGACAGTAAAGATGCTGCCTCCCCACAGGCCCTATCTTTACAGACAGTAAAGATGCTGCCTCTTTACAGGCCCCATCTTTACAGACAGTAAAGATGCTGCCTCTTTTACAGGCCCCATCTTTACAGACAGTAAAGATGCTGCCTCTTTACCGGCCCCATCTTTACAAACAGTAAAGATGCTGCCTCCCCACAGGCCCCATCATTACAGACAGTGAAGATGCTATCTCCTCACAGTGCCCATCCTTACAGACAGTAAAGATGCTGCCTTCTCACAGGCCCCATCATTCAAGACAGTACAGCTACTGCCTCCCCACAGGCCCTATCATTAAAGACAGTAAAGATGCTGCCTTCTCACAGGCCCTATCATTAAAGACAGTAAAGCTGCTGCTTCCTCACAGGCAGTAAAGATGCTGCCTCCACACAGGGCCCATCTTTACAGGTAGTATAGATGCTGCCTCTTTACAGGCCCTATCTTTACAGACATTAAAGACGCTGCCTCCTCACAGGCCCAATTTTGATAGATCTATGGATGGAACCACCGGGGAGACCCAAGACACTTCCATTTTAATACACTGCCACACTCAATCTGACCACTAATGTGCTTAGCTATTAAGAGCTCTCCCCTCTGAGTTTCTAAACACCGGCCATGTAAACCTTGGTGTCCAGCCTTTATCTGTAACCCAGAGCTACTGAGAGGGAGTCACACTTTTAATAGGCTTCAACTTGAACTCACAAACTCTGACCTGGCAATCAGATGTGGCCTGTGAGGGCCTCTCACTCTTCTCCAGCAACTGTGCCAAACCTTGCATTTCTCTCAGACTCTGGCCTGTCATTCAAGAGCATTTAAAGATCAAATCTCAGACCCCACAGATGCAGCTGACCCTCTGATGCTGACCCCAACCCTTCCAGCCTCCTTACAACATTGCCTCACTGTTCAGATCCTTGCCTACTCCTGCAAAGCCTGTCAGCATAACTTCATTTACATTGCAAAGGAAACTGCTCTGTAAATCCAGGCCTTTAAACATTCAACATCACCATTGCCATTTCAAACCATCCTCTGCCCAGCCAACATGGATCAAACTGAATTCATTCAACTCATCCCCACTCTCAAAAAAGTGAATGTTGTACCCTGTAGATAGAGACACTGGAAACCATGTTGTATATTTCAAGTCTTCTTTATTGGTTCCAGTTCAGGGTAGTATCAATCATAGTCCAGCCAGCTCTAGTCAGGTATTAGCCGCGTACCAGCCCCACCAGGAGCAACCTGCCTAGCTGTTCAGCCCATCTCCACCTGCCAGCACTCATCCACACAGGCACCAGGGCATTCCACGCATCACAGACACACCAACATTCCGTCACCATCTCTCACTCTGGCTAACCAGCTAGGAGGACCCGGGCTGATTACATATACATGTAATACTTAGGGTATAACTTTATTCCTTTCCTTTAAAAATGAAAATAAAAATTACAATTCTAAATATAAGAACTGTGCACAAGAAAGCGGTAATGTTCATAACTCAGAGATGCAAACTAAAACAGCAAAACATCACAAGAGAGTGAACAATGCAAATCAAGAAAAGAGGGCAAAATATGACATCAATACCCCCCATCCTCCCTCATGAAAATTATTAGGACATTTCAAAACGTGAAATAAATGATTAAGTCACAAACAATGTTAAAACGCAGAGAAGCTCAACTAATTGCAACTTTGCCAGAGTAGAAACACTGCGTACCTTTGGGAACGAATAAAATTGTCAAGCAATAATAAATACCAATCAATAATAAATACCAAGCAAGCAATAACCCCATCCTTCCCAGAAAAAGTTGGAAAATAATGTAGTGAAGGGTGGACACATCCACGACTAACACCTGAGGCCAGAAACAGACAACAAGGGGGAACCAACACCAAAAATACACGTGTACCACAATATGGACCACATATAGGGTACACACAGGGAGGCGCAGGACGACTTACACACAACAACATCTGAAGTGCGGGGCATCTTACACAGGACAACACGTGATGCGCAGGGCGACTTACACACAACTACATCTGAAGCGCAGGGCGACTAACACAGGACAAGTGATGCACGGGGTGACTTCCACACAAGATAACAAAAAGTGATGCGCAGGGCAACTTACACACATACAAATCAAACGTGCAGACAAGACGTGCAGCAAAAGACAACTTGCACACATTGATCAAGACACAAAACCTCATATCTAACGTAACCACAACACATAGAGTTGGAAAACCACCCACCAAGACCAGAACCACCGTCATGTAAGGGATAACCTGTGATGTCCACCCACCAGGAGACTAAGACGTCCCAACCACTAAACAGCCTAAAACTGTGGCATCATGAAATATGAAACATTTGATGTTACTAATACCATTCCACATACTGTAGTACTCTAGAGACCTGCACCCTACGCCGGTGAGCGACCACTTACCCGAGTTGTACTCTGGACACACTAATAAAACACTCAATAGGTGCAACTTGTACTATTAAGATGACATGTCCTAGTTCCACACGTGACCAATTTCAAGAGGATGAATGCAAACAGGCACAAACAGGAAAATGTCCCCCAAGTCTCACATAAAGGTGATATGATCCAAGCTTCTTGGATCTGTGCCAGACTGTTTACTGAGAACACGGACACTGTGCTAACAATTACAACTTCAATGCGAAAGACCGTTAAATTTAAAAGTGGAGGCACCTACAGAAAAATTCAACGCAGTAGACTATTCACAAATTGTGGAATAAAAATACACAGTATTTGAAATAAGACCCATCATGGATGCTAAAAAAACAATTCAAAGCTTGAATGAAAATGTACTCTGACATACATGAAACGGAGCCTTCGACCAAAAGAACGGCACGTCGAAGATACATCATCTTTACTCCAATGCCCACTGTAGGTTGATACTCATCCGGAATGGCTGACGATGAAAAGAAAACATGAGTGTTAGAAATGGGGATACCAATTCTACGGGTGGTAGCATGGAGCAGAGCGGGCAGGCCAAACTCCTGAGGACATGTGTGAAGCATCCACGCAGTACCCACAGACGACGCACCAGGCACACCACAAAAGGGACACAACACAGGGTTGGAAGTAAAAGAATAACTCGTGTATTGTCTCCAACCTGCAAAGGTAAAACACAGTAAAGCAATCACAATAGGGCGCCAACGGGCGCCAGGGCAATGGATACCAGGGGGATTATTTACAGGGGTAATCAGAAAAAGAATAAAAGGTAAGTAAGTCCATTAGTGTCCAGCTGAAATAAAAAGAATGTTAGCAAATGCATGAAACACCGAGTCAGTATTGCAGGGCCAACACAGGTAATAATCCTCGGCACCTCCTGAGTAGTGGGCTTTAAGCATACAAGAAAACATTAGCCATAAACATGCCATAGACCTAAATCATGAGGCCGGGAACACTGCACATAAAAATGGCATAGAACATCAGCAATATCACTGCGAGGGGAAGAAACACGGCATCAGCCTTTGGGCATGTCAGCATGAGATAAAACGTTAGGCAGGAAGGCACATCATGCATGAACTCATTAGGCCAGTAACACTGTGCGTATAAACATGGCATAAACATCTGGGGCTTAACCTCATGCAGGTCAGTACACCATAGGCCTAAAAATGTAAGAGGCATAAACTACACAGGTACACAGTAGACTCAGTGACTGTAACATTTCCTAGGTCCATGCACCAGAGACAACCTTTCCTATGCACCTGGTCAGCATCAACCATGTTTCCTGCTCAAGGACAGGCAACAAAGAACACTCCCCTAGCCAGGGGTTAACTTTAGCACCAAAAGACAACAGAATCAAGGACACCGACCACTGCAGGGGGCTAAACAGAGCTTTGTAGACGCAGCGCTGTAAGAGACAGCAGTCCTGGCATAAGACAGTTCTTCCCAATAAAACAGTTCCTTCAGGCCAAGCAGTGCTTCTCCCGCACAGCGCTTGGGGGCACAGTCCTCTTAATACAGTGCTTAGAAACCAGTAGGTCAGGCAGTAACACTTCCAGCAGGGCAACAGCGTCTTCACGGCACATCGCTTTAGGGTTCTAGCGCTTAGAGTACACAAGCGCTCACAGTCCTTGGGCCAGCAGCAGTTCCCAGGGCAATACAGCACTTAAAACACTCACAGCAGGGCAGTCTTGGTCACAGCGCTTTGGGGACACGAGGCAGTCTCCTGCAGGCCAGCGCTTTCAAGGGCACAGCAGGCTGCAACAGTCCTGGGCAAGGTTAGCGCTTTGCAGGCACAGAGCGCTTCTTCTAGGCACAGCGCTTTAGGATTGTGGTGCTTAGGGGGAAGACAGTTCCAGCAGCAAGCCCCAGTGGCCGCAGGGTAACACTCCTCACCTCCTGGGGGGTCCAAGGTGCTCCTTCCCTTCCAGGCGTTCCTGGGCGCAGCGCTTGCGTGGTGCAAGGTCCGGCACTTCAGGGACCTAGGGGGGCCCTCCTTCTTCAGGGGCCTGGGGGACAGAGCAGTAGGCACTACTGGGCCAGGTCAGCAGTTAGTGGGGGCTTCATCAAAACAGGGTGTTAGGCTGACACCATCCTCCGCTGCAGCATGGCCCTCCTCCTGAACAGCAGACTGAACTCCTGAAGTGGGGATTCCACTAGCCCTGGGGACAGTAGTGGGGTTCCAGATGGGTACAGGGTCTAGCACACAGGCCCAAGTGGCGGTATCCCCTGGCAGCAGGTCCCCTTACATTCCTGTCCCAGCTCTGTCTCCGCACATGACAACTCTACTGCCCTACCTATACCAGAAAGGCTGGAAGCTTCTTGAATTCTCAGGCAAACTAGTTCTAACTGGCTCAGGGGGAGGAGTAGAGCATCCCGGGTGCCAGGCGTTCCCTCCAAATGCAGGGATGGCTGGATACCTAACATCTAGACCACTAACCTACTGCAGTCAGGTGGCACAACGTACAGCCATGGCATCCATTTTGAATACAGCATTCCATCAGGGTGCATTTCTATAATGGGTGGTTAATAACTGCACACCATTGCATTGCATTGCCAAATAAACAGGGCATCTCATACCACACATGGCCTACACATTGACCTTTACCATGGGGGAGACATCCTAAAACAGAGGGGTGAAAAGCAAAAAATTTTGGGAAAAGGGGCCAAGTCCAACAGTGAGAAAGTCAGACATGGTTGGCAAAACAAATGGAACCACCAGCTGCCAACCACAAGATGGCAGCACGCTATCGCTGTCATGCCGGGTGGCTCCAAGCGCGTCTGGGAATACGCAAAACACAGCGAGCGTCATAGTTCAGCGTCATAGTTCAGCCAGCTCTAGTCAGTTCCTAGCCATGTATCAGCACCACCAGGAGCAGCCTGCCTAGCTGCTCAGCCCATCTCCAACTGTCCCCACTCATCCACAGAGTCACCCAGGCATTCCAAGCATCACAGTCACACCAACATTCCGTCACCATCTCACACTCTGGCTGAGCAGCTAGGAGGACCTAGGCTGATTACATATAAATGTAATACTTAGGATATAACAGTAAACTACCTTCCCCTGGTGCGGCATCATGCGAAAAGGTTACTGCCTGATTTATTAGGGTATGTCCTCAAAGTTCTGGCCTAACTCACATAGAAAATACACCAACCCAGAGGGCCCCCCAAAACTCGCAGCTCATCTATCATGAAGGTAGGCATCGCAAAGACATGGAGAAGTAATCCCAAAACAAGCTTTCTCCTCCTCATTAAGCCTTTGACCCCTTCATCCCAAGCTTCCCTCTTCTCTCTGGGACTTTGAGGAGGAGTTACAACAGCATCTTCTTACTTCCCACGCGCTCCTGGTGAGGGGACCTTTGCTCTTCCCCCAACCACCCTACCTCCCACCAAAGGATCAACCATAATTTATCAGACCAAAGGCTGTTATAGTCAAGAAACTGAAATCAAAAGAATCCACTTCTAAAGATGATCAGTGATTTTAGTAAATAAATTCATAGTCATCTGTAGTAAGAAGAAGTTCATGGTACAGCAAGTGTATAGTGAGAAAATACAACTAGTTGAGGCACAATCCGCACCAAACACATAAACATGATATCAGTCCTAAGGACAGTGTCACTCAGGGGCTTAAGCATTCCTCACATCACTCACCTCAAAATCCGTACATGCCTCCTAGCGCTAGATGTATGCATGGATTAGCGAAGAGCCAGCATCATTCTCCAAGGATCTCAAGAGCACTGAGACGACACATACAGTGTGTTTTCACCAAGAGTTGCACACTTGTGTCTGTCTGGGGTGTAACTCAGGCCCCTGCAGACCCTGTGGTACAGGGAGGGCCCAACCATTTGGGGACCCCATTGAGCACAAGGACTGTAGCAGTCTGTTATATATGAGAGTCTCAGGGGCCCCTCATCAAATGTTGCAAAGGGTCTCCATCATTTTCCATTACACCACTTGTGTTTGATAAGCAACAGCCTACGAAGGTAAAGATGTTCACAATGGAACGTATTAGGGGCCCAAAAAGTAATGGATGGAACTCAGGGGCGTAATGGAGATCTCTGCAGTCCCCGCAATGCGGGGGAGCCCCAGGGTTCCTTGTTTTGGAGGGGCCCCTCACCTCCCAAATACATGCCATTGCATGCCTTGCAGACTGAGTGCAAAGGCACGACTAAGAAATAGGGAAAGGCTCAGGAAAGTCACTGTGCTTTCCTCGGCAGGCCGCCTAGAGTATGGGGGAACCCCAACCCTTCATTGAACCCAAGAACAATGAATATCTGTGAGATCTGGGAGGCAACGGGTTCCTCATCACATTTTGCAGGGGGCCCCCTCATTTTGAGTTACACCACTGATGGCCCTGGGTACTTGGAGCTGTAAAATCCTCCTCTCTGTCTGCTTTAGGGTCTGGAACTTCCTCCCTAATGGGATTTGTCAGGCTCTCTCAATCCAGCTGTCCAGGAAGCAACTGAAGACCCGAAGTCCCTCCAAGTCAATCAATATCTCATCCACATGTGATTCCCGGATCGGCGACCCCATGGGTACCCCCCCGCCATTGCTGCACCTTCCCCTCATCTCGATCCTCTGCAGCTCTTTATACAGCACTCCCTTCCCTGCTTAGTTGCTATGTTTATGAAAGCCTTATACGTAACACAGTGTAGTGTTACAACGCCACAGTGATTGCAAAGATTTAAAGACTTCTAGGTCTTTCATGCTGGACAGATCAAGCTGTCTGGTTCCGAAAAGACAATTTTATTCTTACCAAAAATTTACAGAGACTTAAAGCCCACCCACTGCTTACCATTGGTTATTTTAATCTCACTCTTGCTAACTTTCTTCTCATTCAATGGCTTTCCTTGTCCATCTTTTGTGTGTCCCTCCCCTGGAGCATAGTCTATTTTCCATCCTCTTGATTAGTTGATTTGTGTTCTTTCATTACTCTTTTTTATGGAACTATTTTTTCATCCTGGCTAAGCACTCCATGAGATTAGAGTGAATGCGTTTTCCTGCTCCCTCCCTCATGTGCTTCATGTAACTCTCTCTTGCACGTGTGCTTCTCCTCCATGCCCACTCTTGAGCTCTTCCTTCTGTGCCTTTCCTCTCGCCCCCATCTTGCAGGGGTGTAACACAGGCTCCGGCAGCCCCTGTGGTGCAGGAGGGGCCCTCAGCACAGTACTCAGGCCTGAGAGCTCCGGATTAAATCTAGAGAGAGGGCCCCTTCGTTTACCTTGCATGGGGACCCCCTCAACTTTCGTTACGCCACTGCCATCTTCCTATCACTCAAGCGTGCTTTTCCCCCACCTTGTGTTGCTCTCACTTGTGTTATATTTCTTTCCTCGTTCCCCCTAGTGGAGAGGGTTGGTGTAGCGGCCAGGGCAGCTGACTTCGGAACACAGGGTTCAGGGTATGATACCCGGCGGCATCTTAGCTCACCACCATGTGACTCTGGGCAATAGCTCACTTAATTTCCAAAACAGCCCCCAGCACCTTGAGACTTGTAAGGGTGAGTAGTTTGCGCTTTACAAATATGGATTTACAATTTGACCCCATTCGCCTTTATTTTTATTTCATCTGACTCAATCTGCTCTACCAACCCACCTCTCCACTGCCTCCCACCTCCCTTGCGGTCCTATTTTATTTTTGTCAATTTAGATTTATATAGAAGGACAGGCAGGAAATTGCTGCTGACTCCTCTGTTTCAAACAAATTCTACTGTGCTACTTCAATTTATTTATTTTTAATTGGTAATAATAAAAAGATGGTTTACACCGTTGCCTCAACATGATACAAAATGACGGCGCCTCCAGCAGCAGTCACGTCAGGATGTCCTTTTCTTTCTTTTTAGTCATGCTGCATGTCATCCACTAAAAACACTTTCAGCCGATGCTGAACAACATAGCCAAAAGGCATTGGCGAAGCCAATCGGTCATAAAGGCGAGACATATTGGCATCGCCAGTGGTTGTCAGCAGTGCCTAATTTGAGCCGGCGGTTTCCCGGTGCTCGGCACCGGCACTTAATTGTCAACGGCGGTGCCACGCAGTGGTGGTGTGTGGCTAATTTATAAAGGACCAAAACAACAGTTTATGATGAATTCAATATACATTAAAAAATACTTTTACCTGCCGCCCAAGCCATTCCTATAGCTTTAGGGGTCTGGAATAGTCCGAATTGTCACACTTAGAGAAGTGTGATGGTTAATAGTTGTGTTGGTACTGTCAAGTTCAAAATGATTTTATTTGATTCACATAAATTAAAGTGTTCCATACATACATAAAACAATAAAAACATTTTTTTAAATCTACTATACAAAAAATTGGGGTGAGTTCATATGAAAAATACTCAATTTTTAAAACAATTTTTGTTAAAAAACAACATTCCATCAAGTTAATTTTCCAGTAACAGTTCATTCCTTTTCCTAATTGACAGCGCAGTTCTAATGAAGCTAAGCACAGCCCTAAAAATTACAGCAGTGGACAAAGATCGTAGATAATTAAAACCTTCAAGATACGAACAGGGGTAAAGAGAGGCTTAAGAACGCGTGCCCTAATATCTTTATAAAGTGTGCAAAACAGCATAAAGTGCATAGTACTTTGTTGGGCTAAGTTATTGCAAAGACAGGGAGTCAGTCTCTCACACCAACTTGCCTGTTTAGCGAAAGCCACTAGAAAGTGCAAAGACAAATCAAAAGGAAACGAGCTTGTGTATGAATAGTAAAAGACAAATAAAATTGTTGATGAAGTAGCGACCCATCGATAAAGACAAAGTTTTCCCGATCTACGGTACTTATATCATTATAATATGCATTTTTATGATTGATTTCATATTAGATTGAATACCATCATGTTTATCGTAGTAGTGTCCCAAACCGATCCTATACAAAGTATTCTTGACATAACAAAGCTAGGGAACAGACATAGCCTTTTCCAAGTTCATACAGTCTCCAACGATCGCCCTTGAGAATAATAACTCCTCCGAAGTCCATACCTTTCCCCATAAAATCAATGGGGCAATATTTATTCTATCTCTGACATAGTCTAAACCCACTTGAGATTGACAAAATATTTTAGGGGAGCTAATGGGGATCATCAGTAATCTTTTCAGGAATTTATTTTCTAAAATTTGAATCTGGCTGTTTTTTTGGTGACCCCAAACTCCTGGTCCCTATGTCGCAACCAAGAGGCATTTAGATTTGTATAAAGTCAACATTTCTGTCACTGGCTGAGGTCCCAGTTTGGACGCGAAACAGAACAGCCCCTCTATAATTCTACTAGTATGTTGGGCCCTGGTTACAATCAAATGGTCCCAATTTAGTTTGTTATTAAAAACAGTCCTCAGGTATGTAAAATTGGGTACTTTATCAATGATCTTTTCTTTTACCACAAATGTTTGCGTTTTAGTCTGCTTGGGGCCACATACCATAATGAATGATTTACTAAAATTCAGGTCCAAACCCGTCATTAAATCAATAAAAGCATTGGCAGCGCTAGCAGGGTCAATGTGTGCTGCAAGCTGTAGTGGATTCCTAACCAGCGGCGGCCGGCACAGGTAAGCGTGGTGAGGCAGTGGGGGGTAGGGGAGGGGGGGGGCAACAGGTGACAGAATAGGTATTATTTATTTATTCAATTATACCTATTTCATCGTCCGGGGACTTCCACCCCCTCCAACCCCGCATCCACCCCACCACGTTTACCTGTGCTGGCCGCTCCTGCTCCTGACGAGAGCCCTAGCACTTATGTTTTTTACAAATTAAGCACTGGTTCTCAGTATGACTCATATGAAATTGGGGAGGAGGGACAGTAGATATAAGAAACTGCTTGAGATCCACAATAAATAATTTTCATATCTTGCCCCTTAACAAAGCTTACTGTCTTTATTCAATTTTACCTTAGGTATTGCTCCGTTTTCTGCAAGCAAGCATTACTGTATTTTCTTATTGGATGTGTAATTAAGCGTGTGTGAAACAGATTTCAACCTTAAGCGGTTTTTGCCTACCGAAACGCAGGCTGCCCTGTATTTGAGAATCTTCCTTTCCTTTGTGCTCCAATGTTTGGATGAATTGTTAAGGCACCTTTATGTAAATTATACATAATTGGAATAAATTAGCATTTTAGTGGCTGTGATTGTTGCAACACTTTGACCATAGGAACGCGTAGTAGTATGAATCACGCCATTGTTGCTAATAAGCAACCCCTTTATGTGATAGCATGCTTTGAGAATAATTTCTGAACTATGCTAATATTTATAGTGTATTGTACGTAATTTGATTTTTTTCCATAGTTTATGAATTGCTAATGAGCATTGTTTAAGCCCGTACATTGCGCTGTTTTCCTGACCCGATGATTTGAAGAGAGTATTGCTGGGGTGACTAGAAATGCAACATAATTATGGGGCTGATTTTGATGTCGGCAGTCAGACCGCCGACCACTATTGCGGCGGTCAGGAGACTGCCTGACAAGCAATCGGCGGTCTGACCACTGAATCATGATAAGCCCGCCATGCTGACAGTAGGAAAAGTGCTCTGTAACTCTGCAGCTTGTGATGCAGCCCAGGAAAAGGGCTGTAGCACAAGCCACAGTGTGAAAGAGCACTTTTTAGACATCAATGCATGGCACACGGTGCATAGATGTGTGTGGGGGCACTACATGTGCCCTCAGGGCCACTTTGCGGAGTGCCAAGTAGGACAGGGCCCTGTTTGGAGCCCCCAAAGTCCGTTACCGGCAGCCTTCTCACGACGGTCGGACCACCATGAAAAGGCTGTCGAAAAGGGACATCATAATCCCTCTTGGCACCGCCATCATTAGGGATTCCGATCACCACCCCCTCAGGATCAGTAGATCCTGTCGGAGGTAACGGTCTGTCCCCCGTCTGACAAGGGTCCAAATGCCTACATCATAATGCGGCAGTCGGACCAAAGGGCTGTCAGACGGTGGGAGAGCCTCCAACAGCGTGTCGGTGGCAGTCCCATCGACATTGTAATTAGCCCCTATGTTGTGTTACTATTTACTTCTGATTAGATCAGCTGACAGCTTATTAGCACTTACTTAAAGTTCATCCTAGTTTGTGGAAGGGCCAGTTTCTGGTGTCTTCTCTATTTTCTGGAATGAAGGCCACAGAAAAACAGGCAAGGCTGCAGGAAAGTCTCTTTTGTAGCTATGTGTTGTTGTTAGTAATGTCTGGGTTCCACCTAAATACTAACTTGTCAGTATTTGCATGGCACGTTCTGCGGGTTCACTGACAAATTCCACAGCAATCATTTGGAAATATAATAAACCAAAAGCATACTTCCTACAATCATGTCCAGGGTGTCCACGGCTATGGACCCTCAGGAATTGTTACAGATATTAAATGTAAATGAAGAATTTTCAAATACAATTGCAGAAAAATACTCAAGATTTCACATGATAACTTATTATATCATCCATGTATTAACATCGGTAAATGACCTGACCAGTGTCTTCGTGAAGTCTTACTCAACTCTCCTTTAGAAGCAACTTTATTATTTTATTTCTGATATTTTCAGGCCGCAAGAATGTATCCCCTCTCGAACCTTCACAGGCTAATTCATCCTTGACTTCCCAGAAAACCTGTAAACCAGAATAAAAGACCCTCTCTATTGGCCATGGAGAAGAAGGAAACTCCTTCAGGTCTTCCAAAGATTTATCAGCTTTTGTTGCTTGTCACCAATTGTCCTCATTGAGAAGCTCTTTAGCCAAATTTACTGGGACAAAGAGAGAAGCCACCCCAGAAGGTGCTGACCATTTTTAACAACAGAGACAGCACCTAAAAACTTCTGTGCTTAAATTCTACTGAAGCAATAACAAATCCATTAGAAAAGTACTCAGCTGAGCAGAATAACATCAACATTCAAATCCAATATAGTCACAGAAAAAAATGTATATCACTGATGAGCTACGGAGTATCCTGCTTTGTGTCCAAAGCGATGTATTCTTCAAAGTAACACCACCAGGGTTTGCTGTCCAAAAAATCTGTCTTTTATTTTCGTTTTTCGTATTCCATCAAACAAGAAAACAGCCACAGCCAACATGTGTTTCGTTGGGCATTATAGTCATGCCTTACAACTTCTTCAGGGCTGCAAGCCAAGAAGATAATAATTCTAAATAAATGTCACTTATAAAACATGAGTTACCATAAAGTTACAGTACAGGGAGAGGGTGAGTCATGTGTGGGATCACCCTAAAGTTAACCATGTGACTTTTATCCTGAAGAGTTCACCTAAATATATTAGTGCTACCCTGGTTCGTAGTTAAAGACACAAGACAAGACCCACAAGTCCCAAGGTTGAAAGAAAGAACAAAGTAAAGTAGCTTTACCAAAGAAAATAATATCCTTTCTGTATTCCAGGCTTCCAAGGTGTAGCCGCAAGTTACATCCTAGAACAAGAGAAGACACTCCTCATTCCTACTAATATTCCTTATTTTAGTCCACATATATCAATAACGAACAATATTATCCTAATATTCCTGTGTAATCTCCAGATATTTGTGTTCTGTATTACTATTCTTCTTACACCACAGTCACTTTTTGTTACACAAAAACACCATTAAATACAAGACAAAGGCACCAAGTTTCGTTCCACAGTACATTCTAATCCAATAGAAACAAAACGAAAAGTAAACAGTGGGTATGCCCCGGCTAGATAATGTAATACCATAGTCGCTCACCTCAATGTTCGAGGCTAATGTTCCAAAAATGATGTCGAAATAATAGTTTAGAATATATTCTCCAATTTCGTCAAGATGACCGTTATAATGAATATAAGTTATCTGTAGCAAAAAATGATACAATAATGTTCCTGTTTAGGACAATAGTATCCAGAAACGGTAAAATCAAATTACCCAAACTTTACCAAGGCCACTACACTCACCCGTCTTTAGACTGACAAATTCCAAGTTTGCTACATAGTAAGCATGGGTGAATTTTGCGAATCTCGCGTTCGTGAATTTTGCGGATTTGCAAACTCGCAATCCGCAAAATCCGCGAATTCTCGCGAATTTGCGGATTTTTTTTTGTGTGTTCGCGCGGGTTTCTGCCAGGTCGCGAGGGTTTTTGTACAATTTCGCAAACGCGAACTTACCTGTCGGGTCGCAAGTTTTGCGAACTTGTTGTTTCTACTTGTCCAGCCTGTTTGGGACACTCTTCTTCATCACTGCCACCCTCTGTCACCACTGCCACTCTCTGGTTTTCCCATGCCACCCTCTGGCTCACCCATGCCACCCTCTGTTTCATCACAGCACCCTCTGGTTGTCCAGTGTACATTATTGTGGCAAAGCAAAGCACACCTTCCCTGCCTCAAGTGACCTGAATTAATTTGGGGCTGATTAATGTGTCACAGAATATTTTTTTAGCTGGCACCTGCTTCCTTAGTGTTTCCTGATTAGTGATCTTTTGCACTTGCTAAGTGCTTTCATTGTTGCAAAATTAGTTACAACACCTGCCCTGCCCCAACTGACAATAATGAATTAGGGGCTGATTAATGTGTCACTGGATTTGAACTTCCAGCCTGGCTCCTGCTTGTCTCCCTTAGCTGTAATTCAGGACCTTTGTGGCATATGTGTAACTATTCTGAGGGTCAGAGCAGGGTCACATAATAGTTGCAAGTAGGCAACTGAACTCTGGAGGGGCCCCTCAGGAAGCACTACAGGAAATGGCTACTAATGATGAGCTTGAACTTTTGAACCTGGTAAGTAGTTTCAGTTTTGCTAAGATCATATTTCTGCAATTTAGCGCTTATTCGCGGGGCGCGAAGTTGAACTGGGAAGCCGCGAACTCACGCGAACAGTGCGAGCAAGCCATAAAATCCGCTGCTCGCGGATTTGCGGATTTTGCGGGAAATTCGCGAATCTCGCGGATTGCGAATTTACCGAAAATCCGCAAAATCCGCGAGCGGAACGGATTTTCCGCCCATACTTACTACATAGCCCGTTCAAACACGAGTACGTGACGGGGGTTCTTCCATCTAAAAGTATAAAAGAACGTATATAAGCTACTATTGAATCAACCAATTTAATCGTACTATGTGCAAGTATATATCCAGACCGGTTAGCTTACCTACAACTAACCGCGTGTACGCCGTCAGGAGAAGCACAGTCAGCGGCTGGCGTCCTATACACGCGCCATTTTATTAACCTATATCAGGTTAAAGAACATTGCGACTTTGGCCGCCATCTTGTAATGGCCAAAATGCCCTAGTTATTATAGTACATTAGTTCCCTTAGATGAAAATATATAATCATTGTTATCCTACTTAAATAATTGGCAACAGTAATGATTACTGTTTTACCTCAGTTGCAAATAACAAAAATAGGGATTTCCATTTATTCCGGTTACATGATTACTGCCAATATCATTCTATACGAGCGGATATTCGAACCCTTCAAGTTAAAAGAAGAGCACTGTTTACACGGCTCCAATCCCTCACGCCAACGCCGACTTAGCGAGACCTGACTATGATTTGTGTAGTATAAAATCAAAGTAAGAAAACTAAAAAGATTTTTGGAAAAATCATATATACAATCCAAGGAGTGTCTACTCGCGTCCCACGGACGTAACCACAAATACACCCCGAAGTCCGACACAGTTGTGGCTTTCTAGTATGTGAGTGTGGGGAAGATAAAGGTATAGAAATATATGATAGGTCTGGAAAACAGGGTTGGGGCAAAGTCAGCAAGACCAATTTCCATCCAATGAAGTGATCATTCTTCATTATACAGTGCCTTGATAGTACAGTCTGTAGGGGCAGTTACCATCCACAATACTGGTACTACATAGTTATGCAATTTGCTTGTTCATTATTCCAGTCAGTAATATACACAATAATACTGATTCTACACATTTCAATAAACAGAGGTTTAGGAAAAGATCACAAAGTTTATATCAATCTCCTAAAAAGAATTGCAGCTCTGAGTCCAAGTTAAGACCCTCCTCAACAGCTCGCAAAATCATAATCCATCTGGCTTCTTTGCGTCTGAGTTTTAATGTTCTGTTACCACCTATTCTATCAACACCTATATGTTCAATCCCAAGATAAGTAAATGTATGGTTTCTAGAATCATCGCGATTCTGAATCGCATGGGAAGCAATAGGATAACGTATATCTCCATTTTTAAGAGCACGAAAATGCTCCATCATTCTTTCCTTCAAACGTCGCACTGTGCTTCCAACATAAATCTTTCCACAACTGCAGGCTATTATATAGATGACATATGTAGTCTCACAATTAATAAATGTTTTAATCATGAAAGTACCAGTGTTATTATACTCAAAAGTCAAAATCTTCTTTTTAGCCCACCTGCAGCAACTACAGAAACCACAGTTGTGGAAACCTATAGGTTTGCAATGTAGCCAGTGTTTTGGTTGTATTGTCTTTATTGCAGGGTAACTTGGACTCACCACGTTAGCAATGGTAGTACCCTTTCGAATTGTTAAACTTGGTTTTTCAGATAAGTATGGTACTATATCTGCATCTGTCCTTAATAAATGCCAATGTCTGTTTAAGATAGCATACAGTTTATGGCTCCCTCTTCCAAAATTAGTAATCATCCTTACTTTCTGTTGATTCTGGGTAAGTTCATTTTTATTTCTAGATGATAGAGTGTCTTTCCTTTTAAGTTTCAAGGCTCTCTGGTAAGCTTTGCCAATAACCTTCTCCTTATAACCTCTGTTCCTGAATCTCAGAGTCATATCCTTCAAATTCTTTTTAAAGTCATCATCATTAGAGCAATTCCGTCTAGCTCTCAACATCTCTCCAAACGGAATTGCCTCAACCTGGCTTTTCGGGTGACAGCTATCTGCTCGTAGAAGGGCATTGCAGCTTGTCTCTTTTCGAAACATTCAGCTACACAATTTGTCTCCTTGTACAAATAATTCAATATCCAGAAATGTAATACGGTGTTGGTCATAGTGTGTAGTAAATTTCATATTTTGATCATTGGAGTTTAAGTAGATAAAAAATTAATTCAATTCATTCGGAGTGCCCCTCCAAATTAACAGACAATCGTCAATAAATCTACCCCAAAACTAAATATGATCAATCCAGTTCTGGCCCCTTGGGCCCCAGATCCACTCCGCCTCTAGGTCACCCATAAAAAGGTTTGCGAAGGACGGAGCAAATCTGGAGCCCATAGCAGTTCCAAGTTTCTGTCTGTACCATATGTCATCATAGAGAAAAAAGTTATTTTCCAATACAATCTTTGACATATCTATGAGCATTGCCGTATGGTCTAGGTATTCAGCTGACCTGCGATTCAAAAAGTATTCAAGAGCATTAATACCCAACACATGGTCTATATTAGAATATAGGGAAACAACGTCAAGTGTTGCTAAGATCATGTCAGATTCCCAATTTACATCATTCATAATGTTAAGAACATGCTTGGTGTCTTCTATATGAGACGGGAGGTTCTGAACAAATGGTCTCAAATATATATCAACAAATTGTGATAACCTCTCCGTCTGCCCTCCTATCCCTGATATAATGGGCTTGCCTGGTGGTTTGTGTCGATTTTTATGTATTTTCGGCAGGGTATATAAGCAGGGGGCCTTCGGACTTTCCACTTTCAAATACATAAATTCGTCATGGTCAAGTAGAGTACAGTCGTACCAATGC
This sequence comes from Lissotriton vulgaris, assembly GCF_964263255.1. Classification (NCBI taxonomy): domain Eukaryota; kingdom Metazoa; phylum Chordata; class Amphibia; order Caudata; family Salamandridae; genus Lissotriton; species Lissotriton vulgaris. The sequence goes on from NC_141697.1 coordinate 38,244,374, forward strand.
TTGAGTTTACCATTAATCAATGCCATAGTCTTGGGTAAAGGATTGACATTAATCTGTTCATAAAACCTAGAATCACCAAGTTGTGATAAAATCTCTAAATCATAGTCTTTTTTGTCCATAATCACGATATTGCCACCCTTATCGGCCATGCGTATAATAATATCAGATCGTGATGTGAGTTCATTTAGTGCTAGTCTTTCGCCATGATTGAGATTATCACCCTTATGTTTCTTTTTGTTGTTTCTTTGTTTTTTGATTAAGTCATCAATATCTGCAGTTACAGATTTATAAAAGGCATCAACCACATTACCTGCAGACAATTGTGGTGTCCATTTAGATCTAACTTTCAGTCCACCAGACAAAGCATATCCTGATTTGATTTCCAAATCTCCCAGCAAAGAATTCACAGTAACAGGATCTTCTTCATTCTCAGTTAATGATAACAGTAATTTAGTATCATACAGTTCTTGAATGGAGATATTACTAAATACTGGTTTAGCCTTTGCAATCTGTCTCCTCTCTTGTTTAGCAAAGTGTTTTTTCAATTTTAGAAGTCTTGAAAATTTGTACAAATCAATCTTAGTCGTAAACCAATCTATGCATGTGGTTGGGCAATATCCCAAACCTTTCTTTAATACTGACAACATATTATGTGACAATACAAGCGATGAAAGGTTCACACTTTAGGGTGATCCCACACATGACTCACCCTCTCCCTGTACTGTAACTTTATGGTAACTCATGTTTTATAACTGACATTTATTTAGAAGTTGGGCCCCACAGAAATATGCTGAACTCGTTTGAGTGTAACTTACAGACACCGTGGCACGTTCAGCAGCGCCTGCACGTTGTCTTATTTATAAAGTTTTATATAGCACGAACTTGATCCCGGAGGATATCAGAGCACTTTACAATTTGAGGGGAAGGTAACAAATCAAAACATGAGTCTAACATGGGGAATCTAATAGGCATTTCCATTCCCAGCAACAACCTGCAGAGAGTGAGGGGGGCTTTTTATATTTTCACCTCCAGCTGGGCCAGAGATATAGGCCGAAGTTGAGGGGCCATCAGGCCTCCTTTCGATCCTGACTGGAGGTGGCCTGGAACCTCACACTTACATACAAATGCAACGGAAGGGAAACAAAAGCACACAGCTTACCTCTTCACAGGTACTTAAGAGAGGCATTCTTATGACTTTGTTCAGTCCCTGAATGTAAGTACATGCACTGTAAGAGTGTCAGATGTGTTAGTCTATCCCAGCATTCACACAAATAACAATTTAAAAAGCACTATTTAATCTCTTTTACAGAACTACTCATCCCAATGCGGGGTGTGGGAGTGCTTTATGTAACATTATACATTGACAATAAATCATGGAAGTGTGAAAATCAGTGTACAGGATGTGTTACATAAGACGGTGAGGGTTACAAGGAGTAGCAGTCACATTTCCTTTAGGTCTCACTGTGCTATATTGAAAGAATCACAATTTTTGAACTGCAAGTAACAAAAGAATCTCTCTGTTGAAATCAGTAACCCACTTGCCTATCGACATAAAATAAAAATCTGTCATCTGCATGTTACATGACGTGATTCGCAGGAGACACATTAACCTTCTCTACTACTTTGATTCAAATCTAGGATTACACAAAACACAGATCTCTCCAGCAAAGGTGTTAATCTCCAGAGCAATTTTACCATTATTATTATTCCCACAGATTTCCTGGACACACAAAGATCTCTGCAGCAGGTGCCTTAAAACCATAAAATATTTTAAAATTCAGACTTTGCAACCAATTAACCAGAATACAGTACCATGCTTCTCCTTGTTGCCAATTCCTTTGTGGTAGGGTTTTAAAAAACATCAATGTATTAGTTGAGGCTCAGATTTTCTGTCAGGGTTGCGCCACTTCTGTGGCACAACCTCGACGAGAAATCTCATTTGTTAAATCTCATAACAAGCTTAAAAGTACTCATGATATACCTGATAAACATATCTAGGAGATCTTAATATCTGGTGTCACTTCTTGTGATGTCACTTCCAGTGAGGTCACTTCCAGTGATGACACATGTGATGTCACGCGTCATGACGTCTTGTGCTGTGATGGCATGTGCCATGATGTCACTAGCATACTGCCTAACTTGGTCAGTCGCCCTACTTCTTTTTTTAGGATGTGTGCCCTGTCTACAGGAGCCCAAACAAATTAATTTGCTTGTCTGTAATGTTATCTGGTGCTCTTGTAAAGCACTCCAATGCCTCTGGGCCAATTTGGTGCTGCATAAAATGGCATGTATGTTAAGAAAGTGATACTATTTTTTTTATTTGTTTTGCATTTACACAGTAGCATCATTACCATTATTGGAAATTGCACCTGATGTTAGTAGTAAAACAGAAACAATAATAGATACACCTTTCACCAGTGTCTGAGCATTGGAGGGCATCTCTTAAATACTGTAAAAAAAAACCATCTAAAAGCCCAGGATGGTGAGTGTAAAAGGCAGTCTAGGTCTGTGCCATTTCCTGTTTCCCAGCAGACATTAATCAATAAATACATAGCAAATGTATAGATAGAAACGCAGTTATACATGATTTCCTAGTAGTTTTCATACCTCTGAGCTTCCAACTTGTATTTGTCATTTAGAATGTTAATTTCCAATTTAAGTACTGGCGCTATAAGCCTTAGAACACGTTAATTATCGCACGTGTGCCAACACAGTCGTTTTTTGAAGGCGGGCACGGACTCGGGCATGCCGCCAATATGGTGGTCTTGCTGGTCACCGCATCCAGTGGGTGGCTGAGGGTGCTGCGCACACCAGTGATGTGGCGCCCCCTCCCTCCCCTCGACCATCGTTGATTGGCTGACGGGGCCGTGGACCGGAAGCGCTGGGTAGCACGTCCGGTTCACGCGTTCACCAAACGTAGGGTAATCCGGTCAGAACCGGCTTGCCCTGTGCAAGCCCTTAAAAGGCTGGGGAGTGGCAGGGGTGGTCTCTCGTTCCGCTGCTCCTCAGCTGTTCACTTCATCAGCAACGCGAGGGCCTCAATCGGAGGCCCCAACTGATCTTTTTCCCCTCCTACCATCCCCTAAGGCAGAATATTTTCAATAATTTGTATTGTTTTCTATTTTAGGAAGAATTCATGTAATAAATTGGACTGTTGTTTGACCGTTTTCTCTTAGAATTTGAAATGAACAATTGTCTTAACAAAAACAATTAAATGTTCAGGAAACGTAATTTTGTTGTATATTATATGTGCTACCCTTGGTCAGGCGGTAAGGTCATGATTGGTGAGCATAGTTTACGTTCCTTAGCAGGCAACACCATTGTCAAATGGGGACGCCCGAGGGGGGGACAGATGGTCTCTCAGGGAACTCCAGGGGCAGTTACAGCTGGTAGGCTGGTAGGGTGCGGGGGGAAGGGGAGTTACGCTTCCGGTTGGCTGGTTGGCCAACCCCAGCATGCGCATGCGGTCAAGGGCGCAAGGACCCATAACTGCACAGGCCCCTTATGGAGATAATGTTGAGGGCGTAGGGGGTGCCTGGGGGGAGGTATCCGTCTGGTAAACGGGGCAGAAGTTCAACTTTAAATATCATCGGACCGAGAACCTGACATCCGTCAATCTCGGTGAAATTCGAATATAACTGTAGGACACCAACTGGGCTGATTCATTTTTCACCTAGTGTGGACACCGTCTTTACAAATCTGAAGGTATATTTATAATACGCAGCATGTTGTGTAAACGAGGACAGGAATTGAGATTTATGCATTGTCCTTGTTATATTATGTTAGCAGATGCACTGTCGTTTTGATCATTTTCGGGGTCAATATTATCATCAACGGCCATCCAAACTAGCTTATTACTGGCAAATACTGACGTCACACCTCTCTTAAATAGTTATAGAGATGACTTTATTGAACCTTCTTTCAGATAATTGAAGCTACTTTTGCTTTTTACTTTAGGTCATATGACTCTGGCCAACAATTGGTAACTGCTGTTTGATTCTCACGGTTCTGTCCGATAAGTGTGACAGCTCCGAACTATACCGATTCGGTAAGTTCACAATTCTTACTTAATAACTAAGAGCATCTGGCCATCTAAAATTGATGGCTATCTGATATGCGCTAGCCATTGAGTTCTTGCTCACGCCAATAATTTTAGATGAATCCCTAGCAAGTAAACTTGGCAATGTGATTTTTCTTTCTCCTAAGAATATTCCCTTACTCTAACAGTGTTCTTGCTGAACTTATCTTCAAGGAATGGATATGATATTATTGCCAACAGCAATTTTCTTTAGCCCTCCTTTGGTGACAATGAGTGTAAATAATTCTGTAAGAAAGGTGTTTTTGTAGAAGTGTTTGCACACTCTTTTAACATATGTAAAAAACATTATGCAGTCATTGTAGCGGCTGTATATTTTTAAATCAGGAATTGGTGTGGTTTAATATTGTCTTTAGTCTCTTTTTTTCGTCTTAATATGAGTTCTGTAAATATGTGTGTTTGGGCCATGTCTCTTTCAGTCTATTGTGATTATTTTTTTTATGTGTTAAATTTAAATGTATATTTATGTATATATATATTTGTCACTTTTTACAGCCCTGACAAAGTTCTTTAAAGGCAAATGGAACGAAACGCGTTGGCTGTGCCTATGTCTGATGAAAACTATTAAATAAAGAAGAAGATATTTAATACATTACTTTCTTTTGGACTCTAATTGTGTGCACCTTCCACTCGTGTAGGAGGTTGGGACCTAGCTTGATATGCATCTGGGGCCAGTCATCTACCTTGCCGTAGGCTCTAATAGGGATACGCAGAAAGATAGTATTGTTGTTCAATGCTTAGTTACGACAGAATTGGCTATGTATTAGATGCATGTTAAGGTTGGCCAATTGGCATACTTGACAAATCAATGTAATGGTCTTTCTGCGTATTGTGTATATATGTAAATAATGCAAAAAGAACTATTGATGGACAGAATGCAGAACAATGTCATACATTCACCCCAGTACAGAGATCTGGGCCTAAATCCATCGTTTTTTTTCTCACCATGCCATTCCAGTTTGGGCCCAGCCATATGCAAATCAGTCTTGACCTTGTGCCCAATGGGAATAGTTCAGCCGGAACTGCGAGGCCAGGTCCGCCCTGGCCTGGAAACAAGCATCCTAGGACCAGTTTCGGGCTTTCAGCCCTCATCAGCCAGGATAACTTGACTCCAGTGGCATGGAGAGCAAGGGACCCACGTCTGGGCATATCCGCCCCACTCGGGTGACAAATGCAAACAGAACTATAGATGGACAGAATGCAGAACAATGTCATACATTCACCCCAGTACAGAGATCTGGGCCTAAATCCATAGTTTTTTGCTCACCATGCCATTCCAGTTTGGACCCAGCCATATGCAAATCAGTCTTGGCCCTGTGCCCAATGAGAACAGGTCATCTGAACTGCGAGGCCAGGTCCTCCTTAGACTGGAAACAAGCCTCCTAGGACCGGTTTTGCACTAAGTGGGATGGGTATGCCCAGACGTGGGTCCCTTGTTCACAGTGCCACTAGATTCAAGCTAGCCTGGCTGATGAAGGGTCACATACCCTGAAACCGGTCCTAGTATGCTTATTTCCAGTCCAAGGAGGACCTGGCTTGGCAGTGCGGTATGGACTGTTCTCACGAGGCACAGGTCAAGACTGATTTGCATATGGCTAGATCCAAACTGGGATGGCGTAGTGAAAGAATGATGAATTTAACCCAGATCTCTCGACTGCGGGAGAATGCTTGAATAATTCAGCATTCCGTCCATCATTTGTTGCAGTTATAATATAAATAATATGTTTCATTTTTTGATAAATTTTATGTCATAAATACAACCCCTTATCCAAACAGCTTTGTTGTTTTGAATTGTTTGCCTTGGGTGAAGAGGTGCGACAAGCTACGCGGGAGCCAGGGAGGGCCCTCACCCCAAGGGTTTTCTGGAGTTAACGGAGGTGGGGTACTTGGCAGTACTAGACCATATTGAAAAAGGCGGCGATCTGGGAATGAGGGACACTTTTCTGGGCTGCCCTGGCGTATTTGCTGTCGCAATCCAGCCCTGAATGAATCTAAGGTTTCCAGCTGAACAACATGAAAAACCGAGATAAAAGCAGAGCTTAATTTGAGCAGGGGCTTGCAGGTGGTGCCGACCGGCACTGGAACTTATTTTTCAAACTCAAATTCTGGCCCAAAGCAAGATAAAGACCTGGTGAAAGGAGGCGGAAGAGACAAGTGGAAAACCAGGGGCAAAGAGAGAACGCAGGGATGAAAAGGAACCTGTAAGAGAGAGGTAAGGTGGCAGGGAGTGTCCGGTGCTGGTTGGAAGACGCATGGGTGGAATCAAGAACTCCTACAGCTTGGTGTTTGTATCCCCAACATTCGACAGGCCACGGGCTTCTAAGCAGAACTTTGAGCCCCGGCATTAATGCTTTTACAAATTAAGCCCTGGGTGAGATACTCGCTAGCTAAAAGGACTGTTTAAGGGATTAAGGCGTCTAAACATGTTGTTATAGTTTGCACACATTTGCTGTGGGATTATTAGTGGGTGAGCCACACCGGTTTAAAATTCGAAACAATTAAATAGTTCTAACACCACAACAACGGCGGGTGCAGGGGGGGGGGGGGGGTTAATAAGAGTCAGAAGACCCGCGGGGCTTCACCCGACGCCATTATTTAAGGCTAATACGTGTTGGAAGATGAAGAGTTTGCCTTTGATGTGTGCAGGAAAGGTGACACCGGCAGTGTTTGCGCTGCCTGGAGCTGGGTATGTCAGCTCTGGTCGGGCTGTAACTTTACCTGTTGCACTGACTGCGCTTCCTTCCTTCGGCACCTCCAGCCTCAGCCTTTGTTTACACTGCCGTGGAGGGCGGGGGAAGCCAGACTGGCAGGTCCCTTTGTCTGGAGGTGAGAGCGGGGCCACCCGAGAGAGTCCCTTCAAAAGCTGCTTCATCGACAGTGACTCAAAACTGAGAGTGGGTTTGTGTGTGCCATGGTATTGGGTTGTGTGGCCAAGTTTAGGGTATGTGTGTGCATGCTTGCCAAGAGGGCCTATGCCACGCGTGCCACGCTGTCCAGGGCTAGGCGTGACAAGCCAGGAGCACAGCTCTGTCGAGGTCTGTTCCAAACTGCAGGTCAACATTTCAAATCCCAGCAGGCAGGGTCAATTCTGTCATCTAATCCTTCCGAGGCCGATACATTGGGTTCCACTGAATGTGGCAATAGTACCCTTGTTATTTACATATTCAGTTAAGTGCTAAAACTGCTTACTACGCGTGTTTCGGGGCCCGTCCTGACTTCCAATGCTGCGTGTGTATTAAGTGCCCACAGTTTGCCCTCTGTGCCAGGGGATGGGCACCCGCTCATGGGGGCGCTATGCAGCAGGCCGACCCCACATGTACCCCTTCGAGGGCAGCTCGAGGCAAGGATGGAGGCCTGACTTCATTTACCCACCTCTCTTGACCCCGCTGGGATTACCTCCTCTTCAGATAACAGCATAGCGCCTCGGGGCGGAGGGTCAGGGCGCAATAAGTGAGCCTGTCAACACAGGTGCCATTAAGTGAAGCCAGCAGCAGTTTATTCAGACTCTGAACTTGTACAAACGCTGCCCCCTGCTCTCTGGCATCGAGTTCTAGCAGGTACCATACCTGACCCCCAGCAGGCACAAGTGTCTGGCTCACTGGCTGCTGAAAGGCGACCACATGCCCCCTCACCCTCCTTTGGAAGAGATGAACCCTTGTCTGGGCCCGATGACGTCACTCCATCCAGGGCCGGAGTGGGCCTTCCGGCACGCGGGCATGCCCCCGGGAGGCTGCGGGCTGCTGGCCGGCTTCAGAGCAGGCTGCTGTGGTAGAGCGGGGCCCCGTGGCCCCTGCACTCAGGGCCTCCTGCAGTCTGAGGCTGGAATGGAGATGGTTACCACCAGTGCTGGTACTGGGCGGTGTCCAGTTCAGTCTGGACATTATCCAACTCTCTGCGGCCCCTCCTAGAGGCGCAGCTTCTGGGCACCCCTCTGTTGGTCACTATGTACTGCACACTGATGCTGGCACGCCTGGTGTTAGATTCCTTTCATCTCAGAAGTGCGGTGGTGTCTCCAGGGATGGGCCTGGCACAGGTGAGTTCTAAGCCGCCGCCGAGGATGGCGGGACAAGAGAAGGGAATGGCCGGTTACTGACCTGTAATAAGTCCAGGTCTTCCCATTCCAATCCTTTCACGTGCAGTTAATGCCCGGTTACTTACAGGTGATCTTCATTACTCTGAATAGGGGTCTCCTTGTTCCATTCCTTTCACGTGCAGTTAATGCCCGGTTACTGACCGGTAATCTTCATTACTGCGAGTACAGGTCTTCCCTGGAAGAGAGCTGTCCCTCAGCACCTGCTGGAATGGACACGTCCCTTGGCCACCCCTGGAAGGGACCCGCCCCTCGGCCCTTGCTGGAAGTAACCCATCTCTCTGCCCACGCTAGAAGGTACATGCCCCTCGGCCACCCCTAGAATGGATCTGTCTCTATGCCCCCACTAGAAGGGACCCGTCCTGGACTTTAAGTGGGCCGGGTCTCACCAGGTCTGAGCACCTGCAGTTTTTTTAAGGGGGCCTCGAATCGGGTCTCCATCGGGCTCTGTTTTGTACCCTGGCACAGGCGGTCCATTTTTTTTCCAGACTGCGGTGACAGCAGGCACATCCATGTGAGCGTTGTAGAGGAAAGGAAATCCTTTAAAGACAGTCATTTTCTCTCTGCATTTCCCTTCTATTTTTGAATCTCAGGAGCAGCAACATTGTTGTGGTATCACCAGGGCTTTAAGTGGAAGTGTTTTCAATATTATATACAAGCCATAGTTGCTGCCTATTTATCTTATGCAACAGCAACCATTGACAAAGCCAATAGTCCTGACTTCTTGTAGGTATGATGTTACTTGTTGTATAATGTCGCAATGACAGGAACAGCAAAATACAAGTCACTGTGCTAAACACAGGTTTTTAGTTTATGTGTTTTTAGGCCACGCCCTTAATTACATTGACCACGCCCCTTTGAGAGACCCTCCAGTTTTTTCATCCCACTTAAAGCTCTGGACCTGACCCTCTGCCCCCACTGGAAGAGACACGTCCCGCGGCCTGCACTGGGGGTACCTGTCTCTCGTCCTGCACTAGGGGTACCTGTTCCTCGTCCTCCGCTGCAAGGGACCTGTCCCTCGGCCTGCACTGGGGGTACCTGTCCCTCGTCCGCCGCTGCAAGGGGGTGCCTGTCTCTCTGCCCCGATCGAAGGGACCTGTCACGCGGCCTGCACGGGGGGGTGTCTCTCTGCCCCCGCTCGAAGGGATCTGTCCCTCGGCCTGCACTGGGGGTACCTGTCTCTCGTCCTGCACTGGGGGTACCTGTCTCTCGTCCTGCACTAGGGGTACCTGTCCCTCGTCCTCCGCTGCAAGGGACCTGTCCCTCGGCCTGCACTGGGGGTACCTGTCCCTCGGCCTGCACTGGGGGTACCCGTCCCTTGTCCTGCACTGGGGGTACCTGTCTCTCGGCCTGCACTGGGGGTACCTGTCTCTCGTCCGCCGCTGCAAGGGACCTGTCCCTCGGCCTGCAAGGGGATACCTGTCTATCTACCCCGATCGAAGGGACCTGTCCCGTGGCCTGCAAGGGGGTACCTGTCTCTCTGCCCCGATCGAAGGGACCTGTCCCTCGGCCTGCACTGGGGGACCTGTTCCTCGGCCTGCTGTGGTTCCGTGGTTTGTGAGTGAGGTTCGGTGGTTCCGAACCCGTTCAATAAAGATCATCGGAAATAGACGATTTTGGTGTCAGCATACCGCAAATGACGAGTGTAGTGCGTACAAGTGTTTTCGTATTAATCGATCAATGAGAACATTACATATTCAGGGATTTCGTTCAAACCTTTGGGTTCCATTTTGTGTACGGCAGCCATTTTGTGTGGTTGCCCTCACATAGGCCGATGACTGCGGCCGAACGAGTCCTTGGGACACGTACACCTTAGCTGACTTCTAAGTGACCTGGCCGAACTGACTCCCTTGCCCGAGGCTGACCTCGCTGAGCCAGTTCCTTGTTAAGCAGCTGGTCAGGTAAAGATCAAAGAGCAGGACATGCCCGAGTTTATGGTACACTGCACCCACCTTTCTATCTTGCTTGCAATCTGCATCTGCTCTTTCCTTTACGACATAATCACTGATTTGGGTTGAGGGTTTTATGATGGGTTTGTCCGGCCTGATCGAACAGGAAAGTTGGAATTTGCTTGGTCATTTCTGGTGGGCTGGACAACAGAAAATGGGATTGTCGTCATATTTTCAAAATGTAACACTGCGATTGGTCAGTTTGTATGAAGCCAATGCTAATTTGGAATGTTGCTTGAGGCTTGATTTTTGGCATAAAAGACCATGCTCCGCTCATTGAATTTGTGCAGTCTCTAGCGAACCACCCGTGTTGTGCTTCGTAGACCTCTGTTCCTGGTTGCAGCCAATAAACTTTGGTCTTTGACGTCATCAAGAAGTGTCCTGTGTCTCTGTTTGCCAAGGCAGGGGAACTAGAAGGCATCGGGCATTTTCCCTGACGCCGCTGGGTTCTAAAACCCGGTCCTTCAGTTGGCGCCCAACGTAGGGGGACTTCAGCGGTACCGGTCCAAGCCCGAAGATCGTGGAGAGCTTCGTGTGGAAATTCTGGAGGAAGGCCAACCACTTCATCGACCCCTGTATTTCGTCGTGGTCCGAAAGTCTTTGCTGCGAGCTTCCCCGCTTTCCGACGGCTACGAAGGACTGCTGCCCTGACTGTCGCCCTGTCTTGGAGCCTTAGATGTTTGTAGAGCGAGACGATTGACGGGTCTTCTGGTGACGCCATCGACATTTCAATTAAGTATGAGTGGAGCGTCTCCTAGTCCTTAGTTTGTTTTTGGTATCCCTTTAGTGGATCGCTTTGATTTGGTACCTGCAGGCCCCAAAGCCAAGGGACTCGTGTATTCACGAGACTATCGTTTTGAGATTTCCCTTGTTGTTTGAAGCTAGATTAGTGAGCAAAGATGCCTGGTCTTAGCAGACTTGGACAATTGTTTAGTTGTGGTTGTTCTAAGGATTCCCGATTAGAGGATTCGTGTCCGGTTCCTCCGATTGGAACTCCTACATATGAATTATACGTGAAGCATGGTGTGGGCCCTATTAGTTATAATGAGATTTGGGTGAAGTATACGAGGAAAGACGGTGTCCTACAGTGGCCCCGTTATGGTAGTTTTGAAACTGAGATTTTAGATAATCTCGAAGTGAAGTTGTTCAAGAAGAAAGCCCAGCCGGCAATGTTTGACTCTTTCCGCATATGGCGCAAAGAAGCCAAACAGAAAGAAATTAAATTGGCGAAGAAAAATAAAAGAGAACGGGGTATGTCAATGGTGCAAGCTGCTATTGCATATAGGGATAATGAGGAAGATCAAGAGAGCGAGCAGATGCTTAGAGTAAAGAAGTTAGCGGTAGATAGATGCTACCCAGTTTTGCCGCCTAAAGAGCAGGAAGAACAGAAAGATCTTGCGAAAGATCCTATAATGTCTCATCTATTGAGTTTGCCACCCCCTTATGCACAGAGTGCTACGGCACCACCGCCACCAGTTGTGGCTGTGCAACCTCCGGTTGTTGTGCCACCTGTAATTCCTCCACAGCCAGCTACTCTTCCGTTGGCTACTGTTCCTTTGGCGCAGCCTCCTCAGGGGCCACCAACTTTGCTTCCCCCTTTGTCTGCTACTACTACGCCTACCTATAATGCTCCGTCTGTTCCGACTTTGGATTCTTCTACTATTGTTCCGTCTTCTCTTATTCTTCCATCTTCTCCTTCTACGAGACAGAGAATGACTGCTGCAGTTTCTGGTTTCTTCTCTCCTTTGTTGGGTCAATTGGGTATGTCTCCTGTGAATGAACATAGGCAATCACGTAGTCAAGTGCCTGATACAGATGAGCGTATAGTTTTGGATCATATGGCACGTAGATGGGTTACGTATACTTCTCAGTATGATCTTGAGGGTATTATGGATGTTTTCCGGCAATGGAAAGCACCGAAGCAACGGTACATTTTTGAGATGATGTGTGTGTTCCTCCATTTACAATGGATTGACGAAGTAGGTAAGGCCCCCGAAGAATTGTATCTAGTGCGTTCCCGGTTTGCGAAACGGACCATTGTGAGTCTTCTCGACATTGAGGGAGCGATTGCGACGTTGTTGTCATTCCGTAATAATGCTCCCTCTGAGCGATTGTTTGAGCATGATTCGTCAATTAGGAGAAAAGCGCGTCAGTATCCGATGCGCGAGGTTCCTCCGGTGTGGAAGGAAGCAGTTCAGGCTGATGCTGGGTTGGGTATTGTAGCTGCGCCTGCGCACTTTCAGCGAGTATGGGTACATGTTCCTTGGAAGCGTGTTGAAGTCTTAGCGATTAAGCAGACTTTACCTGATCCGCGCAAAAATCCGGCGGGATATTATAAAGAGCTCACTTAAACTGTGGGTTCGTGCATCATGAATTTAACAGACATAGACATGTTGTTTGGCAATGTTGTTCCACAGCCTATCTGGAATGTGATTCGACATACGGATGATGATAATGAATTAGGTGATACATGGGTTAATTTTGTTGCTGCGAATGATAGACAAGTTGGAGGTGCTAAGCCTGAAGATCTAATTGCTCAACTCCCTGGTAGGATTATAAATTATATGAAGACTTTGATGCCCGAAGTGCGTGTTAATTGGGACAAGTTGCCTGCATGTAAGCAGAAGAAAGACGAAACTGTGTCTGACTTTTTCACGCGGTTTGAAGAGACTTTTGTAGATCATAGTGGTCAGGATATGGCTGCTGAGGGTGGCCAGAGATTGTTCGTCGATAAGTTCGTGCATAATTTGCTTCCCGAGTTGTGCACTAAGTTGAAGGATTCCGAGAGTGCTTGGGCTGTTTCCACGTCAGCGCAGATTTTAGGCGCAAAGATGAGTTAGAGAAAGCGGATAAGAAGACTAAGGAATTGAAGACTAAAGTTCTTCTGCAACAAGCTTATCCACCCCGTACCAATAATCAGCGTGATTATCAGCAACCTCAGCAATATTCGAGAAACTCGCAAAGGAACGGGTCTTCTCAACAATGTTTTCTGTATGGACCTAATCAGTGTGCGTATTGCAAAGAAGAGGGTCATTTCAAAAATAGTTGTCCGGTTTTGTTACAGAGCACAAATGGTGCTTCTGGTATGAGAGGTCGAGGTGCTCAACAAGTGCCTAGAGGTAGAGGTCGCGTACAGAACGTACGTTCTTTGCCTCCACAGAACTCGATGAATAGTTTTGATTAACAGCAAGGTTCGTCTGGTAGGACAGCACACTATATGGATGATTACTATGTTGAAGGTGACGAAGTGCATGGTGATGATTGCTAGGACAGCCATGGACAAAGAGAGGGAGTTGTTTCAGTTCCAGTAGATCAGAGTGGACCCTATGTTGAAGTGATTGCATCAGGTGTGTCAGAACCTTTTCTGCTAGATACTGGTGCTACAAAGAGTTCTATTATGCATTCTAAACTCCCTGGCGCACCTTTGTCTGGCTTTGACAATGTTTCTGTAGGTTTTTCTGGAGCCCCCGTTACAAATCCAATTTCTGCTCCATTGTCTCTTTCTGTTGGACCTCGTAAGTTCGAAGCACCCCTTCTTTTGACTACAGGTTGTAATGAGAATCTGTTGGGATTGGATTTATTGAAGAGATTGTATGTGACGCTGTATTGTTCTCGGTCAGGAGTACATCTTACCTTGGGTGAGAGAGTGATCTCTCCGATGTACATGTCGAAAGACTTCCACCTGAATTGTTGTCTTTACCTGATTCATTGTGGGCTACTGGTCCGAATGATGTGGGCCTACTAGAGATTCCTCCATATGTTGTGACATTGAAGCCGAATGCTAAGTTACCGCGCATTCCACAATACCGTATCTCGAGTGATGGTGAGCGTGCACTCTTAGCGACCATTTATGATCTGATCGAAAAGGGTGTCATTGAGGAAACTAGAGGTAATGTGTGCAATAGTCCTGTTTTGCCTGTTCTGAAGAGAACCGATTCTTCACAGCCACCTGTATATAGGTTTGTGAGCGATCTTCGCGAAGTGAACAAGATTGTTGTTCCACAATTTCCTGCCGTGCCTGATATTACAGCTTTGTTGACTCTGATTCCGCCTACAGCCACATGGTTTTCGGTGATCGACTTGAAGAATGCTTTCTTCAGTATCCCGATTGCCATGGAGAGTAGGGACATCTTTGGATTCTCTTTAGGAGGACGAGGTTTTCGCTTTAAGCGCGCTCCTCAAGGCTATTACGAGAGTCCATCGATCTATAGCCAAGCTTTGAAGACGCAACTTGATCTGTTGGTTTTTCCTGATGGTGCAGCCCTTATCCAATATGCTGATGACTTGTTAGTTGCAGCTGATACTGAAGAGATTTGTAGGGAAGCCACTTGTCATTGTTACGCCACTTATTTGATTTTCATCACAAAGTTTCTCTCTCCAAGTTGCAATATTGTCGACAAGAAGTAACCTACTTAGGTCACCTCTTATCAAAGGAGGGAAGGAAACTGACCCCAGAGAGAATTCAAGCTATTGCGAAAATGAGTGTGCCTACGACACAGAGAGAAGTACGTGCGTTTTTGGGTATTACGTCGTGCTGTAGACAGTGGATCCCTAATTTTTCTTAGTTAGCGAAGCCTTTGACAGCTCTTACTGTTAAGGATACTCCAAATCCTATTCCTTGGACTGACGATTGTCAAAAGAGTTTTTCCGAATTACGCAATGCGTTGTGTTCGGCTCCTGTGTTGGGTACTCCCGACTACAGTAAGCCTTTCACATTGTATGTTCACGAGAGAGAGGGATGTGCATTGTCAGTGTTGGCTCAACAGTTTGGCGATAAGCAGCGTCCACGTGCTTATTTTTCATCAACTTTGGATTCGGTAGCTAGAGCGTTGCCGAGTTGCTTGAGAGCTACAGCAGCAGCGGCTGTTTCAATTCGACAGTCTGCTGGTTTGGTTATGGACAACACGTTAGTAGTAATGGTTCCACATGCAGTGGGTACCTTGTTGAACCATACCAAGACACAGCATTTAACTAGTGCTCGGTTGTCGGGTTACGAGTTTACGTTTTTAGCGAGTCATATGCACATTAAAAGATGCAACATGTTGAATCCAGCCATGTTGTTGCCATTTGTAGTTGAGACAGATATTGAAGAGTAGCATGACTGTTTTCTGAGAACTGAAGAAGAAACGAAAGGGAGGATTGACCTTAGAGACACTCCTCTTCCAGAGTGTGATGGTACTTTGTGGGTTGATGGTTCGTGTTTTAAGTTGCCGAATGGTGATACGACTGCAGCATATGCTGTTACGACTTTGCATACGATTGTTGAAGCTGCACGTATCCCACATAATTCAGCACAAGCAGCGGAGTTGATTGCATTAACGAGAGCATGTGTGTTGGCGAAAGGATAACAAGTGAATGTGTATACTGACAGCCAGTATGCATTCGGTGTGGCTCATAGCTTTGGGCGTTTGTGGCGTGAACGTGGGTTTTTGACTTCGCATGGAACGAAGATTCAGCATGGGCAGTTGGTGAATGAACTTCTTGAATCTCTTACTTTGCCATTGCAAGTAGTGATCGTGAAATGTAGTGCCCATAAGAAAGTTACGGATGATGTTGGTCGCGGAAATGCGTTTGGGGATGAAGTTGCGAAAGAAACTGCGAGAAATGTGATGAGTCGAATGTATGCTGTGGGTCCGGCGAGATGGATTCCAGAGAAGAGTATGTGTGAAGATACGATTGAGAGTGTGAAATCCATTCAAGCTGAAGCTACAGAGAAAGAGTTGAATGAATGGAGAGAAAGTAAGGGTAGATTGGACTCGAATGGTTGTTAGACTGATTTGTCTGAACATCAGAGATGGTTGTTGCCTGACGCATATGTGCTTCCAGTTGTTCCAATGGCTCATGGCATGGCACATATCAGCGTGAAAGGGATTTGTAAGTTGTTGGCTCCGGTTTGGCAGAATGCGGGAATTCCAAAATGTGCAGAGAATTTGGTTAAGAACTGTATGGTGTGCTTGATGTATAATCCTGGTAAGGGAACTCCAACACCAGCTGGTCATTTTGCTCCTCCTACATATCCGTTCCAGGCTTTGCAGCTAGATTTCATCCACATGGAGAGATGCAACAACTTGAAATATGTTTTAGTGGTTGTTTGCTCCTTTTTTAGATGGGTAGAAGCTTATCCCCTTAAGGACAATGCTGCCTTGTCCACAGCGAAAGTTTTGATAAAATAATTTTTCCCTAGATTTGGAATGCCGAGAATTATCTGGAGTGACAATGGGAGTGAATTTGTGGGTCAAGTCATGAAGAGAGTATGCGAGGGACTAGGTATCCGGCAGAAGTTTCATGCTGCAAATCACCCCCAATCAGCTGGTTTAGTCGAGTGCTATAATGGCTCTTTAAAGCTAAAATTAGCCAAAATCCAAGCGAGCACTGGTCTACAATGGCCAGATGCTTTGTCTTTAGTGCTTTTGTCCACAAGAATGACTGTGCATTCGAGAATGGGTCTGAGTCCTTATGAGGTGGTCTTTGGCCGCCCAGCGAATATTTGGGGCGTACCAAGGCAAACCAGGATTAGTGAAATCGAGTACCCTGTGTTGCTTGATTACTTGCGCGAACTGACGACTAAATTGCGTGTTTTACACCAACAGGTGCACGATAGCCTACCACATGCTTCTGAGGATCCAGGCCACGCTATTGAACCTGGAAGCTGGGTCCTTATCAAGAATTTCCAGTGGAGCAAGAACGATCAGCCCCGCTGGACAGGACCCTTTCAAGTGTTACTATCGACACGTTCTGCAGTTCGAGTGCAAGGCAAGAAAAACTGGATCCACGGCGTACACTGTAAGCGAGCACCGTTGCCCTTACCGTACGATCAGTGGGTCCAGGAGGGACTTCCAGACTCTTAAACCGAAACTGTTCCACGATTTTTGCCATTCAGCGATGCTCGTCTGATTGGTACGAACTCTGAGAGCCAAAGTGACGATCTTTTACAAGAAGCTGTGCCTCCTTTGAATCGATTGAACACTACCGAGCCTGAACTCTTGTTTAAAGATCAAGAATTGCCTGGAAAAAGCCGCTATAATTTGCGACCAAGAGTCATGGACAAATAAAAAAAGATAAAGCTTTTATGATTTTTTTTGTTTGCAGGTTAACTCTCCACCGAGGATCTACTCATTTTTGTTTTTCGAACCGCCATCCGGGTTCAGCTGTAGGGTCGCGGTTGCCGAAAGTCTTTGGAGTGCAAGCCTGAGACACTAGGTCGAGGGTTCTGGTTGGCCTAAGGGAGTTGCCCTGGGTTGACAGAGGCATTCCTTAGCATAGAACACCCTACCATCACGAGCAGCATATTTAGTTTAGGATGGATTTCTTCGAGTTGGAGAGACCTGCACCGACAATGATTTTTAGAAAGAAGATATGCAAATTGATCTCAAACAAACGTTTTATAATACCGTGTTTGTTTTTGCTATTGAGTTTAATGGTATTTATAATTGGTTATGTGACATTTTCTTTTAAGACGTTTTCAGACTTTTAATCCCACTGTGCAACCTACACCTACACCTACTATTTCCTCCCATTCTTTTCATCCTTTGCCTGAACATGAGGTAGTTAGACGATTGGAGTTTGCCAATAATTCCTTTATTCAACTTTTGCACCAACACCAGTTAGTGATGAACACGACAAACTGTTGGATCTGTGGTCTAATGCCCCATACGACCGATAAAGGTATTCCGTACTTGGTTCTACCTTTTAGTTTGAATGGTTCTATTTGGGCTTACAGAACAATGTTTATTTATGCCCATAGTGTCTATCCCCTACGTTCACCGAAGGACAATCCGAGGAATAGTGCTGTTGCTAGAGGCATAGTCGACATGGTCAAAGGGACTAATGCCATTGAAACTATTCCGATGGATGAGAGACAACCATATAGTGGTTGGGATATTACTGGATATGGAGTTAGTCTGAGTGTTAACCAGCGAGCGAAAAGTTCTCCACCGATTTTGATAGTGCCCCATCAGGGTCGCTACTGTCTGCAGGGTAACGGAAAGAATCCGAGAGCTCAGTTAGGGAAGAGCGTTTTGTACTGATACTTACGTATTTACGTCTCAGTCTTCCCCAGCATTTCTAGCCGCTAAGGGTACCTACTTTGTTTGCTGTGACAAAGCGTATACATGGTTGCCCCCTGATTTTTCGGGCACATGTTTTGTTTCTTTCCTGTTGCCTCCCACTTTTACAGCTGCGGCAGATTACCATAAGACTCGAGTTGCTAGAGGTGTCTTTAGTCAAGAAGACACTGCAGGGCAAGAGTTGGGAGATTTCTTTAAGGGCTTTCTGCCGTTCTGGAGACCAATGGCAGACAGCAGGAATATTCGGCAGTTGACGAGAATGGTTGAGTCCACCATAGTCGAAACTGCTGGTGCCCTTAGTAACTTGACTGCTGAGCTCCTGTTGGATAGACTTATGACACTCCAAAACAGAGTTGCCCTGGATGTCATACTAGCAGATCGAGGTGGAGTATGCAAACTGATTCAATCGAGCTGCTGCGTTTTCATTCCAGACAATGCTCCGTCAGTCTTCCAGGCCATTTCCAAGCTACATAAGATCTCCGATTCTGTCCATTTGGACAAAGGAGATTGGTCATTAATGGGATGGTTATAGGGATTGATATCCACTTGGGGTTGGAAGATTTTGATGGTCATTGGAATGGTCTTAGCTATCCTTTTCATGTTCTGTCTCTGTGTACAGTGTGCTCCTGCTATTTGTGGTCTCTGTGCTACTTCGTGTGCAAGAAGACCTGTCCAGAGAGAGGTACTAAGTAATAGGATGATGCTCCAGCAACATATCGATAATCTGATGAATATAGATCCAGATTCAGATTGACATGGGTTTGGGTTTGTTGCCTATGTAAGGGCAAAAGGAGCGTCTGTGGTTCCGTGGTTTGTGAGTGAGGTTCGGTGGTTCCGAACCCATTCAATAAAGATCGTCGGAAATAGACGATTTTGGTGTCAGCAGACCGCAAATGACGAGTGTAGTGTGTACGAGTGTTTTCGTATTAATCGATCAATGAGAACATTACGTATTCAGGGATTTCGTTCAAACCCTTGGGTTCCATTTTGTGTACGGCAGCCATTTTGTGTGGTTGCCCTCACATAGGCCGATGACTGCGGCCGAACAAGTCCTTGGGACACGTACACCTTATCTGACTTCTGAGTGGCCTGGCCGAACTGACTCCCTTGCCCGAGGCTGACTTCGCTGAGCCAGTTCCTTGTTAAGCAGCTGGTCAGATAAAGATCAAAGAGCAGGACATGCCAGAGTTTATGGTACACTGCACCCACCTTTCTATCTTGCTTCCAATCTGCTTCTGCTCTTTCCTTTACGACATAATCACTGATTTGGGTTGAGGGTTTTATGATGGGTTTGTCCGGCCTGATCGAACAGGAAAGTTGGAATTTGCTTGGTCATTTCTGGTGGACTGGACAACAGAAAATGGGATTGTCCTCATACGCTATTTTCAAAATGTCACACTGTGATTGGTCAGTTTGCATGAACCCAATGCTAATTTGGAATGTTGCTTGAGGCTTGATTTTTGGCATAAAAGACCATGCTCCGCTCATTGAATTTGTGCAGTCTCTAGCGAACCACCCGTGTTGTGCTTCGTAGACCTCTGTTCCTGGTTGCAGCCAATAAACTTTGGTCTTTGACGTCATCAAGAAGTGTCCCGTGTCCCTGTTTGCCAAGGCAGGGGAACTCTAAGGCATCGGGCGTTTTCCCTGACGCCGCTGGGTTATAAACCCCGGTCCTCCACTGCACTGGGGGCACCTGTCCCTTGTCCTCTGCTGCAAAGGACCTGTCCCTAGGCCTGCACTGGGGGTACGTGTCCCTCTGCCACCCTGCTCAAAAGGGCCTGTTCCTCGTCCTGCACTGGGGTACCTGTCCCTCGTCCTCCACTGCAAGGGACCTGTCCCTCGGCCTGCACTGGAGGTCCTGTCCCTCTGCCTGCACTGGGGGAACCTGTCCCTCGTCCTCCGCTGCAATGGACCTGTCCCTCGGCCTGCACTGGGGGTACGTGTCCCTCGGCCCCCCTGCTCGAAGGGGCCTGTCCCTCCGCCTGCACTGGGGGTCCCTGTCTCTCTGCCACCCGCTCGGAGGGACCTGTCCCTCGGCCCCCCCCTGCTCGAACTGACCTGTCCCTCGGCCTGCACTGGGGGGACCTGTCCCTCGGCCCCTCCTGCTCGAATGGACCTGCCCCTCGGCCTGCACTGGAGGTACCTGTCACTCGTCCTCCTCTGCAAGGGACCTGTCCCTCGTCCCCCCTGCTCGAAGGGACCTGTCCATCGCCCCCCCTGCTCGAAGGGACCTGTCCCTCGGCCTGCAAGGGGGTACCTGTCTCTCTGCCCCCTGCTCGAAGGGACCTGTTCCTCGCCCCCCCCTGCTCGAAGGGACCTGTCTCTCTGTCCCTGCTCGACGGGACCTGTCTCTCTGCCCCCTTCTCGATGGGACCTGTTCCTCGCCCCCCCCCCTGCTCGAAGGGACCTGTTCCTCGGGCCCTACTGCTCGAAGGGACCTGTCTCTCTGTCCCTGCTCGACGGGACCTGTCTCTCTGCCCCCTGCTCGAAGTGACCTGTTTCTCGCCCCCCCCCCTGCTCGAAGGGACCTGTCACTCTGCCCCCTGCTTGAAGGGACCTGTCTCTCTGCCCCCTGCTTTAAGGGACCTGTCTCTCTGCCCCCTGCTCGACGGGACCTGTTCCTCGCCCCCCCTGCTCGAAGGGACCTGTTCCTCAGCCCCTACTGCTCGAAGGGACCTGTCTCTCTGCCCCCTGCTCGAAGGGACCTGTCTCTCTGCCCACTGCTCGAAGGGACCTGTCTCTCTGCCCCCTGCTCGAAGGGACCCGTCCCTCGGCCTGTTCGCCACAAAGAGCTTAAACTCGGCATTCCTGAGCTCGCAGTAAAATGGGGGGTCAGCGCGAGGGCACCTGGGCGGACTGGAATTACTGACAATTGAGACCCGGCCCGTCCTAAGAGGCCCTAATGCGCGCGCTGAGTGCTCCTTAAATTCCACCACTTTTACTCGGGCCCGGCCCCCCCACCCCGGCTTAGGTGACGCTTCAGGCCTCGAGGCAGCGCCGTCCAGGCCCCTTCTTTCTGGGGAAGAAGCTGCTAAAAATCTGGCCGTCTTGTTTACATTCTCGAGTTCCCAGCACGAAACTAATTTGTCAGGATATAAATGTGACATGCAATCCCGAGTTTATTTTTACATACTTGCACACTCAAGGTAAAGGGCCCCAGGGGGTGTTTTTTCGGGAGAATGCACGGTATTAGTGTTGTTAGAACAGGCTGGCCACCTTACACTTCAAATTATCACGCCTGACACGAGAAAACAGAGCGGCATTTAGTACGGTTTTTAGATAGAAGGCATTCCGGTCTAACACCTCGAGCATTTAGGAAGCACTTAAAGAAAATCAATCTAATTATCTATCTATCTATCTATCTATCTATCTATCTATCTATCTATCTATCTATCTATCTATCTATCTGTCTGTCTGTCTGTCTGTCTGTCTGTCTATCTATCTATCTATCTATCTATCTATCTCTCTCTATCTGTCTGTCTGTCTATCTATCTATCTATCTATCTATCTATCTATCTATCTATCTATCTATCTATCTATCTATCTATCTCCCTATCTATGTATCTATCTATCTATCTATCTATCTATCTATCTATCTATCTATCTATCTATCTATCTATCTATCTATCTATCTATCTATCTATCTATCCTATCTATCTTATCTATCTGTCTGTCTGTCTGTCTGTCTATCTATCTATCTATCTATCTATCTATCTATCTATCTATCTATCTATCTATCTATCTATCTATCTATCTATCTATCTATCTATCTATCTATCTATCTATCTATCTATCTGTATGTCTGTCTGTCTGTCTGTCTGTCTGTCTGTCTGTCTGTCTGTCTGTCGGTCTATCTATCTATCCATCTATCTATCTATCTATCGATCTGTCTATCTATCTATCTATATATCTATCTATCTATCTGTATGTCTGTCTGTCTGTCTGTCTGTCTGTCTGTCTGTCTGTCTGTCTGTCTGTCTGTCTGTCTGTCGGTCTATCTATCTATCCATCTATCTATCTATCTATCGATCTGTCTATCTATCTATCTATCTAAGGCCTCTCACGTAGTGGCGGCTCCTCAGCTGAGGAAGAGCAGCATCGCCTCGCTGCTCATGGAGCAGTGTTAAGAAAAAAAGAAAATAATAATAACTGAAGTTTTAATCATTTTATTTTTAGAATCGTCAGGTTCTGACGGGGCTTGCCGCCCTTGATGTCGGGGAGAAGGAGTAGTAGCTGCACTCTAAAGTGCGCATGACACTTTGGCCGGCTATCTTGGCCGGACAAACAGCCATGCTCATTTTGGGTGGAGAATTTGCCCAGGCTCCCTGTCCACGCCTGAGTGCCGATCCACTGCGCTCAGACCAATCACAACGCTGCATTGCAGCATTGTGTGTGGCTCAGGGGAGCCTGGATGCTTACCAATCACAACGCTGCATTGCTGCATTGTGGAGAAGTGTGGCTCACTGGTTAGAAACGGCAGACCCTGATGCAGAGACCCGGGACCAGGGTTCAACTACCGTTGCGGCAGGGTCTTGGGCTCAATGTCCGCGGACCTGATAATTCTCGCATCGGTGCCCACTCTAATCAGGGTCCCACTCTGCAACTCTGGGCAATAGCTTGCTTAATCTCCACACCGGCCCTAATCGCTAAGGAAGCCTGGCTTCACCTTGGGGTGCCCAGGAGTGGGCGCCTAACAGGAACAGGCCAGGATGGGTTCCTCAGCGGTACAGTGCGGGGACACACTGGCTAGTGTAACCAGGCGCTTTATAAGCTCAGTTACTACTACTACTACTACTACTACTACTGATTGGCGTCAGGAGAGCCTGGGTGCTTCCTGGAAGTCAAGCGGAGGAGACATGACATGGGAGAGATGGAGATGCGGCGATCCGGTAAGTGATTTCCACCCCCAAGCCGCTGACCCACCTCCCCTCCAGCGCCCGTACAGTTTCAGCTGCCACTGGGCCTCTGAATGAATATCCATTGAGCATCATCTATCTAATCTACCTGCCTAAAAATAAACTTCTGATTGCACATCCATCCATCTATCCCTCCATCCATCCATCCAACCAACCATCCATTCATCCATCCTCCCTTCCATCCTTCTATCAATCCATCCATCTATCCATCAACCTTCCTTCCATCCATCCACCCTTCCCTCCATCCTTTCATCCTTCCTTCCTTCCTTCCTTCCTTCCTTCCTTCCTTCCTTCCTTCCTTCCTTCCTTCCTTCCTTCCTTCCTTCCTTCCTTCCTTCCTTCCTTCCTTCCTTCCTAGCATCCATCCATCCACTCATCCATATCTGTATCAGACAAATTCTCCAGGACAAGCATAATTGAACGGCAAGAATTTCTTCTGTCCTTGGAAATGCAGAAACCAGGTACTGCTGCAAGTTCTCTGGAATGCCAAGTCCCTCCTTTGACTTTCTGGGGTTTGCCAAGTTGAATGGTCAAGTCTCATTGTAGGAGGACAGCAAGAAGTGGAAAACCTATAGTGCCTTGCAACAAACTGAATATCTAATGTGTTAAACTTTTTTTAAGATTTGGATTTTTATTACCATTAGAAAGGATATCATTATTATTACTATTATACCCATCTCAAAACCCATCTCTTTTCTGTCATCTAGTCTTCTGTTGGCTATCCCACCCACTCCTCAGGTACTGGTTAGGTCAGCGCCGGGACGCTCCATTGCTGGGGCAGCTGTTTGCGCTTCAAAGGGTTAACATAACATATTAGGCATTTCTTTTATTTAGATTTTTGTCTGTATTTAACATTTTGCCTGTATTTACCAATATTTATGTTGTGTTTTGTGAAAAAATATTGCCAGAACGAGCATATTTTGGCATTCATGTAACTGCTAACTGTAGAGGATCACTTGAATGCCTGACTGGCCCTTGTTAGACTCCATACCTGTCGCTTTCATTGTCCTCGATCTCTCTACCACAAACCATCCTTGATAATGCTGAACTACCCACGCCCACACAGACCAATATTGACATCACAGCCCTGAGATTTTGATTTTCACTATACCCCTCTAAAGAACCCATGCAGGACGTCAGTGGTCCATGCCTTCCCCTTACCTCTCCAAGTCGGAGTCCTACGAGGCTGTGTCCATCCGTGCAGGGTGTTGGTGGTCCACGCCCTCCCCTTACCTCTCACAGTCGGAGTCCCACAAGGCTGTGTCCATCCGTGCAGGGTGTTGGTGGTCAACGCCCTCCCCTTACCTCTCCCTGTCGAAGTCCCGTGAGGCTGTGTCCATCGGTGCAGGATGTCGTTGGTCCATTCTGACCCCTTACCTCTCCAAGTCGGAGTCCCACGAAGCTGTGTCCATTCATGTAGGATGTCGGTGGTCCACGCCCTCCCCTTACCTCTCCCAGTCGGAGTCCCACGAGGCTGTGTCCATCCGTGCAGGGTGTTGGTGGTCAACGCCCTCCCCTTACCTCTCCCTGTCGAAGTCCCGTGAGGCTGTGTCCATTCGTGCAGGATGTCGTTGTAGGAAGGTACATCCTGACTATGGTTGCCCCCAACTTTTTGCCCTGTGTTTTAGCTGGTTTTGGACATAGTCGACCTGGGACCCTGCCAATCAGGACCCCAGGCCTACTGCTCTCTCTTTAAAATGGATTCCATGTACCCTAGGTACATTTCCAATTGGTACTGGGCCACCCTATCAGACCCTGTAACTCAGGGCATGGGTGTACCCAGGGCTGCCAGGGGCTGCAGCATGTATTATGCCACCCCTGGCTGGCCTCCTAAATTTGACACAACTGGCTGCATGACAGCTGGGGCAAAGTCGTGTAATCACCCTTTGCTGTAGATATAGTATACCTATATCTAACCCTAAAATGGACACACAGATTCCTATCAGTCACTCCTATGGCAGGCCTTAAACAATCCTGAAGGCAGAGTGCTTGGAATCGTGTGAGATGGTGCTCTGGCATGAGCTGAGCCTGTCTGCAGCTTGCGGAACCAAGTCCTAATAGCTGTTCCATGATATTGCATACCATATACTCTTAAGTGCATTATAATCCTCGCGGTTAAATGCTATCTTTGGTACTGCTTTATCAAAACATGTCGAGTAAGGTGTCATACGAATTGGAATACTAACCCCTCGCCAATTCTGGCGACGGGGTTAGCATTTCACCCTTCTAGAGGGACACGACATGTATGTAACTGTGAACCCCGGTTAAAGTTAACTGAAGCCTCAGCTCCACAAAATGGATGCTGCCACCACAGACACGAGTCTGACCCCCTGCAGCTGGGAGTCCTTCCAGCGAGGGGAGCCTGGACAAAGGGTTTCCTGTCAGGGGCGGTGCTAGCACCGTCCCAGACATGGTTTTGTGTATCCTGGGTAGGCAGGGCTTTTCAGGAAGGTGACTGCTGAGTGGCACCCCGGTGCTCACTACGCATAGGCCAGTCAGAACCAGTTCCAGGGGCACACCAGCCCCTGGCCTGGGGAAGTCCGGCAGGGGAGAGGGGTGTAACCACCCCCCTCCTGGTCCCACCCATAGGCAGGACCTAGTCACCGGGTCAGCCCCCTTTTTTAGTATAAAGATAGGAGCGGGCCCCCTGTTCAAATTAGATCATCTTTGAATCAAGAACTACTTTCCATGAAAGGACATTCAAGACTCTTCTCAAGATTTCTCCCTTGTGACTAAGGAGTAGTCACCCTGCATCAGCGGGCACCATCTAAGAACTCTGCGGTTTGCTGCAAGTCCTTCCTCAAGGATCCGACGGCCCAGCTCGACGAGAACCGGCTTCCCTGGCACCTCTGACCTCTACCCACGTCATCAGCTCAGCTGTGATCTGTGGGTGCGACGAGACCTCGAGGGACCGGCCATCATCAAAACCTGCACGCTTTCTTAAACCAGCACGACCATCGAAGCAATTCTCTGGTGAGTGCTCTGGGGTCCGAGAAACCCCGACCCTGAGCCGCTCCAGCACCGAAGTGCAGTCTCCCAGCATCTCCACGATCTGCGTGGGGCCCTTCTGCTCGCTGCTCAGCACGTTGTCTGGTCACTAGCCGCTGGCTTGTGCCCTCCTGTGACGACATCCGACAATCAACGCCGCTGGTCTGGTTGCTCCAGACCGGCCCTTGCTCCCCTTTGATGAAAGGAGCACCCCGGACCCTCCTGGCCCATTCAAGACGCCATCTTAGGCCTACCACGTGGCCCTGAGATCTGCCAAGGCTCGTAGCCCCAATCCTGGGCCCAGCGACGCCGACAGCATCATCCTTCGTGGGACAGCTCGCACCTCCATCCTGGTCGCCGACAACGCCTCCTGGACCGTGAGACTGCAGAGCCTAGCGTCGCCCACTCACCTGGTCGAGGTGACGGCCAACCGGTGCCTTCCTGGTACCCTCTGACTACTGGCTAGTAGTACGAACTTGGTCCCCTCTGCTTTCAGGTATCATCGATCTCTGATCCAGGCTTGGATCTCTACGAACTAATCATCACTGGTCGCCGGCCAGCAACTCCTTTTCTTCCGGCTCCTGGCTCGTCAGCGAAGACCCCGACGCCTGTAAGACTTGTGCAGCCTCAGCCCTCGTGGCTAGGTAACTCGGCATTTCGGTGCCTGCATAGCCTCTTTACTCTAGGGTCCCGAGCCCTTCGCTTCCGACTTGCCTTATCGGGTCCGCCCGAGACCACTAAACTTTCCGTGTCCCCGGACACTTGTTTAATTGTGCACTTGAAGTATTTTCCTAAGAGATTTGGTTTGTGCTTAGTACCCTGTCCTCATAAAGAGTACAGGGCTGTTGTGAATCTTAATAAATATCCTGTTTATTTTCATAACACTTGTGTGGTGTCCTTTCACTTGGTGTTCAAAGGGTACATGTGTGGTAAACAGCTGGCTTAACACGCCCTCTCGAGTCTTTAGCCTTAGACTGCTCGTATCCACGCTACTAGGATAGCTGGTCTATAGGTTGACTTACAACCAATCACCATAAGGGTCGTTTGGAACGATACATAGCGGTCGCTAGAATAGCGAACGCTGCATATCGGGCCAACTTCTCACATTGGTGAGCAGCGGTTGGGATTTGAGCTTGCTGTTGTTTTACCACGCGTATCCTAAGAATATCTTGTTGAAAGATCACATAAGTACTGTTAGTACATATAACTAAAGCTTAGAATACTCTGAGTTCTACTGAACCAGCTGTTGCAGCTCCTCAAGGCTTAGCACACCTTGGCTGCAACTCTTAGCAAGGGATCAGTAGGTAACACATAGTGTAGGTAGGTGCATCACTTACACCTCACTAGAATCAGCATGTCAGACAAAGGAGGAAACTCTGAGTATCCCCTTGTGTCAGTGGACCCTCCACAGGTCCTTACTTCAAAATATGCTGCTCTTAGCTTCCATGAGATGAGACAAGTGTGTACTCTCAGGAAACTAAAACAGGGGTCTAACCCCACCACTTCCTTTCTGATTGGTCTCTTAGAGGCTTATGATGCCAGTAGGGCTGGTAACCCAGACCCTTCTAATCCAGAAGGAAGTTTGCCCTCCTTACAGGGACCCTTTGATAGCCAGGACCATCCCCTCCAGGAAGCAGATGATGCTGAGGATGAGGATGATGACCAGTTGTCAGGGGATGAGGCAGATAAGGGACAGGTAGAAGTCAGAAGACTAACCAGGTCCAACTTAAGCAGACATGAGATTGGTACTGGGGGACCCCTGGGGCCACTCTCAGGTCAGCTTAACATTGGGAATGGACGAGTTAGGTCTCTATCAAGAGGCTCTAACAGAT
This sequence comes from Lissotriton vulgaris, assembly GCF_964263255.1. NCBI lineage: Eukaryota > Metazoa > Chordata > Amphibia > Caudata > Salamandridae > Lissotriton > Lissotriton vulgaris. Next base: position 38,272,311 of record NC_141697.1, read on the forward strand.
CCTTTCGAACCAATGGCTCTCTCAACTCTTCTCACAGAGGGATGTCTTCCCCTAAGAGGAGAGTGTATGAAGCTGAAGAAAGGGCAGTCAAACTGAGGATTGAAAGGGAAGAACTTGCCCTGGCCAAAGAGAGACTTGCCCTTGCTAGAGAGCAAGAATTATGTGGGCTACAGCCCACTGGTGGCAGCAATAAACCTAGCAATAGGGAAAGGAGTTTTGATACAAAGCACCTGAATAAGATAGTGCCCCCCTTTAAAGAAGGGGATGACATCCACAAATGGATTACTGCTTTGGAGAGAGCCTGCACTGTGCAGGGTGTTCCCCAAAGTCAGTGGGCAGCTATCTTGTGGCTCTCCTTTGATGGTAAAGGTAGAGATAAGCTCCTCACCACAAGGGTGGAGGATGCTAACAATTACCAAGTCTTGAAGAATGTACTGGTTGATGGGTTTGGTTTAACCACTGAACAATACAGGATGCTGTTCAGAGACACCCAGAAAACTCAGTCTCAAGATTGGACTGACTTTGTTGATTGTGCCACTAAGGCTTTTGAAGGCTGGCTACTGGGTAGTAAGGTTACTGATTTTAAAGGATTGTATAATCTAATTATGAGGGAGCAAATCTTAAATAATTGTCAGAACCAGTTATTACATCAGCACCTGGTAGACTCTGATCTGACCTCTCCACAGGAGTTGGGTAAGAGGGCAGACAAATGGGTCAGAACCAGGGTTAGGCCTAAAAACCAGGGTGGTGACCAGAAAAAGGAATCAACCAAGCCTCAAGAGAAGGGTGGGGATAAATCCACAGAGAAGACTTCCCAAGGGCCCCAAAACTCCAACAAGGGTGGTGGGTCCCAGAACACTCCTTCAGAACAGAAGAAACCTTATTGCCATACCTGTAAACAGGTGGGTCATTACAAAAGTGATGCCAGTTGCCCTAAAAATGGTAATAAGGGAAACATACCCCCAGGTAATACTCCTAAACCCCCTGTTACCACTAGTGGTAATCCCCCAGGTGGTGGGAGTGCCCCCAAGAATGTGGTGGGCATTGCTTTGGGCAATCAGGAGGACTATGGCCTAGCCAGGTTCCCTGACCACACTCTTGTCTGTGAGACTGGCATGGGGTTTGCCAACTTCACTACTGGACCCCACATTTTGGGAAAGTATAGAAAAGAAGTTTTAGTGAATGGTCAGAAAGTTGAGGCATTCAGAGACACAGGGGCCAGCCTCACCATGGTGAGTGACCATCTGGTCCCCTCTGCTCAACTGACCCCTGGTTTTACTTATCAGGTGACAGACATTCATGGAGTGAAGAGAAGGCATCCCATGGCAGTAGTCAAGCTCAGTTGGGGTAATGTCACAGGGCCCATGAGAGTGGCAGTGACAGATAACCTACCTGTAGATTGCTTACTGGGGAATGACCTGGAACTCTCAGCATGGGCTGAGGTGGAGCAAGAAACTCACTCCAGAATGATAGGCCTATCCAGACAGGTTAGTGGGGCAGTAATAGCTACAGCCCCAGTCCAAGCACCATTCCTCCCTGAAAAGGTTGGAAGGGCAGTGGTAGCCACTGCCCAGGCTCAGACAGACTTTCCAGAACAGGATAGGAGGGCTGTGACAGTCACAGCCCAAACACAGACTGAGTGCCCTCCTGAAAAGGTTGGCAAGGTTGAATTGGTCTCAGCCTCTACTCAAACAGATAGTGAGGTTGTGAAGCCTGAAACAATGGATCACTCCACTCAAACAGAGAGCATTGAGGAGGAAGAAGAGTCTTCCCCCTCCCAGACACTAGGTGAGAGCCAGCCTCCTCAGGGAACTGACTCTACCCCTGTTGAAGGAACTGCCCCAGAGGTAGTCAGGCCTAGCCTGGCAGAGCCCCTGATGGCAGTGGACCCTTCCCAGGTGGGACCCAGTCTGGAGCAGGTAACCTGCACCTCTCTACCCTGCCTCAGTCAGCCCAGGGCTGAAGAGATCAGGGAGGCCAGTGGTGGACCCCAAAGGGCCCCCTGTCCAAAAGAACCCATTAATCAGCAGATTAGGATCGCTGAAGCTGGTAAACCTAGCCAAGTGAAAATAAAACAGACTCCTGAGGGATCCCCCTTAAAAGTAGTTAGGGACCTCCCACAGCTGGACACTGTTGGGCACAGTCAAACATGGGGCCTAAAAACCCCAGACCTGACCTGTCCCTCCAGTGAGCCAAACAGAGGGACTCAACCTCCAGCTTTAGGTAGCCAGAGGCTGACCCTGAGAGCTCAGTGCATCTCAGCTAAAGAAAGAAAGGCACACATGATGAATGGTGATTGGAGGAAGTTGAGCCCAAAGGTAGAGGAGCCTCACTTCAGTACTCCATCCCCGCATCAGCCTTCTTCTTTCCCAAGACACTCCAGAGACAGAGATTCCCTATGGTGGAGACCCTCAGACACCCTTAGGGTGAGGGGTTGCCTAGTGGACCATGACACAGGGGGAAACCAAGCCAGAGCTGGTCCTTCCTTATATGGCCACTTAGGTAATAGAGGCTTACCTGGACAAGGATAGCCTTATCTCCTTTCGTTTGGGGGGGGGGGTTGTGTAGGAAGGTACATCCTGACTATGGTTGCCCCCAACTTTTTGCCCTGTGTTTTAGCTGGTTTTGGACATAGTCGACCTGGGACCCTGCCAATCAGGACCCCAGGCCTACTGCTCTCTCTTTAAAATGGATTCCATGTACCCTAGGTACATTTCCAATTGGTACTGGGCCACCCTATCAGGCCCTGTAACTCAGGGCATGGGTGTACCCAGGGCTGCCAGGGGCTGCAGCATGTATTATGCCACCCCTGGCTGGCCTCCTAAATTTGACACAACTGGCTGCATGACAGCTGGGGCAAAGTCGTGTAATCACCCTTTGCTGTAGATATAGTATACCTATATCTAACCCTAAAATGGACACACAGATTCCTATCAGTCACTCCTATGGCAGGCCTTAAACAATCCTGAAGGCAGAGTGCTTGGAATCGTGTGAGATGGTGCTCTGGCATGAGCTGAGCCTGTCTGCAGCTTGCGGAACCAAGTCCTAATAGCTGTTCCATGATATTGCATACCATATACTCTTAAGTGCATTATAATCCTCGCGGTTAAATGCTATCTTTGGTACTGCTTTATCAAAACATGTCGAGTAAGGTGTCATACGAATTGGAATACTAACCCCTCGCCAATTCTGGCGACGGGGTTAGCATTTCACCCTTCTAGAGGGACACGACATGTATGTAACTGTGAACCCCGGTTAAAGTTAACTGAAGCCTCAGCTCCACAAAATGGATGCTGCCACCACAGACACGAGTCTGACCCCCTGCAGCTGGGAGTCCTTCCAGCGAGGGGAGCCTGGACAAAGGGTGTCCTGTCAGGGGCGGTGCTAGCACCGTCCCAGACATGGTTTTGTGTATCCTGGGTAGGCAGGGCTTTTCAGGAAAGTGACTGCTGAGTGGCACCCCGGTGCTCACTACGCATAGGCCAGTCAGAACCAGTTCCAGGGGCACACCAGCCCCTGGCCTGGGGAAGTCCGGCAGGGGAGAGGGGTGTAACCACCCCCCTCCTGGTCCCACCCATAGGCAGGACCTAGTCACCGGGTCAGCCCCCTTTTTTAGTATAAAGATAGGAGCGGGCCCCCTGTTCAAATTAGATCATCTTTGAATCAAGAACTACTTTCCATGAAAGGACATTCAAGACTCTTCTCAAGATTTCTCCCTTGTGACTAAGGAGTAGTCACCCTGCATCAGCGGGCACCATCTAAGAACTCTGCGGTTTGCTGCAAGTCCTTCCTCAAGGATCCGACGGCACAGCTCGACGAGAACCGGCTTCCCTGGCACCTCTGACCTCTACCCACGTCATCAGCTCAGCTGTGATCTGTGGGTGCGACGAGACCTCGAGGGACCGGCCATCATCAAAACCTGCACGCTTTCTTAAACCAGCACGACCATCGAAGCAATTCTCTGGTGAGTGCTCTGGGGTCCGAGAAACCCCGACCCTGAGCCGCTCCAGCACCGAAGTGCAGTCTCCCAGCATCTCCACGATCTGCGTGGGGCCCTTCTGCTCGCTGCTCAGCACGTTGTCTGGTCACTAGCCGCTGGCTTGTGCCCTCCTGTGACGACATCCGACAATCAACGCCGCTGGTCTGGTTGCTCCAGACCGGCCCTTGCTCCCCTTTGATGAAAGGAGCACCCCGGACCCTCCTGGCCCATTCAAGACGCCATCTTAGGCCTACCACGTGGCCCTGAGATCTGCCAAGGCTCGTTGCCCCAATCCTGGGCCCAGCGACGCCGACAGCATCATCCTTCGTGGGACAGCTCGCACCTCCATCCTGGTCGCCGACAACGCCTCCTGGACCGTGAGACTGCAGAGCCTAGCGTCGCCCACTCACCTGGTCGAGGTGACGGCCAACCGGTGCCTTCCTGGTACCCTCTGACTACTGGCTAGTAGTACGAACTTGGTCCCCTCTGCTTTCAGGTATCATCGATCTCTGATCCAGGCTTGGATCTCTACGAACTAATCATCACTGGTCGCCGGCCAGCAACTCCTTTTCTTCCGGCTCCTGGCTCGTCAGCGAAGACCCCAACGCCTGTAAGACTTGTGCAGCCGCAGCCCTCGTGGCTAGGTAACTCGGCATTTCGGTGCCTGCATAGCCTCTTTACTCTAGGGTCCCGAGCCCTTCGCTTCCGACTTGCCTTATCGGGTCCGCCCGAGACCACTAAACTTTCCGTGTCCCCGGACACTTGTTTAATTGTGCACTTGAAGTATTTTCCTAAGAGATTTGGTTTGTGCTTAGTACCCTGTCCTCATAAAGAGTACAGGGCTGTTGTGAATCTTAATAAATATCCTGTTTATTTTCATAACACTTGTGTGGTGTCCTTTCACTTGGTGTTCAAAGGGTACATGTGTGGTAAACAGCTGGCTTAACACGCCCTCTCGAGTCTTTAGCCTTAGACTGCTCGTATCCACGCTACTAGGATAGCTGGTCTATAGGTTGACTTACAACCAATCACCATAAGGGTCGTTTGGAACGATACATAGCGGTCGCTAGAATAGCGAACGCTGCATATCGGGCCAACTTCTCACATTGGTGAGCAGCGGTTGGGATTTGAGCTTGCTGTTGTTTTACCACGCGTATCCTAAGAATATCTTGTTGAAAGATCACATAAGTACTGTTAGTACATATAACTAAAGCTTAGAATACTCTGAGTTCTACTGAACCAGCTGTTGCAGCTCCTCAAGGCTTAGCACACTTTGGCTGCAACTCTTAGCAAGGGATCAATAGGTAACACATAGTGTAGGTAGGTGCATCACTTACACCTCACTAGAATCAGCATGTCAGACAAAGGAGGAAACTCTGAGTATCCCCTTGTGTCAGTGGACCCTCCACAGGTCCTTACTTCAAAATATGCTGCTCTTAGCTTCCATGAGATGAGACAAGTGTGTACTCTCAGGAAACTAAAACAGGGGTCTAACCCCACCACTTCCTTTCTGATTGGTCTCTTAGAGGCTTATGATGCCAGTAGGGCTGGTAACCCAGACCCTTATAATCCAGAAGGAAGTTTGCCCTCCTTACAGGGACCCTTTGATAGCCAGGACCATCCCCTCCAGGAAGCAGATGATGCTGAGGATGAGGATGATGACCAGTTGTCAGGGGATGAGGCAGATAAGGGACAGGTAGAAGTCAGAAGACTAACCAGGTCCAACTTAAGCAGACATGAGATTGGTACTGGGGGACCCCTGGGGCCACTCTCAGGTCAGCTTAACATTGGGAATGGACGAGTTAGGTCTCTATCAAGAGGCTCTAACAGATCCTTTCGAACCAATGGCTCTCTCAACTCTTCTCACAGAGGGATGTCTTCCCCTAAGAGGAGAGTGTATGAAGCTGAAGAAAGGGCAGTCAAACTGAGGATTGAAAGGGAAGAACTTGCCCTGGCCAAAGAGAGACTTGCCCTTGCTAGAGAGCAAGAATTATGTGGGCTACAGCCCACTGGTGGCAGCAATAAACCTAGCAATAGGGAAAGGAGTTTTGATACAAAGCACCTGAATAAGATAGTGCCCCCCTTTAAAGAAGGGGATGACATCCACAAATGGATTACTGCTTTGGAGAGAGCCTGCACTGTGCAGGGTGTTCCCCAAAGTCAGTGGGCAGCTATCTTGTGGCTCTCCTTTGATGGTAAAGGTAGAGATAAGCTCCTCACCACAAGGGTGGAGGATGCTAACAATTACCAAGTCTTGAAGAATGTACTGGTTGATGGGTTTGGTTTAACCACTGAACAATACAGGATGCTGTTCAGAGACACCCAGAAAACTCAGTCTCAAGATTGGACTGACTTTGTTGATTGTGCCACTAAGGCTTTTGAAGGCTGGCTACTGGGTAGTAAGGTTACTGATTTTAAAGGATTGTATAATCTAATTATGAGGGAGCAAATCTTAAATAATTGTCAGAACCAGTTATTACATCAGCACCTGGTAGACTCTGATCTGACCTCTCCACAGGAGTTGGGTAAGAGGGCAGACAAATGGGTCAGAACCAGGGTTAGGCCTAAAAACCAGGGTGGTGACCAGAAAAAGGAATCAACCAAGCCTCAAGAGAAGGGTGGGGATAAATCCACAGAGAAGACTTCCCAAGGGCCCCAAAACTCCAACAAGGGTGGTGGGTCCCAGAACACTCCTTCAGAACAGAAGAAACCTTATTGCCATACCTGTAAACAGGTGGGTCATTACAAAAGTGATGCCAGTTGCCCTAAAAATGGTAATAAGGGAAACATACCCCCAGGTAATACTCCTAAACCCCCTGTTACCACTAGTGGTAATCCCCCAGGTGGCGGGAGTGCCCCCAAGAATGTGGTGGACATTACTTTGGGCAATCAGGAGGACTATGGCCTAGCCAGGTTCCCTGACCACACTCTTGTCTGTGAGACTGGCATGGGGTTTGCCAACTTCACTACTGGACCCCACATTTTGGGAAAGTATAGACAAGAAGTTTTAGTGAATGGTCAGAAAGTTGAGGTATTCAGAGACACAGGGGCCAGCCTCACCATGGTGAGTGACCATCTGGTCCCCTCTGCTCAACTGACCCCTGGTTTTACTTATCAGGTGACAGACATTCATGAAGTGAAGAGAAGGCATCCCATGGCAGTAGTCAAGCTCAGTTGGGGTAATGTCACAGGGCCCATGAGAGTGGCAGTGACAGATAACCTACCTGTAGATTGCTTACTGGGGAATGACCTGGAACTCTCAGCATGGGCTGAGGTGGAGCAAGAAACTCACTCCAGAATGATAGGCCTATCCAGACAGGTTAGTGGGGCAGTAATAGCTACAGCCCCAGTCCAAGCACCATTCCTCCCTGAAAAGGTTGGAAGGGCAGTGGTAGCCACTGCCCAGGCTCAGACAGACTTTCCAGAACAGGATAGGAGGGCTGTGACAGTCACAGCCCAAACACAGACTGAGTGCCCTCCTGAAAAGGTTGGCAAGGTTGAAATGGTCTCAGCCTCTACTCAAACAGATAGTGAGGTTGTGAAGCCTGAAACAATGGATCACTCCACTCAAACAGAGAGCATTGAGGAGGAAGAAGAGTCTTCCCCCTCCCAGACACTAGGTGAGAGCCAGCCTCCTCAGGGAACTGACTCTACCCCTGTTGAAGGAACTGCCCCAGAGGTAGTCAGGCCTAGCCTGGCAGAGCCCCTGATGGCAGTGGACCCTTCCCAGGTGGGACCCAGTCTGGAGCAGGTAACCTGCACCTCTCTACCCTGCCTCAGTCAGCCCAGGGCTGAAGAGATCAGGGAGGCCAGTGGTGGACCCCAAAGGGCCCCCTGTCCAAAAGAACCCATTAATCAGCAGATTAGGATCACTGAAGCTGGTAAACCTAGCCAAGTGAAAATAAAACAGACTCCTGAGGGATCCCCCTTAAAAGTAGTTAGGGACCTCCCACAGCTGGACACTGTTGGGCACATTCAAACATGGGGCCTAAAAACCCCAGACCTGACCTGTCCCTCCAGTGAGCCAAACAGAGGGACTCAACCTCCAGCTTTAGGTAGCCAGAGGCTGACCCTGAGAGCTCAGTGCATCTCAGCTAAAGAAAGAAAGGCACACATGATGAATGGTGATTGGAGGAAGTTGAGCCCAAAGGTAGAGGAGCCTCACTTCAGTACTCCATCCCCGCATCAGCCTTCTTCTTTCCCAAGACACTCCAGAGACAGAGATTCCCTATGGTGGAGACCCTCAGACACCCTTAGGGTGAGGGGTTGCCTAGTGGACCATGACACAGGGGGAAACCAAGCCAGAGCTGGTCCTTCCTTATATGGCCACTTAGGTAATAGAGGCTTACCTGGACAAGGATAGCCTTATCTCCTTTCGTTTGGGGGGGGGGGGGTTGTGTAGGAAGGTACATCCTGACTATGGTTGCCCCCAACTTTTTGCCCTGTGTTTTAGCTGGTTTTGGACATAGTCGACCTGGGACCCTGCCAATCAGGACCCCAGGCCTACTGCTCTCTCTTTAAAATGGATTCCATGTACCCTAGGTACATTTCCAATTGGTACTGGGCCACCCTATCAGACCCTGTAACTCAGGGCATGGGTGTACCCAGGGCTGCCAGGGGCAGCAGCATGTATTATGCCACCCCTGGCTGGCCTCCTAAATTTGACACAACTGGCTGCATGACAGCTGGGGCAAAGTCGTGTAATCACCCTTTGCTGTAGATATAGTATACCTATATCTAACCCTAAAATGGACACACAGATTCCTATCAGTCACTCCTATGGCAGGCCTTAAACAATCCTGAAGGCAGAGTGCTTGGAATCGTGTGAGATGGTGCTCTGGCATGAGCTGAGCCTGTCTGCAGCTTGCGGAACCAAGTCCTAATAGCTGTTCCATGATATTGCATACCATATACTCTTAAGTGCATTATAATCCTCGCGGTTAAATGCTATCTTTGGTACTGCTTTATCAAAACATGTCGAGTAAGGTGTCATACGAATTGGAATACTAACCCCTCACCAATTCTGGCGACGGGGTTAGCATTTCACCCTTCTAGAGGGACACGACATGTATGTAACTGTGAACCCCGGTTAAAGTTAACTGAAGCCTCAGCTCCACAAAATGGATGCTGCCACCACAGACACGAGTCTGACCCCCTGCAGCTGGGAGTCCTTCCAGCGAGGGGAGCCTGGACAAAGGGTTTCCTGTCAGGGGCGGTGCTAGCACCGTCCCAGACATGGTTTTGTGTATCCTGGGTAGGCAGGGCTTTTCAGGAAGGTGACTGCTGAGTGGCACCCCGGTGCTCACTACGCATAGGCCAGTCAGAACCAGTTCCAGGGGCACACCAGCCCCTGGCCTGGGGAAGTCCGGCAGGGGAGAGGGGTGTAACCACCCCCCTCCTGGTCCCACCCATAGGCAGGACCTAGTCACCGGGTCAGCCCCCTTTTTTAGTATAAAGATAGGAGCGGGCCCCCTGTTCAAATTAGATCATCTTTGAATCAAGAACTATTTTCCATGAAAGGACATTCAAGACTCTTCTCAAGATTTCTCGCTTGTGACTAAGGAGTAGTCACCCTGCATCAGCGGGCACCATCTAAGAACTCTGCGGTTTGCTGCAAGTCCTTCCTCAAGGATCCGACGGCCCAGCTCGACGAGAACCGGCTTCCCTGGCACCTCTGACCTCTACCCACGTCATCAGCTCAGCTGTGATCTGTGGGTGCGACGAGACCTCGAGGGACCGGCCATCATCAAAACCTGCACGCTTTCTTAAACCAGCACGACCATCGAAGCAATTCTCTGGTGAGTGCTCTGGGGTCCGAGAAACCCCGACCCTGAGCCGCTCCAGCACCGAAGTGCAGTCTCCCAGCATCTCCACGATCTGCGTGGGGCCCTTCTGCTCGCTGCTCAGCACGTTGTCTGGTCACTAGCCGCTGGCTTGTGCCCTCCTGTGACGACATCCGACAATCAACGCCGCTGGTCTGGTTGCTCCAGACCGACCCTTGCTCCCCTTTGATGAAAGGAGCACCCCGGACCCTCCTGGCCCATTCAAGACGCCATCTTAGGCCTACCACGTGGCCCTGAGATCTGCCAAGGCTCGTTGCCCCAATCCTGGGCCCAGCGACGCCGACAGCATCATCCTTCGTGGGACAGCTCGCATCTCCATCCTGGTCGCCGACAACGCCTCCTGGACCGTGAGACTGCAGAGCCTAGCGTCGCCCACTCACCTGGTCGAGGGGACGGCCAACCGGTGCCTTCCTGGTACCCTCTGACTACTGGCTAGTAGTACGAACTTGGTCCCCTCTGCTTTCAGGTATCATCGATCTCTGATCCAGGCTTGGATCTCTACGAACTAATCATCACTGGTCGCCGGCCAGCAACTCCTTTTCTTCCGGCTCCTGGCTCGTCAGCGAAGACCCCGACGCCTGTAAGACTTGTGCAGCCGCAGCCCTCGTGGCTAGGTAACTCGGCATTTCGGTGCCTGCATAGCCTCTTTACTCTAGGGTCCCGAGCCCTTCGCTTCCGACTTGCCTTATCGGGTCCGCCCGAGACCACTAAACTTTCCGTGTCCCCGGACACTTGTTTAATTGTGCACTTGAAGTATTTTCCTAAGAGATTTGGTTTGTGCTTAGTACCCTGTCCTCATAAAGAGTACAGGGCTGTTGTGAATCTTAATAAATATCCTGTTTATTTTCATAACACTTGTGTGGTGTCCTTTCACTTGGTGTTCAAAGGGTACATGTGTGGTAAACAGCTGGCTTAACACGCCCTCTCGAGTCTTTAGCCTTAGACTGCTCGTATCCACGCTACTAGGATAGCTGGTCTATAGGTTGACTTACAACCAATCACCATAAGGGTCGTTTGGAACGATACATAGCGGTCGCTAGAATAGCGAACGCTGCATATCGGGCCAACTTCTCACAGTCGTTGGTCCATTCTCTCCCCTTGCCTCTACCAGTCAGAGTCCCACAATACTGTGTCTATCCGTGCAGGATATCGGGGGTCCACGCCCTCCCCTTACCTCTACCAGTTGGAGTCCCATAATGCTGTGTCAAGGAGTCTTTCTTTTACCCATGAATGGCTCTTCCCAAGCATCAAGAGATGTGTCCCAACTCGAAACCTCAACACAGCCAAGCATAATCTCCTGCCCACCCCAAACCTGCATATGCAGCGCCTGGGGTTCAATCCTTCTGCTGATCGGCTCCCCAGTCCTGGCCCTCTCTTCCGGCTCAACTGGGCTCACCTCCATCAAGACTGGCTCAAGGATGACCTCATGTTAATGAACTACAGATTATCATCCATAAACCAGCGCCAGTTTCGCATCAGACACCAGTGTAAATATATCTATGGCTTGTCTATATTAGACAGCCATCGTTCCTTAAGGCCACTCACTTCCTATAGACCGTCACTGCATCGCTTGCTACATCTGCTTTAAGCGGAATCTCGAAACTCTACTACTGAATAAAGGACCATTCAATACGGTCGCCTGACGCGATACCGAGTCTATGCCTCGGACGCACAATGTTGGATTATCTGTTACTCTTTGACATATGTATTTTATGTTACACTGTTTTTATCTCCTACTGGTATACCATGTCAACTGTGAATCCCAGTGGCGTAACAAAGGCCCCCGCAGTGCGGCTGGGCCCTGAGCTCCAGGAGGCTCCCTCAGCACAGTACGCTGGCCTTAGAAGCCCAGAGTGAGGTTGAGGGGAGCCCCTTCATGTACTTCGCAGGAGGGCCCCTCAAATTTAGTTTCGCCACTGGCGAATCCTTCTATCATTGCTATGTCTTGTAAAGCGCTCTGGTACCTTCAGCGCTATACACAGCTCTCAAATAAATTAATTAATAAATACAAACTTCTCCATGCTGCCATACCAACTCACAACTGGTTGTGTTTCCTGTTTTTGTTTGCTACAAACAGCATTCCTGGATGAAGTGCTGTCGTTCTTCCAAAATAAAGAAATGCAAAATAACTATGTACATTGGTTCCACCTAGAAGCCTGCAGCCAAGCTTCATCCAATGCAAAATGAAACAACCAGGCTGATTTGTAAATGAAAGCTAAAAAAAACACATGCAACTGCTCCGAAGCTCTGCAGGCGCTGCAGGGACACAGCTTAAGTTTGCTGCATTTCCGGAAGCTGCCATCCTGGCGTCAGAACACCCGAGGACACACTACAGTAGCACGTGACACTCCCACTGTGAGCCCAGAGTGTTTCTGAAAGTTGGGCACCTCTCCTTCCCTTTGCAGGGACCCACTGGCTGGAATTCTATCTCGACTAGTGGTTCAAAAACATGAAACACGAAGAAATAAAAGTGACAAATATTAATTACAAATACTTTTGTGCAGTTTAGATTTCAAAACTCAGAAAACACAAGACCTCTTGCTTAATTCTCTGCTATATTCTGATATCCTAACTTAACAGTTACATATTTGCAGGATTTAACTCAACTATAATGAGATTGTAAAGTTACAATATTTGTCTACAATTATGTATACAAATAACAAACTATTTTTAGCCACCTACCATGTTGTGTTTCTCAGATTTTGCTCTTAGCCCGTATGTGTTATTTATTACACTTCCAATAAAGGTAATCTATTGTATTTAATTTGAAATGTATTTTTATGTAATAAGCTGCAAAACTGTGTAAAATAATTTTGGTCCATTTCTGTCTTCTGCATAATTTTCTTGCCATTGCCGGAAGGTTTGTTAAATACAGAATGACACAGCTGAAGTGTTAATATTTGGCAATTACAGGGCCTGTACATTTCACTAGGGATAGTGTTTTTTTTTTAACACCAGTAAACACTGCATCCCCTGATAAAACCCATCCTTGAATGCGAGCCAACCGGCTAATGTCCCCAGCAGAGCAACAAACAACGCACAAGATGGTACCAAAAAGGCAATTGAGGCAGAAGTAACATCAAGCACCCTTTGACCTCCAATGGAGGTAGGGAATTGAGTCATCACGAAAATTGTAAGTGTTGCTCTAGGACTACAGGAAAGGCAAAGAGTGGAAACTACAAAAATATAATAAACAAAGCAATTACTGGGGCTAGCACGGGCAGCGTTGGGGTAGCCAGGGTAGAGTCGGGGCATCAAAGGGCAAGAGAGGGGTAGCACCTGCTGCCACTAGCTACTCGCCTACTCAAGTCGTACTCTTTGAATCTATGACATGAGTACCCGGTGAAGGTCGAAGAACTAATTTAAGAACCACAGAGCACTCAGATTTAGGGACCGATTTAGACCTCAGCGGATGGGTTGCTACGTCACAACGGTGACGGGTATCTCATCCACCAACATATGAATCCCATTGGACCGTACGTGATTTATATTTCGTCAAACAGGATATCCGTTACCGTTGTGATGGAGTAACCCGTCCGCTAAAATCGAAATCCGCCAGGATCTAAATCAGTGCCGTAGTCGAAGTTATCTAGAGCAGAAGTAGTGACAGCGGATTTAATAGGGTCCCATAATTATAGGACAGTAACTTGACTATACCATTTTAGTACACTTACCTACGCCGCATGTAGGTTCGCATTCTTTCAAGCCACTCCCACACGGCTCCGGAAGACGGAAGCTGAGAAAACAATCTGCCTAATGGAGCAGAAACCCTGTAACCAAAGTGAAATAGAGGTCAGCATTGTCAATGTACACCCAACAAACAACAAACAACGGAAAGCGCCAGTAAGCCAATGGCAGCCACCTTTAATCTTCTGGAAAGTGCCATGCTCAAATGAGGGAGAGGATTCTATGTATGATAGCCCTCGCTTAGCGTCTGGAATATCAAGTACGGAACATTGTGTTACCTTAATATTATCGCCAAAATACGGAAGACCAAAATATCTAAAGGTAAATGCACATAGGACGTATAGATGTACTATTCGCAACTCTACATCTACGTACCTTGAATATGTATATATTGTTGAGCTACACATATGTGGAGTTAGATATAGAGAATATATACATACTTATCTGTCAATATTTTTGTCTTCAATATTTAGGTTATGATTTATGATATTCACTATTCTGTATTCAGGACCCACACGTTAATCCTCACAGTGAAAATGGTTTCCAAGTAATGAACAGAGGTCTGTGATGCTACAAATTCTTTTCCTCACAAAGGTCCTACAATTCTTGTGACTACTACGATTAGTACTTGTAGTTCACAAAGTTTTCTACACATGGATTTTCAAATTAAAATAAGGACTTTAGTAGCCTTTGATCCGCGAAAAAAGAGGCCCACAACATCCATCCATTTGAAAAGTTGCATGGAAGACTGTGTTAAGGATGGCTCGCAAGAAAACAGCACATCCACTTTGAGCACTTCCAAGGAAATATTGGCAGTTTGTAGGATAGAGAGTAGTGAGGGCATTAACCACAAAAATGCTCCTGCTGATTTTTAGGCCACCCAAAAACTACTGGTGTGCCACTTTTCGCCCTATGTGGGACTGGTATGCCGAGACGTGGGTCCCTTGCTCACTGTGCCACTGGATTCAAGCTAGCCTGGCTGAAGAAGTGTGACTTACACTGAAACCGGTCCCAGGATGCTTGTTTCTGGTCCAATGAGGACCTGGCTTGGCAGTTCGGTCTGGACTGTTCCCATGAGGCTCGGGGTCAAGACTGATTTGCATATGGCTGGGTCTACACTGGGGTGGCCTGGTGAGCAAAAGCACAATGGATTTAACCCAGATCTCTTGACTGAGGGTGAATGTATGATTCATTCAGCCTTCCGCCCATCATTTGTTTGCGTGGTACTCAGGATCCAAGCATGGATTTGCTCATGTAATGAACACCCTGCACTAATGATCAGTAAAACAGAATCAAAACCAAGGCAATGTCCTTTTATACGTTCTTTATGATATCAAGAGAAATGTCTTAGTTCCTCTATTTTACAGAAAATCATTATAGACTAAAATAATGACGGGACTTTAAGAATTGAATGATGGGCAGATTGATATGAAAAGCAATAGATGAGAATTGTAGGATGGCATTCTAACTGTGGGGTGCAGATGTGGGGGACACAGCAATGATGCATGTAGAGATGAGTCTGTTTGCTTCTCACCTTGTTTCCCATCTTCTCCATACAGGCCTAATAATTCCCGCCACTGCCTTTTGTTTACATCTGGAGAGATGATAACTATTAAACTTGCAATTTAAGTAACACTTTCTCTAAGTTTAAAAGTTGGAAAGGCAGAGTTGCTACCACATTGTTTCATCAGGAACTGACTAAAGGGATTACATAACATTTAAGAATCCCACAAAGTGCACAATGATGCTTAATAAATCAGTTACCACTGATTTACTTAATAAAACTACTTTATTTTGCACATAACTAAACAGTAAAGATAAAATTACAAATGTATACAATGTCAAGGAGAATTCTGTAGCATGATCTGAACTACAGGTGTGTGTCGAAGATCTGTGCTAAACAAAGCATTTCCTCTCCCTATGGTGTTCGTCAAGGAGTTCTCAATGAGAAGTTCTTATTTTGCTTGTCACCAAATATTCAGCGTAGAAACCTTCCATCTTGCATTTGTCAGAGAGTTCACAATGTAAACCCCCATTCTAATGCATCTGTTAAACAGCTCACAATGTAAAAATCTGACATTCAGTTTACTGAGCAGAGCAATCCAAGGCTAACACAGAAAGAAACTCAGAACTGAGTAACACACACACATAACACTGAATATATCCATTTGCAACACATGCTTTCTCTTACAAAGGAAAATACACACACACAACTGGATACTATGCTCAAAATGACAAATATTTCGAAGATGTCAGGTGGAATTACAAATTGGAACTCGTCACTTGGGAACCCTGCTAATGAACTAAGGTGCAAATAACACACCCTACAGAAATATCACAGCAGCGACTAACCTGTCAATGCAGCCGTCTCCCATTATCCTTGAGGGGCCAGGTAGCAATTTGCACATCAGCAGGTTCTAATCCTAAAAATCACCAAGGTCCTACACCTGAAAAACATCAGCGTAAGACCTGGCGTCCTTGGCATGGTTTCCCCTGATTTTTTGCATTCAGACCTCCTGTTTTTGTTGACTTTTATTTATGCTGGCCTTGAGATTCTGCGCACTTTACCACTGCTAGCCAGTATTAAAGGGCTTGTGCTCTTTCTCTAAAACATGGTAACACTGGCTTATACCTAATTAGCATATTTAATTTACTTGTAAGTCCCTCGTACTTGGCACTACATGTGCCCAGAGCCTGTGAATTAACTGCTACCAGTGGGCCCCCAGCACTTGTTGTACCACCCACTTAAGAAGCACTTTAACATGTCTATGGCTTGCCATTGCAGAACCCACATGTGCAGTATTAAATTGCCATTTTGACCTTGCAAAGTAAACCTTTTGCCAGACTCAAATCTTCATTTTTAATACAGGTCACCTCTAGGGTAAATCCTGAACATCCCAGGGGGGAGGGTGCAATGTATGTAAAAAGTAGGACATGTAGTTTCAAGTTTTACATGTCCTGGTAGTGAAAAACTCTTCACTTCTTAAGGGGAGAGGATGTGGCCTAATGGCTAGAGTGGTCGACCGCGACTTTGGGGAACCAGGTTTGAGTCTAACATCCTGCTATTCTGGGCAAATCACTTAATCTTCCCCTGCCTAACAAGAGGAATGTGTCCGTCTGTAATGCGACTGGTGCCCATGTAAAGCGCTGTGATATCTTTGAGTTGAGTTTGTGCTGTATAAAACTAAAAAAAGGAAAAATCACTAATGCAAGGCATACCTATCTCATAGGATAACATTGGAGTTACCTTATTACATTTTGTAAATGGGAATAGATAACACCTTCATGTTTGGTGTCTTTGGAATCACAATTTAAAACCCTAACCCATGCTGAAGTTGGATTTTAAATTGCAATTCTGAAAATGCTACTTTTGAAAAGTTTGCATTTTCTTGTCTTAGCCCTTTGGTGCCTGTAGCCTGTCTCTGGGTCACATGACTGGGTGTAGTTGGCAGTTGGCCTTTGTGTATTGCTCCTAGACAGTCACACACAATGGGCCGCTTGGGTGTGACTGGATGGGCCATCACTGGCAAGAAGGGTTGGAGTTGCTTGGGCCAGCTCCACTTACACTTGAATAGGCTGTGTCCTGTCTCCACGCAAAGGGCTGCATACCCACTGTGGTTAATCTGGAGCCAGGGTCCGGAAGTCAGGGTATATCTGTGCACTTCAAAGGCATATCTCTAGAAGCTTCTCCCCACTGCAAAGGCACACATGTATATAAATATTAGACCTCAGACACTAACTCTTCAGCACACTTCTGGACCTGTGGATACTCTGCCAGGAAGAAGGACTGATGTGTTGCTGAAAGGACTGCTACTCTGCTGGACTTCTGCTCTGAAGGAACTGTTGTCATGCTGTACTGACCTGCTGCCCTCTTGACTGGAGAGGAAGAACTGGACTTGCACCTTCATCTTGAATCCAGGACCCCAGAGTGACTCCAAGGGCTAGGCTGTTGGCCTCCTGATCTGAGCTTCAGGGACATAAAGGAGTACACAACATTCTGCACCGGCCCCTAGACCCAGCTGCAGCAGTTCGTGACCCCAAGTGGTGCCTCTCAGTTTCTGGACCCTTGGTGTGGCTCAAGGTATTTGAAATCAAGCATTTGTGCTCTTTGCGTCTGCAAACTGGCCAGGTCACACTGAGACCTTGCCACTCTCACCGCAAATCATCGCAAAGCTTCATCAGCCCGACTCTTGGCACAGGTTTATTTAGGGTTGGCTTGTGCCCCCCCCCTGACAATGATTGTGGCTGCTGCTTGACCAGGACAAACACCCAGTCAACTAGTAACTCAATTTCTCACAGTGAGGCTTCTCACAATCAAAAAGCCTATAGGCTTTGTCATAATATAAAATAGGAAAACTACTGTTTTTACTGCCACATTTAATAATCAGCCTCTTCGCTTTGCTCATGAAAATAAAGATAGCCATGTGGTATCTTGCTAGAGATACTGATGAAATATTTTACGAAGACTCAAAATATACATTGATATTAATTGTAAATCTCCATCTGGAAAGACCAAGAAAAAGGACATGTATTCAGCCCATTCTTATTACATCTGTCAGAAAGAACATAAAATAAATACCCTTTCCATGCATCTGTCAGATAGGTAAAAGGTAAAGCCCTTTCTTGTTGTCTTTGTCCTGGAGACCACAATGTAAAACTACTTCCTTCTGTATTTGTCAGAGTGTTCTTCGTGTAAATATCTTTCTGTTGCATTGACAGAACTCAAATGTACTACTTGTTCCTATTGTATTTGTTCATAGTATGTATCTGATAAATGGAGTTCAGGGGCTCCCATGGCAGCCGGAAGTTACTAGCTCTAATTGTGTCAATGAGGGTCTCTCAGGTCTGGTGTCTTGGGGCCTCTGTGTCCCAGACCCTCAAACTGAGAACCAAGCGCCCCTTTAAACACTTGTCACTAAGGGAAATTAGGCAGAACCATCCAAGGCTGACCCTGGAGCTGCTCTGGACGAGAAACTGAGAACACAGCAAGGCACAACATTCACACAACCAATACATGTCTAGCTCCTGCTTTTTCTCTTAAAAGGAAAACTATTTAAAACAATTGTAATGCACCTGTAACTAAATACTATATTAAAATGGACAAATAATTACAGAATTTCAGCTGAGATTACAAAATGGGAACCCCCTGCTTTAGGGGCCATGTAGATTAACCAGGGTGCACATCATGTACGATACAGAAACATCACAAAGGCGAGTAACCCTGACAATGTAGCCTGCTCCCATTATCTGTGATGTACGAGGTGACAATTTGCACACCAGCAGGCACTAATCGTAAAAAACAGAAATTGTGCTACATGGGCAACTTGAAAACATGAGGATTTTCACAATCAAAAATGCTAAGTCTACGGGCTTTGTCAAGTCATTCACAATGTAAAATGATAGACGTACTACTTTTATTTAACACTTTTAAAAATAAGCCTATTGATTTTAATGTGAACATATGCATGGCCATGTGGTCTTTACTTGTAGGGATCCATCAAACATTTTGGGCAGACCCAAAGTATGACATGAACACTAAACCTTTACTAAAGGCACCAAGCAATTACTGTGGCAAGACCTATAAAGTGATCTTTGCACTGCACCCCTTCCCATAACGTTTGTCACAGAGTTCACTGTGTAAAACCCAGTTCTATTGTGTTTGTCAAATAGTTCAAAATGTAAAGCCCTTTCTTAAGGTGTATGTCACGGTGTTCACAATGTAAAACAGAATGTTAACAAACTAAAACCCCTGCTACTGAATTTGTCAGGGAAAGTTCACAATGTAAAATCCTTTCCTATGGAATTTGTCACAGTGAATACCAATTTCCTCTGATGTTTGGCAAGTGGTTCACAATTTAAACCCTTCCTGTTGCATTTTTCAGATAATTCACAATGTAAAGTCCCTTCCTATTGTGTTTGAGAATTCCGGTTGAGGAGGACACAGGCCAGTCCGAAATTACTATTCCCGATTGTGTCAAAGGGGGGGTCTTTCAGGTCTGGTGTCCTGGAGCCTATGTACCCCAGCCCCTCAAATGGGCGACAATGTGCCTATTTTAATGCTTTTTTTCTGAGCATAACTTGCCAGAGTAGTGCAGTGCTGTTAGCTAAAAACTCAAACATAGCAATGCACAACATTAATACAAAATAAATCAATGTCCAGCTAGTGTTTTTCCTTTAAAAACAGAAAGTACTTTTACGAACACACAAATTAAATATTATACTCAAACTTAAATATATTTAAAATATTTCAGGTGGAATTACCAATTGGAGCTCTTCATTTATAGGGCTACATGACTAGCTATGATTTCAAATCAATCACCTTGACTCACTCACTCACTCATACAGCCACTCACACAACCAGTCTCTCACCCTTACAGCTACTCACATAGTCACACACTCACCCATATAGCTACTCACACACCCACTTATTTACCTACACAGTCCCACACACTCTCACCCATACAACCTCTCAACATGACTACTCATTCACCCATACAAACACGCACACACCCACACAACCACTTACATACCCATTCACACATCCATACAAACCCTCACACATCCGCTTAGTCACCAATACAGCCATTCGCACAGACACTCTCCATTACATGTACTCACACTCGCGCTCATTCACCAATACAGCCACTTACCAACCCATACACACAAGGATTCAATCACTCAGCCACTCACATAATCTATTTTAGTAGTATCTCTGAGTAATAGCGCACCTAGTATACTAGCATATGTGTTTAACACTCATAAACACGTAAAACACACTTACTTGATGATGTCATCAGTAATGTCATGAGTAATGTAATTTGAAATGTCATCAGTAATGTCACTGACCATGTCATGAGTGATGTAATATGTGATGTCATAAGCAATGCATTATGGGAAGTAAGTTATAGTTAGATCAGGTAACTATAACTGCTGAATTTCACTGGGTTTGTACATGTGAACTCTAAGCCTAACTATAACATCCCTGTAACCTTTGTTTTTTAAGTGAATTTCTATGTTTTTTTTAACTAGTAGTCACGCTTGCAGACTGGTGGATAAAGGTGGCGGGCCTCTGACCAGCTCTCTTAAATCCTTCTGTGTCAGACTTACTGGAGGTAACAGGAGGGTTTCTGGACCACCAAGAACCCTCAACATCTAAAAGGACGCCATCCCCCGACCAACAGTGTGCCAGGAGGCAGAGTGGGGGCGAAACGGGGTGAGACCTACAAACATCTCTCAGCAATTCCGCTGTGTGGGGCTTACTGCAGGTAACAGGAGGGCTTGTTCGCCCCAAGGATACTCTAGAGCCAAGGGGACATTATCCCCCAACCAGCAGTGCACGAGGAGGCGAGTTTGCAGAGTGGACGAGAAAGGGGGCGCGGCCTTCAAAGTCCTCTCAGCAATTTCTCTCTGTGGGACATACTGGAGGTAACAGGAGGGCTTGTTAGCCCCCAAGGATCTTCAGGAGCCAAGGGGATTTCATCCCCCAACCAGAAGTGTGCCAGAAGGAGCTTTTGTTGAGTGGTGGAGAAAGGGGGCGGGCTCCCAAAGTCCTTTCGGCACTCTTTGGGACTTACTGGAGGTAATAGGAGGGCTTGTTGGACCCCAAGGACCTCTGGAGTAAAGGGGACTTAGTCCCTCAACCAGAAGTGTGGCAGAAGGTACGTTTGCAGAGTGACGGAGAAGGGGGCATGGCTTCCAAAGTCCTCTCAGCAGTTGCACTGTGCGGGACTGACTGCAGGTAACAGGAGAGCTTGTTGGCCCCCAAGGACACTATAGAGCCAATGGTACTTCAACCCCCAACCAGCAGTGTGTCAGGAGGCGCGTTTGCAGACTGATGGAAAAGAGGGCAAGGGCCTCCAAAGTCCTCTCGGCAATCGCACTGTGTGGGACTGACTGCAGGTAACAGGAGCGCTTGTTGCCCCCCAAGGATACCATATTGCCAGGGGGACTTCATCACCCAACCAGTAGTGCACCAGGAGGCACGTTTGCAGCGTGGTGGAGAAAGGGAGCGTAGCCTCCGAAGTTCTCTCGGCAATTGTATTCTCTGGGACTTAGCGAAAGTAACAGGAGGGCTTGCTGGCCCCCAAGGACCCTCTGGAGCCAAGGGACTTCATCCCCCACCAGAAGTGCGCCAGGAGGTGTATTTGCAGAGGGATGGACGACTTGCCTCTCTTTTATTTTTTTATTCATTCGGCGTGGCCTGTCTTCCCTGGACTAATTTTAGCCCCGGGGAAAGCATCCCCGGGTCTCGGCCTCTGTTGTGAGTTCCTTGGTTCCACTCAGAGCACCTACTTTTTAGTGTTGGGGCTGCAGGGGGAGCCTTCAGGATCCTGTAGTCCATGCCGGCTCCCTGGGTCCTGCGGGAGCCGGCTTTGCTTTTGCACAGAGGGAGCTGCTGAACATGCAGCTCCCTCTGCCCAAAAGCAATTCTGCTCTACTATCGGCATGCAAGAGCATTTTTATTGCTCCCGCTTGCTAAAAACGAAGTAGCATTTGCTATTGCTTGGCGGGAGCGGTAATGCTTCCACCAAGCCAAAGCAAACAGCTGTGTCCCAGGAGGTGGTCCCTAGGGCCATGTATGGCTCCAATTATTGGAGAACTCACAGGGAATGTGTCCTCATTTTAAGGTTTTTAGATCCCTAACCATAATTTCCTTGGCAAAAAAATTCCTCTCATTTTATCATTTGCTGCAGTCTTCTCTGTAGGAAATGTCTTTCAGTTTTACAGCTTTGATTTCATCAAGAGTGTTTTCAGGTTTGCCACACTTTTGTCATAAATATCGATGTGAGCACTCTAGTTATTTGTTCAGAATATCCGAATTTACTCTTACATGGCTGAGCAAGATAGTGTGAACTTATAGAAAACGTGTTCTCTTTTTAACTGCTGGAGCACCTTCCAAACCCCTCTGAGAAAATAACGAGAAAAACAGTTCCCTCTCAAACATGGTTCATAAAACCCCCAACAGAGGTCCCATATTTTCACAGGGTAAAATCACCTGAGAACTTATCAGAATTTCTAAAATGAATATAACATCACCACCGAACAATTCATATAGCGACTAAAATCTGCTATCACTCGTTATATGTGCTCCTTTTTGTCACCCCCAAAACTGGACATTAAATAAAATGCATGTCATTGAGAACCATGTCTCAGGGTCCTGTAACGGCTACCACAGCATGGTCCCATGTTGGGACCAGCCAATCAAAGGGTGTGGGATGTCTCACCTTGGGACCCTCCACCCACCCACCTACATGTCCAGGTGTGACCCATTATGTTTTTAATAATTTTCAGGATGCAGGGATCATGTTTCTGATTCCTGAAATGGCTGCCACAATACATTATTCATGTCAGCCCTGAGACTGACTAGTCTCCTTTAAATTGGCCATGTTCAGCAAATCTGGACACCAACAGTCCAGATACTGCTAACTTTTTAACCCATTCATACCCAACCCAAGTATCTCTTTAAATGCTATTTTTTTAAATAGCTGAATGTATTTACACCAAATCACAAAAACAAAGTTTTTGAGAAAAGTTCAGACTTTTTGCCAATTTTGTTATAATTCAGTACAAACATTCTTTCCTATATTGGAGAGAAAAAAATCCTATTGCCACAAATCCTCTGTGCAATTTAATCCAGTAGGAAGAAACATCATGTGGGCAGATTCAAAGTCCCTCTTTAGTAATGCTTCCTAAAGTTATTCTTCTGTTGATCACATCAGGTCAGGCGACAGCTGTGCTGTCCAGCCACAACTAACCATATTTAAGTTTAATAAATAAACATTCAGCTAGACCTAGCCATACTTAACACAAATGTATCTGTATGTATATCTATCTTTCGATCGACCTATCTATCTATCTATCTATCTATCTCTATCTATCTATCTATCTATCTATCTATCTATCTATCTATCTATCTATCTATCTATCTATCTATCTATCTATCTATCTATCTATCTATCTATCTATCTATCTATCTATCTATCTATCGCTACTGCCCAGAGGCAGAAGGGCTATAATCAGGGCCACTGGAATTATGCAATTGTGCGACCGCGGGCATTTTCTCATAATTATAGATTTGCCACATAATTCATCATCTGACACATAATCTGCAGATTTTAAAAACATGTTTCTAACTCAAACAGCTGAAAAGTTACTAAAAATGCAACAACACGTGTTACCACGGATGTGGAAGGGCTTTTGCAAAGCTGGGCTGATCAACTTCCTGTTGCTCTATTGCTATATTTGGATGCTATGTGGGTACTAATGAGGCAATTAAACCCTTACTGTGTTGGATAAAGATATAGACACATGAGGATAAGGATTTAAACCTCTTGATCATATCCGATTGTCTGCTTTGAAACATGGTAATAAAATTCCATGGATACAATATGTAAAGGAGGCTTTTCAGGCTATAGGAAGGCCAGGCATTTTCTTTGCACATGACACTTTAAGCCCTGGGGATGTTCACAAAAGACTTACACCATAAATTTTCCACTGCGCATTGTGAAAATACTGAGCTCAATAAACCCACAGTGATGGCTTATATAATGTTAAAATCTGTGTTAGGCATAGAACCATGCCTTTTTGCACTAACTAGCGCTAAAGATACATTTTTAATCACATATTTTAGATTCAATCAATTTCATCATCTTTTAGCATCCCCGGCTGGATTTTGCCCTTTAACCCAAAGAGGTCCTTGTGGCTTCGATCTTAGATCTCCACAGGACTTGCTTCACTTTGTTTTACTCTACAATTTATCCTCATTGCCAAGAAAACAATTACTCTGGCCTCTGTTCCAGGCCAAATTGGTACTTCTGCACTTACAGTTGCTACCAAACCCCTATACCCTCTGGGCAGTGATAAGCTTTTTGCAGGCCGCTTAGGCATCTAGGCTCTCTAGAATTGATTGGTCACTGAATGGCCTGCACTCATGATGTCACGTTTAGCGCAATGGTGCATATAGTTCTAGATTCCCAGAGCTTTATCAATCTGTATTGTTTTAAATTCTGGTGACGTTCTAGTTGTTTGTAATGTTTTTATTTGATGTTGTGTTTTCTTTTATATTGTCTGATTGTATCATTGTATCTTTTATGGACGCGTTTGCACCCGAATAAAGAAAGAAAGAAAGTACTAATGAGGTGCAACCAACGCCCACAGAGAGTTACTAAGTTTAAAAATGATGAAATAATAAATACCATTACAAAATGTGCCGCATTATGCTGCACAGTTTGCCTTTTCTTGCCGCTTAATTTACTCACCCCTGCCACGTAATTGGGCCCTCTCCTCCATATAATTCCAGTGAGCCTAGCTATAAGGCTTTTAGAACATTCCACCCAATGAGGGTAGAAGGTTTTAAAGTAAAAAAATAACACAAAAACAAACATTTGAATGTGGAACAAAAGGTCTATACCAACAAATATTGTCTCTGATTCATGGTCGTCAATAGATCTCACAATATTCCATTGTTCAAATAATCTTTCACTTTCACGCCTTCGACACCGTCTGCCACCGCACACTACGTGCACGCCTCCACGCCGCAGAGATCCAAATCAAGGCTCTGGATTGGACCACCTCCTTCCTCTCCGGCAGACCCCAGAGCGTCCGACTCCCCCCTTCCGTTCCAAAGCCTTCAAGATCATCTGCGGTGTACCCCAGGGATCCTCCCTCAGCCCGACGCTGTTCAACATTTACATGGACCCGCTCGCACACGTAGCCCGACAGCACGACCTCAACATAATCTTCTACGCCAACAACACTCTGCTGATCCTCTCCCTCACCAAGGACTCCATCACCACCAAATCCAACCTACACGAATGAACGAAGGCCGTCGCCGATTGGATGAAGACCAGCCGTCTGAAGCTGAACTCGGACAAGATGGAGGTCCTCATCATCGGCTCCAAACCATCAGCCTGGGACAACTCCTGGTGGCCGATGGCACTGGGGGCAGCCCCGATACCCACCGACCACGCACGCAACCTGGGAATCATACTCGACTAAAAACTCTCAATGACCAAGCAAGTCAACGCCGTCTCCTCCTCCTGCTTCAACACCCTCCGCATGCTCCGTAAGATCTACAGATGGATCCCGACAGATACAAGAAGGACAGTCACCCAGGCCTTCGTCAGCAGCAGACTCGACTACGGAAACGCCCTCTACGCGGGAGCCCCGACCAAGCACATCAAACGACTACAACGCATCCAAAATGCCTCGGCACGACTGATCCTCGATGTACCATGCCACGGCCACATGTATGTATGTATGTATGTATGTGTGTTCTTATATAGCGCTCGACTTACCCTTGGGCATCTCGGCGCTTGCATTGGGAACCCGTCCTGGCTTTTCCCTGTGAGATAACCCGTACTGGGCATCCCCAAGGTGAAAGCCAGGCATCCCGCTGCGGGGGGGCCGTAGTGGAGATTAAGCAAGCTATTGCCCAGAGTCTCAGAGTGTGAACCCGTGATTCGAGTAGGCACCGAAGTGAGAATTATCCAGTCCGTGGACACTTGGGCTCAGACCCTGCCGCGTCGGGAATTGAACCCTGGTCCCGGGTCTGACCTCAGCTTCCGGGTATGCCTCCTCTAACCATTGAGCCACACTTATTCCACTTCACCCCCCACCTTAGAAACCTGCACTGGCTCCCCGTCAACAAGAGGATATCCTTCAAGCTCCTCACCCACGCACACAAGGCACTCCACACGATCGGCCCAGCCTACCTTAACAGACGGCTCTCCTACTACATCCCCAACCGCCAGCTCCGTTCCGCCGATCTCGCCCTCGCCACCGTCCCTCGCATCTGAAGAACAACCACTGGCGGCAGATCCTTCTCCCACCTCGCTGCCAAGGCCTGGAACACCCTCCCACTGAGCGTACGACAGACCCAAGACCTTCAGGAGGATACTCAAGACCTGGATGTTCGATCAGTAGCGCCCCCCCCCAGCGACATGAGACCCTTGTGGGTATGTAGTGCGCTTTACAAATGACTGATTGATTGATTGATTGATTTCACTCCCTTGTGCACATTGCACAAGACAGGCACACCCTCAGGGCTTAGGCACACAGACGTTGATCGGCCCCCATGCAGCCCAGGCCAGAGTTTTACACTGGATTAAATTCAAGGCAGAATGACTCCCCTTAATACTTTTGGGGTGCTAGGGGTAGATTTGCAAGCCCCTTGCCCCACTTTTCCCATGTTAAAAGTGGCACAAGGGGCTTGTAAATCTGCCCCTAAGTGTCTATAAGATTCTGCGCAAAAGGCATCAACTGCGGTCTTGGCTTAAAGAATTATAACACGATGCAGACCTCCGCTCAGGAAGTTGCTGCATGCCCAAGTCCCAGTTTAATGCTTAGTCTCGTTTACTTGTAGCTATCAACCAAATTTGCGGTGGAACTACCACTAAACAGAAGCATTTTAGAGTCTCTAAAATGGACAGTGGGAAGAGGGGTGATTTGGGGATGGACAGGATTTATACTTCGAGTATGACAGAGTTGGGGAATTTAGCAGTGCACTGTTTGATTCTTTAAATTTGTTTTTGATGAAATGCCAATAAAAAAGATTTTTTTAAAAAAATAAAATGGAGTAGTCGTCTCATTGGAAACCTCTAGTAAGAAGCAGTGCAGAAAAGAGCAAGGCACCAGCAGTAGGAAGGTAGAAGGGAGGAAAAAGAAGAACTCCATACCTTCTTCTCTACTGTAGTGTTCCCATAGTAGGCAAGCCCCCTGTCCAGCTTCTACACTACTCTTCTGCACACCCTCAGTTGTCATTTAAACAGAGTGAACTACCTTCAGAACCTTTTACTATCAGGATCATAGCACCAATGTCGGTGCCAGCAGTCTGCTCACTAGTGAGGTAACAAAACGTCACAAGAAGGACTGCTAAAGACCCTCCCTCTCCATATTATTAGACCAGGGTCCGGATTTTTCCATCACAGAACAAACTTTAGGGAACAGGTATTACAATGCGTCTGTTTCCCCGGCATATACTTACCCACACATGCGTTACAATGCAATCACCATTACCACGCACAGCCTTTACCACGCAGGCCTTTACGTTGTAAAGCTATGCGTGGAAAAGGTATGTGTGTGTTAAGGGTGGTCTATCGGCGTCGTTAGAGGAAACTGACCCTCTGTACGACACGCGTCGCATCTCAGAAGAGCTGGAGAGGTGACATTGTGGAGAGGTAAGGGGGATTTTAAATGAATATCTTTAAATGTATTAATGTTTTAATGCATTTAGGGCAGCGGACAGGTAGTTTTTAGATGGGCTGGGCGCTGGAGAGGCGGGGTTAGGGGTCTGCTTCTAGGGCACGGGGGTAGTTTGAAGAAGTGCCGGGGGAAGTGGGTTGGGTTGAGAGTCACGCAGGGGGCAGTTTTTAGGTTTCAGATGAGGGGTATCTGTTAACAGGTCCCCTTTTTGGGCCTCAGTGCAAGGAAGGGGTAGGGGGTCGGGGAACTGGGGGTAGAGATCCGCTTCTAGGGCTCAGGGGCGGGGTAGTTTGAAGAAGGTCCGGTGTTTGTGGGGAAAGAGAGCCACACAGGGGTCTGTTTTTAGGGTTCAAAGCAGGGGTGGGGTATTTGTTATAAGGGTTTAGTATGGGGGTCGCGGTACAGGAGAGGGGTACTTTAAAAAAAAAGGATGAGAGGGCAGCAAAGGACTGGACTTGGAGCAGGGGTCAGGAAAAACCTTTATCACATATATGCCCTTAACATGCATGCTTTTATAAAGAAATTTGTAGTATAGGTATGCACGGTAAATGCATACTTGTGGTAAAGGTTAAACGCTGTAATGGCGTTCGCATTGTGACGCATGCGTTGTATAATCATGAGAAATCGGAAAATGCCAAAAGAAAAGCACAATTGATTTTGAAATTTGAATTTCAACCAGGGCTTAAAATGTGTTGGACACAGATACATCTATTCAGGGGCTGCAGTTAGGAGTGCAAGGGTGAACCAATTAAAGAAAGAAGTTTGAAGACAATCCCTACCAGCATGCAGACTTGTTTTGCTTAAAGTAATTGAGTCAATTAACTCCACAGTAGACAAAGGAGTGGGGCCAGGGACATCCACTGTGAAGAAACACTACAATGTATCATTATGTTATGCACCAAAACTAACACTGTGGCAAAAACTTAGCAATTCCGGAAGCACACCATTCATTGACAGCAGTGAAGGTATGATAATAAGCCTGCTTTTTGTAAATATAAAAGAAACAATGGTTCATCAGGAACTTTTCTAAATGTTGACTGTATGTAAATAGACCTGACTCCCAAGTGCCAAACTATAATCTTGAAAAAAACATTTAGACAAGGATTTATAAACTAGAAAACAAATAATGGTGCCGTGCTCGTAGGGTGAACACAGAGTGATAAATGAGAAACAAAGTATAAAATGTGTGTAACATGTACAAGTATGCTGGCACTCAAGTAGGTTACATGTGTACAGAGAGCTGCTAAAATGACCAGTTCAGAGGAGCGTGGCCAAGATGGCGGCGTAGGAAGACGCACTTTTCGGAGCTCCCGCCGTCGGCCCTGTGCAGCACGGGCTCCGGCCTCACGGAGCCCCTTCTCGCGACCCCACCAGCTTGCCCGGTGTCCCTAACCCACGGGGGCCCAGTTGGGTTGTTTCTGGCTCGTGGGGACAGCCGGAGTAGTGATCCACCGGTCGGCCCGTGGCACGGCCTGAGCCCGCGGCCAGCGCTGGAGGCGGAGCGAGCAGTCGAAGACGCAGCAGCCGAGCCGGAGGCCTGGGATCGGGCGTGCCCCACCCACCTCGGAGAACCACAGGCGGGTCTGACCCGCGCCTTCTACGGCGCGAGGCAACAGGGGCTCCAGGGCCCGATTGCTTCTGCAGACCTGCCGTCATAGCGAGAAGGTGGTGATCGGGTGGGGTACACGCCGAACTCCGGGAGTGAAGAGGTGGGTGCTGCGGTGGTGAGCGTACGCCCGCGCTGAGCATAGAGGCCTAGCGGGAGGTGAAGCAAGATGGGGCCTAGGACCGGGATCGCTAGTGGGGGGGCCCACACTAGAGACTTGGCATTGGGAACTCGTGCATTGAGGCCTTCCACAAGGTCCCGGGAGTCCGCGGCGGGTCCGGCCCGCGCCTGAAAGTTGCGTGAGGCGGCAGGCGGGAGATACGTCTGTTGCTACAGCGGGCCCGCCGAACGGAAGCCATCTCTGAGAAACCCGGAGTGGGGTCTGTGAGACGGGAAGCGGTCCCTGCCCGGAACGGACAGGGCTCATTGGAGCCTGAGGAAATCCTAGGGGTGGACCCCTGACGGAGGATAACGCACCCCGGCGCGGTTCTCCGAGGCGAGGGCCTAGTCAGGCGCCATTTTGCAGCGCAGTGTGAGACGGCCGTAGACACGTGGCCTGGTGGCTGGCGTTGCCCACACACGCTCTACTG
This sequence comes from Lissotriton vulgaris, assembly GCF_964263255.1. Taxonomy (NCBI): domain Eukaryota; kingdom Metazoa; phylum Chordata; class Amphibia; order Caudata; family Salamandridae; genus Lissotriton; species Lissotriton vulgaris. The sequence goes on from NC_141697.1 coordinate 38,302,218, forward strand.
CCGGGCCTAGGGACTCTCTGGGAAGTGGGCCCACCGCCGAACACTATGTCGCAGAGCTCGAAAGTCCGTAAGGACAGGACAGTGAAAGACTTGTTCGCGAAAACCCAATCGCCCAATACAGCTAAGGAGGTTCCGGCCGCTAGTGCGAAACGGGACGCGGTAGGCGCGGAAACCATTACAAAGGCCTTTCTCGAGTCCCTCTTTACGACTTTGCAGGACGACATCCACACTCTCAAAAAAGAATTTGCGGCTGAGATACGTGCAGTGCGAATGGATCTCGACGGTGTGGGAGAAAGGGTGGCAGATCTCGAAGTGAAGCAGGATACCCGAGACACTGAAACAGAGGCGCTACATACGCCTCCATGATCAACAGGTAGACCTGCAATCGCACTTGGAGGATCTGGAAAACCGCTCCAGACGACACAACGTGCGCATTCGAGGAGTGGCTCACTCGGATGTGGATAAGGACCTCTTCAAGTTTACCAGGGAGCTCTTCAACCATATTTTGGACCATCCGGAGGATACAGCCCTCCCGATCGATAGAGCGCACAGGGTCGGACCACAGCGTACTGGGTCGTCTTTTCCCGCAGACATTCTGGTCTGTGTTCAAGATTTCCGCACTAAGGAGGATATCCTTCAAAAGGCAAGGCAGAAACAGCCCATCTCCTTCCGCGGTCACTCCCCAACGCTCTATCGGGATCCCTCCGCACTTACACTCCAGAAACGCCGCTGCTTCAAACCAGTCACGAGCCATCTTCAGCAGCAGGCCATACCGTACAGCTGGGGACACCCATTCAGGATTATGTTTAAGTTGGACAACAAGCTTTACCAGCTCCGCTCCCTCAAAGAAGCATGTCAGGTGCTGGGTATAGATAAGCCGATGGAGGAGGACGAGCAGCCGTCTCGTCAGGGAGGAGCGGGAGAATCATCATCACAATGGCGCCAACAACGGAACCGGCGACGCGTCAAGCGACCCCCAAAGACAGAGATCGAGAATGGTCGCAGGGCGGCAGTAGAGGCAGTGTCTGCGGACTTATCACAACAGCCGGGCGGTTGATGCACCCCACGTTAGCAATTCTTGGGGTTTGGACGCCCTTGTGGGGGCCGATGGGGGGAGGGACGGATGAGAGACTGGACCTTCTTTCCCCCGGGACGCAGTGTAACCAGTCATCTGTGAGAGATGATGGACAATGGTGTACTTTTTTTGTCACTATTTTTTTCAGTTCCTAGTTCTGGGATGTTGGCGAGGGTGGGGGTGATGTTGGGGTTGGACGGGGGGCAGAGACTGGGATCTTCATTTTTGTGGGAGGGAGAGGCAAGGGTTCCAGGTCCTAGGGGGTTCACCACGAACCACTGGCATGAGATTTCACTACCATGTAGCGGGCCGAGACCAGCCACGATTCCACACAGTGGGGGAACCATATTGGGGCACGGGCACGGACTTTGGGGCTGGCCCCCAGAACACAGAGAGGGTGGGGATGAGGACGACCTATGGCCCCCACTGAAGTACGCATCCTTTCCCTTAATGTGAGAGGGCTTAACAATCCAATCAAAAGGAGAGCAGTATTATCCTGCCTTGACCATGCGCAAGCCGACATTTGTCTCCTACAGGAGACGCATTTACTGCAGAAAGACTGCTCCAGGATGAGGGCGCGAAACTTCCCGCAGCTGTTCTTCTCCTCCGCCCCGAACAAGAAAGCTGGGGTTGCGATCCTAGTGGCACAGAAGTTTCGAGGGAGGGTGCTAAGGAAGGGTGCAGAGGTGAAGGGGAGGTTGCTATCGTACCATTTCTCTCTGGGGGGGTCAGACTTCACAGTTTGCTCAGCCTATGCCCCCAATGAGGGTCAGGAAAAATTCCTTCAGAACGCGTTTAGCGTGGTGGCGGCATCCGAGGACAGGCACGTCCTCCTTGTGCTAGACACCACATTAGATAGGACGGCGCAGCGCACTACACAGGCTGGGACCTTGTCCAAGGGAGGTTTGAAGAGACTGGGGGAACTGGGTATGGTAGACCTCTGGCGCAGCTTCCACCCAGGCACTAGAGCTTATTCATACTTCTCGAGCGCACATCGCACATACGCCAGATTGGATAATTTTCTGGCCTCTGCTTCCCTCCAAGTGCTGACATCCACTGTAGATATAGGGGTGGCAACTCTTTCTGATCACGCTCCCATCTCGGCGACTTTCCTTTTTCCACCAGTACAGCGACCCTCCCGATGCTGGCGACTCAGAGACACACTATTACAACGCAAAGAGGTGTCCGAGAAAATCGCACACAAGATCACTGAGTATTTGCTACATAACACCACCTCTGACACGTCCCCAACAACACACTGGGCAGCCTTAAAGGCGGTACTTAGAGGGGAGTTCATAGCCTTGTCTTCAGTCGAAAATAGGGCGAGAGCGGAGAAAAGGGACGAGCTGATGCAGAAGGTGAGGGAGCTGGAGGGTATGCACCAGAGGACATGCGCACCTAGGATATGGAGGCAACTGACAGTAGTAAGGAAACAGTTGAGCGCGCTCGACCAAGACAGGGCGGAATTTGCGGCACTGCGAGTGCGTCACATGTTCTACACAGGGGGGGACAGGTGCGGGCGCCTATTGGGACGAGCGCTCAGAGAGAAAAGGCAACATCACATGGTGAAAGAAATTAGAACGTCGGGGGGAACCTTGCTACTGACGACAGAGAGATCGCGGCCGCCTTTGGCGACTTCTATACCTCCCTTTACACAGGTTCGACACTAGATCTCGCAGCAGGCGAAACATTCCTGGATTCTACCCGACTCCCGATACTCACGCCGGACCAAGCTGCGGCCCTTGAAAGTAACATCAGACCCAAGGAAGTTATCTCTGCCATTTCCAGGCTCAAGCTGGGAAAAGCCCCGGGGTCTGATGGCTTCACGGCCATCTTTTATAAAACCTTTTGTGCACAGGTGGTACCGCTGCTGACCACTCTCTTTAACTCCTTTTCAGATCCGGGCGCGATATCGGAGGACCTCCTAGACGCCACCATTTCCGTAATCCTCAAACCGGGTAAGGATCACTCGAGGTGTGAAGCTTACCGACCCATCTCGCTACTCAACATTGATTTGAAATTATACACGAGCATCCTGGCTGCACGACTAGCCCCACTGATGCCGAGACTAATAGTTCCGGATCAGGCCGGGTTTATTTCGGAGCGGCAAACCGTAGACAATACAAAGAGGGCGCTCCACCTCATCGAAAAGGCTACACGCACGGAAGGGGAATATATGATGCTGGCAATTGACGCGGAAAAGGCATTTGACCGTGTCCATTGGCCGTATCTGGAGCGGGTCTTGGTAAGGGCTGGATTGGGAAACCGCTTCCGCACTTGGGTCTTAAACTGCTACTCGCGACCCTCAGCGATGGTCCGCGTCAATGGGTGCTCCTCGACTCGCTTCTCCATAGAGCGGGGCACTAGACAGGGGTGTCCACTGTCGCCCTTGTTATTTGCCCTTTACATGGAGCCCCTGGCTCAGGCAATAAGACTTGCTCCCGAGGTTCATGGCATCAAAATGGGCGCCTTCAAGCATACCATCAGCCTGTATGCGGATGATGTTCTGTTGTCATTGTCCTCCCTCAGTGTGTCGCTCCCAGCCTGTGTGGCCATACTGGACACCTTCGCTGAGGTAGCGGGATTTAAAGTTAATCTCAGTAAGTCGGTGGCACTCGACCTCTCCCTGGAGGCGTCTATGAGAGCGCATCTACAGGGGCTTTTTCCCTTCCCATGGGTGTCTGAGGCTGCCCCGTATCTCGATATACACTGGCGGCTACCCTACAGGGCACAGTTCGCCTTAATTACACAAGACTTCGGCAAATGATCCGGTCGGAGCTGGGTAGATGGAGACACCTCCCGTTTTCGTGGCTAGGCAGGGTGGCAGCGATAAAAATGACAATCCTACTGCAGGTCCTTTATGTGTTCCGAGCCATCCCTTTGAGGCCCCCAGAGGGGTGGATCCGTCAGACCCAGTCGCAGTTCATCTGGAACGGGCGTCGTCCGCGGATGAAGCTTCGCTTGGCGATGTTGCCTCCTGAGAACGGGGGATTGGGCCTACCTGATCTGTTACTATACTACCAAGCAGCGCAGCTGCGAACGCTGGTGGAGTGGAGTAAATGGGAGTCCGAAAAGCACTGGGTCTTTCAGGACCAGGCGGTAGCGGGCCGCACACTGCAGGAGGTTCCCTTCCTGCAGCGGTGACATCGAGCACCCAATCTCTATGCCTCGTACATTGCGAGAACTCCTCTGGAGGTGTGGGACCTTGTGAGCGTGGCACACGAGCTAACGTCCTTGCCTTCCCCGCTAACACCTTTGCTGAACAACCCGGACTTCGGTCCTGGTATGGACATGGCGGCATTTGCGAGATGGGCTCCGGCGGGATGTAGGGTACTTTCACACATGTATGCAGCGGAGGGGGCAATTCCCTTTGACGCCTTCCGTCGTGAATACGATATGCCTGAAGAGGAGCGCCTACGTTACTTCCAGGTGCGACATTGGGCCCTCCATGCAAGCACCAGGGACGGGGTACACCGCAGACTCAGCGAATACGAATATTGGCTGCTCTCATGGAAGTCGGACAGCAAACTAATATCAGACATTTACCGCATGTTGCTAGGCAGATACACTCATATCCACAACTCAGGAAGAGCATGATGGGAAAGAGATCTGGGCCGCACGTTGGGTAACAAGGAATGGGAGGCCATCTGCTATAGGGCTCGCCACTCCGCACACCACATGGGGCTAACAGACACCCTCACTAAAATCTCCGCATATTGGCACTATACCCCGGAGAAGCTCAATGAGATGGATCACACACGTGATGCACTATGTTGGCGGGGCTGTGGGGGGAGAGGTACACTGGTACATTTACTATGGGAATGTTCTCACTTACAGGGTTACTGGAAACAAGTACTAGACGAGGTGGATCTACACTTAGACACTACACTTCCGAGATTCCCCGCCTACGTGCTGCTGGGCTCACCCAATCCCATAACCGACCCGCTGCGCTCCCATCGGGGCAGACTGATAGCCATAGCCCTGGGCTCTGCGTTGCAGAATGTTCTCACTTACTGGCGCACTGCCCACATTCCCACCTTTCAGGGCTGGTTGCACCGTCTTTGGAATGTCTTGGGGATGGAAAAGCTGTCTCTGGTGGATAGGGAAGAAGGAGATAAGTACCCAGAACTATGGCGGCCCTTTTTAACGCTCTTGGCTGCAGAATTCAGGGAGGTGACCTGTCCCAGATATTTGCGCCTCCTTCGGCTACCGCACTGTGATGTCACGGAACCATCGAATTAGACAATCGTGCTTAAGTGGATGACATTTGGCCCTGGAACGGGGGTGGCGGGTGGGTAGTTTGGGGGAGCGGCGGGGTTTGGGGTACAAGGTTTGAGGGTTCTTCATTTAGAGGGACACTATTATGTAGCTTTATAGGGACCTGGCCTGCACAGCAATTATCTCGTATTGAAATTGTGCGTTTTTTCCTTTTCCGCTTGTAGTCTTCAGGAGCCTTTGTTCCTCGCACTCGACAGACTAGCCATGGTTCCTGAAATGCATATACCTCTGCAAGTCTATCCCTCAGTGCTGGGTAGGCCGAATGTTGACGCCGAACCAATGAATAACGCATGATGATGTCTTCGATTCGTATATGCAGCACAATAAACATACTTTAAACATAAAATGACCAGTTCAAACGGTAATGCTGTTTATAGTTGCCAGTAATGAAGTAATGAGGTGCCCGATGGTGTCACAGAGTTTTGGCCAGGCACTGTGGTCAACGGCCGGCATCAGGACAAGGAATGATACAGGTACACTGTATTGTTGCATAAAATATTTTACCAGCAAGGCGTATTCCTGGGTATGCAAATGTTATGTCAGCACAAGGAAAAGCAATTGCATATATTGGTACGGCTATTACAGGCTGAGCACACCTGTAACTGATGTGTCACTGGCTAGAAGTCCCATGAGTGTTGGGCTTTAGGAGTGGGGATGTGGCATGATGTCCGGATAGGCAGGCTCCAACGCCATTATTAAAAAAAATATCTATATTTATGGCATTCACTCGGCTTTCTGCAAATCCTACAGTCTTCCAAAGGATGGCAGAAAAACTGTTGTAGCTTTAGGGATAGGGGTGTGGCCTAATTCTGTCCGGCACACCCTCATTCTTTTTTGATTAAAAAAAATGGCTGGATGCAGTGGGCTTTCTGTCACCTCATGGGTTAGTTTGAGTGTAAACCCCGCTCCCAATCTCCCCACCGGGGAGCAGAAAGACTACTGATCCCATTCTGTGGTGGGGGCCCAGTCCGATGCCTGGGCAGGCCACACCCACCCCCATACCCACCCCTCAGTTCGTTCCCTGGGGGTCAGGAAGACTGTTTGGCCAGTTCTTGAGTGGCATACAATGCAATGCCCGGACAGGTTGTGACCCCATCCTTTGTGTTTTTAGTTTTCCCCTGTGTCTTGTGGGCTTTCTGCTCCCCTAGTAAATTGGAGGTAAAAGTCCCAATTTTCTCCCCATGGAAGGCAGAAAGACTAATGGGGACATTACGGGGTGATAACACAGCCCGATGCCTGAGTGGCCCCCCAAACCTATTCTTTAATTTGTCTTTTTTTGCCCTGGTGTCAGTGGGCATTCTTCCCCCCTCCCCTGGAGATGTGGCAGTGTGGGGGTAACACTCCTTAACCCTTTGGATGCATCGGCCGGCTCCCGGCCGTCCGACGCTACGGGTGGCGTGTGCATCGGGCGGACAGGAGTCGTCCGAATTTCGCACGCATTGAAGGGGTTAATCTTCCTTCAGGAGGACAGAAAAATTGCACTACCTCTCTTTGGGGTGTGGGCAACTTTCAATGTCTAGTTAGGCCCCATTCATTTTTCCTTTCCTCCCCAAAAATTATTGGGGCCTAATGGGTTTTCTGCCCTCCTAAGAAGTAGATTAGGGTAACTACCCTGTATACTCCCTGGGGGGGGCAGCGTAAAGAGTGTTGTGCCCTGCTGGCACTTTCTAACACAACCACTCTGAACTCTTTATGAGGTCAGAGATCGAAGTACATCACAAGTTACTCAATTAGCATACGATAAGTTGCACAAATACAGTTTTGCCCTAGGGGCCTCACAAACCATATACTAAGCAAGTGGTATAAGAACCACTTCAGAAATAGTGAATAGGCCTAGGGCCTAGGGAATCGCTGGAGCTACACAAGACAACCAAAGGTTAGGAAGTAGGAGACCCACGGGAGACACGTGCAGTGTCTAAACACAGTCGCGAGTTACCATTGACTTATAATGGAGAACGAAGAAGTTACAAGGTTACTAATTAGGGACACTTCCAGGTGGACTACGGTGGAACCCCTTTTAACAAGACACTTGAAGAGTCAATACCCACGGGAGCACTGGAGTACTCGAGTTACCTCACCCAGGATAGCCGGGTGCATAGGTGTCTCTTCGTGTCGGGTTTCGTCGATGCTTTCAATGGAGATCTGCAAAAGAAGTGCTGCAGGCGGCCAGTGGAAGAGTGTCCGGGGGGATCCAAGGGTGGATCGAAGAAGTGAAGAACCTGAAGCAGAGGGGACAGAGTCTGGGTCACTAGCCAGTGACCAGGAAGGAACCAGGCGATGTTGAGTGATTTCAGGTGAAGATGCAAAGCTTGCCTCTGCAGCCACGAGGACCAAGAGGTGTTGACGACAACCAGGAGCTGGATTCAAGCTATCCCACAAAGGATCTAATTGACTGCTGTGTTGGTATCCGGATTGGACCCAATAAGCCTTGGCAACCGCAATCCACGCAGGAAGGGAAGATTGGCTTCAAATCAGACCAGCAAGGTCTGGGGAGCTTCTCCTTTGCAGGGAAGCTGGAGCAACCAGGAAAGCTGTGTAGTTTTAAAAGAAAGTCTTCGGAGGGCTAACAAGCCAGCGGGCTACCAACCGGGAAGATGAGTCGAGCTGAAATGCAAGAGCAGGCCCCACGGTCTGGGGCTTCTCATACCCCAATGCACAACTGCGAGTGTACCTCGGGAGTTGAGCAGTTAGCAACATGCAAGTAGTCCAGGGTGTCCGGTCCCACGTCTCTCGTGTCTGCCACGGGTCTCAGCTTTGCTGTGGATGTGGATCGGAGTTGGAGAAGTCTGAAAGTCCAGTTCCTAAGTCGCTGAGTCTTAGGGTTCCCGGTAGGAGCGTCGACAAAGCAAACCGGCAAGTTACTGGTGGTGCCGGTTTGCACAGGGTGGTCACTCCTTGACCACAAGATGTCTTCAGTCTTCTAGTCGGTATAGAACGTCGAAGGTCCAAGAGTTCTGTTTCAAAGTTTCAGTCCAGGATAATCTAAAGTCTCTAGACACAGCTCCTATCTTTATACTGATTTTAGGGGCTGGATTACCTGCTAGGCCCCTCCTATGGGTGGACCTGGGAAGGGGGTGGTTACACACCTTTCCCTTTGTCCAGTTTCGCGCCAGAGCGGGGCTGGAGTGCCCCAGCAACTGGTTTGAACCGGGCTATACATGGAGCACCTTGTGTGCCCTAGGCAGTTGTGGAAAAAGGTAGGGCTGATGGCCTTTTTCAAAGCTGCCCGGCGCTAACCGCCTCTATACCATTCTAGTTATCAAACAAAGAGGCAGGCGCTGGAGACTGGAAGGCAGGAAACAGAAGTGTTATTCCGACGGAGCAGAACACATCAGATCAGACAACAAGGTATCGTTTCGAGGTGCTCTAACAGCCTCTCTGAGGCCTGGCCTTTTATACCCTGGTTTATGACATGTGAGCATTCTTTATTGCAGAAAAGATTCTTTGAAGTATGAGAAGACATCCCCGGAATCCCCGTTTCAGACCCACCCCCACATGTATTCACAATAGAGGTCCTCACCCCACATACAATAGGAGGGGGCTATCATGCAGCTGAGTGTTCCGCCGATTCTTAGGATGTGTGCGCCTGATCGTATCCCAGGGGGTGGGGAGGCCATGATCAATAGTAGCTCCTTTGTAGAGGAGCGACTCCATACAATAGGGGGGGCAATAAACTGTATCCCCCGGCTAGGTGATGGCCTGGGACCCGTGCGGACAATCGGACTCAGAGGAAGGGGTCATCAAAGGAGAGGTATTCATGAAAGGAAAGGAAGTGTTGGTCAGGCGCGGGTGCAACTCCCAAGGACAGAGTCATGCGGAAGGAGAGGGTTTATGACTTGTGCATGTGAGAGCGGGGGCAGCCAGGGTGCGCAGGGGATGCTCGCAGGGTCAGGGGAGCGCGCTGGCGATCGATCGTGAACAGGGAGACCATGGTACCTAAAATAGCTGCCGTGCATATTGTACATGGATGACAAGATGGCGTAGATGATGTTCAGTTCGCAAACTAAAATTCCACACAGTGTCTGGAAAAGCATCTTTCCATTCAACCCACCCTGCCCCAATACACTACAGGCTGTTCTCTTTTTATGTCATAGTTTATTGTGTAAACTGATTGTAGTTGGGGATTTTACATTTATTGCTTTTATGAATTCGTTTATGAATTGTTTTGTATAAAACTGTGATAGAAGTGTATTCAAATTTTAACAACGTACCTAGTTTTTTAATAATAAAAGATTTTTGTAAAACTTCAGTGCTATTTAGCAATTGTTTCAAATATTAGGTGGGATTTTCCTTGAAGAATTATATCATTCTGCGCCTTGTGAGGTACGACCTAGTTGTGCGTTGAACCTTGTATCCTGTTCCTTCCATAACCCAAGGGAATATTAATTTTACTAAAATTCCACAGTCCTCCCTTTTAACATGTCTCGCCAACTTGTCAATTCGGGTCTATCCCCATAAGGCCACGTACTTCTACCTCGTAGAGGGGACTCATGTGCTCAGTTCGGAAGTCCAAAGTCTTAGGGCACATGCAGTTAGAAATGAGTGCACACAAAGATGGCAAGCATTGAATACCTAGGCAACACCCACATAGTATCACAATCGGTATCAATATGAATGTAAACAACCTCCATCCCCAGCCCTTCAGAGTGTCCCAAAACCAGCTCCCAAGCGACCATCCTTCTTGCTCTTGATGAACTTCTGAGGAAAGTCTATGGAGGTGCTCAATTGCCTTGTAGACTGAGGGCGAGTTATCTGGCACGTAGGTGCAACAGCTAGATCCGATGATGCGGCATGCTCCTCCACGATCGGCTAGAACAACGTCTAGAACCAGGCGATTCTGAAGGGTCACAAGGCGGACCGCCTGAAGCTCAGCCGTGTTGTTAGCGAGGGCGCCAGCTGTGATGTTGATGGTTGTTTCTATTGCCTGGGTCAGATGTCGGATGGCGCGGCTGTTCGCCATCGGGCCCCACAGAGGAACAAGTCCCTTCACTGCATCCAGGAACTGTGCTCCAGTGGAGTCGACTTGTCCAATGTCACTTGCGCGTCTCTGCCGGTGATGATCAGCAGGGGCTACATACGTGGGGGGGAGGACTAAAGCGATGTAGCAAGTGCCTCTCCAACCTTTCGGGAGCCAGGTGTAAGCTTTGGTGCCACAAACAAAGTACATATTCAGAGAAGCAACAAAAGAGGGGGGGTCAATTGAGTCCAGTGTCCTTGTTTTTTTTTTTTTTTTTTTTTTTTTTGCGCATTTGTAACATTTAATGAGCAAAGTTTTGTATGAATATTTAACAAAAAATGTAAATGTAACTTCAAAAATATACAATTTATGATGTGTTAAAATTTTTTTTTAATTCTTTGTATTGAAGTTGTGTTCAGGTTTTATGCAGCATAGATCGAGGAATACTGAAAATCGCAGCAAAATAAATGTTTACATTTGATTTCAACTTAACAAAACGTCACACCAATTTACTCAAAATAACATCCCCAGATTTGATCGAATTTTCTAATGCCCCCAACTCTTTGAGCATTTAACAGTTCGCTTTTCCTAACCCTTTTCATTTTTTCCAGCCATTCCTGTAGCGTCGGGATATAGGTTGAAAGCCAATTCTGCAATAATAAAGATCTAGCCACAGCCATTATAATATATATCAATTTTGCCAGGTGACTTGAAAATGTACAATCAGGATCATAACCAAATAATAACATTGTTGCATTGCATGGGACTGATAACATACAACAAGTTTTTAAAAAACCAATAATTTCTTCCCAGAAATGCTTAATTTTGGGACAAAATACTATAATGTGTGACCAATTGGCTTGTTCGCAATTACATTGTCTGAAACAGAAAGCAGATGCATTGTTATACATTTTAGCAATTATTACTGGTGTACGATATAATAGCCACTTGCTAAAATACAACATCCGGCGCCAATTGGCACCACGTAGTACATAGAAATTAAACTGATTAATAGTTTTCCATATTTCCGGTGACAAAATTAAATTTTCCTGAGTGTACCATTTACGGATTGCTTTAGCAGTCAACTCTACCTCCCGACTTTGAATTAGACACTGTTTCCATGCTCCGGGTTTCTTCTCCGAATTATTAACAAACAGATCTAAAACAAGAGTAGAAGTATAATTCGAAATAATACCGGGATCTAATTGTGCCAACATAGGATAAATTAAATTAGAATAGGAGCCCATTAGCAAAAAATTGCCAACAATTTGACCTGATATCTCGTTAACAGAGAGCCAAGTCCCGCTGACCAAAAAGTCTGCTAATGTTCTGAACCCGGCCCGGTCCCAATTTTCTATAACAATGGGATCGATTTTGATCTTTAAAAAGGAAAACACTCCAATTAAAGGAGTTAGTAAATGAAAGGGTGGAAGGGAATATCTCTTAATCATTGCATTACGTCGTTTAAAAAACCAATTTAGGATTTTATACCGCACAAATTTGGGAGATTTCAGAACGAACAAAGGGGATGGAATTTGAATTTCTGAACATATCAGATCAAAGAAAAAATTTATAAAACAACTAGTAGCTGCATTCCTGTTTTTAAATCTCTCTAGATACTGTGCAAAATAAGCAAAGTAATAATCTTTCAAATTTGGAAAGGAAAGACCTCCATAATCAGTTTCTGCAGTTAATGTCCGTATATCTAGTCTGGGTGTTTTTTTGCCCAAATAAATTTGGAAAACATAGATTCTATTTTGGAGAAAAAAGTACCTGGCAAATAGACTGGAATTGAAGCGAACAAAAAATTAAAAAGAGGAAGGATTGACATTTTAATTAAATTGATGCGGCCAAGAATAGTCAAAGGCAAAGGGTCCCATCGAGCAAACATAGATTGAACTTTTTTTATTAATGGTATGAAATTGAGTGTATATAAATCCAAGATATTGGAAGAGAACCAAATTCCCAGATATCTTTTCGTTTTTGAATTAATACAACCTTGTAAATCTTTGTGAAGAACTGGGTCTGCACCCCCACAAACCAATATTTCTGTCTTTTTTTTATTAATCCGGTAACCTCCTAAAGATTCGAACTCTTCAAAAATTTGAAAAATATGGGTCTGTGATTCCAAATCCGGTTTAATAAGTAACATGATATCATCTGCGTAGAGTTTGATTTTGGCCATGGAGGTAACTGGAGATTTAATCTGAAAACAATTCCTGATAGCAATAGTTAATGGTTCGATAAAGAAAGCGAAAAGAATAGGTGATAAAGGGCAGCCTTGCCTAGTGCCACGTTGTACTGAAATTAGGCCTGCTAATGATTTATTAATAATTATGTTTGCTCTAGCACCAACATATAAATTCTTTATCAAATTGATGATGCGTTGAGAGATGGCAAACTTTGATAAAATAAAGAAAAGAGTGTCCCATACCACCAAATCAAAAGCTTTTTCTGCATCTAAAAGTAATACCAAGGCCTGCATCCCACGTGCTTCAAAATAATCTAATGCTTCAACTAAAAAGTGTGTGTTAGTAAATAATTGTCTATCTATTATAAAACCGTTTTGATCTGGATGAATCAAGTCCGCCGCATGATCATTAAGGCGGAGTGAAAGCATCTTAGTAGTTATTTTATAATCGGAATTTAATAAAGTAATTGGCCTATATGAGTTCGGGTCTTTGGATTCTTTCCCTTTTTTTAAGAAACTAATGACTGTACCTTCATGGAAGGATTCCGGGACTTGCCCTCCTTCCAGCATTGAGTTCAACAATAACAAAAATAAATCGCTGAAGGAGTTAAAAAAAGCTTTAAAGAATTCTGAGGGGAAGCCGTCGGGACCACAAGCCTTGCCTAGTGGAAGGTTTTTAACAACTTCTTCCAATTCTGTTTTAAAAAAAGGTCTTTGCATATGCCTCTGATCTTCGAAGGGTAGACTTGGAATTTCATGTCGGTCTAAAAACTCGGATAATTTTTGAGGATCGAAAATATGTTTTACAGGGGGAGGAGCTTCGCGGGCGACCAAGATGGCCGCGTAAGCTCGGAGCTCCGTGGACCGTCCGACCCACCGCAAATATCCTGACTGAAATCCTGATCCACGTTGGTGGAATCGTATTGCTGGTGGCCTGCTGAGGCGAGGACTGCAATCGGCTTCCAAATCGGTGGTTCCTGTGCAAAGTTACGTCGAGCTGAACTCCGCTCCGTGACGGTGCCATTGTCCCTCCGGACTTCGCCACTTCGCACGATTGGACTGCGTAGTGCCCACCTGCCGCCCTCGTTGGTGGAGTGATTGTGTTCCTGCTTGTGCCTTCTACACCCTGGTCTTGCCTCCTTGGCCCCACCTGCCCTCCGGCTGTGGACCCGGACTTGTGGACACCTTGCCTTTGTTCTCTCGTACCCATCATGGCGGGCGGAGGTGACCCGGACAGGACATCGAACAAGGGTGGCCGGGGCAAGTCGCAAACGCAGCAGAATCGCATTGAGCGATATGTGAATCTCAAGTCGCCACCTACATCGGGGGCCGTTTCTAAAGGGACCCCATCGACGAGCCCGCCGGATGGATCGGACCCCACCCTCGTGGACATCATGGGTGCCATCACGAGCCTCCGGGCCGACATGCAGCAACAGCACGAAACCCTGAACCACAAAGTAGACTCTATGGCCGTTGATATTACCCTTATAAGGGCCGACTTGGGCAAGACCAACGAGCGTGTGAAGGCGCTCGACATCAAGACCTCCAGCCTAACCTCCGACGTCTCCGAGTTACAGACTGAGGTCCGCAACCTGCGGATGACCACTGATCTATTCTCAAGGCGGCTGGAGGACTTTGAGGGGCGAGCCAGGCGGCAGAACGTCCGCATAGTTGGTGTACCGGAGGGGTCCGAGAATGCCGCGACGGACCTGTTTGTGGAGGATTTGGTTAAAACTCATTTGGCGCCCTCTGGACTGAGCAACTTTTTCTCGGTGGAACGGGCCCACCGGGTACCGGGTGGCCCGCCGAAAACGGGAGCGACGCCGCGACCGATTGTGGCGCGCCTCCTCAACTTCAGGGACCGTGATGCGATCCTGCAAGCTTCCAGATCGCATGGGCCACTCCAGTACCAGAATGCGGAGGTGCACTTTTATCCGGACTTCACCAGGCTGGTACAGCGCCAACGCCTGAGCTACGCGGGAGTGAAGAGGCGCCTCAGGGACTTGGGTCTCAAATATTCAATGATGTTCCCCGCGAAACTCCGTGTTGAACATAAGGGACGTGCCCTTTTCTTTGACTATCCTGAAAATGTCAGTGAATGGTTGGACACGGTATCGCCACATCGGGATGAACAGGAGGATGAAGTTGGGGGCGCCTCTGGCGGAGCGGAACGGCGAGACTGAGCAAGGAGCTGATGCTACCCCTGCCTCGAATGACTGCCGGAATTGTGACTCGTTACTTAACTGTCTCTCCTTCATTTACATGGTGGGTGGCGGGACGTTTTCACGGAGATTCCTTACTCCTCTGGGTCTTTCGTAGAGTAGTTAATGGGGCGACAGGCACACTGCTGGTTGGGGGGGCTTTTTAGTCTGATGCAGGGGTGCAGGGTGGGGGGTATGTTGGGGAGAGTTATCTCGTTTGTTGGTTTTTCCTTTCTTTCTTTTCTGTGGCAATGGGTCATTTGTGCTCCTGAACTGTATTTGATGCGGGTGTCTTGTGGGACTGGGTGGGGCGGGCTGTGGGGGGATGGGGGGTAGAAAGTTACGAATTCTCAGTTGGAATGTTAACGGGTTGGGTGACCGAATTAAGAGAGGGGTGGTGATACAACTGATCAAACGTCACATGCCTGATGTTGTCCTCCTTCAAGAGACACACCTGGTGGGCAACGCTTGTAAAGCTTTGAATCGCAAGGGCTACAAAATGGTGGTACATTCGGGGTTCTCTTCCGGTTCCCGGGGGGCGGGTATCCTCGTGCGCGCGTCCCTTCCCCTAGAGATAGATGTCACCTTGATTGACGACAGGGGGCGTTACGCTGCCGTGGCTGGTAGATGGGAAGGGCGTTCCCTCACGTTGTTATCTGTCTACGTCCCCCCGGGGCTTCAATCCAGTACCTTTCAGGACCTTGGTGGTGCCATCTTGTCTCTGCCGGCTGGCCGGTTAATAGTGGGGGGTGACTTTAATTCGGTTTGCTCTGGTCTGCTTGATCGCCAACCGCCCCGGGACCTACGCAACCCACAGATGTGGCTGTCCTCCTTTCTCGAGTCTATGGGCCTGGTAGACGGCTGGCGTCTTCTACATCCTACGCTCCGTCAATTTTCCTTTCTTTCGGGTGCACATGGGAGTCTTTCCCGCATCGACTATGTCCTCACATTGGCGTCGGACGGTTTGGCCGTTTCCGAAGCCCGCTTCTTGGCGCGGGGCATTTCTGATCACTCCCCGTTATGGGTCTCTTTCGACTTTGGGGTGGTCTTGTCGGAGCGACCGGCCGCGGTCAACCTGTGGTATTTTCGTAACATCAAGACCCGCTCTCTCCTGGCCAAAGCTATTGATCTTTATTTTTCCGAAAACGTGGGCTCGGTTAGGTCGGCCGTTACGCTGTGGGAGGCCTTTAAGACGGTGCTCCGAGGTGAGGCCCAGGCGCTCATCGCTGAGGCCCGCCGGACTAGAGATTCTGACCTGCTGTTTGTTGAGCAAGAGGCCCTGCGTCTCGAGTCCCAGTTGGGGCCCGAGCCGGACCCCTCTGTCTTGCATACCCTCTCGCTGAAACAAGCGGAGTACCACGATTTGGCCGCGAATGCCGCACTCACTCTGGCCAAGGAACAGCAGGGCCGTGTGTATGATGTGGGTGATAAGGCTGGGAAGTTGCTGGCTTGGTTAGACAGGAGGGAGATGGCCAGTCACGTGGTGCCTGAACTCCTGGGAGACAACGGTGTGGTCCTTACGGACCCGAGTGCCATTGTCGACTCATTCGCTGGTTATTTTCGGGGAGTCTATGAGTCTGCTTCGGACTTTTCGGAGGCGGATTCGTCGGCTTTCCTTTCCTAGATTGACCTTCCCTGCCTTTCTGAAGACGGGAGAGCGGACTTGGATAGGGACATCACCGCTGACGAGATTGCTTTGGCCATCCGCTCCCTACGGACCGGTAAGGCCTCTGGGCCTAACGGCATACCGATTGAACTGTATAAAATCCGCCCGGATGCGGTGTCTCCGCACTCGCGGAAAATGTTCCTGGAATCCTTTGAGAGGGGCTGTCTCCCCCTGGATCAGCGACTGGCTACCGTTGTGGTCATCCACAAGGAGGGTAAACCACGTGACGTCTGTCGATCGTACCGTCCCATCTCTCTCCTTAACGTGGAACCCAAGGTCCTCGCCAAGTTGCTCGCCAACCGGCTGATTGGTGTTATTGGCGACCTCGTACACCCTGACCAGTCGGGATTCATCCCCCACCGAAACACCGCTCTCAATCTACGTCGCCTCCACGGTGTCATGGCTAGAGCCCACACCCTCGAAGAGCCGGCTTTCCTCGCATCCCTCGACGCCACGATGGCATTCGATTCTCTCGAGTGGCCATATCTCTGGGCAGTGCTGTCCAAACTTGGATTTGGGCCGGTCTTTGTGAGCTGGGTGAAGCTACTGTATACGGATCCGATGGCTAATGTCACGGTCAACGGCCGCCTGTCGACGCCATTCCCCCTACATCGGGGTACTAGACAGGGCTGCCCCCTGTCGCCCCTTTTGTTCGCCTTGGCCCTTGAACCGCTCGCAGCCCTACTGCGTGTACATCCCGACCTACGCGGCATTACGTGGGCCCCTGGCTTCGAAGACAGGGTATCCTTGTACGCCGATGATATCCTGCTTTATTTGACTTCCCCCTGCAGGTCCCTCATTGTGGCCTGTGATGTGCTTAGACTCTTCGGACGGTACTCTGGTTTGATTATAAACTGGGCCAAGTGGTCCCTATATGTCCTTAAAGGAGATACTCCACGACTTCCCAGAGGCTGCAACATCCAGATTGCCACACGCGGCTTCAAGTACTTGGGCATCTACATCTCTGGTAACCCCAAGTTGCGATACGACCACAACTTACTCCCTCCTCTCCAGCGTCTGCAGCGTGATGTAGACAGCTGGCGTAAGCTACCACTCTCCCTCCTTGGCCGTGCCGCTCTGTTTAAGATGATGTCTCTGCCCAGGTTCTTGTACGCCCTGCAAAACGCCCAGGACCCCGTCCCGGCGCGCTACTTTCGAGACCTTGAAGGCCTCCTTCGGACCCTTCTCTGGGATGGTCGACCCCGCGTTGCCATCCACAAACTCACGCTCCCATGGTACGATGGTGGCATTGCTCTCCCAGACGTGCGCCGCTACTATTGGTCCTCTCAATTTGCTGCCCTCAACCACGGGTTCTATGGCCCTGTGGGTAGTCCCGGTTATGCCATGGATAGATGGCTGATGGGCGATGGTAACTATTATCGGGCCCTATACTCGAAGTCTTTCGACCGGCGGCTGACGGGCCCTACTCGGACGGCGGTCCACACTTGGCGGGCGGTCACTAAGGCACAAGGTTGGCAAGGCAGACTCACAAGGTTCACTCCCCTTTTTGATTCGGACATCCTGAGTAGACTATGGCACACCGAGGGGTTTGATAAGTGGGACCTCATCGGTATCAGCAGGGTTGAGGACATGCTCTCCAGAGGCTCAATTAAGACCTTCCCCCAGTTACAAACCGAATACCAGCTGGGCGCGACGGAGTTTTTCCGTTACGCTCAACTGAGACATGCGCTGCTCTCGGCCTCACCGCCGGACGGCGTCATTCCTGAGAGTTCCCCTCTGGAGGACAGGATACTGGATGGGCACATGCCGGACAGCGCGATCTCCCTTTGATATAAAAAATTGATTAACGTGCGCACAGATCTCCTCCTTAGCTTGCGGGACCAGTGGATGGCCTTGAACTTGATGATGAAGATTGGCAGTGTGCGGTTTCCTCCCCTAAGGAGGTTGCAATTTCCTCCCGTCTTCGCCTCGTGCAATTTAAGATCCTGCACCGGGTGTATATGACAGGGCCTCGATTACTGCGCATGGGATTCTCGCCTGACGGTCTCTGCCGTAGAGGCTGCGGAGCTCTCGCCACTTTCTTGCACATCCTTTGGGAATGCCCAGTGATAGCTTCCTACTGGAGGAGAGTGCACCGAGTCATGGAGGAAGTTACTGGCGTGGCTGCCCACGCGGAAGCTCGTAGATGCCTCCTGAACGTATGGGAGCCTTCCGACCACAGCGCTGCGCAGACTAGGTGGGTGACCCTTGGGAACATGGTGGCCAAGAGGGACATAGCTCAGAAGTGGGGTGCGTCCGCGGCCCCCCTGCTGGTACAGTGGAAAGCCAACATGGACTGGTGCATGTTCCGGGAGAAGACAGTCTATGTGGCAAGAGGGAGACCTCAAACTTGGAATAAAATCTGGGGGGCATGGAACGAGTAAAGGGGAGACATGTGCTTGCTGCCTGAATCAGTCAGCCTGCATGATAATGTGTCACCCTGACCTGTGACGCCAACTGAGCTCTGATGTACTGTATTCTCCTGGTTCTTCCCCCCCCTCCTCCTTCCCATTCTGGAATCTTATCCTTGATGTTCACTTCCCTGCCTTTCCTCCCCTACCCGTCCCTGACGCCCAGCTTCACATTGCCTCTATTGCCAATTTCGCGCCCTCAGGCGCCCTTTTGTTGAACTTCATCTTAATATAAAAATGACCTTCGATGATTATGTCTAAATCGTTTGGCACTATTTCTCTCCTGTTACCCCTGCTGCCTTGCCTCCGGGATGTCAGGCTGAATAGCTGTGTGCTCTGTTTTGAATAAAGGTTTTCAAAAATATATAAAAAAAAAAGAAAATATGTTTTACAGAGTAAATACTCTCGTAATGTTTAAGCATGATATTATTTATTTCAGCCTGATCAAATATATCGGAATGAGTGAGAGGGTCTTTTAAGGAATGAATCAAATTTGAAGCCGCCTGTTCTTTTACTTGCCAGGCTAGAAATTTCCCTGTAAAGTTACTCTCTTCGTACACTTTTTGTGATTGTTTCTGAAACACCAATTCACTTTGCTCATAATAATGAGCGCTAAGCGCTTGTTTAGCTTCCCTCAATTGAAATAAAACTGCATAATTTGGTTGATGTTGATAGCTTAATGTTAAATCCTGAATTTTTTGAAGCAAGGAGTTCCTTTTCTTTTTCACAACACACCACTCAGCCGCATCTTTGCTAATGAAAACCCCCCGTAAAAAAGCCTTTAACGAGTCCCAAATAATATGAAGAGGGGCTGTGCCTATATTTCGGTTAATGTACTCTGCTATCTCCACCTTTACTGCTGATATCCAGTTCAAATCCTGTAGATACATTTTATTAAACATCCATCTTTTCGAAACCTTAGTAGTCTCCGCATAGTCAAAATTAATCACTATCATAGCATGGTCTGAAAAGCCATTGTGGTAAAATCTCTGTGAACTGAATTTAAGCTGTCTAGATGTTAAAAAAAAGTCTATACGAGATGAGGATTTATACCTTCCTGACCAGCAGGTATACTCCATTTTCAGAGGGTTTCTCACACGCCACGGGTCACATAGACCAAATAAAGATATATAATTTAGAATAGTCTTAAGAGATCTAGGCTTAGACTGCCTCTTAAGAGATGATGTGGAGTCTAAATTAGGGTTCATGAGTGTCCTTGTGATGTGGCAGGCACTGTGACCTACCAGCTGTCTTCCCAGGCCTTCGATGCACACCTGGCCAGTGACGTTGATGACAGACAGGGCCACAGTCAGAGTGGCGGCGGTTCGCATCCGTAGGTGGGAGAAGGTGGTTCTAGCTGGATTATGGAGCACCTGCATTTCTACTCGCTCCTTTGCAGGGATGTCCATAAGGAAGGCGGAACCAGAGGGAACAGGACACAAGGGAGCAGATGTCCTTCCGGTTGTGTTCAGCCAGAACCCATGGTAGAAGTGTGACACTGTTTGACCAGAAATGGTGTTGTCCTTGTGGCTTTCTTGCATGAGAATCAACCAGGCAAGGCAGGAGCCATGAACTGAGAAAGGAGAAGGGATGAAGGGGATGGAGTGACCGGTGGCATGCGGAAGCAGTCCGCAGATCCAACAGTTGGTGGCATTTGCAGCAAGGTTGTGCTGGTGCAACAGTTGTACAAAGGAATTGTTCCAGAACTCCTTACGCCTCTCTCGGAGCTGAGGTGAGAGGGAGATCAGGTGGTGCTCTTTCATAGTGGTTGGCTGTGCACTGGTTAGCAATACCTGATGAGCAGGAGTGCTTTCCTCCAAGATCCAGAAGGAAGTCATGAGGAGGAGGCAAAAGAGGAAAGCAATGAAGAAGGCGATTGTCTTTGATTTGTGCATATTGTAAGTCTTTGGGTTCCTGTAGTGGGTATTTCCGGCTGCTTCCATCATCTTCTTATCTGGCGCTTCCATCATCTTCTTATCTGGCGCTTCCATCATCTTCAAGGTGCTCGGTAGCGGGCAGAACCACAGACTTCGTTTAGCTTCTCTCCGGGTAACCCTTGGTGGTGTTTGGGTACCGTTCTGAGATTTAACTTAGTCCGTGGTCTACTTAGCCGAAGCTCCCTCCTTTCGACGCAGGAAATACCCTTCCCTGGTTGGCACAGTGGGATCAGGGAATTTTGCAAGTTCAAGTGCTTCGGTATCGGAATAGCAGTTCAGTGATGGTCGATCCTTGTTCAGGAGCTCTTCTTGGTTGTCGATGTCTTCGGTGGTGGCCAGGGTCGAGGAGACCTTCTTGCAGTGGTGTGCGTGCAGCCAGTGCCGCTTCCCCTCCACTCGAAGAGCCGTCCGGGTGGTGATTAGCACTTGCCAGGGGCCCGTCCACCGGGGTTCCAGACTCTTCGCTCGTTGAAAATTCAGGACTAATACATAGTCCCCCGGTTGGATGTCGTGGCCCGGACCCCTGGAAGCATCGGGGATGGCCTGCTGCACCTGCTGATGAATGACAGACAATGTTTTTGTTAATTTGTACAAGTAATCAGACAGCAGGACGTCCGGGACGTCATGAATGGAGGTCGGTTTGGGGGCAGTCCAAAGGTTCATTGGTCGCCCGAATACAACCTCATAGGGGGTCAAATGGTGCTTAGTGGGAGTGGAGCGCATTGATAGCAATGCCAGTGGCAGGGCATCTGGCCATTTAAGTCCTGTGGTGGCCACTATTTTTGACAATTTCAGCTTCAATGTAGCGTTGTGTCGCTCCACCAAACCAGCAGATTGGGGGTGGAAGACCGCATGGAACCTCTGCCTCACACCCAACCCCTTCAAAATTAGCTGGATAACTTCTGCTATGAAGTGGGGGCCGTTGTCGCTCCATAAAATTCGACAGAGGCCGTAGCGAGGAAAAAACTCTTTCAGTAGTACTTTGGCAGTAGTCATGGCAGTATTATCACGGGTTGGATAGGCTTCCACCCATTTGCTGAAGGCACATACAATGACCAGTACATACTTCAAGTTTTGGCATCTCTCTAGCTGAATGTAATCCATCAGGAGGACCTCAAAGGGGTGGTCGGGGATCCCAAACCCTCCCCGGGGCACTACAGTTCCTTTCCCGGGGTTGTGTTGCAAGCAGATAAGGCACTGCTGAACCAGACGTTTGGCTGAGTCGGGGATTTTGTCGTTGTGCCAGACTTTGGAAATGAGCTCGACCATGGGGGCAGATCCTATATGTGCGGGGGAGTGTGCCATAGTCAGTATGGGGATCAGGTATGAGTCAGGTGCAACCATTTGTTCGCATCCTTTGTCCGCCAGCAGCCTTCATCGTCCTTCAGACCCACCCGTGCCCACTCAGTCAGTTCGTGAGGTGTGCTGGCCGACTGGATGTCTCTAATCGTCTCACTAGCGTCAGTCCATTTCTCTGCTTGTGACCTGGTCACATACATGCGTGTCGTTGTCCTATTTTCAGCTGTTGTTTGTGCAGTGATATCGGCCAGCGCGTTTCCTTGTCCGACTAGGTCCGTCACCTTCTTGTGTGCCTGACACTTGATCACTGCTAATCGTTTGGGGAGTAGTACTGCTTTGATCAGGGCAGAGACTAGATCCCCGTGGAGGATGGGTGTGCCGTGGGACGTCAGGAATCCCCTTTCCCTCCATAAGAGCCCAAAATGATGAACCACCCCGAAGGCATACTGGCTATCGGTGTATATGTTCGCTGTTGTTCCTGCTGCTAGGATGCATGCTCGTGTCAGGGCATTCAGTTCCGCTGCCTGTGCAGATCGTTGTGTAATGCGGGCTGTCTCTACTACAGTTCGGGCCGTGGTGACTGCATAGGCAGCTGAAGTGGTGCCATCGGGGAGTTTGATGCAAGAGCCGTCCACCCACAGCTCTCCGTCAGGGTCAGGAGAAGCCGTGTCTCTGAGGTCAACCCTACTTCTAGTCTGTTCGTCCGTGAGGGTCACACAGTCGTGTACAGGGGGCACATTGGGATCGTTCTCTGGTAGGGGTAACAAAGTTGCCGGGTTCAGTGTGGTGCATCTTTTCAGAGTGATGTGGGGTGCGAGCGGAGTCAGTTCGTATCCAGTCAGTCGGGCACTCGTCAGGTGTTGCGTCTTGGTTTGGTTCAGGAGGGTGTCAACTGCATGGGGTACTAGTACCGTGAGGGAATTCGAGAGCACGATCCCCTCACTCTGTCGAATAGAGATAGCAGCGGCAGCTACAGCTCGAAGGCAGGCAGGCAAGGCTCTGGCTACGGGGTCAAGAGTGGCAGAGAAGTAAGCGCACGGTCTTTGCTTTGGGCCAATGGACTGGGTCAGGACAGATAAAGCGCACCCCTTCCTTTCGTGAGTGTAGAGGGAGAAGGGCTTTGTGTAATCTGGTGTTCCCAGGACAGGTGCTGAACAAAGGGCATTCCGCAACTCTTCAAAGGACGTTTGGCATTCGGGGGTCCAAGGGAGCTGGAAGGGGACATCTTTGGTCAACAAGGAAAGTAGGGGTTTTATTATGAGGCTGAAATTTGGTAACCACTGTCTACAGAAAGAGCTTAGACCCACCAAAGAACGGACTTGCTTTTGGGTTTTTGGGATGGGGGTGTCTAGGATAGTTTGGATTCGATCGGGCGTAAGTTTCCTCCCTTCTTTGGACAGGAGATGGCCTAGGTATGTCACTTGAGGCTGGCAGAACTGCAATTTCTTTTTAGAGACTTTGTGAACCTTTTCTGCAAGGAAGTGTAAGAGTTGGACAGTGGCTGTGATTGCAAGTGGGGTGGTGTTGGCCGCCAAAAGGATATCATCGACATATTGGATCAACACCACTCCATCTGGTAGTTGGACGGCGCACAGCTGTCTTTTGAGGGCCTGGCTGTAAATGCTGGGACTTTCAGTGTAGCCCTGGGGAGCTCTACAAAATCGGTACGAACGGGATTTTAGGGTGAAGCCGAAGAGATAACGGCTGTCTGGGTGGATGGGGATAGAGAAAAATGCATTTTTGAGGTCAATGACAGTGAAGGTGGTGGCAGTGGGCGGGACGAGGGTCAGAATGGTGGTGATGTCTGAGACTACAGGGTACTGGGGTACGACCACTTTGTTAACCTCCCGCAGGTCGATGATGAAGCGGTACGCTTTCTCATCTCCTTCGCCTTGCTTCTTAACAATGGGTAGGATAGGGCTGTTGCAGACATTGCTAACTACTTCCTCGACTACTCCTGCATCTACCAGGGACTGAATGATCGCTACCAGTGCCTTCTCGCCCTCGGGCGATATCCGATACTGTGGGAGTTTCGGGAGTATTGCGTCTTGTCTTACCGTTATGTGTATAGGGTCAATCATCATTCGTCCCACATCAGAGTCATTTTTGGCCCATAGGTACGGGGGCAGGGTGTCGAGCAAGGACAGGTCAGCGTCAGTTATGGAGTACATGTGTCGTGCTGGGCAGGATTTGGACATGCTCGGGTTGTCGTACAGGATGACTCGGACTCCATCTGGGGAACACCTAATGGTAGCTCGAAAATGCTTTAGTAAATCAATGCCCATAATGGCGTCGGGGGAGTTGGAGGAGAGCAAAAATGTTGTGTCAGTGAGGTTGTTTTCTAGGTCAAAGGAGATAGGTACGGACAGGGGGTTAGTGGAGAGCGTCCCATCGAAACCTATCGATGTAATGTGTGAGCCAGACAAGGGTGCCCTTGGAATCAGTCGTTTTGATAACACACTACGTGTCACCCCAGTGTCTACCAAAAATGGAGACTTTGTACCCAGGACCTTAGCGGTGACGTAAGGACCTTGCTGGTCAACACAGAGCTCGACTGGATCCCTCCCTTGCCCCTGGCAGTCCTATGCAAAGTCGGGGGCATTCTCGCTGTCGGATAGTTGATACTGGTTCTGTCGGGGACGGTCAAACGTGTTCGATCTCCCTGGTTTGTCGCTGTTGGTGTCATTTGTGTGCCCTCGTCCCTGTCCCCTATTTCTCGGTCCCCCCGCTACATCCTTGGGGTCCCTATTTCTGTTCATTTCTAACAGAACCGGACACAGGGATTTCCAATGGCCGAATCCTTTGCAGAAGGCACACTGGTCCTCGCTAATGTCTCTACGTCCGATGTGGGGTGTTGGGGTGCAATCTTTAGGAGGTGGATTTCTAGGGGTGGTTGGTTGGTAGTTCCCCCTGTGGGGTTCTCTTCCGACCGCTACCCCTTGTATCTGGGCTATCATCACCCTTTCTTTCAAATCTTTCTTCTTTCTCTCGGATGCCCTATCACTCTCATTCTTTTGATGTTCGTAATACTGAGCCATCTGAAGGATAGCTGCGGGTTTGGAGGCCCCCCAACTACTCTCGCTCGTCTGTAACTTTTGGGAGACCTCTTGTGATAGACCCTTTACATAATTTTGTACAAACAGGTGTTGTCCGGTGGCGGTGGTCATGTCTTGGCCACTGTAGTCGGAGAACACCGTCTCAAATCGGGAGAAGTATTCTGATACATCTTCCTGGGGTTTCTGACGGCAAGCCGTGACTATCGACCAATCTACCTTTTTCTCTGGGATTAATGTCTTTAGCTTCTGAACTATTTTGTCTGGGAGTTCCAGTACGTCTTTTACAGGTTTCCTTCTGGGCTCTCGCTGTCTATCTAGTTCACCGAGTTGATTCCAGGTATGTCCGAACAGATCTGTGTGGTCAGCTTTCCGGATTTGCTTCCACACGTCAGCCGGCAGACATAACCCGAAAAACAAGTCAATGTCCGCTAAAGTCATTATCGTCGAACCCAGGGCTGTGCCTAATTCGGTATAAAATGCTGTCGGGTTCTTTCTTAAATCGGGCAAGGTCTGCCTAAAAGTTAAGATATCTTGTCGATCCCAGGGTTGATAAACCCAATTGTACACAACACTCCCCTTTGCATCTGTGTGGTTGATATCGTCGTTTGTTCCCTGACCTCGTGGCGGAACCCAGTAAGGGGCCGCCTCTCTGATAGGCATCATAGTGTTGGCTACTTCTAATGAGGACCCGGTCGTTTCAGGGACCGTAACCTTGACTTCTGGTTTCTGTTCCGTGAGGTGGCGGAAGACTTCAAGCGTTTGCATGAAGAGGTCCGTCACATCGTGTTCAGTCCCATCTCCAACATCGACCTTTCTATATAAAGTTGTCAATTTAGCGGGCCCTTATTCTGATACCTATCCTCATATGCGTTCAGGGTGTGGTAGCTGAATCGTAAAATGAAATGCCGTCTGTGGCTACCGGCATGTGAATTGTGCATATCCATCGTGTATTCTTCGCTCTCCTTCCGTTCTACTAGTGTCTTCACTATCTTGGCAATCCCATCCCGCTCATCTTTGCTCAATCTATTTGGTCTGGCTGGTGGTTGCTTGCTAGCCTCGGGGTCATCTGGTGTCGTTACTAATGCAGCCGGTGCAGAGGCCGCAAGGGCCGGGGCACTAGCTCTAAGGTCACTCTTGCTTGTATTTGGAGCTGGTAGGTGCTGTATCAGAGGTTGGCAGGGGGCATATGGAGGGGGCATGTAGATGATTGGAGGACCTAGCAGTAACTCATCGTTCGCCCGTTGTTTGGAGGGCAGCTCAGGGTAGAGCGTAGAGGGGGTCCTAACAGGGCATTGGCCTGTCAACCCTGATTCTTGCTTTTGTGTAGCTTCCTTTCTTTCTTTTATTTCTTCTTCTAGTTGCTTAGCGGCTAGGTGGGCTGCCTTTCGTAATTCTTTCCCTATTTTTGCTTCTTCTATTTTCTTTCGTTGTTCCGTTTCTTTGCGCCACATGCCGATACTATCGAGCATGGTGGGCGTAGTCTTATTTTTCTGGAGCGCTGCTTCTAATGTTTCTATTTTATGATCATCAAAGGAACCTATCAGTGGCCACTGACTTTCGGGGTCCTTCTTTGTATATTTATGCCATAACTTGTTATAAGCTATAGCGACTAGTCCATGCTTAATGAACATGTCCTTATTAGGGGTGCCCTCCAGTGGAGCCGGATGGTTCATCTCTAATAAGCGGTCCGGGCTAAACAGGCTACCAATCAGTGGGGAGAAGATAGGCATGACGGATTACAACGGGGACAAAAGTCTGCACTACCTATCTTATCACTGCGCGCAAAGACTAGACAGAATATTTCTATTCCACGTTGTTTGCAGGCGGTGAATACCTCAAAAGAACCAATATCGAACAATCAATGTTCGGTCAATCAAACAATCAATGGGGAGAATAAGTAGGCACAACGGGTTACAACGGGGACAAAAGTCTGCGTTACCTACCCTTTCGCTACCTGCAAAGAGAGAACCTGTTCTTCCCTGTTTGCAGACAGAGAATCTCCAGAAAACAATCCGCGAACAACAGTTCGGGCCAAACAATCAATCAGTGGGGGAGGAAGATAGGCACGACGGATTACAACGGGTACAAAAGTCTGCTTTACCTATCCATCGCTACCTGCAAAGAGAGAGCCTGTTATTTCTCTGTTTGCAGACAGCGAATCTCCAAACAAATCAACAAAAGAGTAATACTAGTATTATCCAAATCAAACAATCATTTCGCAATTTGTCGCATTTACACGACCTTACCCAGACCGCATGGACAGTTTCCTGTCTTCCGAATCCAGCGCCCGATCGTCCTCTATTCTTCGTGATCTTCGCGGCACTCCTGATGGTTCCCAGTCAGGACCGTAGATCACTCGAGAGAGGTCTGTTCGGAATCAGTGAAGTTCGGATGATCGGCTGTCAGACGAGGGTCTATCGGACAGGAGCTCTCCCGATCGTTGCAGTCGTTCACTCTATCTTCAGGACCTCTCCCACTGGATCCACGAGTCACTGATGGGCCCCACGTTTGGGACGCCAATTGTGGAAAAAGGTAGGGCTGATGGCCTTTTTCAAAGTTGCCCGGCGCTAACCGCCTCTATACCATTCTAGTTATCAAACAAAGAGGCAGGCGCTGGAGACTGGAAGGCAGGAAACAGAAGTTTTATTCCGACGGAGCAGAACACATCAGATCAGACAACAAGGTATCGTTTCGAGGTGCTCTAACAGCCTCTCTGAGGCCTGGCCTTTTATACCCTGGTTTATGACATGTGAGCATTCTTTATTGCAGAAAAGATTCTTTGAAGTATGAGAAGACATCCCCGGAATCCCCGTTTCAGACCCACCCCCACATGTATTCACAATAGAGGTCCTCACCCCACATACAATAGGAGGGGGATATCGCGCAGCTGAGTGTTCCGCCGATTCTTAGGATGTGTGCGCCTGATCGTATCCCAGGGGGTGGGGAGGCCATGATCAATAGTAGCTCCTTTGTAGAGGAGCGACTCCATACAATAGGGGGGCAATAAACTGTATCCCCCGGCTAGGTGATGGCCTGGGACCCGTGCGGACAATCGGACTCAGAGGAAGGGGTCATCAAAGGAGAGGTATTCATGAAAGGAAAGGAAGTGTTGGTCAGGCACGGGTGCAACTCCCAAGGACAGAGTCATGCGGAAGGAGAGGGTTTATGACTTGTGCATGTGAGAGCGGGGGCAGCCATGGTGCGCAGGGGATGCTCGCAGGGTCAGGGGAGCGCGCTGGCGATCGATCGTGAACAGGGAGACCATGGTACCTAAAATAGCTGCCGTGCATATTGTACATGGATGACAAGATGGCGCAGATGATGTTCAGTTCGCAAACTAAAATTCCACACAGTGTCTGGAAAAGCATCTTTCCATTCAACCCACCCTGCCCCAATACACTACAGGCTGTTCTCTTTTTATGTCATAGTTTATTGTGTAAACTGATTGTAGTTGGGAATTTTACATTTATTGCTTTTATGAATTCGTTTATGAATTGTTTTGTATAAAACTGTGATAGAAGTGTATTCAAATTTTAACAACGTACCTAGTTTTTTAATAATAAAAGATTTTTGTAAAACTTCAGTGCTATTTAGCAATTGTTTCAAATATTAGGTGGGATTTTCCTTGAAGAATTATATCATTCTGCGCCTTGTAAGGTACGACCTAGTTGTGAGTTGAACCTTGTATCCTGTTCCTTCCATAACCCAAGGGAATATTAATTTTACTTGTAAAGAGTACCCTACTCCCTTGGCTACAACAAGGGGTCTCTCTCTTCTTTTTACATATTTGTAATTTAGCTTGTCCTTCTGCCCAAACGTTCTTGTTTGCAGTCTCACAGTTATGATCATCCCTCCCTCCCCCCCTTCGGATCACATTGACCTGGTACATTTGCATACTTGCTGGGGGTCCGTGCACACCAGAAGTGCCGCTGGTCATCAGGGAACGCCTTGATGCTCTAGGCGGAGTGGACCATACACAACCCATCTAGTGGGGTTCCTCAGCCTGGTGCAGATGTTGATTGTGGTTCGCTGTTGATGCTCGGACGTACCCTCAGTCATGGGAGCATAAACGGTTTCTGTATTGGTTGTGGAACAACTGTGCGGTGGTTGTGCTGTTGCTTTGTATTTGAACAATCAATTTAGAGACCGGTTCCAGCACGTCTGCCTCTTTGAATATTCTAGTCACAGTGGTCCAGCAAAGTTCTTTGTCCCAAAGTGACAAAAGGAAGGTGGCGTGGAGTCAGGTGAAACACAAATCAAGGGTACACAAGAAAGGAAGGCCACCCCACTTCACTACCTGTTAGTCTGCTGTGGATAGCCCTTCAGTGAACAATGGCCAGGAAGGGGCACTAGAAGTCATCTCTCTCTCTTCCACACCTAAAAGACTGACTAATTACAAATGCTCCCTGGGATGTCACTGGTGGCCTGGTGTTGCCACTTTGGCCCCTAAGTCTTTCGGCCTTGGTGGAGGCGGTGTGTGTATTTGCAAAGGACTTGCTTTGAGGCCACCTTGCCCAGAGAAAGCAATAGAGAGGACGTGGCATCAGGGCCAGAGCTGCCGACTTTGGAACTGGAGAACTAGGGGGCATACTTGCAAGCCCCTATCGCCACCACAACGTCACTTTCAGTGATAGGGACTTCGGTGTGCAGCTCCTATTGAAGGTCGTCAGAAGAGTCCTGGATGACAGAGTCCGAGGGGTGTCAGGGTTCATCATTGGGCAGCTCCTCGTTGGGTGCCAACCTCAGCCAGATCAGGTGTTGTGGCACTTGAGCCATTTTATTTCACTGCACATACCTGCCATAAACGCAGAACTTCTAGGTTTCACCAATGTTACAGGTTCTATACATCGGCTTTAACCCCTCCCACGCTGGTGACGGAACCACTCCGTCACGCCCCTCGGGTGGGCTGTGCTGGTGACGGAGCGGTTCCGTCACCAGCGTCGGAGTGCCGCGCAGCCCCCCCCCCCACGCCCCATAGCACTGCGACGGAATGGCCGCCGCAGCGAAAGAGTTAAAGCGCCTATGTTACTCTAAAAATGAGTGACTGCTCCTATGGAAGTGGTGTTGCAAGAAAGACCACTTGGATGGACCAAATCCAACATGCACCCCAGAGCAGCCACACACACCCAGTCCCACACACTCCAATCACTTATCCTTCACCCACACAGCAGATACACACGTCCGACATGCATGTCCGTAAGGACGGGTGAAGGACCCAGAGGCAGGGCTCTGGCACACTACTTTAAAAAGACAGCATAGGCAGCACTTCACTCTCCCGAGCAAGGACAGCTACAAAGCCTGCCTTGCCACTACCAATGCTTTGGCTGCCACCACTGGTCCAGAAAGCAGACAGGAGTCACCCTTGGTAAGGATGGATAACAGAGTGTGCCCGACACACCACAAAAGGCCACCCTGGGTCTCCATCTGTGTCAAAAATACCTGTAGTGCAGGCATGATAGTAGTGGGGAGCTGAGGGTGTGGCGTAACGGCCTAACATCATGTGATTCTGGGCAAATCACCTCATCTCCCCGTGCCACAATTCAGCGCCTTTAGACGCTCAAGGGTGATTTGCAGGGCTTTACAAATCCTGGATTTATTTTACCGTTTATTTAAAAGCTGCGGCCTGGGAAGAGGAGTCTGGGGTGCACGCACTGGGTGTGGAGTAAAGGTGTGTGCTTTTAAAGGTGAAGAACGGAAGGTAATAAAAGGAAGGGGGTGGTGAAACAAAGGTACCCCCACCTCTCAGCCCCCCCCCCTCCATCCAGCATTTACAATGCGAATGCTTGTTTGTCCCATCCACGCGCACACAGGGCATGGCCAAGTGGCCCCATCTCCTCCCATGACGCGGTGTTTGAAAACGCACATTTAGTTATTTTTGGTGAAAAGGGGACTCTGCCTTGGCAGCTTTCGACAGAGAAGCGGCTTCTTATATTATGAACATGCAAATCTGTCAGTCACTTGCAGCAAAATTACACAGCAAAGGATTCGCCCTCTGACACAGCCTTCAATTCAGATAATCCGTATGTAAATCGCGCATGTAAATGGCCTGTAATTGTTAATGGGTGACATGCTGGAATGTGCGGAGAGGAGCTCGAGGGCTGGAGGTGTTATATAAGCTGAAATAAATATATAGAACTCTCATATATTTTGAATTTCATTTGCTGGTTAAGTGGCGTGTTCGGGTGTCGAGGTGCGGGAGGAGCCGCTGCCTTCTTATGTTGTGTTAGTAAAACTCCTTGGATTGCTGGGCCTTCGAGGGGGTGTTCACTGCCTCCTCTCCCACCACCGGCCGGACGTGGCCCCCTCATCTGGTCGATGCACAGGGATGGGTTCTGTACCTGAGAAGTGCTGGGAGTGGAGACGGCCATCATGGACGCCGATTCACCACAATGCCAGGAGTAGCTGAGGTGACATCATATACCCCTTGACCTTAATGATGTCACAAGAAGTGACATCGTATGACCTTTGACCCTGCAGCGTCGAAAGAAGTGATGTCACATAGCCTTAATCCTGGTGAAATCACAATAATTAACATTGCTGAAGTTACATAATTGCATAATTAATCTTATATATTCTTCTAGGTGAGAAAAAATGGTGGGGGTTTATCTTCCCAGGGAAAATGTTGAAAAAATGGGGTTTACTAGTGTATTTTTTAAGTTCAAAAGAATTTTATTTGATAATAATAAAAAGAGAAAATCAGGTGTCAAAACAAAATACAATGGAATACAAAGTTAAAGACTCTTAAGCAATAAAAAAAGAACATAAGTATACAAATGCATTAGTGTATTTTAATGCGCAATTTTCAAATAAATTTGCTAAAAAGCCATTTGCTGTAAAAACACACTCACAAAATATTCAGGTCTTTTCAAGGTGTGCAAAGCTCCTGAAATCAGACAGTCTCCATGAGTTCACCCAATTGTTTTTAAAATGTCCTAAGGGGGCCCCTTGTGTCAACAATTACCTCCATTGATAGGACCAGCATTTTGCCTCGGTGGCCCCTTTTGCCCAAACATTACGTACAATATGTCAGTGCCAGAATTATCTTAACCCCTTTGCTGCGGCGGCTATTCCGCCGCAGTGCTACGGTTGCGGGGGTCGCGCGGCGAGCCCATGCTGGTGACGGAACCGCTCCGTCACCAGCCGCGGTCGCTCTGTGCTCATGACGGAGCGGTTCCGTCATGGCCCCGCCCGCTCAATGGAACGCTCAGCGGAGGCGCGGAATCCGCGCCGCGCAGGCGTGCCGAGCGGGCCGTGACGGAACCGCTCCGTCATCAGCACAGCGCAACCGCGGCTGATAACGGAGCAGTTCCGTCACCAGCAGGGGAGGGGTTAATGCTGCTTCTCTTGCACAATATGTCCCTTATGTCAAAGGCTATGTCTAATATGTCAAGGACCACATTTTGTCATGGATGGCCCCATGACCTTGCCACAGTCATCTTCCCACATGCCCAGGATTTCCTCTAATGTGCCATCACAAGCAATTTGCCCCTGGTGCCTACTATGCCAAGAATGTTTTCCCAGAGGCCTGCGCTGGCATTTCTTCATGGGTGCTCCATGCAAACATTTACCTACAGAGCGACAGCAGTAGCATTGTGCCGAATGTCTCCCATATGCAAGTATTGGCTCCAGTATTCCAGGGCCAACATTTTGTCAAGGGTGCTTCTATAAGCTGAGAAGCGTGCCAGGCCCAGCAGCAGATCTGCACGCATAACAACACACGCTCACTTACATTCACTTATTCACACTCAGTCTATCATTAGCACCGACTTGCGCTCATTCATTTTCACCTTCTCTTGTGCACTCACTCTCACCCTGAATCAACCATCTCACTCTCTCCCTCACTCTTACTCTGACTCACTTATACTCACTCATTTTGACACACACATCCACGATCCCACATACAAGCATACATGCTCACTCTCACTAAAACTCACTCTCACCTACATGCACGCACACAACATACATTAGAACCATTTTATTCTTCAGATCTTGCTGCTCCTCTTTTTATTTGACAAATATTGAATAATAAACTATTATTCACTAATAATGTAATAAAAATGAGCAGAAAACGAGGTTAGAGCCAGACTCTGATAATGAGAGGCACCTCTGTGTTCTTGGCACTGATTTTGCCACCTCTGAGGCCAGAGGTCACAAACACAGTGGCAGGGGTTGCAAGAGGCAAGCCAAGGGTCACAACTGCGACCCCTAAATGACATCCATGGGGGGCATATGTGCAATTCCCTGCAGAGACTTTGACAATATTCTTATGTAAATCACAGACTGTGTCTGCAATGACTGTTGAGCTTTTTCAATGAGAAGGTGAAATTGAGGAGTGAGGCGCACCCCTGTTTAGGAACCACCGCCAATCAATCACGCTGGATTTGTAGAGTGCGACTTTTCACCCATGGGGGTATCCGTGCGCTGGGCTTTAGCTTTAAGTCGAAGAGCCAGGTCTTCCTGAAGTCTGTCGGCCAGGGTGATGTTTGGAGACGTAGGGGAAGGGCCTTCCAGAGCTTGGCCTCGAGTTGGGGCGAAGTACGATCCTCTGGTGCGCCAGATTCGCCGTGTCTGTGCGAGGGCAAGGCGGGCCGAGTGGAGGTTCCTGGAAGGCCGGTGGAAGTTCAAGCGGTGGTTCACGTATGCAGGTCCTGGGTCGTGAAGGGCTTTGTCGGCGTGGGTCAGGAGTTTGAAAAGGCAACCATCGGACTGGCAAAGCATTTGAGGCCAGTATCCAGTTTCACCCTCAGACCGGTGCCGGGGCCACATATACAAGAGCTACCATCAGATGAGTAAAGCGTTGGAGGAATGTTCCCTGATATCTGCTGCCCTTGAGGTTGGATATTCTTTTGATACTTGTTCCACCTCAGTGTTCCTGCTGTGCCCATTTGTGCTTCTTGCCCGCTCGCCTCCATTGGACGAACTGATGTGTGCCTCCCTCCCATTCTCCCAGGTCCCTGCGCACACCCCTCTTTTGTTCACTCTACGCACCATCTCCCTTGATGTCATCATCTCCAACTTCATCTTTCCACATTGTCTATTTGAGATAAAAAGTGATATCTTCTCTACCCTTGGGCCATCCATCTGGGCTGCATGGAAGACTGCCCATCTCCAATCGGACATTGACCAATACTCTCCTGCCCATGTGCAATCCATCCAAATGAGAGATTATCTACCTCACCTTTCTATAGGTAGTCACCCTCCTCCCTTGCACATACTCTTTCTGCCTTACACTAACACCCAGTGCTGCACACTGCCTGGAAGCTGGACCTCCACACAGACAATGCCAGGGCCCATCTCCTCCATCAGCACCTCAGAAAGACTTCACCTTCTCAACATCCTCAAGATCTGTCCGTCCACCACACACCATGATGCCAAGCACTTAGGGGCGTATTTATGAGCCTCTTGTGCCACCGGAGCGTTACTTTTTTTGATGCTCCGGTGGTGCAAACCTTGAAAACATATCTATGCGGCCACACAAAGGTACTCTGCGCGGCTTTGCATGGCTCATAGATATGGAGTAAGGCAAGGCAGCTCGGATTGCTGCGTTGCCCCGCTCTGGGCCAGGGAGGCGCTCCATGGACGCTGCGGGGGGTGATTTCACGAAACACCCATGGATTTTGATGCTCCCCCAGATTTACAAAACCATGTCAACCTGGGTAGACGACAAAACCTTACGCCTCCCAAGGTGAGGCATAACGAGGAGAAATAACTTAATTTCTCCTCGTTTATTCCTCTTTCCACGTGTGCTTCATTTTGAAGCATACATAGAAAGACAAGAAGGCCTCCCAGGATTGGTTTTGTGCAGGAAGGTGCCCCCTACTTGCAAACAGGCAGCCTTGCTCACAGGCACAGGTACGCTTGTACCATGGTGCAAGGGTACCTGTGTTGGCGCTGCGCTGCTGCAACGGAACCAGCGCTGGGGGAAAGGACAGGATTGCACCGAGTGCCTTCCTGCCCTTTCACTTTGACGTAGTGCAGCGCTGCCCTTTACCAAAACCCCATCAACACTGCCCTTCGTAAATGGACAGACCACGGGCCAGCTGCTGCTGCAGCCCTCTCGTTGGCTATTTTCAAGGTCTCGGGAGAGTGTAGTTCCGTGAGTTTGTGGGTCTGGTTCGGGTGTTCCGAACCAGTTCAATAAAGGTCGTCGGAAATAGACGATTTTGGTGTCAGAAGACCGCGAATCACGAGTGTAGCGTGTATGAGTGTTTTCGAATGAATCGATCAATGAGAACACTACGTATTCATGAATTTAGTTTGAACCTTCGGGTTCCATTTTGTGTAAGGCAGCCATTTTGTGTGGTTGCCCTCACATAGGCCGATGAATGACTGCGGCCGAACGAGTCCTTGATACACGTATGCCTTAGCTGACTTCTGAATGACCTGGCCGAACTGACTCCTTGCCCGAGGCTGACCTCGCTGAGCCAGTTCCTTGTTAAGCAGCTGGTCAGATAAAGATCAAAGAGTAGGGCACGCCTGAGTTTATGGTACACTGCTCCCACCTTTCTATCTCACTTCCAATCTGTTTCTGTTCCTTCCTTTACGACATAATCACTGATTTGGGTTGAGGGTTTTATGATGGGTTTGTCCGGCCTGACCGAACAAGAAATTGGAATTTGCGTGGTGATTTCTGGTGGGCTGGACAACGGAAAGTGGGATTGTCGTCATACGCTACTTTTAAATTGTCACATTGTCATTGGTCAGTTTGTATGAACCTAATGCTAATTTTGAATGTTGCCTGAGGCTTGATTTTTGGCATAAAAGACCATGCTCCGCTCATTGAATTTGTGCAGTCTCTAGCGAACCACCCGTGTGTGCTTCGTAGACCTCTGTTCCTGGTTGCAGCCAATAAACTTTGGTCTTTGACGTCATCAAGAAGTATCCTGTGTCTCTGTTTGCCAAGGCAGGCGAACTCGAAGGCATCGGGCGTTTTCCCTGACGCCGCTGGGTTCTAAAACCCGGTCCTTCAAGAGCGTGCTGCTGTCCCCTGCTGCTCTGTACCTGCCCTGATCCACAGATCCCATGCCAGCTCTGTGTGTCACTTGTTCTTGTTACATTGACCCACCCTGCCCCCTTTCAGTGGATCCCTCTCGCCATGAACATCAGCCCAATGGCATCTTTCTAGTCACTGAAGGTGGTACTCAAACCCCACATCCTATCAGCTTGTCACTGAGTGGAGAGGTGTGGCGCAGAGGCCAGGGCAGCTGACTTCGGAGCACAGGGGTCACGGTTTGATTCCCAGCCCTGGGGGCAGCTCCCCTCAGCACCATGTGACTCTGGGCAATAGCTCTCTTAAGTTCCATGACCGCCCCCAGCGCCTTGAGACCCATAAGGGTGAGTAGTTTGCGCTTTACAAATACAGATTTTTTTGAGGGCCAACCACGCACAAGTACATCTGAGGTCACACGCGCTGTTATTACTCTGGGATTCAATGCATACATTTTACCCTCGTTTTAATGGACTCCAACGTTAGGTCCATGAATGGGCTTTATAACAAACCCATTCCCTGCAGCTCCTTAGTGCCTATGTCCCGCCCCATATGCAATCTAGATGGAGTGTCTCTGTTCGAACAGATATGCACTTGAAATAAATGCACATACCAAAAATCATTCAACTTGAAAATGTAATATTTGGCTGTGAAGGATTAGATGTGGCATGGCGCATACGCAGTCATACCCTCAAGGAATATATTTAATGGTGTAAATGTGTACATTTATATGTACCTTTAATGTGTTTTTATAACGCTACGGTGCCAGGCACTATTATTCATCCACAGTGTTCTGTTTTATCTCTGACTAACACGTCTCTTATGTTAAACCCGAGCATCAGTTTCCATGAAGTTTCCATCGCAGACTCCCCAGCCCTTCGCGCCCGCCACGAGGTGCTCAGGTGCAAACTGTGTGTTTTTTGGCAATGATGAAATGTGTGCTTCTGTACCTGAAGACACATAAATGAGAATAAATACCATATGGAGCAATTCACAAACTGAAAACAAACTTCCCAAACTAATGAAAGCGCAGTTTGAGACTGCGAAGGCAGCTCTGGGGGTCACAAGAGGCCTTTCTTGTCTATGCTGGAGTCCTGGGAGTTGAGCAGCAAGAAATCCTCACATTGAGTTTTTTTCCTTTTTTAATTGGTAACACTTTTTCTGGACAAGCCACAGGGGGAATTTCTCAGCTGATACCAGAGCCAAGTCGTCTCTCTAGGTTCTACCTGTCTCAATCCTCTGAAGTTGTTGCAAAGGGAAGGGGAACGAACACACATTTCAGCAGCATCACAGGGAGGGATGTCCAGCATGGGGCCCTGGAGAGTTTTTTCATGGCCAGTCTAGACGAACTTAGGGCAACTTTTACTTCCTGCTTTGCATGCTCCCCTCCTTTAAGAAGATGGCAGACAGGAAGCAGAAGCACCAGACAGGAAGGACCGCCTTAATGAAGATCACACACTCAAAAAGAAAAACACAATAATCTGCCCCGCGCAGGACCCAAGGCTGCAGCGTCCCAAGTCCCAGGGATGCAAGAAAGCCCAGTGATGAGGCGTTGAGGAGTCCTGCCTGCCAGCCAGTGCTTAATTTGTAAAAAGAAAAGTGCCAGGGCCCTCGCCAGGAGTCCACTTCGACTCGCCCTGCCCAGTGCCACTGTCAGCGCTGCCAATCACAGATTCAACACAGCGAGCGACTAACCATCACACTCCTGCAAGTGTGACGATTCTGACTATTCCAGGCCCCTAAATCTGTAAGAATGGCTTTGGCGGTAGGTATTAGTCATTTTTAATGTATGTTGAATTAATAAACAACCGTTGTTGTGCTAGTCTCCAAACTAGACAAACAGCGCTACCATGAGGCACAAGTGTCAGTTTTGACAATTAGGTGCCATGCCGAGAACCGGAAACCACCAGCTCAAATTAAGCACTGCTGCCAGCAGGACTAATTGTGGCCATCTTTTTAGACAAGCAGGATGGTGCCACAGTGCATAGGGGTCAAGAGGGTCAGCTACGATGGTGGATATCCTGTATTGCTCCACCCACTTGCCACTGACATCACTCAATGGCGTTCACTACCTGAGTGAAAGTCAGGGAAGGTCTGACTTCCTGGTCAGTGAACTCTGCTCTCTCCCTGCGCAGCTCTGTCCTTGCGTCTCTGCCCCCAGCACCTCTCTGGTTCCAGGTAGGTGTTCGAGGCCCTCCTCCCCCCGCAGGCTCCTGCCTGCGCCTCTTCCCTGGTGGTCCAGTGGGAGAGCCTTGCTCTTCTGCTTGTCCACTCTGCCTCTGCCTTTTTGTCTGTCTCCCTCTGCCTTTTGTCTGTCTGCCTCTGTCTGTTCTGCCTTCTTTTTTATGCTTGTGCTTTTGCCTTTTTTCTCTGTTTCTGTCCTTTTTCTGGCTCATATTGTGCCCTTCTCTATCCTCGTGCCGTTTTTCCTGACGCTGCTGCCCCCACGGGGCTCTCCCCCCAGCTGGTTCCTGCTCCCGCCTCCCAGCTGCATTCCCTCCCCTGTTCCTTATTTAATGGAGGCCACTGCACAGCCACACAGCGGAAGCGCCGAAGGCATGCCGAAGGGAAGCCCGTCTGTGCCCGTCCGCGACTAGCACCAGGAACCTTGGCTCTCCGACCTCATACCACTATGACTCAGCCCTTCTCCACACACTCAACCCCGGATGAAACAACAACTGCCAGCTGCCGAGGCTGAATATCACCCACAGCCAGTTTTCCTGCCGCACGGCTACCGCCCACCCACCGGATGCAGCGTACCCAAACTCCTGAGCTGCATCCTCCTCAATGTACGGTCCCTGCACAGACACACAGTAGAAATCTGGGACCTTCTTGACACCCTGTCGCCAGACGTCTCCTTCCTCAAAGAAACTTGGAACAACGCCACCCCCGCCCCGACATCGCTGCTGCCATTCCCAACGGATACAAGATCCAGAGGAAGGACCACCTCAACCACCAGGGAGAAGGACTCACCATCGCACACAAGAACTTCCTCTGACTCACCATATCCAGCACAAACGACTCCTCTTCCAGATCCAGACCCACCCCAGAATGACCCTCGCCTACAAACCCTCCGGACCACGTACTGCATTCGCTGCAACCATCACTGGCCTCATCTCACTCCACGCCATCACTTCCATAGACTACATACTGCTTGGAGACCTGAACTTTCACGTCGACAACCTCAGCGACCTCAACTCCACCGCCCTCCTGGACAACCTCGCCAACATCAGACTGAAGCAGATCGTCACCACCGCCACCCACAAGGCAGGACACACCCTCGACCCTATCTTTGCAAGAGGGAACAACATCCACTTCAGCCACACTACGCAACCCCACTGGACAGACCACCACTGTGTTCACTTCTCCTTCTCTAAAATCACTGTACACAAACCTACACCACGCCCCCGCACAGGAACTGTAGCAAGGTCACCGAAGAGCACCTCAACTCCACCTTCAACCACGCTGCCCCTCCCGCCATGCCTGACGTCAACTCTGCAGTCTACAGACTCCACAGATGGCTCACTGAGTGCGCAGACAAGCACGCCGCCCTCTGGAACTCCGACAAATAGCATCCCACGAAATCCACCTGGTTCACCACCGACCTCTGAGAAATATAAATAAAACAAAAGAAATGTTGCATTCTGACTCAGGGTTATCTAAGACTTTCTATTAATGCACTTGCGTGTTTACGTACATGCATGCATGTTTGTGTATATGGGTATATTGGCAATCTTGTCACCTGTAATAAATCTACATTAGCTTACTGCTAACACGCTATCTACGTGGCCATGTATTAACTCTCTTCTCATCTGTTCCGTTTTTCATTAATACAGTATCTTTGCCAATGCTGACCTAGAGATCGCTCCACAACCTCGGCCTTATCCTTTTTGCGGTTGTACAAGATCATCGTGTTTGAAATTATGATTATGTCAGTGTTAATCCAGGTATTTCTAATAATAATATGCAGTTTCTATATACATTTTTAATCATGTAGGAGTCAGACATCTACAGTCATAAGAATGGTCCACACGTTTAAATAATGCTGGGACCTCATTTTGAAACTATCTAGACTTTTCGATTGTCAGTTGTCACACCTTGTTTAATACCGGTCCATGGCAGAGATATATTGCCTTAATAAGGCTGGCATTCTATACTAGATAGGCCGATGTGATTGTATATCATAATCACCTTCCCTATATTCTTCTATCCCCTGCTAGTTGACATGATCTACCTAGAGAAATGTGATAGAATATGTTAGACCCACCATTCATGTGGCGCCTTGTGTTCAAAGTGACCCATTAGTTTTCTTTGTCCACTTAATCTCTTCAATACCCTTATTTAATTCATTTTTAATGTGTTACTTTGATCAGGTATTAGCCTTTATCAAGTGGCTCTGACTACTCGTATATATGAAGATATCACCAACTTCTAAAAAATAGATCAATGTAAGTTCTTGTCTATATCACATGGAATTGTATGTTTAAATTAAGAGATACGTATTGTTTTCATCCTCATGTTATGAAGGTCATGTGTACATAGCTTAAAATGAGAAATATAATGTGTAATATACCTTATATGCGAAATAATGAGATTTTTGTAAGTTAAGTACTGTACAATACTGTTGAAAATATTTGTCTATCATATGACAAGAAATGACCAAATTTAGTGTCTTAACTTGGTAGGTGTTGAAGATTGACGAATTTGATAGATATAATATGAACCTGTTGTTTAAATGTCTTTTTTAACTTTCTCATATACTACCAAATAAGAGTTTAGTTATATAAACACAAAACTATGATCTGATATATGTCTTTTTTTCTGTATATGTATTTCCAGAATATCAGCAGAGACTCCTGAAGAAGGCGGTTTTCTGCCGAAACGCGCGTCGAGTTTTTTATGATTAAAACTTCTAGTACTTTTTATGCCATTGACACTTGTGAATGTATTGTTTTTTGTAATGTGTATGATTTATAGGATATGTATTGATCTATAATACCTGTGTCTGTCTTTTTATGAATTATACTTTTTACCCCATCATATAGTTTGTTTTTCTAAATGATTTTTATTCATACTTATTAAATATATTTTTACATACAGTCCATTTTCGATCCTTCTTCACACCACTGGTTATGTAATAATTGGTCTTTTTCCTTGCTGATGTCCTAGGATTTTTTACCCACATAGCTCATCTCACTCCACGCCATCACTTCCATGGACTACATACTGCTTGGAGACCTGAACTTTCACGTCGACAACATCAGCGACCTCAACTCCACCGCCCTCCTGGACAACCTCGCCAACATCAGACTGAAGCAGATCGTCACCACCACCACCCACAAGGCAGGACACACCCTCGACCCTATCTTTGCAAGAGGGAACAACATCCACTTCAGCCACACTACGCAACCCCACTGGACAGACCACCACTGTGTTCACTTCTCCTTCTCTAAAATCACTGTACACAAACCTACACCACGCCCCCCGCACAGGAACTGGAGCAAGGTCACCGAAGAGCACCTCAACTCCACCTTCAACCACGCTGCCCCTCCCGCCATGCCTGACGTCAACTCTGCAGTCTACAGACTCCACAGATGGCTCACTGAGTGCGCAGACAAGCACGCCGCCCACTGGAACTCCGATAAATAGCATCCCACGAAATCCACCTGGTTCACCACCGACCTCTGAGAAATGTAAATAAAACAAAAGAACTGTTGCATTCTGACTCAGGGTTATCTAGGACTTTCTATTAATGCACTTGCGTGTTTACGTACATGCATGCATGTTTGTGTATATGGGTATATTGGCCAGTGCTGTGCCTTCTGAATCCTATTAAGGGCATCTCAGTACGCCATCCTTGTGACATTGATTAAGTGGGTCCCACTGGTTTGCTGGCATGCCACTTGATAATTACAGTGCTGTAATATGGCAACATCTGCAGTAGCAAGCACTAGTACCTCTGCTGATGGTCTACATCCCTTCCATGGATCACAACCTCCTCTCCCTGAAATCTGATAATGCCTGCCCCCTCCAGCCACTCTATTCAGCTATTCAATCACGTGCATGATACCACAAAGCCCTTGCAAACGCTATCATTTAATCCCATTTAATTTCTGAAAAAGAAACAGAAGTAAACGCATGTAATTGGTTTTCTGAATTCAGAAGCGTAAACCTAATAACCTATGTTTCACTAAGTAAGTGTTAACCTTTGGTTCGCGGAGTAGTGCGATACTCGAAGTGAAGCACTTTAACACCTCGTCAGGGATGGCAAGTGCTATATGAAAGCAATTACAATACTATATATATATTTTTTGCAATAAAAACA
The DNA here is from genome assembly GCF_964263255.1 of Lissotriton vulgaris. Lineage (NCBI taxonomy): Eukaryota > Metazoa > Chordata > Amphibia > Caudata > Salamandridae > Lissotriton > Lissotriton vulgaris. The sequence goes on from NC_141697.1 coordinate 38,344,601, forward strand.
AGGTGTCACAAAGTGCTACAGTGGGTTACACTGGGTACAAGGTACAAAAAAAGAACAGTTTAAAAAGTACTGAAGCACATGAGGTGAAGTGCGTTTTAGTAATACATAAAACAGCGCCCCACAAATGATACCCTTTCCCACATAGTGCATTCGGTCATGTCGTGTTCTCTCAGTACTAGTGATCCTATAGAATTAGTTAGGGGGTTTCTGTAGAACGATAACAAGTTTATTCAAAAGCACCAAGAGCCAAAAGAAAACGTTTATCTGCGACATCAATAATCCTTGAACCATCCCTGTCTCTTAATGTTATTAACAACAGTGACATCTGACCTGATTTAGGGGCAGATTTACAAGAAAGTGACGCTTCTGTAGATGCGTCACTTTCCCAGCGCCACCATTAGAAACCCTTGCGCCACTATGGATGCGCCGTATTTACAATACGGTGCACCATGGCGCTAGGATTTACAGATGCATCAGAAATTCTGACGCATCTGTAAATGCAAAAGTCACGCACTGCTGGAGTCGTGTCGCAAGCACACGCAACTCCAGCAATGCAGGGGAGGCCTATCCTCATTGTTATGCGTCACTCTTTACGCCTGCTTCAAGCAGGCGTAAGAATTGGACACAGTGGTGTCATAGAAGTGTCGCAGTGAAATCTTGTACATTTCACTGCGTCACTTCTACGAGGCTTTTATGCTTTGGAACGCCCACCATGCATACATTATACCTGCCGCAGGTATAATGTGACACTGGGCTTTACAACGTGACGCATCTACCTAGATGCACCACGTTGTAAATGGGACGCATTTTTATGCTGGTGCTTCGTCACAAAAAGTGACTCAGTAGCTGTGCAAAAATGGCGCAAGATGCTTGTAAATCTGCCTCTTAGAGTTTTGTGGGTAGCCCACCATCCATCAGGGCAGCAGGGGGACTTACATTTGCTGCTCTATGGATTACCACCCACCATACTTCTAGATCACTGCTAGCCTGTAAGATGTCTCTGCCACGGCAGCTCATCTGAAGGTACTGAGAATTTGCTGAGAAGTCACCACGGTCCATGCGGCAACTATGCAAACATGTTTTGCTTTTCAGAAACAAAACCCCAAAGCGGAAGTTTTAAAAAAAAACAAATGGGAGTTTTCTCCCAGGATGAGAGGCAATTTTTTTCCCCATTTCTGGCCACGGGCTTTCCATGGCGGCCCGAACAGAATAAAAGTCTATCACACCGTCCACTCTAAGTCTGATGTACTTACACTAACGGCCGCATGTCAGTCAGAATCTGCCCCTTTGCAACCTCAATTTACAATGATGCATGCGGACCCAAGTGCCTAGCACTGGAAGGTATTCCTTGTTTGCGAATCTCAGTTTGCGATTCGCAAATAAGGAATATGTGGGATTCGCTAAATTATTAGCAAATCCCACATACACAGCATTTTGCGATTCTCAAATTGCGATTTGCTGAAAATCGCAATTTGAGAACCGCAAAACAACATTTTGATACATATGGCCCTAAATGCTGCTGCATCGGGGTGCGTGCCTCTGGTTCTGTGGTCACCCTCCACCACAGAGAGAGACTGGTAGCTGAAAAGATACAGGGCTGCAAATGGGTAAGTCCAATGGATACCCTCACATAATGCGCATTTTCACCATGATAGGTATCTTTGTGCTGAATAACAGATAATTATTGTTACCCAACAGTACTCATTTTATTGACATCAGAAAGATGAAAGGCCGAGTGGACCCAACAGGATTTGAACCTGTGACCATGAGGTCAAACACAGGAGCCTACAGAGGATGCATTAGATCGCCAAGCCACCAGACCCAACTACCAGCCCTTCTTTTATAGTATAAGGATACAGCTTGCCATCTTGACCCCATCCATGGTAAAAAGAACCAGCAATGTGACCATTGCAGAGGTGGATTCTTAGTCCAGAAGCCTTCCCACACGAGCGCCATGCTTAGATTGCATGGCTCCGATTGTGGCGAATATCAGTCTGCCAAGGTTCCAGCTTGGCTGCTGAGGTGGGTGATCATGGGTGATCATGCTGTAGAGACGAAAGTGAGAGTGTTTCATACTCATCCGTGTGTAGTGTGCTCCGGGCAGTCGGGCTTTTTGAGCCCCAGAAGGGATGAAGATGCAGCTTAGTAGACACTATTTTTGGCTTAATGCTGCCTGATAAATATCAGTCCCTTTAACGCAGTTTTTTGCGTTAAAGGGGCGTGCAATGGGTGTTGCTGGGGGGGTTCCAGGAACCTCCATGGCCTTTTGACGCTGCCCAGATTTACGAGAAATCATAAATCTGAGGCAGCGCCAAAAGCTTACGCCTCCACTGGAGAGGCGTAAGGGAGGCGCAACGGGGAGAAATATATTTATTTATCCTCGTTTTTCCTTTTTCTATGTGTGCTGCATTCGTGTGATTATGGTTGTACAGAAAGGTTTCCCTTCCTGTACAAAAATAATCATCCCTGCAACGCAGGCACCCTTACACCGTTTTGCAAAGGTGCCTGCCTTGGAGCAGACAGCCCATTGTGCACCGCGCAGGGGAAAAGGACAAGAATGCGCTGTATCTTATATATACGGTGCATTCCTGCCCTTTGCTTTTGCCGTAGGAAAGTGCAGCAGGAAGGCCCGCTGCGCTGCCCTACGGCAAAACCTCATAAATGAGGCCCTGGACTCTTCAGAAAAGCGCGCTTGAGGAATTGTTTTAAGCAAGAGCACCGCAACGTTTCGACATGAACGCCCACCTGCGAGGAGCCTTCTTCTTGAGCTCTCATAGCCATCAACGTCACCACTTCCCACAGCACACCTCACGTCTCAGATGCTCATTCAATACGACTTTGGGCTTATTCTCAAGCCCCGTGCACCGCCGGTGCGTCACTTTCACAAGGAAAAAAGCCACATACTGGCGGCGCAAGGGCCTTGAAAATCAGCCCCTTTGTTCTTTTGTCACACACCAAGACTATTGATGCCTCCTGGATACTAATGTATGCTGCAATATGGCATTCACATCTCCAGACTTCTTCTTGGCAACATTCCTACACTATAACCAGGAACATGAAGATTAAATAATTCATTCCTGTGTGACCTTTGACCCTGTGTTTTTTGCCAGTTATGGTTAACTATAACATTGGAACCCTCTCGCATTCACTGCTCATGTACTTCAACGATAGCGCTGCCTGTGGTAATTGCAGGCCTGGCTTTGCTGGATTTGATAGCACAGGACCGGGCAAAAACCATGAAGCTGCAATTCCGATGTCTGGGATTTGAGACTGTCTGCACTTCATAAGCCGGGTCTGGTGGCTCAGTGGACTAATACGATCACTGCAGGAGCCTGTGCTTGACCTATGGTCACAGGTTCACATCCCGGTGGTTCCACTCAGCCTTTCATCCATCTGATGTCGATAGAATGAGTACCATTGAGTTGGGTAACAATAAACATCAGTTATTCAGCGTCATGATACCTACGGGTGAACGTTCGCTTTATAAATACATGTTATGTTATAATATTTGTTGACGTTCAGACTGCACCTGTTGAAGGCGCTATGCAGGGTTGCAGAGCACACTGAAGCCTCTGAATAGTCTAAAAAAATAATTGAGATAGACAACAATAGGAGGAGAAAGGAAAAAGAGAGCAGGTGCAGCCAAATTTAGAAGCAAATAACTGAAAATAAAGCTATACAGCGTGAGGAAGAGAAAGACAAAAAGAGAATGAGGACATTGACATTGGAGGACACTGGAAGAGAAACAGAGAAAGACATAAAAGAAGGGAGACAGATGAAAAAAGAAGAGAGACTCAGCAGGGGGCGGAGGACAAGTAACAAGGAGGCAAGAAAGAAAACTAGAAGTGAGCCAGTGACAGGGAACGGTGATGCGGACAAACAAACACAAGGCTAGAGATGACTGTGAGTTGAGTCAATAAACAGGGCTGTTCTTTCAATGGTTGATGACGAGTGCAGGTATGTATTGCTTTGAGGTACTTGTTTCCTGCTCACAAGTGCCAGACTCTACCTCTGAATTCAGATGAACTCGGTATTAGGATTGCTGGCCCTATATATTTTGTTCACTTTCCTGTCTGCGGCAACACAGTATGTTTGCAATTTAGGGCCGGATTTAGTCCTTGGCGGTTGGGTTACTCTGTTACAACGGTGATGGATATCCCGTCTGCCGAAATATAAATCCTGGCCAATCAGGACCCAAGTTGCAGGTGGCTCCAGCCCCAGTGTTCCAACTTACTGCCCCCTCCAAAGTCTGGGTCCCAGTTGTGCCCAGGCCTGAGCAGACAGACTCCATGCATTCTAATCCTCTCCTTGAGCCTTCTTCTATGTCTATGGCATGCATGCACTCCTTCTGAGTGGGGCCAAAGTTTGTATGCTAACCAAAGCTCATGCAGCAAACTTCTTCTGACACTGATTCCAGGAAAGCTTTTTAATGTATTCAGATTATATATAGCAATATTGTGTAGAGTTTCCTTTGTCTAGAGGATGCCAATTACTCTGCCTCATGTTAGTCAAATATTCTGACTCTACCTTATTGTAGTGTTTAGTCATTACCGACTGGAAAATCTCAGCAGCAGATTTAGTGGGAAGTGTGGAGCGTTTGAAACCTTCCCCGCGTTTCAACTATCACTACATGTAATGGCAGGCTATTACACCGTAAGTATGATAGCTTCCACATTAGGCCGTCGCGGGAAGAGCGGGCTTGCAAAATAGCGCGGAGGCAACTCAACGGCAGAAGGAGCTGCCTGATCCCTCACTCTCTCCGGTGAAATTCCGCCTCATTACTGCTTTTCAGACAGAGGTGGGTACACAGTGCTCAGCTGACATCTCTGGCACCAGTGGCTTCTATCACATTTATTCTTTCAGGTCTCAGTCTGAAATTCAGACATATTGCAGAAATGCAGTCGCTTTTCCCTTATCATCACCATCATCATTAGGAACTCAAATCAACCTGAGATGCTGCAGGTATTCATCAGCCCATGTCCACCTTCTCTCCACCGGGGACAGCCAGACCAGAAGGCTCTTGTCGCTTCGCTTGCTGTGGGCTTCAAAGGGCAGATAGTGCGAGGTTCAGGCCCATGGGATGAGAAGGGTCCGCTCTAACCCCTCTCGACCTGCCCTGCTCAAGCGCCTAAGACCTGAGGTCACTACACCATGTGGTCAGAATGCAGGAAGCAATAGTTTGAGCATCTTTTTACAAGGCAGCCTTGTTTGAGGAGTGTGGTTTCACACAGGGCTAATTAGTAATACTTGTTCGACTTTATGGGAGGGATTAGAAAAGGGAAGGCAAGGGGTGTCACGGAGATGTGGTACCCCAGTGGTACTGCAGCTGATTAAAGAGAAATTTACAATCTGCCCTCCTTGGTCAAGACGGTGCAAACCATTTAATAACACAATGGCAACATCTGGAAGACACAGCCTTATTGGGTAACCAGCAGCAAAGTTCCAGATCCCTTAGAGGCAGGGAAAGGACTCCCTTGTGTGTGTGTGGTGACATTCTAAGCTTCCTGGATGAGTGTGGTACTGCTGGATTAGCAGCAGTTTGTGTTGTTGTTTGATTGGCTCCAGGCCCTGAACCAAGCTGGAGAGTTTGCCTGAACCAGTTGAGATCCATTCTCAGGAAGAATCCTAGTATGGGGCGCCCTCTAGGGGTCACCTCTTCTGTCCATTACTTTTAGGGCCATATTTATCATTATTTCAAGCAACGCAGCAAGACGCCTTGCTGTGCTCCACAGCGCTGCGTGAAAGGGAGAGGCAGGAAAGCACCCCATCTATCAAGATATGGAGCATGCCTGCCCTCTGCCTGCACCGGCGCAGAAACTGCTGCCTCGTGTCAACACAGGCACCCTTACGCCGTGGTGCAAGGACAGCGGCATTGCAGGCAGAATGGCTTTTGTGCAGGAAGGGACACCTTACTACACAAAAACAATCCCCTGAGGCATTTCCTCTTTCTATGTGAGCTGCATAGAAAGAGGAAAAAACGAGGAGAAATAAACATATTTCTCCTCGTTTTACCTCCTCTGGGGATGTGCAGCATTTTGATGCCTTTAAAGGTCTTTCACTCATGATAAATCTGGGAGTGCACCAAAATCCATGGGTGGATGCTTGGGAACAGCCGCGCTCCGCCCCTGTAACACCTCCCTGGGGCGGAGTAACGATGCAGCAACTTGTGCACAGGATGGCCTAGCGTGGATTGGTAAATCTCCTTCTAGGTTTTGTGTCACCTTTGTGCAACTTTGCGTGGAGCAAGCGCGATACAAACTTTGATAACTATGCCCCCAAATATTTACCAGCATCATTCAGAGCGATGGCGTTTCTTATTGAACATACGTGTTCACCGCCGAGATGTGTGTTCAATGGGATGCCTGCACACTAATGAGATAGGATCTTCCCTCTAATACATACAAGTTGCTATGAAATAACCAAAGAGCTAAATTATAAAAAGGGAGCTGGGCTTTTGGCACAATGGCTAATCCTTTTCTTTAAGGCAAAAGTATAAGTATCTACTCATCCAATGAAGTAACTTCACAGCTTCTTTGGGTAATATGTGGGAAAGGAAAGATATTCTAGCATGACCCTCTCAACTCAGTAATGCTCTCCTCTTTCTTCTATATGTCTCTGTGTCGCGCTGCCTTTCTTTTAGTTAGAGCTCATGCATTCATTTTAAGAAGTGGAGAAGTGTGGCTCACTGGTTAGAGCAGGCAGACCCTGAAGCAGAGGTCAGACCCGGGACCAGGGTTCGATTCCCGACGCGCAGGGTGTTGAGCTCAAATGTCCATGGAGTCGATAATTCTCGCTTCGGTGCCTGACCTAATCATGGGTTCACACTCTGCAACTCTGGGCATTAAGCTTGCTTAATCTCCACAACGGCCCACCCCCCCCGCGGCGGGATGCCTGGCTTTCACCTTGGGGATACCCTGTAGGGGCTATCTCACAGGGAAAAACCAGGACGGGTTCCCAAGGCAAGCGCGGAGATACCCCTTCGGGGGTCGATTCTGGCGCTATATAAGAAATGTAATAATAATATCCTAGAGACCATTGTCCCAGGTAAGGATTTTGTAGATTGACTAACCCTTGAATCACAGGCGGCTACTTGTCTCCGGCTTTCATCTTTGTCATGTGGCTTTCAACCAGAAGGGATACGCAGATCTGCAATCACTGAAGAAACAGCAGGGATATGGCAGAGTAGTACAAAAGAAGGTTACGGTGAAGGACAGACGTGTGTGTCTCTGAAGGCTTGTTGGGTCCTTCACTGAAGGTTTGTCGGCTCCTTCCCTGAAGGATAGCTGACTCCCTCATTAAGAGCTTGTCGGTCCCTCACTGAAGGCTTGTCGGTCTCTCACTAAGAGCTTGTCGGTCCCTCACTGAAGGCTTGTCGGTCTCTCTCTAAGAGCTTGTCGGTCCCTCACTGAAGGCTTGTCGGTCCCTCACTAAGAGCTTGTCGGGTCCCTCACTGAAGGCTTTTCAGCTCCTTCTCTGAAGGCGTGTCGGCCCCTCACAGAAAGCTTATCTACTCCCTCAGGTGGATCGCTAGCGTACCCCATTAGAGTTGATACCTTTAACTGCAGGAATATCTCTATTAATTCGCTGAAGTCTTCCCACTGTCTCTGCTGCATTTCTGAACTGAAGGCACAGGCCCTTGTTGACTGGGTGATACAAGCCAAACTAGAAACAGTGTCCATGAAGGATGGGGAAAGGCATGGCTCTCTGGCCAGCATCAGATCTGTGGTGCAGGTTTACAGACAGTGACTGCCGTTGCTCTCTGGTCATGAGCAGCACAGCACTGAACAGCCACTTAGGGCCCATTATGATGCTGGTTGGATGAGCGTCCGACCATAATATGTTGGAAACGGGAATGTGTGATGAGGAGTCGTCAGTCCCGCTTCCCCGGTTAGAATGCTACCATCTTCATGGCGGTCAGAAAGCTCATATTTCCTAATGCAGCTTGTGCTGCGGCTGTAGCCCACGCTGCATTCGGAAATAAGCACTTTTTGAACATCAGTGCACCGTGTGGCAGACACCATGCAGTGCCTACTACACGATGCAGGGATATTTAGGAGGGTACCATAGGTGCCCTCCAGGCCCCATAGCAGAGGGCCAGGGAGAGAAGGGAACCTGCTAAGGGCCTCCAAAGTCCCTTTCCACCTGCCTTTTCGTGGCAATCGGACCGCCATGAAAGGGCAGGCGGAAAGCGAAATCGTAATCCCGACGGCAAAGCCAAGGCTGGCTCTGCTGCCGTTTGGGGATTACATTTCCGACCGCCACCCCAGTGGCCTCTGTGAGTCCGTCAGAAACGGCAGAAAGCCTCTAACGAGCTGTTGAATGGCTTTCCGCCCGACACCATAATGGGGCCCTAAGAGTTAAATGGAACAGTGACAGGCATTGTGTGGAAGGTAACCAAGAACATTTTAATATGTCAGTACCTGGCAGCACCTCAACTGCTCCTTTCTAATCTTAAGAGTAGTAACAGACTATGGGGGTGTTATCTCAATAAACCCTAGGTTTTCCAGCCAGGCAAATGTAAATGTAAATGTGTTGTACTTGTATAGCGCACAGCTACCCCGGACCGGGGTCTCTCAGCGCTTGTACTCATACCACTCAGGAACCCTTCCTGGCTTTCCTTGGGAAGTGTCCACTCCTGGGCACCTCCATGGTGAAACCAGGCATCCCTCGCACTGTTGGGGCCGTTGTGGAGATTAAGCAAGCTATTGCCCAGAGTTGCAGCGTGGGACCCATGATCAGAATAGGCACTGAGGCAAGAATATCCGGTCAGAGGAATTTATGTGCCTGAGACCCGCCGGAACAGGATTCGAACCCTGGTCCCTGGCCAGAACTCTGCATCAAGGTCTGCCGCTCTAACCATTGAGCCACACTCCTCCACTAACCACGTAAAGAAAACTACCAGATACTGAGATTAACTCAAGCATTCTACCCACACGTTTTGGTTTTCTATTTGAGATATCCTAAATGCGACAAGTACGCTCAGACACGGGTCCTGTCCTCCCAGGGCCACTGGAACAAAGACGCACATAATTGATAGGGCCCAAATAAGTTTACATTGGTCTGGGATAGCTTCTGTTCAAGGTGTGGCAGATTGGGCAGGACTCTTCCTGCTGGAGCAGGGCCAAAACGGATTCAAATTGGTTGACTTACTTCTGGAATGGCATATGTGCAGTAGTGGTCGGTGGCGGGAGCGCTGCCGGGCGATGACGTGGGGAGGGGGAGGGGCAGAGTGCAGGGTAGTAAAATAAATAAAACGAATTTCGTTGCCCGCACTGCATCGCATATGTGTGAAAGGAGGAAGGACTGGAAAGTAACCCCAACTAATTAGAAGTTCCTGTATTTGCTCTAGAAAATTATAGCTGTGCTGTTGTTTACCCTCCGTGTTGATCCAGAACCGCTTTAACCTAAGTTCATTTCATTCTAAATCGTCTTTCATAAGATCCTTAGCCTCTCCGCGCTGATGGCTGCCTCCATCCGCATAATCAAGAGCACCAGCATCCATTATAATCCCAACCAAACCAAGAGCTTCATCAAACTGCGGTGCTAGCCCAACAGAAGGTAACATTGATTTAAAAATTAAGCCAATTTCTTGGGCATAGTGATTCAAGGAGCCTATCGCTTGGGAGAGGTCCTCCCCTTAAATACTACATAACTCAGACGTATTATCCAAAAAGCTATAATTAAATGTGATCTTTTATTTATTAATGATGGTCAATTCGTTACATTTACCTACGTCCTTCGCCACACACAGCACACTGAAAATGTACAACAAAAAATTGGGAGGGTGATCACTTACCTCCATGGCCTAAACTCTGACAGTAGAAGCTAGGATGGTTCTGTAGTAAGGGAGGTTGGGCACAGCACAACCACGGCGGGGACAGACATACAGCAAGAAAGGGGAGAATATTGTGAAACGCCTCCTGCCTTGCTCTGCCTCAGTCCTGGAAGGGAGTGAGGTACCGACAGAAATATCCATGCTGTCCTTCTGGTGCAAACTGAAGATTTCGGGTTTGACTGCAGTAAGCGTGGACCACGTCTGAAAGGGCACCCTATGTAGATTGTACCATGGGGGGCAGGAAGAGAGGAGGGGTCCTTGTACATGAATTGGGGGGTGGGAGCTACATGAGGGGTCTTGTTCAGGCCTGCCCACATTGAACTTTAAAGAAACCAGTGGGCAGCTGGCAGCGACACGTTTCGCTCCAAGTACGACAGATGGCCAAGACATAAGGTAAACAACCAGGTGCTTAAGAGAGACTGACCAAGGAGAAAGGAAGTGAAGCCAACACCAACGAAGGAAGAAGCACACCTGATTAGGAGAGATAGCTGAGAATGGAGTGTGTGGTGACAGCGCTGGGTGAGATGACACTTCCTGGCTACGTTGGCCTTTCACACGGTGCCCTTGGAGCTAAAAAATGGAATGATGGTCTAGGGGGGGTGGCTTATAATGCTCCATGAGAACAAGAGCATCTAGACAAGTGCAGATAGGTGAAGTGTAATGTCCTGTCACATGGTCAGATGGAGGAACCCAGCTGAAGTGTCATCACTATGAAGACCCAGACCACAGCAGAGTGAGCCAAAGTGGCTAAGCAAACACAGAGGTGAAGGTTCCAAGATGTGGGAAGCTTGCAAAGCCTGGAAGTACAAGGCAAAGCAAGTATAAGACTCATATGTGAATGAAGACTGCGAACGCTTGCCAAGAAAAGCGGCTGAGGCACTGATTATGGCTGGGCTACACCTCATGCACTGAAAGAGAGCCCTAATCCAGAGCTAGCCAAGAAAGGTGACCAGTGTCTAAAGAAAGAGGACCTCAAACCTTGCCCTCAGGATCTAGGCAGAGAGTGCAAGTAAGCTCTGCAGCAAGAATTACAAGATATCAAACAGAGTCTCAATGACACTCCAGTTACCGTAAAGCAAGATATTGACCAAATAGGCAGGTAAGTGGCCAACGTGGAAGGAACATTGAAAGAATTCATTGCAAAAATCTCCTACCCAAGAAATAAATGAACAGCCCCTGAAGCACAGGTGGACACTTTACAGGTAAAATGTAAAACATAGGAGAACAAGCTGAGGAGAGCCAGTGTCAGATTTACAACACGAGCGAGAAAGGAGCGTGAACCTACATCTGCGACTAAGTCCACACTGTGTTTGGACAAGTCTTAGAACTGAACGTGGACGAGATTGTAGAGGTATGGAGGGTCCACAGAGTAGGACATAGAAGACCCACTGCATCATCAAGACTTCAAGACACAGAGACATTCTGCTGAAACTAACAGCCAATCTGCAAAAATAAAAAATCCTGAGTCAGGCAAGGAGGCTCTCTCTAGTGATTGACAGCAATAATGAATTACTTCCACTACAGGATCTTGCACAAACGACCCGGGAGAAACATAACAGACTTAAACCACTGATCAATGTCCTCAATAGAGATAATATCCACTTTAGGTGGTCTTTTCCATGTGGGGTTCATTTCACTTTGAGAACAAGATCCATCATGTCCAGTCTGCCGAAGGAGGTCAACGAGAACTGGACAAATACGCAACAACCACCAACAACGCGGCCAGCAGAAGCTCAAGATCCTGGGACAGAGGAAGAAAAGCAAAACCCAAGGACTAGAGATGGAGACACTGCTCAACACATAGAACAAATCTGTGAGAGATGGGCAAACAAAAGCAACTGAAATGGTATTGCACCGAGCACACATGTCGAAGAGGAGGGAAGAGCTTCAACGCGTGCCTAAGAATTATCAGTGTGAGCTTTAACTTCATTCCTTACCTGAATCCACCCAAAAAAACTGTAGTCCAGGCACTGGTCATATCCAGGCTGAAGTACTGTAATGTGCTCCACCTGGGTGTATCTCAGTCCCATTTGAACAGGCTTCAGTGGGTCCAGAATGCGGCTGCTCAGCACTGCTTCGGCTTCCAAAGCGTGCCTCCATCAGTGCCGCTCTGAGGAAACGCACTGGTTACCGGTGAAGCATAGAGTTTCCTTCAAAGCCCTCTGCTATTGCTACAGGGCTCCCACTTCTCAAGGCCCCGCTTACCTGCGGTCAGGGATTACCCCTGATACACTAACTTGGAACTTAAGATCAACCAAAGCAAACCAGGCCATTATTCCTAAAGTTAAAAGAGCCAGAATTGGAGGCAACGCCTTCAGTCATCTTGCATCAGAAATCTGGAACTCTCTCCTGGCTGGAATCTGGCTAGCTCCCTCAAACTCTTTTCAGGAAAAATTGAAAACCTGGCTCTTCGGATCTGGTTAGGACCGATCGAGTTGGAAGGGAAACACCTTATTTCTCAGAAATCAGTATCCAAGCGCTGGGACGCCTTGCAAGAAGTAGCGATGCGCTTTACAAGACCCAGCACTGTTGCTATTATTAAAGTTGAAGGCAAGTTGTGCACATTGAAATGCACCCAGGGACTGGTTTAGGGAGGGAAACAACTTTTGCAACGCAACCATTACATCGCACTACACTTACAATGCAGGCATTGCATCGCATCATCCTTTACAATGCATGACAGTACAATGCAGGCATTGCATCGTATACCATTACAACGCATGACACTACATAGCATGTTACTACAACGCAGGAATTACAATGCATACAATTACAACGCATACCTTTGGAGTTACACAAGTATTTTTTAACCCCACACTATCCAAACACTTACCCTACTGTTGCACCCCCTGGAGTTAGAATAGTAATTCTTATCCCTACACCACTATCCAACACTTACCCTACTGTTGCACCTCCTGGAGTTAGAATAGTAATTCTTATCCCTACACCACTATCCAACACTTACCCTACTGTTGCACTCCCTGGAGTTAGAATAGTAATTCTTATCCCTACACCACTATCCAACACTTACCCTACTGTTGCACTCCCTGGAGTTAGAATAGTAACTTTTACCCCTACACCACTATCCAACACTTACCCTACTGTTGCACCTCCTGGAGTTAGAATAGTAATTCTTACCCCTACACTATCCAACACTTACCCTACTGTTGCACCCCCTGGAGTTAGAATAGTAACTTTTACCCCTACACCACTATCCAACACTTACCCTGCGCCTCCCGGCCTGGTCACCCACACGCTCCTGGGCCTCCCGCCACCCCAGCCACCGAGGGCCGCCGAGCCCCCTGCCTCTCGCCACCCCAGCCACCGAGGGCCGCCGAGCCCCCTGCCTCTTGCCACCCCAGCCACCGAGGGCCGCCGAGCGCCCTGCCTCTCGCCACCCCAGCCACCGAGGGCCGCCGAGCCCCCTGCCTCCCGCCACCCCAGCCACCAGAGGACCGCGCCAGATTTTCCCGCCGCCCCAGCCCGAGGCCCCGCCCCCCGCCAGCCGATTGGCTCCCGCTCCCGCCCTCCCCCCCCCCGCAGACCCTCCCTCCCGGCTCCCTTCTTATGACGTCCCCAGAGCGACCGCGCGCAGCGGGAGCACCGATTGTGCACCGAGTGTGCGCCAAAGGTAAGCCCGTCTGCGCCCGTCCGCGCCCGTCCGCGCCTGGACCGCGCCCAGCACCAGGACCCCTGGCCCCCGCAGACCCCAGCCCACCCGCCGGACATACGACGCCGCAACCCTCAACGCACTCAACACCGGCCGAGTCCCGGGCTGCTACCGAGCCACCCAGAGACGCACCCACAGGCCCTTCTGCTGCAACCCCTGCAAGTTCACCTGCATCTGAACCTGCACTACAACTACACCAACCAAGACGAGCAACAGCAGCAGCCACCTGAAATGGATCCTGCTCAACACCCGCTCCATCCACAGGCACGCCATCGAGGTCTGGAACCTGCTCGACACCACAGCCCTAGACGTCGCCTTCTTCACGTAAACCTGGATGAACGCCTCCTCAGCGCCTGACATCGCCATCGCCATCCCAGACGGCTACAAGATCATCCGAAGGGACCGCATCAACCACACCGGAGGAGGCATCGCCATCGTCCACAGGAACACCATCCGCATCACGACCAACACCGATGACACCGTCGCAACCGCCGAGCACCTGCACTTCCAAGTCCACATCAACCCCAAGACCACCCTCAGAGGCACCCTCATCAACAGACCCCCTGGACAACGCACACAATTCAGCGAAGACATCGCCGACTTGATCAGCCCACACGCCCTCTGCTCCGCTGACTACATCCTCCTAGGGGACCTCAACTTCCACCTGGAGAACAACAACGACCGCAACACCACCACCCTGCTGGACAACCTCGCCAACCTGGGACTCAAGCAACTGGTGACCACCCCCACCCACTACGCCGGACACACACTCGACCCCGTCTTCTTATCCAGCAAGGACATCGCCTTCAGCCACGCCACCGGACTCCACTGGACGGACCACAGCTGCGTCCACTTCAGCTTGGCAAGGACCACGATCCACCACCACCAGCAACAGGCTGCACGCAGGAACTGGAACAAGATCACAGCCGACCAGCTCGCGTCCTCCCTGAGCATGAACCCTCCCACCAGCACAACGAACCCTAGCCAGGCGGCCACCAACCTCACGAAGTGGATCAGCGACTGCGCAGACGAGCTCGCCCCCCTGAGGACCCCGCCCAGCAGACCCGGCAGCAAGAAAGCCCCATGGTTCACCGACGAACTCAAGAGCTCCAAGAAGAACTGCCGAGCCCTCGAGAGAACCTGGCGCAGAGACCCAACACGGACAACATGACTGCCCTCAAGCTCGCCACCCGAAAACACCACCAACTCATCCGCGCCACCAAGAAAACTGCATTCAAGGAACGACTGGACAACAACGCACACAACAGCAAAGAACTCTTCAACATCGTCAAAGAGCTCTCCAACCCCGACGCCGGAAACAACGACATCACCCCTTCGCAAGACCTCTGCAACTCCCTCGCCTCCTACTTCCACAACAAGATCGCGGACATACACAACAGCTTCAGCACTCAACCGACGAACACCACGACCGAACCACCGCCCCCCACCACCACCCTCCGCGCCTGGACTCCGATCAGCACCGAAGACACCGTCCGCACGATGAACTCCATCCACTCCGGATCTCCGACCGACCCCTGCCCTCACCACGTCTTCAACAAGGCCAACGCTATCATCGCACCCCACCTGCGGGACATCATCAACACCTCCTTCGACACCGCTACCTTCCCGGAGAGCTGGAAGCACGCCCAACTCAGCGCTCTACTCAAGAAGCCATCGGCTGACCCCACCGACCTCAAAAACTACCGCCCCATCTCGCTGCTCCTGTTTCCTGCAAAAGTCATCGAGAAGACCGTCAACAAGCAGCTGGCCGCCTTCCTCGAGACGAACGGATCCCTCGACCCCTCGCAGTCTGGCTTCCGGGCCAACCACAGCACCGAGTCCGCCCTGATAGCAGTCACCGATGACATCCGAGCGCTGCTCGACAACGGAGATACAGCGGCCCTCATCCTCCTCGACCTCTCCGCGGCCTTCAACACTGTCTGCCATCGTACCCTAGTACAACGCCTCAGCAATGTCGGAGTCCAGGAGAAGGCACTGGAGTGGATCATCTCCTTCCTCACCGGAAGGACACAGAGAGTCCGCCTCCCTCCGTTCAGATCTGAAGCCACTGAAGTCATCTGCGGCGTCCCTCAAGGCTCCTCGCTCAGTCCAACCCTCTTCAACATCTACATGAGCCCCCTCGCAGACATCGCACGCCAGCACAACCTCAACATCATCTCCTACGCCGACGACACCCAGCTGATCCTCTCCCTTACCAACGACCCCGCCACCGCCAGAGCCAACCTTCACGAAGGGATGAAAGAGGTAGCCGAATGGATGAAGAACAGCCGCCTGAAACTGAACTCAGATAAGACGGAAGTCCTCATCCTGGGATCCTCACCCGCCGCTTGGGACGACTCCTGGTGGCCCCCCGCCCTAGGCAGCGCACCCAAACCAACAGACCACGCACGCAACCTGGGCTTCATCCTGGACTCCTCCCTCTCCATGACCAGACAAGTCAACACTGTCTCCTCGTCGTGCTTCAACATCCTGCGCATGTTACGTAAGATCTTCCGGTGGATCCCCACCGAGACCAGGAAGACGGTCACCCAGGCCCTCGTCACCAGCCGTCTGGACTACGGCAACACCCTCTACGCCGGAACCACCGCCAAACTCCAGAAGAGACTCCAGCGGATCCAGAACGCCTCAGCACGACTCATCCTGGACATCCCCCGTCACAGCCACATCTCCGGACACCTGAGAGATCTGCATTGGCTCCCGGTCAACAAGAGAATCACTTTCCGTCTCCTCACCCACGCACACAAAGCCCTACACAGCCAAGGCCCAGGATACCTCAACAGCCGCCTCAACTTCTACGGTCCCAAACGCCAGCTTCGATCGACCAGCCACGCCCTCGCCGCCGTCCCCCGCATCCGTAGAGCCACCACAGGGGGACGGTCCTTCTCCTACCTCGCCCCAAGACATGGAACTCCCTCCCCACCCACCTCCGCCTGACCCAGGACCACCTCGCCTTCAGGAAGCAACTCAAGACCTGGCTGTTCGAGCAGTAGCAGATCCCCCCCCCCAGCGCCTTGAGACCCTCTGGGTAAGTAGTGCGCTATATAAATGCAATGATTGATTGATTGATTGATTGACCCTACTGTTGCACCCCCTGGAGTTAGAATAGTAATTCTTACCCCTACACTATCCAACACTTATCCTACTGTCGCACCCCCTGGAGTTAGAATAGTAATTTTTACCCCTATACTATCCAACACTTATCTAAATTCAATGTAATGGTATGCGTTGTAATGGGTGTTGCGATGTAAACACTGCGTTGTAAGTGCATGCGTTGTAAATTTATGTGTGTAACGTCATACATTCGTTTACGGAGGGAGTAGTTGAGCCTTTCTGGCGGGGTCCGGTACTCAACTACAGCAAGACCGGTTTTAGCTGAGAGGGCGGTTTAGTTTGTTTACTTAGACAAATCGTGAAGACATTAGTTCACATATTTACCACATATTTCCTTTATGGGATGGAAATGTGCACCAATTTCAAAGATATACATTAAATTGACATTCAGGCCACAGCATCCCACAGAGGCAGGTCACAGTGGAAGGAACAGCCTTCTGAAACCTCTCAATGCCAAGGGGCTCAACCCCCTACCAAAAGAGAAAGACAAATCACTCTCTGGCCTCTGAAAGCGCAAACATTATTTACTACAGGAGTCCACTTGCTACAAACTCTACAGTAAACAAACCCTGAATCTGCTCCCTCTAAACCTGTTTTTTTAATTAATGTATCTTTTTTCTCTTCCTACTATCAACCTTTACGGTCACACATTAATAATTTAGAAGTGAAAAGTGAGTGATCAATATAGAATGCACATTTATTTTTATTCTTTTTTTGTTTGCAATGTGTATTTAAACTGGGTTGACTGTTCTGTGCTACATAATTGTTATTGAGTTGTGAACACAGTTTCATGGAAAGATGACAACTATAGTTTCTCGTTTATTATATTTATTATTATTCAAAGAACACAGTCTTGAAGAATCAAAATAGGTCAAAGGGCGCCAGGCTGCTTACTCTAAAACATCCAAAAAACAACTCAATCTAAGCACAGGGTGTGAAGGATTAGAGAGGCACTTCACACAAGGTGATCCGAAAGTGACAAGACATGCAGAATCCCATCACCTACTGTGGCTGAAGCCTAAGGGGGGTATTCAGCCTTCACCTGCTGAGCTTATCAGGCCAGATGCCAGCATAGGTGAGAGTAACAGACCATTAGTGAACAAATACCCTTATTGTTCAAACAAGTATGCAGGTGTGAGCCATCTCTGAAACTCCAATCACGCTTCCTCTTAGTGCTAAGATTAGCTTAGTGGGTGAAGGACTTCTGTAAATCTGTACTGCCAGTATGTTGTTAGAGTATGCTCTGTTGTTCATACTTCTGGTAAATGTTTCAGCTACCCTTCTGTTTATTCTTATTGCAGGTACAATTCAAGTCTGTAAAATATATCTATTGTTTCTTAGGGGTCCATCATGATGTCGGGCGGATTGCCTCCGCCAGGCTGGCGGTAGCCACCGCCGGCCTGGCGGAGGCAATCCGCCCGACATCCATTGCCAAATTCCCCCCCGCCATATTAGGGTGGCGGGGGAGACCGCTGCGGTAAAAAACACCGCCCGGCTGTTTTCCGCCCGGTCGCCTTGCGGCCGGGGCGGAATATGTTCAATATAGTGGCGGTGTCTGTGAGACACCGCCAGCCATATTACAATTGGCATTCTGTGGAGCCTTTCCGTGGCGGCAATGCCGCCACGGAAAGGCAGGCGTTCCTAGGTTTGGAGGCCCACTACGGGCCCCCCTGGTGATGGCCGAGGTGTACGGTGCAATGGGGGGTACCTATGGTACCCCCCCGCATTTGCATACAACAAGCAGCAGGCACCATGGGGTGCCTGCCGATTCGTGTATGCAAATGCGTGCATTTGCTTTGCAGATTGTGGCGGGCGGTGCAGTGAGCACCGCCCGCCACAATGATAAAATGAGGATTGCGCCCGCCACTGTGGCGGGCGCATCCTAATGCACATTTCGGGACCCCCGCCCTCGAGGCGGGCGGTCCCGTTTCCGGATAGGCCGCCCGCCATCCTAATGGCCCCCCTAGTGTTTGTAAGTGTGCCTTTAATTAATGAAAAGTGGTTTGGATTTCCCTAACTATCCCTGTGATGTTTCACAGGGTAGATTGTTACAAGAAACACACCTCACTCAAACATTGCTCAGAAGGTTGTGGGGTGGTGGCACATTGACTAAGTCCTTTTTTCCAGGGGCCTAGAAAGCCGAATTCCGGGCTGTGCTTTAGAGAATTTAGAAAACATATCAGTGTGCATTGGTGGTCTTCATCTTGAAGTCATTTGGGTTTGACACACCTGGAAGACAAAGATGTATCACTCTATTCTCTAGAACACTATACAAATTCCAGGACAGACATGATTCTTAGTGCTAGACGCATTGCTAGGAATGTAAGCAAGGCAGGCATTGGTGTGATATGACTGTACTACTTAATCACAAGGCTATGAATCTAGTGATACAAGAATATCGTGGAGAAAACATTGAAGACCAAAATATGGAAAGGTAAGTGCATATAGACATCTACATACCATAAAGATATGTATGTTGCCCAGGTACATATATATAGAGTTAGGTATAGATGATCTATACTTACTTACCTTTAGATATTTTGGTTTTGATAGTTTGTCCTCTGTATTCTTATACCCCAGTATTCCATCTTCGATCTTCAGGGGGGCATCATATGATATCAGTCTCAGACTATGAACCAATCGGAATCACACCTAACACCTTGATGAGCCCCGATACAGAAAGAAGCCGGAAGCTGGGCACACACAGACTTCAGATGTAGCCACAGTTTACTCTACAAAGTGTACTGAGGAGGCAGGAAGAAGTATATTTCTTGGCAGATGAATGTTACTCCACTTATCCAAAGAACAAGTAGGAGAATAAAGGGCTGTGATAGACGACTAAGGGTGGTATTCACAAGGACTTATTACCGATTTATCTCCACCTTAATGCATCAAAAGTGAGATAGATTTAACACCCCATTCACAAGCTGGTGCAAACAGCAGACATCGCCAGTATTCCTGCGATAACTGCCCCAAAATGTATCTCCACTGTGGGCACCACCAACTAAACCTAATGAGATGCAGAGTAGGCGTTCCCGTGCAAAAACAGACGAAAAAACCACAACACCACTTTCACAAGGAACTGCCAGATCTGCGATGCGAACCAAAAACAGGCGATAATCTGCCGTAGCAGCAGGGAATTAACATCTGCCTTTTGCTGGTGTTAAACAGGACGACTACCTACAGCATAAAAGGGAGACCAGCCAAGAGCCACACCTGAAGAACCACAGATGCCATGGAGACAATGATCATGCAACACGGATACACATGAAGGCAACAACACCCAACACAACGACCCCAGGCCCGCCACCACCCCCAGGACCTGTTCCCCCCCACCCCGGGGAACACCATAGAGGCGGCGTACACAAAGACATAGCGAATAGGCTCATCGCACGTTTTTTGTGTTGTTGTTTGTGTTTATATCTCCGTCGAGGTTGTTGTATCGCGGACATTGGCCGCGGTTTCTGCAGACTATAGCATGGTACCACCTTGTGAATTCCACATTGACACAGGGTTATTTTCCCGCAATAGGCTGCGATGTGTAAAGTTGCATTAGCATTTTTTGGTGATGTTTAGCACACGTTCTTGTGAATATCCCCCTAAGAGATTCAAATGGCCATAAAAAGTCTTAAATCTAGCAAGGCCCCTGGACCCTATGATTTCAGTGGGGAATTCAATAAGATGTTCTCCTCCAAGCTAACACCAGTTCTTAGAGATGTGCTCCAGATGTTCCAAGCTCAGAAGGAGACAAAGCAACAAAATGTTGATATTGTCGTAGATCCTAAACCAGGAAAGGATTATTAAGATCTATCAAAGATGTAAAAATCGGCATGAAAGTTCTGGCAACTATGTTGACAACCCTTTCCACTTCTCCCGTACACAGAGACCAGTCTTGAGATTGTGACAGGGCGACAGATATTCAACAGCATCCACAGTCTGTGCCACCTTGTCCACAATGCAAATCTGAAAAAAATGAAATCAGTTTCATTGGCAAGGGATACCGTAAAAGCTTTTGTAAGGATAGACTGCACGTTTGTGGCAGCAGTGATGGACATGTTACGATTGGAGCGAGCCTTCATTATCATAGTATTAGTAGGTCATTACACTCTGACAGCTATGGCGGTACTTGATGAGGAATCCTCAGAGCAATTCCAACTGTTCCATGTCACTAGATATGACTGCCTTTTATACCCGTTAGTCCAGATTCTAGTAATAGAACCCTTAGCCATAGGAACACCACCAGGTGATAAAATAAAGAGCATCACTTTGGATGGGAAGAACACAAAAAACATTATTCGCTGATGATGTAATGTTATGCCTTGGATAACCAGAGAGGTCTCTTCTACAGTTAATCCATGTGCTAGGGGAACAGCGCAGATAATCTAGGTACAAAAGTAATGATTACAAATTGGAGCTTCTATCCCTTGGTCTCTATGTCAGGGGAGTACAAACCTATAGAAGCACAGTACTCTTCAAAATTACAAAAGGTGCAATATAATATTGGGGATGTAACCGACCTTTGAGCTGGTACACAGTAAACATCCTGGTAGACTTAAAACGGTGGAGGAACTTACATACATTGTGGTTGAGCTAAAAAGTGTCACTAAGCAGAAAATAATCCCCAAGTTACTATACATATTTCAGTCTTTAGCACAGACTATGCTTCCCACACACTCTCAATGTCTACAGAGCAGCCTAGCTGCCTTTAGTGGGTGAATGTCTGACATGCATTGGATTCAAATTGTCTAAGGCCATAATATTGTCACAAAAAAAATCACTGGACACAAATATCACCTTAGATATATTGTGACAATAAGAATATCATGGGACAGAATATTCCAAGTAAGAATATTGTCTTCATAAATGTTTAATATTGTTTTATGTAATTTCGTATATATTTTTGAGTTTTAATTACATGGTAAAGTTGTATTAGTTTATGTGGTCTAAGGTATTGTTATTTTACTGTTAGTTATATTTAATTTTTTTAAGGTGAGTTCATCTTTTTACTTTTGTAATACATTTAAAGAACTGTTTTTGATTTGATTTAATTTGTTTATTTATTGAAGGTTATTAGGTTTGCAGGGGGTATTACATTTTTAACTTTAATTGGTTGATTAGATTATAAATTATGTAAATAATCTAACCTATACATTATTTAATATTATTTTTCATAAAAGAATTGTAAAAGTTTTAAGTGGTTGATTAGATTATTAATTAAATATATATTTGTTTTGTTTGAATTAGTTTTAATTCATTTATGTGTATTATGTTTTTTTTTATATTTTGTAATTTTGCTAAAATGTTTTTTGCTGTCATTTATTTAATATCTTTTAGCATTATTTTCTATTTATTTGTGGGTTGGTGGGTTTGTAGGGAAGCAGAGTGGGAAGTATTTTCAATGGATATATTTGTTGTGTTGTAATTGGTAAATTTCTTTGGGTTATTTTTTTTTTTTTTTTACAAATTGCTTGACTAATTGTTTAAGTAAATAGTATGAGAATTTGGTTGTTTGCAAAAAATGATAAAGATATATAATACTTTTAATTAAATTTTGTTATGTTTCCTATATTGTATTAATTGTTTTGTTAGGTTATTTGGACTTGTTTGAAGGTATTTTCTCAATATATTTTCTAATTGTTTTGATTTTGTTATTTGTTAATTGGTCAAAATGTATTGTTAGTATATTATATGTTTCAATATTTCATATTTAGTTTATATATTTTGATTCATTTTATTCTAATTTACAATTTATATATTTTGCAAAAAAGTAAAATATGCCTTAGATTTAAATTTAATTATATATGTATATATATGTATATTAGTTAGTTATTAATTCACTTCTGTATTGGCACTATGAGAAAGTACAGGCAAATGTATTTATACATATAGTATTTCATCTGTGTCCATCATTTTTTGACATGTGACTGCACGTTATCACTTTAAATGGGCAAAAGCAATTTGTATCGCCATGTGACCAAGGCCGATGGGACGGCCGAAACGCGCCATGACATACTACCTAATGGCTGAATAAAAGAATGCTGAGAAAAAGCTGGTCCTTGCCTCGAGTCTCTTTGTGAGGAGCGCTGCTGCGAGGTATTTGCAGATGTTTATCGGCATTGGATTGCTGCCGATTCTGGACCCCCTCCGCGAAAAGCCGGCTTCACTGTGAGCAGTCCTTCGTCGCCTGGCAACCCTCTGAGCTCCTTCCTCGTGGAGGAGAGTTGGCGGGGACCCCGGGGCACTTTGAATATCCCATTCAAGGGAAGGAGTGGAGCCATCCGACTTTGCACCGTGCATGAAGGAAACGCTGAAGAACGCTAAAGAGATCCCACGCCGTGAGGCTGTATCAGAGCGGGCGCAGTTGGGGGATAATCGTGCTTTGTGGCGCCGTGCGGCGCGATCTACAAAAACAGGGAACTGGTCCCGACCTGCGTCCTTGCGTCCTGGAAGGAACAGCCAGAGGCACGTAGAGGATAAAAGCATATACGGTGACACTTGGAGTGTGGAGGTACGTGGCTTACCGCTAGAGTCAGCTGTTGCTGACATTGACTATTGAAGCGCAAATCAAGCGGTTTGCTTAACACGTTATTCAGCACTTACTAAGTAATTGCCATTAGCTAGAAGATGTCAGGCGATGTACGGAGGGCCCGTGAGCTCGCTGCACAAGCAATGTTTTCAGACGATATTGAGCAGGAGGTGACTGCTGAGAAGGAAGTCGGGGTAGGGGGGCCCGAGGGAGCTGCAACGAGTACCGCCAGAGACTTGTTCAGGGAATTGGAAAAGCTGAAAAGAAACGAACAGTCTAAATGGTGGGAAGCCCGCTCCCTCAAGAGATATCTGGATGTAGGGAGAGTCCCTAGAGGACTTCGCATCATGCTGGCCCCCAGCTACGAAAACCCCAACCCCTTAATGATGGAGGAATGGGGTCAGTGCAACCTTGAATCCTCACGGAAATTAATGCAGATCTTAGTGAAGTTTGCTGAAATTGATGGTGAGGAACTTCAAACAAAAATAGACATTCTTGAGGAGAAAATAAAAGCACTGCAGGGTGAGAAGGAAAACCCGCAGACTACCAAAATGAGGAGTGAAATGTTAACTAGACTTTCAAAGGAGGAAGAAAAAATCAAAACAAGAAAAATATATAAATTCAAAAGAGATCGGGACGACTACGCGAATGGCCAAATATTCACATTTGCACGTCGATACGATAACCTAAGAAGAGCCACAGTAAATAAGAGAGGAGCAGCCAGTGCAGGGGCAGTGCTGGCAGAATCTGAGGAAATTTCCACATACAGCTCGGCTGCAGAAAGCGGCTCAGACAATGAAAGGGCAAGAGGCAATGTTGTTTTGACGATGGGGGAAGAGTTGGCGGTCTTGAAAGATGGCAGAAAGGCAACCCTAAGATCGCACTTCCAGGGAAAATTGTCCCAACCAAGTCCCAACGCAGGAGGGGCAGAAGAAAAGCAGCCAAACAAAGGCGAGCCAACCAAGCGGGGACGAGGCCGGGGACGGGGAAGGAGCAAGAAACCCCAGGCCTAGTCAAAGACAACATTATGGATTCTTCAACAACTGTGAGCTGTGATGGAGATCAATCCAGCAAGAAGAAACAAGCCAAATCTATAATTAACCTCAGCTCAATACAACTATCAGCTGCAGAAGAGAAACTTCTAAGCTTAGGCTTAAGCTTTTGTCCTGAGTCCAATTTTTCGTATAGTACCACGAGGGCAGACATATACAGATTCATAAGGAAATTAAAATTGAAAAAACAATTCCTAAACAAGACAGCCAGCACAGAAAATGCCCCAACAAGACCTACAACTAGCACCTCTGAATTGGCAGTCAGTGACCTAAACCTGTATCGTGACATGTGCCAGCTGGGGATTGATGAGACTCTGGGGACACAGGAGATAGTGACATCCAGTGGTCAAATGAAACCGATTACACCATTTAAGCCCAAGTCCAAATACATTCCCCTGGCGGCACGTGATGGTCTTGACTCATTTAGCGATGTTGTGGTGCAACAAGTGAAAAAGATGGCCTTAAAGACTGACAAGAATAAGCGTCAATTTACGAACCAGGAGAGAAAAATAAATCAATTATCCATCAAATTGAAAAATGCTGAGGTTATTGTTCGAAATTCAGACAAAGGCGAGAACATTGTTTTATGGCCAACTACGGCGTACCCTGAGGAGGCTCATAGGCAACTAGATGACCCACAATGTTATTCTAAGAGCACCCCCCAGAAATACAGGGGAATGTTGGAGGCCTTATCTAAGAACCTGGTGGCATGGAAGGGCCTTGGTATGTTAAGTGGAGATGAGTTTAAGTATGTTAAAAAAGATCATCCACTCACTCCATATATTTACTTCATACCAAAAGTCCATAAGAGTATCTCCAAACCTCCAGGCAGACCCATAATCGCAGTGTGTGGTGGCCCCTTGGAAAACCTTTCAAGGTACATTGACTACTTTTTGCAGCCACACATGAAGTCTTTAAAGTCATATGTACAAGACTCCAGTGACTTTCTGCGAAAGTTGGAGGATGTAGCATGGAGCCCCGACCTGTTGTTGGTAACGTTGGACGTCAGTTCATTATACACATGTATAAAGCACAAGGATGGCCTGCGGGTATGTGAGTATTATCTTAGCCGCAGGCCATTGAACTGGCCCAACATACCAAAATGCTTTTAGAAATGTTAACATTCTGCCTCAACAATAACTTTTTCATTTTTAACGGTCAAATGTACCAACAAGTCCAAGGTGTAGCAATGGGGGCCAGTTTCTCCCCTAGTTATGCGTGCCTCTTTATGGGGTGGTGGGAGGAACTGGTCCTCCTGCGCAAATTTGAAGAATATTGCACCACCAACATCACTTGTTGGCTCAGATTTATTGATGACTTATTTATTGTATGGCATGGTTCCGAGGAAAGTGTTTTAAATTTCATACATGACATCAATGACAATGATCTTAATCTGCATTTTACCTCTGATGTAAGCAGGGAATCGGTGACATTTTTAGATGTACAGGTTTTTATAAGTAATAATGTCATTACCAGTACTCTTTTTAGAAAACCGACGGCAGGTAACACTCTTTTACATGCCACGAGTGCTCATCCCCAACATCTAATCAAATCAATACCCTACGGCGAGATGCTACGGATCCGCCGTATTTGTAGCAATTATGAAGACATGATTGTCAAACAACAGGAAAGTTTTCAAAGATTTGTAGATAGGGGCTATACTGCCAAGATAGTGAACACTGCTATAAAGAAATCTAGGGTCAAAGAAAGAGGTGATTTGTTGACTGAGAGAGTGAAACAAAGTGATAACATCAATTAAGTTAGACTCATTCTGACCTACTCCAAACAGGAGAAAGAACTTAGGAGTATCGTCAGAAGAAACTGGCACTTTGTAAAAGATGATCCCATGATTGGCGATGTGATGCCCCCTAATCCATCTATTACTTTTCGCAAAAGTTTTAGTATGGGCTCCATCCTCTCTAAAAATAGTCAAGACTACATAGGCAAGGAGCCTTGGAGACCCACCAGCAGGGGCTTCTATAAATGCCTGGTATGTAAAGCCTGCCAACATGGTGTCAACACTAAGAAATATACAACAGTAATCCCCAGTACTACAAGGGAAATAAAACAACACCTAACCTGTAGAACGGAATATTGCGTGTATATTCTAGAGTGCGACTGCAAACTCAAATATATTGGTAGTAGCAAACTGCAAATTCATAAGCGTATTCTACAACACCTGCGCGCCATTGTAAATAAGGACCAGAGCTATCCAGTGGCCAGACACTTTGAGGTGTGTCACAACAGTAAGCCTCAGTGTCTCAAATATTTTGCCATAGAGTCCGTACCGCTTACCAGAAGAGGAGGCGACAGGGAGGCGTGTATGCGCAGGCTCGAAACCAAATATATTTTGCAGTTTAACTCAAAGTGGCCGGGAGGTCTTAACACCACAGAGGACCTCCACACATACCTATGACCACTTCATGATAATGTTACTCTTTAGCCATATAGTTGACACCATGATACAACCACAATCCGAACTATAAGAGGAGTTGGTCCGCACCGTGCACTTTGTTTACATATTTATGTTTATATTGTAATATACTATGTATAATTTATATATTGAGTGTACAAAATTTCGGTGTGTGTAAATATATGAATTGATTGATTTTAGCCGTCGTTTTAAATATTAGGGTAATGTTTTTTATCCTGATTTTTGATGTGATAGCTGATTTTAGTCATGTCACCGATTCCCTCTTTTTTAGATTGTGTTTATGGTGTGATTTTTTCTATATGTGCAACATTGATGATGTATGTTAATATCTTGTCTTGAACATGGAAGTAAAGCTCTGTTTTAATAGAGTTCAGACTTCCCTTCCCCTCTACTACCTCAGTACTGTACAACCTCAAGCACCAGCCACTTTAGCTGTATTTGCACTTTGACTGCACGATGTCACTTTAGAGGGAGAAATTATATTAATTTTTTCCATTTGACACGAAGTCACTTTAAATACAGGTGCAATAACATGGCAGAAGATAAGAATGAAACAATGGTACCGGAAGAAAGTTAAGGCACTACATTCTCTTCTAATGATTTTAATTAATCAAACAATAAACTTATACAATACATTCTCTTCTTCCGAGCCTTATTTGGCTGGTACAATTTCCGTCATGAATCCATTTCTTCTTTTTTCCTTTAAAAGGTCCTTATAGATTAAATAAATGTTTCTTTTTTAGGATCTTTTTTTCACTACTATCATTAAATAGCAGTGATCAATAGTATAATTTTGTATTATAATTTAATATACACGGGTGAGCACTATTTTCGCACAACACTTGCTATTAGAGTTGATGGACTACAGGGTATATTTTTTCTCATCACCATCTTGAAGAGTTATAGGCATTTATGCAGTTATAAATTTTTTTGTTAAACTGATTGTACTCTTCGCATAACAAATTGAAGTTGCATTATATATGTATATCTTTAATCTTTTGATACATTATGCAAAACGTGACTTATTTATGTATTTATACAGTTATTAATTCACTTCTGTATTGGCACTATGAGAAAGTACAGGCAAATGTATTTATACATATAGTATTTCATCTATGTCCATCATTTTTTGACATGTGACTGCACGTTATCACTTTAAATGGGCAAAAGCAATTTGTATCGCCATGTGACCATGGCCGCTGGGACGGCCGAAACGCGTCATGACATACTACCTAATGGCTGAATAAAAGAATGCTGAGAAAAAGCTGGTCCTTGCCTCGAGTCTCTTTGTGAGGAGCGCTGCTGCGAGGTATTTGCAGATATATATATATATATATATACATATATATATATATATATCACAAAAAGACGTGCGCAATACCTCACGCTGCACGGACCACACCATCAGTGCTTGAAAAAGTTCTTTTTAATCATGGATAGAAACACACAGGCATAACGCGTTTCGAGTTTCCATAACTCTTCCTCAAATGCCAAGCTGCTATGTTCGTGGGGTCGTTAAGGTTTAAATAACGTAACTTAATGAGCAGTGAAAAGGGACTTCAGTCATTACATCCAGTTTAAAGGGACAGTGTTTAAGGTGTTACTTCAACATTATCTTCATACACAACAGCAGAGGTGAGTGCTTCGGTTTTACAAGTTTCAACAGTAACCCCCAAGTGGTGCCGGTATTAAAGTTTCTCTGCTGTAAAATGTTCAATGTCATATCAGTTTTAAAAGGGACTAACTTGCCCACAATGCTCCACTGCCCTTCAAAATTCAGCTGGTTCCCACTGCCGATCTTGGTGAAATTCCAGTCAGCACGGAGTGTCCCGAGTGCAAATATTGCTTTAAAAGGGAAAGTGTTCCATACCTCAGTTACGTCGTGCAAATTAAGGGTTTCACAACCACGCAGGCAAACAGCAGCTTTCCATGTTTTCCCTAAAGCCACAAGTCTGTCGTGCTGAGAGTAATCCTCTATATATATAACGGAATACCATATTCTTTTGCAAGTTACGATTTAAAGTAAGTTTTAATATTTTACATGAATGTATATATTTTAGTTTAATTTGCTTTAAATATATTACTTGGAACTATTTTATATACTATATATAGTGTAGAGTGCCTGCGACAATAAAATCTGCATGGTAGAAAGTACCCCTCGAGTGCTGTTGTCTTCCTCGGATACGAGGAGGAGTTGGAGCGTTATGTTATGCGGTGTCCTGCGAGCCGCTGACAGCACCCACCCGCGAGTGAGCAGTTTTTCCAGCAGGAAAGGAGCGTTTTTGAAATACAAACTGTGCACCGCCGCCTCCCGCCACCAACAGAGGGAAGCGATTTGCCGAGGGCGGAAAACGGAGGAAGACGTTTGGTTGCTGAGCGCAGCTG
This sequence comes from Lissotriton vulgaris, assembly GCF_964263255.1. Lineage (NCBI taxonomy): Eukaryota > Metazoa > Chordata > Amphibia > Caudata > Salamandridae > Lissotriton > Lissotriton vulgaris. Next base: position 38,373,635 of record NC_141697.1, read on the forward strand.
GAAGCTTCCTGAGGAAGACGCCGTCCAGTAAGCGCTATCAAGGATCCTTACCCCCACTGTCTGTGCATGTGTACAGCGAAGCGGGCATTGCGGCAGGGTGTCCGAGGGCGAAATCTTACAAGCAGGAGCGCAGGCGCGCTCACCAGTCTCAGCGTAGCTTTAAGCAAAGAGTGCCCCAAGCAACAAAGCGAGACGTGGAACAATAATTCTGCAGGCAACAACCACCATGTTTACTGATGCCGAACGCCATACAGCGGCACAAGGAATGTTCAAACGGCGAGAAAAGCCGCCGGCAGCAGTAGCAGGTACATCTGCAGAACCGTCATGTGACAAATTAACATCAGTTATGGTGAAACTTGAGAGGCTCTACGAGCGTGAAATACGCAAGTGGTGGGAGGCGACTAGCCTCACCAACTACGTAGAAGAAGTAAGGGTACTTAGGGGCCTCAGGGTACATACAGTCCCATCTTACGAGCACCCAGATCCACAGTTGCTCACCGATTGGTTTGAACATACTGCCACGTACTGTGAAGGGACTCTAAAAATCTTGATAAAATATGCATGGAGCGACCGTGATAAAGTATTGGCCGAGATCTCATCGATCAATGATGAACTTGACAAAGAAACCGACTCGAGCATCATAATGTTAATCGCTGAGAAAAAAGAACAAATGAAAGCTCGTCTGCTGAAATATGAGACCAAAATAAGGAATCGGAAGCAAGAAAAGTACGAACAGGATGCCAATGATTACTTGACAGGGCGCGTCCTAACTTATGCCAAGAAATTCGACGCTCCACGCAAAGCCCTATTAAAAAGCTCAGGCACAATTACTGGAACACCCACAACATTGGATATCGCCACCTCTGAGTCAGAGGTGACTGAAAACGAATCAGGTGATGAGCAAGCTGAGCAATCACAGCGGGGGCAAAATCGCGGAACGCAGCCGGGCAAAATCAAGAGAACCCCTTTTCAAGATTCGGACTTCGAGGCGGCTGCCTCTGAATGTATATCCCGCTTTAAGGTAAGGGGATATGGCGAAGATTTATTGCATGACACGCTGAGAAGGGTCAAAAAGATATCAAGAGGGAGTCTACTCACTGCCAGATCAGATGGATCCGGCCGTGATAAGAACAAAACCACTAACATCAATAAATTTAGGATGATCACCCCCTACTCCACCGGGGCGAATGACCTGAGAAGAATGCTCAAAAAGAACTGGCATATTCTGCAAATGGACACTGTATTAAAGGATGACCTTCTCCCCAATCCATTAGTAACATTCAGTAAAGCCAGGTCTGTGGGAGACATGCTCGTTAATAGTCACCTGGAACCCCCCCCCCCCCCCCCCCCAGGATAAATACCTTAAAAGATCAAAAAGGGTTTTTCCCCTGTGGGAGGTGTAAAGCCTGCGCGAGCAGTAAGAGGGTTCTCTCGTACACTATACCAGACACAGGAAGGAGCATGCCTATTAGGAAGTTCATTACCTGTAGCACGCAATATGCGGTTTACTGTTTGCACTGCCCGTGTGGCCTCCGCTACATAGGCAGCACAATTAAAGAACTGAAACTAAGGATCATGGAGCATTTGAGAGCCATCGACAAAGCAGACCCCAGCTACCCAGTGGCCCGCCACTTCGCGGAGGTTCATGGACGAGACCGGAAATTATTACAATATTTCGGTCTAGACACCATACCCCCAAATGTGAGAAGCGGAGATCGTCTAAGACGACTCCGTAGACTTGAATCTAGGTTTATAATAGATCTCTCTACGATGTATCCCAGGGGCTTAAATGCTGGGGAGGAGATGACGTTCCATCTGGGTAAATAAGGAACATAGAGTACCATCAAGGCCATATAGTTTGCAAGAAATTTCCCCACCCGTAAGAACCAAAAGAGAAGTATTGCAGTAAGAACTCTGGGTGATCAGATAGCCTGTATAGGATCCTTAATATAGTTGTAATGTGATGTAGAACTTGACGTATGCTGAAGTATTTGTTTCTTTTTGGAACCGGTATGCATAACTGCTTATCAAATGTATATATTTTCGTCTACTATTTTCGCATAACCTGTACGCTCACCAGATTAGGGCCCTATGCTTTGTTGAATGGATTTTGATCAATTCCCTGAGATTTTTCCTTTGCTTAGAATTAATACATGCTAAGGAATTGAATAATGCTGTGTTCAAGGGATCCTGAAATTCTTGTTTACAAAACAACATTGATGAACTGATATTCAGCATTTGGGTTGTACAGTTTTTGCGATTTATTCAGTATCAAGATAGGTTGAATGCCTGCAGATATTGGTGGATTATTATTTGATAAAATTAGATAGAGGACCTTAGCCGATCCACAGCTATATTTTATTTGTTTATAACATAAACATTTGATTTACTGTATACACCCACTTTCTGTATGGATTTGCCCATTTATGGGCTCTATTGCACAATCTGTGATCATCTCTAGGTTGTACTTATGACATTCAAAGATGGCGCCCACAGCGACTTAGGTGGGGTTGTCCTCTGTCTATTTCAATGTCAATAGAAAGAGAAAATGTCTTATTTAATCCACCAAAAATGTAAATTGTTGTTACCCACACTGACGAAGGCAGCACGCCGAAACTGTGTAGAGTGCCTGCGACAATAAAATCTGCATGGTAGAAAGTACCCCTCGAGTGCTGTTGTCTTCTTCGGATACGAGGAGGAGTTGGAGCGTCATATATATATATATATATATATATATATATATATATATATATATATATATATAGTTAGTTAGCTTAATTGTTTGTATGTTTTCTGATAGGTAATGGGAATAGTAAACCTGAACCCTGCAGAATCCAACACTTTCCGTACGGTTGCTTAGGTTGGAGTGGGAATGGAAAAATGGTTTACGCCAAAGTCCATCATTTTCCCTACCGTTGTTTAGGTTGGAGCGTAAATAGTAGATCCGACCTCTCCAAAGTCCACTGCTTAACCAACTGTTAATTAGTTTGGAGCAGGAATATTAAGTGTAATTATTCCAAAGTCCAACTCATTCCCTACTGTTGCTTAGTTTGGAGGAGGAATAGTAAATGTAATTCTTCCAAAGTCCAACTCGTTCCCTACTGTTGCTTAGGTTGGTGGAGAAATACTGAAATATTTTGCTCTAAATGATAACACTGTTTTATCTTTTTAAAGTTTTGTTTTTAATGGAGTTTAATTGTTAGTTTGTAATTTAGCTTCACGATTTTTATATTTGTTTGTTTAAAGGTGCAAACGTAAATATTTATTGCTTTTTTAAGGTGCATCTATTTCTATTAATCTAAGGGTCAGAGAGAAGGTTTTTATCTCAGGTAAAGGGTGCACTGCTATACGTTAACGCTATTTTTCAAGAAGGGTAGTGTTTCTCAGTGGAGTTGAGGTGCAAAAAGGGTGGGAGGAAAAACCCTGTAACCCCCCAATGTAGTGCTAACCTTGGCTAACACTGTATCTATAGAACAAACAGATACACATGCACACTCCAAGATAAATACAAAAGTAAAGTCCGTGTAGACTTGAAGAATGTTATTAAGACAAAAGCATGGAAAATTATACAGCAATAGTTGTAATATGAGACAAATTAGGTGTTGATGTGCAGTGTCTTTTAATGTTCAGACACGGAAAGAACCAGTCGACACGTGTTTCGGCGCATGTGGCACAGTCTGCCTGCGACTCTTCAGGGCTGTACAAGATAGAATAGAAGTTGAAAGGTCGCTCTGTCGGTGATAATTCTGACCCGACAGTGCTCTGGACCGGAAAAATCATCAGTTCGAAAGGATTGTTTCCCAGCACGAAGTGTCATTATTGAGTAAATAGGTAAATTGTGATGGCGGTACACTTCAGGTCTCGTGGTCAATAGTGTAATCTTAATCAGAGAATTCCCGTTGGGTTGAGGGAAAAGGAAAAAGTTTCAAGGCGAGGTTATGTGTTCATGGACGGGTGCGTCAACGAAGAACATCCTCTTGTGTGTAAACCGCGTAAGGTTACCTATTGACCACGAGACCTGAAGGCACACTGTGCCACATGCGGCGAAACACGTGTCGGCTGGTCCTTTCCGTGTCAGAACATTAAAAGACACTGCACATCAACGCCTAATTTGTCTCATATTACAACTATTGCTGTATGATTTTCAATGCTTTTGTCTCCATAACGTTCTTCAAGTCTACACGGACTTTAGTTTTGTATTTATCTTGGAGTGTGCATGGGTATCTGTTTGTTCTCTATTTCTATTAATGTTTGTGGGAATTTTTACATTAGCACTTTTTTTTATTATGTTCAGTTAGTTATTGGTTTAAAATGTTTTAGTTATTTTTTGTGAATTCATTTTATAGTATGTTTCTATTAAAATTTTGTAATGGTATTTTTTGTTTACCTTTTTAGAGTAATATGAATTTTAGTATTGTATTTGAAAAATGTAATTCTAATAACTTACTCATTATATTGTTCAATGTAAATGTTTAGTTATTTTTAATTGCAGTTATTTGTATATATTTTTAACGACTGTTTTTTATTTTGTATTAATTATATCTTTTTTAAATAATTGAATTTGTGTATGTATTATTATATTATAGTTTGTTTGTTTGTTTAAATGTATATATTTATATGTGGCTTATTTATTTTACCTTATTTAAAATCATTAATTTCTTTTTACATTTTTATATTATATATACATTTTTATAGAGAGATAGGGAAGATGTGGGGCAGTCTAGAACAGGGGTATTTGTGGTATCCATTGGATTGTTGGAGATGCTGAGATGCTGAGATGTCAAGGTCTAGGATTTGGCCTCTAGAGGGTGTTGGTTGGGCATCGTATATGCAGAATAGAGTATGTTGATAAAGCTAAAGAGGGTACATTTCATTTTTTTCTTGAGTTGAAGTCACCCAAGATAGTGGTGTGGGTGTGCCAGATGGGTGAGGTGGCAAGGAGAACTGAGAAGTTATCAATGTAGTCCGTGTTCTGCCCACGAGGCATGTAGATGAAGGTGGTGGTGTGAGTTGCATAGACTGGAAAGTGGCCTATCACGAGTTTAATGGAGTTGAGTGCCACCAGCTATTTTAAAATGACTTTCACAATGACCTTTCACTCAATGTGAAACAATGACACTACACATGAATTTTTTGAGTTTGTATCTCACTCTTCACATGGGCCATGAAAGAGTAAAACTGATGTAGGGTAAAGTTCTCTAAAGGAGGGCATTAGTATTTCCATGCCCAGCTGCTGCCATGCCAACTGGCCAGAAGCCCAGGGCTTAGCCTGAGTATTCCTTCAGCAATGCCACTAATAGGAGTCAAAGTCAGGATCTGGTCAGGTGAGTCATCCACACGCCCAGCCTCTTGTTGCAGTCTCTCGGCACCAGAGCTCTCAGGTCTCCTGTTAAATATACTCAGGGCCAGATTCATCACTCTCACACAACGCAGCGAGACACCCTGCTGTGCTGCGCTGCGAGAAAGGGGGAGGGCAGGAATGCATCTTAGTTAACATTATATGGCGCTTCCCTGTCCGGTGTGCTGTCTTGTGCTAACGCAGGCACCCTCGTGCCGTGGTGCAAGGGTGCCTGCATTGTAGGCAGGGTTGTTTTTGTGCAGGAAAAGCAATCCTTAGGGACATTTTCCTCTTTCTAAGTTTGCCGGAAAATGCAGCACAATTAGAAAGATGAAAAACTGAGGTGAAATAAAAGTATTTTTCCTTGTTGCGCCTCCTATTCGAAGACGGTGCATTTTGATGCACGCCCAGATTCACCCGTCCTGGTAGAACAGGGAATGCGCCAAAATCCATAGATGGATGTGTGGGAGTGCCCACGCTCCACCCATGGAACGCCTCCCCGGGGCAGAGTTACGCAAGGAAGCATCTTGTGCTACCTTGCGTTATTCCAGATTTACCAGCGGCGGCGTGCTTTGGCGGAGGATTACATCCAGCCGTCATGCCGCTGCCCTGAGTCCGCTGCCACGTCGTGTGCACTGTGCGGCACGCAATGTATGCCACACAGGGCACACAAGAGCATTGACTTTTCGGGGGGCACACCCCACACCCTCACCCATGGCACTGCCAGGCTTGTGGGTCTGCCTCTCACACACCCTCACCCATCGCACTGCCAGGCTTTTTGTGTCATACAGTTACAATGTGTGGATCTGCCTCTCACACACCCTCACCCATCGCACTGCCAGGCTTTTTTTAGTTTTATATAGCGCAAACTAGACACGAGATATCAGATATCAGAGCGCTTTACGTGCGCCTCAGTTTCATTACAGTTGGACACATCCACTTTTGTTAGGCAAGGGGAGATTGAGTGACTTGCCCTGAATCACAGGATGTTGAGCGTTGTTGCCGAGACTAGAACCCGGTTCCCCAGCTCCGAAGTCGACTGCTCTACCCGTAAAGCTACATCCTCTCCCCGTGTCATACAGTTACAATGTGTGGGTCTGTCCCTCACCCATCGCCCTGCCAGGCTGTAAGATGCACCATAGGACGTAATCTTATTAACATTACAAGTCATATTTATGTCCCCACGCTGCTACTTAAATGTATGTTTATGAAGTTATTGCACAAATGTTTACATTTTTTATTGTGTGAGCAGATGGCATACACAAAACAGAACAAAACGTGTGCTCACCCAAAGGGTATCTCGGTGCTGACCAACAGATGTTTATTGTTACCCAACTCAATGGTACTCATGTGATCGATTTCAGAAGGATGAAAGGCCGGGATTTGAACCTGTGACCATGAGTTCGAACACAGGCCCCTATATTGGATGCATTAGTCCACTCAACCACCAGCACCAGTTATGCACACGTTCCCGACAAGCAGATATCACCGGCAGTGCCTGAAGTGGGATGAAAAACCTCAGGTATCTAAAAGTTGTAGGCCCTAAGAAGTGTGTGATAAAGACCTCCAGACTCTGCCTGGCCTAGGTAACTACGGTGCGACCTAATACGTGTGGAAGGAACATAACTGTTTCTTCTGTGTAACTCTCTGAGAGGAAGTAAGTGAGCACGAGTGACTGAGCAAAAAGTAGTACATTGTTTCCACGAACCTGGGGGATCAGGATTGTCATATTCTAAGGTTGCTGGAAACTATTCTCTCCCCGATAAGAGGAGATTCTAGTGGCACTGTGAGTTAGCGAATGCAAACAGGCTAAAATATCTGGTGGGTGGGCTCAGAGTTCGTCTGCCACCAATCCTACAGTTTATGTTATCCAAACGTGCCGGTCCTGTATGGGTAATATAGCAACTACACGACACGCACAGGGGTGAGAGTTGACATGGCTGTATTAATCTATTTGAAGGTCATTTGCGCACCTTCTCATGACTTTCCTGCACCTCTGACCTCCTTGTTTCAGTCTCATCACCTGATCTCCAGGGGAGCCCCAAATAAGAAACACCATAAATGTATATCTTACCTCTTCTTGTGCAGTTTATGCTCATTTTTGGGGGGTGGGGGGTCAAGGTACAAGTGGGGAAAGAAAGATGCCGGGTATAGTGTGCCGGACAGAGGAAAGAGGCAGGTAAGGTGTAAGGAGATTAGACAGCCAGGAGGGGACAGGTGAATGGGCAGGTCAGAACCGGGATGGGTAAGGTGAGGGGGGAGAGGTGAGAGAAGACAATGAGGGGTGAAGGGGAGGAGAGGGGAGATGGAAAGATGAAGGCGGAGAGGGGGAAGACAGGTAATAGTGAGGGGGTGGAGTGAGATGGTGGGTATCCTGCTAAAGGAGGGCGAAGAGAGGGGATGGTGAAGCTGGAACTGGGATAGGAAAGAAAGGATGTTTAATGCGAAGAGTGCAAAAGAGAGTACAGAGAAGACAAAAGAAGGAGAGGAGAGACAATGGACAAGGTCGTGAAAGAGGACAAACAGAAGGGGTATAGTGTGAGAGACAAAGGTGAGAAATGACACAAAAGGTGGAGGAGGAGAGAGCAGCAGCAGTGCAGGTAAGGTGTAAGAGGAGAAAGAAGAGATGAGATGCAAGGAGAGGGGAAATAGGTTAAAAAGGGGAAGGTGAGAGAGAGAAGTGAGATAAGAGAATGGTACAAGGGAAGGAGAGTGTAAGACTAAGGCACAATGGTGGAGAAGGCAGGGGAAGGGTAGAGTGCAAGGCAGAGAGAGAGAGAGGAACGGTAAGGTGTGAGTCAGGAGAAGAAAAAGAGTGTAAGTGTAAGGCACAATGGTGGAGAAGGCAGAGGAAGGGTAGAGTGCAAGGCAGAGAGAGAGAGAGGAAAGGTAAGGTGTGAGTCAGGAGAAGAAAGAGAGTGTAAGAGTAAGGAACAATGGTGGAGAAGGCAGAGGAAGGGTAGAGTGCAAGGTGGAGGGAGAGAGAGGAAAGGAAAGGTAAGGTGTGAGTGAGGTGAAGAAAAAGAGTGCAAGAGTAAGGCACAATGGTGGAGAAGGCAGAGGAAGGGTAGAGTGCAAGGTGGAGGGAGAGAGGAAAGGTAAGGTGTGAGTCAGGAGAAGAAAAAGAGTGTAAGACTAAGGCACAATGGTGGAGAAGGCAGAGGAAGGGTAGAGTGCAAGGCAGAGAGAGAGAGAGGAAAGGTAAGGTGTGAGTCAGGAGAAGAAAGAGAGTGTAAGAGTAAGGCACAATGGTGGAAAAGGCAGAGGAAGGGTAGAGTGCAAGGTGGAGGGAGAGAGGGAATGTAAGGTGTGAGTGAGGTGAAGAAAGAGAGTGCAAGAGTAAGGCACAATGGAGGAGAAGGCAGATGGATGGTAGAGTGCAAGGCAGAGAGAGAGAGGAAAGGTAAGGTGTGAGTCAGGAGAAGAAAAAGAGTGTAAGACTAAGGCACAATGGTGGAGAAGGCAGAGGAAGGGTAGAGTGCAAGGCAGAGAGAGAGAGAGGAAAGGTAAGGTGTGAGTGAGGTGAAGAAAGAGAGTGTAAGAGTAAGGAACAATGGTGGAGAAGGCAGAGGAAGGGTAGAGTGCAAGGTGGAGGGAGAGAGGAAAGGTAAGGTGTGAGTCAGGAGAAGAAAAAGAGTGTAAGACTAAGGCACAATGGTGGAGAAGGCAAAGGAAGGGTAGAGTGCAAGGCAGAGAGAGAGAGAGGAAAGGTAAGGTGTGAGTCAGGAGAAGAAAGAGAGTGTAAGAGTAAGGCACAATGGAGGAGAAGGCAGATGAAGGGTAGAGTGAAGGTGGAGGGAGAGAGGGAATGTAAGGTGTGAGTGAGGTGAAGAAAGAGAGTGCAAGAGTAAGGCACAATGGAGGAGAAGGCAGATGAAGGGTAGAGTGAAGGTGGAGGGAGAGAGAAAAGGTAAGGTGTGAGTGAGGTGAAGAAAGAGAGTGCAAGAGTAAGGCACAATGGAGGAGAAGGCAGAGGAAGGGTAGAGTGCAAGGTGGAGGGAGAGAGAGGAAAGGTAAGGTGTGAGTCAGGAGAAGAAAGAGAGTGCAAGAGTAAGGCACAATGGAGGAGAAGGCAGATGAAGGGTAGAGTGAAGGTGGAGGGAGAGAGGGAAGGTAAGGTGTGAGTGAGGTGAAGAAAGAGAGTGCAAGAGTAAGGCACAATGGAGGAGAAGGCAGAGGAAGGGTAGAGTGCAAGGTGGAGGGAGAGAGAGGAAAGGTAAGGTGTGAGTCAGGAGAAGAAAAAGAGTGTAAGAGTAAGGCACAATGGAGGAGAAGGCAGAGGAAGGGTAGAGTGCAAGGTGGAGGGAGAGAGAGGAAAGGTAAGGTGTGAGTCAGGAGAAGAAAGAGAGTGCAAGAGTAAGGCACAATGGAGGAGAAGGCAGTGGAAGGGTAGAGTGCAAGGTGGAGGGAGAGAGGGAACGTAAGGTGCGAAGGGCGGACAGGAGTTCAGCTCCAGCAGCAGCAGAAGATGCTGAGCTGTTTGCAGAAAGCTCTGCAGTGCAGGGTTGGACAGGCTCCAGACACAAACTGAGCCAAAAGACACACAGGAGAGAAAGGACGATTAGAACATCAAAGGAAGAAGCGGGCACAACAAGCTGCCATCTTCTTAGAGACAAAAGCCAGCATCAGACTTTGTTACAAGCATGCTATTATTTTAAAAACACAACAGCTACATGACTCCAGAGGGACGCAAGCAGGTTATCAAGGGCTGGTGATTGAAGATTAGTCCTTTCAGAGCAGCTTCACAGAAAGAAAGTCTGTCAGAAACTCTGTAAGAGCTCAAAGACACTGCCAGGAAGAAACACCTGACAACACACAGGCACAGGGCTGCTCTCTCCTGTGCAACAAACAACCGTGGAAGCACAAACCAACTCTCTCAGGCATGCAAGCACTCTAACTCCAGGCTGGGATGTGCAGCCCTCATTCCACTGCACAACCCCTCAATCCAAACTCTGAGGGGCACACAACCCTCACTCTGAGACACACAGACTCTTACACTGGAACACAAGACCCTCAATCTCAGACCCACTACACCAAACTCTGAGGGACACACAGCCCTCACTCTATGCCAACATATGCAGATGGTGATGACATCACCTAATGGTTCACTACATTTGAGAGGGCCTGTATGTGTGGAAAAGTAGCCAGAACAAATTGTGCTCCTCTCTTGTGGGAACTATTCTCAGTGAAATGCAGGGATAGACTCCAGACATGGCCTGAAAAAAAATGTTTATGACCTGGTTGAGGGCTTTGGACTCACCAATGAAGAGTATAGGATAAGATTCAGGGAGACTTGAAAACCCCAGAGTCAGTCCTGGGTGGGATTTGTTGACTACTCAGTAAAAACACTAGGGGCAAGATTACGACACTGCCGTGCAGGAACCTGGTGAGGCACTCCCATTGCGGTGCCTTTTTAAAAGGCACCTGCACCTTTTAAAGGGCATCGCAGGAGGAACCGCCACGCCGCTACTGGAAAATAGTAAGCTTGAGGGCAAACGGCGGCAACCTTTGTGGAGTGGTGGCGCGCCGGCTTCCACCGCCACTGCTCTACTGTAAGGTTGTAATTAGGCCCTAAGTTGTTGGATAATGAGTAACAATGTGAATTACTTTGAAGGGCTTTACCATTTAATCATGAATGAGCGTCTTTTGAGTAATCGTTACATTGAAAAGTTACATCAGCATCTGGTAGATCTAGGTCCACTTTCTCCTCTAGAGTTGGCAGCCACTGGGTCACATCAAGGGTGACTAAAACTACCACTGGTATGAGTGACCAAAAGAAAGAGGCCAAAAAGACCCCTCAATGGAAAGATGGTGACCGAAACGACAACAACAAAATAAGTCTTCTTCAGGCCCCCAAAAACCTGCTCAAGAGGATGGGCCCAGAAACTCATCACAGTCCAAGGCAGCCCCTTTATGGTATTTCTAATGCTCACGGTCAACTTAGTGATTCCTATAGCAAGATATTTTGTTTAAAGGTGTAAGGTCCGGAGCTGCCATAGGTTGGAAGAGACGTGGTGGGGAGATCTGCTAGGATGGTCTTTGTTAATATCATGCCATATCTGTGACTGAGACGTACAAAGGGACAGTTGTACAATGTCGCTTGTTGGGCACTGCAGTTGTGGACTAGATGAAAGTCCTGCATTGGCGTGCAGCGTGTGACACATCTCTTCAATTATCCAAATCCTGTTCAGTTGAGGAAGGGTGGTTTCTTGCTGTGGCCCGGTACAGTATGGGTAATGGACAGTGCATGCTCCGAAAGATCTTCAGAAGTCTACTAGTCTCCACCAGATGCCCCGTCACTCAAGCCCTCATCACTAGCCACTTCGACTACTGCAACACACTCTATGCAGGAATTACTACACACCTCCTGAAGAGACTGCAGGCCATTTAGAATAGCCAGACTCATTCTCGACCTCCCCAGATGGACCCACATCACACCTCACCTGAAGAATCCCCATTCACAAGAGATGCAAATTCAACATGCTGAGCCAGGAATACAAGGCCCTGCACAACCTAGGAGCAGCTGACATCAACCACCGCCCGAGCTTCGACCAACCCTCCAAACACCTGCGCTCCACCTCCCTTGCCGTCTTAAAGACACCACGCATCCGCCGAAGCAACAGTGGAGGACTCTCCTTCTTCTACCTCGCCACAAGGTACTGGAATTACCCACCCCCCAGAGCCATCTCCGGACCTCACCCTCTCTTCAGGAATTCAGAAGGGGACTCAAGACCTGGCTATTCAACGGATGGCGCCTGAGCAACGTGGATCTCAGTGCCTTGATACCCTCAGGGGCGATTAGCAGCACATTGAAATCCTGTTTGATTGATTGATTGACATGCCCCCAGCAGTGGTGTCTGATGCAAATGGGGGAGTGTCAAGCAGGATACGGGAATTATTTTGCGGTCTGTATGAACTCTATTCAACTGCCCGACCGCTGAGGGTTATGGTATTTGTATGGGCCGGGAGGCTTATGTATTGTGTTGTAAGAGCATTTATGATGAGACGGTGAAGCGCTGTATGCCGGGCAGCACGCTGCTCCTGAACCCAGGGTTAGTGTTTTTCCAGTGGTTGTTGGATTTAGTCTTGTGCTCTCATGGAAACCATTCCATGCATTGACTCCGGCGGTTTCTGTGTCAGCATAAATTAATAGGAGTTAGGTGTGATCTTCAGTGGGAGAGGGGTCTGTGAATTCATTGCAACAATTGGTGATATTAATAGATGAGCTACAGAAGGTTAGATCGTGTTAGGTTGCAGGGGTGTGAATTTCAAAAGAGAGGTTGTGATCTTTGACATGCAGTGTGGGCAATTTTCAGAAATACAATAATAGTGACTTGGGCAAACATGCAGGTGACTTAAAGTGGGCTGTGCTCAGAGGAAGGAGGCATGCACATGATGGAAAGCAAGGGGAGGAAAAGGAAAAAAGAGGCATTTACCAGAGGTCTAAGTTAAGATCAATTTTCATGGGACTACAGGGGAGGCCTTTTCATATTGCATGGAATCTGAGAATACTAAACTTTAGAAAGAAACAATAATATGTGCATGTGAAATAGTGTTATATTGCTTAATTTTGATATGCACTAGAATTAGATGAACGGTCTGCCTCGTGGAAGGCCACTGCTTACTCCACCACTTCAGCAACAGCTGATCAGCTCATGGGCTACAGGCATGAAGTAATGGGAGGACGCGCCAGGACAGTCTCGACTAACAGTGCGCGATACAAATCAGCCTATAACATAACATAACATATTTAGGGAAAAATACGGCAATGTGGTAAATCTGCCGTAAATCCATAATCATACGGTAAAGACTGCAGCCACAAAGTTGCATGACTCCACTGGCCCTCAACATTGTCTGTTGTTTTATAAACAACTTATGCTAATGTTTTTGTGGTTCAGTATTATCTTACATCATATGTTGGCGGTTTTGTAAAAAGTTTTTTTTCGTTAGATATCAATTATCATTTTTGCTTTGTATGTGTTTATTTTTAGGTTGTTTATTACTAGTGTTTTCGTTTCTTTTCTTAAGTCTTGTGTGTATTTTGATGTAGACGCCTGGGTTTGATGCATTTAACTGCTACTGAGTTTTTCGTGGTCATTAACCACTTTTTGAGGGTGAGATAAAGAATTTACACACATTTTAGGATTCATTGCTTTGTACTTTTCTATTTCATGATTAATATAACCTTTATTTTAAAAAACGAATTTTTAGAACAACATACGGCACCATATTTCCAGGGTGTTTGAAGTTATTTATGTATATTCAAGGGAGAAAGCGGTTAATGAAGCGTAAACATATTAAAATTGAAATTCAGACACTGGTATAGAAACAGCTTCCATATCTGTTTCTTCTCTAAAGGTTACATCTGCTTAGATTTAGTTGTATGTACAGTCCATAATGTCACATGATTACTAAACACCAAGGCGTTATTTACAAGAAATGAAGCATCACGGCGGTAAGGCATCGATGCGTCAAAATAACTTGCACCAGCTGCAAAAATCCTTACGAGGCCACAGATGCGCCGTATTTACAATAGAGGCTGCATGGCAGAAGGTCCCAAGGATGCATCAGAAATACTGGCGAATCCGTGGAAAGAATGCTGCAAGGCATCAGGTGCAAAAATGGTGCAATGCTGTAGTTGGACATAAGACTGACGCAACTACAGCAATGCAGAAACAAAACAGAGGTGATGAGTCAGTATTGACTGAGGCAGTAGCCCACTGTGTGGGGACCAATGTAACAGAGTGTCAAAAGCTCCCCTTGGGCTCCATTACATTGGCCCCGTATGTCTCGCATACAAGTGGGCAAAGGGGAAACATCCTTTACGACGCAACTTTTACCACGCAGTGGCTTTACAACGCAGGTTTTTCAAGGCAAGTCATTACAACGAATTGCGCTGGGGGCGCTGTAGGATAGGTAATACTTTAATTTACCATCCAACACCTTCCCTACTATGCACGGGGACTGGAGTTGGAATAGTAAATTAAACTATTCACTATCCAGCACCCCCAACGCAATTCGTTGTAACGACTTGCGTTGAAAAACCTGCGTTGTAAAGGCATGCATGGTAAAAGCATGCGTTGTAACAACATACATCCGGGCAAAGTGTACTTCTGTGTACCACTATAACTATTATGTGTGACATATATTGGGAGGTCACTATGTTTGTGCATACAAGTCATTAATGTTGTGTAATGTGACATTTACTGTGATATCTCCCTTATGTGCTCACTTACTGTTGAGGGGATGTGATTTCCTTGCAGATTACATTGTTGGAAGTGGCTTCAGCGGGTCAGATTCCTATGCCACAGCCAATGTCATTCCAACGTCTGGGTTTCAGAGGCGCAGACATTTTGACGCATTTCAAGCGCAGTGGCGCGATTCCCGACGATCAGTCACTTTTTAAAAACATCATAAATACCACAGCATCAGTTTTACAGGGGATTTTATGTGGGAACGCCTACCTTGCATATATTAATTCTAAAGCGATGCAGCCAATTCTGACAAAGGTAAAAACTAACGCACACCGACAAAATGTGGGGCATCTGCCCAAATGTGTCACCTTGTACATAAGGAGCAAAGAAAGCACAGCCGGGGTGTCAAAAAAAAGATGCAGTGGTGACGCAAACTCCTTGTAAGTATGCCACCATGTTTGGGCTTCTTTGGTACTATACCCGTGGGATGGAAAGGGACAACTGCTTTGATTTGAAGAGGAAATTGCAGTAGGTGCAACTGTGGTGTGCTTTCCAGTGTGATACCCTTGTCGCAGTCTAAAATGCACGTTTGTTTTGCAGTTTGTTCTGAGACATACAAGAGCCTCGGTTCCTCTGAGGTCTCTGGGAATGGCTGCTGGGCTCTCTTTGGACTTGTCTTTGAGGTCCTCTCTGTGACTTGCCACAAGTCTCCTCCCTTGGCCTCATTTTGGCGTCTGGCACATGTAGTATCCGTGTTGGTCATCTGTGTCGCTGTAGATGTTCGTGTGGTTTGTTTGGCTTCCGCTTTGTTGCTTTTTGTGTTTTTTCTTCGAAGTGTGTTACCACTTCACCTTTGTTCCTTGTACAGAATTTAAGTGACGCATGCTCTGGAAAGTGGCAGCCCCCAGTGCACCTTCAATTTAATGTACATTTTGCCCTTCCTGGGGACATGAATCCATGCAAGATCTCCTGCTAGTTTCAAACCCTAATCTGGGAGGTGGAGCCCCCTCTCTGTAGAGAAGCCCCCATGCTCTTGCTTACTTTGTTTTAATTCATTGCCTGGGCTGGGCAATGCCATGCAGGATGGTCTCCAGAGGCCTGGCATTCACCTGTGGTGCTGACTGGCACACCTGGGGCCTGGAGTTGCTTTGCTGTGCCAGTTTGGTATTGGCCTGTTGTAGGTCCTTCCTCTGGAAGCAAGGGGTCTCCCTGTGGGGTTCCTCCTCTCACCACCTGCCCCATTCACTGAGGTTATCCTTTCTGCAAGGTCAGGGGAGGTCAGTAGCTGCCCAGGAGCTCTACGCCGGCCCACTGTAGTGTGAGACCAGAGGTTGGTGCGTAGCGCCTCACTACAATAGGGGCGTCCACCTTTCTGAGTTGGTTCACGCTCTCCACCCACTCCACTCTATATCCCCCTATCTTATCTTAGTGGCAGCACCTCTTTTCAGGGTTTGGGGGCTGCATCAGCAGATACACTGTTGAAAATGGACGTCAATTCACCAAGATGCCAGGGGTAGTGGAAGTGACATCACACGCCATTTAACCCGTATTTTCACTCAGACAAATATGCTAACACATACACACACATGCATACACTCATACACACACACTCTCTCACATAAACACACTCTCGCCAGCAATCATGCTCAAAAGATACATTTTTAAAAGCATGTTTTACTTATCTGCGCTGCCGGATAGGGTCTTTTCCAGCTAATTGTACTCAATTTTTTATTACACTTACAGTAAACAATATGCTGTTGTTCACTATTAGTGTAATAAAAATATTGACAAAAGGTAAAGAAAGTGGAGCCCAGCCTGTGAGAAGTTAGCCTGGCATATGATGTCCACTAGTTCTAGTGGGCACCTTGCACCAGTCTAAACGACCCTTATTGATGGTGCTTGTAAAGTCAACCTTATAGACAAGCTATCCTAGTGGTAGCATGGACCAGCAGTCTTAGGCTAAACTCCAAAGAGCATGTGAAGCTGTTTGTTTTACCAATTATAATCCCTTGAATCCCAAATGAAAGGACACCACACAAGGTATATATCAAATATATATGTATTTATCTCTAACACAACCCCTCTGAACTCTTTATGAGGTCAGAGATCGAAGTAAATCACAGGTTACTTAAATAGCATACGATAAGTTGCACAAATACAGTTTTGCTCTGGGGGCCTCACAAACCATATACTAAGTAAGTGGTATAAGAACCACTTCAGAAATAGTGAATAGGCCTAGGGCCTAGGGAATCGCTGGGGCTACACTAGACAACCAAAGGTTAGGAAGTAGGAGACCCACGGGAGACGCGTGCAGTGTCTAAACACCGTCGCAAGTTACCGTTGACTTATAATGGGAACGTAAAAGTTACAAAGTTATAGATTTAGGGCACTTCCGGATGGACTACGACAAAACCACTTTAGACTAGGACACTTGGATAGTTGATACCCATGGGAGCACCGGAGTACTCGAGTTACCTCACCCAGGGAAGCCGGGTGCATAGGTGTCTTTTGGTGTCGGGTTTCGTCAATGTTTTCTATGGAGATCTGCGAAGAAGTGCTGCAGGCGACCAGAGGAAAAGTGTCCAGGTGGATCCAAGGGTGGATCGAGGAACTGAAGAACCTGAAAGCAGAGGGGACAGAGTCTGGGTCACTGGCCAGTGACCAGGAAGGAACCAGGAAGGAACCAGGCGATGTCGAGGAGGTTTCAGGTGAAGAGGTGAAGCTTGTCTCTGCAGCCACGAGGACCAGGAGGTGTCGACGATGACCAGGAGCTGGATTCGAGCTGTGCCATAAAGGATCTAGTTGACTGCGGTGTCGGTATCTAGATTGGACCCAACAAGCCTTGGCAACCGCAACCCACACAGGAAATGAAGATTAGCTTCGAGTCAGACCAGCAAGGTCTGGGGAGCTTCTCCTTTGGAGGGAAGCTGCAGCAAGCCTGGAGCAACCAGGCCAGCAGTGTAAATTCAAAAAGAAGTCTTTAGAGGGCTAACTATTCAGCGGGCTAGCAACCGGGAAGATGCATCAAGCTGAAATGCAGGAGCAGGCCCCACGCAGCACTCGTGGAGTGTGGAGGGCTGAGATTTAGTGCAAATGGTGCTTGGGTCTGAGGCTTCTCAAACCCCAATGAAGAACTGCAAGGGTTCCTCGGGAGTATAGCAGTTAGCAAAATGCAGGAAGTCCAGGGTGTCCGGTCCCACGTCTCTCATGTCCGCCACGGATCTCAGCTTTGCTGTGGATGTGGATCGGAGTCAGAGAAGTCTGGAAGTCCACTTCCTGAGTCGCTGAGTCTTCGGGTTCCAGCAGGAGCATCGACAAAGCCAACCGGCAAGTTACTGGTGGTGCCTGTTTGCACAGGATGGTCACTCCTTGACCACAAGGGAGATGTCTTCAGTCTTCTAGTCGGTATAGAGCGTCGAAGGTCCAAGAGTTTCATATCAGAGTTTCATTCCAGGATAATCTAAAGTCTGTGGACACAGCTCCTATCTTTATACTGATTTTAGGGGCTGGATTACCTGCTAGGACCCTCCTATGGGTGGACCTAAGAAGGGGGTGGTTACACCCCTTTTCCTTTGTCCAGTTTTGCTCCAGAGCAGGGCTAGAGTGCCCCAGCAACTGGTTTGAACCGGGCTATGCATGGAGTACCTTGTGTGCCCCAGGCAGTGTCTGGAAAAGCATCTTTCCATTCAAACCACCCTGCCCCAATACACTACAGGCTGTCTGGGGAGGTGCTAGCACCTCCCTCGACATGAAACCTATTGTCCAGGCCTCCCTTGCTGGAGTTTTCCCCAGCAGCAGGAGTTCAGACTCATGTCTGTGGCAGCAGCATCCATTTTGTGATGCTGAGGCTCTGTTTAACTTTAACCGGGTAAAGCAGGAACATACATGTCTTTTCCCTCTAGAAGGGTGGAATGCTACCCCCACTGCCAGAACTGGCGGGGGTAGTATTCCAAAGTGTTTGACACCTTACACGACATGTTTTGATAAAGCCGAACCAAAGTTATAATTAACCGCGAGGATTATAATGCACTTAAGAGTATATGGTATGGCTATATCATAGAACAACTATAAGGAGATGGTTCTGAAAGCTGCAGAGGGGCTCAGCTCATGCTAGGGCACCCTCTCACCTAAAACCAAGCACTCTGCCTCCAGGATTGTCGAGGCCTACCATAGGAGTGACTTATAGGTGCATATGTGTCTATATATAAGGTAGATGTAGATATACTATATCTAAGTAAGGGGTGATTACACCACCTTAACCAAGCTAAGTGATCAGCCTGTGGTGTCAGTTTGGATGGCCAGCCAGGGGTGGCATTATACATGCTGCAGCCCCTGGTAGGCCTTGGATGCACCTATGCCCTGGGTACCTATGGTACACTATACAGGGGCTCACAAAGGTGATCCAATACCCAATCAGGTATGTACCTAAAGTACATGGTATCAATTTAGAGAGAGAACAGCTGGGCTGTGGGTCTGATTAGCAGGCCCACAGCCACACTAAAGTCGAAAAACCAGAGAATCACAGCAAAAAGTGGGGGTGACCATAGGAAGCAGACCCTACTCTCCTACACAGCCCACGTCCATAAGGGCAAGTTGCCCCTGTGCCCCTGGCACTGATGCTGCCATCCCTGAGGCAAGGGGTCACAAAATCAGTGCCAAGGGTTGCAAGGGTCAAGCCAGGGGTCACATTCAACCCCTTAATGACGGCCATGATGTTGAACGGGTTTTTACTCTTCCTAAGGGTGGGAATGGGCTACAGCTGCTGATCCCACCCCTCCAGGTAGTAGTTTGATGTTTGGAGGATGGTTGAAGCCGCTGTTCTTACCCACTCTGCTCAAGTCCCAAAAGAGTGATACTTTCACCTGGAATCTTTGGCTGTCACAGCTCTGTGACTGTTGGGACCTAGACTGTAAATGTATCACAAAACAATTTCTCTTGGATGAATTCACTCATTCACAATATCTCTCACTCCACTGTTCATATTCTTCACTGTATCCTCATAATACTCTTAAGATAGGACCCATCAGTCAATTATACAAATATGTTTAGTAACACATTTAATAAAAACTGTATAATTGTGTAAAGAACAATTCATATAAAATAATTATAATAAAAAATCCTAAAATTAATCTCAAATTCTTTTAGAGTATAATCACAAAGTCATTAAAAAGAGAGACGATAAACATGACAAACATATATCATCACAGATGTGTTCATTCGACTAAATCAATGTCACATAAGCCTGTAAACTCAGTAATACAGAGGCTTCAAAGTTCCTCGCATTTGACAAGAAAAGTGTTGCCGAGTTTCAGTGGAAGAAATATTGCAGACCAGGATTTATATGCAGCAGGGCGTGGGTTGCAGTCCTAACCGATATCACCAAAACCCAGAGGTGCATGAAGGCACTATACAGATGGGGCGGACATTGCTGTAAGTTTCCTGAAATTATTGGAGGGCATTTTAGTCCCCACTTCTACGTCCTGGAGATAGGACTATGATTTTAGGACATAGGTTCTTGAATCTTCCTTAACCTATTATATTACTTTCTCCTTAAAATTTGGAGACAAATTGGAACATATCGTATGAGTATCACGGTGGATGGCAAATCAGCACTAGCCATTATCAAGTAAACATTAAGCAAAACCAAGTAGGATGTAATTTATATCCCTTACTGCAATTGGATCAAGACTATAAGACACATATTATATTGTTTTATCTCTGAGAGGGACCTTAACATTTTTGTTGTCCTAAAGAAGGTTGCTCTACAATATTACTACAATATTGGGAGCCTGTGCATGTCCTCCAAACAGGATGTACAATACAGCCGGGTGGAGAACATGCTAAGTGCACGTGACTGGCCGGCCTAAGACGGAAGGCCAAACCGCCATGCACACTTTAGAGAGTGTTCACCATTCATCCCCCTGCTGGCTGTGATGACAGCCAAGCCCCGCCCACCCCAAAACTGGCTTTAACATGGAGAAATAAAATGATAATAACATTGTGTTATTATCCTTTTATATTTTTACTTTTTTGCTCTGCTGAACAGCAGTGGGTCGACGCTCCTTCGACCTTTGCGGAGGAGCCGCCACTGTGGCTGAAGCTCCTTGGATGTAACTTGAATTAAATCACTTTGAACTCTTACTGGATTTCCTTGGAGTCATCCTTGCTATGCTGGAGGACGACGATGGGATACTTTTCTACATTTACACACTTGTTTAACTCCCTCAGATCTACACGTAGTCTTGCCTCGCCATTGGCTTTGTGTGCCAAGATAACCAGAGCTAACCACTTCATGGCCTCAACCACCTCGATATTTTTTTTTCTTTTTTAGCTTTTCTATCTCACAAGCAATGTCTTTTTTCACAATGAGTGGAACATTTTTTAACTTACCTATTTTTAGTTGAGATCCATTTTGAGGTTTGATAAGTTGAAGAATAATTCTTAAATCTGCAAAGTCCTTCTCATAACAGGAAGCACTAGCAGGGACACTGACCACTCCTACTCTTTCTTTTAACTTAACAGATGGAGTTCCAATGGGATCCAGATATACCATTAGGTCCATTTGATGGGACTTAATTGTATATCCTGATATATATCCTGACCATTTAGGAGGGCGAAGGGGTAAAGGAGTTTGAGAAATATGCAGGTTTGCAGGAAGTGTTTGTATTCCTGTTTCAAGGCTGGGCGACTAAGAATGAGTTTAATGACATTACCTGATGTCCTTGGGGTGTGAATGATGAACTCTCTTTCGAAAATGGGTTACTTTTAAAAGGTACTAGATTAGAGCCTCCAATTATAGTGAAAAAAGTTTAATCACCAGCATCCACAAACGTCATCTGGCTGTTTCCAAAACTAAAGAGAGAGTTAGAGATGATTATTGGTGGCCAGGAATGGATTTGATGATTGAGAGGATGGTAAGGAATTGCTTTGAATACCTGAATAGTGACCAAATAGCATTGATATTCTTGGTCCTACTCGCACATCAAGCGTAGACAGATAAATCTTGAGCTACATAGATATGTACTCACACTGGCCTGCGATTAAGGCAGTGAACAGAATAGAAACTTGATATGCCATATTTTGTCATGATGAATTGTTTGATACAGAGGATTATTCCTGCATTTTATTAACTAATAATGGGGTGTAGCTCACATCTGAAGACATGGTATAATTTTTAAAAGGTAAAGAGATTTTGCATAAGGAAGATGCTTCGCATTATACGGAGGCCAACAGCATGATAGAGCGCTTCAACAAAGTTTTGAGGGAGACTATCAATGTGCGATTGCTAGTGCTCTGTGTTGGAAGGGAGAATGAAAGAATAAGGTGAGGGCATTTTAGTTTATCCCGATATTCCATGATGGGAATTTCCTTGTTTCAGCTTATCAGGAACAGAAAAGCCAATTGCTTAATGTGCCCAAGTTAAGTGAAGGAGAGATGGGATTGTAGCAGGGATGTGAGGTCTCGGAAGGAAGGAGAGAGAGAGAGAGAGAGAGAGAGAGAGAGTGAGTGAGAGAGAGAGAGAATGTTCAGCGGGAAAGCAAACTTTGATAAGCAGAAAAGAGTCAAGGTCACTGATGTACGAATCGGTGACAGGGTCAATATTAAGAGTCCAGAAAGGGCCACTAATGTATACAAATTAATTAAACTTGTTAAATTATTTAAGAATGTTGTTAAAATTGAGGATTGCCAAATTTGGACCACAGGAAGGGACGCAAGGTTCTTTCTTTCAGTCTTGCAAAGAATCTAAAACTTTGGAACAGAGTTCTCATACTTCCTCACGTCCATCTAACTCATAGTTTGTTAAAAGAAAGAGTCTTTGTGAAGGGAAAAAACCTTCACATCTAAGCGATTATGTGTGACATTGTTGGTAATTTTTTGCATTTATCTAAGCGTATAACATTGGTACTACCATTTGGAGCAGGCATTTCTCATGTTTGTTGGTGTATTCTTTGTTTTGAGTGGAAGATGTGTAGTATTCTTAGAAAGTACTGAATTCAATGTTACAGTAATGTGATGATTCGTTTTGATATGCAGTTAAAATGAGACACCGTCAGCAGCTGTCTGTGCAGTTAAACGCTATGGGGCGGGTGTGATGTCAGCAGACGACGCTGAACACCGCTGTAGCTTGATGGATGAGGTCGCTTAAATGTACCTTAAACAAATTCACTCTGAACTCTTTCTGGATTGGCTTACACTTAGAATCATCTTGCTACAGATAACTTTTGTGGGTTTTATACATTGGTAGAAGATTTTCTCTAAAAATATAATTAACTTCTGGCCTATACTAGAAAGTTTCAAGTTGATTGGACTGGGGGAAGTTTGTTGGGTGAGGGTGGTTCCAAAAATATAATTTTCCCTTCTAAATTGCCATTGGAGGGTTTAGCAAAGACTTCAGGAAACCAATGCTGGACAATTCAACACCAAACATTGATTGAAGAGAGGACGCTGACGTCTGTGTTTCTTTTATGATTTGGTGTAAGTCTCTCCTTTGTTTTTGAGGAATTGGTGAGGTGAAAGTAATTATAGCTACCTGGGTGGGGAACGGTTGTGGCTGGACCTTGGTTTTGGATTGATTCACATCTCCTCATGCAAAGGTTCATGCATTGCTCAAGGTGGAAAGAGGCCGCAGAGGAGGCCCTAATGTTGCATTTTCCATTGAAATTCCATTAAACCTGTCAAGGGGCAGTTCCTAGAAAGTGAGAAGGCAAAATGCACTGGTGCAAACCCATGTGCAGTGCCTCAGACGGGAAGGGGTCTTGGCCAGATGTCCTATCGTGCTTCCGGTGGCTGCTGGGCAAGGCCAAAGGCCATGCCCAGCTGGCTCTGGAGTAAGAGCTGTCAGCACACGGGGACACTCAGAGCGGGGAAAATGGACAAATGCCGTTCCCAAAGTCCATGCCTCGGTCCTCCTGCCCGGTGAGGGCCCTAGGGCAGGCGGGAGTCGGCGTAGGCCTGCCTCAAGGCTGGTGTCTGCACCCAGTATTTACTGGACATAGCCAAGGCTACTCCCACGGGCACGTGCTGTGTGGTGATGGTAAGATGACACGGTCACTTTGTTCTCAGTGAGTTCTGTGGGACGGGTGGCTGGGCACCTGGCGTGGCAAAAGAAGGCCATGTATTCAAACACTCTGTAGTAATCTGGCACTGCGTCTAGGTGGTGTGGAGGGCTCTAACCCACCTTGAAGATGCTCTTGCACACTGGTTTGAGGGTGGGGCTAGCCCATGCCTACCTTTGGCGCCACACAGCAATGATCCTCTACAAGGGCCTTGCCAACAGATCCGGCTGCCAGGCAACCACCACCTATATGAGGTCTGGTAGTCGACACAATAAAAGGACTGTGTGCCCGTTCACACAGGCCTCTTCTGGGCCCCACCTTGAACTGATCTAGGGACAGAGATACATCTAGGGCGCCCGGCCCTGCCAGGCCCAGCTCCGACCTTGGTCTCTGCACCGTGACATCCGTCCGTCCGCAGGGCCCCTGCTCCTCGCCCTGATGCGGTGCACCAACCCTCTGCAGCACTTTGCTTCCACCGCGCCGAGCACGTGACGGAAAGTGTCAATCAGCATTTAGTGGCGCGGTGTCTATTTCCATCGCGGCTCTTATTAGTACAGAAAGCCTTTTATAGGCCGGATTACAGCGCGGTTACTGCGGAGACGAGCTCCTGGAGGGGAGGCCAGGCGCTATGGTGGAAGCGGATACTGCCCCGAAGATGACACGGCGGGTCGGTGTCTTTAAAACTGTACATGCACGGACATTTCAGAGAGGCTGCAAAGGTTGTTTGGAAAACATCCCGTCTGACCCGGGCACAGAGTCGGGGCGGGCGGACTGCAGCGCATCCTCCTTGTTAATTACTGCTTTCGGGCTGCTTGCAGCTTTTCGTGCATTTGTTTTTGCCAGTGCTCCATGGGCAGGAAGCTGGGACGTTTCATATAGTGCTGAGAGGCGGCTCGGCTCTCTGCAGCGCCCGCCTGTGGCGCGGACACACCGAGGGTTAAAGACGCATAAACGTCGGTCAGTTCCAGGCCCCCATTACCAGTCAATGAGGGTCCGCCTCACATGTACAGCGCCCCTCTCACCCCCAATGAGGGTCTGCCTCCCATGTACAGCGCCCCCTCATCCCCAGTGAGTGTCCGCCTCACACATGCACAGCGCCCCCTCATCCTCAGTGAGTGTCCACCTCACACATGTACAGCGCCCCTCATCCCCAGTGAGTGTCCACCTCACACATGTACAGCGCCCCCTCATCCTCAATGAGTGTCCGCCTCACACATGCACAGCGCCCCTCATCCCCAGTGAGTGTCTGCCTCACACATGTACAGCGCCCCCTCCTCCTCAGTGAGTGTCCGCATCACACACATGTACAGCACCCCTTCATCCTCAATCAGTGTCTGCCTCACACATGTACAGCGCCCCTTCATCCTCAATCAGTGTCCGCCTCACACATGTACAGCGCCCCCTCCTCCCCAGTGAGTGTCCGCATCACACACATGTACAGCGCCCCTTCATCCTCAATCAGTGTCTGCCTCACACATGTACAGCGCCCCTTCATCCTCAATCAGTGTCCGCCTCACACATGTACAGCGCCCCCTCCTCCCCAGTGAGTGTCCGCCTCACACATGTACAGCGCCCCCTCCTCCCCAGTGAGTGTCTGCCTCACACATGCACAGCGCCCCCTCTTCCCCAGTGAGTGTCCGCCTCACACATGCACAGCACCCCCTCATCCTCAGTGCTTGTCCGCATCACACATGCACAGCGCCCCCTCATCTCCAGTGAGTGTCTGCCTCACACATGTACAGCGCCCCTCATCCCCAGTGAGTGTCCGCATCACACACATGTACAGCGCCCCTCATCCTCAATGAGTGTCCGCCTCACACATGCACAGCACCCCGTCATCCTCAGTGAGTGTCCGCCTCACACATGCACAGCGCCCCCTCATCCTCAATGATTCTCCACCTCACACATGTACAGTGCCCCCTCATCCCCAGTGAGTGTCTGCCTCACACATGCACAGCGCCCCTCATCCCAAGTGAGTGTCCGCCTCACACATGCACAGCGCCCCTCATCCCAAGTGAGTGTCCACCTCACACATGTACAGCGCCCCTCATCCCCAGTGAGTGTCCACCTCCCACATGTACAGCGCCCCTCATCCCCAGTGAGTGTCCACCTCACACATGTACAGCGCCCCTCATCCCCAGTGAGTGTCCGCCTCACACATGCACAGCGCCCCCTCATCCTCAATGAGTGTCCGCCTCACACATGCACAGCGCCCCCTCATCCTCAATGAGTGTCCGCCTCACACATGCACAGTGCCCCTCATCCACAGTGAGTGTCTGCCTCACACATGCACAGCGCCCCCTCATCCTCAGTGAGTGTCCGCATCACACACATGTACAGCGCCCCTCATCCTCAATGAGTGTCCGCCTCAGACATGTACAGCGCCCCCTCATCCTCAGTGCTTGTCCGCATCACACACATGTACAGCGCCCCTCATCCCCAGTGAGTGTCCACCTCACACATGTACAGCGCCCCCACATCCCCAGTGAGTGTCCGCCTCACACATGCACAGCGCCCCCTCACCCCCAGTGAGTGTCCACCTCACACATGTACAGCGCCCCCACATCCCCAGTGAGTGTCTGCCTCACACGTGTACAGCGCCCCCTCCTCCCCAGTAAGTGTCGGCCTCACACATGCACAGCGCCCCCTCATCCTCAGTGAGTGTCTGCCTCACACATGTACAGCGCCCCTCTTCCCCAGTGAGTGTCTGCCTCACACATGCACAGTGCCCCCTCATCCTCAATGAGTGTCCCACCTCACACATGCACAGCGCCCCCTCATCCTCAGTGAGTGTCCGCATCACACACATGTACAGCGCCCCTCATCCTCAATGAGTGTCCGCCTCAGACATGTACAGCGCCCCCTCATCCTCAGTGCTTGTCCGCATCACACACATGTACAGCGCCCCTCATCCCCAGTGAGTGTCCGCATCACACACATGTACAGCGCCCCTCATCCTCAATGAGTGTCCGCCTCACACATGCACAGCACCCCGTCATCCTCAGTGAGTGTCCGCCTCACACATGCACAGCGCCCCCTCATCCTCAATGATTCTCCACCTCACACATGTACAGCGCCCCCTCATCCCCAGTGAGTGTCTGCCTCACACATGCACAGCGCCCCTCATCCCAAGTGAGTGTCCGCCTCACACATGCACAGCGCCCCTCATCCCAAGTGAGTGTCTGCCTCACACATGCACAGCGCCCCCTCATCCTCAATGAGTGTCCGCCTCACACATGCACAGCACCCCCTCATCCTCAGTGAGTGTCCGCCTCACACATGCACAGTGCCCCCTCATCCTCAATGAGTGTCCGCCTCACACATGCACAGCGCCCCCTCATCCTCAATGAGTGTCCGCCTCACACATGCACAGTGCCCCTGATCCACAGTGAGTGTCTGCCTCACACATGCACAGCGCCCCCTCATCCTCAATGAGTGTCCGCCTCACACATGCACAGCGCCCCCTCATCCTCAATGAGTGTCCGCCTCACACATGCACAGTGCCCCTCATCCACAGTGAGTGTCTGCCTCACACATGCACAGCGCCCCCTCATCCTCAGTGAGTGTCCGCATCACACACATGTACAGCGCCCCTCATCCTCAATGAGTGTCCGCCTCAGACATGTACAGCGCCCCCTCATCCTCAGTGCTTGTCCGCATCACACACATGTACAGCGCCCCTCATCCCCAGTGAGTGTCCACCTCACACATGTACAGCGCCCCCACATCCCCAGTGAGTGTCCGCCTCACACATGCACAGCGCCCCCTCACCCCCAGTGAGTGTCCACCTCACACATGTACAGCGCCCCCACATCCCCAGTGAGTGTCTGCCTCACACGTGTACAGCGCCCCCTCCTCCCCAGTAAGTGTCGGCCTCACACATGCACAGCGCCCCCTCATCCTCAGTGAGTGTCTGCCTCACACATGTACAGCGCCCCTCTTCCCCAGTGAGTGTCTGCCTCACACATGCACAGTGCCCCCTCATCCTCAATGAGTGTCCCACCTCACACATGCACAGCACCCCCTCATCCTCAGTGAGTGTCCGCATCACACACATGTACAGCGCCCCTCATCCTCAATGAGTGTCCGCCTCAGACATGTACAGCGCCCCCTCATCCTCAGTGCTTGTCCGCATCACACACATGTACAGCGCCCCTCATCCCCAGTGAGTGTCCGCATCACACACATGTACAGCGCCCCTCATCCTCAATGAGTGTCCGCCTCACACATGCACAGCACCCCGTCATCCTCAGTGAGTGTCCGCCTCACACATGCACAGCGCCCCCTCATCCTCAATGATTCTCCACCTCACACATGTACAGCGCCCCCTCATCCCCAGTGAGTGTCTGCCTCACACATGCACAGCGCCCCTCATCCCAAGTGAGTGTCCGCCTCACACATGCACAGCGCCCCTCATCCCAAGTGAGTGTCTGCCTCACACATGCACAGCGCCCCCTCATCCTCAATGAGTGTCCGCCTCACACATGCACAGCACCCCCTCATCCTCAGTGAGTGTCCGCCTCACACATGCACAGTGCCCCCTCATCCTCAATGAGTGTCCGCCTCACACATGCACAGCGCCCCCTCATCCTCAATGAGTGTCCGCCTCACACATGCACAGTGCCCCTGATCCACAGTGAGTGTCTGCCTCACACATGCACAGCGCCCCCTCATCCTCAGTGAGTGTCCGCATCACACACATGTACAGCGCCCCTCATCCTCAATGAGTGTCCGCCTCAGACATGTACAGCGCCCCCTCATCCTCAGTGCTTGTCCGCATCACACACATGTACAGCGCCCCTCATCCCCAGTGAGTGTCCTCCTCACACATGCACAGCGCCCCCTCATACTCAATGATTCTCCACCTCACACATGTACAGCGCCCCCTCATCCCCAGTGAGTGTCTGCCTCACACATGCACAGCGCCCCTCATCCCAAGTGAGTGTCCGCCTCACACATGCACAGCGCCCCTCATCCCAAGTGAGTGTCTGCCTCACACATGCACAGCGCCCCCTCATCCTCAATGAGTGTCCGCCTCACACATGCACAGCACCCCCTCATCCTCAGTGAGTGTCCGCCTCACACATGCACAGTGCCCTCTCATCCTCAATGAGTGTCCGCCTCACACATGCACAGCGCCCCCTCATCCTCAATGAGTGTCCGCCTCACACATGCACAGTGCCCCTGATCCACAGTGAGTGTCTGCCTCACACATGCACAGCGCCCCCTCATCCTCAATGAGTGTCCACCTCACACATGTACAGCGCCCCCACATCCCCAGTAAGTGTCCGCCTCACACATGCACAGCGCCCCCTCACCCCCAGTGAGTGTCCACCTCACACATGTACAGCGACCCCACATCCCCAGTGAGTGTCCGCCTCACACGTGTACAGCGCCCCCTCCTCCCCAGTAAGTGTCGGCCTCACACATGCACAGCACTCCCTCATCCTCAATGAGTGTCCGCCTCACATATGCACAGTGCCCCCTCATCCTCAGTGAGTGTCCGCATCACTAATGCACAGCGCCCCCTCATCCTCAGTGAGTGCCCGCCTCACACATGCACAGCGCCCCTCATCCCCAGTGAGTGTCCGCCTCACACATTAACATCACCCCCTCATCCTCAATGAAGTCCGCCTCACACATGCACAGCACCCCCTCATACTCAGTGAGTGTCCGCATCACAAACATGTACAGCGCCCCTCATCCTCAATGAGTGTCTGCCTCACACATGCACAGCGCCCCCTCATCTCCAGTGAGTGTCCACCTCACACATGTACAGTGCCCCCTCATCCTCAGTGAGTGTCCGCCTCACACACATGTACAGCGCCCCTCATCCCCAGTGAGTGTCTGCCTCACACATGCACAACGCCCCTCATCCCAAGTGAGTGCCTGCCTCACACATGCACATCGCCCCCTCATCCTCAGTGAGTGTCTGCCTCACACATGCACAGCACCCCCTCATCCTCAGTGAGTGTCCGCCTCACACATGCACAGCGCCTCCTCATCCTCAATGAGTGTCCACCTCACACATGCACAGCGCCCCTCATCCCCAGTGAGTGTCTGCCTCACACATGCACAGCGCCCCCTCATCCTCAGTGAGTGTCCGCATCACACACATGTACAGCGCCCCTCATCCTCAATGAGTGTCCGCCTCAGACAGGTACAGCGCCCCCTCATCCTCAGTGCTTGTCCGCATCACACACATGTACAGCGCCCCTCATCCCCAGTGAGTGTCCACCTCACACATGTACAGCGCCCCCACATCCCCAGTGAGTGTCCACCTCACACATGCACAGCGCCCCCTCACCCCCAGTGAGTGTCCACCTCACACATGTACAGCGCCCCCACATCCCCAGTGAGTGTCCGCCTCACACGTGTACAGCGCCCCCTCCTCCCCAGTAAGTGTCGGCCTCACACATGCACAGCGCTCCCTCATCCTCAATGAGTGTCCGCCTCACACATGCACAGCACCCCCTCATCCTCAGTGAGTGTCCGCCTCACACATGCACAGTGCCCCCTCATCCTCAATGAGTGTCCGCCTCACACATGCACAGCGCCCCCTCATCCTCAATGAGTGTCCGCCTCACACATGCACAGTGCCCCTGATCCACAGTGAGTGTCTGCCTCACACATGCACAGCGCCCCCTCATCCTCAATGAGTGTCCACCTCACACATGTACAGCGCCCCCACATCCCCAGTAAGTGTCCGCCTCACACATGCACAGCGCCCCCTCACCCCCAGTGAGTGTCCACCTCACACATGTACAGCGACCCCACATCCCCAGTGAGTGTCCGCCTCACACGTGTACAGCGCCCCCTCCTCCCCAGTAAGTGTCGGCCTCACACATGCACAGCACTCCCTCATCCTCAATGAGTGTCCGCCTCACATATGCACAGTGCCCCCTCATCCTCAGTGAGTGTCCGCATCACTCATGCACAGCGCCCCCTCATCCTCAGTGAGTGCCCGCCTCACACATGCACAGCGCCCCTCATCCCCAGTGAGTGTCCGCCTCACACATTAACATCACCCCCTCATCCTCAATGAAGTCCGCCTCACACATGCACAGCACCCCCTCATACTCAGTGAGTGTCCGCATCACAAACATGTACAGCGCCCCTCATCCTCAATGAGTGTCTGCCTCACACATGCACAGCGCCCCCTCATCTCCAGTGAGTGTCCACCTCACACATGTACAGCGCCCCCTCATCCTCAGTGAGTGTCCGCCTCACACACATGTACAGCGCCCCTCATCCCCAGTGAGTGTCTGCCTCACACATGCACAACGCCCCTCATCCCAAGTGAGTGCCTGCCTCACACATGCACATCGCCCCCTCATCCTCAGTGAGTGTCTGCCTCACACATGCACAGCACCCCCTCATCCTCAGTGAGTGTCCGCCTCACACATGCACAGCGCCTCCTCATCCTCAATGAGTGTCCACCTCACACATGCACAGCGCCCCTCATCCCCAGTGAGTGTCTGCCTCACACATGCACAGCGCCCCCTCATCCTCAGTGAGTGTCCGCATCACACACATGTACAGCGCCCCTCATCCTCAATGAGTGTCCACCTCAGACAGGTACAGCGCCCCCTCATCCTCAGTGCTTGTCCGCATCACACACATGTACAGCGCCCCTCATCCCCAGTGAGTGTCCACCTCACACATGTACAGCGCCCCCACATCCCCAGTGAGTGTCCACCTCACACATGCACAGCGCCCCCTCACCCCCAGTGAGTGTCCACCTCACACATGTACAGCGCCCCCACATCCCCAGTGAGTGTCCGCCTCACACGTGTACAGCGCCCCCTCCTCCCCAGTAAGTGTCGGCCTCACACATGCACAGCGCTCCCTCATCCTCAATGAGTGTCCGCCTCACACATGCACAGCGCCCCCTCATCCTCAGTGAGTGTCCGCATCACACATGCACAGCGCTCCCTCATCCTCAGTGAGTGTCCGCCTCACACATGCACAGCACCCACTCATCCTCAGTGAGTGTCCGCCTCACACATGCACATCACCCCCTCATCCTCAATGAAGTCCACCTCACACATGCACTGCACTCCCTCATCCTCAGTGAGTGTCCACATCACACACATGTACAGCGCCCCTCATCCCCAGTGAGTGTCTGCCTCACACATGCACAGCGCCCCCTCATCCTCAGTGAGTGTCCGCCTCACACATGCACAGCACCCCCTCATCCTCAGTGAGTGTCCGCCTCACATATGCACAGCACCCCCTCATCCTCAGTGAGTATCCGCCTCACACATGCACAGCACCCCCTCATCCCTAGTGAGTGTCAGCCTCACATGTACAGTGCCCCCT
This sequence comes from Lissotriton vulgaris, assembly GCF_964263255.1. Classification (NCBI taxonomy): domain Eukaryota; kingdom Metazoa; phylum Chordata; class Amphibia; order Caudata; family Salamandridae; genus Lissotriton; species Lissotriton vulgaris. The sequence continues at coordinate 38,405,545 of NC_141697.1, forward strand.
CATCTCCGCAGAGTGTCCGCCTCACATGTACAGCACCCCTCATCTCCGCAGAGTGTCCGCCTCACACATGTACAGCGCCCCCTCATCCCCAATGAATGTCCGTCTCACACATGTACAGCGCCCCCTCCTCCTTCCACTGGGACTGTGCAGCCCTTGCCATCTCTGTCACAAGAGCTGTTTCAAACAGTCTCACTAAAACACGACACCCTTTTTTTTTTTAAAGCGCCTGGCCCTAGAGTATCAGAGCGCGTTACGGCAGAACCAGACCATCCGACTTATTACGAGTATCACGGTCTAGATCAGTTGACAGGGGGTGAATGTTTGATTTGCTCAAACGTTCCGTCCATCATCCCCTTTGGTATCGCTTTGTTCACCCTAAATTGGCAGGGTATGCTCAGACGTGGGTCCCTTGCTCACTTTGCCACTGGATTCAAGCAAGCCGGGCTGATGACGGCTGATTAGCCAGAAACCGGTGCCAGGATGCTTCTTTCCGGTCCAGGGAAGACATGGCTTGGCATTTTGAGCTTGACTGTTCCCATGAGGCACAGGGTCAGACTGATTTGCATATGGCCATGTCTGGACTGGGGTGGTGGAGTGAGCTAAAGAACGGTGATGGATTAAACCCAGATCAGTTGACTGGGGGTGAGTGTTTGATTTGCTCAAACGCTCTGTACGGAGTACCGGTACTTTCTCACTTTGAGAGGGAGAGTACCAGCACTTCTCAAGAGAAATGCAATACTTTTAACAGGAGAGTACCAGCACTTCTCAGAAACAAGCAGGTTCCTGGCACAGAGTACCAGCACTTCTATTTTTCCATTTCAAGCACTGCTTAGGACCACCGTACTCTCAGTAGTGGTCCGACCACTGCAAGCCCTCCAGTAGTATTTCAAGTGTGGTGGTTGGACCGCCGTAGGACCGTCGCATCCGCCAGGATCCATTTTATGGCGGTTAGCCCACCATGAAAAGAGTAGTGTAGAAAGAACTATGGTGCCCTAGCAGCCCCCCCCTGTCGCCTCTGGGCCTAGGGGTGCATGCGGGGGGGGCATGTTGTGCCCCCTTGGAATTGCACCCCATTTCTGCACAGTGTGGCATGCACATCATGGTGCATGCCACACAATGCAGGAATGTGTTGCAGGCACAGTCAGTACGGCGGTCTGCTGTTAAGGCTCTCCAATGAGCCTAACACAACCGCCCGCCCACCCTGAATTAAACTCATAATCCGGCAGGCGGGCGCACCTCAAACACAGCGGTTGCAGTGCCGCAGGAGGACAGCCAAACTCATAATATGGCCCATGCAGCCACATGCATCAAGCTAAAAACCGGTTGCAAACGGGAAGATTCTCAGAATCTGCCCCCTTGCGACCGGTATTTTTGCATTTGGGATGCATCATCCCAAATGTAAAAATCACAATTTAAGGAATCTCTTAATTGAGATTCCTTAAATTGCGATTGCATTTAAGGAATCCCAAATTGAGATTCCTTAAATGCAATGCATCAAAGTAAAAAAATTAGCGATTTTGCTAATAGGAGTAGCAAATTACCATGAAATTCAACTTCATGGTAATTTGCAAAAACTTTGAAAAATGCACTTTTGTGCATTTCTCAAAGTTTCATGTTGCGCACACACATGCCCTAGGGGCATGTGTGTGCACAACATATGTGCACAGATCAATTCAGGGTAGCAACAGGGTGTCCTTTGGACACCCCTGCACCCTTGAAATTGCATTCTCAATTTGCGATTTGCTAATTGGGATTCACAAATTGAGAATGTCTTCCCATTCATTCCTATGGGCCTCTAGGCCCATAGGAATGAATGGGGAGGTATTCCTTAATTGCGGCTCGCAATTTGTGAGTCGCAATTAAGGAATATTAAGAAATTGATTTTTTTTTTGCGATTTCTTCATGCCTAGCCTTTTGCTATTCCTTAGTAGCTAATAAGGAATCGCAAATGGCATTGTTGATGCATGTGGGCCTAAGTTTCACATTTGTGAGGGAAAGGGAGATAAAACGATTTGCCCAGAATGACAGGATATTCAGCAGAGGGTGGAATTGCATTCGGACTGAGGTCCATCACGGGGTTGGCACGAAACAAATTTGCTTTTTTTGTTATTGGCTAGTGCAGGGGCGTAGCTTGGTCAATAAGATTGCGGTGTGTGAGCCTCAGATTTGCTGACAATAAAAATGCATTACAGGACAAGCAGGGCACTTGAGAGAACATAAAGGGGAAGAGGAAAGGGAGATGAATGTGGACTGGTAGGGGTAGTAAGGAGAGAAAACACAATATTTTGCAAAATAACCAACATTTTTGAAGAATTTCAAAGCACAGAACGGGAGAGTGCGCGTGTTTTCTTACCTGCGTTTATGTAAAATAATCCTAGTGAAATCCAACATACACCTCACCATAACCGCCTTAACGCACCTGTAACAAACTATTTACCTGAAAACACATTTACCCGCGAAGCTACACCCCTGGGCTTGTGGCCTTCACACACCAAAACAAAACACCCCGTGCCCGGGCGCTCATAGCTTACGCTGTATCCACAATTTACAGACACAAAGGGGCTCAGCTTACCTGTCAAAGTGTGATGAGTTGTCACTTTCTTCGCTCTTGCCCGCCCTTTTTTCTCTCGCGTACCACAGACAGGAGGATCACATCTGGTGGACAAAAGATACAAATGCTTGGTAAAGCCAAGTGGCCTCCGCTTTCTGGTGGATTGGCTTTGCCAATACTTTCTGGTGATGCTGTAGATCAGTGGGAAAAAGAAGAATTTGTTTGTGATGCCGCGCAGCATCCGAAAGGAAACTCATACTTGCCATGGCACCTGCGTCTTTCAGCAGCGCATGCATGCGTTACAATGTATATGTGCGTGGAAGCCTACTCAATGACGCAGGAGACATTTTATTTATCTACAAATGCAGGATGATGGACGCCATTTGGCGTAGAAATTGAAAAAATACATTTTCAATTGCACTAAAACAGAAATATCTGCAAGCGGAGAAGTTTCGCAGCAAACGGAAGATGCCAGGCCCTCCTAGAAATGTAAACAATGTAAAAATAAATATTAAAAGTAACGCAAGGTGTGAACGAGCAATGGAGGAGAGAGTGGGGCCAGCAACGGGGATTGGGCAGGCAACATTAAATACAAATGTAAATAAAGAGGGCTTGTAGAGAAGGGATAAAGAAGGAGGAAAAAAGAAGTACATGAGAGGAAGAGCAACATGGAGCGCTGGTCGGGATGACAGGAGCTGAAGCATGAGACACATAGGCGGCCCCTTCATTTGAGCGGAGGAGCGTCGCCCGCCAACTAAAATGCCCCCAAAAGCCCCAAAGATTCAAAATAAAATGGTGATAAAGTTAATTTATTACTATTTTATATTTCATCACCCCGTCCCAAACCGAGTGTCAGGATGGGGCGTGGCCTGCTGAGTGACAGCAGCAGGGAGGATTGGTGGGCTGGCTGTGCACTTAAGTGCGCATGTCTCTTTTGCCAGCTGTCTTGCGACAGTAAGCCAGACATGCGCATTTTAAACCTCTCAACCCACCTGTCTTAGACAGCTGGGTTGAAAGCAAGCACAGGCCTCCATTGCTCCTGGGAGCACTGAGAGAGCTGCTCCATCCAATCCTGGTGCTTCTCTCATGCTGGTTAACAGCATGAGAGTAGCGCCAGGATTGGGTAAGGGAGATGGCTAGCGTCGCACTGAATCCCAGACTGGAGCCAAGAGTTGGACGTGTCGTGCCAGCATGTAAGGTTAGCTAATTTTTTTTATTGTTATATTTGTCCCTTACATGTTGTGTGTACATTGCAATTGTGAATGCACCCACCACCATTTGGCTGCCCCCCACTCCCCGTAGATGCTAGCCACCACTGAGGAGCTAGCAGAACACATGGGAGAGGGAATGAAGGAGCACAGGGGAGGGTTTTTGGCAGGGTCAGACTCACACGAGCGAGAGAGCTCAATAACAACACATGCATTCACATGGAGTGCTTAGCAAAATGGCAAAAGACAGTTCCCTACATACGGGCAGTGGAAGGATACGAGCCAGATAATCAGAAGGATGATAAAGAGGCTTAGCAAGCCATCAAATAAGAAAGAAACAAAAGAGATTGACAAGAAACCCAACCAATGATAAGCAATTTATGGGTTCAAAGCCCACTGTAAGTTGTGTGTATCATCCAATCAAGACTTTTGCCTACAGACAGCATTGAGACCTAAAAATGCAGGAGGAAGGGGACGGGTGTACATAGGAGTAAAGCAACATTCCCAATAAAAAAACGTAGCCAAGAGCTATATACTAGCAGCCCGCCCAGGCGTTGCCCGGGGCAGAAGGGGACTGGGGACAGAATTTTCGGCTTTTGTGCAGTTTCGGCCGGGCCCCCGCCCGGACATTGCCTAGATCGCCTCCCCCCCGCCCGCCTGCCTCCCACCTCCCGCCTCTCCATAAATATTTCAAACTGCGTCCCCACATCCAAGACTCTAATAAGAAAGGAACAAGAATAACGGCAACAGATGCCTTAAGCAGCAGAGACTAACCAATGGTGGAGACTCTTGAAGATCTAGAAAGAGAAGAACCCCGAGATATAGAACATTTGGACACTGCCCAAAGAGCAGAGCTGCAAGGAATCAAACAAGAAAGGGAGGAAAGTGGTTTCAAACCCCCTTCTGTGTTTGTTCCTCAGTCCCCATGGGATGCTGTGGATGTGTTTAGCGAAGCAATGAATAATGACCTTATTCAATATCGGAAGTCATACCATCAAAGTCACAAATTTAACATCACTGACCAGCAGAATGTTGCCTTAACGAATCTAATGAAAGATAAGAACATTGTGGTGAAACCTTCAGATAAAGATGGGAACGTTGTTTTAATGAGTAGGGATTATTACAAGAATGAGGCACTGAGGCAGCTCTCGGATGAGAAGTTCTATATGAAATGTACCAATGATGTGTATCAACAGAGCATCAAAGAATATGACATTTTGGTCAAAAAATGGTACGACCTTCAGATGCTGGGAAAAGATGAACACCTATTCCTACGTAACAACTGTCCTATGACTCCCACCTTTTACCACCTACCAAAGCTGCACAAAAGTAGAGATAGTCCACCAGGACGTCGGATCATCTCTTCAATTGGCAGCCTAACAGAGAACATGTCTCGTTTTGTAGATAAGATCCTTTTCCCTTTGGTGTTGAATCTGAAATCGTACATTAGGGACACCAAGGACTTTTTGATGAAAATACAAGATCTAGAATGGAACACAAGTCAAGTCAAGTCAGTAAATTTGTATAGTGCGCTACATACCCAGAGGGTCTCAAGGCGCTTCGAAAAAGGGAGGGGAATTATATGTCAAATATCCACGTTTTAAGTTGCTTTCTGAATGCTAGGTGGTTCTGAGTAAGGCGAAGATGAGTGGGAAGTGAGTTCCAGGTTTTAGCTGCCAGGTAGGAGAAGGATCTACCTCCCATGGTGGTTTTGTTGATGCGAGGTACAGTGGCAAGGGCTTGGTTGGAGGATCGTAGCTGGTGGGAGGGGGTGTAGAAGGACAGTCGTGTGTTGAGGCATTCGGGTCCGATTTCGTAGAGTGCTTTGTGTGCGTGGGTTAGGAGCCGGAAAGTAATCCTCTTATTGACGGGGAGCCAGTGGAGGTTTTTCAGGTGGCCAGAGATGTGTTCTTTACGCGGTATGTCTAATATGAGCCTGGCTGAAGCGTTCTGGATGCGTTGGAGTTTTTTCTGGATTTTTGCGGTGGTACCGGCGTAGAGGGTGTTTCCATAGTCCAGTCGGCTCGTGACCAGGGCGTGAGTGACTGTTTTTCTGGTTTCGGTGGGGATCCAGCGAAATGTTTTCTTGAGCATGCGAAGAATGTTGAAGCAAGATGAAGAAACGGCGTTGACTTGTCTGTTCATCGAGAGTGAGGAGTCCAGGATGACGCCCAGGTTGCGTGAGTGGTCCGTCGGGATAGGTGCTTTTCCAAGGGCCTCTGGCCACCAAGAGTCATCCCAGGCGGAGGGGGAGGTGCCTAGGATGAGGACTTCTGTTTTGTCTGAGTTCAGTTTCAGACGGCTGTGCTTCATCCATTCGGCTACTTCTTTCATTCCTTCATGCAGGTTGGTTTTGGCCGTGTTCGGGTCTTTGGTGAGTGATAGGATCAGTTGAGTGTCGTCGGCGTAGGAGATGATGTTGAGGTTGTGTTGGCGTGCGATGGCCGCGAGGGGGCTCATGTATACGTTGAACAGGGTGGGGCTGAGTGAGGACCCTTGGGGTACGCCGCAGATGACTTCAGTGGCCTCTGACTTGAATGGTGGGAGGCGGACTCTCTGGGTTCTTCCGGTGAGGAACGAGGTGATCCATTCCAGTGCTTTTCCATGGATTCCGACGTTTCTGAGGCGTTGTAAAAGGGTGCTGTGACAGACTGTGACGAAGGCTGCGGAGAGGTCGAGGAGGATGAGGGCGACTGTGTCTCCATTATCCAGTAGAGTTCGAATGTCGTCTGTTGCTGCGATGAGGGCGGTTTCCGTGCTGTGCTTGGCTCGGAAGCCGGATTGTGAGGTGTCGAGGGATTTGTTGGTTTCAAAGAAGGCGGCGAGCTGGTTGTTGACCTCTTTCTCGATTACTTTTGCCGGGAATGGAAGGAGTGAGATAGGGCAGTAGTTTTTGAGTTCGGTGGGGTCAGCTGTGGGTTTCTTCAGGAGGGAGCTGAGTTCGGCGTGTTTCCAGCTTTCCGGGAAGGTTGCGGAGTTGAGGGAGAAGTTGATGACGTCTCGGAGGTGCGGTGCTATGATGGAGTCTGCTTTGTTAAAGATGTGGTGAGGGCATGGGTCTGTCGGGGATCCTGAGTGGATAGAGTTCATCAGACGGATGGTGTCCTCAGTGGAGATTGGCTTCCAGTCATTGAGGATGTTCAGGGGGGGTGGGGGTCCTGCAGGGGGTTGGGTGGGTTGGTTTTCTGGACGGTTGTCGAAGCTGTTGTGGATGTCTGCAATTTTGTTGTGGAAGAATGAGGCTAGGGAGTCGCAGAGGGCTTGAGAGGGGGTGATGTCGTTGGAGTTGGCCGAGGGGTTGGTAAATTCCTTGACGATGTTGAATAATTCCTTGCTGTTGTGGGCGTTGTTATCTAGACGGTCCTTGAAAGCGGCTCTCTTGGCAGTCCGGATCAGTTGGTGGTGTATGCGGGTGGCGTTTTTGAAGGCGTCCTTGGTGCTGGTGGTTGGGTCTTTTTTCCAGGTCTTCTCAAGGGAGCGGCAGAGTTTCTTGGATTTCATAAGATCATTGTTGAACCAGGAGGCCTTCTTGCTGCCTAGTTTGATTTGTCGTTTTTTCAGTGGTGCTAAGATGTCGGCGGTGTTGGATAACCATTGGGTGAGGTTAGTGGCTGCTTGGTCTGGGTTAGAGGAGTGGGCAGGGGGGTTTTGAAGAAGCGATGAGGAGATCTGGTCGATGGAGATTTTGTTCCAGTTTCTTTGCAGAGTGGGTTGGGGGTGGTTGTTGGAAGTGGGCTTGTTGTAAGTGAAGTGAACGCAGCTGTGGTCAGTCCAGAGGAGATCTGTGGTGTGGCAGAAGGAGACATGTTTGCTGGAGGTGAAGATTGGGTCGAGTGTGTGACCTGCGATGTGGGTGGGGGTAGTGACAAGTTGTTTAAGGCCGAGGTTGGCGAGGTTGTCCAAAAGGGTGGTGGTGTTGCGGTCGTTGTTCTTTTCAAGGTGAAAGTTGAGGTCTCCCAAAAGGATGTAGTCCTCAGAGGGGAGCGCGTGTGGAGTGATGAAGTCCGTGATGTCTTCACTGAACTGTGCGCGGGGTCCTGGTGGTCTGTAAAGGAGGGTGCCTCTGAGTGTGGTTTTGGGGTCGATGTGGATCTGGAAGTGAAGGTGTTCAGAGTTGGCGAGATTGACGTCCGAGCTGGTAGAGATGCGGATGGATTTCTTGTGGACGATAGCGATACCTCCTCCTGTTTGGCCGGTATGGTCCTTGCGAATGATCTTATAACCTTCCGGGATGGCAATGGTGATGTCTGGGGCTGAAGAGGCATTCATCCATGTTTCTGTTAGGAAGGCGACGTCCGGAGAGATGGTGTCTAGTAAGTTCCAGAGGTCAAGGGCGTGCCTGTGGACCGATCAGGTGTTGAGCAGGATGCAATTTAGGTGGTTGGGGTCGGATATCTGTTGTGTGATCGTAGATGAGGAGTTGTTCTTTGAGCCGTCGAACTTGCAGGAGTTGCAAGAGAAGGGTCCATGGGTGTGTCCAGGAGCGGCTTGGACGCAGTTGGGGGAACGGCCGGGGTTAAGGGCTAGGAGGGTGGTGGCAGTGTAAGTAATGCGGGTGGGGAGGGCATTACGAGGACCAGGGGGTTTGGCGCTGGGCGCGGTCCAGGCGCGGACGGGCGTAGACGGGCTTACCTTTGGCGCACCTTCGGCGTGTACGTAGCGCGTGGACGCTGCACGTGGGACCATCTGACATTAATGGACAGTGGAGGGGGCGGAGCGTGGGAGGGGCAGCAGGGAGGCGGTAGTGTGGCTGAGGGGCGGGTCAGGGGAGAACAACAACAACAAAATGGAGGGTCCGAGGGAAGGCAGGCAGGGGTATCACAAACAATAAAAATGCAGCGAGTTAACAGTAAGCGCAATCTGAGCACAAGCGCTGGTGAAATAAACACAATTACTGATAATAAATTGAGCAGTAGTCTGGATAACACATGCGCAGACAAGCCAATAGTGAACCCAATAGCCTGATCGAGGTCGCGCTGAGAGAGGCAGGAAATTAATAGAAGCGCTATGCGAGTGAGGCGCTAGAATATTAGGTAGCAGCAGTTCAGTGATCAGCGCGCTGAAAACGATACCAGGGAAGCACAGAAAACGATAGCAGCTGAAGCACAGGAGGAGCGTGGTGGAGCGACCGTCCGGAAGCAGGTCCAGGTGGATATTTGCTTTTGGTGCTGGACATTACAAGCTTACACACATGCATTGAACATCAGCATGGCCTGAAAGCAATTAGACATGCTCTCGAACAGCGTCAAATGCGATTCGCAAGACACAATATGATGATCCTAGAATTTGTTGAGTTCTGCCTAACCCACAATATATTCCTGTTTGAAGAGCAACTGTATTTACAGAAGTCAGGAACGGCGATGGGCACCTGCTTTGCCCCCAGCTATGCAAACTTGTTCGTAGGCTGGTGGGAGAAGCAGGTGCCCAGGAGCTGTACGGTGGGACAGGATATGGGCACTACCGTGTGTTGGCATCGTTACATCGATGATTTATTAATCGTTTGGAATGGTAGCATTGAAACAGCAACAGAGTACATTAAGGTACTGAACAGCAATAACCTCAACTTACACTTTTCGGGCTCGATTAGTCCGGTGGCAGCGGAGTATCTAGACCTGAAGGTGTTTGTTGATGGATCTACACACGAGTCTATTTAGAAAGGAGACTGCTGGCAATTCTACACTCTTTGCCAGCAGCAGTCACCCACCACAACTCATCAACAGCATTCCCTACGGAGAGCTCTTGAGACTCCGTAGGAACTGCTCTAGAGATTCAGATTTCGAGGGGGCTGCCTTGGAATGCATTTCCCGTTTTAAGATCAGGGGATATGGCGATGATTTATTGCAAAAGACGCTCAATAAAGTTAAAAAGATCCCAAGAGGTACCTTGTTCACTGCCAAACCTATGATGGCTGGCCGTGAGAAAGATATAACCACCAACAAAGGCAAATTCAGAATGATCACCCCTTATTCAGCCGGGGCTAATGATTTGAGAAGGATGCTTAAAAAAACTGGCACATTCTACAAACTGATACTGTACTTAAAGAGGATCTACCTCCTAATCCATTGCTAACATTTAGTAAGGCCAGGTCGGTGGGAGATATGCGCGTTACTAGCCACTTAGAAAAACCTTTGCCTAGAACCAACACCCTAAGGGACCAAAAAGGGTTTTACCCTTGTGGCAGGTGCAAAGCATGCGTGGCCAGTAAGAGGGTTCTCTCGTACACAATACCGGATACAGGGAAGAATATACCCATCAAAAAATTCATCACCTGTAGTACGCAATATGCGGTTTATTGTTTGCACTGCCCATGTGGCCTCCGCTACATCGGCAGCACAATAAAAGAGTTAAAACTGAGAATATTGGAACACCTCAGGGCAATCGACAAAGCCGACCCTAGTTACCCAGTGGCCCGCCACTTCGCTGAAGTACATGGACGGGACCGTCAACAACTACAATACTTTGGCCTCGACACTGTACCTCCGAATGTAAGAGGCGGGGACCGTTTGAGACGGCTTCGTAGATTGGAATCTAGGTTTATCATAGACCTCTCTACGAAACACCCAAGGGGCCTAAACAGTGGGGAGGAGATGGCGTTCCATCTGGGTAAATAAAGATCATAGCATATGGGTAGTACAGTGACAATTTAGCCCACGTCGAACGTACTTATTTGTATTCAATGGTGATTATGAAATCTGCTAATGGTTCTTTAGATGTGCAATATGACTTAACTCACATTTTCCTTCAGGAATTATTGAAATTGACTCGTGTACCGGGATAGGTGTCTTGTTTTGCTGTATTCGTTTTAAAAGCAATACATATGACTGTATGGTATACGAGCCCGGATGGTTTCTGCATTGTTGCCTGGTTGCTGCTCTTTGTCACTTTCAAAATATTAACAATACTTATTTTGTACATTGAATCAAAGATACAAGGGAATATAAAAATGAATTATTGAAGTAATTTTGTATTACCATCTAAATATGCACTTTTGATGGATCAACCTTGAGAAATGGTTGTATAATCCGGTATGAAATAAGACATGTATGGTTGTATTTATTTGTACACAGATTGATTTTCACAATGATGAATAGTGATAGAGGACTTTAGCCGATCCACGGCTCGATTTTTCTGTTTTGTTTATGTCTTAAACATTGTTAGATGCCAATTATACCCACTGCTTGTACGGATTAGCCCATCAATGGGCTCAATTATACACCTTGTTAATACCGTAAGGGTGCATTTGTACCATTCTAAGATGGCGCCTAGAGTGACCATAGTGGGGTTGTCCTCTGTCCATTTCCATGACTAGGAAAACGCTTTATTAATTCATTGTGATGTGTACACTGATGTTATTCACATTGACGAAGGCAGCACGCCGAAACGCGTCTGTGTAGAACGCCCGCAGAATAAAAACTTGCGTGGTTGAAAGGACTCCTCGAGTGCTGTTTGTTTTCTTCACATGCGAAGAGAAATTGGAGCGTTTTATATATATATATATATATATATATATATATATATATATATATATATATATATATATATATATATATATATATATTTATATATATACTAGCAGCCCGCCCCGGCATTGCCCGGGGCAGAAGGGGCCTGGGGGCAGAATTTTCAGCTTTTGTGCAGTTCCGGCCGGGCCCCCGCCCTGACATTGCCTAGACCGCCTCCCCCCCCGCCCGCCAGCCTCCCACCCGCCTGCCTCCTGCCCCCCGCCCGCCTGCCTCCGGCACCCCGCCCGCCTGCTTCCCGAACACCTGCCTCCCGCCTCTGCCTTACCTGAGCCGCGCTCTGTACTTGACCGCCACTCCCAGGCCCCCGCCCGCCCTGACATTGCTCAGACCGCCTCCTGCCTCCCGCCTCTCGCCTCGCCTTACCTGAGCCGCCGCTCCTCCCCGAGGTCCGGACTTCACCGCCGCTCCTCCCCGCCTGTCGTCATCACGCACATCTAGGTCGCGGTCAGCGCTACATCGCGGCCGGCGCTAGTTTTAGGGGACTACTTTGTTTGTAAATTTTTATTTTTTAATTTACGTTTTTTTTTAAATTTTATGTCGCCTATGTCCATCTACACACCCTGAGGATTCCAACAATGTATTGGGTGTGTAGATTGGCGCTGTGGTTCCCGAGTTTACCATGCTAAAAGGTTTCTGTTCTCTCTTTATACTAGTAGTATATATGTATGTATATATATATATATATATATATATATATATATATATATATATATATATATATATATATATATATATATATATATATATATATATATATATATATATATATATATATATATATATATATATATATACACACATATATATTTTCCAGGCTCCAAAAGTAACGACCAGCACTCGCGGGGTTTTTATATATATGGAGCATTATATATATATATATATATATATATATATATATATATATATATATATATATATATATATATATATATATATATATATGTATATATATATATATATATATATATAATGCTCCATGGGGTTTTCCAAGTAACGGGTTGCACTCGAGCCTGCGTGCGCCTTCCCCAAAGTGTTTGTTGGTATGGACAGTTACGTGTCTGTAATAGGCCCAACGCATTTCGGAAATTTATTTTCCTCATCAGGGGCCACCAGTAAAGTGCACAACATTTACCATCTCCCTATATGAAAACACACATTGTGCTTATGGGAGATGTAGTCCATATGTCCTCAATAGATGCACTTCCAAGTTACTGCTCGTTGCAAAGGCTCTAACATGAGCCCCAAACAACACAGCTCTCCGCACTACACTTCCCATAATACACAGTGGTGAAGTGAGTCAGCGATTGCGAACACCGCTTCTGTTAAAGCCTCTGAAGAGAAGCATATGGAGCTGTATGGTGGGACAGGATATGGGCACTACCGTGTGTTGGCATCGTTACATCGATGATTTATTCATCGTTTGGAATGGTAGCATTGAAACAGCAACAGAGTACATTAAGGTACTGAACAGCAATAACCTCAACTTACACTTTTCGGGCTCGATTAGTCCGGTGGCAGCGGAGTATCTAGACCTGAAGGTGTTTGTTGATGGATCTACACACGAGTCTATTTAGAAAGGAGACTGCTGGCAATTCTACACTCTTTGCCAGCAGCAGTCACCCACCACAACTCATCAACAGCATTCCCTACGGAGAGCTCTTGAGACTCCGTAGGAACTGCTCTAGAGATTCAGATTTCGAGGGGGCTGCCTTGGAATGCATTTCCCGTTTTAAGATCAGGGGATATGGCGATGATTTATTGCAAAAGACGCTCAATAAAGTTAAAAAGATCCCAAGAGGTACCTTGTTCACTGCCAAACCTATGATGGCTGGCCGTGAGAAAGATATAACCACCAACAAAGGCAAATTCAGAATGATCACCCCTTATTCAGCCGGGGCTAATGATTTGAGAAGGATGCTTAAAAAAAACTGGCACATTCTACAAACTGATACTGTACTTAAAGAGGATCTACCTCCTAATCCATTGCTAACATTTAGTAAGGCCAGGTCGGTGGGAGATATGCGCGTTACTAGCCACTTAGAAAAACCTTTGCCTAGAACCAACACCCTAATGGACCAAAAAGGGTTTTACCCTTGTGGCAGGTGCAAAGCATGCGTGGCCAGTAAGAGGGTTCTCTCGTACACAATACCGGATACAGGGAAGAATATACCCATCAAAAAATTCATCACCTGTAGTACGCAATATGCGGTTTATTGTTTGCACTGCCCATGTGGCCTCCGCTACATCGGCAGCACAATAAAAGAGTTAAAACTGAGAATATTGGAACACCTCAGGGCAATCGACAAAGCCGGCCCTAGTTACCCAGTGGCCCGCCACTTCGCTGAAGTACATGGACGGGACCGTCAACAACTACAATACTTTGGCCTCGACACTGTACCTCCGAATGTAAGAGGCGGGGACCGTTTGAGACGGCTTCGTAGATTGGAATCTAGGTTTATCATAGACCTCTCTACGAAACACCCAAGGGGCCTAAACAGTGGGGAGGAGATGGCGTTCCATCTGGGTAAATAAAGATCATAGCATATGGGTAGTACAGTGACAATTTAGCCCACGTCGAACGTACTTATTTGTATGCAATGGTGATTATGAAATCTGCTAATGGTTCTTTAGATGTGCAATATGACTCAACTAAGCATGGGCGAATTTTGCGGATCTCGCGTTCGCGAATTTTGCGGATTTGCGGATTCGCAATCCGCAAAATCCGCGAATTCCCGCGAATTTGCGGATTTTTTTTTTTTTTGTGTTCGCCCGTGTTTCTGCCAGTTCGCGAGGGTTTTTACAATTTCGCAATTTGCGAACTTACCTGTCGGGTCGCAAGTTTTGCGAACTTGTTGTTTCTACGTGTCCAGCCTGTTTGGGACACTCTTCTTCATCACTGCCACTCTCTGTCACCACTGCCACTCTCTGACTACTCATGCCACCCTCTGGCCCACCCATGCCACCCTCTCTTTCATCACCACACCCTCTGGTTGTCCAGTGTACATTATTTTCGGCAAAGCAAAGCACACCTTCCCTGCCTCAAGTGACCTGAATTAATTTGGGGCTGATTAATGTGTCACAGAATATTTTTTTAGCTGGCACCTGCTTCCTTAGTGCGCCCTGATTAGTGATCTTTTGCACTTGCTAAGTGCTTTCATTGTTGCAAAATTAGTTACAACACCTGCCCTGCCCCAACTGACAATAATGAATTAGGGGCTGATTAATGGATTTTAACTTCCAGCCTGGCTCCTGCTTGTCTCCCTTAGCTGTAATTCAGGACCTTTGTGGCATATGTGTAACTATTCTGAGGTTCAGAGCAGGGTCACATAATAGTTTCAACTGGCAACTGAACTCTGGAGGGGCCCCTCAGGAAGCACTACAGGAAATGGCTACTAATGATGAGCCTGAACTTTTGAACCTGGTAAGTAGTTACTTTCAGTTTTGCTAAGAGCGTATTTCTGCAATTTTGCACTTATTCGCGGGGCGCGAACTCACGCGAACAGTGCGAGCAGTGCGAGCAAAATCCGCTGCTCGCGGATTTGCGGATTTTGCGGGAGATTCGCGAATCTCGCGGATTGCGAATTTCCCGAAAATCCGCAAAATCCGCGAGCGGAACGGATTTTCCGCCCACACCTAGACTTAACTCACATTTTCCTTCAGGAATTATTGAAATTGACTCGTGTACCGGGATAGGTGTCTTGTTTTGCTGTATTCGTTTTAAAAGCAATACATATGACTGTATGGTATACGAGCCCGGATGGTTTCTGCATTGTTGCCTGGTTGCTGCTCTTTGTCACTTTCAAAATATTAACAATACTTATTTTGTACATTGAATCAAAGATACAAGGGAATATAAAAATGAATTATTGAAGTAATTTTGTATTACCATCTAAATATGCACTTTTGATGGATCAACCTTGAGAAATGGTTGTATAATCCGGTATGAAATAAGACATGTATGGTTGTATTTATTTGTACACAGATTGATTTTCACAATGATGAATAGTGATAGAGGACTTTAGCCGATCCACGGCTCGATTTTTCTGTTTTGTTTATGTCTTAAACATTGTTAGATGCCAATTATACCCACTGCTTGTACGGATTAGCCCATCAATGGGCTCAATTATACACCTTGTTAATACCGTAAGGGTGCATTTGTACCATTCTAAGATGGCGCCTAGAGTGACCATAGTGGGGTTGTCCTCTGTCCATTTCCATGACTAGGAAAACGCTTTATTAATTCATTGTGATGTGTACACTGATGTTATTCACATTGACGAAGGCAGCACGCCGAAACGCGTCTGTGTAGAACGCCCGCAGAATAAAAACTTGCGTGGTTGAAAGGACTCCTCGAGTGCTGTTTGTTTTCTTCACATGCGAAGAGAAATTGGAGCGTTTTATATATATATATATATATATATATATATATATATATATATATATATATATATATATATATATATATTTATATATATACTAGCAGCCCGCCCCGGCATTGCCCGGGGCAGAAGGGGCCTGGGGGCAGAATTTTCAGCTTTTGTGCAGTTCCGGCCGGGCCCCCGCCCTGACATTGCCTAGACCGCCTCCCCCCCCGCCCGCCAGCCTCCCACCCGCCTGCCTCCCGCCCCCCGCCCGCCTGCCTCCGGCACCCCGCCCGCCTGCTTCCCGAACACCTGCCTCCCGCCTCTGCCTTACCTGAGCCGCGCTCTGTACTTGACCGCCACTCCCAGGCCCCCGCCCGCCCTGACATTGCTCAGACCGCCTCCTGCCTCCCGCCTCTCGCCTCGCCTTACCTGAGCCGCCGCTCCTCCCCGAGGTCCGGACTTCACCGCCGCTCCTCCCCGCCTGTCGTCATCACGCACATCTAGGTCGCGGTCAGCGCTACATCGCGGCCGGCGCTAGTTTTAGGGGACTACTTTGTTTGTAAATTTTTATTTTTTAATTTACGTTTTTTTTTTAATTTTATGTCGCCTATGTCCATCTACACACCCTGAGGATTCCAACAATGTATTGGGTGTGTAGATAGGCGCTGTGGTTCCCGAGTTTACCATGCTAAAAGGTTTCTGTTCTCTCTTTATACTAGTAGTATATATGTATGTATATATATATATATATATATATATATATATATATATATATATATATATATATATATATATATATATATATATATATATATATATATATATATATATATATATACACACATATATATTTTCCAGGCTCCAAAAGTAACGACCAGCACTCGCGGGGTTTTTATATATATGGAGCATTATATATATATATATATATATATATATATATATATATATATATATATATATATATATATATATATATATATATATATAATGCTCCATGGGGTTTTCCAAGTAACGGGTTGCACTCGAGCCTGCGTGCGCCTTCCCCAAAGTGTTTGTTGGTATGGACAGTTACGTGTCTGTAATAGGCCCAACGCATTTCGGAAATTTATTTTCCTCATCAGGGGCCACCAGTAAAGTGCACAACATTTACCATCTCCCTATATGAAAACACACATTGTGCTTATGGGAGATGTAGTCCATATGTCCTCAATAGATGCACTTCCAAGTTACTGCTCGTTGCAAAGGCTCTAACATGAGCCCCAAACAACACAGCTCTCCGCACTACACTTCCCATAATACACAGTGGTGAAGTGAGTCAGCGATTGCGAACACCGCTTCTGTTAAAGCCTCTGAAGAGAAGCATATGGAGCTTCGAAACGCATCAGGCATATCCATTACGGAGCGGCATCTGAAAGCGGATCCCCGTCCTTACCTACACATCAATCAAGCTGCTGCTCGCGTGCTACTTAAAGGTGGACAACTTTTGGAGCGACTATATATATATATATATATATATATATATATATATATATATATATATATATATATGAAAGCAGTCCTAGTTCCGTCCGATCATGGCGGAACCAAAAGGTCGGGACCTCAATATATATATATATCAAAGCTCCCATATCTCCCCCCAATTCTGTGCACTCACGGACGGTGCACCTCAATTCGGGGGTGTCACCGTGTTTTAAATGAACGCTCCTCAATCTCAATGCTCCATCAGCAAAAAGAAGATGCACTCACGGGGTGAGTTCCAGTAGTTTATTCAAACTCGAGCAGCAAAACAAGACGCGTTTCGGCTGTAGCCTTTGTCAGTTTCAGGCGCACCGGAAACGGTCTTTTGAGCGTACATGTTTTTGTCCATAGAGATTTGTTAAATTGTGACCGTCACTTCTTTGTAAATATGCCCCGGACTTCAATGCACCATCACTGAGTAATGACGTCCAGGTTACTGTAGCCCAACAAAACCCATTGAGCATTCCTGCAGGCAGGGCAGCTGTGCTTTCTGGGTTACTAACAGTGCCTTACAGGGTTCAGGGATGCAGTGGCCATTTAAATACCAATTCCGTTCTTGCAATAGCACACTCCAGCACTGCAATTAGAAAAGATGCTATATATTTAAAAGTGTTTATTTGCCTAGTTTCATCCTGTTGCTTAGTGCAAAAATAATAAACACACAGGGTCAGATTTACAAGAAAGTGACTCAGTGCATTCCGCAAGATATTTGGCTGCGCCACACTGAATCACTTCCAGAGCACAGGAATGCAACATATTTACAATGATATGTCGTATTCCTGTGCTCTCCCCTGCACTGGCGCACAAACAGCTGCCATGTGGCCGGCGCAGGCACCCTTGCACCATGGTGCAAGGAGGCCTGCATTATGGGGAGATTCTTTCATTTAGGAAGGGGCACCTTCCTGCACAAAAACAATCACTACGGGCATTTTCCTCTTTCAATGTGTGCTGCAAAATGCAGCATGCATTGAAAGAGGAAAATACGAGAAGAAATGAAAACATTTCTCCTTATTGCGCCTCCCTGCGCCTCCCCTGGGGAGACGTAGCATTCACACGCATTTCCAGATTTATGAATTCTCGTAAATCTGGAAATGTGTCTGGTACCATGGGTGTTGCGTGGGAACACCCACAGCAACACCCATGGAACGGCCCTTTCACACAAAGTGCTGCATGGAAAGGGGCCGTATTTACTAAGAGAGGAAAAGCCACACAGGGTGGCTTTTCCTGTCCTTGTAAATATGGAGCAAAAAAATGCGCCATTAGTACATCACAAAAAGTGACGTACTGGTGGCGCTGGGGGCTCGTAATCTGCCCCAATGAGTATAATTAAAGCAGCACTTATGCATGTTCAGCATAATTTGTTCTAACATGTTTAGAATGTTTCTAGCAGCCTACCACCCGGAAGCTACTTCTATGTGCTACACTGTGAGGGCATGGAATGGTCTTGGGACTCAGCGCACTGCATACGTGTTCACAGCTGATCAACTGTGATTATCACACTTCAGCTGGGAGAGAGTGTTGCATCAGAAGGAAAACACATGATCCATTGAGCTCAGCTCTTTTTATCACTGGATCGACTCTGAGTGGATGCTATGGCAGTCTGGCAGGACGTCTTTGTGACAACCTGGTGTGAATGCCTCTCTCTAATTCAGAGGTCAATTCAAAGGGTTTAAACAAGATATTGACCACTGGCTTTTAGCCTAATTTGCAAACTCTAGAGGAGACTTTCCAAAATCCAAGTTGTATCCAGTCTAAACCAGCAAGATGAACACATGTGAACTCAGGCTACATGCTTACCTTACACGTCTACTGTCAAACTGTGAAACATATATATCGTGTAGTTTTGTGGCACATTTGTGTCACCTGATGTACTGGCAATTCCAGGGTTTCTCCCATATCCAAGGAAAACAAAAAAATTCCACTGGCTCCTGGTAAGGAACCGAGGGCCAGATGTAGGTCACCAAATATATACCGATTTCGGCCGTTACCGACCGGTATTTGGTGATTGAGATGTAGGGGGCCAAAATTTTACAGAGTCGGTAAATTTACCGATTCTGTAAAAAACTGATTCGTTAAATTT
Source organism: Lissotriton vulgaris (assembly GCF_964263255.1). Taxonomy (NCBI): domain Eukaryota; kingdom Metazoa; phylum Chordata; class Amphibia; order Caudata; family Salamandridae; genus Lissotriton; species Lissotriton vulgaris. The sequence continues at coordinate 38,424,789 of NC_141697.1, forward strand.
ACCGAATCGGTCAATCAATATGTAGGTGGCACTGCAAACAGTGCCACAGGCCCCTAAGAATTCGTTATTTACCTTGTAATACTATTGCATGGTAAATAACGCATTCCTGTGTACATGCACATCTGTGCATGTACACCGGTGCCATGTGGCACACAGACATGCCCTAAGGGCATGTATGTGTGTCACATGGCACACAAGCCTGAATCAGGGGTGCAACAGGGTGTCAAAGTGACACCCTGTCCCCCTTGTCAATTCGGTAATTTTACCGAATTGGTATTTACCGATTCGGTAATTGCCTTTGGTTCCTATGGGCCTCAAGGCCCATAGGAATCCATGGCAATTACTGATTCAGTAAATACCGATTCGGTAATTACCGAATTCTACAGATTCGGTAAATTAATCGGTAAAAATACCTACATAGCATTTACCGATTTGTAAATACCGTATTGGTAAAATTCGGTATTTACGAATCGGTAAATGCCATTTACCTACATCTGGCCCCGGGGTAACCGAAGCTCTTTAAAAATATCGTTAACATAAGATAACATAACAAAATCATTGTTTACATGAAATTACACTTTCACAAATTCTCCGAAAGATAATGACACGCTGAATGTGGACCAAAGCCCGGTAGGCTATCTTAACATTCTAAAAATGGAGTCTGACTTGAGAGTTGTTTACTATCTACTCCCAAGATCCACCGATGAAAAAATTGACTCGCATCCATCTATCAGTGACTTCTTCATGTTCCAGCTTTCCATGCCAGCCCATGAGTCAAGCTATCTACGACTTTCCAAGCTCTCCGCTCTGCTTCCTCATCATTTTATTTTTAGAGCTGCCGCACTCCAACCATGGCATCAACATATCTCACAATGAAAGCAGAATTTGTAGCACAAACATACTGAAGATTAAAAAGAGGAAGGTTTCTAAGCTGGTGCAAAAGAATGCTTGACCAGCTATGTCTGGCGGGAGAACGTGTGCCAGCCTGGATTTGTATGCAATGAAGCAGGTTTTAGGGGGCAAATACAGACAGATGGCATTTGGACTGAGGTTCTTCGCTCTCATGGGTGATGCATCGAGCGCAGTCCTTTCCCGCGTAGAGCCTTTCGGATCAAAACAGCCAACTTGAATCTTACGTAGAAAGTGTGAGACATTCGGTGAAGGTTACAGATACAGGATGGACATTGGAGGGGGTATAGCTCTCAACATCTAAGGTGCTGCACCCTGCATGAAGTGGGGCTTCCTTAGGCAGCTAAAACGAAGCTTGTCAAATGGATCTTTCTTGAGTCAAGGATCAACACAACAGGGTGGAATAGAAATTCCCAGTGTGAGCTGCTACGTTTGAGGGCAAATCCCTATCAGTCCTGGCGGCCTGGGCATCCATACTGAAGTCTCATAGGTCACCAGGAGAGGATGCACCTCAGGTATTAATGGTGTTTACATTACTGAGAACACCATCAAATTTGTTAAATTGCCATCATGTTAACTCAGTGCCCCCTTGTCCTCGCCAATATCCCTTGCCCATTCCAGAATGTCTCTTTATTCTTCCTTTTCACCCAAGCTGTGGCGAAGGGTGAAGTTTGACATTTCAGTGATTTGATCTGCCTGTAGCTGCTCTGTGCCACACTCAGTGGATGGTTTGCAAGTGTGTATGTGACATTGGCAAGGATTTGAGGGGCATATTATCAACAACTAGCGTGATTTATCGCTAAATAAGCTTAGCGTCATTATTTTTATCGCCGCGCATCGCCGGAATTTATTGCAGAGATAACGTGCTATTAGCAGCGTTTATCTCTAAAGCGATATCAAAATTAAATTCGGTAGGTGCACAGCTTGCCGTTAATCGACAGCTATTCTTGAAGTACTAAACAAAACTATATTAGTAGGTCGGGTGCTCCTTCAGGTGGCGTGTCCGTCCAATGCACGTCGATGTGATATAATTCAAAATGTGCAACCAACAAAGTCTGGATGCATCCCTGGTTAGGGCACACCTTGGGTTCTGTAGATAAACAGACTCCACTCCGGTCTTCGGTTCAAATCAAGATTTCAAAATTTATTGTACAGTTTTTTAAGTTTCAATTCTTCCAACTTTATTCAACAAAAACTTTTTCCGTAAGAATCCATATTCATTCCATCAGTAATTCCATTTATAAACATGTCAGAAAATGCTCCAATGCATTTCAGGCAGTTGAGCCCTTCATCCGGGAGCTTTATAACAAAAGGATATAGCGTAAACCAATAAACCATGTACCCACTATTCAATCATCATTACAAATACATGAATATTCACATAACGTGCAGAAAGATGAAGTGATATCACACTTGCTCGGTGTATAGATACGACGGTGACATGCCGAAAAAATAATAAAACGAAAAGTAAAACGTCTCGTGGACTTACATGATTATGACAGGCTTCGTGACTCAGCTGAAAAAAATGTGTATGGCCCAAATTAGAAACGCATTACTGCAGTAATGTAAATAAACGATAGCCAACAATACGCGGCGTGTTGCCGACTTACTTAGAAAGTGGAACGAAGCGCTCATGGCGTTCGAGTCTCCCCGGGACATAGTAGCTGTAACGGAAAGCGTGTCAATAAAGAGCACACGCCGTAAACACTGAAAACAAACTCATGCGCAGAACGCCGTGCCCGAAAAACGTAGCGCGCTCCCTAACAGGTAGACGGGTGGCAGCCATATTGAACGAGGCAAAAACGTAATAAAAACAATCTGCTAGTGCAAACGGTGCGACAAAAGGAAGAGGAAGTGATGAGGTTCTAAAGGGTGTCAATTGTAGTACAATATGATTCATAAACAGCACATAAGCGAGCAAGCATCAAAACATATACATAAATGTCATTAAAGATGACATGAAAATTCAGTGTGATCATTAAGCCCAAAGGGCTTCATAGAGTTCTATTTGAAAATCCACGCGTTTTCTCTCTGTAACAGATATTTGTTATTGTCTCTGTCCTCACGTCTCATTATAGTCTCAAGAACCAAGAATTTAAGTTGTGAAATGTGATGTTTCATTTCGTTGAAATGTATAGCAATGGCAGATTTTTCATTCTTGGTCCTGATGTTAGATTTGTGTTCGTTTATACGAACCTTTATTTTCCTTTCTGTCTTCACGATGTATACTTTGCCACACGGGCATTTGATCAAATAAATAACATTGGTTGTATCACATGTTGCGTTAGAATGGAGTTTAATCTTGAAACCTTTCATAGGGTGTGATATAGTGTTACCTTTGATGACATTATTGCAATTGCTGCAGTTCATACAAGGCCCGGTCCCTTTATATTCACACAGAACAGGAGTTTCTTTAGCCAATATTTCTCTAATGTTGTAATTCCTCGTATAGGCAAAGATGGGTGGCTCCTTGAATGAGGCATTAAAATCCGGCTCGGTACTCAGAATTGGCCAATATTTCAAATAATTCTTTTGTAAGCTGAGCTCAGCGTAGAAAATTTTGAAACTAAAACCATCCTGGTATTTTCAAGTTTGGTGGATCTTTAGCGATAACATTTCCGGCGATAGCGGCGAAATGTGTGAATATCGCTGGAAATGCAGCGATATTCAGGCATTATCGCTAATAGGGGCTTAGCCTGAATATCAACCTCCCATTGGATATACAGGCTAAGAAGTGGTCTGAGCAGGCGTTAGGTTTTGGAGCTATTCGCGCTTAGCGTGAATATTTCCATTGCTACACCTGCGTTTATAATAGGCGATAGTGATGTTAGTGACTGCTTTCAGTCGCTAACAGGTTGGGTACGCCCACTTTGCATTAGCGATAAATATCGCTGACATGCAAAGCGGGCCCCAAACCGCCCGCTAACTATTATCGCCGCTTAGCGGCCGAAAACAGCCGCTAAAGCGACGATAATCTCACATCTCCCGCCTTGGTAATATGCCCCTAAGTACCTTAGTGGCACATGTAGGTGGTGTGCAGCTGCCTCTGTCTGGGTCAGACATACTCCAAACATTGGGGCAGATTTACAAGCCCCTTGCGCCACTTTTGTGTCCGTTTTCCAATGTTAAAAGTGACGCAAAAGTGGTGCAAGGGGCTTGTAAATCTGCCCCACTGTGTTTATCGCAGCTGCTAATTACCAGGTGCCATAAAGATCTCACGTCGTTAAATTTCGGCAGGTCAAACGGTACGGAATCTAACAAGGTGAACGGGCCCGCCATTTCCTGGGTCATGCAGTTATTGGTGCGGTAAGCACAAAAATGCTCACGTTATTCCCCAAAAAGTCAGAATAGGAGGTCATTACTCCATCCGATTAATTTTGAACACCTGGGTGATGGATTTTTATTGGAAGCGATAATTGTCCTCATTGCAATCAGGTCCATAGAGTTCATTCGGGTCTACGGACTCAAACAACGATACACAAGTAGACACAACTCACACAAGGATACACACACAGACACAACTCACAAACAGCAGCAGAGAAACCAAACTTTCAACCCACTCTGTACAACATCCTTTCACAAGTTGATATACCCAGACACACACATGCACATTTGGTCACTACCACGGGTATGCTAGCAGCCCATGTTGGGGAGAGGAAGTGGCGTCTGGTCAGAGCTGCCAACTTTGGAAAAGGGGAACCAGGTTCGAGTCGCGGCGTCGGCTCAATATGTTGTGATTTTGAGCAAATCACTTCATCTCACCGTGCCTAAAAATTGTGTGTGTCGGGGCGTGGCTAGCAGCCGAGCATGGCGGCAGCCTAGAAGAACAGCTCCGGCAGAGAAACGACCTCGCCAACAATCCGTGACACAATCCGTGGCTGAATCTGACCTCGGACGGAGGGACCGAAGGCCTAGGACCGGGAGGCGCTGGCGGCAGGAACCCAGGCGCAAATTGGACGCCTGACGGCAGAGATACAGCCGAGTGTCGGCGCAGCCTAGGCGAGGGCCAGGATCCGGGGAATCCAGTGCTCGGAGGTGCCGACCGGAAGTGCTACTGGGCCGGCAGGGGAGGACCGGAAGTGGCCGGGAACCGAGGAGCGGCATCAAAAGCAGCCCGCTGGACTACAGTACTGACCCCGGACGAGGCGGAGGAACGATCCGAAGACCATAGTGCTGCCGGTGTGACTATAGTGGACACCGTTGAAGCGCTGTACAAGAGCCGAATTCGGCGGGGAGGTGAGGCGCTGTTACTGGACGCGGCGGAGCGAGGGAGTAATTCACGGGGGCAGCGGGCGGCCAGACGGATTCTCCTCCCCCCCTCCACGCCGGAGCTGGTTTAAATCCAACCTGGGTGGCACCTGGAGGCCGCAAAGCAAGCGCGGACCGAGGGAGCAGTGGTGCATAGCACGAGTGCTGAGAGACCTGAGCGAGTGACCGGAACAGTCGTTGGTTGACCCTAGGACTTTGGAACCTTGGTGCCACACTGGGCCACACAGTATTACTACCCCAATCGGGCCATAAAGATGCCAAGAGGTACAACTGGCTAAACAGAGGCGGGGCGCCGCCTGTAACAGCTCGGGAGCGCAGTCCAGCTCCACAGAATATCGAAGATCGCCATCGCTGAAGCAGCTACGACCCTGCGCTGAGAGGGATAGGTGTGCGACCAGAGGAGATAGATCACCGCGCTGAACATAAGCACCGAGGCCACGGCTCCATAGAGGTCCAGAATAAGTCGGATGTATAACCTGACCCAACTTAAACTGGCGGACTACTCATAACACTACAGGGATTGAGCTGAGACAACGGCTGGGCCGAGGCCATGACCACTCCCTTGCCCAGTCCCTCCTGCAGGCCATCTGTCCTGACACCCAGCGGAACGTTGGCAGACAATATGGCGGGGAAAGGCTCCAAAGGCGGCGCGACGCAGACACGTATCGAAAGATACACCTGCGATAAAACTGCATCCCCTCCAATGGAAGGAAGGCAAAACTCCACGAGAACAGTAGACGGCGCGGGTACAAAAAAAGCGACACTGGATGACGTAATGCGAGCGCTCTCGCAGGTCCAGACCATGGTGGGCTCCATCTCCACTGAAATGACTCTCATTAGAGCAGATCTCCACAAAATGGCCGAAAAGGTGGGTTCGCTGGAACTAGTCACGAAATCATTGGTGGAGGATGTATCGGAGCTTCAGACAGCGATGGAGAAAGTAGCAACAGAGAATAAACTACTAAAGGAAAAGCTGGATGACCAGGAAGGGCGCTCTAGACGGAACAATATAAGAATTCTTGGAGTTCCTGAATCAGAAGGTACTAGGGCAACTGATCTCTTTGTGGAAGAAGTCATTAAGACACAACTCCAACCTAAGGGACTGTCGACATTCTTTTCGGTCGAAAGGGCGCACAGAGTACCGGGTGGCCTGCCAAAACCAGGAGCACCTCCAAGACCTATCCTGGCGAGACTGTTCAATTTCCGGGATAGGGATGCCATCCTCCAAGCGGCGCGGGTATCCCCCCCGTAAAGATCCATAACTCTACACTGGCCTTTTTCCCGGACTACACTGCAAAGGTGGCCCGAAAACGAAAGACTTTCTGGAAATCAAAAAGGAACTGAGAAGAAGGGAGATCCAATACTCCATGTTATTCCCGGCTAAACTGCGGGTAGTGGCAGAAAATCGGACATGGTTTTTCGATAATCCGGACATAGCCCGGGACTGGTTGGATGGCTGGCGACCAACCTCTCAATCCCGCCGCGCAGGACGGAATAAGAGGGACCAGCGTTCAGGAGACCGTGAGGACAACCGGATGGAAGCACCGGCAGAAGAAAGAAGCTCGCCAATAAGAGACAATGTTAATGGAGATCTGGAGGTGGAGGACTAACATTCCGGCAGTTACGAGACATTTATTGATAGTGGGACTGCGGCATTGGCTGCCATGGACACTGGGCTAAGGACCTCCATGGAGGGCATGAGGGGTTGCTGACTCCGGAGGACTCTTCACCCCCAACGAGCAAGTAACACTGTGTTTCTATTTGGGTGGGGTCAGGCACTCTGCTAAATTGGGGTGGCGGGCAGTTCAAAGTCCGAGTAGCAGGGGAGCAGGGAGGGGGGGAACTGGGGGGGTAGCAATGTTTAATTGTTTGAACTGTTTGACTCTAAGGATTGCACGAAGAACCACAATGGTCACAGTAAGCTGGAGAATGCGCATCAGGCGTGCCGATGCACGCCCGGTAACAGCAGGCCCACCATTGCAGGCACATGGTAGCGTCCAGGGGGTGGGTACAGACCAGGAACACTGACATCACACCCTAAGGGAACCAGATCCATCTTTACAGACACACAATGGCACACATGGCACGGTCTGACATAATAGACGGCAGTCCTGACACGGGGCCGGTACCGCCGTTACAATTGGTATTGTGGAATTTCAGGGGATTAGGAGACAAGGTAAAGAGAGGGTTGGTGCTCCAGAGTATTCGAAGAATGAATCATGATCTGATCCTCCTTCAGGAAACACATCTAGTGAATACGGCCAGTAAGGTTCTGGATAGATGAGGATACTGCATGATAACACACTCAGACTTCACTTCAGGTTCCCGGGGAACAGGTATTTTAATGAAGAGAACATCCCGATTCATTCCACAGATTACCAAAACTGATAGTCACGGCCGCTTTGCAGCGGCGTGTGGGCAATGGGAAGGGCGGCCCCTCAATGTGGTATCGGTGTATATCCCACCTGCACTGCATGCGACTGCACTTTCAGACCTAGGAAAATTCTTGTTAGAGCTCCCGGAAGGGGATCTAGTAGTGGGAGGAGACTTTAATGCAGTGGCCAATAAGACACGAGATAGGTTCCCGGTTCGGGCGCAGACACCTGGCCCGTCCCGATTCAGCGAGTTCATAGAGGCACAGAGACTGGTAGATATATGGCGGCGCCTACACCCCGAAGACCAGCAATACTCTTACTACTCAGCTACCCACAACTGCCTGTCCCGTATTGACTATTTCCTTACATTGGGGGACGGCTGACTCACGATAAATGAGGCAAAGATAAGACCCCGAGGTATCTCGGATCACTCTCCCCTGACACTGAGCCTGTCATGCTCTACAATCACCCGTAAAAGAATTTACCCAATTTACCCAGGGTATCTTAAGGTACCTCACATCCGTAAAGACCTGAAAAAAGTAACTAGGTACTACTTTGCGGAGAATACTGGCTCGGTGTCTTCCCCGACGACCTTATGGGAGGCGTACAAAACGGTACTAAGAGGGCAGGCAATCACGACAATAGCGGGGCACAAACGTACGCAAAAACAGGAACTGTTAGATCTGGAACTGACACTAGAAAAAGCAAACGCAGACCATATGGCACACCCATCAGAAGATACCCTCCACTCACTCCACCTTTGACAACAGCTACATGACAACCTTCTCAAGCGACGGACAGTAGAAAACATAGAGTCGACAGCGCAAAGGGTCTATGATATAGGGGACAAGGCCAATAAACTATTGGCATGGCTGGATAAAAAAAGAGAGGGCTGCAGACACATATTACAACTGATGGACTCGGAGGGGATATCACATTCGCGTCCCTCTGAGATTATTGAAATCCTAGCTGATCACTGCCAAGACGTCTACACCCCAAGGGCAGAAGTCACAGCAGAAGCGGCGATATCGGCGCTTCAGGATGCACAGATCGCGACTCTAACACCGGAAGCGGTGGATGAACTGGAGGCAGATCTGACAGTGGACGAAATACAGACGGCGATTAATGCACTGCACACAGGTAAAGCTCTGGGCCCCAACGGGATTCCGATAGAATGGTTCCAGACTATTGCAGACACCCTGAGCTCACCTCTGTTGGCCATGTACACGGAGTGTCGGGAGAAGGGGACTTTGCCCCTGGATCAGCGGATGGCAACCATAGTGGCCATCCCGAAGCCAGGTAAACCAACCATGGATTGCACGTCATACCGCCCGATTTCACTCCTTAACGCCGAAGCAAAAATCTTGGCGAAATTGTTAGCAATCAGACTGACTCCACACCTGACCCACCTATTTCACCCGGACCAATCAGGTTTCATGCTACATAGAAGCACGGCGTTGAATCTTCGCCGTGTGCACGGAGCACTGGCACGAGCCCCCCTATTGACAGAACCGGCGGCCATTCTATCATTGGATGCCAGAATGGCGTTTGACATGGTGGAATGGCAGTATCTGTTCGCAGTACTAACCCGTATGGGCTTTGGCCCCAAATTCATTTCCTGGATCACACTGCTATACACGGATCCTGTGGCACATGTAGCAACCAACGGTCACATCTCCCGAGAAATTCCTTTGGCTAGGGGGACGTGACAAGGGTGCCCACTCTCCCCCCTACTATTTGCGCTGGTCTTGGAGCCACTGGCTACTGCCATTAGAACTACCCCGTTATTAAAAGGACTGCAATGGGGAGACGCCTGGGAGGATAGAGTCTCCCTATATGCTGACGACATGCTCATCTATCTATCCGACCCCGAGACAGGCATTCCGAAGCTGCTAGCACTATGTGACACACATGGTCTAAACTCCGGATTCACATTCAACTGGACAAAATCAGTCACATACGTACTAAAAGGTCCTGCACCAAATCTCCCTGATAACTGCCCACTGATGATAGTCGACAACTCATTTAAGTATTTAGGTATACATGTCGCTCGTGATGCGGCTGTATTCTATGATCAGAACTTACTGCCGCCTCTCACTCGCCTTAGAGCGGACGTGCAACACTGGAAGACTCTACCTCTTACGCTGCTGGGACGAGCGGCATTATTTAAAATGATGGCGTTACCACGCCTACTATATGTATTGGAGAATACCCAAGTCATGATACCTCCTTCCTATTTCCGGAAAGTGACAGCGCTGATGACAGACCTATTATGGGGAGAACGCCCGCCTGGGATAGCGCATACCAAACTTAACCGTGGGTGGTACGACGGGGGAATAGCTTTGCCAAATATGCAGCTTTACTACTGGGCATCGCAGCTCAAGGTCATTGACCAGTGGATCCACGCCCCGCATAATGACCCGGCATATTTAGCGGATAGAACACAATTAGGTACACACAGCTTGCTGGCCCCATTATACAATCAAGGACTCACAGCGAAACTGATTGGCCCAACTAAACACACCGTGCTACTCTGGCACAGGGCGCAGACGCGACTTAAATGCAGAGGGGTCATAACTAAACTTACACCATTGTGGGACACCAAACTACTAGGCTATCTTCGATCCAGCAAGGGATTTACCCAATGGGATAACATTGGCATCACGACAGTAGGAGACTTATGGACTAGTACTGGAGTGATCCCTTTTTCGCAACTGCAGCAACAATACGCATTAGGCCCCACTGAAACATATAGGTACATACAAATACGGCATGCATTACTGACAGTGATTGAGCCAGGGTCGAATGTCCCGGACTCTTCGCCGTTGGAAGACCGCCTGCTCACGGACTTTATGCAAACAGGCGCCACCTCACTCACTTATCATAAATTATTGAATAATCTCCCGGACCCTTTGGTCAAATTAAAAGAGAAATGGGAAACTGAGTTAGGAGCCATGGATGAGACAGACTGGAATGCCGCATTGGCGTCACCATCGATTTAGGCTGATACAATTCAAAATACTACACAGGGTATATTACACCAGAACCACCTTACATAAAATGCACAGGGCAGACAACCCGTATTGTCTTAGAGGGTGTGGAGAGGAGGGGACACTGTTGCACACACTTTGGGAGTGTCCAGCCATCTCGGGTTACTGGCGGCAAGTCATGCGCACCATCTCCCAGGCTCTTGAGACCTCGCTGACACCGGACCCACGTGTGTGTCTGCTGAATGTGTGGGAAGGGACTGACTTGACACATCGGAAACAACAATGGGTTACAATCGGGACTATGGTGGCCAAGCGAGACTTTGCGCAGAGGTGGGGAGTGGCGGAAACATCTACGTTGGCGCTGTGGTGCAGGACAATGGACAGACTCATGTTGGTCGAGCGTGCAGTGTATAAAATGCGAGCTAACCCTCGCAAGTGGAATATGGTCTGGCAGTCATGGAACAGATATAGAGGAGACCTATGCAATCCTCTTCCTGAAGAAGAAGTGGATAGCTCAGAGGATGAGGAAGAGATGGACGAGTGAGAATTTAGAAGGTAGGGAGGAGCTAGAAGCAGGATTGGGAACCGGGCACTAGGGGTACTATGTGGACTGAGTTCGGAGGGGTTGGGATAGCAACCTGAAAACCTTGATCTGGCTAATGACATTATAGATACATTGTTCTGGCTATAAGTGACTATTTGATATTAATGAGTCTAAAGTTTTGTTTGAAATTATATAAAAGTAAGATGGTATATACTCGACAAATTTTTTCTTAAAGCCGTGCGTACTGAATTAACACCTGCTGCCGGACCGGAAGGTTGTCGGCTGAATAGCTGTGTAACATTGTAGATGTGATGATAAGTGATAAACGTCGAACCTTTGTTGCACATAATGATGTAATGTACTACTGGCAAATGTAAATAAAGTCTTACACCAAAAGAAAAAAAAAATTGTGTGTGTCCTTGTGTAATGTAACTGGTGCTCATGTAAAGTATTCCAATGACATGGACCAAGTTTGTGTTACAAAAAACTGCAAAAAAGATTCATACAATCCCTGAGCAACATTTCATCCATTGTCGGGCCTACTTATGTTATTACAGAAAGTGACCCTCCTTAAGCAGATCAGTACAGAACAGCCCAAGAGGAGCAGGCTGGCCTAGGCTCCTACAATGCGCCCGAGCACAGAAGTGTCTGGTCTGCTTAATGGGTGATGGGGCATAAATACCTTCTCGGAGAGGAGTGAGCAATGGAACTCACCTGACCTCATCTTGGGGGAGGGGTTGGGGGTCTGAAGGATTTGAGGCTTTTTCCTAGAGAAAATGTTGTGAAAATCACTGCTGAATGGGGTATTTTGTAGCATGTAGCCCCCAGCGCCTTAAGACCCTCACGGGTGAGTAGTGGCACTTTACCAACCCTGATTCATTGATTGATTGACATATGTAGGCTAAAAATCGAAAGGTTTTGAAGGCAATATTGAAATACCGTAAAACTTTGTTGCTGCCCAGCAAACCTTACTAACTTCAGGGGTGTTGTGTTTTCATCCTTTCAAGGAACACTTTAAAAGACTTGTGACAAAGCAGTGCATTTCCAAGCACAATCTCTATATACACATAATCCACAGCACTATATGTGTTACAGGCGCGAAAACAAATCTAGAAATGCAATTCCACATGGCCTTTCAATTCTCTAATTGCATACAGAATTTGCCTTCGCTTCTGTACTCCAGATTTTTTTTCCGCCTGGCTCCTCCCAAGAGTCTTCTGTCATCTCATTAGGGCTGCAGTTCTTCAAGCCTCAATATGGCTGCCCGTTCTTTTAAACCCTTCCCTGTGCTCTCAAACATAGGCCCTTAGAGGGTTTAGATACAGCCAAGGGCCTTTCCCAGCTATGATTCACCAGATTCCTGCCCCCTCCAAACACTACTTCATGCTGGAGTAGCCAGCGGTCCTGGCAGCAGTAACATGTCTAAGTCCCTCCAGAGGTTAAAGCTTCCTTGTGTCTCTCCCAGGAGCCAATCCCCCTTTTGGTTACTCAGTAACTGAGTTTCCTGTGTCTTCCCCATGTCACACGCTTCCTGACCCATGCCACTCCTGTCTTCTTCTGCTGCATACATTAGTCATTTGTGTTCACGCCATAACTCACACAGTGTGTTAATGCTCAGGGCTCCCTGTGCTCTACCTGTGACTCAGGCCTGTGCCTACTCAATGGCCACAGCTCTCCCATGGCCTCAATAGCCGCAGCTCTCCAATGGCCTCAATTGCCACAGCTCTCCTATGCCCTCAATGGCCACAGCTCTCCTTTGGCCTCAAAGGCCACAGCTCTCCAATGGCCTCAATGGCCACAGCTCTCCTATGACCTCAATGGCCACAGCTCTCCTTTGGCCTCAAAGGCCATAGCTCTCCAAATGCCCCAATGGCCACAGCACTCCTATGGTCTCAATGGCCACAGCTCTCCTATGGTCTCAATGGCCACAGCTCTCCTGTGGCCTCAATGGACGCAGCTCTCCTATGGCCTCAATGGCCGCAGCTCTCCTATGGTTTCAAAGGCAGCAGCTCTCCTATGGTCTCAATGGCCGCAGCTCTCCTATGGTCTCAATGGCCACAGCTCTGAAATGGTCTCAATGGCCACAGCTCTCCTATGGCCTCAATGGCCACAGCTCTCCTATGGCCGCAATGGCCACAGCTCTCCCATGGCCTGAATGGCCACAGCTCTCCTATGGCCTCAATCGCCACAGCTCTCCTATGGTCTCAATGGCCGCAGCTCTCCTATGGCCTCAGCTCTCCTATGGTCTCAATGGCCACAGCTCTCCTATGGTCTCAATGACCACAGCTCCCCTATGGTCCCAATGGCCACAGCTCTCCCATGGTCTCAATGGCCACAGCTCTCCTATGTCCTCAATGGCCACAGCTCTCCCATGGCCTCAATGGCCACAGCTCTCCTATGGTCTCAATGGCCACAGCCCTCCCATGGCCTCAATGGCCACTGCTCTCCTTTGGCCTCAATGGCCGCAGCTCTCCTATGGTGTTCATGGCCACAGCTCTCCTTTTGCCACAATGGCCAAAGCTCTACTATGGTCTCAATGGCCACAGCTCTTCTTTGGCCACAATGGCCACAGCTCTCCTATGGTTTCAGTGGCCACAGCTCTCCTGTGGTTTCAATGTCCGCAGCTCTCCTATGATCTCAATGGCCGCAGCTCTCCTATGGTCTCAATGGTTGCAGCTCTCCAATGGTCTCAATGGCCACAGCTCTCCTATGGCCTCAATGGCCACAGCTCTCTTATGGCCTCAATGGCCACAGCTCTCCCATGGCCTGAATGCCCACAGCTCTCCTATGGTCTCAAAGGCCACAGCTCTCCTATGGCCTCAATGGCCATAGCTCTCCTATGGTCTCAATGGCCACAGCTCTCCTTTGGCCACAATGGCACAGCTCTCCTATGGTTTCAATGGCCACAGCTCTCCTATGGTCTCAATGGCCACAGCTCTCCCATGGCCTCAATGGACGCAGCTCTCCTATGGCCTCAATGGCCGCAGCTCTCCTATGGTTTCAAAGGAAGCAGCTCTCCTATGGTCTCAATGGCCGCAGCTCTCCTATGGTCTCAATGGCCACAGCTCTGAAATGGTCTCAATGGCCACAGCTCTCCTATGGCCTCAATGGCCACAGCTCTCCTATGGCCGCAATGGCCACAGCTCTCCCATGGCCTGAATGGCCACAGCTCTCCTATGGCCTCAATGGCCACAGCTCTCGTATGGTCTCAATGGCCGCAGCTCTCCTATGGCCTCAGCTCTCCTATGGTCTCAATGGCCACAGCTCTCCTATGGTCTCAATGACCACAGCTCCCCTATGGTCCCAATGACCACAGCTCTCCCATGGTCTCAATGGCCACAGCTCTCCTATGTCCTCAATGGCCACAGCTCTCCCATGGCCTCAATGGCCACAGCTCTCCTATGGTCTCAATGGCCACAGCCCTCCCATGGCCTCAATGGCCACTGCTCTCCTTTGGCCTCAATGGCCGCAGCTCTCCTATGGTGTTCATGGCCACAGCTCTCCTTTTGCCACAATGGCCACAGCTCTACTATGGTCTCAATGGCCACAGCTCTTCTTTGGCCACAATGGCCACAGCTCTCCTATGGTTTCAGTGGCCACAGCTCTCCTGTGGTTTCAATGTCTGCAGCTCTCCTATGGTCTCAATGGCCGCAGCTCTCCTATGGTCTCAATGGTTGCAGCTCTCCAATGGTCTCAATGGCCACAGCTCTCCTATGGCCTCAATGGCCACAGCTCTCTTATGGCCTCAATGGCCACAGCTCTCCCATGGCCTGAATGCCCACAGCTCTCCTATGGTCTCAAAGGCCACAGCTCTCCTATGGCCTCAATGGCCATAGCTCTCCTATGGTCTCAATGGCCACAGCTCTCCTTTGGACACAATGGCACAGCTCTCCTATGGTTTCAATGGCCACAGCTCTCCTATGGTTTCAATGTCCGCAGCTCTCCTATGGTGTCATTGGCCGCAGCTCTCCTATGGTCTCAATGGTCGCAGCTTTCCAATGGTCTCAATGGCCAGAGCTCTCCTATGGTCTCAATGGCCATAGCTCTCCTATGGTCTCAATGGCCACAGCTCTCCTATGGTCTCAATGGCCACAGCTCTCCTATGGCCTCAATGGCCACAGCTCTCCAATGGTTTCAATGTCCGCAGCTCTCCTATGGTCTGAATGGCCGTAGCTCTCCTATGGTCTCAATGGTCGCAGCTCTCCAATGGTCTTAATGGCCATAGCTCTCCTATGGCCTCAATGGCCACAGCTCTCCTATGGTCTCAATGACCACAGCTCTCCCATGGCCTGAATGGTCACGGCTCTCCTATGGCCTCAATGGTCACAGCTCTCCTATGGTCTCAATGTCCATAGCTCTCCTATGGTGTTAATGGCCACAGGTCTCCTTTTGCCACAATGGCCACAGCTCTCCTATGGTTTCAATGGCCACAGCTCTCCTATGGTTTCAATGTCCGCAGCTCTTCTATGGTCTCAGTGGCCACAGCTCTCCTATGGTGTCCATGGCCACAGCTCTCCTTTGGCCACAATGGCCACAGCTCTCCTATGGTTTCAATGGCCACAGCTCTCCTATGGTTTCAATGTCCGCAGCTCTCCTATGGTGTCAATGGCCACAGCTCTCCTATGGTCTCAATGGTCGCAGCTCTCCAATGGTCTCAATGGCCACAGCTCTCCTATGGCCTCAACGGCCACCGCTCTCCTATGGTCTCAATGGCCACAGCTCTCCTTTGGCACCAATGACCACAGCTCTCCTATTTCCTCAATGGCCACAGATCTCCTATGGTTTCAATGTCCGCAGCTCTCCTATGGTCTCAATGGCCGTAGCTCTCCTATGGTCTCAATGGCCGCAGCTCTCCTATGGTCTCAATGCCCGTAGCTCTCCTATGGTCTCAATGGTCACAGCTCTCCAATGGTCTTAATGGCCACAGCTCTCCTATGGCCTCAGCTCTCCTATGGTCTCAATGGTCGCAGCTCTCCAATGGTCTCAATGGCCGCAGCTCTCCTATGGTCTCAATGGCCGTAGCTCTCCTATGGTCTCAATGGTCACAGCTCTCCAATGGTCTCAATAGTCACAGCTCTCCTATGGTGTTCATGGCCACAGATCTCCTTTTGCCACAATGGTCACAGCTCTTCTATGGTCTCAATGGCCACAGCTCTCCTATGGTGTTCATGGCCACAGCTCTCCTATGGTCTCAATGGCCACAGCTCTCCTATGGTCTTAATGGCCACAGCTCTTCTTTGGCCACAATGGCCACAGCTCTCCTATGGTTTCAATGTCCGCAGCTCTCCTATGGTCTCAATGGCCGTAGCTCTCCTATGGTCTCAATGGCCGCAGCTCTCCTATGGTCTCAATGGTCACAGCTCTCCAATGGTCTCAATGGTCACAGCTCTCCTATGGTGTTAATGGCCACAGATCTCCTTTTGCCACAATGGTCACAGCTCTTCTATAGTCTCAATGGCCACAGCTCTCCTATGGTGTTAATGGCCACAGCTCTCCTTTTGCCACAATGGCCACAGCTCTCCTATGGTTTCAATGGCCACAGCTCTCCTATGGTTTCAATGTCCGCAGCTCTCCTATGGTCTCAATAGCCGCAGCTCTCCTATGGTCTCAATGGTCGCAGCTCTCCAATGGTCTCAATGACCACATGTCTCCCATGGCCTGAATGGCCACAGCTCTCCTATGGCCTCAATGGCCACCGCTCTCCTATGGTCTCAATGGCCACAGCTCTCCTTTGGCACCAATGACCACAGCTCTCCTATTTCCTCAATGGCCACAGATCTCCTATGGTTTCAATGTCCGCAGCTCTCCTATGGTCTCAATGGCCGTAGCTCTCCTATGGTCTCAATGGCCGCAGCTCTCCTATGGTCTCAATGGCCGTAGCTCTCCTATGGTCTCAATGGTCACAGCTCTCCAATGGTCTCAATGGTCACAGCTCTCCTATGGTGTTAATGGCCACAGCTCTCCTTTTGCCACAATGGTCACAGCTCTTCTATGGTCTCAATGGCCACAGCTCTCCTATGGTGTTAATGGCCACAGCTCTCTTTTTGCCACAATGGCCACAGCTCTCCTATGGTTTCAATGGCCACAGCTCTCCTATGGTTTCAATGTCCGCAGCTCTTCTATGGTCTCAATGGCCACAGCTCTCCTATGGTGTTCATGGACACAGCTCCCCTATGGTCTCAATGGCCACAGCTCTCCTATGGTCTCAATGGCCACAGCTCTTCTTTGGTCACAATGGCCACAGCTCTCCTATGGTTTCAATGTCTGCAGCTCTCCCATGGTCTCAATGGCCGTAGCTCTCCTATGGTCTCAATGGCCGCAGCTCTCCTATGGTCTCAATGGTCACAGCTCTCCAATGGTCTCAATGGTCACAGCTCTCCTATGGTGTTAATGGCCACAGATCTCCTTTTGCCACAATGGTCACAGCTCTTCTATGGTCTCAATGGCCACAGCTCTCCTATGGTGTTAATGGCCACAGCTCTCCTTTTGCCACAATGGCCACAGCTCTCCTATGGTTTCAATGGCCACAGCTCTCCTATGGTTTCAATGTCCGCAGCTCTTCTATGGTCTCAATGGCCACAGCTCTCCTATGGTGTTCATGGCTACAGCTCTCCTATGGTCTCAATGGCCACAGCTCTCCTATGGTCTCAATGGCCACAGCTCTTCTTTGGCCACAATGGCCACAGCTCTCCTATGGTTTCAATGTCCGCAGCTCTCCTATGGTCTCAATGGCCGTAGCTCTCCTATGGTCTCAATGGCCGCAGCTCTCCTATGGTCTCAATGGTCACAGCTCTCCAATGGTCTCAATGGTCACAGCTCTCCTATGGTGTTAATGGCCACAGATCTCCTTTTGCCACAATGGTCACAGCTCTTCTATAGTCTCAATGGCCACAGCTCTCCTATGGTGTTAATGGCCACAGCTCTCCTTTTGCCACAATGGCCACAGCTCTCCTATGGTTTCAATGGCCACAGCTCTCCTATGGTTTCAATGTCCGCAGCTCTCCTATGGTCTCAATAGCCGCAGCTCTCCTATGGTCTCAATGGTCGCAGCTCTCCAATGGTCTCAATGACCACATGTCTCCCATGGCCTGAATGGCCACAGCTCTCCTATGGCCTCAATGGCCACCGCTCTCCTATGGTCTCAATGGCCACAGCTCTCCTTTGGCACCAATGACCACAGCTCTCCTATTTCCTCAATGGCCACAGATCTCCTATGGTTTCAATGTCCGCAGCTCTCCTATGGTCTCAATGGCCGTAGCTCTCCTATGGTCTCAATGGCCGCAGCTCTCCTATGGTCTCAATGGCCGTAGCTCTCCTATGGTCTCAATGGTCACAGCTCTCCAATGGTCTTAATGGCCACAGCTCTCCTATGGCCTCAGCTCTCCTATGGTCTCAATGGTCGCAGCTCTCCAATGGTCTCAATGGCCGCAGCTCTCCTATGGTCTCAATGGCCGTAGCTCTCCTATGGTCTCAATGGTCACAGCTCTCCAATGGTCTCAATGGTCACAGCTCTCCTATGGTGTTAATGGCCACAGCTCTCCTTTTGCCACAATGGTCACAGCTCTTCTATGGTCTCAATGGCCACAGCTCTCCTATGGTGTTAATGGCCACAGCTCTCTTTTTGCCACAATGGCCACAGCTCTCCTATGGTTTCAATGGCCACAGCTCTCCTATGGTTTCAATGTCCGCAGCTCTTCTATGGTCTCAATGGCCACAGCTCTCCTATGGTGTTCATGGACACAGCTCTCCTATGGTCTCAATGGCCACAGCTCTCCTATGGTCTCAATGGCCACAGCTGTTCTTTGGTCACAATGGCCACAGCTCTCCTATGGTTTCAATGTCTGCAGCTCTCCTATGGTCTCAATGGCCGTAGCTCTCCTATGGTCTCAATGGCCGCAGCTCTCCTATGGTCTCAATGGTCACAGCTCTCCAATGGTCTCAATGGTCACAGCTCTCCTATGGTGTTAATGGCCACAGATCTCCTTTTGCCACAATGGTCACAGCTCTTCTATGGTCTCAATGGCCACAGCTCTCCTATGGTGTTAATAGCCACAGCTCTACTTTTGCCACAATGGCCACAGCTCTCCTATGGTCAAAGGCCACAGCTCTCCTATGACCTCAATGGCCAAAGCTCTCCTATGGCCTCAATGGCCACAGCTCTCCTATGACCTTAATGGCCACAGCTCTCCCATGGCCTCAATGACCACAGCTCTCCTATGACCTCAATGGCCTCAGCTCTCCTATGGCCTCAATAGCCACAGCTCTCCTATGACCTTAATGGCCACAGCTCTCCTTTGGCCACAATGGCCACAGCTCTTCTATGGCCTGAATGACCACAGCTCTCCAATGGTCTCAATGACCACAGCTCTCCTATGGCCTCAATGGCCACAGCTCTCCTATGGCCTCAATGGCCACAGCTCTCACATGGCCTGAATGACCAGAGCTCCCCTGTGGTCTCAATGGCCACAGCTCTCCTATGACCTCAATGGCCACAGCTCTCCTATGGCCTCAAGGCCACAGCTCTCCCATGGCCTCAATGAGCACAGCTCTCCTATGGCCTCAATGGCCACAGCTCTCCCATGGCCTCAATGGCCACAGCTCTCCTATGACCTCAATGGCCACAGCTCTCTCATGGCCTCAATGAGCACAGCTCTCCTATGGCCTCAATGGCCACAGCTCTCCTATGACCTCAATGGCCTCAGCTCTCCAATGACCACCTGTGGATCTAGACTCCAGGCTCCCTGAGGTCTGCTCTAAGTTTGAAGCTCTCTGCGTCCGCAGCATGATGCGGGCTCAAGTGCGTCAGTCCTAAGACATGGGCTCACCTTTGATGACTGCATGACTGAGGCCCCTCTCTGCTACCTGCGTGACTGAGTCCCCCGCGGCTGCCCCGTGACTCAAGCTATCCTTCGTCTGTTCAATGTCTTACCGTGCCCAGATTCACATTATCAGGTTCTCCGTCTGCCTCTACTCAGGAATGTACCTGTCTCCTAGGAGCTTCTAACAGACGCACCCCTCAGTCTGTCTTATGCACCTGTGTTGGGACCTCCAGGACACAAGGGTACACCTGGATGAGTTCTAAAGTCCCTGGCATTGCCCTTTGTTACCCATGGCACTGCCCTCAATATACCCACCATTGCCCTTTGTTACCCATGGCACTGCCCTGGATGCTCCTACCATTGCCCTTTGTTACCCATGGCACTGCCCTCGATATGCCCACCATTGCACTTTGTTACCCATGGCACTGCCCTCGATATGCCCACCATTGCCCTTTGTTACCCATGGCACTGCCCGCAATATACCCACCATTGCCCTTTGTTACCCATGGCACTGCCCTCGATATGCCCACCATTGCCCTTTGTTACCCATGGCACTGCCCTCGATATGCCCACCATTGCCGTTTGTTACTCATGGCACTGCCCTCGATATGCCCACCATTGCCCTTTGTTACCCATGGCACTGCCCGCAATATACCCACCATTGCCCTTTGTTACCCATGGCACTGCCCTCGATATGCCCACCATGGCCCTTTGTTACCCATGGCACTGCCCGCAATATACCCACCATTGCCCTTTTTACCCATGGCACTGCCCTCGATATGCCTACCATTGCCCTTTGTTACCCATGGCACTGCCCTGGATGCTCCTACCATTGCCCTTTGTTACCCATGGCACTGCCCTCGATATGCCCACCATTGCACTTTGTTACCCATGGCACTGCCCTGGATGCTCCTACCATTGCCCTTTGTTACCCATGGCACTGCCCTCGATATGCCCACCATTGCACTTTGTTACCCATGGCACTGCCCTCGATATGCCCACCATTGCCCTTTGTTACTCATGGCACTGCCCTCGATATGCCCACCATTGCCCTTTGTTACCCATGGCACTGCCCGCAATATACCCACCATTGCCCTTTGTTACCCATGGCACTGCCCTCGATATGCCCACCATTGCCCTTTGTTACCCATGGCACTGCCCGCAATATCCCCACCATTGCCCTTTGTTACCCATGGCACTGCCCTCGATATACCCACCATTGCCCTTTGTTACCCATGGCACTGCCCTCGATATACCCACCATTGCCCTTTGTTACCCATGGCACTGCCCTCAATACACCCATCTTTGCCCTTTGTTACCCATGGCACTGCCCTGGATGCGCCTACCATTGCCCTTTTTACCCATGGCACTGCCCTGGATGCGCCAACCACTGCCCTTTTTACCCATGGCACTGCCCTCGATATACCCACCATTGCCCTTTGTTACCCATGGCACTGCCCTCAATACACCCATCTTTGCCCTTTGTTACCCATGGCACTGCCCTGGATGCGCCTACCATTGCCCTTTTTACCCATGGCACTGCCCTCGATATACCCACCATTGCCCTTTGTTACCCATGGCACTGCCCTCGATACACCCACCTTTGCCCTTTGTTACTCATGACCCCAGAACATACATATAACACGCATGCATTGCACAGCACTGTATCCTTTATGTACTGTACCCAGAGACGTTTTAAGGCAAGGGCAAAGTGGGCTCTGGCCCAGGGCCCTAGCCATTCAGGGGGCCCCCTGATAGAGCCAGCTCTGTTCTACAGAGAACCTTGCCCTGATGACCTAGGGCCAGATGTAGGTAAGTTAATTTTACCGATTCATAAATACCGAATTTTACCGAATCGGTATTTATGAATCGGTAAAATGGAAGGGGGGGGATGTAGAAAGAATCGGTAATTGAATTACCGATTCTGTAAGAATCGGTATTTACTGAATCCGTAAATACCGATTCGGTAATGCCCATTGAATCCTATGGGCATTGAAGCCCATAGGAATCAATAGGCATTACCGAATCGGTATTTACCGATTCGGTAAATACCGAATTTTGCAAGGGTGCAGGGGGTGTCACTTTGACACCCTCTAGCACCCCGATTTCAGGCATGTGTGACATGTGGCACACAGACATGCCCTAAGGGCATGTCCGTCTGTCACATGCCATAGGTGTGCATGCACACATGTGCATGCACACCTGGAATCAGTATTTTACCACCCAATTGGATTGGGTGGTAAAATACCGATTCGGTAAGGCCTGTGGGACTCAGAAGAGTCCCACCTACATTTAAAAATTACCGATTCGGTAAAAATACCGATTCGGTATTTTACCGATTCAGTAAATTTACTGAATCGGTAAAATAGGCCACCTACATCCAGAATAGCCATTTACCGGTCGGTAAATGTCTACCTACATCTGGCCCTTAATTCTTAAACAGATTATTTTAAGTACTGTTTTCCTTTCAATTACATTTTTTGAACAACTGTTTTTCTTAAGTTTTTTCTTCACAATAAACACTTACCAGGCACACGTTGATTTATTAAGTTGCGACACGCAACGATAACTGACAAAGAAAAGGAGGGACATTTCTGAAATGCGTGTCATTTACATCTTTTTGTGTCCATTGATTCCTTTAAAGTTTCACAGCAAATTATACCACTTATATGACATCTTTTATATCTTGCCTTGCATCAGGCACATTGTCTTGGGTACATGACTGGGGTGTCAGTGATGATGTTCCTAATACGTCTTACACTGTGCAACTGCGCTGTGCCTGCGTTTGTCACGATGTGCTCCGTAAATGTGGAGGAGGGGTGTTAACGAAACTGTAGCAAAATAATACTTAACAGGTTGGGGATTTCAACTGTGAGGCTGGCGCTTAGGTACCTTGGGAGCAACTAACTTGGTGTTAATGTCAGTCATTTGTGCTCTGGCGCTGGCTGCTAGCTTGGCATAGGGCATGTTCATGGTTGCACTTATTCGGTGGGTTGGAATTCTTCACCTCACTCCTTTCCGCTTCTCCTCCCTGCTTGCTTTCCTCTATGGAATGCGCTCTTGAGGTGTATCATCTACAGGAATATGAGAGGGCGTGGCATTGCCTTGTGTGTGGGTCAGTGCAGTTAGGATTACATCCCAACTTGCAGATTGGGGGATCTTGCGGATTCCAAGCATGTCCTCGCATTTGAGTGCAGTGCTTTCTGCTTTGGTCCAGTTTAGCATGGAGCGTCTCCACATTATTATGAGTGGCGGGTCAGGGTCCTTCCATCTTTTTGCTACTGCCAACACCAGATCTAAAAATATAGAAGTGTTTTTTTTGTTGCGGCTTCTATGATATAAATGCAGAAGATATTCGTGGCATTCAAACAGGAGTGCGACCTGGGCAGTGCGCCACCGTGTCGGCTACTGCCGTCCTATATTCTGTTAATGTGGGGCACGCCCATAGCATGTGTAGCTAGTCCGCATCTAAATGCATACATCTGGGGCATTTGGTGTCTTGGCGTCTAATGTATTGATTGATCATTGCTGGCATGAGGTACGCTCTATGGGTGATATAGAATTGTATTTGTCGCAGGGGCGCATTCCTTGGAACCTGGTTTGAGCATGCCAATACCGATACCCATTCTGTGGCTGTGAGCTGGTGTTCTATGTCTGCCTCCCAGTGCTGGCGGAGGGCCGATAGGTTTGCCACCGTGTTATGCCTGAGGGATGCTGCAAACCGGTAAACAACCTTTCCAACAAAACTTTTACAACGCACTACCATTATGACGCAACTTTTACAACGCAAACCATTACAACGCATTGCGCTGGGGGGGCGCTCTAGGATAGGGAATAGGTTTAATGTACTATCCAACACCTTCCCTACTTTCCATGGGGACTGGAGTTGGAATAGTAAATTAAACTATTCACTATCCAGCGCCCCAAAGCACTATGCGTTGTAAAGGCATGCATTGTAAATACCGCGTTGTAAAGGCATACGTGGTAAAAGCATGCGTTGTAACGTCATACATCCCTGCAAACCATTTGACAAGGTGCCCACCTTGACCCATAACGTGTAGGAATTGTATGGGGAGGTGTGTCTCTGGTTCAGTAGGCAAGTCTCCCCATTTAGCTGTTATCAACGCTAGTAGGGAGCGATGCAGTAGAAATTGGCCGGATTGTAATTCCTCTTTCTCCAATAGCGTCGTATATGGGACTAGTGTGCCTGCTCAATATAGATCCCCCATGTCCTGAATTCCGGCAGTGTGCCAGCTTCTGAGTTTGGCTGCTGTGGTTACTGTGTGACCTCTGGGTGTTCTCTCCAGAGGTATGGCTGGAGCGTATAGTGTGGTTTAAATGGGTGTTATACAGTGCACTACGGAAGCTCTTGTAGGCCATATCAGCAGTAGTGAGTCCGTCGGCTTGGCTTTTTAACATGGGTGGAATATTACCGCTAGCTCTGTGATCTGTAGGGGGGTTGTGTGGTTGTTGTGTCTCCACTGTGGCGGGCAGCAAACCATCCGACAACCCATTGTATTTGGGCTGCTAAATACTACTGCTCCAAGTATGGAACTGCCAGACCACCCTGGTCTACCAGTAAGTAGAGTTTGCTGATCGCCACCCTGGGACTAGATTTTCCTCATATGAAATCTTTCACTAATCTTTCGAGGGGCTAGAAGAAGAACAAAGGGATGTAGTGTGGGAGATTTGTGAAATAATACAAAAACCTGGGCAGCTTTACCATCTTTACTATGGCCACTTTCCCTGTCACTGATAGTGGGAGCATGTCCCAAAACACCATCTGAAAGCGGACTGTGGTGAGTGCTCTGCCCAGGTTGTCATCTTTCAAGTCTTGTTGGCATCTGTATATTCGGATGCCCAGGTAGCGGAATGTGTATGCGCACCAACGGACACGTGTTCTGTCGAGCGCATACTCTGGGTCAACGCATTGTTTGCTGAAGGGATATAGGCAGGATTTATTGATGTTTACTCGTAGTCCTGATATAGAAGCAACACTTTCCAATATGGTTGCTAATGTCTGTGAGATGCAGTGGATGTCTCTTATGTATAGCAGAAGATTGTCCGCATACAAATATATTGTGTATGTGCCGTCTCCTAGCACAATGCCGTCTGGTATCTCCGTGCGTATTGCTTCTGCTAGTGGCTCAATCACCTGTGCGAAGAGCAATGGAGACAGAAGGCAGCCCTGCCTAGTCCCTCTGCGCACTTCAATGAGGCCGGATATGTCGGAGCCTGTTTTAACCCTCGCAATAGGGGCACTATACAGTAGCTTCACCCTGTTGAGAAAAGACTCCCTCAGATGATATCTCTCTAGTGCGGCAAATAGGAATTCCCACTCCAGGGAGTCAAATGCCTTCTCCAGGTCTAATATGAGGTAGCCTGCTCTTGGCCATTGGGTATGCGAATACGTGGCAATCCTAAAGAAGCGCCAAAGGTTTATGGAGGTGCTACTCGAGGGTACGAACCAATTTTGGTCACGGTGACCTAGGGAGGGGACCACCAGCACCAGTCTATCCGCCGAAAGCTTTGCTAGTACTTTGAATCTACGTTAAGTAGGGCAAGCCTTTTTCTTTTCATTTACTATTAATTTGGGTGATGTGTGAGTTTATAACTGACAATTTGCAGAGAAATTATGTGTCTAAGTTTCATGAAGCGTTCATATAAAAGTGTCTTTTAGATCAAAACCGGACCTCACTTATGAGAAATGGCAAGGTGTCACAGTGATTATTTACAGCAATATTAGTGAGCTGCTGTGTGTTGCAATATTGAAAACACACAACTTGATCACTGAATATTAGGTGTAAACACATTTAGAATTTGGAGGAGTGTACCTGTGCGCTTTCAGTGACTTGGCCAAAGAGGGCATGAAAGAGCTGAAAATGGATCATGAAATCAAAATTGTCCCAAACAGGGGCCCCCAAACACATTTGGCCCAGGGCCCCAAAAATCCTTAAGATGTCTCTGACTGTACCACTCATAAGCATACAAACATATGACATGCACACGCAGCACAGCACAGCACCGTATCCTTCATGTTCTGTACTGCTCATTGGCACACATACATCCAGCACATGCCCTACCCATGCACACACAGCTCGGTACTGCATGATCCCAGTATTGTACCCTTCCCAGGCTCAGATACACCCAGAACAGAAATGTGGGCTCCCCTCCCGGGCCAACATGGCTGCAGGCCTCTGTCACGCATGATCCGTGTTTGCCTCAGCATTAGGGATGCAGGCATCAGTACGGGTGGGGACTCAAAGCTGGGGTGCACGTCCATCACCACACAAAGGACTTTCTCGTCCCAACAATCCCCAAAAAAAACAAGAGAGCGGGAGAACGCGCGCGCGGCAGAGCGCGTCAACGCGGGCGCGCGGCGTCCTCGCAGGCGGGTGGATTTCACAAAGATCATTCATGCACCATGCTGAGCACACATTTTACTAACATCTCTAAGTGTTTACTGATGAAAACAAGAAACATTGTGTTTCTGCAATCAAAACGCAGGACCAAACAGATGGCAAAGGCTTAGTTTGTAATAATGTATTCATTAAAACACCCTCAGCCGAGAGCCACTCGTCACGCGCGCTCGGTGCCACCCGGAGTCGCATCCACCAGAAGGAGGCAGGGGGTTAGGAAATGTTTACCAAAGTGAGAAATTCTGCGGGCATCGCACGTGGGTGAGCAGATTGCCCACAGGCCCGTAAACAGCTCTTGGTGTGCTCAGCGAATACGAACGACGCGCAGGCCCGCTCCCTCCAACACATACATGTTCCCGGCTTCAGCTCCCCCCGCCCTCGCGTGGGCACACACTGTTGGCATAACACGCGAGGATGAGGGGAAACAGAGGCCGCCTCTGCGAGAAGTCACGGACTCCGTGTCTGATCGCCCCGGGGGTGGCGCGGAGCTCGGGGGAAAGTGGCAAAATAACCTTCAGATCAGCCTCGGAGGTGCAAAGGTTGCTTTGGGACCGAGGCCAAAAAGGGCGTGTAGTTTACACTCTTGCCTGCAACTGCGTCATCTGCCCGCTGGTGGAGTAGCCAAGGCAATAATGTGTCCGAGATTTCCCAAAAGATGTCTAGTTTCTCAACTAAAAGTGGATTTGGCAGCTGGGCGAGCAGTCAAGGAGGGATGAAGGGAACTGATTTTAATGAATTTGAGACAACTCGAAAAAGAAACCCAAAGCGATTTTGACCCTGTGCTCTCTTTAAGCGAGTCCATGAAACCGCTGTGTGCACCAAACTGCTGAGTCCACCAAACCGCTGAATCTACCAAACCGCTGAGTCTACCAAACCGCTGAGTCCATCAAACCGCTAAATCTACCAAACCGCTGAATCTACCAAACCGCTGAGTCCATCAAACCGCTGAGTCCATCAAACCGCTGAATCTACCAAACCGCTGAATCTACCAAACCGCTGAGTCTACCAAACCGCTGAATCTACCAAACCGCTGAGTCCATCAAACCGCTGAGTCCACCAAACCTCTGAGTCCACCAAACCTCGAAAAGAAACTCCTCTTATGACAGGCTTGTCTACCTGGACCCTTTGAACTATAACCTTCCATACCTGGTAAAGGAGAGCCTGTCCGCCTGCATCAGCTGAGCTAAGGTTCTCTACGCATGCAAAAATCACTCTACTGAGTCTGCCATGCTCTCATGCTTCCGGAGGTACTGTTCATCCGCCCCCAAACCTGTAGGAAAAGCCCACAGCACTCAAGCTGAACCTCTCCATGGCATCAGGAAATGACAACTTAAAAACCTCTTATGCCCTCCCCAGCCCCAGCTCCATCTGAGCTACACCAGAGGAAGCACTCCCTAGAATCTTCATCACCCGGCTTCAACGTGGCAACCGACAAACCGGCCACAATGGTCATGTTGACTACTCCAACATTCAAGCGCAAGAGAACGGTTGGCTCCCGTTTTTCTGTTGTTGGCCCCACACTTTGGAATTCCTTACCAATAGATATCAGACTAACATCTGAGTACACCAATTTCAGGAAAAAAAACTTGGTTGTTCACGCTAGCCTATTGTTAGCAGTCCTTAGGAGGTTTTCTCTCCCCTCAAAGTGCCAAGAGACCTTTCGGTATACGTGCGCTTAACAAATTCCCTAAACATAAACATAAACCCCTCACTCCAACTGAAGACAGAATCCCCAAATGCCGTATGGTTTTTTTCCAGAACCTGTTTCCCCTAAACTGGAAACTATATCCAGATGCATCAAGTTGGTCGCTTAGATGTCCTCCTGAGATGGAAGCCCTCAGCGGGGTCAGGATAGGACACATTGGTTTCCAACCTTCCTGGAAGGGGTATGCGTTCACCCTGCTCTCATGACGCTGCATCGGAAGTCCTTTCTGAACAGCTCAGTTGGTAATGGTCTTCACAAGAAATGGTGCCTTCCTCTGCTCAAGGCAGAGACGCTGATATTTACAGAAACGCACTCCATGGTTCTACTGGAGGCATCAAAGGGGCGTAACAGGAGAAGAGGATCTTGGCACAGAGAAAGGGTGTAGGGGAGCATAAGTTGCAACTACATTGAGTAGTGTATTGAACACACACCTCCAGAGGCTACAGTGATGCTGATGGGACCTGAAGGAGCTCATGATGGGCCCCTCCAAAGCAGCTGTGATTGAGCCGCTTTCAGAATTCCAGGTATTTGCAGTGCAGGGAATTCGATAGTTGGGCCATTTTATTGCAAATTATTGGTAATCATAAGGCAGTTGTGTAGAATAACAAAAAGACTTGTTCCCATGACCCTAATGGTACAGTGCATTGTGTGGAGAGGGGGTGGGGGGGCAGGGCCCTGCAGCACAACGAAGGCACAGGCTGCATGGGGAGCCATGCCCTAATGACACAATGCAGCGCCAGGGAGCGCGGCAGAGACAACCAGGGCCGTGCAGCACAACAAAGGCACAGACTGCATGGGGAGCCATGCCCCAGGGAGCGAGGCAAAGACAACCAGGGCCCTGCAGCACAACAAAGGTACTGAATGCATGGGGAGCCATGCCCTAATGACACAGTGCAGCGCCAGGGAGCGCGGCACAGACAACCAGGGCCCTGCAGCACAACAAAGGTACTGAATGCATGGGGAGCCATGCGATAATGACGCAATGAAGCGCCAAACAGCGATGCAAAGACAACCAGGGCTGTGCAGTACAACAAAAGCACAGACTGCATGGGGAGCCATGCCCTAATGACCCAGTGCAGCACCAGGGAGCGCGGCACAGACAACCAGGGCCCTGCAGCACAACAAAGGTACTGAATGCATGGGGAGCCATGCGATAATGACGCAATGAAGCGCCAAACAGCGATGCAAAGACAACCAGGGCTGTGCAGTACAACAAAAGCACAGACTGCATGGGGAGCCATTCCCTAATGACACAGTGCAGCGCCAGGGAGCGCGGCAGAGACAACCAGAGCCCTGCAGCAAAACAAAGGCACAGACTGCATGGGGAGCCATGCCCCAGGGAGCGAGGCAAAGACAACCAGGGCCCGCAGCACAACAAAGGCACAGACTGCATGGGGAGCCATGCCCCAGGGAGCGAGGCAAAGACAACCAGGGCCCTGCAGCACAACAAAGGTACTGAATGCATGGGGAGCCATGCTCTAATGACACAGTGCAGCGCCAGGGAGCGCGGCAGAGACAACCAGAGCCCTGCAGCACAACAAAGGCACAGACTGCATGGGGAGCCATGCCCTAATGACAAAATGCAGCACCAGGGAGCGAGGCAAAGACAACCAGGGCCGTGCAGCACAACAAAGGTACTGAATGCATGGGGAGCCATGCCCCAGGGAGCGAGGCAAAGACAACCAGGGCCCTGCAGCACAACAAAGGCACAGACTGCATGGGGAGCCATGCCCTAATGACAAAATGCAGTGCCAGGGAGCGAGGCAAAGACAACCAGGGCCGTGCAGCACAACAAAGGTACTGAATGCATGGGGAGCCATGCCCCAGGGAGCGAGGCAAAGACAACCAGGGCCCTGCAGCACAACAAAGGCACAGACTGCATGGGGAGCCATGCCCTAATGACAAAATGCAGTGCCAGGGAGCGAGGCAAAGACAACCAGGGCCGTGCAGCACAACAAAGGCACAGACTGCATGGGGAGCCATGCCCTAATGACACAATGCAGTGCCAGGGAGCGAGGCAAAGACAACCAGGGCCGTGCAGCACAACAAAGGCACAGACTGCATGGGGAGCCATGCCCCAGGGAGCGAGGCAAAGACAACCAGGGCCCTGCAGCACAACAAAGGTACTGAATGCATGGGGAGCCATGCCATAATGACACAATGAAACGCCAAACAGCGATGCAAAGACAACCAGGGCTGTGCAGTACAACAAAGGCACAGACTGCATGGGGAGCCATGCCCTAATGACACAATGCAGTGCCAGGGAGCGAGGCAAAGACAACCTGGGCCGTGCAGCACAACAAAGGCACAGACTGCCTGGGGAGCCATGCCCCAGGGAGCGAGGCAAAGACAACCAGGGCCCTGCAGCACAACAAAGGTACTGAATGCATGGGGAGCCATGCCATAATGACACAATGAAACGCCAAACAGCGATGCAAAGACAACCAGGGCTGTGCACTACAACAAAGGCACAGACTGCATGGGGAGCCATGCCCTAATGGCACAATGCAGTGCCAGGGAGCGAGGCAAAGACAACCAGGGCCGTGCAGCACAACAAAGGCACAGACTGCATGGGGAGCCATGCCCTAATGACACAATGCAGTGCCAGGGAGCGAGGCAAAGACAACCAGGGCCGTGCAGCACAACAAAGGCACAGACTGCATGGGGAGCCATGCCCCAGGGAGCGAGGCAAAGACAACCAGGGCCCTGCAGCACAACAAAGGTACTGAATGCATGGGGAGCCATGCCATAATGACACAATGAAATGCCAAACAGCGATGCAAAGACAACCAGGGCTGTGCAGTACAACAAAGGCACAGACTGCATTGGGAGCCATGCCCTAATGACACAATGCAGTGCCAGGGAGCGAGGCAAAGACAACCAGGGCCGTGCAGCACAACAAAGGCACAGACTGCATGGGGAGCCATGCCCCAGGGAGCGAGGCAAAGACAACCAGGGCCCTGCAGCACAACAAAGGTACTGAATGCATGGGGAGCCATGCGATAATGACACAATGAAGCGCCAAACAGCGATTCAAAGACAACCAGGGCTGTGCAGTACAACAAAGGCACAGACTGCATGGGGAGCCATGCCCTAATGACACAATGCAGTGCCAGGGAGCGAGGCAAAGACAACCAGGGCCGTGCAGCACAACAAAGGCACAGACTGCATGGGGAGCCATGCCCTAATGACACAATGCAGTGCCAGGGAGCGAGGCAAAGACAACCAGGGCCGTGCAGCACAACAAAGGCACAGACTGCATGGGGAGCCATGCCCTAATGACACAATGCAGTGCCAGGGAGCGAGGCAAAGACAACCAGGGCCGTGCAGCACAACAAAGGCACAGACTGCATGGGGAGCCATGCCCCAGGGAGCGAGGCAAAGACAACCAGGGCCCTGCAGCACAACAAAGGTACTGAATGCATGGGGAGCCATGCCATAATGACACAATGAAACGCCAAACAGCGATGCAAAGACAACCAGGGCTGTGCAGTACAACAAAGGCACAGACTGCATGGGGAGCCATGCCCTAATGACACAATGCAGTGCCAGGGAGCGAGGCAAAGACAACCTGGGCCGTGCAGCACAACAAAGGCACAGACTGCATGGGGAGCCATGCCCCAGGGAGCGAGGCAAAGACAACCAGGGCCCTGCAGCACAACAAAGGTACTGAATGCATGGGGAGCCATGTCATAATGACACAATGAAGCGACAAACAGCGATGCAAAGACAACCAGGGCTGTGCAGTACAACAAAGGCACAGACTGCATGGGGAGTCATGCCCTAATGACACAATGCAGTGCCAGGGAGCAAGGCAAAGACAACCAGGGCCATGCAGCACAACAAAGGCACAGACTGCATGGGGAGCCATGCCCCAGGGAGCGAGGCAAAGACAACCAGGGCCCTGCAGCACAACAAAGGTACTGAATGCATGGGGAGCCATGCCCTAATGACACATTGCAGCACCAGGGAGCGCGGCACAGACAACCAGGGCCCTGCAGCACAACAAAGGTACTGAATGCATGGGGAGCCATGCCCTAATGACACATTGCAGCACCAGGGAGCGCGGCACAGACAACCAGGGCCCTGCAGCACAACAAAGGTACTGAATGCATTGGGAGCCATGCCCTAATGACACATTGCAGCACCAGGGAGCGCGGCACAGACAACCAGAGCCCTGCAGCACAACAAAGGTACTGAATGCATGGGGAGCCATGCCCTAATGACACATTGCAGCACCAGGGAGCGCGGCACAGACAACCAGGGCCCTGCAGCACAACAAAGGTACTGAATGCATGGGGAGCCATGCCCTAATGACACAGTGCAGTGCCAGGGAGCGCAGCAAAGACAACCAGGGCCCTGCAGCACAACAACGGCACAGACTGCACAGGGAGCCATGCCCCAGGGAGCGAGGCAAAGACAACCAGGGCCCGCAGCACAACAAAGGCACAGACTGCATGGGGAGCCATGCCCTAATGACACATTGCAGCGCCAGGGAGCACAGCACCGACAGCCATGGCCCTGCAGCACAACAAAGGCACAGACTGCATGGGGAGCCATGACCCAGGGAGCGAGGCAAAGACAACCAGGACCCCACAGCACAACAAAGGCACAGGCTGCATGGGGAGCCGTGCCCTAATGACACAGGGCAGTGCCAGGGAGCGAGGCAAAGACAACCAGAGCCGTGCAGCACAACAAAGGCACAGACTGCATGGGGAGCCATGCCCCAGGGAGCGAGGCAAAGACAACCAGGGCCCCACAGCACAACAAAGGCACAGGCTGCATGGGGAGCCGTGCCCTAATGACACTTTGCAGCGCCAGGGAGCGCAGCACAGACAGCCATGGCCCTGCAGCACAACAAAGGCACAGACTGCATGGGAAGCCATGACCCAGGGAGTGAGGCAAAGACAACCAGGGCCCCACAGCACAACAAAGGCACACGCGGCATGGGGAGCCGTGCCCTAATGACACAGGGCAGTGCCAGGGAGCGAGGCAAAGACAACCAGGGTCCTGCAGCACAACAACGGCACAGACTGCACAGGGAGCCATGCCCCAGGGAGCGAGGCAAAGACAACCAGGGCCCGCAGCACAACAAAGGCACAGACTGCATGGGGAGCCATGCCCTAATGACACATTGCAGCGCCAGGGAGCGCAGCACAGACAGCCATGGCCCTGCAGCACAACAAAGGCACAGACTGCATGGGAAGCCATGACCCAGGGAGTGAGGCAAAGACAACCAGGGCCCCACAGCACAACAAAGGCACACGCGGCATGGGGAGCCGTGCCCTAATGACACAGGGCAGTGCCAGGGAGCGAGGCAAAGACAACCAGGGCCGTGCAGCACAACAAAGGCACAGGCTGCATGGAGGGTGTAAGAGCGCCTCACATGCCATAATTATAAAGTACACACTCCTGCAGGCAGCATTTTGGGCATCTCATTTATACAGGCATTTTACAGGTTGCAAAGAAAGTGAGCAGGCTTCTCGGAGTAGGACATGGACAGGGCAAGCAGCACTGCGTACACAGACGTAGAGCACTGCAAATGCAGCTCACTTGTTCGTCAGCCTGCACGCGTGCGTACATATAGATGCAGTATCCGGATAGATCACGGGCTGTAGGTACATTGCACAGACACTTTGCCACCTACAACGGGCACATGGTACTGGTGCTTCAGCTGCCCACCCTTCAGAACGCCCGCACCGCGCCGGAATGTTCTCTGCGGTAAACGGGTTAATAGAGCACTCCAGAATCACACTGCGGATGGCATGACCCACTGTAACAGAAAGACATTGTTGTTAATATGCTGCTCTGTAAAGGTTTGCCTGTCTTGGAGTCTGCCTGGTGCACACAGTTTAAAACAGACCCTGGTGACCCCTCAGAGCAGTCCCCTGGCAGCATGAGTTACACTGCATAGGAAGCAGCAGTCATGTGCTGCACGTGTACAGGGATAAGCCCTTCGGATACCCGAGCTCAGAAGATGAAAAAGAACAAAAGATGCTCCTGCAAGAACTCGGACCCAACTGTTCTTGCTGGAAAGGTGTGTTTGGAACCGAGCACCACGAGGAAGATATTTTTGCAAGCCAGGCCTGACAGTCACAGGGCTGTGCTTCTTGACTGGGCATTTATTAGGGGGGAACACACCAAACACTCCCCTTGAAGCTAAGTCTCTGCCTAGTGGTTTTACCAAGACATAGACAGGGCTAAACCCCCTTATGCTCCTAATCCAACCTACTGCACTAACAGGCTCTAACAGCCCCAGACCCACCGGCACAGACAGACACCAGGGGACTCATTTATGAGAGTCTTGCAACGCTAGAGCGTGACATTTTTACACGCTGCGTCAGCGCACGCCTCTCAATCCCATCGATGATGCGACGCAAAGCCACCCTGCGTGGCTGTGAATGGCCTCATAGATATAGAGTAAGGCTAAACAGCGCACGTCGCTGCGTTGCCTCACTCTGCGTCAAGGGGCGCTCCAGGGCGTTGCGGTGGGTGTTACCACGCAGCACCTTCGAATTTTGACACTGCCCGGATTTACTTGATCACATAAGCCAAAACCTTACGCCTCCCTAAAGCAGGTGTAACAAGGAGAAATACTTTTATTTCTTCTAGTTTTTTCCTCCTGCATTCTGCAGGACACATAGAATGTAGGAAATGCCTCAGGGGATTGTTTCTGTGCAGGAAGGTGCTCCTTTCTGCCTGAAAACAATCCTGCCAACAACATAGACCCCCCATAAGGCAAGGGGGTGCCTGCGTCGGAGCACCAGCACAGGGGGAAAGGACAGAAATGCGCCGTTCTTCATAAATATGGTGCATTCCTGCCCTTTTACATTGATGTACGGGAGCACAGCAAGAAGACTTGCTGCTCCGCCCTACACCAATTCCCCATAAATGACGCCTCAGATATCGATATGCTATGGCCTGCACCCCAGATATTCTCCAACGGTTCAGCAGGGCTGTGGTAACCCGGCGTGCTTAGAGCCCTAGTACCAACTCCGGGACATATTTACAAGAACTGATGCATCGGTATCGATACGTCAGATTTCTTGTGCATGCCACAAATGCCCTAACGACACCATGGATGCACTGTATTTACAATACAGTGCTTCATGGTGCAAGGATTCAAGGATGCGTCAGAAACTCTGCCGCATCTTTTGGCTCTAACGTGACGCATTGCTGGAGTTGGTCGTCAGAACACAGAGGCGAAGCCCCTGTTAAAAGCCCCGCGTCAATCCTTATGCCTGGATTCAGAAGATGTAAGGATTTTTGCGCGTTAAAAGCCACATAGAACTGACATAGTGCAATTTACAACTTTTAACTGCATCACTCTACGACTTGACTGCGATAAAATCCCTACGCTTTCTCGAGAAGGCGTGGGAATTTTGACGCAGTCAAGTTGTAGAGTGATGCAGAGGAAAGTTGTAAATTGCACTGTGTCAGTTCTACGTGGCTTTTAATGTGAGAACACCTGGCCTGCATCACATTACATGCATACATTATACCTGGAGGAGGTGTAATGTGACGCAGTTCTCTACAAACTGACGCATTTGGCCCAATGAGTCAGCTTATAAATAAAGTGTAGTGTGGAGCACTGATTGCCCCGCTGATGCGTCAACAAAAATGACGCTGCCCCAGCGCTAGCGCCTTGTAAATATGCCCGCTCATTTCCAAGCATTGCCTCCCACCTGCCCCCCTAGAGAGCCTGGTTTGGTGCCCCCACAATGAGGCTGAACACCCATTGCTCCATCAGAACAGAACATTCTGTCCTTTTCACGTCAGACTCTCACTCCTCACCATTCGCTTGTTTGATCTCTACTCTTTCTCTTGGGTCGGCTTCTGATGCGTTTCCAAATTACTCATTAGCAGAATATTTGCTTGCAGTCTGCCTGCCTCTTCCTTCAAGCTGCCACTGTTTGCTTTTCTCGCCCCCTCGCTGTAAACTCGTTATCTGAGCTCAGATTTCCGTCCTCTCTGCCACTTTAAATGTTTGATATGTAGAGGATGTTTCTGTTCCCCTGGCGACCTGCCTTAGAAGATACAGTATAAATAAAATTCTCGATGCAGAAGGGCTGGGCAGAAACAGCACAAATAGCACATTTGATGTCTCTCTTCATCCGAATTTTTAATTACAAATTGGCCCTGACCCTCCTGTCTGTCTTTTCAGACACTATTGGGTTTTCCCCACAGTAATAGCTGCGCCCCTTCCGCATTGGAACTTTAGAAATCAGTCCCAGGCGGTGCTTTGCCCCACTGGGCTTCAACAACATGGCACCTTGTCCTCACCTATGCAACATGGGACCTTGTCCTCACCTATGCAACATGGCACCTTGTCCTCACCTTGGTTTATTTATTTGTTATTTATTTATTTAAGGAGCTTTATATAGCACTAGCCAGACCCGAGGGTATCGGAGCGCTTTACAGCAGTTATAATACAGGAATCTCAAATAATCATAGGTATACATATTGGTTTGGAAGTCCCAGCGTGTAATGCAACATAGAGGCAGGGCAGTCCTGAGAGCCTCGCAGTGTGCACGATTGTCTTGTGCAGAACCATTTTCAGGGAGGGGGGAGCGTGGAGGGGCGAAAGGGTGCTAGGAGGA
Source organism: Lissotriton vulgaris (assembly GCF_964263255.1). Taxonomy (NCBI): domain Eukaryota; kingdom Metazoa; phylum Chordata; class Amphibia; order Caudata; family Salamandridae; genus Lissotriton; species Lissotriton vulgaris. The sequence continues at coordinate 38,461,419 of NC_141697.1, forward strand.
GGTAGATTATGGTGACCAGTGTCATGGTGCTGCGGAATGCAGGTACGATCTCTTCAGCGCTGGTTACATGTCCGGGAAGGCACGGTTGAGGTAGAGGTATTTTGTGAGTCTTTTGAATATTACAAAGGACGGGTTAGTCCTAATGTCTGCTGGGATGGAGTTTCAGAATTTGGGTGCGTTTCCGGAGAAGGAACGTGCAGAAGTTTTCTGTTTGTTTTCATAGGAATGAGCAGAAGGGAGTTGGAACTCCTGAGGTTCCTAGTCTGGCCGGCCTTTTTGAGTTTGGAGGCCGGGTATTCAGGTTTCCCTGTGTGGAGGGCTTTGTGCGTGAGGCAGCCAGTTTTGAAGCTGGCACGCATTTCTATTGGGAGCAATTTTAGATCTTTGAGTGCCGGTGCAATGTGCTCAAATTTCCTGACTCCGGTGACCATTTTGGCTCCTGCGTTTAGAGTTGTTTTGAGGGGGGCCAGGTGGGATTTTGCTGTACCGGTGAGGACAGCATTTCCGTATTCGAGTCTGGACAACACCAGGGATTGGGTGGCTTGTTTGATGTCATTGGGCGGGATGAAGGGTTTTATTTTGTTAAGAAGCTTCAGATTGAGGATGGCACTCTTCGCGGGGTTCTTCATGTGACTGACCATGTCAAGTTTGGGATCTAGGGTGAAACCTAATGATTTAGTGGATTTAGCCAAAGTGAGATTACAGTTGAGAGCATCGATTTCTTTAAGCCATTCCATGATTTGGGGGTTTTCTTCTTTGTTGGAGATGAGGAGAATTTCCGTTTTGTCTTGGTTGAGTTTGAGGTGGTTCATGGATAGCCAATGCTGGACTTCTTTAAGAGTTTTGTTTAGTCTCTGAATATCTTCAAAGGAGGACGTTTCCAGATAGATCTGTGTGTCGTCTGCATAGAGGTCAAAGGTGATGTTGGCTTTTTTGAGTATGGAGGTGAGGGGTTCCATATAAATGTTGAATAGTTGAGGTGAGAGCACTGATCCTTAGGGGACACCTCTGTTGACAGGGTGTGAGTCGGACATGAAGGTTTTGATTTTTATCCTTTGGGAGCGGTTGTGTAAGAAGGAAGAGAACCATTTATGACCACCTCGTCTGCTCCTACCCTGCTTTAGAGAGCCTTGATGAGAAGATTGTGATCCACAGTGTCAAAGGCTGACGATAGGTCCAGGAGGATGAGTAGGCAGCATTTGTCGGTATCTAGAGATTTGTGAATGTCAACCACGATGTTAAGGATCGCAGTCTCATTGCTACAGCCTTTTCTGAAACCCGATTGGTGGAGATCTAAAAGGTTGATGTTGTCCATGTGCTGAGTCAATTGTGAAAGAACGCACTTTTCAGGCATTTCGGCAAGGAGGGGGGAGATTAGAAACAGGTCTGAAGTTGTTCAGATTGTCGGAGTCAAGGCCAGGTTTTTTCGGGAGTGGATTAACTTGGCCGGCTTTGAGGCAGTCAGGCATGACGCCGGTTCCCAGGGAGCTGTTTATGATCTTGCACCAGTATGGAGCTATGGAGAGTTTCAGCTTTTTAGTAAATTGAGTGGGTAGAGAATCAAATGTGTGAGCTGCGGGTTTGGAGGTGGTGATCGATTTGAGAATCTCGGTTTCCGGTATGGGGTTGAAGGATTTCCAGACTTTCATGGGGTGTTTGAGTGCATTGGCTTTGGTTTCTAGGGGTGAGATTGTCCAAGAGGTGTTGGGGTTGACATCTAGAGAGAGCTCAATCTTGCGATTTTGTCTATGAAGAAGTTGGCGAAGTTGTTGCACAGGTCTTTGGAGGCTTGGCCTGGGGCAGCAGAGGGTTTGGATGTTTGGTGTTTGATAATATTGAATAGTTCTTTGGGTCTATTATTCGCCTTGTCCAGGGCGGTGCAGAATAACGTGTTTTTTTCCTTGTTAATGTGTTTTTTGTATTTCCTTCGGGTTGCTTTGAGTTGCTCGTGAAGGCTTGTAGAGGGTTTGTTCCTCCATCATCGTTCTGCATCTCTTAGTTGTCTTCTTTCAGAATTGATGTCTGGGTTGAACCAGGATCTGGACGGAGTGTTCCTGGTTCTTTTTAAGTTTCAGGGGGGCTAATTGATCTAAGGTGGAAGTCATAGTAGAGTTATAGTGAGTGGTGAGTTCCGTTGTAGAGAGATCATCCGTGGAGGTAGGCAGGAGTGAGCGTACCCTTTCTTCAAAGTCGGCCATGGAGATCTGTATAGGATTTCTCGACCATTTGGGAGGGGTCTTGGGTGGGGGGTTGATGAGTGATTGGTTGAGTAATGTGGAATAGGATAAGGTGATGGTCAGACCAGTCCACAGGTAGGATCTGGTCAATCATGATGGTGTCCTGTTGGGAAATGATGGCATCCAGAGTCGCTTCTTTGTTGTGGGTACCTTCTGAACAATGCTGGGTGAGGTTGTTGCTGTGCAGCAGCTCATTCAGGTTTTGGATTACCGGGTTGTTGTTTTCATTCCAGTGTGGGTTCATGTCTCCCATAATTAGGTTGTTGGCATCTCGGAGTGAGCAATAAACAATGAGGTCGGACAGGTGATTGGTGAATGCGGTGGGGTTTCCTGGGGGGTGATATAGGAGATGGCACTGGAATGTCTTGTTGTCACTTGTGTTGATGTTAGCGGAGAGGCACTCACAGGTGTTATAATTAAAGGTGTCAATTTCTGTCACAGATATATTGTTGTTATGAATGATTGTATACCTCTGCCTTTTTGGTCTTTTCGATCGTTGCTGATGATTGAAAAGCCTGATGGCACAAGAGTGTCCAAGGTTGGTGTTGAGCATTCATTTAGCCATGTCTCGGTGATGAAGGCTATGTCTATGTCGGGGTGAGGATGGATTCTGCTAGCTCAGTTGCATGTTTAGAGGCTGATCTGCAGTTTATGAGTGAGAGGAGGAAAACCGCAGAGAGGGGGAGAGTGCGCCAAAAGCCTCAAGGTTGTCGTTGTTAGCTGGAATTAAGACTGTGCCGTAATGGTAGATGGTCATAGAGATATTCCCCCTTTGCTTTAAGAGGTTGGGAAGATAGATTGTTAGTTTGAAGCTGAGAGGTATATTCTTAGTTGTGGAAATGTGTAGTTGAGATCTGATGATCGAGTTCCACTCTTTAGGTCTTTCAGTGTGAAAGATAAAATCCATTTTAATCAAGGCCTTGGAGGAGCAGTGATATATGTCAGTGAATAGTAGTTCTGGATGCTGTCTAATCAGTTTGTGTTTATGTTTTTTTGTGCTTTGGATGAGAGGTTGGGGGAAGCTGATCGAGTAGGAGTTCGTGCCATGCGGCTTTAGGTAGTTCGAAGTGATCCGGATGTAGTGGTTTGGCGTGACCGAAGGCATATTGAATATATTGGACAGGGTTTGGTTCCCAATTAGAGAGCGGCAGGTCTAGGTGGCTGGTCAAGTAGATCGTGAGTTAGCCCTGGGTGGCCATTGGCGGTTACACTGCATAGCTTGTCAGTGGTAATGAGGTTTGATTGTTTCTGGTTCTCGTGGTGTCTATTAGTTTCAAGTAGCGTCTTGGTTACATGGCCCCTTGTCCTCACCTTTGCTGCATGGACCTTTGCCTTCGCCTTGGCTACTTGGCGCTTTGTCCTCACCTTGGCTACATGGGCCCTCTTGTCCTCACCTTGTCTACCCAGCTCCTTGCTCTCGCCTTGGCTACATGGCTCCTTGCCCTCACCTATGCAACATGGCCCCTTGTCCTCACCTTGGCTACATGGCCTCTTGCCCTCACCTATGCGACATGGCCCCTTATCCTCTCCTTAGCTACACGGCTCCTTGTCCTCACCTTGCTCCCTGGCTCCTTGTCCTCACCCTGGCTACACGGGTCCTTGTCCTCACCTTGCTCCCTGGCTCCTTGTCCTCACCCTGGCTACACGGCTCCTTGTCCTCACCTTGCTCCCTGGCTCCTTGTCCTCACCCTGGCTACACGGGTCCTTGTCATCACCTTGGCTAAATGGCTCATTGTCCTCACCGTGGCTATGTGGCTGGTTGTCCTCACCTTGGTTATATGCCCTCTTGCCCTCACTTAGGCTCCATGGCCCCATGCCTTCGCCTTGGCTACATGGCTTGTTGTCCTCACTTTGTCTACACAGCTCCTTGCCCCCACCTAGGCTACATGGTCCCTTGTCCTCACCTAGGCTACATGGTCCCTTGTCCTCACCTTGGCTACATGGCTCGTTGTCCTCACCTTGGCTACATGGCCCCTTGCCCTCACCTGTTCAACATGGCCCCTTCTCTTCACCTATGCAACATGGTCCCTTGTCCTCACCTTGGCTACATGGCCTCTTGTCCTCACCTTGGCTATATGGCCCCTTGTCCTCACCTTGGCTGCCTGGCTCCTTGTCCTCACTTTGACTATATGGCCCCTTGCCCTCGCCTATGCAACATGGCCCCTTGTCCTCACCTTGGTTACATGGCGTCTTCTCCTCACCTTGGCTACATGGCCCCTTGCCCTCACCTATTCAACACGGCTCCTTGCCTTCACCTTGGCTACACGGCTCTTCACCCTCACCTAGGCTCCATGGTCCCCCACCAGCTCCTGCTCTCATCCCCTGAATCCCTCACACAGATCCAGCAGTTGTTCTCGCACAGTGACTGAAATTGCGAAATACTATATATGTAAATACCGCCTACACTGAGGTTCAACAAAATAGAATTTCTTCCTCGGTTTTTCTGCTTAAAGAATTAAACAGAAAGTCTGTAATTTGGGACTGCTCTCATACACGATTTAACAGACTTACCGAGACGGGCATAAAAAGAAGAAAATACAAAAACAGCAACAGAAAGAGATGAAAACGGGGAACGAAGGACATGTTTGAAAGGGCCAGAAAGGGACAGGAAAGAAAAAGACACACATACTAGATAGGGAAGGAGCTATACCAGTGACCCTGGGTTTAGGGTAGAGAAAGGATGGCGCCTGGGGGTCTTTGCAGGTACCACTGACTCACAGGAACCCGGAGAGGCATAACCGGGGGGCTGCACTGATGATTCATTAAGATAATTAATAGAACATTCTCATGTTGCACTCTACGGGGTACAGATAATTAAATCTATGAATCGAAATTAATTTTTGACAGCACACAATTAGCTAGATGTCAATTCTTTGATACGTATTGTCATGTTTAAGGGACCTTTGAGGCTTCAATTAAAGAGAGATTTAGAAAGAAGGCACTTTCTTGTCTGCAGATAGTGTTATTGGTAGCAAGAGAGCTCCAGCAGATAAATAGGAATGACTGTTTATACACCACACAAGACCATCTGAGCTGTCTGCAGGTGCTTCTGTCACCAAACTCAATGGAGCTCAACGTGTCCACCTCAAAAGGATGGAAGGCTAGGATAACGCTGCTGGGAAGTTACTTGAAACGATGGAAGCCTAGGATAACGCTGCTGGGAAGCTACTCGAAACAATGGAAGCCTAGGATAACGCTGCTGGGATACCACTCGAAACAATGGAAGGCTAGGATAACGCTGCTGGGAAGTTACTTGAAACGATGGAAGCCTAGGATAGCGCTGCTGGGAAGCTACTCGAAACAATGGAAGCCTAGGATAACGCTGCTGGGATACCACTCGAAACAATGGAAGGCTAGGATAACGCTGCTGGGATACCACTCGAAACAATGGAAGGCTAGGATAACGCTGCTGGGATACTACTCGAAACAATGGAAGCCTAGGATAACGCTGCTGGGAAGCTACTCGAAACAATGGAAGCCTAGGATAACGCTGCTGGGATACCACTCGAAACAATGGAAGCCTAGGATAACGCTGCTGGGATACCACTCGAAACAATGGAAGGCTAGGATAACGCTGCTGGGATACTACTCGAAACAATGGAAGCCTAGGATAACGCTGCTGGGATACTACTCGAAACAATGGAAGCCTAGGATAACGCTGCTGGGATACTACTTGAAACAATGGAAGCCTAGGATAACGCTGCTGGGAAGATATTCGAAACAATGGAAGGCTAGGATAACGCTGCTGGGATACTACTCGAAACAATGGAAGCCTAGGATAACGCTGCTGGGTAGCACCTCAAAACAATGGAAGCCTAGGATAATGCTGCTGGGAAGATACTCGAAACGATGGAAGCCTAGGATAACGCTGCTGGGAAGATACTCGAAACGATGGAAGCCTATGATAACGCTGCTGGGAAGCACCTCGAAAGGATGGAAGCCTAGGATAACGCTGCTGGGAAGATACTCGAAACGATGGAAGCCTAGGATAACGCGGCTGGGAAGATACTCAAAACAATGGAAGCCTAAGATAACGCTGCTGGGAAGCACCTCGAAAGGATGGAAGGCTAGGATAACGCTGCTGGGAAGATACTTGAAACAATGGAAGGCTAGGATAACCCTACTGGGAAGATACTCAAAACGATGGAAGCCTAGGATAACGCTGCAGGGAAGCACCTCAAAACAATGGAAACCTAGGATAACGCTGCTGGGAAGATACTCGAAACGATGGAAGCCTAGGATAACGCTGCTGGGTAGCACCTCAAAACAATGGAAGCCTAGGATAACGCTTCTGGAAAGCACCTTGAAAGGATGGAAGGCTAGGATAACGCTGCTGGGAAGCACCTCGAAACAATGGAAGGCGAGGATAACGCTGCTGGGAAGCACCTTGAAAGGATGGAAGGCTAGGATAACGCTGCTGGGAAGCTACTCGAACAATGGAAGGCTAGGATAACGCTGCTGGGAAGATACTCGAAATGATGGAAGCCTAGGATAACGCTGCGGGGAAACTACTCGAAACAATGGAAGGCTAGGATAATGCTGATGGGAAGATACTCGAAACGATGGAAGGCTAAGATAACGCTACTGGGAAGCACCTCAAAACAATGGAAGCCTAGGATAACGCTGCTGGGAAGCTACTCGAAACAATGGAAGGCGAGGATAACGCTGCTGGGAAGCACCTTGAAAGGATGGAAGGCTAGGATAACGCCGCTGGGAAGCACCTCGAAACAATGGAAGGCGAGGATAACGCTGCTGGAAAGCACCTTGAAAGGATGGAAGGCTAGGATAACGCTGCTGGGAAGCTACTCGAACAATGGAAGGCTAGGATAACGCTGCTGGGAAGATACTCGAAACGATGGAAGCCTAGGATAACGCTGCTGGGATACTACTCGAAACAATGGAAGCCTAGGATAACGCTGCTGGGATACTACTCAAAACAATGGAAGCCTAGGATAACGCTGCTGGGAAGATACTCGAAACAATGGAAGCCTAGGATAACGCTGCTGGGAAGATACTCGAAACGATGGAAGCCTAAGATAACACTGCTGGGAAGCACCTGGAAAGGATGGAAGCCTAGGATAATGTTGCTGGGAAGATACTCGAAACGATGGAAGCCTAGGATAACGCTGCTGGGAAGATACTCGAAAGGATGGAAGCCTAAGATCACGCTGCCTGGAAGCACCTCGAAAGGATGGAACACTAGGATAACGCTGCTGGGAAGATACTTGAAACAATGGAAGGCTAGGATAACGCTGCTGGGAAGCTACTCGAACAATGGAAGGCTAGGATAACGCTGCTGGGAAGATACTCGAAACGATGGAAGCCTAGGATAACGCTGCTGGGATACTACTCGAAACAATGGAAGCCTAGGATAACGCTGCTGGGATACTACTCAAAACAATGGAAGCCTAGGATAACGCTGCTGGGAAGATACTCGAAACAATGGAAGCCTAGGATAACGCTGCTGGGAAGATACTCGAAACGATGGAAGCCTAAGATAACACTGCTGGGAAGCACCTGGAAAGGATGGAATCCTAGGATAACGCTGCTGGGAAGATACTCGAAAGGATGGAAGCCTAAGATAACGCTGCCTGGAAGCACCTCGAAAGGATGGAAGGCTAGGATAACGCTGCTGGGAAGATACTTGAAACGATAGAAGGCTAGGATAACGCTGCTGGGAAGATACTCGAAACGATGGAAGCCTAGGATAATGCTGCTGGGAAGCACCTCAAAACAATGGAAACCTAGGATAACTCTGCTGGGAAGATACTCGAAACGATGGAAGCCTAGGATAACGCTGCTGGGAAGCACCTCAAAACAATGGAAGCCTAGGATAACGCTGCTGGGAAGCACCTTGAAAGGATGGAAGGCTAGGATACCGCTGCTGGGAAGCACCTCGAAACAATGGAAGCCTAGGATAACGCTGCTGGGAAGCACCTTGAAAGGATGGAAGGCTAGGATAACGCTGCTGGGAAGCACCTTGAAAGGATGGAAGGCTAGGATAACGCTGCTGGGAAGCTACTCGAACAATGGAAGGCTAGGATAACACTGCTGGGAAGATACTCGAAACGATGGAAGCCTAGGATAGCGCTGCTGGGAAACTACTCGAAACAATGGAAGGCTAGGATAACGCTGCTGGGAAGATACTCGAAATGATGGAAGGCTAAGAATACGCTACTGGGAAGCACCTCAAAACAATGGAAACCTAGGATAACGCTGCTGGGAAGCTACTCGAAACAATGGAAGGCGAGGATAACGCTGCTGGGAAGCACCTTGAAAGCATGGAAGGCTAGGATAACGCTGCTGGGAAGCACCTCGAAACAATGGAAGGCGAAGATAACACTGCTGGGAAGCACCTTGAAAGGATGGAAGGCTAGGATAACGCTGCTGGGAAGCTACTCGAACAATGGAAGGCTAGGATAACGCTGCTGGGAAGCACCTCAAAACAATGGAAGGCTAGGATAACGCTGCTGGGAAGCACCTCAAAACAATGGAAGGCTAGGATAACCCTGCTGGGAAGCTACTCGAAACAATGGAAGCCTAGGATAACGCTGCTGGGGAGCTACTCGAAACAATGGAAGGCTAGGATAACGCTGCTGGGAAGCACCTTAAAACAATGGAAGGCTAGGATAACGCTGCTGGGAAGATACTCGAAACGATGGAAGGCTAGGATAACGCTGCTGGGAAGCTACTCGAAACAATGGAAGCCTAGGATAACGCTGCTGGGAAGATACTCAAAATGATGGAAGGCTAGGATAACGCTGCTGGCAAGCTACTCGAAATAATGGAAGGCTAGGATAACGCTGCTGGGAAGCACCTCGAAAGGATGGAAGGCTAGGTTAACGCTGCTGGGAAGCACCTCGAAAGGATGGAAGGCTAGGATAACCCTGCTAGGAAGCACCTCAAAACAATGGAAACCTAAGATAAGTCTGCTGGGAAGATACTCGAAACGATGGAAGGTTAAGATAACGCTGCTGGGAAGCACCTCAAAACAATGGAAGCCTAGGATAACGCTGCTGGGAAGTTACTTGAAACGATGGAAGGCTAGGATAACGCTGCTGGGAAGCTGCTCGAAACAATGGAAGCCTAGGATAACGCTGCTGGGATGCTACTCGAAACAACGGAAGGCTAGGATAATGCTGCTGGGAAGCACCTCGAAAGAATGGAAGGCTAGGATAATGCTGCTAGGAAGATACTTGAAATGATGGAAGGCTAGGATAACGCTGCTGGGAAGCTACTCGAAACAATGTAAGGCTAGGATAACGCTGCTGGGAAGCACCTCAAAACAATGGAAGGCTAGGATAACGCTGCTGGGAAGATACTTGAAACGATGGAAGGCTAGGATAACGCTGCTGGGGAGCTACTCGAAACAATGGAAGGCTAGGATAACGCTACTGGGAAGCACCTCAAAACAATGGAAGGCTAGGATAACGCTGCTGGGAAGATACTTGAAACGATGGAAGGCTAGGATAACGCTGCTGGGAAGCTACTCAAAACAATGTAAGGCTAGGATAACGCTGCTGGGAAGCTCCTTGAAACGATGGAAGGTTAGGATAACACTGCTGGGAAGCACCTCGAAAGGATGGAAGGCTAGGATAATGCTGCTGGGGAGCTACTCGAAACAATGGAAGGCTAGGATAATGCTGCTGGGGAGCTACTCAAAACAATGGAAGGCCAGGATAATGCTGCTGGGAAGCACCTCGAAAGGATAGAAGGCTAGGATAACGCTGCTGGGAAGCACCCCAAAAGGATCAAAGGCTAGGACAATGCTGCTGGGAAGCACCTCGAAACAATGGAAGGCTATAGTGACACTGCTGGGAAGCTTCTCGATACGATGGAAGTCTAGGAAAACGCTGCTGAGAAACTGCTCGAAATGATGGAAGGCTAGGATAACGCTGCTGAGAAGCTGCTCGAAACAATGGAAGGCGAGGATAACACTGCTGGGAAACACCTTGAAAGGATGGAAGGCTAGGATAACGCTGCTGGGAAGCTACTCGAACAATGGAAGGCTAGGATAACGCTGCTGGGAAGCACCTCAAAACAATGGAAGGCTAGGATAACGCTGCTGGGAAGCACCTCAAAACAATGGAAGGCTAGGATAACCCTGCTGGGAAGCTACTCGAAACAATGGAAGCCTAGGATAACTCTGCTGGGGAGCTACTCGAAACAATGGAAGGCTAGGATAACGCTGCTGGGAAGCACCTTAAAACAATGGAAGGCTAGGATAACGCTGCTGGGAAGATACTCGAAACGATGGAAGGCTAGGATAACGCTGCTTGGAAGCTACTCGAAACAATGGAAGCCTAGGATAATGCTGCTGGGAAGATACTCGAAACGATGGAAGGCTAGGATAACGCTGCTGGCAAGCTACTCGAAATAATGGAAGGCTAGGATAACGCTGCTGGGAAGCACCTCGAAAGGATGGAAGGCTAGGTTAACGCTGCTTGGAAGCACCTCGAAAGGATGGAAGGCTAGGATAACCCTGCTGGGAAGCACCTCAAAAAGATGGAAACCTAGGATAAGTCTGCTGGGAAGATACTCGAAACGATGGAAGGTTAAGATAACGCTGCTGGGAAGCACCTCAAAACAATGGAAGCCTAGGATAATGCTGCTGGGAAGTTACTTGAAAAGATGGAAGGCTAGGATAACGCTGCTGGGAAGGTACTCGAAACAATGGAAGCCTAGGATAATGCTGCTGGGATGCTACTCGAAACAATGGAAGGCTAGGATAACGCTGCTGGGAAGCACCTCGAAAGAATGGAAGGCTAGGATAATGCTGCTGGGAAGATACTTGAAATGATGGAAGGCTAGGATAACGCTGCTGGGAAGCTACTCGAAACAATGTAAGGCTAGGATAACACTGCTGGGAAGCACCTCAAAACAATGGAAGGCTAGGATAACGCTGCTGGGAAGATACTTGAAACGATGGAAGGCTAGGATAACGCTGCTGGGGAGCTACTCGAAACAATGGAAGGCTAGGATAACACTACTGGGAAGCACCTCAAAACAATGGAAGGCTAGGATAACGCTGCTGGGAAGATACTTGAAACGATGGAAGGCTAGGATAACGCTGCTGGGAAGCTACTCAAAACAATGTAAGGCTAAGATAACGCTGCTGGGAAGCTCCTTGAAACGATGGAAGGTTAGGATAACACTGCTGGAAAGCACCTCGAAAGGATGGAAGGCTAGGATAATGCTGCTGGGGAGCTACTCGAAACAATGGAAGGCTAGGATAATGCTGCTGGGGAGCTACTCAAAACAATGGAAGGCCAGGATAATGCTGCTGGGAAGCACCTCGAAAGGATAGAAGGCTAGGATAACGCTGCTGGGAAGCACCCCAAAAGGATCAAAGGCTAGGACAATGCTGCTGGGGAGCTACTCGAAACAATAGAAGGCTATAGTGACACTGCTGGGAAGCTTCTCGATACGATGGAAGTCTAGGAAAACGCTGCTGAGAAACTGCTTGAAATGATGGAAGGCTAGGATAATGCTGCTGAGAAGCTGCTCGAAACTATGGAATGCTAGGATAACGCTGCTGGGAAGCTACTCGAAACAATGGAAGGCTATGCTGACACTGCTGGGAAGCTTCTCGATACGATGGAAGTCTAGGATAACGTTGGTGAGAAGCTGCTCGAAATGATGGAAGGCTATGATAATGCTGCTGAGAAGCTGCTCGAAACTATGGAATGCTAGGATAACGCTGCTGGGAAGCTACTCGAAACAATGGAAGGCTATGATGACACTGCTGGGAAGCTTCTCGATACGATGGAAGTCTAGGATAACGCTGCTGAGAAGCTGCTCCAAACGATGGAAGGCTAGGATAATGCTGCTGAGAAGCTGCTCCAAGAGATGGAAGGGTAGGATAATGCTGCTGGGAAGCACCTCGAAATGATGGAAGTCTAGGATAACGCTGCTGAGAAGCTGCTCGAAATGATGGAAGAGCTATGATAATGCTGCTGAGAAGCTGTCAAAACTATGGAATGCTAGGATAACGCTGCTGGGAAGCTGCTCCAAACGATGGAAGCCTAGGATAATGCTGCTGAGAAGCTGCTCGAAGAGATGGAAGGGTAGGATAATGCTGCTGGGAAGCTCCTCGAAATGATGGAAGGCTAAGATAACGCTGCTGGGAAGCTCCTTGAAATGACGGAAGGCTAGGACACCGCTGCTAAGGAGCTCCTCGAAATGATGAAGAGCTAGGATAACTCTGCTGGGTAGCTCCTCGAAATGATGAAAAGATTGGCTGACTCTGTTGAAATCATTCCCAGAAATAGTGGAAGGCTAGGATAATGCTGCTGGGAAGCTCCTCGAAATGATGGAAGGCTGGGATAATGCTGCTGGGAAGCTCCTCGAAACAATGGAAGGCTAGGATAACGCTACTGAGAAGCTGCCCGAAACGATGGCAGGCTAGGATAACGCTACTGAGAAGCTGCCAAAAACGATGGAAGGCTAGGATAACACTGCTGGGAAGCTCCTCAAAACTATGAAAGGCTAGAATAACGCTTCTGAGAAGCTGCTCAAAGCGATGGAAGGGTAGGATAATGCTGCTGGGAAGCTCCTTTAAATGACGGAAGGCTAGGATACCACTGCTAAGGAGCTCCTCAAAATGATGAAGAGCTAGGATACCTCTGCTGGGAAGCTCCTCGAAACAATGAAAAGATTGGCTGTCTCTGATAGGATCCGTCCTCGAAACGTTGAAAAACTAGGCTAGTGCTGCTAGGCTACTCCTTGAAATGATGAGTGGCTAGGATAGCACCGCTGGGATGGTCCTCAAAACAATGAAAGGCCTAGCTGTCACTGCTGGGATCCTTCCTAGAAACAATGAACGGGTAGGATAACGCTGCTGAGAAGCTTCAAGAAATGATGACAGTCTAGGAGGATGCTGCTGGGATGGTCCCTGAAACAATGATAGGGTTGGCTGAGGCTGCTGGGATGGTCCCTGAAACAATTATAGGGTTGGCTGAGGCTGCTGGGATGCTCATCAAAACAATGAAATGCTTGGCTGTCGCCGCTGGGGTCCTTCCTAGACCCAATGAAAGCCTAGGGTAAACCTGCTGAGAAGCTTCTAGAAATGAAGGACCATGATGCTGCTGCTAGGATGCTCCTCAAAACACAGAAAGGCTTGGGTGAGACCGCTGGGATCCTCCCTAGAAACAATGAAGGGCAAGGATAATGCTGCTGAGAAGGTTCGAGTAATGATGAAGGACTAGGATGCTGCTGCTACGATGCTCTTAGAAACAATGAAAGGCTTGGATGACACCGCTGGGATCCTTCCAAGAAGCAATGAAAGGCTAGGATAACACTGCAGGGATGATCCTCAGAATAGTGAATGGCTAGGCTGATGCTGCTATGATCCTCCTCGGCATAATGAAAGGCTAGGTTTACGCTGCTGGGATCCATCTTAAGACGATGAAAGGTTAGGTTGGCGCTGCTGGGATCCTTGTCACAACAATGAAAGGCTAGGATGCTACTGCTGAAATCCTTCTTGAAATGATGAATGGCTAGGCTGACACTGCTAGGATTTAGGCCAGCATGCATGTATCTGGATAGACTCATACGCCACTGAGCTATCTTAGTAGTAGACTGAGGTGAAGCCACCCAGCACACTCTCATGCGCCTCCTCTTTATCTCAGTTATTAGTATTGTTTAGAGCTTGACACTCTAGGTGGAATGGTAATGAACTCAAATAATATTAATAACTTGCTTAGCCGTCGCGCGTTGCTGCGATCTCAGAAGAAAGGAAATTTAAGGAAACTTGTTATGATAACATTCAATTTACATTGTATCATTTTTATTGAAACTTATTCATTTTAATATGGAAACATTTTAAAGTGTTGTTTTAATTCTGTTTATTTATTCGAGTACTTGTGGATACACAGTATTTTATTTTTCCGTCTGGTGCGTACACCAAAAAATCAGATGGTTTTCCGACGCGTGATCTGGCCACATACAGTTGTCCATGTGAGAAGCACGGATTCTCCAAATCTAGTCCACACACTCACTTGCAGCGATTGTCCTTGTGCTTTGTTGATGGTTATTGCAAACGTGAGTTGCACCGTAAACTGTAAACGTTCAGTATTGGAAAGATAATGAGGACCCTGGGGAGCCAGGGGGCCGATATTTAACAATTATTATTTTTTTGCCAGAAATCTTTGCGGGAGTGTACTCAACAACTTTTAACATTTTTTTATTTTTTTAATTATTTATTTATTTATTTATTTATTTATTTATTTATTTATTTTGCCAGAAACCTTCGCGGGAGTGTACTCAACAACTTCCCAAAGTTTCATGTCGATCAGATGAATGGTGTAGTAATGCATAAAGGACAAACGGACATACTTTTGTTTTTATATATATAGATAATGTGAATAATTAAATATTACTAACTCATTCCATGAGTCCCAAAGTGCCATGGAACCAGAAATGTGACCAAATAGAAGTGATTATTCCTAATATTATCCACTTTTTAAAACACTTTGGGGTCTATTCACACAGGCAGTCTGCAGTACATAAAACGGATTCCTATATCACTCTTCCATACCTTTTTGAATGACCCCCCAAAATATCAAGAATGGGTATAAAATCAGAATATTCATATACAATTAGTGAAAATAGAGAGGGCTGTCCTTTCTTCAGATATATTGGGTCCCAGGAGATCTTTTGAAGTGCTTGTTGCGCTGGAACAGCGAAGGAAAGCCAAACTTAACAAATGCAGAAGGATCCAGGAACCAGGAAGTACCATACTGCAAAGGGCAGAACTTCTTAAAAGGACCTTCAGTTGTAAGCACAGGAATGTTGGATGCAAGGGCATGAGCACTGCCAACTCTGCCATTTCAAGAGCAGAACTGGGAGGTCCTGGAAGGGCCTGGAAGATGTGTGAGGGCATCTGAGGGACCAATGGCACGGGGTAATTCATTCATAAGGGCCTGCCAAATGCATAAACCGGAGAAATATGACTTCCTGGCTCAGAACAGAACTACCAACCAGACCATGGTCCCCTCCATTTGACCTTCAGAAATACTCAAGGGGGATCAGATGGGAACATAGGCATACAACAGTCTCCAGGTCCAGCAGGCCATCAGCTGGGATGCCTGAAGTTGAAACTTTGCCTGTGGGATGCCTACCCAGTGGGCCAAATTGTTGCCTTTGCTTGCATCCAGTTCTCAGCTGGTTCTGACTGCTGCAGTCACAGCATGTCCAAGCTCACCATCAGCTGGTATCCCCTGAGTTTGGGAAATTCACTGGGCCATATTACCAAGATGTGCGTTAAAAAACGCACATCGCACATTTCCCTATCGCCGGCTATCGCCGGATTTTATCGCTGTGTTAGCGCGTCATTATCAACGCGCAACACGTAGGCGATATTAAATCCGGCGATAGCTGGCGATAGGGAACATTAGTGCCTGAAAACAAGCGTTATTGTCACGCGCTAATATGTGCCTTGATAATATGGGGAGGTGGATTCAGCTTTATGATCCACACCCCCATGTTATCAATGCCTAACACCTGATCAGAGCAGGCGTTGGGAGACCTGCGATAAACGAATTTATTGCAGGTCTCCTTCTCCCAACGCCTGCCTTGGTAATAGGGTGTTCCCACCCCCAACCACATTTTACATGTAGTTGGATGTGGAAACGACCACTTTGCTTGTCATTAGTGATGTTTCTCGCTGACATGCAAAGTGGGCTTGAGGCAGGCATTAGCATGCCCTTGTTAATAGGGCGCTAGAAGTATCGCCGCTTTCTCAGCACAATTCGCCGAAAAAGCCGAAAAAGCGGCGATACTTCACCTTGGTAATATGGCCCACTGTTCCTTGCTTCGTCTGAATCCATGCTCCTGAGAGACTCACTGTCCTTGATGAACAAGACAGAATTTTCTGTAGATTCAAGGGAAAAACACAGTCTCTTACATCACACACCTTCATTCTTTAGGTCGAGCCTGGGCAGCGCATGCGCTGCTCTGCGAGGCATGCTGTATTCAGGTATGGACTTGAAGCTCCGCCCAACTCTCGGCCCATATTTTTCATTTCCTTAGTAATCCCTCCATTGTACCGCCTTGTCTCATTTTGTAGCCTCCCATGAGGACACCCCCTGTTACATGTGTTGTTACTCAGTAGGATTTAATTAAAGCCGCCGAGCAATATTTGCTTAAATGGCAGGACACGCTCTCCCGCATTGCTTTAATTAAAAAAAATTCTTAGCACGGCGCAACACACTCATACACTGGCGGCCGTGAATTTGGTTTATTTGCAGTCGTATGTTTTTTTTTTTTTACTGTTGATTGGCCTTTATTTGTATAATTGTCCCGTGCCACACTTTCGCTTTAATGGTGGCCGCACCCCTTCCTTTAGACGAGCCACGTCTAAAGAAAGGGCCCCGGCCGACATTGAAGTGAAAGCATGGCCTGGAGCGCTTTTACAAAAAAAAGCATTTGTTTGTCAAGTTGGCAAAAAAATGCTTTTTTTGTAAAATCGCCCATACCGCACTTTCACTTTAATGGCGATCGCACCCCTTTATTTAGACATGGCTCATCTAAGGTAAGGAATAAGGCCAACATTAAAGTCTAACAGCTGCATGGGCGCTTTTCCAAACAAGCATTTGCACTGCATTTACAAGAATTTCATAAGTGCAAGACCTATTGCATTGCAAACGCTGGTCTCATATGAGTCTGTTGTGCACCACTCACTCATTCAGGTTTACATTAGTGTCCACGAGTTAGACAACAATAAATGTCCTGTTCATCCAGAAGTTGAAAGAGGCTTTGAAACAGAGTGTTATGTCATGTTATGTTATTTACAAAGAAGTATTCGTCGGGAGTTATTGATAGCAATGTATACATTATTGAAGATATGTCCAAATATCATTTCCATGGTCATTTAGTGATACGAATCGGGCTGACGCAGAACGCCTGAAACAGGTATGTGGATATATGTGATTTGGTGTGTGACTTTATTGGATGAACATTACGGGTGCAGGAGGGTATGGAAGATCGATTATTATTATCAATATTTCTGTTGTATGATTGTTGGGAGGTGTAAGAGTTGCGTGTAAGGTTAATTGTTTGTTTGGTTGTTGAGTGATTATCAAGACATTTGAGAGTCGTGTGCTGTGAGAATGAGAGTGGGAAGTTCTTTTGGAAGGTCGAGGGGTAGGTATTAAAAGGAGAGTATACACGCGAACGCAAGGAAGGAGAACGAATGATTATTGATGCACGTGTTTATACGATGCGTTTAAAAGATAGGGAGTGGAGAGTGAATGCCGTATGGAAGGTGGTGAGTTAATATGGAACGGGACGAGTGAATACATAGGGTGGCTACTTAGAGAGCAGCAGGATAACAATGATATATGGCAAGGGGGAGGTCACATTTAGTTAAAAGGGCCGTTGCTTATGTGTTTACACGTTATTAAAAAAGTGATTCGTTTGGAATGGTTTCAAAGACTGCCTTGAAAACCGTCATTTTCAGAACGCAATGATAGTGAGTCAAGCTTTTTAATAAGGTATCAATCATCAAGCAGTGATAAAGAATGACTTTGTTATATACGTGGTATATAATGAAAGGGGTTGATTCAGTTAAGGACCTCAGAGGCTGGAATCTATAATACTTTTTTTACAACACTGATACCTCTGATACCATAGATGACAATAACTTTTTGCCTCAACAATCCATTTTATTGATTTTGGGCTATCAAAACTTATTTTTGGAAATCTTTGTAGCTTTTTTATATATACATATTGGTATTCACCTTCATTATCGATTCAACACTCCTTTGTTGCGAATCTTATAACATCCAAAACGAAAAACATTCAACATTTAAGTACACATTACATTAACTATACACCATAAATACATAAAAAGCATCAAACAATTGCTCAATTGTTGAATGAATCAAAGGGTGATATTTATCTCAACTTTGTCCTACTTATGCTAACAGAATAATCTGACTGGGGTTTGAAACCTTTTTAGCCCCTCAGTCACGTTTGGTTTTCAAGTCCTGGATAGGGTCGGAATTTTTTACTAATCGCAATTATGCTCTGTTAGAAAATTAGTCATTATCGCTCTTAGGTTCCAGTGAACGAATCTACAGTGCATAAAGTCTTCCAATCCTCTATCGTTTTCCTTGCCAAGGCGTTTCGACGGCCTTGTGTTAGGACCAGGTGTGTTTTCTTATGCAGTCTTCCTCAGGGCTGAGTGCTTAGTCTGTAGGACTTCTTTTTGCACCTGTAAGATGTGATGGGATGTTTTAGTGTGTGTGTTAACTAAGAGTATTAAAAACATTTTTGTGTGTGGATCATTGTTATCACGTACCCAAAATGTGTCTCCTTCAGATGTGAGCTGCTCTGTTCTCACAGCGTGGATGAGTATTTTTTGGTCTGTCGGTTTTTTCTGGGTCTGTTTCCTATAGAGATAAGAGGGTGGGAGGACACCGTAAGCACAGTTCTATTCGTCTCATTGTGTCAACCAGCTTCTATTTTATGTTTGTTCACACTGAGGATTGGGTTACTAATGCATTTTTCGTGAGCTCCTTTCAGGACGGCATCAGATTGGGGATTGTCGCTGGTGCCGCATTTTAGTGTAAACAGGGTTGTCATTACAAGTAGTTGTCGCAATCATTAATGTGGCGCTTCAATGCTCATGTGGTCTACGCGCATTTTAGTGCTGATGGGATACTGCCTCTCTCTACTGCCTCTCTCTATTAATTTTCATGCCTGGCGGTTCTCCATACCTGTAGGCTTCGTGATCGGCTCACTTTCCTCCGGGTTGATTCCGTGGAGTCTGTTCCGGGTGGTAGGCTTACTTCCGGCTGCGCTCTGTTCGCTGTAGCGTTTTCTACGGAAGAACGCCTTTCTCGATTGGCTGAAATGAGCTCTATTCTGATAGGGCCATTTCTGGTACTCTTTCCGTATAGCGTCTTTCTTCATGATTACGTGGCTCCCATTGGTTGTTGTCTTTCAGTGGTTGCTAAGCATCACAATATAATGTTTACAGACCACTTCGTGCATTAGCTGGCAAATTAATAGAGAGAGGCAGTATCCCATCAGCACTAAAATGCGCGTAGACCACATGAGCATTGAAGCGCCACATTAATGATTGCGACAACTACTTGTAATGACAACCCTGTTTACACTAAAATGCGGCACCAGCGACAATCCCCAATCTGATGCCGTCCTGAAAGGAGCTCACGAAAAATGCATTAGTAACCCAATCCTCAGTGTGAACAAACATAAAATAGAAGCTGGTTGACACAATGAGACGAATAGAACTGTGCTTACGGTGTCCTCCCACCCTCTTATCTCTATAGGAAACAGACCCAGAAAAAACCGACAGACCAAAAAATACTCATCCACGCTGTGAGAACAGAGCAGCTCACATCTGAAGGAGACAAATTTTGGGTACGTGATAACAATGATCCACACACAAAAATGTTTTTAATACTCTTAGTTAACACACACACTAAAACATCCCATCACATCTTACAGGTGCAAAAAGAAGTCCTACAGACTAAGCACTCAGCCCTGAGGAAGACTGCATAAGAAAACACACCTGGTCCTAACACAAGGCGGTCGAAACGCCTTGGCAAGGAAAACGATAGAGGATTGGAAGACTTTATGCACTGTAGATTCGTTCACCGGAACCTAAGAGCAATAATGACTAATTTTCTAACAGAGCATAATTGCGATTAGTAAAAAATTCCGACCCTATCCAGGACTTGAAAAACAAACGTGACTGAGGGGCTAAAAAGGTTTCAAACCCGAGTCAGATTATTCTGTTAGCATAAGTAGGACAAAGTTGAGATAAATATCACCCTTTGATTCATTCAACAATTGAGCAATTGTTTGATGCTTTTTATGTATTTATGGTGTATAGTTAATGTAATGTGTACTTAAATGTTGAATGTTTTTCGTTTTGGATGTTATAAGATTCGCAACAAAGGAGTGTTGAATCGATAATGAAGGTGAATACCAATATGTATATATAAAAAAGCTACAAAGATTTCCAAAAATAAATTTTGATAGCCCAAAATCAATAAAATGGATTGTTGAGGCAAAAAGTTATTGTCATCTATGGTATCAGAGGTATTTGTTATATACGTAGCATTGTAATGAAGTTAATATACATGTGTTTCTGTATTGTTTACAGCGTACCCTGACGAAGAGCACTAGGGGCCAGATGTAGGTAATTCCTTTTTACAGACTCTTAAATACCGAATTTTACCGATTCAGTATTTAAGAGTCGGTAAAAAGGAAGGGGGCAGATGTAGGTAATTCTACTTTTTGAATTACCGAATTGGTAGGATTCGGTATTTACCGATTCGGTAAATACCGAATCGGTATTGCCCATTGATTCCTATGGGCCATGAAGCCCATAGGAATCAATGGGCAATACTGAATCGGTATTTACCGAATCAGTAAATACCGAATCCTGGAAGGGTGCAGGGGGTGTCACTTTGACACCCTCTAGCACCCCAAATACAGGCTTGTGTGCCATGTGACACACAGAAATGCCCTTCAGGCATGTCTGTGTGACACATGGCACAGGTGTACATGCACAGATGTGCATGTACACCTGAATTCGGTATTTTACCACCGAATTGGATTGGGTGGTAAAATACCGAATCCTGAAGGCCTGTAGCACTGTCAACAGTGCTACCTACATCTGGGTTTTACCAAATTGGTAAAATTACCGATTCGGTATTTTACAGAATCGGTAAATTTACCGATTCAGTAAATTTACCGATTCTGTAAAATGATGCCCCTACATCCCAATCACCAAATACCGGTCGGTAACGGCCGAATTCGTCCGTTACCGACCGGTATTTGGGCTCCTACATCTGGCCCTAGATGCTCGAAATGCATTGGTTTTTAATAAACGCTGTTTTGGAAGAACCCCTGCATCTGTCGTGTTTGTGCTAGAGGTCCGGATGGGCACAGCATTCTCACTAGAAACTTGAAAATGGCATTAATATCCCGTCTGTGGATGGAAGTAAAAGGATGATAATTTCAGACAAACAGATTAAAAATGGTTGAAGAAGTAAAATATTGGAACAAAATAATCAAAACGGAGAAAGTGTTTGCCAGAGAGGCGCCATGCAATAGTGCGGTCGGATGGGGAACTCATTGCCCCTTTCATGGACTCATCAAATATCATTTCACCAACACGTTTATTAAAGGAATCCAAGACCAGATTCTTACAATATCATTTGTAGTGTTCTCAAAAGCAATGCATCTAAGACTCCAGTCAAATAATTGCAGCCTAATTATTCTTAACAGTAAGGGTGTTATTTAATCCCAATGAATTGATTCCAACCAAAAAAAGGGTCATTCCAGCTGACCTGAGTTTTGCGGCAAATCTCTTATTTATTAAAGTGATAACTTAGTGATTGCCTGAGAGCAGAGAAAGAGAGAAACAAAACATGAGTGTGTGTTTGTGAGAGAGAGGAACAGAAAAA
This sequence comes from Lissotriton vulgaris, assembly GCF_964263255.1. Taxonomy (NCBI): domain Eukaryota; kingdom Metazoa; phylum Chordata; class Amphibia; order Caudata; family Salamandridae; genus Lissotriton; species Lissotriton vulgaris. The sequence goes on from NC_141697.1 coordinate 38,483,101, forward strand.
TAAAGTGTTTGTGTGTCAGAGACAAATACACATCCATAGTGTGTGTGTGCATGTGTGTGTGTGAGAATCAGAAAGAGAAAGACAGTGCATTCATGTCACAGCATGGGAGAGAGCGTCAGGGCCAAACCTGTTGTGAAGCAGAGAATCAGTCACTGGTAACATCCACTCAGTGACAAATCAGTCCCTGGCTGTGAATGGAAAAAATATAGTTAGGCCATCATTTACAGGATGTTGGCGTAGGGCAGAGCAGAAAGCCACTATGCTGCGCCGCCCTGCGCCAAAGTTGAGAATACAGAACACATAGAAAGAGGAAACAAGCATTTTCAATGCAATAGGTTTCGCATTTGCAAGCGTTTAAGCTATTGTCATTGAAAATGACAAAGCCTCCTATTTATGTGTTTTTAAAAGGAACACATATATAAATATAAAAGGCATTGTAATACCAAGAGGTCAAACTATCGCAAATGCGAGACCACTATAATGGTGGCCACGCCCCTTTTTTCGACACTGCTCGCATATTCAGGCAGCGTCTAAACAAAAGGGCGTAGCCACCATTATAGTGAAAGCACGTGTGGTGCTTTCACTCAAAGTAAAAAAGAAAAAAGTCATTTCAAAAGCTCTGTAGTGGGTTTGCTAAAGTGAAAGCGACCTGCGCTGATAATTAAATAATTGAATAAGCGCGGCAGCTATAAAGCTTACCGCGCTGTAATTTGGATAAAAATATATTACTATTTAGAACAAAGCGGTGGGTTCTCCGAAGCCGAGGGGAATAGGGGGAGAGCATTAAAGAAAATAGTGCTCACCAACTTATAAAGCAGCCCGTGTAACAAGCGAAGTAAAGGGGCCAGTCCTCGTTGGAGGTTACAAGAGAATACAAGGCGGTACTAAGGAGGGACTAACAAGCCTATGTACGAATCAAAAGCCATCAGCTACGAAGGGTAATGCCATAAGCCAATGAAAAATATGGGCGGAGAGTGGGCGGGACTTCAATAACATACTCCAAAACAGCATGCCTCGCAGTGCGAGCAGCGCCTGCGTGCTGCCCTTAGGTTCGACCTAAAAAGGAAGATTAATAAAAATGTTGTGCTTCCCCACACTGCAGCATCCATGGAACGCCTCCCAGGTGCAGAGTAAGGCAGCGCAGCGATGTGCGCTGCGTCACCTTACTCAACATTTAAGAGACCACTCAAAACCACGCAGGGTGGCTCTGCTTGGGTTCGTAAATCTGATACAGAGCCCTGCGCCACACATGTATCATTTTACAAGGCGCAAAAGTGACGCAGGGCTCTCATAAATAACGCCAAGGTTCCAGTTCTTAGTATGAAATGGGGGTATCCAATGTCCTATTATGTCCTCTACACATACAAACCGAAACCTTGAATGAAGAGGTAACCCTTTCTTGTCTAACCACCCGTCTGTCAGTGCCTTCTGTCGCGATATCTTAGGACACCAGACCGCATTCATTGCACTGGATTTTTTTTTATTTCATTGCATTAAAATAAGGTTTTGTAAAGCGAGGGCCCGTCCCCTTTAAAAAGTGTGAAAGCAGACGCGCCCTGGCGCGGATGCGCGCGCACCGGCCTTCTCTGCGCCCGGCAGCTCGGCCAGACTCCCAGGCCCCTGCGCTCCTCATCTGTGTGTCAGAGATCGCTTACCTCCTCGGGTTACTGCTTTCCACCACTTAAGAAGCCCTTAAGTGACCACTTCACTGTCATAAACAATTTAATCACTGTCATTCCAAGAGCACCCACTTTGCACTCTGCCTGTTTATTTGACTTTCCTGTGTACAGAAACAGTTAAGCAGCCACTTAAAGAGCTGGCTTTAAGAGCGCGTCCGAGGTGGAAGCCCTGTCCATTTTCAAACAAAAACAAGCAAATTGGTTTAAAAAAAAAAAAGATATTTCAGAAGAAGAAAAGGTGTTGAGTGTGGTTTTGAATAATAATCGGTAGAGCGTTTTCATCCAACTTGAAAGATATAAGTAGATGAAGAAATGCTCACTGGCAAAATTATGTTTTTTTTAATTTCTTTTAAATATATATATATATATATATATATAAAAGCTCTATCCAGTATCGTGAGGTTTTTTGTTTTTGTTTTTGAACTATCAAGTAAGTAGAGATCTTCAGTAGAAATTTTAAAAGCAAAAAAAAAAAAATGCTGGTACTTAGCAAGCTTCTGTGTGGATAACAGTTAGCTCGGTTCTTTGCTTCGACTCGCAGCTCGGCCTCCAGCTAAACAAAGGAGAAATGAAAACACGTCTCTGGTCAGACAGGCAAAATAGCTGCACGGGCCAATCACTGAATACAACAAACACTTGCAAATCGAATACGCCAGACTTTAATATTCTAAACAGTGCAAATATAGTGTTGGCACTGCAAGTTTGCCTAATAAAATACAGATATAGGAGGGACTAAAAGAAGTACGTTGCACAGAGACAATGCGCAAGCAGGGGCGTACATTTGTGCATGGCAGTGTTTACATTTGTTGCACACATTAAGGCCAGACCCGTTGGCTTTGCAAACAGCTGCTCTTTTTCTCACGGAGGCACTTTTGCTGCAAAAGATGTGGCCAGAGATGGATCCCTTGGCGGAATGACTGTACAGATCAAGAGTACCCGAATGGTGCGGCGCAGCAGTCTGAAGATGGTAGGACTTTGCTTGTGCTCCTGCTAAGAGGGTAGAGTAGTGATTGAGGCTGGAGTAGGAGCGGAACTGATTTGCTCATGGTTGGTTCTTGACTTTAGTGGAACAAGCAACACAAAAATGACTGGAATGAGAACCAGAGTCATGTTTTTAGTGACTGGGATACATTCCAGAATTCCTCTCATCGTTGTTTCGGTTTTTCTCAGTGGTTATGTGTTGCTGGTGTTTTCAACCCTTCAAGGCAGTTCTTGTCGGTGTTGTCCCTGCTCTGGATCTGTTGAATCTGTTTTAGTTCTTGTTGCTGTGGCACCTCGTGTTGCAGTTGTCCCTGCTGTGGTTACAATTGTTGTCAGTTGCATGGAACAGAGGTTGTTCAAGGACTGGTTGTCTATTACCAGTCTCTTTACCTTCTGGAGGAAGATAGAAGAAGGTACAGCCGGCATCAGCTGCGCTGTTTTTAAGAGTTAAGGGCCACTCTGCTGCTTGTCAGCTGGCTTTTTTTCTGCCATCCCTTAACAGTGTAATTTATTTTTTTACAGTGAATAATGAACACCCAATTTTGTTTCATGTTTGGTATTAACAGATTAAATAAGTTGAAAAAGACTGGAAAACCAAAGTATGTAAAACGTTGAGTGGGTTTTCAGAATTGTAGGTCTGATGTGACTGGCTTTATCTGGTTTAGCTTGCCTGATATTCCAGGTGGGGTGGTTGCTGTCTTGCTGAATATCTGACATTTCAGAGATTCTGTCATCCACAAAGTATTCTGTCACAAACTGATTCACCCGAGTGGTCAAGGAAAAATGGGGGTGTTTTGGAATAGAATCACAAACAACTGCTAAGAATGGAGATTGCCAGTGAAGTAACCTTTCTTACAAAGAAGTAAATCTTGTATATTTTCCAATTTCATATTATAGATAATTTTCTCCAGGCCGAGCCACGTACTCTGGAGCTTTCTGTGAGAAGTGCCTTGTACCAGATACCTATTTATTTCTTTATTTATTTAGTTATCATTTTTATAAAGTGTCCATGCACCACAATGAGTGGTATATTGCTTTACAAAGAGCTCATTTCAGAGCAATTTTACGAAAACGACTGGAGTACTTGTGCAGTGGAAGAAACTTTTGGTAGGTAGAAACAGGGCAATACTTCAAGAACAGACAGAAAAGACGAGTTGTAGGTGCTTCTCTAATTCAAATAGGGTGGTTGAGTTTGGATGTGCAGAGGCAGTTATTAGAATTAGTAACTGAACCAATAAAAGAGTTTCCAAGCCTGAGTCTTTACATCTCGGTGTTCATAGCAGGGTGGTATTGTGGCTTCTGGCTACTCTGTTGCCTAGTAAGGTAAGCACTTTCGGCATATGTGGAACTTTGTTCTGATGAATGACTTTCCATGGGAGGCGCTTGAATGTCAGAATTCCACTAGCAAAATTATTCCCTGACAGAAATGGTTTGTCCTAAACATTGCTGCATGTAAGATGGGACCCCCTCAAACAGAATAAGTCGTGGCCACGGAACAGAGGGGAAGAGGAAAACAGTACTATGAAAGAGTTGTTCCAACAATGGCCATAATTTTTAGAGAATGGTGTACATCCTTTTACTTTAAATTAGGTGACAGAAATATAATCAACATGTTTTATTTTATTACTTATTTTATTATCATTTTATATAATTCCTTGTTATTCAATATAAAAATCATTTTATCACAAATACACTTTTTATAAATATTTTTTCTCAAAATACATGATTTTTAACAAATACATACAAATATCACAAAATGATTATAGATAGACATAGCTCAAAATATGAAAGAAAACACCACCTGATATCATACACACAAACTCATAATACTCACACCCTCACATACGAACTTCATTCAAACCACACCAGCAAAGGAAAAAGGAAGAACTGAGTCTAAGTTGGCAAGATCTAAGCGCCAATATTAGGGTCTCAAGCTGCAATTTGAGACCCCTGCACCAGGTCGACGCGCGTTTCGGCGGCTCTAGGCCACCTTCCTCAGGACCTTCTTCTTACAGATTACCTCAAGATATCAGGGGACCTACAAAGTGTGTATAAAAAGAAATTCTTCTGTCACCAAAAAAATCCCAACACATATTAGAAGAAAAAACAATTTAACTTAATAAACAACCATTGTTCAGACCCTCCAGGATTTCGCGATTTCGCGATTCACGAAAAAAATCGCGAAATCAGCTGGCAAGCACGACGGGCGCAATATTTACCAAACTGCCCGCGAAAAAACACTCTCCCAGGAGGCATGAAAAATGAAGCCATTTTATTGGCTGTGCGCCCATACGTCATCCCGTGAAACGGCGCTTTACAGCCGTTCCTCGATAGTTTAAAATAGTTATGAAAGTGGAGCGAGAAAAGCAAAGTATCGCTTCTCTTCTCTCCAGCTGCAGTCTCGACTGGAAATAATGTAAACAATTAGGATTCCCGCCCCGGGACGGGAGGGGCGCGCAGATAAGGAAACGGACTGTGTTTTCCTTTCTTACACACACACAATACACTTTGTGTGTCTGCTCCGCCGCTTCAACTGCCCTCCCCCTTTCTTTCTTCCTCCCTTTTCTTCCTTCGCTTTGTCTAGCACCTTCTCTCTCACTGAAAAGCCTGATTTCAGAAACGGTTCTCCCCCTCTTTTTTCTTCGATCAGTGATTTGTTTCCTTGTGAAATGGATCCAAAAAAGAAAAACATTGTAATTGATGTATTTTTGTGATATTGTACAATTCCAAAACAGTGCTTGAAATGGATTATTAGAAGTGCAGGCACTCTGTAACAAAGTACCTGCTTGTTTCTCAGAAGTGCCCGCACTCTCTCTCTCTCTAAATAAGTGCTGGGTACTTCGTACTGGACAGTACCGGCCCAATGAAAGCAATGTTCCAAAGTGTAGCTGTGGGAATAAAAGGTTCAAAACATGAAAATAACTAAATAAAGCCAAACCGAGTGATAGCAAAGTGGGCAGATTGATTTTATTCATACCCAAACACATTTGCGCCACTCTACAGAGTTTGCCAGTGAAGCTTGTCTATCTTTGAATAGCGTTGTTTTCCCCCGGGCGGGGAACTAGTGCACAAGTGCTGGAGGCACTGCAACACGTGGATTGGAAAACAAAATGTGTACTGCGTCTCGGTGTTCAGAGAATTGGTCTTTTTACTATACTGCTTACATTCTGTAAGGATATAGGCAATTGACACTGAAATTGGTCCATTCCGTGCCCTGTAGTCATGTCCTTAACTTTTCAGTCAGAAGCGCTCACTGATTTCTGAATAGTGAGTGTGAAAGTGTTAAAGTAACCATGTTTTTCCTGCTTACATTTCACATACTTTACTTAATTGTGTATTCCCTATGAGTATTTGCTTTTTCCAGGATGATGTTACTTTTTTTGTAGGCAGCATATTGCTCTTGTCTAGTGCGTGATTTAAATTGAGCCGCATCCAGGTGTTTATAGCGGGCACAATTGGGTTATAGTTGAGGCAGGGCGAGTTTCTCTCAGTGGGCGGTATGGTGTTTAGTGGGGTAGAGGATGGGACACCATGGTCAGAGCTACTGAATTTGGAACTGGGGAACCTGGTTCTGAAGGATGATTATTGCGACATGTCCTGTCAGCACTACCCAAAGGGAGTCAGTGCATGCAACACAAGAGGAGGATGTACCTCTGCACCCAGGGAGCGATGGGGGGTCTGTGTGACTGCACCAAGGGAGCAAATGGGGGCTGTGCGACTGCAACCAGGGAGCGGTGAACGTGGTACCCCGGCAGGGGTGCACTCATGGGCGCCAAGAAAATCCCAGGGAGAAATACGACCCCTCCCACAAGGTTAGTAGATTGGAGCTGTGCTTCCGTAGAGCTGCAGAAACTTTACACATGCCTATTTCAAAGAGGAATACTATGCAAAAACAGGTTCCATTGCTTTAGGGCTGAAAAGGAATGATTACGAGTAAAATAAAGTGCCGCTATAATGCCGCTAAATTTACATTTTTGTGCCGCTAAATTTGCACTTTTATGCCGCTATATCCTGGGGGGTATGATTGTTTAGATGAATTCAACGGCTCTTCACATGACCACAAGTTGTATGAGAGAAATACAAAATTTCATATTAAATGACATAGAGATGTTTATATTCTCATTTCATGAAATACCTGGGGGTTCACTCAACACAAAAACAATTATTAGATAGACAAAAGAACAATAAACAAAAAATAATACTCCTACAAAAGATTCTATACATTTTCCATGAACCAAATTAGATCAATATACACCAAAAAGTGATGTCAATCTCATTACGGTAAAAACAAATATTTCTTATTTCCTATTTATTTTTTTTATTTTTTTGAAAACCTTTATTGTGCAGATGGAAGTATACATATATGGGCCTACAACCAGTCAGGCCGGCCACGACCATGAAGAAAGCACATGAGACAATAATAAGATTTCCCGGCAGTCACCCAGCGTTGTACAAGCAAGCGATCTAATATTAAAAGGGGGGTTGAATATGACCGCTGGAAACAGGATTAAGGAAGGTTAATTTTATAATATAATAGGAAGTATAGCAGGATCAGTTGCAACTTTTAGCCATCTAAGTTCCCTTGGCGGGCCACATGTCCAACATCAAAACAGAAGGCCATCGATAAAAACAGGTAACAGCCGCGGTTAACAGGAATCAACTTATAGACACCCCAGTTCAGAACAGTCCCACCGTGGCCCATCACGCACCCGTCCACCACCTATATATGTGCTAGTACATAACAGAGGAACCAGAGCAGCAGCTTAGTTGTGTTCATCCTCTATACTAACCCAAGTAAATAGAAAAAAAAAGGGGAAGGAGGGAGGAAAAAGTATTAGAAGAGGGAGAGAAAGAATGCCGCGCTACTGCACGTGCCCCACAGCGATAAAGGCGCGCAAGACTGAGAGATCCGCTATCGGGGTTAGGGCATGCAAGTCATGATATATGTGCAATGAATACCGTAGAAGCAAGCAAGTCATCCCCCATCCCACCAGCTATCATACCATGGGAAACACGTACAGCCACAGCATCCCGATAAAGGGATACAAAAGAGCCATAGAACTAAAAGAAAAACAAACAGTAAAGAAACCCCATCCCACCCGCCCCACCCTGCACCCCTGCAGAAGGCTACGGCCTACCCCCCCAGCAGCGTGCCTGTCGCCCTAAATAGAAACCCGAAATATAGGAAATTAGAAAGTGAGAAAGAAACAAAACAGAGAAGAGGGGAAAAAGAACCAGTGGGAGAGGAGATCTGCAATCGAGTCATTCGGCCCTCACCCCCCGCCTTCACACACATTAAACCATATCCAAGCGAGATCGACACAACCCCAAGTATCAGAAACATTCGAAGGAATCGGCCATATTGGCACAGCTGCGGGCAGTCCTCATCTCCATCCGTTAACCAGTAGTCCGACGGATCCAGTCCGGCTCACCCCTGTCCTCTCCTGACCATAGCCATCATGCGCAATAGTTTAGTGGGTAGCAAATAGTTTGAGGTGAGATGGGCACAGGATCGGAACAAATCAGGCCAGGGGTGTAAACCAGAGGACCCCAGTATCAAACGGCAGAGCAATCAATGGCTGCGCAAGTCTAGACTTTCCAATAGCAACATCAGGAGCAGCAAACAGTATGGGTGTAGTCTCGCCGCCCAATAAAGCAAAGTCTCCCCCGCGAGGTAACAGCGGGGCCACACCAAAGTAGTTCGAATCGAGCATCCACCTCGCTCCCCAGTCATTCGGGCATGAGCGTGCCCCGACGTGGGGCCCACGCCCGCACCCGCCACAATCGAAGCTACCTGGAGATTCGGGCCGCAGGCAACGGTCCTGCAGATGCACAGCGACAGCACTCCTCGCAGCAGCCGAGGGGGGCGAAGGAGCACACATTCGAAGTCGATCCGCGTCCATGAGGGACGGCCCAACAAACATGGCGGCAGACCTATTATCTTTCACACCGGAGCCGAAGACCATGGCCTCACGTAAAGAATGCAGGGCGCCAAGGACATCACCAATCGTGGGCTCACGATCACAGGACGCGGCCCTCGTGCACTTCAGCCACCCAGGTTCGCCACTCCGAGTAGATCTGTGACTCAGGGCACCGGTCGCCATCTTGTAAATTCAGCCGCGCCTCTCCGCGCCTCAACTCCTGGAATGGGCTCTCAAGCAAGGCCCACCGCTGGGGTCCCCTCGAGCCACGGAAATGGCAATCTTGGTGCAGAAAGAAGGGTCACCAAAAACGGGGACCGCCAGCGGCACGTCCCACGGACACCGCCTGCCGAATCCGGGCGAAGGGCTTCAAGATGGCCGGACAGGGCAACAAAGGGGGGGCATGCCTCCTGCGCGGTCTACCCCCATCCGCGGCAGGCCGCGCCCTACCACAGGACCCCCAGGCCACCAGACCGGGCCCGGTCAGTCGCCACCGGCACAACCGCACAATGGCCTCTTCAGCCGACCCCTCTCCTCCACCAGGGACTGTTAAAGATTAGACTGCAAACGTCAACATTATCGGCGCCATCTTGCCCCTTTCGAGCCCATTCGTGCGCGTAAGCAGCAGCCATTTTGAGCATCATGGTCTCCCGGCCCCTCGCTGATAGCCAGCGCGTCTCTCTCTCTCTCTCTCCTAACCTCGCAAACATCCCCCGCACGTTGACAACCCCCGCTCTCTCATGCCTTGGGTCATAAACCCCTCGTCAGCACAGCTCCGCCACAGAATCCCATCCTGTTCCCAGCGCGACACCTCCCTTCATTCCTTTCATGGTCTCAGATCCTTTTGATGCAAACCCCCTTTTCTTGTGTCCCCGTTTGTCTTCCTTATTCCCAGGCCGCCACCTGGCCCTGCGGATACTGTTTATTACCCCGTACAGTAGGAAGCTTCCCCTCCCCATCAAAAGACCCTCGAGCCGATCAAAGCCCCCACCCTATGAGATCCGATCAACCCCATGCATTCCGTGAATCGGCGGAATGCCCTGCTGCGTGACAATCATCACCTGTTGTGACCGGGGTGGGGAATTCAACTGTAAATGTATGTGGGAACGGGCCTGTAGGGGAGATTCCGAGGATGTTCTTTCAAAATATCAAAGTGTTGCGAGAATGTGTTACGTGCAATAAAGGTCATAAACCCTAGTATAAGAGGCCAGGCCTCAGAAATGTGGTTAGAGCACCTCGTGATGATACTTGCTGTCTGAATTGATGTGTTCTCCTCCGGAGAGAATAAAATCCTCGTTTCCTGCCTTCCAGTCTCCAGCGCCTGCTTCTTCGTTGATTAATATTGGTGGGTCATAGAGGCGACACCGCCGGGCAACATAAAAGGGTCTTTGGTTACTGGTTGTCTTTGAACCCCTTTTTACAATTGGCGTCCCAAACGTGGGGCCCATCAAGCGACTCGTGGATCCAGTGGGAGAGGTCCTGACGACAGAGTGAACGACTGCAACGATCGGAAGGTACCCTGTCCGATAGACCCTCGTCTGACAGCCGATCATCCGAACTTCACTGGTTCCGAACAGACCTCTCCCGAGTGATCTGCGGTCCTGACTGGGAACCATCAGGAGTGCCACGTGGATTACGAAGAGAAGAGGACGATCGGGCGCTGGATTCGGAAGACAAGAAACTGTCCATGCGGTCCGGGTAAGGTCGTGTAAACACGACGAATTGCGAAAGTGATTGATAATTGAAAGTGATTGATAATTGATGAGAAAATACTAGTATTACTTTTTGTTAATTTATTTGGAGATTTGCTGTCTGCAAACGGAGAAACAACAGGCTCTCCCTTTATAAACAGCGAAGGATAGGTACGCATCCGTCGGACCTATCTTTCTCCCCCACTGAACAATTGCCCCTCCCCCATTGATTAACTGTTATAGATTGTTTTCTGGAGATTCTCTGTCTGCAAACAGGGAAGAATAGGTCCCCTCTTTGCAGATAGTGAAAGGGTAGGTGACGCGGACCTTTGCGAGCCTACTTATTCTCCCCATTGACCATATTGATTTTTTATTTTTGACCTAACATTGATTGCTCAAGATTGGTTCATGAGGTATTCACTACCTGCAAACAACGTAGAATAGAAATATTCTGTCTAGTCTTTGCAAGCAGTGATAAGATAGGTAGTGCTGACTATTATCCCATTGTGATCCGTCATGCCTGTCTTCTCCCCCCTGGTTAGTAGCCTGTTTAGCCCGGACCGCTTATTAGAGATGAACCATCCGGCTCCGCTGGAAGGCACCCCTAATAAGGACATGTTCATGAAGCATGGATTAATCGCTATAGCCTATAGCCAGCTGTGGCATAAATATACGAAAAAGGATCGAGAAAGTCAGTGGCCACTGGTAGGATCCTTTGAAGACGATAAAATAAACGCACTAGAAACAGCCCTTGGTAAAAACAAGACGACGCCCACTATGCTTGACAGCTTCGGCATGTGGCGAAAAGAAGCCGAACAACGTAAAAAGAGAACTGAGAGTAGGTTGGGAAAAGAGCTGCGGAAAGCAGCCCACCTAGCGGCCCAGAAACTAGAGAAAGAGATAAAAGAAAGAGAGGATACCAAACAGAAACTAGAAATAGAAACGTCAAGCCAGTGTCTGGTTAGAACACCCTCCACGCTCTACCCTGAATTACACTCGAAACAGCGAACCAACGATGATCTGCTGCTAGGTCCTCCGATCATCCACATGCCCCCTCCATATGCCCCTTCCCAACCCTTAGCACAGCACCCACTACCCCCAGGTACAAGCGAGAGTAGCACCACGGCTTCAGCCCCCATGGCCTCTGTGCCGGCTGAACTCCTTGTATTAGATGCTACGCAAACGACAACGTTGGGCGACCCAGAGGCCCGAAGGGTTGGTCCTGCAAGAACATATAGACTAAACAAAAATGAGCGAGCAGGGGTCGACAAGATAGCAAAGATACTGGTAGAGAAGAGGGAAGATGAAGAGTCCGTCACGGATGTGTTTAATTCTTATACAGGGAGTCATAGACGACACTTTACTGTACAACTGTGTTACCACGTCTTAAACGCATACGAGGACCGATATCAAGAAAAAGGTCCCCAGAGCCTAACGACTCTGTACCGGAAGGTCGATATCGGGGATGAGAGTGAGAGTGATGTGACGGACCTCCTTACGCGTACGCTTGAGGTTTTCCGCCACCTCACTGAACAAAAGCCGAAAATCGAATCCACAACATCCATAGCAACCGAACCACAGACTGAACGATCTAACACCATGATGCCGATACGAGAGGCTGCCCCTTACTGGGTTCCTCCACGAGGTGAAGGGACTCACGATGACGCAAACAACAAAGACGCAAAGGGACGGGTAGTGTACAATTGGGTCTACCAACCATGGGACCGGCAAGAGATTCTGACCTTCCGGAAATCTCTGCCTGACCTACGTAAAAACCCCACTGCCTTCTATACTGAGTTGGGTACAGCCCTAGGATCGACGATTATGACTCTGGCTGACATCGACTTGTTTTTCGGGTTATGTCTACCAGCTGATGTGTGGAAACAAATCCGGAAAGTCGACCACTCTGAGCTGTTTGGACATAACTGGTCACAACTCGATGGCATAGACAGACAGCGAGAACCCGGACAAAAGCCTTTGAAAGCCATTTTAGACCTCCCGGATAAAATCGTACAGAAATTAAAAACCCTGATCCCAGAAAAGAAAGTGGACTGGTCGATAGTAACGGCTTGTCGCCAGAAACCTCAGGAGGATGTATCGGAATACTTCTCCCGGTTTGAAACGGTGTTCTCCGATTACAGCGGCCAGGACCTGACCACTGCAACCGGACACCATCTGTTTGTCCAGAATTACGTTAAGGGTTTATCACCGGAGGTCTCGCAGAAACTGCAGGCCAGCGAAAGTAGTTGGGCAGCCTCCAAACCTACGGCTATCCTCCAGATGGCCCAATATTATGAACATCAGAAAAACGAAAACGATAGGACAACAGAGAGAAAGAAGAAAGATTTAAAAGAGAGGGTGATGATGGCTCAACTGCAAGGGGTGACTCTGGGACGAGACCAATACCGGGGAAACCATCAGATGAACGTCCCTAAAACTGCACCTCCCAAAGACCGTACTTCGACTCCCCACATTGGACGTACAGACATTAGAGAGGACCAGTGTGCTTTCTGTAAAGGAACGGGCCACTGGAAATCTCAGTGCCCAGTTCTTTTGGAACTCATCAGAAATAGAGATCCTAGAGATACAGCAAGCGACCCAAGAAATAGGGGACCACAGCGAGGGCCCCCAAACAACGCAACTAATGATAGATCAAGTAGGCCAAACACATTTGATCGACCCCGACAGAACCAATGCCAGCAATCTGACTACGATGATGTTCATGACTTTGCATAGGACTGCCTAGGGCAAGGGAGGGATCCAGTCGAGCTCCATGTTGACCAGCAAGGCCCTTATGTCACTGCTAAGGTCTTGGGTACAAAGTCACCATTCCTGGTAGACACTGGCGCAACACGTAGTGCATTATCTAAACGACTGATTCCAAGGGCACCCTTGTCTGGCTCACTAATAACATCGACAGGTTTCGATGGAACGCCCTCCACTAACCCTTTGTCCGCCCCGATCCTCTTTGACTTAGAAAACAACACCACTGACACTACGTTTTTGCTTTCCTCCAACAGCCCTGACGCAATTATGGGACTTGACTTATTGAAACACTTCCGAGCAACGATTAGATGTTCCCAAGATGGAGTCCGAGTTTTCCTTTACGACAATCCTGTTCTGCTTAGACATTGCCCTCCCAGACACATGTTTTCCATCACCGACGCTGACACTTCCCTGCTTGACACTCTGCCTCCGTATCTGTGGGCCAAAACGGATTCGGATGTAGGGCGCATGATGATTGACCCAGTGCACATTACTGTTCGACCAGATGCAACACTCCCAAAACTTCCACAATATCGGATATCGCCCGAGGGCGAGAAGGCATTGGTAGAAATCATCCAATCACTGATAGACGCAGGAGTGGTAGAGGAAGTGATTAGCAACGTTTGCAACAGCCCAATCTTGCCCATCATTAAGAAACAGGGAGAAGGAGATGAGAAAGCATACCGCTTCATCATTGACCTTCGAGAGATCAACAAAGTGGTGGTACCCCAGTACCCTGTGGTCTCGGACATTACCACCATCCTGACTTTGATTCCCTCCACTGCCACCACCTTCACTGTCATTGACCTCAAAAACGCATTCTTTTCCATCCCCATCCACCCAGACAGCCGATATCTCTTCGGTTTCACCCTAAAAGCCCGCTCGTATAGGTTCTGCCGAGCACCCCAGGGCTACACAGAAAGCCCTAGCATCTACAGCCAAGCCCTCAAGAGACAACTGGATCAAGTCCAGTTACCCGATGGAGTGGTGTTAGTGCAATATGTCGATGACATCCTCTTGGCAGCCGACACCACTCCACTAGCTGTCACAGCCACCATTCAACTCCTGCACTTCCTTGCAGAAAATGGCCACAAGGTCTCTAAGAAGAAGTTGCAATTCTGCCAACCCCAGGTCACTTACCTAGGCCACCTTTTGTCCAAAGACGGAAGGAAACTGACTCCTGACCGAATCCAAACCATTCTCGACACCCCCATCCCTAGGACCCAGAAACAGGTCCGCTCCCTACTAGGCCTCACCTCCTTCTGCCGACAGTGGTTACCCAACTTTAGCCTCGTAGTAAAACCACTGCTTTCACTGCTAGCTAAGGATATCCCTTTCCCACTCCCTTGGACCCCTGAGTGTCAGGCTTCCTTCATGCAACTACGAGATGCCCTTTGCTCGGCCCCTGTGTTGGGTACCCCCGATTACACAAAGCCCTTCTCCCTTTACACTCACGAAAGGGAGGGGTGCGCCTTATCTGTCCTGACCCAGTCCATCGGCTCAAAGCAACGACCATGCGCTTACTTCTCAGCCACCCTTGATCCTGTAGCCAGAGCCCTGCCTGCTTGCCTTCGAGCCGTAGCTGCTGCTGCGATCTCTATCCGACAGAGTGAGGGGATCGTGCTCTCGAATTCCCTCACAGTACTGGTACCCCATGCAGTTGACACCCTCCTAAACCAAACCAAAACGCAACACCTGACGAGTGCACGACTGACTGGATACGAACTGACTCTGCTCGCACCCCACATCACTCTGAAGAGATGCACCACACTGAACCCAGCAACCCTGCTGCCCTTACCAGAAAACGATCCCAATGTGCACCCTGTACACGACTGTGTGACCCTCACAGACGAACAGACCAGAAGTAGGGTTGACCTCAGAGACACGGCCTTTCCCGACCCCGACGGAGAGCTGTGGGTGGACGGTTCTTGCATCAAACTCCCCGATGGCACCACTTCAGCTGCCTATGCAGTCACCACGGCTCGAACTGTAGTCGAGACAGCCCGCATAACGCAACGATCTGCCCAGGCAGCGGAACTGATTGCCCTGACACGGGCCTGTATTCTAGCAGCAGGAACCACAGCAAACATTTACACCGACAGCCAGTATGCCTTTGGGGTGGTTCACCATTTTGGGCTCCTTTGGAGGGAGAGGGGATTCTTGACCTCACACGGCACCCCCATTTTGCACGGGGATCTAGTCTCCGCCTTGATCGAAGCCGTCCTTCTCCCCAAAAAGCTTGCAGTCATCAAATGCCAGGCACACAAAAGGGTGACAGACATTATTGGACAGGGAAATGCACTAGCCGACATCACTGCCCGAACGACAGCTGAAAATAGGACGACAACACGCATGTACGCGACCAGGTCACAAGCAGAAAAATGGTCTGACGCTAGGGACACTATTAGAGACATTCAAATGGCTAGCACACAACACGAACTGACTGAATGGACACGGGTGGGATTGAAAGATGACGAAGGCTGCTGGCGGACAAAAGACACAAACAAATGGTTGCTACCTGACTCGTATCTGATTCCCATACTGACTATGGCACACTCCCCTGCCCACATAGGATCAGCCCCCATGATTGAACTTGTCTCCAGAGTTTGGCACAATGATAAGATCACAGAGTCCGCCAAGCGCCTGGTCCAACAATGCTTGATATGCCTGCAACACAATCCCGGGAAAGGAACTGTAGTACCCCGGGGAGGGTTTGGGGTCCCAAATCACCCGTTTGAAGTCCTGCAGATGGACTACATCCAACTAGACAGATGTCAAGGCCTGAAATATGTACTTGTTGTGGTATGCGCATTTAGCAAATGGGTGGAAGCATACCCAACCCGTGACAACACTGCTATGGTCACAGCAAAAGTACTGTTAAAGGAGTTTTTCCCCTGTTACGGCCTTTGTCGAATTTTGTGGAGCGACAATGGCCCCCACTTCGTAGCCGAAGTTATCCAACTCATTTTGAAGGGGTTGGGTGTAAAACAAAAGTTCCACGCAGTCTTCCACCCCCAATCTGCCGGACTAGTTGAACGACATAACGCCACACTGAAACTAAAATTGGCCAAAATAGTGGCTACCACAGGACTGAAATGGCCAGACGCACTCCCCCTGGCATTGCTCTCAATGCGTTCCACCCCTACCAAACACCACTTGACACCATACGAGGTTGTATTCGGCCGGCCTATGAATGTCTGGTCTGCACCGAAACCAACTTCCATTCATGACGTCCCGGACGTCCTAATGTCTGATTACTTATGCCAGTTGACTAAAACACTGTCTGTTATCCAGCAACAGGTGCTGCATGCCATCCCTGACACTTCCAGGGGTCCCGGACACACCATCCAGCCTGGGGATTTCGTCCTGATCCGGAACTTCCAGCGCGCCAAGAGTCTGGAACCCCGGTGGACGGGCCCCTGGCAAGTCCTCATCACCACCCGAACAGCACTTCGAGTGGAGGGAAAACGCAACTGGCTGCATGCACACCACTGTAAGAAGGTCTCCTCGACCCTGACCTCGACCGAAAACATCGACAACCAAGAAGAGCTCCTGAACAAGGACCGACCGTCACTAACCTGCTATCCTGATACCGAAACGCTTGAACTTTCAAAATTCTCTGATCCCACTGTGCCATCGAGAGAAGGGTATTTCCTGCGTCGAAAGGAGGGAGCCTCGGCTAAGTAGACCACGGACTGAGTTAAATCTCAGAACGGTGACCTAAACACTACCAAGGGTTACCCGGAGAGAAGCAAAACAAAATCTGTGGTTCTGCCCGCTACCGAGCACCTTGAAGATGATGGAAGCGCCAGATAAGAAGATGATGGAAGCACCAAATAAGAAGATGGCAACAGGAAATACCCACCACAGAAACCCAAAAGCAGACAGACTCCACAGCTCAAAGACAATTGCACTCTTCATCACAATCCTTTTCTGCTTTCTCCTCATGACCACACTCTGGATTGTGGAAGAAAATGCACCTGCTCACGAAACATTCCTGACCACTGCTCAGCCTACCACCATGAAGGAACATTATCTGATTTCGCTCTCTCCCCAACTCAGAGAGAGGCGAAAGGAATTTTGGAATAACTCTTTCGTACAACTACTTCACCAGCACGACCTCGCCACCAATGCCACCAACTGCTGGATCTGTGGGTTGCTACCCCACGCCACTGGACACTCGATACCATTCATCCCTTCACCTTTCTCAGTTCACGGCTCCTGTCTTGCTTGGCTGATGCTTCTGCAAGAAAGCTTTAAGGACAATGCCACCTCCAGCAAAACCGTAACGCATTTCTACCACGGGGTCTGGCGGAACAGAACAAAGACACACTTCTGCCCACAGACCACCAACAAAACAATCCACTTGGACATCCCGGCTAAAGAACAAATCGAAATGCAAGTGTTCAATAATCCAACCAGAACCACCTTCTCCTACCTGCGAAAACGAACGGCTGCCACTCTGACTGTGGCCCTGTCAGTCATCAACGTCACCGGCCACATGTGCATGGAAGGGCTTGGGACTCAGCTGGTAGGCCACAGTGCTTGCCGGTTTTCCAGAACTCTGGACTCCACCGACCCACCTTCCTTTGTGGCATCTCCAAACACGTATTTCGTCTGCGGCACGAAGGCTTACACCTGGCTCCCCAAAGGCTGGGGGGGCACTTGTTTCATTTCCTTCATCCTTCCTCCGACATATGTGGCACCAGCAAATCATCACAGACAAAAACGAGCCAAAGACATTGAACAAGCCGACTCAACAGGAGCGCAGTTCCTCGATGCTATGAAGGGACTTGTCCCCCTCTGGGGCCCGATGGCGAACAGCCGTGCCATCCGACATCTGACTCAAGCAGTTGAGACAACAATGAACATCACGGCTGGTATCCTTGCTAACAACACCGCTGAACTTCAAGCGGTCCGCTTGGTGGCCCTCCAGAACCGCCTTGTCCTGGATGTGGTTCTTGCGGATCGAGGTGGAGCATGCCGCATTATTGGGTCCAGCTGCTGTACGTACATACCGGACAACTCACCCTCAGTGTACAAAGCCATCGAACATCTTCATAGGCTCTCTTCGGAAGTCCACCAAGAACAAGAAGAATGGTCGCTTGGTGGTTGGTTCTGGAGCACCGTTAAGAACTGGGGCTGGAGACTATTCACCATTATCCTGATTCCTATAGTTGTAATATGCGGTCTATGCTTAGGAATTCAATGTCTGCCACCTCTGTGTACATTATGCGTAAATTGTATTTGCCCTAAGACTGTGGACTTTGGGAACGAACATATGAGAGCAATATATGATGCCGAGGTTAGGAATTTGATGAAGATTGACATTGAGTAAGCAAGTTGGCTAAGATATGTTGAAAAGGGAGGACTGTTAAAGATTAGACTGCAAACGTCAACATTATCGGCGCCATCCTGCCCCTTTCGAGCCCATTCGTGCGCGTAAGCAGCAGCCATTTTGAGCATCATGGTCTCCCGGCCCCTCGCTGATAGCCAGCGCGTCTCTCTCTCTCTCTCTCCTAACCTCGCAAACATCCCCCGCACGTTGACAACCCCCGCTCTCTCATGCCTTGGGTCATAAACCCCTCGTCAGCACAGCTCCGCCACAGAATCCCATCCTGTTCCCAGCGCGACACCTCCCTTCATTCCTTTCATGGTCTCAGATCCTTTTGATGCAAACTCCCTTTTCTTGTGTCCCCGTTTGTCTTCCTTATTCCCAGGCCGCCACCTGGCCCTGCGGATACTGTTTATTACCCCGTACAGTAGGAAGCTTCCCCTCCCCATCAAAAGACCCTCGAGCCGATCAAAGCCCCCACCCTATGAGATCCGATCAACCCCATGCATTCCGTGAATCGGCGGAATGCCCTGCTGCGTGACAATCATCACCTGTTGTGACCGGGGTGGGGAATTCAACTGTAAATGTATGTGGGAACGGGCCTGTAGGGGAGATTCCGAGGATGTTCTTTCAAAATATCAAAGTGTTGCGAGAATGTGTTACGTGCAATAAAGGTCATAAACCCTAGTATAAGAGGCCAGGCCTCAGAAATGTGGTTAGAGCACCTCGTGATGATACTTGCTGTCTGAATTGATGTGTTCTCCTCCGGAGAGAATAAAATCCTCGTTTCCTGCCTTCCAGTCTCCAGCGCCTGCTTCTTCGTTGATTAATATTGGTGGGTCATAGAGGCGACACCGCCGGGCAACATAAAAGGGTCTTTGGTTACTGGTTGTCTTTGAACCCCTTTTTACAATTGGCGTCCCAAACGTGGGGCCCATCAAGCGACTCGTGGATCCAGTGGGAGAGGTCCTGACGACAGAGTGAACGACTGCAACGATCGGAAGGTACCCTGTCCGATAGACCCTCGACTGACAGCCGATCATCCGAACTTCACTGGTTCCGAACAGACCTCTCC
This sequence comes from Lissotriton vulgaris, assembly GCF_964263255.1. Taxonomy (NCBI): domain Eukaryota; kingdom Metazoa; phylum Chordata; class Amphibia; order Caudata; family Salamandridae; genus Lissotriton; species Lissotriton vulgaris. The sequence continues at coordinate 38,502,549 of NC_141697.1, forward strand.
CGAGTGATCTGCGGTCCTGACTGGGAACCATCAGGAGTGCCACGTGGATTACGAAGAGAAGAGGACGATCGGGCGCTGGATTCGGAAGACAAGAAACTGTCCATGCGGTCCGGGTAAGGTCGTGTAAACACGACGAATTGCGAAAGTGATTGATAATTGAAAGTGATTGATAATTGATGAGAAAATACTAGTATTACTTTTTGTTAATTTATTTGGAGATTTGCTGTCTGCAAATGGAGAAACAACAGGCTCTCCCTTTATAAACAGCGAAGGATAGGTACGCATCCGTCGGACCTATCTTTCTCCCCCACTGAACAATTGCCCCTCCCCCATTGATTAACTGTTATAGATTGTTTTCTGGAGATTCTCTGTCTGCAAACAGGGAAGAATAGGTCCCCTCTTTGCAGATAGTGAAAGGGTAGGTGACGCGGACCTTTGCGAGCCTACTTATTCTCCCCATTGACCATATTGATTTTTTATTTTTGACCTAACATTGATTGCTCAAGATTGGTTCATGAGGTATTCACTACCTGCAAACAACGTAGAATAGAAATATTCTGTCTAGTCTTTGCAAGCAGTGATAAGATAGGTAGTGCTGACTATTATCCCATTGTGATCCGTCATGCCTGTCTTCTCCCCCCTGGTTAGTAGCCTGTTTAGCCCGGACCGCTTATTAGAGATGAACCATCCGGCTCCGCTGGAAGGCACCCCTAATAAGGACATGTTCATGAAGCATGGATTAATCGCTATAGCCTATAGCCAGCTGTGGCATAAATATACGAAAAAGGATCGAGAAAGTCAGTGGCCACTGGTAGGATCCTTTGAAGACGATAAAATAAACGCACTAGAAACAGCCCTTGGTAAAAACAAGACGACGCCCACTATGCTTGACAGCTTCGGCATGTGGCGAAAAGAAGCCGAACAACGTAAAAAGAGAACTGAGAGTAGGTTGGGAAAAGAGCTGCGGAAAGCAGCCCACCTAGCGGCCCAGAAACTAGAGAAAGAGATAAAAGAAAGAGAGGATACCAAACAGAAACTAGAAATAGAAACGTCAAGCCAGTGTCTGGTTAGAACACCCTCCACGCTCTACCCTGAATTACACTCGAAACAGCGAACCAACGATGATCTGCTGCTAGGTCCTCCGATCATCCACATGCCCCCTCCATATGCCCCTTCCCAACCCTTAGCACAGCACCCACTACCCCCAGGTACAAGCGAGAGTAGCACCACGGCTTCAGCCCCCATGGCCTCTGTGCCGGCTGAACTCCTTGTATTAGATGCTACGCAAACGACAACGTTGGGCGACCCAGAGGCCCGAAGGGTTGGTCCTGCAAGAACATATAGACTAAACAAAAATGAGCGAGCAGGGGTCGACAAGATAGCAAAGATACTGGTAGAGAAGAGGGAAGATGAAGAGTCCGTCACGGATGTGTTTAATTCTTATACAGGGAGTCATAGACGACACTTTACTGTACAACTGTGTTACCACGTCTTAAACGCATACGAGGACCGATATCAAGAAAAAGGTCCCCAGAGCCTAACGACTCTGTACCGGAAGGTCGATATCGGGGATGAGAGTGAGAGTGATGTGACGGACCTCCTTACGCGTACGCTTGAGGTTTTCCGCCACCTCACTGAACAAAAGCCGAAAATCGAATCCACAACATCCATAGCAACCGAACCACAGACTGAACGATCTAACACCATGATGCCGATACGAGAGGCTGCCCCTTACTGGGTTCCTCCACGAGGTGAAGGGACTCACGATGACGCAAACAACAAAGACGCAAAGGGACGGGTAGTGTACAATTGGGTCTACCAACCATGGGACCGGCAAGAGATTCTGACCTTCCGGAAATCTCTGCCTGACCTACGTAAAAACCCCACTGCCTTCTATACTGAGTTGGGTACAGCCCTAGGATCGACGATTATGACTCTGGCTGACATCGACTTGTTTTTCGGGTTATGTCTACCAGCTGATGTGTGGAAACAAATCCGGAAAGTCGACCACTCTGAGCTGTTTGGACATAACTGGTCACAACTCGATGGCATAGACAGACAGCGAGAACCCGGACAAAAGCCTTTGAAAGCCATTTTAGACCTCCCGGATAAAATCGTACAGAAATTAAAAACCCTGATCCCAGAAAAGAAAGTGGACTGGTCGATAGTAACGGCTTGTCGCCAGAAACCTCAGGAGGATGTATCGGAATACTTCTCCCGGTTTGAAACGGTGTTCTCCGATTACAGCGGCCAGGACCTGACCACTGCAACCGGACACCATCTGTTTGTCCAGAATTACGTTAAGGGTTTATCACCGGAGGTCTCGCAGAAACTGCAGGCCAGCGAAAGTAGTTGGGCAGCCTCCAAACCTACGGCTATCCTCCAGATGGCCCAATATTATGAACATCAGAAAAACGAAAACGATAGGACAACAGAGAGAAAGAAGAAAGATTTAAAAGAGAGGGTGATGATGGCTCAACTGCAAGGGGTGACTCTGGGACGAGACCAATACCGGGGAAACCATCAGATGAACGTCCCTAAAACTGCACCTCCCAAAGACCGTACTTCGACTCCCCACATTGGACGTACAGACATTAGAGAGGACCAGTGTGCTTTCTGTAAAGGAACGGGCCACTGGAAATCTCAGTGCCCAGTTCTTTTGGAACTCATCAGAAATAGAGATCCTAGAGATACAGCAAGCGACCCAAGAAATAGGGGACCACAGCGAGGGCCCCCAAACAACGCAACTAATGATAGATCAAGTAGGCCAAACACATTTGATCGACCCCGACAGAACCAATGCCAGCAATCTGACTACGATGATGTTCATGACTTTGCATAGGACTGCCTAGGGCAAGGGAGGGATCCAGTCGAGCTCCATGTTGACCAGCAAGGCCCTTATGTCACTGCTAAGGTCTTGGGTACAAAGTCACCATTCCTGGTAGACACTGGCGCAACACGTAGTGCATTATCTAAACGACTGATTCCAAGGGCACCCTTGTCTGGCTCACTAATAACATCGACAGGTTTCGATGGAACGCCCTCCACTAACCCTTTGTCCGCCCCGATCCTCTTTGACTTAGAAAACAACACCACTGACACTACGTTTTTGCTTTCCTCCAACAGCCCTGACGCAATTATGGGACTTGACTTATTGAAACACTTCCGAGCAACGATTAGATGTTCCCAAGATGGAGTCCGAGTTTTCCTTTACGACAATCCTGTTCTGCTTAGACATTGCCCTCCCAGACACATGTTTTCCATCACCGACGCTGACACTTCCCTGCTTGACACTCTGCCTCCGTATCTGTGGGCCAAAACGGATTCGGATGTAGGGCGCATGATGATTGACCCAGTGCACATTACTGTTCGACCAGATGCAACACTCCCAAAACTTCCACAATATCGGATATCGCCCGAGGGCGAGAAGGCATTGGTAGAAATCATCCAATCACTGATAGACGCAGGAGTGGTAGAGGAAGTGATTAGCAACGTTTGCAACAGCCCAATCTTGCCCATCATTAAGAAACAGGGAGAAGGAGATGAGAAAGCATACCGCTTCATCATTGACCTTCGAGAGATCAACAAAGTGGTGGTACCCCAGTACCCTGTGGTCTCGGACATTACCACCATCCTGACTTTGATTCCCTCCACTGCCACCACCTTCACTGTCATTGACCTCAAAAACGCATTCTTTTCCATCCCCATCCACCCAGACAGCCGATATCTCTTCGGTTTCACCCTAAAAGCCCGCTCGTATAGGTTCTGCCGAGCACCCCAGGGCTACACAGAAAGCCCTAGCATCTACAGCCAAGCCCTCAAGAGACAACTGGATCAAGTCCAGTTACCCGATGGAGTGGTGTTAGTGCAATATGTCGATGACATCCTCTTGGCAGCCGACACCACTCCACTAGCTGTCACAGCCACCATTCAACTCCTGCACTTCCTTGCAGAAAATGGCCACAAGGTCTCTAAGAAGAAGTTGCAATTCTGCCAACCCCAGGTCACTTACCTAGGCCACCTTTTGTCCAAAGACGGAAGGAAACTGACTCCTGACCGAATCCAAACCATTCTCGACACCCCCATCCCTAGGACCCAGAAACAGGTCCGCTCCCTACTAGGCCTCACCTCCTTCTGCCGACAGTGGTTACCCAACTTTAGCCTCGTAGTAAAACCACTGCTTTCACTGCTAGCTAAGGATATCCCTTTCCCACTCCCTTGGACCCCTGAGTGTCAGGCTTCCTTCATGCAACTACGAGATGCCCTTTGCTCGGCCCCTGTGTTGGGTACCCCCGATTACACAAAGCCCTTCTCCCTTTACACTCACGAAAGGGAGGGGTGCGCCTTATCTGTCCTGACCCAGTCCATCGGCTCAAAGCAACGACCATGCGCTTACTTCTCAGCCACCCTTGATCCTGTAGCCAGAGCCCTGCCTGCTTGCCTTCGAGCCGTAGCTGCTGCTGCGATCTCTATCCGACAGAGTGAGGGGATCGTGCTCTCGAATTCCCTCACAGTACTGGTACCCCATGCAGTTGACACCCTCCTAAACCAAACCAAAACGCAACACCTGACGAGTGCACGACTGACTGGATACGAACTGACTCTGCTCGCACCCCACATCACTCTGAAGAGATGCACCACACTGAACCCAGCAACCCTGCTGCCCTTACCAGAAAACGATCCCAATGTGCACCCTGTACACGACTGTGTGACCCTCACAGACGAACAGACCAGAAGTAGGGTTGACCTCAGAGACACGGCCTTTCCCGACCCCGACGGAGAGCTGTGGGTGGACGGTTCTTGCATCAAACTCCCCGATGGCACCACTTCAGCTGCCTATGCAGTCACCACGGCTCGAACTGTAGTCGAGACAGCCCGCATAACGCAACGATCTGCCCAGGCAGCGGAACTGATTGCCCTGACACGGGCCTGTATTCTAGCAGCAGGAACCACAGCAAACATTTACACCGACAGCCAGTATGCCTTTGGGGTGGTTCACCATTTTGGGCTCCTTTGGAGGGAGAGGGGATTCTTGACCTCACACGGCACCCCCATTTTGCACGGGGATCTAGTCTCCGCCTTGATCGAAGCCGTCCTTCTCCCCAAAAAGCTTGCAGTCATCAAATGCCAGGCACACAAAAGGGTGACAGACATTATTGGACAGGGAAATGCACTAGCCGACATCACTGCCCGAACGACAGCTGAAAATAGGACGACAACACGCATGTACGCGACCAGGTCACAAGCAGAAAAATGGTCTGACGCTAGGGACACTATTAGAGACATTCAAATGGCTAGCACACAACACGAACTGACTGAATGGACACGGGTGGGATTGAAAGATGACGAAGGCTGCTGGCGGACAAAAGACACAAACAAATGGTTGCTACCTGACTCGTATCTGATTCCCATACTGACTATGGCACACTCCCCTGCCCACATAGGATCAGCCCCCATGATTGAACTTGTCTCCAGAGTTTGGCACAATGATAAGATCACAGAGTCCGCCAAGCGCCTGGTCCAACAATGCTTGATATGCCTGCAACACAATCCCGGGAAAGGAACTGTAGTACCCCGGGGAGGGTTTGGGGTCCCAAATCACCCGTTTGAAGTCCTGCAGATGGACTACATCCAACTAGACAGATGTCAAGGCCTGAAATATGTACTTGTTGTGGTATGCGCATTTAGCAAATGGGTGGAAGCATACCCAACCCGTGACAACACTGCTATGGTCACAGCAAAAGTACTGTTAAAGGAGTTTTTCCCCCGTTACGGCCTTTGTCGAATTTTGTGGAGCGACAATGGCCCCCACTTCGTAGCCGAAGTTATCCAACTCATTTTGAAGGGGTTGGGTGTAAAACAAAAGTTCCACGCAGTCTTCCACCCCCAATCTGCCGGACTAGTTGAACGACATAACGCCACACTGAAACTAAAATTGGCCAAAATAGTGGCTACCACAGGACTGAAATGGCCAGACGCACTCCCCCTGGCATTGCTCTCAATGCGTTCCACCCCTACCAAACACCACTTGACACCATACGAGGTTGTATTCGGCCGGCCTATGAATGTCTGGTCTGCACCGAAACCAACTTCCATTCATGACGTCCCGGACGTCCTAATGTCTGATTACTTATGCCAGTTGACTAAAACACTGTCTGTTATCCAGCAACAGGTGCTGCATGCCATCCCTGACACTTCCAGGGGTCCCGGACACACCATCCAGCCTGGGGATTTCGTCCTGATCCGGAACTTCCAGCGCGCCAAGAGTCTGGAACCCCGGTGGACGGGCCCCTGGCAAGTCCTCATCACCACCCGAACAGCACTTCGAGTGGAGGGAAAACGCAACTGGCTGCATGCACACCACTGTAAGAAGGTCTCCTCGACCCTGACCTCGACCGAAAACATCGACAACCAAGAAGAGCTCCTGAACAAGGACCGACCGTCACTAACCTGCTATCCTGATACCGAAACGCTTGAACTTTCAAAATTCTCTGATCCCACTGTGCCATCGAGAGAAGGGTATTTCCTGCGTCGAAAGGAGGGAGCCTCGGCTAAGTAGACCACGGACTGAGTTAAATCTCAGAACGGTGACCTAAACACTACCAAGGGTTACCCGGAGAGAAGCAAAACAAAATCTGTGGTTCTGCCCGCTACCGAGCACCTTGAAGATGATGGAAGCGCCAGATAAGAAGATGATGGAAGCACCAAATAAGAAGATGGCAACAGGAAATACCCACCACAGAAACCCAAAAGCAGACAGACTCCACAGCTCAAAGACAATTGCACTCTTCATCACAATCCTTTTCTGCTTTCTCCTCATGACCACACTCTGGATTGTGGAAGAAAATGCACCTGCTCACGAAACATTCCTGACCACTGCTCAGCCTACCACCATGAAGGAACATTATCTGATTTCGCTCTCTCCCCAACTCAGAGAGAGGCGAAAGGAATTTTGGAATAACTCTTTCGTACAACTACTTCACCAGCACGACCTCGCCACCAATGCCACCAACTGCTGGATCTGTGGGTTGCTACCCCACGCCACTGGACACTCGATACCATTCATCCCTTCACCTTTCTCAGTTCACGGCTCCTGTCTTGCTTGGCTGATGCTTCTGCAAGAAAGCTTTAAGGACAATGCCACCTCCAGCAAAACCGTAACGCATTTCTACCACGGGGTCTGGCGGAACAGAACAAAGACACACTTCTGCCCACAGACCACCAACAAAACAATCCACTTGGACATCCCGGCTAAAGAACAAATCGAAATGCAAGTGTTCAATAATCCAACCAGAACCACCTTCTCCTACCTGCGAAAACGAACGGCTGCCACTCTGACTGTGGCCCTGTCAGTCATCAACGTCACCGGCCACATGTGCATGGAAGGGCTTGGGACTCAGCTGGTAGGCCACAGTGCTTGCCGGTTTTCCAGAACTCTGGACTCCACCGACCCACCTTCCTTTGTGGCATCTCCAAACACGTATTTCGTCTGCGGCACGAAGGCTTACACCTGGCTCCCCAAAGGCTGGGGGGGCACTTGTTTCATTTCCTTCATCCTTCCTCCGACATATGTGGCACCAGCAAATCATCACAGACAAAAACGAGCCAAAGACATTGAACAAGCCGACTCAACAGGAGCGCAGTTCCTCGATGCTATGAAGGGACTTGTCCCCCTCTGGGGCCCGATGGCGAACAGCCGTGCCATCCGACATCTGACTCAAGCAGTTGAGACAACAATGAACATCACGGCTGGTATCCTTGCTAACAACACCGCTGAACTTCAAGCGGTCCGCTTGGTGGCCCTCCAGAACCGCCTTGTCCTGGATGTGGTTCTTGCGGATCGAGGTGGAGCATGCCGCATTATTGGGTCCAGCTGCTGTACGTACATACCGGACAACTCACCCTCAGTGTACAAAGCCATCGAACATCTTCATAGGCTCTCTTCGGAAGTCCACCAAGAACAAGAAGAATGGTCGCTTGGTGGTTGGTTCTGGAGCACCGTTAAGAACTGGGGCTGGAGACTATTCACCATTATCCTGATTCCTATAGTTGTAATATGCGGTCTATGCTTAGGAATTCAATGTCTGCCACCTCTGTGTACATTATGCGTAAATTGTATTTGCCCTAAGACTGTGGACTTTGGGAACGAACATATGAGAGCAATATATGATGCCGAGGTTAGGAATTTGATGAAGATTGACATTGAGTAAGCAAGTTGGCTAAGATATGTTGAAAAGGGAGGACTGTTAAAGATTAGACTGCAAACGTCAACATTATCGGCGCCATCCTGCCCCTTTCGAGCCCATTCGTGCGCGTAAGCAGCAGCCATTTTGAGCATCATGGTCTCCCGGCCCCTCGCTGATAGCCAGCGCGTCTCTCTCTCTCTCTCTCCTAACCTCGCAAACATCCCCCGCACGTTGACAACCCCCGCTCTCTCATGCCTTGGGTCATAAACCCCTCGTCAGCACAGCTCCGCCACAGAATCCCATCCTGTTCCCAGCGCGACACCTCCCTTCATTCCTTTCATGGTCTCAGATCCTTTTGATGCAAACTCCCTTTTCTTGTGTCCCCGTTTGTCTTCCTTATTCCCAGGCCGCCACCTGGCCCTGCGGATACTGTTTATTACCCCGTACAGTAGGAAGCTTCCCCTCCCCATCAAAAGACCCTCGAGCCGATCAAAGCCCCCACCCTATGAGATCCGATCAACCCCATGCATTCCGTGAATCGGCGGAATGCCCTGCTGCGTGACAATCATCACCTGTTGTGACCGGGGTGGGGAATTCAACTGTAAATGTATGTGGGAACGGGCCTGTAGGGGAGATTCCGAGGATGTTCTTTCAAAATATCAAAGTGTTGCGAGAATGTGTTACGTGCAATAAAGGTCATAAACCCTAGTATAAGAGGCCAGGCCTCAGAAATGTGGTTAGAGCACCTCGTGATGATACTTGCTGTCTGAATTGATGTGTTCTCCTCCGGAGAGAATAAAATCCTCGTTTCCTGCCTTCCAGTCTCCAGCGCCTGCTTCTTCGTTGATTAATATTGGTGGGTCATAGAGGCGACACCGCCGGGCAACATAAAAGGGTCTTTGGTTACTGGTTGTCTTTGAACCCCTTTTTACAATTGGCGTCCCAAACGTGGGGCCCATCAAGCGACTCGTGGATCCAGTGGGAGAGGTCCTGACGACAGAGTGAACGACTGCAACGATCGGAAGGTACCCTGTCCGATAGACCCTCGACTGACAGCCGATCATCCGAACTTCACTGGTTCCGAACAGACCTCTCCCGAGTGATCTGCGGTCCTGACTGGGAACCATCAGGAGTGCCACGTGGATTACGAAGAGAAGAGGACGATCGGGCGCTGGATTCGGAAGACAAGAAACTGTCCATGCGGTCCGGGTAAGGTCGTGTAAACACGACGAATTGCGAAAGTGATTGATAATTGAAAGTGATTGATAATTGATGAGAAAATACTAGTATTACTTTTTGTTAATTTATTTGGAGATTTGCTGTCTGCAAACGGAGAAACAACAGGCTCTCCCTTTATAAACAGCGAAGGATAGGTACGCATCCGTCGGACCTATCTTTCTCCCCCACTGAACAATTGCCCCTCCCCCATTGATTAACTGTTATAGATTGTTTTCTGGAGATTCTCTGTCTGCAAACAGGGAAGAATAGGTCCCCTCTTTGCAGATAGTGAAAGGGTAGGTGACGCGGACCTTTGCGAGCCTACTTATTCTCCCCATTGACCATATTGATTTTTTATTTTTGACCTAACATTGATTGCTCAAGATTGGTTCATGAGGTATTCATTACCTGCAAACAACGTAGAATAGAAATATTCTGTCTAGTCTTTGCAAGCAGTGATAAGATAGGTAGTGCTGACTATTATCCCATTGTGATCCGTCATGCCTGTCTTCTCCCCCCTGGTTAGTAGCCTGTTTAGCCCGGACCGCTTATTAGAGATGAACCATCCGGCTCCGCTGGAAGGCACCCCTAATAAGGACATGTTCATGAAGCATGGATTAATCGCTATAGCCTATAGCCAGCTGTGGCATAAATATACGAAAAAGGATCGAGAAAGTCAGTGGCCACTGGTAGGATCCTTTGAAGACGATAAAATAAACGCACTAGAAACAGCCCTTGGTAAAAACAAGACGACGCCCACTATGCTTGACAGCTTCGGCATGTGGCGAAAAGAAGCCGAACAACGTAAAAAGAGAACTGAGAGTAGGTTGGGAAAAGAGCTGCGGAAAGCAGCCCACCTAGCGGCCCAGAAACTAGAGAAAGAGATAGAAGAAAGAGAGGATACCAAACAGAAACTAGAAATAGAAACGTCAAGCCAGTGTCTGGTTAGAACACCCTCCACGCTCTACCCTGAATTACACTCGAAACAGCGAACCAACGATGATCTGCTGCTAGGTCCTCCGATCATCCACATGCCCCCTCCATATGCCCCTTCCCAACCCTTAGCACAGCACCCACTACCCCCAGGTACAAGCGAGAGTAGCACCACGGCTTCAGCCCCCATGGCCTCTGTGCCGGCTGAACTCCTTGTATTAGATGCTACGCAAACGACAACGTTGGGCGACCCAGAGGCCCGAAGGGTTGGTCCTGCAAGAACATATAGACTAAACAAAAATGAGCGAGCAGGGGTCGACAAGATAGCAAAGATACTGGTAGAGAAGAGGGAAGATGAAGAGTCCGTCACGGATGTGTTTAATTCTTATACAGGGAGTCATAGACGACACTTTACTGTACAACTGTGTTACCACGTCTTAAACGCATACGAGGACCGATATCAAGAAAAAGGTCCCCAGAGCCTAACGACTCTGTACCGGAAGGTCGATATCGGGGATGAGAGTGAGAGTGATGTGACGGACCTCCTTACGCGTACGCTTGAGGTTTTCCGCCACCTCACTGAACAAAAGCCGAAAATCGAATCCACAACATCCATAGCAACCGAACCACAGACTGAACGATCTAACACCATGATGCCGATACGAGAGGCTGCCCCTTACTGGGTTCCTCCACGAGGTGAAGGGACTCACGATGACGCAAACAACAAAGACGCAAAGGGACGGGTAGTGTACAATTGGGTCTACCAACCATGGGACCGGCAAGAGATTCTGACCTTCCGGAAATCTCTGCCTGACCTACGTAAAAACCCCACTGCCTTCTATACTGAGTTGGGTACAGCCCTAGGACCGACGATTATGACTCTGGCTGACATCGACTTGTTTTTCGGGTTATGTCTACCAGCTGATGTGTGGAAACAAATCCGGAAAGTCGACCACTCTGAGCTGTTTGGACATAACTGGTCACAACTCGATGGCATAGACAGACAGCGAGAACCCGGACAAAAGCCTTTGAAAGCCATTTTAGACCTCCCGGATAAAATCGTACAGAAATTAAAAACCCTGATCCCAGAAAAGAAAGTGGACTGGTCGATAGTAACGGCTTGTCGCCAGAAACCTCAGGAGGATGTATCGGAATACTTCTCCCGGTTTGAAACGGTGTTCTCCGATTACAGCGGCCAGGACCTGACCACTGCAACCGGACACCATCTGTTTGTCCAGAATTACGTTAAGGGTTTATCACCGGAGGTCTCGCAGAAACTGCAGGCCAGCGAAAGTAGTTGTGCAGCCTCCAAACCTACGGCTATCCTCCAGATGGCCCAATATTATGAACATCAGAAAAACGAAAACGATAGGACAACAGAGAGAAAGAAGAAAGATTTAAAAGAGAGGGTGATGATGGCTCAACTGCAAGGGGTGACTCTGGGACGAGACCAATACCGGGGAAACCATCAGATGAACGTCCCTAAAACTGCACCTCCCAAAGACCGTACTTCGACTCCCCACATTGGACGTACAGACATTAGAGAGGACCAGTGTGCTTTCTGTAAAGGAACGGGCCACTGGAAATCTCAGTGCCCAGTTCTTTTGGAACTCATCAGAAATAGAGATCCTAGAGATACAGCAAGCGACCCAAGAAATAGGGGACCACAGCGAGGGCCCCCAAACAACGCAACTAATGATAGATCAAGTAGGCCAAACACATTTGATCGACCCCGACAGAACCAATGCCAGCAATCTGACTACGATGATGTTCATGACTTTGCATAGGACTGCCTAGGGCAAGGGAGGGATCCAGTCGAGCTCCATGTTGACCAGCAAGGCCCTTATGTCACTGCTAAGGTCTTGGGTACAAAGTCACCATTCCTGGTAGACACTGGCGCAACACGTAGTGCATTATCTAAACGACTGATTCCAAGGGCACCCTTGTCTGGCTCACTAATAACATCGACAGGTTTCGATGGAACGCCCTCCACTAACCCTTTGTCCGCCCCGATCCTCTTTGACTTAGAAAACAACACCACTGACACTACGTTTTTGCTTTCCTCCAACAGCCCTGACGCAATTATGGGACTTGACTTATTGAAACACTTCCGAGCAACGATTAGATGTTCCCAAGATGGAGTCCGAGTTTTCCTTTACGACAATCCTGTTCTGCTTAGACATTGCCCTCCCAGACACATGTTTTCCATCACCGACGCTGACACTTCCCTGCTTGACACTCTGCCTCCGTATCTGTGGGCCAAAACGGATTCGGATGTAGGGCGCATGATGATTGACCCAGTGCACATTACTGTTCGACCAGATGCAACACTCCCAAAACTTCCACAATATCGGATATCGCCCGAGGGCGAGAAGGCATTGGTAGAAATCATCCAATCACTGATAGACGCAGGAGTGGTAGAGGAAGTGATTAGCAACGTTTGCAACAGCCCAATCTTGCCCATCATTAAGAAACAGGGAGAAGGAGATGAGAAAGCATACCGCTTCATCATTGACCTTCGAGAGATCAACAAAGTGGTGGTACCCCAGTACCCTGTGGTCTCGGACATTACCACCATCCTGACTTTGATTCCCTCCACTGCCACCACCTTCACTGTCATTGACCTCAAAAACGCATTCTTTTCCATCCCCATCCACCCAGACAGCCGATATCTCTTCGGTTTCACCCTAAAAGCCCGCTCGTATAGGTTCTGCCGAGCACCCCAGGGCTACACAGAAAGCCCTAGCATCTACAGCCAAGCCCTCAAGAGACAACTGGATCAAGTCCAGTTACCTGATGGAGTGGTGTTAGTGCAATATGTCGATGACATCCTCTTGGCAGCCGACACCACTCCACTAGCTGTCACAGCCACCATTCAACTCCTGCACTTCCTTGCAGAAAATGGCCACAAGGTCTCTAAGAAGAAGTTGCAATTCTGCCAACCCCAGGTCACTTACCTAGGCCACCTTTTGTCCAAAGACGGAAGGAAACTGACTCCTGACCAAATCCAAACCATTCTCGACACCCCCATCCCTAGGACCCAGAAACAGGTCCGCTCCCTACTAGGCCTCACCTCCTTCTGCCGACAGTGGTTACCCAACTTTAGCCTCGTAGTAAAACCACTGCTTTCACTGCTAGCTAAGGATATCCCTTTCCCACTCCCTTGGACCCCTGAGTGTCAGGCTTCCTTCATGCAACTACGAGATGCCCTTTGCTCGGCCCCTGTGTTGGGTACCCCCGATTACACAAAGCCCTTCTCCCTTTACACTCACGAAAGGGAGGGGTGCGCCTTATCTGTCCTGACCCAGTCCATCGGCTCAAAGCAACGACCATGCGCTTACTTCTCAGCCACCCTTGATCCTGTAGCCAGAGCCCTGCCTGCTTGCCTTCGAGCCGTAGCTGCTGCTGCGATCTCTATCCGACAGAGTGAGGGGATCGTGCTCTCGAATTCCCTCACAGTACTGGTACCCCATGCAGTTGACACCCTCCTAAACCAAACCAAAACGCAACACCTGACGAGTGCACGACTGACTGGATACGAACTGACTCTGCTCGCACCCCACATCACTCTGAAGAGATGCACCACACTGAACCCAGCAACCCTGCTGCCCTTACCAGAAAACGATCCCAATGTGCACCCTGTACACGACTGTGTGACCCTCACAGACGAACAGACCAGAAGTAGGGTTGACCTCAGAGACACGGCCTTTCCCGACCCCGACGGAGAGCTGTGGGTGGACGGTTCTTGCATCAAACTCCCCGATGGCACCACTTCAGCTGCCTATGCAGTCACCACGGCTCGAACTGTAGTCGAGACAGCCCGCATAACGCAACGATCTGCCCAGGCAGCGGAACTGATTGCCCTGACACGGGCCTGTATTCTAGCAGCAGGAACCACAGCAAACATTTACACCGACAGCCAGTATGCCTTTGGGGTGGTTCACCATTTTGGGCTCCTTTGGAGGGAGAGGGGATTCTTGACCTCACACGGCACCCCCATTTTGCACGGGGATCTAGTCTCCGCCTTGATCGAAGCCGTCCTTCTCCCCAAAAAGCTTGCAGTCATCAAATGCCAGGCACACAAAAGGGTGACAGACATTATTGGACAGGGAAATGCACTAGCCGACATCACTGCCCGAACGACAGCTGAAAATAGGACGACAACACGCATGTACGCGACCAGGTCACAAGCAGAAAAATGGTCTGACGCTAGGGACACTATTAGAGACATTCAAATGGCTAGCACACAACACGAACTGACTGAATGGACACGGGTGGGATTGAAAGATGACGAAGGCTGCTGGCGGACAAAAGACACAAACAAATGGTTGCTACCTGACTCGTATCTGATTCCCATACTGACTATGGCACACTCCCCTGCCCACATAGGATCAGCCCCCATGATTGAACTTGTCTCCAGAGTTTGGCACAATGATAAGATCACAGAGTCCGCCAAGCGCCTGGTCCAACAATGCTTGATATGCCTGCAACACAATCCCGGGAAAGGAACTGTAGTACCCCGGGGAGGGTTTGGGGTCCCAAATCACCCGTTTGAAGTCCTGCAGATGGACTACATCCAACTAGACAGATGTCAAGGCCTGAAATATGTACTTGTTGTGGTATGCGCATTTAGCAAATGGGTGGAAGCATACCCAACCCGTGACAACACTGCTATGGTCACAGCAAAAGTACTGTTAAAGGAGTTTTTCCCCCGTTACGGCCTTTGTCGAATTTTGTGGAGCGACAATGGCCCCCACTTCGTAGCCGAAGTTATCCAACTCATTTTGAAGGGGTTGGGTGTAAAACAAAAGTTCCACGCAGTCTTCCACCCCCAATCTGCCGGACTAGTTGAACGACATAACGCCACACTGAAACTAAAATTGGCCAAAATAGTGGCTACCACAGGACTGAAATGGCCAGACGCACTCCCCCTGGCATTGCTCTCAATGCGTTCCACCCCTACCAAACACCACTTGACACCATACGAGGTTGTATTCGGCCGGCCTATGAATGTCTGGTCTGCACCGAAACCAACTTCCATTCATGACGTCCCGGACGTCCTAATGTCTGATTACTTATGCCAGTTGACTAAAACACTGTCTGTTATCCAGCAACAGGTGCTGCATGCCATCCCTGACACTTCCAGGGGTCCCGGACACACCATCCAGCCTGGGGATTTCGTCCTGATCCGGAACTTCCAGCGCGCCAAGAGTCTGGAACCCCGGTGGACGGGCCCCTGGCAAGTCCTCATCACCACCCGAACAGCACTTCGAGTGGAGGGAAAACGCAACTGGCTGCATGCACACCACTGTAAGAAGGTCTCCTCGACCCTGACCTCGACCGAAAACATCGACAACCAAGAAGAGCTCCTGAACAAGGACCGACCGTCACTAACCTGCTATCCTGATACCGAAACGCTTGAACTTTCAAAATTCTCTGATCCCACTGTGCCATCGAGAGAAGGGTATTTCCTGCGTCGAAAGGAGGGAGCCTCGGCTAAGTAGACCACGGACTGAGTTAAATCTCAGAACGGTGACCTAAACACTACCAAGGGTTACCCGGAGAGAAGCAAAACAAAATCTGTGGTTCTGCCCGCTACCGAGCACCTTGAAGATGATGGAAGCGCCAGATAAGAAGATGATGGAAGCACCAAATAAGAAGATGGCAACAGGAAATACCCACCACAGAAACCCAAAAGCAGACAGACTCCACAGCTCAAAGACAATTGCACTCTTCATCACAATCCTTTTCTGCTTTCTCCTCATGACCACACTCTGGATTGTGGAAGAAAATGCACCTGCTCACGAAACATTCCTGACCACTGCTCAGCCTACCACCATGAAGGAACATTATCTGATTTCGCTCTCTCCCCAACTCAGAGAGAGGCGAAAGGAATTTTGGAATAACTCTTTCGTACAACTACTTCACCAGCACGACCTCGCCACCAATGCCACCAACTGCTGGATCTGTGGGTTGCTACCCCACGCCACTGGACACTCGATACCATTCATCCCTTCACCTTTCTCAGTTCACGGCTCCTGTCTTGCTTGGCTGATGCTTCTGCAAGAAAGCTTTAAGGACAATGCCACCTCCAGCAAAACCGTAACGCATTTCTACCACGGGGTCTGGCGGAACAGAACAAAGACACACTTCTGCCCACAGACCACCAACAAAACAATCCACTTGGACATCCCGGCTAAAGAACAAATCGAAATGCAAGTGTTCAATAATCCAACCAGAACCACCTTCTCCTACCTGCGAAAACGAACGGCTGCCACTCTGACTGTGGCCCTGTCAGTCATCAACGTCACCGGCCACATGTGCATGGAAGGGCTTGGGACTCAGCTGGTAGGCCACAGTGCTTGCCGGTTTTCCAGAACTCTGGACTCCACCGACCCACCTTCCTTTGTGGCATCTCCAAACACGTATTTCGTCTGCGGCACGAAGGCTTACACCTGGCTCCCCAAAGGCTGGGGGGGCACTTGTTTCATTTCCTTCATCCTTCCTCCGACATATGTGGCACCAGCAAATCATCACAGACAAAAACGAGCCAAAGACATTGAACAAGCCGACTCAACAGGAGCGCAGTTCCTCGATGCTATGAAGGGACTTGTCCCCCTCTGGGGCCCGATGGCGAACAGCCGTGCCATCCGACATCTGACTCAAGCAGTTGAGACAACAATGAACATCACGGCTGGTATCCTTGCTAACAACACCGCTGAACTTCAAGCGGTCCGCTTGGTGGCCCTCCAGAACCGCCTTGTCCTGGATGTGGTTCTTGCGGATCGAGGTGGAGCATGCCGCATTATTGGGTCCAGCTGCTGTACGTACATACCGGACAACTCACCCTCAGTGTACAAAGCCATCGAACATCTTCATAGGCTCTCTTCGGAAGTCCACCAAGAACAAGAAGAATGGTCGCTTGGTGGTTGGTTCTGGAGCACCGTTAAGAACTGGGGCTGGAGACTATTCACCATTATCCTGATTCCTATAGTTGTAATATGCGGTCTATGCTTAGGAATTCAATGTCTGCCACCTCTGTGTACATTATGCGTAAATTGTATTTGCCCTAAGACTGTGGACTTTGGGAACGAACATATGAGAGCAATATATGATGCCGAGGTTAGGAATTTGATGAAGATTGACATTGAGTAAGCAAGTTGGCTAAGATATGTTGAAAAGGGAGGACTGTTAAAGATTAGACTGCAAACGTCAACATTATCGGCGCCATCTTGCCCCTTTCGAGCCCATTCGTGCGCGTAAGCAGCAGCCATTTTGAGCATCATGGTCTCCCGGCCCCTCGCTGATAGCCAGCGCGTCTCTCTCTCTCTCTCTCCTAACCTCGCAAACATCCCCCGCACGTTGACAACCCCCGCTCTCTCATGCCTTGGGTCATAAACCCCTCGTCAGCACAGCTCCGCCACAGAATCCCATCCTGTTCCCAGCGCGACACCTCCCTTCATTCCTTTCATGGTCTCAGATCCTTTTGATGCAAACCCCCTTTTCTTGTGTCCCCGTTTGTCTTCCTTATTCCCAGGCCGCCACCTGGCCCTGCGGATACTGTTTATTACCCCGTACAGTAGGAAGCTTCCCCTCCCCATCAAAAGACCCTCGAGCCGATCAAAGCCCCCACCCTATGAGATCCGATCAACCCCATGCATTCCGTGAATCGGCGGAATGCCCTGCTGCGTGACAATCATCACCTGTTGTGACCGGGGTGGGGAATTCAACTGTAAATGTATGTGGGAACGGGCCTGTAGGGGAGATTCCGAGGATGTTCTTTCAAAATATCAAAGTGTTGCGAGAATGTGTTACGTGCAATAAAGGTCATAAACCCTAGTATAAGAGGCCAGGCCTCAGAAATGTGGTTAGAGCACCTCGTGATGATACTTGCTGTCTGAATTGATGTGTTCTCCTCCGGAGAGAATAAAATCCTCGTTTCCTGCCTTCCAGTCTCCAGCGCCTGCTTCTTCGTTGATTAATATTGGTGGGTCATAGAGGCGACACCGCCGGGCAACATAAAAGGGTCTTTGGTTACTGGTTGTCTTTGAACCCCTTTTTACAGGACCGCCGCCGACACCCTCACTCCGGCCGACCGTCACAGGCAAGTCCCCGGTCTGCACGCCGCGGAGGCCCCGGACCAAGCAAGGGCATAACTCCAGATCCGCAGCACACAGGAGTCCCCGGGACAAACGGTGAGTGTGAGCATTGTTTCACCTTTCCATTTCTTGCCGAGTGTGTCGCCTCGGAGCAGGATGAAGATCAGGATATGCGTTTAGGCAGGAAGGTTGGCGGAGCCGAGCTACAGTGCGGCCATCACAGTCGCGAGCTTGGCTCCTCCCCTATTTCCTATTTCTTGAATCCTATGCTCATCTAGGATGGACGATTTGGAGAGACATAATATATATGGGGCACCTAGATAACAGACATAAATGTCTTAACTCTGCATGTTTACAGGTGGCTTTACATAAGATAACTTATTCCTCCAAAAAGTAAAGGGAGACAGTCTTACCAGTTATTGGCACCACGTGATTAAATCATAGAGATAGATCAATTTTCTCTAGTGGTATACGTGAGATCTTCTATACATCTGGCTGGCTAAAACGAAAATACGCCGATGTTAGAGACTATAAGAACTCACTCACCGAATACCGTGTAAACACTCTTCATAGTTTGGCATTCTTTCTTTTTTTGTCTTCCTTCATATCGTGTCTATGGTGGGAGGACTTCATTTGATTTGCATCTCTTTATGAATCAAATATCACATATGCGCGTTCATTTCAATGTTATATATGCGCATCCGTATTGTATTATGAATGAGAATCGCTATTGCTAGTACTTAGAGACACTTTTCTAGACTTGTTTTTCTTTGTATCGTCTTCAGGTCATTGTATTTCTTTTGTATTGGTCCTTAGTGGAATTAGGGCATTATACTTTTCTTGTAATCCATTTTTATAATAATTCTTCTTTCTTTGTCAGGGAAACTACAGTCCGTTGTCCTTTTTTACTTTCTACTTCTCTTTTACGTGCAGTAAGCTTGTAGCGTATCATAGGCCTTTTTTCATTCCTAGTTCTTGATGACGTATTTTGGAGTGCGCTGTGAGCACAGGTATCGCTTTACTAAGGACTCCCGCGCTAGATTTAAAAGCCGGATATAGAACCTAGGACGCTGTTCATCGTGAGAACCGGAGGCAGAGGGGAGCGAACTGCACAAATGAAAGACGCCTTGGTAGGTAGTGCCCTCGTGAGACGTAATACCACTGAGTTAGAACGGTGAACGTTTGTTAGATTAGAGTGTCAACATTGTTCTCTTGTTTATCATACTGCGCCGGCTCCCCCATGCATCTATGTATACTTTTCATACTATTCTTCTGTTCTATACTCGACAATGGGAGTTACCCTTTGTGTGACTTTACACCTACGTTGTTGTACTCTACTGTGACACGTTTCCATCTCCGTTTCAGATGGTCGGACGGAGTGATTGAGTTGTCAGATTATTCCACTTCACTCCCCTTGGAACATTTCAAAATTGATGAATGTAAGACATCTCGTTTTAGGGAACTGTTTATGTAACCTAGTCTCTATATATTTATATAGGACTGCTATAATCGATATAGCGTATGTAACTTACTTTTCAATTCTCTTCCGTTTGCGTTTTAGATCCTGCACAAGTTAAACAACCTCCTTTGTAATAATAAATCGTCTTACCACATTATTTCGAACCAAGAAGTGCGGTAGCTACCAGCTGTCCAGAAGGTGTGTTTTAACTACATGTCTTATAGTTATGTAGAACAGCATCGGTATTCGGTGAGTGAGTTCTTATAGTCTCTAACATCGGCGTATTTTCGTTTTAGCCAGCCAGATGTATAGAAGATCTCACATATACCACTAGAGAAAATTGATCTATCTCTAAGATTTAATCACGTGGTGCCAATAACTGGTAAGACTGCCTCCCTTTACTTTTTTGAGGAATAAGTTATCTTATGTAAAGCCACCTGTAAACATGCAGAGGTAAGACATTTATGTCTGTTATCTAGGTGCCCCATATATATCCTGTCTCTCCAAATCGTCCATCCTAGATGAGCATATGATTCAAGAAATAGGAAATAAGAAATATTTGTTTTTACTGTAAGTAGATTGACATCACTTTTTGGTGTATATTGATCTAATTTGGTTCATGGAAAATGTATAGAATCTTTTGTAGGAGTATTATTTTTTGTTTATTGTTCTTTTGTCTATCTAATAATTGTTTTTGTGTTGAGTGAACCCCCAGGTATTTCATGAAATGAGAATATAAACATCTCTATGTCATTTAATATGAAATTTTGTATTTCTCTCATACAACTTGTGGTCATGTGAAGAGCCGTTGAATTCATCTAAACAATGGTTGTTTATTAAGTTGAATTGTTTTTTCTTCTAATATGTGTTGGGATTTTTTTGGTGACAGAAGAATTTCTTTTTATACACACTTTGTAGGTCCCCTGATATCTTGAGGTAATCTGTAAGAAGAAGGTCCTGAGGAAGGTGGCCTAGAGCCACCGAAACGCGCGTCGACCTGGTGCAGGGGTCTCAAATTGCAGCTTGAGACCCTAATATTGGCGCTTAGATCTTGCCAACTTAGACTCAGTTCTTCCTTTTTCCTTTGCTGGTGTGGTTTGAATGAAGTTTGTATGTGAGGGTGTGAGTATTATGAGTTTGTGTGTATGATATCAGGTGGTGTTTTCTTTCATATTTTGAGCTATGTTTATCTATAATCATTTTGTGATATTTGTATGTATTTGTTAAAAATCATGTATTTTGAGAAAAAATATTTATAAAAAGTGTATTTGTCATAAAATGTTTTTTATATTGAATAACAAGGAATTATATAAAATGATAATAAAATAAGTAATAAAATAAAACATGTTGATTATATTTCTGTCACCTAATTTAAAGTAAAAGGATGTACACCATTCTCTAAAAATTATGGCCATTGTTGGAACAACTCTTTCATAGTACTGTTGTCCTAAACATTGCTTACATAAACATAAACTCCTTGGGTGTAGATATTCTATTATTAACTCCAATAGATCTATATTATATAATATTATATACCTATTGGAGTTAATACTATATCTACACCCAAGAGGATAGATGTAATCTACAAAACTATAGGCTCTATAATTTTGCAGATAATATTTAGGTCAAAATGTTTGGGTCAGTTGATATTTTGGTTATGGTATTCCTGTACCATATCATGCAAGGCATCATCTTTTAAACATAATTCCATATGTGTAAGGTAACCAATTTAGATGATGAGTATAGGTGAGATGTCAAATATTTGGCCAGTGACAAGTATGACTGCAGAGGGAAATAAGTTGTTGGTTATAGAAATAAGGGTTTAGATGGATCGGCTAGAATAACATTTCTAAGGCCTATCATGTTGATAACAGCTTGAACTGCCATTTTCAGGTGGTCGAGGAGATTACGTGTATAATATTTTGATGGAGGGGAAGTAGAAAATGGCAGACATGACCACAACTGATTTGTGTATTGAGTAGAAGGGATGATGGAAGTTTTAACACCTCATGGATTTTACTAGAAGATAAAGCGAGTGAGGAACCTTCATGTTCTATTATCTAACAGCTATAGGTCAGACCTGTTTTTGTGTTTAGGTGATGGTCAACAAAGCAAAGAATTCCACACATTTAGAGAAGGGGAGATGGCATGGGTGCACAAAGGTGAACGCTGTTGGAATGAATGTGTCAGAAGAGGAATCTACTATGGTTGGTGGATGTGTCATTTTTCTAGAAAGTTTCTTCTTGGGCTTCTTAGTTTGATGTGCAGTTCAGTAGGTCTGGATTTGTGTCACTTATTTTCCATGTTTCTATCACTCGTCATTGGGCAGAGATTCAGAAGGTTCAGGATGGGTGAAGTCGTCTACTGAGAAGATCCAGTTAGTCTTTAACAATAAATCAGCAGGTAAGTCCACTGGTTTGAGTTTTGATGAGATCAGGTCTTCAAGTAGGACTGAAGGCAGTTTTTTCAAAGAATGTTTCCAAGTTCTCATGAGACACCCCTGATGGGCAAAGGCGATATCCCCACAGGGATGTGGAAAGGGAGAGCCAACAAGATCTGCTCTGTTGGTTTCTACAGATGCGAAGCAACTCATTTGAGAAATATTGGTAGCAACGAGGTCTACAATTCTACTTCAGTTGTGGTTTCAAAGTGGGGGGTGTTGAGGGAGGTTGTACTAGTTGAAGGATACTCCCTAGAGTGGATAACACCTGGCATTAAGATCGAACTCCCTGAGAAAGATGTTTTTGTGGCCAGCATTTCACTCGTGTGAAAGGACTCCCTGATCTGCTTAGAGTTGGAGCATGATAGACAATAAGGAAGAGGAACTTGTTCTGAATGGCGTAGAATCATGGCACGCAAGTTTCAGGCACTGAAATGCGTCAAAGTCTTTCGTGTGGGCATACTTGCCTTGGAGCATCTTTGTGTGTTTGCCCGCAATGACACTATCTTGTTTGTGTTGTATGTGAGCATGTATGATCGTGTAATCTTGTAATACTAGCAAGTTCATAATGGGTTCGAATGAGGGTTAAGGACCTACTCTGTGATGCACAGAAGGCTGAAGTCGCAGGTAGCAATGAGTTTTGCATTTTCAGTGGGATGGGCACTTGCAGACATCACCTTCTGTAACATACAAATCGTAAAAGAGTTACAACTTAATTTGCTGTGAAATGGAAGAGCGGGTGCAGGGGACTTGAAAAAAGCATTTAGTAGTAACCTGATGGGCCAGAAAGCATTCAATGCATCTATTGGATTGGCTGATGGTAAGAGTGGGCTGGTCCTGGATTTATTTTTGTGAGAAGTCTGAGAGAGAAGCCAGCAGTAAGTTTAGGCACTGCTTGTTTGGAGGCCCAAGTGCATTTAGTAGGAACAGTGCCATAGGCACACAGTGCACTAGTGAAACTACAATTTTCATCGCAAATGACTGAGGAATCCAGTGATGTTAATGTGCTTTTGTTAGTTGCAACAATAGTTGAGTGCATTCAAGGAGAGGAACACAAAAGGAAGGAGAGAGCAGATCCCTAGATAATATTGAGAGAAGCTGTGAGAATGAGTGGAATTGCCTCACAGAGTGCAGTAGGCCAGCATTGGTACAAGGGATTTCTAATATTGGAATGTGCAGAAAAGGCTAGTGTAGTTAAGCAGTGGTGGCAAGAGCTCTGGGAATCTGGCGTGGTTCTGCTTCTGTATTGGGGAGGCCAGGAGATGACGTGGACGTACAGCCTTAAATGGAGGTCCATGTGCCTGTCTCTCGCCCTCAGATCTTCATATCCATTCCAGGCTCCAAGGAAAGCGACAGGTAACAGCCGATTCCAGGATTCAAGAGCGGAGTCCTGTTAGGAAAAAGTAGACCTATAGGAAGATTTCTGGTGAGGAACCACAGGGCCCATATTATCAAGAACTGCAATAACATTATCGCCGGTTCAGCGGCAGGACTCTGACGCTAAAGCGGAGATAAGGGGCTTGATAATATGCCCTTGAGAATTCCAATAGAAGCCCAGGTTTGATGTCCTTCCCACCAGAACCTGGGCTTCTATTGCAATTCTCAAGGGCATATTATCAAGCCCCTTATTGCCGCTTTAGCGTCAGAGTCCTGCCGCTAAACTGGCGATAATATTATCGCCGTTCTTGATAGAATGGCCCAAGGTCTTTAAATGGTATATGCCCATCCAAGAAGTGTGACACCAGACAGAAAGTGATACCCTCCTAACCTAAACTGGCAATCTGCCACAGGTGAGCGAGGAGAATCGCTGAATCAGGAAGATGCAGCACACCAGTTGAATCAAGGCAACCAGAGTGGAGATTAGGTTCAGACACTGATATTTTCTTATTTTTCTATTTATGTGTTTACTTCTGGGTAGATTGCAAAGAGGGTGCAGCATTTCTAAAGGATTGTTCAATAAAATATTCAACAAGATATAGGTTTCTTACGGTGAAGTACTGTTTGGCGGCGTTGTGATTTTTACGAATAAGTGATGAGTGTAGGTATTTGTGATATTAGGTTTAATCTGTCGTTCTTCATGTTTGGTTGTTTGCCTGGTTGAGTGTGAATAGGATGTCTTAGTGGTCGGTCCATGAGATCGGTATGAACTTATATGTGCTGATTTGTAGGCTGACCTAAAGAATCAGACATGGATTTGACGTAGTCCGTACGTTTTGGTTTATTTGAGACAAGATGATGTATAAGGGAATAAAGAGTAGTCAGCCTGAACTGGTTTAAAGAGTTGCCAGTCCATATCCTGAACTGGTCTAAACGTTAGTAAGCCCATAGCCTGAACTTGTCTAAAGAGTAGTAACGCCATAGACAGAACTGGTATAAAGAGTAGTAAACACACAAAAAGAAGGGGGACGGGGAGCTCTATTAAGAAAAGAAATGAGGTCCAGTGCCCTTGCTCCAAGACTAACAATAAAACACAAGGTGGGGGCGTCAGTTCCTCAAGGGGAGTCAACCAGAATTTGGTTCGCTCTGTTATGTGGAGGAAGAAGAAGATACTAAAAGGAGTAGTGGAAGGTCAAAGTATGCTCTGTGATTGTCCTAACAGGTATGGAATGAAAAAATGTATAATGTATGAGGTGGATGGACTCTCCTCAGTAACCTAGTGCCCTCAGAAAACCGTCCGAGCGCCCTAAGTCATCATTGGGCGTTGCTCCTCGTGTGGGTGGCGCTGCAGTCCCTCACGGGCCCCACAAGGGGACTCTTTTGCGGAGTTCTTTTGATGGAGATGCTGCAGTTGTGCATGTGGGTCTGAGGGCCTAGTAAAAAAGGGTGTAATATGGTGAGTAAGTGCTAATTAAAAAGACCAAACCAGACCCATAAATCAATTTATTCGGGGATCTGGATGGTCAATTAAAAAAGGGGGTGGACCCTGGAGTGTACCTCTATTGAACCAAATAATAGGGTGGCGCCTGTGAAACTAGACGCTCCTCTCAGGGTGAGTGAAAGTGAAGTGCAAATTAGAAAACAATTGTTATCGGGTCGACATGTTTCGCGCAGCAAAAGGTCCCTAAGGGATCCAGTAGCGCTTCTTCAGGACCAAACAATATCAATTTGAACCAGAAAATTGGGTTTACAAAGGCAGGTTCCAGGCCTATTGCCCGTGAACTACTCTACCTTTCTTCTTCAAGGTTTCGGAGCGTCTTATCGCTATGTGGTACGATCCTTGTTCGTACCTCAACCCAACCCCAAAAATCCTTAGTTAGGGCCCCATCTGCAGCGTCATGGCGAAATGTACCAGGAAGCAAGTTTTCTTCCTTCCTACTCGGCCGTTGCTCCTACCCTCTGCCAGTCTAAAGAGTGGTGAACCCAAAGTCTGAATTGGTCTAAAGAGTAGTTAGCCCAAAGCCTGAACTCGTCTAAAGAGTAGTTAGCCCATAGCCTGAACTGGTCTAAAGAGTAGTTAACCCATAGCCTGTACTGACATAAATAGCACTTTGCCCAAAGACTGAACTGGTCTGAAGATTAGTCAGCCCACAGACTAAACTGGGCTAAGGGGTAGTCAGCTAATAGCCTTAAATGGTCTAAAGAATGGGTAGCCCACAGGCTGAACTGACTAAAGAAAAGCCAGCTCATACCCTAAACTAGTCTAAATCGCAGTGAGCCCAAAGACTGAAATGGTCTAAAGAGAGGCAAGCCCAATATCTCAACAAGTCAACAAGTCAAAAAAGTAGTCTGCCCATAGCCTTAACTCTTCTAAAGAGTAGTCAGCGCATGGTCTGAACTGTCCAAAGAGTAATGAGCTCATACCCTAAACTAGTCTAAAGGGTAGTCAGCCTATGCACTGAAATATATAAAGAGTAGTCATCGCATAGCATGAAGTGATCTAAAGATACGTCAGCCCATGGTATAAACTGGTCTAAAGAGTAGCTAACCCATGGACTGAACTGGTCTAAGGAGTAGTCAGCTCATAGCCTGAACTGGTCTAAAGAGTAGTCAGCTCACAGACTGAACTGTTCTAAAAGAGTAGTCAGCTCATGGACAGAACTGGTCTAAAAGAGTAGTCAGCTCATAGCCAGAACTGGTCTAAAGAGTAGTCAGCTCATAGCCAGAACTGGTCTAAAGAGTAGTCGGGGGGCATGGCCAAGATGGCGAGGTGAGCGATCGCACTCTCCGCGAACTCCCACGAACCTAGGCCCCTAGACCGTGATTTTTTGCAGATCTCCCCCCGGTCTGCTGGTGAATTGCATCGGAGGTGGGGGAGAGTCCATCAGTTCATCCCGGAGCACTGAAAGATCCCGGAGAACGCCGCGGCAGAGCCCCGAAAAGCGACCGGAGACAGAGGCGGCGCAGAAGAGGGGCCGGGCACTGGGGCCCGCGGTGGAGGTAGAGGCGCGGAGGCCGGGCCTAGAACGGAACAAAGCGACGCAGATCACCCCGTACTGGGGGCGAAGCCTTAGGGGAATCACCGGTGGAGCCCAGCAGTGAGGAGACGCCCAGACACAGACAGCGGCGGTGTCGGAGCACGGGACCCTGCATTACGCCCCTACACGAGGCCGGGGACGCGACCTACTGACGGGATGGCTTGAGCCCTTGCGGGAGCCCGGGCGGCAGCGGGCCTCGCGGATGGCAAGGTGAAGGCAAGTAGCCGGCGGCGGTGAAGATCGCGGCGGAGGGCAAAGGCCCTGGGAGGATACCGCATCACCGCCAGAGAAAGGAGTTGGACCAGGGTCAGCCTCTCCGGGGGTGCACGGTCTTGCTGAAGAACGGCCTCCACGGCAGTGGGCCCGGGGGTGGGCTGAACCCCCACAGACTCAACTGGACCCCTAGTGGAGGAGGAGTGCAGTAGCGGTCTACCGAAGCAGCCTGAGGCCTGAGAGAGAGCCTACCGGACATTGCCAATTGAGAAGTTGCGGCCCAGACCAGGCCCGGGAGGTCTATAGGTCGCGGGAACAGCCGGAGAAGGATCGCAGCCAGGCCGGTTAGACCTTGGGCACCAGAGACGGGGCCTACCCGACTGTAGCAGACACCTGGTGAACCGGTGCCTGACGGGACAGCGACAGCGGTAAAGGTTGAGGGGGCGGTGGCGAGTCCCAGACGCACTAATTGAGACGAGCCCTACTACGACCAATCTGAGGCTGGTGGTGGCCGCCGACCTGTGACTGAGTGCGTGGAGTGCCCTGTGGGAGCTGAGGCGGGGTGGACGGACCGCTGCACCCGTCAAAGAAAGTAGGCCGAGTCTTGGCAACAGAAGGGGTAGACTCCCCGGGTAGGTTGCGGTCCCTGAACTTTGCTGACCGTTGAAGCTGGCCGAAAACACGACAGGCCTCCAACCAAGAGGTTCCTGCTTAGACGATGGCTGGCAACAGAGGAGGCAAGAAGGGTGAGCGGACACTGCCGGAAATGCTGAACAGAGGCCCAGCGAAACAGGACAAGGGGCAGCACTCGCCGAGCCCCTCGAGAGGCTCACAAGAGGCAAGCAGTGGGGAACCACCGGTCACCAGATCCTTCCTGGAATCTCTTTTCAGTTCTCTTTGGGGTGACTTCTAGACGCTGAAGCAGGAGGTGGCCGAAGAAGTTCATGAAGTATGGAGAGAGGTCAATAGCCTTGGTGAACGGGTGGCTACCGTGGAAGGAGCCGGACACACGAGGGATGAAGAAATCGTGCAGCTGCAGCAGGAGGTTCTACGCTTGAGGGATCAACACCTGACCTTCAGGCGCACAATGAAGACCTCGAAAACCGGTCCCGCCGGAACAACATCCGGGTCCGGGGGGTACCTCTTAAAGAAGAGGGAGAGGACACTGTTGGATACCTGCAAGCCCTGTTCAGGGAGGTACACAGGGCCCGATGTAGGTAAACGCGATTTTCCGATTTCAAAATACCGAGGCGGGCCGAATCGGTATTCTGAAATCGGATAACGAGATGTAGGAAAAAAAAACCGAATGAAAACCGATTCGGTCGGCATCGGTAATGAGATTCGGTACGTTCCGATTCAGCTCGGTCCGAATCGGAAATTACCGAATCGGCCAACAACGAATCGGAAAACACCGAATCGGCTACCACCGAATCGGATATTTCCGAATCGGCGAATACCGATTCGGTAAAAGCCGATTCGGTAAAAACCGAATCGGCAATCATAGACCCATGGCGAAAAAGCCCATAGGAATGCATTGCATGAACCGATTCGGCTTTTACCGATTCGGATAATACCGAATCGGATTTTACCGAATCGGATTTTACCGAATCGGTAAAAGCCGACTCGGCAATAGGCGATTCAGCCAATGAGGTGGCTCCCCCTCCCCCACCCAAACAGGGAGTGGCAACCCTGGCAGGTGCAGACAATTAAGAAGTTTCTAGAAGTTTCTGGAAAGCCTGCCTGAGCCCAACACACAGTTAGCAGCAGTGGGAGAAGGAGGTTGCAGACTGAACAGCAGAAAATGGAAGATCAGGCAGGAAGCCAGAAGTCCTCCCAAAAGAGGAAGCCCAAATTCACCACCACAGAACTTCAGGTGCTGGTTGAGGAGGTGGTGAGGGTGCACCGCCAGCTCTTTGGCAAGCTGTCCCTCAACGTGCCAGACAGCACCAAGAGGAGATTGTGGGCCGACATCGCCCAGAAGGTCAATGCTGCTGGAGTCACCCCCAGGTCCATTGAGGAACTTAAGAAAAGGTTTTACGACCTCCGCAGCCTCACGAAGAGGAAGCTGGCCGACCTCCAAAGGCAGGCTGGACACACCGGAGGAGGCAAGAACCCGGCGCCACCCCTCACCGAGCTGGAGGAAATTGTCTCCAGCACCATCGAGAGGGAGAGCATCGTAGGGATCGGGACCCTGGACAGCACTGCGATGGCCACAGCTACAGGTAAGAAGCATGCGCATCATGACACACCCTACCAGACACCTCCCCATTAGACACAATGCATAGGCAAACACCAGCACTGTACTGTCACCAACATACAAGAGACAAGCATCATGGTACATGTAGTCAGCAGAAGTTAGCCAAATATGTCAGTGCAGAATCACAAGACAGGAAACAGTGTGACACGGTGTAAGGAGATGCAAGGACATGTGGAATGCCATAATTGTACTGACTGTAATACATCGGCACTCAGTTTACAAATGCTTCTTTGTACCTAGGGGCACCATCAGGCAGCACCACTGTGGCAGCAGAGGGAGCTTCGACATCAAATACTGCAGTGGCAGGGCCGAGCACCAGCCAGCCTGGCCAGGAGGAGGAGGATGAGGATGAGGAAGGAGACACCCCAGGGCTTGGAATGGAGGGAGTCCTGGTGATTGATTTCCAGGCAGTGCACTCCCCAGTACTGCCCAGCTCACCCCCCTTGCAATTTTCACCATACAACTCCCCTACAAGGCAGACCATTCCGCCGACAACAGCTCCTGCCACAACCGTGGCCTTGCCACCCGTCCAACCTGTCGTGGGAGCAGGGGCTCCGGGACCGGCCAGCACCACACCACCACCAGTGGCACCCCAGCCCACTCAGCAGGCCGGAGGCAGCAGTGCCAGACGCCGTGCCACCACCACCACCACTGCTGCACCAGCACGGGAGGGCAGTGTGTTCCTGGGCCTGGAGGGCCAGATGGTAAAAATCCAGCGCCAACAGGCCAAATCCACCATGGCCTGCCAACGCCAGCTCCTGCAGCACAACCTGCAGATGGGGGAGTTGGTGAAGGGTTTCCAGGCTGTTGTGGACAGCAACAAGGAGGTGGCAGCAGGGTTGGGCAGGCTGACCACTGCCATCACCCACTCCTCTGCCAGGCAGGAGGAGCATGAGGTTGCGCGCAGGAGGGATGCCCGGGTGCTCAACCGGGCCATGGCCCGCCTTGCAGCGGCGACCGCACAGCTGTGCCATCGCAGCTCAAATCAGGAATCGGCGCTCAGTCAGCATACAGCTGAGCTGACTAGGGGGATGGCCAGGATCACCACGGCCATGGAGGCCATGTTAATATCAAACGCCGCCTCCAATCCTGCCCTGGACCTGGGTGATGCTGGAGACAGCAGCAGCCGCAGCAGCCCGGCCAGCGCTGCATCAGAGCCAAGGAGGAGCACCAGGCGATCCGCTGATGCTGCTGGCCATTCGGAGGGGGCCGAGGGACACCCCAGTGGGTCTGGAAAGCGGGCCAAAAAATAGGCTGGCAAGGGGGGATGAGCAAACCAGAACCCTGGACTTTATTTGAGTTAACAATCTCCATTCTTTGATGCACATCAGTGCTGTAACTGTGGTGCATCATTATTAAAAAAAATGTTTTCCAAGCAACATTTAGCTGTCTTTGCATCTGTACTCAGTCAGAAATAGTTCTCAGTGATCTCCTCACGTCTGTATCTGCCATCACATGGCGTACACACCCCAGCTGGCTGTGTCAGTGGCACAGCTTCGTCGTCGTCATAGTCCTCGTAGTCAGACAACTCCACCTCAGTGCCCTTCTTGACCGCAAGGTTGTGTAACATTGCACATACAGCTATGATCTTGCAGCAGGTGATGGGGGTATACTGCCTTGCACCTCCACTCTTGTGCAGGCATCTGAATCTACTTTTCCAGATGCCAAAGGTCCGTTCAACAACATTCCTGGTGCGTATGTGGGCCCGGTTATACCTCCTTTGGCTGGGTGTGGAGGGGTTGAGGTAGGGGGTGAGTATGAATGAGCGGAGGGCATATGCACTGTCGCCTGGAAGAGAAAGGGGTCACATTAGACACATGCATACATGTATTACACCTACCTACTATGTGTTATGGGGGTCTGATGATGTGGCTCACCTAGGAGGTATCCTTCTCCAAAATCGCCAGCCATCAGCCGTGCATATATGCCGCTCTGTTGGAATATATATGAGTCATGGGTACTTCCTGGAAATTTTGCTACCAGGTCTGTGATGGTGCACTTGGCATTGCAGATCACCTGCACGTTGATGGTGTGTGTAGATTTCCGATTGCGGTATATGTATTCGGTGTCCGCTGGTGGGCAAATCGGAATATGCGTGCCATCTATGCAACCGATGACTTGGGGAAAGTGTGCCATCTGGTAGAAGTCCGCTTTGGTTTGTAGCAGTTCTGCGTGGGTTGCAGGGAATGAGATGTATTGGTCCATCCTGTCTATCATGGCGTCAAGGAATATGTGGAAGAACCTTGACAGGCTGCTCTGGCTCACCCCTCCTGCTGCTGCTACTCCACTTTGATAGCTGCCAGACGCTACCAGGTGTAGGCTGCATAGCACCTGGACGTGCGCAGGGATGGCGTGTGCCCTTGGGGTGTGGTGGTCCAAGTATGGCTTAAGGTCCCTGATGAGCTCAAGTATGGTGTCAGAGTCCAGCCTGTATCTCTGTAGGATCTCAGCCTCAGTGAGCATGAACAGGGTTATCCTCTGTCTGTAGACCTGTTCATTTCTTAGCCATTCCCTCTGTCCTTCCTGCTGTAGCCGTAGCCGCCTCGCAATGACATAGAAAGCTGCCATCCTGCAAGTTGCAATGCATTTTGGGACTGTTTATATGGGTTGGAGTTGGTTACCACCTGATTGCAATCCATGGTAAATACCGAGTGAATTCTACCGATTTTGAGCCGATTTCGGTGTTTCTGTGCCTCCCTACATCTCCCCAACTGTCGGAATCGGGGAATTTCCCGATCGGAGATTCATACGAATCGGCATGTTTTCCGATTCGGATCATGTCCGAATCGGTATTTTTTCCGATTCGGTACATGGACCGAATCGGTGATTTTCCGAATCGGTGTCACTAACGAATCGGTAGTAGGACCGAATCGGTGATTTTCCGAATCGGTGTCACTAACGAATCGGTAGTAGGACCGAATCGGTGATTTTCCGATTCGGTGTCACTAACGAATCGGTAGTAGGACCGAATCGGTGATTTTCCGATTCGGTGTCACTAACGATTCGGTACATGGACCGATTCGGTCTTTGTAACCGAATCGGTGTTTTTCCGATTCGTTACATATCCGATTTTCGGTATGTACGTATCGGATTCTTTCACATTCGGTACACATTCCGAATCGGTTTTCTATCCGATTCGTTCTGTTTTTGGTTCCCTACATCTCGATGGCTGTTTACCGATCGGTAAGGGCCATAAATCGGTATTTTCGGCCGATACCGATCGGTAAAGCCCTACCTACATCGGGCCCACAGTGAGCCGGAGGACTTCCCTATCAGAATTGACAGGGCGCATAGATTGGGCCTGATGCGTCGGGCCTCGGCGCCGCCACCTGATATCCTAGCCTTCCTGCCTGAATTTCCGCTGAAGGAACGGATCCTCCGTGAGGCGCGGAAGCAGCAGTTGTTGCACTTCCGAGGGCACCCGTTTGCTCTCTTCCAGGATTTGTCGGCAATCACGCTCCAGAAACGTAAAGCATTTAAAATAGCGATGGACTTTTTGAGAGACCATGGGACTTAATACTCCTGGGGCCACGCTTTCCGCCTCATCTTCCAGTGGAACGGCACCCTGCACCAGTCTTCGCTCCCTCCAGGATACCTGCGGAGTACTGGGAATCACCGCGGCGGACGAAGATGCGCCCACGCCACGTCGAAGACGCACCACCATAGACGGCTGGCAGAGGGTCTCTGAACGTCGGTCCTCTGCATCTTCTGCTCGACCGGACTCACCTACCATCTGATCAGAAATGGACAACGCAGTGCGAGAGGTGGCCAGGGACACGGCCTCTGGTGATGTCGCGCTGACAGCCTAAGATGACTCCGGGGGAGATCGACACAGCCTTCTTTACAATGCAGGTTCGGGGTTTCTGGGGAGGGGGGGGGGGGGGTGGCGGGTATGGAGTGTAGTGGCTGGACGTCCACTTCAGTTACTTACCACAGACTTGTCCCCTGGGGACTGGACTGGGACTACGGGGCTTCAGAATTCGTTGAGGACACAGGGGGAGGGGGGGGAGGTTGGGGTTGTTCTGAGTTGGGGTCAGAGGGGGGTGGCCAAGGGGGAGGGCGGGGGAGTTCTGGTTGGGGGTAGGGGAGCCGGGGGGAGGGGGGGTCATCCAGTGCATTAAGCAGGTTTCAGCCACCCTAGAGGCACTCAGACGCCGTGTTCTGCTCTGGCGGGAGTCCTATGCTTTTACTTCCATCATCCTGCATGCCACCCACGACCCTTAAGATTGTGACCCTTAATGTCAGGGGCCTAAATAACCCGGTTAAGAGGCAGGCAGTGTTGTCTCTATTAGAGGGCTCCCAGGCGGATATCTGTCTTCTTCAAGAAACCCACTTGCTGCCCCGTGACTGCCATAGACTGAGCTCCCATAAGTTCCCAACACAATTTTTCTCCTCCAGCAACACTAAGACTGCGGGGGTGGCGATTCTGGTGGCCCGGCGTTTCAGGGGGGAAGTCCTCCACAAACATGCAGAACACAAAGGCAGGCTGCTTGCTTACAGGTTTAGGATTGGGGGGTTGCTTTCACGATTGGGTCCCTGTATAGCCCTAATGAACAACAGGAGCGTTTCTTACGATCGGCACTGATGGACGTCACTGCCTCGCAGGACAGGCATATAGTCATTGAGGGTGACTTCAATATGTTTATTGACTCAGCCCTAGACAGGTCCGCACAACGTTCTCCGCAAGCCGGGGAGTTCTCGGCCGGGTGCAAGGCACAGTTGGCAGAGGTGGACCTCCATGATCTCTGGTGTTGCACGCACCCCAATGACAGGGGATATTCATATTATTCCCACGCACATAAAACGTACGCGAGACTGGACCACCTCTTGGTTACGACTCCGGTACGTGCTTTGGCCTCCACGACGGAAATGGTAGTAGTCTCCCTGTCGGATCATGCCCCGGTGTCCACCACGCTATGCCTACCGTCAGTGTCCTGCCCTCCCAGGGTGTGGCGCCTTAGGGACACCTTACTGCACAGGAAAGCGGTGGTAAAACACATAACAGATACCATTCGGGACTATTTGCCCCACAATGATAACTCTGACACCTCCCTGGCAACACAATGGGCGGCCTGAAGGCTGTTCTTAGGGGGGAGTTTCTGGACATCTCTTCGGCTGAAAACAAGGAACTGCAGTGTAAGAGGGATGAACTCACACAACGGGTCCGCGAACTCGAACACATACACCGTCGGACAGGGGCCCCCCGAATATGGAAGCAACTCATAGGAGTGAGGAAACTCCTGACGGCCCTAGATATGGACCGCGCGGAGTATGCTGCGCTGCGCCTGCGCCATACCTACTACTGTCGCTGTGGCCGACTGCTGGCAAACCGGCTCCAAATGACGCACCAGCGACAGATGGTGAAGGAGGTCTGTGACCCCACGGGGACGAAGGTTACGGAGGACGCTCAGATCGCCAAAACCTTCCGCAGGTTTTACGCAGATCTTTATGCCAGAGATCCCCCTGATGAACCTGCGACAGCGGCGTACTTGGCCTCAGTCACCCTCCCTTCTTTAGCCCCCTTGCAGGCCGAGTACCTTGACAGGGATAGTCGGGTCAAGGAAGTGATATCCGCCATCGCCAAACTTAAGCACGGGAAGGCTCCGGGGCCGGACGGATGTACGTCCCTCTTCTACAAAACATTTTGCATGTCGCTGGCTCTGCTCCTCACCCGCCTTTTTAACTTGTTCGCTGATCCGTTTGCCATCCTGCCTGTCCTTTTACGGGCCTCTCTCACGGTCATCCCCAAGCTGGGGAAGGACCAGACGTAATGCGGCTCATACAGGCCGATATCTCTCTTAAATGTGGACCTTAAGCTGTACACCGGGATTCTGCCTGGTTGGCCCCCCATCTACCGGGCCTTATAGAACCGGACCAGGCGGGATTTGTTCCCGGGCAGAAGATGGTGGACAACACCAAGAGGATCGTTCACCTCATAGAGAAGGCCTCCCTCCCATAGCCAGAACTGGTCTAAAGAGTAGTCAGCTCATGGACAGAACTGGTCTAAAGAGTAGTCAGCTCATGGACAGAACTGGTCTAAAAGAGTACACAGTTCATAGCCAGAACTGGTCTAAAGAGTAGTCAGCTCATGGACAGAACTGGTCTAAAGAGTAGTCAGCTCATAGCCAGAACTGGTCTAAAGAGTAGTCAGCTCATGGACAGAACTGGTCTAAAGAGTAGTCAGCTCATGGACAGAACTGGTCTAAAATGGACAGAACTTGTCTAAAAGAGTAGTCAGCGCATAGCCTGAACTGGTCTAAAGAGTAGTCAGCTCATGGACAGAACTGGTCTAAAAGAGTAGTCAGCTCATAGCCTGAACTGGTCTAAAGGGTAGTCAGCTCATGGACAGAACTGGTCTAAAAGAGTAGTCAGCTCATGGACAGAACTGGTCTAAAGGGTAGTCAGCTCATGGACAGAACTGGTCTAAAGAGTATGGACATAACTGGTCTAAAAGAGTAGTCAGCTCATGGACAGAACTGGTCTAAAGAGTAGTCAGCTCATAGCCTAAACTGGTCGAAAGGGTAGTCAGCTCACAGACTGAACTGCGCTAAAGATTGGTTGGTAAACTGTATGAACTGGTCTAAAGATCAGTCAGCAGATACTATGAACTGGTCTAAACAGCTGTCAGCCCATGGCCTGAATTGGTCTAAAGAGTAGTATGCCCATGGCTGCTGCTGGTCTTTTACAAAGGTCGCTCTACCTGCTCCCACATCTCCCCATGGGCCTCTGCTTTTGGCTGTTGCTGCTGTTAAAAGACTCCAGACTTCTTTTACACTTCTGCCGCCTTTAAATTCTTCACTGGTTGTATCTCCACAGCTCAATTTACTCTGAAAACATTAGGCTTTCTCTGGTAGCTTTGAATTTCCTTTAAAAAGTTGAGCCCTGAAGGACTTTCCATTGGGAAGAGGAAACCTCAGGGAAAACTCACTCTTTCCTCACTATATGCATGTCTCAGGGTGTTTTCATGGTCCTAATGCATCTCCTGTTGCTTTCTTAGCAGGATCCCTTCTCATGATGTCAGTGTCCCTGTCCACACCGAGGCAATCATTTCTCCAGAGAGATTTGTCCATTGCATGTGCGCCCTCTGAACCCTTCTACTGCTCCTTGGTTTGTTTTTTCTCGTCAAAGCTTCATTTTTAGTTTTCTCTTTCAAGCAATGGAAGGTTTTCACCCAACTATTGCCCGTGACTCGAAAAGCAGGGGTCTCACCAAGTTCTGTTTGTTCGGGCACTTGCATGAGACCCCTGCCTTGCCACAGCTCTGAGACTGCAGTGTGATTCTGCCTCCAAAGTGTGGCACCTCTACGGTCCATTGGAAGGAGGCGGGCATGGATGTCATTTAGGGGTCACCTTGCAACCCCTGGCTTGCCCCTTGCAACCCCTGGCACTGCTTTTGTGACCCCTGTCCTCAGAGCTGGCAAGATCAGTGCCAGGGACACAGGAGCAACTCGTCCTTATGGACATTGGTTCGGCTCCACTTTCTATGCTTTTTGTCAATTTTTTTATTACACTGATAATGAATAATAATATATTGTAGTAAACAAGATAGTAAATCAGTGTAATAAACAATGGAGTACAATTAGCTGGAAAAGACCCTATCCGGCAGCTCAGGTAAGTAAAAAATGTTAATGATTGTTGTGAGCATGCTTGCGGGTGAGTGTGTCTAGGTGAGAGAGAGAGTGTGTATGAGTAAGCATGTGTATGAGTGTGTGTATGTGTGTATGTTGTGTATATGTTGTGCACATCCTTGTGGGTGACAGTGTGTTTAGGTGAGACAGAGTGTGTATGAGTAAGCATGTGCATGAATGTGTGTGTGTGTGTATGTTGTGCACATGCTTGTGGGTGAGAATGTGTTTAGGTGAGAGAGTGTGTATGAGTAAGCATGTGTATGAGTGTGTGTATGTGTGTGCGTGTGTGTGTATGTGTGTATGTTGTGCATATGTTGTGCACATGCTTGTGGGTGAGAGTGTGTTTAGGTGAGAGAGAGAGTGTGTATGAGTAAGCATGTGTATGAGAGTGTGTATGTGTGTGCGTGTGTGTGTATGTGTGTATGTTGTGCATATGTTGTGCACATGCTTGTGGGTGAGAGTGTGTTTAGGTGAGAGAGAGAGTGTGTGTATGAGTAAGCATGTGTATGAGTGTGTGTATGTGTGTATGTGTGTGCGTGTGTGTGTGTATGTGTGTATGTTGTGCATATGTTGTGCACATGCTTGTGGGTGACAGTGTGTTTAGGTGAGAGAGAGAGTGTGTGTATGAGTAAGCATGTGTATGAGTGTGTGTATGTGTGTGCGTGTGTGTGTGTATGTGTGTATGTTGTGCATATGTTGTGCACATGCTTGTGGGTGACAGTGTGTTTAGGTGAGACAGAGAGTGTGTATGAGTAAGCATGTGCATGAGTGTGTGTGTGTGTGTATGTGTGTATGTTGTGCACATGCTGTGCAGATGCTTGTGGGTGAGAATGTGTTTAGGTGAGAGTGTGTATGAGTAAGCATGTGTATGAGTGTGTGTATGTGTGTGTGTGTTTAATGTGTTGTGCACATGTTGTGCACATGCTTGTGGGTGACAGTGTGTTTATGTGAGAGAGAGACAGTGTGTATGAGTAAGCATGTGTATGTGTGTTTTATGTGTGTGTGTGCATGTTGTGCACATGCTTGCAGGTGAGAGTGTGTTTTGGAGAGAAAGTGTATGAGTAAGCATGTGTATGAGTGTGTATGTGTGTGTATGTGTGTGCATGTGTGTGTATGTGTGTATGTATACAGGTGTGTTGTGCACATGTTTTGCACATGCTTGCGGGTGAGTGTGTTTATGTGAGAGTGTGTATCAGTAAGCATGTGTATGAGTGTGTGTACAAGCGTCTGTGTATATGTGTGTATGTTGTGTGGATTCTTGCAGGTGAGAGTGTTTATGTGAGTGTGTGTGTGTGTATGAGTAAATGTGTGTGTATGTGAAAGCATGTGTGTGTGAGCGGAAGTAAAGGTCATTGGCGTGTGATGTCACTTCCCCTACCCCTACCATTTTGGTGAATTGATGTCCATGGAGACGGGCCTGTCCACCAGTAGTTGTGTCATCGGCATCATCCTGCCTGGCGTGCTGAAGCATGGTCAGGGGTTGTGTCCACCACTTGAAGCCGCACCATTGATTATTACGTCATTAAGGGGCAGATGTATCATCCGTTTTTTTTGTCGCAAACGCTGCGATTCCGAAAATAGCAGCGTTTGCGACAAAAAAAACGGGATTTGAAATATATCAAGCAAAAAGCCTCGCAATATTAAGGAATCGCAAATTTAGGAGGCTTTTAAGAAATAGCAAAATGCGATTTGTGATTTGAAATGTATTAAGCATTTCAGTGTTGCGATTTTTGACTAAGAATTCGCAAATTACCATGAACTTGTAGTTGGTGGTAATTGGCAAATTCTTTTCAAAAAGCACTTTTTTAAAATTCTAAAGGTGCCATATGACGCTCATACATGCCCTTAGGGCATGTATGTGCGCCATATGCGTACACATATCAATTTCAGGGGTGCAGCAGGGTGTCCTTAAGACACCCTTGCACCCTTAAAATTATTCTCAATTTGCGATTAGCTAATTGCTAATCGCAAATTGAGAATAACTTCCCATTCCTTCCTATGGGCCTCCTGGCCCATAGAAATTAATGGGAAATTATTCCTTAATTGCGATTAGCAATTTGCTAATCGCAATTAAGGAATTTCAAGGAATCGCTAATAAATAGCGAAATTCTACATACATACCATTTTGCACTTCTCAAATAGCGATTCCTTAACAATCGCTATTTGAGAAGTGCAAAATGGTATCTTGATACATCTGCCCCCAAAGCTCATGGGTTCGCGCAGGCGCAGGCAGGAAAGACGTCACCCGCAGCGCCCCAGTGGCTTTTCTATTAATTGCATTCCCTTCCACTTGTGTTAGCTATACAGCGCAATGTGTGGTGTTACAACAATGTACAGCATGAAAGGGTACAAATACAATTAAGGGGAGAGCATATTTTCGCAGTTTCAATAACAGATGCAGAGTTCGCCCCATCAGACAGCCTTCTTGCCATTGTGAAACATCACACCTCGACATCTCTGCACCTTATTAAAGTATGAAATCATCTGGATGCCGCGTGCTTGTATTCACGGGTTTGTATTGTTTCAAATTGTTTCACACTGACTCGTGAATGCACAGCCTCGACAGTAGGTTCCCGGCTGCGGAGTCTCTGTATCTTCTGGGGACCCGCAGTCCTTCACAGCTGCGCCTGGTTTCTGCAGTAGTTGGTGCTGGCAAATGTGTAATCTCAGCAAACATGTCTGTTGTAATCTGTGGTGGGAGGCGAGTAGTCATTAAAGACGTCATCTGTGAAATCCAATGTAATGTATCTCGCACAAGGGATGCTATAGAAAACTATACGATACTATTTCCAAAATATCTAAACTCACACAGTGTATAGAGTAGCAAATATATAAAAAGAACAGAGGAATTTTTTTTTAAATGTAAAACGAAGAGGTGGTTGGGACGAGAACCCTCACTCACCCAAGGGGGACATACTTCATCACTGGGTCCCTCCACACACAGGGACCGCAGGGTACCCAGTGTGGGCCACAACTTTCCAGCAGGAACGAAGTGTTTGCGGCACGTCTTTATATTAGTACCTCCGGGGTAGAATGAGGGGCAGAGTGCAAAGGAAAATCGCGCAATAAAACAGACCACGCAGTGTCAGCGTAAAAGGCCATTTATTAGACCAGAACTGCGAATCTGTACATAACAATAAATAAACAATAACAGTAAACAACAAACCCCCACTCACACTTCCCCCCCCATTCGTTTCATTCGCCCCACGTCATCACTAAGCCCTAGTGGCCCAAACACCCTTCTCTTGGCCGTCAATCACCGTCTTCCAGCCCCCAGTCATTACAAACTTCCAGTCAAACTTCGGTCCGTCCTGTGCTAACTCCCCCCCCAAGGGATGGGTATGCCCGCTCTTGACCCCCTGTCCCTTCGAAACCTGCCTAACAGCAGCTCTGGCCTAAACTGGCAACGCTAACGACCAACCCAGGAACCACCTACAACTGCCGGGTGGGTGGGCGGCCTTTCGAGCTCCCTCCCGATGGTGCCAGGCGCAGAAAAGAGGAAGATCCCTTCCTCCCCCGCGCTTAAGTACCCACCCCCTAACTCCTCCCCCTCCCCTACCTGGCCTATCCCCTGCGCGAAAGACCCCGGGGAAAGACTAGTCTGCGACTCTGCTTTCCCCGGGGCCCGGCATCGCGCAATAAAACAGACCACGCAGTGTCAGCGTAAAAGGCCATTTATTAGACCAGAACTGCGAATCTGTACATAACAATAAATAAACAATAACAGTAAACAACAAACCCCCACTCACACTTCCCCCCCCCATTCGTTTCATTCGCCCCACGTCATCACTAAGCCCTAGTGGCCCAAACACCCTTCTCTTGGCCGTCAATCACCGTCTTCCAGCCCCCAGTCATTGCAATCTTCCAGTCAAACTTCGGTCCGTCCTGTGCTAACTCCCCCCCCAAGGGATGGGTATGCCCGCTCTTGACCCCCTGTCCCTTGGAAACCTGCCAACCAGTGGACCCCCTGTAGGGCGGTACACTGCCCCACCCCCCCCAGGGCTGTCCGTCCGTCACTACAGAGTCACTCCAGCAGACACCATATAGACTCGTTCCACAACTTGCTCACCACATCCCGCAACTCCATCATGTACCACGCATTACCCAGCCGAGACAGGTGCACACCGTCCTCCCTAAAAGCTAAAGGCTCCTCCAGACGAATCCCGGGATGCGAAATCACTTTAACATCCCTATCCACGCAGTACAGTCTCATTGCCCGATTCAGTTTCCTCCGGGCCTTCTCAATGGCCCCATGTTTCATGGCACCCCTCCACACTTTCCGGGGGACCAGCTCCGTCCAGGCAATGCAGGCCCCCGCCATCCTTGATTTCAAAACTTCCAAGTCCCTTTGCATAAGTTGCAATAATGCCAAACCAGACAGTTGCACCAGGTCGTTCTCGCCCAAATGAATGATCAACAAATCCCGGCATCCCCTCTGTGGGACCATCTTCGCGAGCCAGGGCAGTAGTGCCCCCCATCGCATTCCGCTCTTTCCCCACCATTTCACCTCGTGCAATTGTCCTTTCAGGCCCAGGTTACGTCCGTAAACCTGCTGGTCAGCATATTTGGAAGCCCAGTGCACGAATGAGTGCCCAACGATCCAAGTCACCGTCCTACCGCCCGGGCCACCCACGCAACCTACGAAGAAAAAGATATTAGAACATGCAAACAAAAAGTGCAACACCAACAACCTGCCTGGGACCCCACTACTTCCTCACATACCTCTCACAACAGCGTGACTTCCAACGCCCAATCCCCTTGATCTTATCCCAGGACCAGCCCAGGCGAGCCGCCGCAGTCGCGGCCCCAATGCGAAAGGAATGAGTACCGAAACCAGCGCCATCAATGCCCAGTCGTCCCAGCGCCATACGTAACACCGCCAGCAACTGACCAGCCGACACTCTCGCACCAGAGGCATGGCAGAAAATCTCACCGCCCCGGACCCCAGCCGACCCACAGAAAGTCCTCCATTCCAGAACCGGGCAAACTGCCCCACCGGACTCATTCAACCACACCCACTTGCCCCTGCCGACCTGATCCGTCTTCGAGCGACCCAGCCAAATCCCCAGACGCCCCGCATCCACACGCACATCCTCAAACAATCTCCCCGCCCCACGTCTCGTGCCCAAAAGTTCAGACACCCGGAAAGCCCCAAAGAACATCCACACCATACACAACCTGAACAGGCCCACCTCAAAACGGTCATAACAACACTCAGGCAACACCCCAACCAGCCGAACCAACAAGTCAAAAGTCACCGCTTCCCGCAGACGACCCCCCCCCGGCCCCCCTCTCCCGGCCCCACCCCCGCAACATGCGAGCCAACACCACATCCTTGGTGGGGTCAAACCCCAAGAACAACACACAGTAAAAGGAAATTCCAGCTAACTTCCCAGAGATCGTAGCAGCAGTCAGCCCCCGGTCCATACAGGACAACACATAGCCCCTCAGACCCTCCAGCACAGCCGCCTCCCCACTCACGACACCGTCCACCGTCCAGCCCATAAAAGAACTAAATTCAGACCATGCCAGATGATATGTCCTCCTCGTGGACGGAGCCAACGAGCCCTCCACCAGGCCAATCACCCTTACTCCCCCAAGGCCCAGATGCCGGCCGGCAGCTCGGTCTTGCAGGCGTCCGCTCCCGGCGCCAGGTGTCGAAACCGCTGCCACTGCGAACGAGACAAAGCATCCGCAATGTCATTATTCGCCCCAGGTGTGAATAGCAAGGACCCCCTGGGTAGTGACAATCTATAGACTCCTAGGGCAGGGTAGCAACAGATGCGAAAAAATCCTAGGACGTCTAGGTATATAAGTGTACAGATAAGACAGGCCAGTTGTCAAGAAGGAACAGTAG
Organism: Lissotriton vulgaris; assembly: GCF_964263255.1. Classification (NCBI taxonomy): domain Eukaryota; kingdom Metazoa; phylum Chordata; class Amphibia; order Caudata; family Salamandridae; genus Lissotriton; species Lissotriton vulgaris. Next base: position 38,545,253 of record NC_141697.1, read on the forward strand.
GGGAGGATTAACAAAGTTGTATAAAAAGTATATTTTTATTTAGTATATTTAAAAATCATATTAGAAATGACCAAAGGTCAAAGCAATATGATAGGTATAAAATATCTTTGTCAAAATTACATACAATAATCATAACGAATTAACATAGAATTCATAATACATAAAATAAAGGAATATATTAACAAAAGCATACAGATAATCACATCAATAATAAAACAAGCATAAGAACTCGACGCGCGTTTCGGCAGGGGACCGCCTTCTTCAGGAGACACAATTTTAATTCCTGAAACACAATTATAAAAGAATATCTATGTTATCTAGACATCCATAAAGATTATAACAACAACGTGTACAATTATTATTACTAATAAATTTAAAAACCTATATTCCTGACTTGAGGTCTGACCATGACTATTGTTATGTACACTCAAGGCCTTTGATGAGCAATATAATTTTGCCGATTGTACAGTATCTGACTCAATTAAGGCTAACGTATCTTGGTTTATGGGGGCACCCCCTTACAATGAAGAGAAATACACTCAAGTTTCTTTTAATAAACTAAAGTAGAATCACTTCTAGATTCCTACATATCGGACTAATTCTTTGTAATTGATAGCACACAGTAAGTTCATATCTATCTTCCTTAGGTTACAGATTGTTTCAAAATAGCTGTTTGTTAAAAGAATAAAACAACATAACAGATCCAAAACAACAGTGCTCAATTCACAAGGGTATACTCACAAAGGTAGAAATCTATCCATGCAGCAAAAACACCCAAGGGGAATCTTCATGCAAAAGTGATGAGTTAAAGGAATAGTTTTTGATAGAGGGATTCCTAATGATAAAATTCGCATTGTTAACGGGTGGTCATATCAAATTATTCATCTCAATAAAAAACACATTGGCGTGACAATTTGCTCTTGACATGTGGATAGCACTGCAGAGGTAATAGTTTTTGGAAGGATGGAACACAAAAAATGTGCAAGGTCATACACATTGTACCCCCTAGATGAATGTGTCCTATAATACTAGTCATATCACATGTGTATGGTAGCATATGGACCAAGGGGCATCTTAGGTGATTACAAAAAACTTCCAGGTACGATCCACTTACTATTAGGCAAAAGAGAGCGATGGAAGACCGTCAAGGAAGGGGGGACAGGTGCTGACTAAACAACACTGTTAACTGATATAGTGCACCACAAAACAAAGAATTGGTGGTATCAGCCCTGTACCTTATATTTCCATATACGATGTGTGAATGTTGCTGACGAATTTTATTCTTTATATAGACATTTGATGACCATATTGAAGATGTCCCAGAACAATGGGTACCGTAAATACACTGTGGATAAAAACAGAGACAGAATAGGCTTATTCCTCATGTGTTATGACCATAGTAACAACAATGGTCTAAAAACTTAGATGAATCATGAAAAAAAGTAGATATAGTAGTTACCTATAGCTTGAAACTATATTAGATGGTAGACTTGACGCTTGACGCAAGGTCGCTATTGATGGCACCTTATCTCATAGATAATTTAACAGGCTCTAAAAAAACGAATTCCAAATTGACAAGTTATTCTTTAAATCGTCTCGAAGTTAGTTGCATAATGAGGCAGTATTATACACATCCGGGCTGTTTTGGCTATACTAACAGACCCCCAAATAGTCTTTAGTTAAGTTTACCTTGATGTTTAAATGAAGTGGCGCCTGTGTTCGACACAACTCTGAAAGGTGGCCTTGGAATAACGCCTTGTAATGTTGAATTCAAAAAAGACACTCTGAAAAAATGAAGTCAGAGTATTCAATTAGTTGCTTGTAAATATAATTACGACGTTGCAAAAAATTGCAGCACAACAGAAAGCTTGTAGCGATCTGGGCGTGCTTTCAATCTCCACCATGGCAAGGGCTTACCGCAATACGACTCGATACTGGCGGACAGCAAGATGTAGCTGCTTCGTCTTCCGGCGTGTGGGGACTCGTCCTCCTTAAAGATACAATGTATCTCACGTTAGAAAACTTCCGTATTTAAAGGAAGTGATAAACGCGCGAAAAAATCGCGGAGGGTGCTGGTAATAAAATCGAAGTAGGACTATACTCCCACAACCCGATCCCGATTCAAAATGGCGCTCAAAAAATGCGCGAACAATGTCAATAGTCGGAGATTTACCGCGTATATAGTAATGAGTTTCAATCGTGATGTAACTATTATCGCATATACACTAATCCCGTTCTATTACGGAAGTAGATGGCTACAAAAAAATATATAGTAAGATAGAGCAGTAAATATGGCATATACTGTTTAATCAAAACTAAGTTGTAGGTATGTGTTAACTCTAACCAAGAGGGCACGTAAAAACATTATTGAAGTAGTGAGATGCACTATACATATTTTTTATATATCAATTGTGGTAAATAGCGCAATTAAAAATGACGAATTTTATCAACAGACCATATTTAGAACTAATATGACCTAAACTAGAGCTATAGGGTATACAATCTATTGGGTATATAATCCAAAAGGCGGCTACTTAGGTAACCTTTGGTACATCCAGAACTGGAGTTATCTTAATTTGTTCTGGAGTTATTTTGGATTAATGATAAAAGTAATCTAAGTTTATGTGAAACCTATAGGAAATTCAATTGGGAAGGCAGCAACATAGGTTATCTTTAGTACATTAAAAGGATAGGAGCTAGAGTACCTAGAGGATAGCGTTCTCCCAAGGAATTTCAGCATTGAGACCTCGCTTGAAAGTTCCAAGGGAGAAAATCCAAAACACTTCCCTCTTTTTCCTGACTTGGTCACCTCCTTTACTACTGGGGAGTCTGATTTTTTCCAAAATGCGCCATTTAAAGTTGTCTGGGGCATGATTATTCTCAGTGAAATGCTTCACTAATGGCGCTAGCTGTTTGTTGGTCCGAATGGCTGACCTATGTTCTGTCAACCTTGTTTGTACGGACCTAGAGGTCTCACCCACATACCCAAGCTGGCATGGGCACAGGATAAAGTATATGCAGTTAGTAGTCTTGCAGTTCCACATGTCAGTAGCAGAGGTGTGACAGCCATTGTGTTCGAAAGACTCACCTTCAATGATGTTGCTGCAGGATTTACAGGCTGAGCATTTGAAAGTACCTTTAACAGGAAAATTGTTGTTAATTGACCTCTGTATAAATTCTGACTGTGGATTGTTGGATGTAAATCGCGAATGAACAACCAGGTCTTTGAGATTTTTATTTCTCCTATGTGCAAAGATGGGTTTCTCTAGTTTGTCGCAGGAGGGATTCGAGTTCAGAATGTGCCAATTCTTGTTCACAATGTGCCTTATTGTATTGTCTAAAGTCGAATGTCTTGTTACGCATACTAGTTGGTCATTAGTTGCTGGAGGTTTCGTCCTAAGCAGGTGATCCCGGTCATAAAATCTCGCTCGTTTGTATGAATCCCGGATCAACCTGTGTGGGTAACCCCTATTGAGGAATTTCTGTCTCATGACTTGAGCTTGGACATCAAAATCTGCCAGATTTGAACAATTTCTTCGAACTCGAAGAAATTGTGAAAAAGGGATACTCTCCCTTTGGCACCGCGGGTGAAAACTCTTAAAATGAAGAAGAGTATTCCTCGCTGTAGGTTTGATAAATAAATCTACAATAAGTTTGTATTCGCCCCAGGGACATGCTTGGCCCGAAACACCACATTCAACTGCAGGCACGCCAACATGAATCTACGCAACAGCCGCAACACTCGCAGGTCCCTCACCCTCTGGTTATTCACAAGGTCCACCACCGTCATGTTGTCAACGTGAAAGAGCACCATCCTGTTCCGAAAGTCCTCCCCCCACACCACCAGTGCCACCAGCAACGGGAAGAACTCTAAAAAGGCAATGCTCCTGCCCTGCTTGATCCAGGAGGCCGGCCAGCTCTCCGCACACCACCGACCATCCCAGAAAACACCAAACCCCGCTGACCCAGCCGCGTCAGAGAAAATTTGGCATTGCCAGACCGTCCTTTCCACATCAAAATCCAAAGGCACCCCGTTGAAATCCTGCAGAAACGTAATCCAAGTCCTCAAATCCGTCCTCACCCCCAAGGAAATCCTTACTCTGTGATGCGGAAGCACTGCCCCCGACATGGCCATGCCGAGCCGCCTGCAGAACGTCCGCCCTGCCCGCACCACCCTGCACGCAAAGTTAAGGAAACCCAGAAGTTTCTGAACCACCCACAAAGGGATCCGCCGTTCCCCCACAGCCCACTCCAGGCACGCAAGAATCTCCGACACCTTAGCTGCCGGCAGGCGCGCCAACCATTCCACCGAGTCCAGTTCGATCCCCAGAAACGTGAGGCAACAGCTGGGACCAGCCGTCTTCTCGGGCGCCAACGGGACTCCAAACTGTACTGCCAAGGCCTGGAAACGCGACAGGGCCCTGCCGCAGTCTCCCGACCCCGCCCTGCCCAGGAAGAGGAAGTCATCCAAGTAGTGGGTGACTTCACGGCACCCACTCACCCGCACCATGACCCACTGCAGAAAAGTGCTGAAAAGCTCAAACAACGAACAGGAGATGGCACACCCCATGGGCAGGACCTTATCCACATAGATGGCTCCCCCGAACTGCATGCCCAAGAGCGCAAAATCAGCCGGGTGAATAGGCAGGAGCCGGAAGGCCGACTTAATGTCACACTTCGCCAACTCCGCGCCGGGACCACACGACCGTACCATCCGAACCGCATCGTCCACCGACGCATACAGCACCCTCGAATCCTCTTCCTCGATGAAGTCATTCACAGACCGCCCCTCCGGCCACGACAAGTGGTGAATCATCCTGAACTCCCCTTCCTCTTTCTTGGGCACCACCCCCAACGGAGAAACGATCAGATCCGGCAACGGCCAGTCAGTAAACGGGCCTGCCACTCTTCCTTCCGCCACTTCCTAGTCCAATTTTGCCGCCACCACCCCCGGCAACTCCCTCGCCGATCTCAAGTTCTCCGCCCAACGACTCTCCCTGGGACCCTGGTAGCCAACCCTGAAACCCTCAGTGAAACCCCAAAAAAGCTGCGCCGCGGCCTCGCGATCAGGATAGCGCGCGAGCCACGGGGCCATCGCCTCCACCCTAACCGGAGTAGGCGCCCTTTGGTCCAGGCTGTCCCCGACCCCTCGCGTTCCGCCACTGCTCGGAGGGGGTGGTGAGCGAGAGACACTGCGTAAGGGGGTGTTTCCCGCCACACTTCGAGCACTCGTGTTTGAATTTGCAAGGGTACCGAGAGCAGAAACCCCGACTGTAGCTCCAACACACTCCTGTAGCGGGCCCTCCGGGTTTGGGCGGCTGGCCGGACACAATGGTGCTGGGCACAGTTCCGCTCCCCGCCCCGCCCTGGGCGGGACGCGTCGGAAAAGACCGATACAAAACCGGCAAACCACTGGCCGTATGTGTAGAGGCTGACGAGTGCGAGGACGCCATCCACTGCATCCAAAGCTCCTGATCCACCTCCCCCCAACTCTTCTCCGGATCGGCGCTAACCCGAGCACGAAACTCCTCGTCGTAACTCAACCACGCAAACCCGCCAAACTGCATCTGGGCCTTGCGAATGATATCCATATACTTGAACAGCGCAATCGCCCGGTCCAGAAACTTTTGGCAATACACGCTGGCAAAAATCAAAAAGGCCGACGTCCAGTTCTCCATAGTTATAGGCACCCTAGGCCGCCTCGTCAACTCCCACTCCTCCTCCTTGGATCCCTCCTTAGCCTGTACCTCCCGATGCAGCAACTTAAACACATCCACAAACTCGTGTTTCCAAATCTTGTCCCTCATTTTCTCCGACAAATGCGACCCCAAAGGCATCGCCAACCCCATGTAAGGCATTTTCTTAGGGACCTTCACCCCCTTCTCATCTTTGCCATCAACTTTGTCCGTCTGCACCCCCAAAGTCACCAACTTACCATCCACCTTCTTACCATCCTCAGGTGGACCGCCTGACGGCGCCCCCCCTCCCTCACAGACCCGTCCCCCACACCCACAGACCTGCATGTGCGCTTACGGCCATCCCCACCCCGAGGAGCGCCATTCCAAACCGCCCACCAAGCACCCTCACCTGTCAGTGCCTCCGTCCGCTCCCGGGGCCTTCCACCCGATTCCTTGCCACGGACCGCCAAGGATCCCGTCTTCTTCCTCCTGGGCTCGACCTGCAATACACCAAGGTCGTTGTCGCCCGCTGCGCGGCCTACGCCTTCCAGGTCATCCCGCACCTCCCCCTCTTCCAATTCCTCACTCTCATCACCGTAATCCAGCTCAAGCACCGGTTCCAGATTCACGTCGTTGCAGGCCACATCTTTCACAGCACCCTTCACACCCTTCTGCACACAACCACGGCCACGCATTGTGGTGGCGCCACGTGCCGAAGTTGCCCGATCCCGCGGAGGAGGGACAGCCGCCGCGGACTGCCCTACTTCTTCCGGCCTGCGTTTCGGAGCCGTGTTGCGCCCCGCTAGGCCCCCCTTGTCTCTGCCGACAGCCGCCGGCTTGGAACCCTTCCCGCCCCCCAGGTCGCTCAAACCTGGCGGGGCCCCGGCACCATCGGGCCTCAAAGCCGTGCAGGCCATCCCTGCCCCGGCCGCGCCCCCAGTAGGGCGGGCGGCCGACCCTGCCTTCTTCAATCTAGCCTTCCTGGCCTCCTCTTCCTGCCTTTCCGCCTCCCTCTCCTCTTCAGAGGTGGGGGTTGGGGGACCCTCAATGTCAGGGCCCCAAACTGCACCTACTCTGGCCCTCGTCTCCTCAGCCCATCTAACCTCCTGAATTTGTTCCAGGATCCGCTCCCCACGAGACCTCTCTTCCCAGGAAACGGAACCCCAGATCGGCGGTGGCGGGGGCGGGCCGTAGCCAAAGAAATCGCCCCCCCGGGGAAAAAACCCCACCTGCTGAAAACCCTGCACCCAACCCGGGCCACCAATGGGGATCAGAGCGGACGGAGCGCTCCGGCCCGCCGAAAACCCGGGCGCCAGCGGCCTAACCACAGCCGGGGTGGCAGCCCGGGAACCCCTGGACAAGTCAATAGGGGCCTCCCCTGGCACCCCGCCCGGCCCCCCAAGCCCAAGCCCAGCCCCACCCTCCTGCGCTGGGCCATCTTCCAGGCGGACCAACGGCCCAGATGCCCTGTCGCCACCCGGCGACCCTGCCACGACCATGGCAGGCCCGGCCGGGTCGCCCGCCTGCCCCTCCCCCTGCACGGCGCCGGCCGGCACCGCCAGGGGCCCGCGGAGCGGAAGCGCGGGAGGCGCGGCCATCACGGCCGCACCCGAGGCCCCAGGCAAAAATTCCAGCTGGGGGAAGGGCCGCGCGGAAGTAGTCCTGCGCTTCCCGCCCCGCTGTGTCCTTGGGCACACCTCCCCCCCTCCCCACCCCAGACCCCCCTTCCTGGTCCGACTCATCCTCCAAACAGGCGAAAACCGCCGCCCGGACCCCGGCCGAGGCAGCTCTGGTGCCCCTGGTGGCCCCCACCCAGGCTTGATCCATGACCCCAGGCCTGATGAGATCCTCGCGGCCAGCCCTAGCAAGCAGCAACAAGGCCTCACGGACCTGTTCCGCAGGCACACCAGACATCCTACCCAAGCAATAGAACAACAAGGGAAAAACGAACAACCCCAGCTGCAGTGGAACAGCTCCGAGCAAAAGTCCCAAAGTTAGCACTAGGCCTCAACTACGCACTAACTAAACTCCTTTCGAGCTCCCTCCCGATGGTGCCAGGCGCAGAAAAGAGGAAGATCCCTTCCTCCCCCGCGCTTAAGTACCCACCCCCTAACTCCTCCCCCTCCCCTACCTGGCCTATCCCCTGCACGAAAGACCCCGGGGAAAGACTAGTCTGCGACTCTGCTTTCCCCGGGGCCCGGCATAGAGAGTTAAAACTATCTCAATAGGAGCAAAACAACTTTATTCCTATGATTTAAGGGAGAGGTGTGGCGCGGAGGCCAGGGCGGCTGACACTGGACGATGGGATCACAGTTCGATCCCCGGCTCCGGCAGCAGGCTAGCCCAGCGCCATGTGACTCTGGGCAAGAGCTTGCTTAATCTTCTCAACAGCGCCTACAGACCCTGATGGGTGATTGTTCACGCTTTATAAATGTGTATTATTATTATTATAGAAGTTAATAGCATAGTGAGACAGGGTTATGGATGGTCACCCTGTGTAATGTTGAAATTGCTTTACCACTACATAAACGGCCCCCAGGAACAAAACTGGCCCCCACCGCTCCAAAACCGGACCCGCCATTCCAGCCTCCTGGTCTGGTGAGACCCCCGATGCCCGCTACGGCCAGTCCCGAAGTGTCAGACAGAGTGCAACGCATATATCACGGGCACTTACTAGTTCTGTGTAAACTGCACTCCTTGTACTGCTTGCGTAGGGGTTGGGTAAAATACACATAATGTAGTGTAGAAAAACACCAAAAACTGCACGGTATTCCCCATTTTTCAAAGGAAAACTTGGAATAAGAAGTATTTACCACCCCCAGTAATCACCGCAGCCTGTGCGGTCCGAATACAGCGGGTGCAGTAAAATCTTCATCCCCTTCCAACCCACTTGTAATCAGGGCCTTAGCGCCTACGCTTTTTAAGGTTTGTGTTAGCCAAATCCTTTTCTCTTTTTAAAATAAATCCTTAAATATTACCTACATTTACATACAGACGTACGTAGCCTCTCAGTCAGCCCTTCTCATACATTGGTCTCTTGTAGTGTCATTCCTGTGCACAAGCGGATTCTTTTTAAGACCTCTCTCCTTGTGCACAAAGCACTTTAACGCTCGGGACCAGGCTATACGCCTTCAAGATTTGCCTCTACGGCCTCTTGAGAAAGATGCGGTTCGCCAACATTCTCTTCGTCACGGTCCCGTGAGTCCGGCTTGTAAGAGTAGGTGGACGGTCTTTCTCTCTTTTGGGACCATCGAGCTGGACCAAGCTTCCTTTAGAACTTAGGGTATGGAGGATGAAAGACTGCTCAGGAAAATGCTTAAACCTGGGGGCATATTATCAACAACTAGCGATATTTATCGCTAAATGGGCTTAGCAATATTTTTTTTACCGCTGCGCATCACCGGATTTTATTGTAGAGATAACGTGCTATTAGCAACGTTTATCTCTAAAGCGATAAAATATCCAGCGATAATGGTGAAATGCGTGAATATCGCTGGGAATCCAGCGATATTCAGGCATTAACGCAAATAGAGTCTCAGCCTGAATATCCACCTCCCATTGGATATACAGGCTAAGAAGTGGTCTGAGCAGGCGGAAGGTTTTGGCGATATTTGCGCTTAGAGCAAATATTTCCATCACTACGCCTGCGTTGCTAATAGGCGGTAGCTGTGTTAGTGACTGCTTTCAGTTGCTAACAGGTTGGTTACGCCCACTTTGCATGTCATTAGCGATAAATATCGCTGACATGCCAAACGGGCCCCCAACCGGTCGCTATTGCCTACAAGCTGTCGCTTACTGCTGTTAGCGACAGCTTGCTAATAGGGCGATAAAATTATCGCCACTTTTCGGCTGAAAACGGCTGCTAAAGCGGCGATAATCTCATATCACCCTCCTTGATAATATGCCCCCTGGCTCTTCTGGCTTCTTGTCCAGTAGATAGCTCTCTTCTGCCCTCACTGTTCCGTTAGCGCTGGGACACTCTTGAGTAGCTGTGCACTTTATAAATTCCACATAACATAGCGTTTACATTTTGAATCCACCCGCTAAAGCATCCATCAAGAGGCAATGGTTAGTCCACTTCAGCCATTGATTTCCTAATGAGTGATTGACAGCATTCTACCCAAGCACAATGTCGTCATCCACACAGTCTGTTTCAACGTCCTTTCCTAAGGTTTGTTTTTCCTGTTTTTTAGCATATTTGTTTTTATTTTGGTGAGGGCTCAGCTGTTTCGCCGAGGCTGGTACCTGGCCCTCCCTGCCACTTGCAGTGTGCTACATCCTATGTAGTACTGCAGATAGCTTCCATCTTTAAAGAGACTTTAAAACCATTCAAAGATGGCGGCATGTGTATCAGGAGGTGTGCGTCTGGCTTTTAGCAAAGTGTAAACAGAAAAATTACTAGACTTTTATGCCTGGAACTGCACGCGTAAAGATACACGATTGGTCATCTTTGCATATTTTTTTGTGAAACCTAACCAGAAACCTATCAAAGCAAACAAGCATTGGCAAAGCCAGTACTTTGGTAGCCAACATCAGACCCACCAGACAGTTCTTTCTAAAGCCTTTCAGAGTATCCCAGATAGGAGGTATCTTGCTTGTTTGTTGACCCTGAAACCGGGAGGCCTGGATAGGGAGGGGCATACGAGTCTGCAAAACTGCTTTCTTGCAACCTTCCTGAACTTCTGTGCTTCACAACTTCCAACAATGCGGATTTGAATGGGTTTCCCACATTCATGGAAACAAGTGACATGTGTGACAACTTATGTCACAAAAGGCAGGCTTGTGAGAAGATTATGCAGGGCCAAGGTCGAACAACCCAAGAAGCGCCCACCATATTCTCTTTATGACGTGACGCAAGCGCCCAATGTTAAGGCATAACTATGAGAGCCTTGATGCATGTAGTGACTCCTGTTACCACACATATCGGAATTAGGACTGCTGCAATCAATAAATACTCCTCACCCTGAAATTTCACCAAGGCGAATTTTTACCGGAAATGACAAGCAAATTCCGAAATTTGCGGAATTTGGTGGAAAAGCCTCCACATTTGGATGTCATTCCACATTTTGCATGGGGAAGGTTTCATCAGGTGTTTACCAGGCCTGCTACACACCTCACATCACAGCGGTCACGAGAGCTGATGAGTATGCCAACCACCTCTGGGGGACCCATAATCAGGCCGAAGAATAAAACATGTCCTCCAGGGAAAGAGAAAACACAGCAGTTACTTCATCCTGTGCCATTGAGTGGTTTGTTCCTGTCACCTACTTCATCATGAATAAAGAAAGAAATGTCAGGCTCCAGGTATAAACCTGCACAGGGCCCTGCACAAGCATGGAGTCTGGGGCATAATGCCCATTATACTGCCCTAGGTGTGACTGCCTGCAGAAAGGTACGCCTGCAGGGGAGGAGTCTGCATACATTTGCTGGTTTTATGGCAGAATAGAATGGACACGCATATTGTGCACCAAACATATTGAAGTCAAAATATTTGCTAAAACTATAGTTGAAGATAAGTATATAAGGGTAAGTATAGGCTTACCCTTCCATACTTACTTATATCTATGTACCTGAGATTTATTTATGGTCACGGTATAAGTATGAAGGAGTTTAGCACAGTAAACTTATATAATTACCTATATATACTTACCTTCATGATTTTTTAGTAGTTGATATTTTTCCTATGATATTTTTGTAGTTTCATATTTTTTGCAAAATTATCTGTCAGAGCACCACATGTGTCATTATGCACTGAAAAGCTCCGTGAAAGGCAAACTTGTAAGAAAAAAGTCTGCATACGTTCTCCATTTTGAATATTTTGATACGTCTGAAAACTATCTTACAATGAGGTGAAAAGTATCAATCAAGGTGGTGAAATTATTATGTAATGTGGTGCAATTACCACGTAATGAAATCCTTATGACATGTGGTGAAATTACCATGCAATGCGGTGAAATTATCACACCATGTGATGAAATTACCATGCAATACGGTGAGATGATCATGCCATGTGGTGAAATTACCAAGCAATGCGGTGAAATTATCATGCCATGTGATGAAATTACCATGCAATGCGGTGAAATTATCATGCCATGTGATGAAATTACCATGCAATGCGGAGAAATTATCATGCCATGTGGTGAAATTACCATGCAATGCGGTGAGATGATCATGCCATGTGGTGAAATTACCATGTAATGCGGTGAAATTATCATGCCATGTGATGAAATTACCATGCAATGCGGTGAAATTATCATGCCATGTGGTGAAATTACCATGCAATACGGTGAGATGATCATGCCATGTGGTGAAATTACCATGCAATGCGGTGAAATTATCATGCCATGTGATGAAATTACCATGCAATGCGGAGAAATTATCATGCCATGTGGTGAAATTACCATGCAATGCGGTGAGATGATCATGCCATGTGGTGAAATTACCATGTAATGCGGTGAAATTATCATGCCATGTGATGAAATTACCATGCAATGCGGAGAAATTATCATGCCATGTGGTGAAATTACCATGCAATACGGTGAGATGATCATGCCATGTGGTGAAATTATCATGCAATGCGGTGAAATTATCATGCCATGTGATAAAATTACCATGCAATGCGGAGAAATTATCATGCCATGTGGTGAAATTACCATGCAATGCGGTGAGATGATCATGCCATGTGGTGAAATTACCATGCAATGCCGAGAAATATGTTGCAAAGTCGAACTTAAACAGTGAAACGTCACAAAAGGCAATAATGTAGAACATTGTAGACTTTCGCCTGCGTAAAAAAACTTTCCACACCCGTTATGCTAACCCAAGATTCAGCAAGAAGGTTCATTTGTAGCAACTAATGTATAAAGTGATCTCTCAACGCAAAATACACACTCGCCACAGGTCTTCAGTCCTTTCTGGAGACAGACCTCTGCTATATATTAAAATACCTTCAAAACAAAATTGGTTCATTCAGTTCAACATTCTGGGTGACATAAAGTATGTTTAGTAAAATACATTATTCAAATGCTGGTGTCTACGTCAATTCTCGTGAATGAACATACATCCTTAGGGTGAGTAGTTACACACAGATCATAAGTGTCACGTGCCGCCAGGGTGCCTGCCATTTGTACCTGAAAGTGCCAATGCTTTTCCTTTCAAATGAAAGAAAGATGGGCTAAAAGCAGACTTTGTGCTAGTTTTACAGAATTACGGTAATGCTGCAACCTCTTTGAATTCACAAGTTTGACATCTTTGTAGCAAGCAAAATGGATGGACGTTAGTAAGTGTCATGTGATGAACTTTTATCCTTCGCACTTCCCTCATGCAGTTATTCCTCAATGGACTTAAATGAATCCTCAGACTTCCCTCTGACTGCTGCCCCCTGATGCAGGAGCGGTGTAATGACACTGTAATAGGAAAGACCGCAAGCCTAAACGTTGGTCCATCTCAGATGTGCTTGATAACTACTGACTATGACCATAATTTGCACTTGGAATCCCTGCTTGTAATTTTGTCTCATATGAATATTCTGAAAATCTCGCTTAGCTCCGCCCTCGTGGACAAACTCTGACTTTGGGCTGATCCCGTCCGCTGAAATATCAATCCCATAGGATATAATAGAATTTATAGTTCAGCGGGCGGGATATCCATCACCGTTGTAATCGAGTAACCCGTCCGCGGAGATCTAAATCAGGCCCTTAGAATAAGAGTTCGAGAAGCTGTAGGACAGAAATCACAGACCCCCTGCTCGTCAAACTCTAAATTCCTCTGCGTCATTCAGAGACTGTGCAAGCCATAAGAATCCTACTGAGAATACTTCTCTGGAGAAAGGGAAACAGCACTTACAACGCAACTTTTACAACGCACTACCTTTACAACGAAAGTTTTACAACGCAACATCCATAACAACGTATGCCATTACAACGCAACCATTACAACGCATGTCACTACAACGCATACCACTACAACGCATGTCATTACAACGCAGTCATTACAACGCATACCACTACAACGCATACCTATACTATCCAACACTTAACCTACTGTTGCACCCCCTGGAGTTAGAATAGTAATTTCTACCCCTACACTATCCAACACTTACCCTACTGTTGCACCCCCTGGAGTTAGAATAGTAATTGTTACCCCTACACTATCCAACACTTACCCTACTGTTGCACCCCCTGGAGTTAGAATAGTAATTTTTACCCCTACACTATCCAACACTTACCCTACTGTTGCACCCCCTGGAGTTAGAATAGTAATTTTTACCCCTACACTATCCAACACTTACCCTACTGTTGCACCCCCTGGAGTTAGAATAGTAATTTTTACCCCTACACTATCCAATACTTACCCTACTGCTGCACCCCCTGGAGTTAGAATAGTAATTTCTACCCCTACACTATCCAATGCTTATCATACATGCAATGTAATGGTATGTGTTGTAAATGTAGTATGCGTTGTAGTGGAATGCGTTGTATAGGTAGTTTCCCCTGGACAAGTCAATAGGGGCCTCCCCTGGCACCCCGCCCGGCCCCCCAAGCCCAAGCCCAGCCCCACCCTCCTGCGCTGGGCCATCTTCCAGGCGGACCAACGGCCCAGATGCCCTGTCGCCACCCGGCGACCCTGCCACGACCATGGCAGGCCCGGCCGGGTCGCCCGCCTGCCCCTCCCCCTGCACGGCGCCGGCCGGCACCGCCAGGGGCCCGCGGAGCGGAAGCGCGGGAGGCGCGGCCATCACGGCCGCACCCGAGGCCCCAGGCAAAAATTCCAGCTGGGGGAAGGGCCGCGCGGAAGTAGTCCTGCGCTTCCCGCCCCGCTGTGTCCTTGGGCACACCTCCCCCCCTCCCCACCCCAGACCCCCCTTCCTGGTCCGACTCATCCTCCAAACAGGCGAAAACCGCCGCCCGGACCCCGGCCGAGGCAGCTCTGGTGCCCCTGGTGGCCCCCACCCAGGCTTGATCCATGACCCCAGGCCTGATGAGATCCTCGCGGCCAGCCCTAGCAAGCAGCAACAAGGCCTCACGGACCTGTTCCGCAGGCACACCAGACATCCTACCCAAGCAATAGAACAACAAGGGAAAAACTAACAACCCCAGCTGCAGTGGAACAGCTCCGAGCAAAAGTCCCAAAGTTAGCACTAGGCCTCAACTACGCACTAACTAAACTCCTTTCGAGCTCCCTCCCGATGGTGCCAGGCGCAGAAAAGAGGAAGATCCCTTCCTCCCCCGCGCTTAAGTACCCACCCCCTAACTCCTCCCCCTCCCCTACCTGGCCTATCCCCTGCACGAAAGACCCCGGGGAAAGACTAGTCTGCGACTCTGCTTTCCCCGGGGCCCGGCATAGAGAGTTAAAACTATCTCAATAGGAGCAAAACAACTTTATTCCTATGATTTAAGGGAGAGGTGTGGCGCGGAGGCCAGGGCGGCTGACACTGGACGATGGGATCACAGTTCGATCCCCGGCTCCGGCAGCAGGCTAGCCCAGCGCCATGTGACTCTGGGCAAGAGCTTGCTTAATCTTCTCAACAGCGCCTACAGACCCTGATGGGTGATTGTTCACGCTTTATAAATGTGTATTATTATTATTATAGAAGTTAATAGCATAGTGAGACAGGGTTATGGATGGTCACCCTGTGTAATGTTGAAATTGCTTTACCACTACATAAACGGCCCCCAGGAACAAAACTGGCCCCCACCGCTCCAAAACCGGACCCGCCATTCCAGCCTCCTGGTCTGGTGAGACCCCCGATGCCCGCTACGGCCAGTCCCGAAGTGTCAGACAGAGTGCAACGCATATATCACGGGCACTTACTAGTTCTGTGTAAACTGCACTCCTTGTACTGCTTGCGTAGGGGTTGGGTAAAATACACATAATGTAGTGTAGAAAAACACCAAAAACTGCACGGTATTCCCCATTTTTCAAAGGAAAACTTGGAATAAGAAGTATTTACCACCCCCAGTAATCACCGCAGCCTGTGCGGTCCGAATACAGCGGGTGCAGTAAAATCTTCATCCCCTTCCAACCCACTTGTAATCAGGGCCTTAGCGCCTACGCTTTTTAAGGTTTGTGTTAGCCAAATCCTTTTCTCTTTTTAAAATAAATCCTTAAATATTACCTACATTTACATACAGACGTACGTAGCCTCTCAGTCAGCCCTTCTCATACATTACTCTCTTGTAGTGTCATTCCTGTGCACAAGCGGATTCTTTTTAAGACCTCTCTCCTTGTGCACAAAGCACTTTAACGCTCGGGACCAGGCTATACGCCTTCAAGATTTGCCTCTACGGCCTCTTGAGAAAGATGCGGTTCGCCAACATTCTCTTCGTCACGGTCCCGTGAGTCCGGCTTGTAAGAGTAGGTGGACGGTCTTTCTCTCTTTTGGGACCATCGAGCTGGACCAAGCTTCCTTTAGAACTTAGGGTATGGAGGATGAAAGACTGCTCAGGAAAATGCTTAAACCTGGGGGCATATTATCAACAACTAGCGATATTTATCGCTAAATGGGCTTAGCAATATTTTTTTTACCGCTGCGCATCACCGGATTTTATTGTAGAGATAACGTGCTATTAGCGGGCGGGATATCCATCACCGTTGTAATCGAGTAACCCGTCCGCGGAGATCTAAATCAGGCCCTTAGAATAAGAGTTCGAGAAGCTGTAGGACAGAAATCACAGACCCCCTGCTCGTCAAACTCTAAATTCCTCTGCGTCATTCAGAGACTGTGCAAGCCATAAGAATCCTACTGAGAATACTTCTCTGGAGAAAGGGAAACAGCACTTACAACGCAACTTTTACAACGCACTACCTTTACAACGCATACCACTACAACGCATACCTATACTATCCAACACTTAACCTACTGTTGCACCCCCTGGAGTTAGAATAGTAATTTCTACCCCTACACTATCCAACACTTACCCTACTGTTGCACCCCCTGGAGTTAGAATAGTAATTTTTACCCCTACACTATCCAACACTTACCCTACTGTTGCACCCCCTGGAGTTAGAATAGTAATTTTTACCCCTACACTATCCAACACTTACCCTACTGTTGCACCCCCTGGAGTTAGAATAGTAATTTTTACCCCTACACTATCCAACACTTACCCTACTGTTGCACCCCCTGGAGTTAGAATAGTAATTTTTACCCCTACACTATCCAATACTTACCCTACTGCTGCACCCCCTGGAGTTAGAATAGTAATTTCTACCCCTACACTATCCAATGCTTATCATACATGCAATGTAATGGTATGTGTTGTAAATGTAGTATGCGTTGTAGTGGAATGCGTTGTATAGGTAGTTTCAAAGAATTCGTTGTAATGGCATGCGTTGTAATGGAATGCGTTGTAATGGATGTTGCGGTGTAAAAAATGCGTTGTAAAGGTATGCGTTGTAAAAGTATGCGTTGTAATGACATACATCCCTGGAGAAAGGCTGGTGTCTCCCAAGGTACCGCTGTAGGGGATAGCCTTGGAAAACAAAACAAGTGCACAATGGTCCGCCACTTCTCCTTGGATGGGTGGGCTGGCTAGCATACTTTATCCATCCAATCAGCTCCCACCATGTCAGGAGGAGCTGTTTGAGCTCAAACACAATACTGATATAGCAGGTGACTTTAAACTTGGTGGGCCGCAGTTTGTCGTTTTGAAGCAGCCAGTGCTTAATTTGTGACCGTGGTTGCCGGTGAGCCCCACCGGTACTCATTTTTGGGGAGCAGCACCTATGTTTTCTCATCAGACATTAACCCAGAGTAAGAGAGCGAATACACAAAAGGGGAAAAGGCTGAAGAGAGGTAACAGAATCCCTCTAACCAGATGAGACAGTGTATTCATCTCCTGCTATATATATGGGCTACACATTTCTGACAGCCAGTATAATCATCTGTGTTGAGTATTTTGTATCACCATCCCACTTTTGCAGAGTGACTAGTTTTTGATTTGGTCCTGAGGAATGCCCATGAACTCTGGTGGGAGTCGAGGAAGGGCAGAAACATGTTGACTACTAGTAGGGGATATTTGTTAGAAACCTCTAGTCCTCTTCGGCCTTACTTACTGAAAAACACCTCAGTTCCCCTTCATATCTTTCCTTTTTTTGAAGAGTTGTAGCCCACACATGGGACCTTGCGGCCCTGGTGTGAGGAGGGAGCACGATGATGAAGCGTGTTAGCTTCGGGAGAGTGACTGTTCTCGGCCTTAGAGAAAAGGTCTTTCTTACCCCCGAACACACTGGTGTCGTTTGAGATTTCATTGCCATTTAGTAGGTGTCTCTAGGACACACGTTCCTTTAGAGAACGTACTTTGTGTGAGTTTCGAAGGGAAATGAACAGACTGAATATTAATACTCGGATTTTTAGAGCACAGCTAATCACCCATGAGGGTCTATATGCGCTTTTCTTAGGCACATGGAGATTAAGGGTCTGGTTTAGATCTCAGCAGGCAGGTCAACAGGTTACTCGTCACAACGGTGAGGGATATTGCGTCCGCCGAAATATAACTATCATTATATCCTATGAGATTTATATTTTGGTGGATGGGATATTGGTCACGATTATGAAGGAGTAACCCGTCAGCATGAATCTAAATCAGGCCCTGTTTGATTTGCTCAGAATCACAGGATGTTGAGCCGACGCCAAGACTCGAACCTGGATCCCAAGCCCCAACGTCGGCAGCTCTGGCCGTTATGCCACCCTCTCTCCAGACTGAATGGACCTCCCACTGCTGTTTCAACTCTAAAAATCACTATTCTTAAACGAGCCAGAGGGGAAAAGTTGCAGTTTAAAGTCTTCCACACTGCACGTTTGTGCCCAGAAGACCCTTGGCTGTCGCTGTGAATTAACATAGCTGGCTCTTTCAATGCTAATGTGTTTTGGAGCTGCAAGGGAGCTGCTTAGCTATTAGACACCATTACATTCTCCAGGCTGAGGGAAGTAAAGACTTTGAGGTAAGCACTGATTTAGAGGGCCTGCTTCTTCCATCAGAGTTATCTTTTTTAATTGCAGATTTTTAAGTAACTTTCAATTGTACAGGACGGTGTGCAGCTATAAATTGCAATCCATTAAGAGGAGAACATTTTCAAAGGAGAGCTAAAACTTGAAATGGTAAGAGAAGAATTTATATTTAGAAATTAAAAGAATACCAAATGGGTATGGGGAATTGACATTCAATAACACAACCCGCCATGATGCCTCTGGTTCCCGCGAGACATCTGTGTACACAACTCAGCCTCCCCATCAATAAGGTGAATATATTAGGACAATAAGCAACGTATTTGATAGGTATATTGTGCTTACTATGTGAGAGAATATCCCATCCCCTCGTTTGCGAAGATGTTATACATCTACAACATACATAGAACCGTGACACCTACGGGTATAGTGCGCTCTATAAATACTATCTTATCGTTATATTATCTTTACATGCGGATTGGATGCTTTAAACACGTTATTTATCACCATGGTTGAGAGTGGGAGGGGAGGGCCATGATGTTCACACTATTATGTCTTGCTATATAACTCTTGTCAACAAATAGCTAAATTCACTACAGAGCAGAACAGATCATGAGTGACCATCAGGGTTAGCAGCCCTTTTACTGATGCAAGAGTTGGAATATCGCAATGAAAGACGACACTCCTGGAGATTCAGTCCCTTTTTAATAGTACATATGCCCAGTCGTGAGCAAGTACTGTTGCATTTCAACCAGCGAGGTCGTGACCTCGGCAACAGTGGTCCTACAATTGTTGCGGGGAACATCCTTTACAACAAATGTTTTACAACACGGTACCATTACTACGCAAGTTTTACAACGAAAGTCGTTACAACGACTTTCGCTGGAGGGCGCTCTAGGATAGGGAATAGTTTAATTTACTATCCAACACCTTCCTTACTATCCACGGGGACTGGAGTTGGAATAGTAAATTAAACTATTTACTATCCATTGTTGGCCATGATCAAGGTGTTCTCATTTTTAAATAAACTCCCAGCAAGTGCCATCTTTCATTCTGATATTCATAACTGTGCCTCAATATATAGCTATATATAGAGGTGCAAGGGGTTAAATGTGTACAGTATAAAACACAGAGAAGGGACCATGTGCCTATTAGAAAGTTGTTTCCCTTGTGTAAATTAATGGTGGTATACAATTTGGGTTGTATTACGATATATCGCCATCAAAAACATTGGTGATAAAAATACTGCAAAAAATATCGAGGACACAAATATAGACTTCACATACATTCCACGTCGGGCTTTCCGACATGGAAAGCCTGTCGGAAAGCGAGTTTGGGGGCCCCTAGCAGTGCCCCCTTTTCTTTGGGGCCTCCATTTGGGGCCCGAGGGGGCACATATAGTGCCTCCCCTGTTGATCCCTGCACTGTGTGGCAGGCACCCTGAGGTGCCTGCCACGCACTGCAAGGATGAACACAATCTCCCATTTCCCTTTGGGAGCACAAGCTTCCATAGAGAAATGTGAGTATGCATCGTAATTAGGCGGTCGGGACCGCCAACCGGAGGTTGGTCATTCCCGATTACACAATGTCTCAACATCATAATTGGCCCCTCTGTACATAAAGTCAAAAATGTCAACAACATAAATACGGAAAACCACAATATCGTCATAAAATAGGTAAGTATATTTAATTTTAATTATTATACAATATATAAAGCTGCCGTTTGATTGGTCACTGTGGAGACACTACTTGGAAAAGAACCCACACCCTTTAAAAACATCCTCAAATGATTTTGTTAACCACCATTACTGAATTGGTGTTTACCAGAGACAGAATACAAACAATCCGAAGCCAACCTGGCCTCAGACAGAACTGGAGACCAGCAAACACCAAGTTCATCAACCCCCAGGCCTATGCAAGATGCACCACTGGAAGATGTAGAGGTCATTGTGCTCCTAAGGGCCTCCGCAGTACCACAAGAAGCAAGGACAGCAAAGGAATCACTGGCAGTTGCTTGACCTTCCAGCTGGTGAAAAGAACATGAGTACACAGGAGGCGAGGTGCATTTTTCTTCTGAAGGTGCTCCACAGGGGTAAGACTGGCCAGTATTTGATGGAAACGACTGGAATATGGAATCATCTGTGTTATGTAACAAAACACCATAGTGTGTGCAGAGGTTAAAAACTAACTAGAGGTAAAAAGACAACCAACTGCTCCGGAGGAAGTGCTGCTACAAGAAGAGGGAAAAAATGATAACATGCAGCATTTCATGATACATATAAGACATTGTCATAAAGGCGTAGGCTGTAGTGAAAACACAGAAGAATATATTCAAGGACAAAGGAACAGCACCTGCAAAAAGTCCCTTCCGACATGTGCATAAAATAAAAGGAGCCATAAAGGATAAAAGAGAATAAAGGAATGTTGTAAAAACTTCAAAAACAGTAGTTGAAGTCTGTTAAAGGTGGAACAAAAATGCAATGATCTAAAAAAAAGCAGTTGTTGAAGACTGCAAAGTACTGTTGAAAAACAAAAGTAAAAAAACATAAACAATATATATCACACCATTCCACACCCTACATGCAACCTACTGCATGGCTGAAGGCAGTGAGTGGCAGGGAATTTGCCAGTTCTTGGGTATTGGGTGCAGGACCAAGCCCCGCACCCAATCCCCAGCAGCTCACACTGAAACCCATGTGCGGCAGAGAGTTTGCCACCCATTGGGTGTTGGGTGAAGAGCCCAGCTGCAGGCCAGGTTCTCTGGTCAAACTCCTGCCACTTACAGCCAAAAGCTAAAATTGATTGAAAAACGCGTTAAAATGGCATTATTGTTAGGTATGGTAATGAGATCTTACTTTGCTTGAACAAAACTTATAAATTCACTGACACAAAAGGTGAAAGTGGCATTATAGTTAGGTAAGGTAGTAAGATTTCAGCTAATATTTAAAAAGAACCTTAAAAATTCACTGAAAAAACCCAAAGTGATGTTAAAGTTAGGGGTTGTAGTAATATAAACACTAATGTTTAAAAACAAACAAACAAAAATAAATCAGCAGTTATAGTTTACCAAGCTAATATAACGTGTGCCTTGCCATGCACTAATTATGATTTCGCTCATTACATCACACATGACATGTTAAATTACATCATTGATGACATCACAGATCATATCACTGATCCCAGAAAAGAGGAAAGAAGGTACTTAGTGCCAGATTTACAACATTTAAGGACTGTGATTTCCAAATTGCGATTCCTACCGAATCACATCTAGGTGATCATAATTCCTAAAGTACAAAATAAGTATAAATATAATAACGATTCCTAATGGGTTCACAAATCGACCTACCTCATAAATATTAATGTGGTAGGTCGCAATTTGCGGCCCATTAGGAATTGCAGCCATCACTGGGATGGTGGGCTGCTGAGGTCAGCAGACCAGAAAAACAACTATTTAGGGAGGGTCAAGGGGATTATATTTATAGACCGTCCCAACTCGGATAACCCCTATTGAAACTATAAAGAACAAGAAGAGTTGGAAGGTCTACGAAACAAAGTGCTAAGTCTACAAGGTCCTCATTAAAGACTGCGTATTTGAATTGCACTGAACCAGACCAGAGTGGTCAATAGACACTAGGTGTATAGTAGATATCCTATCAGCCCACCCATTTGGCGGAGCCTCGTCATGTAGGACGTCTAGAGCACACAATAATGGCTCATACAAATAGAAGTGTCCATGCCACTGGGCGGTGCTGGTGCAGTGCAGTGCAAAAATGAAAAGTGAATCAGTGATATAAAATGACGGTCAAGGCAGACAAAAAACTTTTTATTGGTGTTCACCTGGACGTCAGATTAAAAAGAGATGCAAGACAGTGTGAAAAAATCACTGTCTACTTTGCTGTGTGATGGAAAAGGCCAACATGTTTCTGCCACTAGGTGATACTAAACCGGCATTCTTCAGGGCCATTTACAAGGAATGTTGCTACTGCAAAGGTACACTCTGATGTTAGTGAAAAACGTGAGGATGACAGACCAGGAGTTTTAGACTGTCAAACTAATACTGTGGTCACTAGGACCGTCCTACCGTATCCTCTTGAACCGTTAGTTGATAGAGGATGCAGTCCTGTAAGCAAAAGAAAAAGAAAAAAACTACTATACATTCTTGTAGCATAACAAACTTACAGGAGGAGTTAGCCCCAGATGGGGTTACAAAACATAAGGACCAATGTAAGACTCAGCACGGCCTGGCCAATTTAGACCAGCCACTCTAATTTATCACAGGTTGCAAATAAAATAAACCACAGAAATTTCTGAATGCGAAGTCAAGAATAATGAAAAAAAGACTTACCCAACAGTGTGTGGGAGTCAAGCCTCACCTCACCCGGCAACGGCTCGGAGATTGAGGCCCCGCTCTAGGCACAAACATATATGTGTAAACATGTGAACCGGAGTGACTAGAAAGATCTGGTATGTATCTTTAGTCAGTACTATGTCTCAAAAGTTTGTGCATATGAACAACTGGTTGTAAGTTACCCACCACGACCACAGGACCATGGAGGACAGAATTAAGGGAAGGCATAGATGTTAGTTAAACATTACAAAAGATACTGACTGATAGGGCAGATAATGTATAAATCCCCCTATTTAGCCCTAAGTGATGAGTGGCTTTGTAAATACCCCAATATGCATACAGCTGTCAGTTAGAATATACTGCAGCACTTAGGATAAACCATGAAACAAGTGGTTCAACTGTCTCTCTAATATGGCTTGTTCTAAATAAAGAGTATAGCCTCTGGCTTGACTGGCGAGGCAGAGCAGAATCTGAAGCCCAGCGCCTCAATAGTTCAGCAGGGCAAAAAACCGGATGTTGAGTAATCGAGCCGGTTTTGCAGTGACTGTTACTTGTAACAAAACCGCTTCTTTAGCCATCATTATCTCTACAGAACAAAGTTATAGTCTAATGACAAACTTAGCGCGATGCGGCCACTCACCTCTCCGTCGGTACCTCTCGGCTAAGCCCAAAGCCGAAGGGGAGGCAACGAGGGGAGGTGAGACGCGCTTTAAATACCTGTTCTAATTGGCAGAAGTCGCGCAACGATAATCAGCTGCTCCTCCTTGTTCCGGTCATGTAATGCGCGAAAGCTTTACACTGCGCATGCGTACCAGGAAGACATT
The DNA here is from genome assembly GCF_964263255.1 of Lissotriton vulgaris. Classification (NCBI taxonomy): domain Eukaryota; kingdom Metazoa; phylum Chordata; class Amphibia; order Caudata; family Salamandridae; genus Lissotriton; species Lissotriton vulgaris. The sequence goes on from NC_141697.1 coordinate 38,569,052, forward strand.
TCGTAACGCGCTATAGTCTCGAACCGGGGCATGCGCAGGGTGATAATGAGCGCGCCTGCAGTAAATGGAACTGCTTTGCGCATGCTCAAACTACTGAAACGCCGCATATATTATAACGGCGATAATGCACAGAACGAGCGCGCCCTGATGTCAATGCAAGGGTAAACATACCGCGAATACATTAAGCAGGCGCTATTAATTACGTTATATGCCTGATTTACAAAGTATATCACAGCTGTTGAGATGTCAGATTTAAGGTAAAGAGACAGAAGAAACCACAATTCAAAAGGGGGTATTTACAAGGTTTACACATCTTGAAAAGAAAAGGAAAAACTCAGGGAATGTGTACTCCCAATGAAATGTAAGACACGACCCACGAAGTGTCAAATCATGGTCTATATAGATAGAGCAATTCTTGGATATGGCTCTAGGAGAATAGAACCATATCTGGAAAATGTTTACATTTCTTGGTCCAAGCACAAAGATAGAGGCGGTATTGAAGATTCCTACCAAGGGCTGTACAATGTATGATTACTAGGGAAAGCCTAGGTAGTGTACAGTACAGGAAACTATATGAAGGAGGCATAGAGTTCTCAAAGTTATCAGTGCATGATGGTAAGTACTCAAGAGCTGATCCAAACTGCTCATATGGATACCCATGGGATGTTATCGTTCAACCCTGACACATCAGTTTTTAATTTAAAAATCCACCGTTGTTCCTTGATGAACAGGAACCGTGAAACATCAGTGATGTGTGCTGGGATGAAGGGTTGTTCAAGGACCACCCACCTCAAGTCTTCTGCTTTGTGCTTCTTGATTAGAAAGTGGTTCGTTAGGCAGGTGGATTGTTTACTACAACGTATCGTGCTCTTGTGTTCACTGATACGCAACTTGACTCTCCTGGTAGTGTGTCCAATATATGCCAGACCGCAGGGGCATGTGATCATATAGATCAATCTCTCCGAGTTGCAGTTCGTGTGATTAGTCAATTTCCAGGGTCTGGATGTGCCGATGTCAATGGAAAGGGTCTTCTGAGTCTGTGGACACACAGTACAACTACCACACGGGTAGTGCCCCCGGACCGGGGTGGTGTTCCAGATGGTATCAAGAGTAGTAATAGTTTCTCTTCTTTGTGTCTTGGGTCTGGTATGAACCAGACTATCTCTGATGCTTGGTCCTCTTTTAAAGGCGAATAACGGTCTGGGTATGTCACTGGATGCTGTGTTGAGAATCTTCCAGTGCTTCAGTACCGTTTTCTTGACCACATTGGATAAGGTACTAAACTTGTGCACCATTGTAATCCTATCAGACGGTGTCTTACTTTGTTGATGTTCAATCAATGCCTGACGGTTGTTGTTAAATGCTCTTTTGTGAGCCCGACGTACCAAGTGACTAGGATAGTGACGTTCCTTCAGGTTCAGTGACAGTTCTTTCGCATGTTGTTCGTACAGGACGTTCGAGGAACAATTTCTCCGAACCCTCAGAAATTGACCCACAGGTAAGTTGTCACGTAGTGACTGCGGGTGGAAGCTCCGGTATGACAGTAGTGAGTTCCGAGCCATGGGTTTTTTATATAGTCGACTCTGCAAGCCTCCCTCTCCAGGAAAGATGAGCAGATCTAGGAATGGTAGCTTTTCTTTGCTGTACTGAATTGTAAACCGGAGGTATTGATTTCTGGAATTCAACCACGTGTGAAACTCAGTGACATCAAGATCTGTGCCTCTCCAAATGACAATGATATCATCAATATATCTGCGCCACAGCAACACCTGACGAAAGAAAGGGTTGCTGTGGTTTAGAACATAGTCTTGCTCGAATTGGTGCATATACAAGTTTGCCAGACTTGGGGCAAAGACACTCCCCATTGATGTTCCGGAGACTTGGAGGTAGAGGTTGTCCTGATATTTAAAGTAATTCTCCATCATAGCCAATCTGGCGCATTCCATGATGAAGGGTATTGGAGTAATAGTGTCCGGTGGTTTGGACTCAAGTAAATGTCTTATGCAGTCCAGAGTCTCTTGTTGTGTGATGCACGTGTAGAGAGATTCAACGTCGAAACTCACCAATAGGTCAGTCTCGACGTTGAACTCGGTCTCTGCCAGGAGTCGGAGGACATCACCAGTATCTTGCAAGTACGTAGGTGTATCTTTCACTAATGGTTTTAGAAAGAAATCCACAAAGGTGGATAATGGTTCAAGTAGAGAACCAATCCCCGAAATAATCGGGCGGCCCGGAGGGGGTCTTTTCTCTTTATGTATCTTTGGGAGGCAATAGAAGTAAGGGACCACAGGGTGTGCCGTACTGAGGTATCTGGCTTCTTGAGATGTGATCCACCCCTCGCAGGATGCTTCCTCAATCAGGCTTTTGATATCGTTGGAGATTCTCATGGTAGGGTCCTCCGTGAGTAGTCGATAGGCATTAGAGTCACTCAGTTGTCGTTTGCACTCTCTATGGTAAGTATCAGTATCTTGTATGACAATGGCTCCGCCTTTGTCGGCGGGTTTGATTGTGATGTTATTGTCTTTAGACAAAGCCACGAGTGCCAACCTTTCTGTTCTGGACATATTGGAGAAGGTCCTTTTATTAGTTCGGTCCACGTTCATGATGTCATGAGTGACTGCTTGCTCAAAAGCTAAGACCCTTGCTGGAACTTGATGGTTGAGAGGCGTGTATGTTGATTTAGGTCTAAGGCCTGTATTTCGATCCGAAGGGTCTTCCAGATCGTTGTTGTCATTAGTCGACTTGAAGAAAAAATGTAAGCGGACCTTCCTATAGAAGGATTCCAGTTCACATCTCAAATTAAAGGGGTCTCCCTCATTGGTAGGAACAAATCCAAGTCCTTTGTTAAGGACTGAGGTCTCCGTGGGTGTAAGTGTCCGGGTGCTGAGATTCACCACAAGATCACTTGTTTCTTCTAGGATTGCTCCCCTCTGTTGCTCGTGGTGTCCGGTGCCCAATTCACTGACTGTTGGCCTCTTCTCTTCCCGCGACCTCTGCCTTGGCCCTGCCATAAAAAAGACTGGTCGTAGTAAAAGTTAGGGTTGGGTGGCATGTGATGGCCCATAGGTGGTCCCATCGGTGGCTGATGATAACCCCAGGGTGCTGGAGGCCACCAAGGCCCTGGGTTTTGGTAATATTGGGCTCCTCGCCCTCTGTTAGGCCTTCTTTGGGGACCTCTACCTCGTCCTCTGTTGGGTGTCCCTCTGTTCGAATTGCCTTGGTCACTAGACTCTGATTCTGAGCCTGAGGAAGAGTAGTTGGACCCATATCTCTTCCCTTTGGTGTTATAAACCGGGGCTACATAAGAGTCACTGATGTAAGGGTAAGTAGTTTCCATTGAAAAACGTGCAAGATCTTTCTTAAATTTTTCAACTTTAGTCGTAAGGATGTTGTCATAGTATTCCTTGTTAGTTTTGTTGGTCTCATCCAAGTTCTTTTTGTAGGGTACCGACCGAATCGCTGCATTGATCTGGCCCTCTAAAACTTGGATCTCGACCAATAGGGCATCGGCTGTCTTTTTGGCGGTTTTAATAATCAAGATAAGCCAATCGCGCGTGCAACGCCACGCGATGAGTGCCCAATCCCTTAAGAAACCCTTATCTGTTAGGAAGAGACGTGGTGTATTGGTCACTATTAGGCCTGATGGTGCACATTTGCCATGCAGATATTCATTCATAATTATGCCATGTATTGAGGTGCGTGAGTGGTTTTTTTTTCATATTCAATAGAGTCACCCAATCATCCTCAGTTGTATTGGTGGTGGTGGATGTCGAGGACAAGCTATCTAGGATGCTAGGGTTGTCAGTCAGTAGTGTATTAAGATCTTCATCATCAAATGCCAACCCCCCAAAGTCAGCCATGATACGTGATCAGAGTGAGGCAACAAAATATTTAAAAAGAACCTTAAAAATTCACTGAAAAAACCCAAAGTGATGTTAAAGTTAGGGGTTGTAGTAATATAAACACTAATGTTTAAAAACAAACAAACAAAAATAAATCAGCAGTTATAGTTTACCAAGCTAATATAACGTGTGCCCCGCAATGCACTAATTATGATTTCGCTCATTACATCACACATGACATGTTAAATTACATCATTGATGACATCACAGATCATATCACTGATCCCAGAAAAGAGGAAAGAAGGTACGGTGCCAGATTTACAACATTTAGGGACTGTGATTTCCAAATTGCGATTCCTACCGAATCACATCTAGGTGATCATAATTCCTAAAGTACAAAATAAGTATAAATATAATAACGATTCCTAATGGGTTCACAAATCGACCTACCTCATAAATATTAATGTGGTAGGTCGCAATTTGCGGCCCATTAGGAATTGCAGCCATCACAGGGATGGTGGGCTGCTGAGGTCAGCAGACCACCTTGTCTGAAAATGCTGTTTAATAAAGCAAACTTTTTTTTCCCTTAAAAGAAAACAAGATGCATTTAAAAAGAAAACTTTAAACTTTGAAGTTTCATTTTTGACGAGTATGCAATGGTCAATGGGACCACTGCCTGCTCTTCTCTTAAAAAATATTTTTGCTGCCATTCTCAAACGTGAAGGATTGCCATTGGGACCCCTTCCCATTTGTGAACGGGTTGCCACCTCCTTCAAGGAGTTGGTAAAGTATTAATGTTTTGCAAACGGAATTCAGTTGCAAAACATTATACATACATTTCAAATTTGGTATTTGGCGGGACACCCAACACACGCCCCTCCAAATACTGAATAATTACTGAATCGCAGTTTATGCTTTGAACTTAGATAAAAGCATTTTTGCAGTAAGAACCGGCCTAATCAGGCTATTTCCAACCACAAAAAAGCTTTGCACATATGGTCCACCAAGTGTACGTGCTTTCTTTCCAGAGCTTTTGATTGGAAGTTTTGCCTCATATATATATGTGGTATCTCCTAGAGAATCAATATATTTCTAATGACTAGGATGTAGTATGGAATGTTGGAACATTAAAGGATTTAGATGATGCAAGACTGTTTAGGAGTTGAGCTGGAGGGAGAAAAGAATGAAGACATACATGGTGAGTGAGTCGTTTTACAGAGAACTAACAATAAAGTATCATCTTCCAGCTGTGTCTGTGTGCAGCTTTATTATATTGGTGACAAGCTGAAAATTAGGTTCAGATGGAAACACTTCACCCACCATGTATATCTTCATCCTTTTCTCCGTCCAGCTCAACTCCTTAACAGTCTTGCATCATGTAAACCCTGCAATGTTCCACCATCGCACCCCATCTCCGCAAGGCCAACAACATCTCCTTAGAGACCACGACCTTCCCGGAGAGCTGGAAGCACGCCGAGATCAACGCCTTACTCAAGAAACCCAAGGCGGACCCGAGGGATCTAAAGAACTTCCGGCCCATCTCCCTGCTCCCATTCCCGGCCGAGAAGACCGTCAACAGACAGCTGACCTGCTACCTCAAGGAGAACAACATCCTGGACCCTTCCCAGTCCGGGTTCCGCATCAACCACAGTCCGAAACTGCCCTCATCGCCGCCACCGATGACATCAGGGTCCTGCTGGACAAAGGCGAAACCGCTGCCCTCATCCTCCTGGACCTATCAGCCACCTTCGACACTGTCTGCCACCGCACCCTATGCACAAGCCTCCACAACGCAGGGATCCAAGACAAGGCTCTGGAATGGACCCCCTCTTTCCTCTCCGACAGAACCCAGAGCATCCGCCTCCCCCTTTTCGTTCTGAAGCCTCCGTGATCATCTGCGGCGTACCCCAAGGATCATCCCTCAGCCCGACATTGTTCAACAAGGCACCGCTTGCCCGTGTCGCCCGACTGCACGACCTCATCATCATTTCTTAAGCAGATGACACCCAGCTGGTCCTCTCCCTCACCAAGGACCCCCTCACCGCCATAACCAACCTCCATGAAGGAATGAAAGCTGTCGCCGAGTGGATGAAGAACAGCCGTGTGAAGCTCAACTCGGACAAGACGGAGGTCCTCATCCTCGGCTCCAACCCCTCAGCCTGGGACGACTCGTGGTGGCCAACCACACTGGGAGTCGCACCGACACCCACCGACCTTGCACGCAACCTGGGGTTTACCCATGACTCAACACTCTCCATGGCCAAGCAAGTCAACGCCATGTTGTCCTCCTGCTTCAACACCCTCCGCATGCTCTGCAAGATCTACAGGTGGATCCCCACCGAAACAAAAAAAACGGTCATTGAGGCCCTCGTCAGCAGCAGGCTGGACTACAGAAACGCCCTCCACGCAGGAACCTCGGCCAAACTCCAGAAATGACTACAACACATACAGAACGCCTCTGCATGCCTGATCCTCGACATCCCTCTCCACAGCCACATCACACCCCACCTGAGAGAGTTGCACTGGCTTCCCATCAACTAGAGGATCACCTTCAAGCTCCTCACCTACGCACACAAGGCACTCCACAAAACCGGACCAGCATACCTCAACACACGTCTCACCTTCTACACCCCGAACGGCCAGCTCCACTCCTTCGTTCTCACCCTCGTCACCGTCCCCTGCATCCGTAGAGCAACCACCACCGGCAGATCGTTCTCCCACCTTGCCGCCAAGACCTGGAACTCCCTCTCCATCCTCCTACGGCAGACCCAGGACCTACTAACCTTCAGGAGGCTACTCAAGACCTGGCTATTCGAGCAGTAGCAGCACCCCACCCCTGTTCCCAGCGCCTTGAGACCCTCACAGGTGAGTAGTGCGCTTTACAAATGTCCTGATTGATTGATTGAGTTGTGGTAACACGCAAACAGAACAGATGTGTTGTGGTAGATACATTTCCCATTCCTGGAGTTAGTAAGTTTCTCAGCATGTTGGGGGATGCCAAATTGTTTTCAACATTAGATTTGACATCTGCATACCCCCAGATCTGCCTGCATTTGTATTCAATGGAGTATACTGCTTTAATGATGCCAATTTAAGGGCATTTTTAAATAAACTGAAGGGGGAGGGTTTAACCTTGATGGTTGAAAAAGGAAAATTTCATAGAGGATTTGTAATGTTTGAATTATAAGATATCCAAGGAGAGGTTGAAGCCAAAGAGAGAACTTGTTAAGATCAAAAGTACCATGTTTGAGACCAAATCTAAAGAAGTATCCTATTTTTGAGTTTAGTTGAATTTTATACTAAATCCATACCCAAATGTGCTGAAAATACAGTGAGTATGAGAAGTTTATTGACAAAGAAGGTGGAATTTAATTGGGATGCGGAATGCCAAAGGGAGCTTTGCTGAATTAAATGGATGAGATGAAAGAGCACAATGTTGAGTTTGTGCCCTGAAAATAAAAGTGTCATTTGGATTTAGCACAAATTGTAACTACTGGATGGTAGCACAAAGGTTTGGGTACTGTATCAATGCAGAGACATGGGAACACTAAAAATATCATTACATTAATTTTTGCGAGATTTAAAGGATCTCTGTCATAGAAAGAGAAGCATTAGCTGTATTCTGGGCAGTCAAGTAGTTAAATAATTTTGTTTGGGGGAAAAGTTTACTATTAAAATTGACCATAAACCTCTTAGAGAAGTCTTTACAAAGAACGGAATAGACTATATTTCTACCAGAATAAGCACGTGGGTAATGGCACTGCCAGATTTTGAATTTGAGGTGAGTTATGTTCCTGGAAAATAATATACTATGTGATTGTTGTTCTAGATTGGTGAAAGATCCCTGGAGTAGATAATGAAACGAGAAATAGGTGATGAACAAAAGGTGTGTGTCAATTGTAAGCGAGCCATAGATGTTAAACGGTGGAAAGGTGAACTTTTGAAAGAATAAATACTGTAGAAGGTATGTGTATTATTGAGAGGTGGTTGAAAATCTAAAAGAGACATAGAAGAAGATATAGATATGGCAAACTGGAATGTGAAGGATAGACTGTCAATTAAGATATAATAAATAGAGACATAAGATTGATTTCTCCCTCTGCAATTCATTAGAATTTACTCAGAATGTCACATGAGGGGCATGGGCATATGTAGAATTACAGAAAGGTTCACTATGACATATTGGTGCTTCAGGTCTAGAAAGACAGGAAGAGAGGATGGTGAGAAAATGTGCAGAGTGTTCCTATAGTGATAAGATAAGTAGAACGAGGGACAAACCTATGACCATAAGACGGTTCCCAATTAAAGCTTGGGAAGATGTTGCCATGGACATTGTAAGACTATTAGGAAATGATATCCGTGGCAGTTTAGTCATAGTGTTGGAAGAAAGATTCTCAAGATGGCCTGAGATGAAGATTGTGGGTGAGTTAAACACAAGGAGTGTCATCAGTTTGCCAGGGAATGATTTACTGAGACTACATTAATTGATAATGGGGTGCAGGTTAGATCCAAATAAGGGGCTCAGTTGTTCAGTGAGAGGGGTATAATGCACAAGAAATGTACATTGTATCATCCAGAAGCCAATAGTATGGTGGAAAGACTTAATAAAAACTCGAAGCTACATTTTCAGTTGTCAGTGAATGCTGCGAAACATTGGAGAGTTCAGTTGAAAACGTGACTGAAAGCTCACAGGGTCACGCGCCATTAAACCACTGGATTGACACCTTTTTAACTCTTCAGAGGGCGAAGTGCCAACACTGTTATATCCTGGATGGATTAAATAAAGGAAACAGTGGGGGTGATATTTATGATGTAGGTGAGTGGAGAGAGAGAGCAAAAGAGAAGTTGAAAGAAAGGAAAGAATATAGAGATCGTAAGGTGGCTGTGCAGACACAAAGTTATAGTTGGGGATGTAGTAGGAATCATAGCAATTATGGCAGTCATGATACGTTTTCTAAAAACTGTTACAAATATTTCACAATGCACCAAGATTGAAGATGCTTCCATTTGAAATCTGAACAGAGTTGTATACAGTAGCTGTGATAGGGAGAAAATGGATCAACAACAAGAAAAGAAGACCAATGTAGTAGAGGAGAAGACAAAATTGAGAAGGTTGAGACGGACGTGTCAGAAGCAATATAGATAAAAAGACTTTGTCTAAAATACTTATATGCATGGGAAATGTTGTGTTATTTAAATTGTGTTATTAATTTTTTTATGTTGAATTATATATGTATGGAGGTTGTAGTATCTCTTAGAGAGAAAGTAGTATTCTAATGATTATGATGTAGTTTGGATTGTTGTAAGATTGGAGTATTTAGATGATTGAAGACTAGGCCTAGACTTTTTTGTGGCCATAAACTACACAAAAAGTTTCGGAGAAAGTCACGATCTCATCCTGTGATGGCACCCATTGCGATCCTCTAATAATAGCGACACCACAATATTGGGGGGAGCCAGACCGGCACCTTTTTGACTTATGACATACAGAACACAACATGGTTCACCTGCTGTAATCTTCTCCAATGGGCATGGTTAGTTATTTATGGTTCTAATGTCCCCTGGGTATATGAGTTTGCTTATCTGGAAGAGGTCCTGAGGAAGGTGGCCTTGTGCCGCCGAAACGCGTGTCGACCAAGTGCGGAGTCTTACACTGTGTCTTGAGATTTACCGATTGGCAGGGTGCCTCTGACAATTGGATCCAGTCCCTTTTTTCAGATGTTGTTGTTATGAGTGTGGTGAGGGTATGACTGTGTGAGTATGTTTGTGACAGACTGTTGGTTACCAGGGGTATAATTATTTTGGTGAATTGACTTTCTTGTATATAGCTATGTATTATGTATATATTTATGTGTCTTTTTTTCTTGAATGAAATATCAATGTTTTGGACATTTGAGACTTATACATTTACTATGAAATTGTCCATAAATCAAAAAACAAAAAAACTTTAAAAAAAAAAAAGAAATTCTCCTTTTTGAGTCAGTATGAAAAAAGATTATCACTAAAAGAAATGATAACTTGGAAATAATGAATAAAACGTTATACGCTTTTAAAGAAAGTTAATAAGACTGCTTCATATTTGTCACCCATACCAAATTGAATGTTAAGCAAAAAATAGAAAAGTATATATTTGTACTAAAATATTGTGGCCATTGAGGGAAATTTGTTCTCCTTGCTGTATTTCTTCATTCCCCTCCTTTTCCCTGGCCTAATTCAGTTTTGAGGGGGTCCCATTAATCTTGCTGTTGGTAATAGGACTGTCACAACATCCTATAAATTTACTGCACACTCAGTTCACAAATCGAACATCCTGAAGCATTAGCTTTAGCGGCCGCAATGTAAATATGTGTGTGTGAGAGAGAGTCTGTAAAAGTGAGGGACAGTGTGTTTACAGTGTGTACTAATCTTAGCTTCAGCGACTATACTATAATTGTGTTCTCTGTGAGAGAAACAGTTAACTGTGGGCCCGATTCACAGAATGAACTTAAGACTCAATCCTAAACTTACTACTATTTTGGTATTCACAGAATGAACTTACTACTTTTGGTATTCACAAAAGTTAGGATTTTGTCTTAAGTTTGTCTTAAGACAAACTTAAGACAGACTTAAGACAGACTTAAGACAAACTTAAGACAGACTTAAGACAAACTTAAGACAGACTTAAGACAAAATCCTAACTTAAGTCTGTCTTAAGTCTGTCTTAAGTCTGTCTTAAGTTTGTCTTAAGACAAACGTAAGACAAAATCCTAACTTCTGTGAATACCAAAGGTAGTTAGTTCATTCTGTGAATGCCAAAAGTAGTAAGTGCATTCTGTGAATGCCAAAATAGTAGTAAGTTTAGGATTAAGTCTTAAGTTCATTCTGTGAATCGGGCCCTGTGTGTGTACGAATCATATCTACGGCAATTACAATATAAATGTTTCCTGTGTGTGAGGAACAGTTGTGTGTACTAATCTTAGCTACAGCGACTACATTATAAATGTGTGCTGTAAGTGAGAGAAACAGTTAAGTGTGTATTAATCTTATACGCAAAACCACAGTTGATGGACAGAATGCAGAACAATGTCATACATTCACCCCTTGCAGAGATCTGGGCCTAAATCCATCGTTTTTTTGCACTCCACACCACCCCAGTTCAGACATGGCCATCTGCAAATCAGCCTTGACCCTGTGCCTCATGGGAACAGTCCATACCGAACTGCCAAGCCATGTCTTTACTGGACCGGAATCAAGCATCCTAGGACCGGTTTCTGGCTATCAGCCATCTTCAGCCAGGATAGCTTGACTCCAGTGGTGTGGAGAGCGTGGGACTCACGTCTGAGCATACCCATCCCACTCGGGGTGACAAATGCAAAACCACAGTTGATGGACAGAATGCAGAACAATGTCATACATTCACGCCCGTACAGAGATCTGGGCCTAAATCCATCGTTATTTTGCACTCCACACCACTCCAGTGGGGCTAGAAATGTGCAGATTTGCCCCACTGCTTTGGTAGTTGCCCTGAGGTGTAAGTGGGCACTTCACTTCTGTGCTGCACTTGTGGCGTTTTTTATTGTGACCTCCTTTCGGTGTCATTACCTGCACCTTGAAATGCCTCGAGGCAGAAGCCTTGCTGCCGTGTTTTGTTTACCTGGAGTCTTTCTCCTGTTTTGTCCCTTAAATGTCCGGTTCTTACGCTTTTATTGGCTACATCTTGAGGCAATTATAACACTGGTTGGTTTTATGCGATGTTTGGAGAAGGAATGCAACGCTGCTAAGAGGCACGAACTTGTTTTTTTTATTTCTCGGCGTTGGCACCGCGTTTGTGTGCTATTTTTATCTCTTTATTATTCTATTTGGCTTCTTTGTAAGGTGAACAATACACATATTATTAATTCTTTAAACTCTATCGAGGAATGACTAATATTAGAATAAGGCCTGCAAAATTCTATTTTTTATTGGCATTGTTAGGTCTGATTTGCCGTCTATGACGTAACCCTGCTCTCATCTCTACCTCAAAATAGTGTTGAGAATTATAAGGCATGAGTGAGGCTCGATCCGGAAATAAAGTTGTTTTATTTTTTTCCAATCAGGGAGAGGATATTTTCCAAACAGACCTGGCGCGTGTGACATTTACTGACCATTCTGGAGAGGTCCTGGTGTTTACTGTAAACAAAATGGCTGCCAGGGGCAGTTTACAGCCAATGACATACATGTTTTTATCCAGAACCCAGCGGGAACTGCTACCTCGCAGTCTGGCTTTGCAAGCACAATACCGCAGCAGGAGTGTGATGACACATTCTGCACAGGACAGCATCCACCAATAGAAACACAGGAGAGAGACATGTATTGCCATTCTGAGAATGCTGCATTGCTTTCAAAAACTTGATGGCTATTTTTAGAAATATGGTATTTGAAATAAAAATGAAATGATTCTATTCCATTTCCATTTTCTTTGAACTTGTTAGATGTGATTCGCAGTACGGGTACACTGTGATGCAGATACCTGATGCTGTACCATGTACCTGTTGGTTTGTAGTTTTAACATACAAGCCAACATTAGAGTAGAGGAAAGGGGGAAATAAAAAGAAATACAAAATCGGGAGGAGGTATTTCTCTATTGAAGGAGAGGCAATTTCAGAAGGGAGACAGGCGAAAGAAAGATAAGTTTTGCTTCAAAAATCGTGAGTCTCCTGCCTGAATCGGGTCTATTGACATGCATGCTTTGGAATGATCTGATTCCGAAAGAGCGCCCCAAGCAGGAACTGGCTTTATGTCACTTCCGCTGGGCGTGTCTAAGGACTGGCCGCCAGCGAAGGCGGGGCGTCTAGACACAGGTTGTCAGGTAAGGCTGGAGCGCCTAAAGACAGTGGACAAGTGAAGGTGGGACTGTCTAAAGACAGGCAGAGAGAGGTCTCAGGAGTACATCCTAGCGAAGGCATGATCGTCTAAGGACAGGCGGCCACTGATGGCAGCGACTAAAGACAGACCACTAATAAAAGGGGGCAAATATCTAAGGACAGACAGCAAGTGAAAGTATTAATGAGCAAAGAACAGAACAGGCAGCCAGTGAATGAATCAATGAGCAAAGAACAGGAGAGCAGGCAGCCAGGCAACAGTATTAATAATTGCCTGGCTAAGTGGGCAAAACGTTAGTCAACAGGGATTGAATCATTTTAATAAGCAAAACCCCTGGACAACATTTCCAGATTGTCATTTAATTTCAGCAGAAACTGGGTCATGTGTGCTGTTCAGGAAAATTTAGATTCAATGAGGAACCAAGGTTTTCCAATGGCCACATAGGGACATTGACTAATGAAGAGCTCTCAGTAAAACCCTGAGGAAAAGTGAGAAGGATGCCACGGGTGATGGTATTAAATACACTGCAGAGATCTAAGAGTAGGAGAGCAGTGCCACCAACATCTTCCATCACCAGACGCGGGCAGTCGGCCAGCGATACCAAAGGGGAAGAGGATGTAGCCTGATGGCTTGAGCTGCTGAATTTGGAGCTGGGGAACCAGGTTCGAGGATCGGCTCAAATTCTGTGAGTCTGGGCAAATCACTTGATCTTCCAGTGCCTACCAAAAAAATGAATGTGTCCTTGTGTAACGTAACTGGTGCCCATATAAAGCGCTCCAATACCTTCCGATCGAGTTTGCGCTATTTAAATCTGCAAAAAAAAAATCTATTTCTGGGCTAGAGAAACTCCATATAAATCAGGTCTAGTAGTTGACAATCTTTGACACAGAGCTGTGAACGTTAGGACGAGCGCCCCCTGAAACAGATTTGAAGGTGCAGCAACTCTTACTCGGCTGCTAAATCTATCACATATTCTCACCTTCCACCTATGCCTCAGCCAAGCAAGCTAGCCATAGCTTGTTCCTGAATCTAATCCTAACCCCAGGCTTTACCATACCCTACCCCTACACTTTACCCTACCACCAGCTCCAAGACTACTCTTAAGGTAACCACTTCATATAACCTTACGCTAATGCTAAACCTAAGCCTAAACCATAGGTCTAAACATAAGCGTTAGTTTACGCAATCTCTAACCTTATCCAAACCCTAGCCCTAAATCTAGCCCTTGGTTTTACATTAACCATAACCCTAGCCATAGACTTTACCCTATCTGTAACACTAAGGGCCCAATTCCAATCTCGGTCGGAAGGGCTCGGATTCGGAATGGCCTAAACCGATCCGGAGCCCTTGTTTCCAACCGAATCGTTCACAGTTCCAAACTGCCAAGTGCGATGCCTGGAAAACCTTAGCGCTGACCGAATCAGTTCTGGAAGGCATTCAGAGAGATAGAGCCTTCTAGAGCCGATTCATACAGCTCTACGGAGTAGGTTTTTCAAGCAAGTAAATACAATAAACTATTCGGACAGCCTTTCTGATTCGGTTTGCCTGGATCGAAAAGGCTGCCCGAATCGGTCTTTGAGGACCCATAACAGGACCCCCTTCACCCAGGGCCCTCTGATTCAGGCCCATGGGGGAACCCATGGGTCTTCCCTTCCCAACCACGCACAGTGTGGTAAAGGCACCAAGGGGTACCCGGCATAGGGTGCACGATTATCCCCAACCACTCCTTTTGTAAATGTGAGCCTGTGGGTATACACCTGTTACAACGCAACTTTTACAACTACCTACTGTTACAACGCAACTTTTACAACGCATACCATTACAACGCATTGCGCTGGGGGGCGCTCTAGGATAGGGAATAAGTATAATTTACTATCCAACACCTTGCCTAGTGTCCACGGGGACTGGAGTTAGAATAGTAAATTATACTTACCACTATCCAGCACCTCAAAGCGCTATGCGTTGTAATGGTATGCGTTGTAATGGTCGCGTTGTAACCGTAGGTAGTCGTAATGGTATGCGTTGTAACATGGTACATCCGAGCCTGTGTATGCGTTCGGTACACAGGCTCCCATTGAAGTCAATGGGAGTCCGACCAAATTGTATCCGGATACATTCCAATGCAGCATAATCGTTCGGTCGGACTCCCCCGAGCCGAGTCATACAGAAAGCATTCCGGACCCGAGTTGTTCGGTATGCTTTCCGAACGAGTCCGGAATCGGGCCCAAAGTCTACTGTAAGTCTAACAATAACTCTTAATCCAACTTGAAATCTAATGCCAGATTGAATGCTAAACCATGGGCCTAAACATAATCCTTGGTTTATCCTGGCTCTAACCATACCTTAATCCATACCCTAATGCTAAACCGAGCATTATCCTTAGAGCTAAACTGCACCTAACCATACCCCTTAGCCTACAGGTTTCCAAGCCCCTAACATTTACCCGATTTTCCTAAAACTATGAATGCCAACATAGGGTTGTCGAGATCAATGCTGTGGTAGAGGGATGGCGTTCTATACAGGAAAGAGTCGCTGTAATGGCTTTCATGTTGGTGTATATCGATGACTTGAATTTGATGTGTGGGGGTGCCCAAAGAGGTGCGTGCTAAACTCCACTCAAAGCAGTGTTACAACTGACTAACCTTTGATCCATAACTCTGCTATAACATCACTTGAAATTCTGCACTGGATTCACTGTGCCTCACTCACAAGCTACTATCAAAAATCACTCTCTAAGGTCCGCCAGCCACCTGACATCAGCCATCCACCTGTCATCCTCACAACAAGACTTACAACCTGTGATAGCTGTTCGCTTCCCTTTCTTAGCTCCAGACTCTGGAGAACCTTCTCCACTCATTCTAGACTAGGTAGCATGCGCCTGCAGATCTGTCTCTTTTGATCAGCCTATGGCATGAAGGGACACTAGTCACTCTCAGTTTGTTATTCACCACCCTATTGGCTCGAGCCGTATGCTCTAAGAATCCCATCCCACCAAGCTTTATCGTCTGACCCCTAGGGCCCAGAAGGTCTGACAGAGACTCTGGAAGGTCTGGTCTCGAATATAGAATCAACACTATCGATGGAACAGAATATCGACGACAGAATCTGGAAAATAGATATTGGCAGGTAAGTCTAGATTTTCTATACGTAACTCCACATATGTGTATCTATGCAGTACATATGTCTTTAAGGTACGTAGTTGTGGAGTTAGGAGTAGTCAATCTATACTTCCCTATAAGCACTTATCTTTCTGTATTTGGTCCCTCAATATTCTGTCCTCGATATTAGTATTCCACGATATTGCTGGTGTCAATATTCAGTAGTACAATCCTGAGGAAGGACATCTCCAGATTCAAGTACCTGCACCCGACTGCGTGAGTCACGCCCTCTGCCTGGTACCCAGACCAATTATCTAGACTCGCGCTATCTGCCCAAAACCTCCATGCAAAGTGCTTCGAGGTGACGATAGACTGCACGCAGCGCATTGCAAAAACCTCAAAGCAAATGCGCAAGTACGAAGAGGGTTGTACTGACCAACCCTGCGTACATCTCCCACACCGCTTTGGGGGGTCACATCAACATTTAAGTGGTAGCAGAACTAAGCAACCTCTTTTCCATCAGTTTGCACATCATAAGGGTGCAAAGACTCAAGTCTACTGCACTTTGCCCTACTTCTCGGAGCACTTTGTGGACGTGATGTTGTGGTTTGGCTCAACACAGCACCAATCCTTCAGCCATGAATTCAAAAGCTTCACAACAACGTAAGTGAACCAACACTGTTGTTAAATATCAGCAGGAGAGGGTGGAATCTGATTAGAGCTGTGTGTTTTCTAACTCCAGCATCTTTTTTCCTAGACTTGGAGCATAATAATTATTTATTACTAAATACATGTTTAAAAAAAGACCACAGAAGCTGAGCGCCATATTAAAAGAATACACTGGCTGCATAACACTATTAATTAAAAATTGTTTTCAAAGGTTACTTCTTTAGAGGCAACAGATGGCGATGAAAAAAACATTTTTATAAAAGCTTGCTGAATAACATACGTATTAAACAGGATGCAGGAGCGAGAAAAAAACTGTTAGCTGGGGCAGTGTTCATAAAATGTGCATCGTTAAGTCAGAACACGCACTTATGTTTTGTTCAAGGAAAGAAGAGAGGGGGAGGAGAACGGCAGAGCAGGGAGGGCTTGCGTCGTGAGGGTGGAAAGCACAATGCGCGTGCCATGGAGGGTGCCCCACTGGCACCAGCAGCACAGTCTCTGTCCAGATCCAATTCTCGCTGTGACCATGGCTGGCATGTCCCTTTCACTAGACAGGCTGCCCCTGGCTGCACCCAACATGCATGTCAGCCATACAGACCTGGAGAGGTCCCAACCTGTGCTCAGTTCCTTGGGGTCCTGGAGAGGTCCCAACCTTTGCTTAGTTCCAAGGGGTCCTGGAGAGGTCCCAACCTGTGCTCAGTTCCATGGGGTCCTGGAGAGGTCCCAACCTGTGCTCAGCTCCATGGGGTCCTGGAGAGGTCCCAACCTGTGCTCAGTTCCTTGGGGTCCTGGAGAGGTCCCAACCTGTGCTCAGTTCCATGGGGTCCTGGAGAGGTCCCAACCTGTGCTCTGCTCCATGGGGTCCTGGAGAAGTCCCAATCTGCACTCAGTTCCATGGGGTCCTGGAGAGGTCCCAACCTGTGCTCAGTTCCATGGGGTCCTGGAGAGATCCTAACCTGTGCTCTGCTTCATGGGGTCCTGGAGAGGTCCCAACCTGTACTCGGTTCACCAGGTCCTGGAGAGGTCCCAACCTGTGCTCATTTCCATGGGGTCCTGGAGAAGTCCCAACCCGTGCTCAGTTCCATGGGGTCCTGGAGGGGTCCCAACCTGTGCTCAGTTCCTTGGGGTCCTGGAGAGGTCCCAACCTGTGCTCATTTCCATGGGGTCCTGGAGAGGTCCCAACCTGTGCTCAGTTCTTTGGGGTCCTGGAGAGGTCCCATCCTGTGCTCAGTTCCATGGGGTCCTGGAGAGGTCCCAACCTGTGCTCAGTTCCTTGGGGTCCTGGAGAGGTCCCAACCTGTACTCATTTCCATGGGGTCCTGGAGAGGTGCCAACCTGTGCTCATCTCCATGGGGTCCTGGAGAGGTCCCAACCTGTGCTCAGTTTCATGGGGTCCTGGAGAGGTCCTAACCTGTGCTCAGTTCCTTGGGGTCCTGGAGAGGTCCTAACCTGTGCTCATCTCCATGGGGTCCTGGAGAGGTCCCGACCAGTGCTCAGTTCCATGGGGTCCTGGAGAGGTGCCAACCTGTGCTCATCTCCATGGGGTCCTGGAGAGGTGCCAACCTGTGCTCATCTCCATGGGGTCCTGGAGAGGTCCCAACCTGTGCTCTGCTTCTTGGGGTCCTGGAGAGGTCCCATCCTGTGCTCAGTTCCATGGGGTCCTGGAGAGGTCCCACCCTGTGCTCAGTTCCATGGGGTCCCGGAGAGGTCCCAACCCGTGCTCAGCTCCTTGGGGTCCTGGAGAGGTCCCAACCTGTGCTCAGTTCCATGGGGTCCTGGAGAGGTCCCATCCTGTGCTCAGTTCCATGGGGTCCTGGAGAGGTCCCAAACTGTGCTCAGTTCCTTGGGGTCCTGGAAAGGTTCCAACCTGTGCTCATCTCCATGGGGTCCTGAAGAGGTCCCAACCTGTGCTCAGTTCCTTGGGGTCCTGGAGAGCACCCAACCTGTGCTCGATTCCATGAGGTCCTGGAGAGGTCCCAACCCGTGCTCAGTTCCATGGGGTCCTGGAGAGGTCCCAACCTGTGCTCAGTTCCATGGGGTCCTGGAGAAGTCCCAATCTGCACTCAGTTCCATGGGGTCCTGGAGAGGTCCCAACCCGTGCTCACTTCCATGGGGTCCTGGAGAGGTCCCAACCTGTGCTCAGTTCCTTGGGGTCCTGGAGAGCACCCAACCTGTGCTCGATTCCATGAGGTCCTGGAGAGGTCCCAACCTGTCTTCAGCTTCTTGGGGTCCTGGAGTGGTCCCGACCTGTGCTCAGTTCCATGGGGTCCTGGAGAAGTCCCAACCTGCACTCAGTTCCATGGGGTCCTGGAGAGGTCCCAACCCGTGCTCACTTCCATGGGGTCCTGGAGAGGTCCCAACCTGTGCTCAGTTCCATGGGGTCCTGGAGAAGTCCCAATCTGCACTCAGTTCCATGGGGTCCTGGAGAGGTCCCAACCTGTGCTCATCTCCATGGGGTCCTGGAGAGGTCCCAACCTGTGCTCAGTTCCATGGGGTCCTGGAGAAGTCCCAATCTGCACTCAGTTCCATGGGGTCCTGGAGAGGTCCCAACCCGTGCTCACTTCCATGGGGTCCTGGAGAGGTCCCAACCTGTGCTCAGTTCCTTGGGGTCCTGGAGAGCACCCAACCTGTGCTCGATTCCATGAGGTCCTGGAGAGGTCCCAACCTGTCTTCAGCTTCTTGGGGTCCTGGAGTGGTCCCGACCTGTGCTCAGTTCCATGGGGTCCTGGAGAAGTCCCAACCTGCACTCAGTTCCATGGGGTCCTGGAGAGGTCCCAACCCGTGCTCACTTCCATGGGGTCCTGGAGAGGTCCCAACCTGTGCTCAGTTCCATGGGGTCCTGGAGAAGTCCCAATCTGCACTCAGTTCCATGGGGTCCTGGAGAGGTCCCAACCTGTGCTCAGCTCCATGGGGTCCTGGAGATATCCCAACCTGTGCTCAGTTCCATGGGGTCCTGGAGAGGTCCCATCCTGTGCTCAGTTCCATGGGGTCCTGGAGAGGTCCCAAACTGTGCTCAGTTCCTTGGGGTCCTGGAAAGGTTCCAACCTGTGCTCATCTCCATGGGGTCCTGAAGAGGTCCCAACCTGTGCTCAGTTCCTTGGGGTCCTGGAGAGCACCCAACCTGTGCTCGATTCCATGAGGTCCTGGAGAGGTCCCAACCTGTCTTCAGCTTCTTGGGGTCCTGGAGTGGTCCCGACCTGTGCTCAGTTCCATGGGGTCCTGGAGAAGTCCCAACCTGCACTCAGTTCCATGGGGTCCTGGAGAGGTCCCAACCCGTGCTCACTTCCATGGGGTCCTGGAGAGGTCCCAACCTGTGCTCAGTTCCATGGGGTCCTGGAGAAGTCCCAATCTGCACTCAGTTCCATGGGGTCCTGGAGAGGTCCCAACCTGTGCTCAGCTCCATGGGGTCCTGGAGATATCGCAACCTGTGCTCTGCTTCATGAGGTCCTGGAGAGGTCCCAACCTGTGCTCAGTTCCTTGGGGTCCTGGAGAGCACCCAACCTGTGCTCGATTCCATGAGGTCCTGGAGAGGTCCCAACCTGTCTTCAGCTTCTTGGGGTCCTGGAGTGGTCCCGACCTGTGCTCAGTTCCATGGGGTCCTGGAGAAGTCCCAACCTGCACTCAGTTCCATGGGGTCCTGGAGAGGTCCCAACCCGTGCTCACTTCCATGGGGTCCTGGAGAGGTCCCAACCTGTGCTCAGTTCCATGGGGTCCTGGAGAAGTCCCAATCTGCACTCAGTTCCATGGGGTCCTGGAGAGGTCCCAACCTGTGCTCAGCTCCATGGGGTCCTGGAGATATCCCAACCTGTGCTCTGCTTCATGAGGTCCTGGAGAGGTCCCAACCCGTGCTCACTTCCATGGGGTCCTGGAGAGGTCCCAACCTGTGCTCAGTTCCATGGGGTCCTGGAGAAGTCCCAATCTGCACTCAGTTCCATGGGGTCCTGGAGAGGTCCCAACCTGTGCTCAGCTCCATGGGGTCCTGGAGATATCCCAACCTGTGCTCTGCTTCATGAGGTCCTGGAGAGGTCCCAACCTGTGCTCAGTTCCTTGGGGTCCTGGAGAGCACCCAACCTGTGCTCGATTCCATGAGGTCCTGGAGAGGTCCCAACCTGTCTTCAGCTTCTTGGGGTCCTGGAGTGGTCCCGACCTGTGCTCAGTTCCATGGGGTCCTGGAGAAGTCCCAACCTGCACTCAGTTCCATGGGGTCCTGGAGAGGTCCCAACCCGTGCTCACTTCCATGGGGTCCTGGAGAGGTCCCAACCTGTGCTCAGTTCCATGGGGTCCTGGAGAAGTCCCAATCTGCACTCAGTTCCATGGGGTCCTGGAGAGGTCCCAACCTGTGCTCAGTTCCATGGGGTCCTGGAGAGATCCTAACCTGTGCTCTGCTTCATGGGGTCCTGGAGAGGTCCCAACCTGTACTCGGTTCACCAGGTCCTGGAGAGGTCCCAACCTGTGCTCAGTTCCTTGGGGTCCTGGAGAAGTCCCAACCTGTGCTCAGTTCAACAGGGCCTGGAGAGGTCTCAACCTGTGCTCAGTTCACCAGGTCCTGGAGAGGTCCCAACCTGTGCTCAGTTCCATGGGGTCCTGGAGTGGCCCCAACCTGTGCTCAGTTCCAAGGGGTCCTGGAGAGGTCTCATCCTGTGTTGAACTCCGCTGGGTCCTGATGAGGTCCCAACCTGTGCTGAGTTCCATGGGGTCCTGGAGAGGTCCCAACCTGTGCTCAGCTCCATGGGGTCCTGGAGAGGTCCCAACCGGTGCTCAGCTCCATGGGGTCCTGGAGAGGTCCCAACCCGTGCTCAGCTCCATGGGGTCCTGGAAAGGTCCCAACCTGTGCTCAGTTCACCAGGTCCTGGAGAGGTCCCATCCTGTGTTGAGCTCTTTGGGGTCCTGGAGAGGTCCCATCCTGTGTTCAGTTCCTTGGGGTCCTGGAGAGGTCCCAACCTGTGCTCAGTTCACCAGGTCCTGGAGAGGTCCCATCCTGTGTTGAGCTCCTTGGGGTCCTGGAGAGGTCCCATCCTGTGTTGAGCTCCTTGGGGTCCTGGAGAGGTCCCATCCTGTGTTCAGTTCCTTGGGGTCCTGGAGAGGTCCCAACCTGTGCTCAGTTCACCAGGTCCTGGAGAGGTCCCATCCAGTGTTGAGCTCCTTGGGGTCCTGGAGAGGTCCCATCCTGTGTTGAGCTCCTTGGGGTCCTGGAGAGGTCCCATCCTGTGTTCAGTTCCTTGGGGTCCTGGAGAGGTCCCATCCTGTGTTCAGTTCCTTGGGGTCCTGGAGAGGTCCCAACCTGTGCTCAGTTCACCAGGTCCTGGAGAGGTCCCATCCTGTGTTGAGCTCATTGGGGTCCTGGAGAGGTCCCATCCTGTGTTGAGCTCCTTGGGGTCCTGGAGAGGTCCCATCCTGTGTTCAGTTCCTTGGGGTCCTGGAGAGGTCCCAACCTGTGCTCAGTTCACCAGGTCCTGGAGAGGTCCCATCCTGTGTTGAGCTCCTTGGGGTCCTGGAGAGGTCCCATCCTGTGTTGAGCTCCTTGGGGTCCTGGAGAGGTCCCAACCTGTGCTCAGTTTCATAAGGTGCTGGAGAGGTCCTACTCTGTGATCAGGTTCATGAGTTGCTCCAGTTTTTCTAAGGCTGGGAGCCTGTGTTTGAGTTTTTCTTCCACTAAGGTGGCAGACGGAAACACATTATTTTTCCTATCTAGGGAGGTAAAATACTCTCCAAAGAACTTGAATGGGCTATTGGACGAGACCACCTGAGTGGAAAGCTGCCAATGACAATCTCTGGTGGCATCATGGAATTTCCACAAGTACGGGAGGACACTGGAAATGTAGCCCCAAAGTGGTGGTACCTTGGAACCATATATCTAGCACCGGTACAGGATGGGGACATTTAAGTCACCATTCAGTGAACGTGAGATCACCTTTTCTTTGGCAAATTGTTATGGAGGTAAGTTTACCAAACACGGTTACAGACCACACATTCTCCATCTTTGGAGAAATTATGTCCGCACCTTTGGGAAAGAAATAGCTGAGCCGGAAAAGTTGGCAGTGGCAGAATGCTAACTCTTACAGTCCTACGCCCAACAGTAAGGTAAACACAACTTCTTTATGGTAGATTTGCTGTTTCCATCCATCTTTAAATCAAGCATTTAGTCATAAGAGAAAGAAGCGCAATCTTGTTTCTTGAATGTATTCTTAGATGATGCAAAGCGATGTTGCTTCATTGTATGTTATAAGTTACTCCAAGACATCTAAGGCTTCAGAGTCTGACAGACTTCAGGTCAATCTAGTCAAACTGTTTGCTGATTTTCAGACTCAGCATCAGCATCGCTTTGGGTCAATTCTGACTCTGGTGCGAGCCTTTGTGTTGGATCCCTGGTGGCCCTTACAGCTAGTTGAGATCTCTCTTGGAACCTGACCGAGCACTGCTTCTTCTGCCGCATAATCCCCTTATTGACCACTTGCAGACCCTTGACTCCTGATCATGTGCCCACCTCCTTTAAATAAAATGACAGCAGCTGTGGGACACAGCACTGGCATAAATAAAGCAGAAGCCTGTTCATTACTTTACTTTTTCCTATACATCATGTTATGTCATGATTGTGCAGGACACTTCCATCACGTGTGCGGTCCACCAGCTCTTCTGGAGTCTTTGGGAGTTCGCAATGACCAGGGCCCGGGTGATCTGTTGTCGTGTTTGGTCCTAGAAGATCTCCATGTACAATTTTATTGAGTACTTAGGGGTTCTATGAGCCAGGGGAAAAATATGATAAAACCAAACCTGTCAGGGATCTTTGGACAAGTTTGGAGGTGGCGCGCCGTAGATTCGGACAGTCATTTTTTTTTCACTGAGGCGTATGTTGTGCTTCGTTCAGCCTTCAAGGATCCTTCTGTTCAACAAAGATGATAGATTTTTACTGTAATGCGTAATCAGTATTTGTCTCTCTACAGCTGTTACAGGAATCCAAGTGCACTTGGGTCTGAGTGTGCATCCGTCGTTCATCGTAGCTTATGTTCTGCACATCGGTGGAGTATGAGTCAAGGGCTGGACACCAGCTTCAATAGGGTATCACGGCATGCCTACGTAAAGTCCGGGGAAACCTACACTAGGGTAGGGGCTGAAATAAGTAACAATGCATTAAAATGCATTTAGTACCGAGACAGCGTTAGAGAAAAGGCTGTTAGTACCACTGTGATGGTGTGGAAAGCGCTGGGGTTAGAGCTTTCCTGTCCTGGGGTGTTCTATCTAGAAGCTCTGCCGAAATACCTGTAAAGATTGAAGCTTTCCTCTCTTTTAGAAAGGCACTTACTAACATAGCGCTTTGATGCCATTGGACACCGTTAGCACTATATCAATTGACTGACAGCGATTCTAGGAAGCATTAATGAACCTAACTGTTCACTAACCATATTGCATAGTCCCAGTGGAGCATCATACTTCGCTATTGAAAAATGCAATTAGGAATAAATACCAGATAGCACCCTGAAATCTGAAATACGGAGAGCACAATACAAGTCTGGCAATGCGGCGCACCTCAGTAGTACCTCTGCACCTATGCCATGCCCATGTTGCACCCTGACAAGAACAGAGGGGCAGATTTACAATAACTGGCGCATCCCTGCATATCAGCAGGGATGCGCCAGTTATTGTGAGCCACTGCTCCGTCATCATGGATGAGCCGCATTTACAATGCGGCGCACCATGGGGCAAAAACGGCACAGATCCGTGACGCATCTGTGCCATAAAAGTGGCGCATTGCTGGAGTTGCGTAAAATAAGGCGCAAGGGGCTTGATAATCTGCCCAAGAGTGTTAAAGCGTCAAAAGACTGGCACCCAGACTTTGGCAGCTGAGGTTCTTGGGTCTTACAAAGGTTAGCCAGGGCACCTCAGTACTGACCTGCTGATGGAACAACCTCTTGCATCTTAAAAAACTGTAGGCATCACTCCCATCTAGGTACTGACCACATCCCCATGATGCCGCACTCTCACTTATGCCAATCCATACACACATACTTCCAACATAACTTCAGGATTCCAAGCCTGCACCATCCTTGTGCCCTTAAACCAGGAACCGGAAATACATTAGCAGATCACAATTATTAACATTGAAAACACCTTTCTGAGGTCACTATTCATGTTTCAGAACACTCATAAAATTAGTATATAGATTTTGGTAACTACCTGGTCTTAGGAGAGAGAGCTGTTTATATGGGCGTGAGCACCAACGCCTTAGGAAAGTTACAGCTCCTAGAAAACATGGCAGTGAGAACAGTGAAAGGGCCAAAACAGTGGGATTGAGTCTCAGTGCCCTGAGATACACTGGTTTGGCTGCCCGTCGGAGAAAGTATTAGACTGAAGATAGCTGGCCGGGTCCACACGGCTCATCATTAAACAAGGCTCATTACACTTTTGAGTAAGATCACTACTTTTTTGCTATTCACAAAATCCAAGTGTAAATTTACTCAGAAAGTGTAAATTACATGTTTGCATTAAATGGAAGGGCATAGGGACTTTTCACAAATGGTAGGGGCTACTCATACAAATAAATGACACTATTAATTTATTTACAATGAACTTTACTCTTACACTTTCCAGTAACCTTATGTTCGGACTTTGTTAATAGCCAAAAGTAGTAAAGTGGGAGAGGGAAAATAGAACACAGAATCCTTCAGAATTTGTTTTGGCTCAGGGTCTTTGCCCACACACACCGGTAGTGTCAAAAATATGAAGTTTACCAGAAAAATAGTAGATACACCCCTGCAGGCCCATTTGTGTACAATTCCCAGATTAGATTTTCAAGGGTAGAAGCTGATTTAAAAGGATCCCTTTCACCATAAAAAAGGACACCGATTCGTATTAGTCATGGTTGACTATGCTACCAGATATCCAATGATCATCCCTTTGAAACAACTAAATCAATTGATCAATCAATGAATCGGGGATCTATAAAGTGCAGCAAATAACCCATGAGGATCTCAAGGCACTGGCGTTGCTAGCTGCTTTGTGGAAATCTGTTTATTCAAACAGCCAGGTCTTGAGTCCTTCCCTAAAAATGCTGGAACGATGAGGCTGTCTCGAGGGGCAGGGAAGTCACTCCAAGCTTTGGTCGTCAGGAGAGAAGGAGCGTCCTCCAATGTTGCTTCGGGCAGGTTTGGGGGTGTCTGCGAGGAAGAGGGAGGCGGATCGTAAGTGTCTGGTCGGTAGTTGGGAGGTCATGTGTTTGTTGATGTATGCTGGTCCTTCGTTGTGCAGGGCTTTGTATGTATGGGTCAGTATCTTGAACTGGCATCTCTTCTGGATTGGGAGTCAGTGAAGCATCTTGAAGTGTGATGTGATGTGGGTAGGTATGGGGAGGTCGATGATGAGTTCTGTATTGTCTGTAGTCTCTACAGCAGGCGTGCGGTGATTTCTATGTAGAATGTGTTTCTCTAGTTCAGCCTGCTGGTGCCGATGGCTCGAGTGATGGTCCTTCTGATGTTGAATGGGAGCCACCTGTAGATCTTGTGAAGCCTGCGTAGGCTGTGGAAGCAGGTGGATGAGACAGCGTTTACCCGTTTCTTCATAGATAGCTTGCTGTCCAAGATGATGCTGAAGTTGGTGGGCGTTGTCTGTTGGGGCAGGGGATAGGCCGAGTTCAGCAATCCAGCATGCGACGACCCATGGGGAGGTGTACAAAACACAGTACAGATTGATAACACTACACTACACATATTTTTGAGAGTAGGATTCCTCCAAGAAATCCTCACAGTTAAGTATAGTGAATTTATGTTCCATATGTTGGATCAAATTTGTGCCAAAATAGGGGGCATAGTTACTAGGAAACTGTTGGAGCGCTGTGTTAAGCCAAGAAGGCTAACGCCACACTCCAACAGTTTCCAAACGCAGGGATGCGAATATTCACAAGAATACGATGCACCCCGGCCTTTCCCTTAGCCCTGGCACTAAATGTAGCTGCCTAGTGCCAACGCAGGGCAGCACTCATAGAAACAGCAAAAACAAGGAAATAAAGCATTTCTCCCCGTTTCGCCATGTTAAGACCAGGTTTTCCCTGTTCTTAATTTTGGAGCTGTCCCATATTTACACCGCCCCTGTAAATATGGGGCAGCGTCAAAATCAATGGGTGTTGCGGTGGAACGCCCACCGCAACACCCATTGCCTCCACTGTTACGCTAAGTGTAGCGTGAAAGGGGGCCTTATTCACAAGGCGGCATTAAGCCACGTGAATAAGGCGAAGCCCCTATTGCCACAGGAACGTCGGAAAAAGTTACGTTTCTGTGGAGATAGGGGCTTGTAAATATGCCCCTAGCTGTTAAACAGATCTGACTTGGGCCTATCATCCTCAAACTGATGGCCTGGTGGAGCAGTACAATTTAACCCTTAAACTTACCCTAAAAAAGTTATCAGGTCTAGATAAAAGAGACTTGGACAGAATGATTTCCCATGGTTTTGTTTACACTATGGCGTCAGGAATAAAAAATATACCAGATTCTCTCCATTTGAACTTGTTTTTTTTTACAGAAACTCTGAACCTTATTAGGCATGGCTAGAGGGAGATGATAAGGTGGAGGAGAAACTAGTGGATTGGGGAGGGATGATAAATACGATTATGGAACAAGAAGAGGAAGGGACTCCACAGAGAAAAGTATGAAAAATAATTCTAAGTTGTAAAGACAATGTACCAGGAAATAACAAGCATTGCAGACGTGCACGTTAACACTGTAGTGTATATTTCTGGTGTCTTGTACCCGTCTACACTACCAAGATGGTCGCAACAAGTGTTTGAAAAATGTAATAAAAAGATTTGTTAAAAAAAAGGCATAGCTGGAGAGGTGTGGGAGATTCAGCCAAATACTGGAAGCCCTTGTTGAAATATGTTAGTCAATTGAGAGCGCAGTTGGGAAAATCATGCCACATTGTGCAATATAGTGCAATTCAACAATATAGAGAGGAGTTAATAAGAAGGAAAACTAGTTTATGAAAGAAAGGTCAAACTAAGAGAATTCCAGCCAGGGAGTTGGGTGTTGTTCCTCCTTCCCACCCACCACTGATAATAAAATGATGAGTCAATGGCAGGGACCCTTTAAGATTCTTAAACGGTGACTCTTTTACATAGCAGATAGAATTGGAAGAGAGATGAAAAGAAATTCAGATTAGACCGCAGATTTGCCTGGAATACCACACCGACCCATCAAGTTTTTTCGAATAGAAAACACTGTGGTTACTTCTCGAGTGTTGAGGTTTTGACCCCAGCAGAAATGCTTCAGTTCCATCATTGAATATGTCTTAGAAACTGATGGGTTGTAATTAAGAGAATGTGTTATCTACTCTTACCAGTACGTCTATCTTGTTAAGTGTTTTCTTCATCAGGGGCTGTGCTGGACCACGCTTGATCTGCTTTTGCTTTGTTGGACCTCATGTTGTGTTCTGCACCTTCAAGGTTAGGATCCATGGGTCCTGCATGTTACACATCTTCATCAGGGATGCCTCGGGTCATGCTGGCTCAGTGTGGTCATTGTCAGTTTGTCGTGATGTGCTGGTTCAGTGGTCCATGTGTTCTGTTTGTTACGCGTCTTCCTCAGGGCTGCCTCGGGCTATGCTGGCTCAGTGTGGTCATTGTTAGTTTGTCGTGATGTGCTGGTTCAGTGGTTCATGAGTCTTCATCAGGGCTGCCTCGGGTCATGCTGGCTCAGTGTGGTCATTGTCAGGTGTTGTGATGTGCTGGTTCAGTGGTTCATGGGTCTTCATCAGGGCTGCCTCGGGTCATGCTGGCTCAGTGTGGTCATTGTCAGTTTGTCGTGATGTGCTGGTTCAGTGGTTCATGAGTCTTCATCAGGGCTGCCTCGGGTCATGCTGGCTCAGTGTGGTCATTGTCAGGTGTCGTGATGTGCTGGTTCAGTGGTTCATGGGTCTTCATCAGGGCTGCCTCGGGTCATGCTGGCTCAGTGTGGTCATTGGCAGTTTGTCGTGATGTGCTGGTTCAGTGGTTCACGGGTCTTCATCAGGGCTGCCTCGGGTCATGCTGGCTCAGTTTGGACATTGTTAGTTTGTCGTGATGTGCTGGTTCAGTGGTTCATGGGTCTTCATCAGGGATGCCTCGGGTCATGCTGGCTCAGTGTGGTCATTGTCAGTTTGTCGTGATGTGCTGGTTCAGTGGTTCATGAGTCTTCATCAGGGCTGCCTCGGGTCATGCTGGCTCAGTGTGGTCATTGTCAGGTGTCGTGATGTGCTGGTTCAGTGGTTCATGGGTCTTCATCAGGGCTGCCTCGGGTCATGCTGGCTCAGTGTGGTCATTGGCAGTTTGTCGTGATGTGCTGGTTCAGTGGTTCATGGGTCTTCATCAGGGCTGCCTCGGGTCATGCTGGCTCAGTTTGGACATTGTTAGTTTGTCGTGATGTGCTGGTTCAGTGGTTCATGGGTCTTCATCAGGGATGCCTCGGGTCATGCTGGCTCAGTGTGGTCATTGTCAGTTTGTCGTGATGTGCTGGTTCAGTGGTTCATGGGTCTTCATCAGGGCTGCCTCGGGTCATGCTGGCTCAGTGTGGTCGTTGTCAGTTTGTCGTGATGTGCTGGTTCAGTGGTTCATGGGTCTTCATCAGGGCTACCTCGGGTCATGCTGGCTCAGTGTGGTCGTTGTCAGTTTGTCGTGATGTGCTGGTTCAGTGGTTCATGGGTCTTCCTCAGGGCTGCCTGGGGTCATGCTGGCTCAGTGTGTTTGTTGTCAGTTTGTCGTGATGTGCTGGTTCAGTGGTTCATGGGTCTTCATCAGGGATGCCTCGGGTCATGCTGGCTCAGTGTGTTCGTTGTCAGTTTGTCGTGATGTGCTGGTTCAGTGGTTCATGGGTCTTCATCAGGGCTGCCTCGGGTCATGCTGGCTCAGTGTGGTCATTGTCAGTTTGTCGTGATGTGCTGGTTCAGTGGTTCATGGGTCTTCATCAGGGCTGCCTTGGATCATGCTGGCTCGGTGTGTTCGTTGTCAGTTTGTCGTGATGTGCTGGTTCAGTGGTTCATGGGTCTTTATCAGGGCTGCCTTGGGTCATGCTGGCTCGGTGTGTTTGTTGTCAGTTTGTCGTGATGTGCTGGTTAATGGGTCTTCATCAGGGCTGCCTTGGATCATGCTGGCTCAGTGTGTTCGTTGTCAGTTTGTCGTGATGTGCTGGTTCAGTGGTTCATGGGTCTTCCTCAGGGCTGCCTTGGGTCATGCTGGCTCAGTGTTGTCATTGTCAGTTTGTCGTGATGTGCTGGTTCAGTGGTTCATGGGTCTTCATCAGGGCTGCCTTGGGTCATGCTGGCTCAGTGTGGTCGTTGTCAGTTTGATGTGATGTGTTGGTTCAGTGGTTCATGGGTCTTCATCAGGGCTGCCTTGGGTCATGCTGGCTCTGTGTGTTCGTTGTCATTTTGTCGTGATGTGCTGGTTCAGTGGTTCATGGGTCTTCATCAGGCCTGCCTTGGGTCATGCTGGCTCAGTGTGTTCGTTGTCAGTTTGTCGTGATGTGCTGGTTCAGTGGTTCATGGGTCTTCATCAGGGCTGCCTTGGGTCATGCTGGCTCAGTGTGTTCGTTGTCAGTTTGTCGTGATGTGCTGGTTCAGTGGTTCATGGGACTTCATCAGGGCTACCTCGGGTCATGCTGGCTCAGTGTGTTCGTTGTCAGTTTGTCATGATGTGCTGGTTCAGTGGTTCATGGGACTTCATCAGGGCTGCCTTGGGTCATGCTGGCTCGGTGTGTTCGTTGTCAGTTTGTCGTGATGTGCTGGTTCAGTGGTTCATAGGTCTTCATCAGGGCTGCCTTGGGTCATGTTGGCTCAGTGTGTTCGTTGTCAGTTTGTCGTGATGTGCTGGTTCAGTGGTTCATGGGTCTTCATCAGGGCTGCCTTGGGTCATGCTGGCTCAGTGTGTTCGTTGTCAGTTTGTCGTGATGTGCTGGTTCAGTGGTTCATAGGTCTTCATCAGGGCTACCTCGGGTCATGCTGGCTAAGTTTGGTCATTATCAGTTCTTCATGATGTGCTGGTTCAGTTGTCCATGTGTTCTGTTTCTTCTGTATGTTTTTAGGACCCACATGTCCTGCTTCCAAAGTGTGTTGCTCATCAGGGTCTTTGTTGTATTATTTCTGCTCTTGTGTTGTTTTTGAGCTGTGTGTTTAATGGACCTTCTGTCCTGTTTGTTTGCCCCATTCTCAGTCTGGGTCCCTGTAACCTGCTTGTGCTCATGTTCTTTGTTACACTGTGGTTATTATTTGATGTGTTTTGCGTTGCGCAACGCGTCCAGCTCTCCATGCCGTTCGAGACCACGCATCATCCTTGTTCTTGTCCTTCCACAGGAAGATTCTGCCTAACACTGCAAAAGCTCCAACATTTGTGTTCAGGTCTGTGTGCTCAGCAGGTACATGGGCTAGGTGACATTTGCAGAGAAACCTGCACCATCAGCAGTGGTGCTCAGGAGCTCCGGTGACGCGCCCTGAAGCAGCGCTCTCGCGTGATAGGACGGACCTTGACTGTCACCGTGTCCTGTGTCATCTGATTTCTCTTCCTCTTCAGCGTTTCGTTTCAGAATAAGGTAGTCCCTTTATCATCAAGACACACATCATTCCTTCTTGAATCCTGTCCACAAAAGACCACCAATGAGCCCTTTTTTCCTTGTTCAGTGGTAGTGCACTACTTGGCTCTGCCTGTAGAGGGGGTCTTTATTTTCCCATTTGATATTGCAAGGCTTTTAGACTTTTGCTTTCTAATTGGGTAAGCGCTGAGTCTGTTGGCGCAGTGAACTAATGCATCCACTGTAGGGGCCTGTGTTGGAGCTCATGGTCACAAGTTCTTAATCCCGGCGGGTCCACTCAGCCTTTAATCCATCTGAGGTCGATAAAATGAGTACCATTGAGTTGGATGACAATATAAATCTGTTATTCAGAGCCTTGAGACCCTTGGGTGATATGTGCGCTTTACAAATACATGTTATGTTCTTTATACACTTGACTTTCTGAGGGTTGCAAAGGTGAGTAGTCGAAGCCTACTCTGGGGGTTGGATCTCAGTTTACGCAGAAGTGTAAATGTCCGGTGAGAGCTGTTTATTTAAAAGCTCCTGCTACACAGGAAAGAAGGGCAGATAGAAGACCAGGTAGAAAAAAGAAGCCCCTACTGTTGCGCCCTGGAAGCGGGACAGGGGCATAATGCTTTTGGGCCTATGACGCTGTGCCGCATATATAAAGACACACATACATCGGTTACTGGTTGGGACCAGAAGCCACGAGTGACCCCGGCCCATTTATTTATAGCTCTCTGGCCACGCCTGGCCAGAGAGTGATACATTTTGCAGGGAACTTCCGGTGGAGTGTTTCGCAAGGCCAAACACTAGGGGCTAGATGTAGGTAATTCCGATTTACCTACTCTTAAATACCGAATTTTTCCAATTTGGTATTTAAGAGTAGGTAAATAGGAAGGAGGCAGATGTAGGTAATTTTTTATCTACAATTACCAAATCTGTAATATTCGGTATTTACCGATTCGGTAAATGCCGAATCAGTATTTCCCATTGATTCCTATGGGCCTTGAAGCCCATAGGAATCAATGAGAAATACCGATTCGGTATTTAACTAATCGGTAAATACCGAATCCTGCAAGGGGGAACGGGGTGTCACTTTGACACCCTGTAGCACCCCAATTCCAGGCTTGTGTACCATGTGGAACACATACATGCCCTAAGGGCATGTCTGTGTGTCACATGGCACAGGTGTACATGCACAGATGTGCATGTACACCTGAATTCGGTATTTTACCACCCAATAGGATTGGGTGGTAAATACCGACTCCAAAAGGGCTTGTGGCACTCTTTGAAGTGCCAGCTACATCTGCATTTACCGAATCGGTAAATATACCGATTCGGTATTTTACCGATTCGGTAAATTTACCGAATCGGTAAAATATAGGCCCCCTACATTAAAAAACCCTAATACCGGTCGGTAACGGCTGAATTCGGCCGTTACCGACCGGTATTAGGGCTCCTACATCTGGCCCTAGAACGCTACATCCCTTATCAGGTTGGAATTTGAAACACAATGAAATCACTGTATTCTAGCACATAAAGTCCGCTAGTCTTTAGCTAGGCCTTGGATTAGGCCGGAGTCCATACCCGTGTCGATGCATCTCACGTGAGCCTCGTGGCCTTTGGTGTATCCGGCTCGCAGGTTGGTGATGTGGGTTGTTTGCTCCGAGCACCGGTGATTCTCTCCCAGCACAGGACGCATCATCTTATGCCATGTCGTCAGCGTCGTTCAGTGGTGTTTCCAACGTTTCTGTTGGCATGGCTGGGAGCTGGCTACCGGCCACGTCTGGGACTTGTTTGAACCATGAGATATTTCTTGTCACCGTCTCACCGTTCTTTTCTGCTGTGACAGCTGTACCATTGGTGGATTTTACTATCCATATCCCTGGTTCATAATGGGTTCGAAATTTCCAAGAGTTCCAGCAATTCTTGATTAGTACTGAGCATCCAGGGTGAAGTGCACAGGCTTTCGCCTTTCGCTTTCTGCTTGCTTTATCGTTTGTGTGTTGTCTTCTTGCTTGAGTCTTCGTGGGATCGTACGGTTGGTGACTCTCGTTGTCAACTTTTGGAAACATGTCTCTACGTGGCCCTGCCAGCATGAGCGACCACGGAGACACCTATGTTGTGCAGTGGGGTGTGCTACGATAATCTCTTAGGAACCGCTGCAATGCAACTTCAGGATCTGTGCCTTCAGTTGTTGCAATCCTCAATACTTTATTAATTGTTTGCATAAATCGCTCTACTTCGCCGTTTGTCTGCGGCCACTTAGGCGTTATGCGGTGATGTTTGATCCCCAGATGCGTCAGAAAGTCTCGGAACTCGTTGCCCTGGAAAGGGGGCCCCTTGTCAGTTTTGATGATGCAGGGAATCCCAAAGAGAGCAAACACCTTTTCCAGTACTGGCTGGAGGTTGTTGAACGATGTAGACCAGAGAACTTCCACTATGGGATATTTTGTGTAGCTGTCCACTATAATGGCAGTGATTCTCCCATCTGGGAAGCTTCCAAAGTCGAGACTTAGCCATGCCCACGGCAATGGCGCCGGGACTTCGGTTATGACAGGTGCCGGGGCTTCGGAGTGGGAACCATACCTTCTCTCTCATTCGAGACTTCATCGTCCTACACCTTGGTGTCCTTCATGTGCTAGGATCGTCGCTCGTTCTTGCAAAGTGATCGGCATTACAATACGTGATCCTCTTAGGATGATTCCGTCTGCTGTTGAGCTGAGCTCATGCCTCACCTTCCACAGTTTTCCCAGGCAGCTGTGGTCACCTTCACTCCATCCTTGTAGGTCTCTGAGGAAGTGGTCCCCCGATCCACTGTTCAGTGCGCTGGATACACGTTGAAGACATGCGTCTTTTCCGAGGTGTTCCTTCACTTCGTCTAGGGATAGTACGTGTGGGCATGACCACTGTGTCATCATGTTGATGAAGTCTTCCGTGCGCTCTTCCTGGTCTTCACCAAACGTTGACTCTGCAGCTGGATGGTGGGATAGGAAATCTGCCGGGTTCTTAGCACCGGGTCAGTACACCAACTCCATCTGGTACTGTTGCAGCTGGATAGCCCATCTTTCAATTCGAGGATGAGGATGATGCGCGGTTCCTTTAAAAAGTGGTAGGAGTGGTTGGTGGTCTGTGACTACACGAAAAGGGTTTCCGCTGACATAGAGGTGTAAATGATTGCATGCCCATCTGATTGCTCGTGCTTCTCGCTCGATCTGGGAGTAGCGGATTTCAGTAGCAGTGAGGGATTTGCTTGCGAATGCGAGAGGGACCCACGTTCCGGGCTCGGTCTCCTGGGTTAACAGTGCCCCTAGACCCACCGGGCTGGCATCCACAATCAGTTCTGTCCGACAGGCTGTGTCAAAATAGGCTATTGTTGTGCTGTCCAGCAGGGCCATTTTGATTTGGTTAAATGCATACTCTTCAGCTGCACCCCACTTCCATGGATTCTCTTGCTTGGTTAAATTGCGTAGTGGCTCTGCTATGGTCGCTAAGATAGGAATGAAACGACTGCAGTAGGTCGCCATCCCCAAGAAACTCCTCACTTCCGACACAATCTTTGGAGCTGGGGCAAGGTGTATTGCTTGAGACTTCCGGGGGTCTACTTGTACTCCGTTGGCACTGAATACATATCCAAAGAAGTCAATAGAGTTTTTGAAAAATGTACATTTGTCCTTGTGAAGCGTCACCCCGTGCTCTGCCAGTCGCTGCAGCGTGGCTCTCAACTGTCTGTGGTATTCCTCTAGGGTTTTGGAATGTATAAGAATGTCATCACTGACATTGAGGACTCCACCTAGCCCTGATAGTATCTCTCACACTGTGTTTTGAGAAATCTCTGCTGCAGACAATATCCTGAAATTGAGTCTCTTATATCGCCTGAGCCCTAGGTGCGTTGAGAACGTAGTTATGTATCTGCTTTCTTCCGCTAGAGTGAGTTGGTGGTATCCAGCATTGAGATCCAGTTTCGAGAACTACTGGGCTCCATTCAGGTTGGCTAGGATGTCATCCACCATTGGGGTCTGATGTCTCTCCCTTTTGATCGCTAGGTTCGGCATCCTCATGTCGATGCATATCCTAATTTTGCCTGTCTGCTTCGGTTTTTCTGCGATCACCATTGGTGACACCCAGGGAGTCGCACCTGTCACCTTCTCTATGACCCCCTGCTCTTCTAATTCTTGACATTCTTGCTCCACCAGCAGTCGCAAATGGAACGGAATCCTTCTGTGTCTTAATGCCACTGGTTGGATGGCTTTGTCTACGTGTAGCTTCACGGGTGGTCGACGTATTTTTCCTAAACCTTTGAACAGTTGAGGGAACATGTCCAGGAGGTTGTCTACTTGTAGCAGCTTAACTGCATTCGCGAATTCAATTAGGCTCAGGTCTTCTGCAGTGTGGCTTCCTACCAGTATGTCTGCCCCCGATCTACGACGTGGAACACTGTCGTCACCTCACGATCTTCAGTCATTACTTGTACTGTCATCTTCCCATTTAGGGGGAGCGGTGTCTTGCTGCCGTATGTGAAGATCTTGATTTTCGATGGCGTAAGTACGGGCCTTGGGTTTAACTTCTTGTAGTGTTGTGACCCCATGACATTGACTGTGGCTCCGGTGTCGATTAGGCCGGTTACTTTGGACCCATCCATCGCGATATTGCATTTTGGCTGTGGGCGTCGTCTTTTCTTGAGATCATTTGCAAATGCTACGAAGTGACACTCTTCATCGTCCTCTGTTGACGAGTCATCCAGCTGTTGGGGGTAGCGACCGGGGCCTCTAGACGACTTTGGCTTCGTGGTGTCTTCTAGCATAGGATTTCTGATTGCTCCTGTTAGTGGCCTTCTCCCTGTGGCACCTCTCCCTCTTGAGATCCCTCTGCATACGCTTGCAAAATGGTTGGGGATCCCACATTTTGAGCATAACTTTCTTCTGGCCGGGCAGCTTTCTGGGGGATGTTCTTCACGGCCACACCATCCACACGAGGCCTGTCGTGTGGTTCTTGTCGGCCATCTTCCTCTGCCTCCTCGCGCTGACGCGCGGAGAGCATCGACCAGTCTTGATGTTGGTTGCTTGCTCAGAATGTGGGGTGAGCGCTGCTTCCAGGCCTCTGATCTTGCGTCTGAAAGTTCGTGGGATCTGGCAAGGATCAGTATTTCTTCTAGTGTTATTCAGGGTTGACGCAATATCAGCGTCCGTAGAGTCTTGGTTCGGCACCCCTGTATCAACTGCGCCGTTACCTCTTTTACTTGATCGTCCTCGGTGCATGTGCTTGCTAGTTCCCTGAGGCCTGCATGATATGCATCCATGGACTCTCCTTCTCGTGGTCTTGCTTGTCTAAGCTTGAACCGCTCATAGTGTGGGTTGAGTTCTGGATCAAAGTGTGCGTTGAGCGCGGTGACGGCGGCATCGTAGTTGTTGGCGGCACCGGTATTCGGGAGATGCTGAAATAATTTACAAATGTTGTCACCTGCAAAGTGTAACAATAGCGACCTCTTCACCGTCTCATCTGTCTCACGTGTGGCTGTGAAGTAGTTATTCAGGCGGCTGACCCATACCTTCCACCTCGGGGATGCAGTTGCTGGTTCAATGAGTTCACTAAACGAGGGTGTACCGGGTGGGTAGCAGCTGGAAGTGCGGCTGGCTGTTGGGCTGCACCACCTTGGGCAGCTAGCTGTATGGCTGCACCACCTATGCTTGACATTGTCACTCTTCACTGGTCCTGTCGGTTCTGTTTGGTGTGCGTATTTGGCTTCTGATGATTTTTCCTATGCTCTTTGGCCTTCCTGCAGTGTTGCTGGATTTGCCAGGGCTTGTTTATGTGTATTCCCCCTATATCTCTGCTAGATTTGCCAGTGCTTGTTTGTCGTGGTCCTTCCTGATTGTATTGGCTGCCTTCATTGACTGTTTGCCTTGGCTTGGGTTTGTTTGCACTATTTGCCTTGGCTTGGGTTTGTTTGCATTGTTTGCCTGGGCTTGGGCTTCTGTGTCTCCTCCCCTGGGGCCATTTGTATACTGCCCGATGGTTTCGTCACGCGGTCTTTGCCTTTTGATGATTGAGGCCTCCGTCGTCCCTCGCGCTGGACTTCCCTGATCGCTTCGCTTGGGGCGCGGCTGGGGTCTTGTTCTCATGGTGCTACCCCGGGGCACTGCTCTGGTGTCAGTTAAAAAAAATTCTGTTCAATTGAGGCAGATACGGAGTTGCTCTGAGTTTGAAAAGGCTCCTAGTTTTTTGTGTTTTCCAGTGCTTGGGGATAATGCCCCTGAAAAAGAGGTCAGATTTTTGTAGGTGTTGTTTCTGCCTTTCCTGAGACTCCAGGTTTCTACAACGTCTGTCCTCGGAGTCTGGACTGCTTACATGCCTCATGGTCGGGTGCCGATCGCACCACCACCTACTGGTACAGGAGATCTGCTTGGACTCTTCAAGATCCAGCCTGGCACGTGGAGACGCTTCCTGCGGTGAGGAGTCTGCAGGTAGATGGAGTATCCACCAGAGATATCTTTACTGAAGCTAAGGAACGCATTCTTCTGGGCTTCAAATCTTTCTTGTAACACAATTCTGGCGCTTACATAGTAAGACTCTTTGCTTTGAATCAGTACCACAGCCAATATTACCAATTGGCGGGATTTGGGGAAATTTGTAAAATCTTAATACCCTTAAGGCCCTTACTGTGGGTTTTGTTGACTATGTCAAAAGCTAAGGAGAGACAGCATGGAACAAAAGCCACCAAGCTGCCCTCACCACAGTGAGTCCAGAAAAGCCAAGTGTGTTGTCTCAGGGACTGTACATATTTATTTCTCCAGGTTGATGCTGCATCAAACCTCTTTTGGCCATGCTGTGATGGGAAATATCCATTACAACGCAGTCATTACAACTACCTACCTTTACAACGCAACTGTTACAACACAACTACCCTTACATCGCATGCCATTACAATGCATGAAATTACAACACATGACACTACAACACATGTCACTACAACGCATGCCAATGCAACGCATCCCATTACAACACATGCCATTGCAACGCATTATAAGGTAAATAATGGAGATTTTTTAGTATTAGGATGAGTATGGGTTTTGGGGTATATGGGAATAGACATTTTTACCCCTACACTATCCCACACTTAGTAAATTTTACTCCTACACGATCCAACACTTACCCTACTGTTGCACTCACTGGAGTGGGAATAGTAATTTTTACCACTACACTATTCAAAACTTACCCTAGTGTTGCCCTAAATGAATTAAGCGGTATAATGGTATGCGTTGTAATGGTATGCGTTGTAATGGAATGAGTTCTAATGGTAGTTTTAAAAAAATGCGTTGTAATGGCATGCGCTGTAAAATCATGCAATGTAATAATGTAATGGTAGTTGCGATGTAAAGACTGCGTTGTAAAAGCATGCGTTGTAATTGCATGCATTGTAACGTCATACATTCTACTGTGATACAACACCCAATGAGTGAATTAAAAAAACCTATGCAACATGCAGATCTGACCAATTCACGTGTTCACTATCACCCTAAGATATCCTCGCAAAAATGAGACAAGGCACCACACAAGACGAGTGAGGGGTAAATGACGCCATCTACTCATGTAATACCTGGAATGACACCCCCTTATCAACCAGGACCGCCCCATTCCTGCTCCTATTTAGGAAAGAGCTGAAGACACACCTCTTCAAAGAACAGTACAACACGAAGAAGTAACACCCATTGTCAAAACCCAGCTACCCCTCCATCCACTGTATCTTTGCCTTTGACCTTGAATAGCAAATCAATGCACAGAGTTCCTAAGATGACATACAACAGTTGTGAGTTCCTGGATAAAGTCATTGTATGTACCATTTTAATACATGACTAGGGTAGAACAGGATACTTTTTTTTGCCTCACCCTTTCTCCTTGTCTGGTGTAGCATGCGTAAAGCACTAATATTGCCGTCTTATACATAAATGCCCTCCATGCGCTGCCTTTCTTCCTATTTGTACATAAGGTACAGGCCCCTACGTTCTCAAAAGTAAACCTGTTCAGTCCACCTGTGCATCATTGACTTAAAAGGGTTGTCTGAGGTCTTCTCCTTGTTGTTGGTCCAATCTCCCACAATATTTATGTTCCACACATATGCTCAATGTCAATACGATGTTGGACTTGGCCCTCTTGGCAGGGTCATCCCTGAACTTTTTGCCTTTCTCCAATATTCTCTCTGACCTGTTTTTGTTGGTTTAATGACTCTGGGCACTTTACCACTGCTGACCAGTGCTAAAGTGCATATGCTCTCCCTACTGTAAATTGCTATATGTGATTGGTTTCCATGATTGGCCTATTTGGTTTACTGTCAGTCCCCAGTAAAGTGCACCAGGAGTGCCAGGGCATGTAAATACAAATGCTGTTGGTGGGCTTGCAGCACTGGTTGTGCCACCCACAGAAGCAGCCTAGTATAATGTGTCTAAGGTCTGCCATTGCAGGACCTGCGTGCAGTCTGGTACTGTCATGCTAACTGCGCAGGTACAACTACTTGCCAGTCCCTAAACCTTCCCTTAACTTCATATTAGTCACCGATTGTGTGTGTTGCACTAAATGCCTAACCCTGTGTACTCTGTAGTTTAGCCTTGTCTGCTCGCGCCACGCAGCCTAGAGGGTGAGCAGGGGTTATTTCTGAGAGTAAGTCCCTTGCCCTGACTTAGAGGAGAGGGTCCCTGCTTGTCACAAGTACATACCTGTGCCAACCAGAGACCCCCAATTCTAACATACTATAATTAAGGTCTGTGACATTACAGATGTCTTCTTGTCCCCTTTTTCCAAGGTTACAATATGATTGTTGTCCTCCCAGCAGTATCCTTGCAGGGAACAGAAGGTATCAGGTGAGTGGTGGGAAAACCATCGGCCTCATTTACAAAGGTAACTTACACTTTTGAGTAATTTCCCCTTTTAGGTAAGTTTACTACTTTTAGATTATTCCCAAAATTCGACTGTAAGTTATTAATAAAAAAAGTATTAAGTCCAGCACCACAAATGGCCAACCACTGCTACAGCAGCACCCTCCCACAGAAAGCAGTGGGAGTAGGGAATCAAAATAAAGCCCCATTGAATATAATGTTATTTAAAATCAAATTATTTAAAATAGTTAAAAATATAAATATAATTTATTTTAAAAATATATGCAAACAGTATATGTGTATTATTCAATTATAAAACATTTTAATACACTGATATGAATATAAAATTAATGTAACAATAATTTGTATTAGAATATAACTAAATGAATTTATTTATCCCTAAAAAAATGAATCACATGACAATAAAAATCCCACTTTAATTCATAAAAAAGTATAGTTTTTTATCTTAGAATATTAGACACGAAAATGACAAACATCTGATGAAAGGAATTGCAATTATGATTTTTGCAAGGTTCTCATAAATCACTGCAATTCACTTAAAAGTTTTTATAACTCCCTGCTTTTCACTTGCAGTGGTTCTCTGTGGGCCTTGAATAGGAGGGTCTGAGCCAAAGCCAGATTTTGAGGTCGATCACGAGGGAGCGCTGCTCAGATGCAGCGGCCAAGTTAGTCCTAGTCTAAGTTTTTCCTTTGCACTTAGAAACTATTCTGATTCTTTTTCTCGTCAACGGCCTCATCAGCAGTGTCCGCTACAGCTCGGATCCGGCAGTGGGTTTGATGTTGGTGAACAGGTGAAGTCCAGCGATCTGGTCTGAGCACTGGTTCTCTGCGGATTTCGAGGCTATCCACAAACCGGCAAAGTAGCAATACTGTATGAGCCTCTGGCTTTAGCCAAAATTGTTATCTTTTAGTTTTAGGATTACAGGGGCATATTATCAAGGGGGTTTATCTCCGCTTTTTTGGCTTTAAAAGCCAAGAAAGCAGAGATAAAATTATCTCCCTATTACCTAGCTGTCGCTAACACCAGTTAGCGACAGCTAGTAGGAGATAGCGACCATCTTGGGCCCCACTTTGCATGTCAGTGATATTTATCACTAATGACATGCAAAGTGGGGGTGCCAAGATGTTAGCGACTGGAAACAGTTGCTAACATCGCTATCTCCTAATACCAACTTTTGGAGATATTCGCGCTAAGCGCGAATATCTCCAAAAGCTAACACCTGCCCTGAGCAGTTCTTAGCCATGTTATCCAATGGGAGGTGGATAACATGGCTAAGAGCATTAGCTCGGTAATGCATGAATATCGCTGACTTTTCAGCGATATTCATGCATTATTGCCGATTTTTATTGCATTTGCGATAAAACTTGGTAATACCAAGGTTTATCTGCGATAAAAATCGCCACAGCTCGGCGATAATTTTTTATCTCTAACCAAGCAATAGCGATAATTATCGCTATTGCTTGGTAATATGCCCCATAATTTGCAGTTGTTTTCGGAGAAAGAGTGCGTGCGCTCTGGCAACAACCAAGCGTCCATGACCTGGGGGCACCGCTTG
This sequence comes from Lissotriton vulgaris, assembly GCF_964263255.1. Lineage (NCBI taxonomy): Eukaryota > Metazoa > Chordata > Amphibia > Caudata > Salamandridae > Lissotriton > Lissotriton vulgaris. The sequence continues at coordinate 38,610,471 of NC_141697.1, forward strand.
GGTCTAGGACTCGATCTCCCAGGATACACCAGCAGGGTCCTGGGCAAGTCCAGCTGTAACTGGCCAACTGGGCAAGTTGCAGATGCAGGACTTTTGTGTTCCTGGAGCTTAATAGGAGACTAACTAACTATCCCTTGGAGTCCACTCACTGGTCCTTGGCACACGTGGAAGTAGGCCCAGTCCTTAGGGACTCTCTCTGTGGTTTGAACAGTAGGAGCAGTCTTTTCTCTCTGAAGTCCTGTCTTGGTTCAGCAGGTGCAGTCTTCTTGGTGCAGCCTTTCCATCTGAGGTCCACAGGTTCAGCAGATGCAGTTTTCTGTTCTTGCAGCCTTTCTTGGTGCAGCTTTTCATTCTGAGCCTCACAGGTGCATTCTTCCCTTCCCCTTTCCTGGGATCCCTTCACACCTCCTGGCAGGAGGGCAGCAGGCTGTCTTCAGTGACAGTTGCTGTAGTTAATCAGAAACGGCCACTAGAACTTTGGGGCAAGAAAGTGGTGACTGTGTAAAGTCACATTTATATTAAAGTAACCTTAAGTCAGACTTTATAAATAAGTTGGGTTTAATGTAACAATTAATTCCATACCTTGAAATATTATATTTGGTGGTCCCAAAAGGATATTAGCTCTCAGCGGTTGGGCTAGTGTAACCCCGTGTTAGCCAATGGGGCTACAGGCTTGCCACACTGAATACAACTGTGAGTTTTCAATGAGGGGCATGTAAAACATAAAAGAAGCATGTCCTTGTTTTAAATATTTAGCGCCCTGCCTTATGGGCTTCTAAGGATTACCTTAGGGGTCACTTATACATGTTACAAAGGCAGGGTTGGACTTTGCAAAAAGGGTTATTTTGCCATGTCGAGTGGGCAGTTGAAAAGCTGCCGACTGGGCTGCAGCGGGCAGACCTAGAGCCGTGGTTTCACTTTGTCACTGCAGTGGTGGTTCAATCAGTGCTGAAACACACTAGTGAAATTTAACTTAGAAGCCCTGGCAACCCTTTGTACCGTATACTAGGGACTTATAGGCCAGTAAAATGCACCAATCAGAAATCAGCCAACCACACATACATTTTGAGGGGTCAGACACAGGCACTGGGGCCTGGTCAGCACTCTAGAAAAGCCTGCAGCATCAGCACAAACATGTTGGGGGCAGGGGGTGATCATGGAAAAAGAGGCATTTCCTTACAACACATATCAAAACTTTCTTTTTTCCAATAGCAGAAATAAATTGCAACGTTTGAACTTCCTAAATCTGTGATCATACCTCTGGCACAAAGAAAGTTTCACAATATTGTGTATTTGTGAGCTGCTGACAGGGTTTAGGCAAGCACTTTCCAATGATTCTATCGTTATTAGGCAACTGAATTTATTGATTTGGTTTTGGATGTGTCATTGGCAAAGGCTATGACATTTTTCTAAATAATGTCCTTTTAATTACCCCAAAAACATTTTTATGAATTATGTATAATGGCTTTCATGTGACTTGATAGATGATGCAAATGAAGTCTAACTGGACTGCATTGATCTAAATTTGCTAATTTTGGGGGAACCAAGAATATGAGGAAGAAAAATGTCCCTTTTGGAAATGAGATTTGCTGTAAGTTCACCCAGTATTAACTGCTTTATATTAGGTAAGACACTACAGGGCAGCTTTACAATTACTGGCGCATCTCTGCAAATTAGCAGGGATGCACCAGTAATTGTGTGCCACAGCTCCGCCACCCATGATGCGCCGCATTTACAATGCGGCGCATCATGGGGCCAAAACGGCACAGAAGCGGTGCAGTGCTGGAGTTGCGTCACAAGCGCGACGCAGCTCCAGCAATGCTCTGGGGGGGCCTATTCTTTCAATGCTGCCTCAAACCTTATGCCTGCTTCAAGCAGGCGCAGGGTTTTGACGCAGCATTGGCCTAAAAGTGACTGAGTGAAATCTTGTAGATTTCACTCAGCCACTTTTAGGAGGTGTTCCTGCGCAGGAACCCCCCCCCACCCCCTGCGCCGGAACGCCTCCTTATGGCGCAGGGCTTTACAACGTGAGGCATGTCCCAGATGCGTCACGTTGTTAATACCCTGTCCATTGGCGCATCTTTTGCGCCGCCGCTGCGTCACAAAAGTGACGCTACGGCGGCGCAAAAGAGGCGCAAGGGGCTTGTAAATCTACCCCTTCATTTACTTCCAATCTGGAATAAGAGAGTTAGTGAAAGCAGTCAGGATCTTATGTACAAAACTTGCAAGTCAATCCTCACACAGAATCTTATTTTATTTCTTTTAACCTCTTACTACAAAGACCTTGGGGAACATGTGTAACCAACATGGCAAGATTGTCCAGATCTCTGTATTTAAACAGAAGAATAACAACTGAAGGTTCTCTTGAGCCACATAACATTAGGCTCAGACAATTAAAAACATGTTTTTATAAATAATAATTTACATTACACCATGCTACGAAATTCTGCTCTGATTTCTCTAACGCATGTTTTATACATTCCAAGCCTCTTTATTCTACCTTTTGCATAATGTCCAACAAAGGAGGAGTACTAGGCTATTGTTTTCCAGTAAAGTTTTATATTACAAGGGGTGACTGATTTGCATATGGCCATGTCTGAACTGGGGTGGCAGAGTGGGCTAAAGAACGGCGATGGATTAAACCCAGAACTTTTGACTGGGTGTGAGTGTTTGATTGATTCAGATGCTCCGTCCATCACCACCCCCTTTTGTACCGCTTTTGGCCGCCATGAGTGTGGCAGGGTATGCTCAGGCGTGAGTCCCTTGCTCACTTTGCCACTGGATTCAAGCAAGCCGGGCTGAAGACGGCTGGAATGCCAGAAACTGGTCCTCGGAAGCTTGTTTCCGGTCCAGGGAAGACATGGCTTGGCAGTTCGGGCTGGACTGATCCCATGAGGCACAGGGTCAGACTGATTTGCATATAGCCATGTCTAAACTGGGGTGGCAGAGTGGGCTAAAGAACGGTGATGGATTAAACCCAGATCTTTTGACTGGGTGTGAGTGTTTGATTGATTCAGATGCTCCGTCCGTCACCACCCCCTTTTGTACTGATTTCTCTAATGCATGTTTTATACATTCCAAGCCTCTTTATACTACCTTTTGCATAATGTCCAACAATGGAGGAGTACTGGGATATTGTTTTCCAATAAAGTTTTATATTACAAGGGGTGATGGCCACCACATTTTGGAACTGAGAATTTTCACTCTAAACAGAATGAGAGGGACCCTTTAGTAACCAAAGGCCTAGGGTTCAATCAAGAAGTAAAAAACAACAGTGTGTCCTTTGGTCCACCAATGCTGTAAGCCTTATTCATTCAGAGAACATCTCTCTCACATAGATTCAACCGAAGGGGACACAATTACTATTGCAGAAGCAGAGTGCCAACACAAAAATGATAGTGAAATTATTACATATCAATTTCTTAAAAACATAAAACAAATATAGCAGGTTAAAAACAAGCGAACAATTGATCATATACAATTTATATACTTATGTATCGAATAATCACAAGTAAATCAACAGATAAGAAGAGTAAAGTACAAGAAAAAGAAAAGAGGAGAGTATTGAGAGACAGTACACTTTGTCATTTCGAAAACCATGTCTATGTTAAAATGGCGTTGAGGCTGGGACCTGATATACAGGAAACAATCAATATCTAGCGTAACAGCCCACTACACGGATTAGGAGGCTATTGCGGAAACACGTTTCGGTTGTATTTTTCTGATTAGACCATCTTTATCAAGATTTTAAGTATTACTCTCTGAAGGTACATCTATAATCAAAAACATATAATTAATACACAGCACAGCACCTCTTGAGTAATTGGTTATGTAAACTGTAAATACCTGCTCTTCTTCCCCTTATGTATCCGGCACCCCTCCCCCTTACTACTCGAGCTGTTACTGGTTGATTCTAAGCCTGTCTGTATATTGCTTTGCTCTCCTATAAAGCGCTCTGATACCCTAACGGGTCAAGTTCGCACTCTATAAAACACATAAATAAATAATAAATAAAAATAGACATGAGGGATTGGACATACAAATATACACAGTGAACAAAAGAGGAAAGCACTCATGATATTAACAACACAGTTAATCTGTTATAACACTCCAATATATGACCAAGTATTACAAATCTCACTCTCGGTGTTCAGGACATCACTGCTTCGACAATCCAATCAGATTCCCAATGTAGGTCCTAAAGTGAGACATCCGCACAGTCATTCATTCACTCCTAGCTCTACCCCAAAGGTAAAATACTCTGGAGGGTCCGAGCAGCAGCCTCAATGATTCTAAATAAAAGCCAGCATTTGTAAAGCGCACAGCTACCGCCAACGAAGTGTCCCGGCGCTGTCCATATACCGCTGTGGAACCCATCCTGGCTTTCCCTGTGAGGCGTCCACTCCTGGGCACCCCCAAGGTGGAGGCCAGGCATCCTTAGCGTTGTGGGGGCCGTTGTGGAGATTAAGCAAGCTATTGCCCAGAGTTGCAGAGTGGGACTCCATGATTGGAATAGGCACCGAGGCGAGAATTATCAGGTCCGTGGAATTTTTGAGCCCAAGACCCGCCGAGGCAGGGAATTGAACCCTGGTCCTGGACTAGACCTCTGCATCAGGGTCTGCCGCTCTAACCATTGAGCCACACTTCTCTTTGCTCTCTTTGTGAACTTGTCTTAGCTGCACAGCAAGGGGGGATAAAAGAGTTGCTGCAAGTTTGGGCGTCCGCCTATAATGCATGGATACAAGATATAGGAAAAGATTTGAAGTGTCTGCAATGTTACTCTGATAATGTACATCTCGCGAGGGTTGCTGTCACTTCTCCACTGCCATTAAAGGATAGCGAAGGCGTATGAATAAAGGCGTGAGTTACACTGGTTTCTTGTCTTCATTGTTTTCTGTACTAGCCTCGCTTGAAAAACAAATGCTTTAATACTGATGTCTTTGACTAAACAACATTATTTAACTCGCGTTTTGATTTCATGATTTATCCGCAAGGCATTAATAAAGAAATTTAAAATAAAACTATCTTCTTCCTGATGGGAGGCAGTGCTGCGCTCTACAAATGCTGTTTGATTGACTAAATGGTGAGTGAGGGGTCTTTCAAGTGACGTCGCCAGTGTTAAGGGGCATGTGATGTCACTTTCAATGGCCATTGGAATATCAATTGAGTACTGTATTATAATGCTTTTTGAATAGGGCTAGGGAAGTTCATTTAATGTACTGGACATAAAAACGCTTTTAAATATAATTTCCCCAGCTGCCTCCGCGCCGCAGGTACCCGCGCCTTACGGAGGTGGGCGAAGGGACCGAGATTCAATGGCGGGGGGGGGGGGGGTGGGGGGGGGCTTCCTGGCAGCTTCACGAGACTGCATTTCTTCTCCTTCTCAGCCCAGGTGCTTTCATTGTGCTTTCTGGGCTGCTTTGTGGGATCTGATGTTCTTGGGAAAATGTGTCAATCAAATTTGTATATCATTTTAGCTGAAGTGTCAATCACTTGCTGGAATGATGTCAGCACTTCCTTCTAGATCACTCTACCATTATCAAGCAGAGTTTATCATTCAAATCCCCCCCCTCCCACCGAAGCCACATTGTTCATTAATAATTCAACCCAAATTAATTCAGCTTTACTTTTTTAATTACAAAACCAGACACAACACTAAAAGAAAACAATTAAAAATGAAGAATGGTGTCAAGTAAAAGCAGCCGTTAGGCAATATCCAACAGGTCCTCTGCGGTTGCCTTGTGGGTTGGGGGGGGGGGGGACTCTTTGGGGATCCTGCGCTCCTGCCTCCTACCCTCCCCCACTCTGAAGCCAGACCCTTTTTAAACCAATTATTTATTGGAAGTAAACTGTAACTATTCTCTAATCTGCCATCCCAATAACATCTGCCTCAGCCTTGGGGTTATTTTGACATCGTGTTCAGGTTACAGGATTATAAGGCACCATACTTGCGGTGACGCAGCAGTGGTGGTCCACCATTTTGCCTATCATGACGTTCACCGTCGAATCGGCAGTAAATGAACCGCCGACTGTGCCAGGGCTGGCGGTGGCGCAGCTGCGCCACAACACAATATAATGAGAGGGTACTGGCTCAGTCCTGCTTTGCATATTACAAGTTCCTGTACCACCAACCATTTCATGGCAGAGCCCCACCATGAAATGGCTGGCGGTGCAGGAACAAAAGGAGCCCTACATGTGCCCCCCCACTCCATGGGATACATTCAGAGGGGCACAAGTGTATCCCCACAAAGTCGCATGTCCATGCCGTGCTGGAACTTTTTTGCCATTCCCACTGTGGTCCTTGTTGTGGCACAATCCCCATATTAAAATTATTATTGACCCTTTGCTGATCTTGTATTGGGCTAATAAAGGGATAACTCTTGTGTGTCATCTGTATGACTCCAATGGGGATCCACTACCTTTTTCTTCTTTAGCTCAACAGTTTTCTCTCAGTAATTTAGACTTCTACACTTTTCTGAAAATAAAGGTAGCGCTAGCGAAAACACGTCTGTCTCCAACCTCTCCTGCTATTACACTATTTCGCATGTGGCTCCGTTTGGGTCATGTGGCTACCAAAATTTATAAATTTCTGTCTTCCGCTTCTTCTGCCGGTGGTACTGCCACCCAACAGAAATGGGTATCTCACTTTGAGCAGGATATGATTGCCCATCTTTCTGCGGATGACTGGCGTTTGATTGGGAAGCTTTCTCTTCGGAATAAGGTTGCTCCCTCTTTAATCCAATCTAAATGTTTCTCTATCAATTTGCTCCACTGGACTCCGGTACGCCTACACTCTCTCCAGTTGAAAGATGATGATCTTTGTTGGAGTTGTGGCCTATGTGCAGGCGATTACTTACATATGTTTTTTGAATGTTCGCTTCTTAAACCCTTTTGGGATTTAATACACAAACATCTTCAATTGATTTTTAACCTCCGGTTCCAGCTCTCTTTCCCCATGATTTTGTTAGGCCCACTTGCGTCTCGGACTCCACTGCCCTTAGATTCCTTAGATTCTCAACTTCTAGATCTGTTACTAACTATTGCGGTGAAAGTCATTCTTATGGAATGGAAATCTTTTTCCTCGATCTCTTATCACACTTGGTGGGCTTGGGTCTCCTTTTTGAGAAGTGCACACACCTCTGTTGATGATGCTCATCTCTCTCCCTCAATTTCTACTGGTGTCTGGAGAACTTTAGATTCATATATGGATTTAGCTTCTAAGGGCTTGGTTGCTCAATATCCTTTTGATTCGTCTGTGTGAGTGTTGTCCTTTTGTGCAGGTGTAGCTTCCCAGAAGATCCCTTCCCTCCTCTTCTTTCGCTTTTCTCTTTCTCTCCCGCTCTTCAACGTCCCGTCTATTTTTTCCTCTTTTCTTCCCTTTCTTTTTCCTTCTGCTCTCTTTTCTTCTCTCTCTCAAATCTCTTTTTTACCCTTGGTGATACCTCTGATCTGGATTATGGTTTTTTGGTTTCCATATTATATTTTATCTCAGTAATACCTCATGTTGAATTCATATATTTCCTCTAGGCACCGCCATGGCCAGGGCAAAGGACCGCCCACCGTATTACGAGTTGAACACTTTCAACTCGTAATATGGCGGCGGTCCTTGCATGGGGTTGGCACCGCTATGCCAGCAGAGAGCCGGCACAACTGCGTCAAACTCGTAATCAGGCCCTAAGTGATTTGAACAGAATCACAGGATGCTGAGTTGATGCTGGGACTCGAAGGTAGATTACAGCTGCTTTATTTATCTCTCTGGGAAAGGCGGCCTCAGAGCAAGTCATATATAAATGTACACACCCTCCATCTGGGTATTTAAAAGACACTGAGGCAGAGGTAACAACACCTGGCCAGAATGTGGTGGCCCGACTGGGAGGCATCAGGGGAAAAGCACTGCTGCTGGGCCAGTTCTTACCGAGGTAAGGGAGGCCCAAGGGCCAGAGCAACACGTGGCCCTCGGCCTGGCTTGGATGAGCGAGAGGGTGTGGCAGGGATACCGTGGCCTGGCAGGGGCCCGCAAGAATGTAGGGCTCTGTAAAGCGGTCAATTTAGGCCCTAAAAAACTGCCCACAGGTGACCCTCAGACACCGGCCCATCGCCGAGTGTCTGCGTGCTCGACTTCCGAATAGCATTTTCTAGTACTGTGCTGTACTTCAAAATGCAGTTTGCGAATTAGTCAGATTTGTATGCCAGCCCTCTGCTCTTCCGGTGAGTCTCCACTTACTGCTCACTTGACTACAATGGATACACCTAGCTGCTTACATTGAAAGAAGAGAGCCTTCATCTTTGGAGGAAGCCGCACCCAAAGAGCTAACCGACCAGCAGCTTGCAAACCAGACAAGTTAAAACAGAAGTAGAGAGACAACTAGGCCAACAACCTACGAATAAGAGCCTGAGGAGATGTAACCCTGATTATTTTCAAGAACAAGATCCGATGAAAGCATCAAATTCTGAATCAGGGGCTATTTGGGATATTGTCTTTAGAACCTTGCAATTGACACTAGAAGCCCTGACTTACCAATCAAATAAAATGGACATTCAAATTGACCTTCTTAATGTCATGCCAAAATCAGTCTCGGGAATTTATCAGAAACTGGCCTCTCTAAACAATCTAGTAGCTCAAGACCAAATGCAAGCAACAACATCATATGTAGACTGCACCAGTGCCCCACTAATAATAAACTAGCAAGACTTCTGGATGTTTTGATCTCCTTAATTGAAGATATAAAAGGAAATCTGCAAACCCAAGGTTTCAATAAAAATGCCATGTTAAAAAAAGGCAAGAGAGCAGCGAAAGAGGCCTTAGAGAATGTTACATTAGAGTTAGATGCTCGGCTGATAAGCGAGTGCACTACCACTTCTAGATACGCCCTAAACCATAAAAAAACAAGAATATAGAGACCTAGCATTGGAGGCAGCTATGGCCAAACAGTCGGCGACACGATATAGAATCTATGAAATTGGAGATAAAGCGGGAAATTTGCTGGCCTTTCTTGAGAGACGGGAACGTGCGAGCTGGTGGGTCTGTATGGTCGCCATGGAGACGAGTGAGACCTTAAGTGATTTGCAAGATATTGCTGAGGCATTTGCAAAGCACTAAGCCTGAATCTAATCTTCCACTTTCATGGCTGAAGACTCAAGGGACTTTTTTGATAGAACTCCCACTCTCCGTACTCTCCCCTGAAGATTCGGCGTCCATGGAGAGTGATCCCACAGTCAAGGAACTAATCTCTGCGATTCATAGCATTCAGTCCGGAAAGGTGATGGGGTCAAACGGCCTCCCGATAGAACTCTATAAGCTAACTACCTCCCAGGTGGCAGCTCATTTACTAAAAATTTATTTGGAGAGTAGACCGGCGGGTGGACTACTGGGAGACCAGCAACTGGCGTTGATTGTAGTGTTTAACAAACCATATAAACCGGCTGAGTAGTCGGGTCATGCCGACCTTTCTCCCTGCTTATTGAGAAGACCAAGATATTGACCAAATTATTGGCTTCCAGACTTATCCAACATATGTCCAAATTAGTGCATCAGGATCGATCTGGCTTCATGCCAGTGTAGAAACACAGCCCTTAATCTACGCCGACTCAATGGGGTTCTAGGTAGAATGGATGCTATTCAAGAAGACGCAGTGGTACTTTCCCTGGACGCCCGTATGGCCTTGGATACAGTCAAATGGCCATATTTATTTGCAGTCTTATAGTGAATGGGGTTTGGCCCCAAATCTTTGGTATGGATTCTACTCCTATACACAGAACCCATGGTACTGGTTTTAGTGAATGGGCTAGCCTCGAACACCTTTCCTCTTGGGCAGGAAACGAGGTTGGCACTATTCACTAACCCAAGGGGCAACAAAATCACGGGCCCAACTGAACAAACCGTCAAACTCTGGCACATAGTAAACAGGAGGCTGGGATAGCATAATAAAATTACACAAGCTACACCACTTTGGGAGACAGAGAGACTGGGCTAGTTGTGTAAATGCCCTGGATTCGACAAGTGGGACCTCATAGGAATCTCAAAAGTGGGAGATCTGTGGACTAAGGGAGGGGTTGTCTCATTTGCTGACCTGCAACAGGAACACGATCTAGCCACCTATGTAACTTTCAGGTATATACAGGTTAGACATCCCTTAATGGTGGCCATACCACTGAAGATTACCCTCCCTGAAGGCTGCCCACTGGAGGACAGGCTGCTCACAGACCTCATGGATCACAGAGCGATCTTCCTGACCTATCAAAAACTTGTCAATAATCCCTTCGACTCCCTCGGATGGCTTGGAGGGCACTGGCATGGGGGCTTGGGGGAACTGGAGGACGAAGATTGCCAAGACGCCCTTGCTTCTCTTAAAGAAGTGGCTATATCCTCAAAGCTACCACTGATCAACTCAGAATACTTCACAGATCCTACCTCTCCACAGACACGGTGGTCAAATGGGCAGGGAGGTAGCTGTGACATGTCTGCGACTATGTGGGCAAGAGGGTACTGTTTATCATATACTATGGGAATGTCCGAGGATAAGGCTGTACTTGCAGGCTGTTATGCACATAATGACAAAGGTGCATGGGATGGGCCTACAACCCAAGAAAAAATGGTGTCTCCTTAACATATGGAAGGCGACCGATCTGAGTCGGAAAGTCCAAATACCGGTGACAATGGGGATGACAGCGGCAAAACGAAATGTTGCTCAACATTGGGGGGCACATATCACACCAACCCTTGAGGAGTGGGAAAAAGATATGGACTGGTGCATGGTCGCTGAGAGGGCTGTATACGCAGGTAGGGGATGCACCAGGAAGTGGGAACAGATATGGGGTAAATGGAACGCTTATAGGGGAGGGGTCTGCACTGCTCCCTCCCTGCAACTCGGTGGATCACCATGGGGAGGAATGCCATGGATGATCACGAAAATGGGACAGAGGGGATGAATTAAGCTTAATGTTGATTCAAACTGTATTGCTGCTCGGCTTGTGGAAATGTATGGCTGTTATGGTATAAAGACTGCATCCTAATTGATTGTATACTTAATAAAATAAATAAAATACAAATAAAAAAAGAATGGCATGATGCCAGCGCAATTAATGGGAAAAAACAGGAGCTCTAGCTCCCTGCCCCACTGCTGGACCTGAATCAACCTAGTAAGAGAGAGTGCTACTCGATAAATGGGTCTTTAAAACCTGGTCCCTAAGCTTTGCAGACACCCAGGACCCCCGGACGCCTCTGGTGCAGGTCAGCAAGCAGGGCAGACCGGGGGCAGACAGAAGCCGATCCCGAGCCAAAACCTGTGCCCGAGGCGGTTTACGCAACCAGCTGCACTGCCTCACAGCCACATTGAGTTGGTCCTGTAACTATTGCAGCGTCTTTCCTGGTGTGGGGCAGTGTGGAGGTATCAGAAGACTCTGGTGTGCTGATGCCTGGTTCCATTTCTAGACAGCTAATTTCTCAAACTGTCTCAACAAATTTTTTAATGTTGGCGGAGTGAGTGTCACCCGAATAAATTTTGTTCTGTACTCCCTCATCCAATTTTAAACACACTCTTTCATTTAATTTTTTTCATGTAGTTTTTTGCACTGCACTCCACCAGTCATCCCACACTTTACCACTCACTAACCTTGAGAAGTGGTACACCATACTACCTGTTGTTTCAGTTGAAGGGATCTATTAACATCTTGGTCTCCTTCTTTCTGAAAATAACACATCTGAGTAGATGGTTTTGGAGGAATCCCAAATGATGAAGGGCGGTTCCGAGTGGTGACTGATGGGTATCTCTGACCATCTAATGGCTCCACACACTATAAACCCACCTTTTTCCTTCTAGACCCTCTGGTACTCTTTTGTTGCTACGTGCTGATGCCCCCTCCTGGCATATGACAGCAAACTTGTGTGGTGGGGGTGTGTCTAGGATTGGTGTCTGGTACTGTGTTCTACGGCCAATAAAGCCAAGTATTAAAAGACATCACCAAGGCACTGGACTTGGGAATGTTTCTTAAACAACGTCATCAAATAAGCACCCACGTGGTTTGCAGATTCTTAAGAAGCCACAGCATTAACTATAAAAAATTTGGGATAGGAACATTTAAGGATTATATGATCATGTGGTCAGCCCAGGAAAGAGCGCCATTACAGTCCATGAGGAGAAACAAGAAATTTCAATCACAGATAACTGTAAAAATTGTTAAAACTAAATTAAATGGAGACAATCAGCCATTAATTTCTCCTGTGGTACAGATGTTTAAAAAGTCAACTAAAGCATAAGTTTGACTTCTTGAAAGATCCAGTTGGGGCAGTGCAAGAAGACACATGTACCCTCCAGCACCAATTAAACCAACTAATAGTGCCAAACTCACACTCTTAGATCAGGGTAGTAGCATCATGTATGCTCCACAAAATGTGTTACAAGTGAGCTGGCAGAAAACAAAGTCTCTCAATGGGGCCCTATAACACACTTGGAGAAGCATTCACAAGTGCCACTTTCACAACAGCCCTTAACTGGTTTATATTCACCCCAAAAAGTTCCCAAGAAATTCTCAAAGGCAACTGCTGAGATCAGGTGCTCCACCGCCACTTGTAGTGAACGTACAAATTATTAAAGATCCTAATAATGCTTGAGAATTTTCAAACCATATTCCATATAAACAAATAAATCAACCATGCCAAGTGGCAAGTGGTCAATTGGAGCAACAGCAGGTGTGCACTAATGGTACTAAGAATTTATTGCACTTTTATTACTGTTGAAAGAAAGAAGGGGGCTATTAAAGATACCCTTTTATTAGGGGGAGTGGCTTGAGCTGCCACAAGATGGAGGTATCGCTACCTATGCCCCTGCTGCCTCCGTGCCGCGCTCCTCTCAATCTCATCGTCAGCGCCCTCCATTTTGTTCGTGGCAGGACGCTGCTTTGCTTCTCAAATTTCCCGTGTAGCCTGTAAAGCGGCTCTGGTGCCTAGCAGCACTTTCTTCCCTTCTGGTGCTGATGGGAACGTTCTTCTTTTAATGGAGACTCAGCTTTGTTTGTGCAGTTTACTCTTTTTGAAGTGATAAAAGAGGAATAGAGGGAAACTATTTTTTTCCTTCCTTTTTCCCTCAGGCTTTATTTCTGTAAGAGCCCCTCTATATATATATAAGGGTTTTCTACTTTATTGTGCTTTCTCCAGCGCAACACCATTGCACCTCCAATGTGACTGCTATCCTCTTCCCTTGGACCAACACCTGTGGTATGCAGTATTACTATCGCCTCCGGTCTTTCCTTATAAGGGATTGATACTAACTGGTTTACCTTGCTTCTTCATTGCTTTTCTCCTCTGCATGATGTTTAACCTGGCTTTTTTGTCATTAATTGGTTGCGCGTCCAATGTCATTTTTGTAATCTTGAAGAGAATCTTTGGTTTTTCGCATCACTACGCCCTCTGTGATGCCAGCTTTCTACTCTATCAAGCTTTACGGTACAAACTCACCGTACCTCCCATTCTGGTTGGTTCCTACGGGTTCCTCATATATCTCTAGCTTCTTCTTTGCAAACGACTCTTCTATTATATATCTTCACATGGAGCCTTCTTCTTCTCTTGGTCAGAAGAATACCTCTAGAGCCATGTCTTCTGTTCGTAAGGAACCTACCACTGCTGCTTCTCTCAAAAGTCACAAGAAGGAACCGAATTCTCCCACCAAATCTCCTCTTCCTTTCACTATGGAGGACCTTATGGAGGAACTTAAACTCATGAAGCCCTTCGTTATCGAAACTAACGCTACTATACAACAACTAGAAGAGAAATGGAACAACCTAGAGTCTAGAGTTTCTGCGGTGGAACAAAGGATAAGTGATACTCAGGATATAACTCCCCAAGTCGCAGCCATGTCTAAAGAGATCGCTCTCTTTAAGGCGCAGACGGAGGACTTGGAAAACCACAACAGGCGCAACAATCTCTGCATTTACGGTATTCCTGAGGGAGAGGAAGGATCTGATATGCTTGCCTTTTTGAAAATTCATATCCCCAAAATTGTGGTTCACAAGGATGGTACTATTCTTAATCTGCAATGTGCCCACCGAATTGGTCCTAGATCAGGTGGTTCCTCACCTATCTCTACAGCTAATCGTCCCAGAGGAATAATTGTTTTATTTTTGGAATACAGAGAACTGTTGAAGGTCCTTTCTGCGGCTAAACTTCGAAAGCAGATGTTATGGTCCAGCGAAAAAGTTTTTTTCTCTCAGGATGTGGCTTGCGCAACTGCTGCTTGTCGCAAAGAATGCCTGTCTCTTCTCCCAGCTCTTCGACAAATGAATGCCAGATATGGTCTGGTACATCCTAGCTTTTTTAAGGTTTCTTACAAGGATCACTCTTACTCCTTCGACCACCCGGAAGATCTGCGTCAATTTATATCTCGACATAAGGGAGACAAGTTGGAACATGCAGGATCTTGAACATTGTCTCTTCTCGTTTTGTTTACAGTTTGCTGTGTTTCTCTTCCCTTCCATTATGTTCTGATGACCCTGCTCCCACTTGGTCGTTGTTAGTTGTATCTTGTTCTCCCACAGTTGATTGTTGTAGTTTGTTCCCTTTCCCCGAAGGCTATTTCTCATTGCTCCTTTTGTTTCTACTCCCGTACAGATACCCTCCTTTGATGATTTCCCCTCCCTAATTCCCTCTACCGTCATTTCTGTTTGCAGACGTTTCAATTGTTTGGTAAGTGTTCACTCTTATCATCAGTTGCCATGTTTTTGGTGTTAGATTGTCAGTTATTTATATTATTCTCTGTTTTCCCTTTTTTCTATATGTTCAGTCCTTCTTCTCTGTTTTCCTTTTCATATTCGGCTCCTCTTCTCTTATTCTTCTAGTCTAACGGTCCCTGACTTCTTTTGGTGTTTTTGCTGGCTCTGCCATCTTTCTCTCTTTTTTTCAGCTCTACGCCTCCTTATGTTACTCTTTTTCCTCTAGATCTGTATTCTGTCATTCTTGACTGCAGCCTTTTGACTCTATGTCAACTCCTCTTTTGATATCTATTTTCATCCTTCTCCTTTTTTCTTTTCACTCTCTTTTTCTTCTTTATTTCTCTCTTTTTCTCCCCTTGTGCTTTTTATTTATTTCTATACTAACTTTCTTCCTTGACATACTGTCCTTTCAAATTTTGCATATCGATTTTGTATTCCCTTTTTTTGAAATTCACAATCTTCATGGTGTTATTTGATCAAATTTTTCATATTGTCCTGCCAACCATTGTGTATTTGCTAGTGCTCATGTTACTGATAATCCTCACAGTATTTATGCTATTGATTATTGTTCTTTTCCCATTGACATGACTGATAATGTCCGAATTACTTCATGGAATGTAAAGTGTTTACATAATCCTTAAGAGACAACGAGTTCTTACGCATCTTTCAAAACTACAATGTAAAATTGCTATGTTACAAGAAACGCACCTTAATGATAATGATATAAATTCCCTTAATAAGCAATGGGTTGTGATGCCTACAGTTCCCCATCTAGGGATAGGAAAAGTGGAGTGGTGATACTATTTCATAAGTCCCTTTCCCTTACTGTGGAGAGTGAGGAGAAGGACACATGAGGTCGTTGGCTCCTTCTTCACACCCTCATCAATGGTTCACATATTTCTCGCCTTAATATTTATGGTCCCACAGGCATTGACCCTCAATTCTGGCAATCCATTTTGCACACACTTCATGCATGCTCTGACTCTAATCTCGTTGAGGGGGTGATTGTAATCAGATTCTCAATCCATTTATTGACAGGAAATCCTCTTCCAGGTATGTCCCTAATAAAATGCAAAAAACGTTTGTTAATACTATACACCCTAGAGCTTTGGTAGACTCATGGAGAATTTTCAATCCTGATTCTATGGAATTTACTTTCTTTTCCCCGACTCATAACTCTACATTTCAAATTGACTATATTTTTCTGAGCCCACTTCTTCTTCCCAACTTATCGCATGCTGAAATTGGTTCCATTTTGATTTCTGATCACGCACCTGTCCATATCAATTTAGATCTTCCCTCCTAGTCTTCTAAATCCCGCCGTTGGCGATATAACACCTATCTTCTCAACAATCCCTTGTTTATTGGACGCTTTAAGGATTTCATTTCAGAATTTTTTCTTCTCAACGTTAGTCCTGATGTGCCCTTTCATACCACATGGGATGCTTCTAATGCGACTGCTAGGGGATTTATTAGAGAGTACGTCGCTAATAAAAAGAAACAGTGTCCTAAAGAGTCAGCGTCTTCCTTATCGTCCATTAACAAACTGGAACATGCATACTTTTCTTCTTATAATACCAACACCCTTAAGAATTATTTGGTTTAGGAAAAACTAGCTTTTAACCCCTTCGATGCTCATGACGAGCTCAGCTTGTCATGAGGTACACCTCTCGTGTGTTCATGACGAGCTCAGCTCGTCATGAACAATGGGATTTCTTCATCACCAGCATAGGAGGAGAATACCATCAGGAGCGAGGGTGTTAATAGGAAATCTACGGAGGACGCTTCTGGAACATTATTGAAAATTAATTCCAAATTTTATGGAGGCCGTAATAGAGCTGGCAAATTGCTAGCGAACTAGCTGAAGGTCAAATCTCAAAGGTCCAGAATTGTCAAGATTACTGATGAGCGTGGTATTCATTGTTTCAAAGATGATGAAATATTACAATGTTTCACAGACTTCTATAAGACTTTATATACCCCTGAATACTCTCCTTCTAATGCCGCCTTGGACTCATATTTTGATTCATTACCCCCTCGCTCTTCCACACTTCCAGATTGTTCTATTTTGAAAGATGACATATCCCTTTCTGAGATCAAATCCACTATACCTAAGTTACCTAATGATACGGTTCCTGGCCCTGATGGCCTTAATTTTGGTAAACAGTCATAATATCTATTCCAAAATATAGAATGGACATAATATCGAAGTAAAAAAATAGAATGGACAAAATATCGAATGGACACAATATAGTGGTTAAAAATATCGAATTTAAGGTAAGTAATATCGATTTTCAAAATATAGAAGTCAAAATATCGAAATATACAATATAGGCATTAAATATATCGATTTTTTAATATTATCAATTTTTTTAAAGTGTTTTGTATGTTAGTATATGTGTGAAAAGTGTATATTAATTTTTGTAATGTATGTTTAATGTATTTTAAGTAATGAATTGTATGTTATTTAATTTTTGCGTAATTTAATTCTGTAGCGGGTTGTGGGTTTATAGGGGAATAGGGTGGGAAGTAATTTAATTGTAATTAATTAAATATTTGTATTTATTTATTGGTATTCATTTTTAATTTATTGTTATTTTGTAATTGGTAATTAATTTTTATTAATTGCCAATTAATTTGTATTAATTGATTAATTGTTAATTATGTTAATTTTCTAAATTTATTTTCTGTAGCGGGTTGTGGGTTTATAGGGGAATAGGGTGGGAAGTAATTTAATTGTAATAAAGTAAAAAAAATTTCATTTATTGGCATTGATTTTAAATTTATTGTTAATTAATTTTTAATTGGTAATTAATTTCTATTAGTTGGCAATTAATTTTTATTAATTGGTAATTATTTTGTATTAATTAAATATTTGATAATTATGATAATTGTATTAATGTATTTTCTGTAGTGGGATGTGGGTTTATAGGGGAATAGGGTGGGAACTAATGTAATTGTAATTAACTACATATTAAAAATACTTTTTGTGTATTGATAATTAATTTACTGTAAATTTTTAATTGGTATTATTTTTATTATTAATTAGTTTTTGTTATTTAAAATTAATTCGTTGTTGAATAATTATGAATAGGTTATTAATTTTTAATAACTAATATGTAGTTGTATTTCTAATTAATTATTACATAATATTAAATTGGTTATTAATTTCAATTAATGTTTTATTGGTATTGATATTTAATTTATTTTTAATAATATATTAAATCATTACTTTCCCTACTATTAAACTCACTGGAGTGGGAATAGTAATTTTCACCCTCCCGCTATCCAACGCTTTCCCTACTGTTGCACTCTCTGGAGTGGGAATAGTAATTTTTACCCCTACGCTATCCAAAGCTTTCCCTACTGTTGCACTATCTGGAGTGGGAATAGTAATTTTCACACTCCCGCTATCCAACGCTTTCCCTACTGTTGCACTCTCTGGAGTGGGAATAGTATTTTTTACCCCTACGCTATCCAACGCTTTCCCTACTGTTGCACTCTCTGGAGTGGGAATAGTAATTTTTACTCCTACGCTATCCAATGCTTTCCCTACTGTTGTACTCTCTGGAGTGGAAATAGTAATTTATACCCTTCCAATATCCAACGCTTTCCCTACTGTTGCACTCTCTGGAGTGGGAATAGTAATTCTTACTCCTACGGTATCCAACGCTTTCCCTACTGTTGCACGCTCTGGAGTTGGAATAGTAATTTTTACCCTCCCGCTATCCAACGCTTTCCCTACTGTTGCACTCTCTGGAGAGGGAATAGTAATTTTTACCCTTATGCTATCCAACGCTTTCCCTACTGTTGCACTCTCTGGAGTGGGAATAGTAATTTTTACCCCTATGCTATCCAATGCCTTCCCTACTGTTGCACTCTCTGGAGTGGGAATAGTATTTTTTACCCCTACGCTATCCAACGCTTTCCCTACTGTTGCACTCACTGGAGTGGGAATAGTATTTTTTACCCTCCCGCTATCCAACGCTGTCCCTACTGCTGCACTCTCTGGAGTGGGAATAGTAATTTTTACCCTTACTCTATCCAATGCTTTCCCTACTGTTGCACTCACTGGAGTGGGAATAGTATTTTTTACCCCTACGCTATCCAACGCTTTCCCTACTGTTGCACTCACTGGAGTGGTAATATTTAATGTCACCCTCCTGCTATCCTACGGTAAAATATTGTACATTTTTTATTAATAACCTAAATTAATTATATCTTAATTTTAAGGTTATTTGAGTATTTTTAAGTATGTTTTAGTTAATTATATTCATTATTTCATTAATTTTAAATTACTTTTAAGACATTTAAAAAAATTCGATATTTTGACTGACTATATTTTTTACAGACTATATTTTGGGTTCGATATTTTTGTACTTACCTGTTTGTAGATAGGAATTCGATATTTTGGCATTCTATATTTTGGTGACTATATTTTGGTAAGTCTATATTTTGTCATTCTATATTATGTCATTGATCCCTTAATTTTATTACAGTTTTTCCCATATTCTCTTGCCTCATCTCCTGTCCTTATTTCAACATTTTGTTTCCTGCAATGAAACTCAAGGTTCTTTTTTGGAAGCTATGATTTGTCTCATTCCTAAAAAAGATAAGGACCCTTCCTTTTGTGCTAACTATCACCCGATTGCATTGATTAATTTAGATTGTAAAATGTTTGCCAAAGTACTAGCTACTTCGTATTAACCAAGTTCTCCCAGAGTTGATTAGTCCTGAGCAGACGGGTTTTGTCAAGGAGAGGAGAATAGGTGATAATTCCAGAGCCTTTCTTATTATTATTAATTTAGCATCTAAGACTTCTTCCCCTATCGCTGCCATAACCCTGGGTGCAGAGAAAGCATTAGCCCGCGTTCATTGGCTTTTTATGAAGCATGCACTCAAATGGCATGGTTTTGGACCCTCTATCTTATCTCTGATCAGTTTACTATATTCCTCGTTTACTACCTCAGTTTTTGCCAATGGCTCTCAATCGAGTTATTTTCCCTTACAACGGGGTACTTGTCAAGAATGTCCTCTTTCTCCTTCTCCTTTGTTTTTTATTCTTTCCCTTTAACCCTTTTTACATTCTTTGCATCATTCACCTTCCTTCAGAGGCTTTAAACATAAGGCAATCGAAATCTAATATACAGCTTATGCAGACGATATTATGTTATATATTTCAGATCCATCACTTTCTCTGCCTGCATTCTCGGATCTCCTCTCTTCCTATCCCTCCTAATCTGGGTACAAACTAAGGGGGTCATTAGGATGGCGGACAGACCTGCGTCCGTCTGCCACACCTGAGGTAGAGGGACCGTCCGCATGTGCAGCTTGAAGCAGCACCCGCCGAAAGGTTAAAAATGCATGTATTCCATTTACATGCACAAAGCGGTAGGCACCGCGCTGTGCCTGCCGCTTTGGGCATATAAATGCTGGGGGGTACCATAGGTACCCCCCATGTGCACCTCCCACCCCCGACACCCTGGGGGCCCGCAACGGGCCTCCAAACACCACATGCTTTTCCACGGCGGGAAACCCGCCGCGGAATTTTTTTTTCCGCATGCATCCTAATATGGCTGGCGGTGTCTGATAGACACTGCCACCATATTAAAGCTTTACCGCCGCCGGACCGTGGCGGAAAAGCTGCGGACGGTCTACCCGGCTCCCCTGCCATCCTAATCTGGCGGGGGGTCTTTTCAATCACCGCAGCGGTGAATCCACATCCTCCGGGCCGGCGGTGGCTTCCGCCGGGCTGGAGGATGCGGATTCACCACAATCCTAATCGGCCCCATAATTTCTCCAAATCTGAAGTTCTTCCATTAAATAAATACTGTTTTAGGAGCATGTTCGAAGGGTTTGCTCTTAAATCAAAAACTAGTAATAAACTCATTAAACTATCAAATCGTTCCATTTTTTGGGAACAATAAGCCGTTAAAGGGATATTCCTCACTAAACATTTACTTAAAGATTCTCTTTTCCTCATCCCCCATGATGTACAGCTTAAATGTCTTGTACCAGTCTCCTCATTACTTAGATATGAATCTTTGAGAATACTTTTAACTGATATATTCTCTCTCCTTTCTGGATCTCATTCATCTTCTTCAGACTCCATATTTCAACCTTTATCTACTTCTCCCTCTATTTGAGCCTCACACACCTATAAATATCTCCATTTCTTCTCTCTTGATCGTCCCAAGACTAAAGTTGAACTTCTATGGGAATCTCAATCCACACGTGGAACTCTATATGGGCTCGCATGCACCATACCTCCTGCAATGCTAGCAGCACTCAGACCCTCTATTATTTTTTTTATAAAAGATTGTTCTTTACTCCTTTATCCCTTTCCAAGTATAACATAGAATTATCCCCAAACTGTTGGTCATGTCAACACAACCCTCGCACGTTAATGCACTCTTTTTCCATTGTCCCAACATTTCCCGTTTTTGGACTCAAGTGTGTAAATCTATATCTTCCATCTGTTCGATTAATTTTCCTTTCGATATATATTCTATATTCCTTGGAAATAACTCTGTAATATGGATTGGTTCTTGCAAAGTTGGTATCTTTGTGGATATGCTAATTGCTATTGCTTTTCAGGTAATAACCTCTAATTTGAAGGATGCTTCTAAAGTTTCCTATTCCGCTTGGTGGAATCTTCTCTGTTACCATCACAGACTGAATAGAGCGTCTGTCAGCACATCTCAGCAAATGATTCTTAAAGAAGCCTTATGGTCTCCACTCACCAATTATTTATCCTCGTCTGCACTCCATAATAATGACTCTTTTTTGTTTACCAACCGCCATGACTTTTTCTTTTTTCTTTTTCTTTGCTTTTGTAGCTTTTATTAGTTCTTTTTCCTTTTTTTCTTCTTATTTCTATTTCTTTTCTTCTCTTACTTTTCCTCTCTTCTCCTGTTGTTCCCTTCTTTGAAAAATGTAAAATGCTATCCTGTTTCATGGTGCAACCTTTCAATATTGCTTCATATTTCGGGATATGTATTATTGGTAGTTATCTTGTAATGTTTATTCCCTCATCATATCTATTCTGTTTTGTTACCCTTTTGCTCTTTTGTCATGCAAAGGTTTGCATAATGTTGTACCTATGCCTTTACTTGCTTCAATAAAGCTCTTTAAACTAAAAAAAAGATACCCTTTTATAAACGGGCAATACGTATATGCAGGCAACTGGTAATAGCATGTTTTAAAACTTCTGATACAGTTTTGAATTGCACTTTTACAAAGTTATTGACAATAGTGGCTATAAAACTGGATTCCTATGAGCCATTTTAGTTTATTTTTACTGCAAGTAATGAAATTTCATTTAACATATAGTTTAATATCGACTCAAGATTTTTAAGTGGACATTTGTGTATTTGCTGAACTATTAAAACGAGGTGACCCTATACATACACATGAGAAGCTAAATCTGCACTTTGCTTCACTATTTAAGATATGCATACGAGCCACTATTCAGCTGGGATAACAAAAGAGGACCAGCGCATAATTCTGCTAATCGCAGAAATCTGGTGTGGGGCTGGTATTTTAGGAATTTTAAATTGATTTTAAACTGTAATTTGAAAGTATTTTATTTAATTGTGCTTAAGTGATTTTAATATATTTTACTGTATAACATGTTTTTTAATGACAGTATAAACCAGCACCATGAAACCTGCTTGGTGTATGTAGTAATCTCCAACCACACAAAAGTTAGGTTCCAAGTAGATTTATTGTAGCAGAAGAACAGCTTAACAACCACAAGTAGGAAAATTACATTTCTGGGATCAAAGAATTTGATAATTTACCACCTTTAGAGGATGCTGGTGACATGGATGTGTTTGATAAAGCCGCAAAGCAAATGAAAATTCGCTTTGGTAGAAGAATAAATACTGTAATGGAGAGGTTCAAATTTTATTCTCGTGAACAGAAAGTTGATGAAACAATTGAGGATTATGTTGCAGCATTACGTTCTCTTGCTTGTTCTTGTTCTTTTGAAACTATATCTTATGAACAAGTTCTTAGGGATCAAATTATGATGAAGACTAAAAGCAAAAAGATCCAAGAAAGACTTTTGTTAGGAACGGAGACTACATTAGCTGCAGTGGTGAATATAGCAAAAGGTATAGAACATTCTGAATTATTTGTGTCAGAAATTAGAGGGAAAAATCAGAAGACACATGTACCCGAGATGGAGGTAGTTATTGTTAAAAGTCAACCTACTTCGAGTGTTTCTAGTAGTAAAAGTAATTTCAAGAAAGAATATGTAAGAAATGCTAATAAAAACAGAAGTTTTGTGAAGAGGAGTACAATACTTTGCTATAGATGCGGGAGTTCCAACCATGTGGGTAATTACAGAGGTTGCCCTGCTTGGGACAAAATTTGTGTAAAGTGCAAGAAAAAAGGGCATTTTGGTAATGTATGTAAGTCAGGGCAGAAAATTAATTATATATCCCAAGTAAGACCTCTGAGCAACTGGCTCAGTAATCAAGGATAAACATTCCAAGTGACATAAACTAATTCCAAATGACATCAAGTCATGGAATACCACAGTGTACACGCGCTTAACAAATGCTGTGTAACATAACATTGTATGATTTTTATTAATCAATAACAACAACAAACTCCTATAGTTGCTTACATTAGATTATGGTTCTGAGACCCGCCTGATAACACATTGGAATGAGAAATGTCTTGACAAGGGATCCCTTGCCTTATGTAGATTGCTATTAAAGGCATTATGCAATTCTTCTTGCATGTTTTCCTGCGTGAGAATTATAATTTAAATTAGTAGAGTTTTCAAGCAGTATTTCTCTGACTAATTAGCTAATTTGCCAGAAGCACAGTTTATTGTTTTCCAAGGATAATGACTGACCTCTGATTTAGTACTGTTAGGAGCATGTGTACTATTATGTATTAAGTACCACAGTTACGTAAATAACAGGATTTTCTTTTAAAAGATAATTTTTTTCTTTTTATTGCATGCTGTATAAACTAACTTTAACTATAGCCCTCCTTACGACTTGCCCTGAAGATGGGCTGGATTTTCTCCACCCCCAGAGTTATGGTACTAGTGGTACCGGTTACTCCGCGGGAGGGCAAAATCCAATTCATCATGAGTTAGACTCTGAGGGTTCATTAACCCCTTCCATGCTGATGACAGAACGGTTCCGTCATCAGCATCGGTTGAGCTGTGCTGATGACGGAACCGTTCCGTCATGACTCCGCCCGCGCAAGGCGGAGTCAGCACAGGCGGAAAATGCGCCCCGCACGGAAGGGGTTAACAAATGAGGAATTACCGGGGGAACCAGAAATTCTGAATCTGATTCCCCTATTAATTCTTCATTTCCACCAGAGTTTCGCTTAGAGATTTCCTTATTTTCAGCAGCCAAAATCTCTGTGTGAAAGTGAAAAACGTATAATTCTGACGGGGCAAGCCACTGCCCTTGCCGACTCCATGGGAATTAAGAGACCACTCGTACTGAGGGCCTTTGTGTTTCTCAATGGACGAGGTAGCTGTCTCTAACAGTTTGTCAATAACTAATAATAGTTTCTGTCTGTTCAGCGGCAGGGCCCCTCTTGACGGAGACCTCCAGACCCTTGTTCCTTTGGCTTCTTCAAGGCTTCAGTCACATGTGGCTGCATAGGCTTGTTTGGTGAAGAGCGGGCCCTTGTGGTTCGGTTGGTTCAGCTCAATGCCACTGAGTGGCAGTTTGCCAGTAAGAGTAGGGAGCCTGGCTTGGTGGATAGGCAGTGAAAAGGCCCACGTATTCAATGCTGGGTCAAAGTGCAACTAGATCTGTGCCTGAACCCGTCCAGCAGCTCCAGTACCAACGAGCAGCAGAGCTGGTGCCTGCTTGGATTCTGTGAGTGCAAGAAGGAGAGCTGGCCTTATGTAGGAGATGCGGGCATGTGTGGCACCCTGATGAACCAAGGCTGACATATGAAAGGCACAGAAGGCCTGCACCTGAAACCACGTGCACAAGGACTCCCAGACAGGTGGAGGATGCTCACTCAGCGATGGAGTCCATCATACGGCCAGGAAAGCATTATTGATTCTCCACTGATGGGAAAGTGTTATCAAGAGTGCAGGGGGGAACTGTTGCATCAGTGCCACGATGTTCCAAATCTCACCTACAATCGACCTCATACTAAGGAATGCAGTTAATGTAGGTCTTGACAGGCCACACTCACTGAGGCAGCAGCCACAAGTGCAGACCAGCCAATCACAGCTCAGACCGCTGCAAAGTCAGCCCTGAGTCTCCACTCCAGAAGACCAGAATCCGCTGACCGCACTCCTCTCAAGACAGGTCCTTTCATGAACATAACATGTTACCCTGCAACATCCTGAACTTTAGTCCCTGATGCTGATCTAGCACAATGCTGTAGAGATAATTCACCACCACTGCAGCCAGTGGGTGCCTGGGGAACTCGAGACACTACTTAGGGAGCAAAAGTATTGGTAGCAAGTTTATAAGTACGTAACATCAGAATAACTAACTTAAGAACTACCAGGAAGAGTTAAGAACACGTAAAAGAGCAACAGGGGAAATATTCAATATATAGCACTATAAGCTCTCCAAAAATCTCCATCTTTAACCCCATGCATGCTCATGACGGAGCAGCTCCGTCATGAGCCGCGGTTGCGCTGTGCTCATGACGGAGCGGTTCCGTCATGGCCCTGCCGCCGCGCCTGCGCGGCGCTGATTTCGCGCCTGCGCGGCGTGTTCTATTGAGCGGGCGGGGCCATGACGGAACCGCTCCGTCATGAGCACAGCGCAACCGCGGCTCGTGACGGAGCGGCTCCGTCACGAGCATGCGAGCGCCGCTCGCCCCCCCCCCCCAGCGCTGCAGCGGAATTGCCGCTGCAGCGAAGGGGTTAAGAGGGAATATGTTTCACAAATGTGGAAGTGTCCTGCTCAACCAAACTGAGCTGATATTTTCCTTAAACTGAACATGAATACTATTGATAAAAAAAACTGCACAACTATGGAAAACTGGAGATTAGGAGGTTCTGGTTTAGAGGCATTCAATAATAATCCCACAGACAGTTGTATAATCCCACTGATTCCCAGGATCAAAGCAAACCATGCACTCTGTTGAACCACAGCTGTACGCGTTTTAGGAATAAGGCAGAATCATGTGGGCGTGACATGGAATGCAGCTCCCCTCCCTCTGTAGTTTAAGAATGGCTCCCATCTTGGAGTCAGGCAGTAGCATTCTGTGACTGCCTTCCATGACTACCAGTACTGCATTCTACCTCGTCACTTACCACTTTGTCGAGGTAAACCACACCCGGGTGGCGGATGGCAGAGATAAATAGTTAGCAGAGACTGCAACACACTGATCAGAGCAAGACACCTGTCTAGGTCAATGCCAGCCAACATACCTACCAGAGGGTACACAGCTTTGCTGTGGCTCTCTTTACCATGAAGTAATGTCGTCTGGCTTGCCACGCAGGCGTTCCAAAAAGCTAATACTTGGAGAAGAGAGTCCTGCACATGGGTTCACGAATGTTAGAGATCCCGAGGGCCCTACTGTTGCGGGTCAAGAGAATCAGCAGTATTAATCAGTACCCACAATGATACAGGCAGTCTTGTGCACCATACTATGCAATGCCAAACCGTGATATGTCACGATAAGAAGCAGCCATTCACCGACTGACTGCTCCGTGTGCTACTAGAGTCTGCACCAATTCAACATTCCTCCGCCCTGTGCCTTGTCTATAACAGGTATTTACAACAAGGGGTGGTGAGGGACAGAGTCTCTGAATTAAGCAGAAAGCTCTCACCCAGTCAAGAGATCAGGGCTAGATCCAACACCGTTTTTTAGCTCACTGCACCATCCCAGTTTCAGAACCTGGCTGTATGCAAATTAGTCTGTTCCTGTCCCAGTGCATGATGGGAACAGGGCAAACCAAACTACAAAAGCCAATTCTTACACTGGGAAGGAAACAAGCTCCCGGGGACCGGTTTCTGGCATTACAGCCGTCTTCGGCCCGGTTTGCTTGAATCCTGATGGTGCAATGAGCAAGGGTCTCACATCTGAGAATACCCTTCCACGCTTAGGGTGGACACAAATATTTACAACAAGGGGTGGTGAGGGACAGAGTCTCTGAATTAAGCAGAAAGCTCTCACCCAGTCAAGAGATCAGGGCTAGATCCAACACCGTTTTTTAGCTCACTGCACCATCCCAGTTTCAGAACCTGGCTGTATGCAAATTAGTCTGTTCCTGTTCCAGTGCATGATGGGAACAGGGCAAACCAAACTACAAAAGCCAATTCTTACACTGGGAAGGAAACAAGCTCCCGGGGACCGGTTTCTGGCATTACAGCCGTCTTCGGCCCACTTTGCTTGAATCCTGATGGTGCAATGAGCAAGGGTCTCACATCTGAGAATACCCTTCCACGCTTAGGGTGGACACAAATATTTACAACAAGGGGTGGTGAGGGACAGAGTCTCTGAATTAAGCAGAAAGCTCTCACCCAGTCAAGAGATCAGGGCTAGATCCAACACCGTTTTTTAGCTCACTGCACCATCCCAGTTTCAGAACCTGGCTGTATGCAAATTAGTCTGTTCCTGTCCCAGTGCATGATGGGAACAGGGCAAACCAAACTACAAAAGCTAATTCTTACACTGGGAAGGAAACAAGCTCCCGGGGACCGGTTTCTGGCATTACAGCCGTCTTCGGCCCGGTTTGCTTGAATCCTGATGGTGCAATGAGCAAGGGTCTCACATCTGAGAATACCCTTCCACGCTTAGGGTGGACACAAATATTTACAACAAGGGGTGGTGAGGGACAGAGTCTCTGAATTAAGCAGAAAGCTCTCACCCAGTCAAGAGATCAGGGCTAGATCCAACACCGTTTTTTAGCTCACTGCACCATCCCAGTTTCAGAACCTGGCTGTATGCAGATTAGTCTGTTCCTGTCCCAGTGCATGATGGGAACAGGGCAAACCAAACTACAAAAGCCAATTCTTACACTGGGAAGGAAACAAGCTCCCGGGGACCGGTTTCTGGCATTACAGCCGTCTTCGGCCCGGTTTGCTTGAATCCTGATGGTGCAATGAGCAAGGGTCTCACATCTGAGAATACCCTTCCACGCTTAGGGTGGACACAAATATTTACAACAAGGGGTGGTGAGGGACAGAGTCTCTGAATTAAGCAGAAAGCTCTCACCCAGTCAAGAGATCAGGGCTAGATCCAACACCGTTTTTTAGCCCACTGCACCATCCCAGTTTCAGAACCTGGCTGTATGCAAATTAGTCTGTTCCTGTCCCAGTGCATGATGGGAACAGGGCAAACCAAACTACAAAAGCCAATTCTTACACTGGGAAGGAAACAAGCTCCCGGGGACCAGTTTCTGGCATTACAGCCGTCTTCGGCCCGGTTTGCTTGAATCCTGATTGTGCAATGAGCAAGGGTCTCGCATCTGAGAATACCCTTCCACGCTTAGGGTGGACACAAATATTTACAACAAGGGGTGGTGAGGGACAGAGTCTCTGAATTAAGCAGAAAGCTCTCACCCAGTCAAGAGATCAGGGCTAGATCCAACACCGTTTTTTAGCTCACTGCACCATCCCAGTTTCAGAATCTGGCTGTATGCAAATTAGTCTGTTCCTGTCCCAGTGCATGATGGGAACAGGGCAAACCAAACTACAAAAGCCAATTCTTACACTGGGAAGGAAACAAGCTCCCGGGGACCGGTTTCTGGCATTACAGCCGTCTTCGGCCCGGTTTGCTTGAATCCTGATGGTGCAATGAGCAAGGGTCTCACATCTGAGAATACCCTTCCACGCTTAGGGTGGACACAAATATTTACAACAAGGGGTGGTGAGGGACAGAGTCTCTGAATTAAGCAGAAAGCTCTCACCCAGTCAAGAGATCAGGGCTAGATCCAACACCGTTTTTTAGCTCACTGCACCATCCCAGTTTCAGAACCTGGCTGTATGCAAATTAGTCTGTTCCTGTCCCAGTGCATGATGGGAACAGGGCAAACCAAACTACAAAAGCCAATTCTTACACTGGGAAGGAAACAAGCTCCCGGGGACCGGTTTCTGGCATTACAGCCGTCTTCGGCCCGGTTTGCTTGAATCCTGATGGTGCAATGAGCAAGGGTCTCACATCTGAGAATACCCTTCCACGCTTAGGGTGGACACAAATATTTACAACAAGGGGTGGTGAGGGACAGAGTCTCTGAATTAAGCAGAAAGCTCTCACCCAGTCAAGAGATCAGGGCTAGATCCAACACCGTTTTTTAGCTCACTGCACCATCCCAGTTTCAGAACCTGGCTGTATGCAAATTAGTCTGTTCCTGTCCCAGTGCATGATGGGAACAGGGCAAACCAAACTACAAAAGCCAATTCTTACACTGGGAAGGAAACAAGCTCCCGGGGACCGGTTTCTGGCATTACAGCCGTCTTCGGCCCGGTTTGCTTGAATCCTGATGGTGCAATGAGCAAGGGTCTCACATCTGAGAATACCCTTCCACGCTTAGGGTGGACACAAATATTTACAACAAGGGGTGGTGAGGGACAGAGTCTCTGAATTAAGCAGAAAGCTCTCACCCAGTCAAGAGATCAGGGCTAGATCCAACACCGTTTTTTAGCTCACTGCACCATCCCAGTTTCAGAACCTGGCTGTATGCAAATTAGTCTGTTCCTGTCCCAGTGCATGATGGGAACAGGGCAAAACAAACTACAAAAGCCAATTCTTACACTGGGAAGGAAACAAGCTCCCGGGGACCGGTTTCTGGCATTACAGCCGTCTTCGGCCCGGTTTGCTTGAATCCTGATGGTGCAATGAGCAAGGGTCTCACATCTGAGAATACCCTTCCACGCTTAGGGTGGACACAAATATTTACAACAAGGGGTGGTGAGGGACAGAGTCTCTGAATTAAGCAGAAAGCTCTCACCCAGTCAAGAGATCAGGGCTAGATCCAACACCGTTTTTTAGCTCACTGCACCATCCCAGTTTCAGAACCTGGCTGTATGCAAATTAGTCTGTTCCTGTCCCAGTGCATGATGGGAACAGGGCAAACCAAACTACAAAAGCCAATTCTTACACTGGGAAGGAAACAAGCTCCCGGGGACCGGTTTCTGGCATTACAGCCGTCTTCGGCCCGGTTTGCTTGAATCCTGATGGTGCAATGAGCAAGGGTCTCACATCTGAGAATACCCTTCAACGCTTAGGGTGGACACAAATATTTACAACAAGGGGTGGTGAGGGACAGAGTCTCTGAATTAAGCAGAAAGCTCTCACCCAGTCAAGAGATCAGGGCTAGATCCAACACCGTTTTTTAGCTCACTGCACCATCCCAGTTTCAGAACCTGGCTGTATGCAAATTAGTCTGTTCCTGTCCCAGTGCATGATGGGAACAGGGCAAACCAAACTACAAAAGCCAATTCTTACACTGGGAAGGAAACAAGCTCCCGGGGACCGGTTTCTGGCATTACAGCCGTCTTCGGCCCGGTTTGCTTGAATCCTGATGGTGCAATGAGCAAGGGTCTCACATCTGAGAATACCCTTCCACGCTTAGGGTGGACACAAATATTTACAACAAGGGGTGGTGAGGGACAGAGTCTCTGAATTAAGCAGAAAGCTCTCACCCAGTCAAGAGATCAGGGCTAGATCCAACACCGTTTTTTAGCTCACTGCACCATCCCAGTTTCAGAACCTGGCTGTATGCAAATTAGTCTGTTCCTGTCCCAGTGCATGATGGGAACAGGGCAAACCAAACTACAAAAGCCAATTCTTACACTGGGAAGGAAACAAGCTCCCGGGGACCGGTTTCTGGCATTACAGCCGTCTTCGGCCCGGTTTGCTTGAATCCTGATGGTGCAATGAGCAAGGGTCTCACATCTGAGAATACCCTTCCACGCTTAGGGTGGACACAAATATTTACAACAAGGGGTGGTGAGGGACAGAGTCTCTGAATTAAGCAGAAAGCTCTCACCCAGTCAAGAGATCAGGGCTAGATCCAACACCGTTTTTTAGCTCACTGCACCATCCCAGTTTCAGAACCTGGCTGTATGCAAATTAGTCTGTTCCTGTCCCAGTGCATGATGGGAACAGGGCAAACCAAACTACAAAAGCCAATTCTTACACTGGGAAGGAAACAAGCTCCCGGGGACCGGTTTCTGGCATTACAGCCGTCTTCGGCCCGGTTTGCTTGAATCCTGATGGTGCAATGAGCAAGGGTCTCACATCTGAGAATACCCTTCCACGCTTAGGGTGGACACAAATATTTACAACAAGGGGTGGTGAGGGACAGAGTCTCTGAATTAAGCAGAAAGCTCTCACCCAGTCAAGAGATCAGGGCTAGATCCAACACCGTTTTTTAGCTCACTGCACCATCCCAGTTTCAGAACCTGGCTGTATGCAAATTAGTCTGTTCCTGTCCCAGTGCATGATGGGAACAGGGCAAACCAAACTACAAAAGCCAATTCTTACACTGGGAAGGAAATAAGCTCCCGGGGACCGGTTTCTGGCATTACAGCCGTCTTCGGCCCGGTTTTGCTTGAATCCAGACACTCTGTTCATCACCACCCCCTTTTCTAAATCGTTTTTGGCCACTATAGGTGTGGCAGGGTATACTCAGACATGAGTCCCTTTCTCACTGCTCCATCAGGATTCAAGCAAGCCGGGCCGAAGACGGCTGAAATGCCAGAAACCGGTCCCCGGTAGCTTGTCTCCTTTCTGGTGAAGAATTGGCTTGGTAGTTTAGTCTGCCCTGTTCCCATGATGCACTGGGCCAGGGACAGACTGATTTGCATATAGCCAGGTTCTGAGCTGGGATGGGGCAGTGAGATAAATAACGGTGATGGATCAAGCCCTGATCTTTGGACTGGGTAAGAGTGGTCTGCTTAATTCAGACACTCTGTTCATCACCACCCCCTTTTCTAAATCGTTTTTGGCCACTATAGGTGTGGCAGGGTATACTCAGACATGAGTCCCTTTCTCACTG
Source organism: Lissotriton vulgaris (assembly GCF_964263255.1). Taxonomy (NCBI): domain Eukaryota; kingdom Metazoa; phylum Chordata; class Amphibia; order Caudata; family Salamandridae; genus Lissotriton; species Lissotriton vulgaris. The sequence continues at coordinate 38,642,134 of NC_141697.1, forward strand.
CTCCATCAGGATTCAAGCAAGCCGGGCCGAAGACGGCTGAAATGCCAGAAACCGGTCCCCGGTAGCTTGTCTCCTTTCTGGTGAAGAATTGGCTTGGTAGTTTAGTCTGCCCTGTTCCCATGATGCACTGGGCCAGGGACAGACTGATTTGCATATAGCCAGGTTCTGAGCTGGGATGGGGCAGTGAGATAAATAACGGTGATGGATCAAGCCCTGATCTTTGGACTGGGTAAGAGTGGTCTGCTTAATTCAGACACTCTGTTCATCACCACCCCCTTTTCTAAATCGTTTTTGGCCACTATAGGTGTGGCAGGGTATACTCAGACATGAGTCCCTTTCTCACTGCTCCATCAGGATTCAAGCAAGCCGGGCCGAAGACGGCTGAAATGCCAGAAACCGGTCCCCGGTAGCTTGTCTCCTTTCTGGTGAAGAATTGGCTTGGTAGTTTAGTCTGCCCTGTTCCCATGATGCACTGGGCCAGGGACAGACTGATTTGCATATAGCCAGGTTCTGAGCTGGGATGGGGCAGTGAGATAAATAACGGTGATGGATCAAGCCCTGATCTTTGGACTGGGTAAGAGAGTTCTACTAAATACAGACACTCTGTTCATCACCACCCCCTTTTCTAAATCGTTTTTGGCCACTATAGGTGTGGCAGGGTATACTCAGACATGAGTCCCTTTCTCACTGCTCCATCAGGATTCAAGCAAGCCGGGCCGAAGACGGCTGAAATGCCAGAAACCGGTCCCCGGTAGCTTGTCTCCTTTCTGGTGAAGAATTGGCTTGGTAGTTTAGTCTGCCCTGTTCCCATGATGCACTGGGCCAGGGACAGACTGATTTGCATATAGCCAGGTTCTGAGCTGGGATGGGGCAGTGAGATAAATAACGGTGATGGATCAAGCCCTGATCTTTGGACTGGGTAAGAGTGGTCTGCTTAATTCAGACACTCTGTTCATCACCACCCCCTTTTCTAAATCGTTTTTGGCCACTATAGGTGTGGCAGGGTATACTCAGACATGAGTCCCTTTCTCACTGCTCCATCAGGATTCAAGCAAGCCGGGCCGAAGACGGCTGAAATGCCAGAAACCGGTCCCCGGTAGCTTGTCTCCTTTCTGGTGAAGAATTGGCTTGGTAGTTTAGTCTGCCCTGTTCCCATGATGCACTGGGCCAGGGACAGACTGATTTGCATATAGCCAGGTTCTGAGCTGGGATGGGGCAGTGAGATAAATAACGGTGATGGATCAAGCCCTGATCTTTGGACTGGGTAAGAGTGGTCTGCTTAATTCAGACACTCTGTTCATCACCACCCCCTTTTCTAAATCGTTTTTGGCCACTATAGGTGTGGCAGGGTATACTCAGACATGAGTCCCTTTCTCACTGCTCCATCAGGATTCAAGCAAGCCGGGCCGAAGACGGCTGAAATGCCAGAAACCGGTCCCCGGTAGCTTGTCTCCTTTCTGGTGAAGAATTGGCTTGGTAGTTTAGTCTGCCCTGTTCCCATGATGCACTGGGCCAGGAACAGACTGATTTGCATATAGCCAGGTTCTGAGCTGGGATGGGGCAGTGAGATAAATAACGGTGATGGATCAAGCCCTGATCTTTGGACTGGGTAAGAGTGGTCTGCTTAATTCAGACACTCTGTTCATCACCACCCCCTTTTCTAAATTGTCTATAACAGGTGCACATCATGGAATGTCCTTGATCAGGCTGGAGTGCCCACCAATCAAGTCAAAAGAACTGGATAACGCAATAAATAGACCAAGGAAACTATTCGATCTACTTAAAGATCAATCAAACAAGGCAGCCAAAATGGCACCAGTCACTGCCAAAACTAACTTAAACAGCGAAGACTTCTCGATCTTCTTTACAAACAAAGCCAACTCATTGGAGAGGGAACTCAAAAAAGAGGCGGAAGACATTGAAGTGGAGAAGGACCGGGGAGATAAGGTGACAGATGAACTAAATGCAGCAGATCCTAAAAATAATGCCAGATGGTCAGATTTTACACAGGTCAGCGAATTAGACATTTCAAAGATCATGGCGACATCGAAACCTAACAATCATTACAACGATCCCCTTCCGGCGAAATGCTGGTCCTCAATAAATCACCTGCTAATCCCGGATGGGTTATCTTTCTGTGAACTTTTAATGGTGCTGCCATTACGGAATTGCTTCTATCTCATTCACCACTGGCTAGTAATATGTAAAAATGATGTTTTATATTCTACTGTAAAGCGCTCTGATACCCTGTGCAGGGTCATGTTCGCGCTATAGAAAACAATAAAAATAAATAATAAATAAATAAAAGTCATAGGGCCAGATGTATCAACTTTGTATTTTGCAAGTCCTTAATAGTGAATTTTACCGATTCGCTATTATGGACTCGCAAAATGTAATGCATGTAGGTTTCACAAATAAAATTGCGATTCCTACGCATTACTTATTTGCAACTTGCAAATTGCAAATAAGTAATGGCTTCCCACTACTTTCTATGGGCCTAGAGGCCCATAGGAATGATTGGGAATTGCATGAGCAATTTGCGAGTACCCAATAGGTACTCGCAAATTGCGAATGCAATTTCAAGGGTGCAAGGTGGCCAAAAGGACACCCTGTTGCACCCCTGAAATATGCATGTGTGTACATGTAGTGCATATACATGCCCTATGGGCATGTATGTAGGCCACATGGCACCTAGAAAAATGAAAAAAGTGAATTTTTCTAGGAATTTGCAAATTACCATCAACTTGACATTGGTGGTAATTTGCGAATCCTTAAAGCCAGGTCGCAATATTTTTTTGCTTCCAGCACTGCATTTAAGAAATCGCAAATTACCATTCCCTAAATGCATTCGCAAAAAAGGTAATCGCAAAAATTGCGATTCCCTATTTTTCGAATGCCTTGAGGGATGATACATCCCACAAGGCTTTTTACTGTTCGCAAACGGGTTGATTCTGCGAATCGGCCCGTTTGCGAATGGTAAAATGATTGATACAACTGGCCCTTGATGTCTGAACAGACAACACCCTCATAAGACCAAGTCCTTATCATGCAGATGGAATGCTGGCATCAGAAGGACCAAAACTTGACTTCCTGATTAGTGTTCACGAGCGCATTTATGTCCACTTACCTCCTCCTAAATCTACTCTGGAGTGGACTGCACCCTGGTGCAAGTGTCATAGGCACATCTCATCTCTCCTTGCTGCCACCTCAGGCAGAGTCCTGGAGAGGCAGCTGCATCCAGAGACAAGGGAATATAGTCCACTCTAGGGAGGCCAACCACAAGAGACAGAAATCATGATACTGAAATCATGACTAATGTAGAGCTATCTTACCATGAGCTACAGAGGGGCCAAACAGGAACATGTCTCTAGTACAGCCAGGCACAACAACCAGACCTACTGACACATGATACATTTATAATCAGCAGGACTGAAACATCCTCATTTAAAAATGAAAATCAAAGACAATGGAAAGAATTTTGTTTATTTGTAGGGGTCCAGTGAACTGGTGTTTTCAGGGTGTGGAATCACCTTACAGAACAGGGAGTTTAACAAACACAACATATGAGGTGATGACCACCGGGATTACCTCCCAGCACAGGCATCGGTGGTAGCAAAGCATAGGTAATATAGTGAGCAAGCATTGGCAAAGCCAGAAGGTCTGGATTTAATGTGCTGACACGTGTAACATTAGCACACAGGAATAAGACACAGGGGAGGCAGCCAGCAAGAATGGACAGAGAGTCTATTGCTGTAAAGCAGTCCCTTGTGTACTTCAACGCAGACACTTGAGTGGAGGTGGAGGAATACACCCAAAGAGCCAGCAGCATTTGGTGAGAGATTAATATTTTACTGGGCGGAGCCAAGATGTAACTGACAATGTATCAACAAAGTGACTGAAAGAGACACAGAAGAAATTAAATGGTTGGAAAGGACAGACCTTATGCCTACTCTATGTGTATTGTATTCAGTCGGTCAATAGTAGACAGGAACACTCAGACACATTTGATGATGCCTAGCGGACAGTCGATTTTGTATTTGTCTTTATGCAGATGTGGGTAAAGCCCCTTTATGACATTCTTGAACTCAATCAATCAATCAATCAATCAATCAATCACGGAATTTGTAGAGCGTGCTACTCACCCGTTAGAGTCTCAAGGCGCTGGGGGGGGGGGGGGGTTGCTACTGCTCGAACAGCCAGGTCTTGAGTTGCCACCTGAAGGTGAGATGGTTCTGTGTCAGCCGAAGGTGGGTGGGGAAGGAGTTCCATGTCTTGGCTGCCAGGTAGGAGAAGGATCTTCCTCCGGCGGTGGCTTTGCGAATACGTGGGACGGTGGCTTTGCGAATACGTGGGACGGTGGCAAGTGCGAGGCTGGCGGAGCGGAGGTGGCGGGTTGGCGTGTAGAATGCGAGGCGGTTGTTGAAATACATGGGGCCCGCGTCCTGGAGAGCCTTGTGTGCGTGGGTGTGAGGTTCCGTGACGATTTGAACCCGTGTTTTCAATATTGTCGGAAATACATAATATTGGTATCTACGAACCGCAAATGATCCATTTAGCATATCCTGGTGTTTTCGCCATACTACGAGCAAGAGCACTCCTGTTATGAACACATTTCTGATCTACCCACAGCATCCATCTTAGATCATGGCCGCCATTTTGTGTTTCTTGCCCTCACATACGCAATAAACTCTGATCACTTCATTTCGATTAAGGACACGTAGCCTTAGCCGGAGAGTCACCTCTTTCATGACACGTGCACCTTAAACCAGATCACGCTGTAGCTGCATGACTCGACAAAGGCTGCCTCCTCTGCCCGAGGCCAGCCCACCTGAACTGGTTCTTGTGTCCATTGTCCCGATCATGATTAGGCGGCCGAAGCCGGTAGCCTTGCCCATTTACGACCCACAAACATCTCTTATCCCGCTTTTCTATCTTCTGCACCTGGCTCTGCTCCTTTCCTTCTGGGCCTTTATTAGGGGGAGGTAACGAAATTTACGATGAGGCGGTCCGGCTCTTGAATGCAATATTGACAAGGGATTGTGATGAACTAGTGGGAACCCCTCTTTCTAGATGTTTCGTATCAGATTTTATCAACAGTTCCTGTGTACGCCAAATATTTATTGTCTGAGACACAAAGGTTTTGAGAATGTACTAACATGTGAAGAATTCGTCTGAAGGCTAAAAAACAGTATATAAGGAGCAACCCTCTTTGTACAATTTGAACAGGCTCCTAGACACTGCCCATGCGTAGTTTCTGTGACTTCTGTGTCCCTGCAGTAATAAACCTTTGGTCTTTGACGCCACCATCGAGAAGCCCGTGTTTCTGTTCATTTGCGCACCAAGGCAGGTGGAACTCCGGGGTCTTTGGGTGTTGTTCCCTGACACCTCTGGACGGAACCAAAAAGTCCATAACTCCAATTGGCGCCCAACGTGGGGCGACGTCATTCGGTACCGGTCCAAAAGCCTGAAGAGTTCGAGAAGCTTTGTGTGAAGATTCCTGAGGGAGGCGCCCCACTTCATCGATCCCGGCATATCGCAAAAGTGGCCCGAAGTTCTCTTCCACGAGGGTTCCCGTTCAGGACGGCTGCAGTGGGCCGTTGCCTTGACCGTTGCCCTGTCTTGGACCCGAGGTGCAGCCCTTAGTACAGCGAAACGTGACGGGTTTCTCCTTGGTGACGTCTTCAGTGCCTCAGTTAAGTATTTAGTGGTAGCTAGCTGGTTACTTTGTGAGGGTTGTTAAAAATCCTTGATTGGTTCTTAGTTTGGTTTGGTTTCGTAGGATTATCACTGGTTGTTCTAGTCAGTCACGATAATCTATTTGGTTCAGTTTGGGTATCGATACATTAGTTTGGTTTTGGTAGGCCTAAGTTCTTGGTTCAAGTGCACATATTTGTTTTGTGTTTTGTTTGTTTCGTGTTCCGGACTGAAAATGGTAAGTCGGAGAAATTGTATGTTGTCGTGTCTCGGTTGCAACAGTGACTCACGATTGGAGGACTCATGTCTGGTTCCTCCGATTGGGACTCCCCTTTATGACTTATATTGTAAACATGGTGTGGGTCCTATATCCTATAATGAGGTGTGGGTCCGCTACACCAAGAAGGACGGTGTCCTTAGTTGGCCACTGCATGGTAGTTTTGAACCCGAAATCCTTGATAATTTAGAAGCGAAATTGTTTAGGAAGAAAGCCCGGCCGGCAATGTTTGATTCTTTCCGTTACTGGCGAAAGGAATCCAAACAAAGAGAAATAAAAAGGTTGAAGAAAGAACAGAAAGAACAAGAAGAGTTGACTCTAGAGCAAGCAACTAAACAGCTGCAAGATAACGAGTGTGAGAAGGCTATAGAGGTGGCCATTAGAGAGCATAATTTAGCGATCGACAAGTGCTACCCTGCCTTGCCATCGAAAACAGCTAAGACACTAGAGGATTCGGAAAACGATCCTCTGTTGTCTTATCTGTTACGGTCACCTCCACCGTATGCACAAGGTGCTACGGCTCCACTTGTGCCAAATGTTCAATTGCTGGTTGCTGGACAACCTGGTATTCCTGCTCCTGCCCCTCAGAATCAAGCTCCTGTACCTCCTGTGGTTAATGTGAACGTTCCTACGGCTCCTCCTCCTCCTGGATTGCCGACTTCTATACCTGTATCTGTCTCGCTTACACCTACTACTTCACAAACTATTTCTCTCGATACTCCTACTGCTTCGCTATCTGTTCCTACTTCTACTGTGTTTTCTACGTCTGCGAGTGTGTTAACTCCACTTTCTGTACGTCGAAGAATCACTGATTCTGTTACTAATATACTGTCTCCTTTCTATAAAACTTTAATCAAGACTCCTACTCCTGACTCTGTTCAGAGACGTAGTCAGCTTCCAAGTTCTGAGGAACGGGGAATTTTAGATTCCACGGCTCTCAGATGGATTTCGAAGAGTAGGAGATATAGTACGAGAGATGTACTAGAAACATTTATGCAGTGGAAGGAACCAACGCAACGGTACGTCTTTGACGAGATGTGCTCGTTGTTACGTGAAGAAATAGAGGAAGATAATGTTGAGTCAAATTTAGAAGACTTGATTAAGGTTCAGGAAGAGTTTGCTGCTGGTATGATAGTAGGTGAAAATATAGAAGAAGCGATGGAACTGATCTTAAGTTTTAGGAATGATCCATCTCTTCGTTCACCAAGAGATTTAGAGAAAGGTAAGACGAAACTGAGTCGCCAATATCCTATGAGGGAGGTTCCTCCAATTTGGCGTGAAGCAGTGGCAGCTGATAATAATGCTGGTATTGCAGCTGTTCCAGCACAGTTCCAGAGAGTGTGGATACACATTCCGTGGAAGCGAGCTGAAGTGCTAGCAGTGAAACAGGCCTTGCCAGATCCGCGTAAAAATCCTGCTGGATATTACAAGGAATTAACACAGACTGTTGAAGCTTGTATAATGAACTTAGCAGACATTGATATGTTATTTGGGAATGTAGTTCCGCAACCAGTCTGGGCTAAAATTCGTAGAGAGGATCATCAAGTTGCCTTAGGTGGTGATTGGGCAGCTATCACTGCAGCGGATGGTCAGCAAGTAGGTGGTGCAAAACCCGAACCCCTAATTGCTAATCTTCCAGGTAGAATAATTGACTTAATGAAGACTCTGATGCCCGCATTGCGTGTTAATTGGGACAAATTATCCGCATGCAAGCAAAAGAAAGACGAAAGTGTCTCCGACTTCTTCACGAGGTTCGAAGAGACTTTTGTAGATCATAGTGGTCAAGATATGAGCACAGAAGGGGGACAGAGACTGTTTGTCGATAAATTTGTGCATAATTTGTTACCTGAATTATGCAATAAATTAAAAGATTCAGAGAGTGCGTGGGCTGTTTCCACAACTGCGCAAATACTTGCAACTGCACAGTACTACGAAAATAGGGATAAAGAGGAAAAGGAGAAATCAGAGAAGAAAACGAAAGATTTAAAGACTAAAGTTCTTTTGCAGCAGGCGTATCCGCCTCGTACGAATCAATCTAATACGCAGCAAGGTTCGTATCAGAGGACAGATTATAGTTCAACGAGGCCTCAATATCAGTGGAATCAGTGTGCGTACTGTAAGAAAGAGGGTCACTACAAGAATGAATGTCCGATCTTAGCGCAAAATAATGCAGCAGCAGCTCAGAGAGGTCGTGGTGGTTTTGTGCAGAATTCTAGAGGTCGAGGGCGAGGTGCTATGCCTCCACAGACAAATGATCGTCCTTCTAATCACTTTGATCAGAGAAATGGACAGCCTGCCCAGCAAAATAGATCTCAGCAATATCTTGTTGAAGACTATTGTGAAGTGGATGAGGGATTTCAGCAAAATGGGTACTAGGACAGCCATGGACAGAGAGAGGGAGTAGTATCAGTTCCAGTAGATCAGAGTGGGCCTTATGTCGCAGTAGCAACATCAGGTGTAGTTGAACCGTTTCTGTTGGATACTGGTGCCGCAAAAAGTTCTATCATTCATGCGAAACTCCCTGGCGCACCTTTGTCCGGCTCAACAAATGTTTCCGTAGGTTTTTCAGGCGCCCCTGTTTACAATCCCATATCTGGTCCTTTGTCTATTTCTGTTGGACCATGTCAATTGAAAGCACCCTTGATTTTGACGACGGGTTGTAATGAAAATCTGCTTGGTTTAGACTTGTTAAAACGACTATATGCGACATTGTACTGTTCTCCGGAAGGGGTACAGCTTACGTTGGGTAAAAATATCACCTCTCCGATGTACTTGTCAATGGATGCACTCCCGCCAGAACTACGCTCACTCCCTGATTCTCTTTGGGCGACTGGTCCTAATGATGTAGGCCTTTTAGAAATACCACCATATGTAGTCACTTTGAAAGCAAATGTAAAATTTCCAAGAATTCCTCAATATAAAATATCTAGTGAAGGAGAGCGTGCACTCTTATTGATTGTGCAAGACTTGATTAAGAAAGGTGTGGTTGAAGAAACTAGAGGAAATGTTTGTAATAGTCCTGTACTACCGATTTTGAAACGAACTGATCCTACAAAACCCCCGGTGTACAGGTTTGTCATAGACCTTAGAGAAGTTAATAAGATTGTGGTTCCACAGTTTCCTGTGGTTCCCGACATTACTGCCTTGTTAACATTGATTCCTGCTACAGCTACTTGGTTTTCAGTCATCGACTTGAAGAATGCCTTTTTCAGCATTCCGATAGCCGAAGAAAGTAGAGATATTTTCGGCTTCTGTCTAGGAGGTCGAAGTTTCAGATTTAAACGCGCTCCACAGGGCTACTGTGAGAGCCCATCTATTTATAGTCAAGCATTAAAAAGCCAGTTAGATTCCTTTGTCCTTCCTCCAGGTTCTGCCTTAGTACAGTACGTAGATGATCTTCTAGTGGCTGCCGATGACAAGGAAACTTGCAAAGCAGCTACAGTTTCGTTATTACATCATTTATCTAATTTGAATCACAAGGTGTCACCTTCCAAGATGCAATATTGCTGCCAAGAAGTGACCTACCTAGGTCATCTCTTGTCAAAGGAGGGAAGGAAGTTGACCCCAGAGAGAATAAAAGCAATTACGCAAATGAGTGTTCCACGCACACAGAGAGAAGTACGTGCCTTTTTAGGTATTACCTCTTACTGTAGGCAGTGGATTCCGAATTTTTCTCTTTTAGCGAAACCCTTGGTAGCTTTGACTGGGAAAAATGTTCCGAGTCCGGTGCCATGGTCTGATGAATGTCAGGAGAGTTTTACTGAATTACGAAAAGCATTGTGTTCAGCTCCTGTATTGGGTACACCTGATTACAGTAAGCCATTCACGCTCTATGTTCACGAGAGAGAAGGTTGCGCGTTGAGTGTTCTGACACAGAAATTTGGTGATAAACAACGCCCTTGTGCGTATTTTTCATCAACATTAGATCCAGTAGCTAGAGCGTTACCTAGTTGTTTGAGAGCTACAGCGGCAGCTGCGGCTTCCATTCGACAATCTGCTGGTCTGGTGATGAACAACATGCTAGTGGTTATGGTTCCTCATGCAGTGGATACACTCATGAACCGAACGAAGACACAACACCTTACTAGTGCGAGACTATCTGGTTACGAGCTGACATTACTAGCGAGTCATATTCAGATCAAAAGATGTAATGTATTGAATCCAGCAACATTGTTGCCGGCTAATCAAGAGTCGAGTGATTCCGAGCCACATGATTGCTGTTTTAAAACGGAGGAAGAGACAAAAGGACGCATTGACTTGAGGGATACTCCATTATCAGATCCAGATGGTACGCTGTATGTGGACGGGTCATGTTTTAAATTGGAGAATGGTGATGTGACTGCTGCCTATGCAGTAACGACTTTGAAGACGATTGTGGAAACTGCAAGAGTGAGTCAGAATTCTGCCCAAGCTGCAGAATTAATAGCTCTAACGAGAGCGTGTGTTTTAGCTAAGGGAAAGAGAGTGAATGTTTTTACAGATAGTCAGTACGCATTTGGCGTGGCCCATAGTTTTGGCCGTTTGTGGAGAGAAAGAGGTTTCATTACGTCCCATGGGACTAAGATTCAACATGGTCAGCTAGTTAACGACTTGTTGGAATCTCTAACCTTGCCGACTGAAGTTGCGATTGTTAAGTGCAGTGCTCATAAAGCAATCACGGATGATGTTGGTCGTGGGAATGCTTTTGCTGACGAAATTGCTAAACAGACAGCTAGAGACATGATGAGCAGAATGTATGTCGCAACGTCTGCAAGATGGATCACTGAGTCTGGAATGTGTGAGGATACTATGGAAAGTGTGAAAGAGATTCAGAAAGAAGCAACTGAGGAAGAGAAACGAGTATGGAGAGAAAGTACGGGCAAGTTGGACTCGAATGGATGTTGGATTGATTTGACAGAACAGCAGCGTTGGATGTTGCCTGATGCGTATGTGCTTGCAGTGGTGACAATGGCGCATGGAGTAGCGCACATAAGTTCTAAAGGTATCTGTAAGATGTTGGCTCCAGTCTGGAAAAATGATGGAATCAGTAAGTGTGCAGAGAGAGTGGTGAAAAATTGTATGATATGCCTGATGCATAATCCTGGCAAGGGAACTCCAACTCCTGCTGGTCATTTCGCTCCTCCTTCCTGCCCTTTTGAAGTGATTCAATTAGATTTTATTCACATGGACCGCTGTAATAATTTAAAATATGTCCTAGTGGTGGTTTGTGCTTTTTCCAGGTGGATAGAAGCATACCCACTAAAAGACAATACTGCCCTATCTACTGCCAAAATTCTTCTCAAGGAATATTTCCCTAGATACGGAATGCCACGGATTGTATGGTCAGATAACGGAAGTGAGTTTATAGGGAAAGTTATGCGGAGTGTGTGTGCAGGCCTAGGGCTGAAACAGAAATTCCACAGTGCGAACCATCCCCAGTCTGCTGGTTTAGTGGAGGGTTACAATGGCACCCTCAAGCTAAAGATAGCTAAAATACAAGCATCCACAGGTTTAGCATGGCCAGACGCACTTCCTTTGGCCTTGTTATCAACGAGAGCAACTGTACATTCTAGAGTAGGGCTTAGCCCTTATGAAATCATTTTTGGCCGCCCGGCAAATATCTGGGGTGTGCCAAGGCCCAAAGAGTTCAGTTCTTTAGAATATCCTATGTTGATAGACTACCTTTACGACTTGACTGCTAAATTGAGTCTTATTCATCAACAGGTTTTCGATGCTTTGCCAAAACCTCCGGAGAGTCCAGGGCATCAGCTGAAACCGGGAGACCTCGTCGTCATCAGGAACTTCGCGAGGACAAAGAACCTTCAGCCCCGCTACGTCGGTCCTTTCCAGGTCCTTCTTACGACGAGGACAGCAGTTCGTGTGGCTGGACGCAAGCACTGGGTGCACGCGTCCCATGTTAAGCGTGTCCCTTTGCCGCTTCCTTACGACGACTGGGTGAAGAAGGGAATTGGTTCCTCCGAATCTGAAAGAACTCCAAAGTTTATCCCTTTCAGCGATGCCGAATTAATCATTGACATTCCAAGCTCTGACTCTCCTTCTGAAAAGACTCCTTTGAACACTGAACATTTGTCTCCTGCATCAGAAGAAACTCTGCCATCTGCGAACTTGAACACTGCAACAACTACCAGTGGAACATTATTTGCCGATCAGACAGTACCTGCGAAGCAGAAATATAACTTACGAAGCCGTAATATGGACAAATAAAGCAGGCAACTGCATACTGTGATCTTTTTGAAATATTGAACTTTTGCCCTCAGCCAGGAAGTTTGCTATTTGTTTTTTTGTTTGTTTTAAAATTGCCTTGCCGTCTGGGTAGCCGTAGGGTCGTGGCTGTGTGCCTAGTTGGATTTGCAGGGGTCTGACACAAGGTCGATCTTTCTGTTGGTTCTGGGAACTCCCAGGGCTGATAGAGGCATTTTCATCTACGTACACATCATCAGTGGTCGCGAGCGGATTGTAGAAGATGGAGCTTCCTGCGCTGCAACGAGAAAATGTGATTTACGTTCGCAGAAACAGACTTTATAGAATTCTTCATAACAAATGCTTTTTGATGCAATGTGTCATTACATTCTTGATTATTTTAGCAACATTGGTGGGTGGAACTGTTTTCAGTATAAAATTGATTTTTGTGCCAGTTACTGCAATGCCTCCCCTTGATCCTGCTATCTCTACTGTTTCTTCTATACACTCTTTTCATTCGTTTCCGGAACATGAGCAAGCCCGACGCTCAGAATTCATTAACAACACTTTTGTACAGCTCTTACACCAACACCAACTGGTAGTTAACACTACAGACTGCTGGGTGTGTGGTTTGATACCCCACACTATGGATAAAGGTATACCTTATCTGGTTTTGCCTTTCAGCTACAATGGATCATTTCAGGCCCTTCAAACCATCTTTGCTTATGCCCTTGAAACCTATCCTCCACGTCCACCACGTTCCACTAAATATAACTCTGCCAACAAAGCTTTAGTCCAGGGAATTATTGACATGATTAAGGATGTCAATAATACTCCATCATACCCTAGAGACGAACTGCGAGTGTATTTAAGTTGGAATACTTCAGAATATCGCCTTAGTTTAGGAGAAAGCAAGCGTAAAAGCTCAACTCCAATCTGGGTCGTACCTCACCGAGGTCAGGTCTGTTTGCAAGGTAATGGGAGAAATCCAAGAGCTCAGCTAGGGAGGAGTGAGTGCGTTGAAACTTATGTGTTTCCGGCTAACTCTTCCCCTGCTTTCCTTACTGCTAGGGGTACCTACTTCATCTGTCGAGACCGGGCATATACATGGTTACCTGCTGACTTTTCAGGTTCATGCTATATTGCTCGATTGTTGCCTCCAACATACACTGCTTCATCTGACTACCACAGAACCAGAGTAGCGAGAGGTGTCTTCAGCAAGGAAGATACCGCTGGTCAGGAAGCTGGAGACTTCTTCAAAGGCTTCCTTCCGTTCTGGGGGCCTATGGCCAATAGTAGAAATATACGTCAGCTAACACGGGTAGTTGAATATACTATTACCGAAACTGCTGGTGCCCTTAGCAATCTGACAGCTGAACTTCAGGCGGATAGACTCATGACGTTGCAGAACCGTATGGTTCTAGACGTTATACTTGCAGATCGAGGTGGGGTATGTAGAATGATCCAATCGAGCTGCTGTGTCTTTATTCCTAATAATGCTCCAACAGTCTATGAGGCGATCTCCAAGCTACACAAGATTTCCGACTCTATTCACGTAGATAAGGGAAACTGGTCCTTCATGGAGTGGTTTTGGACTCTGATCTCAGCGTGGGGATGGAAGGTTCTAATGGTCATTGGTGTCATCTTAGTATTCCTATTCTCATGTTGCCTGATTATCCAGTGTGGTCCCGCTTTGTGTAGTCTTTGTGCTGCAACCTGTTTCAGGAAACCACCTGCAGTTGGAGAAAAGACGCGAGAAAGGATGATGATACAACAGCATGTCACTGACCTGATGAGTATAGAACTAGACTCTGACATAGACTGAGTAATTGCCTATGTAAGGGCAAAAGGAGGGTCTGAGGTTCCGTGACGATTTGAACCCGTGTTTTCAATATTGTCGGAAATACATAATATTGGTATCTACGAACCGCAAATGATCCATTTAGCATATCCTGGTGTTTTCGCCATACTACGAGCAAGAGCACTCCTGTTATGAACACATTTCTGATCTACCCACAGCATCCATCTTAGATCATGGCCGCCATTTTGTGTTTCTTGCCCTCACATACGCAATAAACTCTGATCACTTCATTTCGATTAAGGACACGTAGCCTTAGCCGGAGAGTCACCTCTTTCATGACACGTGCACCTTAAACCAGATCACGCTGTAGCTGCATGACTCGACAAAGGCTGCCTCCTCTGCCCGAGGCCAGCCCACCTGAACTGGTTCTTGTGTCCATTGTCCCGATCATGATTAGGCGGCCGAAGCCGGTAGCCTTGCCCATTTACGACCCACAAACATCTCTTATCCCGCTTTTCTATCTTCTGCACCTGGCTCTGCTCCTTTCCTTCTGGGCCTTTATTAGGGGGAGGTAACGAAATTTACGATGAGGCGGTCCGGCTCTTGAATGCAATATTGACAAGGGATTGTGATGAACTAGTGGGAACCCCTCTTTCTAGATGTTTCGTATCAGATTTTATCAACAGTTCCTGTGTACGCCAAATATTTATTGTCTGAGACACAAAGGTTTTGAGAATGTACTAACATGTGAATAATTCGCCTGAAGGCTAAAAAACAGTATATAAGGAGCAACCCTCTTTGTACAATTTGAACAGGCTCCTAGACACTGCCCATGCGTAGTTTCTGTGACTTCTGTGTCCCTGCAGTAATAAACCTTTGGTCTTTGACGCCACCATTGAGAAGCCCGTGTTTCTGTTCATTTGCGCACCAAGGCAGGTGGAACTCCGGGGTCTTTGGGTGTTGTTCCCTGACACCTCTGGACGGAACCAAAAAGTCCAGAACTCCAGGTGAGGAGTCGGAATGTGATTCTCTTGCTGACGGGGAGCCAGTGCAGATTCTTCAGATGGGCATAGATGTGGCTGTGGCGGGGGAGGTCCAGGATGAGTCTTTTTCTGGAGCTTGGCTGTGGTTCCGGCGTAGAGGGTGTTTCCAAAGTCTAGGCGGCTGATGACGAGGGCCTGGGTGACCGTTTTCCTGGTTGCGGTGGGGATCCATCGGAAGATTTTTTTCGGAGCATGTGCAGGGTGTTGAAACAGGACAATGTGACGGCGTTGACTTGCTTGGTCATCGTGAGGGAGGAGTCCAGGATGAAGCCGAGGTTGCGTGCGTAGTCTGTGGGCTTGGGGGCGGTGCCCAGGGCAGGTGGCCACCAGAAGTCGTCCCAGGCAGAGGGGGATGGTCCGAGGATGAGGACTTCCGTCTTGTCTGAGTTCAGCTTCATACGGCTGAGCTTCATCCATTCCGCGACGTCCTTCATTCCTTCCTGGAGGCTGGCTCTGGCGGTGGCGGGGTCGTTGGTGAGGGGGAAGATCAGCTGTGTGTCGTCGGCGTAGGATATGATGTTGAGGTTATGTTTGCGTGCGATGGCCGCGAGGGGACTCATGTAGATGTTGAAGAGGGTGGGGCTGAGCGAGGATCCTTGTGGGATGCCGCAGATGACTTCAGTAGTGGTGGAGCGGAACGGGGGGAGGAGGACTCTCTGGGTTCTACCGGCGAGGAACGAGATGATCCATTCTAAGGCTGCCCCTTGGATTCCGGTTTCGCTGAGGCGTTGTATCAGGGTGCGGTGGCAAACCGTGTCGAAGGCTGCTGAGAGGTCCAGGAGGATGAGTGCGGCGGTTTCCCCGTTGTAGAGCTTAGACCTGATGTCGTCGGTAGCTGCGAGGAGGGCGGTCTCGGTGCCATGGTTAGCTCGGAAACCGCACTGTGACGGGTCAAGGGATCCGTTTGTCTCGAGGAAGGCGGAGAGTTGTTTGTTGACCATCTTCTCGATGACCTTGGCAGGAAACAGGAGGAGCAAGATGGGTCGAAAGTTCTTGAGGTCCGTGGGGTCCGCAGTGGGTTTTTTCAGCAGGGCTCTGATCTCAGCATGCTTCCAGCTCTCTGGGAAGGTGGCTGATGCGAAGGAGCTGTTGATGACGTCGCGGAGTTGGGGTGCGATGACGGAGTCAGCTTTGTTAAAGATGTGGTGTGGGCATGAGTCGGTGGGGGAGCCGGAGTGGATGGTGCTCATAGTGTGGGTGGTGTCTTCAGTGCTGACCGGGTTCCAGGTGCAGAGGGTGGCGGTTGGGTGCGCTGGTTCGGTAGTAGGGTGGTTGGTCTGTGCGCCGAAGCTGTCGTGTATGACGGCTATCTTGCGGTGAAAGAACGGGGCGAGGGAGTCGCAGAAGTCTTGCGAGGGTGTGATGTCGTTGTTGCAGGCGCTGTTGTTGGAGAGCTCTTTAACGATGCTGAAGAGTTTCTTGCTGTTGTGGGTGTTGTTGTCCAGGAGCTGTTTGTAAGTAGATCACTTGGTGGTGCGGATCAGTTGGTGGTGCTTCCGGGTGGCGTTCTTGAGGGCTGTCATGTTCTCGGTTGTCTGGTTCTGGCGCCAGGTTTTCTACAGGGAGCGGCAGGTTGTCTTTGAGTTTATGAGGTCGTCCCTGAACCATGAGGCTTTCTTGCTGTCGGGTCTGCTGAGTGGTTTCTTCAGTGGTGTGAGATTGCCGGCGCAGTCGGTGATCCATTGAGCGAGGTTGCGGGCTGCTTCGTTGGGGTCCGTTGTGATGGTGGGAGGGTTCTGGCTGAGGGAGGTGGTGAGCTGGTCGGCGGTGATCTTGCTCCAGCTTCTGCGGGGGGCCTGATGTGGGTGGTGGTGGGCTGGGGTTTTCTTGAAGGAGAAGTGTACGCAGCTGTGTCTGTCCAGTGGAGTACGGTGGAGTGGCTGAAGGAGATGTGCTTGCTGGAGGAGAAGATCGGGTCAAGCGTGTGGCCGGCGTAGTGGGTGGGGGTGTTCACTAGTTGCTTGAGTCCAAGGTTGGCGAGGTTGTCCAGCAGGGTGGTGGTGTTGCTGTCATTGTTGTTCTCCAGGTGGAAGTTGAGGTCTCCTAGGAGGATGTAGGCTGGGGAGGCGAGGGCGTGCAGGCTTACGAAGTCTGTGATGGCTTCGCTGAATTGAGTGCGTGGTCCCGGGGGTCTGTAGGTTAGGGTGCCTCTGAGGGTAGTTCTGGGGTCGGTGTGTATCTGGAAGTGCAGGTGTTCGGCCGCTATGAGGGTGTCTTCCGAGTTGGTCGAGATGCGGATGGTGTTTCTGTGGACGATGGCGATGCCTCCTCCGGTTTGGTTGGCGCGGTCCTTCCAGGTGATCTTGTAGCCGTCCGGGATGGCTATGGCGATGTCGGGGGCTGAGGAGGCGTTCAACCAGGTTTCCGTGAGGAAGGCGACGTCCGGTGCTGTTGTGTCTAGGAGGTTCCAGAGTTCGACTGCGTGTCTGTGGATGGAGCGGGTGTTGAGCAGGATGCACTTGAGGTGATTCTTGCTGGTGGTAGGCTTGGCGGGTGCTGGACCTGGGCGGGTGTATGTGAATTTGCACTCTTGGCAGGTGAAGGGTCGGTGGGTGCGTTTCGGGGCGGGCAGGTAGCAGGCGGGGTTCCGGCCGGTGTTGAGTGCGTGGAGGGTGGCGGCGTCGTAGGTTCATCGGGTGCGTTGGCAACATCGAGAACCAGGGTTCCGGGCGCTGGGCGCGGTCCAGGCACGGATGGGCGCAGACGGGCTTGCCTTTGGCGCGCCTTCGGCGAGCAATCGGCGCACCCGCTGCGCGTACGCATGGACTCTGCCATAAATGGCCAAGTGGGAGGGCGGGGCAGCTGGGAGGCAGGAGCGGGGCGGCGAATTGGGAGGGAGCTGGCACGGGAAGAGAAGGGGGCGGGGCTGCAGGGGGGCAGCGGCGGGGAAGCGGGGAGGGTGTACAGGCGGGAAAGCAGGGACTAGACAACCAAGAGGGTTACAGGCACAACGGAACAACAAAGGGGCAGAGCAGAGGCAGGGGACTAAACAACCAAAGGAGTCACAGGTACAGCGGAACGACAAAGGGGCAGAGCAGAAACAGGGGACTTAACAACCAGAGAGTCACGAGCACAACGGGTACAGCAAAGGGGCAGAGCCGGCACAAGCTCACCAGCAGGGCGGGCTCAGGATAGCAGCGGGAGCAGCTCGAGCGCAGTCACGGTGGGGGCCGCGTGGTGTGTGGAGCGACCGGTCCCTGAGAGCAGGGTCAGAGGTCTGTAGAGAACTCTGTAATCTTAGACTTTTATAGCTTCAAATAGTTGGAATGTTATGCTATGTTATGTGCATTTGTTTAGCGCACAACTCACCCAGGAGTGTATCCTGAAGGAGTTGTATGAGGTGAGCCAAGGTCAGGGCTGGGTGAAGAACCGGCTCTTCAGTTTCTTGTAGAATTCAAGAACTGAGGCGGTGGGTCTGATGAGTGCGTAGGTCCTTTCAGGCTTAAATATCGAGGTACGAGAAGGCATGACCGCTGGATTTGGTTCTGGTTCTGCGCTTGCAGGGAGGTGGGCGAATAGGAGTCAAGCTGAGCGGCAGTGTGAGGTAGGTTTGTGGAAGTTAATGCGTTTTTTTAGGTACATGGAGCCAATGTTGTAAGGCTGTGCATGTGTGTATGAGGAGTCTGGAGAGTGCTCGTTTGTGGGCTGGGAGCCAGTGGAGCTCCTTAAAGCATGGGGTGGTGTGCGTGTGAAGTGGAAGGTCGAGGGTGAGCCTGGCCGCAGAGTTCTGTATGGTCTGGAGTCCTCTGGTCAGTTCAACGTTGGTTCCCGCATTGGAGTGCATTACCGTAGTTCAGCTTGCTGGTGATGAGGGCTTGGGTGATGGGATTGTGAGTGTTACTGGGGAGCCATTTGAAGATCTTCTTAAGCATCTGGAGCGTGTGAAAGCAGGAGACGGTGACTGCATTCACTAGGCTAGTCATGGTGAGTTGGTTGTCAATTACTGTTTGCAGAAGATTACTATTTCTGTCTTATCCGTATTGAGCTTGAGGCAGTTTGTTTTCATTGATCTGGTGACTGGTCATTCAGGCAGAAAAATTGGTACAGCTATTTGACATCTTGGTCAGAGGGGGAGAACATCAGCTGGGTGTCGTCAGCATGGGATATGATGTTGCTTCTGTGTTCACAGATGGTGCTGGGGAGTTGGGTCATGCAGGCATTGAACAGAGTGTGGCTGAGTGAGGATCCTTGTGGATCTCCGCAGATGCGGCTTACAGCGTCATAGGAGAAAGGGACCAGGCTGACCGACTGTTGCGGCCTGTCTGGAAAGAGCATATGCAGCAAACTGTGGAACCGTGAACGCCGGCTTCGGCAATCATTGGATAAGGATGGGGTGGGAGATGATGTTGAAGGCTGCGGAAAGATCCAGAAGGACCTGCGCACATGCGACAATGAGGCTGGCCTCTGCACTGTGGTTGGCTCTGTATCCAGAATGAGGGGTGTGGAGGAGGTGGTTGCCAGTGAGGTGGGCATCTAGGCGTTGAAAACGAATGCGCCGCGGTGCTCATTTAGAGAATTGCAGCATGTCTCTGAATTCAGAGACTTTCCGCGGATTGAAGGTAATTCCGTGAATAAACGATTGCGTTACCGGTGTGCCTAATACTATTGCAAATTTAAATTGGAGGTAACTTGTGGAAACTGGGACTCCCTCAGCTTTTCTGCATTAAGACGTTATATGGAGTATCAGAAGCATACACCGTTTTAACAATCATTATCATCAATCATTCAGGAAATGAAAAGAAAAAGGGAAAAAGGAGAGCTACGACCACCCCACAGAATCTGGCAGGCACAGACGAGGGGCCGGAGTTACTCAAAGAAATGGAATTGTGTTCTACCATCTCTTTTTGTACTTTTAGGTACGGAGTTAGCATCAGTCTTTTAGCGGCATTCAGGATTTTTCGAGTGTGGCTCACTGGTTAGAGGCGGCAGACCCGAGAGCAGAGGGCGGCCCGGGACCAGGGTTCGATTCCCGGCGCGGCAGGTTTCTGGACCAGGGTCAGCGGACTCGATAATTCTCTCGCCTCTGTGCCCACTCTGATCAGCGATCACACTCGGCAACTCTGGGCATTAGCTTGCCTCATCTTCACTAACGGCCCCACCAGACCGCCGGGGATGCCTGGTCTCACCCTGGACATACCCATTAAGGGACCATCTCTCAGGGAAGCCAGGAAGGGTTTCGCAGCGGTCGAAGCGCCTTGGGACCCTACGGGTAAGTAGTGCGCTATATAAATGCCAATACATTTACATTTACATTTACAATTTCCAAAAGAGGGCTTCAGAAGATATTGTAGGGAGGAAAACTGGCTAACGATGAATCTATGGCGGTGCTGCATGTATGGTAAAATCACTTATTGCACATTTAACATGGCTTTCAGGCATCTATGGCCTTCCAAGAAAGGGCCAGAAATTCACCAGAGCAGAATCATGCCTATTTGTAGATGCACACACACAGAGAGTGTGCACACGTACAAACCCCCCCTATCGGGCACACTCGCAAGCACAGAAATGCACACAGATGCAAACACGAACACGTACACGCCTATCCACTGAATTACACACAAATCCAGCTACACACAGAAACACACACACACAAGACACACCTACCCACAGACAGAAAGATATACTTCAAGAATAACCACACAGACAGAAAGATATACTTCAAGAATAACCACACACACACGCATTAACATATCTATCACACCAATAATCACACTCACGAAGCTCTCACCTTTATGGCACTATTTAATATAAATGATCACATTAATTACATTTCGAAAAGGCGCATATTTTCCAATATAGAATTTTTTTTTAAATAGATGTCTTCAAATGTTCCTAATGAAAACCACCGCGCACAGAGGACCAGCGGAATGGAAAGTAATTACTCCGACTCGGGCCTTAAATAGTGTCACCCGAAGCAACAAAGTGAACCAGAAATAAAGTGACAAGAAGGGAGGGTTTAATTAAAAAGCCTGGAACGAAGAGCGCCGGATCCGTCCCCAGCTCTCCGCCGGCACGAGAGTGAGAGAAATCTGGTTGGGGTAGCGGTAGCAAGAGTGTAAAAACAGTCAGCACAAACAGGTTCAACAAAATCTGTTATTTAGATTAGCACTTAGCAGAGTAAACATGGAAAAAAGACATTGTTTTTACTCGGGGAGAGAGAATGCAGTCACACTGTTGTAACAGCTCCAGTCGCAGACACAGGAAGGCGACGTATGGAGCTGATCAGTGTGATCTGTGAAAGGTGCAGGCGGCGAGGAGGCAAGGGCTGCTTTATACCAACCCGGCAGCTCTGTGGCAAAGGTGCCCTGCCGCCAGTGTGCCCGTGGTACCCCTGCGCCGCACGATCTGGGGTTGGCACCTCGGATCTTTGTTGTCCATGAACTGCCCACATTTTCATGACCATATGTAAGAAAGGGGTTTATTGGTCGCGAAGTCTGAGAGTCCTTCACAAGTTATAATTCTACAATTCAGTGGCGGCCGGTAAATGTAAAACATGGTTGGGCTTGATGCCCCAAAAACTCACCATATGTGTTGCACAGATTCACGTCCAGTTATCTCTCTCTCTTCGGTGGTGACTCCAGCAGGCAGCAGGAAAGGGAAGGACTTCCTCCTTGTGCAAAGTGATTCCTAAGAAAGAATCAGCTCCAGGATTGGTTGGGGCAGGCTAACCCTGCGCTCATTCTGTGGCTGGAGGCCTGAGGCTGCAATCCCCAGGCTGTTTCTCAGCCCTGGGATCAGGCAGGCTGCCGGCCCATCTGACATGCGCACTGGCAGGGGCTGCAGTTATGGTGCAATTGCACAAATCCGCCCTGCCCTCATGCTATCACAGCGCAAGCCTGCGACCAAAATAAATTGGTATTTATTCATATTTTATTAATGTGTGTGCCTGCTGCGCTCGAAGCAGGCTGGGCGACGCTCCTGCCTCATAACGGAGGAGCCGCTGCTGCTGCAATTCTCTTATTACTGAGAACCAACTGTCCCACTGTAGCACTTGACTCTCGCGGAGCAGCGAAGTAGAGCAGTCCGCGGCGCACGTACTCCGTGGAGGTAGAGTGGCCAGCCATTCAAATGCGTTGGCACACAATAACCCGACACTCAATAAATTATTGTCCAGTCAGTGTTTTTTCTATTAAAAAGGAAAAGTATGTTCATCACACACACTCTACAAAATACTATGCACTAATCTACAACTATATTCACCATTATAGATGGACATACCTTTGGTGACACCCTCATAACCCATCACACCCCTAAGGGGGCTGAAACCTTTCACCAATATACCACCCGCACCAATACCAGGAACACCATCACAAAATAAGGGGTGTCAGTATAAATAAGGCAGGTCTTCTGACTAAGCCAGGATGTGATCATGTTAATAACAATAATCAAATGTCATATTGTGTCAGTGGTACACCATTTGAATTAATGAGAACAAGACCGAGATTGAAAACCATTCATTATAAATGTAAACATTGCACTGGTAGTCATCAGTAATGTCAACAAAGTATTAACCGATACAAAATGTATCAGTCTTTCTTCATTCTGAACAGACCACAAATTGCAGACACAGAGCCAACCAAAGGGATCCCCACACTTCACAGCACAGGGCAAAAGCTCCAGTTCCAGCAGAGCTTATAAGTATGGTCATGGGCATAAACCCACCGGAGACTTTGAGCGAACTTTGAGTGCAGTCTGAGGGGGAGGCTGCTGCACCTCCTGCAGACCTCCACAACATGCTTGGAGTATTTGAGGGTGTCCCTGGTCAACGTAGGGCCAAAGCAAGCAGAAAAATACGAGCATTAGCCTCTCACTGGGTACTAGGGGGCACTCCTTGCCTGTTTTTGTGCACATTATACTAGCTTCTTTGTCATGCCAAGGAGCTGGTCAGACAGCTTTGCACCACAATTATCTTTCAAAATGGGGCACCTACACTTGGGAAGGCCGTTAAGAGCTGCGGGGTGAGCCACAAGGTCGCGATGGCCCAAGCCAGCTCACAGCTCGCAGGAGCAAGCATCCTCATCATTCTACTTCCAACCACGCTGCTGCCAGTGGGTGAGAGAAGATTCCATCATTTACTTCTCCTGCCTGTACTGACCATGGGCGAGTGACTGAGGCATGGTATGCAACGGAAGCATCCTGCAGGCCGCCCTACATGTCCACGTCTTTCTGTGTCCCGGGGAATTGGATCTCTGGGTCCAAGAGAGCCTCTGGGGAGGGACCCCGGGTAAGCCCTTTCCCAATTCAAAAAGAAGGAATGTGTTTTTGTCGACGTCAACCCCGGGGGCTTGGATCACCCAGGGGGAATTTAAAAAGGACCGATCAATGTGAGGAAGTTGTTGTTTGCTCACGGTCACCACCCAGGATTATCCCCATCAGGTCTCTTGGTCTCTTAAGGTGCACTTTTTTTGAAGAGCTGAATATTCAGGCTCCCTGCGCCAGACCTGCCCTCTGCTTGGCTCCTGGTTCTTTTATCCTGCTGGAGGGGCAACTTGTGCCGCCTCACTGAAGCCCGCCTTCAAATCAACCTCCCAGGCGCACTCCCCCGGCCCCAGAGTCTCCTACTTGTTGAAGGGCACTGGTGGGTCAGCAGAGTCCAGGGCCAGCCCACAGAAGACCTACGGGAACCACCCAGGGTCTCAGAGCAAGCCCAACCCCCAACTATTCCTCAGGGGAAATAAGCAGGCCAGTGCCACTGGCCCCAAAGAGGTTGATCCTAGTCTGGAGGGTCAGCTAGAGTGAATGTTCTTCAGTCTATCCTTGCAAGGCATCAGGTGGCCACTCCTCTCAGCTGGGAATCTATTCACCATTGTGCTCCCAGCTCCAGGATTTTCACACCTGTCTAGGATGCCACATCATCCCTCCACCCCTGTCCCAACACTCTGCACAGCATTGTAGGACAATTCAAAATGCCAACCTTCAGTTGTCTGTGGAAAGAGCTACCTTAAGAGCCTCTGCTCTCCCCCTGAAGACACAGCTGCCTGATCCCTTCCCACAAAAACTTCAAAAGCGAACCCCTTCAGTGTTGGCTCCAGAGTTCTGGCCCCGCTTCTTTGTTCAATTAAGTCTGGGCTGTCCTAGCCCGTGTGCAGTGAATTTATTTATTTGAAAAGTTTTATAGAGCGCAAACAAGACCAAACGGGGTATCAGAGCGCTGCACAGAGTTGGCGTCAGCAAGTACACAAAAACGTAAAGAAGGTAAGTGATGTTACAACCGGTGGGGAAACATTCAAGAATACAGAGTAAGGTGTATCAGAGATGCCATAGGGCGCTCCGAGTAAAACATCATACAGTAGAAAGAACCAAGAGGAAATTTTACCAAAAAGGAAATGAGCAAAATCAACAGTTAATGCAGTAAAAGGAGCTATCGAGGACTAGAACAAAAAGAAGGTAAAACATATAATCGAACATCAGTGAAAATAATTCAAGATTTTGGTTATTAACAAAAACACACGAGCATGATCAACGCATTAACGTTCGTTCATTGGTGGTCTTTTGACCAGTTTTTTAAAGGAAGTAGTGAAAGGATTGGATCTGATCTCCGGTGGCAAGGAATTCCAGATTCTTGGAGCAAGACCAGTGAACTCACGGTTTTATGATCCTTTCTTTGGAGGTTTCAAGAGAAGGGTGGAAGTACTTTTGAGGTTCCGGCTGGAGCCCATTAGCTCAAGATTATTTGCTCGGTAGTATGGGGTATTGTGGTGTATGGCTTTATAAGTCAGACAAGCTATCTTAAGTAGGATTCTAGCTTCAATAGATAACCAATTTAGTTGCAAAAGGTCAGGTGAAATTTGATCAAATTTCCTTGAGCCTGTTAAAAGCCTAGCCAATACGTTCAAGGCAGCTCTGAGTGGGGCCAAGCTAGCTTTGGGAAGACGTGCGAGGGTCACCAGCCCATATTCCAATCTAGGGATAATCAGGGATTGAACTGCCAGCCTGAGATCTTCGGGGAGAGGAGGAATGGTTTGTTTCTCTACAGTGTGTTGAGTTGGAAATTGTAAAGTGTAATAAGCTAATTAACAAACACAGATTTCCTCCTCCCTCCTTCCTTTCCTATGTACTGGTTAAAACACTGTCAAAAGTCCTATAGTGTGGGAGGTCTTTCTTCCCTCTGTTGGGGAGAAGAATAAGTAACTATGCCCAGTAGGGGTGATAAAGGCCTGGAATTTTGTTTTGAGCTGAGCGAGGAAAATATGACATATCATAAAGTGCCAAAAGGTGTTTTTGTGGGACGTTGGGGATTAGAAATTTGTACTTAGGTTGCATGTTTTACCACAGTTTTATATCATGCTGGGCCCAGGTCAAAAGGACACCCTCTTGCACCCCTGAAATATGTATGCGTGCACACGTGGCACACATACATGCCCAAGGGGCATGTATGTGCACCACATGGCACTTTGAAAAATGCAAAAAGTGCATTTTTCAAAGAAATTGCTAATTACTACCAACTTGAAGTTGGTGGTAATTTGTGTTTTCTTAGGCCAAAATCACACAACTTGGGTGCTTCTGCCTCGCATTTAAATGCAATTGCAAAATAGGGAATCGCAAATTTTGCGATTCCCTATTTTGCGATGCCATTTTGGGATGATACATCCCAAAAGGCCTTTTCCCGTTTGCAAATGGGCCAATTCTGAGAATCGGCCAAATTGAGAATGGTATAAGGGCTTGATACATATGCCCCTAAATCTTTGTAAGTGATAAAAAGATTGCTTTTTGATTATCTAAGGCCTCTCGTAGTAGAACATGAGAGCTCTTGCAACATCAAGGGTACAAAGATACTCCCCCACAGATGTTAAAAGAGACTTAGGGCCTGATTGAGATCTCGGCGGATGGGTTACTCCGTCACAACGGTGCCGGATAACCTGTCTGCCGAAATATAAGTCCCCAGATCTTAGAGCCCTAACTGGCTCACTTATGAGGCAAGGATACATTTAAAAAATGCCTGCATGAACCATAAAGCACTGCACTACCACTCCTCTAGGTACTTAAAACAAAAACTATAATTATCTGGTGGATGAAGACCCTCTAGAAGCAACAGCACCTGGTTGCTGGAACCACAGAAATTCCATAAGAAAAAAACTTGCAACAGAGCCTGCTTGGGTATCGCCCCAAAAATATGGAACTCTCTTCCACCTGAAATCAGACCAATGTCCGCAACTGCATCTTTCAAAAAATAAGTAATTACTACTTATGAACCAATTCCTGCCCTAGGGCATACAATTTCGCCTCAAGATCTACAGCCATCACTACAACTAGAATGCCGGACCACATCTACTGTTTTGCCGACCTATCCTAGAGATGTCACTGACACAATTCACGAACATGCACACGATACCACTCCTGGTTATGCTCTCTTTAGCTTCCCTGGGTTTTCTCATATTTGTCCGAGAGATGTCCCCCTCCCCCAACCTGTGAACTTACACTGTTGATACCTCTCTTGATTATGTTGTTGTTTGCTTTCCTGTTTTTCCTTATTTCCTATATTTTGTTAAGTGCCTTAATATCCTCACAGGTCATGTTTGCGCTATATAAAACCTTATAAATGCATACATTCTAACCTACAGGATTTATATTTCGACAGACGGGATACCTGTCACCATTGTGATAGAGTAACCTGTAAGACAAGATGTAAAAAAGGCACTTAGTCTGAAAAACTTCAAGGAACACCCTCGGGTTCAAATGGAGCTCTAATTTGACCTTTGCGAAACAATAAGTTATTGTATTGACGACTTCATTGTAACAATGAAACACAGCGTAGGTTGTTTTAGAAGATTTAGCATTTAATTCACAGGTCCTTCTGGCTGATGTGATGGGCACTAAAAAGAATATCTTTGAAGAAAAAATATCTGTATCCC
This sequence comes from Lissotriton vulgaris, assembly GCF_964263255.1. Lineage (NCBI taxonomy): Eukaryota > Metazoa > Chordata > Amphibia > Caudata > Salamandridae > Lissotriton > Lissotriton vulgaris. Next base: position 38,668,981 of record NC_141697.1, read on the forward strand.
ATAAAAGAAAGGTTACCTGTAATCATAATTTTCCTTAGTCGGAATCTGTCCTTGAGTCATAAACATTGAATAGTTCTGCTCATGAGCAGGATCCCAGAGCACGTTTCAAGATATACACGCACAAACTTACTAAAGGTTTGTAGAAAAATAGGAAAATTGTATAGTATATCTGCAGGCTCCGATGGCTGAATTTCATTTCCTTTTGCATTAAAAAAAATTGTCTCTAAAGGCCACATGCATCATTGTAAATTGCGGTCACAAAGGGGCAGATTTGCAGAATCTGCCCCTTTGCAACCGCAATTTTTGCATTTGTGATGCATCATCCCAAATGCAAAGATCGCTATTTAAGTAATCGCTAAAATTGCGATTGCATTTAGAGAATCGCAAATTGCGATTCACTAAATGCAATGCAACAACCCCCCAAAAAATTGTGATTTTACAATTAAGAAACCCAAATTACCATCAATTCAAAGTTGATGGTAATTTGCAATAACTTTGAAAAATGCACAAAAGTGCATTTTTCAAAGTTTTAAGTTGCACACGTACATGTCCTTGGGGCATGTGTGTTTGCAACATGTGTTGAAATTGCAATTTCAGTGGTGCATCAGGGTGTCCTTTTGGCACCCTTGCACCCTTGAAATTGCATGCGCAATTTGCGAGTACCTCTTTGGTACTCGCAAATTGCACATGCAATTCCCATTGATTCCTATTGGGCCTCTAGGCCCATAGGAATGAATTGGAAGCAATTGCTTATTTGCGAATCACAATTTGCGAGTCGCAAATAAAGAATGAATAGGAATTGCAATTTTGTTTGCGATTCCTACATGTATAAGCATTTGCGATTCCTAATTTGCGATTTCTTAAAAATCGCAATTTTGGAATCGCAAATGCACAGTTTGATGCATTGGCTCCTAAAACTCTAGCAAAGTCACTAGCAGTGGGTCCAGTGATCCACCAAGAAAGGAAAGAGAAAACCACCTCTGCCACACTGGTGGAGAACCGTCCCCAGTACTGAGGGATCCAAGGGAACCATTGCCACAGTGTCTCGCTTTATAGCACTGATGGTTTGACAAGCTTCCACCATGTTTAAAATGTCCACTCAGCAATCTTTTTCTTAGACAGGAAATAAACCCCCAAAGCAGGAGTTTTTTCACCAGCATGTGGGGGCTGTTTAACATTTTCCCTACCTGGTATGGCGAAAACAGGCAGAGAAAATGAGTGATGGTTGTTTAGCCCAGTAAGGGCAGGACGACTTATTTTGACGTGGCAGCCCATTTGCCGACAATCCGCCAGGTCACAGATTTACACCAAAAGCCAGTGGAGGCGGTGGCAAAGGGAACCTGGTTCTTCTTCTGTCTCTAAGGTAAGCGGGTCAACCCCGAGTTTGGCGGGACGGGAGCACCGGTGAGCGCTGCTCCTGCTCCACCAAATTCTAAATGAGGCAGTAAGTGGCATAATAATTGTTCACAATAAATTTTTTTAAGTCAGAGGGGATGAAAGGGAGGATAGTGTAGCCAGGAAAGCTGCAGTCTTTCTGTGGCTAAGAGTGGCACACTCCTTTCAGCGAGTCAGCAGCACCAGCATCTTATCATGTCATCCAGGTGTTACCGCTGGAGAGGGGGTGGGCTGCTTATGAAGTCAATTAAGATTTCATGGCAGAGAACTAGGCTTACAGGTAAGTAACTTGCCCTTCCCTTTCATGGGATCTTCATTGCTAGACATTAGAGAAAACCAGAATAGTAAGCCCATCCTTTTAAATAGGCGACGCAGACAACATTGACTCTCAAAGTTGATGCTGCTGTCACTGAAGGCTCTGAATCCCTGTTGGTTACATCGCCTGTTTTTAGATCCTTTGATATCATTTTTCCTCTCTAAAACCAAAGCTTTTAGTCACATCCATCATTCGGTCCATCATATCGTGAACTTAGGTACCAAGTACTGATGTTCTAGAAAATTGACTTTTTAAAATCATTTATTGGCCATCAGGATTAAAGTCTGCGAGATGAAGATCTCCGTACGGCTAAAAAATTCCAACGTTCGTGGGCTGCTGAATCAGGCGAGTCATCAATGATTTTATTTCAAACAAACAAAGCCTTGTCCAAGCCTCGTTTGAAATTCTGCAAAGCATTGGAGAGAGGAATTGAGTCTACCATGGAGGTCAGCAGCCCCTACTGGTCTTACTGGCCATGCGGCCGGACCGCAGAGCTTCCAGTAGAACCTCGCTTCTGACTCTCGTCCTCTGCTCGTACTGTTGACGAAGGAGCTGTGGCATGTCTTTTCTTAGCCTTATCATCACTGACTCTGGAGGTGGTTTATGTCTAAGGAGCAGCAGATACTGATCAAAAGGGCCATACTTCTTGAAAAATGTTGCTGCTTTGGTTTCAAGTTTGACTTATGTTGCAGAGTCTTGTAAATCAGCATGGCGATAGGGATACTTAGTTTTGCGGGCCCTCCAGCCAATACATAACGGAAAGCATTGATGTCATCCACCAGTGCAACCTGCTCTGGAGAAAACCAGTCAAGGAGGGAGAAGACTTTGGCACATCTGAGTCTGATTGGCAGTGCATAACCTTTGGGTGTGTGCACACAAGTAGGTGTGCTATATCTATACAAATGATCAGTCTCACTTTTTGACTGACATGCAATCTCTGCCAAAGGAATGAGATCCCTGGCTAGGAGCACCTCTGGGTGCATGCCATTCGATGCCCGCCACTACGGCACGCAAGAAGTATTTAGAGCTCATGATGGAAGGAGAAATCATGACTGTGATAGGCTCTGCATGGAAGAGCCTATCACGGTTTAGGTCACACTGGGGAACCGGTTCTCCAGACAAAGCAATGAGAAAGCAAGGCATTTTCCCTAAAATAGCTGACAGTCAAAGTAACATCGGCAAATTAAATCTGCCTCCCACCCACAACCTCCTACTCAGAAGCAAAGGTCTTGAATGCCTTATTCAGACTTCAGGAACATAGAGCAGTCACTTGTTCTCACACATCTAGACAGAAGAAATGCAGGTCTTATAGGCATTACAACCCCTCTACAGCTCCTCTAGGAGCTACATTCAATTCCACGCTCGTTGCAGGCTCCATACAGACAGACCGCATCACTCCTCAGCATAATTCTCCAAATTCCTGAATTCTAAGAAGAAAAGCTTTAAAATGGGCTTTGGCCACCATTGGTCCAAGACGGCGGAACTCTAGAACAGCCCCCTGTATCTGGATATACTGATCTCCTTTAAAGAAATGAAAACACCAATCTTCAGACTGTAGGTCACCGACTAGTGCTTACTCACTAACTCTCTTCATTATGTTCTATGTTTTCCTGTACCATGTGATCGGTCAAACACCACCATTTATTTATTTATTTGAACTTGTAATGCGCAACAGCTACCCGCAGTGGGTTTCCCGGCGCCAGGGATAGACACAAGAAGAAAAAAAAGGAAAACACAATACAGTACAATGAATCAGCTAATGCGAAAGGACAGATCTACTGAAAGAGCAGAGTTTTAAGTCTTTTCTGAAAGCGAAATAGATCAGTCTCAAATTTCAGGGCGATAGGTAGTGCGTTCCAGGATTTGGGGCCTAGATGGGAGAAGGACCGACCCCCCACCTTTACAAGTTTAAATCTTGGAACAGCAAAATCATCATTTGCAGAAGATCTCAATGTGCGACTGGGTTTGTAGGTTTGGACAAGACTCTGTAGATATTTAGGGGCCGAGCCCTGTTTATTTTTAAAAAGATAACACAGGGCTTTGAATTTGATACGGCCCGGGACCCTAAGCCAGTGTAGATCACGATGAGCCTGTGAGGCTGAAGATCTCCTCGGTACATTACAAAAAAGTCGGGCCGAAGAGTTTTGCACCACCTGAAGTTTGTTGATGGTTGAAGTGTCGGCTCCGAGATAAAGGACATTTCCATAGTCCAGGCAGGAAATTACTAACGCCTGGACAACGGTTCTCTGGGTGGCACGGGGCAGCATCCATACGATTTTCTGAAGCCATCTCAAGGTGGCAAAGCAAACGGAGGCCACCTTAGTGGCCTGCTGCCTCATAGAGAGCTTGTCATCTATAAGAAATCTGAGGTTGCGAACTACAGAGACCGGCTGGGGAAGGGGCCCCATGTCACTAGGCCAGTGCTGAGGGCCCCATAGATCTTTGTTTTTCCCCAAGATGACGATCTCGGTCTTGTCACCGTTTAACTTAAGGAGATGCCTCTGCATTCACTCAGCGACACGCGACAGTCCGGTCTTCAGGACTGATATACTGTTGCACTCACTGCTGGAAAGGGAGAAAACAATCCGAGTGTCATCGGCGTATGAAAATATTGTCAGCCCAGCGCCCTCCACGATGGAAGCTAGGGGTCTAACATTGATGTTAAATAGTAGGGGGCTGAGTATAGACCCCTGGGGAACGCCATACGCCGATGAACAGGTAACAGATACAGCTTTTGTCGAAAAAACTTGGAAAGTGCGCTCACTTAAAAAGGAAGCAAACCAGGCTAGCGCATGACCATCTACTCCCAAAGACCGGAGAGAGTTCAAGAGAATGGAATGGGACACGGTATCGAACGCAGCACTCAAATTCAGAAGGATGAGTGCAGATGTCTCCCCGCGGTCGATACCGTGCCGCAACCTCTCCATCACCCCAAGGAGCGCGGTCTCGGTGGAATGGTGCGCTCGAAAGCCGGATTGGGAAGGATGTAAGAATCCCGAGCTTTCCACAAGATGATTTAACTGAATGTTACATGCCTTTCCAACACTTTTGAGAAAACGGGCAACTAGGATATGGGTCTAAAGTTAGCAAGATTGGACACATCCGCTCCTGCCTTCTTTAGAAGAGGGACACCCATCACATGCTTCCATTCCTGTAACACATGGGACTCAATTAAAGATACATTAAGAAGTCTCATAAGAACCCGCCGAGGTTCAAGGTCCAGTAACTTTAGGACTTTCGCAGGTACTGGATCACGGGGTGATCCAGATCTAACACTGTTCAAACAGGAATCATCGAACAGTTGCCAGTTTGTGACTTTCGCCATTGGAAGCGGTCGTTCAGTCACCACAGTCTGTCCTAATCAGGGTTCAATTACTGTCAAGGGAATGCTCATAGAATTGTATATGCGTTCAACCTTGGCAATAAAGAACGCAGCAATAGAATTGCAATGGGCTTCCTCCAAAGCTGGGGGAATCGGGACAGTGTCCGCTCCTATTAACTTCTTGGCAACAGAAAACAGAGTGCGCGGACAATTCTGTGCTTGCGTCACTGTACTCACACCATGTTCTATGTTGGGCTCTAATATGTTATGTGTAAAGCACCCCACTGCGCTGGGTTCATGTCCGCGCTACATATAAATATGTAAATAAATAACTAGTGCTGGAGGTCAGATTCTCCTTTTTTGTGCTTGAGTGAAGTTCCAGTAGGAACACTGAGTAGAAAAGTAGGATCTAGAGTGGTGGAAGAGGCCGCTGTTAGACAGGAGGTCTTGCCCGGAGATGGGGCGGTACAGGCGGGTGATATCCCAAGTATTACACCTACACCATCTTCTCAGAGAGGTTTTCAAAGGCAGAATGCTGAAAACAGCATCCACAGCAAGTTTTGCAACAAGGACAGGAGGACATTAAGGGAGATGTTGAAATGATCAGAATCTATTACTCTGCTCACAGGTGGAATGGAATTGAAACTTTAGTAACTCCGATGACGGCGAATCAACAATCAGCCTACGCCGACCCGAGGGCCACCTACAAGAAGGGCTCACACTTGAGCACTCTCTGGGAAGGATGCCTTTGTCCCAGCACTAGACCCAAGCCAATGCAACGCTGGACATGTACAGAGCATGGTGTGGAGACCTTGGTAAAAGGCAAATAGAGCGAGGAGGGCAGAAACTAGGGCAGGCATTAGCATTCCAGGCACACATCCAGTTCCACCCCGTGTCATCCTCCGATGGAAACTCAATCAAAACACAAGCTTCATACAGCGAACACATTTGACAACTGACGTGTTGATAAACTCTTCTCTGCATAACAACCACTGAATTAAAGCTTCATGAAAATGCATCACATCACAAACAGGGTGAGACCACGGACAAGGAGTTCAGCAAGTTTGTTTATAGCAGATTTATAGAAGCTGCTTCACTCCGGCGGGTTGAGAGGGATAGATAAGTTGGGCAAGACATGCAATTCCGAAGTCTGAATTGCCCTGGGTCACAATGTCAGATCCTAGAATATATAGCATCCTAGGATATGACACATATCTCTCTCTCTATCTATATACATATGTGTTTTACCCGTGACATACTTTATAAGGGCATTGCAAGTCACATACACACATATCTCTCTATCTATCTATCTATCTATCTATCTATCTATCTATCTATCTATCTATCTATCTATTATATATATATCTATAGATAGATAGATATATATATATATATATAGAGAGAGAGAGATGTGTGTATGTGACTTGTAATGCCCTTACAATGTATGGCATGGGCACCTTATCAAACACGAACTGTCCCGTCGCAGAGGGAGCGCTTCGCAAGTTGGTGCCAGAATCGAGACCAGGACAGGGTCTCGTAATTGATCAACTCGCAAGCAAATAACAATCCGGCACTCCGCTTGGTAGATGGAATTAATTTATTTAGTACACTGTGATCGCCAATATATATATAGGAGCTCGCTCCGAGGTGAGTACCACAGGATCGAAAACCTTTTTTAAAAGAAGGGTGGCCTGGGTGTCTGTGGTGGGGGGCCACATACGGGCAGGTGGCCCTCAGATTAACCTATGCCACGTATGGGCAAAGACCTTGCATGGCGTGTCCGTCCATGGTGGGTTGAGCACAGGGTCTGGTCAAGCTCAAACCATGCACGCCCTTCGCTGCATGGGCAGGTGGTTGGTATAGTTATGTGTTACCTTAAAAATACCTGGAATTCACAGAAAAAAAAGGTTAAAGCAATGTTTAGGTTAGATATGGTAATAATATCTTACCTTCATACAAAACAAAACTCAGAAATTCACTCAAAAACAAATGTTAAAGGGACGTTATAGTTAGGTGAAAAAAGTAGTGTCAACATAACACTTTGAACAAAAAAAAAACAATGACTTTCACCAGTTTTACTTAACTGAAGTAACTAAAACTCATGCCCTCCCCATGCACAGCTTATGACTTAACATATTACATCAAACTAACATGGAATGAATAAAAACAACCCCTGACATTTCACTCTTATTAGAGCTCGTCAGAGGGATAGCTTTGTCAAAACACAAGGGAGCAACCAGAATAAGACAAAGCAGTGCCCTTTCAGGCTCAGGGGGAGAGAAGCCGGGGAAGTTCCCAAGTTTGAGGTGGAGAGCAGCTCTATTTTTATGGAACACCCTGCAACACCATTGACACTCCCAATCTGCTCATCTCTCTCTCTCTCTCTTTCTCTTTCTCTCTCTCTTTCCCTCTCTCTCTATCTCTCTATCCCCCCCACACCAAGGTTTTTTCTGGGATCTGATGTTCTTGGAAAATGTGCCAATGAATGCCTTCATCATCTTAGCTGAACCGTCAATCACTTGATGGAATTATGTCAGCACTTCATTCTTGATCGGTCTACCATTATCTACTACAGTTTATAATTCAAACACTCCAAATGAATTCTGTATTACTTTTTTAATTACAACACCAGACACAACACTAAAAGAAAACAATTACAAACGATGTTCCAGTAATTCCACCCGAGGCAGGGAGGTACACCTACATCTTTTTATCTTTAAGTTTTGCTCCATGACAATCCACCAGTAAGCCCGGCAGCCTTACATTTTGCGATTTCTCTGCACGTATATTCTGATGAGCGAGAACTGGTCACACTCAGTGGGACTAAATCCAATCCTCCAACTACTCTCAAACGCCCAAAATACAAAATTCCTTAGGGCATAACCTTACATTTTGGCCTGGCTGACAACATACAAAAGGCCCAGAAAGCAGTGAAGACACTGCCCTGGTCTTCACCGTTAAGGCAGAACAACTCCTTCACAGTCCCCTGCTCTTCACATCAAGCAATCCATGGTACCAGACATCTTCCTGCAACACAACTCTGAGCCTACCCAAACACTAACAAGGAGCCCCTGCCCCCTGGAAGTCCTGCAACAGTGGGACCGACTGTTTCTTACAGACGGCCAAACTCCCCAAAACCCTCCCATCAGGGCTTGGATTCTCATACAATGTTGCATCCTTCGAATCGCAACAATCCCCTGGAAATGTAAAGAGCCTGAAGATCTGGCTGTTCCTTGAGGATGAACCCTCAGCGTCTGTGGCGAGCGGTCCAGGATCTCTCATGCATTATGGTCCACTAATACCCCAAGATCGTTACTCCGACATACAACTGTACGTACCCTCAAGCACCAACCTATGAACTTTGCAATCTTTTGCATAACTGCTAGTCTATGCACAATGCAAAGCCAGAAGCAACAAGACAGCAACCCTCCGCTTCTCATTCGCATCACCCTGTGCTTCCCCCATGGTCACAAAATACAAAGACACTCTCCTAATTGAGCATACTTTCTTGTGCATCACTGGCATGCCTATGCACAGAGCCAGCTCTGCTGCAACATGACAAGGCACCTCTCTCGCCCTCACTTGTGACATCCTCACTAGCGGCTCGGCCCAGTGGAATATTCATCTCTCACCAAAGGCTGTTGGCTCTTAGGGTGTATTTATCCACTTCCACTCAAGTGCTTGCATAGAAGTATAGAGTGGGACTACTTTACAACTACAGCCTCTCTGTCCTTTCTTGCTGGCGGCCTCGCCTGTGCCTTGTTGTGTGGTAAATCTACATGTGTCAGCACATTAAATCCCTCCTGGCTTTGCCTATGCTTGCTCACTATATTACCTATGCTTTGCTCCCGCCGCCACCTGTGCTGGGAGGTAATCCACGTCATCATCACCTCATATATTGTGTTTGTTCCAGTCCCCATTCTGTAAGGGGATTCCACACCCTGAAACGACCAGTTCACTGGACCCCTACAAATAAACAAGATTCTTTCCAGTGTATTTGATTTTCTTTTTTGAAATGAGGATCTTTAAGTCCTTCTGATTATAATTGCATCCAGGGTCACTAGGTCTGCTTGTTGTGCCTGGCTGCACTAGAGACATAATCCTGGTTGGCCCCTCTGTAGCGCATGTTAAGGCATCTCTACATTAGTTATATTTTCAGTATCATAACTTCTGTCTCTTGTGGTTGGCCTCCCTTGAGCAAACAATATTCCCTTGCCTCTGGTAGCAGCTAACTCCCTTGGACTCTGCCAGAGGTGGCAGGAAGGAGAACCCACATGCAGGACTCTTTTCCCTAAGTATTACCTTTTTGGAATGCCTCGGTGGCAGGTTAGACAACATTACTACATGGTAAAGAGAGCCACAGTAAAGCTGTGCACCATCTGGTTGGTATGTTGGCTGGCATTGACCTAGACAGGTGTGTTGCCCTTAGCAGTGTTTTGCAGAATCTGATAACTATTTATTTCTGTGTTACCACAAGGCCCAGAGGAGATCCGGGGTAAGGGAACCAGAGTCACAGGGTACTGTTCACAAATGGGGCCGCTCCCAGCTGGATGTCCTAGATGCTACCGTTTCTTATAATGTGAAGGACTGGTCTCACACATCACCTGGTGTCATGCTTCATCATTGACCAGTCCTCGCCCTCTAAAAACTTGATTTGATAGAGGGCGGGCATTCACCTGACGACAGTGTTGCACTTCTAAACTAAGCAGGGGCCCTTACATACAAAAAGTGAGTTAAAAGGACGTTTTAGATGTCAAATTAATTTTAAAGTGGCTGGCATCTATATAGTGTTTAAAATAAGTGTATGGTCTATTGGGGATTCTATTGCCCCCCCTCCCCACCGAATTCAATGTGGTCAACATGTTTCTACCTTGTGGCCCGGAGGGGTACTCGGCATTCATCAGGACCTAGAGGAAAATTGGCAGGCTATACTCTTACCAGACTATGGTGAAAGAGTTCCCACTGTGTGGGGTCACCTTGAAGAAGCCAAGGGAATACGGATCTGGAGGTCTCCGTCAAGAATGGCCCTGCCTCTGAAACCCAGACAGAAAATATTATTAGTTATTGCCAAACGTTTAGAGACAGCTACCAAGTCCATTATGAAAGTCACAGGCCTCATTACGAGTGGTCTCTTAATTCCCATGGAGTCGGCAAGGGCAGTGACTTGCCCCGCCAGAATTATATGGTTTTTACTTTCACACAGAGATTTCGGCTACTGAAACTCTGGGGGAAATTAAGAATTACCGGGGAACTCAGATCCAGAATTGCTGGTTCCCCTGGTAATTCCTCATTTGTTAGTGAACCCTCACAGTCCAACTCATGATAAATTGGATTCGGCCCACCCCGGTAGTATCTGGTGACACTGGCACCATGACCTTGGAGTGGGGAAAATCCAGCCAATTTTCTGGGCAAGTTGTAATAAGGGCCACCAATAAAGTTCATTTATACAAAATCCAGTCGAATGGAAAAGGTGCCTTTTTAAAAGAAAATCCTGTTATTTACGTTACTGTGGTACCGACTACATAATTGTACACATACCCCTAGCAGTACTAAACCAGAGGTCAGTCATCATCCTTAGAAAACAATAAATTGGCTTTCTGCCTAATTAGCTAATTAGTCAAAGAAATGTTGCTTGGAAGCTGCACTAATTAACCAATAATTCTCCAGCAGGAAGAGACGCAAGAAGAAATGCATAAAGCCTTTAAACCGCAACCTACGTACTGGAAGTGATCCCTTATCAAGACATTTCTCATTGTTATCTGGCAGGTCTCAGAATCATAACTTAATGTAAGCAACTAGGTGTGTCCATTGTAGTCACATGAGCAGTAAGTGGAGACTCACTGGAAGAGCAGAGGACTGACTTTACAATGAGGCCTTTTCACAAACTGCATGTTGTAGTACAATACACTATTAAACAATGCTGTTCACAAACCCACAAGTGTAAATCTTCACATCCACCTCTCCTACCTTTTCAATGGGGAGCTCCTCACTCATGTAGATTTACTACTTATTAGTAAATGTGTGAGGTACTGGGGGAGTGGCTAAAAAAAGGGGCTACTAACTTTAAGTGGGAGGGATTTAGGGACGTGTAAAGAGGAGTTTATGGAAGATTAGGGAGGGGTCCAGGGTTGGACATGCACCCACCCACAAAAGAGTAAGCCCATTGTTATTCACAAACTACACTTCTAAAATTACTATAGCCAAAAGGGTTCAGACCCGATTAAGTGCAATTTAAATATATAATAAATTAAATAAAAATATTTTTCTGAGGTTTAAACTATAAAATACATTCCCACCTAAAGTCAAAATACATTTATATATTTTGCATTAATAATTATTCAGAGTGATGTATAGAATTGATTAAAGGTAATTTAATTATATTTTCTATAAAATAATGTTATATTAAGTTATAAATTTGAAAAAGGTTGTAAAAACATTTTATTATTAAATAGTAAATATGTTTTATATTTTGATATTTTTAAGATTAAAATATACCATAGGTGGTGCTGAACTTGCTACTGTTTCTTTTTGTCATTAGTAACACCCGTAAATTTGACTCGATTCCCTGTTTCAGGGAGTGGAAATATGTAGGTCTACACTTTTAAGTAACTTTACACTCAGATTTTGAGAATAGTTCAAAATAGTAAAGCTACTCAAAAGTGTAAGAATAAACGTACATGTGTTGCTTACTCACAAGTGTAAATAACCTTTGTGAATAGCCCCGAATGTCTTGTTCCTCCTTATGTTTCATTTTCTATTCAACAAAGATATTTTGAAATTAAAATAATTGTAAACTACATACAATTACATATTCAAATTAACCAGGCTTTTGAAGTGCACTATAGTCGTTAGTTGTCATCATGACAAGCTGCCATTACAATATCCAGGGTTCTATTGTTGAAGTTCCTGCCGTAAGTACAAAATGGTCAATGTCGGTAACTGGTATAACAAGCTTTGGCAGAGCCAGTAGCTTGTGCTTTGAAATGGAAAGGATAAACTGTTGGCTTCTATTGGCTTTACCATTTCTTTGAAAACATAGGCCCTAATTACAATGCCGGTCGACGACGGTCTGACCGGCATCGTGTCCAAATGGAAACCGACGACAAGCAGTCGACGATTCCATCCGACAAATTTGGATGCGATCGCCCATGAGGCGGTTGTAAACATTCATTTACCTAATGCGGCTTGTGCAGCGGGCGGAAAAAGGTTGCTGCATAACCCGCATTAGGAAAAGTGATGTTTGCAAACATCCATGTACCATGTGGCAGGCACCACGTGGTGCCTGCCACATGGTGCAAAGAGGTTTGGGGAGCACCACAGGCCTTTTGATGGAGGCTGCGGAGGGATTGGAACCCTGCCAGGTGCCCTCAAAGTCTGGTTCCGTCTGCCTTTCTATGTCGGACGGACTGCCATAGAAACGCAGACCGAAAGGGACATCATAATCCCTACGGCCAAGTCAAGTCAAGTCAAAATAAATTTATATAGCGCGCTACATACCCAGAGGGTCTTAAGGCGCTTGAAGAAGGGTGGGGAATTACTTGTCGAATAAAAAAAGCCTGAGAGGGCACCGCCCTTTTGTATGAATTACATTCCGACCGCTGAGCCGACGGGCTCCTTGAGCCAGTCAGAACAGCAGCGGTCAGTCCCTCCGCATGCTGCCTCCGACCGCTGCATAATTAATATTTTTTTAACCATTTTATTAGGTTTTCCACATTGCAGAATCAACACACATTGTTATACATCAATGTGTACTGCTAAAGAACATGTCATGGAGTTTGAGGTACAGTTACAGGCAAGCAGGAATATAAGCTGATAGTAGGATAGGATCAAGGAGTGCTGCAGTGTAACTTGTTTTACCCTAGAAGGGGTTGTCCTTCCTGTAATGTGTCCAATTTGTGGTACTGCCAATGCGGTTACCTACTTACTAACTTGGAGTCGATCCTGGGATAGGAGGTTGGGAGTAGGGATGTAGATGGGCAGTGTAATAAGGGAGCCACCCGGCCCATTCACACTCGCACGCACGCACGCATTCGCCTCAGGGGCGGAGTAGCCCCTGAGTATAAATAAACGGGAAAAAGACCGGTCAGGGTCTTTGGCCCTTACCAAGCAGTCAGTGTCTGTGTCGTCATTGACCAAATTAGCTAGGCCCCACTACGTGGCATAGGCCCTCACTAGCCCGTGCCCCCGGCACCACACTGGCGACGAGGCGGGTCTCATCCCACGCCTCGCCCCTGCTCAAGTTTCGCCTTGTGCCTCCTGCCTGGAGGGTTCGCGCCTGTTGCGCTCGAGCCCTCGGCGTGAGGTTGCCTCTTGGGGCGCGTGCCCCGTGGCTCTTCGCCAGATGCTGTCTTGCCAGCCTAAGTGTCCCGGCGCCTCACCTGCACCAGCTGCCCTGCCTGCCCAGTCTCCGGACTTGATACCTGCGCCAGGCCGCGGTGCAACAGGTGAGCCCGTGCCTCACTGTCCACGAGGCTTGCGGCACGTGTGTGCGTCCCGCTCACCCCTGCAGCTCTCGCAGCGCGATGCCGGCGGTCACCTCACTAACCGCTGGACCGCGTCTGTACGGTGGATTCTAGGCTGCTCCGCACCAGGGCACATCGGGGGGACTGTCTCGGCCCTCGCGCTTCACACGTTTCAGGCGGACGCGAGCGGGCCTCGAATCTTGCCCAGGCGCGTCGGAGGAAACGCCTACCCCGCATTTGCACACATTGGGCGGAAGGGAGCTGTGCTAGTGCGCATCGGGGGAGAGCGTTCGGCCCCCCGCACCCAGCTCCACTGTTGTTGCCCCGAGGATGCACTCCTCCTAGCCTGGGTCCTGCCATAACGAGAGGCAGTAGCAGCAACGCACGAGCAGCACTCACACCTGTGGTGCCCTCGGTAGGCCTGCCAGCAAAAGGAGCATACTCCACAGGCCCAGCACGTGGTCTTATCAGCCCACTAGAAGGACAAAACAGTCGACAGTGCCCCAAGAGCAACCACCTGACCCGCGATCCCCACATCTGGAAATACAGGCTAGCGAAGGCCCCAGGAACCTCACGGGAAGGCCCGAAAAGCACGACTGCGCCACGCTGCGCCACCTGCACGCAATCGCACCACGGGAGAGCTCCGCCCACCTTCCTAAGAGCTAGGCACAACTCGGCACAGCGGGAGCATGCAGCCAGCGGATAACGGTGGCACAGCTATAGCGCCAGTACAACAACAGGCCCAACCACAGGCCGGGCCTCAGGGTGCAGCGCCACCTCAAGTCAGTGCGAACGCCGCAGACCCCGCGGCGGCGGCAACTGCTGCACCGGCCCCCCCCCGGGCACAGCATCGCAGCACCCCTCCCACCATTCAGCGAGCTCTCAGACCCCTCCACAGCTGCGGCCAGGGGGCGCTTGTGGATAGGAAGACTGGAACACCGTGGGTATCACCTCTCGTGATAGCCCCGAAACCAAAACAGCTGGGCGCTATATGCCTGTGCGTGGATATGCGCCTGCCCAACAAAGCTGTGAAGAGAGAGAGACACCTGACGCCCACGATGGACGACATCGTAGTGGACCTAAACGGAGCTCGGTGGTTTTTGAAACTGGATTTAAACGCGGGATACCACCAGCTTGAGCTACACCCTGACAGCCGCAACATAACCACCTTTTCCACACACATCGGGCTTCGAAGGTACAAGCGACTAAGCTTTGGCGTGTCATCGGCCGCGGAAGTCTTTCAGAATGCAATCAGAAATACGCTGTCAGGATTATAAGGAGTCATAAACCTAAGTGACGACATACTCGTCTTCTCAAAGACCCTAGAAGAGCATCATGTACACCTCCGTGCCACCTTACAACGCCTGGCCGACCACGGTCTCACCTTACATCGGGACAAATGCTCCTTCTACAATATATCAGTGGAGTTCTTTGGGTACATATTCTCGAGAGAGGGTCTTCAAGTGGATCCGTAAAAAGGCAGAAGCAATCAGGTCGGCGCCAAAGCCAACATCTGTGACTGAAGTCAGAATCTTCCTTGGAATGGCCACATACTGTGGCCGTTTCATCCCCGGTCTGGCGTCCCTCTTGGAACCACTACGCATGCTGACCAAGACCGGCCAGCCCTGGACGTGGTCTGCAAGGGAGTACAAAGCATTCCTGGCCATCAAGGAGGCGCTGATTGACGACAAGGTCATGGCCTACTTCAGGCCGCATCGACGCACAGAAGCGGTCATAGACGCGAGCCCGGTTAGCCTCGGGCCGTCCTCATGTAGGAGACCGAAACACATGAATGGGTGCCCACTGCCTACGCCAGTCGGGCATTGACGGCGACCGAAATTAGATATGCCCAGATCAAACGGAGGCGTTGGCCATCAAGTGGGCATGCCAACATTTTCACCTATACCTATATGGTCACGAGTTCAAGGTCGTCACAGACCACAAACCCTTGGTGCCTCTGTTCGCGGGAACCGCCAGACTTGCTCCTACCCGCATCGAAAGGTGGGCCGTCCAACTGCAGACCTACCGTTTTGAGGTCATCTACCGTCCCGGAGCAGACAATCCGGCAGACTTCTTGTCGAGGCACCCCGGAATGACAGCCACTGATATAGAGCCAGTAGATGCAGAGGAGGTCGAAGAGTTCGTAAGAATGATATCGCAGGAGGCGTGCCCTGCGGCCCTCATGCTAGAGATCATCGGAAAAGCCACAGAAGAGGACTAGTGCCTCAACCGAGTGAAGGCCACCCTGACAAACCGCAACTGGAAGCATTTCCCCGACCGAGTCAGTGCTCTCACGACAGCGGAACAGCAGTCACGACAACAGATGTAGAGGGCCCAGAGTGAACTCAGCGTGGGACCTCACGGGATTGTCCTCCATGGGACAGCGATTGTGGTTCCTGTCAGTCTCTAGAAAGAGGTGGTGCGTCTGGCCCACCAAGGTCATCAGGGAGTGTCGAAAACAAAAGCTTGGCTGTGTAGAAAGATGTGGTTCCCCGGCATGGACACTGCGGTGGAGGATGAAATCAAGAATTGCCACTCGTGCACCATCACAGGCCAAGACCCAGCCCCACACCCGGTGATCACAGAGGATCCTTGTCGCGAGCCATGGTCGAAAGTCAGTGTAGACTTTGGGTCCTTCCCCGATGGATGCCACACGCTTGTGGTAATTGACTCCCACTCACGATTCCAAGTGGTGGAGGTGGTACCTTCCACTGCATTCACACATGTCAAATGGGCCATGGAGAAGGTGTTCGCCATGATGGGCCTGCCTGAAGAGATAAGATCAGACAATGGTACACTTTTTCAAGGGAAGGATTTTCAGGCCTATCTAGCTGCAAGGGGCATCCGCCACAGGAAAATCACCCTGGAGTGGCCCCAAGCGAATGGGGAAGTTGAGAGGTTCATGCGGACCTTGAACCGCGCGCTCCAAATTGGGGATAGAGAAAGGAGAGGATGCAGAAGAATGTCTATCCCAATTCCTAAGCGCGTACCGGCAGATGCCTCACACCAAAACGCGTTGTGCCCTGGCGCACCTGCTGTTTAAAAAGGTGCCACAAAACTGTGTACCGGCCGCACCATCCTGGTGCCCGCCTGAACTAGACCAAAATGCTACTCAAGATCGAAGGAGGCGCACAAATGAAAAGGCCAGCAGGGCTCGGAGAGCTCAACCCAGGTCCCTCGTGATCGGTGACAAAGTTGTCCTCAAAAACAGACATCCGAACTGGAAATACGACACCGCCTATGAACCCGAGGTGTGGGAGATTGTCAATGTCCAAGGCACCATGGTGTTCGCAGTCCGAGGCATGAGAGCAGTGACGCGGAACGTATCCTGGTTCAAGCGAGTCCTTAGAGGGCGCGAAGATGTCGATCCAACGCCTGAGGGCGCCGAGGGCGAAGTAGATGCCCAGGGGGACAACGAGCCGCCGACAAGCCAGTGGGAGGAAGAAACAACTCCTCCAACACCAGAGCCGGAGCGGAACAACATCATAGAGAGTGCTCTAATTGAAACCCGAGGCATTCCCGAACGACCCGAAGAAGCTAGGGAGACGGAGAATCGTCGGAGCCAAAGATACCATCTAAGACCAAACCCGACTCCCAGCCAGAGACTGAGAGACTATGCATGGAGATTGGGTTCGCCCAGAAAGATCCCATGACCTGGACCATTGATCCGTGAGTTTGGAGGGATGTAATAACGGAGCCACCCGGCCCATTCACACTCGCACGCACGCACGCATTCGCCTCAGGGGCGGAGTAGCCCCTGAGTATAAATAAACAGGAAAAAGACCGCTCAGGGTCTTTGGCCCTTACCAAGCAGTCAGTGTCTGTGTCGTCATTGACCAAATTAGCTAGGCCCCACTACGTGGCATAGGCCCTCACAAGCCCGTGCCCCCGGCACCACAGGCAGATACCTGCTTGTTACTAATGGCTATGGTGTGGGGCGTACGGGCTAGGGTATGATGTGGGCGAATCTTCCTTGTGGGGGCTGACCGGGGTGTGCGTGCATGCATGGTGTGGCGGGGCTCCGCATGTCGGGAGCCCAATGGGGACCTCAGTAGGAGGTTCCCGATTGGGTGCCCCCATGAGTATTGGTGATGCCAGAATTTATTGGGCTTCTTCCGTTTGTTGTCGGAAACGCTGAAGGAGTGTGGTCGAGTCTGTGGAAATTTGACGCCTGCGCACTCCTCGCAACTCTTCGTACCTGATCGCATCATTAGGGTGACCAACCGTCCGTAAATTTCACGGACAGTCCGTAATTTTGGCTGTCTGTCCGTTGTCCGTGAAGGATTCTTTAACGGACGCCATTTGTCCGTAATTTTAACCGGGCACAGCACCCTAAAGCCGGCACAGCTTCCACCCACCTCCCTTCTTGACTCTGATGCTGCTGAGGTCGGTGTAACAGACTCCGAGGCAGGACAAAAGCTCAGACCCCCAGCAGCACTGTAGAGGCACAGCGGGATGGCAACCCTCACACCTTCAGCCCTTGAGGAGCTGTTAAGAGGTGCTTGAAGGTGACAGAGGGAGGGGCTGCGGGTTCAGGAGCAGGGGGCATCCATCACAGGCAAACAGCCCTGAATGCGTCTTGTATCTGCTATTTAGAGGGGGCTTCACACGGTCCATTTCTACCCAGGGCCCCAAACATCTGAGACTCGGTCAGATTACACCCCCCTGATTACACTGAGGCAGCACCTGCTTCTCTTCACCGAGCTTAATTACTGTCACTAAATTGAAAACAAACCTCGATTCTTCAAACATGCAGTCTATAATGTAAGAAAATAAAGAAATGGCACAATCGCACCCACACTGATTAACAAAGTATGGAGGACAATCGATAAAATCAGTTCTCTTGGAGTATCTCCTGTAAGTACTGTACATCACAGTGGGGGGTGGCATTTTGGACAGAGAGCCTGTCTTCTCATTGTCTTGTGCAGGAGGGGGCGAGAAGCCCAAGATGATACTAGAATACTGCATGCCCACCCCTATGCCCACCCTGGTGGATCACGTTCCCTCTCCTGTGATGACTCCTGCTTCTGTCCCCCCATGTGGTGGCTCCAGTCCACCCCCCGCCTGTGATGGCTCCTGTCCCCCATGTGGTGGCTCCAGTCCACCCCCCGCCTGTGATGGCTCCTGTCCCCCATGTGGTGGCTCCAGTCCACCCCCCGCCTGTGATGGCTCCTGTCCCCCATGTGGTGGCTCCAGTCCACCCCCGCCTGTGATGGCTCTTGTCCCCCCCTGTGGTGGATCCTGTCTCCTCCCTGGGTGGCTTCTGTCCCAGTCCTGGAACGGCCCCTGCAGCGAGGGTGAAGTTCTTGATGGGCCTCTTCTCAAAAGGGCTCAGCTCAAAATTAATATGGAAAGGTCGGCGAGTAAGTAAGTGAACGGATGTGTGAATGGCTGGATGAATTAGTGAAAGGGTGAATGGATGAATGAAAGATTGAATAAATGGATAATGAGAGAGGATGGATGGATTGATGAGTGAGGGGAAGGATGGAGAGAAAATGTAAATAGCTGGATGTATGGGTGGAAGGGTAGCTGGATGATTGATGAGGGGAAAGATGGATGAGGGGGAGGATGATGGATGGAGGGGAAGGATGGATGAATGAGGGGAAGTATAAATGGATGAGGGGAAGGATGGATGGATGAGGGGCAGGATAAATGGATGAGATGGATGGATGGGTGAGGGGAAGGATGGAGGAAAGGAAGGATGGATGAGTGGAAAGATGATGGATGAGGGGAAAGATGGATGGATGAGGGGCAGGATAAATGGATGGGATGGATGGGTGAGGGGAAGGATGGATGAAAGTAAGGATGGATGAGTGGAAGGATGATAGATGAGGGGAAGGATGGATGGATGAGGGGCAGGATAAATGGATGGGATGGATGGATGGATGGGTGAGGGGTAGGATGATGGATGAGGAGAAGGATGGAGGGGAAGGATGGATGGATGAGGGGCAGCATAAATGGATGGGATGGATGGATGGGTGAGGGGAAGGATGGATGAAAGGAAGGATGGATGAAAGGAAGGATGGATGGATGATGAGTGGAAGGATGGATGGATGGATGGATGGATGATGAGGGAAAAGGATGGATGGATGATGAGGGGAAGGATGGATGGATGATGAGGGGAAAGGATGGATGGATGATGAGGGAAAAGGATGGATGGATGATGAGGGGAAGGATGGATGGATGATGAGGGGATGGATGGATAGATGGATGATGAGGGGAAGGACAGATGGATGGATGGATGGATGATGGGTGGGTGAAAGGATGGATGGATGGTGAGTGGGCGAAAGGATGGATGGATGGATAAGTGGGTGGGTGAAAGGATGAATGGATGGATGATGAGTGGGTGGGTGAAAGGATGGATGATGAGTGGGTGGGTGAAAGGATGGATGGGTGGGTGGGTGGATGGTGGGTGGGTGAAAGGATGGATCAGTGGATTGGATGGTGGGTGGGTGAAAGGATGGATGAGTGGGTGGGTGGATGGTGGGTGGGTGGATGATGGGGGTAAGTGGATGAGTGAAATGATGGATGGATTGATGGATTGATAAGTGCAAGGGTGAATGAATGGACATATGAGTGAAAGGGTGAGTGTAAGGATGGATGAGTGAGTGAAAGGGAGGGTAGATGGACAAAAGGATGAATAGATGTGTGAAGGAGTGAAATGATAGATGGATGAGTGATAGGGGCAATGGATGGATTCATGAGTGGATAAGTAGATGGATGGATGGGTGGGTGGATGGATGGATGGAAGGAAGGCTAAGTGAAAGGGTCGATGGAGAGAGAAAGGGAGGATGGATGGATGACTAAAAGAGTGGATGGGTGGAAGGATTAGTAAGTGAAAGGATGGCTGGATTGGTGAAAGGGTAAATGGCTGAATGGATGAGTGAATGGATGGATGGGATGAAGAGTGGATGGATAAGTGTACAGATGGATAGAGTGAAAGGGTGGATGGATGGATGGATAATGGAGGATGAGTGAAAGGATGAATGAAGGGATGGATGAGTGAAATGATAGATGGAAGGATACATGATGGATAGGTTTGCAAATGGTTGAATATGTTTGGAAATGGCTGGGCTTACTTATATACTATTGCGCGACCTCTGATGTGTCTGTAAAACGTAACTATTGTCCGAAAGTTTTGTCCTGAATTTTGACCTCCTGTCCTGAATTTGTGTCCTGAATTTTGACCCTTTGTCCTGAATTTTTACACTCACCGTCCTGAATTTGCACCAATGCCAGTTGGTCACCCTACGCATCATCCACCTCCGCTGTACCCCAATTGCTGAACGCTCCTGTCCAGGCCGCCAACAGGGGTCCTGCTGGAGCTCGCCAGTGCATTGTGGTCCCTTGCTTTGCTAGTAGGATGGCCAGAGGTGCAAATTGCGCCTGGACCTTGCATTGTTTTCGGCGTCGGAACACTCCCAGCGCACAGGCTTCCCATGTGGCAATGTCAGTGAGCCCTGTGACCTGCTGCAGTGTGTTATGAACTAAGCTCCAATAATTGTAAATATTGGCATAAAGTAAAGAAAGCTTTATGCATTAGCCAATCTGTTGTAATATTTTCTGCTGTTCACACTATTTGTAAACGTTGCAGCTGCTGTTCTGTTTATTTTTATTATAGTCACTTCTCATATTTGGTGTACTAATGCAAGATTTTGATGCTAAAACACATCTTTAATACATATGTATATTGTTTCCTAGCATTGTTTGGTGTACCTTTCATTCTTATGATATTTCATAGACTTGATGGTTCCCTGAAACACATCTCTTTCAAATACCGCTCAGTAGGTTGTGGTGGTGGTTGCAGTCCAACTGGCTTTCTGTCTCATGTGGGCACATTGACAAAGTCCTTAGTGCCAGGGAGTTTAGAAAGCTTATTCCCACGCTGCGTTCTAGAAAATCCAGCACATTTATCAGCAGAGCAAAATAGGAAATGGTAAAGGGACAAAAAGCAATGGATTTTCAGAGCAATGGATGACCTGGTGGGAGTGAAAAGCAACAGGAGAATGTGGAAAGGTAGGAGACCAACGGAAGAAGTAGGGAGAAAAAACACACACCAGAAGAGCAATGGTGTTTGGGGAAGGTAAGTGGACAAAAAGCAACAGAGGAGTGGGATAGGAGAGCAGCGGAGAATCTGGTAGGAGAGAAGAAAAGCAATGCAAGAGCAGGGAAGGACATCAAGCAAATGGAGAAATGATTGAAGGGATGAAAACAAGAGCAGTGATTTGGTGGAGAGCTACTGGGCAGCAGGAAGACAAGCAACACAAAACTGGATGGGGCAAAGATGTAAAAAGAAAGTAGCGCATAAGAGAGAGGAAAAACATATTCTCTCACATGCAGTACTGAAAGAAAAAAGCAGTTGTCTGACTGCAAACAGTTGAGGACTACAGCTCACAAATACTGTACAATGGACATCTTCCCGGGAGGGGCAAACATAAGAAGAGAAAAGAAAGACCTTGAAGAAGAAACAAGAAAATGAGATTGGCTAGAAAGTCATCTCACGGCTGATGCCTCTAAGTCCACTTTTAAGTACTGGTGTTGTACAAAATTTAAAACTAAAGATGTCTGTAAACAATCATTAAAACAATGGCCCAGTGAGCTATACATGGATGTACAGTGTGGATACAAGCCCTGGTAATCCAACACTTCTTCCCAATGACTTATTTGCCCCAAGACAATACTGTATAGTTTGGGTATTTGGTCTGCTAGAGCTTTTATCATATAAAACTGCTGCCCTCTTAGCCATTGCTGGTGAGGTACCTTTAGAGTTTCATGGTTCAGCTGTAGAGTATGGGGTCTGTATGTAGGACGGAAAGTACTCAAGCTGCCTTCATCTGGGTACGAGTAGAGAAAGATTACAGCTGCAGATCTTCCTTTTGGGTCAACAATTTTGGCAAAATTACCTTATTAATGTTCCTTTTATTTTCAACTTGTGTACAACTATGTGCGCATATGTTTGGCATTCGTGGGTTATGCTTATTCTGAACGAAAGGTGTGCTGTAATGCGCAATTCAACTCAAGTGGTTTGGAACGTTCAGCAATGACCTGCTCGTGCAACGTATCTTGGTAAAGTGATATGTAATCTCATCTGTAAGAATATTTATGACATTTGTAGTTTTATCTGTCACATGAGGGAGGAGTTCTTGAGCATTGCCTTTGGTGTGGGAATCGTGGTGTACATGGCTATTGTGTGAGTTATGGATTGTGCAAATGACCTCTCGACGCTCGTAGGGTCCCTGAGGACCTCGAGGACCTAAATCAAGGATAGAGAGGCTGTGCTTGGAATGAATCAAGGATAGAGGGGGCGTGCTTGCATGGAATCAAGGCTCGAGGGGCTGTGCTTGGATTGAATCAAGGATAGAGCAGCTGTGCTTGGATTGAATCAAGGATAGAGGGGCTGTGATTAGATAGAATCAGGGATAGAGGGGCCGTGCTTGGATAGAATCAGGGATCGAGGGGCCGTGCTTGGATTGAATGAAGGATAGAGGGGGCTGTGCTTGGATTGAATGAAGGATAGAGGGGTTGTGCTTGGATTGAATCAAGGATAGAGGGGCCGTGATTAGATAGAATCAAGGATAGAGGGGCCGTGCTTGGATTGAATCAAGGACAGAGGAGCCGTGCTTGGATTGAATCAAGGACAGAGGGGCTGTGCTTGGATTGAATGAAGGATAGAAGGGCTGTGCTTGGATTGAATCTAGGACAGTGGAGCCCAGCTTGGATTGAATCCAGGATAGAAGGGTTCTGCATGGATTGAATGAAGGACAGAGGGGCTGTGCTTGGATTGAATGAAGGATAGAGGGGCTGTGCTTGGATTGAATGAAGGGTAGAAGGGCTGTGCTTGGATTGAATGAAGGATAGAGGGGTTGTGCGTGGATTGAATGAAGGGTAGAAGGGCTGTGCTTGGATTGAATGAAGGATAGAGGGGTTGTGCGTGGATTGAATCAAGGATGGAGGGGCTGTGCTTGGATTGAATGAAGGATAGAGGGGTTGTGCGTGGATTGAATGAAGGGTAGAAGGGCTGTGCTTGGATTGAATGAAGGGTAGAAGGGTTGTGCATGGATTGAATCAAGGATAGAAGGGTTGTGCTTGGATTGAATGAAGGATAGAGGGGTTGTGCGTGGATTGAATGAAGGGTAGAAGGGCTGTGCTTGGATTGAATGAAGGATAGAGGGGTTGTGCGTGGATTGAATGAAGGGTAGAAGGGCTGTGCTTGGATTGAATGAAGGATAGAGGGGTTGTGCGTGGATTGAATCAAGGATGGAGGGGCTGTGCTTGGATTGAATGAAGGATAGAGGGGTTGTGCGTGGATTGAATGAAGGGTAGAAGGGCTGTGCTTGGATTGAATGAAGGATAGAGGGGTTGTGCGTGGATTGAATGAAGGGTAGAAGGGCTGTGCTTGGATTGAATGAAGGATAGAGGGGTTGTGCGTGGATTGAATCAAGGATGGAGGGGCTGTGCTTGGATTGAATGAAGGATAAAGGGGCTGTGCTTGGATTGAATGAAGGATAGAGGGGCTGTGCTTGGATTAAATGAAGGATAGAGGGGCCCTGCTTGGATTGAATGAAGGATAGAGGGGCCCTGCTTGGATTGAATGAAGGATAGAAGAGTTGTGCGTGGATTGAATCAAGGTTAGAGGGGCTGTGCTTGGATTGAATCAAGGATAGAGGGGCTGTGCTTGGATTGAATGAAGGATAGAGGGGCCATGCTTGGATTGAATGAAGGATAGAAGAGTTGTGCGTGGATTGAATCAAGGTTAGAGGGGCTGTGCTTGGATTGAATCAAGGATAAAGGGGCTGTGCTTGGATTGAATGAAGGATAGAGGGGCCGTGATTAGATTGAATCTGGGATAGAGGGGCTGTGTCTGGATTGAGTCAAGGATAGAGGGTCCGTGCTTGGATTGAATCAAGGATAGAGGGGCTGAGCTTGGATTGAGTCAAGGATAGAGGGTCCGTGCTTGGATTGAATGAAGGATAGAGGGGCCGCGCTTGGATTGAATGAAGGATAGAGAGGCCGTGCTTGGACTGAATCAAGCATAGAGGGGCTGGACCTGGATTGAATAAAGGATAGAAGGGTTGTGCTTGCATACATTTTTAACACAATCTCAACCTTCTCAGACTGTCATAAACTCGAATGGTGTGCTGCCTGTTCAATGTGGGAATAATATGATTACGTCAATTTGTGCACCTTCTTTACCATTCCCTAATGAACCCGTGATTGTCCCAGATGGTACTCGTTCATACATCTATGGATAATTGTGCCTCGAAACAGGCATCAGTCATACAGAGGGATACGTCTTTATTACATAGTGACAGAGTGCTAGCCAATGTGAAGTCTGGTTTGCCCGACCCCTCTCGGTTTATCCCTGCGTTCCTATCTTCAACAAAGAACTTGATAACCCCTAGTACTGTTTCCATAAATCTGGCTCCAGCTGCCTGGCCCTATGTGCTTATCTTGGATGGGGTTCCAGCTCTTAGGCATGACGACGAGAAACTGAAGATGACTGTTTAACAAAGTTCTCCATTGGTTGTCTAATAATAGAGGTTTTAATATTACAGATGGTAGACAAATGTTAATCACAAGGGAGCATATTAGCAAGAACCTCATTAAAATTATCGCCGTTTTAGCGGCAAGAAACTGCCGCTAAAGCGGCGATAATGGGCTTGGTAATATGCGTTATAGAATTCCAATAGAAGCCCAGGTTAGATGTCCTGCACATCTAACCTGGGCTTCTATTGGAATTCTATAGCACATATTATCAAGCCCATTATCGCAGCTTTTGCGGCAGTTTTCTGCCGCTAAAGTGGCGATAATTATAATGCCATGCTTGATAATATGCCTCATAGTGGTGACTGCAGCGTGGTCAACTTTAGAAATCCCATCTTTGTTAGAAACATACTTAATAGCCATGTATGCTGGGACCCAATGGCTCAATATTTACTCTTCCACATGGTTATTTTTACAGGCCTGTTTTTGAGAACAACAGTGGCATGTGTTCAACTGTGGGTAGACATGCTAGACATTCCAATATAAATAAGGCTGACCACTCAAGCATTCTCCATTCAAATAGATTTGACATTTTGTCCAACCTAGGTTTCCTTATGGATACCAGACTTGCTTTTGGTGATCAGGTGACTGCAACTACATCGGCATCGTTGTAGTATCTATACTGTGTCTTTAAAACATTAGTTCTTTTCCCTTCTTCATTCCATTAGAGTGTTTGGTATTATCTGTTCTAATTCTGCCTGGTCAGACGGCTGTTGGGGATTCCTGCATTCGCTACCTCTGTCGTGGGCTCCCTTTGAGGATACTTAAGATTCAGGAATAAATACAGAAGCTTATGAATCTACGCTGTTTCCTGAATTCTTTCTTCGTCGTTTCACACCCACTACAATTTGGTACCAGGAGTGGGGTAAACAAACTTTTCGTTGCTTTTCAAAGCTTCCTTCGCTTTTGCTTAAAGGATCGTTCTCCTCATTATTTGGAGCCCACAGACATATTCGTCTCGACTCGACCATCTATAGTGTTACGCTATCCGCAAGGTGGGTCAGACTTATTTAATTTACAAAAACTTTGCATTCAGTTGGTCGCTCTGTCTCATCAGCGACATTTAAAACTGCACGCACGCGAGCCGCGCAAGCCGCATTCAAGCAGATACATTCTACTCACTGCAGTGTATTCCATCGGTGACATCTTCGCTTCCTTGCCGCATGGATTTATGGGACTAAGCTTTCGTCACTTGAACCGCTAAGCACTCTGGGAATAACGCGCTTGCGGCATACGTTCAGGCGCCATTTTGGAAATTTCCCAATCTTCGATATCTTCATTTCACGCTGCCTTTTAAATACTTTATACTTTATTTTACTGCAGTTTAGTAATATTTTCACATATTTACAACGCTATAACGACAGATTTGCTCATCTACTACCACCATTCGTAAGTGTCATTTGTTTTAATATTTTATTTTATTTATTTATTTCAATACATGGCTACTTTTCAAGGTGTCATACAGCCATCACCATTTTTACAAAAACCTGGCAAACCTGAACTAAAATGGTCGGAATGGATAAAAGATTTTGAAAACTACCTGACTGCTATAGATGCTGATGAATATTCAAGTACTAGGAAGTTAGCACTATTAATTAACCATCTTGGAACTGCTGGTCGCAGAGTTTTTCAAAACCTCCCTCATTATCCTCCACCTGTTTCAGAAGATGCTGTTTGGAATGTATACCTCGAGGCTAAACTACGAATGGGGAAGCAATATCCTGACGCTACGAGTGTCATTTTAGAAAGGTTTAATTTTGCAATGTGCAAGCAGTCGTCAGAAGAATCTGTTGAAGATTATATTGCAAATTTGAGAGTTCTTGCTGAAAAATGTGACTTTGGAACTAATGCTGATATTTATATTAGAGACCAATTCATATTTCATTGTCATTCTAAAAAAGTTCAAGAACGGTTACTTACCTCTATTAACCCTTCATTGACAGAAACAATCGACATAGCTAAAAGCATCGAAAGGTCAATTGTCACATCAAAAGTTCTAGCCACTAATCAACATTTTGCGACTTCTTCTCAAGCTGATTTATCTCAAACTATGAATCTGGTCTCTGACGATAATTCTGTGTATGCTATTACACAGAAACAAAGTACTGATAAAAGAGTTTTCAAGAACCAGCCAATTAGACCTCAATTAATATGTTTTCGCTGTGGATCTAATAATCATATTGGTAACAATCCTTTATGCCCAGCTCTTAGGAAAAGATGCACTAAGTGTCAGAAAACTGGGCATTTCTATAATGTTTGCAACAAAAGGACTCCTAATTCTAACAATAGAAATTTTAGACCTAGAATTAGTACTGTTTCATTAGATCCACCCGAGATTCCAGATTGTACTTCACAATTTGCTAATATGATTGTTGCTATTGATGTTCCTGAATATACTGACAAGCTTATCAAAGGTCCATTTGTTGACATCACCATTGATAACAAGGTTATTCCTACCATGGCTGATTCAGGCGTGCCTGTCACTATTATTGCAGATGTTACATTTTATGATTTATGGCCTGATAAGTTTCCTCTCATTGCTCCTGATATTAATACTAAAGCATTTGGGGAACAAGGCATCGACTTGATAGGATATTTTTGGGGCATACTTACTTGCTTGGGTAGGTCTATTAAAACAAAGATTTATGTAGCGATTAAAGGAAGGAATTTAGTTGGATGGAAAGATCTTGCCTGGTTGGGAATTATTTTACGGCCGGGACAAGATCCTCCCATAATTCTAGGTGAATTGCCTTCAAACATTTTATCTGTAAATAATGACATTTCCATTGTTGACAAACTCATAGCAGATTTTCCTGATGTGTTCAAAAGTACAGTTGGTAAAGTAAAAGGTTTTGAACATACTATTGTACTGAAAGATAATGCAAACCCTATTGTACACAAGGTTCGACCCATTCCCATTAGTGTTAGGGAAGATCTTAAAAAACTGCTTTCTAATCTTCAAGATGAAGGTATTATAGCACCTATAAATGCTTCAGAGTGGATTTCTCCGGTAGTTTTGCGAAAGAAACAGAATGGCGATTTAAGGTTATGTGTGGATTTAAGGTCTCTCAACCAAAATATTTTGGTTGACTGCCATCCCTTGCCGCACATACATGAAATGTTAGCTAACATTGGTAAATCAAAATTCTTTTCTACTATAGATCTCCACTCAGCATATCACCAGATTCAGTTATCTACTAATTCTCAACCACTTACAGCTTTCGTGACTCCATTTGGGGCATTCAAGTATTTAAGATTATTTAAGATTACCCTGTGGCCTTGCGTCGGCTGCAAGTGTATTTCAGAAGGTAATGGACAATTTGTTTGGATGTTTGAGTCAAGTCCAGGCATTTCAGGATGACATATTAGTACATACTGAAACTGAGGAAGAACATTTGATTGTTCTCAGGAAAGTACTTTCAATCCTACATGAGAAAGGTATGACAGTCAAAGCCAACAAGTGTAAATTACTTGTTCTTGAAGTGGAATATTTAGGTCATTTAATTTCTAAGGATGGCATTAGACCAAAATGTTGTAATATTGAAGCAATACGCAATGCACCTCCTCCTTTAGACAAGGATACCTTGAGGTCTTTCCTTGGCCTCTGCGAATACTACGCTAGGTTTGTGCCAGGATATGCTAATACCATACAACCACTTCGGAATTTGCTTAAAAAAGGTTGCAAATTTGAATGGTCCTCTTATCTCCAAGGAATTTTTGAGAAGGTTAAACTTTTAGTCATCAATGCTCCAGCTTTACAACCTTTTGTTCCCAAGGCGAAACCTTTCATGTCAGTGGATGCGAGTCAGAAAGGATTGGGAGCTGTCTTTGGTCAATGGGTAGATGGTAAAGAAAATACCATTGCTTTTGCCTCTCGTGCATTAACCAGAGCTGAAGCTAATTACAGCACTATTGAATGAGAAGCATTGGCAATTGTGTGGGCTATACAAAAATTTAAAACATATATTTGGGGTGTTCCTTGTGAAGTGTACACTGATCACAAACCATTAGTGTCTTTGTTATCTGGCAATGGTTTGGGTAAATCTTCTGCAAGATTAGTGAGGTTACTTTCGAAATTACAAGAATATAATCTAACTATAAAATATATTCAAGGAGGGAAAATGTCCATGCAGACTGTCTTTCACGGTTACCTCTTCCCAACAATGGCGAGGATGAGGATCACATTAATTCTGAATGTGTTGTTGGTTTGATTGATGCTGTTGCATCATGTTCCGTCAACATTTCTCAGGATGATTGCGCTTCTGCTATGGAAGATGATGAGATTTTAAAGAAAATAGAAGTTTTTATCAGGACTAAATGGCCAAATAGTAAGAATCTAAATGGTGATTTAAGATCTTTTGCACAAGTTCGTGAAGAACTTGCGTTTGAAAACGGGATTTGTGTCAGGAACGGCTTGTTTGTTCCTCCTTCCTTGTTAAGAGACAAAATTATTAATATAGCTCACGAGGGACATTTAGGCATTTCTGCTACTTGTAAAAAAATTAAGTCAATCTATTGGTGGCCTAACATAGACAAACATGTGAATTCCTTTATTGATAAATGTCCTACATGCATTGTTTCTGATAAACACTGGAAAGTCAACAAAAAACCTTTGTACCCGGTACCTTTTCCTGATCAACCTTGGGATAAGATTGCGGTAGACTTTTCAGGTCCTTTCATACTGCTTCCACCAGATAAAAGGTTTTGTATTGTTGCTGTTGACTACCACTCCAAATGGATTTACTATTCTTTTGTACAGAATGCTAATTCTGATTCTGTTGTTAATTTTCTTCAAAATATTTTTAAAATTGAAGGCACTCCTAATTATGTTGTCACTGACAATGGTCAACATTTTGTTTCTAATCAAATGGTGGATTTCTTTAACTCCAATGAGATTCATCACCTTAAAGTTGCTTTGTATAGTCCATCTTCAAATGGTCTCGTTGAAAGAGCTAACCTGTTTATTAAAGAAGGTATCCAAACTGCTCTTTCATCCAAAGTTGATGTAGCTGAATTCATACGTAACAAAATGTGGGCGTATCTGAACACTCCACATTCCACAACCAATGTTACACCTTTTAAGGCTCTTCATGGTAGAGAAGCTAAGTCCAAACTTCTACCCAAGTGGTTTTCTGATTTCTCTGTGGGTCAAAATCTTAATAAAAAAAGGAGTTTGATCACAGATTTGCAAGCTACCAAAAAATTTGTTGCCAACAAACAAGCTGTTCAGAAAAGGTTTTATTATCAGAATAGTAAATGCTCTAACTTTGATTTTAAAAGGAATGACTGGGTTATTATCAAGAAACCATTCAGAGTTTGCAAAGGTCAATCTAAGTTCACTCTTCCTGCTCGTATTATTAAGGTCACAAGTTCTTCTGTGTTACTTGATAACAGGGGTTGGTGGAGCAAAAACAATGTAGTTAAGATTTCTTAATCTCATGTTGATATATTTAACAAAACATGCCTTGATGAAGAATCTGAAAACAATGCTGATTTTACATTCGGTCCGGGATTTGATTGTACTAGTCAACAAATTGATACTTCTAACTTTTCCCTTCTTCATTTCATTAGAGTGTTTGGTATTATCTGTTCTAATTCTGCCTGGTCAGACGGCTGTTGGGGATTCCTGCATTCGCTACCTCTGTCGTGGGCTCCCTTTGAGTATACTTAAGATTCAGGAATAAATACAGAAGCTTATGAATCTACGCTGTTTCCTGAATTCTTTCTTCGTCGTTTCACACCCACTACAATCGTTTACACCCTTACGATAATGAAACAGATCTTGCAATTCCTCCCACTACGCTTTGAATAACTGTTGTAACTGCTCTCATCCTGGCCAAGCTTGATTATTGCAATGCATTATATCTAAATCTACGTTATCAACATGCCAACAAGCTTCAAGTTATCCAAAACGCAGCAGCCAGACTGCTACTGGAAATTCCTAAAACGCAGTCAGTCAAACATGCTTTAGGGAAGCTACACTGGCTCCCAGTAAAATATGGGGTGAGATTTAAGGCCCTGTGCATCAATTATAGGGCCTTATGCGACTCAGGCCCCAAATTCCTCAAAGAAAGATTCAGGTGGTAACAGCCAGAAAGGTTGCTTGTTGAAGCACTGCCTTGAATGTGGTCGTCCCTATGTTTAGGCTTTTCTCTTGGAGCGGGAGAAGTTTTGTAAAAACTTTGGAACAACCTCCTTTTGCACATTCTCTCTTCCTGATTTACTAACCTTTAGAAAAGTTCTCAAACCTGTTTTTTAAATAATTTATGGACATGCACTTCTTACCCTGCGGTGCTGAGATGTCTCTGGGTAAGTTCCGCGCTTAACAAAAACATTTAACATAACCTCACATGCGTTGATTGACTTCCAAATTTCTCGTGGGCGACAGTTTCTCCTACCATGTCCAGCTCTATGGATGTCCACTCGAGTGGACTTGCTGATAACCCCTGTGTTCTGCCAACAGTTTCAGGAACATTGTTGGGATTAAAGCCAAAATATAATATTGTTACCTGATAGGCTTGCAGGGATTAATAAACTTGACATCTGTTCGCTCCTGGAATCTTGGGACACTTCAGATATAGCCTGTGATGGTTTTGTTTGTTATTCCGTCCCTGCAAAGTCATCGAACTCCTGCCGTGCTGGAGGAAGTCTTTCAGTCTGGGTTAAAGTTAGTCTAAATATTAGGGTGGATGTAATAGACATCAAATGTTCTGCCTTCTCTTCAAAAGATTGAACAATTGTTATTTTTATTCGGTCAATTTCTAAAAATAAAGATTTTGTGTATATGGTTAATAGTAATTTTGTGAAACTATTTAGCTTTTTTGGAAAATATAAGGGGCTCGAGCCTCGCTGACATTTTCCAGACCAACATTATTGTTTTGGGGGAATTTAACGCAACATTTGGTACAAACAGGGTGGGGATGTGGCATGTTCTACTGATGGATGTCACTGCAGTCTATGGCTGTAGAGGAGTGGACCTGGGCCAGTATGTTACCTTTGATTTGGGTAACTCTAGCGCATTTTAATTGAGGAGGTTGTGCTCTCCCCTCTATCCGAGGGAGGGAATATGCCTCCTTCATGGATTATATTTTTGCCATGCAGGGTCTCCTGGACCATTTTTCACGGGGGAGCACCCTTGAATCAAGTTGAGGAGATCACAGTATATTAGTGGCTGTGGGTTGTTCACCTATATCTACAGTAGGTGCCCCGGGTAGGTGCATTCAGCCACCACAGCCCTCAAATGACGGACGTATATTGTGTTTGGGCCCTTAAGAATCCGGACGTATCCTTTGCTTCACTTCCTACTAATAATTTGATAGTGTTTGTAAGCTCTTTCTGAGGTGGAATCAGATCATATCATGTTACTCTGTTTCAATGGACTCGGTGGATGTGCCTGTGAGGAAGCCCCTGGCAGGCCCTGGCAGGCCCGAGATGGTGTGACTTACACAGTTCTCTTGCTAACCAGCAGCTCAG
Organism: Lissotriton vulgaris; assembly: GCF_964263255.1. Taxonomy (NCBI): domain Eukaryota; kingdom Metazoa; phylum Chordata; class Amphibia; order Caudata; family Salamandridae; genus Lissotriton; species Lissotriton vulgaris. Next base: position 38,701,493 of record NC_141697.1, read on the forward strand.
GAAGGCTCTGTTGACCAGGCCCTTAGTTCCCTCTTTAGTTAAGCAGGCACGCCATACATACAAAGCTGCTCTAAAAGGCGTACGGGTGAACTATCTAAGGTGGACTGGGATCACCTTGAACATGCAGCTACCTCTCAGAATCACCAGGAGGTCTGTCTCACAGTGAAACAGTGAAGACAAACAGAGTGAGCTATTAGCGCCATTTGTAGTATTATATCTAGCAAGGAGTGGGTAAAACACTTTTTATGTATCTCCCTCTTGGGAATTTGTGTCTGTAAGGGTTAAATTCTATTCTCCTATCATAGTAAATCTGATATTAGAGCAAGCCGAGAATTTTCAACGCACAGGTATTGATATTCTCCCTATTTCTAACCCTGGTAATACAAATCCTTTGTCTGGAAAGGTGCTTGGGGGTGATGAGCAAAATGGGGTAGCCTCTCCTCTTAGAGACCTGAAAATGTGGGTCTCTAGGGGAAAACGCTCGGTCTCGCACGTGAAGCCACTCCCGCTAATTCAGAATTCCTCTTTTACAGAGGATAATAATCGGTGGAATTGGCTGCATAGTGCCTTATCTACAAAAACAAAAGATAATCCCAAATTGTTTCATCATCTTTAACACCTCACTAAAAATTATTTCCTGGAATGCGGCAGGGATCCACAGTAGCCCTGAGAAATTCGCTTTCTTATTTTCTCTGGGTGCCAATGTGATGTGCATTCAGGAAACTTGCAGCCTTATTCATCAAGGCCGAATCGGCTCGCAAAGGGCCAGATTCTGAGAATCTGGCCCTTTGCGAGTGCGATTTTTGCATTTGGGATTCAACATCCCAAATGCAAAAATCGCTATTTGCTAATTCGCATATTTGCGAGGATTTACATTTAAGGAATCTCTATTTGAGATTCCTTAAATGTAATTCATCATCCATTTTACATTTGCGAAATCGCAATTTCGGTCAAACCTCGCGGTAAATTGCGAAAACTCAGAAAAATGCATTTAAATGCATTTTTCTGAGTTGCACGTTACACACACACATGTCCTTTGGACATGTGTGTGTGCAACACCTGTGTTCATTTCCATGCAGGGGTGCTACAGGGTGTCCTTTGGACACCCCTGGCACCCTTGTACTCGCAATCTCATTTGCGATTAGCTAATTGCTAATCGCAAATGAGGAATGACTCCCCATGCATTCCTATGGGCCTTTTGGCCCATAGGAATGCATGGGGAGTTATTCCTTATTTGCGATTAGCAATTAGCTAATCGCAAATAAGGAATCAGTGGGAATCGCAATTACTATTGCGATTCCTACATGAATACCGTTTTGCGAGTCTCAAATAGCGATTCCTTATGATTCGCTATTTGAGCCTCGCAAAACGGCCCGTTCATGAATCAGGCTGTTGGTGCATTAATATGCTAGCGCCATTAAAGGATTTCTATGTCCTGGAAGTGTCTGCCGCTCCTTCTAAGAAAGGCCACGCCAGGGGGGGAATCGCTTGTTTACTATCAAATAAATTGCAATGGAGATTTTCCCACTATATCGACGCAAGTAAACTTTTCCACGCTATAACCATTGAAAATCTGTTCCATAATGGTATAAAGTCACCTATAGTAATTCTTAATGTGTATATACCACCTGAAGAGCGTTTTAACGTGAGTCTACAGCAGGTTTTCCGATATATTGATCAGATTAAAAATGTTCCATCTCCTCCGGAAATTTTGCTTGTAGGAGACTTGAATTGCAAAATTTCCAATGTTAGTCTGAAACTTTTCAGGAATAAAGCTAAAGAAGAGGCGCATTTTGTTCCTCAAACACTCTTCCCTGATAAGTTAGTAACAAATAAAAGAGGGAAGATTTTGCTAAAAGAATTAGCGACCGCTGACGGTCTTATACTAAGTGGGAGATTTCCGTCTGACGTGCCCGCTAAATTCACTCATAAATCTCCTTTTGGGTCTTCTATCTTGGACTATGCAATCGCAGATTATGGTTTGTTTCCTTATATACAGGACCTTAAGATCATACCCACTTCCCTTACCGACCATAGCATATTGTTAATTACCATTTCTTTAAATCCCTTGACCACTGCATCTTGGTCTCTCAACGGCAGTGACGCTGCCTTCCACGCTTCCTCGGGAAGGTGTTTCTGGAATCCTTCCGCTATTAATGGGGTACAGGACTTCTTGTCTGATACCCTAATAGTATTAAATGAGTGGCGTGGGAACGAATTAGTTTATTTTGAAGAATTTATGCGAAATATTATTCTTTATGCCAAAAAAAACGTACGCCCTAGTAAAGGGGTAGTGGTCCCTAGTATATTGCGTACCCTGAATAGGGAAATAAATAAACTAGTTCGTGAACAATATTTAGATAGAGTCTCGGAACGTGGAAAAGAAATTTCCAGGTTAAGAAGAAAGAGATGCAGACTTAAGCTAAAAATTAAAAAGGAAAGGGAGGACAATGTTTGGATCATATAATAATAATCAACAGAAGAGTGTCAAAGTAACTCATATCACACGAAACAAGACTCAAAGCTCATTGATGTCAGGTAGACAGAAAAGGAAGTACCACCATCTAAAGAAACAAAAAAATTCTTTTAAATCAAGAAATCAGGAATAAGGTGCATGTGCTCAGTGATGAAAAAGAACCCTCAGGCACTGCCTGTAAAGGTCAGTAGCCAATTGTCTTCATTGGGTTCTGAAAAGTAGGAAAAACGAAATAGTGATAAGGTAGTGCATTAAAAAGAGCGTGGGCTACTCATCACACAATACATTTTATTAAGAGGGTAGCTCTAACTCTAGTAAAAACAGTGCGAATTCAAGGACTGGTGGATGGTTGGGTTAGTTTGAACCAACAAGTCCTTACTAAAGTGACAGAAAAACAAAAATGGTCAACATGTTTCTGCTTTAAAGCCAGTGATCGGCTCAGCATTCGTCAGGACCAGGAAACTCTATCTTATACCTAGAAGGGCCCTCACTAGAGTGTCCAAAACTAAGGTGTAGAGAAACAAGTATACAAGACTAATACAACCTGATTAGTGCAGACTTCCTATATTGGGTAAGTCTTCCAGCAGTCTCACCCCTAAGGGGGAGACAGAAAATCTGGAAATAAAACAAAAACAAGTTTGTTTTAAAACATGACTGATATTGCATTCTCACAGAAGTCATACGTTTACATCCAACATGCACCAAATTTTAACCGGAAAAAATTATTCTTAAATAACGTTGACACTCTTCTGTTGATTATTATTATATATTTCAGAAGGGGTAAAAGAGTGTTCTTTGACATACCCTTACTCTCTTGTTGTTTCATATGAGTTCGCAGCGTGCAGCTGCGAGAGTTCCTTTTTAACATTTTATTGGGTAATATAATTCTATAGAGTGCTACGTCTTGACTTTTTGAAATGGAGGCATCTGGTCTATCATTTACTAGAGAGGAGGCGGATGCCATATTAAGTGATCCCTCTCTGTTTGCGGATCCCCTGATGGCTCAGACTATATCACAGACCTCCGAATGGGAAAAATTGGGTGAACAAAAGAAAAGTAGGATTAGGGCTATCCTTCATGGTACAATGATGAAGGAGTACCTTACAAACAAAATGGCCCCTAAGGGTCTACTGGTATCCAATGCCCCAAGAATATTCCTTGAGGACAGTGTATTCAGGAAAGAGTGGGCACAAATTGCGTGGCACTGCACGCATGATTGGGCCCTACTCATTATAAAGACAGCAGTACGCTTATCAGAGGCACTACTAATTGAGATACAGGTCACTGAGGGCCAGATGAAGACCACAATCACAGGTTTCAAAAAGAAACTAGAAGAGTTCAATAAGGAACTCAATGAGTATAAGGATAACCTGGCACAATCCAAAATTACTAAGTTTCAAAAAGATCTTAAAAAATGGTCCTATGATAAAACCTACCCATATGCCAGTGACGATTACACTCCGCCAGATCGAACTAACCAAGATCTTAACACCACTGATGACTCAGACTCTAGTAACTCAAGCAATGGTAGTCGTGGGAACAAATCACGCGGCAGGGGTAGAGGAAATCAACAACGAAACCAATATAACCCACATTGGTTTCCCTACCCTAATCAGGGACTGGGTGCATACCAACACAACCCCTACAACCAGCCGCCCTGTTGATTATTATTATATATTTCAGAAGGGGTAAAAGAGTGTTCTTTGACATACCCTTACTCTCTTGTTGTTTCATACAATGTTTGGATCAATCTGAGGGAATCTGTTGTCCACGGTAGAATCAGAGATTTTTGGGCAATAATTGGGAAGGGCTGCGGTACGAGACTAAGTCTCTCTCCCATCCCTATAGCGGAAGAGGTATGGATCTCTTACATCCGGGATCTTTATGCAGGAAACGGGATTACAGGTGATGATATTGCCATAAATGCTACACCTGAAGGTCTTGTTAATTACCCCACAGAAAAAGAAATTGAGACGGCTATAAAAAATATGCGCCCCTCTGGGGCAATGGGCCCGGATGAACTTCCCATGACGGTCCTTAAACAGGACCCTTTAAGGTGGAGCAAAATCCTTTATCCTCTGTATAAAGCTTGCTTTTTGTCCAAAATGGTACCTGCATCTTGGAGGGGAAGTATCTTGGTCCCCATTTTCAAGAAGGGAACAAGGGATAGCCCCAGCAATTACCGCTTGATTGCTCTCCTCGACTCCATCGGAAAGGTTTTTGCAAAATGTCTACTTAATTCCCTCTCCGATTGGGTCGAGGAGGGCAACATCTTGCCGCTCGAACAGACCGGCTTTCGTAAGGACCACGGTACGCTAGACAATCTCACCGCTCTCCATGTGGTCACAGATAAATATGTCCAGGTGAGAGGAGGGGTAGTGTATGCCGCCTTTATTGATTTCTCCACAGCGTTCGACAAAGTGGATCGTGGAACGCTGTGGAGAAAATTGGCGGCGCTTGGTGCCCCAACCCATCTGTTGGAGCTGGTTCGGTCTCTCCATACAGAGACCTGGTGTAGGGTCTTGTTGGGTGGCGAAAGGGGGCTATCTTCTCAAATTCCATCTTCAAATGGCCTTAAACAAGGCTGCTTATTGGCTCCCCTTCTATTCTCCTTATAAACGGCAGACCTTCCTGCTGCCGTGTCTGCTAGCAAGGGTATTGCCCCGGTGGTGGGGGGGACCCCTATATCCTGCCTGATGTATGCCGATGATGTCCTTATTCTCGACTTGACCCCTAAAGGTCTTGCAAATCGGCTACATGCTCTTCACACTTTTGCAGTAGGCCATTGCATGAAGATTAACATTACCAAAAGTAAAGTGATGTGCATAGCCGGCAAGAAGAAGTGCCGCTCTGTAGATTTTGGTTGGTTTATTGGGGGCCAAAAATTGGAGGTCGTAAATTCCTATACATTTCTGGGAAAAATAATCACGGCTAGCCTGAGTGAGAGGCTCCATATAGAGCATTGTTCACGCAAAGCTCTTGCCCATGGCAAAGGTTTAAACTCTCTATACCAGGCAACGGGAAAAAGGCACTTCTCGAGTCTATTGGAAGTTTATAGATCAAAAATTCCTGCAACAATTTTGTATGGTATTGAACTCATAGAGGTGAAAAACTGGGACTTTTGTCATAAGCTCGAGGGGAAACTCTTAAGATCTCTATCTTCCCTAAATACTGCGTGCTCCGTAGCCGCCTGCAGGCTCGACTTTGGACTCAGGAGCAGCTGGGTACAGGGATTATGTGCCCTAATAAGATGGGTGGCCTGTGTGGCTAGAGCGGGAGTGGGGACTATGCGAGCTCTCCTCAGAAGTGAACTCTTGGGTAATTTTAAGGAGTTTTCTAAACTTGTAAGTAACTTTAGAAGGGCGGTAACCCTTCTAAAGTTAGATGAAAATGCCTTGTTTTTGTATTCTCCCTTACAGTTAAAACTCGTTTTAAAGGAAGCCTCGTGGGATCTAAGTTTTCACTCTGATAAAAAGTTAATTCGTGAGAAAAAGAATATAGAACCTCTTCTTAATTCCTATGTGTCGAAGTTGCCACAACCCTATGTCATATGGAACTTACCACATGGCATTCGTAGATTTTGGTTTATCTTACGTTATGATTTAATTCCCCTAAATCTACTGTTATCCAAATGGTATGGCTCCTCTGCATTGTGCAATTTATATAAATTGAGTACCCAGGACTGTATGCACGTTTTACTGATTTGCCCCATGCTCCGTAAATTGCGCTCCCGTTGGCTAAAAGTTATCTGTCTCCGCCTTGGCATTGTCACTTTGAATGGCTTTCTTCATGCACTTTATTGTCCTCCCAATGAAATGTTCTGTTTCCATATTTTTAACTATTTTAAAGGTTTTTTAGCTATTTATTATTATGTATCTGGAGATGTTTCGACTGTCCGTAGATTAGTTCTCGCACGTCTATTTTGTACTCAATTCTGTCCCACAAATGTTATGATTTTGTCTTGTATTTGTCTTGTTGTTTTATATTGTATACCTTATGTGGCCCTCTTTGAGAGCCAAAACATAATAAATAAAATTGGTGTAAAATTGGTATTGTGTCTGCAAGCCACATTGTTGTCTAAATCGGTTTTAACTCCAAAGGAGTGCTTACTCTAAGCCGGCGCCGCAAGGCTCCTGGCCCAGATGGGATGCCAGTAGATCTAATTAAATGCAAAGTGGATACATGGGTTCCCCTCCGCACACATGTTTATAATAACCTTGCGCCAGACATAGTTACAAGTTTTTGGTCTCATTCCACCATCATGGGCTTTTTTCGAAAACTGAGCGAACGTCTAGGAGATGCTATCGGCACATGTCCCTTATAGATAGCATGGTTACGATTATCAACAGGGTCATTTTCAATCGAATGCCCAAATGGGCACGTTAATAAAATACTCCATCCTCGCCAATATGGGTTCAGGGCTCGGCTGGGTACAGTGGAGCAGTGCTTGAATCTCCATCTTATCATTGTTAAATATCCCATTGCCCAGCGCCGCCCACTGAAGCTGGCACTCATGGGCCTCTCCATCGCATTCGATTGCGTAAATCGGACCAAGCTGTGGTTGATGCTGCTGGATTCAAGGCTTCATCAGAACCTGGCGAATATTTTGTAGGTTTTACACAGGAACCTCTTGGCTAAGGTTAGATTCGGACCTCGGGGAGCGTGTCAGAGCCCTCTCTAGGGGTGTTCATAAGAGATGTATTGTAGCTTCCCAGCTATTTATGATTTATATAAATAATTTAAACCTTTTCTTAATAAAAGCCACCTTGGACGTATCCTACGTGAGGGAGACTGCCATCCCTGCACTAGTTTATGTGGACAATGCGGTACGAATGGCTCATACGCCCAAGGTCCTCCATAGGTTGGTTGGCTCGTCTGTGAACCTTATGGCAGGCCTGGACCTATTAACAAATTATAGCCCATCCCTACCACATACCATAGACTATGGTATGTGGTCCCAAAAGGCTAAGCATTCCTATAGTAGCTATTAATACAAACTGCCTGAGTAAAGTCCATTTTTTCCCATACTTGGGAGTTGTATTCGATTCTTCAGGTGCTTGAAGTACCCATATAACAAGCTGCAACTTAAGCTTTCCAGGGCAGCTGGGGCGATTTACAATCCTCCCTAACCATCCAGGCATAAATCCTTCAACCCTCTTCTTACCATTCTTAAATCCCAGTGCATTCCAGTTGCGGGGTACGGTGCGGGGGTCTAGGACTGTGGTAATGGTTCAGCCTTACAAGTTGAGGAAAATAGTTTCTGTAGACGACTTTTGTAGGTACTTCATCAACTTCCTACTTTGTGTGCCATAAAGAATGAAGCCCCCCCTATTTACTAGACTCTGTCAGACTGGCCCGTGTATTGTCGTTGCTATGGGTTGGGGTTAATTCAGAAGCTTTCCTTAATCAGAATATCATCATGGACTTCCTTCTACCTGAGAAGGGTCATAAGATCCCACGTCTTACGCACGTGCGAGGTTATTTGAGGGATGCAGGCAGTAGCCGCCTATTTGATAATCCAGCGTCCATTTGTAGGGCTGATAGGCGGCTGGTGAAGACATTATATCTGGAGCTTTGCCTGTCCCAGAGTTGGAGAGTGGCAAAAGCACGGTGGAAGCGTCTGTCAATTTAATAGGGTCACCAGGAACTGAGCCCTACATTTTGTCCCCTACTGGTTCTTGTGATAGGTTTTCATTGGTTCGTTCTAGAGCTGGGACTGTATGGCCTCTTCGCTGTTTCCTCTCGAAGCGCAATAATTCTTCTATTCTTTCACCGATGTGCACTTGTGACTCAGTGCCTCCACAGTCCATGTGGCATTTCATACTTTTCTGCAAGTTTTATGTTTTTTATACTAAACAGTTTTCAAACCCGCTTTTAACTCAGCTTGACCAATGCAGAGTAGCGCTATGTTATTTACAGTTACTGGGCAATGAGGAGCTCTGTCTTTCAAAGCTGCCACTTACTCTCGTAAATCCATGAACTGGTAATGATGGTTTATCTTTCGGTATTCTATTTTATGGATTTTATATTGTTTTTTATCTTAATTGTATGTAAATCTTTATGTGTTTCTTTAACTTAAAATTAAGAATAAAATTGAATTGTGCTGAATTGAATTGATACCAAGTGACCCACATCCTCAATGCCTCCTGAACCGCTTTCTACATTCTAATGGCCACCTAGATAAACCGCGTGACCCCGTGAAGGCAACCAGTGAAGTTGTCCTTCCTTGTCCATGCTTGCTGTCATGGCTGTGATCTGTTGCAGGTGTGCAAGCCTTCTTGTTCATCCTCAGCATGAAGGTGAAGCCCCATAAAAGGTATTCAAATCACGCAGGTCTGATGTTACCATGGAAAAACTCCGATTTTTTCTTCTGCAACCACATGATGAACACCAAAATATTATTTTTCCACTTACAATCTTAGCCTAATTCTAATACCCCCTGCTCTAAGATCACGGTGAGAAGTATCTTTGATCTAACTTCAAGCCTTCCTAATGGCGGTGACTCACATAAACTTCAGTTCATAGCCGCAAACAAGTTGTACAACACTCTGACCACACCACATCTGCCCCTTCTCTGAACAATGTCTGCAGATGTTCTAACTTTGATGCACATCTGTCTACAGACTTGTAGCACCAAGTCACCGAAGACAAACACCTAGCGGGGAAATGTTCAGTCTGTGTGAGGTGTAACTTCTGGACAGATGAATCTAGAAGACCACACTCAGCAGGGCTCCCTTCCAAGCTACACATCGCCTCACACAACTTCAAACTCAAATTATAAAACATAATCTTGAAGGAATCATCCCATGAATGTCTCAGCTGCTGATCTTCGTCTTAAGGATGTGAACGAAGTAACACAATGACCAATTGATGCTTCTGAAATGGGCAGTTTTTTTTAACTGCTTATATTGTAGCGTTTACTGGATTTGGATACAACGTGTGAATCTCTTGAAAATCTGATCGCGTTTTCTAATGGATTTTGTGGTGCTGTTGTACTTTTCGAGGGGATATGTCCACGTACAGAGACCAGCGGATGTCAGTTCGAAGTACTATCAGATCTATACACCTCTGGACCTATTGTAAATGATGTAGGGGGGACAGCAGGCAGAGACTGGTGTAGAATATTTTAATGATTTTCAGAAGATAGAGATGACACATGAAATACACCCTGAGGATGTAATGTTTGGAATATCTAGCTGTTTGTATTTCCAAATGTGAGTTCATTGTTATACCTGCTGAAAGCCTCAGCATGACGGCACATTTACACATTTGAAATGTGCGCCTGTCTTGTACAATGCTCGTTTAGTCCATCTTTTCAAGTTAAGTTCTGAAGTTGGCGCAACGAAGCGAGAGCTGCAGATTCAGCGACGTCAGACTTTTTAGCAGAGCTTGTTGTATCTATTCCTCAATGTCTTCCTGAAATACTTCCCATGGGAAGAGCCGGGTACCAGCTCTCTAGTGTCTATCCAGAGTCTCTGATTTAATAGGTGTCCTTTCCTCCCTTTATTGTACTCAGAACAATTGTATAAATGTAGCGCTCAAATGTTTAGACTTTAGCATCAGCTGCTCCACCTGATGGGAGGTTGGCGCACTGGCCCGCTGAAAGGGCAAACTGCACTTAAACTATTGCTGATGCTTGTATTAAGTGTGTTTGATTTCTATCAGCTTTCTAGAGAGTCTGATTTCTTTCACAGAACCTGGTGCTTTGTGTGCTGAGGAATGTCTCCACTCAGAGACTGAAGAAGGAAAGCCCAGAACCAGATCTCACACCGTGACCCCACACAGACCTCAGGGAGACATTTCTCCAGGGTGAGTGGGGTGCAGCACCGCCCACTGCTGGACGTGGTGATTCAGCTGAACAGTATACGCGTGTGGACCTAAACTGGGGTGAAATCAAACTGTGCTTATCATTCGTTGCTTTGCCTTCCTTGCATGTATTGTTTTGTCATGTCTGTGATGTGTTAAACGGCACAGTAAATGTCTTCCATGTAGGAGATCACGTGACAATAGACTGGTTGAGTCGGCAGGAATGAGACGAGCCCTACAGGAAATACGTGTGTTACACATGGAATGGAGTCAACGGGCTCCAGAAAACAGTGCAGGAGCAGAAAAGATAGGAAGAAGTGTCAGGACCAGAAGCACAGCGCCCCTCAAGGATGAATTTGGAATTTTTGGAATGGTGCACCATAGAGCTTCTTATCCAGAGTCAATAAGGAACTACGTACGGACAGGTATTCTTTTAGATCATCTCTTTTATTGAATCAAATCAGGCTCGTTTGCATCAACGCACAACATCCAGCCAACGCACTTCCTGCAGGACTTCCTGAGGATGGAGCATACAGAAGTAACAACAAGCGAATGCTGCAATGCAAGGGCCTGACAGATGGAGGCATGTGAGTAGCCAGACGAGACGCAGACTCCACTCCTGTGGAGAGGTCTAGCCTGGGAGCGCATTCAGATCCAGCTGGGCACAGAGATCCCTGCAAACACAGGTTCACAACTACCAAAAATAAGATTTAGTTAGGCAATTTGTTCATGACTAAATCATGGGATAAGACGGTACACCAATCACAGGGGTCTACTAAAACCTAAATACTCACGCCATCTACTCTATCGTCTATTGATGGAAATTTAGCGGCACATACGCCTCCATCAATATTCAGGCACAGATCGACCGGCTAGGAACAGGATTCAAAGAGAGAGGGCAGAGGCATCCCTTCACTCTAGTGATGAAGACGGTGAAGTCTCCACTTTACCCGTTCCCAACACCCTCCCTCCATGGAGACAATACTCCACCGCTAGGAGTAGATTCACTCTCCACGTCCCCTGGAGACCTGATTTAATCAACATTAAGAAATAGTTCCGCAACATTAGAGACACCCTCACCCTGTTTTTTGAAGGATTGCAAACTGTAGTTGGAAGTGTACAGGCCTAACTGAGCTGATGGGAATCAATTGACGTATCTGCTGGTACCGAGAAGGGACAGATTGATTTGCGGAGAGGTCACAATGCAAATGGAGATATCCTGGGAGTACAGGGGCCCTTAACACAGCAAAGGATGCCTTACAGAATGCAGTTGCGGGTATATGTCCAGTGAAAACAGATTGCACCCTTTGATCCTTTGGCCCCGGACAAGTATCTCAGCTTTGATACCTATTTGCAGGGACCGAATAGTTCCACCGGCTGTGGAGACCTAGCTTTTTGACCTTTGCCCGGTGGAGCTACCTTGTTAGCTATAGAGGAGATGGACTGCGGACTTCCCCTCGGCCGTCACCTACCCAGCCGCACATTGGGCAGATTTTCCTTCGTCTCTCCACTGTATCCCCTCCCTGTTACCCTTTTACTTTACCCCCTCACTCTTCTATGCACCACTAATCAACAGATGTAACTTGTAATCTTAAGTACTTTTTTTTTTTAACAATGTTTTTTGTAACTGATGTAACTTTCCTCATGTAAAGCGCTCTGATACCTCCGGGTCTAGCCAGCGCTATATAAAACTCAAGTAAATAAATAAGTAAATAAAACAGTGATTTCGAATTGTAGGCAAAATGTAGGAGAATCAGCAGCACCCTGTCTAAACAGGCTTAAGGATGTGTCTGAGAGATATTGTGGCAGTGCCCATCTATCAGGGAAAGGCTCAGAAAGCTGTTGGTTTTGCATCACCAGAAGGAAAGAGTGTTACATCCAAAGTGGTGCCTTTGAATTCTTAAGAGCGTGAGGGGAGAGGAAACGGGAGGGGCAAGAGAGAAACCATGGGGGCGGGAGGGCCATATTGTGTCCGCAGCAATAGTTTACAAACTGAGCAGAGCTGCTGTCTATAGACCCAACATAGCCTACATCAATGTGCCATAGAACACTGCGAACAAGGTCCTTGCGATGCCATGTGAGAAAGATTGTCAGCATGTTGCTGATAGCCCTGAAATGTCTAAAGAACTATCTGAATTGCTTGCTCGCGTTACCTCAACGTTGGGGTTTATAGAGACAACCTACATTGGTGAATTTAGATGAAGGTTCTGCTTCTTATTTCAAGATATCCTTTAAAGCCTGTAGCCGAGGCAGGGATTCAACCAATCATTGAAGACCTTATCAAACAAGGTGTTTTGGTACCCATGGCCAGCAGATGTAATACACTAATGTTTACTACTAACAAGAGGGAATCACCAGTGTGTACCGATTCATGCAAGATCTGTGCTTTGTTAGTAATGTGGTTATCTGTAGTTTTCCTTTGTTCCCCAGCCCAGCTAGCATCCTTCCCTGTATACCCACAAATGCCCAATGATGTATGGGGGCAGACCTATGTTCTGCCTTCTTTTCCATACCCATCCATAAGGAGAGGCAGTATCTCTGCAAATTCTCATTTGGCAGATCTCCTATTCATGCCAGACACTTAATCAAAGATTGACACAATCTTTGTTGAACTTTTCCCAAGCCTCAAACAAAGAGTTGGACACCTTCATCTTTCCTGGGGGCTCTATTGACCCTGGTTATCTTTTGCTTGCCGGTGTTACTATAGACCTTTGCAAGGCTGACTCAGTCAACCTCCTCACTGAACTGGCTGAGAAAGGGCATACGTCTCAAAAGGAGAAACCTCAAATTTTTTTTTCCAATTGTATGTTCTTTTGGTCATGAGATCTCTGCCAGAAAGCACCACTTATCATCAAACTGGATGGAGGTCATTCGTAAGATACCCCGTACAGTGACTGCCTTCCATGTTCGCTCTTTCCAGAGGATGGCTCTGAGATCCTTGGGTACAATGTTATGGGAAGGTTCCTGCAAAATGAATGTAAAAAAGGACACCTCTGACCCTTTGCAGTGGTATAAAGAAGCTGGACATGCAAGCTCTTGCTTCTGCGCCTGCTTTAGGGCTCCCTAATTCTGCATTTATGCCATAGTGTCATGAACTTGGCGGATTTGCCCTTATGGTACTGGTACAGAATCATGGGGATGAGAAAAGGCCTGTAGTATGTTATACCAAACCGTGAATTGGTGTATTTTGTGGTGGATCATGCCTTAGAAATAACAAAAATGAGCTGGATACAATGTGTGCACTGAAAATCAAATGATCGAAAGCCGCTGCTTGCCTAAACTGAGATCTGTCCAAGTTGTTGAACTTGTTGCCCTTACCTCAGCCTGTTTCCTTGCTGAGAAAAGCATTGTAACTGCGTTGACAGTCTTAAACTATGTGTATGGAGTCACACAAGCCTTTGGGCATCTCTGGATTAAGATAGGCTTCTTAACTTTTTCTGGTACCCCAATAAACAACCATTGGCAAAGCCAATATGTCTAGCCTATGCGAGATCTAGTGGCTTTGCCATTGTTTTTTAGCCATGTTGTACATCAGCGGGGCTGCTGTTCCACATGGCTGAAAGCAAAAAAATGTGCTTTCACGCAGTAAACACTGGTCGCGTCTAGCGCTTTATTATTTTATTTTTTACTTTTAACCATGTTGCACAGCAGCTGTGCCGTGCACAACATGACAAAAAAATAACAAAGCCAAACCGTTCTAGTATTTACTTTGCCAATGGTTTTTACATCATTTTATACAGCAGCACGGCAACTGTGCAGCATGGTTGAAAGTTTTTTTTCAAAAAGCAGTCTCTTTATTTTAAGGTGGCCCTTTCCCCTACCATCATAATACAATCAATCAATCACAGCATTTATAAAGCTCACTACATACCCGTAAGGGTCTCAAGGCACTGGGTTGGGGGGGGGGGGTGGAGGTGCCGCTACTGATCGAAGAGCCAGGTCTTGAGGAGTTTCCTGAAGGCCAGCAGGTCCTGAGTCTGTCGTAGGCTGGTGGGGAGAGTGTTCCAGGTCTTGGCGGCGAGGTATGAGTAGGATCTGCCGCCGGCGGATGTTTTCCGGATGCGAGGAACTGTGGCGAGGGCGAGGTTGGCTGAGCGGAGGTTTCGGGTGGGGGAGTGGAAGCTGAGACGGTTGTTTAGGTATGTGGGTCCGGTGTTGTGTAGGGCTTTGTGTGCATGGATGAGAAGTTTGAAGGTGATCCTCCTATTGACGGGGAGCCAGTGCAGGCCTCTCAGGTGGGGTGTGATTTGGCTGCGACGGGGGACGTCGAGGATCAGTCGTGTCGAGGCGTTCTGGATTCGTTGGAGTCGTTTCAGGAGCTTGGTTGTTGTTCCTGAGTAGAGGGCGTTCCCGTAGTCGAGTCTGCTGGTGATGAGGGTCTGGGTGACGTTTTTTCTCGTGTCGGGAGGGATCCATTTGAAGATCCTGCGGAGCATGCGGAGGGTGTTGAAGCAGGACGCGGAGATGGCGTTGACTTGCCTGGTCATGGAGAGGGCGGAGTCGAGGATGACCCCTAGGGTGCGTGCGTGGTCTGTGGGTTCCGGGGCTGTACCCAGCGATGTGGGCCACCAAGAGTCGTCCCAGACTGATGGGGTGGGTCAGAGAATGAGGACCTCCGTCTTGTCTGAGTTCAGCTTCAGTCTGCTGTCCTTCATCCAGTCGGCTATGGCCTTCATTCCTCTGTGGAGGTTGGCTTTGGCGGTGTGGGGGTCGTCGGTGAGGGATATGATCAGCTGGGTGTCGTCGGCGTAGGAGATGATGTTGAGGTTATGTTGTCGTGCGACGTGGGCGAGCAGTGCCATGTAGATATTGAACAGCGTCGGGCTGAAGGAGGATCCCTGTGGGACGCCGCAGATGATCTCGGTGGGTTTCGAGCAGAAGGGTGGGAGGCGGACACTCTGGGTTCTGCCGGAGAGGAAGGATGTGGTCCAGGCCAGGGCCTTCTCTTGAATTCCAGCGTCATGGAGACGTGCTGATAGGGTGCAGTGGCAGACTTTGTCAAAGGCTGCTGAAAGGTCCAGGAGGATGAGGGCGGCTGTTTCTCCTTTGTCCATCAGGATCCTGATGTCGTCGGTGGCAGTGATGAGGGCGGTCTCGGTGCTGTGGTTGCTGCGAAAACCGGATTGGGAAGGGTCCAGGATGTTGTTGCCTTGGAGGTAGCGGGTTAGCTTTTTGTTGACAATCTTCTCTGTCACTTTTGCCGAGAACCGGAGCAGGGAGATGGGCCGGAAGTTCTTGAGGTCCTTGGGGTCCGCCTTGGGCTTCTTCAGAAGGGCGTTGATCTCGGCGTGCTTCCAGATTTCCGGGAAAGTTGCTGTCTCGAAGGAACTGTTGATTGTTTTTCGGAGACACTGCTGGAGGCGCTCTACTACCCATTACACAGTACACAACAGCTGTCAAAGGTACACTACCACCTGTTACTCAGCAGACAGGCACTGCTGGAGGTGCTCTACTACCCATTACACAGTACACAATAGCTGTCAGAGGTACACCACCACCTGTTACTCGGCAGACAGGCACTGCTGGAGGTGCTCTACTACCCATTACACAGTAGGCAACACCTGTCAGAGTTACACTACCACCTGTTACTCAGCAGACAGGCACTGCTGGAGGTGCTCTACTATCCATTACACAGTAGGCAACACCTGTCAGAGGTACACTACCACCTGTTACTCGACAGACAGGCACTGCTAGAGGTGCACCACTACCCATTACACAGTAGACCACACCTGTCAGAGGTACACTACCACCTGTTACTCAGCAGACAGGCACTGCTGGAGGCAGAGGCGCAACTAGAGCCAAATTTCGGGGGGGGCTAAGAAAAAATTTCGGGGGGGGCTGAACCTTTAATCAGTAGGCAGAGTGGAGCTGCAGGGCCTCCAACAAGGGGTGAAAGAACAGCAAGGCCTAATTACCATTCAAATGGTCTTTTAAAGACCTGTTGAACGATCGGGTGCAGCTCTGTGTGTGCTCGGGATCTGTCTCATCCCGGGCTGACACACACGACGGGGGGGGGCTGAAGCCCGGTGAGTTCAATGGGTGTTGCGCGCCTGGCTGGAGGTGCTCTACTATCCATTACACAGTAAGGCAACACCTGTCAGAGGTACACTACCACCTGTTACTCGGCAGACAGGCACTGCTGGATGTGCTCTACTACCCATTACACAGTAGGCAACACCTGTCAGAGGTACACTACCACCTGTTACTCGGCAGACAGGCACTGCTGGAGGTGCTCTACTATCCATTACACAGTAGACAACACCTGTCAGAGGTACACTACCACCTGTTACTTAGCAGACATGCACTGCTGGAGGTGCTCTACTACCCATTACACAGTAGACAGCACCTGTCAGAGGTACACTCCCACCTGTTACTCGGCAGACAGGCACTGCTGGAGGTGCTCTACTACCCATTACACAGTAGACAACACCTGTCAGAGGTACACTACCACCTGTTACTCGGCAGACAGGCACTGCTGGATGTGCTCTACTACCCATTACACAGTAGACAACACCTGTCAGAGGTACACTACCACCTGTGACTGAGCAGATATGCACTGCTGGAGGCATGCTGCCGAATCGCCCAGGTGCCGGGGGTGGCGGTGTGTGTTTTCTGAGAGGTGCTCTGACCCCTGTCACCAGATCAGTGAGGATTATTGAGGAAGCACCTGTGGAATGGTAGTGGTGCTTCAGTGGGATCGATTATTAGGAAGCTTGATCTGTCTCACCCTCCCTGAAATTGGTGGTGAATTTGTTGAACTTGAACGAGTTTAAGATCTTAAGCTCACGATCTCAAGAGAGAGGAGGAGGAGGTGTTTGTGCGAAGTGGATTTTGTGCGAGGGGGATTTGGTGTGTCTAATGATGATGAGGTCTGGTCGCCAGCGTGGGGCTCCACAAAACATTAAGCAAAGTCAGAAGAGACAACAGAGATAACAGAGATAACAGAAGCTCCTAAAAAACTCCAACCCGACTGAGCAGGGACAAGGAAAATGGAGAACAGGAGGGAAACATGCTAATTAATAGAAGAAGGGCCTGTTCAGAGGAGAAACTGTGTACCCCAGCCGAGGAAAAAGCCTTTCCCGTTTCTCTTAGTAAAGACTGTGGTCATATGAGGTCTCCATGTGTGGCGCAGTCGTCTATAAAGAGCTACTTTTTTAAGTATCATCAAATTAAGTCTGACAAAGATAATCATAAAGATAATCATAAAAGAAAGTCCTCCGAAAAGGAAGAACCTAGTGGGAGTGTTAGTGAATGTTTATTGTTCTCTCCTTTGCTTTCCCCACTGTGTAAAAAAGAGAAAAAAAGTTGCTCTGTTAGTGATCTGACCCAACCTAAGTTGCCTGAAAAATCGGATGCTGTAGTGGTTAATCAGGACAGGAGGGCAATAGGCGAAGAAGTTGTAACAGATAAAGTATTGGCACCTGTTCCCACACCCTTACCCCATCCTTTAATTGTAGCTGGGCTGCTACAGGCTCAGGCGCAAATTCACGTCTGTGACCCTGTAGCTCAGGTGGTGATTCGTCCAGCTGATGATCTCCAAATTACCAGTCAAGTGTTGGATTATAAAGAGTCGGCTGGAGTGTGTGATTTGTCTCCTTGTAGGTCTATGAACGAAAATAAATATGTTATTGTGTATGACCTAGGAGCTGAAGTTGGTACCGAAGTTGGAAAGTCAGCTCTCAAGGCCGGATCCAGTGAATCAATTCTAGTTACAGAGGACTTACTGCCTAGCCCAAATAGTTGTTCAGTTAAAGGTGGTAATGTTAGCTTTTTTAACCTGGGCCAGTCAAGTATAATAATGGAGAATAGCCTTATTATCAATAAATCATTACTCGATCAAGGTGTTGGCAGCTTTGAGAAGATTACTAATACAGATAAACAATGTAGCTTAGACCTTAAAGGGCAGTCTAAAGCAGTGAATATATTGTCATTTTCTAAAGCTGAGGTCAACCCTCAGGCATCCCAAGGTGACTCAAAAAGGAGTGAGTTTAGCACGGAGCAGGGTTTATGGGATTGCCTATTACATACCATTGGCTCAATTACTAACGCGCTTAATTTCCTTCAGACAAATTGGATGTTCAGGTGGATATTTTAAACACGCTAGCATCCCATGTGGCGGGTATTGACAAAAAACTCTTGCACCTGACTAACCTGATTATGAAGGTGCAAGCAGATAAGGATAGTCCATTTATAACCTGCACCTGTGCAGAGTTGATTGATAAGATTTCTGATTTGCCCTCAATAGTAAGTTCCATGGTGCAAGAAGTTAAACTGTTGTCGGGTAGAAAAGTGCAAGGTAGTAATGAAAGCGTTGCTGGAGGTGCACTACTGCCCATTACACAGTAGGCAACACCTGTCAGAGGTACACTACCACCTGTTACTCAACAGACAGGGACTGCTGGAGGTGCTCTACTACCCATTACACAGTAGGCAACCCCTGTCAGAGGTACACTACCACCTGTTACTCAGCAGACAGGCACTGCTGGAGGTGCTCTACTACCCATTACACAGTAGACAACACCTGTCAGAGGTACACAACCACCTGTTACTCAGCAGACAGGCACTGCTGGAGGTGCTCTACTACCCATTACACAGTAGACAACACCTGCCAGAGGTACACTACCACCTGTTACTCAGCAGACAGGCACTGCTGGAGGTGCACCACTAACCATTACACAGTAGACGACACCTGTCAGAGGTACACTACCACCTGTTACTCAGCAGACAGGCACTGCTGGAGGAGCTCCACTACCCATTACACAGTAGACAACACCTGTCAGAGGTACACTACCACCTGTTACTCAGCAGACAGGCACTGCTGGAGGTGCTCCACTACCCATTAAACAGTACACAACACCTGTCAGAGGTACACTCCCACCTGTTACTCAGCAGACAGGCACTGCTGGAGGTGCTCCACTACCCATTACACAGTAGACAACACCTGTCAGAGGTACACTACCACCTGTTACTCAGCAGACAGGCATTGCTGGAGGTGCTCTACTACCGATTACACAGTAGACAACAGCTGTCAGAGGTACACTACCACCTGTTACTCAGCAGACAGGCACTGATGGAGGTGCACCACTGCCCATTACAGACTACTCAGCAAACAGGTACTGCCGAAAGTACACAACCATCCATTAAGCAGGAGACAGGCACTGCTGAATGTGTGCGACCACACGTTATACAGAAGACATGCACTGCCAAAAGTGCATTGCAACACATTATGCAGCACACAGACATTGACAAGGTGCACTACCATACATTATGCAGCAGGCTGACATTGACAAGGTGCACTTCTACAACACATTGTGCAGCAGACAGACATTGCCAAAGCTGCTCTACAGCACATTATGCAGCACACAGGCATTGCTAAAGCTGCTCTACATCACATTATGCAGCAGGCAGACATTGACTAGGTGCACTTCTACAACACATTGTGCAGCAGACAGACATTGCCAAAGCTGCTCTACAACACTTTATGCAGCACACAGACATTGACAAAGGTGTACTACAATACATTATGCAGCACACAGACATTGACATGGTGCACTTCTACAACACATTATGCAGCACACAGACATTGCCAAAGCTGCTCTAGAACACATTGTGCAGCACACAGACATTCACAAGGTGCACTTCTACACCACATTATGCAGCACACATACATTGCCAAAGCTGCTCTAGAACACATTGTGCAGCACACAGACATTCACAAGGTGCACTTCTACACCACATTATGCAGCACACAGACATTGCCAAAGCTGCTCTACAACAAATTATGCAGCACACAGACATTGACAAAGGTGCACTACAATACATTATGCAGCACACAGACATTGACAATGTGCACTTCTACACACATTATGCATCCACAGACATTGCCAAAGCTGCTCTACAACACATTATGTAGCACACAGACATTGACACGGTGCACTTCTACAACACATTGTGCATCAAACAGACATTGCCAAAGCTGCTCTACAACACACTATGCAGCACACAGACATTGACAAAGGTGCACTACAATACATTATGCAGCACACAGACATTGACAAGATGCACTTCTACAACACATTGTGCAGCATTCAGACATTGACAATGTGCAGTACAACATATTACGCAGCAGACAGACATTGACAAGGTGCACTACCACACAATATGCAGCAGGCAGACATTGCCAAAGGTTCACTACCGCAAATTCTGCAGCAGGCAGACATTGCCAAAGGTGCACTACCACACATTATGCAGCAGACAGACATTGCCAAAGGTGCACTACCACACATTATGCAGCAGGCAGACATTGCCAAAGGTGCACTACCACACATTATGCAGCACACAGACATTGACAAAGGTGCACTACCACACATTATGCAGCAGACTGACATTGCCAAAGGTGCACTACCACACATTATGCAGCAGGCAGACATTGCCAAAGGTGCACTACCACACATTATACAGCACACAGACATTGACAAAGGTGCACTACCACACATTATGCAGCAGACTGACATTGCCAAAGGTGAACTACCACACATTATGCAGCAGACTGACATTGCCAAAGGTGCACTAACACACATTATGGCGCAGCCAGTAGTGTGGGTGGCATCAGTTCTTTGCATAGTGTTGTTGAAGTGCCCCGCTAGGTCTCCTGGATACCCGGCATTATCTGGGGGTTCCCGGACTGCTCTTGTGGGAGGAGACCTACCCAAGGCCCCTTCTGCTAGGTGGTTGGAGCATCACCAGTGTTGCGCTGAAACACCCCCAGTAATACCACCTACACCAGCACAGAAGCATTTCTGTAGTTGATGCACCTCCAAGCAGGTAGAGTACATTAGCAGGAGAAGAAACAGTCAAGTCCTGAAGAACTGTTAGTTTCCGTAATCAGGGTCCAGGTCGGTGGTAACTTTTCTTTTACCGTTTTTTGCTTGATTGAAAGTTTCACTTGCATGCACCAATGATTGTTTGAGAAGGAATGTTGCGAAAGACCACTTTGGGGAAGGGTAAGGAAACAAATGTAGCTGCATCCTATGTGCATAAGGAGCCTTATTTTTGTAAGTCACAAACTTCCCCCTACGTTCACACTTAAATTGGCTTTAATCTCAGCCATATATGCATCTTTTATGGCAAAATACTAAGGTGTCTTTCCCTCAGCACCTGCCTCAGGTGCGTTGATAAGATTCGCCTGGTGTCTTCTCCAATATTGGACCTGATGGAGCTGCAAGATCAGGCACAAAGCGCCGCGCCCTCCTCGTTTATCGCACGATCTACAGGGCCTATTTACAAACCCCTTGCGCCACTTTTGAGTCATTTTTAACATGGGAAAAGTGACGTACGGGTGGCGCAAGGGGCTTGTAACTATGGGGCATATTATCAACGGGCAGCGATAATTATCGCTGGCCATGCTTAGTGATACTTTAATTATCGCAGGCTATCTCTGGAATTTATCGCCCTGGTAGCTCGTTATTAACAACGCGTTTCTCCAGGGCGATAAAAATTCCAGAGATAGCAAGGTTATTGCCGTTTTGTAGGGAACATCACTGGTTTTCCAGATATGTTCCGTGCAAAACGGCGATAACCTTGCTGATACGACCCACAGGGTCGTATCAGCATAATCCATCCCCTATGTCAAACATAGGTAAGTCAAGATTTTAGCAGACGTTATATTTTGGCGAAAACGGCTGTTTTCGCCTACATCTAACGTATGCTAAAATCCTGTGGGCTGCCATGTAAATATTGCAATGTGAACATCAGTGATATTTGCAAGGTAGTCCATCCGGGGTACGCCCAGTGACGCCCACTTTGCATTAGAGATGCAAAGGGAGGCGTTGGGAAAAAGGGTGCTAACATGTGATTATGCTTGTTTGCACCCTCTTGTAAATAGGGCAGTAGTTTTATCTCCGCTTTTTTGGCTTTTTAAGCCAAAAAAACAGAGACAAAGCCCTTGTAAATATGCCCCTACGTCCCTACATACTTAAGAGATATCCGCTCCTCTCTTCTACTTTTTAGGGAGCGCAGGTCTGTTATTTCTGTGATCTCCCCGGGCAGGATCGAAAAGCAGCCACCTGAAGTGCTGTGACCCTCTCTGGGGTAATAATCGGAGGTGTTAGACTGGGAGAGCCCCCAATGAGTCAACACAATATTCACGCCATCGTTCATTGACATCAGAGAGGCAACCGCTGGTAAAATCCTACAAAAAGAATAATCATCTAGGACTGTAAACGTGCTACTTGTAATATTTGTTTGTACGAAAAATTGTATTAGCAATATTTTTTTACTTTTTTTTTTATTTCTGTTGTTATTTTTGCTCAAATCTTACTTATAATGTATAATTGGCACTTTATGTTTATATGAAGGCATTTGATTGATTATCGTGATTTGTTTAACTTTGCAAGGTGTAGAAAAGAGTTACAATTGTCCTAAAGTCCAGCGGTCCCCGGGCCTCGCGTCCATGTCTCGCGGGCGCGCTCGTGACGCAGCCCTGGACACGGGTGGAGGGAGGCCGCAGCCTGCAAGGGTTAACCGGAGCCGGTGCACCGAGGCCTCCTGTGCAGCCTCCGCCGCCGCCGCCTTCACACGCTTATCAATTAACGGCAGGAGCGGGGACGCCGCCGAGCCTTTTGTCTACTCGAAACTGTAAATTGCTCAAACAGGTAGCGCTATAATTGGAGCGCGAAGCGCTGGTGTCATCTCCCCAGTCCCTCTGTACCTGCAAATCATGGCATCTCACACGTCCTGGGCCCGAAGTGACAGGCCTGACGAATGCATTCACACAGGAATCACACCCGCGCGCCCGAGTGTCGCAATACATGTCAATTAATGGCGCTGTCTACCTCCGAGAGCCGGGAGCGCGCCCCAGCCTGCACTTTGGGGGGAACGTGTCGGCTCCTCTGCGTTCGTCGAGCTGCGCGTGCACGCGGGAGTCACTTACAAATAACACTGCCTTCTAAGCGCCGGCTCTGCGCACGGGGACCCATCGCTCTGCATACAGGACCCACCGCCAGGCCGAGCGCAGGGCTTCTTTTTGACGTACAGAATATTCATGAAGAGTCCCACACTCGTCTCTGTCCCTGGGCGTGGCCAGGCCCCAGGAGGAGGAGGGGTGGGGGCTCATATAGCCCCCTCTAGGACCAAGCATGTTGGATATTGTATTTTAGCTTTTGTATAGTGCTTACTACCTCTCTGCAGGGCGCTGAAGCGCTTACCCACATGGATAGCAAGCTCCGCCCTTCAGGCTGTGATTTAGGAAGGGGGTTGTGTTTGTTCTCAACCTTTGTGAGAAGTGCTTTGAGAGAGCTGCACACAATTTTATTATTTAAGGACTAAAACATAGCAGCAGCCACACAGCACCAGGTCAGCCCCCGGGGCAGTGGGTGTAGCGTCCAGCTACCAATAATCACAAACACCTTGATTTTAGATTCAAGAGCTTTATTTAGTACAGCCTGCTTACTCGGTGTCCCTACTCTAACTGCCCACTTCCTAAGTCCGCTCCTCCTCTTCCTCTGACCCCCTGGCTCCGCCCACACCCAACTACTGGTATGCTGACTTCACAACATCTCCCCCCTTTGTAACAAAACAAACAAAATAAACTGACTTCTCAGTCCATCTCCACTATCAGTCTCTGGGATGGACGTATGTCGTGATAAGTATTCGCCAATGGTTCGTCTTTGACTAGACAAGCTCTGTTGTGGATGTCTGGAGGGATGGGGCCTTCAATGTCTGGGGTGCCTCCGGTGAGCTCAGTTTGATATCGGCAGTCTGTCCCCCATTGTGACTCTCGCTCACTTGACGCTCGGCCTCTTTTCCACGGGGAGGTTACTTTAGTTCCCTTCCTAGTATCTGTATGTGTTGTCGCTTCATTTTGCCTTGTCAGGTCGAGATCAACACTGTCTTCCTGTTTCGAGTCTGGGATGCCAGCCGGTGGAGTATGACTTGGGGAGGCCATCTTGGCATGACTCGGAGATCGAGTGGTTGCCTCGGGTTGCTTCTCCCACTCCTGCTCGCACCTGATCCAAACAAACTTTGGAACCGGCTGGATAGTTGTGTGTTTCGTTCTTGTCTGATGATGACTTGGCTCTCCAGGCGGGCCCGACTTCCTTTGCGGATCAACTGGTTGGTCCATCCTTATTTGAGTGCTACTGGCCACGATGTCTGTTTCCCCTTTGTGGGACCAGGACCAGGACCTTCGAGTCAGCCTTTCTGCCCCTACCCGGGGGGACGGTTTAGTCTTTGCGTCGTAAGGCACTTGTGCTCGATGTGGCAGGTTGTCTGGTGGAGTAATCGAGTGTGCATTGTCATTGGGGCTAGACGCGTTGTTCTGAACGGGAAAAGTGTCCCTTGGCTCGCTGATGTGTTCAGGTGCTTGGCGCCATGGCCGTTGTCGGGACCACGATTCTGTCGACTCAACAGATCGGACCGAGATGTTATCTAAGTCAGAGGGGTCCTCACTCACTTCCCGATGATGATGTTTCTTTAAAAATGTTGCGTGTGGTCGTTGTCGGGACCACGATTCTCCTGATTCAAAGGATCGGACCGACATGCTCTCTGAATCAGAGGGGTGCTCCTTTGGGAATGTCTTACCCGGTGGTCTTCGGAACCGGGTAGTCCGTGACAAGCTGCTTTCCGTCTCGGAATTGCCTTTGCAAGGCTTCTTCGTGTGTCGGTGTCGTAACATTTTCACGGTTGTCTCATTTGGGAGACTGTTTGAAGATTCCGCGCTTGTTCCTTGCGCTTGATCCCAGGCGGTTGTCTCTTCGTTCTCCTCGTCTGATGTTATCCATCCACGCTCTGTTTCTACGTTGTCGCGGGGCCCAGGGATGCTTTGAGGCCCATGACTGTGTGGGTCTTTTCCTCTCCATTTGTTTGGTGATCTAGTGTCTCTGATCGGTGGGGGGTGCATCCTTCTGCTAGCTGTTTCCTCGGGCTTATCTTTGCCCCTTGGTGATTGATGTTCCAACGTCGATTTCCTGTCTTGATCACTGCCGCTCCTCCTATTGTTTGTCTCTCTCCCCCACTGGTTGTGCAGACTGTCGTTTTGCCCAGGAGTGCAGTCTGTCCCACTGGACGCTCCCTCTTTGTCAGAGTGACGTGTGTTGTGCGGTGACTGACTTCTTGAGGGACTCCTGGAGGACGGATGATTCTGGGGTGACTCCGAGTATTCTTTGGTTCTCTCCGAGTGGCCAGACGCTGAGTAGTCTGACTCTGAGCATTCCATGTTACTGTGCCTCCTCCGCTGTCTTTTTTGTCTTTTCTCTGGCCTGCCTTCTCTCTCTCTCTTTTTGTGGTTGTTGGAATTCTGGGTTCTCACTTCCCAGGTATTTCGAAGTTTTGTACTCAGATGCACATCCCTCCATTTGCCTCTTGTATGGACGTGCATCCCAATTTCAGCTTTCTTGATAATTTCATTTAGCGACCAATGTCCTCTAAGTATCTTGCGGCTTGTTTCGGGGTTTTCACAGCCTTCGATTATTCTGAGCCGAACGGCATCCTCATTCGTAAACGTGTTGAAATGACAGCCTTGAACCAGACTTTGCAACCGAATGATGAAATGCGGCAATGGTTCGCCTGGTTCCTGCCGTGCCGTGTTGAAGACCATGCGATTGTGATCTACCTCTGCCTGTGCATTGAGATGGGCATGGAGTTCCTCTTGGAGTTTGTCATAAGTGTCTGCTTCTTCCTTGGAAAATGTTCTAATTGGGCATCGGCCCCCGGGACCCACCAGACGGAGGAGTAACAGTAGACATTTTCTTTCCCTTTGCTCACCGTTGGCTTTCAAGAAATCATCCAATGCTTCCAGCCACCAGTGCCGTTTGAGGTCCTCAATCCAATCGTCACTCTGTGCCACTGGGGGCGATACTTCAAGATGTGGAGTGAAGCATTGATTTACGTCTCCTCCCGCCCTGAGAGAAGGAAGTCCTGACCGGTCGTAGACGCGGGACCTTGTGCTGTCCATGTTGCCTTGGATTTCCCTTGCTTGTTGTGTGTGGTCATTGGCTGCCCCACATGCGCATTGGCTCGTGCTTGTTGCTGATTCAGGAGTAATCACTTATGCTTTGTCGTGGTTTATATTTGTTTGTGGCCTCCTCTATTTGACGGACGCGCGTTACTTCCTGACGTTCGCCACTGCACAGTCACTTGCGTATCCCACTGTTCGTGTTTCCACCCGTGCTGACCTTAGTTTTGTCGCTGCTTGTTCGTTGAGTCACTCTTGTGGTTGCTCGTGCTTGTTGATTGATACACTCTCGCGTTAGCATGTGTTTACTCTGGTTGGTTGCCAAGATTCGTGCAATGTTGTCCACGTGTCGTTGTCCTCGCTTACTGCTTTTGCATTTACCAGCATTTGTTTAGTGGCACATACCAAGGCTTGTTGAGTTGTACGCACCAACACGTGGTTGTTTGCCTGCACCAGTGCTTGTTTACTTGTCTTCCCTCGTGTTAGTTTGGTCACTGTCAACGCTGCTTCCGTTTGTTGATTTGCACGTGTCAGTGCTTGTTTGTTTGCATGTATCAATGTTTGTTCGCTCTGGGCCAATGCTTGCCCTTCTTAGATTGCTTCTTGCATTTGCATGGGCTGGTTTGTCGTCTTTTCGGCACTTTATTAATATCCACTTGCATGCACCAACGCTTGTTTGCATGCGTCAATGTTTGTACTGTTGCCGTCACCAATGCTTGCTTCCTCTTACAGGTGCCAATGTCTGTTTATTCTTCACTTGCATTTGCCAATGTTTGTTTGCATGGGTCAATGTTTGTATTGTTAGTCACTAATGCTTGCTTCACTTGCCTTTGCATGCACCAATGCTCGTTGATTTGCATGTAGCAATGCTTGTTTACTGGCATGTACCAATGCTTGTTTCTTGTAGTCGCCAGTGCTTATTTATTTTGCCAAAGTTTGTCTCTTGTAGTCGCCAGTGTTTGTTTATTTTGCCAATGCTTGTTTCTTGTAGTCGCCAGGGCTTATTTATTTTGCCACGGTTTGTCTCTTGCAGTCGCCAGTGTTTGTTTATTTTGCCAATGCTTGTTTCTTGTAGTCGCCAGTGCTTGTTTGTTTTGCCAATGCTTGTTTCTTGTAGTCGCCAGTGCTTGTTTGGATGTCTGTTGCCTTTGCCAATGGTTGTTTGGTCTTTGCCAATGTTTGTCCTTTGTCAATGCTTATTCCCACTGTTCGCCTGACTTAAAGATGGCCGCCGCTAAATTTCACAGGGATGTCCTTCCAGCTGCCTGACTCTAAGATGGCCGCCGCGCTTGAAATCTCGTTTCCCACGAGATTTGGCTCCTGCACCGGGCATTCAACCACCGGTAACTTCAGACACTCACCGGTCGGGCAAGGTCCACGCAGGAGGTCGGGCCCTCGTTTCCAGGATCAGGATGTCTTCTCAGCGGGTAGGACCGGGGTGAGCTCCCGACGTCGCTACCACATCTCCGCTTCCTCACGCATCTGGCGTGATCACCGCCAGCGCGCGAACACCGGCCAGGCACGGAGCTTCACGCTAGCTCAGCGCTCCACACAGCTTTCCCCGCCGCGGAGTTTCAGGTAAGGTGGGGATGGGCTCCCACTTTGTCTCTCTGGGTCCCGCACTCAATTGGCGATAACTTGCTGAGTCCCACGCATCGGGGGTGAGGTCCCGATGTCGTGTATCGCTCCAACTCTGTCTTTCTGGCGCTCGATAGCGCTGATCAGCAGGGCTTTCCCGAGGGCACCAGGCAGCATCAGGGGGCACTCCTTCGTGGATTATTGCGGTAGGCAGAGTCGGGGTGAGCTCCCGACCTCTGCTCGTTCAGCGCGTGCCAACTTGCACGCATTGGGGGTGAGTCGCGTTTTTGGCGCGATCGGACGCACCTCTTCTCAGTGCTCCAGCGCTTCTTGTTTTCCGCTCCTTCTGTGCTCTACACAGTGGCCTAACTGTGGAGCAGGGCATGTGCTGCTGGCCTCTCAATCTAGGCGGCAGCCTCGCTTCCCACGGCAGCGTTTCTTCCTTTTCTCACGCTGCTCGGGACAGGGCACTCCTTCAGGGTTCTGTGGGTGGCAGATGTGCCAGATCCCACCCTCGTCGCCAGCTGTAGCGTCCAGCTACCAATAATCACAAACACCTTGATTTTAGATTCAAGAGCTTTATTTAGTACAGCCTGCTTACTCGGTGTCCCTACTCTAACTGCCCACTTCCTAAGTCCGCTCCTCCTCTTCCTCTGACCCCCTGGCTCCGCCCACACCCAACTACTGGTATGCTGACTTCACAACAGTGGGATGCTGTGAGTGACACCAGAAAAGGAGCCAATCAGAGACGGCCCAGTATCCACACCCAAGGTGCGCCGGGCAGAGATGGACATGAATGCCAAAGGGGCAACCATGGGAATTAGCCATAAAAGCAAAAGCAACAACCATTTCAAAGGCTACTAATACAAATACACTTTATGAACAAGGAAGGAAGCGGAATAGCCATGGAGGCAGCAACCGGAACAGGAACCGCCCAACCTTTCAAAGGCCCAGATTCCACCTGCTCCTGCAAGGCTGACGGTGGTCAAACGTGTGAGCACTGGTTTTATGCCCCTCTAGCCTTCTCAAGCCCCTGAAGGATGCCAAAGGCGGCTCACACCACAGCCAGACAGCCTTCCTGCCCAAGCTGGGGTGAGTCAAGGCGCTCTATCGAATACCGCCCTGATGACGTGGAAAGTGCGCGGTGTGCCCCTACTGTCCACTCCATGCAAGCCCAACACTACTCTCAGCCCTCAAAGACTTGCTCTGTCTAGTTTACATAAGGTGGCATCCTCTGCCCTTCTGGAAAAACTTCCACTTTCATTAGTAGTAAATGACATTTGAGCATTACAAAAAAAATAAAGAGAATGTGGTGAAAGGAGACCTACCCCAGATTTTTCTTTTTTGGCATATTTTCCTGTAATGTTCCAGTTCATAGAAATATTTAGATGATGTAGCAGCGTTAACCATCAGATCACTATGATAAATATCTCTCATGGGTGAAGGCCTTCTGAGTACAGTCAATCTCCTTGGGTAGCACTTGAATTTTAAGCCTTTTGTCCTGCAAGATTGCAGTAGATTGGAAGTAATCCCACCTCGAAGAGCTGCTTTAAGAGGGTCCTAGGCTATTGATGAATCTGACATTTCAATGTTTAGGTTAAAGAATTTATTGAAAAATTACTTGGTTTCTACAACCTACTTTGTGTGATTAAGCAGTAATTTATTAAATGGCAGTTGACGAGGATGGGGCTGAAGTCCAACTCTTTTTAAATGGTGCTTACCAAACCAAAGCCTTTACACATTACCAAACCAAAGCCTTTACGCATTACCGAACCAAAGCCTTTACGCATTACCGAACCAAAGCCTCTACACATTACCGAACCAAAGCCTTTACACATTACCAAACCAAAGCCTTTACACATTACCAAACCAAAGCCTTTACACATTACCGAACCAAAGCCTTTACACATTGCCAAACCAAAGCCTTTACACATTACCGAACCAAAACCTTTACACATTACCGAACCAAAGCCTTTACACATTACCGAACCAAAGCCTTTACGCATTACCGAACCAAAGCCTTTACGCATTACCGAACCAAAGCCTTTACGCATTACCGAACCAAAGCCTTTACGCATTACCGAACCAAAGCCTTTACACATTACCGAACCAAAGCCTTTACACATTACCGAACCAAAGCCTTTACACATTACCAAACCAAAGCCTTTACGCATTACCGAACCAAAGCCTTTACGCATTACCGAACCAAAGCCTCTACACATTACCGAACCAAAGCCTTTACACATTACCAAACCAAAGCCTTTACACATTACCAAACCAAAGCCTTTACACATTACCGAACCAAAGCTTTTACACATTACCAAACCAAAGCCTTTACGCATTACCGAACCAAAGCCTTTACACATTACCAAACCAAAGCCTTTACACATTACCAAACCAAAGCCTCTACACATTACCGAACCAAAGCCTTTACACATTACCAAACCAAAGCCTTTACACATTACCAAACCAAAGCCTTTACACATTACCGAACCAAAGCTTTTACACATTACCAAACCAAAGCCTTTACGCATTACCGAACCAAAGCCTTTACACATTACGGAACCAAAGCCTTTACGCATTACCGAACCAAAGCGTTTACACATTACCGAACCAAAGCCTTTACACATTACCGAACCAAAGCCTTTACACATTGCCAAACCAAAGCCTTTACACATTACCGAACCAAAACCTTTACACATTACCGAACCAAAGCCTTTACACATTACGGAACCAAAGCCTTTACGCATTACCGAACCAAAGACTTTACACATTACCGAACCAAAGCCTTTACACATTACCGAACCAAAGCCTTTACACATTGCCAAACCAAAGCCTTTACACATTACCGAACCAAAACCTTTACACATTACCGAACCAAAGCCTTTACACATTACGGAACCAAAGCCTTTACACATTACCAAACCAAAGCCTTTACGCATTACCGAACCAAAGCCTCTACACATTACCGAACCAAAGCCTTTACACATTACCAAACCAAAGCCTTTACACATTACCAAACCAAAGCCTTTACACATTACCGAACCAAAGCTTTAACACATTACCAAACCAAAGCCTTTACGCATTACCGAACCAAAGCCTTTACACATTACCAAACCAAAGCCTTTACACATTACCAAACCAAAGCCTCTACACATTACCGAACCAAAGCCTTTACACATTACCAAACCAAAGCCTTTACACATTACCAAACCAAAGCCTTTACACATTACCGAACCAAAGCTTTTACACATTACCAAACCAAAGCCTTTACGCATTACCGAACCAAAGCCTTTACACATTACGGAACCAAAGCCTTTTTGCATTACCGAACCAAAGCCTTTACACATTACCGAACCAAAGCCTTTACACATTACCGAACCAAAGCCTTTACACATTGCCAAACCAAAGCCTTTACACATTACCGAACCAAAACCTTTACACATTACCGAACCAAAGCCTTTACACATTACGGAACCAAAGCCTTTACACATTACCAAACCAAAGCCTTTACGCATTACCGAACCAAAGCCTTTACGCATTACCGAACCAAAGCCTTTACACATTACCAAACCAAAGCCTTTACGCATTACCGAACCAGAGCCTTTACGCATTACCGAACCAAAGCCTTTACACATTACCGAACCAAAGCCTTTACACATTACCGAACCAAAGCCTTTACGCTTTACCGATACGCTTTACCGAACCAAAGCCTTTACACATTACCGAACCAAAGCCTTTACACATTACCGAACCAAAGCCTTTACACATTACCAACCCAAAGCCTTTACACATTACCGAACCAAACACATTACCGAACCAAAGCCTTTACACATTACCGAACCAAAACCTTTACACATTACCAAACCAAAGCCTTTACATATTACCGAACCAAAGCCTTTACACATTACCGAACCAAAGCCTTTACGCATTACCAAACCAAAGCCTTTACACATTACCAAACCAAAGCCTTTACATATTACCGAATCAAAGCCTTTACACATTACCGAACCAAAGCCTTTACACATTACCGAACCAAAGCCTTTACACATTACCGAACCAAAGCCTTTACACATTACCGAACCAAAGCCTTTACGCTTTACCGAACCAAAGCCTTTACACATTACCGAACCAAAGCCTTTACACATTACCGAACCAAAGCCTTTACACATTACCGAACCAAAGCCTTTACACATTACCGAACCAAACACATTACCGAACCAAAGCCTTTACACATTACCGAACCAAAGCCTTTACACATTACCAAACCAAAGCCTTTACACATTACCGAACCAAAGCCTTTACACATTACCGAACCAAAGCCTTTACACATTACCAAACCAAAGTCTTTACACATTACCAAACCAAAGCCTTTACACATTACCGAACCAACGCCTTTACACATTACAGAACCAAAGCCTTTACACATTACCGAACCAAAGCCTTTACACATTACCAAACCAAAGCCTTTACGCTTTACCGAACCAAAGCCTTTACACATTACCGAACCAAAGCCTTTACACTTTACCGAACCAAACACATTACCGAACCAAAGCCTTTACACATTACCAAACCAAAGCCTTTACACAGTACCGAACCAAAGCCTTTACACATTACCGAACCAAAGCCTTTACACATTACCGAACCAAAGCCTTTACACATTACCGAACCAAAGCCTTTACACATTACCAAACCAAAGCCTTTACACATTACCGAACGAAAGCCTTTACACATTACCAAACCAAAGCCTTTACACATTACCGAACCAAACACATTACCGAACCAAAGCCTTTACACATTACTGAACCAAAGCCTTTACACATTACCGAACCAAACACATTACCGAACCAAAGCCTTTACACATTACCGAACCAAAGCCTTTACACATTACCAAACCAAAGCCTTTACACATTACCGAACCAAAGCCTTTACACATTACCGAACCAAAGCCTTTACACATTACCGAACCAAAGCCTTTACACATTACCAAACCAAAGCCTTTACACATTACCGAACCAAAGCCTTTACGCATTATCGAACCAAAGCCTTTACGCATTACCGAACCAAAGCCTTCACGCATTACCAAACCAAAGCCTTTACACATTACCGAACCAAAGCCTTTACACATTACCGAACCAAAGCCTTTACACATTACCGAACCAAAGCCTTTACACATTACCAAACCAAAGCCTTTACACATTACCAAACCAAAGCATTTACACATTACCGAACCAAAGCCTTTACACATTACCAAACCAAAGCCTTTACACATTACCGAACCAAACACATTACCGAACCAAAGCCTTTACACATTACTGAACCAAAACCTTTACACATTACCGAACCAAACACATTACCGAACCAAAGCCTTTACACATTACCAAACCAAAGCCTTTACACATTACCGAACCAAAGCCTTTACACATTACCGAACCAAAGCATTTACACATTACCAAACCAAAGCCTTTACACATTACCGAACCAAAGCCTTTACACATTACCAAACCAAAGCCTTTACACATTACCGAACCAAAGCCTTTACACATTACGGAACCAAAGCCTTTACACATTACCGAACCAAAGCCTTTACACATTACCGAACCAAAGCCTTTACTCTTTACCGAACTGTAGACTTTGCACTTGTGCTTCCCTTTAATGTGCTCTGAGTTGAGGTGATTAACAGGAGACAATTTAAGGATGCTAATGCACCCTTTGTGAGGGGTGACCAGGAAAACAAAACTGAAGTCTCTTTAAATGCTGAGAAGGCATTTGAGTGCATTGAATTGAGCCATTTACTGTGCGCACTTGAGAGAGTAGGTTTACAACCTGAATTTGTTTGGTTGTACATTATGTCTAGAGATACGATTTCGAAATATGGCATCAGCTGAAAAATGATATGAACTTTTATTGAAAAACTGAACTACAACTACCAAGACGCTATGGGGTAATGGCGCTGTCGATGCAAGCAGTGTGCTCCTACCCACTTTCACTTGTAAAAGGCGCTTGTGAGCCGCCCCCAAAGCTGACGAACTTTGAAACGCCTGCATGCTATGAGTGGGATTATACCATAGAAAATTGGCAGCATGTCCAGCAACCCATAAATATTATCTACTGATGAGGAAGGAATCCTGAAACACTGGTGTCTAGAGATATGATTTCGAAAGACGGTATTAGCTGAAAAATATGAACTTTGTGTGAAAAACTGAACTACAACTACCAAGATGCTATGGGGTCATGGCGCTGTTACATGCAAGCAGTGCACTCCTACTCACTTTCACTTGGTTGTATATTATACCTGTGGTGCGAAATGATTGCAAAGTCCCCCGTCTGAGCCATTCACAATTAACGGGGAGAAAAGGCGCTGATGCCGGTTGTTGTCGCTCCTGTCTTTGATAGCTCTCGATGCATTGGCAGCAGCAATAGACCAGTCTCCTGAAATGGTGGGGCTCTCATTCATTTTGAATCTATTTATTGAGAGAGTTTTATAAAGCCCGAACATGACCCAATGGAATCCCAGTGCTGTACAAAGAATTAGAAATACCCTGTCCTGATACAAAACATATGGGGGCAGATTTACAAGCCCAGTACGCTGCTTTTGCGCCGCCTTTGCGTCTCTTCTGTGACGCAGCGGTGGCGTAAAGCCAGCGCCATGCTGCAGGGTATTTACAACATGGCACATCTAGGGAGATGTAAAGCCCTGCGCCACATGAAACCTGCGTCAGGTTTCATGTGGGCGTTCTGGGGCCGGCGGGGCGTTCCGGCGCAGGAACTCCTCAGAAAAGTGGCTGAGTGAAATCTACAAGATTACACTCAGTCACTTTTCTGACCCCGCTGCGTCAAAGCCTTGTGCCTGCTTGAAGCAGGCGTAAGATGTGACGCACCTTGTGCAAGAGAGGCCGGGTTGGCACAGTGCTGGAGTTGAGTTGCGCCAGCGACACAACTCCAGCACTGCGCCAGCGTTACGATGGCAGATGCGACACACATCTGCATTTCCTTGTGCCATGATGCACCACATTGTAAATGTGGCACATCTGGGGTGGCGCAAGGATTATGATGCGTGTCGCAAGTTTCCTGGCGCATCCCTGCCGATTTGCAGGGATGCGCCAGGAATTGTAAATTTGCCCCATGGTATTAAGCCTTAGACACCAACGTACGTCCATCTCCCCTGCTGGAGTTTCATTCACCCTTGGTTGTCCTATTGTGGGTGAACATTGAGAAACTGCAGAACATTCAGGAGCCAACCGTGAACCAAAGATTTTTATAACCTCTCTTTTGAAGCGTTCCTTCGAATCTCCAGCAGGAGAGAGTTCCAGATTCCTGGGGGGATCCTGAAAAAGTGTGTCATAGGTCCTCTGATTTCTCAATCTGAGGTTCCAGTAGAAGCGACCTTGCACTCTGTAGAATGCGGCTGCCTACTGATATTATAAGCTTTTGAGCTAAGTGCATGGGTGGGTCAAAGGGGAGGGCTTTGTTTGTCAGGCATGTTATCTTCAGATGGGTCATGGCTTTGAATGGGAGCCAGTGGAGAGATCTGATAGATGGTGTGATATGGTGGAAGTGTCTAGTTGCCGTAATCAGTCTTGCAGCGGCACTGAGGGTTAGCCTACGTGGTGCAGTCATTGATTATGGCAATGCTGTTGCGGTTGCTTCGCTATAATCGAGTCATACATTCATTCATTCATTCATATAATCGAGTCTAGATACCACTATGGATTGTATGGCGGACTTGAAGTCAGGTGGTGGGAGGAACATGTTCTACTTCTGTAGCAGGTGGAGTTGGTGAAACACATTACATGTGAATGAGCTGCGGAGTGCTTGCATGTTCATGTTTTTATCTAGGGTTATCCCAAGGGATTTTGTTTATTCAATGATGACCAGGTTGAAATTGAGGGTACTTAGGTTTGTCAACCATTCTTTTAAGGGAGGTGCTGTGTGGTGGGGAGATGAGTAGGAATTCAGCTTATGTTATAGGGAGTTATGAGTGAAGTGTTTTTGTGACAGTGCTGTTATATTTGTGTCAAACACCAAGAAAAGGTCAATAAGGATAAGTATGCAGGAGCCATTTTGGTCTAGGATTTTGAGTGTGGCGTAACTTGTCGAGTAAGTTGCACTGTTCGATGTGCTGACAGAGTTGCTTGTGAACACATTTTTCTAGTAGTAGGGAATGTTTGCCACAGTGCAAAAATTATTTAGGTCTGTTGTGTCTGCGCCTGTTTTTTCAAGAGAGGTGTCACTAGTCCAGTCTTTGTACAGGCGGGAATTCTGCCATGAATTATTCAAATATTCATTTATGTGGATTACATTATACTTGCGCTGTCCCTCCTACCTTGTTCACTACCAGCGTTAAAGTCCATTATAAACTACTTCAATATTTTTGTTGTACACTTTAAACTGGGACTAAAGCAAAGTTCTCCCAGTCATGATCAACGTTTCAGTCCAGGATAATCTAAAGTCTCTAGACACAGCGCCTCTCTTTATACTGATTTTAGGGGCTGGATTACCTTCTAGGTCCCTCCTATGGGTGGACCTGAGAAGGGGGTTGTTACACCCCTTCCTCTTTGTCCAGTTTCACCCAAGAGCTGGGGCTGGAGTGCCCCAGCAACTGGTTTGAACCGGGCTATGCATGGAGCACCTTGTGTGCCCCAGGCAGTGTCTCAGAAAGCATCTGCTGAGGCAGCCCTCCCTGTCCCAATACACAACTGTCTGTCTGGGGAGGTGCTGGCACCTCCCTGGACAGGAAACCTATTGTCCAGGCCTCCCCTGCTGGAGTTTCGTCCAGCAGCAGAAGGCCAGACTTGTGTCTGTGGCAGCAGCATCCATTTTGTGATGCTGGGGCTCTGTTTAACTTTAACCGGGTAAAGCAGTAACATACATGTCTTTTCCCTCTAGTAGGGTGGAATGCTACCCCCACCGCCAGAATTGGCAGGGGGGGGTAGTATTCCAAATTGTTTGAGAACTTACATGACATGTTTTGATAAAGCCAAACCAAAGTTAGCAGTAACCGCAAGGATTATAATGCACTTAAGAGTATATGGTATGGCAATTTCATAGAACAGCTATAAGGAGATGGTTCCGAAAGCTGCAGAGGGGCTCAGCTCATGCTAGGGCACCCTCTCACATAAAACCAAGCACTCTGCCTCCAGGATTGTCGAGGCCTACCGTAGGAGTGACTTATAGGTGCATATGTGTTTATATATGAGGTAGATATAGGTATACTATATCTAAGTAAGGGGTGATTACACCACCTTACCCAAGCTGAGTGATCAGCCTGTGGTATCAGTTTGGAGGGCCAGCCAGGGGTGGCATAATACACGCTGCAACCCCTGGTAGGCCTTGGATGCGCCTATGCCCTGGGTACCTATGGTACACTATACAGGGGCTCACAAAGGTGACCCAATACCCAATCTGGTATGTACCTAAAGCACATGGTATCATCTTAGAGAGAGAACAGCTGGGAAGGGGGTCTGATTAGCAGGCCCACAGCCACACTAAAGTCGAAAAACCATAAAATCACAGCAAAAAAGTGGGGGTGACTATAGGAAGCAGACCCTACTCTCCTACACAACGCCTCCCCCGCAAACGTAGGGACATTAAACTCACCTTGACCAGTTGAGTCTTCATGTTCTAAGTGGAAATATCTGGAGAGTCCATCTGCATTGGCATGGTCAGTCCCAGGTCTATGTTCCACTGTAAAGTCCATCCCTGTAGGGAAATGGACCACCTAAGCAGTTTGGGATTTTCACCCTTCATCTGATTTAGCCACAAGAGGGGCTTATGTTCTGTCTGAATCTTGAAGTGAGTTCCAAACATGTATGGCCTCAACTTCTTCAGTGCCCAAACCACAGAAAAAACCTCCCTCTCAATAGCTGACCAACGTTTCTCTCTAGGGGTCAGCCTTCTGCTAATAAAAGCTACTGGCTGGTCTTGACCATCTTTATTCAGTTGTGAAAGAACAGCACCTACCCCCAACTCAGAAGCATCTGTTTGAACAATGAATTCTTTGGAGTAGACTGGACTTTGCAGAATAGGAGCAGTGCACATGGCCTGCTTCAGGTCATCAAATGCCTTTTGACAGCTTACTGTCCACTGAATTTTCTTTGGCATTTTCTTGGAAGTTAAGTCATTAAGGGGTGTCACTATGGAACCATACCCCTTGACAAATTTCCTATAGTACCCAGTCAGGCCCAAGAAAGCTCTGACCTGTGTCTGGGTGGTGGGAGCAGTCCAGTCCTTTATGGTCTGGATCTTGCTCTCCAATGGTTGAACCTGACCTCCACCTACAAGGTGGCCCAGGTATACAACCTTGCTCTGCCCTATCTGGCACTTGGTAGCCTTGATAGTTAGGCCTGCCTTTTTCAGGGCCTCCAAAACATTCTTCAGGCGGAACAGGTGATCTTCCCAAGTGGAGCTAAAGACAGCAATATCATCTAGATGAGCTGCACAGTAGTCATCCAGACCTGAGAGGACTTGGTTCACCAACCTTTGGAATGTGAGAGGTGCATTTCTCAGACCAAAGTGCATTACCACAAATTGATAATGTCCTTCTGGGGTTGAAAATGTTGTTTTGGCTTTTGCATCATCAGCTAGTCTGATCTACCAGTAGCCAGCTGTCAAGTCAAATGTACTCAGAAACTTGGCAGATGCCAATCTGTCAGTGAGTTCATCTGCCCTTGGTATTGGGTGGGCATCTGTCCTAGTAAAACCAAAGGAAATGATGGACGGAGCGTTGACAACACAAGCACTCACCCCCAGTCAACTGATCTGTGTTTAATCCATCACCGTTCTTTAGCCCACTCTGCCACCCCAGTTCAGACATGGCCATATGCAAATCAGTCTGACCATGAGCCTCATGGGAACAGTCCAGCCCAAACTGCGAAGCCATGCCTTCCCTGGACCGGAAACAAGCTACCGAGGACCGGTTTCTGGCATTTCAGTCGTCCTCAGCCCGGCTTGCTTGAATTCAGTGGCAAAGTGAGCAAGGGACTCACGTCTGAGCATACCCTGCCAACTTATGGCGAACAAAGGAACACCAAAGGAAATGATGGACGGAGCGTTGACAATACAAGCACTCACCCCCAGTCAACTGATCTGGGTTTAATCCATCACCGTTCTTTAGCCCACTCTGCCACCCCAGTTCAGACATGGCCATATGCAAATCAGTCTGAACCTTTGCCTCCTGGGAGCAGTCCAGCCCAAACTGCCAAGCCATGCCTTCCCTGGACCGGAAACAAGCTACCGTGGACCGGTTTCTGGCATTTCAGCCGTCTTCAGCCCGGCTTGCTTGAATCAAGTGGCAAAGTGAGCAAGGGACTCATGTCTGAGCATACCCTGCCAACTTATGGTGAAACAAAGAAAAACCAAAGGAAATGATGGACGGAGCGTTGGCAATACAAGCACTCAGCCCCAGTCAACTGATCTGGGTTTAATCCATCACCTTTCTTTAGCCCACTCTGCCACCCCAGTTCAGACATGGCCATATGCAAATCAGTCTGGCCATGAGCCTCATGGGAACAGTCCAGCCCAAACTGCCAAGCCATGCCTTCCCTGGACCGAAAACAAGCTACCGAGGACCGGTTTCTAGCATTTCAGCCGTCTTCAGCCCGGCTTGCTTGAACCCAGTGGCAAACTGAGCAAGGAACTCACGTCTGTGCATACCCTGCCAACTTATGGCGAAGAAAGAAAAATCAAAGGAAATGATGGACGGAGCGTTGGCAA
This sequence comes from Lissotriton vulgaris, assembly GCF_964263255.1. NCBI lineage: Eukaryota > Metazoa > Chordata > Amphibia > Caudata > Salamandridae > Lissotriton > Lissotriton vulgaris. Next base: position 38,741,020 of record NC_141697.1, read on the forward strand.
TACAAGCACTCACCCCCAGTCAACTGATCTGGGTTTAATCCATCGCCGTTCTTTAGCCCACTCTGCCACCCCAGTTCAGACATGGCCATATGCAAATCATTCTGACCATGGGCCTCATTGGAACAGTCCAGCCCAAACTGCGAAGCCATGCCTTCCTTGGACCAGAAACAAGCTACAGAGGACCGGTTTCTGGCATTTCAGCCGGCTTCAGCCCGGCTTCAGCCCGGCTTGCTTGAATCCAGTGGCAAAGTGAGCAAGGGACCCACGTCTGCCAACTTATGGCAAACAAAGGAAAACTAAAGGAAATGATGGACGGAGCGTTGACAAAACAAGCACTCACCCCCAGTCCCTGACATGATCAGGTTGCCTGTAAATCTTACTTTTAACTGGCAGACTGTCCCCAGTGTCCACTTCATGAGTGCACCAGGTAGGCTGACTTTGGAGTCAGAGAAAACATATGTCTGTAGGACTGTAGAACTTGTCTGCAATCCTGCTGCTGTTGATCAGTGAGGCTGCATGCCAAGGCTACACCATCAACGGAACCATCACCAGGGTTCTGAGTAAGCAGGTTTGGGAGTGGGTCACTCTCCTCCTCCTGTCCTTCATCTGTAGCCATGAGCAAGCCCATGTCTGCCCTGTCAACCTATGGTTTCAATCTGTTGACATGAAGCACCCAGTGGGGGCTCCTGGGAGTTCTAAGATCAACCAAAAAGGTTACCGTTCCCTTTTGCTCAACAATAGTGTGGGGTCCAGACCATTTGTCTTGGAGAGGTGCTGGGGCCACTGGCTCCAACTCCCACACTTTCTGTCCTGGCTGGTAAACAGTCAGCACAGCATTTTGGTCATGCCAGGCCTTTTGCAATTCCTGACTAGCCTCAAGGTTTTTGGATCCCTTTTTCATGTACTCAGACATCCTGGAGCGGAGACCAAGTACATGGTCCACAATGTCTTGTTTGGGAGGTTTGAGAGGTAACTACCATCCCTCCTTCACCAGACAAAGGGGTCCTCTTACAGGATGCCCAAACAGAAGTTTAAAAGGGCTGTAGCCAACCCCCTTCTGTGGGACCTCTCTGAAAGCAAACAAAAGACAGGCCAGCAGCATGTCCCATCTTCGCATAAGCTCTTCAGGTAAACCCTTGATCATGCCCTTTAAGGTCTTGTTGAATCTTTCCACCTGACCATTGCACTGTGGATGATAGGGTGTCGTGAACTTGTAGTTCACTCCACACTCCTTCCACATAGCAGTCAGATATCCAGACATAAAGTTTGCACCTATGTCTGAGACAACCTCCTTTGTAAAACCCACCCTTGAGAAAACTCCGATGAGGGCTCTTGCCATAACAGGTGCTGTTGTGGTCCTTAGGGGCATAGCTTCGGGGTATCTGGCGACATGATCCACTACCACCAGAATAAACTTGTGCCCAGAGGCTGTTTGGGGATCCATTGGTCCAACAATGTCAACCCCTACTCTTTCAAAGGGAACCCCCACCACGGGTAGTGGTATTAGGGGGGCCTCTGTGGTGCCACCTGATTTGCCACTGGCTTGGCAGGTGACACAGGAGCATCAAAACTCCTTGCTATCCTCTGACATATGAGGCCAGTGGAAGGCCTGTTCCAAGTCTTGTTTGGCCAAGATGCCCCGCAAGGGGAATATCATGGGCTAGTGTGAGAAGAAAGCCCCTGAATGCCAAAGGTATGACCAATCTCCTGGAAGCACCAGGCTTGGTTTCTCTAGCCTCTGAATACAGGAGCCCATCATCCCAATAGACTTTGTGGGTCCCACTAGCAGCCTCAGCAGCAGCTTGCTGTCTGAGGGGTTCAAGAGAAGGGCAGTCCAACTCCACCTGCCTCAGATCTGCCCTGGAGGGTCCCCCTGTCCCAAGAAACTCAACCTGATCAGGCTCAAGTTTTCTAGGACAGTTTCCTCCTGGGTCTCACAATCATCTTCCTGAGAAGGCTGATCCTCTTCCTGAGGCAAGGGGAAGGCACTGCTTTAACCCCACTGCTTCTCCTCCTGGTAGGCAACTGGTCCATTATTTCAGGATCCAGGGCATGTTCAGTGTTACAATTTTTGACCTGTGACCTGGTCACAGCAAGGACATGTGCTGATATACCTAACATCTCTGCATGAGTCCTATACTCCACTTCAGGCCAGACTGAATTTCCTAGGTCATTGCCAAGCAAACATTCTACAGCGAGGTCTGAACTATCAACTCTTTTGAGGCTAGTTACCCCTCCCCAGGACAAATTAACAATTGCCATACTATGGGTGGTAGTGACATTGCTTGCATTGGTCACTAGGTAATTGTCACCTAGAATTATCTGTCCAGGGTCCACAAAGCTGGGTGTCACCATTGTGATACTAGCACGTGTCCCTGTAGGCGTGAGCCACTTTGTTATTAATTAAAGGAGTCTGTCTGTACTTGCCCAAGTTACTGGGGCTCACAGTAGAGGACACAGCCATGTCCACATCACAGAGAAGAACAGCTTGAGTTGGTATTCTGACTAGGCCAGAGTCCATCTCAGTTCCTAGGGTTAACCCTACTACACCCTTCTGTTGAGAACCAACACTATTAGCTGTACTAGAGGGGACAGTTGCCTTAGGGGCAATGGTGGCTGGAGCTGGAGCTGCCTCCTTCTTGGTGCAATCCCTTGTCCAGTGAATATTTACCTTACATTCTTTGCACCATGGTTTCTTAGGACCTTCTTTCTGTTTTTCAGGTTGGGAACCTCACCATTAGAAGCTTTTTGGGGACCTTGAGAAGACTTCTGGTCATTTGCTTTCTCCCCACCCTTTTGGTGTCTTGCTTCCTCTGATCACCACCTTGGTTCTGTACCTTCTGCTTCACGCTGGTTCTGAAACATTTGTCTGCTTTCTTTCCCAATTCTTGGGGAGAGGTCAGATCAGAGTCAACCAGGTGATGATGCAATAACTGGTTCTGAATTAAAAATGTGTTCTCTCATAATCAAATTATACAATCCTGTATAGTCATTGACCTTACTGCCCAGTAACCAGCCTTCCAGAGCCTAAGTAGCACAATCTACAAAGTCAGTCTAGTCCTGAGTCTGTGTCTTTTGGTTATCTCTGAACAGCAACCTGTACTGCTCAGTGGTTAAGCCAAACCCATCTATCAGAGCACTATGTAGGACATAGTAGTTGTCAGCATCCTGTTCCTTAACTGTCAGGAGCTTGTCTCTGCCTTTATCTGAAAAGGAGAGCCACAAGATTGCTGCCCACCGACTTTGGGGTACCTGCTGTACTTTGCAAGCCCTCTCCAAAGAAGTTATCCATTTGTGGATGTCATCCCCAACCTGATAGGGAGGGACAATCTTGTTCAGGTTTCTATGGTCATGAGACATTTCCCTATCTCTAGGAATTATGCTGTCACCAGTGGGCTCTAGCCCACACAATTTTATCTCTCTCTCAAGAGCCAGGGTCTCTTTTGCAAAAGCAACTTCTTGCCTCTTGATTCTAAGCTTGGATTCCCTCATCCTAGCCTTATGCTCTCTTCTCCCCAGAGCTGAGGGATGGGACCCTACTGAGTCATCAGAGTGGTTGGACTCACTGGAGAGTGACCTTCCTCTTCTGTGCTCAGGGTTAGGCCTACTTGGGGGTCTGGATCGGATTCTTCCTCCTCCAGTCCCTAGTAGTCCTAGGTTAACCTGGTTCAGTTCCCTGACTTCTACCTGGTTAGCAACCACATCATCATCAGAATCCTCTGAGTTCTCACCAGTGGGATCCTCTGTTGAGGGCTGGCCCCCTCTGTACTACCTGTTTGATCTGGGTTGGATGCCTTTTCTGCATCACACTCCATTAAAATATCTACCAGGTGGTTAAAGGTTGGACTCAGTCCTTGTCTTAGCCTTCTGGCTGTACACAGGCTTCTCAATTCATGAAAAGTGAATGTGTCATATTTAGAAGGTGCCCTGGGAGGGTCAGCTTCTGGCAGAGGCCCACTAAGCCCTGCATCCAAGGATATTTTCTAGTGAGGTTTGGTGCTTGCACCTACCTACACTAAATGTTTTCCTACTAGAACCTCTCTAGGAGTTGTAGTCAGGGTGTGCTAGGCCCTTACCACCTACAATTGCTAAGTTCAGTAGAACTTATGTATTATAAGAACTTGATTTATAGGTATCTACTGGTACCTTAATGTGATCTTTCAAATGATATCTTAAGATTATATAGTCAAGTCAAGTCATAAAATTTATATAGCGCACTACATACCCAGAGGGTTTCAAGGCGCTTAGGGAGGGGAGGAGGATTATTTGTCAAATATCCACGTTTTAAGTTGCTTTCTGAACGCTAGGTGATTCTGGGTGAGGCGAAGGTAAGCGGGGAGTGAGTTCCATGTTTTGGCAGCCAGGTATGAGAAGGATCTGCCTCCCATGGTGGTTTTGTTGATGCGAGGGACAGTGGCGAATGCTTGGCTGGAAGAGCGAAGTTGGCGGGAGGGGGTGTAGAAGGACAGTCGAGAGTTGAGGCAATCTGGTCCGATGTCGTAGAGTGATTTGTGTGCGTGGGTAAGCAGTCGGAAAGTAATCCTCTTATTGACGGGTAGCCAGTGGAGGTCTTTAAGGTAGCCAGAGATGTGTTCGTTGCGTGGGATGTCTAATATGAGCCTGGCTGAGGCGTTTTGGATTCGTTGTAGTTTCTTCTGGAGTTTAGCGGTGGTGCCTGCGTAGAGGGTGTTTCCGTAGTCCAGTCGGCTCGTGACTAGAGCGTGGGTGACTGTTTTCCTTGTTTCGGAGGGGATCCAGCGAAATGTTTTTCTGAGCATGCGAAGGATGTTAAAGCAGGAAGAGGATACGGCGTTGACTTGTCTGTTCATTGAGAGTGAAGAATCTAGGATGACGCCAAGGTTCCGTGCGTCGTCTGTCGGGATGGGTGCGTTTCCGAGGGCTTCCGGCCACCAGGAGTCGTCCCATGCAGAGGGGGATTTACCTAAGATGAGGACTTCTGTTTTGTCTGAGTTCAGTTTCAGACGGCTTTGTTTCATCCATTCGGCGACTTCTTTCATTCCTTCGTGTAGGTTAGTTTTGGCGGTGCTGGGGTCCTTGGTGAGAGAAAGGATCAGTTGGGTGTCATCCGCGTAAGAGATGATGTTGAGGTTGTGTTGGCGGGCGATGGTCGCGAGGGGGCTCATGTATACGTTGAAGAGGGTGGGGCTGAGTGAGGATCCTTGTGGTACGCCGCAAATGATTTCAGAGGCCTCGGACTTGAATGGTGGGAGGCGGACTCTCTGGGTTCTTCCGGAGAGGAACGAGGTGATCCATTCCAGTGCCTTTCCTTGGATTCCGATGTTTCTGAGGCGCTGTAAAAGGGTGCTGTGGCAGACTGTGTCGAAGGCTGCAGAGAGGTCGAGGAGGATGAGGGCGACTGTGTCTCCATTGTCCAGTAGAGTTTGAATGTCGTCTGTTGCTGCGATGAGGGCGGTCTCAGTGCTGTGTTTTGCTCGGAAGCCAGATTGTGAGGAGTCGAGGGATTTGTTGGCTTCGAGGAAGGCGGCGAGCTGGTTGTTGACAGCTTTCTCGATGACTTTGGCCGGGAATGGAAGAAGCGAGATGGGGCGGTAGTTTTTGAGTTCGGAGGGGTCTGCTGTTGGTTTTTTCAGAAGGGCGGTGAGTTCAGCGTGTTTCCAGTCTTCTGGGAAGGTAGCGGAGGTGAAGGAGCAGTTGATGATGTCTCGGAGGTGCGGAGCTATGACGGAGTCTGCTTTGTTGAAGATGTGGTGGGGGCATGGGTCTGTGGGGGAACCAGAGTGGATGGAATTCATCAGGCGGATGGTGTCCTCAGTGGAGATTGGGTTCCAGGCGTTAAGGGTGTTAACGGGGGGAAGACAGTCAGCTGATGGTAGGGTGGGTTGGCTTCCGGGTTGGTTGTCAAAGCTGTTGTGGATGTCAGCAATCTTGTTGTGGAAAAAAGAGGCTAGGGCAAGCTCTTATCCCATCCGCTGCACACCAATGTGAGAAGTTAGCCTGGCATATGATGTCCACTATTCTAGTGGGCACCTTGCACCAGTCTAATCGACCCTTATTGATGCTGGTTGTAAAGTCAACCTTATAGACAATCTATCCTAGATGTAGCATGGACCAGCTGTCATAGGCTAAGACTTCAGAGAGCATGTGAAGCAAGCTGTTTTACCAATTATAATCCCTTGAATACCAAATGAAAGGACACCACACAAGGTATTTATCAAATATATGTGTATTTATTTCTAACACAATCCCTCTGCACTCTTTATGAAATCAGAGGTAAAAGTACATCACAAGTTACTCAATTAGCATTCGATAAGTTGCACAAATACAGTTATGCCCTTGGGGCCTCACAAACCATATACTAAGGAAGTGGTATAAGAACCACGTGAACCATTTTCATGGTCTAGATATGAAGGGCGGTAGGAATGAACTGGTACAGGGATAATGCAGCTCATTCATAGGCACTTCTTGCTTGAGCAGGGACTCAGTTCAGAGATATTAAGGATGGGGAGATATGATCAAACTTTCTTGCGCATGCGTCAAAGCTATCTGCTGCGTATAATGCTGCATTGAAAGGGGATAGGTGGAGTTTGAGAATTCCACATACTGATGTGTTCCCATAGTTTGGCTTTCACAGCAACAGTGCTTGAATCACATGTTTGAAATCATGCTGAGGGATAAAGAGTTCAGTGCCACTGAGGAGACTTGCCCTTTTGGCCAAAGAGCTTATGTGCGCTTGTAGTCCAAATTCCGGTCTAAGTAGTTCCCTAGAGATTTGGCTCCATCTACAATGAGAGTTTGGCCATCCAGCAGCACGTTTGAACCGAGGTAGGGCAGTTCATGGGAGAGATCAGTAGTAATTGTGTTTTTGGAGGGTTGAGTTTTAGGTGATGGATTATCATCTAGGACTGAATGTCCCTTGAATCTTGGTCTACGATTGCAATGTCTTTTGGCAAGGAAATCTTCAAATAGAGCTGGGTGTCATCACCATAGATGTAGTAAGAGATGACCAAGTATTTGAGGGAAAAGGTGAGTGGTTACGTGTAAAGGTTGAAAAGGGTCTGTGGGAGGATTGGCCTTTGTGGGACACCAGTGGCCCAGAGAGAGTTACTCAGTTTTATTAGCCGACACATCTTGAGTCAACACATCTTCTTGAGATTTGACAAGAATTTCAAGTCGAGTTGGGTTGTTTTCTGTGACAAACACTGCAGACGACCTAGAAGGACGGTGAGACCGGAGACACCTTTATTATGATAATCACTGTTCTAGTGCTTGTTGGAAACCGACACTTTCTGGTTGGCTGAAGGGATGCCTCCAGCCAGGCATAACCTTCAGCTCCTGTCAAGGGTGGGTAGTTACACACGCTGTATAACTCATGCTCACCCTTGGGTAGCTTGGCACTGAGCAGTCAGGCTTAATCCAGAGGCAATGTGTACAGCAAAGGCACAGCAGCCAATTGTGAAAAATACTCTAAGCTCACAAAAGAGACTTCACACAGGATGTATATAGAAATGTTTGTATTAATCACATATTCAATCTTTATAACATGAACATCAGCTACTTTTTGGCTTGAAACACATTTGGAGTTATTACTAGCAGTAAAACGCATTTGGAATTATTACTAGCAGTAAAAGGCCCACTTGCATGATTATGATATCAACAGTATGTACATAGGGACAATTCCGAATCTAACCCCATCCTCCCCACAGAGGGAGTCCCCTTATGCGGTGCGACACGCTGTCCACCCCTGGCCCACCCTGGCAATCATGATAATACAGTCCCACACAGTTATATGGTACAACACGGGTCACAACAATATCAACAATATGTACATATATGAAACAAGAAATTTTTTAGCAGCACCGCGAGCCGTAGCCACGCGGGTTAACCCAATGTCAGATGTATAATGCTTTTGTGCAAAGCCTCAACATATAGCACTGCACCACCAAGTGCCGTGGATCACTGGCGGTTCTCACACTGTCACTCCCACTCGCACACACACTCACTCCACACCGCACTATGGTTCAACAGGTATCCAGCACAGTCTGTATGGAACGCTCTTGCACACATATGCACTCAGCACCATTCTGCGATACCACTGGTATCCCACGTCAATGGATAGCACACTCTGCGGACTCCGTGGCCCCAGCTTCCCTCCACCCTCCAGGTCACCCTGATTGTCCTATACCCCCCTGATGGTAAATAACCAACCTCGCTTCCTGGACACAAGGCGGCACACGGCTTAAGTCAGTTAGTCTGGGTCCTCAGGAAACAGGTGAGAATATGCAGCAAGTTTCATTAATAGGGAGACATAAACAAGGGGAGTTTAGCAGCCACTCGAGAAGTTCACCCACAGGTCTCAAAACACAATGGAGTCATGCAGTCTCTTGACTCGCTTCCGAACTGTCTCTGAAGCTTTCCTTCAACCTAATCAATCTCTCACTAGTACCTGGTGCCAAGATGTCTTCAGGAGGGGCCAGGTGTGGAGATGACTCTTGGTCCGACGCGATTAGGGTCAAAAAGGGAACAACCGATGAATGGGGAGTAACACAGGGGAGCCTCTTGATAGAATGAAGCACCTTGACAGGTATTCAATTATCAGGGCCTTGCCCAGTCAATCCGAGCGCAATGTGGGGTGCCCTTTGGTATGAGTCGCACCAAACACTTCAGATCTCAAACACGATGAGTTACAAATTCTGCATCTTCCTGAAATTGAGGCACTATGACGAGTGCACATTGAAATGGGTTGCACCAGGCAATTCTAGTCACACACAATGAAGAGTTGCAAATTCCTTACCTCCCTGGAAAGGAGGCACCACATCCAGGGCAGGATGATCAGGTTGCACCAGAGCAGTCTGGTCACACACACAGGCACAAGTTCAGCAGAGCCACATAAGGTATAATGCAGCACTACTACGGGTACACCCCCACCATTGAGAGTCGCACCCTGTAAATCAGACACCGCATGCAATGAGCCCGCAGTCAGCGTGTTGCATGAGAGATGCGCACGATCAACAAAGCAGGTCATCTTAGATCCTGCAACCGATGAATCCGCTCACCTCCAACAAAACACTTATGAGTGTCAGGGTTCCTGCAAAATGGGAACCACATTCCTTAGATGCAAGCAAGATTTCTGGGCTCCACACTACCCAATCCAGTCTTCAGGCATAAGTCTTTAGTTCCGAGCTCACACCACGTTACTCGTTGGGATTTAGTAGCTGATATGGGTACTTCAGAGGGCACCGCTCTCAAGATGTAAAGTAGATGGTGTAAATCGCTCAGGGGCAATCTTTGATGTCCGTGAGATCCCCAAGACCTCAGGAGGCCTGCTGATGGGCCCTTGGAGAGGCGAAAATGATCAGGTCAGGCGTACCATTCCCCGGTGAATGTGTGCACTTTTTAATGAAAATCAAAAGCGGTTTCTAATCCAGATTGATAAGTCCAAACAATCAATAAATAAAACTTTTAAACCATTTTTCTTCATTCTTTACATGAATTTTATTTCCAAAAGGTATCCGGTTTTAATCCTTCAATCAGAAGCAGTGCAATAAACATCTAATTCTATTTCATCCATGGATTTCAAAACCAAATACATTTCGGGTCCATTCACCAGACTCTTCTTCAGGGGTCTAGAACAAAAAATGACATTAAACAAGATTCGAATCAGTCCATCCTATTACTTCAAAACATTAAACATGGCAGTGTAACAATGCGATGATTATCATAAACCACAGTTAGATCTCCACCCGTATCCTGCAACATTCTGCTCTATACTGCAAACAATCCTACTAAGTATATAGTTGAAAGTAGAAGATCAAGATTCTATTCATGAACCTTCAGATGTTTTGCGTGGTGCGATATCTACTTCCCTAATATGCCTAATGTTCTCACAACCCGGAGACTGGCTAATGAAAAATGTGTTGTAACAAGTGCTACAATACTGTAGAGCTTTATCTGGCTGAACATTGATAATTGTGTGCTTACTCGCATCCTCACGGTAATTATCAGTAAGCTCAACCAGGGCCCTTGGAGAGCACACCTCAGTGTGCCACACTTCAGCAGGTCTCGGCCCAGGCCAGTTCCTATTCCGAAAGGGTACACTGTCCGCTTTGAGGGCAGTAATTCTCCATGTGCACAACAGAGTCCTCTGGCAATGTGCACTACGCAGTCCAGTTCTCCAGTCCAGTGTCCCTACAAGCATATCTCACCCTTTGCTCCCACAGTTATACTATTGTGTGCCTTTGAATTTAGGGGGAGGGTGTAGGGTTTTTCCTTTGAACCACAGATGTCTCCTCTAAATTGTAGGACTGAAACACCTCGCTCTCCTATCTATTCTATCCGACCGTCAAATGTCAGAGGTTTGATGTTCCTATTGTATGCCCAAGGTTTATGGCTGTTGCTGGGGAGTACACAGATGTGCGCCCCAACCATGGGTGTCCACTGGAGCCAGGCACCCTGGCACACAAGACTCTGAGAGCATAGAAATGTCCATACTCCATAAGTGGCATTTCTGAATGAGTTATGTCAACATCACCTTTACCACTGGAAAGGGTTTGGCACAGCGAATCCATTGATATGAAACATCATGAGTCTGCTCCACTGCAATCAACTATTGCAGTCTTAAGCAATGTCACCCGCTTCCCCATATTAAATAACGGGAAGAGCGAGCCTCATAGTTAGTTAAAAATCACAGCTATTCCTCACTACCTGGGCGCATGTGCACTACTGCGCACACTTACATGCAGTAGCAGGTCAGACACATAATCCCCAGCACCAGAGGTGCGAGTGGGCCCACACCAGTCTGCAACGGCAGACTGGACCCAAGTTTAACTTACACGGGTATCAGTGCGCACCCATAGGCCTGTGATGGCATGCTGCACACGCAATCATGGGCACTATAGATGTGGGTACGCACACATGAGTTTATTCATTATAGATGCCAGTGTGCACTCACACCGGTCGGCGATGGCAGACCGGCCCATGTTATAGAACATCAAGCCAGGGCCACTTCCCAACGCGCCGACTTTAACGCTGCATTTACAGTGGGGAAGTGCCCAGAGCCCAGAGGGTACACAAAAGAATCAGCGAAACCCAGGCAGAAAAAGCAAAAGGTTTAGGATAAGTATCAGGTCCAACTGTGCTACATCCTACAGCTTTTAAAGAAGGTCATTTTCATCTACCAACCTTCTGAGCTGAGTTTCAATGCAGCTTTTCTGGGGTTCTGCAGGGACTGGTAAGTTTAAAACTGGAAATAGTATATAGAATATCGGTGTCTCCTAGGGGTGAAACCTGGTATTGCTGTGGAGTGTGTCACTACTCTGAAAGTATCCCAAATGACCTTGGGTTTCTAGACGGTAGGACAGGACTCCTACCCTGTCAGTAGTTGAATTAGAGAGATTGTAGTCTTTTGCACTTTGTCCACAAAGACTGTAGAGATTGAATCACATTTTTCTCTGGAGTCTGTGATCCCCCACTAATAGAGTTTGTGTAGAATTCGCTGTCTTGAATGCTTTTTAGGACTTTGCTTCGAAAGTCCATGACTTGCATTTCTTTCTCACTGCTCTCAGAGGAGTCACAGTAACACAGAGCTGCTTTTTTTTTTGTTTTGGGGTCTGATTTAGATCTCGGCGGATGGGTTACTCTGTCACAACGGTGTCGGATATCCCGTCTGCCGAAATATAAATCCCATTACATCCTATGGGATTTATGTCTTAGTGGATGGCTTATCCATCACTGTTTTGATGGAGTAACCTGTCCGCCAAGATCTAAATCAGGCCCTCAGTCTTCAATATGTTTAGTTTGATTAGAATTCTTTTGTCCTTGGTTATTGTCAGACTCTAGTCTCTGAAGTACTGGTTTGCCAGCCTTTTGTTTTCTTCGTATAGGGAGGACACAGGGCTATATTACTGGCTGTCGATGACTTGTTATGGCTCAGAGATCTTGACATCAAGTTCTCTTTGTCAGTCGAAGCAAGAGAACTTTCTTCTGCCACTGCCATGGATTCTTTAAAGCAATTGCAACACAAACTCTCCCCTGCAGCCACAGCATCAAGAGAGCCACAAGCCGTCTTTTTCATCATTAATGCTTGATTAAATCTTACCATGCTTGCTCACTGTCTTCTACTTGATACTGGACGTCCCTCTCCAGGAGGAATCGTTGTCTGTGCCACAGTGGCCTGTTCCCCTCTCATGGCGTGTGGCGTGAAGCTGCATTGTTTGTGGCGGGGCCAGTTTCAGCCTTGCACCTTGGTACATACCAGCAATATGCAACAAAATCCTTCAATGTGTGTAAATGTTCGTATTTAATTTCTTTAAATTTTAGGTCTAGCATCTGAGACAGCTTTTAGCTATTTTGCCAGATTATCGTTTTAAAAAAATACACACCCATAATATACATCCATAGAGGGGCTTTTAGTCAGCAGACTTCATCCATTTGTCTTTTGAACTATAACACATATTTTACTTAACCCACTACGGCATACAGCATAGGGCAATGACCAAAGGCACTTCACCAAATTGCTCCCTTCATTTTGAGTGACTGCACAAAGCTTATGCTCCATGTTCATAAATAGTGAATACAAATAAAAATAGTTCCTTTCTCTTCAGTGACAAAGCTCTTTCAAAGTGTCTTTTTTTGATTTTATTTTTCGATACTATCGTTAAAAAAACTATTTTTTTGGCTGTGTTTCAGATGCCCAGGTAGATGGTGATCCATTTCCTGCCTCCCTTTTAAAGTTGCTAATATTAAGGAATTAAGGGGCATATTATCAAGGGGGTTTATCTCCGCTTTTTTGGCTTTAAAAGCCAAGAAAGCGGAGATAAAATTTTCTCCCTATTACCAAGCTGTCGCTAACACCAGTTAGTGACAGCTAATAGGAGATAGCGACCATCTTGGGCCTTGCTTTGCATGTCAGTGATATTTATCACTAATGACATGCAAAGTGGGCGTGCCAAGATGTTAGCGACTGGAAACAGTCCCTAACATCGCTATCTCCTATTACCAACTTTTGGAGATATTCGCGCTAAGCGCGAATATCTCCAAAAGCTAACACCTGCCCTGAGCAGTTCTTAGCCATGTTATCCAATGGGAGGTGGATAACATGGCTAAGAGCATTTGCTCGATAATGCATGAATATCGCTGACTTTTCAGCGATATTCATGCATTTCGGCCGTTTTTTATCGCATTTGCGATAAACCTTGTTAATAGCAAGGTTTATCTGCGATAAAAATCGCCGATGTGCGGCGATAATTTTTGTCTCTAAACAAGTTAGAGACAAAAATTATCGCTAGTTGTTGGTAATATGCCCCTAAGTTACATAGCAACATTTTAGCTGCACTAAGTTTGAGTGCTTGGTTAGGTGATGATTTCTTCTTGGCGTTGTCACAAAAATAAGTAGTAAAATGAAAGGCACACAAGGAAGTCTTGTTTAAAAAACAGCAATAGTTAAACAGCCACATCAATTCATATTCTTTTTTCAAATTGAACATTTTTGTTGCAGTCACACGATGGGCACATTTGGATGGTGGTCTGTTTTCTTTTTTGTCATTTGCTAGTAATGACAAGTGCAAAAAACAAACTAAATAACCATTGCAGTAGCGTAACAATAACCTCAAATATAGACTCAAGGTCCAACATGATTCAGGGAAAAATGGGTAGTGTCATGTAAAGAGACGTGTATGGGGGAAAGGAAGCATACGCAAGCAAACAATGGGACATTTTTCATGCAACAAGAGCCCCTCAGCCCACAAGTCAGGTTTCATAAAATTATAAACAATTTGAGGCCAGGACCTCCGATGCCACTTGTAGGGGGCTGGCTTATCATATGGTGCACAGTTATGTAAGTGTAGCACCCTGCACTAATCAAGACAACCCTTATGGTGATTTAGTGGTCTTAGACTATCTTAGAAAGCTCTCTAAGTGGTACATGTGATGAGCAGCCTTATTATAAACACTCACTAACACATTGTAATATCTCCTACCCAGAGATATAACCACAATACACACAATACTTTGATAATAGAACAAGTAAGTAGCACAAATACACAGTGGTCCCCAGGGGGAGGCCAAACCATATATTAAAATAAATGAAATGCGAACCACAACTTAAGTCGAGGCTGGACCTAGAAGATGTAGAAGAGTCAGAGACCCAAGGAACCACCCAAGGTGATGATCTAGTTACTCCACCGAGGTAGTGTGCAGAGTGGGCACGCGACCGTGTGCTCAATACAAGTCAATGGGAAAGTCCTGGTTGCAGTTTTAAAGAAAACAGACCCTTCCCAGCAGACCCTGAAGACATCCCATGAAGGATGGAAGGTTGGAGAGTCACCCTACCCGTGCATACCACAAGAACCAGGATACGTACACCAAGGAAGACGGGTGCATAGATGCGAAGTGATATTGGAAACCACTGTAGACCACAATGGAGGACTTCAGGAAAGTTACCACTGACAAAGAAGACAAAAGAGTCGGGTGGATCCCAAAGGTGGATTCAAGTTGAGAGGTACCTCAAGCAGAGGGGACAGAGTCTATGCCACACAGGCGTGACCAGTAGGCATGGAAGATTAATGTACACTGATGTCGGGGATACAGGAGAGTTGATAGTGTCCTTGAAGTTGCAGCTGTGTGGACCAGGCAATGCTGTGGAAGACCAGGAGTGGTTCATGAGCTGTCCCACATCGGATGTCAAGAGCCAGGGGGCCAGTGACCGGCAGGGGCACCAACTAGCCTTGGCAACGGCAACCAACGTAGTAAGCAAAAAAGGTTTAGTGTCGGGACCAGCAAGGTCCAAGTGACTGTCATGAGCAGGTAAGTCAGACCAAGCCCAGGGCGAGTAGGGGGCCCACTGTAGCCAAAAAAGACCCTCAAGAGGACCTTTGGGCCGAAGGCACAGGATTCACTAGAGGACCTCGATCAGCTCACCAAAGGATGCAGGACTACTGTGCAAAGAATGCAGTGCAGGCGAAGATCTTGTCTGCAGGAGATGTTTGAGGCTGGAGCTTCTTGGAGCCGGAAGATCTCTGGGGAAGAGTGTAGGAAAGTAGGGTCTGATTCCTATGGTCACCCCCACTTTTTTGCTGTGATTTTCTGGTTTTTCGACTTTAGTGTGGCTGTGGGCCTGCTAATCAGACCTACAGCCAAGCTGTTCTCTCTCTAAATTGATACCATGTTGTCATGGGGTTGACCTTTGCATTTACACTGTGTTAAGTTAGCATGAGCTTATTAGAAGTTTTTGTTTGATAATGAACTTTATTGAGTATATAAAAACAAAAAAACAAACAGGAGGAAATTCATTGGTTGCAGCTCATAAATCAACACATTTAGGGGATCTGATTCAATAAAACACATAGGCAGGGTCAGTCCACTCCAGTCCATCAACTCATCCTGCATTACAATGACAGCAGAGCATAAAACAATCGATACAACAAGAATCATGGCGGCAACATATTGAACCACTTCCCCCATATTTTCGGGGGAGCCTCGGGCCTCAAACAGGGCCTCCTCCTGTATGCCGTACCAGTCAACCCCCCTTCTCCACCTCTTCACAGTGGGTGCAGCAGTACGTGACCAGTGCATCGCTATGTCCCTTTTGGCCACAGCCACCGCCGTCCCCAAGAGGCGCTTGTCCATTCTGGAACCATCCAGGCCGTCAAAGATCCCGAGCAGCATCCGAAGTGGGTCATGGGGAACCTCCCACTCCAGGGCCTGTGTGAGTTCCCGCTCTACCCCATTCCAGAACCTCAGTATCGCCGGGCAGAGCCAGACAGTGTAGAAAAAATCAGCGGGGGTGGAGCCGCATTTCGGGCAGTCTGGGGAGGGTCGCAAGCGGGCACAGAAGAGGCGCTCCGGGGTGAAGTAGAACGCGTGTAAATAGTATATCTGCACTAGGCGCAGCCTGGAGGACGTGGTCAGGGTTCATAAGAGCATCTCTCCAATCTGCCTCCTCCAGGGGGCCCACCCACTCCTCCCACCCCGCGCGCAATTTGGCTAAAGACGCGGGCCGTTATTCACTAAGGAGCGATAGATGCGGGACACTCCTCCACTGCCCAGGTTCCCCATCATCACCTGGGCCTCCAGCGGACTAAACTCTGGGACAGAGACCGGCTAGGGGAGGTGCGCGTGGATGGCATGGCGCAGCTGCAGATATCAGAAGTGTTGAGCATGGGGAAGAGCATAGCGCTGCTGCAGGTCTGCAAAGGTCCGGATATGGTCCCCCACCCATACATCCCCGAGGACCGAGATGCCAATCAGGTCCCAACGGCGGAACCCATTCAGGGACGAAACCTCTCGGAGCCAGGTGCCATGCCACAGTGGTGTCTGACGAGTCAGTTTGCAGTTCCACCCCGTATGGTGCAGGGCGGTGCGCCAGGCCAGGAGAACCGTCCTAGTCATTGGCGCTATGGTCTGGGGCACGGGCTGCCGTATAGGAACACCTGGATTTGTGGAAAGTCTACAGCCTCAAGCTCAACCCGGTATGCTGGGTCGGACCAGCCGCCCACATACCAGTCGTGAAAGACTATGAGTTTAGTGGCAAGACAGTAGAGGTAGAGGTGAGTCACCCCTAAGCCCCCATCGAAGGGGGGGATGCAGGTATGCGCCAGGGATATACGCGGGCGTCCGCCTCCCCAGAGGAATGGGGACAGGATCCCATCAAGTTCGTGGAACCAAGCGCGGGGAGGGGGACCGAGATGTTTTTTAAGATGTAGAGGAAGCGGGGGAGGACCATCATTTTGAAGAGAGCGCTTTTCCCTAGGGGGTTGAGGGGAAGGGTTTGCCATCTTTTAAGATCCGCCTTCGTCCGGGCCACCAGGGGAGTGACATTCAGTGCCCACTCGAGTTCCAGCAGGAGGGCCACCCATATCCAAAGGTATTCAACCGAATGGTGTCTGAGGGGAATAGACGACTGCCAGTCATAGCACTCCCTGGAAAGATGCATCGGGACCAATGTGGATTTAGCCGCATTGAGACAGAGTCCGGAGACCTTTTCGAAGGCAGCGAAGATCCGCAAGCATCTGGGACTTGAACTCGCTGGGTCCGCCAGATAGAGAAGCACGTCATCAGCATAGAGGGCTATTTTATCTACGTGGCTCGCATTCCAAGCCCATCCCTGGACAAGGGGGTCCATCCGGATGAGCGTCGCCAGGGGCTCCATTGCTAGCGCAAACAGAGTGGGGAAAGGGGGCCTCCCAGGCGCGTGCCTCTGCGGATCGGAAAGGCCTCGGAGAGTTCCCCATTGACAAGCACTCGGGCCCTGGGGTTGGTGTATAGGACCCTGATGAGGCGGCGGAACAAAGGGCCAAAGCCCATCACCTCTAGCACGTCTTGTAGGTAGTCCCAGTTCACCGTGTCAAAGGCCTTCTCAAAGTCGAGGAAGAGAAGGGCCAGGTACGGGGACAGGCGGGCCCGGTGGGCCAAGGCTAGGTGGAGGCGACGGATGCAATGACGGGTGCCCCTGGCCGGCATGAACCCGCACTGGTCAGGATGGACCAGGTCTTGCAGGAGAGGATTAAGCCTCTGGACCAATATCGTGGCGAAGAGCTTGATCTCAGTGTTGATAAGCGAGATCGGGCGGTAGTCCGCACAACTCATGGAAGGCGGCTGGGTCTTAGGGATGACCACTATCGTGGTCAGGTCCGATTCAGGGGGGAAAGAGCAGGTTTCAGCCACATGCCGGAAGAGGACTAATAGTTGGGGAGCCAGGATGTCCCGGAAGGCAGCGTAGTACTCCTGTGGATACCCGTCAGGGCCAGGCGTCTTGCCAGAGTGAAGGAAGGGGATGGCCTCTAGGACCTCGTCCAAGGTAAAGGGGCGGTCTAGGGCCTCAGCGGATTCACAAGTGAGAGAGGGGAGTCGGGCCTGAGCCCCGTCCAACAGGGTGGCCAGGGGCGCATCTGCCGGTCTCGCCGCATATAGGCGTGCATAGAAATGCGCAAAGGTTTCGGCAATGGTCGCGGAAGTCACCTGGAGGGTACCGTCTTGCGCACGGACCTCTGGAATAATACGATGGACTCTGGGATAAGAGACCAAATTATAAAGGAGCTTGCCGTTTTTATCTCCCCAGCCGTACACCCGCGCCACCGACGATCGCCACAGCATTTAGGCGAGTCCAAAGAGAGCTGACGGATCTCCTCTCGAACCAGCGACAGCTGCTGGGTGGGGTCCACTGGTCCAGCAAGAGTTTGCTCTGCCTCCAGCCGGGCAGCCCGTGACTCTAGCTCAGTAAGCCAGTTTGTCTGTAAGTTTGGCGTGCACAAGCCCCCTTGCCACCCCTCTAATCACGGCCTTACCAGATTCCCATAGGGTCCCTGGCGAAGGAACTGAACCCTCGTTGGTGGAGAAGTAGTGGTCTAGCTCCTGTCTCAGCGAGTCCACCAGTGTAGGGTTTTGTAGGAACCATGCGTTGAGACGCCAGACCGCCCATGAGTTCTTTGGGGACGACCCAAGGCGGAGGGAGACGGGGGAGTGATTGGACAGTCCCTTGGGCAGAATAGCGGTTCCAGAGACCAGGTGGCAGTTGGTGGCCGGAAGCAGGAGAAGGTCGATACGGGAATGGGTACGGTGGGAGGCCGATGTGTGGGTGTACTGCGCCTTGCGGGGATTCCAGATCCGCCACACGTCACAGAGCCCCAGAGCCGAGGCCCAACGCGATAAAGCAGCAGAAGAGGAAATCCGGACCGCGGACGGAGTCCCGGTCGAGTCGCGTTGAGGCAGCATGACGGCGTTGAAATCACCTCCAAGCACCGTGAGGCCGTGCGGGAGGGAGGAGACAATCTGTGTCAGGCATCGGAGCATTGGGGGCAGAAGGGTGGGCGGGATGTAGAGATTCAGGATGTTTAGAGGGCAACCCTCCACCATGCCTGAAATCACCACATAACGCCCCTGTGGGTCAGTGTCGGCCTTGGTCAGGGTAAAGGGAAGGCCCCGTCCGAGCAAGATAGCTACCCCCTCGGGACCCGCGCGTAAACCCAGAGTGCCATACCATCGCAAAGCCATAGCGGGCCAGGAAGTTGCATTGCGTGCCTAATAAGTGGGTCTCCTGGAGAAGGAGGACGTCCGCCGCTTGGCGGTGGGCCGCTCGTAGGATGGCCGCGCGCTTAATACGGTCCAAGAGACCATTGACGTTCCAGGAGAGAATGTGGAGGGGTCTAATCAGCATATACGCCATCAGGGGAGGAGGGGATGTGGGGGTACGGAGGATTGCCGGGGAGCGCACCCAGGGAGGGGGGGCTAGCGGCGCCGTGCGGAGGCAGGAGGAGCCGATCAAGGGCATTAAGTGAAGCAGGAGGACAGGAGGCCCTAGCAGGAAGGAGGGGGGAGCGACCGCCCGCAGCCCCCCCCATGGCGGCCAAAAATAACAAAGTAGTGAATAATAGGAGCTGGGTGTCAGGTGTGGACTCACCCACCCCATTTTGCCAAAAAGGAGAGCTGCAACCAGCCAACCGCAGGTGGCACCAACCATGGCCGAGGAGCGGCCGAACATAACAGAACCAGACAGTGGCCCGGAGGCGGCCAAGAAAAACAAACCAATGGGAGTCAATGGACTCTCTCCCCACCCGTACCCCCCAACTCCCCCCACCCTACACTTCAAAACAGGAAGCATCTTTCGCCCCAAATTCCAATCAACCAAAAACCCCGCTAGGGGAAGATACTAAACTAAAACGGTTAGTAGGGAGCAGTAGCACCAGACAAAAGTTTGCTAAGGAGGACCCCCCTCCGTATTAGAGGATAAATGCCAACAGCTTTAAACACAAGAGCTTGATAGACAACTGGGATTCAAGATAACAGTGTCAGTCTCACAGAAGACAAAAGGATGTGGTGTGAAAAAGGAGAGGAGTAAACGGCAGAAGCACAGACTAGGAGAGTGTATGCAGTTCAGGGTTCTCTCCCAACAGGGGATCGCCATGAGCGGGCAGCCCTCCAGGCCGCGAGCAAGGTTCAGGTGGCTGGACCGGGCGGGCCCGGCTGGGACGGACCCGGCAATGGAATCAGGCAGCAGATGACGCCGGCTCAGACCTCCATATCATTCGGGGAGTCACGGAACACAGGGCTGCCGGATTGGTCCAAGTCCGACCGAGCCCTCCGCAGGCCCGCGTTCGACTCAGGGGCCCCATCCATGACAATCAGGGAGGGGGACAAGGCGGGGGGAGGGGCACCCTGGTCCGTGAGCGGAGATGGGGGCTGCCAGGACCCCCCGGCGAGCGAGAGGCCCCCTCCTGACGGCGGCCTCGTCTGCGGGATCAGGTCCGGCGACGTCGCAGCCTGGGCCTTTCAGGGTTGAGCTGGGTCGTAGGCCTCCGTACGGGGGATGGGGCTTGCCTGGGCAAGAGGGTGTGCTCCTCCGTTAGCCAAGTCCATTCCGCCTGCGGGCTGTCGAAGAAAAAGGTCTTGTTCTGGAAGAAAACTTTAAGTCGGGCCGGGAAGAGGAGCCCATATCGCAGTCCCAGTGCCTAACCTTTTGTTTGACCTCGTCATAGGATCTACACTGGGATTGGACCTCTCGAGAGTAATCAGGGAAACTCATTATCTTAGAGTTCTGAAAGAGCAGTGGGCCCAGTTCCCTGGCGGCCCCCAGGATGGCGTCCCTGTCCCGGAAGTTGAAGATGCGAAGAATGATGGGCCGGGCCGGGGCCCCAGGAGGCGGCTTGGGCGCGAGTGACCGGGCACAGACTAGGAGAGTGTATGCAGTTCAGGGCGCTCTCCCCACAGGGGATCGCCAAGAGCGGGCAGCCCTCCGGGCCACGAGCAAGGTTCAGGTGGCTGGACCGGGCGGGCCCGGCCGGGACGGACCCGGCCATGGGATCAGGCAGCAGATGACGCCGGCTCAGACCTCCATATCGTTCGGGGAGTCACGGATCACAGGGCTGCCGGATCGGTCCAAGTCCGACCGAGCCCTCTGCAGGCCCGCGTTCGACTCAGGGGCCCCATCCAGGACAATCAGGGAGGGGGACAAGGCGGAGGGAGGGGCACCCTGGTCCGTGAGCGGGGATGGGGGTCACCGGGACCACCCCCCCAGCGAGCGAGAGGCCCCCTCCTGACGGCGGCCTCGTCTGCGGGATCCGGTCCGGCGGCGTCGCGGCCTGGGTCTTTCAGGGTTGAGCTGGGTCGTAGGCCTCCGGACGGGGGATGGGGCTCGTCTGGGCAAGAGGGTGCGCTCCTCCGTTAGCCAAGTCCATGCCGCCTGCGGGCTGTCGAAGAAAAAGGTCTGGTTCTGGAAGAAAACCTTAAGTCGGGCCGGGAAGAGGAGCCCATATGGCAGTCCCAGCGCCCTAACCTTTTGTTTGACCTCGTCATAGGATCTACGCTGGGATTGGACCTCTCGAGAGTAATCAGGGAAAATCATTATCTTAGAGTTCTGAAAGAGCAGTGGGCCCAGTTCCCTGGCGGCCCCCAGGATGGCGTCCCTGTCCCGAAAGTTGAAGATGCGAAGAATGATGGGCTGGGCCGGGGCCCTAGGAGGTGGCTTGGGTGTGAGTGACCGGTGGGCCTGTTCGATCACGAACCAGGGGGAAAGCTTCTCTGCAGGCATCCAGGAGCGAATCCAGGTTTTGAGGAAGACGGCGGTGGACCCCTTCTCCACCCCTCCGGGAATCCCAGGAGGCGCAAGTTGTTTCTGCATGCTCGATTTTTGGCGTCCTCTGCCCTGCTATGGAGCTCCGACGTCAGTGTCTGAAGGCGGGTCACCTGGGTATAGAGAGTGGTCAGGTCATCCTCCACCATGGAGATACGGGATTCCGCTGTGGTGATCTGCGCCGTGGCGTTACGGAGGTCCTGCCGGGTGAGGGCCACATCCACTCTCACCCCCAATCTTGTTTTCCACGGAGGCCTGGGACGTACTTATTGCTTGGAGGATAGTGGACAGGTCCCCCCCTTCAGCCCCCTGCACGGGCGGGGGGCCGGCACAGGACTCCTGGTCCGGTTTGGTGAACTGGTCCATCCGCAGCTAGGTCGGGGGGACTGGATTTTGCGTGGTTTTGCCCCTGTCCATGGTCGCAGCGGGCCCGGTGATAGCACTCAGGGGGTGGTCCCGTTCCAAGGACCCAGTCCAGAGGGTCTATCCTCCTGGCTAAGCAAGGGGGGGGGCCCCGAGGCCCTGGGATTCAGTGGCGGCGCGGCAGTACCACCGCGGCTGCAGTCCCCAGGCCTCTCCCCGTGGCGCAGGCAGGATGATCCCAGGAGCAGGAAGGCAGGGGGAGGGAGAGGAAGGCGCCACCCGTGGAGCAAGAGGCAGGCCAAGCGAAGGATCCCCTGGCGATCATGCAGGATGGAGCGGCAGGCGGTCAGCAGTCCCAGCCAGCCCCAGGGGAACAAAGCAGGCCCCCCCACTGGCATGCTCCACGGGTCGCGGTAACAGTCAGAGTCCCTCACACCACCAACACCTGGCTCCCACGAGGAGGGTCAGTGTCAACAGAGGGGGAGGGCGTGGTGCTTCAAGGCCTCCAAGCACATGAGGGGGAGGTCTGGGGGACAGGCGCCCGGTCAGTCAGATGGGTCCAGCAGTCAAGTGCCTCCGCAGATGCAGAGGGGCAAGGCGCTGGGGGGCCGGTCAGTAGCCGAGCGAATAGGCAGTCTCGGGCGGTAGTGTCCCTTGGGCTCCCCAGGCCTCCCAGCTAAGCATGGGCGGAAAATCCGTTTCGCTCGCGGATTTTGCGGATTTTCGGTAAATTTGCAATCCGCGAGATTCGCGAATCTCCCGCAAAATCCGCAAATCCGCGAGCAGCGGATTTTGCTCGCACTGTTCGCACTGTTCGCGTGAGTTCGCGGCTTCCCAGTACAACTTCGCGCCCCGCGAATAAGTGCAAAATTGCAGAAATACGATCTTAGCAAAACTGAAACTACTTACCAGGTTCAAAAGTTCAGGCTCATCATTAGTAGCCATTTCCTGTAGTGCTTCCTGAGGGGCCCCTCCAGAGTTCAGTTGCCAGTTGCAACTATTATGTGACCCTGCTCTGAACCTCAGAATAGTTACACATATGCCACAAAGGTCCTGAATTACAGCTAAGGGAGACAAGCAGGAGCCAGGCTGGAAGTTCAAATCCATTATTCAGCCCCTAATTCATTATTGTCAGTTGGGGCAGGGCAGGTGTTGTAACTAATTTTGCAACAATGAAAGCACTTAGCAAGTGCAAAAGATCACTAATCAGGAAGCACTAAGGAAGCAGGTGCCAGCTAAAAAAATATTCTGTGACACATTAATCAGCCCCAAATTAATTCAGGTCACTTGAGGCAGGGAAGGTGTGCTTGCGTTGCCACAATAATGTACACTGACTGGACAACCAGAGGGTGCTGTGATGAAACAGAGGGTGGCATGGGTGGGCCAGAGGGTGGCATGAGTAGTCAGAGAGTGGCAGTGGTGACAGAGAGTGGCAGTGATGAAGAAGAGTGTCCCAAACGGGCTGGACACGTAGAAACAACAAGTTCGCGAAACTTGCGACCCGACAGGTAAGTTCGCAATTTGCGACATTGTACAAAACCCTCGCGAACTGGCAGAAACCCGCGCAAACACAAAAAAAAAATCCGCAAATTCGCGAGAATTCGCGGATTTTGCGGATTGCGAGTTCGCAAATCCGCAAAATTCGCGAACGCAAGATTCGCAAAATTCGCCCATGCTTACTCCCAGCCCACTCGAACCACGCACGGGCGAGGCCAAAGGGGAGCCCTCCACCCAGCCTTGAGTCTCTCCTCACCTTCAGCAGCCCATGTGGGTCCCAGGTCTCAGTAGGCCTCGGGCCGGGTCCACAGAGGGAGCGAGGCCGCGATAGCCCAGGGCCGGCCCCGCAGGAGTCTCACATCGCCCCGTCGGCTGAGGCAGGATGTCGGAGGGGGCCGTTGGTGGGCGCCGCTGGCCTCAGGCGCCACGCATTCAGCCTCTGGGGGGTCTTCGCCGCCCGGCGGGGCGGGCTTAATCAGAAACAGGTATCCCCCACAGCTCCACCCACCCGGCGGGGGCAGGGAGCCGCCTGGGCCGCAGAGAGCCGCCGGCCGGGGCCCACAATGCCGGGATGGCTCAGATGGGGGCCGCCATTTTGGGCCTCGCGGCCAGGAAGGAAGGATCGGGCCAGCAGAGGCGTCTCTCCGGCTCAACTGAACACACCGCGGCACCAGGGAGTTCAGGGCAGGCAGGGGAATTGAGCAGCACAGGGCCGTGCACCAATGGCAGCTGGTGAGTGCGGATGCCGGGCGGATGATGGGTGGGGGGTCCGGACCACTCTTAGAGTGCGACCACCATCTTGACGCCTCAGGCCCCGCCCCTCGCTTATTAGAAGTTTAAACGCCATTTTTTCCTTTCTGCTGCCCTTTGCACACGGCACACTTTATTACAAATGTTTAGAGTCTAGAGGATTGTCTTGCTTCACATGAGAATAATATGTTTTTCTATACTAGCAGCTTGGCTTGGTGCCGAGGCCTTCAAGGTTATTTTAACACAGTGGTTGTTGTTCGGTCTGATCAGCGCACGATCTAGACATAACATATATGCAGTGGTGGCCACCTCTGATTTTGGCGCGTTCAATAATGCACTGCGCAGGCATGCTCACACACTTTTGGAGAACATTTGCATGCAGAGAGCTGGTGTAGAAAATGATGTGATCCATTTCTACTAGGACCAGAGGTATGGGGCCGCCCTTGTAAACCCAAGAGACCTTCTGTAGATATAAAATAACCTAATAGTAAAGGAGTGTGAAATCTAGGTGTAATCTAGACTATTTCCATTTAGCTTTTTAACATGCTTTCTCCTTTTGTATTTTATGGAATAGTAACTATGCTGATAATCTTGTTGCTTATAATATGTCTGCTTGTATTAGCTAAGATACTGCGCCTGAGAACACAGCATTAGAAATAAATATTTCAAACTTGCACGTGTCTTCATTTACTCCCCGTTTGGGACTAGCATGAGAGTATAACGAAAGAGTGTTCATGTGTTCCACATTGCCTGAGGTATTCTAAGTTCCATGTTCTGGGTTGTCTAATCATTGGGGGTATGGAAGAACCAATGAGACACTGATTGCAAGTCTGGTAGGGGATTTTGGCTACTAAGGTGAGTTTTGGCACACCCTATATCACTGAGGTTCCAAGACTCTATGCACAGTTCTGTGTAGGAGCAAAATCCCTGCTACATGGCGCCCAACGCTGGTGGTCTTATTACATGACGCTTGAGTAGTACTTCATTCAGTCCTCAACCCCTTCGCTATTGTTTCCGGATAACAATGGTGTCGGACAAACCTACCTATAGTTACATAGGTCTTTTCAAGCTTGAATCTATTCAAACGGTTTCCTTTCGAATTACTACCCAGTTGTGCTACTAAGTTTTACATTGTAGCTTACTCTTCACTGTGTCACTATGGCTGACATCATGGGTAGTTGGCCACGATCCATGGCGTATCCAGGGTCATGTGGCGAGCCATAGGTGGCATGGTTAATAGCTTCCGACTGAGACGCCCAATAATACTTCCGAATATTCGGCAAGCCAATCCCCCCGTCATACCAGGGCAACGTCAATTTAGCAAACGTGATTCATGAACCGAGATTTAAAGCAGTCTTTGACAGCTAGAGTTTTAGGCACTGGTAGGAACTGGCTGGCCCACCTCAATAACGTGCAGCGTGCCCTTAATAATCTCCCTAGAAGGTCTATGGGTGGGCGGACCGCATACGAAATGCTCTTTGGTATCAAAATGTTCGTCCCGGACCTTGACGGTCTAGAATCTACAAGAGGCGAGAGACAATCTTGCAAAGGAACACTTGCTCTCCACATCTGATTCTGCGTTGCAGATTCCGGTAGTTAGCTGGCTACCACAAGTTGGAGAACTGGTTCGAGAGAAGATCGAAAGCAAGACAGAATTTGGTCCCTCATATCGAGCTCCAGTTCCAGAGCTTGGCGTGAAGGGCACAAGAACAGTCATATTACCACCACTTCCAGGTCGTAAAGAACAGAGGTACATCTCCATTGACAATGTCAAACTACACAGAGTGGCCGATTCTTCTTAGTATGACTCCATCGATTTTGAGAAATTCTGTTTTGACCCCGGCTCCTAACCCCAGGCCTGATGTTGCCCTCGAAATGCCTACAGTTTTAAGTCATTTATTGAGCTCCTTACCTGGTGCTCACCTTGATGAGACTGAATATATTTACCCCACTGACTTATCGATGCCTGATTTGCAAACTTGTTTGGCTACAGAATCCAGATTTCATTTGACACTGACTCTCACACATCGAAGACCCCTTCCAAGATTTCTGTTCTTGCAACACTATTTAAAAAACATTTTTTGATTCCTCCTTGGACCTACATTTGGTTGGTGCTTTTTTCGATTTACCTGTTCATGTCTATTGGATTTGTGGTGTATTTTTTCTGCCTTGTCAACGGACACTATGTTGAAGAAAGAACATGCATTCAACATATTAATGGAACATTGGCTCCCCATTCCTCATCACACAGATTGAAGAGGGACCTGGCTTTTGTTAATATCACTGCTTGGCCCGTATTAGATGGAATTGTGTGGGATGCTGTTAGATTTCAAATTCATGGGCCCACTGAGGTTATAAATGTCCCAAGTGTCCTGAGAGTTTCTATGGGTGATTTAATTAAACAAAATATACGTTCTGATGATTGGGATGTTCAGGCCGTTGAAGCTTTGTTTTCTGATTTGAAATATTATGCTGCCTTTGATGCTGAAGATTTGTATCTAGATTCCGCAAGTTATGGTGATTTGTTTTGTTATCAACATTTTGGCAATCACTACCTGCATAAAGCAAATACCAGGAGGAATAATGTTAATTATACCCAGTGGGAGCATTGTCCCACTACTGTACAGGGCAGTTCCCCTTCTTTTTCAAAGAGGTTCACTTATTTCACTGATTTTAATCGGTCAAATCCTAATGCATTTTATTTTAAAATGACTGAAAAGTCCACTTCCAAAGTTAGTCTTACCCACACAAAATTATTGTATTCTAAGTCCTTTTTAGACCAATTGGCTGTTGGGGGCTACGAACTGTGGAAAGATACTATTGATCTTAAATCTGTTTGGGGTTCTAAAAGTTGGCAAGTGCAAGGCACTGAGGCTTTGCATAGTGCATGCCTCATCCCGAACCATATGTTGTTTTTGAATTCTACAATTTCACAAACGACATGCTTTGGATGGCTACTACTAAAAAATTAAATGCCCCTTAATTTCCTGAATTAGAAGAATATTCCGGTTGGGATAATAATACCAAGTTATCCATCAGAGAATTGCAGACCATGCTACTGAATTCTTCCTTTAATAAATCCAGTTTGGATCCTGAGGGTTGGTTGCTGTGGCACAAAAGTGCTGATTCTTGCCAACATCATTTTCTGGGTTTAGCTCCAGGCTATACCCAGGTCAGGGTGGATCCCCATTTTGAAAGTGGCCATTCTGTGACTACCTATTCTGTAGGTAAATTATGTCAGAGTTGGCTCAAACATTCCACTTTGGCGTCAGTTAAGCTGCACTTATCTAAATTGACTGACGATGTTGATCTGAATGACTTCGTGAAAGGACCGACTTCCGGCAGATCTAAAAGATGGATATATGCTATTTACAACGAAGTCTGGAAACTGTCCCATCTTGAGTCAGCTTCCCACATTAGAGCTATAGATCAAGCAATTTTAGAGAAAATGCTAACAGTTGTACATAACAGCATTAACACGCTTTCTTCCCGCATTTACACGTTAGATAATATTGTGTCATCTGTTGTTGATATTGTGCAAGATGAAGTGTCTGTGTTGTACCATGGTCAGAATCAATTGCGTTCTATTAGGCAGTTTGCTTGGACCTTACAGACTTTGAAAGCTGGAAAAGTGCCATGGCACTATATGAATACGTCATCATTATTTGCCCCGTTTAATTTAACTGAAAAGCAACGTTTTATGTCAATGAAAGATGCAACTTTTTCTATGTTACACATTGAGAAGTTAGAACCGTTACCATTTTCTGTGGCTGAAACCAATTCGGCAACGTGGCTTATCCAGTGGTTATTAACTCTACCTTTTCCTCTCTTCAAATTCGAAGCATGTGTGAAGTACTATGCAATTGGCAGGTATGAACCTCTGGGCACCGCTTATCTCCATGAAGCTTGGTCACTACCATTTACCAATAGATGCCTTAGGGAGGGTAAAGAGGTTTACTTGAATGGTGAGGATTGCCCTACAACACCTAATCATTCACTTATGTGTAGGAATATCCAATTGCATGGCTCTTGTAACAAGAACGAGCTGAATTTAGCCTGTATTTTGAAAGGCACACCAGCACCTGCTATCATACCAACATTCACATTACTGGCAAACAGGAGTTATTTACTATTAAACAATGAAGATTGTTGTGGGATGGTTGCCAGAATTCCTTACGTGGTTACGGTCAGCGAGCGCATGGTTTGCTGTAAAAATGTAATGTTCCCTCCACCGCATGGGAAGCTTGATGTTTCCATCTGGCCGACGATTCCGACCTTGAAAGCAGAGTTTAACAAGATGAGCCGTATAAGAGCTCTATTGTCCCAAAAAGAAGTCGCCCTCACATCTGCTCGTGAAACATTTGTCCTTCACGTGGCAAACACCCGCACAGAGGTGCATGCTTTATTAAATACTGATTTGCCCTTGCATTTCGGTGAGTTAATTCACACTATTTTTAATGCATCCTCCACCACAGAGCTGGCGCACTTTTTTAAAGTTGTTAGCAGTAGCCTTGTGACTTCTTTTCAAACTATATTTGGTGTATTCCCGGCATTTTTTCATTCGATTTTTTCCAGCTTATTTGGTGCATTTCCCTTGTTGCTGGCTTTGGCCGCAGGCGTACTTCTGTTGTTTTGTTTATTTCAAAATGGATGCAGGTCCTGTGTTGTGAGAAGATCAGTCACGACTGTTGCTGCTCCGCAACCAAATGCTTGAGTACTATGGAGCACTGCCTCTTGCTACCTTGAGTGCGGCTTATGGATTATCGTTTCGATTTTCCTTTTTTACATGCATCCAGCCTGTCTTTCATTGCCTGAGTTGCGATTTCGACTTGGCCCTGGATTTGTGTCTCTGCAATACGATGTCTCCCAATGCGGATTATGATCAGCTTATGAGCCCCTTAGTTGCTCATGAATTG
The DNA here is from genome assembly GCF_964263255.1 of Lissotriton vulgaris. Taxonomy (NCBI): domain Eukaryota; kingdom Metazoa; phylum Chordata; class Amphibia; order Caudata; family Salamandridae; genus Lissotriton; species Lissotriton vulgaris. The sequence continues at coordinate 38,770,087 of NC_141697.1, forward strand.
TTTTGTTCTGGCAGAGGGATTATGGCCTTTGCAGCGATGCATGGAGTCCTGGGACGTTGGAATGTTTTCGCAGCGGCGCAAGATCGCTTGGCACGCAGCTTCATTGAAGGAACACCGAGTTGCCCTCTGATGGTGCTAGAGGCTCCGGTAATTGAGGAACATGTATGCTCTTTCAATTTGCTGGATTGGATGGCTGACATGTTTTTGGATGAGAATAGTGACTTCCTATTGGAGGCTGTTGCTACATTTTTTGCATATACATTGTTGGATTGAATGGCTTCTCTCTTTCTTCCATGACCGAGGTCAAGAATTGGACATCGGATTTTTTAAAATATTTTTTTCTCTACTGTCAGTTTTAATTTTTTCTGCCCAGACCTATTGACTTCACTATGTCCATGGCTGGAATTATTTGATTTGAAAAACATTCAAATTATGGAGTTTTTTGTTCATGTTTTTTCACTGTGGCAATTTGAACTTGGTTCTGATAGTCGTTCTTGAACTCTGCTTTTCAAATTTGCCCTGTGTCTTAACCGTGCTCAGATCAAGGGAGGGTGTCATGGGGTTGACCCTTGCATTTACACTGTGTTAAGTTAGCATGAGCTTATTAGAAGTTTAAACACCATTTTTTCCTTTCTGCTGCCCTTTGCACACGGCACACATTATTATAAATGTTTAGAGTCTAGAGGACTGTTTTGCTTCACACGAGAATAATATGTTTTTCTATACAAGCAGCTTGGCTTGGTAAGCTTTGTCTGAACAGTGAGTGCCAAGGCCTTCAAGGTTATTTCAACACAGTGGTTGTTGTTCGGTCTGATCAGCGCACGTTGACATAACATATATGAAGCTGTGGCCACCTCTGATTTTGGCGCGTTTAATAATGCACTGCGCAGGCATGCTCACACACTTTTGGAGAACATTCGCATGCAGAGAGCTGGTGTAGAAAATGATGTGATGCATTTCTACTAGGACCAGAGGTATGGTGCCGCCCTTGTAAACCCAAGAGACCTTCTGTAGATATAAAATAACCTAATAGTAAAGGAGTGTGAAATCTAGGTGTAATCTAGTTTATTCCCATTTAGCATTTTAACATGCTTTCACCTTTTGTATTTTATGGAATAGTAACTATGCTGATAATCTTGCTGCTTATAATATGTCTACTTGTATTAGCTAAGATACTGCGCCTGAGAACACGGCATTAGAAATAAATATTTCAAACTTGCACGTGTCTTCATTTACTTCCCGTTTGGGACTAGCATGAGAGTATAACGAAAGAGTGTTCATGTGTTCCACATTGCTTGAGGTATTCTAAGTTCCATGTTCTAGGTTGTCTAATCATTGGGGGTATGGAAGAACCAATGAGACACTGATTGCTAGTCTGGTAGGGGATTTTGGCTACTAAGGTGAGTTTTGGCACACCCTAATTCACTGAGGTTCCAAATCTCTATGCACAGTTCTGTGTAGGAGCAGAATCCCTGCTACAATGTACTTTAGGTACATACCAGATTGGGTATTGGGTCACCTTTGTGAGCCCCTGTATAGTGTAGCATAGGTACCCAGGGCATAGGTGCAACCAAGGCCTACCAGGGGCTGCAGCATGTATTATGCCACCCCTGGATGGCCCTCCAAACTGACACCACAGGCTGATCACTCAGCTTGGGTAAGGTGGTGTAATCACCCCTTACTTAGATATAGTATACCTATATCTACCTTATATATAGACACATTGCACCTATAAGTCACTCCTATGGTAGGCCTTGACAATCCTGGTGGCAGAGTGCTTGGTTTTATGTGAGAGGGTGCCCTAGCATTTGCTGAGCCCCTCTGCAGCTTTCGGAACCATCTCCTTATAGCTGTTTTATGATATAGCCATACCATATACTCTTAAGTGCATTATAAACCTTGCGGTTAATGCTAACTTTGGTTTGGCTTTATCAAAACATGTTGTGTAAGGTGTCAAACACTTTGGAATACTAACCCCCTCCCCGCCAATTCTGGCGGCGGGGGTAGCATTCCACCCTTCTAGAGGGAAAAGACATGTATGTTACTGCTTTACAGGGTTAAAGTTAAACAGAGCCCCAGCATCACAAAATGGATGCTGCTGCCACAGACACAAGTCTGGCCTCCTGCTGCTGGACAAAACTCTGGCAGGGGAGGCCTGGACAATAGGTTTCCTGTCCAGGGAGGTGTCAACACCTCCCCAGACAGGCAGATGTGTATTGGGACAGGGAGGGCTGCATCAGCAGATGCTTTTGAGACACTGCCTGGGGCACACAAGGTGCTCCATGCATAGCCCGGTTCAAGCCAGTTGCTGGGGCACTCCAGCCCCAGCTCTGGCGCAAAACTGGACAAAGGGAAAGGGGTGTAACCACCCCTTCCCAGGTCTACCCATAGGAGGGACCTAGGCAGGTAATCCAGACCCTTAGCTTAGTATAAGTATTGGAGCTGTGTCCCCAGGACTTTAGATTATCCTGGAAAGAAATTTTGATACAGAAATCTTGGTCCTTCAACATTCTATTCTGACTAGAAGACGGAAGACATCTCCCTTGTGATCAAGGTGTGACCACCCTGTGCTAACAGGCACCACCAGTAACTAGCCGGTTTGCTTTGTCGATGCTACCGCCGGAACGCGAAGACTCAGCGATACAGGAACTGGACTCTCAGACTTCTCTAACTCTGACCCACATCCACAGCAAAGCTGAGACCTGTGGGGGACACGAGAGACGTGGGACCGGACACCCTGGACATCCAGCATTTTGCTAACTGCTCGACTACCAAGGTACCCTCGCAGTTGTGCATTGGGGTACGAGAAGCCCCAGACCCAAGCACCATTTGCATTGAAGCTCAGTCCTCCACACTCCACGAGTGCCGCGTGGGGCCTGCTCTTGCATTTCAGCTCAACATGTCTTCCCGGTTCCTTGCCCGTTGGCTAGTGAGCCCCCTGAAGACTTTCCTTTGAACTAAACTGTTTTTCTGGTTGATCCAGGCTTGCTCCAGCTTCCCTTTAAAGGAGAAGCGCCACAGATCTTGCTGGTCTGCAACAGAGCCAATCTCGACATCCTGCGTGGGTTGCGGTTGCCAAGGCTTGTTGGGTCTAATCCGGATACCGACACTGCAGTCAACTAGATCCTTCGTGGGACAGCCCGAATCCAGCGCCTGGTCGTCGATGCCTCCTGGACCTCGTGGCTGAAGAGACAAACGCACCTTCTTCACCTTCAAGCACGTGACATCGCCTGGTTCCTTCCTGGTCACTGGCTAGTGACCCAGACTCTGTCCCCTCTGCTTTCAGGTTCTTCACATCGCCGATTTACCCTTGGATTCACCCGGACACTTTTCCTCTGGTCGCCTGCAGCACTTCTTTGCAGATCTCCATAGAAAAAGACGACGAAACCCGACACGAAAAGACACCTATGCACCTGGCTTCCCTGGGTGAGGTAACACGAGTACTCCGGTGCTCCCGTGGGTCTTGACTCTCGAAGTGTCCTAGTTTAAAAGGGTTCCATCCTAGTACATCAGGAAGTGTCCTTAAACAGTAACTTTGTAACTTCTTTGTTTCCCATTATAAGTCAATGGTAAATCGCGACTGTGTTTAGACACTGCACGCGTCTCCCGTGGGCCTCCTACTTCCTAACCTTTGGTTGTTTAATGTAGTCCCAGCGATTCTACGTCGTACCACTGGCCCCTTAGAACGTGAGAGTTCGACAGCAGGCCCTAGGCCTGCTGTCTAACTCTCACGTTCTAAGAGGCCAGTGGTAGCCTTAAGCTCAAACCTCTTTAAAGAAAACACTGGGCCCGATTCACAGAACTTAAGACAAAATCCTAACTTAGGTCAAAATCCTAACTTGAGACAAAATCCTAACTTAAGGCAAAATCCTAATTTACGATTACTAAATGCCTTCTGTGAATACCAAAAGTAGTAAGTTTAGAATTTTGTAGTAAGTTAGTTCTGTGAATCGGCCCCACTGACACTAAAGCAATCATTCTCAGAGAGTGCACCAGAGGTGTATAACTATCTCCCTACTGACATCAGGACATGGTCTTTCTCTGACACAATTAAAAAACATATATATCTGATGTTTAAATTCCACCTCCCTTACCAAAGGACACAAAGTAGTTACAAATGTGTTAGACTGTGGGACTGTTTCTGACCTGAAGAGACAAACGCACCTTCTTCACCTTCAAGCACGTGACATCGCCTGGTTCCTTCCTGGTCACTGGCTAGTGACCCAGACTCTGTCCCCTCTGCTTTCAGGTTCTTCACATCGCCGATTTACCCTTGGATTCACCCAGACACTTTTCCTCTGGTCGCCTGCAGCACTTCTTTGCAGATCTCCATAGAAAAAGACGACGAAACCCGACACGAAAAGACACCTATGCACCTGGCTTCCCTGGGTGAGGTAACACGAGTACTCCGGTGCTCCCGTGGGTCTTGACTCTCGAAGTGTCCTAGTTTAAAAGGGTTCCATCCTAGTACATCAGGAAGTGTCCTTAAACAGTAACTTTGTAACTTCTTTGTTTCCCATTATAAGTCAATGGTAAATCGCGACTGTGTTTAGACACTGCACGCGTCTCCCGTGGGCCTCCTACTTCCTAACCTTTGGTTGTTTAATGTAGTCCCAGCGATTCTACGTCGTACCACTGGCCCCTTAGAACGTGAGAGTTAGACAGCAGGCCCTAGGCCTGCTGTCTAACTCTCACGTTCTAAGAGGCCAGTGGTAGCCTTAAGCTCAAACCTCTTTAAAGAAAACACTGGGCCCGATTCACAGAACTTAAGACAAAATCCTAACTTAGGACAAAATCCTAACTTGAGACAAAATCCTAACTTAAGGCAAAATCCTAATTTACGATTACTAAATGCCTTCTGTGAATACCAAAAGTAGTAAGTTTAGAATTTTGTAGTAAGTTAGTTCTGTGAATCGGCCCCACTGACACTAAAGCAATCATTCTCAGAGAGTGCACCAGAGGTGTATAACTATCTCCCTACTGACATCAGGACATGGTCTTTCTCTGACACAATTAAGAAAATATATCTGATGTTTAAATTCCACCTCCCTTACCAAAGGACACGAAGTAGTTACAAATGTGTTAGACTGTGGGACTGTTTCTGACCTCATCCACTATTTTGAATAGGATTCTGCAATCCCTGTATAAAAACACAACAGCGACTTGTGACACTCAGTCACCAATTATAAAGAAATTATGTCAGAACTAAACTGTAATAACTTATTACAGTTGAGTTCTGATGTCAAAATGCCTGCCAGCAGTGAGGGAAGGCACGTCAGGTCAGAGAGCATAATTAAAGCAGCTGTTTAAAGAAAGAAAAAGAAACCTTGACTTTCTTTCTTTTGCTGTTTTTCTAGCTGTACAGTAACAAGAACACAGGAGATATTTATGGCAACATGTTTATTTTTTGTACTCATTTGGTAATGAAAGAAAAGTTAGAATATTTCAGCATCTTACATCACTTTTAAACAAAAAAAACTAAGGTATTAAACTGCTTCTAATATATTTATTGCAACAAATATCTAACAGCTTTTTAAATGTGTTTTTTAATTATGCACTAGAGATTCAATTTGTATTCTTTATGTTTGCAAACAAGCTTTGTATTTTATATTAAAGGGCTTTGCATCAAGGATTTGAGTGATTTGTGGGAAAGGTGATGATGTGACCACGTATTATAAGGAATAAAGTATCACATGCCATACATGATAAGGATATTGTAAGTCACCTTGGAGTTCCATAACCTTTTAAAGGAACTCAACCATGGATCTTGTTCCTCTGTATGGCCATGGAACTCCTCGATGATTTGTAATATCCTAGGAAGGTACAGCAAGAGGGTACTTTATCCCATATTTTATGTGTTGACAAGAGTAACAGTGGTTCACCCTTTCATTTTATGTACCTGTGCTGTGAAGCTCTCACGACTAGGTCAAGCAACTGGCTGCATTATGTGTTGCTTGGTATACAAATGTTTTTTGCTTTTTGGTTCTTGTATTACCTGTACACTAATGCATGGAACTGGAAACTCTACCTTTCTTAAAGCACTTTGCAACCCAATGGATCTAACCTGCACAAAACAAAATGGCATATAAATACATTTTAAAAAACAGGTTTTTACATCTGTTAGCCATTCAAAGAGTTGATCAGATATAGTACCGTACTAGTATCAAACCAGTACCTTATGTTGACTTGTCAACATCCACACTGAGGGGCAGATTTACAAGCCCCCAGCGCCACCAGTACGTCACTTCATGTGACGTACTGGTGCGTATTTCACTGCTCCATGTTTACAAGGACAGGAAAAGCCACCCTGCATGGCTTTTCCTGTCCTTGTAAATATGTCCCTTATACACGCAGCACTTTGCGTGAAAGGGGCGTTCCATGGGTGTTGCTGTGGGTGTTCACATGCAACACCTATGGAACCAGACACATTTCCAGATTTACGAGGAATTGTAAATCTGGAAATGTGTGTCAATGCTACGCCTCCCCAGGGGTGGCGTAGCGAGGTGCAAGGAGGAGAAATGTATTCATTTCTCCTCGCTTCTTCCTCTTTCAATGTGTGCTGCATTCTACAGCACGCATTGAAAGAGGAAAATGCCTGTAGTAATTGTTTTTATGCAGGAAAGTCCCCCTTCCTGCAGGAAAACAATCTCCCCACGACGCAGGCATCCTTGCACCATGGTGCAAGGGTGCCTGCACCGGCACATGGCAGCAGTTTGTGCGCCAGCGCAGGGGGAAGCACAGAGATGCGACATATTGTTGTAAATATGTTGCATTCCTGTGCTCTGAAAGTGACTTGCGGAATGCACTAAGTCGCTTTCTCACAAATCTGCCCCTGAGTGTTGGCTGGAGGGCCCTGTCTCCCCACAGGCAGTGTTAATCTGCTAATTTTGAGAGGGGTGCTCCGCAAACTACTCTGTAATGCACTGCACACAGGAAGGAAGGGCATCGTAATGCAAAAGCGATTACCCACAATTCTCCCGGGTTGCAGATTATTTTATAAAGTTCTGCTGGTTTCAAGGCCAACCACAAGCCCTGGATAATGCAGGCTTCTGGTTCCAGCTGCTTCAGCCAAGAACGGCCTGGTCAAGAAGTGAGACATGAACAAAGTTTGCTCTTCGCTCCTACAACTGCTGTCTTCTTGAGATTAGCAGGGAGCTGGCAGTGTTTCCGCGAGCTCTCTCCGCTCTGCCTCAGTACACTCCAGCCCGGCCACAGAACACCACGAATCTGTTTGGGCAATGGACTAAACGGAAACAAAGGAGGCTGAAAAATGGTTTCTCAGATTCCCTTTTGGCCTCCGCCATGAAACTCTAGCTGAATCCCCACTCTTTCCTCCAGGTCTTCGAGCCTCTGTTTGCTGTATCCGGTTTCATTTGAGAGAGAGAGGGCGTTCAGCGTGTTTGCAGAAGTCAGCGCTGCCCTTAGCAGCAAGTTGTCGAAAGTTCTTTGGTAATTCAATTACAAAGGAAGTATCTACATTCAGGAAATTCACAATTATTTCTAGAAGTACATTTAGAAACCTGTAACAATCACAGGTTTGCAGGCACATTGCTGAAAATTGCCTCAAATGAACAGATTGTACCTCTGTACATTTCCTCTGGTCTGGTGCACATACGAGAGGTTTCTGTATATTTCCTCCTGCAAAAATCTGAATCATCACTAGTTCACTTTATTTCATTTTTCCACATTGGAAAAAAGGTTTCCCATTGAGAAACCTCTTCTACATTCAGTCCAGTTTTGGAGCTGCACCCTTTCCTTTCCCACATCTTTCTCCTGTCCAAGTAAATTTCAGAATTTGCCCAGGTTTAGAGGGGCTCGCGAAGGGTTATGAATGCCAACAAATGTTGAGGCAATGCACACACGTATAAAGCATCTCAACAGTGCTTCATTTGTGTTGGTGGTTGCAGGTGGCCGGCATCAGCACTCATTTTTGGGACCAGGGCTTATTTGACATCATCTGACTTTGGCCGGAGCAAGAGAGATAAACAATGAAAGGAAGTAGAGACAAATAGGAAAACAGTGGCAAAGAGACAGGTGGAATGAAAAAAGCACTTGTAAGAGTTAGATAAAAACATGGGAAGTGGTGGAGGAAGAAAGCGGCACAAGGTGAAACATGAACTAGGTGTTCATTGTATTTGGCAACTACAGCATTCGTCCCTTTATATACATATACTGAAGCCATCTTTCTTTCGCCTTTGCTGCTCCAATGCTGAGTCCACCGTAAGCACCACCTTTTCACAAATAGTGGTCAACCAACTTGCAGACATTGATTTGTCTGTATCATCCTTTAATTCTGATCTCAAGACCATTCTTGTTGATTTAATACCTTTGAGAGTGAGTAAAAATAGAAGATTTTTTAGTTTTGCCCTTTGGTTTTCTGCCATAGTTAAAGCTGAAAAACAGAAGAACAGAGCTCTACAGAGAAAATGACAACGCATCTTTCTGGAGGAAGACACACTTAGGTATACATTTGCTCTTAAACAGTTCCGGAAAAAAACATTAAAGAAGCTAAGGTTTATACATTCACCACACAACTCAATGAAGCAGGAAACTCACCTCGTACAATTTTTTTAATTGTTCACTCCCTGATAAATCCTTAGACACAAAAACATTCCACACCGACATCACAGGAGTCTGTTGATAACATATCAGAAATTTTCCACAACAAGGTGTTTAACATCTGTTCTACATTTTCAAATACTAAAGATACTAGGTCGGTCGCATTTGGACTAACCTCCCAAATTTTGAACAGCAACCTATCTTCCTTCGAAAAGATTTATTTGAAGGATTCTGAGATCTTGATCTTAAAGCTCATTCTGGCACGAAGGGACGTCCTCTTTAAGCATTCTCTTGAGTCTGGTGCAGTGCCTGCATGTTGGAAGGAGGCTGTAGTAACTTGTATATCTCTAAGGTGGGTTGGAATCTAGAAGTATGGGGATGTCATGAGAATGTTTGTACCAAACAGTGAAGACAAAAATATTATTATTCATTTCCCAGCTGGTCCTTCTCTGAGCTGCATGCACTTAATACTTCGTTACTTGAAATAAAGTATTCATTGAAATTCCTGATTTAAGTGTGATTACTATACTTAATTTGGCGACGAATGGGATTTGGAAGAAAAGGAGGTCAGCACTTATTTACTGTCGGATTCCCACTCTGCACGAACGAAGGCGGGACGACGCTGAGCCAATGGGGGATTCCTCTATTGTGGTTCGTATGCGTTTACGCTGGAGTCATTGCACTTGAGGGGAGAACATGGAGAATTTGCACTACGCTTGTGTCTTCACGGAGAATTAAAAATTTGCAAACATTCGTGACAAGAATTTTCAATTCTATTAAGGACACAGAGGCGAGGATTATGCTTTCTCTATTTCTTTACTACCAACAGCAGCCAATAGGAACATAGTAAAGAAAACAAAAAACTACAACTCCCATGAGCCCTTAGGCAACCATAGAGAGTACATGCTATATAAGTCACCATAGAGGACAACACTTCCTCTTTCTTTGTCCAGGAACCATAAACAGTCTAAAGTCATTTGAAGAAAAGTACCGCCAACCATTCAGAAAGGAAAGTCCGAAGGCAGAACCGCAAAGAAATCCAACAGGTAAACAGGCAACCACTCCAAAAGTGCCGAAGGTGCATCAGGAAACACAGCAAATCCAAGCTCCAAGGCGCGGAAAACGGTGCCGGAAAGACCAAGATGATAGATCACTTCTGGTCCGAACCTGAAAGAAAAACAGAGCCGTAACATATATCCCCAAAACCTTTGAAGGTCGCATCACATAGGGTGGGGAAAAAATCAATGCAAAACAATGCAGATCATAGTAAAGCCAAGATGCAACATAAACAATGCAGTAGAATACCAATGGGTGGGATAATCCTCGCCTCCGTGTCCTTAATAGAATTGAAAATTCTTGTCACGAATGTTTGCAAATTTTTAATTCTATGGCAGGACAGGAGGCTTCAGATTATGCTTGTTCAAAGCTGTTCCACCACAACAGATGCAATATCTACAATGGGTTTGAAGTAAAATGTCTTAAACACAGTATCAGAAGACCAATCAGCAGTCTTCACAATGTCATGCAAACTCACACCAACACGAAAAGCCTTAGAGGCCATGGCACCCCTCGCGGAGTGAGCTCCAAAGATGGAGGTATCAATTCCTGCCTCAGACATAAGCCAGCGCACCCACCGAGCCAGAGTAGCTGACACCACAGGCTTAAAAGGCTTTAACAAAGCAATCAATAACTGTCCAGACATATCTTGACGAAAAGGAGCAGTACTCGCCTCATAATCCTTTATGCAGCGTACCACACACAATTGTGGATTGTGGGGAAACGCTGGGTAAGTGACAGTAGACAGATTAGTCTTGGTACGTCTGGAAACCGTAAAAGTAACGCCTTCTGGGGAAAAAGAACGACCCGCGAGGTCCAATGCGCGGACATCCGAAACACGCTTACAAGATATTAAGCACAAAAGCATTGTCAATTTCGCAGACAACTGCTTACGAGACAGAGAAGCGTTGGGAGGCCAAGCCTCTAGAAAACGCAACACAATGGAGACATCCCGTAGAGCAACATATTTCGGACATGGTGGTTTAGCCATTCGCACACCACGTAACAATGCAGAGATGAGAGGATGTTCCCCAACAGGCTTTCCGTCGACCAAATCATGGCCCGCAGAGAGAGCGGAGCGGAAAGAATTGACGGTCCTGTAAGCAGAACCAGCAGAAGCGATGGAAGCAAGAAAATTAACCACTAGAGAGACATCTGCAGAAGCAGGATCCAGATTCCGTTCAGAACACCAATCATACCACCGACGCCAAGCTGACGCATAACGCTTGCGCGTGTTGGGGGCCCAAGCTTCACTGATAAATCTCTCAGCATCTCCAGATAAGCCAGGGACTTTCCAGCGTTCCCCGAGAGACGCCATGCCACCAGACGGAGCTGGCCCGACAGAACTAGAGGATGCGGTTGGAGCAGAGGATCCAACAGCAAGTTCCACCTCGTTGGAAGCAGAAATGGAGTCGAGCAACTCATTTCCAGAAGGTCCGGAAACCACGCTTGAGCTCTCCAAAGAGGAGTGATCAGAACGATCTCCGACAGAAACTACTTCGTCCTGGCCAAGACTCGCGGAATCATCGCGAACGGGGGAAAGGCATAGCAAAGCTGAGGAGGCCAAGTCTGGAGAAAGACATCCGTGGCGATGGCCTCCGAATCCGGACGCCAGCTGTAAAACCTGGGCAGTTGAGCATTGAGGCGAGAGGCGAAGAGATCGATCCAGGGGCGACCCCAAAGGCGAGACAGGGATCAAAAGACCCGAGGGTGAAGACGCCAGTCGCTGAAGTCCAGCAGATGGCGAGAATTCCAGTCGGCCACTTGATTCTGGCGACCTGGGAGATATTCTGCAATAAGAGTGATCTTCCTCTGTAGGCAGAAGTGCCAGAAATCCTTCGCAATCTCTGCTAGCAACTTCGACCGAGTTCCCCCCAATTTGTTCACATATCGCACCGCTGAGATGTTGTCCATGCGGAGCAAAACGCAACAGCTGGTGGCTTGTGGAGCAAGACTGCGGATCGCAAACGATCCCGCCAGAAGTTCCAGGCAGTTGATATGAAGGGCTAATTCGTCCTGAGACCAACGGCCGCCCGTCGTCAAGTCTCCGCAACGGGCTCCCCAGCCCCAAAGACTCGCATCTGATTCCAAAACCAAGTCCGGAGTCGAGCCGAACAGAGCTTTCCCGTTCCAAGCCTCCGTGTGATGGAGCCACCACATCATTTCCGATTTCGCATCTTGGGACAGAGGAACCAGGTTGGAATACCGAAGACCCTTCTGCAAGTGCCTGATTTTGAGACGTTGCAAGGCCCGATAATGCAGGGGACCCGGAAATATCGCCTGAATGGAAGAAGACAACAGCCCGACAATCCGAGCGATCGACCGCAACGATACGTTCCGTGCAGACAACAGTGACTTCAACTCCCTCTTGATAGACCTGACTTTCTGGGCAGGTAAAAGAAGTTGGCAAGAGACCGAATCCACAAGGAAACCCAGAAACTCTATCGATTGAGTGGGCAGTAAATGAGACTTCTGCGGATTCACTAGAAATCCGAGAGACTGAAGTAGATCGATTGTCCAAGATAAATGGGAGCGTAGTTGTAGAGGGCACTGAGCCATCAAAAGAATGTCGTCCAGATACACTATCAGTCGCACCCCCGCGCACGCAGTGATTCCATGACTGGTCGCAGGAGCTTCGTGAAGCACCATGGGGCGGACGAGAGACCGAACGGGAGAACCGTGTATTCGAACCAGTCCCCCAGCCATTGGAACTGCAGAAAACGGCGATGAGGTGGAAAGATGGGAATGGACAAGTATGCGTCCTTCAAATCCAGGCGAACCATCCAGTCGCCCTTGCGAAGAAGATCCCTGAGAAGATGGATGCCCTCCATCTTGAAGTGACGATAGATCACCCCATTGTTGAATTCTTTGAGGTTGAGTACAAGGCGAGACCCTCCCCCTTTCTTCTCCACCAGAAACACATTGCTGACGAACCCCTGTGGATGGAGGGTCGTTCGCACAATGGCCCCTTTGAGAAGAAGAGAATCGATTTCCTTGGATATCACCTCGCAATCTCGTTGGGAAAAAACAAGGGGAGAAGAGACGGGACCCTGAAGAGGTGGGTGGTAGAACTCGATGTGGTACCCGTGCACTGTTTGCAATATCCAAGCATCGCTGGAGATCGAGCGCCAATTCTCTAGAAAATACTGAATCCTGCCCCCCAAAACAACACTGTCGTAATGAATCAGGCTCACCTGCAGAGGAGTAATCCTGTCGTCCTCCCTGGTTTCCACCGTAGCCTCCCTTGTTGCCTTGGCCTCGACCTTTTCGGGAGGGGTAGAAGGTGGTTTTAGATCCGGAATAGGACTGTTGGTGCTGCTGACGCTGTCCGCCTCCACCCTGGTGGGACTGTTGGCCACTTTGCTGACCAGAACCACGGCCGAACGAACGTCCCCCAGAACGTCCGGCCTTGGCAAAAACCGGGCGGAACGCCCTGCGCAGAGAAGACTGCGCCTTGTCTAGGCCACTAAAGGTCGCCACAAATTTTGTCAGTTCCTTCAAAAAAGGCTGACCAAATAGTAGACCTTGAGCCAGAGCACCTGATTCGGATGTAGCAAGCTCAGACAAGCGTGGATCCATTTTCAGCAGGATGGAACGCCTACGCTCCGTTGAGAGGGCACAGTTTGCGTTCCCTAAAAGACAGATAGCCCGTTGGGCCCAGCCAATAAGGACATCGGGGTCAATGCCAGACGCCTCCCCTTGGGCTTGATACCCCAGATCTAGGATTTTCGTAAGGGGACCAAGAAGATCCAGCAACTTGTCTTGGCACAGGCGCCAAGAACGGTCAATCCCCTTCTTAGGATCTTTATTAAATTTCTTAAGATAGGTCAAAATCGTGGGGTCGACCTCCAGAGTGTCTGCCAATTTATCCGCCAACTCCGGACGAGGGCACTCGGAACGTAACCGAGCACGCACCTCCTGATCGAAAGAATCATGGATATGGGCTTGGATATAGTCCGCGACTTCTGGAGCAGGGCACCAAACCTTGGAATTAGGATGTATGATATCCGTAGGCTCAAAAGTCAAGACCGGTGGATGGGAAGAGGCATCAACAAAATGCTCCTTTCGGGACTTCTTAGCAGGAGGGGGACCAGAGGGACCTGAGGACGACGAAGAGGACGTATCCTCCGCGTCAGGAGGTGGAAGTTGAGAGTGACAAACCTTAGAAGGGGCAGACAAAGACTTGGCCAATTTCACGAAGTCTGACCTGTGAGGATTACTGGGCGACTTAGAGGAATGCTTGGAAACAGACGATGGAATCCAGCCCTGCTGCTGGGCATAGTCAGTCAAATGACGCTTTAGCGGCCCAATGGCTCGAACCAGCGCAGTATTGACCGAATGCTGAACGCCCTGGTCAAGGGCATCAACTAAATCGTACTCAAACGATTCCTCCTGTTCCTCCTCATAACAGTATTCCTCAGCGTCGACATAGTCTTCCATTGTCAAGAACAAACTAGGCACACTACTGAGGAAAAAACAAGTAAAAATAGATATATATAGAAATTAATCTATATGCCCACAAAAAGACTCAAAAGGCAAAAGCCAGGTCACCACCAAGCGACCCTGTCAGGGGGGGTGACAGCCCCACGCAAGCAAGATAGGCAGAGTAAGAACTCGACCAAACAACAATAATAGAAGGTGGAGGGACCAGCTTGCGTTCAACAGACACCCTAGGCACCGCCTCTAAAGATTATGCAGCCCAAAACCTTCCGTGAGGTAGAGGGCGTCAAATGGAGCTCTCCGGCAGACAAGTGGGCAGAGGCAAGAAGAAACGCCGCCTCGTAGCGTGTCCGGGCTCCTGTCAACACGGAGCTTGTCAACAATCGCCAGAGCGCATGCGCGGTGGCGTGTCTGCGACCGGAAGAGGAGCGACGCGCAACACGCGCGCGCGACTCCCCGAGCTCCGTCCCACTCCACAAGAATACAGACACGGGCACAAAGCGCCCGAAAGTCCAGAGAGGCAAACACGCGCTCTCGCAGGCAAAGCCAGACAACGTCCTGAAAGCGCTGAAAACGCCAGCGGCAGCACAACACGCATATACAAAGCGGCGGCGGCAATGAAAACACAAATCAACAAGCGGCGCTCAGCAACTGTAACAGGACAGCAAGGTAACAGGCAAATTTACATGCAAGTCACACAATAACGTAATAAAGCACTTAACTGGCTGCGAAGCAGCAAAGAAAGAGGAAGTGTTGTCCTCTATGGTGACTTATATAGCATGTACTCTCTATGGTTGCCTAAGGGCTCATGGGAGTTGTAGTTTTTTGTTTTCTTTACTATGTTCCTATTGGCTGCTGTTGGTAGTAAAGAAATAGAGAAAGCATAATCTGAAGCCTCCTGTCCTGCCATAGAATTCGGACTGCGCTTGGGTCTTTAGTAAGTGAATTGGTTTATAA
This sequence comes from Lissotriton vulgaris, assembly GCF_964263255.1. Lineage (NCBI taxonomy): Eukaryota > Metazoa > Chordata > Amphibia > Caudata > Salamandridae > Lissotriton > Lissotriton vulgaris. The sequence goes on from NC_141697.1 coordinate 38,785,099, forward strand.
ACATGTTTTCACTTACCAACTGTTAGATCCAACGGCGGTAAACACTTTCCAAATACCGCACTGCTGGTCCGTGACTCCCGAGATTTTAGTATCGTCATCGCGTTCCCTCAACTGCACGTCACAAGTCAAGGGATTGTGTCCATAAACAAAGAAAGAGGACTGTATGCTTCGACGCATTTACGCTAGTCTACACACACGGAAGCCATTTTCAAGGAATATATTTTTTCTTTTCACTGCCTGTGAGGAGAAAAAACGCTCCGTGCTGCGAGGACAAGTTGGATTACATGCTTAATCTCACTAAAATACCTTTATTAACGGAGTTCGCCTTTTTGGAAACCTCCTCCTACTGTATTTATATTTGACTGCTTGATTTTTATTTACATTTACAAGTGCATGCAGCGCTGAACTACTATCTACTTGAAGTTGAATAGGAGAGAGATTGAGCACTTCATTCTTAGTTGGAACTATTGTTGTACTGTATTCCTTGAGATTTTCTAAACTCTCCTGTGGAACTATTGGGGTATTATTCTCCTTGAGATTTTCTGCGTTTTGGAGGACCTATTACTACTAGTATTATTGTTACTTTTGCCTTTTCTCATTCTAACTATCACTAAGCACATCAGTCATGTCTACCAATGTCACTGATGCATCTTCATCAAGAACAAACGCTGCAGAAAATGTCACTTTGTCAAACTTGCACATCAATTCTCCAAAAGAATGTTTACCAACACCTGGAGAACCTGTTGTGTCGTGGTTAGACTGGATAGAATATTTTCTTAATTACATTGCAAACTTACAAGATGTCAGTGGACCTTTCTCACCGGAAAGAAAAAAAAGGATGTTGTTATATTCCTTAGGTCCTGAAGGGTTAGGCATATTTAATGAGTTGCATAAGCATGAGAGAAGTGAGGGTGATATGGATGTTTTTAAAATGGCCATTTTAGATCTTGATGACCGCTTTTCTCCTTCAGTATGTATTTCTGTCACAAGACACACTTTCTTTCACAGGAAGCAGGAGAAACATGAAACAATTGAAGAATATGTGTCTGCATTAAAAAGAAATTAGCGAGTAAGTGGTAAGTGTAGATTTGCACAACTACAAGACAAGTTCATTTGTGACCAAGTTGTCATGTGTACCAAGAACAAGAGTTTACAGGAAAAGTTATGGGTGGAAGGCGAAGGATGTTTGAAGGATGTTATTGCAATGGTAAAAAAAGCTGAACTCTCGGAACGTTGTGCAAAAGCCACACTTTCTCAGGATAAAAAAAGATTCTGAAGGAGTTGCGGGGAAGGTCGTAGAAAAAAAGTCAACATATAAAAGCTACAGAAGTGCGAAGGTTGAAAGAAGAAAGGGAGATTATACTGAGCAAAAGAAACATGGTAATTTGATTTGTTACAGATGTGGTAGTTACTCACACTCTGCAGCATATGAGGGATGTCCTGCGAAATCTGCAAAGTGTTTGGAATGTGGCTTAATTGGGCATTTCTCTAGGGTTTGCAGAAATAAGTCTAGAAAAAAGTCTAAAGGAAAAATTACCTTTGTTCTAGAAGGGGAAGATGTAAGCCTCACAAGATCTAGTGATGATGAAGTGCAGGTTAACTGTGTCCAAAAGAAAATAGCGGTACTAAATATCACGAGTAGTTCTTCTTCAAAACCCCTATGTCTGGTTTCTCTTGGAGGCATTACAGTTCAATTGGCTGCAGACTCAGGGTCCGCCTTTACCACTGTTTCCAAGATGTGTGGAAAAATCAGTTCATTAACAATATTGGTGAGTGGTTAGAACCAAATGACAGTTCTGCTGAGAATTTTAAGGGGGGAAATATTGATATGTTGGGTTTTAGAACTTTAATATTTCGTTTCAAGGAGAGACAATCAGTTGGGAAACTCTATATAGCTAAGGAAGGACCATCTGTTCTAGGGTGGAAAGACCAAAAGTTGTTGAACATCATCCTTGATCCGAACAGTAAGGACCAAGTTTTAGTGTCTTGCGATGGTGAAGACACTAGAAAGTGGGTTCTACAAGAGTTTCCGGAAGTTTTTGTTAATAGTATGGGAAAACTCAAGGGTTTTACTCATCTAATTCATTTGAAAGAGGGGGCTGTTCCGAAAATACATAAAACAAGAAATATTACCTTTATAGTTAGGGAGGAAGTTAAAGGGGAATTGGAGAAATGTTTTAAATAACTGCATGCCTTTTGGGTTGGCATCAGCCGCTGCAGTTTTTCAGAGGCTGTTGTCGAAGTTGTTCGGTCACAATCGTGAGGTCGTATTCTTTCAGGATGACATTTTGGCAATGGGAAAGGACAGATTACAACATGATGCCATACTCAGGGACGTTTTAACTATTCTTAGAGACAATGGTTTGATTGTTGAGGGCAGCAAATGCAAATTTGCAGAAAAGTCTGTCACATACTTAGGTCATGAAATATGTGGAACAGGCATTAAACCCAAAAGCAATCTGGTGGAAGCCATTGTCAATGCCCCTTCACCTAAATTTAAGGATGAACTTAGATTTTTCCTTGGTTTGGCAGAACTTTAGTCGAAGTTTGTTAACAACTTCTCATAGAAAACTTATGATATGCGGCTACTAATGAAGAACAAAGCTACCTTTGTATGGAATGACGCTTGTCAAAGGTCGTTTGATAACATCAAGGAAGCTATTGCTTGTGCCCCTACACTACAAGGTTTTAATCCTCTCTCAAACACGTTTGTAACTACGGATGCCAGTGGCACTGGTTTGGGTGGTGTTTTGTCTCAAACCTCTGAGCAGGGTAAATAGGTTGTTATAGCCTTTGCGACACATTCTCTTTCTCCCACAGAAGAGAAGTACTCAGTGATAGAACGATAAACTTTGGCTTGTGTGTGGGCCATGGAGCATTTTAGGAAATTAATTTGGGGAAAGAAATTTATGGAAGTTCTGATCACAAACCGTTAAGTAAACTGCTTAGAACTGAGGGTCTTTCGAGAGCTTCGGCAAGAATTGCTAGAATGTCAATGAAACTTCAAGATTTTGTGTTCGAAGTACAATATGTCCCTGGGGCTAAAAAATGTATTGCCGATTTTCTCAGTAGGCTTTCTTTACCTCCTAAGGAAATTGATCCTGACCCTTGGTGTGATTTTTGTGTTGCTGGAGTGTTTACCGACACTGCTGGTTTACGTAAGAATGATTGGGAAGAAGAGTATGAGAAGGATGAAATTTTGTTGGATGTTAAAAACAGGATCACAAATGGTCGGTCTAATGATTGCAAACTTAAAATGGATTTAAGAGCATTTTGGGAGGTACGTGATGAATTAAGTGTTGATGGTGAATTTATTTGTAGAGGAGAAAAAATAGTGCCGCCTAGAGGTTTTCGAGCAAGGATTGTTACTATTGGCCATAAGGGACATCCTTGCATGTCTCGCACTAAAAGAAACATCAAAGCATTGTATTGATGGCCAAGAATTGACTTAAAGATCAAAAGATTTGTATGTGCTTCTGTAAATTGTGAATGTTCAGACAAAGCACAAAATACACTCAACCCTCCCATGTCATCACTTGCTTGTCCTAATTTACCATGGGAAAACATTGCCTTAGATATCATGGAACCCATGGTTTGGCAAGATGGTGTTACCAAGTATATGTTAGTGTTAGTTGACCTTTTTTCTAGGTGGATTGAGGTTGAAATCGTCATGAAGGTAGACACTCAGAGTGTAATTGGTTTCTTAGAAAGATGTTTCTTGAGAGAGGGTTTTCCAGCATCCATTTTAACGAATAATGGTGTGCAATCTAAATCAGATTTGATGAAAACGTTCATGGATAATACTGGCATTGAACAGAAGTGTACTGCTCTATATCATCCTAGAGGTAATTCTGTTGTAGAGAGAGTTAATAGAGTTTTGAAAGGTGTCTTACAATTAGCAAAAAAAGGCAACAACAATTGGGAAATACAGAGTAACTGTCCATGATACGGTTGGGGAGAGTCCTTTTGGATTAATGCATGGAAGGTTTCCTCATTGCAGGATTAATCCCGGATGGATGGGTAGAAGTAAAAAGTACGACTGGGATTGTGAACAGGTTGAAGGAATCCATCATCAACTCGCAATGTAAAAATAAACTTTATTTTGATGCCAAACATAGAACCAAGGAAGTTTGTATAAAGGTTGGACAATGTGTCAGGGTTAAATGTAGAGAAAAGTCACGCAAATTACAGTATAGGTTTTCTGATCCTTGGATCGTGACTAAAGTCACAGGTAACACGGTTGAGCTGGAGGATGGTAGTGTCCATCATATGAGTCACATTTCCGTTTCAGATGATTCTTTAGTTAGAAAAAAGACTGGTATTAAGGAAGGGAAGAAAGATTATTGGTAGATGGATGTTTTGCCTTCTGTTGAAAAGGGAAAAGATGTGACTAAGAATTCAGCTTTTCCGGATTCTGGCTCCCTTTCTGGAGTTCAGGATTTTGCTTCTCGTTTGTTGGATTTTGTTCCACAGGACAGGTTTAGTACGCCAAGGTGTAGTAGTGGAGGTGAGCTGGGGATTGCTTCCGAAGGGATTGAATCCGATCACGTGAATGTAGGGGAATCTGGTTTGCGTAATGGAGTTTTGGCTGATGATCAGGTGAATGTAGGGGAATCCGGTTTGCGTAATGGAGTTTTGGCTGAAGAGAACAATGTGAAAAAGAATTCCAGCATGTGTGGAAGACTTATAGTAACTCCAAAGAAATTTGAGGAGTTTGTTTGTTTTTAGATTTCTCTTTGTGTTATTGTTGTTTTCTTTTTTTATTGTATTTTTTTATTTTTTTTATTAAGAAGGGAGATGTGTAGTAACTTGTATATCTCTTAAAGGTGGGTTGGAATCTAGAAGTATGGGGTGTCATAAGAATGGTTGTACCAAACAGTGAAGACTAGAATGTTATTATTCATTTCCTGGCTGGTTCTTCTCTGAGCTGCATGCACTTAATACTTCGTTACTTGAAATAAAGTATTCCTTGAAATTCCAGATTTAGATGTGACTACTACAGAGGCGTTGGTCCTTTCACTTAAAAACAAAAAACTAATTAGGGCCCTACATGCCCTGCCTGCTACAGACCTATCTCACTTCCCTCCTGCTTGTGGAAAGATTCTAGAATCTGTAGTTAATTGCTAACTTTATTGAGGTAAATAATGTGCTTCATCCCTCACAATCTGGGTTTTAATCAGTATTTAGTAAAGAGAGAGCACTCTTAGAAGTGGCTGAGTTTATTAAAATCTGAATCGATCTGGGCACAAATATCATCACGATTCTGCAAGCCCTATCGATGGCTTTTGACAAAGTGTTGCATGACATTCTCCTGCATAGACTCAAAAAGGCTGGAATTGTTGGTACCTTGTCTAAATGGATCAAATATTTTCTCTCCAACCGTAAGCAAGCAGTACACCTCCCTATATTTACATTGGAGGATAGAGAGGTCATTTGCGGAGTACCGCAGGGATCAGCCTTGAGCCCATGTCTTTTTAATATCTACATGCCCCCCCATGCTGCAATTGATCAAGCACTGATGACACCCAGTTGATATTTGCTTTCAAATACCTGGACTCCTCTGTCCCAGACAGTGTTCAGGGTTATCTTCAGTAGCACATTGGATGCATAAAAGGTGTCTTTGCTTACACTAAGACAAATCTGAAATTCCCCATATTGGACCTGACCGATCTGTGGCCTACTGAAATGGGCCTCCCGCCAGTACCATCCACCTTTGCGTATAAACACAGATGTGAGACTAGACAATGCTCTCTCATTTAAGACATTTGTCAATGCCACGGCAGGAGTTTGTTTCTCCCTGTTGAAAACTTTAAGAAAGAATCTCAAATTCCTGCCGAACACACCAGAAAGATCATTATTCATGCATTGGTCAAGCCCAGACTTGACTACGCCAACGTGCTGGTTTTAAGATCTCCCCAAGCATTGTTAAACAGACTGCAAAGGATTCAGAACGCAGCAGCGAGACTGGTGATGAATAGTCTAAAAAGGCAATTGACCCAAAATAGCTTGAAAAGGCTTCACAGGCTCCACAGCAATCAAAGAATAAAGTTTAAAGCTCTTCTGTTAACGTTTAGGGCCACTCAAATGCAAAATCGATATATATCTGCTATAAAATCAAAAGATACCTTCCTCTCAGAGCATTGCGCTCAGCCAATCACAACTTGTTCTGTATCCCTGTTAGAAGTGGGATTTTTGGTAGGCTAGTGCACAACCACCACTCTAGTCAGGATATGGGAGTTACACTTGTAAAATAACTGAGCATTGCTTTCTGCCGTTTTGGAATACCTGCTCCAACTTCAAACACTCCAAAGGATCTGGGCGTCTCTACTATTGGAGGCAGGCCTTCGTATTTAACTCCCACACTATTTCCTGGTAGTATGAGAGCTAATCACAGCATCTATGCTTCCATACTGTGGTAAGCCATTCCACTGACACTCACAAGACAGTACAGGTTGTACACGGGTATATTTTATTAATGGTACCTTGTTTTATAAGATTACGGGGATTACCAGTCAGTCCATTATAGACCGAGAACCTTTGCCGCATTCCTTCCACCAGCCTGTGCTCCAAAGGTCAGCGGGGCTAAGACACTTATGGAGTGTTTTTTTCTCTCTCTCTTCCATCTCCCTTTTTCCTCCCGTACAGTCAGTTCAGATTCTGGAGTTCATTACAGATATTATTTGACTGAAAGGGGAAGGAGTGAGATTAGCACTGGAGCTTCTGGCCCGAATAAGATCTTGAGCAACATGTTACCATGGCACCTGTAATTGTAAGATTTGAAGATAGGAGAGTGCATTTGCAAACACATTACACTGAGGATTTGCAAAAGGTTAAGGTGAGATTAAAGGATGCTACTAGAAAATGTCAAGGCTTCCATCGAAGGCAAATACAACCATACTAACTGAGGCCCTGAAAAATGATAAGATGGTGCTGACAGAAGAAAAGCAGACCTAATGCACCTATAAGGTGAGCTATGCAGAGAATAAACACAAGGAGACTTTCAGAATTCTGAATGAATGCACTAATCCTATAAACCCTAGACAAGACCGATAGTCTATTATTCTGAATAGAAAGCCGGGAATCTTCAAAACTAAAGTACTAGACATTGGAGCCAGGATGCTGAGCCCCAGGCCAGGTCACACCATTGCAAGGAACACCTCCTGCTCAAGGAAACTTGCAAAGACTCCTAACCATCCAGGAATCCAAGATGCACATTCCAGAGTTCAGCCTTGATGATGTCACTTCACAAGACATTTTTAACGTTACCAAACATTTAAATATCACGCATTGTTTCAGCAATCCTTGAAATTCTGAACTGAATTAATCCAATACTTTAACTACACAGGAAGCCATACCAGGCATTATCAAATAATTCCTTGATAATACTTCATCTCTATGCCTTCTAAACTCTCTCTTTTTCAATAAAAATCATTGGCTCTCTCCCTTCCTCAAAAAGATCAGTCTAAGCAGACTGGATCCAGGAATCCATCAACCTATAGCTTAGGCCCCTTAGCTAGATAAGATTTGGTCTGGATGTCAACAGTAGTACGCAAACCTGTGCCGGGGGGAATACCTGGGTCAGGTTGTCGGCAGCAGTACGTAAACCTGTTCCAGGAGGAATACCTGGGTCAGGAAGTCAGCTGCATTAGGTAAACTTGTTTCAGGGGGAATACCTGGGTCAGGATGTCAGCAGCAGTAGGTAAACCTGTTCCGGGGAATACCTGTCTCAAGATGTCAGCAGCAGTAGGTAAACCTGTTCCGGTGAATACCTGGGTCAGGATGTCAGCTGCATTAGGTAAACTTCTTCCAGGGGAAATACCTGGGTCAGGATGTCAGCAGCAGTAGGTAAACCTGTTCCGGGGAATATCTGTCTCAAGATGTCAGCAGCAGTAGGTAAACCTGTTCCAGTGAATACCTGGGTCAGGATGTCAGCAGCAGTAGGTAAACCTGTTCCGGGGAATACCTGTCTCAAGATGTCAGCAGCAGTAGGTAAACCTGTTCCGGGGAATACCTGGGTCAGGATGTCGGCAGCAGTAGGTAAACCTGTTCCGGGGAATACCTGTCTCAAGATGTCAGCAGCAGTAGGTAAACCTGTTTCAGGGGGAATACCTGTGTTAAGATGTCAGCAGCAGTAGGTAAACCTGTTCCAGGGGGAATACCTGGGTCAGGATGTCGGCAGCAGTAGGTAAACCTCTTCGAGGGGGAATACATGGCTCATGATGTCAGCAGCAGTAGATAAACCTCTTCCAGGGGGAATGCCTGGGTCAGGATGTCGGCAGCAGTAGGTAAACTTGTTCCAAGGGGAATACATGGGTCATGATGTCAGCAGCAGTAGGTAAACCTGTTCCGGAGAATACCTGTCTCAAGATGTCAGCAGCAGTAGGTAAACCTGTTCCGGGAAATACCTGGGTCAGGATGTCGGCAGCAGTAGGTAAACCTGTTCCGGGGAATACCTGTATCAAGATGTCAGCAGCAGTAGGTAAACCTGTTCCGGGGAATACCTGTCTCAAGATGTCAGCAGCAGTAGGTAAACCTGTTCCGGGGGAACACCTGTATCAAGATGTCAGCAGCAGTAGGTAAACCTGTTCCGGGAAATACCTGGGTCAGGATGTCAGCAGCAGTAGGTAAACCTGTTCCGGGGAATACCCGTCTCAAGATGTCAGCAGCAGTAGGTAAACCTGTTCCGGGGGAATACCTGAGTCAGGATGTCGGCAGCAGTAGGTAAACTTCTTCCAGGGGGAATACCTGGGTCAGGATGTCAGTGGCAGTAGCTAAACCTGTTCCGGAGGAACACCTGAGTCAGGATGTCAGCAGCAGTAGGTAAACCTGTGACAGGGGGAATAACTGGGCCAGGATGTCAGCGGCAGTAGGTAAACCTGTTCCGGGGGAATACCTGGGTCAGGATGTCAGCAGCAGTGCGTAAACCTGTTCCAGGGGGAATACCTGGGTCAGGATGTCAGCGGCAGTAGGTAAACCTGTTCCGGGGGAGTACCTGGGTCAGGATGTCAGCAGAAGTAGGTAAGCCTGTGTCGGGGGAATATCTGGGTCAGCATGACAGCAGCAGTAGGTAAACCTGTTCCGGGGGAATACCTGGGTCAGGATGTCAGCAGCCGATGTAGGTAAACCTGTGCCAGGGAGAATAACTGGGTCAGTATGTCGGCAGCAGTAGGTAAACCTGTTCCGGGGAATACCTGTCTCAAGATGTCAGCAGCAGTAGGTAAACCTGTTCCAGGGGGAATACCTGGGTCAGGATGTCGGCAGCAGTAGGTAAACCTCTTCCAGGGGGAATACCTGGGTCATGATGTCAGCAGCAGTAGGTAAACCTGTTCCAGGGGGAATACCTGGGGCAGGATGTCAGCAGCAGTAGGTAAACCTGTTCCGGGGGAATACCTGGGTCAGGATGTCAGTGGCAGTAGCTAAACCTGTTCCGGAGGAACACCTGGGTCAGGATGTCGGCAGCAGTAGGTAAACCTGTGACAGGGGCAATAACTATGTCAGGATGTCAGCGGCAGTAGGTAAACCTGTTCCGGGGGAATACCTGGGTCAGGATGTCAGCAGCAGTAGGTAAACCTGTGACAGGGGGAATAACTGGGCCAGGATGCTAGCGGCAGTAGGTAAACCCGTTCCGGGGGAATACCTGGGTCAGGATGTCAGCAGCAGTGCATAAACCTGTTCCAGGGGGAATACCTGGGTCAGGATGTCAGCGGCAGTAGGTAAACCTGTTCCGGGGGAATACCTGGGTTAGGATGTCAGCAGCCGCAGTAGGTAAACCTGTGCCAGAGGGAATAACTGGGTCAGGATGTCGGCAGCAGTAGGTAAACCTGTGACAGGGGGATACCTGGGTCACGATGTCAGCAGCAGTAGGTAAACCTGTGCCAGGGGGAATAACTGGGTCAGGATGTCGGCAGCAGTAGGTAAACCTGTGCCAGGGGGAATAACTGGGTCAGGATGTCGGCAGCAGTAGGTAAACCTGTGACAGGGGGATACCTGGGTCACGATGTCAGCAGCAGTAGGTAAACCTGTGCCAGGGGGAATAACTGGGTCAGGATGTCGGCAGCAGTAGGTAAACCTGTGACAGGGGGACACCTGGGTCAGGATGTCAGCAGCCGCTGTAGGTAAACCTGTGTGAGGGGGAATAACTAGGTCAGGATGTCGGCAGCAGTAAGTAAACCTGTGCCGGGGGGAATAACTGGGTCAGGATGTCAGCAGCCGCTGTAGGTAAACCTGTGACAGGGGGATACCTGGGTCAGGATGTCGGCAGCAGTAAGTAAACCTGTGCCGGGGGGAATAACTGGGTCAGGATGTCAGCAGTAAGTAAACCTGTGCCGGGGGGAATAACTGGGTCAGGATGTCAGCAGCCGCTGTAGGTAAACCTGTGACAGGGGGATACCTGGGTCAGGATGTCGGCAGCAGTAAGTAAACCTGTGCCGGGGGGAATAACTGGGTCAGGATGTCAGCAGTAGGTAAACCTGTGACAGAGGGACACCTGGGTCAGGATGTCGACAGCAGTAGGTAAACCTGTGCTAGTGTGTCAGTGGCAATAGGTATTCGAAACTGATAGAAGATGACATTTTAGGTAAGTGATTTATACAGCTTAAGGTGCCACTCGGACAACACTACTCCGCCTAGGGAATGCCTCGTCTCAAAAGTGGGCCACTAGTCCGATTAGTGGGCAAGGAGAGCAAGGCGCTTCCAGGGACTAGAGCATCCAAAATAAGTTATTTATCACAAGTGCTACAAAAATGTCTTTTAAAAACCAAACAAGAAAACAGATAAAGAAAACAACAGCATCAGGACACGGCGTAGTCATTTAAACACGACTCGCATGTTTATCAAAAATCCTCATATTGCCACAATCTGCCTGGGATTCGAGAACGTTGAAGAATCTAATTTTAGAAACCTTGATTAGAATGAAATTTAAATTGAGGACAACAGACCACATTCTCCAAGAGACTACAGATGCGCTCGCAGCATTCAGGGAGCTATCATGTCACTGGAGCTTTAAATCCTGGCACAAACAAGGCTGGGTGCTGAGCAGAGACAGGAGCAGGGACCCCTGCAGCACACTCCAGCGTGGGGGTTGCTAGAGGTTTAAATCCGGAGCTAATGGCAAGCAAGTGATGTGGAACACAGACCTTGTTTGTGCATTATTCTCCCACGCACCGTGGCAAGAAGCAGCTCCTGGTGGCCTCAGGAACTTTAGCGCTACAAAGTCGATCCGAAAGTGATACACGTGCTACTTACTATCTCCGCCTGCTTTGCACACCCAAACAACTTTGAAGGTGCCAAAAACAGCAGCAGGGTGGCACAAGCACCATACCAAAACAAGGTTCTATTATCATTGGTCGGGCACTTTGTATCTTCAGGCCCACCTGCTCTACAGGATACTAGCAAAACCCCTCTACCATCATCACAGGATTCCAGGAGCACAGATCAATCCCCTCCTCTGAAGTTAATTGATACACCTTGATATCCCCGGACCATACATGGTCATCCAGGGTTCAAACCTGGGAATTCATGGACCACACCTCATACAAACCTTCTACTGTCATCACAAGAATCCAGAAGCACAGATCAATCCCCTCCTCTGAGGTTCATTGATAAACCTTGATATCCCTGGATCATACATGGTCATCCAGGGTTCAAACCTGGGAATTCATGGACCACACCTCATACAAACCTTCTACCGTCATCACAAGAATCCAGAAGCACAGATCAATCCCCTCCTCTGAGGTTCATTGATAAGCCTTTATATCCCTGGATCATACATGGGCTATAGGGTTCAAAACGAGAGTTGATGGACCACAAACCTTCTACCGCCATCACAGGATTCCAGGAGCACAGATCAACCCCCTCCTCTGAAGTTCATTGATACACCTTGATATCCCCGGACCATACATGGTCATCCAGGGTTCAAACCTGGGAATTCATGGACCACACCTCATACAAACCTTCTACCGTCATCACAAGAATCCAGGAGCACAGATCAATCCACTCCTCTGAAGTTCATTGATACGCCTCGATATCCCCCGACCATACATGGCCTAAATGGTTCAGAACTGGAAATTTATGGGCCACAGGTGCTAGTCCATAGCTAATACATTGGTATTTAAAACTTGCATAGCAAGCTAGTGGTCCTTAATACGACATCACAGTGCACTTGTGGAAGAACCATTTTATTTAAAACTATTTATACATTTTGAATCAGTCTATATTATACTGTGTGTAATGCAATGCAAATATAAAGTAACGATTAACATACTCACAGTGCTTTCTGTCACAGGTTGCGATCACGTAGCACTAAAATAACACAATTCTCCACTGCCCCAACCAAGATTTAATTCTGTGTCTCTCTGGTTACGCACAGATCTATGCAGTGCATTAACTAATAGAGGTTTTATAATGTACTGCAGTGTACTTCCCACTGAGTAACAACTTTTTACATTTATTTTTAATTTACACTGCCCATTATTGTATATGTAGGTACCTGACGGTGAAAGACCTAAAAAACATACAGAATATTTTGGGGCTTATTTATGAGAGGCTTGCGCCACCAGCGCACCAGTTTTATTTTACGCTCTGGGGGCGAGAGCGTCTGAACCATACCTATGGGGCGTCGCAAAGTCACCCTGCGCGGCTCTGCATGGCCTCATAGATAGGGAGTAAGACAAAGCAGAGCAAGTTGCTGCCTTGCCTAACTCGACATCCAGGAGGTGCTCCATGTGCGCTGCAGGGGTATTCCCACGCAACACCCATGGATTTTGATGCTGCCCCATATTTTTAAAATCACTTAAACCTGGGGCAGCACCAAAAACGTACGTCTCCCCAGTGAAAACATTTCTCCTCTTGTTTTCCTCTTTCCATGTTGCTGCATTCTGCTGCTCACATAGAAAGAGGAAAACTTTTCTCAGGATTATTTTGGACTTTGAATAATAATGAACATTGTACATGTCTTTTTGAAGACTATAAGGAGTTTGTGAAATAACTTGGTTTTTGGATTGTAATGGCAGAATGCTATTTGGAGAATAGTAACTAGAAGGGATGTGCGCTGGTACTTCTATCATAATTTGTGTACGATATTCCGTCTCGCTTTGAGTGAGTAGGATATTGTGGATTGTTGCTTTCAGGTGGATAAGCACGATACCAGAGTAGCACTCCAATAGAGTATGCTTAATACACACATTGTAACTATTACCAAGGGGAATATGCGTTTGTAGATGTGCGGATCAAACAAAGCAAATCCACCGCGTGTTCATTGTTGTTTGAACAATGGTTTTCTTGTAAATAATGGAGATTGGAAAAGGTTTCCTTCTGAAAGTCCGTGAATTAAACAATACTGAGGCCTGTAGAAGTGCTTGTGGTCTTCAGAGTGCCTCAATCACCCCTATAAAGCTCACTCTAAGTTAGACATGTGGCCCTTTTTCTCACCACGTCCCCCCATCAGCATGTCTTACACGTCTCTTTCCTCTTCAGCACCCTCCTTTCACTTTTCCTTTTGCCTTGTGAAAATGTTGGCATCTATGTCCCTCTTACCCACTCATTTGCACAGAATTAGCGAATTCAGAGAATAAGTGACCACTGCTCGTGCGCTCTGCAGAGAGGCCTAGGATTGGATGGCCATGTAGTGTGAACACTGACAGGCACTGTGAGAAACCTGCACTGCGTTCTGCCTTACCTTCAAAGCTCTAAATCAGGGCTTCATATAAACACCCGAAGCCGACCCCGTTCAAAGTAGCCTTACATAAGAGCAATAGGCTACAGGAGAAAAAAAGTACGGAAACACAACATCCTGAAGTTCAGAAATCGATCGGTGTTTTTTGCCTGTACAGTTGAAGACATGAAAATAGGGCCCGATAGGAACTCGTTTCAATTTCCCTTTTTAATTACTACCTGGTCTGCGACCCGGCCCACTTAAAGCCCTGCAAGTGACAGCAGTTGCGTTGCGCGCCTGGACAGGGCGTTGCGCGCCTGGGCAGGGCGTGCGTCCACTACAACTTGTATATGTATGAAACGGAGTACCTGCAAGACAGAGACACAGACCTGGGGTTCAGTTAAAGGATCACAAATCAGAGAACAGAGATACTGAGCCTCATACAGTATACAATCTGTTAACATCCGCGGTCCCAGGTGACACCCGGTGTGATCTTCGACAAACCCCTGGGCCTTGCCCCCTCCCTCAGTGAGTGGAGCGTAATTTGTGAGAGCTGACAAGTGGGATTTGCTCGCATAGAGTGATTTACAAGTTATAACAATATCCCCAGACAGTGAGAACGCGCTCATGGAGAACAAAACCTGCAGCCGTGAGAACTGTGGCAACAATATTTTTCCACCTCGGGAGGATGGCATATAATTCTTGTGCGCGTAATCCCGGGGGGCTCCGGGTGCGGAGGCGCTAATTGCCGTCTCGGGGAGCTGAGAGGCCTGGAGTCTGGCTGCGCCTGGCAGCAGTGTTGTGCAGAGTGCCCAGTCCGCCCGGTGGCCGTCGTGCCAACTGGCCAGCGCAATCGTGACCTGCGCGCCCCCGCCGTCCTCGCGTGCACGAGCAGCGCGCTGTGCACCAGTGCTGCCGCTGGTGGTGGCGACAACGGGGGAGGAGCAGCCAATGTGCAAGCCCCAGATGGCTGACATTTCATTAATTGATTTCTGTAAAGCGAACCGTGTCAATTATTATTAAAAAGCCCTCTGCTTTCCGTGCAGACAGCTTTGGTATTTCTATCTGCGAGCAGCATGTTCACAAGCAGGGTTCACTCATTATTTCCTGGTAGGCGTGCGTTTGTCGCCTCGCTTATCTTTCATCGAGCCCTCTAATAACACGCTGCAGCCATAATCTCTTTAGCAGGCGAGGCCCTGACAGGTGGCACCGACAATGCAGGGTAAGGCGGGCGCCACTGGGGCACAGAACCAGACCTGGCATGCTCCCAGCCACAGACCAGTAGACAAGTACGGCCCCAAGGGTGGCAGAGGGTACCTGTCCAGAGCCTGGACTAGTCACTGGTGGCGCCAAAAATAACGCATGAGAGGTGGCATCACCATGCGCTGTGCCAGGCCTGGCATGCTCCCAGCCTCCGACCACTAGACAAGAAAAGCCCCAAGGGTGGTTCTAGCAGAGGGCATTTGACTAAAGCCTGGAGTAGTCACTGGTGGCATCAACAATACCGGGTGAGTGGTGGCACCTAAGTGCCAAGCCTGGCATACTTCCAACCACCGACCAGTCGACAAGTACGGCCCCAAGGGTGGCACCAGCAGCGGGTACCTGTCCAGAGCCCAGATTAGTCACTGGTGGAGCCAACAATAACGCATGAAAGATGGCATCACAGTGCCAGGCCTGGCAAGCCCCGAGCCACCGACCAGTAGACAAGTATGGCCCCAAGGGTGGCATCACCAGAGGGTATCTGACTAAAGTCTGGAGTAATCACTGGTGGCACCAGACTTTCCTGGGAGAGCCATGGCACCACTGGGCACAGGGTTACTCCTTGCATACTCCCAAACACCAGCCAAAAGACAAGTGCCACAAGGATGTCCCTCTGCCAAGGCGGCACTTCGTGATGCCCAGAGGGAATACTATTCTGCCATCAGGATAGCTAAAAGTAATTAGTTTGCTGGGAGGATCACTAAGGTCAATAACAACAGCAAGGAGATGTTTGTCATTGTTAAGAGCTTCCTCTCCCCCTGTGCAGAGCAAACGACGCTATCTTCCTCGGGTCAGTGGTGTGAGGACTTGTCTTTCTTTTATATTGACAAAATAGCTGGGATTCAGGACAGCCTGGGTGCTGCTCTCTCCGATCAGAAGAGCGCTTCCCCGGCATTCCCGCTGACCCTTAGCCCTCCAGCCAACCAGTTCAGGCATTTTTTATCGGCAGCTGAGCCTAATATTCTAGCTGTTTTTAAATCATTGAAGTCTGGCTCACCCACTGATCCCTGCCCAGCTCGTGTTTTAGGTGGGGTAGCAGAGGTGGTTAGCTTAGAGGTAACCGAGATCATTAATCTCTCCCTTCAGATGGCTACTGTTCCTACTTTTTGGAAGCAGGCCAAACTGCTACCCCTTCTCAAAAAATCGGGGCTCGATCCATCGGTTCCGTCTAACTATCGTCCCATTTTTCATGCCAGTGTTGGCAAAAGTCTGTGAGAAGGTGGTATTTCGCCAGCTGGAGGCCTTTGTGGAAACATCAAATGCTTGGCCCCCTGCTCAATCTGGGTTCTGTGCTTCACACAGCTCTGAGGCGGCGCTGGTCGAAATGTCTGAGGCTATCAGGGAGTGCCTTGATGGAGGCGGCAGGGTGGCTCTGATTTTGTTGGACCTCTCTGTCGCCTTCGATCCGGTGCCCCATCAAGTTCTTCTTGCCCGGCTGTCATCCATCGGTATCACCGGCCCTGCTCTGGATTGGTTATCATAGGTCTTGGACAATCGGACTCAGCAGGTCTGGGTGCCCCCCTATTCGTCCTCTGTCAGGAAACTCTCTACTGGAGTGCCTCGGGGGTCAACTTTAAGCCCTCTGTTTTTTAACATCTACCTGACCCCCTTGATCTTTTTAGCAGAGGAACTGGGTGCAAACATTATAGCCTACACTGATGACACCAGCTGTTATTTACCTGGCAGGGCTCGGATCTGGATGCCAAAACTGCTCAGACCTGCCTTTCATCGGTTTTCCGCTGGCTCGCACTTGCCCAACTTAAGTGCAATGAGGAAAAATCGAAAGTACTCCTCTATGGTCAGTTCCCTGACACCTTTAGAGAATCGTTGTGGCCTCCCAATGTGCCTCGCCCCAACTCTGTGGGAGATCCGGCAAAAAACTTGGGGGTTTGGTTTGGGGACAACTTAAGGTTTAAAGAACACATTAAAAAACGTACTAGAGTCTGCTTTGGTACCCTCAAGGCTCTTCAAAGGTTTTTTCCTCTGCTTCCGAGGGAGGCCAAAGAAAAGGTAGCGCGTGCTCTCATCCTCTCCCGCCTTGACTATGCCAATGCTTTGTTCATTGGCATCCCGGCTTATCTGGTTAAGCGACTCCAGATCATACAGAATGCCGTGGCTAGACGCGTATTTAACATCTTGCGGAGATCTAGTGTCCGGCAGCCCCTGCGTGATCTGCACTGGCTACCAGTGGCCCAGCGGGTGCTATTTAAGGCCCTCATTTTATCTCATAGGACTATTCATGTTCAAGGGTCAGCGTATCTGAGGAGACGCTTTGTTTTGTATACGCCGAATCGCCACCTTCGTTCTGCCACTCAGCGTCGGCTTGC
This sequence comes from Lissotriton vulgaris, assembly GCF_964263255.1. Taxonomy (NCBI): domain Eukaryota; kingdom Metazoa; phylum Chordata; class Amphibia; order Caudata; family Salamandridae; genus Lissotriton; species Lissotriton vulgaris. The sequence continues at coordinate 38,802,337 of NC_141697.1, forward strand.
CATCCCTTGGTTTCGAAGGGTGCGTTTAGGTGGCCAGTCTATCTCTGTGAAAGCAGCGGCTGCCTGGAACGCCCTTCCTGTGGAGCTTCAGCACACTCAGGATTTCAAGCTCTTTAAAAAAACATAAACAACTTACCTCTTCAAAATGGTTAAGTAACTTTCTTCTTTTCGGCCCACTTTCTCACTGTCTGCGCACGCGCCAGGACACTCTTGAGTATTTGAGCGCATTACAAAACCCGTATAACATAACATATAAAAAGGTACCAGCAAGGGGCATCTGACTAGAGGGTGGAGTGATCACTAGTGGTGCACATCGCCAGGCCCCAGCCACCAATCAGTACACAATAACTGCCCCAATATCTGCACCAGCAGAGGGCATCCGGCTAGAGCCCGGCTGATCACAAGTGGCATCAATCAGAATGAGAGAGCCCGTGAACAAACCATGCCTTGCTACCACTCAGTCATCAATCAGTCAAGAACTGCCCTACGGTTGGCATCAACCAGACTGAGAGAGCTAGTGAAGGAACCATGCGTTGCTGCCGCTCAGCCATCAATCAGTCAATAACTGTCCTAGGGTTGGCATCAACCAGACTGAGAGAGCTAGTGAAGGAACCATGCGTTGCTGCCGCTCAGCCATCAATCAGTCAACAACTGCCCTACGGTTGGCATCAACCAGACTGAGAGAGGCAGTCAACGAATCATGCCTTGCTGCCACTCAGTCATCAATCAGTCAAGAACTGCCCTACGGTTGGCATCAACCAGACTGAGAGAGCTATTGAAGGAACCATGCGTTGCTGCTGCTCAGCCATCAATCAGTCAGGGTTGGCATCAACCAGACTGAGAGAGCTAGTGAAGGAACCATGCGTTGCTGCCGCTCAACCATCAATCAGTCAATAACTGTCCTAGGGTTGGCATCAACCAGACTGAGAGAGCTAGCGAAGGAACCATGCGTTGCTGCCGCTCAGCCATCAATCAGTCAACAACTGCCCTACGGTTGGCATCAACCAGACTGAGAGAGGCAATCAACGAATCATGCCTTGCTGCCACTCAGCCATCAATCAGTCAACAACTGCCCTACGGTTGGCATCAACCAGACTGAGAGAGGCAGTCAACGAATCATGCCTTGCTGCCACTCAGTCATCAATCAGTCAAGAACTGCCCTACGGTTGGCATCAACCAGACTGAGAGAGGCAGTCAACGAATCATGCCTTGCTGCCACTCAGTCATCAATCAGTCAAGAACTGCCCTACGGTTGGCATCAACCAGACTGAGAGAGCTAGTGAAGGAACCATGCGTTGCTGCTGCTCAGCCATCAATCAGTCAGGGTTGGCATCAACCAGACTGAGAGAGCTAGTGAAGGAACCATGCGTTGCTGCCGCTCAGCCATCAATCAGTCAATAACTGTCCTAGGGTTGGCATCAACCAGACTGAGAGAGCTAGTGAAGGAACCATGCGTTGCTGCCGCTCAGCCATCAATCAGTCAACAACTGCCCTACGGTTGGCATCAACCAGACTGAGAGAGCTAGTGAAGGAACCATGCGTTGCTGCTGCTCAGCCATCAATCAGTCAGGGTTGGCATCAACCAGACTGAGAGAGCTAGTGAAGGAACCATGCGTTGCTGCTGCTCAGCCATCAATCAGTCAGGGTTGGCATCAACCAGACTGGAGAGCTAGTGAAGGAACCATGCCTTGCTGCCACTCAGTCATCAATCAGTCAAGAACTGCCCTAGGGTTGGCATCAACCAGACTGAGAGAGCTAGTGAAGGAACCATGCGTTGCTGCCGCTCAGCCATCAATCAGTCAATAACTGTCCTAGGGTTGGCATCAACCAGACTGAGAGAGCTAGTGAAGGAACCATGCGTTGCTGCCGCTCAGCCATCAATCAGTCAACAACTGCCCTACGGTTGGCATCAACCAGACTGAGAGAGGCAGTCAACGAATCATGCCTTGCTGCCACTCAGTCATCAATCAGTCAAGAACTGCCCTACGTTTGGCATCAACCAGACTGAGAGAGGCAGTCAACGAATCATGCCTTGCTGCCACTCAGTCATCAATCAGTCAAGAACTGCCCTACGGCTGGCATCAACCAGACTGAGAGAGCTAGTGAAGGAACCATGCGTTGCTGCTGCTCAGCCATCAATCAGTCAGGGTTGGCATCAACCAGACTGAGAGAGCTAGTGAAGGAACCATGCTTTACTGCCGCTCAGCCATCAATCAGTCAATAACTGTCCTAGGGTTGGCATCAACCAGACTGAGAGAGCTAGTGAAGGAACCATGCATTGCTGCCGCTCAGCCATCAATCAGTCAACAACTGCCCTACGGTTGGCATCAACCAGACTGAGAGAGCTAGTGAAGGAACCATGCGTTGCTGCTGCTCAGCCATCAATCAGTCAGGGTTGGCATCAACCAGACTGAGAGAGCTAGTGAAGGAACCATGCGTTGCTGCTGCTCAGCCATCAATCAGTCAGGGTTGGCATCAACCAGACTGGAGAGCTAGTGAAGGAACCATGCCTTGCTGCCACTCAGTCATCAATCAGTCAAGAACTGCCCTAGGGTTGGCATCAACCAGACTGAGAGAGCTAGTGAAGGAACCATGCGTTGCTGCCGCTCAGCCAACAATCAGTCAATAACTGCCCTACGGTTGGCATCAACCAGACTGAGAGAGGCAGTCAACGAATCATGCCTTGCTGCCACTCAGTCATCAATCAGTTAACAACTGATCTAGGGCTGGAATCAATCAGACTCAGAGAGCTAGTGAAGGAACCATGCCTTGCTGCTACTCAGTCATCAATCAGTCAACAACTGATCTAGGGCTGGCACCTATCAGATTGAGAGAGCATGAGAACGAAACATGCCTTGCTAGCACTCAGTCAACAACTGCCCTAGGGCTGGCACTTGCAGATGGCATAAAACTGAAGACCGGGGTGATCAGAGATAAAGGATTTATACAACAGAAAAAAAACCAAGTCCCGAAAGATATGCTTTGACAACTAGTGAGAGGCCAGTGTCTATCATTCAACAGTGTATGGTGGCCAAAGACATGCCAACCAATGGACTATGTGCCAGGCAGCACCAATACAATCAGCAAGGCACACATGCGCCCTAGGTGGGCAAGGGGTCTGTGGCTTCCATGCCAACTCGGCGTTCATTGGGCGGTTCTTACGGCCGCTGGCATCGCGCCCCCTTAGAGCTGCACTTGAAATGCCCAGATGTGTGTACTTCCGCTTGCTTATAAACAGCAGCATTCCAGGTTCTTCACAATGGTGTATTAAAAATGGAAAAACACCAAGTAAGACACGAGACACAGAACAAATAGAGAAACTTTACAATAAAATGGGAAGCTAAAGCGGCCCGAAGGAAAGCTACAATATGCACTTTCAAGATGGAGGAGAAATGTGCATAGAGGCAGAACAGGGTGATGCAGAGAGGTGGCATGCTGACCAGGAACCAGCACGCACCGCACCCCAGCATGTCAAGTGGCACTGAGCTGACCCCCGCAGAACACAGGAGCACAAAGACAGGTGCAGCAGAAGGGGTGCAGAACAGACGTGAGATCATGGAGACCTGTCCCTGGGGAGGTAACCCAGTGGGTTTGGGAGACAAACGCATCTCAGAATGCTCAGGAACCGTGTCTGAGGCCAGAGGCATGAGTGGGAAGGAAAGGGTACCACAAGCACTGTGTGCACAGGGCCTCACGCGTGCACGGGTTCTAGGTGTGTCACACTAAAGGGTGTAAGAACGCATAAGAAGGCCTCGTGGGACTGGGCACAGTGGCTCCTTGTGACAGGAGGACTCATACTGGATGGACCCATCCCAGTGCATCGAGGGGCAACTGCGGTTATTGCACATTGATTCTGCCATTTATAGAGTTTACCCAAATCTGTGAATTATACTGTAGATTTATGGCAGAATTTGCATTGTTTGGTGGCTGTTCAAAAACAAAGATATAATATAATATAATATAATATAATATAATATAATATAATATAGGATGCAAAAGGTCACATAAGTGTGAAAGGCGAAAAAACAGAAATTATCAGTGTTGGATACAAAGGCCATTAGGTGTGATTGTTGGTGGAGACTGAGAGAAACGGAGGTGCCCAGAAGGAACGACAGGGACAGAACACGACAATACAAGGCTCGAAACCAGAAATGTTGCTCTTCGGTGGACTCAACCTTCCGTAATGGAAGAAGAAAACATACAAAGGATCTTGTGTCATCTCTAAGGAGATGGCGGGAAAGACCACCAGAAGAGATGAAAGTACCATGAAATATGGAACAGATGAAGAGCGGAGGGACTCCTGACATCCTTGGAAAGAAGGTTTTAAAGAGGGGGGAGGCGAGAGGACACTATTGACCACTCAAGATGGTGGAAAGTCCAGTAGCAGCTTAGTGTCCGTACTAAGTACTAGAGAGTCAAATCAAAAAAGGGGGGTTTTGCTGCACTGTTCCTGGAGGAAGAAGAAGTGGTGGGGAGAGTTATTCCTGGCGTGACCAAAAGGGGGGATTTTATTAATACCCTGGGGCATCCATTATGTTGGATGTATTTGCCTCACACACCCCGAAGAGTGTCATGCTTCATCATCGGCGGTTGCTCCTCGTCGGGGAGGCGGTGCAATCCCCGACGGGCACACCTCAGAGAGGGGCTCTTTAGCGGAGATCTTTTTTCCAACTGCCTTTTGGTGAAGTGGGGGTATGTGGGCAGGATGGTGTATTCCTGTGATAAGGTGGCTAAAATGTAACAAGGGGTACCGGAATCGACTTTATTCTGGGGGTCCCCTGGCTACAGTTAAAAGGTGGGGCTAGTTTCCTAGGTGTCAACCTATTATGTTGTGTGACCCTAGAATAGACTAGAAGTGCATGTGGTCAACATGTTTCTCGCTAATGGTATATTGACCGCGATTCTTCAGGACCAAAGTGAAAACAACAACATGCTAGTATCATATATGTTGTATTGTTACCTTAGTGGATCCTCCTATGCCTACTTGTCATGTGCTAGAGGCCACATGAGTGATCGGCGGGGTAGAACTGCTGAGCTGTGCCCTAGAGGTGTGGCTAAAGTCTTCAGAGTCCGCGTGTTGTGACCTACCCATGCCCGCCGAGCTCGAGTAGATGGAAAGAAGACATGGAATATGAGAAGAGGGCAAGGTTCTTTAAAGAGAAGGCAAGGGCAATCCATCTCAGGCAAGGTGGGCATATTCTTGCCTATCCAACAGCACCAAAGGCTGCAGAGGGGTGACACAGGTGAACATGTTCAAGGATGCTCAGTTTTTGGATTAGTATGCTGCTAAGAGCAAATGCGTCTTAAGGCAAGATTGACCTTGGAAGGAATCATCCAGTATAACTTTTCAGAATCCATTATGTTCTATTCCAAGTCATCTTTGTTCACTGGTTTGTTGAAAGTAACAGAAATATCAATTGACTCTTTGTCGAGACAACTGGTGATGAAGTCAGACCTGAAAATTTCAAAACTGCAGCCTGCCCAAATCTTTGATGGATGAAGGCAGGTCTGTTCCCCAAAGCTCTGTGCCAGATTCTCTCCAAGACCTCTTGCAATTCACAGCGAATTCGTGAGAAATGTGGTCATTAGCTCAGAGTTTTGAACATACTTCATCTAAAGAAGAAGTATGGCTACTCTTGCAGAAATTGAGACTAGATGTTGATTCCGGAGTGCACTGGTATTTCTCACTTCTTGAAGAAAAGAAAGAACTAGCTAGCAGTCACGAGGTCCCTGGTCTTACCCATAGCTATTGTCTTTTTGTGGGCCCTGAGGTGTGTGCTGTCTCTCCTATTATTTAACGTTGGTGTGACTCTATGCGAGGTCTGCAATCAATCAATCACGTTTGTTAAGCGCGACTACTCACTCGTAAAGGTCTCAAGGTGCTAGGGAGGAGGGGAGGTGCGGGTTCCAGTCCATCAAGGAGGAGGTCTATCGAAAAGCCAGGTTTTGAGGTTTCTAGTGAAGATGGGGAGTGATGTTGTCTGTCTGAGGTGGAGCGGCAGGGCGTTCCAGGCTCTGGCTGCAGGGAAGGAGAAGGAGCGGCCTACCGATCTGGTCTTTCTGGTGTGGGGACCACTGCGTAGGAGAGCTGGGCTGATCTTAGGGTCCTTTGGGGTGCGTGGAATTTGAGTCAGCTGTTCAGGTATGCTGGTCCGGTGTTGTGGAGGGCTTTGTGTGGGTGGGTGAGAATCCTGAAGGTGATTCTGGCCTCAATGGGGAACCATTGGAGTGTGAGCAGGTGCTGGGAGATATGGCAGTGTCTTGGCAGGTTGAGGACACGTCTTGCGGCGGCATTCTGGATATTTTTTAGCTTGCGGTGAGGTTTTAGATTATTCCAGCATAGAGTGCGTTGCCATAGTCAAGTCTGCTGGTGACGAGGGCATTTCTGTGCTCGAGGGGGATCCATTTGAAGGTCTTACGTAGGAGGCGGAGGGTGTGGAAGCAGGAGGATGCAACGGAGTTGATCTGGTGGTCCATTTTGAGCTCGGAGTCCAGGATGATTCCAAGGTTGCGTGCATGGTCCATGGGGATGTGTGGGCTTCCGAGGGCTGGGGGCTACTAAGTGTCGTTCCAGACGTTGGGTGTGGGCCCATGATGAGTACTTATGTTTTGTCAGTGTTGAGTTGTAGGCAGCTACTTTTTATCCATTTGGCGACAGCTTTCATGCCTTCTTGAAAGTTGTGTTTGGCTGTGTTGGGTTCGTTGGATAGGGAGAGGTGAGCTGGGTGTCGTCTGCGTATGAAACAATGTTGAGTCCCTGGGTTCTGACGATGAGGGTGAGCGGAGCCATGTAGACGTTGAAGAGTGTGGGGCTGAGGGAGGATCCCTGGGTGATTCCGCAGGTGGTAGTTGGAGGCTCCGAGAGGAAGGGAGGGAGTCTGACCCGCTGCGTTCTGCTGGAGAGGAAAGAGTGGATCCAGTCGAGGGCCTTGTACCGGATTCATGCGTCGTGGAATCTGCGTATTAGGGTGCGGTGAGAGACTGTCGAAGGCTGCTGAGATGTCGAGGAGGATGAAGGCTACTGTTTCTCCTCTGTCCAGGAGGTAGCGGATGTCGTCTGTTGCGGCGAGGAGGGCGATTTCTGTGCTGTTGTTTTATCTAAAGCCGGATGGAGAGGAGTTGAGGATGTTCTGCTCTTCGATAAAGGTGGCGAGTTGGCTGTTGATATCTTTCTCGATGACTTTCACTGGGAACGGTAGCAGGGAGATGGGTCTGTAGTTTTTGAGGTCGGTGGGGTCCGTTGAGGGCTTCTTCAGGAGAGGGTTGATCTCAGCGTGTTTCCAGTGGTCGGGGAAGGAGGCGTTCGCCAGGGAGCGGTTGATGGTGTGGCAAAGTATGGATGCGATGATGTTGGCGGCTCTGTTGAAGATGTGGTAGGGGCAAGGGTTTGTGGGGGCCCCAGAGTGGATTGACTTAATCGTCTTCAGTGTGTCTTCAGTGGTGAGGGCTGTCCAGCTGTCAATCGTTGGCTTCAGGGCATCGGGGTGGCTGTTGAGGGTTCAGTGTGTTGTTGTCTTCGTCGAAGTTGTAGTAGATGTTCTTGGTTTTGTGGTGGAAGAAGGTGCTGAGTTTGTTGCAGAGGTTTTGTGAGGGAGGGATGTCAGTAGACTCGCTGGTGGTTTGGGCAAACTCCTTGATGATGCTAAAGAGTTGTTTGCTGTTGGCGCGTGTGTGGAGATTCTGTCTTTGATTGCTGTTTTTCTCGCATTTCTGACGAATTGGTGGTGGCTGTTGATGGAGACTCTGAAGTTGTTCTGGGCCTCTGTGTATTTGAAGTGCCTCCAGGCCTTTTCTTTAATGTCTCTATGTGGAGTATTTTATTCATGCCAACTCATCACTTGCGACTGTTTAGCATGTCTAGACCCGTACAAGGTGTCATCCGAATTCGTATAAATTGAGTAGCTGTTATACATGAATTATGTTATTGGTAACCTTGAATAGCCGTTTTTTTGCTTTTACAGAGTGCCCCAGAGGAAGGGACATCATCGTTCCGAAATGCATCGGGCACTTCCAAAAATACCTTTTTGTAATGCATTGTTATGAAAAGAAAATTGTATGATATTATACCATGATGTTAAGTTCCCATTAATGAATGTATATCTTTCAATTGAACCAGAGATACATGGTTACTATGAAGGAGTTTAATGATTTGCTTTAATACATATGAAGATTCATAAAAGAGTACACATAAGTATATTTATGATTTTGTGTGATATCATTGGATTGAATCATTGTATGTGCAATGCTTATTGTATGATTTTGAATATGTAAGTACAGAGTCCTCAAGGACTACACAAGCACAGTGCGCGGCGTGCCCTGCCAACCTTGGCAGTACTTTTCGAGGCAGCGGCATGTGCGTCTGGACTCTTGAAGTTAGGTGATAAACCATCTGGCTTTGTCTGGACTCTTGAAGTTCGGTGGTAAACCATCTGGTTTTCTTGGCGTGTGCATTGTGTTCTTCTTGAGGGGGGCTATGGTGTTGACCCTGTCGGAGATCCATCTGTGCAGAGTTCAGGCTGTGGGTTTGGGGTTGTCATCTTCTGCGGTTGTTGGGGTGGAGTTGCTGAGTGAGGATGTGAGCGGGTCGTGAGTGATTTTGGTCCAGTTTCTTCGTGGGAGCAGGGGCTGGTGTTTGTGGAGGGTGGGTGTTCTGAAGGTTAAGTGGGGACTTGGCCGTTGTATCATCTGTCTGCTTAAGTTATGGCCACAAAGATCTATCATGGTAACACTGATGTTGCTCTCAGAACACCAACAACAGCTTCTGACTGATGTGGACAGTCTTGTTGATAGGGACAGACTATTTGGCTGGAGGAGGTGACGGTGATGAGAAGAGAGAGAAACGGGATCCACAATATGTGTCTAGTCAATAGGGCGAGTATGGTGAGAAGAGAGAGGAGTGGGCTCCACAAAATGTGCCTAAGTGACAGCATGAGGATGGTGAGAAGAGAGAGGAGTGAGCTTTACAATATCTGCCAAGTCAATATGACGAAGATGGTGAGAAAAGAGAGTGTGCTCCACAATATCTGTCTAGTCAATAGGGCGAAGATGGTGAGAAGAAAGGAGTGGGCTCCACAATTTGTGCTTAGGCGACAGGGCTAGGAAGGTGACAAAAGAGCGAGGAGTGGGCTCCACAATATGTGTCTAGTCGATAGAGCGATAATGGTGAGAAGAGAGAGGAGTGGTCCCATAGACCAGAAAGGCTTCATCAAAGGGAGACAAATTCAGGAGCTGACACCTAAGCTGATTGGGGCAATTGATGTAGCAACACATGAGAATATCCACTATTACCTTTGACACAGCTAAAGTGTTCGATAGAGTCAGTTGGCCATTTTTGAATGCAGTATTAGGAAAATATAATCTAGGGGGAACCTTCCAAGAAGTCATAAAAACAACCTATAAGAACCCAACAGCCAGTGTTCTGGTCAATGTAAATCTTACTGAGAAGAATAATCAAGAGAGGAACTAGGCATGGCTATCCACTTTCCCCTCTTCTCTTTAGTCTATACATTGAACCAGTGGCGAGCGAGTTTAGGAGTAACCGTGAAATAGCACCTTTCAACTATCAAGGATGGGGAAAAAAGTAGCCCTCTACGCGGATGATTTAATGATATTTACCAATAATTTGTCAGGGTCACTCCCGGCAATAGAGGGAACTCTTGATCAATTTGGGAAGGTCTCAGGCTATCTGGTAAACCAAGCAAAATCTGAAATTATGGAGTGGAATTGTCAGTAAAAACCCACTTGTTAAAGAAAAATACGATATCTGGGCATAGAAATAGTAAAAGATATACACAAAATAGCTCATATAAATTTTAACAAAGTACTAGGAGAGGTCAGGAAACTCCACAGGGTCAAAATGAAAGAATAATGTATATGCAATGTTTTGTAATATATCAAAGCATAGAATGAGTGTTGATAGAAAAACTAGCAGGTAACAAAAATTGGAGGATAAGAAAGTTTAAGTTTGTAACATGATAAATCAATGAGTTCCTTATTAAATTGATATGATTTGTTTAAGTAAATACATTGTTAAAGCATAGAATTTTGTTGTATTTACACAGGTGATTCGATATAACTTTATTAAAACATATGGTAATTATTGCTTGTTCCATATTTTACTAGGGGTCAACCAATTTAAACATTTTTAGTCCTGAAGATGGTCTCAAAGATGAAAGCCTAGAGACCGAAACGCCGACTTGTTCACTTTTTTCCGAAAATCCATCAACTCTGTGAAAAAGTGTTGACAATTATAACAGTGAAGGCCAAAATTATTGAATATTGTCTTCTTGTTTAATTGTTATTGTTTCATATTTGTACCCTTAATGAAATTCGAAGATAAAATTCATTTATTTTAGATACACCCGTGTTTTTGCAAATCTTTTGCTATTTGTTGTTACCTGCTTTGCAATATATGGGCCAGATGTAGGTAAATCTTATTTACCGACTCTGAAATACCGAATTTTACCGATTCGGTATTTCATAGTCGGTAAATAAGAAGGGGGGAGATGTAGGTATTTCCAGATGTGGAAATACCGAATCGTTTGAATTCGGTATTTACCGATTCGGTAATTACCGAATCGATATTCCCTATTGATTCCTATGGGCTGTGAAGCCCATAGGAATGAATGGGAAATACCAATTCGGTAATTACCGAATCGGTAAATACCGACTTTTGCAAGGGTGCAGGGGGTGTCACTTTGACACCCTCTGGCACCCCAAAAATAGGCATGTGCGCCATGTGGCACACAGACATGCCCTAAGGGCATGTCTGTCTGTCACATGGCTAGGTGTGTATGCACACAAGTGCATGCACACCTGAATTCGGTATTTTAACACCCAATTGGATTGGGTGTTAAAATACAGAATTTGTAGGGCCTTTGGGACTCAGAAGAGTCCCACCTACATCTGAGATTTACCGAATCGGTAAAAATACCGATTCGGTATTTTACAGAATCGGTAAATTTACCGAATCGGTAAATTTACCGATTCTGTAAAATAATGCCCCTACATACCCCATTTCTGTAATACCGGTCGGTAACGGCCGAAAATACCGATTTTCGGCCGTTACCAACCGACCTACATCTGGCCCTATATTCCTTGAGGATATATTTCACATGATTAGGTCGGAAGTAAAAATTATTTTATAAAATAAATTGACAAAAGAAATTAACTAGCAAGTAAACAACGAATCTTGCATCCAACTGTGACCAAGAATAATATAACCAAGTACCTTAATAAATCCCTTGAAGGCACACTTATCTATTCATCTGTCACATGCAGCATTCCGCGTTTATGCTCAAACGTATCTCCAGATTCAGGGATACAAAGTAGATAACGCTTACCTTGTACATTAGTTACATTTATATTATTTGTACTTTATTTTTGTTGGTGGTTCCCTATGATTTAGAGTGGATCAAGATTCACCTACGTTGGACACCATTGCTCTTGGGTATTCCAAACTGGGTGAAAAGTCAGCAAATTCTGCTTCAAATCTTCTAAGACATCGATTTATAGTAAGATCTGATTTTCAGGAACAAAAGTATATTGGATCTTGCAGATCTCAGTAACTACCTCTCAAAGTAAGAATTGCCCCTTCCTTGTAAACATCTGGTGGGTGCATTTTGTGTGCAGGCTTTAGATGGCTGGTGAGTGAAAATTGCTTAGAATTAAACCCAAGATTCAGCTATTAGTTGTCAGTAGAAATTCATCTTTTGAACTGGAATGTGTCTGGCCTGGTTTGTTCGGAAAAGTTCCAATTCCCATTAGTCCAACCTGGCCATCAACACAGACTGTGAGCAGCCCTTGACCCTCTCAAATATCTGCCACTGTTAAGTTTGAGTTTTTTCTCTTAACATTCTGGAATAGATGTATCCATAGATGAAGCAAGGTCGAAGCTTCCAGGGTACAATGGCGTTGTTTGGGTTACTGCTGAACTGTTCTGAAGGAATGTAGTTTTGTCTCCTGGCCTTCCTAAAAGTGCCTCGGCCAATGCTGCAGAATGCAGCAGCACAAGCATTGAGTGTGATTAACTCTTGGTCTCATATCACACCAAAGACACAAAACCCACACTGGGCTCTACTTGATTAACTGATGGTCTTCAAGATCCTTAATTTAGTAAATCATATTCTGTATGGTTCAATTCTCTTTTCGGTACAAAAGAAAAATCATGGCAGTGGATGTGGACAATGCACACACCCGCACACTGGGAGGAACTCTGGGGCATATTATCAAGGGGGTTTATCTCCGCTTTTTTGGCTTTAAAAGCCAAGAAAGCGGAGATAAAATTATCTCCCTATTACCTAGCTGTCGCTAACACCAGTTAGCGACAGCTAGAAGGATATAGCGATCATCTTGGACCCCACTTTGCATTTCAGTGATATTTATCACTAATGACATGCAAAGTGGGCGTGCCAAGATGTTAGCGACTGGAAACAGTCGCTAACATCGCTATCTCCTATTACCAACTTTTGGAGATATTCGCGCTAAGCGTGAATATCTCCAAAAGCTAACACCTGCCCTGAGCAGTTCTTAGCCATGTTATCCAATGGGAGGTGGATAACATGGCTAAGAGCATTAGCTCGGTAATGCATGATTATCGCTGACTTTTCAGCGATATTCATGCACTGTGGCCGATTTTTATCGCATTTGCGATAAACCTTGGTAATACCAAGGTTTATTTGCGATAAAAATCGCCGCAGCTCAGCGGTAAATTTTTGTCTCTAACCAAGCAATAGCGATAATTATCGCTATTGCTTGGTAATATGCCCCTCTGTTTGCTAGTCTACAAGCATCTGTATGACAAGATCCATCTCTCAAGAACATGCCAAGCTGAAACATTGCCCTAAGTGCCATGCTTCTGAAACTTGCCCGCACAGCAGACGACCCTTAAAGCAGCGTGTTAGCAAAAGTTCTTCACATCCTTGATGTCATTTCGAGCTAATCCAACTGACAGGTTTTTCTGAAATCACAGGTATTCTGCACTGGGGCAAGAAATAGTGCAAATCAATTTTAACCATGTTTGCTTCTTGCGTACCACATAATGTGGCGAGAGGTATTTGTAACAAAGAAAAACATGGAGCAAATCAATTTCCCACAAAGCTTATTTTTCCATAATTAGTTGATAAATATATTTCCTCCAACAATCAAATGTGAAGTAATGGACCTTTGAGACAAAATCAGTGAAGTATGCTTTTTTTTATTAGATAAGTTAGAGAAATGCTCAAAATCTGTTTAACTTTTTTTCTTTGAAAGTATTTATGGATTAGATTTGTTTGTTAAAATATTTATGATTGTTAAAAAAATTCATAAGTAATAGTTGTGACGCACGTGGTTTACAAACCATTTTTAATTTTTTTGTCCTGGTAGAAAAAAGTCTAGGATATGGACTGAAATACAACCTGTTTACCCCTTCCAGCAATTTGAATGTATTTGACCTGCTTTGGTGACCAATGCAACAGGTATGAACTGCGGCCGAGGGTTTGGGGTTTGACACCAAGGGCCATATTATGATGTCAGTCGGAAAGCCTCTGACCCTAGGTCGGAGTCTCTTCATCCATAAAGCCTAATTACAATGTAGATATCAAGGGGGTTTATCTCCGCTTTTTTGGCTTTAAAAACCAAGAAAGCGGAGATAAAATTATCTCCCTATTACCTAGCTGTTGCTAACACCAGTTAGCGACAGCTAGAAGGATATAGCGATCATCTTGGGCCCCACTTTGCATTTCAGTGATATTTATCACTAATGACATGCAAAGTGGGCGTGCCAAGATGTTAGCGACTGGAAACAGTCGCTAACATCGCTATCTCCTAGTACCTACTTTTGGAGATATTTGCGCTAAGCGTGAATATCTCCAAAAGCTAACACCTGCCCTGAGCAGTTCTTAGCCATGTTATCCAATGGGAGGTGGATAACATGGCTAAGAGCATTAGCTTGGTAATGCATGATTATCGCTGACTTTTCAGCGATATTCATGCACTGCGGCCGATTTTTATCGCATTTGCGATAAACCTTGGTAATACCAAGGTTTATTTGCGATAAAAATCGCCGCAGCTCAGCGGTAAATGTTTGTCTCTAACCAAGCAATAGCGATAATTATCGCTATTGCTTGGTAATATGCCCCTCTGTTTGCTAGTCTACAAGCATCTATATGACAAGATCCATCTCTCAAGAATATGCCAAGCTGAAACATTGCCCTAAGTGCCATGCTTCTGAAACTTGCCTGCACAGCAGACGACCCTTAAAGCAGCGTGTTAGCAAAAGTTCTTCACATCCTTGATGTCATTTCCAGCTAATCCAACTGACAGGTTTTTCTGAAATCACAGGTATTCTGCACTGGGGCAAGAAATAGTGCAAAGGTTTATTTGCGATTAAAATCGCCGCAGCTCAGCGGTAAATTTTTGTCTCTAACCAAGCAATAACGATAATTATCGCTATTGCTTGGTAATATGCCCCTCTGTTTGCTAGTCTACAAGCATCTATATGACAAGATCCATCTCTCAAGAACATGCCAAGCTGAAACATTGCCCTAAGTGCCATGCTTCTGAAACTTGCCTGCACAGCAGACGACCCTTAAAGCAGCGTGTTAGCAAAAGTTCTTCACATCCTTGATGTCATTTCGAGCTAATCCAACCGTCCGGTCATTCCGGCTGGCTTCTGATGGCTTCATCAGCCAGTTGGGCCGCAACGTAATCCCTTTAGGACCGGATTCTGCCGTTGGTATTACAATGTTGGTTTTACACAGCCTTTCCATGCCGGCCTTTCCGACATGGAGAGGCTATCAGAAAGCGACTTTGGGGGTCACTAGCAGGGTCTCCTTGCCTCCGTGGCCAACAGTTGTGGGCCTGGGTGACATTGATGGTGCCCCCTTGTAAATCCCTGCACCCTGTGGCAGGCACCATGAGGTGCCTGTCACAAGGTGAAGGGATTTACACATGGAAAGGCTGTCTGGCATGGCGGCCCGCTGCCACACCGCCAAACTCATAATCAGGCCCTAAATTGGATATGCTGGAGATGCAGCGGCCATAATACTCTTGAATTATAGCAGATTTGTCTGAGTGGATTCTGATGCCCCGATATCTCACTGGGTCTGTTTACCAAAGTAATGGGTAAGGTAAGGAGGGTTGGAGCATGGTATGAGTCAGGGGCATTAATATTGATTTTGTCGAATTAATTTATAGCCCTGATCACTTACTAAATGAGATGATTTTGTTTATGATCGGGATAAGGTACGGCACTGGGTTTTTTACGATACCCAGAATGTCGTCGGTGGAGTCTAGGTGTCCCTAATTGGATTCTGTGGTGCTGGTGTTCTCTGAGTATGCATGACATAGGCTCCATCGCAATGGTGAAAATTAAAGGTGAGGGGCAGCCCTCTACTCACTGGGAAGGAAGGGGTTAAAATTGAGTTTGCTTTGATCCTAGCTTGTGGGCCTGTAAAGAACAATTTCACCCATCTAAGAACATTTCTGCCGACTTCCAATCCCTACAGTACAGTGAACATGTAGCTCTATTTGTCAGAGTTGAAGGCCTTAGACGCATCCAGAAACGTAAAAGCTCTGTGAATTTTGAGGTTTATTTGTTTGGTAAATAAGCACGAACTGTGTATCCACGTACCCAATAGGAACCTCCGGTCCACCGGGTGTAATGGGGTCTACCATCTGGGGTATCAATGCAGATTATGTCTGACGCCGTCCCATGGTGACAGAATCATGCCCACCAGTATTTTCCCTGGCCAGTACTCCCCTCCATAGCACCTGCCCACTGTGTATTTGTTTAGGAATTTAACTTCTCTCTCGGCCTCCCATTGGAAATCCATAGGTTTTAGATTAAGGCTGCTAGACTGTTCTGATCTGCCATCCATTGCTTGTTCTAGGGTGGAAATATCTGCTTCCGGTTTAGATAGGGTCATTCTTAACGATTTGAGAATGCCATGGACCTTCGAAAGACATTCTCCCTGGATCACTGCCTTAAAAGCATCTCATAGTGTAGCCATGGTGGAGACAGAATTTCTATTGGTCTCGAAATATGACGGAATAGTTGATCTAATCACTCATATAAACACCGGATCTAGTAGTCTAGGTTGTAGTCTCCACAGTCCTGAGGTCAGGGGGTAGAGGAGATTCGAAAGTTAAATTTGACTAGTGAGTGGCCTGAGAGGGTTCACGAAAGATGGCTTATTGACCCAGTCCATCCCAATGCGCCCCTGGATCCCAACCTGTGATCCAGCCTGGAAAGGGAGCCATGAACCGCAGAATAATATGAAACGTCAGCCGCATCAGGGTTGTGTGCACGGTAAATATCTAGCAGACCACATTGTGCCATAACCTCCTCAAACGGCTCCAGTGGGGTACGGTGTTGGCAGAAGAACTAGCACTAAATAAAGGGAGAAATGATTCAGCATCAGAAACACTACACAAAATACACTGGCTACCAGGAAAGGTGCATGTTTAAGGCACTATGCATTACCTATAGGGCGGTAAATGGCTTAGTACCTATAGCCCTTCAGCAAATGACTGAACTATATAAACCCTCTAGAACTCTGAGATCTTTCCAGGCTGCCCTCCTATCTACCCCTTCTTTAAAAAAACAAGAGTAGGAGGTAGAACCTCCCAGGTACAATGTGCAAGTCTCTGGAATGAACGTTCTCACTCCCTTAGAACCATCACAAATCTGTTGAGTTGCAGGAAGGACTTACAAACGTGGCTCTACCCCTGGAAATTGATAAATGCAAGAAAAG
The DNA here is from genome assembly GCF_964263255.1 of Lissotriton vulgaris. NCBI lineage: Eukaryota > Metazoa > Chordata > Amphibia > Caudata > Salamandridae > Lissotriton > Lissotriton vulgaris. Next base: position 38,819,073 of record NC_141697.1, read on the forward strand.
ATAACTCAATCCTAATAAATGCTTGATCCCTCTTCACTTTGATAATTTACCAGCGCCAAGATATCCATTGGGTGAAAGTCACGCTTTACAAATTCATAATAACAATATTAACATCTAGGAGCCTGACCCAAGCGCGTCTGTGTCTATCCCACGCAGCACCAGTGATCCTGCCCGTGGTGGAGTGTTACACTGAAGTCACCACACAAAGTCGTTCCTAAAAGCTGTGAGGTAGTCTGGATCATGTATGTTTGGCCCATAAGTGTTCATTAATGTAATGTGCATGTTCCCCAGCATACCTTGGACCCGTTGTATCACCCTTGGTTGCCTGCCATGTGCGTGATACATGGTAACTGTATTCGCTTTTTTACTAGAATAGCAATGCCTCTTGAATAAGAGAAGAAGAAGAGATAAGAATTCCATCTGTTTGAAAACTGATTGCTTCAGGAGTTGGATGCATGCATCTCTTGGAGAAAGGCTATGTCTATGTGGGGAGGAGGAGCAGGAGACCCCATACGCCACAGAACAAACACGGACTTCCTGGTCGCCACCATGAACGAATCCGGAAGTGAGTGACGGCGCTCTACTGTTCAAGCAGCTGGAAGGGGAGGAGTCACGTTGGAAAGCGGAAGAGAAAGGAGCAGAGGCGGAGATAAGAGGCGGAGGTGGAGAACGGACGGTGTGCAGTGACAGCGAGGAGAAAGCGGAGCACCTGGAGGAGGTCCGAAGAGAGGAGAGCGAGAACGGAGTGGAGGAGGTCCGAAGAGTGGAGAGCGAGAACGGAGTGGAGGAGGTCCGAAGAGTGGAGAGCGAAGAGCTCGGAGCAGAGAGACAACGCGGGAAGGAGCGGGACGGCGTAAGAACGGAGGAAAAACAGGAGGCAAGCCAAGACAGTGTTCTATACACCGCTGCCATACCCGGTGGGCTGAAGGAGGGAGAAGACGCCACGGGTCCCTACGTTGCAGTCCGAGAGGCGGGCCGTAGCCCAAGGCAAGTTCTGTTACAGGGGGCATTCTGGTGGGGTGTGTGGGGAGGGGGTGGTAGAGCTGTATGGGATGCGGAAGGACGGGCACGTCAGGAGGGGCTAAAGATAAAAAGTATCACACCAACCCCCCTTTTCACGCATTTTGGTTATGGTAGCACAACTCCTATAACCAGAGCATTTAGTAATTCCCGTTTTCCCCCTTTTTATTTTCCCTTCTGAGGCTCGAAGACCCCGGGATCCATAAGAGAGGCGAGACAGAGGCCTAATTACTCCGTGGACCAGACAGGACACAACTACGCCTTACAGCACAAGACCTTAATTTTGAACTCTGTCAATACCCAATAAAACAGTCCTAAAGGATAACATACCGTGGTCTTGTGCTCTGTACCCAACAACCCCACCATAGTCTATCTCATGCTGAGAGAGGTAAGATAGGATCGGACGTGCATCACGAAGGTCGTCTGCAAACATTCCAGGTCAGCATTTTGAGTATGGTAGTGTTTGAATCAGATGGAGAGTATGAAGTTATAGAGACAGTGTTACGTTATTATCATGGGCCGTGTGCAAAAACGCAAGGTTGAATGGTGTCATTGCCAAGCCCACCAGTACTTGGTAGCATGCACAACAACATTGCTCTTCCCACCTCCTCCACGTTGAGTCCGAACTTTTCGACGAAACAATCCCACCCCTTAAACATAGCATCTCCATCACCCCCCCAAAAAATGTTGCTCTCTACTGAAGAAGGACAATGACCTGTTACACGTGTCTAGGGGTACACAGCACTGGCTGCACCAACAAGGGTGAAAAACTATAGCCTGACACTGAAGAAAGTATTATCATGCCATGCATATATTATGATGCATCGGGGCAAACTGAATGCTGGAGTGTGTGGTAGTGTGTGCCCACCCAACTCCCACCCCTAAACAAAACTGGTGCCTACAATCCTCGAACTTGGTAACATAAAATGATAAAGTACATAACGTTACTCAATGAGGGCGGCCAGACAAAATCTACACGCAAATCATTTTAAGTTGCATTAAGTACATACTTTTATGCTATCAAGTGTTCAGTGCATACAGATATAAGACTCAGTTTACATAGGTCTCACTATTAAGATTACAGTATTTGGATCTGCAACACAGATAGTCATCCCGAGCTCAGTAGGGTTTACAGTGTCTTGCAGCATCCCACTTAGTGCATGAGAGACATCAAATCAGCCCTTCACACAAAGTGGACGGAGTGATGGTTTGGCAGATTTTAAGTAGATAGTCTATCACGTTCATTCAACTTTGTTGAACAAATCAGCTAGTGATGCAGGTCCCCCTATCTGTAGGTGATCCTTTGTTGTGGGATAATTGCTTGGTGAGTTTGTTAGCTTCAGCCAGGGACGTGGTAAAATGTGTTTAGCCTGCGATAGTGAAGCACGATAGAACATAGAATAGGACACATCCATATCTATCTATAAAAGTTAGTTTAAAATGCCTATTGGATAGTCATTCTATGCTGCCGCATTTTCTTCTAAATTAGTGTATTGTTCGTTATTACTTTATGTTGTTATATGTCTCCTCATTACTAGTGAACTTCAACTATCGGCTTTTGTCATCTTACAAACCAATATATAACCTTTATTAGGTCCTACCAAGTCTGGTCCATCTGCTATAGGCTAAATCTCTAGTCATGCTTATACAATCCTTCTACCCTACACTGTACAATCCGTGTCTAGGTACACTTGGTTACAACATACTTACCAAGCCTGGTCCAATAGCTATAGATTAACCTAAAGTCATACGGTTATGACCAGATATTTCGCCAGTTTGCACATTGTGACCAGCTTAACAATGTATGTAACTCACTGAAAACAAATTGCTAAACACTATGGGCCCAATTCACAGAACTAATCTGAGACCAAATCCTAAACTTATTACTTTTGGTATTTTCAGAATGCACTTACTACTTTAGCTGAAACTTACTACTTTTGGTTAAACTTACTCATTTTGGTAGTGTCATAAGACATTTAGTATTAGTAAACTAAGTTTACTACTACTAAATGCCTTCTGAGAATACCAAAAGTAGTACGTTTAACCAAAAGTAGTAAGTGCATTCTATGAATACCAAAAGTAGTAAGTGCCTTCTGTGAATACCAAAAGTAGTTAGTTTAGGATTTTGTCTCAGATTAGTTCTGTAAATCGGCACTAAGATCTTACATTGATATGGTTGCTCCGTGCTGAAGGATGGCACCTGCTGTGTTCTATGTTTCTAGGGAAAGGGGTGGGCGGGTGGGACAGGGGGAGGAGTGTGTGGGTTTGTTCTTGGTTTGGTTTTTTGATCAGTTATTGGATCAGGGATTACTCGTACTTATGTCTTATATTTCTCCTCTCATCATTTTGTAGACGCCACTCCTTTTTTCTTCTCCCTCTATTCTTTCACACTAATCACCGCTACATCCAATACATAGAGTCGATTTGGTGCAACAACCTTAGTCTATCGTGTGGATACATATGTGTACTCAGCATCAAACATTTCTACTTCCCACTATGTTTGACACAAACAAAGTCTGGGTACCTCTACCTAAGACCTCCCCAATTGCTACCCACCATTTACTTACATACTCTGATGGCGGTACACAGTCTTTCTGACAATCTCAACATAATCTCCCCAAATGTGAAAGGGCAAAATCACCCAGTTAAACGTCACAAAATCATGGACTACTTAGCGAAAATTAAAGGGGACATCATTCTCCTACAAGAAACCAAATTAGCGGACAAAGACACTGCGTTCCTCAGAATTAACTGGATTTCACACATGGCATGCTGCCCAGCAAATCACACAAAAAACAGTGGTACTTACCTTAATCTCAAAACATTCCAATATCTCTCTTGAGTCATTCACAAGCTATGAGGGAGGTAGATTCCATATGAAAAACTTACGCAGGGGAGAGAACTCCTTTTACATTCTGAACATATACGGCCAAATACTGATGACACTACTTTTTGGGAAGAGATATCCAATAAAATAGATCGCATTCCTCCAGATGACCTTGTAGTAGTAGGCGGAGATTTCAACCTCTGCCTAGACACTACCCTGGATCACCAATCCACTTGCAAATACAGCCCACCTGAATCTCATAGAATCTTACAGAATATATGTTCAAAATATAATCTTAAAGTTATCTGGCACTTACAACACCCTGACTCCAGGGATTACACATTCTATTCACTCCCACACAACTCATATACAAGAATAGAGTACATGCTAATCTATGGTTCCCCTACCCACCTGATTGACCAAAACAAAGGTATCCACGAAACTGGTTTTTAATCACTTTTGCATCAATACTCTCTTAGCAGACACTAACGCTAAGTTAGTCTATGGTGCTTCAACAATGAAGTTCTCTAAAACCCTGTAAACAGAAACAAAATTGAAGAAAGGATAATAAATAATTTCAGAGACAACAACCTACCAGATACTAAGATGCAAACCATATGGGACACCCTAAAGCAACCCTAAGAAGGGTCCTTATAGAAATCAAAACCAAACTAAACAAAACAAATAATGGTAGTCTGCTATTGTTAGAACAAGAAATAAAGCAACTGGTATTGTTGCATACCAACTCTCTGGACAACATCACACTCTCCCAACTTACACAGAAGAAATACGAATATAATAAAATCCTGAGTGAAAGAGCTGGAGTATGAATGAACAAATGTAAAGGTATCAAATTATGCGAAGCTAATAAAACAGGTAAGATGCTAGCCTCCTACCTCAGACACAAACAAAACCAAAATAGAATCACAACAATTGAGGATTCCAAAAATGTAATCCATGCTAACCCAGAGAAGATATTAGACACTTTCAAGATTTTCTATGAAACTCTATATCCGAACGACCAAACCTTTGATCCACTTAAATGTAAGAACTACCTAGAGATAATTAGAGTAACATAAATTTCAGAAACTGACAAAATTGAACTCAGTAGACCGATATCCATCAGTGAAGTGTAAAATGCTATGAAAACGCTAAAAGAAAACAAAGCCCCTGGTCCAGACGGCTGAGAGCAAAATTTGATAAATCCTTCTCCAATCTTTTACAGCCGTTCATGCTGTCCCCATTCCACCACATCTCTAGCTCTGGCATAGTCGCAGGTACAATTGCTCATCCCCAAAGATGTGAAAGACCCAGTACTACTAAAAACTACAGATTGGTCTCCTTAATAAATCTAGATTTCAAAATCTATGCAAAGATATTAACAGCACGACCTAATATACCTTCCCCAGCTGATAAGCAATTCCCAAGTTGGTTTTCTTAGGAACCGTATGTCAAAACAACTACACATGCTTCTTATGCCACGTCCTCGACAAGGAGGAAAAGTCAGCCTTATCCTCTGTTGCAATAACACTGGACGCAGAAAAAGCGTTTGCTAGAGTATCCTGGGCCTTTTTGGAACACTGCTTGGAATCCTTCAACCTTGATGATACTTTTATGAAAATGATCATGGCTCCCTATAAAAATCAAACCGCATGAATCTTGATTAATGGTTCCCTGTCACACCCACTTGACCTACAACAAGGAACAAGGCAAGGCTGCCCACTCTCTCCATCTTTATTTCTCCTGGCACTAGAACCCTGCTATTAGATATAAAAAAAGCCAGCGATCTCAGGTATTGGATTCAAATGACAAAAATGTTAAATTGGCCGCCTATGAGGATGATATTTTGATAGTCACAGAGAACCCAGATCCCTCCATACAAGCTCTCATGTCCACAATAGCGCTCTACTCTGAATTCTCAGGGTACAAACTAAACAGAGACAAATCAGAGGTAAAACCTCCAAACATTCATTGTACAAAAGAGGTGCTAGGTACATCAGGTTAATCCTGGCAGACCGGTTACATAAAGTATTTGGGTATCAAGTTCGGAGCACACCTGATAAGATACCATTAAACATAACAAAAACATTACCTTTAAGAAAATAAAAGACACATGGTCTCCTAAATGCATTGCCAGGTGGGGAAGAAGAGAAACTATAAAAATGATGATCACTCCTATAATCAATTACCTCATCAGCATGCTCCCTTTACTATTATCAGAAGACTAGAATTGCCTTGAAAAAACTTAAACTACACAAAACACGAGGGAGAGTTAATCTGGCCAATGTCAGAGATTACCAAACTGCTTTTCTGCCCAAACAAGGTTCATATTGGATTCACCCCCCGAATAACTACACTCCAGTATGGCTAGAAATAGAAAGGGCGCTACTAAACAACCTAAGCCCACTAACCTTGTTAACAACTACCACAAAACATCTTGATAAATCCAAACATGTATTGCAGAACACAAAACATTCACTCCTGAAGATTGACAAGGAACTTCTCTCAGGTATAAATCTCTCTAACATGGCTTCACTCTGGAACAACCCGTACTTTAAATATATTGGCAAAACTATGCACTACCAATCATGAATAGACAAGAGTATCTACTTCCCACACCAACTTGTCTTGCCTTTACAACCCCTAACCTTTTCTGACTTCCAGAAATCATTACATCTAGAAGGATTGGAGTTCTACAACTTCCTTCATGTCAAATCCGCCATTTCGAAATTTAAGTGCCATAATGATAGTCCTTCCTTACCAGATCTTATATTGAAACTTAACAAATCTGGGCATCAAGTATCCCACTTGTATAATCTTCTACATCCAAAGACAACGCAGTTAAACAAAAAGATAACAGCCTCCTGGCAAAACCATTCTTCCAAGCCCAAAACATACTCAGATTGGTCCAAAATCTGGAAATCTATCACATCACAGAAAATCTCACCTGTACTTTCTCAAACTAAAATCTGGCTCATACACAAAACTTTATGGACCCCATCCCGACTACACTCATTAAAAATGTTCGAAGTCCCCACTTGCTGGAACTGTAAAGAAGAGGTAGGGTACCTTGTTCACCTCATCCTCTACTGCAAATCCCTTTCCCTATTTTGGAATAAGGTCTTCTCTTTTTTATATGGATCTATACAACTACGACCCTCAAATGAAACTTGCCTTATTCGTTAAGTGCTTCCTCTACGATAATCTTGATAGCCCATCAGACCAGGCCTACTTGCTTATACCAACTGCAACCAAAATAGCGCTTTCCAACTGGAAAAGTAGGCACAAAGCCTTTTTGAACAACTGGATCAATTGGATCACCCACATCAGGACAATAACTCACTCCAACATTTTCCATGGAAATCACCCTCTAAACCTATCTGGGATAAGCTGGACAACTTCTACGCCACCAGAAAGCCACCTTGAAATGCCTCTTTTACAGCTCTATCTCCTTATTAAAATCTCCTTACACATCATTTTAACCAAATCCAAGATTACTACCATTGATATATCTCACATCACCCTTGTTCCACAATTACCACAAGATGGTGCTTGACTAATCAAAACCTTTATGAGTCTCTATACATCAAAGTTGTTCTCAACCTAGTCAGGGGACTAAATACTGTATAACGCACATATAGTTTAAAGCATACACAAATCAGTTGTTTCAAAGCTTGTACACCTGACTTGCCGGCTCCAATATATAGTCCAGACTACCATACACGGAATGTTGTGTTCTCAACATTTGTATTAACACTTACCTGCCAGCAACCTGGTGTCAAATTCCATAATTCCCATCATTGTTACATCTGTTTATATAGGTATTGTGCAGCATTAGCCCCCTGCTAATCCCTGCACCCAAACAAATGCCACTAACCCGACTCGGTGGCCGCATTCCCCTCTCCTTATCTCTATTATCCTTTAGGTTTATTTGTAGTTGCCTATGTTCATGCTATATATGATTTTATATATGATTTATGATTATGCATGATTTAATGTATGACTTGTACATGCTTACCCTTTAAAATCGATAAAAGTGTTGAAATCAAATATAATCCTGGAAATCGCTTTGCTGCAGCTCTTTAAAGTGAGAAGACAAGTTAGAAGCTTAGTAAAGAAAAAGTTAATTGCAAGAGTAATCAGCTTCCTAAGTCACGTATACAAAGGTTGACTTTCTAGAGGTTAAGACCGTTAGTATAGCACACATAGTTATGCTAAAAGCACAAAGAAGTATTGAAAACGATAGCACTGAGGCTTGAGCTGTATCTCCATGGAGACAGCTGAGCAAGAGTTAACGTTCGGGTTGAAGTCTTAATGGAAATCCCTGAGCTAAAATGTTCACTTGTCGCAAATTTGGTAGTCCATGCTACCATGGCAAGACTAACCTAACTATCCCCCCCACCCCCCCACACACACACACTGAGACAGAGAGAGAGATAAAAAAAGAGCAGGGAACTTGTGAGCAGTGCCCAAATTTTAGGCAGAGAAACTATAACTTGCACACTTGCCATGCACTGCTACTGAGCTCACATATTACATCACTCCTGACATATTACATCACTCCTGACATCATTGATAACATCACTGATGACATCTGAAATGACAACATCAATGGCATCACTGTGCATGGCAAATGCATCAGATATAGTAACTTTATTCAATTATAATTTAGTGAAATTCACTATAATTGGTGAATTTCAGTGCTTTTTTACTTTAAAATCTTGTATGTTAACTTTCATTTTCAACTAGTTTTTTCTGTGAAAAATAAAGTATTGTATATAGTTTTACCCACATTGTGTAAAGACTTACACAAATATGTACCTTATGGTACTTGACATTATCCAAAATTCATAGGAGTAACAGGTTGCGATTGCACATATAATCACAGTCTGCCCAATACTCATATACCACGCTGTTTGAGTCCATTAGTTGTTAGCCTCCATACTCCACCATTATAAACAGAGAAAGGAGACTGAAGTCATAAGATATGTGCCATTTTGCAGCACATACCATCTTGTGGACTTACACATGTGTGTACCTTTAAGGCAAATCATTAACCAAAATACTTTCATGTAACTCACTGAATTGTACATTAAGTCCCAACATGCCCAAAAAGACGTCCACGCACAATGTATCAAATGGCGTAAAACATACACACCTCGAACCAGTGCAAAAACAGCAAACATCTACATGTGGTTTCAAAAAACACAATTCTAATGTCCCTCATTAAGTTATAATAGCAAATACTACAGAATTCTAGAAGAACAGGAGTGAAAATACTGTTTAAACGCACATGCATATGTCTTAAAGTAAATATCAGTATAATCTCAAAGTCAATATCAGTAGTAATAATTGTATTCATTCAGACACAAATAGCACCAAGCAGTATATTGTATATACAGACCAAACGAGCCAAACTGATTTAACAATGGAGTTCTGCTGTGCGTGTCTCTTCGAAGCTGGTTGCTGGTTTTTGAGTATATATATATTTGCACACACCTATATGCACACACACACACATATTTTAAAGCACTTAAAACCATTAAAAACTAACTTACTTCTAAAGTAAAGTACTAAAATCCTACCCTCAATGTAAATACTGCCGATTAACTTATCTTAGATGTCATGCCAAACAGTGTTAAAACTGTGAAGCAAAGGTAGCAATGAAGAATGGTGTAATGAAGTTCAATAACGACAAACAACAAGCATTGGCATAGCCAATAGGTCTCGCATTTGGGACCTTATACGTGTTTAGCCATGCAACAGTTGGTGTTGTTGCACCAAGGATATTCTGCTGCATAACTAAATACTTATAGGGTCCAAAAAGCGAGACCTATTTGCTATGCCGGTGCTTGTTAGTTTTTTGTTGCTGTTTTGTTTAAGTTGCCAGTTCTACAATAGCTGGACATGGTTTTTGTTGCATCAAATGAACTTGTTTTCATTGCTCTGAATGTTGTTTCCATTCTGGTTGTAGGAAGCAGTCATTCCCGGGGGTGTGGGGGCTGCCTAGTTGTGTGCATGCGCCGAACTTTGCAAATGAGAAAAAGCCTGGTGCAGGCGCAATTTACAAGTGTGGAGTAGTGAGCCCCCAGGCAGCATGACTCACTCACACAAGAGTTCATGCACTGCACCTGCATACTCAGCATGGTTTAAGGAAACTCAACCCACTCCCTCCCAGGCATCGAGCACATATTTACCAAAAAAATCATCTGAGAAGAGCCTGCCTGCTGCACTGACGGCTGGTGGTGTGTGTGCTTGTTGAAAGCCTGTACTGATGGCTAGTGGTGTGTGTGCCTGGTGAAAGCGTGCACTGACGGCTGGTGTGTGTGTGCCCAGTGAAAGCGTGCACTTACGGCTGGTGGTGTGTGTGCCTGGTGGAAGCGTGCACTGACGGCTGGTGGTGTGTGTGCCTGGTGGAAGCGTGCACTGATGGGTGGTAGTGGTGTGTGTGCCTGGTGGAAGTGCGCACTGATGCCTGGTGGTGTGTGTGCCTGGTGGAAGCGTACACTGATGGCTAGTGGTGTGTGTGCCTGGTGAAAGCATGCACTGACGGCTGGTGGTGTATGTGCCCGGTGAAAGTGTGCACGGACGGCTGGTGGTGTGTGTGTACCTGGTGAAAGCGTGCACTGATGGCTGGTGGTGTGTGCCTGGTGGAAGTGTGCACTGATGGCTGGTGGTGCGTGTGCCTGGTGGAAGTATGCACTGACGGCTGGTGGTGTGCCTGGTGGAAGCGTACACTGACGACTGATGGTGTGTGTGCCTGGTGGAAGCAGGAGCCTTCACAGTGATAGAAGGCACAAATGAAACTGATGAAGAGGAGGGGAAGAAGGGGGGTGCAGCAGAGGAGCATGATTCACAGCTAGAAGACACAAATGAAGCTGACCAGGAGGGAGGGGGAAAAGGGATGGGGGTAGTGCAAGCAGAGGAGCCTGATTACAGCAATAAAAACTCAGATGGCAGCTGTGCACGTACACAAGCTTGTGAACGCAAGCTAGCTGTAGGACAGCAAAAGCGGGCGAGACCTAAAAAATGAAGGGGATAGGATTACCAATGCTTCATGATACATAAAGCTGTCAATAAGGACACACCCATTGTGATGACAATTGGGCATCAAACTGACTCCAACCAAAACTCTAAACTAAAGTCATATCTTAACTCTAAACCTAACTCTCACCCTAACTCTAATTCAAAGCCAGCCACTATCACAAGTGCCCTAGCCATAATGCTTACTCCAACACGGCGCATAACACGAATACTATCCTTACGCCTTTCTGTAACATTAACCATAACATGTGTACTATTCCTACGGCTTACCCCAACACTAACCGTAACCTGAATATAATCCCTTTGCCTTCCCCTAACATTAAACATTACCTAAGCACTATCCCTATGCCTTACCATAATAATAATACCAATTCAAATATTATCCTTATGCCATAACCTAACTCTGATCTTAACCAGAATACTAACCCTATGCCTTGCCCCAACACTAGAACCTAACTCGAATACTATCCCTATGCCTTACCCTAACATTAACCCCAACTTGAATACTTACCCTTGCTTTACCCTAGCACTAATTCTAACCTGAATACTATCCCTATGCCTGACCCTAAAACTAAAACTAACCTGAATACTATCCCTATGCCTTACCCTAATACTAATCCTAACCTGACCACTATCCCTAACTCTACACTAATCCTAACCTGGATTCTGTCCCTATCTCTTACTCTACAGTAATCCTAACCTGAATACTATCCCTATGTCTCACATTAGCACTAATCCTAATCTGAATACTATCCCTATGCCTTCCCCTAACACTAATCCTAACCTGACTACTATCCCTATGTCTTACTCTTCACTAATCCTAACTTGAATGCTATCCCTATGTCTCACATTAGCACTAATCCTAACCTGAAAACTATCCATATGCCTTACCCTAACATTAATCCTTTTAGAAATGGGATTTTTGGTCGTCTAGGGCATGTGCCATAGTCGGGCAGAAACCACCACTCTAGTCAGAATAAGGGAGTTACACTCCTAAAATAATCACTGCTCATCCCCTTGGTAGCTTGGCACAACCAGCCAGGCTTATCTCAGAGGAAGTGTGTAAAGCATTTACACATAACCAACAGTAATACAGTGTAAGCACCTCAAAAGGACACCACACCGGTTGAGAAAAATGTCCAATATTTCTATATACTTAAGACAAGACCAAAACGATAAAAATCCTCAATACAGTATTTAAAAATCTTTGGTTATCAAAATATGCTTGCAAAATAGTTCCTTGATGTTGATAGCTCCATCCCGGGCTATCATGACATCATGAGCAAACAAAACCAAACAGTTCTGGTTGACTGCGGTGTCGCGGACCAGCTACGGTGTTGGGAAGACCCGCAAACCATACCTTTTAGAAATGCAGGGCGTCGGCGACCTCTTCCGAAAGCACGGCGTTCGCAGGGGTCGGTTCAGGAGGTCAGTGCAGGAGCCGTCCGGGTCCTCAAAGTCACACACATTGCCGATCGATCTCCTCTCTGTTGAAGTCAGGAGCGCTGAAGTGGGCAGGCGTCGGTGCTGTGGTGAAAACAGCAGCAGTGCGGCGTGCGGTGCCCTCAGGTCGCGGTGCAAGCAGCGACTCAGTGGCGGAATCAGATGGTGGCTTCGGTGAGCCCAGGGTCACGGTGCAAAGTGAATGCGGTGGTTGTCGCGGAGCTGACAGGTCGCGGTGCAAGCAGCGGCGTCGTATTTGCTGAAGCGCTGTCGTCGGCTGACGAACTGGAGTCTATGGCGCTGGTGTCGGGAGGCCAAGGCTGTGATGCGGGATGAGGGCGGTGGGTTGTGTAACTTTACGAGCGGTGCCCTCGAACCACGGTGCAAGCAGCGGCATAGATTTCGGCCTGGAGCGGCGGGGTCTGGGATACCAAGGCATTGTTGTAAAGCGAGGCAGTGCGGAGTGAGGTGCCCACAGGTCGCAGTGCGAGCAGCGTCTCAGTGGCGGCGTCAGCAGGCGTAGTTCGTGAGACCAGGGTCACGGTGCGGCATTGCCCTTTATGGTGCCTTCAGTACACGGAGTCGGCAGCGGCGTCGCTGACGTCATCAGGTTGCTTCTTCTGTTGCAGCACAAACACACACAGTCCACAGTGCTGAGGGCAGAAGAACTTGAAGTATTTGCTGTTCCTGAGACTTCTTGAACAGGGGGCAAGCTCTACCTCAAGCTCTTGGAGAAACTCACAAAAGTAGATTGCAGAAGGTTCAGTCCTTTCACTGCCCAAGACAGAAGCAGCCACTGCAGGCCAACACAGCAAAGCACACAGTAATGTGGTAGTTGCTCCTCACAGCTGCTCCAGCTCTTCTTCTTGGCGGTTTTCTTGGTCCAAAAGAGCTCTAACTTTCAGGGGTCTGGCCCCTGGTATTTATATCCTAAAATCCTTTGATCTCTTAGGCAGAGAGTGTCTGTGCCCAGCCAGAACCAGTTCTTTCTTCTCTGGTGTGACTTCCCGGCATGAACAGAGGCAGACCAGGCCATTTGAGGTGCAAGGGAATCTCCTAGCCCGTCTCCCATTGCAGCCCAAGTCTTTTTAGCCCTTTCCTGACCCTACCTAGACTATCTTGAGCCACTCCTGCTCCCCAGCCTCTGTCATCCAAAACCCAGACAGGCAATCCACCTTCCAGCAGAGGCACACTGGATGACTGAGCAAGAAAATACCTACTTTCTAAAAGTGGTATTTTCAAACACAGAATGTAAAAGTCACCTTCACTAAAAGATGCATCTTTAGATCCTGAGTTCAGGCATACTAAACTTTATTTTCCTACCTAATTCCGTGGGCCAATTATGTTTATAAGATGTTATAAACAAACTCTCTATTCTGTCCTATGGGGAACAGGTAACCTTGCAGTAGCGAAAAACGTAATTGGCAGTAATTCACTATCAGGACATGCCACATACACCAGGGCATGTCCTACCTTTCACATACACTGCACCTGGCCCGCAGAGGTACCTTGGGCCTACCTTAGGGTTGGCTGACATGTAAGAAAAGGGAAGGTGAGGGACTGGCAAGTGTGCACACTGGCCAAGTCGACATAGCAGTTCCAAACTGCATGCAGATTCCGCAATGGGGGGTCTAAGTTACCTTTTCAGGGCTACTCATGTGGGTGGCACAATCAGTGCTGCAGGCCTCTTAGTAGCATTTTATTCACAGGCCCTGGCACACTCAGTGCACTTTACTAGGGACTAACGGTAAATCAGATATCGAATCATGGAAACACCAATCCATAACACACTTTACGACTCGCGCACTTGCACTTTATCACTTATCAGCAGTGAGAAAAGTGCGCAGAAACACTACACCAGCAAAAACCAAGTCAAAGTCGGGAGGTCGGAAAGCAAAAACTCGGGAAACACGCCAAAAGATGCCAAGTCTAACAAATCCTAATCTGACTACTATCCCTATGTCTTTATCTACACTAATCCTAACCTGAATACTATACCTATGCCTTACCCTAACACTTATCCTAACCCGAATGCTATCCCTATGCCTTACCCTAACATTAACCTCAAGCTGAAGGCTATCCCTTGCCTTACCCTAACACTAATCCTAACTGGAATACTGTCCCTATGCCTTACCCTAACACTAATCCTAACCTGAAAGCTATTGTTAGGCCTTACCCTAACACTAATCCTAACCTGAATGCTATCCCTATGCCTTATCCTAACATAACTAGAACCTGACTAACTATCCCTATGCCTTACCCTAACATTAACCCTAACCTGGATACAATCCCTATGCCTTACCCCAACACTAACTCTAACCTGGATACAATCCCTATGCCTTACCCCAACATTAACCATAACCTGAATACTAACCCTATACCTTGCCCCAACACTAAACCTAAGTCGAATACTATCCCTATGCCTTACCCTAACACTAACCCTCACCTTGATACTATCCTTATGCCTTACCCTAACATTAACCAAACCAAAAAACTATCTCTACACCTTACCCTAACACTAATCCTAACCTGGATACAATCCCTATGCCTTACCCCAACATTAACCATAACCTGAATACTAACCCTATACCTTGCCCCAACACTAAACCTAAGTCGAATACTATCCCTATGCCTTACCCTAACACTAACACTCACCTTGATACTATCCTTATGCCTTACCCTAACATTAACCAAACCCAAAAACTATCTCTACACCTTACCCTAACACTAATCCTAACCTGGATAGTATTCCGATGCCTTACCCCAATACTAATCCTATCTTGAACACTATCCCTATGATTTACCATAACACTAAACCTAACCTGAAAAATAGCCCTATCTCTTAACAAAAAACTAACCTTAAGACAAATAATAATCGCTATACCTTACCCTAACACTAATCCTAACCTAGATACTATCCCAATGCGTTACCCTAACATTAACCTCAACCTGAATACTATTCCTTGCCTTACCCTAATATTATTTTTCTTTTTATGTATTTATTTATGTACACAAAAAAGAGAAGGGGAATGAGGTACTACTCCTTTTCCATCCTCCCTGTAAATATCAAACTGTAACCACAAATTGAGGAAGAGGAGGGGGAGATGGGTGGCGAAGATAATCACCTGTCTCTTCACAACAGCTCCATCCCAGGCGTTGGTCTGTGCAGGGATGTTGTAGCAGCTCTATGATGAAGCATGCCACCACTTAGTGGGTGAGGGCAGTTTTTTTTAACAAACCTTACCTTTTCGAACATATGTTGTGAGGACACAGGTGATTATCTTCGGCCACCTGTCTACCCCTCCTTTCCATCATTTTATAGTTACCCTAACATTAACCATAACACGAAAACTATCTCTACACCTTACCCTAACCCAAATACTATTCCTATGCCTTACCTTAAAACTAACCCTAACCAAATACTATCTCCCTTTGCCCTAACAATAACTTCCTGTATGCCTTAATTTGACCCTATCGGTAATAATATCCGTTACCCTATCCCTAACACTAACTCCTATCCTAAGGGTCCCCCTTATTTTTCCGAAATCCCACACCTAAACCTAACCCTAATGCTTATAGCCAGTACCCTAAACCTCATTGTCAAACCTCACACCTTATTGTTTATTCACATGTCATTTTGGAAAATACACTACACTTACATTGCTTCAATGCTCTCAATTTTTTATACCTGAAAAAAATCTCTACACTAACATTTCTTCATTTTGGATTCATCATTAGAGCATTCCTTTATTATGGTTTCTCGGTTTCTTTATTTTCATATAATGCCGCCCAGTGGTCCCATAAAGCGGCCTTTATGAAACATGATGATTTACAGAAGAATGAAATAAAAGTAAAAAAAAAAGCCCATAATTGTTTCGGGTAAGATCCAAAATGGTTCAGCTCACTCCGTGCGCCTTCCTTGGCTCCTACAGAGTCACTCACCTGATGCACTGTGGTATTTCCAATTCCTTAATCCACGCGCCAACGCTGTATTTTTGACACGTCGCAATGATTCGTGGGTGTTTGCGGTTATACGGTAGTGGCACCTTTACTCGTCAGCCTCGGGCAATTCCGATATTTATGAACGCCCACAAGTCGCTTCGAGAACTCAAACCGCCACAGCGCCAATATGTATGGATTTAAGTATGAATCTCAATATGCCTTGCACCCAAGCAACAGTATGTTGTTTTAAGGTTTGAGTCAAGACACTTGTTAACCACACACGATTCCTTTCGGCTTATATTTGGCATGACTATTTCACTCAAGTCACTAATTGGTTCGCTGCCATGCTGTTTTCCTAAATGTTCTCTTAAGTGCTGTATTCATTTTCATAACTGTCTCTCACAGACCACTGTAATTCCCTCTCTGTTCTTTAGCCCAACAGGCTATTATCACTTTTACCAGGCAAATGTAATGTATTTGGTCCTGATGATGATCCCGAGAATTAATGAGCGATGGGATCGAAACGTCGACACTTGTAAATAGCACCACAGTCTTCCATTGTGCCTAACTTGTGTGGTTTCTATTTCTGGTTAAACTCGCTAAATAATACAATACATGCGAGTGACTACAGCTCAAAGTTTTTGCCTGTATTTATTATGTTTATATGTTTTTTTGATTAATCTGTAATGTTCTACACACTCCCTTTCCTATATAGGTTACAGGCTTGTGCCCTATCATAGAAACCGTTGTTTCAGAATTATTGACTATATTCTTAACTATTGTTGAATAAAACTCCTTGTCCGGCTGGACTGTGGATTCCTATAGTAACCTATTGTGGCCTATATTGTATTTTCGTTTTTCATTTTTCAGTCTGCTAAGGACCATTGTTCCTCTTAATAGAATGGTTACCCGTGGTCCCTAGCCAATTATCGGGCCCCCTTGTCCTTTCTAAATC
The DNA here is from genome assembly GCF_964263255.1 of Lissotriton vulgaris. Classification (NCBI taxonomy): domain Eukaryota; kingdom Metazoa; phylum Chordata; class Amphibia; order Caudata; family Salamandridae; genus Lissotriton; species Lissotriton vulgaris. The sequence goes on from NC_141697.1 coordinate 38,836,304, forward strand.
ATATTTACAGTATGACGCATCATGTCGCAAGGAGTTACAGATACGTCAGTATTTCTGACGTATCTGTAGGTGCAAAAATGAAGCATTGCTGGAGTATGCTACAAAAGTGACGCAACTCTAGCAATGGGTCATTACACATGGGCAAGTCCCATGTGAAATGTGCCTGCGTCAGTCTTATGCCTCCCATGAGGCAGGCGTAAGATATTGATGCATTTACGTCCTAGAAGTGGAGCAGTGAAATCTTATAGATTTCACTGCGTTACTTCTATGACCCTTGCTTGCGTTGGGACGCCCCCCTTCTCCATACATTATACCTGGCGCAGGTATAATCCGGGGCAGGGTTCACAAAGTGACCCATCTACCTAGATGCGTTACTTTGTAAATATGATGCAAGAAGGCACATTTTTTGGTGCGTCACAAAAAGTGCCACACCAGCGACGCAAAAGTGATGCAGGGACTCATAAATAAGCCCCACAGTATGCTGTGGTGGTATCTTAGCTGCAAAAAGTCATTTGAACCCGGGTGATGCAACACTGTTCACCACTGATAAGTAGACATAAACAGAGCGTCATCTCACAATGAAAACCGACATAGACAATGCATGATGGGGAAGATATGGGAAACAATGGGTATGAGTCGTAAAACACTGTACAACCTCCATTTCAAATTGCACGGTGTGATGTTGTGATGTTCTACATGCTGCTAGCCTTGGGAGGGAACGGGGTATTTCGGTCCCGTTTTTATCAACAAGAGGGTCAGGGACAGCATCCACAATGGCCGTTTATGAGGTTTTGCCGTAGGAAAGAGCAGCAGGCCTTCCTGCTGCACTTCCCTACGGCAAAAGAAAAGGGCAGGAATGCGCCGTATCTATAAGATACAGAGTATTCCGGTCCTTTTCCCCTGCCCTGGCACACAATGGGTTGCCTGCGCCAATGCAGGCACCTTTGCACAATGGTGCAAGGGTGCCTGCATTGCGGGGATGATTATTTTTGTACAGGAAGGGAAAATTTCTGTATAAAAATAATCACAAGAGGCTTTTCCTATTTCTATGTGTGCTGCAGAATGCAGTAAGCATAGCAAAAGGAAAAGGAAAAGGAAAAACGAGGAGAAATGAAGATATTTCTCGCCGTTGCGCCTCCCTTACGCCTCCCCTGGAGAGGCGTACGTTTTTGACACTGCCTCAGATTCACTATTTCTCGTAAATCTGGGGCAGTGTCAAAAGGCCACGGATGTTGCTGGGAATGCCCCCAGTAACACCCATTGCACGCCCCTTTAAAAGGGACTGATATTTATCAGGCAGCATTAAGCCAAAAAAAGTGGTTTAGTGCTGCCTGATAAATATCACGCAGGCTTCTGTGCCACGGATGTCACAAAAAGTGACGTTCCGATGGCACTCAAGATTTAGGGGGGGTTCGAACACATCATACATACACGAGGCTGTCAAGAGAAGGTCTCCCTGCAGACCCACAACCCTCCTAGGAAGTGACGCATGCTGCCTGTCTGCAAACATGTGCCACCGCCAAACTGTCTCGTAAGCAAAGACACATTTAAAAGGCAACTTCCTAATTGGACTACACAACACATAAGAGCTGGGAGGAGCCAGGGTCCTTGAAGACGGGCAGGGGCGATGACAGTGTGCACCCCTGTAAGGTCCAGCCCCCAGCACCCCCCAGAAGAGTGCCAAGCCCAGGCGCGTGCCTGCTGCCCAGGCGCTGCCTCTTCGCTATCAGCCTCCCTACCCACCTGCTTGCATGGGGCTGTGCCTGATCGCAAATTGGTTGGACCTCTCCATTTTCACGGGGCTGTTGATGCCAAGTGCCCGTGGGAGGAGTCTGGCAACCTCTCCGAGCCCTTCGTGGGCCATCTGCTCGGCAGGAAGCTCTGCTCGGTGGCAGAGATGCCACTTTGGCACACTGCGAGGATGCTGCTGTACTGGGACCAAAGACAAACGAGAAAAGAGCACTTAGACACTCAAACACACACACACACACACACAAAGGTGAGCGTGTGCAGCGATGTAGTCAGAGCGCACGCAGTGAGCCATAAGCACACCAACGCAGGCACACAAAGCAAAATGGTGGACCTTCAGGAGTGCTGTCATGGGACCTGGCAAAGCACTACAGCTCTTAGCATCCCACGCCCAAAAGTAGCAACAGTTCACACTACATCTTAATTTATTTGTATGCAGGATACTGGTTTAGGCGCAGAGGGAGGGAGAGCCTGTTGTCACAACAAAGGTTAGCAGACAGCAAGCAGCAGAAGAGCAGGCATGCCGCACAGCAGACTACAAACTGCATCACTGGCGCCAGAGATGCAGGATGCTCCTCCTGAGCCAGATCAAGACTTCTAGCCTGAGAGCTCCTCTGGGAGGAGGAGGAGAGCTGGCCCACACAGACAGCAAGAAGCACAGTGCCTATATAGGCAACACTCCCCACCCCATGCCAAGTACATGCATGATGCAATAAACAAAGCACAACACAATTTTGGTTGGGGAACGATTGCTGCAGGTTTATTTCATACAAAGTATGCAACATGGTAGGTTATCGGCGATCCAAGGGCAGGCAGCGATGACTGACCTACGCGGCCCTGCCCGCCTGATGAGCCAAATTGCACTGTGGCCAATCCAATCAGTACTACCAATGATGATGGGATCCCTCTCCCTTGAGTGGAGCACTGGTCCACCATTTTACTCACGCCCCTTTTGAGCAAAGCGCTGCAAGGCCAGCCCCCGGTTGTTCAGGCTTACAACCACCCTCAGGACTAGCAGGGCGCCGACAAATAGCTGTCCTTCATCCAGGCTGCCACATTCTTTATTCCTTCCTGGAAACAGATTCTGGTGTCTTCTTCGTGAGTGAGAGGATGAGCTGGGTGTCATCAGCGTAGGATACAATGCTGAGCCCATGCTGTCTGACAATGGCAGCAAGGGGGGCAACCAATGATGATGGGATCCCCCTCCCTTGGATCCGGTGGACCACTGGTCCACCATCTTACTCACGCCCCTTTTGGGCCGAGCGATGCAAGGCCAGCCCCCGGTTGTTCAGGCTTACAACCGCCATCGGGACTAGCGGGACGCCAACACATTTCTTCCAGGGACCTTCCAGAAGGACTCCTGGGATTTGGCACTGGCACACCATTGTGCTCCTGAAGAGGTACCATTCTGTACCTTTCTGTTTCTGGATCGCCCCGTAACTCCGCCTGCAACACAAACAAAAACATTACAAGGTCCTACCCAACCGTGCTCCCCAGCCACACGCAGGGTATGCGGTAGGGCGGGAGACGGCGTGACTGGCAGCAAAGAGGGCACCAGAAAGGCAGGAGTGTAGTGTAGTTCCTATATTCCCAATAGGCTCTGCGCATTGGAATAACATAAACGACAGTGTAGACGTAGGACTGAGGTCGACTAGGTCTCTATTGAATATGTTAGACTTAATTATGAAATGTCAGCTAGCTCAGAGGTCACTAGAAACTTTCTCAAGTAAACAAGAAGGTGCTAAATTTCCTGAATAGACATGAAGGGATTAGTTTCTGACAACCGCATAAACATGACAACTTTGCTCCCCCAGAATAAGGAGTATATCTCCAGAGTCGCGGAAACAATAGATAGTTATTTCACTCAGTAACGTGCATGCTTAGTTTCACCAGAAGTGCAGAGAAATAGAGAGACAGGCGTTTTCAATTAAAGTGGTTATTTATTGAGCAGTCTACTTTCTCATGCAAGAGAAGTGAATTGCCACAATGCAATACTTATACAGTAAAATGAGTGTTATAAAATAATACTGTAAAAGCATTTATATGGTTTCTAAGCCATAATATACTTAAAATGGATAAAATACATACAATGATAAAATAATGACTAAACATACTCAACTGGTGTTTCTAAGATACGCCTACCCCAGTGTACCTAACCTAAGCCTAGTACAGGGAAGGAGTAAATGAGTTATGGTTTTTGCCAAGAATCTGAATCAAGAATTCTCTAAGGGTCTAATCAGCTCTGTACCTTGGTTATAGAATGAAGGAGGTCTTGTATCTCGTTCTCAGGACTCGATCTCCCAGCAACCCACAAGGGTGACAGGGAAACACTGGAGCTGGATTTCTCAGCAGGAGAAAAGACAGCGTCTCTCTCAGTGCTTCAGTGGGAGGGTCGGCTTCCTTCAGCACTCGCATCAGCAGGGCGTCGGGCAAGTAGATAGCCGATCTGCTCCAAACCACCGTGTGTTGCTTAAGGCAGATGCTGGTATATTTATACCTGGAAGGTGCCGAGCTTGACGTAAGATTGGACATAAGACGTCACTAAGAACTCGCAGTTCTTTCAGGACTCCAGGAGTTGTAGGACAAATCTATACAGAAGCAGGGGGAATTCCCAGGCTGCTGGAGGCTTGGTTTGTTTAAGAACGCGTTGTGCTTTCTAGGAGTCTATGGGAGTAGCCTTGCCGTATTTGGACTGCATTGGCTATGTCTTAATATGGGTATGATTCCTATGCATATATAAGGAGTTGATTTGATATAGCAAAAAACACAGTTGATGGACAGAATGTAGAACAATGTCATACATTCACCCCAGTACAAGGATCTGGGCCTAAATCCATCGTTTTTTTGCACTCCACACCACCCTGGGTTAGACACTGGCTTGATTTGATATAACCACATAAGGGCATGAAATCGGGAATATTTACTAGAGTCCTAGAATCATCTACAACACCCACTCCACGTATAATGTCCATCATTACTAAATACTAAGCAATGTTTAAGCATATCTATGCATGTGTTTTCCATCCCGCCTCAAAATATATAAAATGCATTTGAAATGGTATATACACGAAAAATGAGTATTATACTGTACGTTTTTTGTAAGCAGTGGTGTCATTCAGATAATGCATATATTGTACATTTAGAATGTCGACTGAATGAATCATGAAATTTACATTTATGAAATGGCTCTTAATACAGAAGAGAAGGTCGAGACCATTTCATCACATAGTTATACAAGACTGTACATGTGCTAGAGACTATGTAAAAATATTGTCTCTAGAGTTTCTAAAAATAGATATCTTGGGCTAGATGTAGGTAACTCTAATTTACCGACTCATAAATAGCGAATTTTACTGATTCGGTATTTATGAATCTGTAAATTAGAAGGAGGTAGATGTAGCTAATTTTTAATTTTGAATTACCGAATCGTTAACATTCGGTATTTACCGATTCGGTAAATACCGAATCGGTATTGCCCATTGATTCCTAAGGGCCTTGAAGCCCATAGGAACCAATGGGCAATACCGATTTGGTATTTACTGAATCGGTAAATACCGAATCCTGCAAGGGTGCAGGGGGTGTCACTATGACACCCTCTAGCACCCCAAGTACAGGCTTGTCTGACATGTGGCACACATACATGCCCTAAGGGCATGTCTGTGTGTCACATTGCACAGGTGTGCATGCACAGATGTGCATGCACACCTGAATTCGGTATTTTACCACCCAATAGGATTGGGTGGTAAAATACCGACTCTTAAGGGCATGTGGCACTCTTAGGAGTGTCACCTACATATGGATTTACCGAATCGGTAAATATACTGATTCAGTATTTTACCGATTCTGTAAATTTACTGATTCGGTAAATTTACAGAATCTGTAAAATATAGGCCCCCTACATCAGAAAACCCTAATACCGGTCGGCAACGGGACCGGTATTAGGGCTCCTACATCTGGCCCATAGTTCTCTAAGAATAGTTATACTTTAAGCAGAGTATCATGTGCCAAAAAGGTAAATATTTTGGGAACTGGAAAAAAATAAATTTCGCTCTCTGGGAAAAAAACTAGTTCCATAGTTTTTTAGGTTCTGTTACTAAAACTAAAGGCCGAATTCAGATTTCAGGGAACGCCGTGTGCTTACTTTTCAACAGTTATTCTCGTTGTTAGGAGAGAACATTAATTCAGATAGGCTGGCAAAAAATTCGTCTACAACAGTAGGTGAAAGTTGGGCCATTTCCAAAAAAGTGGAAATAGTGCATATGTGAGATGCATTACCGTCAGCGTTATCTGGATCAGCAATGTTCACAGAAGGTTGTACCTGTGTGCGACTTTCATCTCGTACCTCACCGCCACCTAATCGTAATGGTGAGGTCTCAACGAATGCCGTCATCAGAATGGGTAGCCGCTGAGGACAACACGTTGCATGAGCCGTTACCGAACCAAGCAAAGTATCGATATCCATAGGTACTGCTGATGGAAGTGTGAGACAGACGTCTAACATGCATTCTTCTCCGCAGAGCAGGCATCGTAGAACAGGTAAGATGCAATCTTGCCAGATTGGTCTGAATGAAAGAAACCAGGTAGTATTCAGATCTCTTAGCCGAGCCAAGCCGAGGACTTTAGTAATCTGCTCTCTGTATTGCATTGCTAGGATCGTGTCTTCCATTGTAGCCTGAGTTTTGTCTGTGACTTGACTTGTCATATCGGAGCAGAAGGAACAAAAATAAGATTCCTGCTACGAGACCCAAGACAGAGTGCACGAATTTCGGGAAGATGCTCAGGACTGCTTCAAAGGGTGCTACCAGTCCCGAAAAAATTGTCTTAAATACATGTGCGATGCCACTGGTATCAGACATGTTTAGGATTTGGCTTAACATTTCTACGAAATGTACGGGGCAATTTGTCGATAATAATGTATGTATCTCTGCTGCTGTCCTTGCAACTTGCAGATCATACGTTTCTCTAGACGAGGTTAAAGGCACAGTTGTTTGTAAAAGAATAGACTTCATTCTGCTTAAAGTATCAATTCGAATAGAAGAGATATTCAAAGAAGGCCATATTGCTGCCTCCATGTCTGGCTTGTTGTTTGGATACAATACTTGCATACAGCAAGTGACCCTGGAAGTAACGCTCATGAGATAGGCGGTTCCTGGCACCATGCCACAACAGCTGTGGTCACTTACTGTAACGTAGCTGCCGTTGGAAAGCTGTCTGAAAAAAGGCTCTATCTGTGTAGCAGGGGTGCCGTGCAGGTGGCATGAAAGGTTATTTGATGAACCTTCGCAGGCTCCGTGTAAGTTAATTCCTTGACACAGAAGTGTACCGCTTAGTGAATTTTTACAGTCGTTACCACTAAGGAATACCTCTTTCTTGCCCCCACTCCAACATCTATGTGTGTGAGGTAAATTCCAGGTTGACTTGATGTACCCTTTACCCAACCTTTCATACAGGCCTGCTGGTATATACTTTTAGCAATATTGAAACTGAAAAGTCGTTATCGGAATCGAAATGGTGCCATGTATTATCCATTCAATGACAGTTTTTTCGGAGACTGTCAATGGTAATCTTTCTAGTTTTTCAATGCTCAGCACCGTATAGTCTGCCCCTCTTTGTGCCAAAGAGATTTGTTTATCAGTAAGGTTAAAGATCGAAAATAGTGACGTTGTGTTTATCAGACGCCATGGCACGGAGCCTGAACGCAGATTTTGTAACGTCCAGCCTAACTGTACAATAGAACGTAATTGCGACTGGCCATGTTGTAACATTAGCATATCCTGTTCTATTATATATCAATAGCAGACGATACAATGCTGTCCAGTAAATAAATTCTGGAGGACAGTCGTTAACCCATTGTCCACTACAGACAGTGATTTTTCCAAATTAATACAATCAATTTCTCGTATTTTGTCTGCAGTTTTAATTTGCGTTACTTTCCAAGCTTCATTGTAAGCTGCATATATACCGGCGTATATGAAACGTTTTTGACGCTGTTTGCGAGGTCCCAGTAAGAAATCCCGCAAGTCAGCACCTTCTGTAAGTAAATTCAAGTGTTGCTTAATTTCAGGAAGTGTGGATTTCTGTAGCCATTCGAGGCATAGTTTTCCTACACTATAGGTTGTTATTATCCCTGGATGTTGTCTCTGGGAATATCTTGTGTCTGGCCTATTCTGTTTGAACCCCTGTGTTTTGTTCAGGAATCTATCTTGACAGTTATTAGTGTCTGTGGGCCAGATCAACCATTTGTTTCAATTAGGAAGTGTTCTGTTATGTTTTAAAATATGGGATACGTCTATCTCCACTTCTGTAGTGCTATTACTATCAGGTATGGGTTTTGGTATAGACGGTTTGTTTAAGTTCTTTATCCTGGCCAGGCCAAGACAGGTCGTTTGTTGAATGGTGTCATTCAGGAACATTATTTGTTCTGGGATCATGCAGGCTCTGAATAATGATTCTAAACCTCGTACCTGCCAGTCTTTTGTACCCCAGACAGTTTTTGTCTCAATGTCTTTTTTCCAAAATTCAAAACCAAACGTAGACATTTTTTCATTAAATGTTTCAGAATAAATCAGTTTAGTATTTGTCAACATGTTTTTCATTCCTGTCTTATTCATAATTTTAAAATAAAACATTTCTGGATCAGTGATATTAAACCCTGAAAAGTATGGGAATTTCTCATAAAATGTTTTTGAGCTGCCTTTTGGCGGAGTTGGACAATGTTCCCATTGATTATAAATAAAAACATTTCTAGGATTAGCCGATTTATGCAAATAGTGATGCCCATAATGATTAAAGCAATACATTTCTTCATAATTTGATGGACCTTGTAAATAATCATGTTCTGTATATTTAGCTGACATTTCTAAATCTGACATCATATTGTTAATATTTTCAAAGTCCCAATCATCAGAGAAAGTACTAGTTGATACAAAGTCAACCAAAATGAGCCAGAGCAGGAGGAAAAGTACACCTAACACAATCCACAATTCAATCCACGGTGAAATCAGATATGTTTCCCCAAGTTGATGAAAGAGTTCTGTAATTTTGTCTTTGAAAGTTTTGTTTGCTGGCTTGTCTTCATGTTCACTTGGATCATCAGAAAAGTCATCGAAATTGATGAAGTAGCCAGAGGCAGTTCTGTCAATTGTTTGAATGGCATCAGGATTGTTATTAATCTTTGTAGTTGCTTCTTCCTTTGTCATGTTAGTATAGTCAGAGGCTACATCATTGTACACAGGTGTTTCTTGACGAACTGTTGCAATTTGGGTTTCAAGAGGCACAAGTTCCATGGCTTTGTTGCATAGTCCTTTTTTATTCACTGCAGGTTTATCAAATGTGATTAGTCTCTCAGTTTGAACCTCTTTGATTGTAGCAAGGTTTGGTCTTCTGCTACTTCTTGGGAGTCCACTGGGCCTAATACTTATTATTGGCCACATGGTTGTGGTTTTACCAGGTCGATTGATACAACTCTGTTCTCCTTTTTACCAGCAAGGGGCGGTAGTACTACTGATCTTGTTCCGCTGATAGCTAAGATAGGTACTGCTTTTCTGTAAGAAGGCCCAAATTCCTTCTTCACCACAATTTTTTCTTTGACCCGATCCCCAATCTTTGGAATCCAGACAGGTCTTGCTGGGACAGGTGGTTTTTCTTCAGTGGCCGTTGGCTTTAGCTTTGTGTTACTTACACTTCTTCTTGTTTCATTCAAGTCCTGTAAAACAGCCAAACGATCTTTGATATCAAAAGCTTTTTGTTCCACCACTGAAGTCTGACAATCGAGATCTTCGATTATCATTCTTGTACCAAACAAAAGTTCATACGGAGTGATTTTACCCAGAGAATTTTTTGGCAGATTATTAAGACTACATTGGACACTTATTAGATGTTTGACCCACCCATAACCCGAACCTAATACCCTCGCTGTTATAGATTGCTTTATGTCACGGTTTTTTCTCTCCACTACCGCAGTTCCCTCAGGATGGAATGGACTAGAGTACAGCAATGCAATGCCTAAGCTGTTCATGGCCTCTTTGTAAGCTCGAGAGCTAAATGCAGGACCCTGGTCAAAATGTAGCATGCCAATTGCGTATGTGCAGATAAAGACTCGCAAATCTTGTATAACAGTTCTGGCGTCAGCCGAGCGCTGGAGCCATATCCAAATGAATCTTGTCTTAATATTAATCGGATCACATTTGTCCGGTCGAACGCCTGCGTGTAGATAGTCTAATGCTGTCTAATAGAGGTGTTTGGGCTGGTCATACTGAGCTAGAATCAGATATCCGGTCCGGTTTATAACTGCGCTCTCTATTGCAGTCCTGACAATCCATTGCAAAGTTATAAACTTGCACGCTCATTCCCGGCCACCAGTATCTTGATTGCAATTCTATTAGAGATTTCAGGATCTCTTGGTGCCTCACACCCATTCCCATGTGTGCTTTTTGAATCAAGTAAGCCCTCCGGTTAGTGTTTGGAAATACTCTATCCCCCACTCCAGGGATTTGAGCAAAAGGAACGGAGTTCGCATCAATTATGTATGTATTTCCGAGTGGGTAATTTAGAGGTAACACCGCATAATTGCCTTCCATTGAGGCTTTTACTGCCAGTAGCGTTTCTCCATCAATTTGTTTTTTAGAACTTTTTTTGTAGCTACGGAAGCCGGTTGACCAGTTGCCGCTGTGGCTTTATTAGCCAATGAATTCCCTGCAACGTGAACGCCATCACGTTGAAGACTCTGCGTATGTATCACGTGAGTCTTTTGTAGTTCTTTCTGTAAAAGAACTACCTGTTCCCATAGTTTTTTATGTTTTATTGTGCCACCTGTCTCATCTTTGTAACCATTTTCAATCACGGTCTGCATGGAATTATTGTAAGATTTGACGCAGTAATGCAAATCGCACATTATTAGTGTGGGGAATTCGCAATCTGCATTTTCAAGCGCCATCTTAAAAGCCTGTAGTTCAGCTGGCTGAGCTGTACAATTTCTGAGCGATTCAGTTTTAGTGATTAACGGTCTAAATTTTCCTACGTGCCAGCGACCCTTAACAATCGCGCATGCAGAGTTGTAAACTTTTTTATCCACAACGCAGTGTTGTGCAAATCTGTCTTTGTAGATTACACAGGTGTACTGTTCCAGAGGCAGAATTTCAGCTGGCAGAGGACATTCGTATTCGTATTGGAGAAATTCTTGTGTTTTTAAGTTAGGATCAAATTCGTATACTACGTCTGATGCAGCAAGAGAATTAACCCATTGTATCCATCTCGGATGTAAGGCTTTAGCATTCGGAATGCTTGCTCTTGTTACTGCTTCTTGGGCAGGTACCGGTTTAACGATTATTATGCGTTTACCTTGTGCCAGGGCTCTTTCTTTTGCTACAGCAGTTTGTACCGCAGTTAGAATCTTTTCAGTGGCACTGAATTTCATTTCAGCTTGTGTGTACAAGTGTGATTTGTAAGCTATTGGTACTGTTTCTCCCTCATTAGAGGTTAGGTATGACTCGGATTACAAGGTTGCGTTCGTTCGCGCGTGTTTGCAGTTTTGTTTTAGTTATCATGTCTGTTTGTAATGATTGTAAAATTTCTGTGTGTTTCTGAGTCCAATTAATTGATTTCAAATCAGGTTTTATTAGTTCGTAGAGCGGTTTAACCCTCTCTGCATAATTTAGAATGTAAGTTCTTCCAAAATTCAGGAAACCTAGAATTGATTGTAAGTTTTTCAGCGTTTTTGGAGCTTGGAGTACTGCACACTTCTCTAAGAAGTTGTCTGCTAGGCTTTTGCCTTCACTTGATAACTCATATCCTAAAAATAGGACAGTGAGGTGGGCAATTCGTGACTTTTTAAAGTTACATTTGTACCCTTCAGATGCGAACCCAAGTATGATGGTGTTCACTCTTTTCAAGCGTGTCTCCAGGTCATCGTCTGTTAGATAGATATCGTCGACATAAGATAATGCCTCATCATCATACATTTGTAGTAATTCTGTTACCCTGGCTGAAAATAATCCTGGGCTATTCTTAAATCCCTGTGGGAGACGACAAAATTGCTTTTAGGCCCCCATACTGGAGAAAGCGGTTAAATATCTGCTTTCTGGTGCAATGTTTTGACAGAAGACACCATTTGAAATATCTAATGTCGTCTTATATTTTTTGCGCATGATATTATTCATTAGTGCTGCACTGTGTGAGTTTTGTACTGCAAATGTTTTGCAACAAGAGTTTAAGTGTCTGTAGTCCAATACTAGACGAAATGAATTGTCTGCTTTGGAGACAGGAAACAAAGGATTATTCATTTGTCAGGTGCCTGTTCCAATCACCCCCTGGTACTCAAGTTGATCTAAGATCTCCCTGACTTGTTTTTTAGCTTCTTGCTTAACAGGATACTGCCTCTGTGCAGTAGGTTGATTTTTTTATCTGGATTTTATGGTGAGGAGAATCCTCATCCCATCCTACATGATTTTTATATAATGCAGGGGCTTGGGCCACTGCCCATTTTCTAGCATATGTGTATTTTCTATGAATTGGAATGTGATTTGAGAAGGCAGGCATAATCATTTCTTCGCCATGTGGGCACTCCCTGACAAACTCTGGTGGCCAGTCCTTTTCTGCTAGAAGGATATCATAACCTTTAGATAGGTTGTCCCAGAAGAGACCTCTTATTTTCCTAGTTTTGTCCCCCTCTATACGTAATGTTATTTCATATAATTTATGGGGCACGCTAACTCTGGTATCTGCAGTTTCTACTTGAATGTATTCATTCGTGTCCACTGTCTTCAGAAGATTCATCAGGATCTTGCGAGCTATGGTCACTTCTGCTGCGCTGTCTAGCATTGTCCGGGCCCATTCTCCGTTCTTGAGTTGTGTCCTCAGAATCCTTGGCATGTTTTACTTTAATACTGGCTACCTTCTTTTTGGGAAACTCTAATTTTTTTCCTTTGGATGAGCAGGTTCTTTGTCTTTGGACTTGACGCGCTCTTCTTTATGTTCTGACCGTCCTCTTCTTTCCGATTTCTGTGAGGAAGTCTGAAAAGATCGAGAGGGGCGTGTATCAATATCTTGATATCTGTCAGGTTTTCTCAAATGTTCCCTATTTCTAAGGTTATATCTTTTTTCAGAGGGCTCCCGTTGTGGAGACTTGCCCCACTGTTCTGGAGATCTATCTCTCCGTTGGAGAGACCTTCCTCTGGTCTGAAACTGTTTTTCTCTGGGAGTGGTTTGCTTATTACCCTCCCACTTCTTCTTTTGAGAAATGAGATTATTCTTAATAAATGTTTTTTCAGGATTTTCAATTAGTTGTACTTTTAGTGGTTTCCCACCCAAACTGTCTCTACCTAATTCTTCATAGGATTTTTCAATTATTCTGGCAAGTTCAATAGGTTGTTCTGCTATATCTGTTTCTTTTAAATTTTGGCGGATCGCCACAGATGCTGCTTCTCCTTTTATGTTGGCTAGTAGTATAGCCGAGACTTGCTTAAAGTCTTTTAGTAATTTCATACCTAGATTTAAAGCAGGCTCTGGACCGTATTCATTTTGAATCTGTCTTAGTACATCTGGTATAACCGCCATAGACGGAACACCATGTGTTTTTTTGTGTAGATTGAAGCAAAGACTGTTCCCCAAGTGTCACAGTCTTCCACATGTGGTGCAATCCTCATGGGTAGGCTGATTGTCAGAATTCTGTGTTTTTCGTGAGGGGTAGTATCAGGAAATACTGCCTCTATTTGAGTAATTTTTTGAGCTAACCAGAACGGAATTTGTTCCCGTTTCGTGGGTAACTTGCCAATGACTGATTGTATAGTCTGTGGTGTAATTTTATTAGTGTTCCCCTGGTGAGGGGTGTGCTGTGGAATTTTTATTGCTGGTTGGACTGTTAAAGTCTGCATGACATATTGTACCAATTGTCTATGTATTTTAATTAGTTGTTTTAGCTGAACTAAAAGTTCTCCGCTTGACATTGTTTCAATGTCAGGATGTGCTGTAAAGCTGGCTAGAACCGGCCATGTGGCTCCTGGTCTACCTAGTGGACCGAGCCTGGTAATGTGATTTTGATGTTTTAGGGCGCCATTGAACCAGAGCTCATGCTCTTGGTAAGTTAGTGGAATTTCAACGTCCTCGAAAGGGGCGTATTCCTCTGAGATTCCTCTATTTTGTAGTAGTGAAACTCACGTGTCACAGCATTTGCTGCTGGAAAATTTATCCAGGAATAGAATACCTCTGTCTGCCGATTTTCATGTGCCTCAACAACAAATATGATTGTACCACCTCTTGATGATACTCCATTTTCTATAAGTTTTATAGTTATGGTTTTCCTTACATTTACCAGGATGAGTATTGCATCCGGTTCATTTTGTTGGAGACTTGTGTCTTCCGCCAAAAGTTGAGTTGCTAGTCTTGCTCTCTCCCTTTTGTCGTCACTCTCCGTCATTTTGCTGACAGAAAGTTTGCAGAGCAAGTTTCAAGGAAACAAAGATTAGGTGCACAATATTTTGGAACACTGTATTCTTCAACGTTGACTAAACCAAAAACTATTACATAGGAATCTCTTCCTACTAAGTTCTGGCGGATATTAACCTTTTACCCACTCCAGACGTCTATTGGAGTTTTTACAGGAAAAAATGGGTCTGTGTGAAAAGCACGACTGAGTTACTTTATTGTCTAGCGTTAAATTATCACCTTACCATGTAGTGTAGTTCCTATTTTCCCAATAGGCCCTGCGCATTGGAATAACATAAACAGTAGTATGGACGTAGAAGTGCGGATCTTCCAGGTCTCCACTGACTATGCTAAACTTAATTGGGTTTGTTACCAACTAGCTCAGATGTCACTGGAAACTTTCTTGACTGAATAGGAAATGATCAGCTTCCCTGGTACAGACAAGAAGGGATTCAGTTTTCCAACAACCGCATAAACATGACAACTTTGCTCCTTAGAATAAGAGTCAATCTCTAGAGTCGTGTGAAACAATAGACAGTTATTTTACTCAGTCAGTTTTGTGCAGATTACTTTCACCAATATGCAGAGAATAGAGAGATGGGCATTTTCAATAAAAAGGTATTATTTATTGAACAGTCTTTCTTCTCATACAAGAGAAATGAATTGCCACAATTGCAAGACTAGTTATTATAAAAAGTGCGTACAGTAAGATGAGTATTGCGAAATAATACTGTAAAAGCATTGATATGGTTTCTTAGCCATACAATGGTTTAAAAGGAATAAAACATATATACATTAGGCTAACGTACTCAACTGGTGCTTCTAACTACGCCTACCCCAGTGTACCTGACCTAAGCCTAATACTTGGGAGGGAGTAAGTAAGTAACAGTTTTAGTTAAGTTGGTTTTGCCAAGGTTTGCTTCAAGAATTCTCTCTAAGGGTTTAGTCAACACCATACCTCTGGAATAGAATGTTGGAGGTCTTGTATCTCCTTCCAGGGACTCGATATCCCAGTCACTCGCAAGAGTAGGCTGGAAACGCCGGAGCTGGATTTCTCGGCAGGAGAAAAGACAGAGTCTCTCTCAGCGCGTCGAAGAAAAAGAGGAGGGGCAGCGTCCGCGGGCAGCTTGCATCTGCTGGGCTCTGAAGGGGACAGCTGTTCTGCTCCTATGTGCACCACACCATCGCTCGCTGATGTCGTTGAGGCAGCGATAGCTTCAGTATCAGCGTGGCAGCGATAGCTTCAGCTTCAGCGTTTTCTTAAGGCAACGTTGGTAATATTTATACCTGAAAGGTGCCTTGTTTGACGTAAGTTTTTGGACATAAGACGTCAATAAAGATGTCACTAGGAAGTGATCGTCTCTCAGTGCTAATTAGAGTTCTATTACTAATCAAAACATAGCAAGCGGGGCTTTCCCAGGTTGCTGAGTTTTTATCTTGTTGAAGAACTCGGAGTGTAATCTAGGAATCTTAGATAGTGGCTTCTGCTGTGTCATTTGCTCTAATGAGCTGCAGAGGAAGCTACAGAGGAAGTGATTCTGAAATGTGGCTCTGATCGTGTGAGGCCAGAGACGAGTTTCTGAATATTGCATTTGATCGGTTATGCCAATATAGGGGTACAAAGGGATTATAGCCGTATAGGGGCATAAGGTCACAGTATTGATCAGGGTCCTAGATTAGAGCGCGACAACCAAACTTGGGCGCCATGTAGTGTAGTTCCTATATTCCTGCGCATTGGAATAACATAAACGACAGTGTAGACGTAGGACTTAAATATAACAATTGCCAGTTAGCTCAGAGGTCACTAGAAACTTTCTCGAGTTAACAAGAAGGTGCTAACTTTCCTGAATAGACAAGAAGGGATTAGTTTCTGACAACTGCATAAACATGACAACTTTGCTCCCCCAGAATAAGGAGTATATCTCCAGAGTCGCGGAAACAATAGATAGTTATTTCACTCAGTTAATCGTGCATGCTTAGTTTCACCAGAAGTGCAGAGAAATAGAGAGACGGGCGTTTTCAATAAAAGTGGTTATTTATTGAGCAGTCTACTTTCTCATGCAAGAGAAGTGAATTGCCACAATTGCAATAATTGTCATAAAGTAAAGTGAATACAGTAAAATGAGTATTATGAAATAATACTGTAAAAGCATTTATATGGTTTCTAAGCCATAAGATACTTAAAATGGATAAAATACATACAATGATAAAATAATGACTAAACGTGCTCAACTGGTGTTCTAAGATACGCCTACCCCAGTGTACCTAACCTAAGCCTAGTACAAGGAAGGAGTAGATGAGTTATTGTTTTTTCAAAGAATCTGAATCAAGAATTCTCTTAGGGTCTAATCAGCTCCGTACCTTGGTTATAGAATGAAGGAGGTCTTGTATCTCTTTCTCAGGACTCGATCTCCCAGCAACCCGCAAGGGTGACAGGGAAACACTGGAGCTGGATTTCTCGGCAGGAGAAAAGACAGCGTCTCTCTCAGTGCGTCAGTAGGAGGGTCGGCTTCCTTCGGCACTCGCATCAGCAGGGCATCGGGCAAGTAGATAGCTGATCTGCTCCATACCACTGTGCGTTGCTTAAAGCAGATGCTGGTATATTTATACCTAGAAGGTGCCGAGCTTGACGTAAGGTTGGACATAAGACGTCACTAAGAACTCGCAGTTCTTTCAGGACTCGAGGAGTTCTAGGAAAAATCAATACAGAAGCAGGGGGAATTCCCGGGCTGCTGGAGGCTTGGTTTGTATAAGAACGCGTTGCGCTTTCTAGGAGTCTATGGGAGTAGCCTTGCGGTATTTGGACTGCATTGGCTATGTCTTAATATGGGTATGATTCTTATGCCTATATAAGGATATGATTTGATAAAACCACATAAGGGCATGAAATCGGGAATATTTACTAGAGTCCTAGAATCATCTACAACAGGGGGAGGTATAAGTACCTTCCCCCAACCCTCTGTGCGCCGGATATGACGCGGCCTGCGCTTCCGGCTGTGGTACTCCTCCCTGGGTTACCAGACTAGAGGGGGTACCTAAGTGACACTGAGGTGGCTGCCCTTTTAGGTGGCCCACTGCGTGGGCCGCGGGCAGCTGCATAAGTGCCTATATAGGCAACACTCCCCACCCCATGCTAATAATATGCATGATGCAATAAATAAAACACAACACAATTTTGGTTGGGAAAAGATTGCTGCAGGTTTATTCAATATAAAGTATGCAACATGGTGGGTTATCTTACGTGCAATCCAAGGGCAGGCAGCAGTGACTGACCTACACTGCCCTGCCTGCCTGATGAGACAAACTGCACTGTGGCCAATCCAATCAGTCAATCAATCAGGGATTTATATAGCCCGCTACTCACCCGTGAGAGTCTCAAGGTGCTGGGGCAGAAGCTCCGGAACAGTTAAAGAGCCAGGTCTTGAGGTCCTTCCTGAACGTGTGCAGGGTCGGGGAGCATTTGATGTTCACAGGGAGCTCATTCCAGGTTTTGGCTGCAATGTGGGAGAAGGCTCTCCCATCTGGTCTGTTTCTGAGGATGCAGGTGACCTCAGGGCGAGGTCAGCGGATCGGAGGTTCCTCTTGGGCGTGTGGAAGGATAGTCGTTTGTTGAAGTATTTGGGTCCAATGTTGTTGAGTGATTTGAAGGAGTGGGTGAGGAGTTTGAAGGTGATTCTCTTCTCGATGGGAAGCCAGTGGAGGTTTTGTAGGTGTTGGGTCATGTGTTGGTGACGTGGTGTCCTGAGGATGAGTCTAGCTGCGGCGTTCTGGATGGTTTGGAGTTTGTGTATAAGGGTTCTGTTGATACCGGCATATAGGGCGTTGCTTGGGTGAAGGTTCTCCTGCAGTCGGGGGGGGGGGAACTATTTGAAAATCTTGTGGAGGACGCGCAGGCAGTTGAAACTGGTGGAGGTGACGGCATTGATCTGGCAGTTCATGGAGAGGGAGGAGTCGAAGATAATACTGAGGTTTCGTGAGTGGTCTGTGGGGGTGGGTGGGCTCCCAAGGCTGGCAGGTCACCAGGTGTTGTCCCAAGCAGAGGTGCAGGGTCCGAGGATGAGGACCTCGATCTTCTCAGAATTGAGCTTCAAATAGCTGTCCTTCATCCAGGCTGCCACATTCTTCATTCCTTCCTGGAAACAGGGTCTGGAGTCTTCTTCGTGAGTGAGAGGATGAGCTGGGTGTCGTCAGCGGATACAATGCTGAGCCCATGCTGTCTGACAATGGCAGCAAGGGGGGCTACCAATGATGATGGGATCCCCCTCCCTTTGATCCGGTGGACTACTGGTCCACCATCTTGCTCACGCCCCTTTTGATCGGAGCGGTGCAAGGCCAGCCCCCGGTTGTTCAGGCTTACAACCGCCCTCAGGACTAGTGGGACGCCAACAAATTTCTTCCAGGGACCTGCCATAAGGACTCTTGGGATTTGGTACTGGTACCCCTATTGTGCTCCTGAAGAGGTACCCTTCTGTCTCGGGATCACGCTGTAACTCTGCCAAAGCCCTGGAGGTGGCCCCCGTTGCCTCCAGAGACCCCCACCAATACTGCCAATTTCCTTACCTGGAACCTGCTATTTCCAGGGCCTCACTAATGTACAGTAAGAACAAATCCATGCCCACTTGGGACAAGTGCACCCCGCCCTCATTAAAATAACCTTCGGTGTTCGCCTGAATAAGCCCCTGCCTGATGAAGCCAAAGCCCATTTGGTCTGTGAACTTGCGCATGGCACTGTTTATCCATCTCCGGGAATGTTCAACATCCTCACATGACCTAGCACCCTGCCATACCCTACGCTGGACTATTTCTGACCACCATAAGTCGCATTGCCCAATGTATTTGCTGATTTCGCCCATGTCTGCCTTATTAGCCAGCAACAGGGCACCTCTGCCCATAACCGTGAGGTTGTCGCCTCCAAGATGGATGACCAGGATGTTAGGGGGGCCTCCCCCTTGCTAGTCTCTGCTGCAGTTTGTTGAGTGGGCTGTGCCATCTCATTCCTGGGTACCCCAGCCAGACAATCTGTGTCTGGGAGAACCCGTGCTTCCAGGTTCTGTGTTCCACCCATTATGCCAACCTGGTGACGCCCGAGTGGCCAGTAACTACAAGTATAGTAACAAACCATATCACACTGCACACACTGTACATTAGACAATAACAGCATAATGGTACCACACAGCCTATCATACTGTTGGTGCCTAGCCAAACCCCAGAGCCTGTTAAACCCCTCACGGGTGGATGTAGCGCTCATAACAACAAGACTCCCAATGCCCCCCCATTTTTATGCATTCTGGTAACAAGCCAACTTTGAAGGCCGCGGTAGCCGCCCCAATTCTAAAAGAATAACTGGAATACTTCTTGTCTGGGTGCGCCTGGCCGGACAACGCCAAACAAGCCATCATAACCCGGTCCACCTAGAATTTTGGGAGTGGCATGAATAAAAAAATAGCCTGCTGCGTTCCGGTGGACAGCTAAATGTTCGCTGACTCGAGCAACCGGGCAGTACAGTCTGTCCCCACGCGGCAGTAAAACTACGTCTGCCCCTCGCCCTGCCTGGGCAGTTTTGGACTGTCTAATTCGAATTACTAGGGAGTGACTCATAAACTGGACATCCTGGCTGCAAAAGGCGTCACCTGACATATCTGGTTTGGATCTAGCCACTAGTTCGCTGATCCGAAATGCCCCCAAAAAATGCCAGGCAAAATGCTGCTGCAAAGAGACTGGCCTCGAAGTGAGAATTGTTGGCCTTGCCAACAGCATCTAACATGTCCTGTAGAATGTTGAAATCGATGGGTGCCCTGTTGTCTGGTACCTTGATCTCTTCTCTGGCCCACCCCTTCAGAGCAGCTGAATGAGAAAGGCCTTGGCTGGATCCTGCAACCCCCTGAGTTTTGCATTGTGATTTACAGCTGCAATGTGACCACTCACCCACGAGTGGCTCTTCCCCTGCTGCTTAGCCAATAATACAATGCCGGAAGAACCTAGAGAGTCCGCCTCCCCCCGTTCAGATCCAAGGCCACGAAGTCATCTGCGGCGTACCACAAGGATCATCATCAGCCCAACCCTCTTCAACGTCTACATGAGCCCTCGCGCAGCCATCGCACGCAAACACAACCTCAACATCATCTCCTACGTCGACGACACCCAGCTGATCCTCTCCCTCACAAACGACCCGCAACCGCCAGAACCAGCCCACATGAAGGGATGAAAGACGTTGTCGAGTGGATGAAGAACAGCCGCCTGAAACTGAACTCAGACAAGACGGAAGTCCTCATCCTGGGATCATCGCCCTCCGCCTGGGACGACTCCTGGTGGCCCCCTGCCCTGGGCACCACTCCCAAGCCAACGGACCACGCACGCAACCTAGGCTTCATCCTAGACTCCACCCTCTCGATGACCAGACAAGTCAACGCCGTCTCGTCATCATGCTTCAACACCCTGCGCATGCTCCGTAAGATCTTCCGATGGATCCCCCCCGGAACCAGAAAGACGGTCACCCAGGCACTCCTCACCAGCCGACTGGACTACGGAAACACCCTCTACGCTGGAACCACAGCCAAACTACAGAAAAGACTCCAGCGCATCCAGAACGCCTCCGCACGACGCGTCCTGGACATCCCCCGACACTGCCACATCTCCAACTACCTAAGAGACCTGCACTGGCACCCCGTCAGCAAGAGGATCACGTTCAGGCTCCTCACCCACGCACACTAGGCTCTCCACGACCTGGGCCCCAAGTACCTCAACAACTGCCTGACTTTCTACACGCCCACCCGCCAGCTACGATCGACCAGCCTCGCCCTCGCCGCCATACCACGAATCAGCAGAGCCACAGCAGAGGAAGATCTTTCTCCTACCTGGCAGCCAAGACATGGAACTCCCTCCCCATCCACCTCCGACTGACCCAAGACCACCTCTCCTTCAGGAAGCAACTCAAGACCTGGCTTTTCGAGCAGTAACGGACCCCCCCCCTCAGCGCCTTGAGACCCACCAGGTGAGTAGCGCGCTATACAAATTATGTGATTGATTGATTGATTGAATCCTGTCCTCCAGGGGCGTTGAATCCTGCTTGTTATGCTTAGAAAAGTGGCAACATTTTTGAGAGAAGTCACACTTACTCGCCCGCCTTGTTACATCTTGTTTTAGGGTTGTCCATGTTCCCGTGGTAATAATTGGACCATTAAATAATGTCTCACTGCCAGAATTACAAACATAAGTTATATGAGGCCAATTTATGAGTCCCACATGGTTGCGCCACTGCTGTTGGGGTGATTGACTAGGTTGTCACTCGAGAGTGGGGAATAAGGGGCCCCAGTATAAGAAAACCAATTAGGGTGTCCATAATGGTGAAGCTATATTCCGAGGATACAAACTACCAACTTTAGAAGATTAACGTCTTCTCTACATTCAGGTTCAGGGCGTCTAACGTCATCATTAACGTCTTTGTTAGAATTCGGGGTCTCTGGTTGAAACAGGTATGCACTTGTGACAAACAGGGACCCTCTCCTTTAGTCAGGGTAAGGGAACTACCCCTTAAGAATAACCCCTGCTCACCCTCTAGGTTGCGTGGCGCGAGCAGTCAAGGCTAATCCCAAGAGCGCTAAGTCAGTTAAGCATTTGCAATCTCACACAGTAAAAACACTGATCCCTCCACAAATAGACACCAGGCGGTAATTCTATGAAAATATGTAAACTTTATGTAAAAATATAGATTTAGGATGCAGTTACTATCACAAGGCCAATATAACGCTTTAGAATTGGGGCCACAAGATTTCAAAATGGCAAGTGTTCTTTAAAGTTCATAAAAATGCTTAAGTGTCCAAGTCCCTCACTTAGAATACTGTCCTTCACACCCTAATGCAGATTCCTATCTCTTGTTATGGTTCCCGGAGTTTGTGCGCTCCGTAGCGCTCTGGCGTACTCTGGGCGCGTCGAACGGGGGCCTTTTCAACTTGCATGCGCCTCGCAGTATGCGGAGTACGTCTCGGTCGGTTCTACTGAGGTGTCCGAGTCCTACCACTCTTGGGCGGCCCGTACGCTGGATCGAACAGAAGGCTTCTGTCAGGGTACGCGCCTCGCGCTATCAGGCGTACAGCACTTGGAAGGCAGACACGAACCTGGCGAGACAGATGAAGGCGCACAATGCTCACGGGGAAAACAGAACGTTGCGGACCCAGAGTCAGTGACGAGCACTGCGCTGGAAGGTGGGTGAGGTTTCTTGGGCGCTCCGGTCCACACAGCTACGTCAGGGGGACGAGTCATACTCGCTGAGTACGCACTGGTGGAAGGGGAGAGTACCTTGGGGTATATTTGTAGCGGGCGGCTTCCAAAGGGCAGGTGCGGCACCGGGGCCTCTAGTATGGTCCATACGGGGGTCCTTCGAGGTGCGGCGTGGCCCCTTTCAGAGGTCAGAGGGCAAAGCAGGGCAGCTGGGTACGATGACATGTACGGGCGGTCGTCCGAGGTGTAGGGATGCACTCTGACCAGGATTCCGGGGGGAGGGGCGAGAGAGCACTCTGTGCGCTCCAATAGCGGGCGGGGTAGCAGAGGAGCAGGCGGCCTGACCCGAGGGGGAGAGAGCAGCTCTACACGAGCGGGGCTCTCAGCGGGCAGAAAGGCGGACAAGCTCCCGAGTGCCACGGCCCAAGGAGGGGGCGAGGGGGCACAATCTCAGCTCCGGCGGGAGGAAACACACAGCTCAATTTGCAGACGAGCCAAGGCACAATGAACCCACTGGTCCTGGGGTTCAATTCAGGGGGCAAGCTCAGTCAAGCCCTTGGAGATAGTTTAGAGCACAATAAAGCAAAGTCCTCTTTGGTCTTTTCCTCTCCTTCCTCAGCAAGGCACCACTGCAGGCCAGTCCTTCAGCTTCCTCTTTGGTCCTTCTAGTTGGGCAGAGGTTCGTTGTGGTAAAACTGGATCTAGTTTCTTGGGAGCAGGGCTCCTACTGTTATACCACATTTCATTTGTCTTGGCAGGCCAGGGGGGCCTATGCACAGTTCCTTTCAGTCTCTGAGCACTTTGTTTGGCAAACTCTGGTCTCTCCTTTCAGTGAGCAGGGCAGGCACATCAGACGCTCCGCAGGAGGAGGAGCCAGTATTTTGGGGACAAGTACAGTCAGGAGTACTCTGTTGACAGTCTTCCCTCTTCCTGGACCAGGTGCAGGGCAGAGTCATCAGTCGCTCCCCAGGGGGCGGAGCCAGCATTGTGGTGCAGAGCAAAGTCCTATTCAGAGTCAAGGGGCACTCCCACCGCCCATCCTGGTGTAATCCCTCTATTCACCACCTGTCATCCCCAGCCCTGTCACTCACAGAAACCAGACAGCAGATACACATAAGAGCAGAGGTGGGCTGAAATGGCTAGGCAAGCAAATACTAACTTTCTAAAAGTAATATTTTCAAACACAGGATATTAAAATAAATTTTACTAAAAGAAGTATTTTATTATTCTGAGTTCAGGTATACTGAACTTGACTTTCTACAATGTTCCCTGAGCCTGCTGGGATTATAGAGTGTAATAATTCCAGCAGCCCATTCTGGCCTATGAGAACAGGTAGCCTTACAATAGTGAAAAACGAAATTGGCTGTAATTCACTATTAGGACATGCCACACACATCAGGGCTTGTCCTACCGTATGCTTACAATGCACCCTGCCCTAGGGCCTACCATAGGGGTGACTCATATGAAGTAAAGGGAAGGTTTAGGGGCTGGCAAGTGTGTGCACTTGTCCAGCCAGCATGACAGTACCAGACTGTACGCAGGTTCTGCAATGGCAGACCTTAGACATATTTTAAAAGGCTGCTCCTGTGGCTGGCACAACCAGCGCTGCAGGCCCACTAGCAGTATTTGTATTTACAAGCCCTGGCACTCCTGGTGCACTTTACTGGGGACTGACAGTAAACCAAATAAGCCAATCATGGAATCCAATCACATATACACTTTACAGTAGGGAGAGCATATGCACTTTAGCACTGGTCAGCAGTGGTAAAGTGCCCAGAGTCATTAAACCAACAAAAACAGGTCAGACAGAATATTGGAGGAAGGCAAAAAGTTCAGGGATGACCCTGCCAAGAGGGCCAAGTCCAAGAGTCTTAATAAGATTTACAACTTTGAGGATACAAATTACCAACTTTAAAAGATTAATGTCTTGTCTACATTAAAGTGTAGGGCGTAGAATGTTGTCTGGCAATGAATTGACCACCGAATAAAGTTTCCTGGCCGGAAGTGCAAACGTCAGTGATATGACGTCACTTTGTAGTCCATTGGTTCCGTGCTTTTGCGGCTAGGTTTATCGAACATGCCGGTTTTGTTTGACTGCACTTTATAACTGTGTTATGTGGTATCTTATCCCCAGAACCTCATCAGAGGGTGCTGTAAGTCGACTGTCAACCACTTGATAATTCTTTAAAAGATTTCTTTCTAGAACTACAAACGTCAGGTTTATGACGTCATTTCGTAGTCCAATGCTTCCGCGTTTCCGCGTTGTGTACCGAGCATGTTGATTTTTTGACTGTACACGCGAGTGGAGTGGAGGGCAGCTTATCTCGGTTCAACCTGGCCATAACTTTGAAGGCGGTTGATGCGCTGTCGGCGAGATGCAACTTTGATACATAGTAAGTTGGTTTGCAGAGTGGGTGTGGCGTAAAATAGTCCCCATAGCGCTTTTAAACAAGCCTCCTGTACCTTTCATTGCCTCCCCAAGACTCAGGATAGTCTTGAGGCAACGACGGACAGGTAGGCTGGAGGGGCGCTTAGCAGCAACTTTGTATGGTTTACTGAAAGCCAACATTTGGAAAGGTTTTATGACCATTGAGTTAGCTAATTCGGCTGTTTAGCTATAGTTTGTATATGAAGTCTCTATATTAAGCATCATATTAGAGACTATTTTAGATCATCCTTAGTAAGCCTAGAGAGTTGGTTGCCTTCAGAGGAACGCTAGGCTTTTACTAGACATTCATTTTGTTTTTGTACATGTATACAGATCTCCATTGCTGCACATTACTAGGGGTTCTGTTTCTTTAGAATGTAATTACATAATATGAGTCCATTTTTAATGTTGAGTGCTCTGCTGGGGTGTACTGAGTTCTTGATGATGTACCAGACGGCTACCTTCAATTTACTCTCTTCTGAAGAGGTAGAGCTAGCGGCTACCTTCAATTTACTCTCTTCTGAAGAGGTAGAGCTAGCGAAGAGGGTCACAGATTATTGAGTAAATAGAGAAACTGAATATGTGCAGCCCCATATTTCTCTATTCTACAGTCTCTTTTTCTGCCTTTCCTTTTACGGAGCGGGGCCTCTAAATCCTGGGCACGGTCCGGGTGAGGTGAGGTCCAGTCCCCGGTCAAGCTGGGTGAGCATATAGAATATCTTAGAACCAGTATTTCAGTACATGAACTTAAAAAGGAAGAGAACGTTTCTGGTCTATTTTTTTGTTAATTCTGCTTCATTTAATTTGTTGGAGATGCCATCTGCATTCCTTGATACAGAGGATTAGTACACAACAGGTTGTATTCATTCCAACCTTTATTACCTTATTTCACTTATGATTAGATGTAGGAATTTTGATTAACTCCTTTTTTGTTTGCACCAGATTTCCTCTGGGGAGGATTAACACGTCTTTACGCAGTAGCAATATTTGAGAGCAGAGGCCCTGAAGAAAGCCTAGGGATTACTTGCCCGATTGGCTGAAATATGTTGGCCCTTTTTTGGTGGTCATTTGTTTAAACTGCCCCTTGCACTGTTCTGTTTTTAATTAGGGGATGTGTCTTTACCTTAATAAAAGGTTTTCTATTTCCGGCCGCATCACCCTATTTTAACTCACCACATATCTTTGTGTTTTGCACTGCACTTTATTTGTCTTGTGATCAACTATTCAGTTGCTCATTGGTTTCTCTTAAGTGACTGTGGGTGTGATCCAGCCTACTACCGTTGGAATGGTAGCACGTCTCTATGATCAAGAGACACACCTTTTCTCCAGTTGGACGACCAAATGATAAGACTGATCACGAAGATAAGTTGATGGCAATCCAGATACATGAGCTTGGATCTTACCACTTATCACTTTAGCGTTTCTTCTTTATTGTGAGTTCTGTTTCTTGGGATTTTTTGTGACTTGGTTACTAACTTACCTCTGTGAAGTTAAGGTTAGCCCACCATAGTGTTGGTCTTTAGACCCCCGGTTCGTTCTGTGGTTCATATGTTAGTATCTGGGGATGTGAACCTGGGTTGGTCTTTAAAATTTCCCTATGACCCTTCCCCTCCCGGTATTGTTGTAGTAATCCTTGACCAGCTGCCTTAGCAAGCAAAGAACCAGGGGGCACTTGGCTGTCTGCCCATTGATGGCCTGCACCACTGCCATGTTGTCTGACCAGAATATCACTCTTCTGGATGCTAAAGCCTCTGGCCATAAGTGCAGGGCAGCCACTATTGGAAACACCTCAAGTACAGTGACATTAGCTGTGATCTTCTTCTTACACCAAGCATTCAGCCACTTTTCATCACACCATGCACTGCCCATTATTGCACTAAAGCGCTCCCTGCCTGGCGCATCAGTAAATAGGTAAAGTTCTGGACTACCCGCCCAAGGTGATCTCCAAATCACAGTACCATTGAACTTCAACAAAAACTCGTTTCACATTAGTAACTCCTCCCTCAAACCTTTACTCAGTCTGACCATGTGATGCTTCTTTTTCACATTTGCTGTGGCTCTGGCTAGTCTTCCTACAAAAACTCTGCCTGCTGGGATCACCCTGGCTGTGAAATATATTTTTCCTAAAAGGCTCTGGATGACACCCAGGGTAGCCCTGTCCTTACTCAAGACAGCCTGGATATCCTGGCACAAGGCCTGCACCTTTTCTGCCGAAAGCCTGGACACGCCCTCAACCGTGTCCAGCTCAATGCCCAGAAAAGTGAGAACCTGCGCCGGACCCTCAGTCTTCTCAAGTGCCAAGGGAACGCCTAGGTGCCCAGTTAGATCCTGGAAGCAACGCAACGCCTTGCTGCAGTCCTGTGTCCCTGCTCCCTAAATTATTAGGAAGTCATCTAAGTAATGCGTTACTCCTTCTATGCTGTGTGACCAAGTGAGTGCCCATTGTAGAAAACAGCTAAAGGCCTCAAAGTAAGCACAGGACACCGCGCAACCCATAGGCATACATCTGACTTCGAAAAAACATCCCTAACACTTGAAACCCAGCAGGGGGTGACTCTCTGGGTGGACCAGAAGCATGCGGAAGGCCAACTCAATGTGCACCTTAGCCAACCAGGCCCCTTTACCTGCTCTCCTCACCATGTCGACCGCTACATCAAACGAACAGTACGAAACGGAACATGTTCCGTCCTCAAGCCGGTGGTTCACTGAATTGCCCTCAGGGTAAGACAGGTGGTGGATCAAACAGAAGGACCCTAGATCTTTTTTGGGGACCACCCTGAAGGGAGAAACCAAACAGTTGCCCAGCGGCGGCTGGGCGAATGGCCCTGCTACACTACCAAAGGCTGCTTCGTTCATAATCTTCTCTTTTACCACTTCTGGGAGTTCCCTTGCTGACCTGAGGTTATCTGAGTCCCTGCAACCCAGCAGGCCTAGATATGGGATCCTGAAACCCTCAATGAATCCATCGGCCAGGAGCATGCCGTCTTTCGTATTGGGATAGGCCCTAAGCAGGGGGGGGAGGTTGTCAATGATTATAGGCGAGGGGCCTTTAGCCGCTAAGTCCCTGGCTGTGGAGGTGTCAGGGAGTGGGACTGGAGGTGGGCCCAGTCCAACGGATGATGTTGTGCGGGGGAGAGGGGACAGGGTGGGCAGTGATAGCCTCACTACGTGAAGCTGGCTAGCTGTCTTGTCTGCTGGAAGGGGTGGGGGGGGCTCTCGTTTGACACTTCAAGACACTGCTGGGTGATGGGCCCACACTTGCTGCAGCTGCGGGTAAACTTGCATGCCTTCCCCTAAGAGCAATCCCCTGTGTTGAACAACCTGCATGTGCCAGCATTAAACAGTTTACCACCCCACTTATGGCCATTACCTTCCTGTGCCCCCCTAAAGAGCTGTCTGAAGAAGCGCTTCCCTGACTGACACTGTCCCTTGGAAGTGACCTGCCCTTTCTGACTCTTGGTCGGGATGTCCTTAAGGTGTGGGGTAAACCAACCCATGTGTTCCATCCAGAGCTGGACCTCTTTCATGTCCCATTCCAGCTCTGGGCACATTCTTCCTGAATTCTCGGTCATAATTGTACAACCTGATCCCACCAGACGTTATGGCCTCATTTTGTATGGGACAGGAGTATTGAACCAACCCGGGACCCTGCTCCGGATATTTCCCCATAACCACCGCTGACAATATGGAGAAAGCCTCCAACCACTTCTTGATGGTTTTCTCAGGCCAGGCCTGGTATTTCACTTTCTTCTCATCATCTTTTTCCCCGTCTTCCTAGTATCCAGTCCATCCAACCCATGCATCAGTAGAGTGAAAATGTTCACGAATTCCCGCCTCCAGATCCCCTCCTTAGCCTCTAGTGGCACCTGACATGCAAGTCAGCAGCGTCCTGATATTAAGGGCGCAACTTTGACCAATGGTGGCAGTGCTGCTGCCAAAAGAGATGCCTTGGCTGCCTCAATCAGCATGGTAGGGGTGCGGACCTCCTGGGGATTGACCGGCGGGGCTGCTAACCCGCTTATGCCCTGAAACCGGTCCCAGGATGCTTAGTTCCGGTCCAGGGAGGACCTGACTTGGCAGTTCGGGCTGGACTGTTCCCACAAGGGACAGGGTCAAAACTGATGCATATGGCTGGGTCCAAACTGGGGTGGTGTGGTGAGCAAAAGAATGATGGATTTAACCCATATCCTTGTGACTGGGGGTAAAAGTTTGCATTGTCCAGTATTCTGTCCATCAATTGTTTCTTTTGGATATGTCGCTCTAAGTGGGAAGGTTATGCCCAGACGTGGGTCCCGTGCTCACTACACCACTGGATTCAAACTAGCCTGGCTGATGAAGGGTGATGCCCTGACACCAGTCTCAGGATGCTTGTTTCCGGTCCAGGGAGAACCTGGCTTGGCAGTTCGGGCTGGACTGTTCCAACAAGGAACAGGGTCAAGACTGATTTTCATATGGCTGGGTCCAAACTGGGGTGGTGTGGTTAGCAAAAGAATGATGGATTTAACCCAGATCCTTGTGACTGGGGGTGAATGTTTGCATTGTCTAGCAGTCCCTCCATCAATTGTTTCTTTTGCATTTGTCGCCCTAAGTGGGAAGGATATGCCCAGACGTGGGTCCCGTGCTCGCTACACCACTGGATTCAAACTAGCCTGGCTGATGAAGGGTGATGCCCTGAAACCGGTCCCAGGATGCTTGTTTCGGTCCAGGGAGGACATGGCTTGACAGTTCGGGCTGGACTGTTCCCACAAGGAACAGGGTCAAGACTGATTTGCATATGGCTGGGTCCAAACTGGTGTGGTGAGCAAAATAATGATGGATTTAACCCAGATCCTGGGGGTGAATGTTTGCATTGTCCAGCATCCCGTCCATCAATTGTTTCTTTTGCATATGTTGCCCTAAGTGGGAAGGGTATGCCCAGACGTGGGTCCCGTGCTCACTACAGGGAGGACCTGGCTTGGCAGTTCGGGCTGGACTGTTCCCACAAGGAACATGGTCAAGACTGATTTGCATATGGCTGGGTCCAAACTGGGGTGGTGTGGTGAGCAAAATAATGATGATTTAACTCAGATCCTTGTGACTGGGGGTGAATGTTTGCATTTTCCAGCATTCCGTCCATCAGTTGTTTCTTTTGCATATAGCTAACCCGCTTAGCGCACTGGGACCTGGGCTGCCTGCAGGGAGTACTTGGGAGGGGGTGGGGGGCAGAGGCAAGGGTTGCCCACTCGTTAGCAGGGGGCTGCTGCAGCACTGCCGATAACCTGTGCTTGTATTGCCTGTAACTGCTTTTCTGGCTGCGCCGCTGGGGCTACTTCGGTGGTGGCAGAGCTCGCTAGTCTGTGTGTGCCTGCGCTGCTGACCTGGTCACCCCATACCCATGAAATTGATTGTGACCCTCCCCCACAAGAGCAGGGGCCACTGGAAGTAGTGGAGGCCCAGGGTTAGCAAAACGTGTTTGAAAGTCTGGCATAACGCTCAACATAGAGTCCATGATCTTACCCATTTTGTCCACGTTATCACCGCTGGCTGCGGTTGGGTTCACCAAGCATGCTGGTACCGCCACGGGCAATGCTTCATAGTGAGGAGAAGTAACTCTGACTTTTGGTGCGGGGGCTCAGGACGGAACTCCTTGTTCGTGGGCCGGCGAGCCCGTTTAAGCCTCACAGGTCCAGATTCCACTGGTCCTGCCTGTCCTGCCCTTGGTAGGCCTGATACTACCCCAGAATCTTCTGGGTCACACGAGTGAAGGATGCCTTTTGCCCACTCTACTCCTTTGACGTTGCCATGTCCATAAAGTTCGCCAAGACTGCCTCCAGCGAAGTGCCGGATTGGGAATCATCGACTGTGGTGATTTGGGAGAACAGAGGGGGTGATCCTTGGCTATCCATGCCCTTGGTCTGTCGTGCAGAAACCTCTTAGCACGTCTTTCTCCCTTGATTCAAGACCAACTCTGCTTCGTGACGCGTATTCCGAAGATTCCTGAGTGGCCCCATCAGGAGCAGCATCCCCGGCGCCAGAGATGCAGGATGAGCCAGAGCCATACCTCTGGCCTGAGAGCTCCTCTGGGAGGAGAGCTGGCCTGCATAGAGAGCAAACAGCAAAGGAGCAGGCATACCGCAGATCAGCAGAGAAGAGGAATAGGTTTCTAACTTCCACTGGTGTGCACTCTACCACAAGCCTCGCAGAACACCAAAGATGAACTTACAAACTACCCACTTAACACAATCACGTAAAAACGTGCAGACGGAGTGGAGTGCAACATCAAATAACTATGATTATTTGCATGGGAGAGACTCTGGAAAGGGCTTAAAACACTTGCAATCCCCAACCTCCATTTTTGTTTTTACCTAAAATGGTGAACTCGTAATGTTCTGAAGAGTTTCAGGCCTGGATCATGAACCTACTTTACAGCGGAAAAGACAGAAGGAGAGGGCTGGAGTGGGATCAGTCATTCCCTTCCTTAATATGTAAGGGGGGGTTAGAAAATGGTGTCCCTGGAGTTCACAGACTGAATGTACTGGTGGAAGCACTTAAGTGTCTGACAGAGGATCCTGGCGGCCAGCTCAGGTGAGCGCGTGGGGCGGGGAAGCGCCCAGCAGGTGGGGAAGACGACGGACTAGGTATTATTTTTTTTTTAATGACACCTATAGCATTGCCTGCCAGCTCGCCAGGCTATAGGTGACTGATGGGAGCAGACATGGCTATTGTTGCTAAGCAGGCCTTTTTACCTGTCACAGCAGGGAGAATTGCCACTCCCACTTTTCAGAATTGGACTGCAAATACTCTGCAACTGGGCCCTTAGCCCCTTCATCTGTGGCATGGATGTAGTGTGTGTATATGCCTAACTGTACTTACTGAGGATGTGTGTGGAGTATTTATGATACTTGTGGCCACAACGGCACTGGACTCCATTTTGTGTTTTCACCTCTCAGTTGACAATACATGGTGTGCCAGAAACAGCCCAGACAACAGATGTGTAGAGTAGGCTCCACCATGATATTCCATGGATTTATTGTCATGGGTCATACATTTGAGTGTTGAGGAGAGGAAACAGGATGCCCTTTTGAAGTTTGGAGAGTTTCTCCTGTTCTTTCCTGGCCAACTTGTACTGGAAGAGCACCACCTCCCCCAGATACCACACAAGGAAAGAGGTAGTTTAAATGAGGCAACCTTCATTTCTTTTATACTTTTCTTTTGACTTTTGTCTGATAGGAAACACCCTACCCGCCTCAAACATCCTGTCAGCACATTGTAACACAAACCTTGACAGGACCAGTCTGTGTGGAATAAACAAAAGGGGCAGAAATAGCCTGAGCCTTTCTCAGATTGGACTTCCAAATACACATCTACTGTCTGCAACTTTGGCATAAAGATGGGATAGAAACATCCAGCCAATGTCCCATACCAGTGGGGACTGAGGAATCCTTTGTACTTCATGGTTGGATATCCATTGCCAACTCTCCATGACAGTTTCTGTACCAAAACCATGGGAAGTTTGAAAGCCTGCCAGAAGAAACTGCTTTGTAGCCTGCATTTAAGGAAGGAGCTGGCTGACTGCTAAGGAGGGGTTTCGGAGGAAGCGCTGGCCAAAAAAGGACAGCAAGGAGATGAGAAGGTGGTTAACTACGGCGAGTGTTGTAGCCTGGAGAGAACCTGCATCACTCGCAACAACAGGGTGAGGTCTGGGGGAGCCAGTGCACCTTTGTGGAAGTGTCTGAGACCAAGGAGCCTTGCGACAGATTAACAAAGTGCTTAATAGGTGAACCCACTACTAGAAGATAGTACTTACAAGATTGAGGCACGCATCACCTTACGACCACAGTCGCCATTGCACTGGACTGAGTTGTACCAAAGAGGGCGGTGGACTCTGTGCACTGAATCGCCACTGCAACTGGGGTAGGATTTTAGCTTTGTGAGCAGGACTTACCCAAATGTTAGCAGCATGACCTCTGCTTATGCTGTACTGTTGGTCCTGGAGCGGCTTACATGCCACTAACCGACCTTACCTCGAACCACAACCAAGTTCAGCGTGAAGTATATTCGAGGAGAGATAGGAACTGTGTCATTGTGACCCTCCAAAGGGCACAATCACATATTTTTGGGGCCAAGAAAGGCTAACTCTTGTACAGAAGGATGAACTTAGCCAATGCAACTATAAAGGTTCTTCCCTTACATTACTGTGTCACCGTTAGCTAAGGGTGCTGCAGGCTTTGGTGCGGCTTCTCTTCTCTGCGGGATTCCTATCATGCCTCAGCCTTCCACTCGGGGTGTAGTGGCATCCTCAAGAACCATTTTGTTGTTCTTAGCTCATTGGCTCGATTGACCCCACAAGAGACTGTGGGGCAATTTCCCACTGCATGCCTATGTGAGTCTGCTGCATATAGATAGGTTTTACTAAAACACACAGTTACGAAAACGCCATTTAATATATATTGGATTATAATCTTTTTGCTGTGTTGTCCGGAAAAGCCCTGCGAAATACCATTATGTTTATTATGATCTTTCAAATGCTTTGTCATTTATTATTTCCCAAACCAAGATGGCCAAACTACTTCCTGAATTTTGTCACATCCTGTTGGCATTATGAAAAGGGAGGCTAATTGAGTCTGGTTGCGTCACAATTGTGTTTGCTTGATTGCTCGCTCACTGGACTCATGGAATCTCCACCTTCTACAGCTCCTTGCGCTTTGCCCTGCTGCTTGGCCTGGACAGTTGGAAGTTTTAATGGTCTTCTGATTTTTCCCTTCCAGTTGGATATTATTTCCTGGAGCAACTCTGGAGTTCTAGTTGCATTTTGGCATCTGGGTTTGCTTCTGGAGAAAGAAGGCCGTTCCTACACACCAAGAAGGCCCTAAGCTGGCCCCTAGAAACCTGCCGTTGACAGGTTGTGATCCCAATAAAATCTGAAGATGGATCAGATCCAGGAATTATTAACAGCGGTAAACTACTGGACTCTCCAAGTCCTAAGCCCGACCACCAAAAATGCTGCCTTATATCAATCTTTTGCTGTCGTACCACAATGTTCTTTGGACCATGCTCCAGCTGGATTGGAGAAATTAAAATATGATGAAAGCCCCAGGAAGTGAAAGGAGCTTTTTGGGGATATCTGTCAGGTTAATTTTACCTTTAAGCCCTACCTTTAGGGCTGTGAAAGATCCAATAAGGAGTTTATTGTGAGTTATACAACCAGATATGTCTTGGCATGGGTTATGTCTTTAGTTTCGTAGGCCAGTCCACATAGGGATAATTTTGCAGCCTTCCTTACAGAATTCAACACATGTTTAGGCTGTCAAGATTGGAAATATTCCACCCAAGAGGACATTTTAGAACTAAACTAAGGTTTCATGGACTTGCCTTTTTTATCTCAAAGTTCAAAGGCTTAACTAAAGAGAATGACTGGCATGCCGTACATGGGTGATCTAGACCTCAGAGTTAATATTAAGAAGACCTTCGTAATGATTTGTGGAAAAACAATTCCAAAACCCATGCCCATCACTACTAATAATATTAAGATCCCTATTGTTCCTACCTTTTCATACTTAGACATTTCATTCAATAGCTTGTGAAACCAGAAATAATAATTTATACTGAAAGCACAGCACCTGAACATCACTGCCTCTGCAATTTTCAGGTTCGCAGCTAAATTAAGCTTAAGACCCATTAAACATATGACCACAATTTATAACAGTAAGAGTGTATCTTCCGCCACCTATTGCATCAGTATATAGGGTTATTCCAGCATGATTGTTCTGTAAACATCAGAAAATGTTATCTTAAGATGACTTTAGCGTTCTCCCAAGTTACACCCTCTTACTTGAGTTATAATGAGTTAGGTTTGCCCTTTCTTACAGATATCATAAGTGTAAGACCCAGACAGTTGTGGCATTCGATCTGGACAAAATCCGAATTGGCACTGAATAGAGCACTTATTTGCGACTGCCTCTCCCTTGACCATCCATTTAAAATTCTGTGGTTAAAAAAAGATTAATGAGAACCATGTAGATTAAGCCTAAATTTGGATATTAAGGCTCAATCAATTATTTCATATTTATCCATATCTGACCAGAAAATAAGACTAAAAGTGATGTCTTGGGCTGCAAGGGTCAATTTGGAAAAAGAGA
The DNA here is from genome assembly GCF_964263255.1 of Lissotriton vulgaris. Taxonomy (NCBI): domain Eukaryota; kingdom Metazoa; phylum Chordata; class Amphibia; order Caudata; family Salamandridae; genus Lissotriton; species Lissotriton vulgaris. The sequence goes on from NC_141697.1 coordinate 38,871,236, forward strand.
AGCTGGTTTATATGAAGTACAGTCTGATTCCTTCAGATCCTGCAGTGCAACTGTGACAAGCTGGCTTGGTATATGGTGCACACATATGTAAGTGGGCACCCTGCACCAATCCAGACAACCCTTATGGTGATTTTAATGGTCTGAGACAACCTCAGAAATCTCTTTTAGTGGTAGCTGTGGAGAGCAGCCTTCAGGCTTAGTACAGAAGGAGTGTAAAGCAGCTTGTTTTACCAGAACATAATCTTATAGGTACAGATTAAGTGAAAAAGAACCACACAGTGTATTTATAAAAATACATGTTTATTGTAAGACACTCACTAACACATACAGTCATCTCCTAGCCGGAGATATACACAATGCACACAATACTTCTTAATGGAAACAGGTAAGTAGCACAAATACACAGTGATCGCCAGGGGAGACCAAACCATGTACTAAAATAGCTGCATGCGAACAATGACTCAAATCAAAACTATACCCAGAAGATGTTAAGATGCCGGAGACCCAAGGAACCACCCGAGGTAAGTAACCAGGAACCCCATGGAGGCCGTGTGCAGAGTGGGAACACAACAGCGGGCTCAATATAAGTCCATGGGTATGGTGTGGTTGCAATTTGAAAAAAAAGAAGGACCCTTCCAATGGACCCTGAAGAAACCCCATGGAAGACAGAAGGTTGGAGAGCCACCCCACCCGTGGATACCTTGGGAACCAGGACACCCACACCAGGGAAGCTGGGTCCATAGGTGTGAAGTGGCGTCGGAAACCGCCGCCGAACTCAATGGAGGACCTCACGAAGATGCCGCTGCTGGAGAAGGTGAAAGTGTCCGGTGGAACCCAAAGGTGGATTCAAGTCGAGAAGTTCCTGCAAGCAGAGGGGACAGGGTCTATGCCACTTGGAAGTGACCAGGAGGCCCTGAAGACGAATGCCCACTAAAGTAAAGTGTTGCAGGAGAGCTGAGGGTGACCTTGAAACTGCAGCTGTGCCGACCAGGCAACGCTGCAAATGACCAGGAGCCGTGCATGAGCTGTTCCACGTCAGAAGTTGAGAGTTCAGAAGTCGGTGTCTGTCAGAAATCACAGACAAGCCTTTCCAACTGCAACCAACGTGGAAAGTGAAGAAGGTACAGTGTCAGGACAAACAAGGTCCAGGTGACTCACCAGAAGCAGGGGAGTCAGGGCAGGCCCGAGCAATCAGGGGAGCCCACAGAAATCAAAGGAGACCCTGAGGTGGACCAACAGGCCGGAGGCACTGGAGTTGCAGGAGGGACTCGAACAGCTCACCAAAGATGCAGGCCCATAATGCAAGTGATGTGGTGAGGACAAAGATCTTGATCACAGGAGATGCCTGAGGTGGTGGCTACTTGGAGCCCAAAGATCTTGATGTAAGGAAGCCAACAAGCCTTTGCAACTGCAAATCGACGTGGTGCACAGAGGTTCAGTTCCTGCGGCTCCAACAAGGGATACTGGCCTCCGATTTGGAGAGAGGACAAAGCAGGCCCGAGGCATGTGAAGAACCACAACCTATGATGCTGAGCCTTTCAGAGTACATGGGAGACCAGGATCAGTAGACCGGTCAACTTAGTTGTGGTGCCTGCAGATGTAGGGAAGTGACTCCTTCACTTCCAGGGAGAGTCCTTTCAGGTGTCTTGGATGCCCACAGGCCTTGGAAGGTTCCTGTATGAAGCACAAGCACGGACGTTGCAGCAGACAAGGAGGCCGATGAGATCAGGAGCAGCACAAGTCTTCCCAGTTGGTGCCTTGATGCCCAAGGCGAAGTCCAGAGTGCCCAGACGGTTAAAGAAGAAGTGGTGTCTTGAAATGAATCTTGTCCCATGACAAATCTAGGGACCTACCCTCAGGTAAGCGCTTAAGTACCCTTAGGAAAGCGCTGGGACGATTCAAGGTTCCCTCCCAGAGGGCATTGGGGAGGATTCTCCCATGTCCGTTATTCAGTTTCGTGCCAGAGCAGAAGCCAACTGCTCCCTGAGCTGGTTTGAACTGGACTATGCAAGGAGGGCACTAAATGTGCCCTTCAAGCAGACTGAGTGGCGCTGGCAAGTGCTCCCACCAGGCCCCAATACACTAAACACTGTCTGGGAGATGGTCACACCTCCCTTTGACAGGATAGCTATTGTTCTGCCTTACCCTGCTCGAGCTTGGCTCAGCAGGAGGGCAGAATTGTGTCTCTGGTCGGCAGCAGACATGTGCTGTTCCGTTTTTGAATACCGGGAGCATTAAGGGCCTCCCGGAGGAGCTTTACAGTGTATGAAATCATACCTCCCACACCATTTATGGTGTGGAGGTATGACTCCAACATATTTGATACCAAACATGATAGGGTTCGTTATAGCCAGTTTTGAGATAGTCATCGCGTAATGATGCATGGCCACTCTATGTATCGTAATGGCTGATGCACTTACTGACCTGGAGAATGGACTCCAAGGGCGGTAGGGGTGTCCTGCTCAGGCAGGGGCACCCTCACATTTAGAACTGAGCACCCTACCTTCAGGATTGAAAGGCCTGCATAAGGGGCGACCTATAGGTTTTAAGTACAGTGACATTAGATATAGGGAAACCTATATCTTTCGTAAGTGGTGCTAGCACCAGCTTACACAGGCTGCAAAGGCAGGCCTGTAGTTACAGTTTGAGAGGTCCTCCATGGGTGGCATACCACATGCTTCAGCCCATGGGGCACCCATGGTGTGCATATGACTAGGTACCTCAGTCCCATATACTTGTGACTGATAAGGGTACAAGAGTCTCCAATCTGGGATGTACCTAAGTACTTACCATAACCATTAAGGGGAGAAAGCACAGAGACTGAGGTCCTGTTTAGCAGGATCCCAGTCAGACTAGTCAGAAACAGCATAGCACCAGGCAAAAAGTGGGGGTAAACATAAAAGCAGATTCCACTTTCCTACAACAACCCTATTTAACTGCTGTTCATAATAGAAAAAACTACTTTATCCTACCTCGATTTAGGTTAAGCATAGTTCACCACTTAGCAGAATTTCTAAAAATTGTCCAGTGGTCTAAAGATGAACAGATTTGTCCACGTGGAAAGCTTTACATTCAAAGAACACTGCATTTTTTCTCCTTTTGCACTTTTTTATAAATCTGCTCGAGTCCGTTTTATAAAACTGCATGTAATAAATTTTAACCAACGCAAACCAGCCATCTTATTTTTACAATCATTGCCAAACAATGGGATTTTTGCTAATACAGCTGTAAAAGACGGAAAATGTTGCACTGTATGTAATGAGAGACTATTGACTCAGCTCTTAAAACTGCTTGTTTCTACTATGGTCATAGGTTCATCTTAACAGTTAAAATAGCTGCCCCATTAGAGGTTTTTGTTTTCTAATTTTAGATTAACCTTGACTCACCTTTAAGCTTGGTCATTCTTGTGAAATAATGTAATGAATATCGCATATCAATTTGATCCAGTTATACTCTATGGTTCATCTTGTACTCCAATGATTCTGATCTGGAGCAGATTGATCATTGCCCCTGTTGTTAATACAATGTAGATACTACTTATGAATGCCGTATTAGGTGCTACCCATACTGCATTCCAATTTTTGCAATGTAATATGCATTTTTATTAGTGTTGGTTGAATGCCCTTCACATTAAAGTAATTTTGTACTTTTAGTCATTTTAAAACAATATTATGACTTTGTTTAATCATTTCTGGTTGTGATTGTCTATTTATTTATTGTCCTACTATGTATAAGGCTATCATGTATATTTATTTTGTAGTATGTACATGCAATTTTATGTGCTGTAATGGTTTTATTTAGTTAAAACTGAATAAAGAGTTATCAGTTAAACTGGATTGACTCATCCCTGTTCACTTTATTCTGAAAGGGGTTGAAGGATGAGTTTAAGGATAAACTTTCTAGAGTTGCCAGAACAGTGTCCTTACAATATCTTATTCAACTGGCTACGCAGATCGACAATCATCGTCAAGAAAGACGAATGGAACGTCCAAAACAATCTCAATCCAAACCCCATTAAGATCTGCATTCAAGACACCTTCTAAGGCTTTTGAACCAGAAGACAGCTCATGCAAATGGATTTTACTAAAGAGCCTTTGCTGAAGAAGAAGAAATAAGGCCATACGAGCATGTACAATTTTTTTGCACTGTGGTGGGAAAGGCCATCTTCTCAACTCTTGTCCATTACACCCTGTTTGTCAATCTAAGGAGTCAGAAAATTAGGAAACTCGCTCCTTGTGCCGGTGACACAGACAAATGTTGGTCAGACACCACTGCCTTCACCTCTGGAGCCCTCAAACTACTGATTCACTACATATTATAGTGCCTGTTCATGTTGACTGCATAGACTCCAATATCTATATGGCTATTTAGTGGACTTCCAATCATCATGTTACAGACCAAAAGAAAGAAGTTCCAGTTGTAATAGAAGCTGTTAATGGGACTTATGTGGTTTCTGGCCAAGTCACTGAAGAAACTCAGGTTTTGTCTCTCAGGACTGCCACACATTATGAGGAACTTACTTTCCTTTAATTTCTTCTCATTAACCTATTATTTGGGCATTAATTGGCTAGCTCAACACAATTCTTATATAAACATTGTATGAAAAACTACCAGGGGACTTTTGATTATAGGCAGTGATTTTAATGCTGTAGTATCTGGTATAATGGATAGATGCCCCCCGCGAGATATGCCGCGGGCCCAGAGATGGTTGCCTGACTTTATGGAAGCAATGGGTTTGGTAGACAGTGGGAGACTATTTCACCCAGATAAGAAGCAATATACCTTTCACTCAGGTGTGCACAGTAGCCTCTCCCGGTTGGACTATTGTCTGGTCCTAGCGGATCAGGCATCCTACATTAAAGAGGTGATACATCTTGCGAGAGGCATTTCTGACCACTCCCCACTTTGGCTTCGGTTTTGTATCGCACCACACTCTGCGGGTAGAATTGCCCCTATTAACCCATGGTATATCCGAAACCCTAAGATTCGTAGGGACCTCATAAAGGCAATGGACGATTATTTTGTAGAAAATGAAGGATCGGTGTCATCTGTGGTGTCACTTTGGGAGGCATCAAAATGGTTATCAGGGGTCAGGCTTTATCATTAATATCGGGAACCAAAAAAGAAAAGAATAAAGAAATCGTTGAGGCAGAAACTGAGATTGGGAGACTGGAGGAAGAATTGGAGCAGGGGGTGACACGGGCTAGATTGCATGTACTGAGCCTAAAACAGCATGATTATAATTCGCTGGTCAAGGATAGGGCCAGAGCTCTTGACAGGGAACAGAAAGGAAGACTCTATGATCTTGGAGATAAGGCAGGTAAGTTAATAGCGTGGCTGGACAAGAAAGAAAGAGCTGGGCGTGTTGTCCCAGTATTAGTTACGGAAGAGGGAGAGTTGCTCACGGACCCTCAAAATATAGTGGATAGCTTTGCGAAATATTTTCAAACTGTTTATATCTCGGTCTCGGATCGACCGGAGGAGGACTCTCATTTATTACTTCGAGGTATAAGGCTCCCTTGTTTATCTAAGGAGGATATTGATTTTATGGATAGTCCTCTAACTGCTGATGAAACAGCTCTGGCTATCCGCTCGTTGAACTCAGGCAAGGCACTAGGTCCTAACGGACTCCCAATTGAACTTTATAAATTTAGACCAGATAGATTAGCCTATTACCTCAAGTGTATGTTTGTTGAGGCCCGGGAGAAGGGAATCCTGCCTAGGGACCAGAGAGTGGCATCGGTAGTAGGCATCTAACTTACCTGCCACACGCCGGAGCACGCAGCACCTACCTGCCTCACGCCAGGACAGTCAGCCCACGCCGCCACCGCCGAGAGTCACTTTCTCAGCACTCTGGTCGCGCCGCCGCTCCGGGACTACGATTCCCGGCAGCCTACGCGGCAGCGCGCGTTGTGACACGCGAGGGCGCCAGGGGAGGCGCACAAAAGCGCCGAAGGGCCAGCTACGCGGGACGCGAGCGGGACGCCCGGGGCGAAGCCCGGGCAAAGGGCGGGCCGTCTGAGGCCGTCCGAGGTCGGACAAGGTTGGGTTGGGTCAGGAACTCTGCCCAAACATCTACAGGCCTACAGACGTACATTGAGCTGCAAAATCATCGTCTGCCAGGTAATTCGCCTTTTAACATTTAAACTTTACATCCTGTTACCTAGCCATCTGCACACATGCCTGGTTTGCCTGGTAAAAAGTCAACGCCTGCCACTAACACTATGGAGAACTATTTAGTCCAGGTAGTGGCGAAAATCAACAGTGATAGAAGGTCCTCTTTGGGTTTGGATTCATCCACACAATCCCCACTAGTAGATATAGAAACAGAGGATCCTTTTAACCTGATAAACACTAGCCTTTCTGGGGTAGCACAAGCTCCCTCACAGGATACTGTCACCATTCAACCTAGTGGCATAGTGGCAAGCACCGAAGATATTAACGACATCGACGTAGTGCCTTTGAGTCCCATGATCTGTGAGCTAATTACCCCCCCCCATTGTTCCAATTCCAGCACCAAGGATTACTGGGGTTAAAAGAAAAGCTATACAAAAACGACCGGGGTTAAGGTCATCTAAAAACAAAATTGCAACACCACCAAGGAAAACCTCTTGTGTGGAGGAGGACGATCCCTTGGGGGAAACATATGCAACCTTCTCTAATATTCTACTTCAGAAATTTTGCAATCTGATGGACATAAAAATCAAAGGTATAGTCAAACCTCTGATAAGCAAAATTGATAAGCTATCCGCTGAAGTGTCTAAACTGGAAGGTCTCCTTGGTAAAACGCTGGGTGAAGTAGGGAAACTCCCTGAAGTCATTACGTCCAACGTACAACCTCTGGTTAATGACATTTTAGCAAACAAAATGCCACCCACTGTTATTCCAAACCCCCCAGTGGCTCCTCTGATGAACTTACCGGAAATTAGCTCTGGTGTTGCACCCCTCGCCAATTCTATTGTTGAAACTAATACCTCAAAAGGGTCATTTGAGCTGGTGGTGGAAGCCTCGCCATTAGTTCTTGTCTTAGCAAATGTACCCCCTCTGGCTTCCGGTGAAGCTGAATCAACAGCATCGCTTGTAAACAAATCTTTATCTTGGCTAACCAACAACATGGCCATATCTTCGTGGGGGAAACAGCAACTGGCCGAGGAACTGGTAAATGCAAGAAGAGTGGAGTGGATTGGGAACAGAGAAAAAAAGTTCAAGGGCGATTGCGTTGTGCTTAACCTCTCACACCCTGACGCATTACCAAATATATTGCCTAACATTTTTCCGCCACAGAGACGCTCCACTTCTATTGTACCACTAACCCTTGACTTCTTTTATCCTCGAAAAGGCAGAGGCCCCAATCCAAGCACCTTGAGAACAAAATGGAACGTTGTAACCAAAAGGGCTAGTAAGAATTTTGGTTCCGTTGAGTGGGGACTAGGTTTAGAAAACAGATTCTCTGCTCTTTCCAATCTAGATGCTTGTGATTGACAAATAATTAACTGTATGTCTCAGCTGCAAATACCCTTATCCTTGTGTGCAACTGGGGGGCATAATCAAGCCATTGGCTCTTCAAATGAGTTATGTACTCCAGATGTTTTAGTAGGATTAGCAAATCTAATAGTTGAAGGTAATGTTAATGTGGATGTAAATGCGAACAGGACTGTTTTTAGTTCTGATTTATGTGGGGAGCATGTCTCTGGGAACCTACTATCCTGGAATATAGCTGGGTTATGTTCCAAAATGGATTGTGGAGAGTGGTTTGAATTCGTCAGTAAGTATGACGTCTGCATTTTCCAAGAAACTTGGGCCTGTGATCTTGTTTATGCATTGGGGTATCTGAACTATTATGTACCGGCTACCAAAGGTCCCAAGGGGAGACCAATGGGAGGTCTCACTATATGGGTCCGACAGTCCCTGAAGATTCTAGTAAAAAATATAGAGCTAAATCACAAAGACATCCAGCTCATTAGAATAGAGAGGGACTCTTCTACTCCCATTGACATCTATAACTTATATGTTAGAGGGGGAAATGCTGGCAAATCTACGGTCTTAGCGTCACTGTACAGTTACCTAGATACTCACTCTCCTGGGAATAACATCGTACTGGCAGGTGACCTAAACCGCACTTTTGAACCCCTTGATACTGGTGAGGCTTTTTTAGGTGCGGAAGAAGATAATCTGTGGGAAATCCCTGCACTTGATTTAACCCCAATAACTCGCTGGACCGAGGATATTTTAGGCCTGAACGCTATGTGCCTTGAATATGGGTTAAGGGCTCTGAATGGTCGCACCAAGTCAGACAGAGTATCAGCCATGACCTTTGATAATGGAAGATCCAAGAGTCGAATTGATTATGTTATATGTTGTATGGCCCTATGGTCATCCATTATTGATATGGAGGTTAAGGAAAGGCTTGAGAGTGACCATAATCCTCTTTGCGTTCTCCATAAATGGTGGCTGTCTGATGTGTTTGCCCCTAGTGCTGCTATTGATCCCTTACCCCCGTTGATTGTACCTACAAATGATTTACGTAGGCTGAGATGGATTAGTGTTAAAACTGATGAGCTGGTTATGGAAAAAATAAATGTGGCAACTGACAAGGCTATTATGGCCCTTGAGGGTGAAACTGGGCTTCTTTCTAGTGTAAATAATGCCACTAAGGTCCATGAAGCTCTCTTTGATGAAATTAGAGGCTATTTCCTGAAACCGGCAAACAAAAAGATGCATGCTCACAGACCAGCACGTTGGTACAATCACGAATGTAGGTTGGCAAGAATCTCCTTGGGTGATGCTATTAAGAACAAGAATTTAGAGGCAACTAGATCTGCCAGGAAGCATTACAAACAATGTATAACAAGAGCAAAAAAAGATTGGGATGAGGCACACTGGAACAACCTGAAAAATGCTAGCGACCGTAAGGACTCCAGGTTATTTTGGCATATAGTGAAATGGGGACATGATAGGATAGAAGAAGCAAGTACTAATAATGTCCCCCAGGATGCTTGGGTAAAGTTCTTTAGTGAGCAGTATGCTTTTAGAGACCAGGCAGTGGATAGAAGGTACACGCATGGTTCACCTACTGGGGATGACATCTTCACTAAGAATGAAATACTCGCTGCCTTAAAAACTGTTCGTAGTGGGCGGGCTCCTGGCATTGACGGGGTGCCGGCAGATGTTTTCCTGAATGACACTGATAGATGGTGCAGATACATTCTTTTGTTGATAAATTTGATTGCCAGGGGGGCAGATATCCCAGCGACTTGGAGGGGCGCTGAAATCATCCCTATATACAAAAAAGGAGATCGGGCACAGCCTGGTAACTATCGCCCCATTAGTTTAATAGACACCATCCAGAAAATAGTGGGCCGAGTAGTTGTCAACAGGTTGCTGGATTGGGTTGATGAACACAACATTTTATCCCCCTTTCAGGCCGGATTTCGCAGGGCAACCAGCACTGTGGATCAAGTCTTCCGTTTCCAACTAATACAGTGGAAGATCGTGGTGCTAGGGGGAGGCAGCCTGTATGCAGCATTTGTTGATCTGCGGGCTGCCTTCGACCTGGTACCGAGGGTAAAACTGTGGAAAGTGCTTGAGACACTAGGGGTCCCTGGGGATCTGTTGATTTTAATTATGCGACTGCACGAGGGCAACTATGCCAAAATAAGATGGGGAGGATACGGGAACAACACTGCCGAATTTCCTGTTGAGCGCGGGGTTCGGCAGGGTTGTTCAATGGCCCCTACTCTGTTCACCCTCTTTATTAATGGTGTTGTTTCCCGCATGCAATCTCAGGCTGTGGATGCCCCTTCTCTCGCTGGGGAGAAGGTCCCCATTTTAATGTTTGCCGATGACACTTTAATTTTATCAAAAACCCCCAGTGGCTTACAAAAAGCATTGGCAATATTTGATGGGTTCTGTACTGACCATGGACTTGAGGTGAATGCGACCAAGACAAAACTCATGGCTTTTAACCCACATAGAAATTTTAAATCGAATATTACCATGAGTGGCCGCATACTCGAAGTTGTAACATCCTTCACCTATTTGGGGATCTTGATCTCCAATGATAATAAGTGGCAGCAACACCTTAACATCGCTACATTAAGGCACAAGCAGCTATCTGGGGCTATAATTAAGGAGCACAGGAAGTCAATGACTAAACCAATCAAACCACCACTGACAATATACGAGGCAAAAGCAATTGGGTCGGCCTTGTATGGTGCGGAGCTATGGGGGTATGAAAACCTCCATGAACTCCAACTATCCGAAAATAAATTCTTGAGGTCATTGACGGGTACTCCGCAGAGCAGCCCACTATTGCCCCTGCGCTACGAGTTAGGTAGAAGAGAGCTTACGGAAAAGGCCAAACTGCGCCCGATATTATTCTGGCGCAGACTTTGGACCACACCAGAACTCTCTCATTATGCGGAGGGGTTCGTTGATATCATTAAAGCCGATCGTTACAATAAAATTAGGTGGCTTAAAACATTAAAGACTGCACTGCTCAAACTAGGACTTCATGCCCTATGGGCAGACCCTGCTGGGGCTTTATTTCCCTCTAAGACTGTGTTAAAAGACATATTTTGGGAACATGTAGCTAATAGTAGCTTACTTAACACCAACAGTGGGACTATGACCACCGGCTACTTAGAAACTAAAATGTTCCCCATCTATGAAAATTACTGGGACTACATAATGAACCCCCTGGATAGGAAATTGTTATTTCAAATGAGGGTAGGTTCGCTCCCACTCTGTAATTTATCAGCTAAATGGAAAACAGGGGGGGCAGTATTATGTCCAGTCTGTGGGGTAGGAAAAGAAACCCTAGGTAATTTTCTGTTTTGTTGCCCAGTATATGCTGCCCCAAGGCAAGCCTGGTTGGCTCCTATGTGTAGGAACTTAGGTACAAAAAGTAGTATGGTGGCACTGCGTATAGTAAAATCTACCACTGAAGAATGGATCAATATTGCAATCGCAAAGTACCTGGGGTGGGCATGGGTTTTAAGAACGAGACTGCTCGCAAGTTAAATACTGCCACCAAGTCGCTCAGAGACTGCTAGACATTTGTCTATTCTCTGTAACCTTTAGTAAATAGTCAGAGACTGCTAAACTAACGTTTATTCTCTGTAAATTTTTTAACTGACCAGAGACTGCTAGGCACTCGTCTATTCTCTGTTTATGTAAATTGTCATCGGCTTAATATTGTTTTTTAATCCAATGAATTCTTTTTAACGTATGATCTACTGGGGATATTTACACTGTTATCATGATCATTCCCCTCTGGTCTCTATTTTTCGACGATAATGATTTATGCACCTGTATATATGATGTGTCATTGTTTTTAAATTGCCAAAATACGTATGTGCTTGTTTGATTGATCATGTAAATTTAATTGTTTTTTTAATTGTATGTATGTTTGTCTTGCTTTTATGAGTAATACTCGAATAAAGCACTTTTTTGAATTTGAATTTGTAGTAATCCATAAGGAAGGTAAGCCCAAGGATAAATGTACCTCGTACAGACCTTTTGCTTTATTAAATGCGGAGCCCAAAATATTAGCTAAGATCCTTTCAAACAGATTGATAAAAGTGATTAGTGGATTGATCCACCCGAACCAATCAGGATTTATCACCCATAGAAATACTGCCTTGAATTTGAAAAGGCTGCATGGAGTGATAGCCAGAGCACATACTCTGCAGGAATCAGGGGTCATCGCTTCTCTTTATGCAACCATGGCCTTTGATACTGTGGAATGGAGAAAAAAAAAAAAAAACATTGTATGAAAAAACTTGTTCCTGGTTTCAGAGGTTTGTGTCTCCCATTATACTGCTGATCATCTTTCATCTGCTGAAGGTTCTGAAGTGCTTCACAGTACCTCCACTCAGTCAGTTGCCCAATTATCCGAAATTTCTGAACTCTATCATAAATGCTTTGATGTATTCCAAGAACTGAATATCACGCAGTTACCTTCCCATCAACACTTTGATTGCACTATTGAAATGTTTCCTAAGGCTATAGTTACCTATGGGCATATCTTTCCCATATCTCCCTTGCAACAGAAAGTCCTAAGAGAATATCTGGATGTAAATCTAGAGAATGGTCTGATTACTACTTCCAAATCTCCTGCTGGACGAAAGATGGGTTCCTCAGACCTAAAGGCTTGCTTTGATTACAGGAGTTTAACTCTGGTAGCTATCAAGCATCATTATGCTTTGCCCCTCATTTCTGATATTATGCAGGCTGTCTAAGGGGCTAAAATATTTACCAAATTGCAGTGGCGTAACGAACCGTGAGGGGCCCCCCTGCAGGGTACGTGAAGGGGCCCCTTCTGGACTCAATCTAGAGCTCCCCAGCAGAAGTGTGGTGCTTACGGGCCCCCTGGGGGGTGAGGGCCCCCCCGCACAGCGGGGGCTGCAGGGCCTGTGTTACGCCCCTGCCAAATTGGATCTGAGAGGAGTTTATCACCTGATCTGATTCAATCTGGAGATGAGTGGAAGACAGCATTCAGGACACCTTTCGGGCATTACGAATATTGCGTGATGCCATTTGACTGCTACAATGCTCCTGCTATGTTCCAGAAATTTATGAACACAATGTTTTCAGATTCAATTCTCCAGATAGATGACATTCTCATCTTTTCTAATGATCTAGAAGACCATCCGTCTCTTATCAAACAAGACTTGAGGTGTCTGAGAGAAAATAAATTATTGGCTAGACAAGAAAAGTGTCTATTTGACAAGGATTCAGTAGATTATCTAGGTTTTGTTCCTTCTACTGTAGAACCATTTTGTTGTTCCTTGCTTGTCGATTTAATTTAGGCCGCAAGGGATTGTAGAGTTATTTCCTCCAGCATGCCAGCATCGGTATGCAGCATCCATAAAGGGTTTCCAGAAAACAGCGGCTTACAAGAACGCTGTGTAATAATATGTATTAACATATAATCTTTTAACTATATTATCCTGAAAATCCCTGCAAAATAATTATGATTTTTTTAATGTTGGTAATTTATTATTTGTCAATCCAAGATGGCTGATTTACTTACTGCATTTTGTCACATCCCATTTGACACTATAAAAGGGAGTTCAACTGAGTCCAGTTGCATTGCAATTGTGCTTGCTTGCTTGCTCACTTAATACTCTCGAGAAATCCCAACCTTCTCCAGTTGCTGGTTGTTACTCCTTGCTCTTCGCCATGCTGCTTTGTCTGGATAGTTGAACAATTGTTTTGGTCTATTTTCCTGCCCTTCCTGCTGGATATTATTTTCTGGAGCAACTCTAGATTTCCAGTTACATTTGGTGATAGTAGGCAATTCCTACACAACAAAAAGGTCCTATGCCCAGCACCTAGAAGAACTGCCCTTGACAGCAGCTTCCTACAGAAAATCGCCTTAAAATTCCCCCTCTGCAATTCAATTGATAATGAATATTCCCACATAAGACCAGTCCGTCTGGAGCAGTTTACACTGTTCTACTGATTACCATAGTTAATAGATAACAACAAGAGAGAGAGGGAGAGAGGCAGTCTTGAACCCCCTGTAAATATATAGGAAACAACAAAAGAGTGACGTTGGAATTGCTAGAAAATCCTAGAAAATAAAACAGCAAAGGGCAAACAAATGTTTTTTAAAAGAACCCTCACTCACCAACCTAGTAGGTGACATGCTTCATCATTGGGTTCCCAACAGAGAGGCCGAGTGCCTCTCTGGTGTGCTACGACGCCTGAATTACAGCGGAGCAGTTTTTTTGTGGGGGTGGAAGTGAAAGTGATATTTATGTGCAATTTAAAAGGTAGCTGGTTTTAACCTATCAACTAATTTATAAAAAGGCAAACCAGTGACCATTAAAACCAGGTGGAACGGATATTGTAAATTGTATCTAATATCCAGACACCGTGCTGCACTCAGCCATATAAAGAGCAGGCGCCAAAGACCGCAGCAGTCTTTTAGCTCCCAGTCAAAGAGATAAAGTCACTAACAGAACAGTATTCGTGTCAAAATTTTCAACGAAGAGTCAACAAAATAAGAAGATTATCCTAAAGAACTGGGAAATGATACAATATGAACTGAATTTCAAAGGCATTTTTGACCATATACCACTTTTCGCTTAACAACGATCAAAGAACCTAAAAGATTTACTGGAAACAAAGCCACATAAAACTAGATTCACAGGCATAAAACCTTGCTTGAACTGCAGCCACTGTAACAACGTTATCCAAGGCAGCACATTGAACCACCCCACTTCTGGCCAACGCATTAAACTTTTTACCAATGCTACATGCGACACCAAGAACTTAATCTATCTACTTAAGTGCCCGTGCGGTCTCCCATATGTAGGGAAGACTGAAAGGAATATTAAAGTTCGTCTAACAGAACACAAAAGCACCATCAGAAACAAAGTCATGAAGTCGCCATTCGCTGCACATTACGTAACCCAGAGACACAATATCAGTCAAATAAGATTCACGGTTTTGGAGGTTGTCCCTGTCAAGCAGGGGACAGATAACAGGAAGAGACTTTTGCAACAAGAAATGATATGGATGAAGAAATTGGATGCTTGTCATCCGAAGGGTCTAAATGACAGGATGGAATATAGTTGTTTCTTGTAAATATGAATATATGCTCTGCTCTGTACATGTACTTTTTCAAATTTTCCCATTTTCTTCAACTTTCCATTTTATATATACTCACCTACTCCTTTTCTTTGTCTTCCTCTTCCATAAAATATTTTTCCGCATGTTCACCTATAATCTATACTACTATTATAAAGAGAGAACAGAAACCTTTTGGCAAGGTAAACTCGGGAACCACAGCGCCAATCCACACACCCAATACATTGTTGGAATCCTCAGGGTGTGTAGATGGACATAGGCGACATTAAATAAAACGTAAATTAAAAAATAAAAATCTAAAAACAAAATAGTCCCCTAAAACTAGCGCCGGCCGCGATGTAGCGCTGACCGCGACCTAGACGTGCGTGATGAAAACAGGCGGGGAGGAGCGGTGACGAGCGGCGAGGAGTGGCGGTGAAGGAGCGGTGACGAGCGGCGAGGTGTGGCGGTGAAGTCCGGAGCGTGGGGAGGAGCGGCGGCTCAGGTAAGGCAAAGGCGAGTCGGGAGGCGGTCTGGGCAATGTCGGGGCGGGCCGGGGCCCGGGCGGGAGTGCACAGAAGCCTAAAAGAGGAGTGGCGGTGAAGTCCGGAGCGCGGGGAGGAGCGGCGGCTCAGGTAAGGCAAAGGCGAGGCGGGCAGGAGGCAGTCTGGGCAATGTCAGGGGCGGGGGCCCGGGCAGGAGTGCACAGAAGCCTAAAATTCTGCCCCCAGCCCCCTTCTGCCCCGGGCAACACCGGGGCGGGCTGCCAGTATTATTTATACATTACAACCTCTATTCTACTTGCTTAACCCATATATTGTTTTAGTATATATCATCTTATGTATTTTCTCTAATCCACTCTCTACATATGTAACTTTGTAATATTTGTTTTTGTATTGTTTCCTTGTATCTTTCACACACATGAGACTATCCTATGTTGCACTGTCCAATATGGCCGACCCGCCATTAGTCCACTCTTTATGTTTACACATTCTTGAGGCACATCGATCGCAACACGAGCACACCACTTTTTTTGGGAACAACACAGTTTACACCTATCTTTTCTTCATGTTAACATACACCGTTTTCTGAATTTTTCAACACAATCCTGGCTTCAACACGGATTAGCCTACGAAGACGGCTGATCAACAGTCCTCTTTTTGTTCCGATTTACGGGCACAACCCGGAAGCTACTTTTACACACGTGCATCGCTCCTTCGCTAACACACGTTACCGAATCACCTGCTGGTGAGGACCATACAATCACGCATTAAGTTTTTATTTACAGGCATTGCACCCTTTCAGCGTAAATATAGATCACTACCTGAGCACCTTGTTCATCGATCAATAGTCATTTACCAACGTATCGGTCACGCCTAGGCACGCTAGTTAATCACGCAATTCTTTCAAAATTTCCACCCTCCTGGGCCTTTTAAATCACAGTCTTGCGTTTTGTTCACATATTTGCAATTACCAGTATGAACTTGGTTCCACATCTTGCAACAATTCACATCTCCCATCTGGTCCTTACCCGATACCCTTTCCTTTATCCTCAGATCGAATGATATTCCCCTGAAGAAGGGCGAAGTCCCGAAATGCATAGGGATATATATTGATCGCAGTATTGTAAAGAGGATACAATCCAGTTTGGATAACATTTACAATCACCTGTTGAACAACATTTGGAAGTAACAATGTACAATTACAATTAAAGATGAATCCGTGACAAACAATAACGAACGGAGTTCGTATAACTTTTTCACCACAAAAACAGCATTGAATTTTTGACATACTACGTGAGACCACGTCTCGAAAGGAGTGCTATAGGGTACAGTGTCATCGAGGTGACACTGGAACTAATTGTTTTAAAAAGCTCTGATTGACATAAGCCTTGTCGCCCATGATTGCCCTGGCACTCCTGAAACCCCTCCCCCCCTCTCTACTGGCTTTGCTTTGAGAGATCTATATCCAACACAAAAATGTGCTTTGTCAATGAGAAACAATGGCTCGCCTTCATTTGGACTGTTACAAACTTCTGTTATTTTGCACAGGGCAAATAGTTATGTCTCAACAGGGACCATCAGCTACTAATTTTATTATTTTCATCAAAACTCATACTTTTTGTGCTGAGTGACAGTGGCATTGCTCAGAGAGGTGAATATAATTGCTAAAAATTTGCTTCTGAAATTTATCAACTCCAAATGAATAGCCAAAAAGGGTGCATTGATCATCCCCTGCATACTTCAACGGAGTTCAACATTTCCAAGATACTCTACAAGAGCAAACAGAAAAAAATGGGAAACAGAATGGAGAGATAAGCAGTGCTGCCCAAAGGAAGCTGCCTAATGATAAAGGAACACCGTATGGGTGTGGGTAAGGCAGCCAGACATGGAAAGCTCTTTAAGCCTGCTCTAAACTTGGAGTAAAGGGAAACTAGTATAAGTCAATTCTACAACTGAGGAACAAAAGACAGAAACAAATGACTGCAAGGGCAAACTTGTTAGCTAAAGCAGTTTCCAGACTAATCAACTCTGATCTTGAAGATGGGGGCATTCCCTAACATTTTCCAGGATACTTAAAGCAAACTTGCCATAAAATCAAGCCAAGCCAGGATAGACAGCCAGTAAAGCTCTCATTAAAAAGGCAGGAGAATGGAACACAGCTTTCAGAGGATGCTGGGAAGTCTTGTGTATCCCTATCAGTGGTACATTAGCATAGTCACTGCCTATTATCACAGAGAACTGCTGCTATCCCGGAGTGGTTGCGAGGAAACGCTGAAAGAAGCACTGCCATTGATAGACTCCTCCTGCTGGGAGTCTCGCACTCAGTGACCTTCGTGAGACTACAAAAAGGAAACAGGGGCTAGCTTGTTAGTGTTGTTGATCAAAGATGGTATTTTGTTAATAATTTGTTAGAAATTTAGAAATCCTCAGAGATAATTTCATTTGAATGATGAGTTGGAGCACCAAAGGGGTTAAGACAATGCTTGATCAAATGGAACAGGCATTATGCATGCTTGGGAGCAGGCAGCAGGAGTTTAAAACATGTGCCAATTTAACTGCTCAGGCCTTATGCGTGGTAGTTTTATTTGGGATTTAGAATGAAGGGGACCAGGTCCATCTTGTTTTACCTGGTGATCTAGACAGTCATGACTCACTAGTTCATAGAATACTAGGGAGCATTTAGCTTGATAGTCTTCTAGTGTTTTATATGGTAAAGGACCTCAGTGAAATAAGAAGCAAAGTCTTTCACTGGAGTAGAGAGAAAGTAAATCAAAAGAGCCCTAGCCAGCTTTGCCTGAAGGAAAGCAAGAAAAGGGTTAAATGAAAGAAATGAACTGGAAATAAGAATGTGACCATATAGATGAGTTCATCCATGAGAATAGGGAACAAGAACTGGTACAGACTAAGGTAGCAAACTAGTTTGTTGGCAAGTAGAAAGTGAATCACAATATGCTTTAATTATTACCTTTGAATATTAGTAAGAGGAGATAAATGATGAAGAGAGAGCAATTCAGAGTTGAGGTCCAAATATCATCAGCTTGACAGGACACAACTATGGTAGCATGTGGTAACATTTTTTACCAAAATATCTTTTCCAAAAAGTACTTTTCAAAAACATCTTATTTTGCTAAATCATCTTAGATGAAATTAATCCCTCAATTCTATGGTACAAAACATGGAATTTAGCTTAAAAACATTCAGGGCTTCATTTATGAGAAGTGGTGCATCGCTGCGTGAAAGCAGCGATGCGCCACTTCTCAGTGCACCCTCCTTGAGACACCAATGATGCGTCATATTTACAATATGACGCATCATGTGGCAAGAAAGGACAGAAATGTCAGTATAACTGACGTATCGGTCAGCGCAAAAAGTGGTGCATTGCTGGAGTTGTGTGGGAAGCCTGACGCAACTCCAGCAATGTTCCTTTCACACGGGGCAATCCCCATGTGAAAGGACCTGTGTCACCCTTACGCCTGCCGTGAGGCAGGCATAAGGTTTTGACGCATTGGCGTCCTAGAAGTGGCGCAGCAAAATCTCATAGATTTCTCTGCACCACTCCTACAACCCTTTCTTGCGGGGGGACGCCCACCCTGCATACATTATACCTGGCGCAGGTATAATGTAGCGCAGGGGTTTACGAAGTGGCGCATCTACCTAGATGCGTCACTTCGTAAATATGGCGCATATGGCGCATTTTTTTACGCCACTGTTGCGTCACAAATAGTGACGCACCAGTGGCACAAAAGTGACGCAGGGGCTCATAAATAAGCCCCATTCATTTGTAATTTGGCAATGCAAAGCCTGATTCACAAAGGTAAATGTACACTTTTGTGTAATTTCACTATTTTTGGGTATCCACAAATTACGATTTAATAGTAAATTTATGACTGCAAAGACCTTGCATCTGGGGCAGAGAAATCCACACATAAAAAGATAGGAAAGGCCTACATTTTTATCTGTGGAGTTCTCCACCTTGACTGCATAGTCTCCATAGCTGCAAACCTACTTTAACCTCATAGTTTGTGAATTTAAAAAACTGAAAACTTAGACAAAGTATATGTTTACTTTTGTGATTCAAGCTCAAAGTTTCAAAAGTGAGATATATTAACTTTCACTAAAGAACAATTTATAAAGAATTGAATACATATTGTAATATACTGGATTGCTAAAACTTCCATTTTATTAATAAACAGACAAAATAAAAGGATTAAGGATACATAAAAATATCAATGGGCCCGATTCACGGAACTAACTTAAGACAAAATCCTAAACTTACTACTTTTGGTATTCACAGAAGTTAGGATTTTGTCTTAAGTTTGTCTTAAGACAAACTTAAGACAAACTTAAGACACACTTAAGTTAGGATTTTGTCTTAAGTCTGTCTTAAGACAAACTTAAGACAAAATCCTAACTTCTGTGAATAGCAAAAGTAGTACGTTTAGGATTTTGTCTTAAGTTAGATCTGTGAATCGGGCCCAATATGTATATGTGGGTGTACATATACATTCAGATGTAATGTTACACAGTGACTGTAGCCACTGTGCATTTATAAGTGAGTAAGAGTTTCCACAGGAAGAGTGATTCCCTAGCAGAGAGTCATAAGAATAAACTCCCTTGGCAAGAACAATCAGCATGTACATATCGTATAAGTGTGCTAAAGTTAACTAATATTTAAGCCAAGATGAGGAGTATACAGCTTAACAAGTGTAAATAGGTGCTCCAGTGAACGGCGCAGTGAATGTGACATGTAAATAAATTGTGCACTAACTATGATTGCAAACAGAACATAGTTGGAAAACAATGATTTTGACTTAAAAGAGTTAAGTATGGGTGAACAACTATGAATGTAAGTCTACATGAAATTGGCGTTGACGTTTTGACCCCTATCAATTATTTAGGAGGGATCTTCATCAGAACTAGTTGGTAGCACCAGAGCAAATATTACGATTTTTTTTTTCAAATATATTGATCACCTTGTCCGCAAGTCATGATGTGTGTCTTTCTGCATGGAGAGATGTAGGGGTCCAAAGCAATGTGTCAAAAGGTAAAACAAACCCACTATCAGCCTATCAGTATAAGTTTACCTACTTATTCGTCAACCAAATCTGAGAGTTGACAAATGTTAATTGTTTTCATTTTACAGTTTTATAATGCGTGCAATTGCCAGATGCATCCAAGCGATAAGCAGTCCTGTAGGAATAAAAGAGAAAAAGATCTACTAGTATGGAATAGAGTGTTATGTACCCCAATGTACCCCAATAGAGCCCAGGCAACAACAGAACCTTTTACCTACATTTGTCCTACCTTCCTCGGCATAACGGGTCTAGCACTGACCTTTTACCCAGCTATGTGCTGAATAAATCTCGATCGGTTTCGTTGAAACTAGCCTAATTTATAATGCATGAAGATTCTTAGAAAAGCCCTGTACATGACGTACATAGCAGCATGAACATACTCATTGTAAAAGTCATGGCCATCTTCAACCTGGGGCGAAATAACTACTTTGCATAATTGCAGGTATTGTTCTGGGCTCATTTGCATAACTGTACTCTAAACATATCGATTATGTAAGGAACCTCAAGCCTATCTTTATGGTATAAAAGACCCATAACAAAAATAGATAGACAGAGGAGACGCTTCCATGCTGATACGGAGGCCCCTATATGCAGAAGCTTCAGCACGCAGTGGTCTGATATCCCTTGCGGGGTGCCCAACTCGAGACCAAGATGGGGTCCTTCGTTCTCTCCCATCAGATAATGTGGTTGGCCCTTTTCTAGGGTATTCTTGGCTTTACACCCAAATACATGCTAGGTACACGTAGGCACACTTAGGTAGGGTTGCATCATAGGCGCACGCTTGATTAGTGCCATCTATTTAAATGCCTGCATATAATCCCTGTTTTAGTACCATGGTAGAATTCTACCTTTTATTTAGCCTGTTGGTGCTTGTAATCTTATATATCTGTTTCTGTCTAATGATTGTCGCAGAAAAAATGTTTAATACTAAAATGAAGCTGGTTCAACAAATGCTTATTGAAAGCGCCCCCAATGTTTATTCAGTGTATCTCTCTGAGACCTAGTGAGCAAAAAGTGACTGAGCCAAAAGTACTGTACTGTTTCAAAGGTCCATGAAGAATCAAGGGTTGTCATGTTCGATAGCTGTCAGAAACTATTTGCTCCTTGGTAAGGTTAGGGAGCTGATGGTGGCACTGTGAGCTAGCTGGTCTAAAGGCTAACATATCCTTTGGGGGTGTCTAGAATTAGTCTGGACACCAATCTCTTAGTTTATGTTGTATAAACGCACAGATCCTATGTATTTTTAGGAACTACACAACAAGAGAAAAGCCAGGCCTTTAACATATGAATATTAGATTGTGACCGCAGTGCGATGGGTAAAGAATTTCACAACCTGCAGGCTAAAAACAAGAAACTTCTTCCTCCCCATTTGGACCTCATGATTTTGTGGACCACTACTAACTTAGCAGTGCTTGATCTTTAGTTACAATTTGGTACTCCCAAAGAAATCCGCTGTTGAACGTAAACAGGAGCTCCAGAATACAAGGCTTCATGAGCAATACAAAGGGCCTTGAACTTGACCATCTCGGTTACTGGCAACTAAAAAAGGTCACAAATGCCCTTATAGATTCAGCTGACCTTGGGGATTTAAAAAATTAGACGAGCAGCTGTGTTCTTAAGTGATTGAAACTTCACCAGATACTTTTTTTGGATGCCAAGATAGAGTTGAAATAGTGTATTGTAGATAGAACCATTGCAACAATGTTCACATATTCACAATTTTCACATGTTTAGGGGCCATGTATCCCCCATTACTGTTGCAGTTCTATGGTTGTAGCCCTACACGGCGTATTCCGTCCAACGGTGGGTGAAACTACAATGTCCACAATACACTATTGAAAGAGGACACAAGGGTGGAAACACTCAATTAAAATCACAGGGGACTTGTCATAACAAGACATGCAAAGTGCCTAGGTTTCAGACCGATACATCCAACATTTTCTAAATTGGGCAGTTGCAACATATCATCCGAAGTGTACAATGGGGTAACCTATGAACATAATGGGGGAACAATGGCCCATAAAAATGTGAAAAATCACCAAATTATGTGTGAAAGAACTTGTGAATATGAGGTAGAAAGCTTTTCACTAAATGTTGTTAAAGATTGCATAAAAGGAGAATTCATTTTGTTTAGTCACACATAGTTTCGCTGAGTGATCTAAAGAACTACAACTTCCATCAGATGTGAGGATAAAGTGAACATGACATAGTTTCACAGAGGAAAGAATAGAGACTGCGTGAGAGATATGCGGTCAGTAATCCCATGACCATAGCCGAGGTAGGTAGAAACACATTTGGGGATACTGGAGGGAAACAACACTTACAACGCAACTTTTACAACGCACTACCTTTACAACAAAACTTTTACAACGCAACATCCATTACAACGCATGCCATACAACGCAACCATTACAACGCATGTCACTACAACGCATACCACTACAACACATACCTTTACAATGCAGTCATTACAACGCATACAATTACAACGCATACCTACACTATCCTACACTTACCCTACTGTGGCACCCCCTGGAGTTAGAATAGTAATTTTTACCCCTACACTATCCAATACTTACCCTACTGTTGCACCCCCTGGAGTTAGAATAGTAATTTTAACCCCTACACTATCCAACACTTACCCTACTGTTGCACCCCCTGGAGTTAGAATAGTAATTTTTACCCCTACATTATCCAATACTTACCATACATGCAATGTAATGGTATGCTTTGTAATGGCATGCGTTGTAAATGTATTATGCGTTGTAGTGGAATGCGTTGTAAAGGTAGTTTCAAAGATTTTGTTGTAGTGGCATGCGTTGTAATGGAATGCGTTGTAAAAGTATGCGTTGCAACAACATACATCCGATACTGGATTATCACACAGTATTACATGCTACAATAAAGAAAGATGTACAAGAAAAACACAGAGAGACAACAATATAGGAATATATATATTTTTTTAAATATAGGGCTGCAGGGTAGTGATACCCTGGTCCCCCTCCTAGGCTGGGTGAGGGAGGTTGGGTCCCAGAGAGACCCCATCTGGGGCCAAGAAACAATTTAAATAAAATCTTTACTGCGAACAACCACCCATTTCAGCGCGAGGGTGGTGCAATCTATTTAATCGTGGACTGGACGACCTACAAGGGGATGCGCTCCTGTAAGCTCCGACCCGACACTGCCATACAGCCATGTTCTGGGTGCAACACCCAGTGCGGGGAAGCTGGATGAGGGTTGGAAGCAGCCCTTGGAACCCTCCTGAGGATCCCTATAATCAGGGAAAAGAGGGCATGCCAGTCCCCTTCAATATGGCCCAGGACAAGGCACCCCAGGCCAAAATGGACAAATACACCACGATGATCGGGGCGCAAGGTGGACCCCGAGTGGGGATCAAGGCGCCGTGATCCCAACTGGTTGAAACACGACATCATTCCTATAAGCCATCCAAGGCTGTAAGGTGGCTCTGAAAACTACAATCGGAGAAGTGGGCATGGATGAGGCCTTGCTGTGCAAAAAATCTCCATCAGACCATGGACCAAGTAGCCAAGGAAGAGGGGGGCGGGGGGGCAAGATTTCAAAACTAGAAGATACAGTATGGAATCTTTCCTCAGACATGTCCCGTCTATCGCAAAACTCCAAGATACGACAAGATTGGGCAGAAGATACAGAGAACAAGGCCTGACGGAACAACCTCCGCTTCATAGGATTTCCAGAGGGGGCTGAATGCACGACCACTAGAGACCTTTCTTGAACAATGAATTTGCTCCTGAATGGTGGCAGAAGATCTGTCCCCTTATTTCATCCTCGAGAGGGCCTACAGGTCATTAGCCCAGAAAACGCCCCCGGGAGCCCCCAATGCCTGATGATCACTACATTTCTGAATTAGAGACAGGGATGTGGTATTGAGAGAAGCAATGGCGAAGGGGACACTCTTGTTTAAATCCAGTCATATTCTGATATTTCCTGACTAGACTCGACAGGTCCAGGCAAAATGCAAATCCTACAACCAAGTGAAGCAAAACCTACGATCAATGCAATTATCCATGACTCCAAATCCATCTTATTCATTAGCCCTGAGTCGGCCTGAGCCTGGCTTACCGAGCAGTGACCCTTGACTGTGAACCAGCCCCCGTGGTGGCAATCATCCACCCCATCCAAGGCTGGAGGGCAGAGGCCTGAAGGGGCAAAGAGTGTACAGCAACTCAAACATTTCCAGAGGAGGCATGGGGGGTCTCCTCTGAATCTGATGGGGAGTGGTGGGAGCCCTCCACAGCCGAAGGAAACTCAGGCCAAGAGGAGCATCTGAAGGAACCAACCAGCGGTGGGGATGGAGGCCCGGGACAGAACCACCAAATGGACTAGTTCTTTTCTATCGCCCCCAAAAATGTATTTCCTTTTTACCACTATATCCTATAACAAGGTTCCTCCGGAGTGTATACTGTCTGGACCATTTGAAAACATCACCACCAAGTTACATCAGTGTAAGTTGGTCATGGGCGACAGATTCTTCGGATAGGTGGGAAGTATAGGGTGGGGGAAGTTGGAGGGTGAATATTTTGTTGTTTTGTTATGTTGTTCTTTGTTAGTTGCATTGTCTTGATGCTAACTATCCCTAAATACACAGTCCACTCTTCACTTGTTCTCATGCTCTACTCAGCTCCACAGCCTACCTGGGCCCACTCTACTAAAAGGAGGCATACACCTTAGGCAAGGAGGAATCAGATCACCTTCACATAGCTAACATATGGGCCCGCTCGGTCATGACTTGGAACGTTAATTGGCTGGTAGACTGGATTAAAAGGGGAGCCATTCTTCAATTTGTGCATAAATACAACCTAGCTTTTCTGATGTTCCTGGCATACAGGGGTTACGAAAGAGTATACCATGTAGGGTACTCCTGAGGCTCACGGGAGGTGGCCATTCTTTTATATAAGACCATGCCCCTGAAGGTAGCCAAGATCATGAGGGACGTCCAAGGCAGACATGTAATCATCAAGGGCTCTATGGACGATACCCATTATAACTTAATAAGTGTGGACATTGCACCAACCTCACACAACATCACACTACTGACCCATAGAGAGGTAATAAGCGTCCTGCCCCATGGGGTGACCATCATAGGGGGAATTTTAAACAATGAAATGAACCTGCAGTATTGGCATATGTTACAGATGGGCCTCCAAGACATGGGAGCGGTCTGGCAGATTGGGCAGGAGGGCTGGTTTTGAGTGACTCCTGGTGCATTTAGAACCCTAGGAAGCGTGAATACACTCACACATCAGCAGAACACGGTTCACAAGCCCACACTGATAACCAGTGCTTACCAGATTTGGATATTGTGCACACCACAGGTTCACATATCCTCTCCCCAAGAATATCAGATCACGCCTGGTGGTAACCCTCTTTGGGACTCCAGATGCAGGGGATCACCTGGTATGGCGACTCAATGCCCAGCTCCTCACAGACGGGCAGTTCTTTGATTACCTCTCTGGGGAACTGAAGCATTCATATCCTCAATAAGGGCTCAGTGGTTTTAATTGGGGTATTGTATTGGGGTATACCTACTCGCCACTTGCGCTCCCTGGGGTCCTGTCTTGCTGTTGTTCCGCGGATAAAACGTATGCGTGCTGGGGGACGTTCTTTCCGCTGTTTGGCGGCTAAATTGTGGAACTCCCTCCCCTTGCACATCCGCAGCCTGGAGAATTATTTGACATTTAGGAAGGCTATAAAAACGCATATTTTTCCTGTGGTGTAGGCTCTGATGTTTGGTCTGCCTGTAGTAAGCGCCGGGACGCCTCTTTGCTGAGGCAGCTGTTGCGCTATACAAGTTGGTCTAACATAACATAACATAACATATTGTGGGGGGCATGCAAAGCCTCAATGAGGGGTATGGCCCGCTCCTACCCCGCGGTGGACCGTGAGAAGCAGGCACGCATTCGAGACCAGGAGGCTTCCGTACTAGACTG
The DNA here is from genome assembly GCF_964263255.1 of Lissotriton vulgaris. Lineage (NCBI taxonomy): Eukaryota > Metazoa > Chordata > Amphibia > Caudata > Salamandridae > Lissotriton > Lissotriton vulgaris. The sequence goes on from NC_141697.1 coordinate 38,897,363, forward strand.
GGAACAGGTGGACCTGAGCCAGCAGTCAGTTCTTTTGCTGCACCAGCTAACACTCGAGAGGACGACCCTTTATCAATTACGTATGGATGGAGTTAGCACACAAATGCTGGGTGGTCCACACAGAGGGTCTGTAAATCGGGGCACAAGTCGAGCAAGATCCTGCACTGGTTGGCTACAAGGGAAGGGGAGTCCAGTGTGGTATCCAATATAATGGATGGCTCAGTTCGGGCGGTGAAGGACTTTAATATGATTGCTTCAGTCTTTGCTAAATACTATGAAACTCTTAACGCAGAACAGGTGCACCCTTAGAGGGAACTCATCACACCCCTGGCTGCACACCTTTGACTGCAACGCAACCCATTTAGATCAGGCACTCACGCTTGAGGAAGTGGGCAATGCATTATGGACCTAAACGCAGTGAAACACCTGCCCAAGATGGCTACCCAGTGGAATACTACTGCAAGCTAAGATCCAATATCGTCCCCCACTTCTGGACCTATTTAACAAAACCAGCACCAAAGGCCACTTCCCACAGGACATAGACTTGGCCACCCTCGAAGTCCTACTTAAACCAGGACACCCACAGGGCCACTGTGCCTCATTCAGGTCCATATCCCATATCAACAGCGAGGTCAAACTATATGCAAAGCTCTAAGCCAATTGCCGTTTACAAGTGTTACCAGAACTGGTCCAGCCAGATGAATGCGGATTTATCCCCTACCGCAGCACACACCATTGCATTTGAGGGGTACACTTTGTGTTAAGTCGGATTAAATCTGGGGGGCTCAAAGGCTTTTTTGCTGATAGATTTTGAAAAGGCATTAAAGACCTTAAGCTGGTTGTTCCTGGAGGAAACCCTTACCAAGATCGGGTTTGGGCCCAAATTCCGAGCTTATGTTAAGGTCCTGTATGCTGCTCTGAAGACCTGGATGCGCATCAACGGTGTCATGTCCCCCAGATTCCCTATCAGGCAGGGCACCAGGCAGGGCTGTCCGCCTCCCCAATCTTTTCATGCTAGCTATAGAACCACTTGCTTTCTTGGTTTGCTGAGACACAGAGGCTTGGGGGGTTTGATGTGAGCCTGGCCACGGAGAACAGAATAGCATTGTATGCTGTGCCACTTCCCCCCTGCTGAGAGGGGGCCTCACTTGATCCATAGCCTAAAAACGTTCGGGCAGACTCTGGCTTGAAGGTTAACTGGGACAAGTCCATCCTGGTGCCCGTACAGGGTGACCGCTGGGATGAGCTCCGGCATCCCGGGATCCGTATATGGAGACTGAGTTTTTTTATATCTTGGTATTTAAATTTCCTGGGAACCTAGACTTAGCTGGAGTCTCAGTCTTGGTCCTGTGGTGAGGTAAGCTTGTGAAGAAGTGTCTAGATGGCACAAACATCCCTTAAACATTCTAGGGAGAAAAGGCATTTTTCCAAATGATGATCCTTCAGAGACATATTTATGTTTTCCAAAAATATCCCCTTCACATTCTGAAGACCTGGTTTGATTCCCTGGTGGCCATGGCACAACAGTTTATCTGAGCAAACAAACCCAAAAGAGTGGCTTTTGGCAAGTTTATCCGGTCCGTACATGAGGGAGGACTTGCCATGGCTGATGTCCGACTCCACTACTGGCCCCCCAAATACTGATCATAAATGACTGGTTACAGGGTGCATGGGAACTCAACATACCAGGGAGAGTTGTCCCTCCTTGACCTGAATTAGGTGCTTGAGATCCTGGCACCCATCACAACATCCCTTCCAGAAATGGCTCAGGTGGTCTTCCAGGTGTGGAGGGTGGCACTGAAGTGGACTGGCTGGGACCAAAGACTCACACACGAGACCCCCTTATTGGAGGGCCGCTGGCTGACTCAGGGAGCATCCCTTGAGAATTTCCGGGGATGGGACTGCATAGGGATAGCAAACACAAGGAGACGATGGACGGAGTGCTGAAACTTTTCAGACACTCACCCTCAGTCACAGATCTGGGTTGGATCCACCATCGTTCTTTAGGTCACTTTTCCACCCAAGTTTTAGACCCAGTCATACGCAAATCAGTCTTGACCCTGTGCCTTATGGGAACAGTCCAGCCCGAACTGCTAGGCCAGGTCTTCCCTGGACCGGAAACAAGCATCCGGGGACCGGTTTCGGGGTAACACCCCTCATCAGCCAGACTAGCTTGAATCTAGTGGCAAAGTGAGGAAGGGACCCACGTTTGGGCATACCCTGCCAACTTAGGGCAAACAAAGCAAACATAAGGAGATTGTGGATGGAATTCTGACACTTTTCAGACACTCACCCCAATCACAGATCTGGATTAAATCCATCATCATTCTTTAGCACACTTTGGCGAGAACTTAAATGTCTTCATCGAGCCTACCTAAAATCCCTCCAGCTATGGAAGCAAGGAACACGTGCCTCACCAGCCTGTGGCAGATTCCAAGACACCAGGAGTGATTTCTTTCATATGGTGTTGTGCCCAGTTATCCAAGTATACAGGAACACAGTCAAATATACTCTAGCCCGCGTAGTGGGGTTGCATATTGAAACAAATCCTAAAATTGCATTACTGGGCATATTGGAGGATCTAAGGTGTTCCCGCGGGGACAGGATATTTGTGGGTTGGGCATGTTGGTGGCTAAAAGGGATATAGCCAAATAGTGGATGTCTCCTGTAGCCCCATCGATAATGGTATGGATGAACACCATGGACTGGTGCGACAAGATGGAATAGACAATATACATGGCCAACATTTTTATTTTGGTGAGGGAAGGATGCAGCTCTCCTCCCCGAGTTCAAAAGGCCTGAGGGACCTTATCTATCATGGCCGCTATTTTAAAAGGCTAGGGGGCGTGAGGACCCCTTCTCCAAGCTTCAAAAGACCCAAGGACCAGCTAAATTTTGGTGTACTGGGAACCCCAACTCTGGGACACTATTTCTCTGCCAGTGAGAGCACAGGCAGGGAAGGCTTGCATGTCCTCTTGCTCCCAGCCAGCCTTAAGGTTAAAATGGCACTATAATTCGGTATGGTGAAAAAATCTTACTTTGCATTTAAAAAGACATTACAAGTTCCCTGGCAAAAAAACAGAGGATAAAGGGACGTTAAAGTTAAGTGGCCCTCGCCAATCACTGCTTACGACCTCACATATTCCATCACTAATAACATTTTTCTATGACATCATTGATAACATGACTACAACATCTGAAATAACACAACTGATGCCAACACTGTGCATGGTACAAATTATAGTTAATTGAGATAACTATAACAAGAAAATGTCAATGGTTTTGTTAGTTTAAAATTGTATGTTTTAACTGACATTTTCACCTAGCTAAAACATCCGTCCCTTTACCCTTTGTTTTTTCCCCTTTATATATACAGTGCAGTTGGAAACCACCTTTGTGGGCACAGATTCTTTGTAAGCTGATTTTCCAGGCCACAGATATATTTTATTTGACCAACTAGCATGCCAGAGTTAAACAATAGTGACCTACCATAGAATCCATAAACATAATTTTTTGGGGGTTTCCGAGTTTCTGTAGATTAATATTAATAGGGCGTATTTTATTATATCTGACCCTACGCATCTTTAGGAGCTTGATTTAGATCTATGCAGTACGCCCGCTGTCCCTTCGTGGCAGCGATTTCAAGTACTCTGTTGAGTTAACAGTATTCCACCTGCCATATTTAGATGTGTGCTGGCAGCGGACTCCTCTGTCAGCTAACAGTACTCCATCAGGGTGCCAGTGTACTAGAGGCGGTATGCTGTTGGAGTGAGTCCCTGGTTGAGTCGAGACTGGTAAGTACAACTTACTATAGTGACAATACACATATATGTTGTGTTTGCCCCAAAATACTTATGTAGGTAATGTGTTATGCCCCTTTTTGGTACACGTTGCATGCCACACAAACAACATATACACACTATTGCATGAACACCCACAGGTACCACAAGCACAACACCCAAATGCACCACAACAACATTTTATTTTAAGTGTCATTTAAGTGTGTTCATTTTACCTTGATAGTTTGTAAAGTGGGAAACAGTAAAAATGGTAAGTTACTACCTCATTTCCTTCAATTCTGCCAACTCGAAGTAAGAGGAATTCCTGCCACAGTCATCTCGACGGAAAGGCACATCGTGATTAGCTCGGTGCTCATCTTGGCTGGAGTCCAACCGACAGCCGATTCTACCTATGCTGCCATCGGTGTGGTTTCAAATTACTGGCGCGGTTGGCGGGACTCTGGTGGTCTTTCGTCTATGAACATGTCAACATCTAAATTGAGCGGGCGGACCACAAAGTAGACAGACAGTGAATCCATCAAAAAAGTAACGGACCATTACTGCCAAGATCTAGATCAGATCCTAAGTCTTTTAAAACAACCCAAAGTTAAACAAAAGACTGTTATTTCAACAAAAAACCATATGTGGCAGATGAAAATTGAGAAAGTAATGTATGAACTGAGAAAGCCGCCCTTGAGAGGATTACTTTTTTCTTTCAGTGGCATGGATAATGTCTATAAACTAATATGGAACAAATATCATGACAAGCATAACACGTTTAGACATTGTGTGCAGAAAACGACGGACAGTCGTTCCGACCGCCGCGGTACCCCCGCCATGGTAATATGGCGGGGGTAAATATGGTAGAGATAGCGGGTGGTTCGCCACCGATCCACCCACCATCATAATAGGGCCCTTAATCATTATACTGACAGCATTATATTATGCAGTATAAGCTATGTTCCACACAAAATCCCTGCAAGGTGTGGTACCTAAATACTGACTACAAAATATCGTCTCACCATAATATCCTGGTCTAAATTTCTACTGTTCAAAAATATTGTGGGACAGAATATCAAGGGAAGTATACCTTTTTTTAGGTCTGTAAATAATGGGTATATTTAAAATATAGGCCCCCATTAGGATGGCGGGCAGACTTTGCCCACCCGCCATCCCACGTGGAAAGGGACCGCCCGCCATAAGGGCGAGGGTCCTGTGGGGTAAATTAGGATGCGCCCGCCACAGTGGCGGGCGCATCCTGTATTTTTAACATTGTGGTGGGCGGTGCTGAAAAGACCTGTTGTGCATTTCAAAGCACAACGTGACAGGCGCGGTGCTTGCCACGTTGTTCTTTGAAATGCTGGGGGGTACCTTAGGTACCCCCCATGTGCACCCCCCACCCCCGCGGAGTCCCTGAGGGACCGCAGCGGGCCCCCAAAGCAGACTCCGCATGGTGTCTGATAGACACCGCCACCATAGAGAACCCTTTTCCGCCCGGTCGCAAGACGACAGGGGCGGAAAAGTGGTGGACGGTCTTTCCGTCCGCCGCGGACCCCCAGCCATAATAATATGGCGGGGGTCATTCCGGCATGGATGGCGGGTGGACCGCACCCGCCAGGCCGGCGGTGGCTACCACCAGCCTGGCGGGGGCAATGCGCCCGCCATCCTAATGGGGGCCATAGTGTGCAAAATTATAACTAGGCACAATAATAATTTTAAATATTATATTAGTTGGTCATTTTTTACTAAAATGTATGTAAAATTATATATTAATTATTGGTATTCAAATGTTATACTTTCTACAATTTTACAATTTATATTTTTGGGGGTTGCTGGATTTGTTGAAGTATTGAGTGAGTAAGGTTTTATAAAAAATATGTTTTCTTATATCATTTGATTCATTTATTTTACATTTTTTGCATGACTGATACTTTTTCTATTCTTTCATGTTATGGAGTTTACAGGTGAATAGGGTGGGTAATCGTTTTTTAAATGATTAATATGAAATCGATAATTCTGAACTTTTTTAATGTATGTAAATGTTGATTATTTTATCTAGTAATTCAAAATAAAATATTTAAATAAGTATTGAGGTTCAAGATATATAAATTATCAAAATAAGAAAACGTTTTCCTTAATTTTGGGGCTGATGGGTGGGTGGTTTATTATTCAGAAGATTAATGTATATCCATATTGGGGAATTAAGTGATAATACTTTCGTTTTAAATTAGTTTTTTTTAAAATAAAATGTTTTGGGACTTAGGGCCTGATTACAATGGCGGGCTGTAGGATCACCAGCCACTATTTCGTCAGTCAGGAGACCACTGACAAGGATGAGGGTAGTCTTACAGCCGTATTTCGATTCGACTGCCTAGTTGGCTGTTGGAAATCGACGTACCGTGGCAGGGGCATACTGCAGCCGTATAAAAGGGCTGCAGCAGATTCCACCGCTGTGCAGTGCCTTCAAAACCTCTGTGCACTATGTGCAATGCACCATGTTGTGCATGGCACACAGTGTACGCAGGACAGTGTCAGGACTCTGTTTAGGACCCTGCGATCCCTCTCCAATAACCTTTTCATAGGGCGTTCCTGCCATGAAAAAGTGATATTGAAATCCAGACGGTGCCTGCCTTAGCATCGCAGAAAATTCCGGGACACTCCTCCAACCGCTGCATCATCAGAATCTATGATCCTGGGAGAGGCAGGGGTCTTGCGTCTGACAGTTGTGGGTCCAACCGCCAGTATCATAATACAGCGGTCAGACCGAAGGGCTGTCATTGGTCGGACTGCCACCGACAGCCTGTCTGCAGTTTGGCCACCACTATCATAATCAGGCCCTTATTGTTTATGTTAATATACAATTGTTTAAAAAAAATTGGTAGATTAAAAATATAGGACTGACATTTTTGTTTTTTAAGGTTAATTCGTTTTCTTTTTAAACTTTAATATTAGAAAGAATTTGCTTATTGTTTAAAGTAATTATATTTTCAAAGAAATACATTTACACTTTACTATTCAATCAATGTTTATTTTAATTTATGATAAAGTATAATAAAAATGCATGCTTTTGAGTTAAGACAGAGAATCAGAAACATGCAAATAAGATCTATAATTTCCTCAATGTTAATAAGGAAAATCTAGAATAGTAATTCAGGACTCCCAAAGTATAAGTGCTTTCCCCAATGCGTGTCTAAGTCAAGTAAGACTAGTAAATGTAATCCTGAAAATATATTCACTTCCCCAATATATATTGGGCCGGAATTAGAGTAGTAACCCCCTTCTACTCCACCTATCCATACTGTCTGCAATATTTGTGCCACTGGAGTATGAATAGCAAATCTAAATTTAACCAGACCCCCTCAGTTGTAAACAGTTGTCTCAATTTATGTTGGGCTGGAGATTGAATAGTATTCCTCCACCCAAATACATCTACGTTCTCCAATGTATGTGGACCTAGGTGAGAAATGTAAACCTGCCTACCCTCGAATATATCCACTTTCCCAAATGTTAGTAGGACTGAAGTTAGAATAGTAATTCCAATCCCCCAAATATGTGCACTTTTCCAAATTTATGCTCAGATGGAGTTAGAATAGCAAATGTGACACCCTCATCCCCAAAACCAAATATATGAAAAAATTTGATTCTTTGATGAGTCTTCGGTTCTCTCTGTCAATACAACCAAGTAAACCATCTTCCCGGTTACTCCTATGTTCAGGACTTAGGATGGGCCTCCGTCTTTCAGGTAGCCACTCCTAGTTTTAAGTATCTAGGAGTTCACATCACCCCTTGCCCCTCCTGGACTTGAATATCCGGCCGCTTCATGATACATTTACGGCTGACATTCAGACCTGGTCGGCCCATCCTTTATTCCTTATGGGTCCCTCAGCGATATTCAAGATGGCTTACCTCACCCGGTTCCTTTACCATCTCCACAGCTACCCTTTGCCCTAGCAGCGCGCCTTCTCCCGGATGGTTCAATCCATGTTGCAAAGTTTTCTATAGAAGCCTGGCTCGCCTCACATACCCTTTGCTAAATGTTTCAAATCCACATACAACGGGGGATCACCACAACTGCCACTGAGTCCTATTATTGGGCGTCCAACCTAATAATAGTTGGCAAGTAGAGTTATGCCACCCAAGGCGACCTGGCTTATACGTCCGAAAGGTGGGTGCTCCAGGGCAACCCAGTCCACTACTTATTGTATGAGGCAAAAGAGCAGTCTCGGCTCTATCCGGCAGCGTGAATGGTACTGGGAAGGGGCATAAGCAAAAATATCAGATGGAAACAGTGACTAACGGTGCAGACCCCACCATGGGTGGGTACTTCACTGCATCAGGTGGAGGCACTGGAGGGCTTCTCTTAGTGGGATTCTATATGTATTTCGACTCTGGGGGATGCCATGGAGGGTGTCACACTAAAATCATATGCCCCCCCAGAGAGAATTTCATCTGCAATGCTGTCAATTCTACTGCTATTTTCATCTACTGCATACCTTGATGCTGCACATTCGCGGGCTAAAGCTCCTTGGGGAGGTGAACACTCATAAAATCGCTCAGCTTTATAGGTGTCTGATTCACCATATGCCCAACTCTTCTGTATATATTGCAGGGCCTGGGAAAAAGACATTGAAACTTTGACAGATGAGGACTGGACGGAAGATAGGGTGTCCCTGTGAGGGGCAATCATTGCCTCCTGGCTGTGACTCATACAGTTGAAGTACCTCTACCGCTCTTGTCTTTGCTGTGCGGAGTGCGAGGGTACCTTCCTGCACACTGTATGGGATTTGCGATCATACCACTGGACTAAAATTCTGGCATGTTTGGATCAGGTGTTGCAAGTCCCATCCCTTGAGATCCTAGGCAAATTCTTCTCCATGTCTGGATGGATTTTGAAGATGGCAGATATACAACCACCTTCCTCTGGCTCAGCCTTATGGATCGAAAAGGGATATAGCATGACATTGGAAAGACACCGAATGCCCCCCCCAAGTGCAGAATAGAAAAAGGGCCCGCATTTATGCCTAGGCAGGGAAAAAGCAGTATACAAAGGCCAGAGATGCCCCCAAAAAAACGCACAATATTAGTAGCGTTGCACCAACTACAGAGGCGTTACCCTGGTGTGGCCCATAGATTGTGAATCTGGCTTGGGTGCGGAGATTCGAACTTATGGTGATCTGAACCACTGATACAGCCTCTGGCATTACCCTGAGTATCACCTCCTTCAATCAGAAGCCCTTTGGGCTGTTGGCGCATGGGTGGATTTTATGTAGTGAACACTGCGCATTGTTGTTCTTATTGGTTCGGTTCACTGACAAAATATCGATGTAAAAAATTGCTGAAAAAATATGGAGTGCAAAAATATCGACTCCCTATACTTAGAAGGGTAAGTACAAAAATATCGGGAAAAAAAAATCGATGTAAAAAATATAGTTGTACAAAATATCGAATTTTATATATATATATATATCAAATAAAATAATAAATATTACATATGTTAATAAATTAATATAAAAAATAAAGTACATTTAATATCAATTTAAAAATATATAATAAACTTTATTTAAAAAAAGTTAAACAAACATACATAATAATTCATATATATTTACTTTAAAACAATAAAAAATATACAAATATATATATATATATATATATATATATATATATATCACGCTCGTTTTTCCCACTATTCAAAACAGGAAAAGGCACTCACAGGGCTTACTGCAAAAAATGGGTTTATTTTCAAAAGTCCGTGGACGCAAACATGAAAAAGACGCGTTTCGCCTATGGCTTAGTCTTGTATTTCATAAAAGCCGCCATTGAAACATTCTCTTTTAAACTATTGGTTGTTACACAAGTCACATGATGTTAATGTGTCAACAAAGTCAAGGAGGGACTTTGGCGTTTGTTTTTTGGCCGCCATCTTATCACTGTGAAAAACAAGCCTTAACATGGCTTAACAGTTCAACAGATATACATTCATGATAATATTTCTAGTGATTGTTAATTACTAGATAACATTAATAATCAATAACCTGTAGTGACAGTTATCATGCCGTGTATCGGCAAAGTTTATGCTGCAAAACTATAATTGAGCCGTGTATCGGCTTATCCCTCCTGTTTGAGACAACAGTAATTCTACAATTCATATGACATTAATAGCTTTAAAACATGCAGCGCTAAGATTCTGTTTCTTAATCTCCTAAATGGACCAACATTTCCTCACACATGTTGAGTCCATTCAGAGTTTTTGTTCCCAAATCAATTATATACCTAGATTCCACTCTTCTGAGCTTCCTGACTCTGTCTCCACCTCTGACTTGTGCTGGTACATGATCAAGACCAAAATTACGCAACAAATCCCTGGTGCTGTTATGCTTCTCAACAAAATGTCTCGCTACCGGGTAATTCACATCACCTTTAGCAATTGCCATCATGTGCTCTAATATTCTTAGTTTCACAGAGTTAATTGTACTGCATATGTAGCAAAGGCTACACGGGCACTGTAGACAATACACCACATAGCTGGTCTGACATTTAAGATATTTGGAAATAGGTCTCGGTCTGGATAGTCCAGCTACTTGATAAGTCAATGTTCGTTTGCTGTTTATGGTTTTACAGCATAAACTTTGCCGATACAAGGCATGATAACTGTCACTACAGGTTATTGATTATTAATGTTATCTAGTAATTAACAATCACTAGAAATAATATCATGAATGTATATCTGTTGAACTGTTAAGCCATGTTAAGGCTTGTTTTTCACAGTGATAAGATGGCGGCCAAAAAACAAACGCCGGAGTCCCTCCTTGACACATTAACATCATGTGACTTGTGTAACAACCAATAGTTTAAAAGAGAATGTTTCAATGGCAGCTTTTATGAAATACGAGAAAAAGCCATAGGCGAAAGGCGTCTTTTTCATGTTTGCGTCCACGGACTTTTGAAAATAAACCCATTTTTTGCAGTAAGCCCTGTGAGTGCCTTTTCCTGTTTTGAATGGTGGGAAAAACGAGCGTGATATGTACGCGGCTTCACCGCCGCATTTGAGGCACCCGATCTTTAGGTGCGCCGTGAGGAGGTGTAAGCGGAGCGACAATATATATATTTATATATATATATATGAAAGAAGAACTCGCCAAACAAACCCAGCCCTGCCATGTTTCACCGGACTGGAAAAGACGAAGAGAGGAACCCGTTTTCTTGGTGCCAAACAAAGTGAGTTTATTTAAGCTTGTTTTTGCTCAGCATGCCCGCCATTACGCGTTTCGACACTATCCACTGTCTTGATATATATGTACCAATAACATAGAGTCTAATAAAAATAAATTCTATTATAAGTTAAAACATTAAACTATTTAAGAATCTTCAAACTTAAATTTCACACTCTAGTGAGCACAGCAGAAGGGAAAGTGTTGGATAGCGGAGGGTAAAAATTAATAATCCCACTCCAGTGAGTGCAACAGTAGGGAAATTATTGGATAGCCGAGGGGTAAACCTTTATATTCCACTCCAGTGAGTGCAATAGTAGGGAAAGTGTTTGATAGCCGAGGTGTAAAAATGAATATTCCTACCCCAGTGAGTGACACAGTAGAGAAAATGTTGGATAGCAGAGGGGTAAAACTTACTATTACCACTCCAGTGAGTGCAACAGTAGGGGAAGTGTTGGATAGCGGAGGGGTAAAAATTACTATTCCCACTCCAGTGAGTGCAACAGTAGGGGAAGCGTTGGATAGCAAAGGGGTAAAAATTACTATTCCCACTCCAGTGAGTGCAACAGTAGGGAAACTGTTGGATAGCGGAGGGGTAAAAATTAATAATCCCACTCCAGTGAGTGCAACAGTAGGGAAATTGTTGGATGGCCGAGGGGTAAACATTTATATTCCACTCCAGTGAGTGCAACAGTAGGTAAAGTGACTAATAGCTGAGTTGTAAATATGAATATTCCTACTCCAGTGAGTGCAACAGTAGAGAAAGTGTTGGATAGCAGAGGGTTAAAAATTACTATTACCACTCCAGTCAGTGAGTGCAACAGTAGGGAAAGTGTTGGATAGCCGAGGGGTAAAAATTACGATTCCCACTTCAGTGAGAGCAACAGTAGGGGAAGTGTTGGATAGCGGAGGGGTAAAAATGAATATTCTCACTCAGTGAGTGCAACAGTAGGGATAGTGTTAGATAGCAGAGGGGTAAAAATTACTGTTTCCACTCCAGAGAGTGCAACAGTAGGGAACGTTTTGGATAATGGAGGGGTAAAAATTACTATTCCCACTCCAGCGAGTGCAACAGTAGGGAAAGTGTTGGATAGCAGATGGGTAAAAATTAATAATCCCACTCCAGTGAGTGCAACAGTAGGGAAATTGTTGAATAGCTGAGGGGTAAACCTTTATACTTCACTCCAGTGAGTGCAACAGTAGGGAAAGTGTTTGATAGCCGAGGTGTAAAAATGAATATTCCTACCCCAGTGAGTGCAACAGTAGAGAAAGTGTTGGATAGCATAGGGGTAAAACTTACTATTACCATTCCAGTGAGTGCAACAGTAGGGGAAGTGTTGGATAGCGGAGGGGTAAAAATAACTATTCCCACTTCAGTGAGTGCAACAGTAGTGGAAGTGTTGGATAGCAAAAATTAATATTCCCACACAGCAAGTGCAACAGTAGGGAAAGTGTTGGATAGCAAAGGGGTGAAAATTAATAATCCCACTCCAGTGAGTGCAACAGTAGGGAAATTTTTGGATAGTCGAGGGGTAAACATTTATATTCCACTCCAGTGAGTGCAACAGTAGCTAACGTGACTGATAGCTGAGGTGTAAATATGAATATTCCTACTCCAATTAGTGCAACAGCAGAGAAAGTGTTGGATAGCGGAGGGTTAAAAAGTACTATTCCCACTCCAGTGAGTGCAACAGTAGGGGAAGTGTTGGATAGCCGAGGGGTAAAAATTACGATTCCCACTTCAGTGAGAGCAACAGTAGGGGAAGTGTTGGATAGCGTAGGGGTAAAAATTAATATTCCCACTCCAGCGAGTGCAACAGTAGGGAACGTTTTGGATAATGGAGGGGTAGAAATTACTATTCCCACTCCAGCGAGTGCAACAGTAGGGAAAGTGTTGGATAGTGAAGGGGTAAAAATTAATAATCCCACTCCAGTGAGTGCAACAGTAGGGAAATTGTTGGATAGCCGAGGGGTAAACCTTTATATTCCACTCCAGTGAGTGCAACAGTATGGAAAGTGTTTGATAGCCGAGGTGTAAAAATGAATATTCCTACCCCAGTGAGTGCAACAGTAGAGAAAGTGTTGGATAGCAGAGGGGTAAAACTTACTATTACCCCTCCAGTGAGTGCAACAGTAGGGGAAGTGTTGGATAGCGGAGGGGTAAAAATTACTATTCCCACTCCAGTGAGTGCAACAGTAGGGAAAGTCTTGGATAGCAAAGGGATAAAAATTACTATTCCCACTCCAGTGAGTGCAACAGTAGGGAAAGTGTTGAATAGCGGAGGGTAAAAATTAATAATCCCACTCCAGTGAGTGCAACAGAAGGGAAATTGTTGGATAGCCGAGGGGTAAACATTTATATTCCACTCCAGTGAGTGCAACAGTAGGTTAAGTGACTGATAGCTGAGGTGTAAATATGAATATTCCTAATCCAGTGAGTGCAACAGTAGAGAAAGGGTTGCATAGCAGAGGGTTAAAAATAAATATTCCCACTCCGGTGAGTGCAACAGTAGGGGAAGTGTTGGATAGCCGAGGGGTAAAAATTATGATTCCCACTTCAGTGAGAGCAACAGTAGGGAAAGTGTTGGATGGCAGATGGGTAAAAATTAATAATCCCACTCCAGTGAGTGCAAAAGTAGGGAAATTGTTGGATAGCCGAGGGGTAAACCTTTATACTACACTCCAGTGAGTGCAACAGTAGGGAAAGTGTTTGATAGCCGAGGTGTAAAAATGAATATTCCTACCCCAGTGAGTACAACAGTAGAGAAAGTGTTGGATAGCATAGGGGTAAAAATTAATATTCCCACTCCAGCGAGTGCAACAGTAGGGAACGTTTTGGATAATGGAGGGGTAGAAATTACTATTCCCACTCCAGCGAGTGCAACAGTAGGGAAAGTGTTGGATAGCGAAGGGGTAAAAATTAATAATCCCACTCCAGTGAGTGCAACAGTAGGGAAATTGTTGGATAGCCGAGGGGTAAACCTTTATATTCCACTCCAGTGAGTGCAACAGTATGGAAAGTGTTTGATAGCCGAGGTGTAAAAATGAATATTCCTACCCCAGTGAGTGCAACAGTAGAGAAAGTGTTGGATAGCAGAGGGGTAAAACTTACTATTACCCCTCCAGTGAGTGCAACAGTAGGGGAAGTGTTGGATAGCGGAGGGGTAAAAATTACTATTCCCACTCCAGTGAGTGCAACAGTAGGGGACGTGTTGGATAGCAAAAATTAATATTCCCACACAGCAAGTGCAACAGTAGGGAAAGTGTTGGATAGCAAAGGGGTAAAAATTACTATTCCCACTCCAGTGAGTGCAACAGTAGGGAAAGTGTTGGCTAGCGGAGGGTAAAAATTAATATTCCCACTCCAGTGAGTGCAACAGAAGGGAAATTGTTGGATAGCCGAGGGGTAAACATTTATATTCCACTCCAGTGAGTGCAACAGTAGGTTAAGTGACTGATAGCTGAGGTGTAAATATGAATATTCCTAATCCAGTGAGTGCAACAGTAGAGAAAGGGTTGGATAGCAGAGGGTTAAAAATAAATATTCCCACTCCGGTGAGTGCAACAGTAGGGGAAGTGTTGGATAGCCGAGGGGTAAAAATTATGATTCCCACTTCAGTGAGAGCAACAGTAGGGAAAGTGTTGGATAGCAGATGGGTAAAAATTAATAATCCCACTCCAGTGAGTGCAACAGTAGGGAAATTGTTGGATAGCCGAGGGGTAAACCTTTATACTACACTCCAGTGAGTGCAACAGTAGGGAAAGTGTTTGATAGCCGAGGTGTAAAAATGAATATTCCTACCCCAGTGAGTGCAACAGTAGAGAAAGTGTTGGATAGCATAGGGGTAAAACTTACTATTACCATTCCAGTGAGGGCAACAGTAGGGGAAGTATTGGATAGCGGAGGGGTAAAAATTAATATTCCCACTCCAGTGAGTGCAACAGTAGTGGAAGTGTTGGATAGCAAAAATTAATATTCCCACACAGCAAGTGCAACAGTAGGGAAAGTGTTGGATAGCAAAGGGGGGAAAATTAATAATCCCACTCCAGTGTGTACAACAGTAAGGAAATTGTTGGATAGCCGAGGGGTAAACATTTATATTCCACTCCAGTGAGTGCAACAGTAGGTAAAGTGACTGATAGCTGAGGTGTAAATATGAATATTCCTACTCCAATGAGTGCAACAGTAGAGAAAGTGTTGGATAGCGGAGGGTTAAAAAGTACTATTCCCAGTCCAGTGAGTGCAACAGTAGGGGAAGTGTTGGATAGCCGAGGGGTAAAAATTACAATTCCCACTTCAGTGAGAGCAACAGTAGGGGAAGTGTTGGATAGCGTAGGGGTAAAAATTAATATTCCCACTCAGTGAGTGCAACAGTAGGGATAGTGTTAGATAGCAAAGGGGTATAAATTACTGTTTCCACTCCAGCGAGTGCAACAGTAGGGAACGTTTTGGATAATGGAGGGGTAGAAATTAGTATTCCCACTCCAGCGAGTGCAACAGTAGGGAAAGTGTTGGATAGCGAAGGGGTAAAAATTAATAATCCCACTCCAGTGAGTGCAACAGTAGGGAAATTGTTGGATAGCCGAGGGGTAAACCTTTATATTCCACTCCAGTGAGTGCAACAGTATGGAAAGTGTTTGATAGCCGAGGTGTAAAAATGAATATTCCTACCCCAGTGAGTGCAACAGTAGAGAAAGTGTTGGATTGCAGAGGGGTAAAACTTACTATTACCACTCCAGTGAATGCAACAGTAGGGGAAGTGTTGGATAGCGGAGGGGTAAAAATTACTATTCCCACTCCAGTGAGTGCAAGAGTAGGGGAAGTGTTGGATAGCAAAAATTAATATTCCCACACAGCAAGTGCAACAGTAGGGAAAGTGTTGGATAGCAAAGGGGTAAAAATTACTATTCCCACTCCAGTGAGTGCAACAGTAGGGAAAGTGTTGGATAGCGGAGGGTAAAAATTAATAATCCAACTCCAGTGAGTGCAACAGTAGGGAAATTGTTGGATAGCCGAGGGGTAAACATTTATATTCAACTCCAGTGAGTGCAACAGTAGGTTAAGTGACTGATAGCTGAGATGTAAATATGAATATTCCTAATCCAGTGAGTGCAACAGTAGAGAAAGGGTTGGATAGCAGAGGGTTAAAAATTAATATTCCCACTCCAGTGAGTGCAACAGTAGGGAAATTGTTGGATAGCCGAGGGGTAAACATTTATTTCCCACTCTAGTGAGCGCAACAGTAGGGAAAGTGTTGGATTGCGAAGGGGTATAAATTACTGTTTCCACTCCAGTGAGTGCAACAGTAGGTAAAGTGACTAATAGCTGAGTTGTAAATATGAATATTCCTACTCCAGTGAGTGCAACAGTAGAGAAAGTGTTGGATAGCAGAGGGTTAAAAATTACTATTACCACTCCAGTGAGTGCAACAGTAGGGAAAGTGTTGGATAGCCGAGGGGTAAAAATTACGATTCCCACTTCAGTGAGAGCAACAGTAGGGGAAGTGTTGGATAGCGTAGGGGTAAAAATTAATATTCCCACTCAGTGAGTGCAACAGTAGGGATAGTGTTAGATAGCAAAGGGGTAAAAATTACTGTTTCCACTCCAGCGAGTGCAACAGTAGGGAACGTTTTGGATAATGGAGGGGTAGAAATTAGTATTCCCACTCCAGCGAGTGCAACAGTAGGGAAAGTGTTGGATAGCGAAGGGGTAAAAATTAATAATCCCACTCCAGTGAGTGCAACAGTAGGGAAATTGTTGGATAGCCGAGGGGTAAATCTTTATATTCCACTCCAGTGAGTGCAACAGTATGGAAAGTGTTTGATAGCCGAGGTGTAAAAATGAATATTCCTACCCCAGTGAGTGCAACAGTAGAGAAAGTGTTGGATTGCAGAGGGGTAAAACTTACTATTACCACTCCAGTGAATGCAACAGTAGGGGAAGTGTTGGATAGCGGAGGGGTAAAAATTACTATTCCCACTCCAGTGAGTGCAAGAGTAGGGGAAGTGTTGGATAGCAAAAATTAATATTCCCACACAGCAAGTGCAACAGTAGGGAAAGTGTTGGATAGCAAAGGGGTAAAAATTACTATTCCCACTCCAGTGAGTGCAACAGTAGGGAAAGTGTTGGATAGCGGAGGGTAAAAATTAATAATCCAACTCCAGTGAGTGCAACAGTAGGGAAATTGTTGGACAGCCGAGGGGTAAACATTTATATTCCACTCCAGTGAGTGCAACAGTAGGTTAAGTGACTGATAGCTGAGATGTAAATATGAATATTCCTAATCCAGTGAGTGCAACAGTAGAGAAAGGGTTGGATAGCAGAGGGTTAAAAATTAATATTCCCACTCCAGTGAGTGCAACAGTAGGGAAATTGTTGGATAGCCGAGGGGTAAACATTTATTTCCCACTCTAGTGAGCGCAACAGTAGGGAAAGTGTTGGATTGCGGAGGGGTATAAATTACTGTTTCCACTCCAGCGAGTGCAACAGTAGGGAACGTTTTTGATAATGGAGGGGTAGAAATTACTATTCCCACTCCAGCGAGTGCAACAGTAGGGAAAGTGTTGGATAGCGAAAGGGTAAAAATTAATAATCCCACTCCAGTGAGTGCAACAGTAGGGAAATTGTTGGATAGCCGAGGGGTAAACCTTTATATTCCACTCCAGTGAGTGCAACAGTATGGAAAGTGTTTGATAGCCAAGGTGTAAAAATGAATATTCCTACCCCAGTGAGTGCAACAGTAGAGAAAGTGTTGGATAGCAGAGGGGTAAAACTTACTATTACCCCTCCCGTGAGTGCAACAGTAGGGGAAGTGTTGGATAGCGGAGGGGTAAAAATTACTATTCCCACTCCAGTGAGTGCAACAGTAGGGGAAGTGTTGGATAGCAAAAAATAATATTCCCACACAGCAAGTGCAACAGTAGGGAAAGTGTTGGATAGCAAAGGGGTAAAAATTACTATTCCCACTCCAGTGAGTGCAACAGTAGGGAAAGTGTTGGATAGCGGCGGGGTAAAAATTACTTTTCCCACTCCAATGAGTGCAACAGTAGGGGAAGTGTTGGATACCAAAAATTAATATTCCCACTCAGCAAGTGCAACAGTAGTGAAAGTGTTGGATTGCAAAGGGGTAAAAATCACTATTCCCACTCCAACAAGTGCAACAGTAGGGTAAGTGTTGGATAGCGGAGGGGTAAAAATTAATAATTCCACTCAAGTGAGTGCAACAGTAGGGAAATTGTTGGATAGTGGAGGGGTAACCCTTTATATTCCACTCCAGTGAGTGCAACAGTAGGGAAAGTCTTTGATAGCCGAGGTGTAAAAATTAATATTCCTACTCCAGTGAGTGCAACAGTAGAGAAAGTGTTGGATAGAGGAGGGGTAAAACTTACTATTCCCACTCCAGTGAGTGCAACAGTAGGGGAAGTGTTGGATAGCAAAAATTAATATTCGCACTCAGCAAGTGCAACAGTAGGGAAAGTGTTGGATAGCAAAGGGGTAAAAATTACTATTCCCACTCCAGCGAGGGCAACAGTATGGAAAGTGTTGGATAGTGGAGGGGTAAAAATGAATCCCACTCCAGTGAGTGCAAAGGTAGTGAAATTGTTGGATAGCCGAGGGGCAAACATGTATATTCCACTTCAGCGAGTGCAACAATAGGGTAAGTGTTGGATAGCAAAAATTAATATTCCCACTCCAGTGAGTGCAACAGTACGGAAAGTGTTGGATAGCGAAGGGGTAAAAATTAATAATCCTACTCCAGTGAGTGCAACGGTAGGGAAATTGTTGGATAGCCGAGGGGTAAACATTTATATTCCACTCCAGTGAGTGCAACAGTAGGGAAAGTGTTTGATAGCCGAGGTGTAAACATTTATATTCCTACTCCAGTGAGTGCAAGAGTAGAGAAAGTGTTGGATAGCGGAGGGGAACAAATTACTATTCCCACTCGAGGGAGTGCAACAGTAGAGGAAGTGTTGGATAGCCGAGGGGTAAAAACTACCATTCCCACTTCAGTGAGTGGAATAGTAGGGATAGTGTTGGATAGCAAAGGGGTAAAAAATATACTATTCCCACTCCAGTGAGTGCAACAGTAGGGAACGTTTGGGATAATGGAGGGGTAAAAATTACTATTCCAACTCCAGAGAGTGCAACAGTAGGGAAAGTGTTGGATAGCGGAGGGGTAAAAATTATTAATCCCACTCCAGTGAGTGCAACAGTAGGGAAATTGTTGGATAGCCAAGGGGTAAACATTTATTTTCCATTACCGTGAGTGCAACAGTAGGGAAAGTGTTTGATAGCCGAGGTGTAAAAATTAATATTCCCACTCCAGTGAGTGCAACAGGAGAGATTATGTTGGATAGCGGAGGGGTAAAAATTACTATTCCCACTCCAGTGATTGCAACAGTAGGGAAAGTTTGAGATAGAGGAGGGGTAAAAATGTATATTCCCATTCCATTGAGTGCAACGGTAGGGAAAATGTTGGATAGCAGAGGGGTAAAAATGTATATTCCCACTCCAGTGAGTGCAACAGTAGGGAAAGTGTTGATAGTGACAGGATAAAACTTACTATACCCACTCCAGTAAGTGCAACAGTAGGGAAATTGTTGGATAGCCGAAGGGTAAAAATTTATATTCCCACTCCAGTGAGTGCAGCAGAAGGGAAAGTGTGTGATAGCCGAGAGGTAAAAATTAATATTCCCACTCCAGTGAGTGCAACAGTAGTGAAAGTGTTGGACAGCGGAGGGGAATAAATTACTATTCCCACTTCAGTGAGTGCAACAATAGGGGAAGTGTTGGATAGCGGAGGGGTAAAAATTAATATTACCACTCGAGTGAGTGTAACATTAGGGAAAGTGTTGGCTATCGGAGGGGTAGAAATTACTCTTCCCACTCCACTGAGTGCAACAGTAGGGAAAGTGTTGGATAGTGGCAGGATAAAAATTACAATTCCAACTCCAGCGAGTGCAACAGTAGGGAAAGTGTTGGATAGTGGCGGGATAAAACTTACTCTACCCACTCCAATAATTGGGATAGCGGAGAGGTAAAAAGTACTATTCCCACTACAGTGTTGGTTAGTGGCGGGATAAAAATTACAATTCCCACTACAGTGAGTGCAACAGTAGGAACAGTGTTGGATTGCAGAGGAGTAACAATTAACATTCCCATTCCAGTCTGTTCACAATTAAAAACAAAATGTTTACAACAAAAATATTTGAAAACTAAAGAAATTAAAAAATATATAAATATGTTAAAATAAAATACACATATATTTAATATTAAAATGTTTAAAAACATGTTATAATGTTAAATACATATGACAAATACCTACGCATATTATATTCAATAAAAGAAAAAAAATCTAAACAAATATTTTTAATTAGAAATTATTTAGAAACAAAGCCATTAATATTACATAAACCCCGTTTTTTATTTCCTACCCTATTATACCACACAATTCACAACCCACATCTAAATTTAATTTTATTTCACTTCCTTAACTAACAAAAGTAATTACCAATTTAAAAACAAATTAAAAATAATAAAAAAATATTTAACTTCCCACACTTTACACCTATAATCCCAACAACCCACAGCTCAAATTAAACTATAAAAAAGTATTACACAATTAAAAATTATTTTCATTTTTTTTATTTTAATTTTTTTATTGAAAATTTTCATACATTTTAACCCACCTCCCCCCCTCCCACCTCCCCCGAAGGACAGTTTTCCTTTGAGTTCGGGCCTGGGGCAAACCATATAGACAATCCATAAATTTTACATAACAAACTTTGTTTGCACAGTTCACGGTTATTGATAAACAATATGTAATATGGAGGACAAGTATATTAAAGGCAAGAACAAACTAAGTAAAAAAGAGAAAGAGAGAATAAAGGAGGAGATACAGTAGAAAGAGAGAAAAAGAAAGAAAAAAAATATATATATATGGAAGGGAGAGCTGGTGTCAAGTTGAAACAATGTTCATGTAAGGTTATAATACATTCCAAGAACACAATAATATCTGATAATCTTATCCCACCCCTTCCCTCCATTTGTTAATTGGAGCCCATATTTGTTGCCCCATTGCTCTCCTTTTTTTCCCCGCCTGGCATAAATTGAATTCTCCAAGTTATAGCTATGCAATAGCCTGGCTACCCATTGCTGTAACAGAGGTGGTGTTTTATCTTTCCAGGCTGTCGCAATACATAGACGATAGAATGCCATTGCTACGAATATAAAATATTCATGATTACGACAAGTCATCGCTTGTGACTCCTAGCATGACCAGTTCTGGGGTTATCTTAATTTGCAGTTTAAGTGTTTTATCCATGAATACCTCCATAGATTCTATCGGTGGTCGTAAGACTGGGCAAGCAACATACATATGCATTATATCACCCTCATTACTATCACACCTGGGGCATGTTATTCCCTGTGTTCCCCCCCATTGAGCTATTTTAGCAGGTGTATAGTACAGCATATACAGAGTTTTATAATGCTGTGCTTGCAAAGCGGAGGAACATAGAATGTCATGGCCATACTTTAGTGATTTCCCAAACACCCCCGCTCTATCCCCATTCTGTTAATGCACTTCAGTTCTACCTTCTCCAAATCATCATCTCTATTGTTAATCAGCTCTGCATACAGTCTACCAATCGTGCATCCTTGCCCCTCCTAGATGACCTGCAATATTATATTGTGTTCAAAACCCCTCTCTCCCCCTGTCTTGCCTGCAAGGAAGCTTCTTGCTTGTAAATATTTGAAGAAGCTTCTTGAGTTCATTCCAAACTTCCCTTGCAGTACTGAGAATTGGTAAATACCCTCAGGGCCTATAAGATCCCCCATGTTCCTAATCCCAAGCCTTACCCACTCCCCAAAGGTTGAGTCTCCGAATATATCCTGTGGTAATGTAAGATTATTGGCCAGTCTGATGTGGGCATTAAATCTGCCCATGCCAAAGCTCTTCTTAAACGCCTGCCAGATCTTATATGCTGCATCCACTGTCTTAGATTTAGTATCTTTAAAAAAGCGCGGCTCCGTTTCCTTCAATAACACATTCTCAACCTCATCTCCTAAGACCAATCCATAAATCTCGGTGGATCCGGTATGGTGTACTGCTTCCATTTCAAATCCTCTCAGAAGACTTGTCATTTGTTGTAATGCGGCTGCCCAATAATACAACTTGAGGTCCGGCATAGCCCAACCCCCGCGTTACCGTGGTAGTGACATAAATCTAAGAGCCCTTCTGGTTTTACCGTGGGACCAAATAAACCGGTTAAACATTTGTTCTATTAGAGTGAACCAGCTAACATTAAAATATAAAGGAATTGTTCTAAATAAATATAAGAACTTTGGGAGCAGGTTCATTTTAACAAAATTCACTCTGCCTACTATAGACATGTGGATGTTGTGTAACCTGTCCAGATCTCGTTTTGCCTTATTTATTATCGGTCTAATGTTGTTTTCTACTAATTGATCTAGATCTGCCGTGATGGTTACTCCCAGATACACCCCCTCTGTCACCACCCGGGACTCGGTACATTCTGCGTATGCGTTACAAATGATTTGAGTCTTAGTTTTGTTCAATGCATACCCTGCCACCCTTCCAAACTGATCCGCCTCTGATTCTATTTCCCTGATAGACTCTATGGGTGTGGGTGTGAGAACTGCAACGTCATCCGCGTATGCTAGTACTTTGCAGGGACCTACTTTAGTTGACAGTGGCTGTATCAACTCGTTTTGTTCTAGCTTAGCCAGTAGCGGGTCAATATATAGTGCAAACAGCAGGGGTGAACATGGACACCCCTGCCTAGTGCCACGCGAAATTTCAATTGAACTTGAGCGTTCCATATTTACTCTTATACATGCCGTCGGAGCCCTGTACATTGATCTTATTGATTTCAAAAACCTTTCCCCACACCCCGCTTTCCTCAGTACTGCCCACATGAACTCCCAGGTCACTCGATCAAATGCCTTCTCGGCGTCTAGCAGGAGGACTACCATAGGTCCCCCTGCCCCCTCGTGTTATCCCCTGAGCAATTATTTTCAATTAAAAAAACTAATAGTATTTAACAACTAATTATAATGTAATGTAATGTAATATAGTCTTATAAAGCACACTGTCACCCCACGGGTATCCTGGCGCTTAGGTTACATTAGCTCTCTATTTGCACATATTACCATGAAGATAACTGATCTGCATTACACCCTTGGGACGAGCCAAGTTTTAAGCTTCGTCCTGTAGTGTAAGAAATCCTCTATTTGCCTACGTAGGTAAGTAAAATTATTTTACTCCCCACACAGTACCCCTACGACAATAAAACCCCCACAAAAAATATAAACAAATACCCTAATAGAATATAAATTAATTAATGTTAATGATCAACTAATGTTTAATTAACTAAACAAATTACTTCCCACCCTTTATCCCTATGAACCCCACAGCTGACACCTGAAATTAATTATACAAATTCCATATTTAAATTCAAATTAATTAATGATTAACAAGGAATTATTAATTAAACATAAATTACTTCCCATCCTTTACCCCATAAACCCACACCTAAAATAAATCACACAATTAACATAACTAATGATCAATTAATTAGTTAATATAAATTAACAACTAATTATTAATCAAACATAAATTACTTCCCATCCTTTACCCTTAGAAAGCCCACAAACCGCACCTAAAATGAATTACACAATTTCCATAATTAATTTTCAATCTATTCATTAATATTAGTGAAGAACTAATTATAATTTAATTTAAAATAAATGACTTCCTACACTTTACCCCACAAACCTCACAACCAACACCTAAAAAAATCACACAATTACCATCATTATTTAATAAATTAGTTAACATAAATTAACAACTAATTATTAATTAATTAAACATAAATTATGTTCCACCCATTACCTCTACAAACCCCACAACCAGCACCTAAAATTAATTACACAACTTTGGTAATTAATTTTCAATCAATTAATTAATATACATTAACAACTAATTATTAAGTAATCAAAAATAAATTACTTCCCACCCTTTACCCCTATAAACCCCAAAACCCACGCCTTAACAAAATTACACAAGTAGCATAATTAATTATCAATTAATTAATAATAATTAACAACCAATTAATAATTAATTTCAAATACATTACTTCCCACAATTAACTCTATAAAATCGAAATTATAATTAAATTACTTCCCACCCTATTCCCTTATAAAGCCACAACCCGCTACAGAACTAAAAAATGCAAAATGTAATTAAAATAAAACTCATAATTACTAAAAATGTAACACATATTTTAAAAAACATAAATACTTAGACAAAAAAAACATACATCACATACATTTAAAATATAAACTATAATACATAACACTAAATATTTTTGCATACAATATTAATGCCTTCTATATTTTTTAAACAATATTTCTTACCTTAAAATCGATATTCTTGATGACGATATTCTTGATGTTGATATTTCTGAATCACGATATTTCCAACGCGATATTTGTGTAAGTCGACAATTCCAACTCAATATTCTGTCTCAACAGCTATTGGTTCACCACATTGTGCGATATTGCAATTTTTATTTCTTTTTGTTTGTTTTATTGCCTTTATATGAGAAACGTATTAAAATGTGTTTTTTGTTTAAATCCTTTATATGAAATTTCTCAAATGATAAAAGGACTGTAGTTAGAATAGTAAAATGTAACACCCCCAAATATATACTCTTTCTCAAATTTATTTTGGGCTGGATTTCGAATTGAAAATCTTAACCCAAAACGTTTTTGCTTTCTGCAATGTTTGTGGTACTAGAATTAGAACAGTAAATCTGACATACATATTTGCACTTTCACTAATGGTACAGAAATGTACTTGGTGTGGCCAAAGGTAGGTGGGAATGATGAATGCCAGGACTCCTTGGGGAAAAGCAATAATGTCAAATTATTCTGAAGCCAACCAGAACGAAGAAGCATGGTATGACCACAGCTGATAGCAGTCCCTCTTAGGATTTTTTTAATCTATTAAGATGCAAGGTCTTTTAACTGCCAGTCATAGTTCAGAGCTCAATACTATGACTAACAGCAATGGATAGAGTAGCTATCCACCTAAATGAAAGCAGCCAAAGACAATTACTGTTGTTTGCAATCCGTATTGAGTCAGCAGCAGAGATCACTAAATGTTGCATGGAGCGCGAGAGACCTGAGTTATGGACATGAGGCCATGCTTAAGTACTCATGCTTGGGTTCCCCCGTCTCTGGCAAAATCTACCATTGTCTGGAATAAATTATTAGGCAAATGGTCAGTCTTTGGGCTAGTCCATAAACCAAGTGAATCAAAAAACACAAAAACACTACAAGTCAATTCATATTTCTCCTTCAGTAATACTCTTGTTTAGACATATTTAATTTCTCTCCAAAATGTTAGTGTAGTTGAATGATGTAAACTTCCAATTTTTAATGCACATATGTTTATTTTCCTCCTTTTTTATGGGCACCACTTTCATATATGCTTTGTAAGCAAACATTTACCCATTCATCTAAAACAAAATCTATATTTTTTGGGAGTGGAAACCTCTTCTATCAATTTAGCTCTTTTAGAACACTGTAAATGTATTTTCCTGATACATCTTTTATTTATCTCAAAACATTTACCATGACTATCTGAAGGGTAAGAGCAATGCATATTCTTATTCTTATGCAGCCAACCCTGTTATAATCTGTGCTGAAATTCATAAATGTTGAAAAGTATTGCACCTTCTGCACACTTGTAGTAACAACAATCTATAATGAGGAGTGCATGATCGCACAACAGGCTGACACCCACTGTTTTAGGATTGTTGGTCTTAGTTTAGGTTCATGAGCACAACAGTTACACTAAATAACAGATAACATCCAAATTAATGCATTAGACAGAACACTGAGCACCATACAGAGTAGCTCAGATATTCCACATAGAATAGTATCAACAAGCTCACACTGTTGTAGATGATTCTAGGACTCTAGTAAATATTCCCGATTTTATGCCCTTATGTGGTTATATCAAATAATATCCATATACAGGCATAAGAGCCATACCCATATTAAGACATAGCCAATGCAGTCCAAATACAGCAAGGCTACTCCAAAAGACTCCTAGAAAGCACAATGTATTCTTAAACAAAGCAACCCTCCAGCAGCCCGGGAATTCCCCCTGCTTCTGTATTGATTTGTCCTAGAACTCTTGGAGTCCTGAAAGAACTGCGAGTTCTTAGTGACGTCTTATGTTTAACCTTACGTCAAACTCGGCACCTTCCAGGTATAAATATACCAGCATCTGGCTTAAGCAACACACAGTGGTTTGGAGCAGATCGGCTATCTACTTGCCCAATGCCCTGCTGATGGAGTGCCGAAGGAAGCCGACCCTCCCATTGACGCTCTGAGAGAGACGCTGTCTTTTCTCCTGCCGAGAAATCCAGCTCCAGTGTTTTCCGGTCACCCTTGCGGGTTGCTGGGAAATCGAGTCCTGAGAGAGAGATACAAGACCTCCTTCATTCTATAACCAAGGTACGGAGCTGATTAGACCCACAGAGAATTCTTGATTCAGATTCTTGGCAAAAACTGTAACTCATCTACTCCTTCCCTGTACTAGGCTTAGGTTAGGTACACTGGGGTAGGCTTATCTTAGAAACACCAGTTGAGTACGTTTAGTCATTATTTTATCATTGTCTGTATTTTATACATTTTAAGTATCTTATGGCTTAGAAACCATATAAATGCTTTTACAGTATTATTTCATAATACTCATTTTACTGTACGCACTTTACTTTATGACAAGTATTGCAACTGTAGCAATTCACTTCTCTTGCATGAGAAAGTAGACTGCTCAATAAATAATCCTTTTATTGAAAATGCCCGTCTCTCCATTTCTCTGCACTTCTGGTGAAACGAAGCATGCACGATTGACTGAGTGAAATAGCCATCTATTGTTTCCACGACTCTGGAGATATACTCCTTATTCTAGGGGAGCAAAGTTGTCATGTTTATGCGGTTGTCAGAAACTAATCCCTTCTTGTCTATTCAAGAAAGTTAACTCCTTGTTTACTCAAAAAAGTTTCTAGTGACCTCTGAGCTAGCTGGCATTCATAATTAAGTCTAACATATTCAATAGAGACCTAGTCAACCTCAGTCCTACGTCTACACTATTGTTTATCTTATTCCAATGCGCAGAGCCTATTGGGAATATAGGGAACTACACTACAACACCATTACCAACCATAAGTGTAAATAATCATAGCCAGCAGTAAAACTCAGAAAACAGACTCCAGTCTGTGACCTAATCCTTCAGACTTCAGTGTGGTTTCCTCGGCAAAACAGTGCTCTGAGATCATACAAATATCCTTTAACATAACATAAAATGTTTCATTCTCCCCACATAAGGACACAGAGTGGCAATCTATGTTGTGGTAAACAGGAGTGGATAAAGGGTACATTTGCTTTGTTTGGCTAGATTTGTGTTCTTACATTTAAAAAAGAGCTTTGGAAGTGGTGGGCTATGCTTTTTCAATGGTTACTTCATCTACATAAATGGTTCTTAACCTGAAGTCTGTCACACCTACTCAGTGTTGCCTGTTTAGAAAATTAAACAATGTTAGCAGATTAATAAAG
The DNA here is from genome assembly GCF_964263255.1 of Lissotriton vulgaris. NCBI lineage: Eukaryota > Metazoa > Chordata > Amphibia > Caudata > Salamandridae > Lissotriton > Lissotriton vulgaris. The sequence continues at coordinate 38,925,004 of NC_141697.1, forward strand.
TATACATGCATAACATTAAGAGAAAATTGTTAAAAGCACCATAAATACCTTGATATTCAAGGCTAAATATCAGTTTGGTGTCCTAAGATTGAATAGAGGATGCAGTGCAAGCAAAGCAAACAACATCTATTAAGGACAACTGGTGGTCTCAACTACTGGTATATGCTGACATAAGAGAGCATGCACTACAAGAAACGAAAGATAAAATGATATGCTAGAGACCAGCAAATGGCTTGTCTTAAAAATAAAAACACATTTTGAAAAGGTTGGACTGTCCCATTAAACTTATAATTTCAATTTGTATATTTTAGTTTGTGAAGAAATAAAATATTTTATAATTTATATATTTGTTGGATTTATACTTGTTTCATTGTGTATTGTTCTGAGGTTCAAATCTTAGAAATTGCTTATGCCAGGAACCCCTGCTTCCAAAAGTGAATAGATGGGGAGCCACAGAAGTGAAAAGGTTACGAATCGCTGATCTTAATCATATTCATCAGTCTTATAAGTCCTCTAGTTTTAACTCCAGACCAGTCTGAATAGTGCCTCTTCTTTGCTTTAGAGGTAGAACGAAAGGAACACATTTATTTTATAGTTTAGCTTAAAAAACCTGATTACTACTGAAAAACTGATAGGTTTAACACAACTGAAGAGATAATCGTTGCAAATAGTGAGAGCAAAGTTAATCAACTGCTCAAGAGATCTAATATGCACAAATCTTAGAAAATTACAAATCAAAATAGATTTTATTTGGAAGAGTTATACTTAAATTAAAATTGAAGAAAATGTATAGCCAATAACACACTGCTAGTGGAATGATTAATATGCTGTTAATTTTTCTGACAACCTGCATCAATATTAATCTAAAAAAGGAAAACAGTTTGGCAACCAAAGCTTTAAAGAATCAAAGACAATGTCAATCACACCCACAATGCAACATCAACATTTTACTTTGTCTCCACCATACTTCTGCTGTAGGTGGTTATTTTTTTAATAGTTGTGACTGCACTACAGAATGCATAAACAGTTTTTAAGCCCTTCACAAAGCTGACATAAGAACACAAAAGACCAAACCACTGATTGTTTGAGTGAGCTCCAGGCTCTTTCTCCATAACCTCCTAACCCTTCAGTCCATCCGCACAAGTTTGCGTTGCAGAAAACACCCTATTACCGGCACCAGTTTGACACGGACTTCCACATCGGGCACTCTTTCACCTTGTCCACCTTATTTCCGCCTACGCATCCCCCAAAGGAGATGGAGCAGCTACACCGTCTAGACCCAAAATGTGTGCTCTCTGGTGGATGAACAACTTTTAGTCTGTCACGTGTTTGCTGAAAAGTAAAGGCCGGTACACGAGCAGGCCATCTCTCTGTGTGTTGTGTGGTGTATGAAGGCTTGTTACCCCTTCCCAAATACGTAGACTCCTGTTGGGCTGAGGGCCCATTCCACTCGGGCCATGGTGGCTACTACTGCCCTGGGTCAGGGAGTCCCCTTGCAGAACATTTGTCAGGCAGCTACGTGGGCCTCAATGCACACGTCTGGAAAACAATACTGCCTGGACAGCCAAGTCCGGAGGGATGTCTCATTTGGCCGTTCTGTCCTCCTGGATTTTCTTGTGTGATTATTGGTTTCGAGACCCACCACAGGCATTGGTCTTGCTGGGGTATGTATTCCAAGGTAGGAATCTGATACAGACTACTGTTTCTTATAGATTGTTCGTTAGAAAAGGTAAGTAACTTGTTCATACTGTTAAGTATATCTGCTGTAGGAGCAAAGATGATGTGTCCTTGCTGTGATGAGAGGGTTTCCCATGTACGCACACCATGCCACTAGTGCTAATGATCGGCCCATATGTGTGATGGCATCATACACAAATTCTCACAAAAATAAATTTATGCTGTCTGATGATGTCCATGTTTGACTATTGGAAATGTCACACGACAAAGAGGCTATGTCTGATCAGTGCAAATGATGGCACATGTGATGTGGGTGTGTGCATTGCTGTCAGCTGTCTGGAGGTGCAGACAGCCTCCTAATGCAATTCACGTGACGTATGTGACTGACGTGATACATTGTCCTGCTCACTCAGACCTTCCCATCAGATCATTTGAATGCATGTCATATCCATTCCACAAACCACAGGTCTTGTTCTTTTCATGGAGGAGTGGCTGCCAGCTGTCACATTTTTCCTGTGTGTGTAGCCCACGCCACACTCACAATTTTATTGATGTGTTGAGCAGTGTTGCTTGTGCCAAGTACATTGTAATTTTCTTTGTCTGACAGTTGTACACAATTTTTATCCTGAATATGTTTTGCCGGGCACCCCCTCTGCCGAGGCCGTTGCCAGACTTGGATGCCATGAGGGAACGTGATTGCATACAGTGTTACCGCTTCCCAGGACAGTTGATTCAGGACCTGACGGACAGACTGTAAGCACACCTGCAACCACGACACAGGAATCCAACTGCGCGGACACCCAAGGTAAAGGTGATGGCGGCACTACATTTCTTTGCCACAGGTACGTTCCAATTTACCATAGCTGATGTGGGAGGGATGTCAAGGACAATGTTCAGCCGGGTATTAAGTGATGTATTGGATGCAATGTTGCTGCACATTGATGAATTCATCACATTCCCTACTCTTGAACAGTTGACAGATGTCAAGGGGGAATTCTATGCCCTGGGACGCATGCCACATGTAATTGGTGCAATTGATGGTACACATGTTACTCTGGTGCCACCACAGGCTCAGGAGCAAGCGTACCGCAACAGGAAACACTACCACTCGATAAATGCCTTGGTGGTGTGTCTTGCCAACATGCTTATCTCACATGTTTGTGCTCGTTTTCCAGGATCGTGCCATGATGCATTTATCATGAGGCGCAGCAGGATACCACAGATGATGCTGCAGCTGCACAACCATTGGGCATGTCTAGTTGGTGGGTATACTCTGTTAGCCATGTATGTCAGTATGTCATTACTTCATGAACTGCATCATATTACACACTCATTTCCATGATGTCAATTTGCAGGAGACGCAGGATATCCAAACATGCTGTGGCTTATGACTCCCCTACGCAATCCCAGGACAGCTGCAGACCAGCGGTACAACAATGCTTATGGGAAGACCAGGCGGGTGATCGAGCGAACATTTAGACTCCTGAAGAGCAGGTTCAGGTGCCTGAACAAGACAGGCGGAGCACTCCGATACACCCCACTCAAGGTGTGTAACATCTTCATTGTGTGCTGCATGCTACACAACATGGCAGTGGAGAAGACTGTGCCACTCATCCTAGATCCTGATGAGCTGGAACATCCGCCCGCTGAGGATGAAGGCCTTGCCCAGGATGCGAGTGACGAGGAGGTTGAAGATGATATTCGGAGTCACCTCATCCGCAACTTCTTTTCATGATGGTGAGTCCTAGGTGAATTTTGTCCAAACCTCAACTATAGAGTTGCATGGGTACCATGCTGTGTATGCAGCTGACTGTATGCAATGTCACTTTGATGTTTGATGTGCAGTGTCACACAGGTGCAGATGTAATGCAACACACATACGTGCTATGTGTGTACTTGGAATGTACAAGTGTACTACAACATCAGGCTACTTAATACGAGTATGTCAGAATGACATTCAACAGACTTGACCCCTTGTTTGCCTCTCATCCCCAGCTCGCCCTGCCTGTTGTCCGCTGGTGCCATCTTGGTCAGCCTGCTATTGCTCATTATGATTGCAACATCAGCCGAATCAACGGAGCATGCATGGACATGTGGAAAAGTCGATTAGGGTAAGGACTCATATGAGGCTGTTTAGCGTTGGTATGTTTTCAATTGTGTGGTACATGTTCTTGCGCATGTTGTTTGACCATGCATACATGTTACAACATCATGTTTCCAATTACATGTAGGGCCACTCCCATGACAGGATACTCACCCCACCTGACAGTCATTTGTAGTTGTTTTAGACTCTGATGGAAGCATGAATGTGGGTTGACATTGACACTGAGACATTGCATATACCATGGTTTGACATTGTGTGGGAGGTCACATTCACAGACTCTGTGGGGGATTGCAGCCTCACTGTGTGCATTACAATGTATCTAGATCATCACCTCTAACTTGTGGGCCAGTCCAGTTTGGTTCATAGCAACCATGTTGTGTAGGTGTGGCCCAGTGTATGTTCCACATGTTAAGACAACTGTCCTGTGATTCTGTTCGCATGGATGCATTACCCCTTGTTGCAGTATGTCATGTCGCTGTTGTGTCGTTACCTCACTGCAGGTTGTGAATACCGCTACACCAGCCTTCACTGTGAGTATGAGTTATGTTTACATTGACCTGATGCCATGTTATGTTATGTTATGTTATTCTGAACTTATTAAGCGCACGGGCACCCAGAGGTTTCAGGGCGCATGTATGTTGGGCTGATGACATCACAATGGTGTGCTGATGCACATGTTAAATATTCTGTGGCACCAGTGGGGTGCGGTCGTTCACATGATTCTCTTGTCCCGTGCAGCATTTCTGTGCGACGGTCGGGTTCTTTATGTGGCTTGGCTCCTCATTGATTGGTGTTGACTATCGTTCCACCAGCTTGTCATGGTGAGGCACAGTTGCTAGAGCAAAAAACTGGCTACAGAGTGCCTGTATTGCAATTAGGTAATTATCTTCCTCATCATATGTGATGCTGACAGCAGTTGTGGGTGATGTACAGTTTGCCCTCATGGCCCTTACGGGTACACATCAACATATACAGATATTACACTTTGCGTAAGTACCACTTCCATATGTTTACATGTGTTTGCAGGGGACACATCATCATACACTGGGAATTCGTTTTTGTCAACATAGATCTCATTGCATCGTAGCAGACTTGTGACCTTTACACAAGACTCAAATAGGTGACAGACTGTCCTAGGTTTCATGTATCCGTGTTACGGCATCTGCTCTTATGTGATAGCATGATGACTGTTCTCTAATTGGCTACAGTCGTTACACTTCACAGGTGTGACTGGTACAGTGAATATCATGTGGTATTTGTAGTGTCTGTGACATGAGATAGTACTCCTAATGCTTGTTTGCCTCTGTTTCAGGTCTCCCTCCCTGCAGTACCCATCCTCTCCTTCCCTCGCCTGATCACCCTTTTGTGTCTGTCATTTGTACTCAGACCAAGGGGCTATTTGGAGGTAGAACCCTTTGAGCATCACACCACTCTGATGGAGTAAGGTACGGGCAGTCCCTGGCAGTCTAGTGGCAAATGTTTCAGCTGCATTACAGGTGACATCATTCAATGACTTATTTTGTCTACTGGTCAATGGCACTGACCATGTATGCTGGATTATGCTCCATGGCCTCACAAGGTATATCATCATGTTGTGCATGACGTGTCATTCAAAATGAATATTGTGCATCCTTGATGTCAACGCACATGTCCTTCTAATGTGCAAGTATTAGATATGAACTATTGTAGGATCATTGATGATAGGTGTTTACGTGTACTGTGACAACATGGATGGTGTAGGTTGAGGCTTAAGTACAGTATTGTGTGTGAGGTAGATGGGTGTGTAGCTGCTGTTTTGCTTTGGACACATTACATGTAGACTACACTTGCTGATGCTGTGTGTCCTGTGCCCCACTTGTCCCTAAGGGGCATGATCCTGTGACTGTCATCTTTGCTGATTACTGTGTCATTTAATTTCCAGTGACCCTGAGTGACGCAGACACTCCTGCATTCACATACACATGTAAGTTTGTGGCTTGACAATGCCCGTATGGTATGTGCTTGTTTTGCAAGTTGTCGCACCCCTTCAGCCGTAATGTATTCACTCATTACTGCTGCTGCATACACAGCCACTATGTTGCGCACACTACCCAGATCCAGGACCACACACGCCTACAGATTACTCCTCCTTCAAGCCATTAGTAGAGCATGCTCCAGCCATCCTTCACACAAAGAACACCAGACAATCATCCACCTAGTATCTCAATACCTCAAACTTGCCCATGACGGCTTATCTGCCTGTGTGTGCAACACATACTGGCAAGACTATGCAGAGACACATGACAGTGTGTCTACGTACAACCAGGTCATGTGCCTCGTAGAGCACACACACACCTTCCTTACGCCAAAATTTGGAAAGTGTTACCTTGTCAGCACCACAGCAGCGCACCTTGCCTTCCTTACAGTAACGTGGCAGTACACTACCTTAGCACACCTATTCAATATTTCCGTCACAGCCAGTGGAGTAGCCACCAGGTACACACACCATAACCACGTCTCTTGGGTGTGGTGTGATGTGGCCGTTCTGGTGAAGATAATTGTCACACGAGGCTAGGTGTTCTGTAGGCTTTGCACACATCACATCAGTTGTGTACTTGTAACTCCATAGGGGGAGGTCACGTGATCAGGTGAGCTTGTGTAGACTGATACAGCCCATAGCCCACAATCTGTACTGCCACCCTTTGCCTGTGCACCATTTATCATATCCACAGTACAGCAGCATGCTGATGATAGTTCACATACCTGAGGACACAGTTGTAGGTACTCCCAACGTGGCCACCTAGCTTTATAGCCCTGATCTATACACCTCCAAGTGACTGTCCTGTGCCTGTCAGTAATTGCAGTTTTGTGAGGCAAACCACCCTCCAGCATTTACTAACCATCACAGGTGTGTGGTTCCATCCATGTATCTAGTTGTTAGAATATTGTTACCTATGTGTGTCCTCATCCAGACTCATATCCAAGTGTGTGGATGGCTACAGTTTGTTGCGTACTCTTGTATTTCATACATTTGCACACACATATTCTTTATACTGTGGGTACAGGATGACTACACAAATGCGTGTGATGAAATTTATATTTATTAGGTGATCTTGTGCAGGAAACGTGAGTAGGTGCTGTACAGGAAGGGGGGGAATCCAAAGTTCACTGCTGGAGATGAGATGCCTTACAGTTTAAGCCAATAGAGTCCAGCACACAGTGCTTGGCATCATTGGGCAGATTGTGACCAGCAAGTCCATGTGGGAGAGTGTGATGGGTGAAGCTGTGGCACCCACGGGCAATATGCCAGGTCAGGTGTCCTGGGAGTTGTGCATGACCCACTGCCTCTCAACGTCTTAGCCGTGGACGACCCTTCTTCCTTGGGAGACCCTCACGTGCAAGCCTGGACGATGCATGGGACACTACGTCAGACAGTTCCTCCTCCTCCTCCTCCCTCCCTGTGGCTGGTGTTACACTTTGCCTTGATGTTTGTGGCCTGGTGACACAGGGAGGGTGCTGCATGTTGCCAGCAATCTGACGTAGTGATTGGCTCATGTCCCGATGCACCGTCAAGAGCTCAGCCAGTGTTGCCTCCACCCGTCCATAATGTTGTTGTTGCCTGGCATGTTGCTCAGCCTGCTGTTGCTTGAGCTTGGTGAGGGCCTCCACTACCTGGCTAACCTCCCTGGTGTCCCGCTGGTATGCCTCCAGGATGGTAGTCAGTTCAGTCATACAGGCCCCTGCAGCTGACTGGCCAGAATCTCACCCCCGCCTTGCGCCACTCCCACCACCCTGACCCACACGAGCACGGCCTGCGCTTGAGGGCACATCCGATCGACGGGACCCCCCGAGTGATGGCGGGATGGATGTTGTCTGCCACCTCAAGGGTGCCCATCAAAGAATGTCCCTCATTTTCAGACTGGCTCTCTGGTGGATTATGGGCAGGGCTCGGACCTGTCTGCTGGGATGTGGTGGGAATGGGTCTGGTGGTTGGCACAGATGTAGCTGGTACAGTTGCTGCAGGGGTTTGGGATCCAGAGGGGCCAGGTTGGTTGGGGTCATCCACAGTGCGTTGAGTGGCGTCGCTGTCGGTGGGGTCAGGGCCCTGCTGAGCCTGAGACTGGGATCCTTTTCCCCCCTGGTTGGGGGTGGTTTCCACACGTTGCCCTGTGTGTGTGAGAGACAGACACAGTTAATGCCAGAAAACATTTATTTTTTATCCATTATCAGCATCACAGTTCCACAAGCTTGACATTGTTGTCATTGTTCAGTTGTGTATGTAGTGGTAGCAAATTGACATGTACTCATGGATTTTTTCCTTCTTCCATTCTCTTGACAATGAGTGACACAGCCATTGTTGTGTCTTGTATTGCCAGCACAACACATATACAGCAATGCTCTGTTTCATGCAACATTCAGGATACAGTGTCAATCCTTATGCCTGCGTCAAGCATGCACAGAGTTTAGATGCAGCAGGTTCATGTAAGAGACAGAGTTGAATTTTTACTGATACATTCTATTACTTTGGATAGTTGTTGCTGTTCCGTGATGGGCAAGCCATGCCAAGTGCCCTGGACCTGTACACCCACTTCTAGATCATGGCTTTAGGACGTGGCACTTGTCCTAGACGCATCACCTTGGCAATACCCATGTCCATGTTGGTACTGAAGTGCATGCACAACGTTCATATGATGGGGCAAGTGCATTGTGTGAGAGGCACAATGGACTTGAGCATCTGCACTATGCATGTTATAGTTGTATGTGTATTCATATGTGAAAGTGTTTAGCTGTGGTGCATGACCATTGTGACAGTGTAGCACTCCATTTCTGTACGGGGTGTGTGTGACAGGCCATGCTAGTAGTTAGTATGTGATTTACAAGCTTCCATCCTTTGTGGTTTGGCTGTGCCCTCATAAGACATGCTACCTTGATCGTGGTTGAGGGTTCCTGCACAGGATGTCTGACCTTGTCCTGGTGTTTTTGTTTGCAATGTTCACAGGAGTGCCTTGTTCTGCCTACACCGGGGCCCATTGTCTACTACAGAGCTTTACAAACTGTGTGTCCTGAGACAGTACTGTGTCACCTGCAAATGCTGGGTGTGTCGCAGGCAGTTGGCACATTACTGCTGGTAATTGAGTAACATCCCTAGACACTCTGGTCTATGGTCTTTAATGGACCTATGAAGTGCTCGGGTGTGACTGTGTGTGCCCAGGTCGCTGGGGTGAGTTGACCGTAGGAGGATAACTGAAGGTGGAATACAGAGGGAGGAGGGTGACAGGGTGTGTAAGCCAGACCTAGGTAGGGAGACAGACAGAGGGAGAGTGAGGGGGACGGAGATAGAGGGGGACGGAGACAGAGGTTGCCAGACACAGGGAGACTGTTGGAGGGAGGGAGACAGACAGATGGAGGAGGGCAACAGAGGGATGGAGACAGGTGGTTTGGCCTCACTCGCTTGCTACACTGCCTTACTGTGTCACCAAATGATGCATCTCCAAAACGTGTCTCAACAACATGAAAAGATTAGATTTCTGTGGTCTACTATCTTGTCTGTACTTTCACACTCCCTGTGCATTCAGCATGGTGCTTGTGTGTGTACCTGGGACATATGGGATGAGAGCAGCCTCCTACCATACACCTTCCACCCTTTCAGCCTCCCCTTGCAACTACCCCCATACAGTTTGGCACTGCTGTGACTCATGGCCACCCACCCCCATACTGCTGGGCACTGTTGTAAGTCCAAACATGTTACATGTGCTTGTTGTGTACTCACCAGGCTCAATGACTCCTTCTATTCCATGTACTCCCACCGGTGTCAGCAGGGTCATGACTTTCTCCTCCCAGGGATGGTATACTAGAGGTCTGCAGGGACCACCACCGCCAGTGTGGTGTGCAGCGGCGTAGTCCTGGTCCATCTTCTTCTTGACCATCCTCCACAGATCATACCACCTGGACTGGCATTCCTGCCTGGTGCGCCTGATGGGTGCAACAGCATTCACCTTGTCAACGATCCTCTCCCACATGCGAGTTTTGTCAGCCATGCTGGTCTGTCTGACCAATGCGCCAAACAGCTGTGGCTTGACTCGGATGACTTCATCTGTAAGGATCTCATTTTCCGGGTTAGTGAACTTTGGATTCTTTGGTGTGGTCATGGTGTGGGGTGTATGTGATTGAGAGGGTGATGGTGTGTATGTAAGAGGGTGTGTGGGTCTGATTGTGAAGGGGGTAGTGTGGGTGTAGATGTGATGGGTTGTATGTGTGCAGATTAATGGGTGCAGTTGGTGATGTGCTGGCAGGCTCTTCTTTTTGCATGTAGGTATGTTGCAAAGGATGTTGGGTTCTATGTGTGTACCCTTTTATTGGTCCATTTGTGGGTATGGCTTAGTTTGAATTGGTGGTGTGTGTGTTATATGGGGTGGGTGTGACCTGTGCCTCTGTTTGGCTGTTTGGATGTGGCCAGAAGTTTGTTTGTCAATGGTGTGTACACAGTAGACATGTTTAGTGGTGTTGTGCGACTCGTTTGAATGGTCCTTGTGCTGGTTTAGGGGTTTGCGTTATGTGTGCATGTGGTGTTTGTGCGTGCGGGTGACTTGTACGGGCCGTTGGGGGTGTGGGGGGGGGGTTGGCGCTCGCTTGATCGGGGTGTGTGCGTGTGGTGTTTGTGCTGCGGGTGACTTGTACGGGCCGTTGGGGGTGTGGGGGGTTCGCGTTCGCTTGAGGGGGGGGTGTGGGTCGGACTTGTGCGTGCGGGTGACTTGTATGGGCCGTTGGGGGTGTGGGGGGTTCACGTTCGCTTGAGGGGGGGTGTGCGCGTGGTGTTTGTGCGTGCGGATGACTTGTACGGGCCATTGGGGGTGTGGGAGGTTGCATACGCTTGAGGTGGGGGTGTGCGTGTGGTGTTTGTGTGTGCGGGTGACTTGTACGGGTCGTTGGGGGTGTGGGGGGTTGGCGCTCACTTGATCGGGGTGTGTGCGTGTCGGACTTGTGCGTGCGGGTGACTTGCACGGGCCATTGGGGGTGTGGGGGGTTCGCATTTGCTTGACGGGGGGTGTGAGTGTGGTGTTTGTGCATGCGGGTGACTTGTACGGGCCGTTGGGGGTGTAGGGGGTTTGCGTTCGCTTGAGGGTGGGGTGTGCTTGTGGTGTTTGTGCGTGTGGGTGACTTGTACGGGCCGTTGAGGGTGTGGGGGGGTCGCGTTCGCTTGAGGGGGGTGTGGGTGACTTGTACGGGCCGTTGGGGGTGTGGGGGGTTCGCGTTCGCTTGAGGGGGGGTGTGCGTGTGGTGTTTGTGCATGCGGGTGACTTGTACGGTCCGTTGGGGGTGTGCGGGGGTTGGCGCTCACTTGATCGGGGTATGTGCGTGTCAGACTTGTGCTTGTGGGTGACTTGTACGGGCTGTTGGGGGTGTGGGGGGTTTGCGTTCACTTGAGGGTGGGGTGTGCGTGTGGTGTTTGTGCATGCGGGTGACTTGTATGGGCCATTGGAGGTGTGGGGGGTCGCGTTCGCTTGAGGGGGGTGTACGTGTGGTGTTTGTGTGTGCGGGTGACTTGTACGGGCCATTGGGGGTGTGGGGGAGTTGGCGCTCTCTTGATCGAGGTGTGTACGTGTCGGACTTGAGCGTGCGGGTGACTTGTACGGGCCATTAGGGATGTTGGGGGTTCGCGTTCGCTTGAGAGTGGGGTGTGCGTGTGGTGTTTGTGCGTGCGGGTGACTTGTACGGGCCGTTGGAGGTGTGGGGGGTCGGGTTCGCTTGAGGGGGGGTGTGCGTGTGGTGTTTGTGTGTGCAGGTTACTTGTACGGGCCGTAGGGGGTTCGCGTTCGCTTGAGGGGAGGTGTGCGTGTGGTGTTTGTGCGTGCGGGTGACTTGTAAGGGCCGTTGGGGGTGTGGGGGGGTTGGCGCTCGCTTGATCGGGGTGTGTGCGTGTCGGACTTGTGCGTGCAGGTGACTTGTACGGGCCGTTGGGGGTGTGGGGGGTTCGCGTTCGCTTGAGGGTGGGATGTGTGTGTGGTGTTTGTGCATGCGGGTGACTAGTACGGGCCTTTGGGGGTGTGGGGGGTCGCGTTCGCTTGAGGGTGGGGTGTGCTTGTGGTGTTTGTGCGTGCGGGTGACTTTTACGGGCCATTGGGGCTGTGGGGGGTCGTGTTCGCTTGAGCGGAGGTGTGCGTGTGGTGTTTGTGTGCGGGTGACTTGTACGGGCCGTTGGGGGTGTGGGGGGTTTGCGTTCACTTGAGGGGGGTGTGCGTGTGGTGTTTGTGCGTGCGGGTGACTTGTACGGGCCGTTGGGGGTGTGGGGGGGTCGCGTTTGCTTGAGGGGGTGTGCGTGTGGTGTTTGTGCGTGCGTGTGACTTGTACGGCCCGTTGGGGGTGTGGGGGGTCAGGTACGCTTGAGTGGCAGTGTGCGTGTGGTGTTTGTGCATGCGGGTGACTTGTACGGGCCGTTGGGGGTGTGGGGGGGTTGGCGCTCGCTTGATCGGGGTGTGTGCGTGTCGGACTTGTGCGTGCGGGTGACTTGTACGGCCCATTTGGGGTGTGGGGGGTTCGCGTTCGCTTGAGGGGGGGTGTGCGTGTGGTGTTTGTGCGTGCGGGTGACTTGTACGGGCCGTTGGGGGTTTGGGGGGTTCGTGTTCGCTTGAGGGGGGTGCGGGTCGGACTTGTGCGTGCGGGTGACTTGTACGGGCCGTATGGGGTGTGGGGGGTTCGCGTTCGCTTGAGGGGGGGTGTGCGTGTGGTGTTTGTGCGTGCGGATGACTTGTACGGGCCATTGGGGATGTGGGGGGTCGCGTATGCTTGAGGTGGGGGTGTGCGTGTGGTGTTTGTGCGTGCGGGTGACTTGTATGGGTCGTTGGGGGTGTGGAGGGTTGGCGCTCGCTTGATCGGGGTGTGTGCGTGTCGGACTTGTTCGTGCAGGTGACTTGCACGGGCCGTTGGGGGTGTGGGGGGTTCGCGTTTGCTTGAGGGGGGGTGTGCGTGTGGTGTTTGTGCATGCGGGTGACTTGTACGGGCCGTTGGGGGTGTGGGGGGTTCGCGTTCGCTTGAGGGTGGGGTGTGCTTGTGGTGTTTGTGCGTGCGGGTGACTTGTACGGGCCGTTGGGGGTGTGGGGGGGTTGGCACTCACTTGATCGGGTGTGTGCGTGTCAGACTTGTGCTTGTGGGTGACTTGTACGGGCTGTTGGGGGTGTGGGGGGTTTGCGCTCACTTGAGGGTGGGGTGTGCGTGTGGTGTTTGTGCATGCGGGTGACTTGTACGGGCCATTGGAGGTGTGGGGGGTCGCGTTCGCTTGAGGGGGGTGTACGTGTGGTGTTTGTGTGTGCGGGTGACTTGTACGGGCCATTGGGGGTGTGGGGGAGTTGGCGCTCTCTTGATCGAGGTGTGTACGTGTCGGACTTGAGCGTGCGGGTGACTTGTACGGGCCATTGGGGATGTGGGGGGTTTGCGTTCCCTTGAGAGTGGGGTGTGCATGTGGTGTTTGTGCGTGCGGGTGACTTGTACGGGCCGTTGGAGGTGTGGGGGGTCGCGTTCGCTTGAGGGGGGTGTGCTTGTGGTGTGTGTGTGTGCGGGTTACTTGTACGGGCCGTTGGGGGTTCGCGTTCGCTTGAGGGGAGGTGTGCGTGTGGTGTTTGTGCGTGCGGGTGACTTGTAAGGGCCGTTGGGGGTGTGGGGGGGTTGGCGCTCGCTTGATCGGGGTGTGTGCGTGTCGGACTTGTGTGGCAGGTGACTTGTACGGGCCGTTGGGGGTGTGGGGGGATCGCGTTCGCTTGAGGGTGGGATGTGTGTGTGGTGTTTGTGCATGCGGGTGACTAGTACGGGCCTTTGGGGGTGTGGGGGGTCGCGTTCGCTTGAGGGTGGGGTGTGCTTGTGGTGTTTGTGCGTGCGGGTGACTTTTACGGGCCATTGGGGGTGTGGGGGGTCGTGTTCGCTTGAGCGGAGGTGTGCGTGTGGTGTTTGCGTGCGGGTGACTTGTACGGGCCGTTGGGGGTGTGGGGGGGTCACGTTTGCTTGAGGGGGTGTGCGTGTGGTGTTTGTGCGTGTGTGTGACTTGTACGGCCCGTTGGGGGTGTGGGGGGTCAGGTACGCTTGAGTGGCGGTGTGCGTGTGGTGTTTGTGCATGCGGGTGACTTGTACGGGCCGTTGGGGGTGTGGGGGGGTTGGCGCTCGCTGGATCGGGGTGTGTGCGTGTCGGACTTGTGCTTGCGGGTGACTTGTACAGCCCGTTTGGGGTGTGGGGGGTTCGCGTTCGCTTGAGGGGGGTGTGCGTGTGGTGTTTGTGCATGCGGGTGACTTGTACGGGCCGTTGGAGGTTTGGGGGGTTCGCGTTCGCTTGAGGGGGGGTGTGCGGGTCGGACTTGTGCGTGCGGGTGACTTGTATGGGCCGTTGGGGGTGTGGGGGGTTCGCGTTCGCTTGAGGGGGGGTGTGCGTGTGGTGTTTGTGCGTGCGGATGACTTGTACGGGCCATTGGGGATGTGGGGGGTCGCGTATGCTTGAGGTGGGGGTGTGCGTGTGGTGTTTGTGTGTGCGGGTGACTTGTATGGGTCGTTGGGGGTGTGGGGGGTTGGCGCTCGCTTGATCGGGGTGTGTGCGTGTCGGACTTGTTTGTGCGGGTGACTTGCACGGGCCGTTGGGGGTGTGGGGGGTTCGCGTTCGCTTGAGGGTGGGGTGTGCTTGTGGTGTTTGTGCGTGCGGGTGACTTGTACGGGCCGTTTGGGGTGTGGGGAGTCGCGTTCGCTTGAGGGGGTGTGTGTGTGGTGTTTGCGTGTGGGTGACTTGTACGGGCCGTTGGGGGTGTGGGGGGTTCGCGTTCGCTTGAGGGGGGAGTGCGTGTGGTGTTTGTGCATGCGGGTGACTTGTACGGTCCGTTGGGGTTGGCGCTCACTTGATCGGGGCGTGTGCGTGTCAGACTTGTGCTTGCGGGTGACTTGTACGGGCTGTTGGGGGTGTGGGGGGTTCGCGTTCACTTGAGGGTGGGGTGTGCGTGTGGTGTTTGTGCATGCGGGTGACTTATACGGGCCATTGGGGATGTGGGGGGTCGCGTATGCTTGAGGTGGGGGTGTGCGTGTGGTGTTTGTGCATGCGGGTGACTTGTATGGGTCGTTGGGGGTGTGGGGGGTTGGCGCTCGCTTGATCGGGGTGTGTGAGTGTCGGACTTGTGCGTGCGGGTGACTTGTACGGCCCGTTTGGGGTGTGGGGGGTTCGCATTCGCTTGAGGGGGGTGTGCGTGTGGTGTTTGTGCGTGCGGGTGACTTGTACGGGCCATTGGGTGTGTGGGGGGTTCGCGTTCGCTTGAGGGGGGGTGTGCGGGTCGGACTTGTGCGTGCAGGTGACTTGTACGGGCCGTTGGGGGTGTGGGGGGTTCGCGTTTGCTTGAGGGGGGTGTGCGTGTGGTGTTTGTGCATGCGGGTGACTTGTACGGGCCGTTGGGGGTGTGGGGGGTTCGCGTTCGCTTGAGGGTGGGGTGTGCTTGTGGTGTTTGTGTGTGCGGGTGACTTGTACGGGCCGTTGGGGGTGTGGGTCGCGTTCGCTTGAGGGGGGTGTACGTGTGGTGTTTGTGTGTGCGGGTGACTTGTACGGGCCATTGGGGGAGTGGGGGAGTTGGCGCTCTCTTGATCGGGGTGTGTACGTGTCGGACTTGAGCGTGCGGGTGACTTGTACGGGCCATTGGGGGTGTGGGGGGGTTGGCGCTCACTTGATCGGGGTGTGTGCATGTCAGACTTGTGCTTGCGGGTGACTTGTACGGGCTGTTGGGGGTGTGGGGGGTTCGCGTTCACTTGAGGGTGGGGTGTGCGTGTGGTGTTTGTGCATGCGGGTGACTTGTACGGGCCGTTGGAGGTGTGGGGGGTCGCGTTCGCTTGAGCGGGGTGTACGTGTGGTGTTTGTGTGTGCGGGTGACTTGTACGGGCCATTGGGGGAGTGGGGGAGTTGGCGCTCTCTTGATCGGGGTGCGTACGTGTCGGACTTGAGCGTGCGGGTGACTTGTACTGGCCATTGGGGATGTTGGGGGTTCGCGTTCGCTTGAGTGGGGTGTGCGTGTGGTGTTTGTGCGTGCGGGTGACTTGTACGGGCCGTTGGAGGTGTGGGGGGTCGCGTTCCCTTGAGGGGGGGTGTGCATGTGGTGTTTGTGTGTGCGGGTTACTTGTACGGGCCGTTGGGGGTGTGGGGGGTTCGCGTTCGCTTGAGGGGAGGTGTGCGTGTGGTGTTTGTGCATGCAGGTGACTTGTAAGGGCCGTTGGGGGTGTGGGAGGTTGGCGCTCGCTTGATCGGGGTGTGTGCGTGTCGGACTTGTGCGTGCAGGTGACTTGTACGGGCCGTTGGGGGTGTGGGGAGTCGCGTTCGCTTGAGGGTGGGGAGTGCGTGTGGTGTGCATGCGGGTGACTAGTACGGGCTGTTGGGGGTGTGGGGGGTCGCGTTCGCTTGAGGGGGTGTGCGTGTGGTGTTTGTGCATGGGGGTGACTTTTACGGGCCATTGGGGGTGAAGGGGGTCATGTTCACTTGAGGGGAGGTGTGCGTGTGGTGTTTGCGTGCGGGTGACTTGTACGGGCCGTTGGGGGTGGGGGGGGTTTGCGTTCACTTGAGGGGGGGTGTGGTGTTTGTGCGTGCGGGTGACTTGTACGGGCCGTTGGGGGTGTGGGGGGGGTTTGGCGCTCGCTTGATCGGGGTGTGTGCGTGTCAGACTTGTGTGTGCGGGTGACTTGTACGGGCCGTTGGGGGTGTGGGGGGTTCGCATTCGCTTGAGGGTGGGGTGTGCGTGTGGTGTGCATGCGGGTGACTAGTACGGGCCGTTGGGGGTGTGGGGGGTCGCGTTCGCTTGAGGGGGTGTGCGTGTGGTGTTTGTGCGTGCGGGTGACTTGTACGGGCCGTTGGGGGTGTGGGGGGTTCACGTTCGCTTGAGGGGGGGTGTGCGTGTCGGACTTGTGCGTGCGGGTGACCTGTACGGGCCGTTGGGGGTGTGGGGGGTTTGCGTTCGCTTGAGGCAGGGTGTGCGTGTGGTGTTTGTGCGTGCGGGTGACTTGTACGGGCCGTTGGAGGAGTGGGGGGGTCGCGTACTCTTTATCGAGGGGAACACGGTTGGTATGTGTCGCTGCCGCTTGCTGTGGGGAGATGTTTCAGTACGAATCATTCTTCATACGCGACTACTTTGGGCCGTACGAATCGCGTACAGGCTTTCCGCACCGGATCGTACTAGTGTGGTTGTACGGCATGTTTACTAATCGTACGGAAGTATTTCCGAATCAAATTCGTACGGGTCTCCGACTTTGATTCGTACGGTTTGATGATTTTCATACGGTAATCGACGGAAATGAATCGTACTAGGCAGGTTGGACGATACTTTCCCATTCGTACGGCTTCGGTTACGAATACAAATCGTAAGGCCGAATTTTTTTCCGGATCGGAATCGGCCCCTAAGAGTAAAGAAATTTGTTGCAGTATCCGGGTCAAGTAGAGCTCTAGTAGAGTTAAGAAAGGCTACAACCCATACAGCTAGCAAACTCCTGGAAAGATCCCATTCCTTATATTGTGTATCCAATGGTAATTGGCCTTAGAGAGGATGGAAAATGAACCACCCTGCAGTGGGCATGTAATAGGTATCCACGGGGTCGGTCGGCCAGCTGAGTAGCGCGGCGTCTTCCTCGATATTAGCTCAGCCAACTTTAACAACTGAATTACTCTGGTTTTGTATAAGGGAATTGTGAGCCTAACTATAATGTCCCTGTAACCTGTTTTTTTCAGTGAATTTCTAAGTTTTTTTATTTCATGTTCCAACTATAATGTCTCTATAACCTTTGTTTTTTTCTGTGAATTTCTAAGGTTTTTTTAATAATTACATTTCTTAACTGTAACCTGTTGAGGTTTAATTTCAGCGAAATTAGCATTGTGGAAGATTGACTCCCTTCCTGCTTATTTATCAAATGTAAATGTATGTAAATGTATAGGCATTTATATAGCGCACTACTTACCCGGAGGGTCCCAAGGCGCTTCGACCGCTGCGAAACCCTTCCTGGCTTCCCTGAGAGATGGTCCCTTAATGGGTATCTCCAGGGTGAGACCAGGCATCCCCGGCGGTCTGGTGGGGCCGTTAGTGAAGATGAGGCAAGCTAATGCCCAGAGTTGCCGAGTGTGATCGCTGATCAGAGTGGGCACCGAGGCGAGAGAATTATCGAGTCCGCTGACCCTGGTCCAGAGACCTGCCGCGCCGGGAATCGAACCCTGGTCCCGGCCCGTCCTCTGCTCTCGGGTCTGCCGCCTCTAACCAGTGAGCCACACTACTTAAGAAGACACCACCATTTTCTTCAACACCTCTACCCAAGTGGAATACTTTCTACTGGCTAATTACTAAGTGCTGCCCTGTTGGGTAACTGTACAGTGTATCTTCTACACTACAACTGTGTAAAGGATGCTGATAAAAGGTCTCTAATGTCCCTGTGTGCCAATGGGATTGTCCTTCGAGCATCTTCTCCAGATATCTTTAGAAAGTAGAACAGCAGACAAAACACACTTGGATGATTTTTCTTTTGCAGAAGTAAGTGCTTCTTTATTTGGGGGAGATGGGATTGTATTACTAGGCATGAGGAACACGTCTTCGAAATTGGAGGGGAAAAGGTACTGGGATGTCCTTTTAGTAAGCTGTCCATCATCCTGGAAAAAAGGCAGAAAGACGTTGCATACCGCTAATGTATAAAGGGTGGGGCCAACCGGACAGGGCTTGTAGGCAAGTTTCCATGCTTCTAGTTTGTAAAAGTTTAGAACACAATCTTTGGTCGCAGGAGCAGATGTCAAGAAAGAACCCCTTTGTCACAGACACCATATGAGATTTTACGCTCGAAAAAACGAAGGATCCAAAAAACTCCATCAAGGATTATAGATAACTTTTCACAGTGGAAATGCAGAGAAAACATACTTGCTTTGCCTTGTCCATGCTCAGGAAGTTAGGATGATTAGTACTTTACCGAAGTGATGCTTCAACTTTGGCACTTGCTTTGGTAAAGTAAACAGAGGGGGACTGCACAGTCCCCCCGGCCGACTTTGGAACTAGGGGCACCATCCCCAAACAGGGTTCAGTGTATGCCTAAGGGCACCCAGTCTGTATTGGGACCTTGGAGAAAGCCTCAATGTCCCTGCAGCCCATGCTGTCTCCCCGCCTCCAAAGGGAGCCGACACTGCTTTCACACAGAGGTAGCTGCTGAACATGCAGCCCCCTGTGCGCGAAAGCTATTTGTCTGTTTCCTAGCTCGCTTGAGAGTGGGCATGGAAACAGACGAATGGTCTGCTTTTAGTAGGCAAGAGCATTTTCACTATTCTTGCTTGCTGAAACTGGAGTGTTTGCTCTGGGTTGGCGGGAGCGGTTAAAGCACAATACTAAATATTTCCCTCAATGACCTACACACTTTTAGCTACTGACTTAGTTCATATACATTTCATCAGATGTCTGGACATTAAGAAAGCAATAGTGACCATTCAACTCTTCTCATTATTTTTTAATCTTTCATATTCTTTTTTTCTCATTTCTTTTTTTAAACATAATTCCATATTAATACAATTGTTTACAGTCATAAACATACAGAGATAATCAACTTATATTCTTATATATTTATATAGGTCCCCTGGGAATTGTTTGCGTGCTATCTGGATAGGTCCTGAGGAAGGAGGCTTATAGAACTGATGTCCACCGAAACGCACGTCGACCTTGTGCGGAGTCCTTGGTTCGTTCGGGACTCACATGCTGGCAGGAGTATCGTCTTGCCAGGAATTACTCAACTGTGTACAGATAGAGTATGAATGTAGCCGTGGTGAGAGTGTGTGTATTTGTGTGGTTGTAACTTGATTATATGTATTTATTCTCTTCCAGGGGCAAATTGCAGAAAAAGATCTCTTCAGAGGAAATGTCCTTTGGTATAATTTACTTATAAACGTTGAATGTTTATGACTGTAAAAAATTGTATTAATATGGAATTATGAAGATGAACAACTGTAAAAGAAATGAAGCTTTTTGATAATATGAGTTTGACAATGTTTAAAAAAAGAAATGAGAAAAAAAGAATATTAAATATTAAAAAATAATGAGAAGAGTTGAATGGTCATTATTGCTTTCTTACTGTCCATAAATCTGATGAAATGTATATGAACTAAGTCAGTAGCTAAAAGTGTGTAGGTCATTGAGGGAAATATATAGTAATGTGTGTTCTTTTCATACCCCTCTTTTCCCTGACCCAGATTCGTTGTAGAGGGGGTCCCCAAAATCTAGCGGGAGCGGTTAAAGCACCCGCCAAGCGACTATGACCTGGGGTGGGCACTCCGGGACATAGCAGGAGCCAGCTCTGGGGGTGGCGGGCCCCAGGGCCATCTATGGCTCCAGGAGGGGGGGGGCGCGCAGATACCCTCCATTGTACTATATAGAACCGGGGAGGTGGTAGTCCCCAGGACTGCTGGGGTGCTGTGAAGCCCCCCTTAATGTAAATAAATTGCCTCAGGGAGCCTGTATTTCTTTCACAGGAAGCTGCAGCCCCCTGTGTTTGAAAGCAATTTGTGTTGTTCCCTGCTCGCTTGAGAGCAGGCATGGAAATAGACGAATGGTCCGCTTTCAGTATGAAAGAGCATTTTCACTGTTCTCTCTTGCTGAAACCGGAGTGTTTGCTCTGATTGGTAGGAGCAGTAAAAGTTCCCGCCAAGCCACTGCAAGCAACTGTGTCCCGGGGGTGGGCACTCCGGGATATAGCAGAAGCCATCCCAGGGGTGTGGCAATCCCCAGGGCCATCTATGGCTCCAGGAAGGGAGCTGCACAGATATCCTACATTGTGCTACATAGAACCGGGGAGGTGGTGGTGGCCCCTGGGGCTGGGGAAGGCTGTGGGGATCCCCTTAATGTAAACAAATTGCCCCAGGGATGTGGCAGTACCCAGGGGTGCCCCCGCTTGACGATGACCCTAAAACACTTCATGCAGTAGAGTCACAATTAAGCTTTTTTTTTGGAAACTTTTGCAAAAATCCTTCAAATGGCACCAAAGATATAGGCACATCAAAAAACGACTCTTCTATGTAAACATGGTCCTAACTCTAGCTACCTACGGGCGACCACCAGTAGGTAATATATATATATATATATATAAAAACAATTCATATTTTTCAAGCGCATAACGTTTTTAGTTAAACCAGTACTGAGTTTGACATACGTGTTAGCATGTTCACTCGTTATTCAAATATAGGCTGCAGCGTCCCAAAAATTGCATTGCATGTGTCACCTGTCTTCATCCTTACTGCCCTGAAGCATCATAGAATATTTCAAATGGTTTCACCCACGTGTCACGCATGCCAAATTTCTGGATTCAGACATTTTGAATGAAGCCTGTACCCTGTTGAATTGTCCCCAATAGAGTGCCAACTGTGGCATCTAAAAGACATAGCAGTTATTTGGGCATGTTAAAAGATAATCAATGTCTTCTGAGCTAGTACTTCAGTATAATTGTATCTAAATTCCTCTGTAACCTCGTTTACATGGCTATCCTGGATGCGTTTGCTTTAATAACAGTTTAAAAACCTTACCTGCAGCTCCAATACCCTTTGATGCCTTTTCTATCCGTATTTGCTCATTTAAGTTTATATTTGAAAGACAGAAAAATACCAGCTTTTGCCGCTTCACTTAATTTTACCGGCCTTGTCCTAAAAATACTGGCCAGGTGCCTACGTCACTTCCTCTTTCCTGTGGCGCAGTTCTGGGCATGATGACGAGCCAGCTCTCCCCTTCCCACCAGTTAGCCGGCATGATGGGACAGGAAGTGACGCAGACTAGGCAGGATGACGACACAGCTCTCCGCTTCCCGTCTGTAAACTGGCCTGGTGGGGCAGGAAGTGACGCAGCCTTGGCAGGATGATGACACAGCTCTCCGCTTCCTGTTAGCTGGTCAGGTGGCACGCTTGCGCTTTAGTCGACGTTATATGGCAGAGTATAGTCCCCAGCTATGCATTCGGAAGGTTAGTAAAGTCGAGTGCAAATGTCATGTGTTTTATGGTTATAATGTGTCATAAAAATGCGGGCCAGTATTTGGGTTCAGTTTACTCGTGTCCAAGGCGCTCGCGCCCTGAAATATGTTTACTGCTAAAATTACAAACGTTAATAAAATGTATTTCTTTTTTTAAATGTCTGTCAAAGGCCGTTGTCGGCGTTTTCACCTGACTAACCCCGCGAGGGGAACAGCTGGCTCGTGTTTGCTTCTAGGGCGGGCTCCATTTTCAGTTTCTGCGCAGCAAGTTCCTGTCTGTGCGGTAGGGTAATAGCTGGCGATCAATCACCTTATTATAAACTCTCCCTGCGCCAGAACCCCTTTTATCAAAGGTGATATGTGATCCCTGACTCGGGCTTCGATACACAGTATTTGGTAACAGTAAAAATTCATCTGTCAGCCCGCAGGTCCACCAATGTAAATAAACAGTGGTTAGAAGGATGACAGTAGTGACGACAAAGCCAATTCTTAAATACTCCCACGGGAAAGGTAATTGGTAAAACGGAATTAAATGCGCAAAAAATGCCTCAGTTTTCAGCAAATAACCACACAAGAAAAGTTGGCACAGGCTAAACGAATAAGATATCAACCGTGTTGGAATGCATTCTTGTTTCAATGTCTGCCTAATGCTAGCTAGGAAAACGTAAATGTTTTTAAAACATGGTCATTGTTTATTTATTCTCCGGCTAGTACGGTGGTGGGATCGCCCTTCAACAGTTGAACTATATTTTACACACACAGGGGTTAAAGATTTGTCAGAAATCGTAGGCTGTCTGATGGATGCAGGGTGCCTTGTAAGTCTGCCCATCTGGCTGCAGGCACAGAAGGACTGGCCCAGAAATAGAGAAGTGCCGATTGGTGCTTGCTTGAAAGAAGTTTGAAGGTCCAGCAACTAGAGGCCGCAGTTTATCACGATATCGTACTTGAGGAGTTAAAACACTGACCTAACAATGACCCTTAAGCAGACTGTGACCTTTTGCTGGTAATAAAGCACACTTCTTCTATTCCGTGGGAGCTTGAGTTCGACCTTGTGCTGTTAAAGCACACTTTACTTCTCCCATCCCAGAACGGTGGTTTATACATTTGAAGACGTTTTTGAATTGTGGTGTGGCCTTCTGGTCTTTGTCAGTGTATGAGGTCTGGGCCCTTGATCATATGTTCATCATGCCAATAAGACGGTGAAAACCACATTTGATCCTAAAATTTGATCCTAACATTTAGTGTCTCCACTCCTGTTGTTTGGACACAGAACACTGCCCAGGCCGAAGAACAATTCAAGATTAAAGCAATATATATACCGAGATATAGGTGCCCAACGGGTAATTCCGTAGCCACATAAACTATTTGTTCTAACCAATGTTCTAGGTTCATTAGCTTGTTTTGATCTGAAAAAATGTTTACAATTATTGTTTTACAAGAGCCACCACATGCAGAATATGGAAATAAGTGGTGAGCTTTATAAAGATAACTCATCCGCCATCAGTAAACCAGCAACTAACACACATAATACGCAGATGCTTGAAAAAGCAGTCCAAACTACCTTTTTTCTAAAATTAAGCATTGCTAAGCGAAAGATGCAGCAGCAAGCTAAGATGTGTTAAAACAGAGAGCCTTATTTATAATTTGGCGGGCAGAGGTTAAGTCTCTCAGGGCAACGTATATTACTATATGTATATGATAGAAGTAATCCCCTATGCAGCTCCTGGCATAAAGCAGGGCACGGACTCCAAATTAAAGTGCTGATTTAATAATTTATTTTGTCAAGCATGTTTGTTTGACGCGTTTCGGCCAATGCCTTTGGCCTTGTTCACATACATGCATATCTATATTTGGATATGCGTTAGTCTGTATATGTATGTGTGCATGTGTGTGTTTGATACCATCAGTTTACAGAAGAAAGACTCTGGAACCCCTTCATTTTCAGTGATTAAGGTGTAATAAATGCAGTTATTTACAATATGTACAGGTTTCACAAATCATAATCCTTAAACCTATCTGGAATGTAAATGGACCTTCCTGACCGGCTCTCATGGGATTGGAATAGGTAAATTTCCCTTGCAAATTTTCCAAGGATTCTTAATTTTCACCACCTGTCCACATCAATGTTCAATGCTTTCCTTTCTAATTTTTAATCAGACATGGTTTTATATTCAATTTCGTTCGTTTTCTACCGACTTCAGATCAGCTTAACAAATGTCCATATTACTTAGGGTTAAATATATATAGATTATTCTATACTTAATATGTATAAAAGTCTCTGTATAGTTTTCATATAAGTTACTTGAATAAATTCTTATGGTTCTCCGTTTATCATAATATGTAAATATTATATTAACTATTTTATCTACAGTTGCTTCACTATTGAAATATTTAATATATTTTTAAAATACACAAATTAGCTTAAAGTACAGCAACACTTGAAAGTCTGAGTTTGTTAAATACAACTCAAATCTTGATATAGTACTTTCTTTATGCATGCTCTGTACTCTTGTTTTATATATTATTTAAATTTACTGTTCAAAAAACCTTTGAGGCTCTCCAATGCACTTCTCTATGCTTCACCCGGTAAGTCTCTCAGTATATCATTTACTTCCACTCTGACTCATCCCAAACCTTATTCTACCACTATGGTCTCCAAAATTATCCCTTCTAGACTCTTCCCTCCTTGGGTCACACAATATCTAATTTTACTACTATGATCTCTCAAACAACCCTTTCTAAATTCTTCCCTCATGTATCCCTCCTTAGACTGATCCCAACAACTCATTTTGCTACGATTATGTCCTATTAAACACTTTTAAGACTCTTCTGTCCCTCCATTATCCTTTTAAATCCAACTAACAGACTCACATGTCCATCACTCAAATTAAATGCGTTTTCCCTATACTGAGTAACCACCAATCAATACAGTTACAATTACAATATAAATCAGGCCCAGGAATCCCACAAACAATAAAATAAAACACCCACAACAGATGAGCCATAGTCTGAGCAGGGAGAACAACATTTGAAGAAGCAATGAAATGGCAGGAAAACTTGAGAAAGATAGATAAATGCACAGATTCTAATCACTCCTCGATTTGGCAAGCTGAAACACACAAAACGAGCTTGTCACATAATGAGATCACTATGCTTTCTTCTAGTACATCTCTAGATTATAACCCAATCAGAACTCTACCAGCAAAATATTTGTCAACATGAGCTGTAACACTTGGAGGTTCCCACGCAACACCATCACACAACTATTGTAACTCAAGTTCCAGATTATTCCATTGTCGTTAAGTGTTTTATTGAAACATTTGACTACTTTAACTGTTTTAGTAAAGCACCGTACGCATCTGGTTGGAACTTTGATGTACCCAATCTTCTACGTTGACTTTACAAACCTACACACCATGGGACTTATCATAATAAACCTACCTTTTCTTCATTCTCATTCTAACTCCATTCACCCATTATTGACACATCCACCCACCATCCTTTGTTCTGAGGCATCCACCCTGTTACCAATTTATTATGCAACCTTCTACACCCTTAGGATGTTCTCCCAAGTCATGCTTGGTAATTAAAAACTACATCTTCCACTTCCTCCTTCCATAATAATCCCACTCATCCTGGCCAGTTGAATACCTTTATTAATTATGCTATGTAATCTCTCCACAACTCCACTGATCGTCAGGTGATAGAGAGAACTTCTCTTGTGCTTTCAGTTTCCCTCTCATCCTTTGAGTGTACCTAACCTGTCACTGGAACAGTCTGTCATTCAGCCAAGCACAGGTGGAACATGTTCATTAGGTCCTTCATATAATAGGACCCATATCATGCCTATCACAACTTAAAATGAAAGCCAGAGGTTTGCTAGACTAGCATCAAAGTTACTCAGGGGCTGTCCTTATTTACAACATATGGGTTATTTCAGTTGTCATATTAGGGGTGCAGGCTAGCACAGGGGCCAGTGCAGAAAGCAAACGGTTCCAAACTTGCCCACCTCTTTATGTGTGGCCTTTCAGGTTTTATCTTTATTAAGAAATAGTTAAAACAATTCAATCCATTCTCAGGTTTGTAAGCTTTTAGAACTCAGTGTCAAACTCCCTTATTGTGTCTCCTCCAGTGTTGCTTCATCATTCCCTTTTGTATGAGGTTTCCAAATTTGAAGCTTTGTCTCAGAGTTAATTATCTGCAGCAGTGAATTGTGCAGGCTTTGACTATGTATTCCTTACAAGGCCAGGTTGGATTTATCAATCTCTTATCTTACAGTATATCTCAAATCAGCTGACCTAGCATCATAAGGTTTTATGTTTGTTTGGAGATGGAGGCTGCTGCTAGTGTTTGTGATTGCAGCTATATCTGCTGTATTTACCTGGATGTTTTAAAATTTAACCTAAGACAGGACAGAGGCAAAACCAACATATGTGGGTCACCTAAGGACCACAAAGTAAGCGCTGTTGAATTATTTTTTCCACAGAATGGCAACCATTATATATATATATGCAGGAAACGTACGACCCACAAAATCCACCAGGGAGGAACGGCACTCAACAGGGCCTGCGTTGTTCAAGATGTAGTTTTTATTCCATCAAGTAAACAAAATCGGTAAAAATCGTTGTTTCGGCGCAAAGCCTTTGTCACGACGCTGATGCATAGTTATCGGGCAACTAATAAACAGGAAGTAAGTGACCATAGACGAAAGAGTGTCTACACAAATGCATTGAATGTTCAGCTTACAGTGGTGGCCATCGTAAAACATCAGATGTTTTGGTCAGAAAAAATAAAGAAATAAATAATTGATTGCAACGAGTATGCGAAGCAAAATCAAATAAAGTTAAATTAAATTAATTCACATTATATTGAGTTGCCCTCACATTTCATACAATACAAAAGCAATTTGCTCTTTGAACAGTATTGTCTTCGGCATACTGGTTTAGGAATGCCGAACATTTCTATGGTTATTCCAATAATGTGATTGTTGTAACATGGTAATACAATTAGCTGTTGTATTTACATGTTCAAACTCATTCCCCATTGGGCACAGGCAATAGTAAGTGACCTAAAATACAAATTGCATGTTATGCCCCATTGGGCAATTACCTGTGCCCACTAATGTTCTCGGCTTTAATAACATACATTGGTAACTGTATGACTATCATCCAATACCTGTGGAATCTATCTTACCCCATTGGGTGTATTAGTATTCTGTCACAATGACCTACTACTCCTGTTTCTTTAATGAACATAGTACTAGACATATCATAAACAAAAGATACAACCCACAATACACTGTTATGGCTCTACCACAAAGGAATACACCAAATTTTACAAAATCTACGAAGGAGAAAACATCTTAATGACGAGAATGAAATAGAACAAAATTGATAAACAAAAAGTTAGAAGAAAGATATCACAGCTCTTTTGCTTCCTGCTCATTGAACTGGAATCCAGATTAATATAAGACACTGACTTCTGACCGGGACCTGAAAAATAGATGATACAAAAAATATATGTAAGTTCAGCCACATGGAAATTTATACTCTAATATCTGAATTACAATCTCTCCCTGCCCTTGTAACTATTGAGATTAAAAACACATAAAATGACGAAAATAGAAAACAGGTTGCAATATTACTGTCCCTACAAGTAGGTATATATCTCTTCATCAACGTTAAGACCAACCGGTTCCCTTGTGTTCAATCTGAGGATATATCTGTGCTCTGGCTGTCTGAGTGCCCTTTCTATGTCACCACCTCTTTTTGATGTTTCCATTTGGTCAATCACTGTGTACCATAAATGAATTGGGTTACAGTCATGATGTTGTTTGAAATGTCTGGCCACAGGGTACAATTCATCTTCATTCTTGATTGCCCTAAAGTGTTGCAGTACTCTATTATGCACTTGTATTATAGTGCCACCAACATATTTCTTTTTGCAGGGGCATGTTAAAACATATACTTGCAGTTTAAGGATTTGTTTATGGTTATCCTTTCTCCTAAATCTGTGTACACAGTAGTGGCATTCATACCCTGCATGCATGCCTTGCATGTGCTGCATTTTTAAAAACCTCTGACTGGTTTAAGCTGGATGGTTTTCTCTGGCATCTGATTTTTGACTATATTATCTCTGATAGACGTCGTTCTCATTTAGGTTATAGCGGGTCTATCTTCCCTCTTCACTCCTATTGTGGGGTCTTGTTTTAACAAGTGCCAGTGTCTATGAAAGATTTTTCTTCTTTGATTGTGTGCAGTGTTGAAAGTAGTAATGAATTTGCAGGGCTCAGTCTGATTACTAGATGTATCTACTGTGAATATCCCTGTCTTCCGTGATTCCGGAGTGGAATGTGTATTGAATGGCAGGTCAGTCCTTGATTTAGTTCTAACTTGGTTTTTGGCTTAGTCCAGATAATCTCATCATAACCTCTTGCTCTTAATCTCACAGTCATCTCTTTTTCAGTTGCTGTATAAGTTTCTTGGGTGCTGCAGATTCTTTTAGCTCTTAGTAATTCCTCGTAGGGAATACTTTAAGAGCACCTGGGTGTGAAGTGGTGGTGTGTAAGGTTGAGTTACCTGAGGTGGCTTTTCTATAAATTTGAGTTGTAATTCTTTCCCCAAGCAATTCCAACCTTATATCCAGAAAGTCAATGCATTCATTACTGATACAATAGGTAAAGGACAAATTGAGATCGTTCACATTGATTGCCTTCACAAATTCCTCTACTGATGCTGTATCTCCTCTCCATAGTATGAAGAGGTCATCAATGTACCTCAGCCAAATAACAATGTTTGGTGACCAGTCGTATGTTTCTGTGTTATGTAGCACCTGCTCCTCCCACCAGCCCATTTGTAGATTCGCTTAGCTGGGGGCGAAGCAGGTGCCCTGTACCTGTCGAAAGATATAATTGTTGAATAGAAACACATTGCTATTTAGACACCACTCAGTCATACCAACAAACATCTCATTATGTCTCAGATGTTGTAAAGGTCTTGTTTTCAAAAAGTGACGTATACCATTCATACCATCTTTGTAATGTATGCTGGTATACAGTGAGTTTACGTCCAGACAAACCATCTGAAAGTCTGGTTCCCACTGTATATCAAAGATGTGTCTCAAGAAATCAGTACTGTCCTGTATATTTGAGGGTATAGCGCATACATAGGATTGTAAGAAGTAATCTATGTATTTTCATATATTTTTTTAGAAAACTCCCGATCACTGATATAATAGACCTGCCAGGGGGACAGACATTGTCTCTGTGTACCTTTGGTAGAAGGTACAGAATTGGCAATCGTGGATGTTTGACATGTAGAAAGTCAAATTCTTCTTTACCTATCAGGTCATTCTCTCGCCAGCCTTTCCGATCTTCAAAAAATGCTTCCCTCAACCCCTCATATTCTCTTTTGGTGATCTTACAGTAACAGTGTTGGTCATTTAGTTGACTGTAAGCTTCCTGTAAATACATGTCTCTTGGCCAGATCACTATGTTGCCTCCTTTATCGGAGGCACGTAGCACACATTTATTATTTTTGGACCATTTAGTCAGTTCTTTATCCAGTTTTTGTCTGAAATCTGTTTCTGCCCTTTGGCCTTGACTACTCTGTTGTCTAAGTTTTTGCAAATAATTCATTACACTCTCATTTAAAGGCATCTAAGCTGTCATGAGGCATGGGAGGGTTAAAGAGGGATTTTGGTTTAAAGGGGCGAACACTTCTTTCACTGCTATAACAATCTGAGGGTACCCTAGTCCCGTTCTATCCTACCTGTTCACTTGTACCTTCTTGGTCTAGATCAATCAAATCATTCAACAGATCTGCATCAGCAACTGTTAACACATTTTGACCAGAAGATAACGTACAATCTATACTGGGTTTGTGCTTGCCCTTAAAGAACTTCCTTACTTTTAACTTTCTTGTGAACATATCAGGTCAATGGGGCTTTGAACATAATCAAATAGATGTATTTAAACAATACGAAAGACCCAATCGAGTATCTGTTTGTCTTCATTAGTTAGAGTCTCATTCGATATATTGATTACCATATTAGAGTCCACTATTTCTTGGTGTGGTTCCTTGTCAGTACTCCCAAAGCGCTTCCATTGTCTTTTTCCTTGGCATCTGCCTCCTCTTCCTCTTTTTCCTCCCCTTTGGGTTTGTGGTTTGTGATTTGTCAGTCTGCCCAACCTTAAAATTCGAAATTTATCATAAACTGATGTTGTGGGTCCACTTTTGTCTGTGACGGAGTCACCAACCCTATAACTGAACTTAAATAACTTAGGGTGTTGTCTTGTCTTTTACGATTGCTGACTTCTAGTATTTCTCGTCTGATAGTATCAAATTTCCTCGAACGTTTAAATCCATCCGTGCTCATAATTGATCCGATCACGCTGAAATGTATGTGCTTTCCTTTCTGTGATGATTATTTCCTAGTTTTTTATCCTTATTTTGACTTATTTTTCGAATTTCGCTATTTTTCTTTATCTTCCAATCCATGTAGTTATTCTCTAAGTTCTTTAATATTTTGTATGAAATTCCCTTTGTCAATTGCTGCATATTTTACAAGCAGGGTGATCATCCTCTGAGAACTCTCTGCATTCAACTCTGCCCATTGTTTAATGAAGTCGGGATGGGAATTTTGATATGTGGGAGTAATCATGATTCTAAACTCCCTTGGCACCTTGCCAACTTCTAGGTATTTTTTTTAGTGATTGTACTTCCCACCATTAAGATATTTCGGTTTTGATGAGTCTCTCCAATTTGGTGGTGATCGATTGGAACGATGTAGCATCTGCACCAGTCTTCGATGTTGACGCTGATGCCTCTCCTCCACTAGTATTGGACTCGCTGATAAGCCCTTCGGCTAGTTTGAACCTTATTTCTATTTCCTCTTCTGACATGATGGAAATCTGTTAGCAACTACAGCAACCAGGATACAGTTCAATGGCAGCCCATACAGCACTTCAGGGCGCTGAAATTTAAAGCAAGAAATGCCTCCGACTCCCGCCTCTGAATGTAACATACGCAGTATTTCGTGCGTCTGAGCGAGATCTCTCTGGATCCCTCGCAGGGCACTCACCTTCGTGTCTTCATAGGGCAGGGGGCACTTCGCGTTGTGGTTACACCATTCCCAAACTTCACGTAAGGCGTCGTGCAGCACGATCGTCGGGGGTGCTGAGAAACGCCAGGCTTGTAATAAATGCAGGAAACTTCCGACCCACAAAATCCACCAGGGAGGAACGGCACTCAGCAGGGCTTGCATTGCTCAAGATGTAGCGCGAAACGTTTGTCACAACGCTGATGCATAGTCACCGGGCAACTAATAAACAGGAAGTAAGTGAACATAGAAGAAGGAATGTTTACACAAATGCATTGAATGTTCAGCTTACAATTATTGCCATCTTATAACATCAGATCAGACAAAATAAATAAATATACAATTGATTGCAGTGAGTGAGCAAAGCAAAGCAAAATCAAATAAAGTTAAATTAAGTGAATACACATTATATTGAGTTACCCTCAAATTTCATACAATGCAAAAGCAATTTGTTCTTTGAACAGTATTCTCTTCGGCATACTGGTTTCGGAATGCCAAGCATTTCTATGGTTATTCTAATAATGTGATTGTTGTAACATGGTTATACATTTGGCTGTTGTGATTACATGTTCAATATATAATATATTAACAATTTTGAACTATCTGAGGAAGGTGGAAGCCAAAACGCTGTAGTGGAAATATATTTTCTTTCTTTGGTGAGTCCATCTGTTTGCGTCGCTTCTTGTGTGTGTGTGTGTGTGTATTCATATATTTGTGTTATATATTAACTGCAAATGTCACAACTTTGAAATGTACAAATGAAGATGACATGGTGAAGGAACCCAAACCAGATTAAAAACTAAATAATTTAAATTTAAATAAAGAAATCACCTTCCTTCCGGACTTTACACAGGCGGTCGAAAGACAACGACGATCGTTCCTGGCAGTCAAGAAAAGGCTGAGAGATAACAACCTGAAATACGCGATGTTGTCCCCAGCCCGACTACGAGTGGAGGCCGAGTGCAAAACCAGATTCTTTGACTTTCCAGAGGCGGCCGCTGAATGGTTGGATAGCTGGCGAGATGCTGGGGAGTACAACTCACATAGACACTAGACGGTACAGTAATATCCCATGGCACATGAGCTGATCCTACAGCTCTGGCACTCAACCGACTCCTGTTGATTATTTACTGCTGGGAACAAAGGATAGCAGAGGGACTGCTGAGATAGACAATGACTTGAGGGCTCCTGCTACGTCTCCATACTTGTAATGAGCCGGCCCTGCCCAGGGTATCTACATGTTTCCGTAGATGAGAGAGGGAGGGAAGGACGTGTGGACATATTTATACACTTAGTTAAATATGGGGCGACAGGCACTCTGCATCAATAAATTATGGGCAGTTCAGAGTGCAGGGTAGCAAGGAGGGGGCAGTTGGGTGGGGTTATTGCATTGTGGAAGAGGTGTGGCGCAGCAGCCAGGGTGCCTGACCTCGGACTATAGGGTTCACGGTTCGATCCCCGGCGCCAGGTATGCCCAGCACCATGTGGCTCTGGGCAATAGCTCGCTTAATCTTCCCGAGGGCCCCCAGCACCGGGACACCACTAGGGAGGTAGCTGTGCACTTTAAAAATACTTGTATTTCATTGTTGTTTGTTTATATTGAATCAACACGATATCACTGATCTGGTACCGGGTAAAGTTGGTGACACGTAAGTCCTAATGACCACACAATGGAACAAAAGTTTCAAGCTAATGAGGTGGAACGTTAATGGTCTGGGGGTTAAGGTCAAGAGATGTGTAGTGCTGCAATATATCAGGCGCCATGCCCCCGATGTAGTACTGCTCCAAGAAACGCGCTTGGTGGGAAATACATGTAAGGCTCTTATTAGATGGGGTTACAAGCTGGTAGCACATTCTGGCTTCACCACTGACTCGAGGGGAACGAGGATATTGTTGCGGAACTCCTTTCCGATGATGGTGAAGTCCACATGGGTTGATGCAAGTGGGAGTACATAGGCATCACAGGACAATGGGAAGGAAATGCGCTAACCCTAATGTCGGTGTACGTGCAGCCTGCCCTCCAGGAGCTCACATTCAAGGATTTGTGCTCCATTCTACTGTTGGTACCGGACGGACTCTTGGTGGTGGGAGGGGATCTCAACTCGGTGGTTTCCGGCACACTAGACAGACACCCCCCCACCCCGAGACCTTATCCCCTCCAAGTGCTGGCTGCCCGACTTCTTGGAAACTCTGGGGCTGATATTTATTTATTTATTTATTAAGCAATTTGTATTGCGCAGACTAAACCCGAAGGTATCTTGTCACCCTGACACCGTCCAACACACTTAACACTCAGGCGCTCACGTCAGTCGTGGTTCGACTATCTACTGATCCCTCTGACCCAACTACACACATTCAAGAAGTTAGGCACATGGCGCGGGGTATCTCGGATCACTCCCCAGTGTGGGCCCAATTGGTAATTGGGCAGCATAGAGTGGGAATGGTGGCCCCCATTAACCCCTGGCACCTCTGTAACCCGGTGGTTTGCAAAGCACTACATGTAGCAATGGAGCATTACTTTCAAGACAATGACGGATCGGTATGCTCACACCAGGCATTGTGGGAAGTGTTCAAAACAGTGATAAGGGGACAAGCACTGTCCCAAATATCGGGAGTGAGGAAAGAGACAGCGAAGAAGGAAGCTATTAAGCGTGGGCGGAAAATCCGTTCCGCTCACAGATTTTGGGGATTTTCGGTAAATTCGCAATCCGCGAACGCTCGCGAATTTACCGAAAATCCGCAAATTCGCACGCAGCGGATTTTTTTCTTCTTGGTGATACAATTTGCGGCGCGCGGTGTTCACTTACCGTCATTCAGCGTTTGCCGAGTTGTTTTTCTCGATATTTTGCGAGTGCTGCGCCATTTTGGATCTTGCTGCGAGATCCTGCGGGAGTTTGGCGACTGCGATTACGTCATCGCGCTCGCCACCTTGCACAGCGAGAGTTTGTCAACGCGAGTACGCCGTGATCACGTATCGCGGGAGTTCGCAATCGCGAACCCGTACATGCGGCGGGCAGCAACAATCTCGCACTCGCGAAAATACAAAATTTGCAATTCTGCACAAGAAATCCACCAGCAAGCAGCATAAACCTTCTGAAAATGATGATTTTTATCAGAATAACTCCTCAAGTTGACATTTGCCTGCATTTGTTTTTGCAAGGAGTCAATTTTTTTGGGGGGGGGGGGTTGGGAGGAAGGAAGTGCCCCTCAGTCTCCAACTTCCTGTTCCTGTCCAGCAGGCTCCTCCCAGTGCTTTCTTCATGTGCTGGTCACATTCATTCAGATTCTTCACCTGGAAGGATTACTTTTTGTGGATGCTGCTGGATATTTGGATTTGAGGCCTTTTTGACTTTCTTTGGATTACTTTTGGATTAGAAATTTCACAAGTAAGTTTCTTTGGGGCATTACAGTTGCTGCAACTACAATTTTGTAATTTTCGATTTTTGGGCTGTTGTTGGGGCCTTTTGCCCAGGGGTACTCAGTGGTGGGTAGACTGAGTCTTTCTGTGGGGTCTCTTTAATAAAAACATCATTGAGGGCCTGGATGGCTTGGGATTGTGCTGATTTTTCTGTGATTTTCGTTTTTTTGGGCTGTTGTGGCCTTTTCACCAGGGGTAGTGAGTGGTGCATGTGCCTAGTCTTTCTGTGGGGCGTCTTGAATTTAAACATCATGGAGGGCCTGGATGGCATAGGATTGTGCTGACTTTTCTATGTTTTTCGATTTTTTGGGGTGTACATGGGGACAGGCTGTGGAATTTTAGTTTACGAACTGAACATCATCTGTGCCAGCTTGTCACCCATGTACAACGTGCACGACAACCATTTTAGGTATCATGGTCTCCCTGTCCACGATCGATTGCCAGCGCGCCCCTCTGACCCAGCAGGCATCCTCCGCGCACCCTGGCTCCCCCTCCCTCCCTCTCATGAGCATGACCCTGTCCTTGGGAGTCACGCCTGCGCCTGACCAGCATCTCCTTTCCTCCCATGAATGCCCTTCTGTTGGTAAACCTTCCCTCCGCGCTCGATTGTCCACGCGGCATGAATACCACTCCTTTGATGACCCCTTCCCCCGTGTCCAGCTGTCCACACAGGTCCGAGGCCATCGCCTAAGCCGGGAGATATCATTTACTGCCCCTTATTGTATGAAGTCACACTTCTTCAAAGGACCCTCTATTGACCAAGACCTCCCCACCCCCCCGGGATATGATCAGGCGCACACATCCTAAGAATCGGCAGAACACTCAGCTGCGCGATGACCCCTTCCTCTTATCAGCAGGTTGAGGATCTCTATTGTAGGGGCATGTGGGGTGGGATTGACACGAGGATTACGGGGATGTCTTTTTCCTTGTTGTTCACAATGATCTGATTGTAATAAAGGAAGATCACATGCCATAAAACAGTGTATAAGAGGCCAGGCCTCCGAGAGGCTGTTAGAGCACCTCAAGACGATACCTTGTTGTCTGATCTGATGTGTTCTGCTCCGTCGGAATAAAACTTCTGTTTCCTGCCTTCTGGTCTCCGGCGCCTGCCTCATTGCTTGGTAATTTGAATGGTACAAGGGCGGTTAGCGCCGGGCACATCTTGAAAAAGGTCTTAGCCCTACCTTTTTCCACAATTGGCGTCCCAAAGCGTGGGGCCCATCAGCGACACGTGGATCCAGTGGGAGAGGTCCCGACGACAGAGTGAACGACTGCAACGATCGGGAGAGCTTGTGTCCGATAGACCCTCGTCTGACAGCCGATCATCCGACCTTCACTAGTTCCGAACAGACCTCTCTCGAGTGATCTACGGTCCTGACTGGGAACCATCAGGAGTGCCACAAAGATCACGAAGAAGAGAGGACGATCAGGCGCTGGATTCAGAAGACAGGAAACCGTCCATGCGGTCCGGGTAAGGTCGTGTAGACACGACAAACTGAGAAAAAGATTGTTTGGTTTGGATAATACTAGTATTACGCTTTGTTGAACCCTCTGGAGATTCACCGTCTGCAAACGGAGAAAATAACAGGCTCTCTCTTTGCAAGCAGTGAAGGATAGGTAACGCAGACTTTTGTCCCCATTGTAATCCGTCGTGCCTATCTTCCTCCCCCACTGTTGTCCCGAACTGTCGTTCGTGGATTATTGTCTGGAGATTCTTTGTCTGCAAACAGGGAAGAACAAGGTCTCTCTTTGCAGGTAGAGAAAGGGTGGGTAACGCAAACTTTTCGTACCCACTTATTCTCCCCACTGATTGTTTGATTGACCGAACACTGATTGTTCGGTATTGGTTCTTTTGAGGTATTCACCGCCGGCAAACAACGGAGAATAGAAATATTCTGTCTAGTCTTTGCCCGCCGTGATAAGATAGGTAGTGCAGACCTTTGTCCCCGTTGTAACCCGTCATGCCTATCTTCTCCCCACTGATTGGTAGCCTGTACAGCCCGGACCGCTTATTAGAGATGAACCATCCGGCTCCACTGGAGGGCACCCCTAATAAGGACATGTTCACTAAGCATGGATTAGTCGCTATAGCTTATACTAAGCTATGGCATAAATATACAACGAAGAACCCCGAAAGTCAGTGGCCACTGATAGGTTCCTTCGATGAAAACAAAATAAAAACATTGGAAATAGCGCTCCAGAAAAACAAGACCACGCCCACTATGCTCGATAGTATAGGCATGTGGCGCAAAGAAACGGAACAACGAAAGAAAAGAGAAGAAGCAAAAATAGGGAAAGAATTACGAAAGGCAGCCCACCTAGCCGCTAAGCAACTAGAAGAAGAAATAAAAGAAAGAAAGGAAGCCGCACAAAACCAAGAATTAGGGTCGACAGGTCAATGTCCTGTTAGGACCCCCTCTGCGCTCTACCCTGAATTGCCCTCCAAACAGCGGGCGAACGATGAGTTACTACTAGGTCCCCCAATCATCTACATGCCCCCTCCATATGCCCCTGCCAACAAAACTTGCAAGCCCCGAGTGCGAGCGAAAGTGACCTTAGTGCTAGTGCACCGGCCCTCACGGCCTCCGCACCAGCCACATTAACAACATCGTCAGACGACCCTGAGGCTAGCAAACAACCACCAGCCAGACCAAATAGGTTGAGCAAAGATGAGCGGGATGGGATCGACAAAATAGCAAAGACATTAGTAGAACGAAGGGAGAGCGAAGAATACACAATGAGCATATATAATTCACATGCCGACAGCCACAGACGGCATTTCATTTTGCGATTCAGCTACCACATCCTGAACGCATATGAAGATAGGTATCAAAGTAAGGGCCCCGCTAAACTAACAACGCTGTATAGGAAGATTGATGTTGGAGATGGGACTGAATGTGAGGCGACGGAGCTCTTCATGCAGATGCTTGAGGTCCTCCGCCACCTCACGGAACAAAAACCAGAAGCCAAGGTTACAGACCCTGAGACGACCTCAGTAGAAGTAGCCAATACTATGATGCCCATCAGAGAGGCGGCCCCTTATTGGATCCCGCCACGTGGCCTGGGAACAAGCGACGATATTAATCACGCAGACGCAAAAGGGAGAGTTGTGTATAATTGGGTTTACCAACCATGGGACCGACAAGATATCCTAACCTTTAAACAAACTCTGCCCGATTTGAGAAAGAACCCGACAGCATTCTATACCGAATTAGGCACAGCCTTGGGTTCAACGATAATGACTTTAGCGGACATTGACTTGTTCTTCGGGTTGTGCCTGCCAGCTGACGTGTGGAAGCAAATCCGGAAGGCTGATCACACGGATCTGTTTGGACATACCTGGGACCAACTCGGTAAACTAGATAGACAGCGAGAGCCAGGAAGGAAACCAGTAAAGGACATACTGGAACTCCCAGACAAACCAGTTCAGAAGTTAAAGACACTGATCCCAGAAAGAAAGGTAGACTGGTCGATAGTCACGGCCTGTCGACAGAAACCCCAGGAAGATGTGTCAGAATACTTCTCCCGATTCGAGACAGTGTTCTCCGACTACAGTGGCCAAGACATGACCACCGCAACCGGACAGCACCTGTTTGTACAAAATTATGTAAAGGGCCTAACACAAGAGGTCTCCCAAAAACTACAGACGAGTGAGAGTAGTTGGGGGGCCTTCAAACCCGCAGCTATCCTTCAGATGGCTCAGTATTACGAGCACCAAAAGAATGAGAATGATAGGGCGTCCGAGAAAAAGAAGAAAGATTTAAAAGAAAGGGTAATGATAGCCCAGATACAAGGTATAGCGATAGGACGGGAACACCAAAGGGGGAACTACCAATCGACCACCCCCAGAAATCTACCTCCTAAAGATCACTCCCCAACACCACACACTGGACGTAGAGACATTAGCAATGACCAATGCGCTTTCTGCAAAGGATTCGGCCAGTGGAAATCCGAGTGTCCGGTTCTGCTAGAGATGAATAGAAATAGGGACCCCAGGGATGTGGCAGGTGGACAAAGAAACAAAGGACAAGGACGAGGGCACGCAAACGACACCAACAACGAAAGATCAGGGAGATTGAACACATTTGACCGCCCCCGACAGAACCAATATCAACTATCTGATGGTGAGAATGCCCCCGATTTTGCATAGGACTGCCAGGGGCAAGGGAGGGATCCAGTCGAGCTCTGTGTTGACCAGCAAGGTCCTTATGTCACCGCTAAGGTCCTGGGTACAGAGTCTCCATTTTTGGTAGACACTGGGGCGACACGTAGTGTGTTATCGAAACGACTGATTCCAAGGGCACCCTTGTCTGGCTCACACATTACATCGATAGGTTTCGATGGGACGCCCTCCACTAACCCCCTGTCCGTACCTATCACCTTTGACCTAGAAAGCAACACCACTGACACAACATTTCTGCTCTCCTCCAACTCCCCCGACGCCATTATGGGCATTGACTTACTGAAACATTTTCGAGCTACCATTAGGTGCTCCCCAGATGGAATCCGAGTCATCCTGTACGACAATCCAGGCATGCCTAGATCCTGCCCCTCACGACACATGTGCTCCATAACTGACGCTGACCTGTCCTTGCTTGACACCCTGCCTCCGTACCTGTGGGCCAAAAATGACTCTGATGTGGGACGAATGATGATTGACCCTATTCATATAACTGTAAGACAGGACGCTATGCTCCCGAAACTCCCACAATATCGGATATCCCCAGAGGGCGAGAAGGCACTGGTAGCGATCATTCAGTCTCTGGTAGATGCAGGAGTGGTTGAAGAAGTGGTTAGCAACATCTGCAACAGCCCAATCCTACCTATTGTTAAGAAGCAAGGCGAAGGAGATGAGAAAGCATACCGCTTCATCATTGACCTGCGAGAAATTAACAAAGTGGTTGTACCCCAATACCCTGTTGTCTCCGATATCACCACCATTCTGACCCTCATCCCGTGCACTGCCACCACCTTCACTGTTATCGACCTTAAGAATGCGTTTTTCTCTATCCCCATCCATCCAGACAGCCGTTATCTCTTCGGCTTCACTTTAAAATCCCGCTCGTACCGATTCTGTAGAGCTCCCCAGGGGTACACTGAAAGCCCCAGCATTTACAGCCAGGCCCTCAAAAGACAGCTGGATGCCTTCCAGCTACCAGATGGAGTGGTGTTGATCCAATATGTCGATGATATCCTTTTGGCGGCCGACACCACCCCACTTGCAATCACAGCCACTGTCCAACTCCTACATTTCCTTGCAGAGAATGGCCATAAAGTTTCCAAAAAGAAATTACAGTTCTGCCAGCCACAAGTGACATACTTAGGCCATCTCCTGTCCAAAGAAGGGAGGAAACTCACGCCCGACCGAATCCAAACGATCCTAGACACCCCCGTCCCAAAAACACAAAAGCAAGTCCGCTCTTTGGTTGGCCTAACCTCTTTTTGCAGACAGTGGTTACCTAATTTCAGTCTCATTGTAAAGCCCTTACTTGCCCTGCTGGCCAAAGATGTCCCCTCCCCGCTCCCTTGGACCCCCGAGTGTCAAACGTCCTTTTGTGAATTACGAAATGCACTCTGTTCAGCACCCGTCCTAGGAACCCCGGATTACTCCAAACCCTTCTCCCTCTTCACCCACGAAAGGGAGGAGTGTGCACTGTCTGTCCTGACTCAATCAATTGGTCCAAAGCAGCGCCCTTGTGCCTACTTCTCCGCCACTCTTGATCCTGTAGCCAGAGCTTTGCCTGCTTGCCTTCGAGCAGTAGCTGCCGCTGCTGTCTCTATCCGTCAGAGCGAGGGAATCGTACTTTCGAACTCCCTCACTGTGCTAGTACCCCATGCTGTCGACACCCTCCTGAACCAAACCAAGACTCAACACCTGACTAGCGCACGACTGACAGGGTACGAACTGACGCTACTTGCACCCCACATCACACTAAAGAGATGCACGACTTTGAATCCTGCCACATTGTTGCCCTTGCCTGAAAATGACCCCGACGTTCCTCCCATACACGACTGTGTGACCCTCACGGACGAACAAACTAGGAGTAGAGTTGACCTCCGAGATACTGCTTTCACTGACCCCGATGGAGAGCTATGGGTAGACGGCTCATGCATCAAACTCCCAGATGGCACCACTTCAGCTGCCTATGCAGTCACGACAGCCCGAACAGTAGTTGAGACAGCCTGCATCACACAACGATCTGCCCAGGCAGCTGAACTGATAGCCCTCACACGAGCATGCATCATAGCCACGGGGACCACTGCGAACGTATATACAGACAGCCAGTATGCCTTCGGGGTGGTTCACCATTTTGGACTCCTGTGGAGGGAGAGGGGATTCCTGACGTCCCACGGCACCCCTATCCTCCACGGAGATCTAGTCTCCGCCCTGATTGAAGCAGTTCTCCTCCCCAAACGATTAGCGGTGATCAAATGTCAGGCACACAAGAGGGTGACAGACTTAGTCGGACAAGGGAATGCATTGGCCGACATCACTGCACGAACCACAGCTGAAAATAGGGCGGTGACACGCATGTATGTGACCAGGTCACAAGCAGAGAAATGGAGTGACGCAAGGGTAATGATCAGAGACATCCAGTCGGCCAGCACCCCTCACGAACTGACTAAGTGGGCAGGGGTGGGTTTGAAGGACGAAGAGGGCTGCTGGCGAACGAAGGATGCAAACAAATGGTTGCTGCCCGACTCATATCTGATCCCCATACTGACGATGGCACATTCCCCCGCACACATAGGATCTGCACCCATGATCGAACTCATTTCCAAAGTCTGGCACAACGACAAAATCCCCGACTCAGCCAGACGCCTAGTTCAGCAGTGCCTTATCTGTCTGCAACACAACCCCGGGAAAGGAACTGTGGTACCCCGGGGAGGGTTTGGGATCCCCAATCACCCCTTTGAGGTCCTACAGATGGACTACATCCAACTAGAGAGATGCCAAAGCTTGAAGTATGTACTAGTCATCGTATGAGCCTTCAGCAAATGGGTAGAGGCCTATCCAACCCGTGACAACACTGCCATGACTACTGCCAAAGTACTACTGAAAGAATTCTTCCCTCGCTATGGCCTTTGTAGAATTTTATGGA
Organism: Lissotriton vulgaris; assembly: GCF_964263255.1. NCBI lineage: Eukaryota > Metazoa > Chordata > Amphibia > Caudata > Salamandridae > Lissotriton > Lissotriton vulgaris. The sequence continues at coordinate 38,966,348 of NC_141697.1, forward strand.
GCGACAATGGCCCCCACTTCATAGCTGAGGTTATCCAATTAATCTTAAAGGGGTTGGGGGTGAAGCAAAGGTTTCATGCGGTCTTCCACCCCCAATCCGCCGGCCTGGTGGAACGCCATAACGCCACACTGAAGCTGAAATTGTCAAAAATAGTGGCCACCACTGGACTTAAATGGCCGGATGCCCTCCCACTGGCATTGTTATCGATGCGCTCCACTCCCACCAAACACCATTTGACCCCCTATGAGGTTGTATTCGGGCGACCGATGAACCTCTGGACTGCTCCCAAACCATCCTCCATTCATGACGTCCCGGACGTCCTACTATCTGATTATTTGTGCAAATTAACTAAAACGTTGTCTGTCATTCATCAACAGGTGCAGCAGGCCATCCCCGATGCTTCCAGGGGCCCCGGCCACGACATCCAGCCGGGAGATTTCGTGCTAATACGAAATTTCCAGCGGACCAAGAGTCTGGAACCCCGGTGGACGGGCCCCTGGCAAGTGCTGATTACCACACGGACGGCGCTTCGAGTGGAGGGGAAGAGGCACTGGCTGCACGCGCATCACTGCCGGAAGGTCTCTGCAAACTTGGCCACGACAGAAAACGTCAACACCCAAGAAGAGCTCCTGAACAAAGACCGACCGACATTGAACTGTTATCCCGATACTGAGGCACTCGAACTTGCAAAATTCTCTGATCCCACTGTGCCATCCAGAGAAGGGTATTTCCTGCGTCGAAAGGAGGGAGCTTCGGCTAAGTAGGCCACGGACTAAGTTAAATCTCAGAACGGTGACCTCAGCACAACCAAGGGTTGCCGGGAGAGAAGCTAAACGAAGTCTGTGGTTCTGCCCGCTACCGAGCCCCTTGAAGGTGATGGAAGCGCCAGATAAGAAGATGATGGAAGCGCCAGATAAGAAGATGATGGAAGCAACAGGAAATACCCACTATAGAAACCCAAAGACTGACAATTTGCACAAATCAAAGACAATCGCCCTCTTTATTGTCTTCCTCTTCTGCCTCCTCCTCATGACCTCCTTCTGGATTCTGGAGGAAAGCACACCGGCTCATGAGGCATTGCTACCTACTGCACAACCAACACCCCTGAAAGAGCATCACCTAGTCTCTCTGTCGCCTCAGCTGCGAGAAAGGCGCAGGGAATTCTGGAACAATTCTTTCGTGCAACTGTTGCACCAACACAACCTTGCTGCAAATGCTACGAACTGCTGGATCTGCGGGTTGCTCCCGCATGCCACTGGACACTCCATCCCCTTCATCCCTTCTCCTTTCTCAGTTCACGGCTCTTGCCTCGCCTGGTTGATCCTCATGCAAGAGAGCCACAAGGACAACGCCACCTCCAGCCAGACAGTGTCGCACTTCTACTCTGGTTTCTGGCTGAACAAAACCGGAAAGACTTCTGCTGGCCTGTGTCCTGCGCTCACGGGCGCCACCTTCCTTAAAGACATTCCAGCCAAAGAACGTGTCGAAGTACAGGTGCTCCACAATCCAGCTAGATCCACCTTCTCTCATCTGCAAAAACAAACCACCGCCACTCTGACTGTGGCTCTGTCTGTTATCAATGCTACAGGTCTTGTGTGTCTCGAAGGCCAGGGATCACAGCCGGTGGGTCGCAGCTCCTGCCGAATCATTAGAACATTGGACTCAGCCGACCCCCCTTCCTTTGTTGCTTCTCCAAACATGTACTTTGTGTGTGGCACCAAAGCTTACACCTGGCTCCCGAAAGGTTGGAAGGGTGTCTGTTACATTGCCTTCGTTCTTCCGCCCACGTATGTAGCCCCTGCCAACCATCACCGGCAGAGGCGTGCAGATGACATTGGACAAGCCGACTCCACTGGAGCACAGTTCCTAGATGCAGCAAAGGGACTTGTTCCTCTGTGGGGCCCAATGGCAAACAGCCGCGCTATCCGACACCTGACCCAGGCAGTAGAAACAACGATCAACATCACGGCTGGCATCCTCGCTAACAACACGGCTGAGCTTCAAGCGGTCCGCCTTGTGACACTTCAAAACCGCCTTGTCCTAGACGTGGTCCTAGCCGACCGAGGAGGAGCTTGCCGCATCATCGGATCTAGCTGCTGCACCTACGTGCCTGACAACTCGCCTTCAGTCTACAAGGCAATTGAGCACCTCCACAGACTTTCCTCGGAGGTTCACCAAGAACAAGAAGGATGGTCGCTTGGAAGCTGGTTTTGGGACACTTTGAAGGGCTGGGGTTGGAAGTTGTTTTCCTTCATACTGATACCTGTTGTGATATTATGTGGGTGTTGTTTAGGTATTCAATGTCTACCCTCCTTGTGCAGCCTCGTTTCTAACTGTATGTGCCCAAAGACTTTGGACTTCCGAACTGAGCACATGAGTCCCCTCTACGAAGTAGAAATACGTGGCCTTATGGGGATAAATCCGAACTGACAAGTTGGCGAGACATGTTAAAAGGGAGGACTGTGGAATTTTAGTTTACGAACTGAACATCATCTGCGCCAGCTTGTCACCCATGTACAACGTGCACGACAACCATTTTAGGTATCATGGTCTCCCTGTCCACGATCGATTGCCAGCGCGCCCCTCTGACCCAGCAGGCATCCTCCGCGCACCCTGGCTCCCCCTCCCTCCCTCTCATGAGCATGACCCTGTACTTGGGAGTCACGCCTGCGCCTGACCAGCATCTCCTTTCCTCCCATGAATGCCCTTCTGTTGGTAAACCTTCCCTCCGCGCTCGATTGTCCACGCGGCATGAATACCACTCCTTTGATGACCCCTTCCCCCGTGTCCAGCTGTCCACACAGGTTCGAGGCCATCGCCTAAGCCGGGAGATATCATTTACTGCCCCTTATTGTATGAAGTCACACTTCTTCAAAGGACCCTCTATTGACCAAGACCTCCCCACCCCCCCGGGATATGATCAGGCGCACACATCCTAAGAATCGGCAGAACACTCAACTGCGCGATGACCCCTTCCTCTTATCAGCAGGTTGAGGATCTCTATTGTAGGGGCATGTGGGGTGGGATTGACTCGAGGATTACGGGGATGTCTTTTTCCTTGTTGTTCACAATGATCTGATTGTAATAAAGGAAGGTCACATGCCATAAAACAGTGTATAAGAGGCCAGGCCTCCGAGAGGCTGTTAGAGCACCTCGAGACGATACCTTGTTGTCTGATCTGATGTGTTCTGCTCCGTCGGAATAAAACTTCTGTTTCCTGCCTTCTGGTCTCCGGCGCCTGCCTCATTGCTTGGTAATTTGAATGGTACAAGGGCGGTTAGCGCCGGGCACATCTTGAAAAAGGTCTTAGCCCTACCTTTTTCCACAAGGCCATGTGGGTGGGGGCCATTTTGAGTGCTGCTACAGGCCCTGGCCATGTGCTGGGAGGGAGGGGGCCATTTTGAATGCAGGCAGTGTTCTTAGGTCTGCAACCATTTTGCCTAGCTTTCAACCTTTATGCCCAGGGGTACTGAGTGGTCCATAGGCCTAGTCTTTCTGTGGGGTGTCTTGAATTTAAACATCATGGAGGGCTTGGGATTGTGCTGATTTTTCTGTGATTTTAGTTTTTTGGGGCTGTTGTTGTGGCCTTTTCACCAGGGGTAGTGAGTGGTGCATGTGCCTAGTCTTTCTGTGGGGTGTCTTGAATTTAAACATCATGGAGAGCCTGGATGGCATGGGATTCTGTTGATTTTTCTGTGTTTTTTGATTTTTTGGGGTGTTCATGGGGACAGGCCATGTGGGTGGGGGCCATTTTGAGTGCTGCTACAGGCCCTGGCCATGTGCTGGGAGGGAGGGGGTCATTTTGAATGCAGGCAGTGTTCTTAGGTCTGCAACCATTTTGCCTAGCTTTCAACCTTTATGCCCAGGGGTAGGCCTAGTCTTTCTGTGGGGTGTCTTGAATTTAAACATCATGGAGGGCTTGGGATTGTGCAGATGTTTCTGTGATTTTCATTTTTTTGGGCTGTTGTTGTGGCCTTTTCACCAGGGGTAGTGAGTGGTGCATGTGCCTAGTCTCTCTGTGTGGTGTCTTGAATTTAAACATCATGGAGGGCCTGGATGGCATGGGATTGTGCTGATTTTTCTGTGTTTTTTCGATTTTTTGGGGTGTTCATGGGGACAAGCTATGTGGTTGGGGGCCATTTTGAGTGCTTCTACAGGCCCTGGCCATGTGCTGGGAGGGAGGGGACCATTTTGAATGCAGGCAGTGTTCTTAGGTCTGCAACAATTTTGCCTAGCTTTCAACCTTTATGCCCAGGGGTACTGAGTGGTGCATAGGCCTACTCTTTCTGTGGGGTGTCTTGAATTTAAACATCATGGAGGGCTTGGGATTGTGCTGATTTTTCTGTGATTTTCGTTTTTTTGGGCTGTTGTTGTGGCCTTTTCACCAGGGGTAGTGAGTGGTGCATGTGCCTAGTCTTTCTGTGGAGTGTCTTGAATTTAAACATCATGGAGGGCCTGGATGGCATGGGATTGTGCTGATTTTTCTGTGTTTTTTCGATTTTTTGGGGTGTTCATGGAGACAGGCAATGTGGGTGGGGGCCATTTTGAGTGCTGCTACAGGCCCTGGCCATGTGCTGGGAGGGAGGGAGGGGGCCATTTTGAATACAGGCAGTGTTCTTTGGTCTGCAACCATTTTGCCTAACTTTCAACCTTTATGCCCAGGGGTACTGAGTGGTGCATAGGCCTAGTCTTTCTGTGGGGTGTCTTGAATTTAAACATCATGGAGGGCTTGGGATTGTGCTGATTTTTCTGTGATTTTTCGTTTTCTTGGGCTGTTGTTGTGGCCTTTTCACCAGGGGAAGTGAGTGGTGCATGTGCCTAGTCTTTCTGTGGGGTGTCTTGAATTTAAACATCATGGAGGGCATGGGATTGTGCTGATTTTTCTGTGTTTTTTCGATTTTTTGGGGGTGTATAACTGAACTGATGTTCCTCTGTCTTCCATTGCTTTTAGGTGCACAAGACTCATGAGAACCACCAGTGCCAGGAAGAAGTCCTGCAGCGGTGTGTGTGTGTGCAGCATAACGTCACGCGACGTCACGTCTGGCCACAGACAACTCTGCAACTCGTGCAACTGCGGCCTGCTGTTCTGACCTGATCTGAAGAAGATGGCCCCCAAAAAAGTTCCCTGTAGCTCCTCTAGCAAGAAAGTTGCCAGTAAGGAGCAGAAGAAGCAAGTTACCAAGGAGACCGGTGTGCCGCCCGCCACGTTTTTTGGGAGTAAAAAAAAAAGTATGCCTGCAGCAGCAGCGGGATCTGCTGGGGACCAAGCTGGGAGCAGCACCCCCGCTCCATTGGGCTCAGTGCCACCACCACCACCACGCCAACTTAAGTCCAAGCCCTTGAGTGCTGCAGAGGCACTTCGTCTAGTTGTTCAATCACCATCGACCAGTGATGTTGGCTCATCGCAAGAAAGTAGCAAGAAAGTAGCAGCAATGTCCCTGAATCAACACAGCCGCAACAACAACTACATGTGCAAGTACAAGCCCAAGTACATGTGGAAGGAGAGGCAGCGCAAGGAGATGCGCAAGCAGAGGTGCATGGAGGGTCACAAGTGCCCACAATAGTTGTTCCTCCCGAAGTAGGGGCACATCAGGAAATCGACAATCAAGGCGAGGTATCATTTGAGGAAGCCACTCCTCCTGATGATCATTCATTGTCTTCCACACCCCTAGCAAGGAAGAGATCAAGGGTGAGGTCTACATCTTCTTCAAGCACACCTCCTTCTGATGATACGGATCACAATTGGAACCAGCACCACTGCCGTCTGAGAGTGAGGCACACCATGATCTGACAAAGGTACTTAAGCGTAAAAGGAAGGTCGTCGAAAAACTCATAGTTATGGAGTGTGATGAGGCTCAACAAGAAGTGGCGGATACTGCTGCTGATGAAGGCTCTCACTACGACGACCCAGTCATCGTAAAGGTCACTGCAGCCCCAGCGCGCATGCAGCAAACAGACATTTTGACCCTAGCCCAAGAAGCTGCTGAGTGTGATGATGTTGTCGACGAGGAGGCAATGGAAGAAACACCACAATCATTGGAGTTAACTAGTACACCAACATCTACCGCTTCCATATTTCTTACTCGCCAGAAGGGACCTCCATCCACCTCGACCTCAATTAGTGGTGGTGAAAGTGCAAAACGTACTGAAGTTCGGCAATCCACATCCTCCACTTCATCTGGCATTAGCAGCAGGGTCACCACCACCGGTATCGCCGCCTCCTCCGGCCCCCAAAGACATTTCAAGTCAGCAGTTTGGGACTTCTTTAGTGTTTGCCCAAAAAAGGAAAACCTTGCCATTTGTAGCATTTGTAAGTTTGCAGTTAGTCGTGGTAAGTTTGGTTCCAACTATGGTACCGGAGGCCAGAGAGGTCATCTTGAAAGAAAGCACGCTGTCAAATTGTTTGCGCACCTACAGGCGATCAAGGAAGCCCGAATTCCACGTAATGAAAACGTTGATGTTTCATCTGATGATGACGAGGAGGAAGAAGACGTGTCAAACACTTCACTTACACCCAGTACCCCTGTCAGCAGCACACGCCATGTGAGCCACACTAAGAGTGTGGGAGAGAGTGAGACACCAATGCGAAAAAGTTCATCAGCGAGCGTAACTGGGTCGTAGAAATCATCATCATCATCCCGTAAATGCCTGGTCCAGGGCAACATTAAAAAGATGTTGTTTACAGAAGTGCAATATGAACGCAAACACCCACTGACGCGTCTGTATAACACTAAGCTGGCTAAAATGCTAGCTCTGGACCTTCTCCCTTTTTCTTTTGTAGAAGGGGTTGTTTTTCTAGAGTTAGTGGCAGCGCTCTGCCCTAAATGGAAGGTTCCTAGCCGGTTCTATTTTGCCCGAGTTGCGGTTCCAGCACTACATGAAGATGTGCTGGGGCAGCTTTGCAGAAGAATGCTGTTCACACTATAAATCTGACAACAGACATGAGGACCAGTGGCGCAGGCGCTGATTACATGTGCATCACTGCACACTGGGTCTCTTTTTCAGGGGTTAAAGCAAAGCTAAACGCAGGTGTTGACCCGGACCAAGTTTTTAAAGCTGCTCGGAAAACATGCAACACTAGCCATGTTTGGCTTGGAGAAACGTCACACAGCACAAAACATTTTGGATGAGTTTAACACAAAGGTCCTTCACTGGCTGTCCCCAAAAAAACGCCAGATTGGTTATGTTTCCACGGATAATGGTGCCAATGTAGTTAAGGCCATGGAGCTGGGTCACTATTTCAGAGTGCCGTGTTTGGCGCACTGTATAAACCTGGTTGTTAAAAAATTCTTGAGTGATAAAGACAGTCCAGCGTAAGAGGTAGTGGACACCTGCCGAAAAATGTGCAACCATTTCAGCCATTCTTTTAAGGCCCGGAAGCATCTGAGGAGCCAGCTACATGAACGTCGAATGCCAGTGAAAGCACTCATCCAGGAGGTGGCAACACGTTGGAACTCAACCTTCTACATGCTTGAGCGTCTGTATGAGCAGTATACAGTACTCGATCACTATTTCTTAAAACAGGGTACAGCTCACAAGGACCTGAGGATGGATGCGGCACAATGGGAGCTAGTTAAAAGCCTGACAGACATGCTTCGTCCTTTTGAGTTCTTCACGCGTGCAGTCAGCAAGGAGGACTGTAATTTGCGAAAAGCTATCCCATTGTTGTACATGCTGGAGCACCAACTGAAGGCGGTGTCTTCTGTGTTTCAAAAAAATGAAAAAAACCAAGACCCTTTTGTTTTGGTGGAGAAATTATTAGAGCGCCTACAAGGTGATGAACGTCTTAAAATGATCCACTCAGAACAGCATTACATTTGTGCTACTATTCTGGATCAACGCTACAAAAAGGCGCTGGCAGGCCGAGCATTCTTTCCTTTTTGCTGAGGAAGATGTTACAAAGTACAAACGTTGGCTAGCCTTGTCAGCCAAGAAGTTTGAAAGAGAACGGCAGCTCATTGAAGGAAAAGGCAGTACATCAGCATCAGCAGGCCATCCCCAGTCAAAACAATCCACTTCTGCACCTGTGGCTGTGGCACAAGTGACCTCTCAGCCGTTAAAGACACCGGCAACCGGATCATCTGCACCAGACACAACAGTAACATTGGATGCTGAAGAGGATTGGCTAACTCTGCTTGGGTTTGGTTCTCAAAAGGTCACAGCAACAGCTAAGCAAAGTGGAGGAACCTTGGAGGAGGACCTTGAGTCGATGGTGCAGGACTATCTGAATGACTCAACAGAGGTCTATGATAATGCTGACCCATTGGCGTATTGGCTTGGGAAAAAAGAATTGTGGCCACAGCTCTCCAACCTGGCTTTAAACTACTTGTCTTGCCCATTCTGAACGTGTTTTCAGTGCTGCTGGTGGCATTGTAACTCCCAAACGGAGCCGCCTCTCGCCCAAAAATTTGGAGAGGTTAACAATGATCAAGATGAATCAGCACCTCATACCACCAGATTACAAAGTACGAGAAAGCACGCCGGATGAAGATGAGGTGGACAGCAACGTAGATGAGGGAATTTCTTCTCTGTTAGGTGACACTGAGCTCACCCTGCCTGAATTCGCAGAGTATGATTACGAAGCCTTATTCTTATTCCTGGACCCTGACACCGAACCCTGAAAATGAGACAATGAATCAATAACTTTCTTTTTCGTCCTTATTCACTTTTATTCCTGTGTGTCTGTCTTTCTTTGTTGTGCACAGTTAATATAATTCAAACTTTAATCACCTAATCACAAAAACAAGCCCATCAGCAGAACTATCTTCACTTGTTTGCTTATTGATTTGAAGGTGCCGCAGTCTGCATTCCTCAGGTTCACAAGTTCAGAAGAACATGCTGCTCTATCCTCCTCCTCCAGACTCCTATTTCCATCAAAGCAGAGGGCTGGATTACGCCCAATGAAGAAAGACTCAGCACTTGTGGGGGTGTTCTACTTCTTTGCGTGTGAGTTGACGGCTCTGGGGCCATTGCTGGGAAGCTCTAATACCCGATAAAAGTGGTTTGGACCAAATCGGAGGCGGAATTTTTTTTGTGTTTTTGCTGACTTGCTTGCCTTTGAGGTGCTCTTTGGGGGGGGTTCCGGGTGTTTGTGGTGAGTTTTGGGGTCTGGGAGCACTGCTGGCTAATGATACTTTAGTTTGTCCCCACCGAGACCAGGAAGACCGTCACCCAGGCCCTCGTCACCAGCCGACTGGACTACGGCAACGCCCTCTACGCCGGTACCACCGCCAAGCTCCAGAAGAGACTCCAGCGGATCCAGAACGCCTCAGCCAGACTCATCCTCGACATCCCACGAACCAGCCACATCACCGGACACCTGAGAGACCTTCACTGGCTCCCCGTCAACAAAAGAATCACCTTCCGCCTCCTCACCCACGCACACAAAGCCCTACACGACCAAGGCCCGAGCTACCTCAACAGCCGGATCAACTTCTACGCTCCCAAACGCCACCTCCGATCAGCCAACCACGCCCTCGCCGCCGTCCCCCGCATCCGAAGAGCGACTACAGGAGGAAGGTCCTTCTCCTACCTGGCCGCCAAGACCTGGAACTCCCTCCCTCCCGACCTGCGCCTGACCCAAGACCACCTCTCCTTCAGGACGAAGCTGAAGACCTGGCTGTTCGAGCAGTAGCGGCACCCCCCTCCCCCCCCCCCCCCCAGCGCCTTGAGACCCTACGGGTATGTAGCGCGCTCTATAAGTGTCACTGATTGATTGATTGATTTGCAAGAGGTTTGAAGCAAATCCATGGTGGCAGAGGGGAGTTAGGGCCTAGCTGCAGAGCGCGCGCGGAGTGATTTTGGAAATTGGCAAGAAAATGACTAAGTCCCCATTTTTGTACTTTTGCTTTTTGGCTGTTTGGGGGTCTTCTACTAGTTTTCTCCTGGGTTGACGGCTCTGGGGCCATTGCTGGGAAGCTCTAATACCGGATAAAAGTGGTTTGGACCAAATCGGAGGCGGAATTTTTTTTGTGTTTTTGCTGACTTGCTTGCCTTTGAGGTGCTCTTTGGGGGGGTTCCGGGTGTTTGTGGGTGAGTTTTGGGGTCCGGGAGCACTGCTGGGACAGTCTAATCTTGATTGCATTTGCTTTTCAGGAAATCCGTGGTGGAAAACGGGAGTTATGGCCTAACTGCACAGCGCGTTTGGACCGAAGGCCGAGAAATATTGTAAGTATGAGATTTTCCTTTTTGGCTGTTTGTGGGTGTTGTGCTTTTTGGCGGGTGAGTTGGCGGGTCTTGGGGCATTCCTGGGAAGGTCTAATACCGGAAAGAAGTGGTTGGGACAAAATCCATAAGGAAAAGCCTTTTGGCACTTTTTTTTTTTGTAACTTAGGGTTCGTTAGGGTTAGCCCTAGCAGCAGGATTGCATGTGTTTCAGGGTGTTCTAGATTTTTGCAACTGAGTTCTGGGGTCTTAGAGCACTCGTGAGAATGTGTAATTTTTGTTGCAAGTCATTTGAAGAAAATCCATGGTGGGAAAGGGGGGATTTGGCATAGTTAACAAAAGCCTTTGCCACTATTCTTAACTTAGGGCTCGTAAGGGTTAGCAGTATTTCTATTGCATGTGTTTGGGTGGGGGGGTTTTCGAGTCTTGGAGCAATGCTGGCTATGGATACTTTTGCTTGCTTGCAAGTGGTTTGAATACAATCCACAGTGGGTAAGGGGGTATTTGGGCCTACTTTTACTTTCAAAGTACGTTTTGTCACCAGTTTTCTGCTAGGCCTCGTTTTTTGAGATCTGATTGGGGGTCTTCTACATTTTTGCGACTGGCTTTAGTAAGGGTCTGGGTGGGAGCACTGCTGGGAAGGTCTAATTTTGTTCTAAAACACAGTTTACAGTACACCTAGCTTGAGGGGAAAGATCCGCTAAATTAATTTGCCCAAACTTATTTATCCTTCACAAGGTGACTCAGACAGAGAACGCACTTTCAAAAATATTGTACTGTCTATTAGGAAAATCAAAGTGTGGCACTACACAGCGTACATACCTTATATTTATTTATCAGTGGTGTTGTAATATTATATCACTTCCTGTTTTTCGTTCAATAATTACAGGCCGGGTTTCAGTCTGTGCAATGTTGAAAAAAGGATGGAGCCAGGCTTCACATTAGCGAGCCGCAATTCAGCATCCACCAGGCAGGCAGTGGACAGGGTGTCTTCTGGTCACGAACATTGATGGACGAAGCGTCAGCTGGAATGGAGAAGTGCCGCTAATAAGAGGAATTGTTTGCTGCATGCAACTTACTTACCAAATTCAACAGGACAACTACAACAACATACAGATACAGTATCCATTGTTTTCTTCTATGAGTGTGACTGCATTTCTTGGATCTCTCTCTGCTTCTAAATTGATCCCTACAGCCATTCTATAGGTTTTACTTCGACTATTTTTTAAACCAAATTTAATGTAGCCCTGTACTGTCGCATTCTGTCATTCACGGTTGTCGAAAGTACTACTTACTTTTCAGTAACAATGCATTCAGTAGTGCATGCACTTCCTTTATGTCACGTAAAAGATTTATGGTTAGCTTTGTACCCAAAAATTTCTTTATGTTCAATTATTGTTTGTCCATGCTGTGCTTTTTTTTTCTCTCAACAAAACCTACCCAAAAAGAAACCCCCATTCCCATCCATTTTACAAACCCTAACCCTCTTCCCCCGGGCTGTGTGGTTTTGCTTGATGTGTGACTAAATGACATCAATAATTCCACACACTTGCTGGGGAGGATAAGGTCATCGCAACAGGCTGGTGAAGGAATCCGAGGATATATTCTAGACTTACTCAGCTTCAGTACTATTTCTTGTAGTAGTAGTAGCCAATGTCAAAAATCCAACACAAGTACAAGTTATACTATCAATACTTTACCATTTGTTAGGCTACATTGTGGCACTGTTCTAGTGTACTGTCACCTGCTATATTCTCTATCGTACCGTTGTAATGCTACAGTAAGGACAAACCAGGTTTCATTTTCTTTTTTTCCATAGGCATGCAACTGCCACTGTGTCACACCACTAGTACCACCGCAATGAGGAGGAAATTTCATCCGCCCTGGATTGCCAACCTTAATCGCCATTTCCCGTGGAGCCAGCCCTGGGCCTAGCCCTACTTTCAAACACAAATTACAGGTAAGATAAGCGTTTGGTTGGAGGTAGTATAAGGGAGTATTAGGAGAGACGAGAGATTGACGGTAGTACTACTAAAGTCCTAGGACTATTCAGGAAAACAAACTTACTGTTAAGCCCCCACCCACCAGACTCAAAAGCAGTAAAAAACAGGTATGGTCAGATAAAGTTTCAAAAAGTATATTTTTATAGCCCTAACAAAATAATCTCCCGCAAGACCCTCCCTAACCCCAACGATTGTCCTTCAAAAGTCCCAAAAAAAAACAACTCCCACCCCCCAAAAGTCTCTAAAAAAGGGGCAAGGGACACTACGGCAGGGTGCTGTTGACTTTAGCGGCCAGGGCATCATGCTCCTTGCGGAGGGTGGCATGGTCGAAGCGGAGGCCCTCCACCAAGTTCTTATAGCTTAGGACCTCCTGCTCCAGGTAGGACACTCTGAGGCATAAGCGGCGCTGGCGTGCCTTGCAAATCCTGTGGGGGGCAGCTGCTGTCTTTGCTGCTCGGCGGTGGCGGTTGGCTTTGGTAGCCCGGCTCCGTACCGCTGGAGCACTGCGCTGGCTGGCAGTCCGTGGGGGCACGGAGGAGGATGCAGCTGTCCCAGTGGATGTTGTTGTTGTACCGGTAGACTGCGTCTCCTCCTCCTCCAGGGCCACCAGCCGCCGATATTCGGCGACAGTGGCATCCAGCCTCCGTTGCCGGGCCATTCGAGCCAGCTCCCTCCTGCTTGATGGTCTCTTTGATTTGGAAGGAGCAACTATATGAAGAAAGAAAGACATCGTCTGTAACCAATGCTCCTTAAGATTAACACAAAATGATTGAGCAGAAAGTTGTATCACAGTACAAGTAGCAAATTGAAAGCACAGTACATAACTATTGAGGACAGTATCTATGTAACCTCTGACTTCTTCATCCTTGCTCTAACATTAGTGGGAGTTTAAGGAACAAATTCTACTAGCACTATGGACTTCCATTACAGTCGACTATGACAGTACACCAGTCTTATTCTTCTTCTTCTCTCTTGTTTAGGAAAATTGGTACGTTATCTTATGCAAGCCGGCATAATGCCAGCGCACTGAACTTGCACCCGAGAAAAACAGACGCACACCATGATGAGTGAGACAGACTTGCGTTACTGTACCGTCCAGTACATGCAGGTGGTGAAGCTCTTACTTTTCTATTACGGGTGGCACTGAGAATACTCTCTTAAAAGGGCTACTGCTTAATTCATTTAGCTTTCACCCTATAGTGCAAATGAGTATTAGAAAAGGAAAATGAAGAAGCTAAATAATCTGATTATCTATCACTTCACATGGGATGTATTTGTTGACATATGGGACGACTTTAGGTGCTTTGCTTATTATTGAGTGAACAGTGATACACCCACACATGAATGACGTACTACTACTAAACTAAAGTTATTAAGAGAGGTAGGGAGTGTCCACCGTAATAACCGGATATATGCTGTGCTTGCAGTTGCAATACAAAATACTACTACTATTCATGGTAGTATTTGGACAAAATTACAACTTCTTTTCCTTGCCTTTCCTACACTAGAACGGACGTGCGGGTGCGGTGTTACATGCTCTTCAAAGTAACACTTAGTTCATCCAGTGACCATCTACTCTCTCTATATACACATATGCTATTTAAGAGTCAGGTAGTACCATGATCCAGGAATCCATCCATTCAAAGTATATGCACACATACAGTTTCTGTTTCACCCACCCAGGCTGTTCTCCTTCCACCCATCCTTGCTTCATCATTCACCCAGCCATGCACCATACCATATTCTTTCCTTCCCAGCCACCTCGGGGACCAAGCAAACGCAGATCATTCTTCTTTGCCAGTCATCATTACATTTCTCGTCCTTCCACACTTACTTACACCCTTCTTTCGCTTTTCGTTCATCCCATCCATCAAGTTCATCTCAGATCTGATTGGGATTCTTCTCGCCAAAAACTTCACAGCTAAGTCGAAGTACATTTAGAGGAGGCTACTACCTGGTTGATTTATAATACACCCGTGCAGAAAGCACACTCTGCAGTCTTCAATCTCAATAAGTAAGGAATATATAGCTTACCTCTGCCCGCCACCACCGTGTTATCCCTCACAGGATTGTCCGGCACTTGCACTGCCTCCTCCCCAGAGTTGTTCCGCTCGTCCAATGCCACCACCTCCGCTCTGGCCCCACCTCCAGATGTTCCACCTACAAAGTATATTTAATAATGTTAGAATGCACCACTCACTACTATATAATATTTGGTCTAGGAGGAAGAAAGAAATGTGAAAAAAACAGAATACAATGTAATAATTTGTGACTGTCTACTCTAAAGTAAAAATGTCCCTTTTTCCAGGGAAGGCTGTTGTCTTGCTGCACTTTTTGGCACAACTGATGAATGCTTGCTTTTTATTTTTAACACGCACCACTTTTTCTCCTAACAGACAGAAGCTTGACTTCTAAGAACATGAGCAGGATCAAGTTCAAACCAGGTGAGAGCTCGGCTCGACCACAAGAAATGTGTCCAATTAATCGTCAGCTCTAAGCACTTTTCCATTTTCAGTTAAACGTTTACTTTTATGACAAACTTGATTTTATTAATGTGTTTACTTTTAATAAAGCTTTTAAACTTAAATAGACTCTGTGGTTTTTGGTCCTCCAGACTAGAGTGGATGAGCTAAAGGTTTTGGAATTTTTGCAAGCATGAGTCCGTGCCTCTGACATCATTGGGGATCAATCATCGGTGACTTTGGGAGCTAAATGACTCTGCCACACTATCTAGTCAGTAAGGAGATTGGGGGTTCAACTACAAAGTCTGTTATCACTGAGGTATGTGGAAAGTCTAACAGCACCTATTATAATTGATAAGCTAAGCAATGCATTATTTAGTGTCCATAGTTCTGTTTGTGCAGATTTGTCCATGCAACAGTAGTAGAATGGATTGTCCTACTATCCAAACCAAAAGTAAAGTAGTATCTTATTCTTTCTTGGTGGTCATTCACCTTTTTATTGTTGGCAATTGTCAAAGCATAAACATTTAGAAGACTTGAAAAGACATTATGGACAATCCCAGAGGACTGCACTCAGTGCATAGAGCTATTGCTGACTAGAATGGGAGTCCAATGGAATTGCCAAATGTGCAATCTTAGTTAGCTACACAGACAGACTAATAAGAATAATCTAGTAATACCACAGGGAGTCATAGTCGAGGCAGGATAAGAATTTAGATCCAGTCTACAAGAAGATCAAAGACGATTTAGAAAAAATCGAATGAGGAAAGCTAGGAAAAAATAAGTACTCTATATTAAAATGAAAACTTACTGGGGCCAGCATAGGAGCCCTCGCCTGCCCGATCCTGGCCTGCATCCTGAACAGCACCCTCCTCCTCCTCATGTGTCCTCTTTCCCCTGGGGGGAGCTGATGTACAACATGAAAGAAAGACCAGAAAACATGGATGATATTTGTCAACCAAATCAAACATTTTAAAAGAACAATAACAAAATATTTTGGCGAAATAGCAAATAGACAATCATTCCACGGGATATATTCTTGACCGATCTCATGCGGTCTACTACGTTATTAGTATTGCTTGATTTGCGGACCGTCGAATTGGAAACTTCTTATGTAACTCACTAAGCAAAGTACTAAAAAGGTTTGCCTAGGATTGGCAGGCAGCAGTTCGCAGCACGCGAAGTGACAGACAAAGTCCATCGTGATTGCAGATCAGCGACAACACTAAAGTTTCCTACTACATTAACCAGTCCTTAAAATACTCAAACTATCAATCCACCACCACTATTTCTTCTTATCGCCATGTGTACAAAGGAAGGACTGGACTTGAGTCTGTAGGGGCTGATTTAGAAGCCCCTTGCGGCTCTTTTGCTCCATTGTTGCGTGACCTTTGTGACGCAGCGGCAGAATAAAAGAGGCGCAATGGTGCGGCGTATATTAACAACGTGACGCATATGGGAGATGCATCACGTTGCAAAGCCCTGCGCCATCAGGGGGCGTTCCGGCGCAAGGGAGGGCATTCCTGTGCAGGAACGCATCCTAAAAGTGGCTGAGGGAAATCTACAAGATTTCAATCACTCACTTTAACGACAATGATGCGTGACTCAAACCCTTCGCCTGCTTGAAGCAGACGTACGGCTTGACGCAGCATTGGGGAGATAGGGCACCCCAGAGCATTGATGGAGCTGCGCCATAGTTGCGACACAACTCCAGCAATGCGCCGCCTTTACGGCACAGATGCGTAACGCTTTGGTGACGTTTTGGGCCCATGGTGCGCCGCATTGTAAGTACGGCGCACCATGGGTGGTGGTGGCGTGGTGCACAATTACTGGCGCATCCCTGCTACTTTGCAGGGATGCGCCGGTAATTAAAAATCTGAACCTTAGTGTCTAGCATTACGCAGTTCTTTAAACTACACTCATGCATAATTTCACAGGCCAATGAAATGAACACAAAATCGAAAACAAATAAGCATACTAGCAACACTACTGAGAAGGAGAGCAGTGCACCTGAAATGCACAGAAGATTTTGAAATATAATTTACCTTCAATGTAATGAGCAGCATTATTGCTCTTGGTAAAAAACAAAAATTTGCAATATAATAACACACAGAGCAGGAGAAAACAGAGTAGTAAAGAAATAGCTACTATTACTCACCAAGCCCGGGGATCTCAAGGCCAAGCAGGTCGAGCAGATCTCGTTCACGGTCCAGGACATCCGTCCAGCGGTGGGTGGCCTGGTTGTAGGCGTGCCGGACCCGAGAGTGGTGGTACATGGCCCGGCACACCTTCTCCCACCGCTTCCGGCGCTCCCGGATCCCGTACCCGACACCGATCCTGCCGCCTGCCATGATGGTCCTGGGGAGGCGGCGCTGAACATAAAAAATTAGTGCGGCCACCTCCTCCGGGCTAAAGATCTCCCGGGGTACGACCTGCTCCCCCCTCAAAAGCCCGCACGGGAGCCGGGCACGGGGTGCGGGACCCTTCCCCTTCTCGGGATGCTTTCCGGCTCCCTTCACCATGGTCTGGGCAGAAAGGAAGCTAAATAATAAAGAAAATAGAATAGGGAAGAGAAGAAAAGTAAAGAGTTGAAAAAAGTAGTTTAAAATGAACCAAAAGTAGCAGAAAACACAAAAATATAGAGCAAGAAAAATAGAGAGATAATAAGTAAAATAGATTAAAAAAAAACTTCAAACAAGCAAAGGATGGCAGAGATACAGAGAGGATACCAAAAGCATGCCCAGAACCATAGCAATGAATGAGAAACAAGATGGCCGCGCCCGTTCACGACCGCGCGGGTAAGTTCGCGCGAGATTTTCCTCGCGAACACCCGCGAAATTGTACTGGCGAGCCGCACACTTTGCGAGATTACACTTCGCGCCCGGAAACGGAAATACGTCATGCAAACAAGATGGCCGCGCCCTTGAACGACTGCGAGGTTAACTTCGCGCCTTGCGCTACAAGCGGCTCGCGAAAACGCACAAAACCTTGCGAACTAACACGCCGCAAAAAAACAAATCGCATATTTGCACAAATTTGCGGCTTCCGAATCCGATCTCGCGCGTGTTCGCGCCCCGCGAATCCCGCGAAATTGCAGAAAAACGAGTTTTGAAAAACTGAAAGCAATCAGCAGGTGCAAGAGTTCAAACTCATCATTAGTAACCATTCCTGTAGTGCTTCCTGACTGGGGCCCCTCCAGAGTTCAGCTGCTAGTTGCAACAATTGTATGACCCTGCTCTGACCCTCACAGCAGGCTCATAGAATAGCTACAAGTAGGCCACAAAGGTCCTGGAAAAAAAATTGCACTGCACAGAAAGCAAATTACTGATAAGGAAGCAGGTGCCAGACCTGGAATTTTAAAACAGTGACACATTAATAAACTAACCCCAAATTAATTCATGTCAGTTGAAGCAGGACAGGTGTGCTTGCTTTCCCCCCCATAATCTATAGTGATGATGAACCAGAGGGTGGCATTGATGTAACAGAGGGTGGCATGGGTGAAACAGAGGGTGGCAGTGGTGAAACAGAACAAAATTCGCGAGAATTTGCAGATTTTGCAGATTGTGAGTTCGCAAATTCGCAAAATTCGCGAACGCCAGATTCGCAAAATTCGCTCATGCTTAGAAGCTATACTAGAGGAAGACATCCTCCGTTTAGAGGAGGAGATGGGGGAGGGGTCCATGCCTGATCAGCTCCATTTTCTGTAACTAAAGAGAGATAGCTACAAGGCGCTTGTAACAGACAGAGACAAGGCACTGGGAAGGGAGTCCCAGGGTAGAATATATGACCATGGAGACAAGAAGGGGAAACTAATTGCGTGGTTAGATAAAAAAGAACTTGTAAGTCGACTAGTGCCTGAATTGATTGACGATACGGGACGTCTGATTAACGACCCTCAGAAAATAGCTAACACATTTGCAGCTCACTACTGGGAAGTATATCGTTCTCGGTCACCACACACAATAGATGATTCCCACGGTCTCCTCAGGGACATTACCCTCCCACTTCTTTTGACTGACGAGTTAGAATTCCTGGCAGGGGATCTCACGACGGATTAGAGCCCAAGCGATCAGAGGCCTTAGATCTGGGAAAGCCTCTGGTCCCAATGGCCTGCCGATTGAGCTCTACAAGCTCAGACCTGACGAACTCTCCCCATATTTGTGATCGATGTTTGGGGAAAGTAGAGAGAATGGGGAACTGCCACGGGACCAGAGGCTAACAACTCTGGTCACTACACACAAAGAGGGCAAGCCAGGGACAGACTGCGCTTCATAGAGGCCAATCTCTTTATTAAATGCTGAACCCAGGATCTTAGCTAAACTCCTTGCTGCCAGACTCATCAAGGTGATAGGTGGGTTGGTTCACCCGGATCAATCTGGCTTTATGCCTCAGCGCAACACAGCTCTGCACCTCCGCAGAGTTCACGGTGTATGGGGAGGGCAGCCACCATGCAGGAGGCGGCGATCATTGTTTCATTGGATGCTGCAATGGCCTTTGACACGGTTGAATGGCTGTATCTTTTTGCAGTTCTCGGTAAAATGGGATTTGGTCCCTGATTTATATAATGGGAGCAGCCCCTCTATTCAAATCCCTTAGCACAAGTAGTTGTGAATAATAAAAAGTCAGAAGTTTTCACTCTGAGTAGGGGAACTCGTCAAGGCTGCCCATTCTCTCCCCTCCTCTTCGCACTGCCCTTGGAGCCCTTGGCATCATGGGTTCGGAGGGATCCAGTGATACAAGGACTGAGATGGACGGACACGTGGGAAGACCCCATCTCGCTGTATGCGGATGACATACTCCTATATCTGGCCTCTCCAAGGGTATCCCTCAAATCTGTTCTAGACATATTTATGATTTTTGGCAGGTACCCAGGATACTCGATTAACTAGAGTAAATCAGTGCTATACGCCCTTAACGGCCCGCTGCCTTACCTCCCCAGGGGATGTCCGGTGTAGGTCACCACAACGGGGGGTTTTAAGTACCTGAGTATCTATATAGCAGCTGATCCAGCGACTAGATTTGCCCACAATCTCCTCCCACCCCTGCTGGGCCTGAAGAGGGATATTGAGCTCTGGAAAGCACTCCCACTCTCCCTGCTGGGCAGGGCATCTCTATTCTCGCTTCCTGTATGTCTTGCAAAATTCTTCGAACCTGGTACCTGCAAACTACTCTAAACTAATTGAAACCCTGTAGAGAAGTCTGCTGTGGAATGGGAGACCGTGTATTGCACTCGCCAAACTTAACCTTGCTTGGTATGATGGGGGTATAGGCCTTCCTGACCTCAAAAAATATTACTGGGCAGCACATCTGGCCACCATCAACCACGGAACGTATAGACGAGCTGACGACCCAGGCTACGCAATGGATAGGTGGCTACTACCGGTAAGGAACTATAATAGGGCTTTCTACTCCAAGACTGGGGAAAGAAATCTGATGGGGCAGACTAAGCATTCGGTGCAAGTCTGACATGCAGCTAACAGGGTGGGAAAATGAGGTGACACTGGCAACCCGTTTGTGGGACTCTGAACTACTTGGGAATCTGGGTAAATCCAAGGGCTTTGACAAGTGGGACCTCATAGGTATTTCTAGGGTTTGTGACCTCTGGGTTAAAGGGGAGGTCGAACTATTCACTTCCTTGCAGCAAGAACACAACATGGCAGCTACAGAATACTTTAGAAACTTGCAGGCTCGACACGCACTACAGACACTCCTCCAGAAAGGTGATACCCCCCCCCCCCCCCCCGAGTCCTCGCCGCTCAAGGACAGGATATTAGACGGCTACCTTCCGACGAAAACCATTTCACTCACGTATAAAAAGCTGATAAATAACTCAAGCAATCCCCTTTGACATTTAAGAGAGACATTGGAAAGGGACGGTATAATCCTGGACGACGAGGACTGGGTAGCGGCAGTGACCTCCCCAAGGGAAGTAGCCATCTCAACCAGACTACAACTGGTACAATTAAAGATATTACACTGCATTTACATTACAGGGCCGTGGCTAGTGAAAATGGGGAAGACGGAGGATGAAAAATGCAGGAGGCACTGTGGAGGGGAGGGAACATTCCTTCACATACTCTGGGAATGCTCAAACATCCAGCGATACTGGACGAAAATACATGACACCCTTGGTGAGGTACTCACTCTTGACATCCACATAGAAGCCAAAAGATGTCTCCTAAATGTGTGAGACCCACTGACCTGAACAGCAAACAAATCACATGGGTTACATTGGGACTGATGATTGCAAAGCAGAATATTGCACAGATGTGGGGGGCCACTCAGGCGCCGACTGTTGCAGCATGGAAGAGGGACATGGACTGGTGTATGTTCTGAGAAAAGACAGTGTATGTGGCAAGGGGATCCCCAAAAAGTGGTCCCGTATATGGAATGATTGGAATGTATTTCGAGGTAATATTTGTATCCTCCCCCCACCACGAAAACACCTGACAAAACACCATTGCCATGATTCTGTCACCAACTCAAGAGTATTAATTACGCACTTGCCAAAATAGATTTGTAATACAGCAATTACCTTCTGTCGATTCTGTACCATTTAATGTCGATTCATGTTTGCTTAATAAAAGAATGAAAAAAAATTTAATTAAATGAACCCAAAAATATTTAAATAATGTACTTACCAACAAGTTAGGCCTTCTCAGGCCCAAGTTGTGACATTTGAAGGGTGTGATGCTGTTTTGCAGTACAAATGAATTGTACATAGAGCCTGGAAAATGCACACACGCTTGCGATGTATAAATCTGATAAGCACACAACATGCACAATGATTGTATTGAATTTCTTTCAACTGCAGTAGACTTGTTCTCTGTTGTGTGGTGACACTAACTCAATTGCTCCAACCACAAGTAGTAGGTGACCCAAAGCATAAAGGTCTCCCTTCACATTGGCAAAATCCTTATTTCGTGGAAACTGGATGAAGCTGCTGATGTGTCTCATCATTGAAGAAAGAACGTCTTGGAGCATTCCACTGAAAGTTGGTGGTAACATTCCACCAGATACGGCCACAATGTACTGGATGACCCTATGGCCACGAAATGAAGAAGTACTGCCATGAGAATTGGTATTATAGATGTGGGATTTCGATTGTGAAGCAGAAGATCTTGCTCCAGGTGATGATATAAATTAAGAATAATTTGCCTATTCAATCTGAATTTATTGATTAAATCCCTTTATTGCATGGTGAAAAGATCTAGAAAAAGTCTAAAAATGTGAAGCTGTCTTTTCACTCTCCCTGGGTTCATATGTCTACATTCAAAAATAGAAGTCATTTAAAAAAAATTGCAAACATTTGTTCTATATAGACCACAAATGACGTGTTTGTAAAAATGTATTTCGTTTAACATACTTTTCCAAAACATTTATTAGTGATTTTTGTTTTTTTGAATAACATTTCTGACATGTCTTATACTTTTTTCTGGAAATGTGGAGATAACACAAGTGTATTATTTGCACATTTTTAGAAGAAGAAAAAAATGTGAATCTGAAATTCCGTCAATGGAAGTATAAACAAAATTGCGTAACTATCGCATTTAACCAGAAACCCAACTGAATAATACTTTTTTGGTTAAAAAAATAAATAACATTAGCATTTTGCACATGTAAAAAAACTAGCCACCATCTTGAGTGGTGGTGAATCATTTAGCAGCCACAAACACACTATTCCCCATTCTAAAATAGCGGAGGCCTGACCTCGCTTTCAGGACATTTGCAATTAGACGGACTTTGACTGGGCAGTGGGTGTAAATGTCCACAATGGACACGACAACATGTGACAGCAACGCACTAAAGCCATTGGATGTGACCATCTCCGTTGATGATCGCGCATGTCATATAGATATATGCATATGCAGAGTTAAAAAAAAGCTCACTTGCCTCCTAACACAGCGCCTCAAATTTTACTGCTGTTTCCAACCTCTCAGAGCCACAATGCCAGGAACAGCAGGAGACAGGGCCCCAAATTCTTGCCAGAGGAGCTGGAGTACCTGGTTCCCGAGGTCCGGTACAGCCAGCTGTATGGCTCACCGGAGGAAGATGTACATATTTAAAATGAAAATGTAATTCAGGCTGACTTATTTTCAATTTAAGCACAGGCTCGAATGTGCCATTTAGTTCCCGAAGGAAGTGTAGTGATAGAAATTAAGTTTCTGTTCTTCTTAAATTACATAGGAAATTTATGGTGTGTATTCTTTAAACACATTCTAATTAGACAATGCCACTACATTAGTATGTGTTGTGTGTTTGACACCCTATTTTATTTTAGTGTATTTCTCTCTATATATGTGCATATTTAATAATTTTGGGAAATCTACAAAATGAACATTACGTTAAATTAGGAAATATATTATAGTTTTATACAAATTTACATATATAAGTCTATTTGTTTGCTTACCAAAGAAAAAATATTTTTGCTATTTATATAATCCCACAAAACGAATCAGTCTAGATAATGTCCCTGGCCTGGATTAGAATAATAAGGACATAACAAGGGATAAGAGAACTACCATTTTTAAAAAAATAAAAATAAAAAGCAAATATTAAGCTGTTAAAATTGCTTAGGATTGATTCCTCAAAATTGTCTTACATCAATACAAACTAACAAAAAGTAACAAACTTTTTTTATATTTTCTTTTTGTGTATCCGCACAGGTCAACTCCCATTAAAAGAAGGACATTGTGAAGACTGCTTTCCCTGTGGAACTACGGGATCTACAAGCAGCGTAGCATTCACCTCCGAAAGTAATGGGACGATGCTGGACCAAAACATCAGCTGAATTCCAGCTCGGGCACTCGTCCAAACATGTGAACCGTGTGCACCGCACCCTGACTCCCCCTAATGTTGTGCATTCTTACGGTGGACTGTCATAAGCTTGATGGGCAGTTGAGAGCCCGACAGCAGCAGTAAGGGGGTAAGTTATTTTTTGAGTTTGCATTTTAAATAACCATATTTTGTTACAGCAGCAAATTATGGAATCAGCAAAAAGGTCAACACATGTCCAACGCACAAGAAGAGTTCTTGATTGTGTACTTTTTGCACAAGATGTATGATGATGTGTTGTGTATGTTCAGGTGTTGAAATGACACCAATATCTTTCGGATAACTACCAAAGGACTATTTGGAGCAGACACATGCCTGCCTAAAAAAGCTTACACAAGAGTTTGATGTTATAAGTCACAGTTGTACCAAACAAGCCAAAAATTATAATTGTATCAGGTGTGATGCTGTGTCACAACTGTGAAGGATGTTACTTTAGCCCTATCACAGGTGACATTATATATAATGCACTTATGATACAGTGGAAGTTCCAATGCCACGTTTGTGATTTGGTATTATAAACAAACAATAGTGAGTATGTGAGCCAAAATGACTAGAAAGATAAGAATAAATAGCTACATATTTTGATTAAAAACATATTACAAATAGGTTTTTATTAAAAATACAATTTGCTTCATGTTAAAAGTGATAGATTTTCATGATGCCTTTCTCATTCACAAATGTGCATGTAAGCCATTCTGATTTTTGAAAAATGGATTTAATAGGCATACATTTATTTAAAAAAACAGACGGGAATGTGAACACGTTGGTGACAGAGTAACACATACTCAAACAAATTACTTTCATGTCCTTCATGCCCAGATGATAAATCAATAATGAACAAAAATAGATTAAATAAAGGGACTTCTGCAGATGGACTGTTCAGTTACATATATGTTTGAGTATCCTACCTGGAAAACTATAAATCAGGCACACAAAAAACGACTGAGGAAAATCAGTGTTTTAAAAAATTACTACAATGTTGTAGCAATTTTTGCCTAAATGAAAGGCAGAATGTTTAGACTTTTTTTCACAATGGTAAAACAAACTAAAAATAACTTAAATATTTTGGAGTCAAATGTAAAATAATTTTTGCTCTATGCTAAAGTAGAGTGGACATATATCAAGACATATGTAGTTACTTATGCTGTAGAAGTAATTTTAAAATAGCAACAAATTTAATTTTGAATTTCTTCAACAGCATAAGTTGATGCATAGGGTGTGATACGTTAAAAGTAACTTAAGTATTGAAAATGGTTAAGAGAAATGATCAAAAATAAGATAGGAGCAATAATGGGAAATTACAAAACTGTGACCAAATGGTTTCTGACGATGTTCCCTACATGCATGTACTAATAATAAAATTAAACCACAATTTGAAAGCCTTGAAGCAGTTGAAATATGAACATTTGTCAAATGTTTTGAGAAAAAAGTTTATGCTCAGTTCTATTTACACAGATACAATGAAACTAATATATATTTCTATTCAGCATCTTCAAGAGCAGGCAAAGGGGACATAGACAACCAGGTCGAGGAAGCAGTTTGCCACAATGTTGCAGGCGGTGAGACATCAGACACCGATGGACACAGTAGCACAGAGGGTGAGGGGACTGAACGGGGGCCATTACTGCGTCAGTCTCCACCATGCACACGGACTCCCAGATAAAGAGAACGTCACAAAAGATAACATACTAGAGGACATCCAGTATTAGAACCAAGAGCCTCCATTAATTATTTGAATTCTGCGATTGGTGAAATTCACATATGTGTCACATCGATCCAAGAAAAGGAAAAATAAACTTCTTAGGAAGCAGGAGTTTTTGGCCGTGCTAGGAATCAGTTCTTAGCTAATCTTCACCTAAGTAGTAGTGAAGTTATGCCTCACCAACCTGATATGTCACGTATTGCTGTTATTAAGTAGCTGGGTGTTTTGAAATATCAATTTCCCCCATATTACCTCCCTTTGAAGCTATTACATTGTTGTGTGGTCCTCAAGAAGGTGGTTGGTCGAATTTCATGCCCACACCGAAATGTGCGTTGGCTGTATATGGAACAATGATCCCATCCCACAACACCTCAACATACAAAAAATTCTATCTGTTTTCAGTTGTTGCTTGTCAATGTATGTGCAGCATGCTGGGATGTGGTATGAATGTTGAGTATGGTAGTGTCTGATTCCGAATGTATGCAAGAATGAGTGGTCTTGGTATGTTGGGGATTTCACTGCATTGTTGCATTTTTATTTTTATAGCAATGATTAAAATATATATCTGTTTGTGATACAATGATTGTCATAGTACGTGGAAAGAATTGTTCAAATGTACCTGTAGACTCTTTAAAGCACTACGTTGTTTAAGTTTAACAAATGTGAGATAGTTTGAACAAAAGAATAAATCTGGTTTGTAAAAAAAATATACTGAATATGTAGCACAATCTCATTTGGGGACCAGAAACTTTTTGCATTTGGTAGGCATATGAGAAGAAATACAGGTCTTGTGGGTGTCTTTTCCTTTATAGTGTTACCACTGAGTCATTACCTTTGGAGGCCTACACAAGCGACCAGTCCCTATTGTTGGTGGACCCTACAGAAACTGTATCAACCCCATTCTTGTCTGCCACCCAGAGACCCATCTCCACCCTCCCTCGTGCCCCCCCTGCCCCCAGTTGGCTATTTGCTACCCCCTTAAAGGGATTGGGTCTCCTTTGCTTTAGGCACCTCACCCCTTGCCTGTCACCCCAGCTACCCTGAGTAAGGAGGCTATTGACCTCTTACTCAGCATCACTGTAGGCCAGACTGCGATAGTTAATGGCATCCAGGGCCTTAGTTAACAAATGCGACAAGTGGTTGCATTTATGGATGGCATTCACAGTTCAGTGTCTGGCATGCAGAGATCACTTGCAAAAATAGCCTCCTCACTCACTGCAGCCTCCCAACCATTCCAATCCTGTGCTCCCAACAGAGGTCCCTTCCTCAGCCCAAATCTCAAGTCCCATCCCAATCCCCTGCACCCTCACACAAAGAAACAGAAACAACATACACACTATTGACACTACACCCACAGGCACCACAACCCCCACCCTAATCAACAAGCTCCACAGCCACCACCACGCCAACAACCACTAGCACATCCACATGTACCACCACACCCCCAAACACCACAACCACAACCACCAGCACAAGCACCACGACCACCACCACACTCACAACCACTGGCACAGACACCAGAACCACAACTGCCTGCACTCCAACAAGTACCTCAACCACCCCCAGACCCACAACCATCAGCACAATAATCAGAACTACCTCACACCCTCTACCACCACCTGACCCACAAGCACCACAACCACACCAGCAGGTGCAGCTGGCACAGGTAGGAGCGATGGGGAAGTCAACAGAAGACTGGATAGGTAAAATAAAATAACAAAATTAATAAAAACCACTCGCCTTGCGCTCACCACATCACCGACTTGGCGATGCGACGAGCGCAACGTAGGTGGTTTCATTTATTTAATTTTACCCACCCCGTTATCTGATGACTTTCCCGCCTCACCCCTCTTACCTGTGTCAGTTGCTCCTGCACACCAACCTCCTCAACAGCACACTCCTCCAAACCACCACCCTAACACAAAAGCACAACTATATGCCAAACACCAACCAAACGCACACACTCATCCGAACACTAAACACCTGCCAAACATGACACATTCAAACATACACCAGACTCACATGCAATTGCAAAACATACAGACACAGACCACAACTACACCAACCACCACAACAGAACACTTATCCAAACCAACGCCCTCACACTAAAGCACACCTACACGCAAAACACCACCAGCTAAACCCAGATGCACAAACTCACTTGAACACCAAACACATGCCAAAAATTTGAGCTGGCATTAACTGAATGGACATTCAGGCTGGTGGAGAAGATTTGCTTCCCAAACATCACCTATTTGGAATCCCTATTGGGAGGAGTGTCGGAAATGTGTTGGGGTTAGATCTGCTTGTGGAGAAGTGACGAAAGAAGAATGCAGGGTCACTCATGGCAGGACAATGGTGTCTCGCTATGTATCTGTTGACTAGGAGCCAGAGCAGGATTTGACCCAGGCACCCAACAACGTATCTGTCAATGAGTCATTGAGTGGCAGGAGAGGCTCAGAAGATGCATGCCCTGGCTGGAGGACTTTGTTAGCACATTCGTTTTAACTTCCAAAATGAGGAGCTGGAGGTCGAGGACTTTGGCCATCCTATCCATCACCATGGCACAGAAAGCAGATTCTCAAGTGGCTGCACCAGGGGGCAATAGGAGACCCATTTCAAGGGCAGTATTGAGGCAACTGACCTCCTGCCAGTAATCATGCAGTTATCCCCAAGCTAGGGCTTAGCAGACTCCTCACCCATTTCATAATCGTTGTATTAGTCTGTTCTGACAATGGAGTGTAGGGTCTTGTTCTCCTTTAAGGATGCAGCAGGGAAAGTGGGGGAAGCTGCGCCTTTACAGCGTTTGGGCTTGGCTGTGGCCGATATCATACTGGCAGCGACTTCGAGTCAGAGAGTAATCTAGGTATCTCCTCGTCTGTCATCAATGTGGATGGATTTGGCACCAGTGCTGAATTTTCTGGAACTGATGTGGATGGTGGCACCAGAGGCAGAGTTGGAATCTGAGCCATAGACATTGTGATATGCTTATAGGGTTGAACTGGCGTGGAGAGCAAACCCGGCGGTAAAACTGCAGATGGAACGCTACTCTGCTCCTTGGGTTCCGAAGGCGTGCCATAGGGAGTTGGCAAAGATCCGAAGTGTCAGTGAATGGCTTCACTGATCACTTCGATCTGTTTTGGAGTGACAGACAGTCCAATCTGTTTTGGAGTGACAGACAGTCCCGGAAACAAGGGTTCTGCCAGAACCAGTTGCAGGATCGACTCTGAAGTCGACTGACTCAGAGATTGAGCGAGATTGAGAGCCAGGGTGCTGCCTTCTCAGGTGAACACGAGTGGTGAAGTGGGGGCCGTGTCGCGCTTCAATTTTTGTATATTTCTACTTCGACTTATCAGATGATTTAGATGTCAACAAAGACGAGCCCCTAGAAAAGACTTTGGCTACTCCTAGACTAAGAATAGGACTAGAACCAAATTTTGGCTTGAACTGCAACTTTGCCCTCTCTCATTGAGTAGCGTTCTTGTGTTTGGCAATGTAAATTTTTACATCATGCCCTGAATGGCTTTTGGGTTTATTAACCTACAGTCTCTGCAGGCTTTAGAGCCCTGAATCGACTCTAGGCACTGCAGGCACACCTGTTTGGGATCTGTCAGCGATATTTGTTTGCACGGACAGAAAGAAACTGACATCAGTGCATGAGTGTTGCGCCCCGCACATAATTTCTGGAGCGTAACAGTGACAGTGGAGAGCCACGCACATCATTTCTGTAGCGTAACAGTGACAGTGGAGAGCCACACTGCACCACCTACCGGCACGCAGAGGTACTGTTGAAAAGTTTCCATTTCCATTCTGACGTAAGGAGAAATATTCAAAAGGTGAGGAAGCCTATAATAGAAAGTGGTAATTCTCTTTGTGATCTTTTTCAAGACTAACTTGTTAGTCTTTTCTTTGATACATGGTGCTATTTTGTATGGTTGTTCAAAAGAGAAGTTATAGGGTTGCTTATAAAGCTGATTGAATTATCCCAGGAGCACAGTAAAGCTTCAAAAGGATTCAAGAGCGGATGTAAGTACAACTTACATACAAGTAGATGGCTCAGCTTCACATAGCATCCTTGAAAAGTTGTCTTTCAATTCTACCTGGAAATGGAGGACTAATGGGACCTGACACGTTTGGCTAGCAGGTTGTGTGTGTCAGCAGTGGATGTCTTCTAGTCTTTTCCTTATTGCTGTGTTTATCACAATGTAGCATTGCAAGGGTAGTGAGGGAATATTTATAGAGAAGATGGTTAGCAGAATTAATGACAGGAGCAAGATCAGTGGAAATATGCAAGGAGAAGGAAAGATTGGAATTGATAAAACTTAGATTTCATCAGGAGTAAAGAAAGATGGAAAGGAGGGAATACATTGAAGAGGGGAGGTGGGACTGTAGAAAAATAATTTTTGTTTCTGATGGTTTGAGGTGCAATGTAGAGAACACATTCTATTGCTGACGCCATAAAGTGCAGGATGAAGTGGTCCATTCTATGAAAGACAGTTGGCAGGTCAAAAAGAAGGAGAATAAAAGATATTTCAACGTGGCAAGCAGAAAAAAGGTGATTAGAGATAATAAGAAGTGCAGCTCCCTTTACGTGAGCAGAGCAGAAGCCCAATTGAAGATGAAGAAACAGCTAGTTAGAGTGAAGAAAGGAATAGACTTAGTGGTGCATAGTGTGTTCAAGAAGGTTAGAAAGAACGGGGGAAGTGATTGTGGTCAGGAACCAGAAGGCACTGAACGTACAAGGGCATTTTTTAGATAGAGTAGGCTAACAATGTCTTTAAAAGATAGAGGGCAGGATCCAGTTTTGAGAGAAAGATTAAAGAGAAAGGAAAGACAGGAAAAAGAGGATAACGCTCCTGCATAAGCAAGGTTGGATTTTAAAGGACAATGTTTACCAGTCATTTAAAATTTTTATTTGATATAGTTAGCTTTACATTCTGAGACAGGAGAGTTGGTTCCAAGTAATGAGCATCTTTCTAGTGATTATTGTTTTTTAGTTGAGACTGATCTTGACCTGAAATAGGAGAGACATGGAGAAAGCTGAGCAGCAAATCTGTCAAGACAATTCCATAAGGCAGTCTTCTTCTTGAGGTTATTTGCAGTCATTGATTTTCATTCCCACTGTACTTTAACCAGCTTTTGACATCCATGCAACAATGATTGGCTTTCGACATCCAGGCAACAATGATGGAGCGGCAGTCGTCCAGGTAGTCAATGCCACTACCATAGTTGACTTTTAAGTTTGGCCTTTTTAAGAATCTTGATTTTCTAGCATGCCATAGGTAACCGAAGTGGTTTCCGTTGGGGTTTAAGATGGATGAAGACGTGATGAAGTGGTTGTGTATGTTGCAGTGCAAGGGAATACTCTTTGTTCTTGAGGTGTTCATCTGGATGAAATGGCACCAATTAATCAGGAAGTAGATGAACTTCTACAAGACAAAGTAATCAAAGGACTTGCTGGACGATAGTGTTAAATGCAGCAGAGACAGCAACGAGATGGGATCCCTGTTGTTGGTTCTGTTATGAGCACTGACAAATACCTGGTCGTTTTTGACCTCTCTTAGAGCTGTCTGACTTGTATCCTGACTGGTAATCCTAAAAGTAGGCATTGGCCTTTATTCATCTGTGTAACTGGTAGCATTGTTCTTGCCTATTACGTTGACGTGGTTTCCGGTAAGCAGTTGACTAGGCTGTCTAGACTGAAGTTGACCATCTTCAGTGACAGGATTGCCTCTCTGGTTTTGAGGTTGTCAGAAAAGATGACATGCTTGAGGGAGGGATTGACGATGGTCATCAGGTTCTTGAACTGCTTAACAGCTCATTGACCTAACTATTGATAATGATAGCAACCTCTTCCGGTATTGTGGCTGCGAGGGAGTAAAGAAGTGTTGAGATGTTTTCAATATTAAAGGTGTTGTAGGAATTTCATTTTGGTGCATTGCTGGGACTATCTCTGGGTGACAGCTGATTGTACTGTTTCATCAGTGTATCTCATGATTCCTTTCCTTTTCTCTTTGAGGAAGCTGCTGATTCCTTTTCACTTGTCTTTGGGGTGTCTATTGGGGGTCAGGAGTGGGGGTGACTCAGTGGAGTATGACCGATTTCTGTTGTAGACTGTGGTAATGGTGATGGTGTATAAGGTTGAAATGGCTTTTGAGATGAGTCTTCCTTGTGTTGTGTTGCTATTTGTGTTGTCGGGATTGTTTTCAGAGATTTGACGTCTTGGTGTAGATATGAAATTTGGCATGTCTTCTCTTGCTTCTCGGTTGAAACCTTGCTTTCTGTGCATTCTTGGGAGTACTACGTGGCTGACGGATTTCACTGAAAGAATCATGATCAGACAATAACATTTGAGGATTGTCATCAAATAATGATTGAGCTGCTTTTGGTCTTCAAGAAGATCATAAACTATAGTGTATATTTCCATTATTACTATACCTTCTCCTTATTCATGGTAGTATAAGACTTGGACAGAAAATGGGAAACATAGCATGAAAAAGAGTCATTTGAAGTTTTAATAAGAGCTAGGAACACTTGTCACTATTGGAGTACAGTTTGAAAGAAGGAAGAGTACACACGCTTTATCTACCCATGATGACCTTTCTGTGACTGTGTCTATTCTAAAATGAACACAGAGACTCTCTAAAATGGAGGGGTACCAGTGTAATCCTTTAGTTTACGAAGAGTATGTTTTTCCCCAGTCTACCCACCCTTAGTTAGTTTGACTTCTCCATTGGATACACTGCAATTTCTTAACTATTGGTCAACAGGATACAGCCTTGACACCAGACAGAGATGTTAAATGTTGGATTTACATTATCATATCTACATCACAGTGAAGTCTCATCAGCCAAGAAAGAAACCATTTCCTCACCAAACTTAAAATACAATGTGAGATGTTATGATTATAAATGTTATTTGTTGTCCAAATGGGTGGATGTTGTTGTAAAGATCCTGAGATACTCACACAAAGCTATTGACATGGCATATATGATCTGTAGTGCTGTGGGAATAGGATTTTCCACGGTTTAGCCTATGCTTTTGGTACAGATGCAAATCCATGTCTTAACAGCGTGGGAACCCTTTCCGCAGTTAAATTACCTTCCTAATACTTCTGTTTGCAATGTGGTAACAGACTGCGAATAGTACACAGATTAAATTATCACCAGGGCATTGTTTTTGTGAACATGTGCGATGTCACTGTGATGTATACACATATGCGCTCCAAAACAACCCTAAAAAATACAATGATACGAGCCAAATCCAGGCTGATTTTCTCCCCTTATTTTGCCTCAGCGCTTATTTTAGCTACTTCGTATTTCTACACCTCCGTCAATTAAGCCCACAAAATGCAGGCGTCTTTTCACTTTACTTGGAAAATAAAACTAAATAGCATATTTAGTACTAATGATGTTAGACGCTGCTTTTCGATCAGTATGTTTCGCTGGTTAATGACCTGAATACAGATCTGAGGAATGCTCAGTAAGTTGTGGTGGATAAATGGATCGTATAATTTTCCTCTTAAAGTCCGTCGCAATATGATGGGTCATAAATATAGCAAGCTATAATGATACTGTGATAAAAGTGCATGTAATCATTGGGTAGATTAATCAGTATTTCTGCCTAATTATGAAAAATTGAAGAATTTCAAATAGAAACATGACCTCATTCTTGAAAGTTTGTCTACAGCTGTCCACCTATCTTTGCCAACAAGGTATGTAAGTCATTGGAGTCACAAGGACCATATTTTTTTGCCATTATGAACTTCCATAATACTGTAGACCTAAAATATATTTTTCCCAACACAATTTAAATAAGTGGTGAAATGATCTACGAATGATCTTGCAAATTGCCCAACAATTGGAGATTCTTTGCTGCTTCAAAGAAACCCAGCACATTCAATCTGAGGAGTCTTCCTGTGACCACTTATATTTCATCATAGATCTGTGAGTGATAAAGCCACTTCTATCATGGTTCTCTCATTCCATTCATAGTTTAAGGAGAGGCTATCTGGTCACAGCAAGGGTCACTGTAAGTTGGCAATGCTACTGTCTCCTTTCTGTAATCTCTATCTCACATCAAACATATTGGGTGTAATGAAGCCCCACACCTCATGACGCATAATACCTCAGACTAGTGTAGAAAGTAAAGCACAAGCTCTAAAAAGTAATTGGTGATGGGTTGATATTGAGAGGGCATTCTTAATCACCATGACAGCACAGTCTTTGGGCTCATCTAGAAATATAATCTGTCACTATGGAATGTTTAAGACTTCTTTTCCTGTAGTCCATAAGAAGGAAATGTGTCAATCAGAAATGCATTAGTTGTACTAACTTCAAAGTAATTACAGATTCAAACCCATGAAGATAGGCATGGGGGTGTCATGAGATTTATAGGATTCTCTAACTGCAAGAAGACAATCTGTTCTTTCAGTCTTGGCACAAGATAACCTCTGCTCATTAAATATTTGTGATGAGGCTTTTAAACAAGTATTTGGTGTATGCAATTTCAAACAATTTATGACAAGCCACAGAAAAATTGATGTAATTACTAGTTTGAGGAAAACTTGAACTACCTGAGAATTCTACTTTGATGAAAACAAGCTTTCCTCAAATTAGACCTTAAAGCACGTCAGATCTTTCCTTCAAATTACGATAAGAAGCCTATAAAGCAATCGCCATATTTCAGAAAAGGTAAATCGCATTACTCAATTTCTTTAGGAACAAGAAGTTATCAGATTGGTCTACTCAATTTCTTTAGGAAAAGGAAGTTATGAGATTGGTCCCGAAACTTGGCTACAGCTTAGGCACATGCTTGAGTACGGGGCTAAGGAGACCACTTTGTACACCAAGCTATACACTGTATTCCATAGTATGAAAGGTGAGACCATTATGGACCAATATGTACTCCACTTGGTCACAGCATAGGAGCAGAGAAGCAACTAAAGAGGGTGTGTCACTCTTAGAATTGCACAGCATTTGAAGCCAAAAATTATTCCAATAGTATGGATCCTCTAAGAGCGTTCTTCCTCTTAAAGTGTTCAGTATATTTTGTTTAAGCCTAGATACATCAAATGATCTCATTTACGCCAGTAGTGCCAGAAACCTTTCATCAAAGATGTTGATACAATTATAGTAAAATTAGTTGCAGGTGAACTGAGGATATAAATACCAGGACTGACACGTTTAATACTAATATGTTTGAAACCAAAACACAGTTAATAATGAATTTTCAGATATTTGCACATTTAACCCGGGCAGTGTAAAAGTGCCATATTCCTTGGTTAGAACTCTAATTTGATCTAGAGAAGGCTTTAGATAGGGTGGAGTGGCCTGACCAACTCCCCTTCCTGAGGTGGTTTAACAGAGACCACTTTTCTGAAGAGAAAACAGAAATTCTTCAATCACATCTTCCTACTACGTTTCTGTGAGTGTGTTTCTTGCTTCTTTTCTCCTTGAACTAGTCACCTGAATAGGATAGCTGATGCCTTCCTCTCTCGATTTTGAAAATAGAATGAGGTTGACAACAGTTATTAAGAGCTAGAATATTTCCTCTACAAAATTATGTTCTGGTATTTGGTTTTAGAAAAATTTGATAAGTACATTTAATTATCACCCGTAAACCTCCATTCAAAGATAACAGAAATGCACAACATATTGGAGTCAATGTAAGAACCCTCAACAGGCACATCGCTACCTATGCTCAACACTAAGTTACTGCGTATGAATTCACATTAATCTAGCCTAATGAAAATGACACAGAATAGAACTTACGACAAGACCCAAAGAAACGATTATCAATTTTGGATACAGTAGGAATAACAACATTTCTTAAGAAAATGTACGTGCCACCAAATATTCTGCAGGTAAAACACACAAATTAGACCTGGTGTACATGGAGACGTTACTCCGCAATTGTGGCAAACTATGATCAATCTGCATATCCTGTTGAATTGAAGAGTATTAGAAATGAGGTTTACTGAGAGAACTAAAGGGATCCTCTTTTATCATTGCCCACTGATATTTCAGTTTAGAGCCTGCTCTGAGGTATCTTCTTTACCCATTTTTCCAGTTCACAATACTATTTAGGAAAGGTATTACAACTTCTTTTAACAATTGACTTCAAATTCAGTATTCATTAGGACTTAGCACGGTTGCACCATTTTTAAAAACAAACCCCTTATCCCATTGAAGCCAGCACATACCCTTTCACCTGCACAACCTTGTACAAAGGGTAGACGTTCCATAGAGAAACAGTAGGCAATAGCGTTGCTGAGACTGTGTCCATTGTAGGGATAGCAGTACACACAGAAAGGAACTTAAGGAAGCATCAACACCACTCAGGAAGCAGGAAGCCCCAGTAAAGTAACTTTCTGCTTTTATGGTGCATAGCTTTCTGGTGGGGCCCAACCCTCACTCTCACAGACTGAGCCAGCACTCTTCACACACTTAGCAATCAGACAAAGGTCAGTAAAAGGTACAGCCACAGAAGGCTAGTGTCTTAGCAACTTCCTCAGTATGACCTTTAACTCGCTAAGACACCTCCCATTGACCAGACCTTCATGTGATTTCCTGCCTAGTTAGGTATTTAAACTTTGAACTGATCTTGTTTCAGGTCCCGCCTTACTCTTATTTCTCATTAGGAGAGTTCAGTTGGTTCTTTTTGTTCATTACTTTGAACCTCTCACTTTACCGCTCATACTTTGACTAATTCCAATCCTGATTCAGGGAAGCTATTTTTGGGGAGTTTACTCTGAATGGGTCCACTCATTTGAGTTAGGTGTCTATCATTCTTCTTAAGAATGTATCATTATTTTTCTGAAGTTAATACTGGAGATTTATCAGCAACAATGCATTTTGGGTCAAGTAGTTTATTTGAGAAGTCTGGTAGAGGGAGGGGGCTGGAGGGCCAAATACACAGTTTCCAGTTGTGCTAAGAGGGTATGTGTTGTTTCAGCTCCCTTAGTATCAGTGCTGTATGTTTCTCTATTCCTATCAAGCCTTACACACATGCAAGCAATCATCCCTTAAGGTGTAGGGAACACCTCTTCAAATCTGGACAGGGTTGAATGTTAGACTATCAAGGACAGAAATATAATTGTAGAAACATATTTGAGCCTAAATATCGAGACTAAAAATAGCTTAAAGGTAAGTATGGATAGGTGAGTATAGATTTATCTTTGTGGAGTTTAGAATAGTAAATCTATGCGTATCTAGCTACCTATCTATATTTTGTTCTTAAATCTATGCCTGTATACCATGACAATATATCAATCTTCAAGGTAAATGGATGTGGTAAGAATAGTAAATCTATACTTTTATATATGTACTTTCATGGTATTCTGGTAGTCAGTATTTTGTTCACAATATATTTATAGGAAGGAATTTCCTCCACAAAGTTCCTTTAGTGCACCCAAACAAATGTGATAAAAGGAAACACTGCTAAGACATACATTACATTTGTATTTTATTTTAAATTAGTGTTGATAATTTTTTAGGAAGGAACAAAATAATTGATAACATTCTATGACTGTCTTAATAGTCCAGGTTTTATATTGTAATCACATGTAACATGGAGGCATTTCAGATTGCACTCACTAATTAGACAGTTGGATATCATAGATAAGAACCGTTATCTTAAAGCAAAGCACCTTATTTTATAAAGATGGTGGAATATTACCTCCTTGTTTTAATAATTACAATATGGAAAAACTGAAAAAAAATCCAGTAAATAGAGAGTAAGGAAAGACACACATAGCTATAAAGATAGGAAAAAGTGTGGAAGTGGTTTAAAGGATAAGAACAATGTATAACAAAATAACAATATACATTTGTATCCTGTTCTGTACATTTTTGGCATTATCAATTGTATTGCCAAAGGCAATCATAAGAAACATAAGACTGCAATCAAGTGTGAATTCATTATCAGTATTGTAAAATGCCTGGTCATTCATTAGAATGGACTGGCATAATGAGTACTATACTTTACCAGAGAGCGACTTGACAGTTGGGGTGGAAATCTCCTCATGATAAAGTATGGGGAAAAATACAAAAGTGTATTTACCTTGAAAATAAATATAAAAAAGATATTTATTTTAAAAATTAATGTACATTTGTTTTATTTATTTACTTTAAACATAGGACAAAATAAAAATAGATACAGCACTATTTAATTATTTTGGGATTAACACTTCAATTGATAGAAATATATTAAATTACATTAAAATATTTTTCTGAAGTTTAAATTAAAAAATAAATTTTTCCTAAGGAAAAAAAAGATTTTTATTAATGTGTATTAATTATTAAAAGATATGTATAGAATTCCTTATTATTTGTTATATTAAAAATGAGTTATTAAAATGTTTTATTAATTTAAATATATGAATTTATTTTCGCGTTATTTCCTGTTGGTTACATTTGAAATCCCTGCCTTCTTTATTTTTTATGGGAGGGAGTTTCAGTCTGTAGTGCTGGACTTACCATTGTTTTTTTTTGTCATAACATACACTTGAAGTTTGTGAATATTGAAAAAAGGTAAATTTACTCAAAAGTGTAAACTTACTCGAAGGTTTCAGTTACCTTTGTGACTCAGACCCTTAGTGAATATTCTTGGAACTGACTTGTGGCCAAAATGATTCAGAAATGGGGGTGGTGATGAACAGAGTGTCTGAATTAAGCAGACCACTCTTACCCAGTCCAAAGATCAGGGCTTGATCCATCACCGTTTTTTAGCTCACTGCACCATCCCAGCTCAGAACTTGGCTATATGCAAATTAGCCTGACCCTGGCCCAGTGCATCATGGGAACAGGGCAGACCAAACTACCAAGCCAATTCTTATACTGGGAAGGAAACAAGCTACCGGGGACCGGTTTCTGGCATTTCAGCCGTCTTCGGCCCGGCTTGCTTGAATCCTGATGGTGCAATGAGCAATTTACTCAAAAGTGTAAACTTACTCGAAGGTTTCAGTTACCTTTGTGACTCAGACCCTTAGTGAATATTCTTGGAACTGACTTGTGGCCAAAAGGCAGTACTTTGAATTGACATGGTCAACTGGACACTTTGAATCCAAAGAATATATAATATTTAGCGTGAAGGTGACTGTGTAGCCAGTGCTGCACCTTAATTTTGACTCTAGAATATTGTTGGTCAGAGTATAGTAGGAAACATATTATGATGTCAAGAATATTGTTTGACTCAAGGCCTTATTACGAGTACAGCTGTCTTCAGGAATGCTGTACTCGTGGTGGTGATCTGACCACCCACACACTGACAGTCCGTCATGCGCTACAGGCTCTGCCGGGATCAAGGATCCCGCTGCGCCATTGGTCTGGAAATGGCCAGGAATATGCTGGTGCTGCCACTGCGGCACTTCTGAGTATATTCCGACTTTTATTTCCACCACCCTTTTAATGGTGGTGAGCCCATCATGAAAAGGGTGGTGGACTTGGAAGTAAGGGGGCACTAACGCTTCTGGGCCTGCAGGTGCATGCAGGGGGGCACATATTGTGCCCCCTAGAATTGCACCGCACGTTCCAACATGGAACGTGCTGCAGGCACTGTCATGGCGGCCGTCTGCTTTGAAGGCTCTCCTATGAGCCTAATAGCCCACCGCCACAGCACTGCCCGCCCACCATGGATTACACTCATAATCTGGCGGGCGGGCTCACTGCAAGTTTGGCGGTCCCCCTGTCCCTTAGTATGAAAGGAAAGAATATTTCT
Organism: Lissotriton vulgaris; assembly: GCF_964263255.1. Taxonomy (NCBI): domain Eukaryota; kingdom Metazoa; phylum Chordata; class Amphibia; order Caudata; family Salamandridae; genus Lissotriton; species Lissotriton vulgaris. Next base: position 39,005,233 of record NC_141697.1, read on the forward strand.
TGTTTCATTTAGTTAAACTATCATTGTAAATGCTATTGATCACTTGTACATGGCTGTTCATAATATCTATTTTTCTTTTGCTCGTTTTTTTTATTTATTTCATGTGTATAATAGTTTGTATAGTTTACTTGATTTGTAATATTTTGTTTATAGAATGTTATTATATGATTTTTTAAATAATTTGTTTCTGTGGGTTATTTGGTTTTTATGGGAATAGGGTGGGAAGTGTTTTTGAATATTTTATATTGCTTTTACAACTGTTATTTTATTGTTTAATTTTATAAATTAATTAACTTGTTTATTTACCTTATTTTGTATTAGTAATATTCTAATTGGTTTTTTAATTGATTGTGTTTCATTTTTGTTATTCTATTGTAAAATTCTAATCATTTTAATATGTTATTTTATTGTGGGCTGTTTGCAGGGGAGTAGGATGGGAAGTGTTGATTGAGTAAATTCTGTTGGAGAAATAGATAATGACAAAATAATATATTTATCATTTTGGGTTGGTAATTGTTATATGTTTTTGTTTTTAATTTGTCTTATTACCCGTTTCGTATTGTTTAATTATCAATAATTTGTTATAGTGGGTTTGTTAGATTTCTACGCAGCCATTTCTACGCAGCCGCGATCCGTGCAGGTAACAGCGATAGGGCCGGGTGGGGGGGATTTCGACGGACTATGCAGAGGGAAAATTTAATTTTCCCTTGTCATCGTCCCTCGAAATCCCACCGCCCCACCGCTGTTACCTGCACGGCCGCAGCTGTTTCTACGGCAGGTGGCGGGAATACTTTTTAAGGCATGGTTTGTTTAATTGGTTATTTTTTATTTATATTAGTCTATTCATTAAATATTATATTTAAGGTCAAACAAAATATAAATGTTATATAATTAAGGGATTTTTTTAAATTCATGTTATTTATACATTTATTTTAATGTTACCTATTTGATGAGCTCTCAGTTTTGAATGGGATTTGAGATGGAGGTGTTTTTAAAGATGTATGTTTGGTTATTTGTTGTAATTTAGTTGTTATTTTTTTATTTTGTTAATAGCGTTATTAATTATTTAAATGTTTGTAAGTAACATTTTAATTGTTATTTTTAATAATGTTTGCTTTTGTGTTACATTTGTAAATATTATCTTAGCAATTTATAAATAGTTATTCATTTAAATATTTTCTAAATTTAATGTGTTGTTATGGTTGGGATGGGTATAGTTTATATAATTTTTTGGATGTATTAAATGAATCAAAAGAGCTTACGGTTTTGACCTCATCAGGACCATTGCATCTATGAACTGCACATGCTGTTTAATTTGTTCCGAGTTTTTTTTTTCTGTGTTAATACAATGACTCATCTCTTGTTCTGCATGTCTGTTCTGTTTATACTATTTGTGACACGTTATGCTTTTGCATTGGAATTTTTTTGTGGAAAACCTTTATTGAAAAATCAAGGCGCACAGCTATTTAGCCTTACATCCCGGAGGCTAGGCAGCATTATTAGAAGAAGGATGATCAGTGCACACAGTCCATATTATAAAAACGTATCAGGTTTAGTTTTATGTTATAATAACGACAAACCTATGAATTAGAGAACCTAAAGAAACATCAAAACCAATGTGAAGAGGCAAGGAATAAGTACATAAATGCGACAATACCCAACGCAGGAGAAGGCAGGGCCTTATGCCCGCAGAGTGCAACTGAGCAGTACAGAGTGGATGATATTGGGAGGGAAGGAAACCAGGATGGCAATGAAATGATGAGTAGGTTGGAGATAAAGGCTAGGGAGAAAGCCGTATGTCCAATGGGGCAGTATCGGGAGGGAGACAGATATCACCCCTGTATTCGTTCCAGGCCCCCCAGATCAGAATCCACTTCTTGGGCTTGATCCGGGCCACGTACACCGTTTTCTCGCGAACCATACACCAATCCATGTTGGTCTTCCACAGTTCCACAGAGGGAGGTGACGAGGCGCCCCACTTCTGAGCGATGTCACGCTTCGCCACCATGTTTCCCAAGGTGACCCATTGGGTTTGCGCATTATGTCCGTGGGGCCCCACACATTCAGCAAGCAGCGCCGGGCCTCCGCCGGGCCTCCGCCGGCAAATCAACACCAGTCACCTCACGCATCACCGCATGGACACGCCTCCAGTACGAGGCGATGGCGTGGCACTCCCAGATAATATGCATGAATGTGGCCAGTTCACCACAACCACGCCTACAAAGGCCGTCCACCGAGTGGCCCATATGAATCAACCGGGGGCCGGTCACATACACTCTATGCAGAATTTTTAATTGGACCAAGCGTAATCTAGCTGGGATTGCCACTTCCTTGGGAGAAGACACCGCATACTGCCAATCCTCATCATCCAGTTCAACTCCATCACGCACCCACTGGTCTCTCACACTCAGAAGCAGGTCCGTTCGGACGATGATCAATTTTTTGTAGACCAATGAGATGGCACTGTCCGGCATATGACCATCCAACACCCTGTCTTCTAGCGGGGACGACTCAGGGACCTTCTCACCCTCCGGCAGTACCGCCATAAGGGAGTGTCGCAGTTGGGCATATCTAAAGAATTTCGTCGCTCCCAACTGAAATTCCGCTTGTAGAGCGGCGAAAGACTTTATCTCGCCTTTAGCCATCATGTCGTCAACCCTAGAGATACCAATAAGGTCCCACCGATCAAACCCCTTTGTGTGCCACAATTTACCCAACAGGTCTGAGTCGTAAAGCGGGGTGGCCAATGTAAGCCTCCCCTTCCACCCCTGTGCCTTTGTGATAGCCCTCCATATGTGCACAGCTGTCCTAGTGGGGCCCGTCATTCCTCCATCCAGAGACCTCGAATACAACGCCCTGTAGTACTTCCCACCATCATGGAGCCACCGGTCCATGGCGTACCCCGGCCGGCCCGTAGAAACCATGGTTAATGGCGGCCAATTGGGAGGCCCAATAGTACCGTCGGATATCAGGCAAAGCGATGCCGCCATCATACCACAGAAGCGTCAGTTTGGTTATAGCAATCCGTGGTCTACCATCCCAGAGAAGGGTCCGCTGCAATCCTTCGACCTCTCTAAAATACCCGAAGGGGACTGGGTCCTGAGTATTCTGGAGCGCATACAAGAATCTAGGCAGAGACATCATTTTGAACAATGCCGCACGTCCAAGCAGGGAAAGCAGTAGCTTACGCCACCCCTCTATGTCGCGCCGAAGGCGTGCAAGAGGGGGAAGCAAGTTGTTCGCATAAAGTGTCCGGGCATCGGTTGAAATATAGATGCCCAGGTATTTAAACCACTGCCTCGCGATCTGTATGGCACAGCCCCTGGGAAGTCGCGGAGTCTCACCATTCAAAACATATAAGTGAGATTTTGACCAGTTAACAACCAGGCCCGAGTATCTGCCGAAGGTATGCAGCACGTCACAAACCACAATCAGGGATCTGCAAGGAGAAGTGAGGTAGAGCAGAATGTTGTCCGCGTATAAAGACACGCGGTCCTCAAAGCCAGAAGACCACCATATCCCATTGATATCAGGGTGAACCCTCAACCAAGCAGCCAGGGGTTCCATCGCCAATGCAAAGAGCAAGGGCGACAAGGGGCAACCTTGCCTGGTGCCCCTTCGAAGGGCAAAAGATGCAGACACTCAGCCGTTGACCGTAACATTGGCAAGTGGATTAGCGTACAGAAGCTTGACCCATCTAATAAATTCAGGGCCAAACCCGAACTTCGCCAGCACCGCCCACAGGTAATTCCATTCAAGGGAATCAAAAGCCATCGTCGCATCCAGGGACGCCAAAACGGTCGGCTCCTAGAGTGTGCTGATCCTTGACATAACCGCGTGAAGCCTCCTAAGATTAAGGGCGGTGTTGCGGTGAGGAATAAAGCCCGATTGGTCCGGATGGACCAAATCGCTAATCGCACCCACCAGCCGATTGGCCAATAGTTTAGCCAGGATCTTAGGCTCGGCGTTCAACAAAGAGATAGGGCGATACGACCGGCAGAGGTCCCTGGGTTTCCCTTCCTTGTGAATGACCACTATGGTGGCCAGTCTTTGGTCCGGGGGGAGCTCACCCATCTCGCGCGCCTCAAGGAACATGTTCCGTAGGGGCGGAGCAATGGCGTCAGCCTTTATTTTATAAAGCTCCACCAGGAGGCCATTAGGGCCGGGTGCCTTGCCGGACCTTAAAGAGTTTATCGCAAGTGCGACCTCGTCCGCCGTTATACCCCTATCCATGTCGTCGCGTTCGGTGTCCGACAGACACGGAAGGTCCACCTCTTCTAGAAGGGCGGCAGAGTCCACCTCAGACATGACAGAGGCCGAGGTATATACGGACTCAAAGTAATCGGCGAAGACCGTGACTATATCGCTGGGGTCGGTGACGGCCAAGCCGTCCTCCCCCAGTACCTCGGGGACCACCCGGGAGGCCATCTCCTTCTTGTCAAGCAACGCAATAAGCTTGCCTGCCTTGTCCCCGACATCGTAGATCCTCCCTTGCTGTTCTCTGCCCATTGCCTTGGCAGCGTCAGTAGCAGTGGCCCGATACTCCGACTGCTTAAGTGAGAGAGCGTGGAGCAGGGCAGGCGTCGGATCAGTCTCCAATTGGGAGTCAAGATCCTCAATCTCCGATTCCAACCACACCACATCCTCATCTCTGCGTCTGCGCACCTCGGCTATTAAGGAGAAGGCTTCACCTCTCAAGACAGTTTTAAAGGCCTCCCATAGGGATATGGCCGACGCTACCGAGCCGGTATTTTCAGAAAAATAGAGCTCAATGGCTTTAGCCAGGAGGTCACGAGTCTTAGGGTTACGTAAGTACCACGGATTGACTGGCACCACCCTCGTAGCCGCCACGATGTCAAAGTCAAAGGACACCCAGACCGGGGAGTGGTCCGAAATGCCCCTGGCCAACAAACGGGCCTCAGAGACGGCCGACGCGTGGGCAGCCAATGCCAGGACATAGTCAATCCTGGAGAGGCTACCATGCGCTCCGGAGTGAAAGGAGTACTAACGCTGTGCAGGATGAAGCAGTCTCCAGCAATCAATAAGTCCCATGGTATCCAAGAAGTCAGGAAGCCAGGACTGCGCGCTCCGAAGATCCCTGGATGGATGACGGTCTAAAGTCCCGGATCCAACTGCATTAAAGTCACCACCAACTATAAGCAACCCTTCAGGCAGACTCAAAATGGAGCCCCCAAGATCCTGAAACGTGGTCGTTTGCAAACCTGGGGGGACGTAAACAGAGACCAAGACCAGGGTACGCCCCTCCCACTTACCCGTGACGGCGACGTAGCGTCCCCTCTCATCGCTCACGCTGGATTCCACCTCAAACGGGAGTGACATGCGCACCATAATCCCCGCCCCCTGGGACCCCGAAGAGAACCCCGAGTGTGCCACCATCTTGAAACCTTTTCTATTGAGTGCGTGGCACGTATTCCCAATCAGATGAGTTTTTTGTAGCAGGATGACATCAGGCATGCATCTCTTAAACATTTGCAGCACCACTTAATACGATCACCCAGCCCATTAACAGTCCAACTCAGAATTTTAACTTCTTACCCCCCATCGTCAATGTGAAGGCCCATGCCAACCCTGCAGGGTGACGTCGCTATAACAGAATCAACAGCAGAATAGTTACCTTGCCAAGAAATAGAAAAAGAAGAGAGAAAGAGAACACATAGAAAACAAACAACCCATCCACCCCCCACCCTGCACCCCTGCATTAGACTAAAGAGCCCCCCAACTAGCAGTGTGCCTGTCGCCCCAAAAACTACTCTACGAAAAAGCCCCTAGAGGAGAAAGGAGGCTGACCTATCCCCCCCATTTCCCCCGGTCATAGATCAACGATATCAGCAAAAAAGTACAATATTGTGTAACTAACTGCCTGGGCAGACTCATCGTCCGAACATGGTCCAAAGGGACCTGTTACTCCTGAGGATTGGGGCCACCAGCTGCCCCCTCCGACTGTTCCTCGGGTTCCTCCCGGCGCTGAGGCAAAGTGTCCAGCCATCCCCGGCCACTTCAGGCATGTCGAAGAACAATGCACGGCCATCATGTTCAATGCGTAATTTCGCGGGGAACATCATGGAGTACTTCATCCCCAACTCGCGCAGCCTACGTTTCACGCCCGTGAAACTTTGCCTTCGCTTCTGCACCACTTGGGTGAAGTCCAGGAAAAAGTTAACGTCAGCATTTTGCAACTTCAGCGGCCCACCTCTCCTCGACGCCTGCAGGATAGCGTCCCTGTCCCTAAAGTTGAACACCCGGGCGATGATAGGACGCGGAGGGGCCCCTAGCTTCGGGCGACCTCCGGGCAGTCTATGAGCTCGCTCCACCGAGAAAAACTTGCTGAGGCCACCGGGGGCCAGGTGGTTCTGGACCAAGTTCTCAACAAAGAGATCAGTGGCGTCCTCCTCGGCTCCCTCCGGGACACCTACAATTCGGACGTTCTGGCGCCTGGCCCGTCCTTCAAAATCATCAAGCCTGCGAGCAAACAGCGCGTTCGCAGCGTTTAGGTCACGGATCTCCGATTGCAGGTCCGTTACGTCCGAGGTCAGGCTCTACGATTTTATATCGAGTGACTTGACCCGGTCATTAGTCTTGCCCAGATCGGCCCTGATCAGGTTGATCTCAATAGCCAGCGTGTCGACCTTGTGCGTCAGTACCTCATGTTGCTTGTGCATCTCTGCTTTGATGCCCGCAATAGCGCCCATGACGTCCCGGAGGGTTGGGACCGAGTCATCCGGTGACTCATCCTGCTGCATGTCCTTAGGCCTCGCGGTGACTCCCGGCGAACCCTTTGGATGGGCATAACGGTCTGTGTTGGTGGACTGGGAGAAAGATTATTTTCTGCTGACCCGGGGCTTCCCTCTGTCGGAATCACCTCTGCCAGCCATGTTAGGCAAGAAGCCACTTCGGTCGGGAAGACCCCCTGGCCCTTGCCGGATCACCAAATCGGCAAGCGGTAGCAATCGTGCACACCGTTCGATCAGCTCCAACAGTCTCCAGAGTAACACGGGCGACACTTCGGGGTGAGACAGTCTCTCAGTCCCCAGACCACCTCCGTGTAGCAGCTCCGCAGTCGCCCATACAAGCCCGGGCACTGATGGCGTCGTCCCCCCCAAACTTCCACACGGTGTAACTCCACCTAGGGACCTCGGATCTTCAATCGGAACACATCCCGTGTCAGCAGCAGTTCAACAACATGTTCCCACTTCCGTGGGGCAGGATAGGCGACAAGATTAATTCGGAGGATCGGAGGGTCTTCGGAGCTCCGAGCTCACGCGGCCATCTTGGTTGCCCGCGAAGCTCCTCCCAATGTGGAAATTTTGTTTTAATGTATTTTTTTTACCTCACCCTGTTGACTTTCTCTAACTGTCTTTCTAGTGTAACCATTTACCTTATTCTCCACTAAATGAAGCGATTGATAATTGTACAATTGATTTGAGCAAATTCTTCTCTGCATTCCTTTTTCTATTCTTCTCCATGTTTATTGCAATTACAGTTTCCCGCACCACCAGCTGATGCTTTAACCCGTTAAGCGCACGCAAACATTCCGCCCCAGTGTGGACGTTCGATTGCGCTAACGGGATTCGGACGTCCAACGGTCGTGCGCAGCACTAGCGAGGTAGTGCACGCGACGACCGTTGGACGTTCGAAGCACTGAACGGGTTAAAATCCTCTTGCAAGCTATGTCCTTTACAGAGGACACGGACGATCACCTCTACAGCATCTCACTGGTTCATGATGCTATCTCTTGGCCATCAACCTGCACTTGACCCGCCCGCCCTACTTTCTTACTTATGACACACCACAACGTTCACATGTGTAGAAAAAACACTAAGTACAGTATGATTGCTCTTGCGGCGTCTTCGCTGGCCGCCTTCGTGATAGTGTCAGTAAGTCTGAAATTGTGGTCCTTCCTTAATTTTTTGACTGCTGAGTAATCCCTTTTTTAACCATCTACCACATTTTTAGGTCGAGGTACTATCCGGTTCGTCAGAACCGGAAGTAGCGAGATCTTATGTTTCTTAGAGGGGCATTTCATCCCGCCTCTAATTTTGGCTCTCTCCCATTGGCTGGCTTCCTAAATGGAGGCCAGCCATTGGAGGAGAGAGCCGTCACTCCAAATAGGCTCCGTCCTTTTCGGATTTGGAGGTGTGTTCGGTGTTCTTCTTTCCACTTTTTAGCCACGCCCACCGAACAAGCCCCCAAATTCGAAAGATTTGGAACCTTCCGTCGACCAATATTTGGTTTCTCTTCCTATGAGGATGGTCTCGCTGTTCGGGGCTCCCGCTGTCCCCCCTCCCGCTCTCCGTGTATTTTCGCTGTCCGTGTCTGTTTGTGCCTTCTTCCCCCTGTCTGTTTCCAGCCCCCCTCCCGCTCTCCGTGTATTTTCGCTGTCCGTGTCTGTTTGTGCCTTCTTCCCCCAGTCTGTTTCCCACCCCCTCTCCCTCCGCAGCTCTTCTCCGTTCCGGTCCCCCCCCCGCAGCTCTCAACTGTCCCGCTGCTACAGTGATCTGGAGGCACCCACACACGTCTCACTCAATGAGACTAGACCCTGGCATCGAGCACACCTCGTATTCCAGCAATGGGATGAGCGCACTAATCAGATGCACCGCAAATTCCGACCATTTTTGCTGCTTCTATCCCAGTGCCAGCTAAGCCCAACACACAATTCTTCCGATGCACTCCAACTCTTCCTTACCACACCCAGGCCTTTCCAGTAATGAGATCGAGAGACAGCTCAGCCAACGCAGCTCAAGCTGGAAGGGGCCCTTACTATTCCAGCGAGGTCTGCCAATGCCAGAGCTGCTCTGCTCGTCCCCCCTCCCTCCGCAGCTCTCCTCTGTCCCGCTCCCCCGCCCTCCCTCCGCAGCTCTCCTCTGTCCGGCTCCCCCCCTCCTTCCGTCCGCAGCTCTCCTCCGTCCCCCTCCCTCAGCCCGCAGCTCTCCTCTGTCCCGCTCCGGAGAGGGGTCGTTGGGTGACGATGTGCCGCTGTCCCTGGCTTTACCCCCCAGCCTCACACTCGCTCTTTTCATGTCGTATCTGCTGTATTTTGCTCTGTCATGTTGAGGGTCTGTCTGGCCCTAGGTACCTTCAGATGTCCCCTGTCAGGTGTGACAGTTACTAAACCTGCTCAGGTCACCATATGCTGGTAGCTGCAGACCTTTATGCATAGGGAAATAATGGGTCGAGTGACAATACAAGTACCAGCATGCAACGCGAACAAAGATGTCCGGTCTGTCAGAAGTTCCCGTTTTGAAACATTCCAGTCTGGGAGCACTGGGGTTAAGGGTGATACAAGAGGTGACTAGAAGGACAGACTGAAAACCAGGCTATAAAGATTGTGTGACCTGGCATATATTTAAAGACCATCACTCTAAATGTGACGTAATTACATAATGGCAGATGTCTCTGAATGAAAGACTTAGCCCCTCCTGTTTCCAAAGCCTTTTATTTCAATTATTCCAATAAAAGGGATCAACATTTGAAGACTTAAGACCGGACCAACCCTGCCTGACGTACTTGACGCAGTGCACCCTGGGGTTTGTAGTTCACCGTGTAATACGGCAGGCAGGTAAATGCCTTAGAATTGAGACCGCACAGCTGGAAAGGGTGGGAGCTGAGACATTCTAACCCACCAGACTTGTAGGGTGGAATCTCGTCAAAGATTGGCTCCGGCTTTCATCACCGTGAGGTCATCGAAAGCAGCACTTTTATTTGCGTCAGTCGTGTTGTGAAACCCAGATATGTTCATGTCTGTTTCCTGCTGTTCTGAGGCCAGCTGTGCACGGGGCGAGGTTCAAGCAGCAGGACGTGCTGGCACCATGTACGTCATGGGAGGATGGACACGGCTTCCTTTAACGTAACGTGTATTTTGTAAATCGCACGCTCATTCAGAAGGGTATCTTGACGATGATTAACAGATGTTTTATTGTTACCCAACTCGATGGTACTCATTTCATCGGCCTCCGAAGGATGAAAGGCTTAGTGGACCCGCCGGGATTGAACCCACGCCCCTCCAGTGGACGCATTAGTCTCTCTGAGCCACCAGGCCCGGCTCCCATAGGTGCGGCAGGTGCAGTGGCACCGGGGCCCAGAGGCAAACCCTGGTTATTGTTGCATTTCACGATACAACCAGCGGCCGGGGCGCTTCCTTGCTCTGGGGCGCCGGACACACTGGCATTGCCCCTGCTTGGAACAGGCCTCCTTCGTACCACCTCGTCTGTCCGGCCCTGGAGTCCTCGCCTCGAGGATTCTGTCCACTTCTTGGCGCACGAGCCGAGCTAGATCTGATATGCAGTAGTGACAAAGTCATACGCCCACTATCACAAGATACGGCCTAGTCTGGGCGCTGGGATTTCAGAGCGGGTTTATCGGCCTCAAACTCTGCCGCTGAAGCCCCTCCAGGGTCTGGGGTTCAGGGTCAGACGGCGGGGCCTCTGTTTACACGCCGCTTTCACTGCCTCCCAGACGCCCTGCACACCCCCAGAGGCCGTGCAGGGGATACTAGGACAGTACAAGCTCACAGACGATGCCCTCGGGACAGCCTGGCATGCGGACTGATGGCAATATCTTCATTTTACTGCTTTTGTTGCAGAAAAGTGTGTGTGGGGGGAGGGGGGCTGATATTTTGGAATAGGGCAGCTCTCTCAGCTTCTGTGGATGCCTGCTCTGCCCTTCTGTGCCAACAACGAACCCCCAACGCCCTTCAGATGACCTCTGACCCCATCGGTACCCAGAGTACACAGGGCGGTCTAGCTTGTACCCAGTTACCTGATAATTCCTGGAAGGTTTGTTGGCTGTAATATGGCTCGGCAGACGGCTGTTACCGCACAAAACAAGGGGTTTGAGACACTTTCTTAACGGGGATGACGTTGTTGCTGTGAATTAGTGTTTTTTCTAAACATAAAAATGGCGAGATCGAAAATGTGGACTTATTTATGTGAGTGGATTATTAAGCGCCAAAAACCATGAGCAGGTACCTTCGTGGCGCCAAGACAAGGAGAAGAGGATAAGTAAGGATAGGCAAGGGTGGAAGTGGGGGTCTGTGACAGCCTGGTTCTAGATCGCTTCAGTTGGCCTATGGAGGGTGTGTGTGCTTCAGCTGGCCTTTGGGGGCGGGGGTCAGCTTGGTTCTGGATCGCTTCAGGTGGGTGGAAGCCTGTGTGCTGCCTGGTTCTAGATCGCTTCAGGTGGCGGGGGCCTGGTTCTAGATCGCTTCAGGTGGCCTATGGAGGGTGTGTGTGGGCTGCCTGGTTCTTTCACTCATTCATCCATCCACCCTTCACCCAGCCTTCCATCCTTTCACTCTTCCATTCCTCCGAACACCCTTTCACTCATCCTTTCATTCACCCATCCATTCTTTCACTTGTCAATAAATCCCGCCTTTCATCCATACATCCTCCCTTTCATTCATCCATCGACTCTCTCACTCATCCATTCTTACAGCCATTCTTTCACTCATCTATCTTTACACTAATCCTTTTAATCATCCATCCATCTATACTTTCAATCATCCACCCTTTCACTCAGACCATCCATCCATCCATTCATTCTATCCATCAATCCATCTATCTGTCCATCTGCCGCTTCACTCATCCATCAATCCTTCAACACATCCATTCTTACGTTCTTCCTCCCACCCTTTCATGCAGTCCATCCAGCCACCCTTTTACTCATCCAACAATTCCATCACAGTGACTGCAGAGTGCAGAGTAGTGAGTGCCGAGTAGTGAGTGCCGAGTAGTGAGTACCGAGTAGTGAGTGCAGAGTGCAGAGTAGTGAGTGCAGAGTGCAGAGTGCAGAGTAGTGAGTGCAGAGTGCAGAGTGCAGAGTAGTGAGTGCTTTTGAGTGCAGAGTGCTGTGTGCTGTTGAGTGCAGAGTGCTGTGTGCTGTTGAGTGCAGAGTGCAGAGTGCAGAGTGCTGTGTATTGGCAATGTAAATGAGAATGCCATTTATTTATGATTTAAAGAAAAAAAAGAAATGTCATGAGCAATGCCAATAGCTCTACCTTTAATGATGCTGAGACCATTGCATTGTAAATGCTTGTTTTTCATGTTTTCCTTTTCCAAGGCCTCTGCTCTCAGGGCTTCTTTCAGCACAGCTTCCCTGGGATGCCCGCAACTCATGCAATACTCGCCATTACTCTACTAATAAGTGGCCTGGTTAGTGATACTTTTTGCTTGCCTGAATACCTACAGGAATTACACCTATTGCATTATCTTGTGTTGCCATAGAATTTAATTCTTCTTTTAGGATGAATAAATAAGTGGCTTCCTCAATTTTGTGAGGTAACCTTTCTAATTCCAGCACCCATTATCAATTTAGTTATATAGGGGTTTACTTTTTTGTCCCACAGCATTTCTCTCTGTTAATGTAATGTTTTAGTTCTGATTATGACACTGTAATTACCTGTTAGAGTTGAAACATTGATTTAAAAAAACCTACTTGCCCTGCAACCTAAGTAAAAAGTAGTCAGTTGACAGGATGAGCTTCTGCTTACCGCTGACATGGGAAGGTGTGTAGGAAGGTGGATACCTGACTATGGTTGCCCCCAACTTTTTGCCTGGTGTTTTGCTGGTTTTCCGACTTGGTTGGCCTGGGACCCTGCCAATCAGGACCCCAGGCCTACTGCTCTCTCTCTAAAATGGATTCCATGTACCTTAGGTACATTTCCAATTGGTACTGGGCCACCTTATCAGACCCTGTAACTCAGGGCATAGGTGTACCCAGGGCCTACCAGGGGCTGAAGCATGTATTATGCCACCCCCGGCTGGCCATCTGAATCTGACACAACTGGCTGCACGACAGCTGGGGCAAGGTGGTGTAATCACCCTTTGCTTTAGATATAGTATACCAATATCTAACCCTAAAAATGGACACACAGATTCCTATCAGTCACTCCTATGGCAGGCCTTAACAATCCTGAAGGCAGAGTGCTTGGAATCGTGTGAGATGGTGCTTTGGCATGAGCTGAGCCTGTTTGCAGCTTGCGGAACCAAGTCCTAATAGCTGTTCCATGATAACGCATACCATATACTCTTAAGTGCATTATAATCCTCGCGGTTAAATGCTATCTTTGGTATCACTTTATCAAAACATGTCGAGTAAGGTGTCATACGAATTGGAATACTAACCGCTCGTCAATTCTGGCGACGGGGTTAGCATTCCACCCTTCTAGAGGGACACGACATGTATGTAACTGTGAACCCTGGTTAAAGTTAACTCAAGCCTCAGCATCACAAAATGGATGCTGCCACCACAGACACAAGTCTGACCCCCTGCAGCTGGGAGTCCTTCCAGCGAGGGGAGCTTGGACAAAGGGTTTCCTGTCAGGGGCGGTGCTAGCACCATCCTAGACAGGGTTTTGTGTATCCTGGGTAGGCAGAGCTTTACAGGAAGGTGACTGCAAGTGGCACCCCGGTGCTCACTACGCATCTGCTGGCTAGAACCAGTTCCAGGGGCACACCAGCCCCTGAGCTGGGGAAACTCCGGCATGGGAAAGGGGTGTAACCACCCCCCTTCCTGGTCCTACCCCTAGGGCAGGACCTAGTCGCGTACTCACCCCTTTCTTTAGGATAAAGGCAGGAGCGGGGACCCTTCCAAATTAGATCATCTTTGAATCAAGAAACTACTTTCTACGAAAGGAACTCTCGACTTCTTCTCAAGATTTCTCCCTTGTGGCTAAGGAGTAGTCACCCTGCACCCGCAGGCACCATCTAAAGAACTCTGCGGTTTGCTGCACGTCCTTCCTCCGGAATCTGACTGACCAGCTCAACGAGACCCGGCTTCCCTGGCACCTCTGACCTCTACCTACCTCTACAGCTAAGCTGAGAACCGTAGGTGCGACGAGACTTCGAGGGACCGGCCATCATCAGAACTGCACGGCTTCTATCCAGCACGACCGCCGAGGGATCCTCTGGTGAGTGCTTTGGGGTCCGAGAAGCCCCGACCCTGAGCAGCTCCTGCACCGAAGTCCAGCCCCCCAGCATCCACGAGATCTGCGTGGGGCCCTTCTGCTTTGTGGCTGCTCACCGCGTTGTCTGGCTACTAGCCCGCTGGCTTGTGGCCTTCCCGACGACGACCGACGACATCACCACTGCTAGTCTGGTTGCTCCAGACTGGCCCTTGCTCCCTTCCAAAAAAGGAGCACCCCGGACCCTCCTGGTCTACTCCAGACGCCATTTTAGGTCCACCGCGTGGGCTTGAATTTGCCAAGACTTGTTGCCCCAATCCTGGGTCCAGCGACGTCGACAGCATCAACCATCGTGGGACAGCTCGCACCTCCATCCTGGTCGCCGACAACGCCTCCTGGTCCGTGAGACTGCAGAGCCCAGCGTCGCCCACTCACCTGGTCGAGGTGACTTCGCCCGGTGCCATCCTGGTGCCCACACAATCGCTGGCTAGTGATTAAGAACTTGGTCCCCTCTGCTTTCAGGTGTCATCCATCTTCGATCCAGGCTTGGATCCATCGAACAATCTTCACTGGTCGCCTGCCAGCAACTTCTTCCTTCAGGCTCCATAGACTGCAACGAGGATTCCCGACTTCTTTTCAGACCTATGCAGCTGCAGCCCCTGGGCTAGGTAACTTCGGCATTTCGGTGCCCCAGCATAGCCTCACTATCCAAGGGTCCAGATCCTTTTCGTTTTTCAGCCTATCTAGTCGGGTTCGCCCGAGAACACTAACTTTGCGTTTACTAGCTCCCATAGACTTTGTCCCGCATCCCGCGTGAGAGTGCACACTCTGCACCCGAGTCCCCTAGGCCTCCTACTAGTAGTCTGAAGGTTCAGTAACGTAGTCCTAGCGATTCCAAAGCCTATTAGTACAGTACTTACCTGCTAGTAATTTCGCATTCCACTTTCATAGTATATGGTTTTTCGTGCCCCTCGGGCATTTGTGTAAATTGTGCAACTTAAAGTATTTTCGTAAGAGTTTTGTTGTGTGCTTAGCACCCTGTCCTCATAAAGAGTACAGGGCTGTTGTGATCTAAATAAATACACTGTTTATTTTCATAACACTTGTCTGGTGTCCTTTCACTTGGTGTTCAAGGGGTATCTTAGCTTAGAATACTCTGAGTTCTACTGAACCAGATGTTGTAGTTTAACAAGGCTTAGCACACCTTGACTACAACTCTTAGCAAGGGATCAGTAGGCAAACAAATAGTGTAGGTAGGTGCATCACTTACACCACACTAGAAGCATGTCTAACCACGGAGAGTCTTCAGAGACCCCTCTTGTGGTTGTGGACCCTCCACAGGTCCCTTCCAGATATGCTGCTCTTAGTTTCCAGGAGATGAGACAAGTGTGTACCTCCAGGAAACTAAAACAGGGTTCCAACCCTACCATTCCTTTTCTGATTGGTCTCTTAGAGACTTATGATGCTAGGAGGGCTGCTAACACAGATCCTTCTCATCCAGATGGGAATATGCCCCCCTTACAGGGTCCCTTTGATAGCCATGATCACCCCCTCCAGGAGGCAGATGATGCTGAGGATGAGGATGAGTTGTCAGGGGAGGAGGCAGACAAGGGACAGGTAGAAGTCAGGAGACTCACCAGGTCCAACTTAAGTAGGCATGAGAATGGATTTGGGGGACCCCCAGGGCCACTCTCAGGCAGACTTAACATTGGGAGTGGACGAGTTAGGTCTCTATCCAGAGGCTCTAACAGATCCATTCAAACCAATTGCTCTCAGACCTCTTCTCATAGAGGGATGTCATCCCCTAAGAGGAGAGAGCATGAAGCTAAGATGAGGGAAGCCAATCTGAGGATTGAAAGGGAAGAACTTGCCCTGGCCAAAGAGAGGCTTGCCTTTGCTAGAGAGCAGAAATTGTGTGGGGCGACCCCACTGGTGGCAGCATTCTCCCAAGAGAAAAAGACAGGAGTTTAGACACTAGACACCTGAGTAAGATAGTGCCCCCTTTTAAACAAGGGGATGATATCCACAAATGGATGACTGCTTTGGAGAGGGCCTGCACTGTACAATGTGTCCCCCAGAGTCAGTGGGCAGCTATCTTGTGGCTCTCCTTTGAAGGCAAAGGTAGAGATAAGCTCCTCACTACTAGAGCTGAGGATGCTAACAATTACCAAGTCCTGAAGAATACTTTGGTTGATGGGTTTGGTTTAACCACTGAACAGTACAGGTTGATGTTCAGAGACACCCAGAAAACTCAGTCTCAGGATTGGACTGACTTTGTTGATTGTGCCACTAAGGCTTTTGAAGGCTGGCTACTGGGAAGTAAGGTTACTGATTTTAAAGGATTGTACAATCTAATTATGAGAGAGCAAATCTTAAGTAATTGTCGGAACCAGTTATTACACCAACACCTGGTAGACTCTGATCTGACCTCTCCACAAGAATTGGGTAAGATGGCAGACAAATGGGTCAGAACCAGGGTCAGGCCTAAGAACCAGGATGGTGACCAAAAGAAGGAATCAACCAAGCCTCAAGAGAAGGGTGGGAATAAATCTTCTGATCAAACCACAGGGCCCCAAAATTCCTCTGAAAAGGGTGGGTCCCAAACTTCTCCCAAAACCCAAAATAAACCTTATTGTCATACCTGCAAACAGGTGGGCCATTACAAAAGTGACAGCAGTTGTCTCAAGGCCAACAACAATAAGGAGAATATACCCCCAGGTAATACTCCCAGACCTCCTGTTACCACTAGTGGTAATCCCCCAGGTGGTGGGAGTGCCCCCAAGAATGTAGTGAGCATTACTCTGGGAAACCAGGTGGACTATGGCCTAGCCAGGTCCCCTAACAACACTCTTGTCTGTGAGACTGGCTTGGGGTTTGCGAACTTCACTACTGGTTCCCACATTTTGGGAAAGTATAGACAAGAGCACTTTATCAATGGTCAGAAAGTTGAGGCATACAGAGACACAGGGGCCAGCATCACCATGGTGATTGACCATCTGGTCCCCTCTGCTCAACTGACTCCTGGTTTCCTTTATCAGGTGACAGACGTTCATGGAGTGAAAAGAAGGCATCCCATGGCAGTAGTCGAGCTCAGTTGGGGTAATGTCACAGGGCCCATGAGAGTGGCATTGACAGATAACCTACCTGTAGATTGCTTACTGGGGAATGACCTGGAACTCTCAGCATGGGCTGAGGTGGAGCAAGAAACTCACTCCAGGATGATAGGCCTACCCAGAAAGGTTAGTGGGGCAGTAATAGCTACAGCCCCAGTCCCAGCACCAGTCCTCCCTGAAAAGGTTGGAAGAGCAGTGGTAGCCACTGCCCAGGCTCAGACAGACTTTCCTGAACAGGATAGGAGGGCTGTGACAGTCACAGCCCAAACACAGACTGAGTGCCCTCCTGAAAAGGTTGGCAAGGTTGAAATGGTCTCAGCCTCTACTCAGACAGATAGTGGGGTTGTGAAGCCTGAAACAATGGATCACTCCACCCAAACTGAGAGCATCAAGGAGGAAGAAAAGTCTTCCCCCTCCCAGACACTAGGTGAGAGCCAGCCTCCTCAGGGAACTGACTCTACCCCTGGCGAAGGAACTGCCCCAGAGGTAGTCAGGCCTAGCCTGGCAGAGCCCCTGATGGCAGTGGACCCTTCCCAGGTGGGACCCAGTCTGGAGCAGGTAGCCTGCACCTCTCTACCCTGCCTCAATCAGCCCAGGGCTGTAAAGGTCAGGGAGGCCAGTGGTGGACCCCAAAGGTCCAAAAGAACTCCCCAATCAACAGATTAGGATCACTGAAGCTAGTAGACCTAGCCAAGTGAAAATAAAACAGACTCCTGAGGGATCCCCCTTAAACATAGTTAGGTAACTCCCACAGCTGGACACTGCTGGGCACAGCCAAACCTGGGGCCTAAAAACCCCAAACCTGACCTGTCCCTCCAGTAAGCCAAACAGAGGGACTCAACCTCCAGCTTTAGGTAGCCAGAGGTTGACCCTGAGAGCTCATAGCAACTCAGTACTGGAAAGAAAGGCACATATGATGGATAGTGATTGGAGGAAGTTGAGCCCAACAGTAGTGGAGTCTCACTTGCCAAAGCACACCACAGGTAGTGATTCCCTATGGTGGAGACCCTCAAACACCCTTAGGGTGAGGGGTTGCTTAGTGGACCATAATACAGGGGGTAACCATGCCAGTGCATGTACCACCTCATATGGCCACTCAGGCAATATAGGCTTACCTGGTCAAGGATAGCCTTATCTCCTTTCGTTTGGGGAGTGGTTGTGTAGGAAGGTGGATACCTGACTATGGTTGCCACCAACTTTTTGCCTGGTGTTTTGCTGGTTTTCCGACTTAGTTGGCCTGGGACCCTGCCAATCAGGACCCCAGGCCTACTGCTCTCTCTCTAAAATGGATTCCATGTACCTTAGGTACATTTCCAATTGGTACTGGGCCACCTTATCAGACCCTGTAACTCAGGGCATAGGTGTACCCAGGGCCTACCAGGGGCTGAAGCATGTATTATGCCACCCCTGGCTGGCCATCTAAATCTGACACAACTGGCTGCACGACAGCTGGGGCAAGGTGGTGTAATCACCCTTTGCTTTAGATATAGTATACCTATATCTAACCCTAAAAATGGACACACAGATTCCTATCAGTCACTCCTATGGCAGGCCTTAACAATCCTGAAGGCAGAGTGCTTGGAATCGTGTGAGATGGTGCTTTGGCAT
This sequence comes from Lissotriton vulgaris, assembly GCF_964263255.1. Classification (NCBI taxonomy): domain Eukaryota; kingdom Metazoa; phylum Chordata; class Amphibia; order Caudata; family Salamandridae; genus Lissotriton; species Lissotriton vulgaris. The sequence goes on from NC_141697.1 coordinate 39,023,872, forward strand.
GAGCTGAGCCCGTTTGCAGCTTGCGGAACCAAGTCCTAATAGCTGTTCCATGATAACGCATACCATATACTCTTAAGTGCATTATAATCCTCGCGGTTAAATGCTATCTTTGGTATCGCTTTATCAAAACATGTCGAGTAAGGTGTCATACGAATTGGAATACTAACCCCTCGCCAATTCTGGCGACGGGGTTAGCATTCCACCCTTCTAGAGGGACACAACATGTATGTAACTGTGAACCCCGGTTAAAGTTAACTCAAGTCTCAGCATCACAAAATGGATGCTGCCACCACAGACACGAGTCTGACCCCCTGCAGCTGGGAGTCCTTCCAGCGAGGGGAGTTTGGACAAAGGGTTTCCTGTCAGGGGCGGTGCTAGCACCATCACAGACCCCTAGGGCAGGACCTAGTCGCGTACCCACCCCTTTCTTTAGGATAAAGGCAGGAGCGGGGACCCTTCCAAATTAGATCATCTTTGAATCAAGAAACTACTTTCTACGAAAGGAACTCTCGACTTCTTCTCAAGATTTCTCCCTTGTGGCTAAGGAGTAGTCACCCTGCACCCGCAGGCACCATCTAAAGAACTCTGCGGTTTGCTGCACGTCCTTCCTCCGGAATCCGACTGACCAGCTCGACGAGACCCAGCTTCCCTGGCACCTCTGACCTCTACCTACCTCTACAGCTAAGCTGAGAACCGTAGGTGCGACAAGACCTCGAGGGACCGGCCATCATCAGAACTGCACGGCTTCTATCCAGCACGACCGCCGAGGGATCCTCTGGTGAGTGCTTTGGGGTCCGAGAAGCCCCGACCCTGAGCAGCGCCTGCACCGAAGTCCAGCCCCCCAGCATCCACGAGATCTGCGTGGGGCCCTTCTGCTTTGTGGCTGCTCACCGCATTGTCTGGCTACTAACCCGCTGGCTTGTGGCCTTCCCGACGACGACCGATGACATCACCACTGCTAGTCTGGTTGCTCCAGACTGGCCCTTGCTCCCTTCCAAAAGAGGAGCACCCCGGACCCTCCTGGTCCACTCCAGACGCCATTTTAGGTCCACCGCGTGGGCTTGAATTTGCCAAGACTTGTTGCCCCAATCCTGGGTCCAGCGACGTCGACAGCATCAACCATCGTGGGACAGCTCGCACCTCCATCCTGGTCGCCGACAACGCCTCCTGGTCCGTGAGACTGCAGAGCCCAGCGTCGCCCACTCACCTGGTCGAGGTGACTTCGCCCGGTGCCATCCTGGTGCCCACACAATCGCTGGCTAGTGATTAAGAACTTGGTCCCCTCTGCTTTCAGGTGTCATCCATCTTCGATCCAGGCTTGGATCCACCGAACAATCTTCACTGGTCGCCTGCCAGCAACTTCTTTCTTCAGGCTCCATAGACTGCAACGAGGATTCCCGACGTCTTTTCAGACCTATGCAGCTGCAGCCCCTGGGCTAGGTAACTTCGGCATTTCGGTGTCCCAGCATAGCCTCACTATCTAAGGGTCCAGATCCTTTTCGTTTTTTCAGCCTATCTAGTCGGGTTCGCCCGAGAACACTAACTTTGCTTTTACTAGCTCCCATAGACTTTGTCCCGCATACCGCGTGAGAGTGCACACTCTGCACCCGAGTTCCCCTAGGCCTCCTACTGGTAGTCTGAAGGTTCAGTAAAGTAGTCCTAGCGATTCCAAAGCCTATTAGTACAGTACTTACCTGCTAGTAATTTCGCATTCCACTTTCATAGTATATGGTTTTTCTTGCCCCTCGGGCATTTGTGTAAATTGTGCAACTTAAAGTATTTTCGTAAGAGTTTTGTTGTGTGCTTAGCACCCTGTCCTCATAAAGAGTACAGGGCTGTTGTGATCTAAATAAATACACTGTTTATTTTCATAACACTTGTGTGGTGTCCTTTCACTTGGTGTTCAAGGGGTATATGTGATGGTATAACAGCTGGCTTAACACGCCCTCTAGAGTTTAGCCCGAAGACTGCTCTTGTCCATGCTACTAGGATAGCTGGTCTATCGGTTGACTTACAACCAATCACCATAAGGGTTGTTTGGACTGATACATAGTGATCACTAGAATAGTGAACACTGAATATCAGGCCAACTTCTCACAAGGTGTAGCACTATAGTATTGCTATTACTATTTGCCTTTGGTCCTGCATCAGTCTAGCATGATTATTACTTAAGCACTGCTCTGTCATCTATTCACATGTTTATAGCACACCCTGTTATCGTTCTAAATGATAGGTACGTGGCTTTGATGAACCTATAAATACATTCTTCAATTATCATTATTATTGTGTGTGTGTGCTATATGTCTTAGATCGATTTATTGTGTGCATTTGGGTCTCAATTATTGTGGTCCCCTAATCAAAAAGTAAATCATAAAATAATCCCAGGAGAAACGCTTTTCAGTTCACTGTAAGCTTGCTGTTATTATCTGTGTACTTGAGATTTTTGCAGTAGGTATAGCCGATAACAATAGTTTTGATATCTATCACAATAGTGATAGTCTCTTGCTCGAGCACCCCACAAGGGCTTGGAGCTTTGCTCTTGTTGAAGAGTTTATCTTTTGTGATGTTTTGAAGGGCATTGACATGTTCTCCAAAAAATGGCTTGCCATCGAAAGACATTTCTAGAGAGCGATTTTGCCCTTATAGTCTAAAGGAAGTTGCCGTAAGCCATCCTTGCCTGGGTTGGACCACAGCTCTTTATCACGGAATCTGAGGTTTGCCACATTTTTTTCCAAATTTAAGACTGATAAAGAACCTTTCTTCCCTTTATGAATAATCGCCTTAGCTTCCTGTTTTTCATGTACATGCACAAGATCAATGGAAGGTGCTAAATCAGATGACATCTGGTGATTGTATATCCCCAGAATAGACACGGTGATTGATGTGACTGCTATTGATGACACTCTTTTCACAAAGGCATCCATTTTACGTCCTTGTCTGTCTGGTGGAGCTTTACAGTGAGTTCTTGGATTTCTAGACCTCCTCTGGGGTCTGCTTAAGGAGGCCCAATGAGACATGCCAGAATATTGTCTGGTCCCTGGGGCCAGATGTATAAAAATTAGGGATTGCAATTTCCTAACTGCGATTCTTACTGATTGTATAAAATAAGTATATATAAAATTGTGATTCCGTATGGGGTCACAAATCGACCTACTTCATATATATTAAATAGGTAGGTTGCAATTTGTGACCCATTAGGAATCGCAGAAATCACAGGGATGGTGGCCTGCTAGTGTCAGCATACCACCATGTCTGGGATTGCTTTTTAATAAGGCTAACTTTTTTTTCAAGTCCCGCCCGTATTCCTAAAAGGAAAATGGGACGCATTTAATAAGAAAGAATGAAACTTTGAAGTTTTATTTTTTAGGAGTAGGCAGTGGTCTCAAAGGGGAAGGGGGTCCCTTGGGGGACCCCTGCTTATATGCAAATGGTTAACCACCTCTTTCGTGGTGTTGGTAAAATATTAAGGTTTTGCTACCAGAATTTGGACGCAAAACAATATATACTACTGCAATTCGATATTTGGAAGGGACGCCCTACACACTCTCCTTCCAAATACCAAATCACTAACACAAATTGAAGTTCGGTAACATGTTACCGAATCATAATTTGTGCTATTGTACATTTAAAAAAGCATTTTTTTTTTTACAAATGGCCCGATTCTGTGAATCGGGCCATTTCTGACTGCAAAAATGCTTTTGTACATATGGCACCTGGTATTTTGTGTCCATTTTTAGAACACCGTGGGGGCTATCATTGCTCTGGGTTCCGTTAACTTTAATCCCACTTGCGACACAATGAGAATCTATTTACAAAGGCATACATCCATGGGCATATTTACTCTCTTTTATATTTATTACTGCATCTAGGTGTAAGTCTACAGTTGTTTTCTATTCACTATTTCCGAGTGTAGACACACCAAGATGAAAGCTTAGTTGCCTCCACCCTGAGTGGTGGGCCACATGCATCAGAATTTGCAAGTGTCAAATTACTACTACTAACTAGGGCTCAATTCCGATGCGGTTGGGAATGGCTCTGTCCGCATCGGAATTGCCCGTTCGGATTCCTTTCAGACCAACCCATTTCGATGATTCTGCGACACTCAAGCCTTGATGTACAATGGAGGAAGATGATTTAGGGGTACTACACTACCCGAAAAAGGATTTATTACCCATGAAGACACTGAAACAGGAGGCCACACTTCTTGCTATTTAAAAGTCACACAAGTTTGGAAAGGACAACCCTGAAGGATTGCCTGAATTTGCGCCAGAAACAAAACAATATAGGGCCAGATGTATCAAAGGGTTTTGCCCATTCTGGTTCTATGGGGAAATGTGTTGATACATATGGCCCATAGTGGATGCTTCTTTTCTAATTGTTGTAGTGTAAAGTGAATAGTTGTGGCTTCTAGGCAGTGGGGCCATGAAAAGTTGAGTGTGGCATCACTGATGATATTTGGTACGATAGACTTGTGCAACAGTAGGGCCTACACTGCTTTTGCTCATCTTTTTTGCATGTTTTGTAACTAGTTGAGACCTGCAGTGGCCAGCAGTATGTAGCAGATCTCTTCAAGTATTCTGTGCCTGTTCAGTTGGAGCTGGCTGGTACTGTACGGGCTGATAAGACCCATTGCAGATCTCTTGTATGTGATTGTATAAGGATTAAGCAGTATAAGGGAGTTATTCAGCCTGTACGAACTACAGTCGGCTGCTGACCACTGAGAGTAATGGTATTTGTATTACTGCAGGTCACAACGTTTAATTATGAATTGACATTATTATATAATACCCTAGCTATCAATAGGTCACTCTTGATAACTTACCTGGAAATAGAAAGTAGTGTGCTGGATGAAATGTTCACTTTGTGTGGGCTGTAAACTGTAGATTGTACTAAAAGGAGTGATGTGCATTCTGTGATCTATCCCAGGGTTGTAGGATCATGTAGTTATCTGTGAAATTGCCATGTTTGCAGCTCTCTTCTGAAGTATGTATGCTCCTGAAATGGATTTCTTGTGGTAAGGTGGTCCTTGGTGACATCCTGAAGCACAATTGCCTGTTTTGTTAGTATTGCCTAAATTTACCTTTTAGGTATAGTGGTCTTTTTCCGTGGGAGGCTCTGTGAACAGTTCCCAGAGGGGCTTCAACATTGCTAGTTTAGCAATAGGAAGGCAGTGGCACAAATGTAAAACTAACAGTTGGTGACCCTGGGCATGAGAGCCCCAGCCACTGAACTGGGGTGGCTCTTCTCTGCTAAACTTTGAAGAAGGGTTCAGAATAAAAGGCTAGACGTTTGAATTCAGTTTCCTGACATCAATGTACTCGAGTCAAATATGATATGGCAACTCATGAAGCCACATTCCCGCCAGTGCAAGACAGTGATCGTCCAAACTGTTTGACCCACACATTCAGAGAATTGCAAACTCTTTCCCTTCAGTCAAGCTCAAAAACACGATATTCCTGTTAAACTTCTTTAGCTTCGTAATATCCGTCGTTATTGTTATTTTTTGTTATGTTAAGTGATTTTATAGAGCAACGCATACCTCCGACAAAAGCACTTCTTGAATGTCTCTCTTAATTCCAGTAGGGTTTTCATCGCCTTGTGATCCGCGGCATGTAGCATGTAATAACTAACACTTAACATAAAACATGCGAAACGGTTTTATCCCTGGGGCCAAACCAATAAGCCAGGCGGCGCAGTTATTGTTTTTTTTTACATTTTCATAGCTATTGATTTAGAAATGCATTTTCATTTCTCTAAGTGTTGTTTGTTTCAGCATTATACATACCATCAGCCTCCCACCACGAGATATATGACTGTAGGGACTCAAATGCATGTATTATTTCAAGAGTTTTGAATAAGTAAATCACTTATGAGTGGCAAGTGATTCATAACAAGTAAAGGAAAGGCATTTATGTGTGGAGCAGGTAGGAAGATAAATGGAAGCTTCATAAAGCTATGAACTTGCAGTAAATTGCAAAATTTGACTGCGTGAGTGTACATTTTTATGTGAAACAGTTTACTTTCTCTTAGGCGTCCAAGAACGTGTAAAAATACAGGAGTTGGCCATATTGTGGTTTCTGTGCTTTTCTAAGAAAAGGTCGGGAAAAAAGGGTTCTTAATTAAAGAAGGAACTAATCTTAGGAGCAAAGGGAAGTCCATCCGTGCGTCACTTTTCTGAAAGGTCGGTTTTCAGCTGAGTGAGCTGTGTTACCACTGAAGGAGTGTCGTGATGTACCAAAGAGTTCTACGGTTCGGAGCCTGCAGTGCGCAACATTTCAGGCTTTGCAAGAGCAAAGATAAAATTACAATGTACTGAAGGGACATTTCGATTCACAAACGTATTGAAACTGCATTGGCTGCCAGCCTTTTAGCTTTGTCAGTGCTTGTTTTGTTCCGTCATGGCACTTGAAATAACGGTAATATTTTTTAAAAAGTGTATCGTTTGAAGATAATGTCTTGATGGCTAGAGGGATGGAGTTACAGACTATGGGGACACTCTCGGGGTAGGACCGTTTAGCAACGTTTGATCCTCCCCACCAATTACAGTTTTGTATACCTAAAGTAATAGTACTTCATGTACTCACAAATGCAATTCACCAAGGTACGAGCGGGACTCTCAGCCTACACTTGCTACAAGTGCAAAGAACTCTACACCTAAGTCTACATTTTTGGTATAACATTGCAATGGGAATGGAGGGGAAAATAGGGAGTACCTACTACAAAGTGGAAGGAGCAAAGAACACATTCAGGTGGGGCACAGTGGAGGAAACGTAAATGCAAACATACAGCTTCAAAAGGGTAAGTAATTCAGTTGCTGTTCACCAGAGTGGCACCCATATTGACTTCAGCACTTCAATAGCACTACAGCCCAAACAGGCTCAAATCTACTCCAGACAAGTCGTGGAGACCCGAACACTCACATGTGCTGCAAGTGCATCCAGCAGTGGAGGGAGGGAGTAACACTAGCACAAAGGGAAAATCAGAAATCCAGGCACCTCACATTCTTTACATGTAGTCACCTACAGAGGCAGCAATATATTTAAAAAATAATTCAAAACAGGCACACAGACATGGGCACAACATTAAATATAAACAGAAAGTAATCACTTCCGACTGAATGAATTACCCATATAAATAAAAGCCTTCATGCCCGTTAGTTCACCTCCCATTGCGAAGGGCTAGAGAATCAACAATCATGACTCCACCACGCACACGTTCTGATGAAACCCAATACACTATCATCAAATCAAAGACATTCCTCCTATATAAGAAGGCAAGTCACATCAACACCACTTTTTCACCATGTCGGTGAATGTGTTTGCTGTGTTGCTAATCACTGTGAGGAGAGAGAGGATTGAAGTGTGAGGATCATAATCTTTGCCATTATCAGGAAAGCAGTTGTGGTGCATATTTTCTCCAGATATTATACTTTGACATATCAGGTGCCTACTTTGAGTAGGCACGTGGACATCTAACTTGCTACTTGTTAGTGGTCCCAGTTCCTGCTTGTTCCAGTTTGGTCCAGTGGCTGCCTTATAACCAAGTGACACCACTGCTGCCTTGGCTGTGCATGTCTGGACTGCGCCCAGCGCCAGAAACCCTGGCCTCACTACAATCCAACACAACACCACAATTGCAGCTGCCACCCGCGCCACCAAATGCTGCCTCTACTCCTCCTCCATCCTCAGGGACCTCAACAAAGACACACCGGCAAACATGCTACTGCTGCTGCGCATCCCCCACCACCACTGTAGGACCTTTCTCCTGCACCCATTGCCATTTCACCTGCGCCATCTCAGACGCCATCACCACCACCTGCAAACAACCAATGCACGCCACCACCCCACACCAACAGTCCGCCATGCTCCTCAACGTCCGATCCCTCAAGAAATACTCCACTGAAATCTGGCACCTCCTCAACAGTGTACATGTGAGATGCACACCTTTGTACTCCTTGTATACTCATATTTTCTGTTTAACAGCTTCAGACTCGTTCAATGCTAGATACGCCAGAACGAGTCTGAAGCTGTTAAACAGACTTTCAAACAATATGAGTATACAAGGAGTACAAAGGTGTGCATCTCACCATCTCACATGTACATTGTATGAATTGTTTCCGTCCTCAACGGTGAGACTGCACCCTCGGTAAAATTGACGGATGAACATTTAAGCATCATTATGGAATATTTATCCAACAAACATGCGCCATCTACACAGGAGAGTGCAGTTCCAGATAGAAGCGACAACAAACATAGAACAAGCAGAAGCACAGATCGGACTGTTTCAGCATGAACATTTGAAGTGAACAACACTGGTCCCAGCAGGAAAAATGGCGATACAAAAACAACTCTGTGCATTGTGGTTGTGTACAATGTATATTGTGTTAGTGTGCATATTTAAGTATACAAATGTAGACATTTTACAAACTCGGGGTGAAAGGAGGAACGTAACTCTCCCTTTTGCTTAGCGCATTGAAATACAGCATTCTGGTAAAAGCAGACTTCAGAGTTTCATCTTAGATTTAAAAGCAAGTTGGTAACACCAGTGAGATTTAAAAGCAAGCTGGTAACACCAGTGAGATTTAAAAGCAAGTTGGTAACACCGGTGAGATTTAAAAGCAAGTTGGTAACACCGGTGTTAAGCTTGCTGCTCACACCCAGTTAATTGATTGCATACCTGAAAATAGCGGGAGGAGCAACAAACGGTGGCGGGAAGCAGAATCAGTTTATATAGCTACTCTGTATGGGGACGTGCTAAGGCACTCGCTGAAACGAGAATGAAATTGTATACAGAGCAAGCTAGGGCTCTTAATCTGTGTTTTTAAAGCCACATATATCACGGTAAGCGAGATCGCTATAGATGTTAGATAACAGTAAAGAAGTTGTGGGTGAGATATGGGGCTATAGTCCAACTCACAGACTGAGAGTTTTTGTGAAGAATCATGTGACTTGTCAGTACCACAGCGGGAGTGTTTAAAAAGGGACGACAGTTTGAATTAATATCTATAAGTATAAGGGAGCAATGTCGGTAAGGATTTTGGTGCGCAGGCAACATCAGACAGTAACATACTGATGTAAAGCAACAGAGATTTTTTTGTTGTGCATGGAATGAGTAATGTAAATACTTTAGACTAATGGTGCTCTGTTAATGTTTTTTATAGATACCCCTGACGAAGGGAAATCTTTCCCGAAATGCATTGGGTACAGTTTAAATAAAGTAGTTATATGTGGAAAGACCTCCTGTTTGTGAAGTTTCTTGGAAATTGGTTAAACATGGATAAAATAAATCGATAAATAATTGAAAAATGCTGAATAAGAATGGAGAAAAAGAGTATAGAAACCTAAGAGTACACATACCAATTTGATGTATTGGATCTATTTAGTTATGGACCAGGCTGTGCTGCTTAACAGGGGATTGAAATGGGTCCCTGTGTGTTTCTTGTTTACCTCCTCAACAGCAACACACCGACCCCCTTTTCCTGACCAAAACATTGCTCAACCCAGTCTCCAACTCGGACATCGCAGCAACCATCCTGCCCGTCTACAAAATCATACACTAGGACCAAACCTACAAATTAGGCGGAGGACTTGTGATCATCTACAAAAATACGATTGACTGCACCACCTCCACGGACTCATACATCAACCTTATGGAACACCTCCACTGCAAAATACGAACAGACTACAACGCCACCCTTAAGGGAACCCTCCCCTACCATCCCCCAATCCCCTGAGTGGAATTCTACGACCACATTGCAGACTTTATTGCTCCCCGCTCCATCAGATTAACCAACTTCATCCTCCGTGGGAGACCTCAGTTTCCACCTGGAAAACACACATACCCTACCTTCACATCCCTTCTTGACAGCCTCAGCAACCTCATACTCACCCAGCACATCCAAGGACTAATATCCCACACAGATGGCCACACCCTCAACCCTATCTTCTCCTCCAACAGCAGGATCGCCACTACCCAAATATTCCCGGTCACATGGTCCAACCACTGCTTCATACATTTCAAGAAACCCGCCCACCAAGCCACCCCACCAGACAAAACAACAGTACCATCAAGACACTGTTGCAAAATATCAAAATAAAACTGCGCTAAGACCCTACAGGAACGCCCACCCAACGACACCAGGAACCTTGATGTCAACACCAAGCTCTTTAATAAATGGCTCTTCGACTGCATTAACAGTACCACTCCCACCAGAGCAAAACCTATAAAAACAACAAATGGCCCAGCTGGTACACATAAACAACCACTACAAGATCCACATACAAAGCCACCCTTAACCTCTAACACCAACAACTACAAGACACAAAGAAAAAGACCCTAACTCTCAGACTCAAAGCCAGCTCTAACAAGGGTAAAGAACTCTGCGCCATCATCAAGGAGTTCTCCAGTCCTGCAGCTGTGAACAACGACATCATCCCATTCCAAGCATTGTGCAGCGACCTCTCAAATTCTTCAAACAGAAGATTGCCTAGATTTACAACATACCGTAACGAACACCCCATACCAGCCAGACACTTCCTTCATTGCCAAACAGCAACTAAGCAACTTAAAGCTCTTCTCGAACAAAGAAACAACCACCCTGATGAATACCATTGACTCATGAGCCCCCTCAGAACCATGCCCCCAGTTCATATACAACCTTGGAAGAACCCTCATGTCCCCCACACTCACTGTTGTCATCAACATCTCCATAATCACTGCCACCTTACTTTCTTGCTTGAAACATGCAGATGTCTATATCCTATTGAAGAAACTAACACCGACCCCAACCCCCTCAGCAGCTACAGACCCATCTTACTCCTGCAATTTCCAGCTAAAGTCATTGAAAAAGCCATCAATACCCAACTCGCGGACCACCTAGAATTCCATCAACTCCTAGACAGCTTTCAGTCAGGTTTTCGCACCACCCACAGTACAGAGACAGCCCTCATTGTGACCACCAATGTCATCAGAAGCATCTTCGACTGAGAAGAAATGGCAGCACTCATCCTCCTCGACATCTCTGCAGCTTTCAATACGGTCTCCCACAAGTCACTCAGAAAGCTTCAACACTTGGGTATCTGCAGACCGGCCTTCAAGAGGATATCCTTCTTCCTCGCGGACAGAACTCAGGGAGTCAGACTTCCCCTCCTACTCCTCAGAAAACAAGAAACTCATCTGCGGAGTCACTCAAAAATCATTGCTCAGCCCAACAAACTTCAATGTCTACATGATGCCCCTCATGGACAACGTCAGAGCCCACTGCCTCAACATAGTGTCCTACGTGGATGACACACAGCTCATCCTCTCCTTTACTGACTCAACTAGCACTGCTAGAGCAAACTTCATCAACTTTTTGAGCAGCATTGCTGCTTGGATGAAAAACAACAGCATCCAGCTCAACACAGACAAAACTAAAGTCATAATGTTCAGCAACATCCACTCTCCCTAGGACGCCTCTTGGCTGTCCTCTGAACGTGATCTCCCCCCCTCCACCTACCCCTGCGGATAATGTCAAGGACCTCGGGATCATCCTGGACAGCAACCTCTTCATGAGCAGACAGATCAACGCCGTCTACCCCTCATGCTTCAACATCCTGCAAATGCTACGCAAGATTTTCAAGTGGATCCCACTAAACACCAGACAAACTGTCACCCAGGCTCTTATCACAAGTAGACTTGATTACGGAACTGCCTTCTTCATTGGATTCCTAGTCATGTTCTATGCTGACTCCGAACCACCTAGATCGCTGCCGCCAGACTCATCCTGAACATCCCACGAAATACCCACATCTCTCTACACCTCAACAATCTCCACTGGCTCTCCGTCCAGGAAAGATGTAAGTTCAAGCTACTCACCCACATCTGCAAAGCTCTCCATAACATTCGTCCGGCTTACCTCAACCACCACCTCAACTTCTACCAACCCACCAGATACCTTCCATCTGCATCCCAGGCGAGCGCACACCTCCCTCACATCAAGAAGACCAGAAGCGGAGGACACTCCTCATGTCTCCCAGGCAAGACCTGGAACACAGGGAACAGCAATTCTGGGGAAGATACCACTGGCACTCCATCAACATGCAACCTGTCTGCAGTGCTAGGGTCTGCTTCACTAACAGGTAGGCTGCCTGGGTGAATATACATTAGCTGACAGTTGGATTTTGCCCGTTATTTGGTTTCTGTGTATTTTCGGCAATGTGACTACTGTTATACTAAAGTCACCACTAACCTGTAGATTCAAGTGTAGCTGCAGGAATGGCTTGGAACCCAATAGTTTTGTCCCCCATCTACAGTGCCAAACATGTCCAAGATTGTGTTCAGTGCTGATGGTAAAGAGACAGGCAAGGAGGATAGGAATCTGAGAGAAGGCACACATGAGATGTTGGTAAAAAAGACAGTATTTTCATTCACATAGATTTTGCATGAAAGGTAATTTTCTCCAGTAAATGAAACATACACAATTTTGTTCCCTCTAGCATCTGATGTACTATGATAAATATTCAGTCTATCAATGACACAGTACCTTTATTTTCTTAGAGCAAAATAAGATTTGTCATGCTGCAGGTATTGTTCCGATACCAGATAGCAGACACTAGTCAGAAATTAATATTCACTCGGGAACTGCATATAACACTGTGAAGGTTCAAGATACTGTTGTTACTCTTGGGCCTCCACAGTGACAGAATCCCAGGTGGAGGGGATAGTAGGGGAGCCCAACATGGGTCCTACAATCCAAACTAGTAATATCTAACTTTCCATTTATCTCATTAGCCTGGGATCTCTGAAGAAAGCACTCGGAGAGGTCAAATAATTCCACAAATGACAGGAAAGTATTTGAGATGGCACCGCAGAAGGTATTTCAAGAAGCACCAGAATCAGAAATTGTCTGGGAAGATGTTCTTGATGTCTGGCCTGAAGGTAATTTCGACTGGTGAGCCAGTGAACATAGGCAAAGAGCTGAGCTAAAGTAGAGGAACACATGTGAAGAGCAGAGGCCACTCGGGGGCTTCCTATTATTAACGGGGACGAAGTCCAAGTACCTGCCAATGCCCTAGGTGTGTGTAAAGATGAAGCATAAACTTGTATGTTGATAAGTCTTTATTTCTTCAAGATACCACCAGCTTTCACTAGGTCTGCCTGGTAACTGACTCTTTCTCATTTCATAAACACTACCTCCCACTGAATTCTAAATTCCACCTCAGTTTTACATTAATATTCTTTTGTCTCTACAATGTGGCTTTCGTAGGCTGCGGGATCCTTACATCATGTCTTATATCCTTTGAATATTCAAATCCTTCTGTGTATCCGCAAATCCCACCTGGGGACAGGATTGACTATGCTGGTGATAGGGGGACAACAACCAGGCAACACATATGTGACATCTACCAACCTGAGTAGCATGAGCCTGTCCGGCAGTGTGGACAATATCCGAAGTGACAAATGCCCTGAGCAAGGGGTCGAAGGGACAGCAAATAGTGCTCAAGACCAGATGTGGATAGGAGTGGGAACAAGTATACCAGTGACAAGCCATGGCAGCTACAAGGTAAGTTTACCTAACTTAGACTGAGATTGCAAGTACACCTGGGGAATAGCTTCAGACAGAAATTCACTCATAACCTAACCCCAAGCCAATTCTCATGTGATATTATTGGTTTCATGCGTGTATTCAATGTGTACCAACTGTAAAACACACAATACATTTTCTTCATATGCCTTAATCATATAACGGGGGAGCTCTTTACTCTCCTGACATAGTGTGTGAGATTATTGTAGCAGGTTGTAGAACATTTCCATATGACAGGGATTACATGTTGACCATACCCCTGAACTACTGCTCTGTTATGATACCTGGGTGGGCAACAGCCCAGAAGTCAAGCTCTGCAGATGCGTAACCGACTGGTGGTCTCGCAGTTCAAGTGTGCTATTAGTTTACTTGCTGCATCCCTATGGTTGGACAGTGCCAAGCTAATAATAAAAAGGTGGGCTAAAATAGCTTCCACCATCAGTAGACGACATTTTGCACCATCATAACGCCACAACAGAATTTGCTTTTGTAAACATAATATGCATGTGCACACACATCATTCACTTATTCATTGATATATTCCATCTTAAAGCTGTATACATACATAAATCCGCCACACTTGTAATATCCCTCCGATGAAGGCACCTTACATGTAGTGCGCGACAAAATACACTTAACAAACTGACGTACTTTAGTTTACACTTTTCACACTAATATTTTCCAGGTATACTAACTCACTAGGAAGTGTTGTTTGGTACCACTAGGATTCCACCTATGATGCTTCCCATGTTGTCCCCTTCCCCCTCTCTTTTTCCTTTGTTGTTATGCCTTAGCAGTGTAAAAGTATATAGCAGCACCACATAGCCTCTATTCCCGAATCCTGAGTCCACTGCACTGGAGTGTACTGAGAACAGCGTGGATGGATCTCCATGCTCAGCAGCAGCCCAGCAGCATGTCGATGCATATCGAAAGCGTATGCCTTCGTCTGTCAATTGCAAAACTTGTTGTGTCATGTCTACTGTTGATCATGATAGATCACGTGCAGCTTTTGAAAAGCTGTCCATGTCACCACAAAAATATGCCCAGATGTTTAGCATTTTTCATTTTGTCTTTCTAAATTCATATGACAACTATAGCTAGTCAGACACAGATCATAATCTGAACACTATGTCTTGGTCAATTTGACACTGTAGCACTCAGAAACATTTCAGTTTAAATCATGTGCAAACAATGCCTATTTTGAAATTGCCCCCATCACATGATCATCAACAGCCATGCATGTGACAGCTGTCAGTTATCACTCATTGCTCTCGGAATCATGCTTACTTACCTGTATGCAATTGTAAGGCACTGCGAGTGTGCCATTGATTGAGAAAGCGAAGGCATCCTGTGTGCAGAGGTGATATTTGTCTATCCCAGTGCGTAATCCTCAAGAGGTTTCTGGTCCTGCCCCACACCGTGCAATTATTCTGTCGGGGGAAGAGCACCATACGATCCAGTGACTGGACATAGAGGATGACCAGAACTCATGCCCTTGACCCTAGACAGTAATGCCAGTATCTATTGTCTCCTTGAGGGAAGCAGTTTTTAAATTCACTTGGGCTATGGTCAGTGCATTGGACTTTGGCTATTAGTTAGGGGTCTTTGGACATTTGCCTGGACTTTTCATTGGGACATTATCCCTGATTTCCATCATTTTTCTCATGGGAAAGTGTGTTTAGACATATCCTATAATGTTCTCAACGTTTAGATTTGTGTTTCTTATCCCACTCCATTTTAACACTCCCTCCCTGGGCTTAGGGTTATTTCTCTCTTCTCGAAGGACACATCAGCTCCTACCCCGTCACATCATCCCCATAACTCATGACCTAATTCTTTTATTTGTATTTTTTATTTAAAATAGATACATCTTTTATATAATCCGCACATGGATGTATTGGGACTCTGTTTAGATTGTGTAAACATGCCTGTAGATGTGTTTGTGTGTGTCTGTGTGTGGTGACCTAGGAGTGAGGGCCCATGATGATGACTATCCAACACATTCTGTGACACTACTGACATACAGCCACCTTCAGACCTAGCACAGATGAAAAGCCACCCAAGTGGAAGGCCGGTGGAATTTGTTTTTTTTCAGAATTCCTAACAAAGTAATGGCCTGATTTTATGTATCTTAACTTCAAAGAACAATGGTCCTTAGCAATTAAGGGAATTAAACAATCAATCATATATAGATCATGATAGGATACTATATAGTTACTATGTCCAGCCGGACAAGGATTTTTATTTTATAAATTCACAGAATATATTCAGGGATATTAGAACATCAACAGTTGTAGTAGGGCACAGTCCTGTACCGTGCATGGGGGGGAGGGAAAATAAAGGGGGGAAAAACAGTAAACAAAAACAAGTATGTGATTACAGGCAAAGACTGAGCATAAAGGTTACTTTTGTAAATTAGTATCTCAAGTATACCAAAAGTGGTAAAACACAACAAAATATACACAGTGGTAAATTGTGAGACCCCTATAAAAGGTTGACGTTTCGATCCCGTGCTCAAATTAAATTGGGATCCTCATCAGGACTATAACATATCTTAAAGCGCTGCCTCACACTCGAGGCTCTTAAACGTTCAATCCAGGCAAAATTATGTTGTATATTTTCTTGTGTTTTACCACTTTTGGTATACTTGAGATATTAATGGAGAAGTGTGGCTCACTGGTTAGAGGAGGCAGACCTGGAAGCAGAGGTCAGCCCGGGACCAGGGTTCAATTCCCGGCTCAGCGGGGTCTTGAGTCCTAAAAAAAAAAATGTCCATGGACTCGACAATTCTCGCTCCAGTGCCTACTCGATTCACGGGTTCCCACTCTGCGACTCTGGGCAATAGCTTGCTTAATCTCCACAACGGTCCCTCGCGGCGGGATGCCTGGCTTTCACCTTGCGGATACCCTGCCGGGGTTATCTCACAGGGGAATACCAGGACGGGTTCCCTAAGCAAGCGCTTAGAAACCGCTCGGTGATTTGCGCTATATAAATTCCTGTACATTTACATTTACCTTTAACCCCTCACCACGTTTACAGATCTTTATCAGCCCTGTGGAGATTTCCTCTCAAGGAACTGAAAGTTTGCTGAGCAGGCGCCATATTTCAGTTCACCACCGAGCAAAGCTTTTTATTTTTTTTAAACAAATTCCCAAAGTGGCATTTTGGTTGTAAATAAAATATTAATTACCCTGACACCCTGGGAGTTTTCTCCCAGGATGTGGGGATAATTATGTTTTTTTTCAGTTCAAGGCCTCCAGGGTCTCCCTAGATATCCAAAACTGGATGAAAATTGTCTGTGCTTTATAATGGGCGGGCATTCTGATGCACCTAAACCGCAGAGCTGTTGGTATAGGGTTTCAGATGGCAGAGCATGCTGTTGTGCTGTCGCCAAAAACATACACTCTGCCTTACTCAAAATAGAGTGGACGAACCATCAGTTTGGCAGAGGGTACTCTCTACGTTTTTGTTGGATTTCCTGTCCACTAAACTCCAAGTAAGTCCCTAAATGTTTTTTCCATACACAATTGTAGTGGGATTGTTGAAACCGAAAGATATTTTGTTTATGTGAGGATGGAGCAGTGACAGGTAGGTGAAGTCTTGAAGGATTGGTAGAAGGAAATGGTGGAACCGGCAAGTGGATGTTGACCCCAGTTGTCTGATAAACTTGACTTGGTCCTGCAGCTTGAGGCGACCCTCCTGTGAGAGAAGGTCTAATTGAGCTGCAAAGCCATGGCATGGTACTTTGCAACCTCCTCCCTTGACATCCAGATATATTCCTTCTGCAACCTCAGAGACATTACGAAGTTCTTTTAAAGTCACTTAAGAAAAGAGGAAGAAATATATTTGTCTAGAGGAAACAATTTAATAAAACCCATGAAATTAACAAAATACATATTTTATTTCCTTTTCCCAAGCACAGTAACTGCTGCTTACCTTATTCCTGTGGTGTTATATAGGATAGGGGCTTACCTCGCAGGGTCTGTCTAACCAGCAATGCTTGCTGGTTAGACAGACCCTTTGATGTTAGATGCTCACCAACAGTCAAAGCTGGTTGTGGACTGGTGTTTCCTGATGTAGCTGAAGCAAATAATAATACATTTCAGAATGCTGTCTGTGTGGCTGTACTAGGTGTCACAACTTATGTCAATGCTGAATAATGTTAAAGCGGGATCTGGCATAATTCTTTCACATGGGGAAAATGCTAATTAGAAATTTGTTAGATAAGAGGCATGTGAATGGGATGCAGATGGACCACGGACTTACCTGAGCAAGAATAACAGAAGGCTGGATTGGTGCTTGCAAGATGTCCTTTATGTGGTCTGATGTGTGGACCATATTGTACACACCACGGACCATTGTCATTAAATCAGATAAGATCTGTAAAGCATGGCAAATCACCCCTGAGGGTCTCAAGGCGCTGGGGATGCTAGCTGCTTTGTGGCAGTCTGTTCATTTGAACAGCCAGGTCTTGATCCCTTTCCTGAATTGATGAAGCTATGAGGCGGGTCTGTCCTGAGGTGCAGGGAAAGGTTGTTCCAGGCTTTGGCTGCCGGGTGTGAGAAGGAGTGTCCTCCGCTGTTGGCTGAGCTGATTCTGGGGTGTCTGCGAGGAAGAGGGAGGTGGATCATATGTGTCTGGTTGTTTGGTGGAAGGTCATGCGTTTGTTGATGTACGCTGTTCCCTTATTGTGCAGGGCCTTGTATACATGGGTCAATATCCTGAACTGACATCTCTTCTTGTTCAGGAGGCAATTTAGCTTCTTGAGGTGGGGTGTGATGTGGGTCAGCCTGGGAAGTTCGAGGATGAGACTTGCTGCTGAGTTTTGTACTGCCTGTAGTCTCTTCAAGGGGTGTTCGGTGATTCCTGCGTAGAGTGTGTTCCCGTAGTCCAGCCTGCTGGTGACTAGGGCCTGCTTGACTGTCCTTCTGGTGTTGTCTGGGAGCCCCGATCACAGCCTCAGTCCGCGACGGGGTACCGACGGATAGAGCGGGCCCTCATCCCTGAGCTGTCGCCAGGTAGAGGTGAGGCTACATCTATCCACCAGATTGGGTATTTCGAGTATTACTGAAGAATACACTGGATAATTGGTCTAGTATCACAGCATTATTATTTTTTGCACCTGTGTGTTTTTGATCACTATAGCAGCAGTTTTGTATTTCTGTATGGTCCTGATGAAAGCCCAGATACTAGTTGATCATAGGGGCTGAAACATGTTGACCGTGTGTCTACTATCAGCAGTCTAAATTCCATACTGCTGTTGCACTGCTTTTTATTCCTACCAGTGGGAGCAAGCTAATAAAGTTAGATCTAAATGCTATTCACTAGGTAGTTTTAAAATCACATTTTCTCTTTACTTTGCACTGCGAGTTTTGCACTTTACCCCATTCATTACGGGACTTTAGGATCCTACAGAGTGTAGCAGCTCCTACTTCAAAACATCCCTGAGCTCCTCCCTCACAGTGAGAGGGTCGTAGCCCTCAGTGGAACTAGGTTTTTCCACTGAGAGGAGATACCCAAATGATGAAGCATATCACCTTTGATGAGTGAGGGTAATCGTCCTAAAGGGATCTCTCTTCTTTAGTGATAGTTGATACTTTAACATGGTCTGTCACTTCAAACACACATTACAAGTTTAGACCCAAGGAGTTTTGTGTTAAATAGTGTTGTTTGGGAGCCACCTGAAGATCTTTCAGAGCATAGGTACGGTGTGGAAGCAGGCAGATGAGACTATGTTTACCTGTTTCTTCATAAATAGTTTGCTGTCCAGGATGGTGCCGAAGTTGTGGGCATGGTCTGCTAGGGCAGGGGAAGGGCCGAGTTGAGCAGTCCACCATGCGTTGTTCCATAACGAGGAGTTTTTGCCAAAGATGAGTACTTTTGCCTTGTCTGTCTTGAGTTTGAGACAGTCAATGATGTTCATCAAGCTTCTGTGGAAGTTGACTGAGGTGGGAGAGGGGTCTTCTGACAGTGAGAGGTTGAGCTGGGTGTCGTCAGCATAGGCTAGAATGTTCAGTCCGTGGAATCTAGCGGTGTTGGCCTAGGCAGGTCATGTACGTGTTAAAGAGGGTGGGCCTGAGGGACGATCCTTGGGTGACGCCGCAGATGATCTTCTTGGGTTCTGAGGTGAACAGTTGGGGATGCTTTCTCTGGGTTCTTTCCGGAGGTAAGAGGTGATAAATTTGAGGGCTTCTCCTTGGATTCTGACATGGTGGAGTCTGTTGATCAAGATGTGATGGGAGATGGTGTTGAAGGTGACAGACAGGTCCAGGAGGATGAGGTCTGCTGTTTTGCGACAGTCCAGGAGGACTCTGTCATCAGTGGCGGCAATCAGGGCTGTCTCAGTGCTGTGGTTGGCTCCGAATCCTGATTGAGAGTGTCCAGGAGATTGTGTGTTCCAGGTGGTTTGTGAGTTGCTGGTTGATCGCCTTCTCAAGAACCTTTACTGTAAAGGGGAACAGGGAGATGGGCCGGTAGTTCTTTGGTTCTGCTGTTTCTTCATGAAAGACCTCACTTCAGCATGTTTCCAGTCCTTAAGGAAGGAGCCAGAGGTGATAAAGGTGTTCAAGACTTTTTTGAGGTAGTCGCCAATTGTCTTACTCCAGAGGTTGAAGATGTGGTGGGGGCAGGGGTCCATGGGTGATCCTGAGTGCACGGAGTTCATGATGGAGATAGGGGCTTGAGTCGTGAGTGGGCCCCAGTGGGTGAGCATGTGTTTGGGGTTTGTGCTTGTGGGTGTGAGCAGGCTGATGCTGTCAGTGGCAGAGGGTTGGGGTTCGAAGTTTTCGTAGATGGTTGAGAGATTGTGGAAAACGTTAACTAGGTTGTCACACAGTTCTTAGGAGGGCACACTTTGTTCCCGTGGCTGCACGGTTGTAGAACTCTTTCACGATGGCGAAGAGCTCCTTCCAGCAGTTTGTGCTTACTTCTATGTTGTTTGGTAGGGTGTTCTTCCTTGTTTATTTCAGGAGGTGGTGGTACTGGTTTAGTGACGTCTTGAACGTGGTGTGGTCTCCTGTCTCTTTGTATCTCTGCACCTTTTGTAGTGAGACATATATAGAGTGTGTGACTATCACAGCATTAATGTTATGAGGGGAAGGGAACATGCTAGTGATTTCAGTGATTAAAAATACAAGGTTGTGCCCTGAATGACAACTACTTGGAGAGGAGTGTCAGTTATAGTTAGGCATTGATGTAACGTGAGAGAGTGCTAGATATCCCTGTTTGATTGGATGCGATGGGAAATGGGTAGATTGAGTGGATGACAGGAGACATATACATACCAATGAAATTGCAAAAATGAAAGATGTATTTTGTTACATGAGGACACAGACATCGGACTTTTAAGTGCACAATTCACACCTGTTAGTCATGCTGAACATAGAATCCTTATTGTGTTATAGAAGCACATTTGTATTATCTTCACACCACTACAGAAGGCACAGGCAGTGCAGCAACGGTGGAGGTGGTGGCAGGCTGTCGAGTGGCTAGCAACACAGGACCTGCAAAGGAAATTATATTATGCAGATAAGCATATTTGAACCCTAATCGCTTACAGTACTTCTACTTGAGCTGTGACAGTCAAAGATGTACCCATCTCAAGAATTGGCTGTGACATTGATAGCAGTGTTGGGTACCTGTGTGGGTGGTGGTTATTCTTTGAGTTGCCAGTACTAGTTGTAGCCACAGTAGGGACTGTTGCTGCTTCAGCTGCCACCTGTACTGCATCAGCTATGGGGACTGTCGAAAGGGAAATCAGAATGTGACAAGATTAGTATAACGAGTCTTTATTCTAGGTAAGGGGGTAAGGCAGCATGGGAGCGACTTGAGGGATGTGTAGCTACTATGTGTGTGTGCTACTTGAGACGGACTGACTTAGCAAGAAGTCATAATCTGAATGAAACATAGAGGTGCATTGTTCTTATCTAGCCTGACATTGTGAGTCCCTAAAACAGGCAAGTTGCATAGCAGGTCAGAATGTATGGATCTCCTGCCACAGGAATGTCTTTTATGCTCCACTGAGAGTGTAAGGAGACATATTGACAAATTGTAATGAAATTAACCCCGTACAACAGGCTTAACATAGATCTGAGGTTAGCTCTTTATTTCACCTCATCCACTGGTAGCTCTCCACGCATATCTGTTGTTCTTATTTGAAGCTAAACATTCTTTCTCCTCAACAACATAATGAAGAGGGGGTTCTAATCCAGAACCTAACTACCTCACACTTCTCCCTTCTTATTAACAGTAGCTGCCCCTCTAATAATCCCACATATTTACCTCAATACACAAACAACTGTACAATAAAGAAAAACACAACACAATTAAGCATATTCCCTCACATACAAAGTTATAAACAGATTGCATGCATAAACAGTTAAGGCACGTAACAATTTTTTTAACCAATTTTCATTTTAACTTCTTATATAGTCTTTTAAATACTGAGGCAATTTGTGAATTCTCTCACTTCTTCTGTTTCCCCCAACTTGTTCAAATTATCTTCTTTGATCTAGTCCTTTATCCGCAGACTGACAACTATTTTTGTCACTATCTGACTCATGATGGCTTCCACTACTCGATTCAAGTTCCAAATTCTGCCATCATCGGTCATTATGGCATTCTTAAATAATTCAACAACCTGTTTCTCCTTTGTGAATTTTGACAATTTTCGACATCCAACTGGTGCTTCAATCTTCACCCAGTCACCAATCTGAAATTTTATATTTTTGACACATTTGTGCAAATCAAAATATTATTTCCTGTCTTGTTGAAGTTTGAGTTCCTTCTCTCTTTGTTTACCAATGGCATTGAACTGTGAACATTTGTCTATTGGCATCCACCTTGGTCATAGCTTTGTATTAGCAGCTCTCCCCTTAAACAATTCAAATGGCGTTTCACCGGTAGTGGTATGTGGTGACGGTCTGTAAGCTGTGATTCTTTCCTGCAACTCTCTTTTCCCGTCTAAACTGTTTACCTTTGCCAACAGTATACATACTTTCATGGTCCTCTTCAGCATCGCCATTGCTCCATTTATCTTTGGATGATAACATAATGGAGAGAGGGTCCTGTTCCAGAACCTAACTGCCTCACACTGATCATATAGTTCTTTTTAGTGATCCATTACAAAGTTAACTACAAGTTCTGTCTATGCCTCAGTGAAGTTCATCCTCTTTTGAGTGGGATTGTCTGGTCGGTGGAATGTAATGACTGCTGCTTGAAGTCTGGCTCTGCATAATTTCTCAGCACAAGGAGAAGAGGAAGTGCCTGGCATTTGAGTTTCATTTATGCTCTTCTAATGTTAGTGTTTGTGAAGCGTGTTTGATTTTCCTCCGATGTTGGCTGCTCCTATTTTGTTTAATTTGTTTTATTACGTAGCAGAGGAACAGTTGACCATCTATGCTTCATAGAACTACAGTTATCAGTGTGCACCTTAAATACACCAGTAAAGTTATAAGTAGCAACTTTAAGGTCATATGTAGAGTTGTACTTATCCACTATCCCAATCCCTTCCCAAAAACAGTGGTGACACATGCTACCACTGAGTGTAAATCTCCACTCCAAATTGCTTTTAAGTTCCAGTTTACACCATGGCTTAGGTGGAAATCTGTCTGTGTGGAAAACTTCACACTTCGATTTTGCCTTGTTAATAGGACCTTTTGTTTGTTTGAAAGAAGTAGTTTCAAGAATGAGGAAGTGTGAGTTCCTGAGTTGACCCCAGATGCCTGCCGAGGATAGTTTCTGCGCTAGATAGAAGTTTGAACTAGAATGAGTACCTTATGGGTGATGCAGACTGGCTTCTACATACCACTTGACTCAATGGATAGGCAATTCGGAATGATTAGAATTAAAGTGATATGATAAAAATACCTTGTGCCTGTGGCCAACATGGCTACTGTGTGTAGTGCCACTTTTAGAAGTGCTTCGTGAAATTTGGGAATTCCAAATAAGGTCTACCAGTTTTTGTGTGCCTAAAACTTATTTTACTCTTTTTATTTCTCTTTTAATCTGCTGGCACTTTGAAATATGTGTTCACTTCAAATTGAAGTGAAAAGATATTTTGTAATGTTACCGTCTGAGCCTTCACAGTGATACCTTAATGTCTACAAGTACTTGTTGCATGATGTTTTACCTTAGGTATTTGCGTAATTTTATTCAGTACATAAATGTGTTCATCATATCCATTCTCTGCTTCACAGGTATCATGTTCACCTCCCATCCAGTACTGCTCCTCAGGATCTCTGACACAATTCATGGACTTGTGGGCAGATAGCTACATTCTAGCCAGGTTGGTGTCTTCTCCTAATGTGTATAAATCACTATATCCTACCACTCAAGGTAGTTGCAGTGTCACCTATGATTGTCGTACACAGTAACCGAAAATAAGTCCTTGTGGAACACTACTTGCCTCTTCCTTTTTGTTTACTTTGCCTGTTCCATGTCAGTAAGTGTGTTACTAACCACCTTCACCAAACTGGATCCAGTACAAAAGGACTTGTTAACAATTTGTACCAGTATTGAAGGATATTTTACTTTAATCTAGATTCCAGCCAACCGGTATGTAAATGTATTGCGACTTATATAGCGCACTTATCACCCGAAGGCATCAAGGCGCTTGCCTTGGGAGCCCGTCCTGGCTTTTTCCCTGTGAGATAACCCCTACTGGGCATCCCCAAGGTGAAAGCCAGGCATCCCGCAGCGGGTGGGCCGCCGAAGTGGAGATTAATAAAGCTATTGCCCAGAGTTGCAGCATGGGAACCCATGATTAGAGTAGGCACCGAGGTGAGAATTATCGAGTCCGTGGATATTTTTGGGCTCAGGACCCTGCCGCGTCGGGAATTGAACCCTGGTCCCGGGCCAGACCTCTGCATCAGGGTCTGCCGCTCTAATCAGTGAGCCACACTCCTCCACTAAAAAGTAAAAAGTATGCTTCAGTGGATCCTGCAATATGCTTATTTAAAATAATGAAAAAAATTACCCTTTCAGTGTTGGTGGCCTTTAATCAGCAGATGCCCAATCCACACCATTTTCAGGACCTCAGTCAATTCTTTCCATTTCCCTGACAATTCTTTATTCTCCCCAGTTGACACTTTGCCACTCTCCTGTCATAGTGGGCATTCTGAGTCCACCTGTACACCTTCCAACCTTTTAAAATTACATACCTATGACCTGATTCACTGAGGAAATTGCACATTTTAATGACATTTTGGTGATCAGAAAAGTTACTTGCAATTGTAAATTCAGAGTACTGATTATGAAATTCAGGACTGGTGTGATTGTGAAGATCTAGCTTCACAAACTGCCAAAAACAATTTCTGCTTTCAAACTTTAAGGTTTAGAATTGGGCTTCTGGGATTTCCTGGTTGAGTATACCCGCCAACATAGGGGATACACCACAAACCTGTACATTTTGGGGAAAGCAATGCTGATTGCAGGTAGTTTGCTATACGTGAAACATTCACACATTTCTTTCTGTCCAAGGCAGAATTCATTGCATTTCAAAAACTGGAATGGGATATGAATATTGAAGACGGTGCAGAAATGGCTTCACAGGAAAACTATTGCTGTAGATAAAAAATGTTAGGTGCACATATGTGGTACACTATAATACATGGACATTTTCACCTGATTGAGATTCTGACCATTGAGTTTATTATACATTAGGGTACTCAAGGAAAACTACAATTGAAATACAATTACTAAATTAGCCATTGAATTCTCTGTCTGTATTTAAAAGTAAGAAACTTGCACCAACAGAGGCTGGATTTTACAGGAGACAATTTCCACCATTTTCAGATTGTTTTCTTTGTAACTCCAGTCATGTATATGTACATTTGTTTCTTTGTGACTTCGGCCGTGTACATTTTCATTTGTTCATGCAAATGGCCATTGTTTTTTTCAATTCAGAATTCTTAAGGCCCCATTTGGTCTTTATTTCTACAACTTCAACAGTTATTTGAACTGAAAGGATATTTATTTTCCTTTTCTTTTTGTCCACATTTTAGTTGCACGATCCACTAAACTCTCACCAGACCCAGTGACCGAGCTCAAGACTATGGGACTGATAACGATGGCGGTAAACCCGCCACCAGCAGCCTGCTGGTGGCGGGTTCACAGCCATCGCGTGGCCCTTCCCTGCCCGCCAGATAAGTATGGCGGGCGGAGTGCTTGCGAGCGGAAGGCCCGTCTGTAACGGGTCAGACACAGGCAATCGTTACGATTGCCTGTCGGACCTGAAAAGCATACCTAGAGTGGTGGTGGTGCCTAGCAGGCACCGTCTGCCACATTAGGATGCTTCAACCCCACCAGCCTTGAATGGCGGTTCAACCACCATTCATAGGCTGGCGAAGATTGACTTTGGGGGACCGTAGCGGGACCTCCTTCAGCAGGGGCACTCCTGTTTTGCACTTTGGGGGCACCTAAGGCACCCCCCAACATTTCCCTGCACCATGTGCCAGGCACCACGTGATGCCTACCACTAGTGCAGGGAAATGCAAAATTTGCATGTTTACCATTGCGGCGGGTGCTGCTGCCTGCAGCACCCGCTGCAATGGTAAACATGCCCAATGGCGGTCGCTGTGTAATTCCATGTGCAGGACCGCCGCCATAAAGGTGGCTGGTCCCAAATTCTGAGACGACGGACGGACTTAAGTCCGTCCGTTATCGTAATAACTCCTTATGATTGTTTTTCATGTGCGACCAACAGTTGTTGAGTACCTACATTTTTACAATTTGAGTGAAGTGCATTTAAACTGAGGTTGCAGAGTTTCCCCCTGCAAAATTATTGTGATGTTTCAAAAAGTAACAATATTTGCAACGCTTGTGAAGTATAGTTGCGAAAAACGTATGCTGAATTATTATTTTGTGCCAGAAAAAAAGTCTCTTAAAAACCCACTGTAGTGGAAGGATTATTTTGCAAAAAGGTCTGCAGAATCTTTCTTTTCAATACTTCTTGTCAGCAGGTTAAGTTTTGAAAAGTTTAAACAACTGTGCACCTTTGTAAAGTGTACAAGTTGTAAACATTGCGAAACTTGGTTGGTAAATTTAAAATTTCACCCACTACTCTTTGCAATGACCCAGACATTATTACGAGGTGGGCTGCAAAACAATATGATGTTCACACTAACTGCTACTGAGAAATAAGAAGTTTAATCATAGATATGACTCTTAGGCCATGATCATGAATGCCCTAGAGCAATTGGAGATACTAATGCACTCAATAACATCTGAGACCGTGGGGTTTGGTAATTATTGGGTATGATAATTATCACCTATTATGAGTTCAGCATTTCAAAATGGGGCATAATACTCTTATTTTGGCATTTTGTGCACAAAGAAATTTGTGTCATGATATTTACCTGGCGTTTTCCCACAGTATGTACCAGCAGGCTTCATCTGCCAATATGTATTAGGGGAAAATTGCTTGTGCGCTGATGAACTGCCACTGGGGTTAGTAAACTTCACACCACTTAAAACTCCAATCGCTGCACCAACAGATTGTGTGGGAGTGGTAGTTATTTACCTCCAAATAAAATCAGGGCCTCAGAGGCAGCCATCTTGCAATACCCACCAAATAATATGCCCCTTAGTAATATCCACTGAAGTCTTTGTCCCTGTGGACTATTGAAGCGGACTTCTAAGGCTGCCACATTGTCAAGTGATTCAGCAGGAAACATTACACCATCATCTTTGCTTCTTGCAAAATTCTTTAATGTCTGCCTCAATATTCATCAAGTCAGGAGTGGTATGGAGAGACTCTGCTCCTCTGCGAGCGGCTTAGGTGGGACAATACAACCAAGGGTTTTACTTTCATGAATTTCTTTATTAAAGAGGGCGGGTCAAACCCTGTGTGGGTGGCCACGGGGCAGACAGAAGCATCTGCAGCCCAACCATGGTTATTGAGATCATTTGCCATTAGTGTCCTTGGGTCTCTCCTACTACTGCTCCGAAAACTGAGCCAAGAACCATCTTTTCTACACTTTGGCCCTCAGAGTAGTACGACCAAGAAGCCCAAGTCTTCTCTGGGAGGTAGTTTGGTGGACAAGAGCTAAGAACTCAACAATCCATCAACAGACACCATCAGTTAAAGTCCAGCCAAAGGTTTGTCCTTTTGTAAAAACAAGTGCTTTAATCATACAACAAAATTAAATAATACACAATGCAATTAGATAAGCCAATACATGGTTGTATCCTTGGTTACTTTCTCTGTACACTGAATTCTCCCACTCCAGTTTTTTCTTCACACTCGGGTGACCCTACTAGTAACAGTCCCCCCTTATTTTGTGTCAGAGACACACATTAAGCACAGGAGCAGATCAGGTCATTCTTTACCCCCTCATGGCTAAAATGCGCAATCCAGTCAGTAGAAACCCAGGTGTAAGTTGGGCAGAAGGTACTCATGCTTTACTTCTTTTGCTCTGATTGCTGTTGAAGCCTTGCAGTACTTTCTCAGTGAATCGCATAGATTTGGTGATTTGATGGGCATGGCCTGCACCTTCTGGCCTACTCCCAGCTCCCTCTCCTCAGCACCAGCTTTGATAGATAATTGCAACATGGCCGGTCCAGGGGTAATGGCACAGCTTCTTCAGCAGCGTCAGTGCTTTTAAATGATCACAGCACAGCATGCCTCGGAGTCACACATGGTTTCTCCAGCAGTTGCTACTTTCGGGCTGACCAGGTTCCATGAGCAGTGATAGTACAAGCTTACGACCTATAGCGGCTGTCAGTCGCCACAACCACATTTAATTAGTTTTTTGTAAAATCTTAACCGCATCGCTGCGGTGGTTATTTTTCCGCTACGCGGCTTTTTTGTAAAAGCCGCGTTAGATGACGAGCTCAGCTCGTCATCCGCACACGCCCCCCGTGGCTGATGACGAGCTGAGCTCGTCATCAGCATCGAAGGGGTTAAGGACAGTTTCAGCAGGACTCGCAGAAAGAGACTGTGAGACTCACTAGTGGTATGGGTTGCTCTTGATATCTACTTTCTGTGTGTTCCTCATGCCTGGAACACTCGGTGCTTCTCTTTCTGAACAGTCTGTCCTCCTGCAGGGTCTTCCCATCCCTCAGCAGTCCGGCATGCAGGTTTGTTTGTACAAGGCCGGCCCTCCGCTCTTCTAGGAGAATGTGCAGATTTCAAGCACTGTCTCCTCACCTCTAAGAAACTGGCTGTCAGATATATACCAGCCCTGAATACACAGTAGCTTTTCCAGTACTCTGCAGAGCACTTTCTCCTTGCTCAAGAGAACATGGGACTGGAACAAAGCAGGGCTATTTGGATTCCTTTTTTATGCACATCTTCCAGACAGGGGATATGAATCCTCTGCCTCAAACTGTACACCCATATGAGGCTGGTTCACCTATTAAGTCTGTTTCAAATACTTCTTTCACTATACAGTCCTTGTGTAAAGTGATGCCTCTCACATCAAGCAGCCACAAAGCAGGAACACCCATCCCATTGGCTGGAGTTTTCTGCACATGGCTGTCATCAGCCTTTTTAAAACAGTAATCAGGGACTGATAAAAGGGCAGGCCGAACTTGGAAACTTCCTCACATTGGACCAGAAAATCTGCAATCCCACCATTCACCCCTCCCATCTACCAAATGGCAGGGCTCATGAAGAACTAACCTGCAGCTCCCAATTAACAAAAGTCTTCATTGAATTTCTGAAGTTAGCACAGTCCCCATCTTCCTCTCTCCAGTGTCTGAAACTCAACCCTCCAGAAGAAGGCCAATGAAGCCCATACTCTTATTTTGGCATTTTGTGCACAAAGAAATTTGTGTCACGATATTTACCTGGCATTTTCCCACAGTATGTACCAGCAGGCTTCATCTGCCAATATGTACTTGGGGAAAATTGCTGGTGCGCTGATGAACTGCCAGTGGGGTTAGTAAACTTCACACAACTTAAAACTCCAATTGCTGCACAAACAGATTGTGATCCATTTTTGATGCACCAAAAATGGATCATACTGGCTTCAGGACTCAAACTCACACACACAGAGTCCTACTACCACACCTGTATCACACATTCATTGTATATGCATGTGCGCTTGACATACACACAGGATGTCCGCAGAAAGTTCTGGGTTTCATAAACAAACTGAATTTTACATGACCTTTGCCAATTGACCACACTCTCAATGACACAGTTAAGAAGGCCTAGTCTATTATAAATCTAAAAAAATGATACCCTGTCATAACCGATTCATGTGCTACAGTCAGGACGTAGTCCTTGAGCTACAGTGAGGGCAGGCTTGAAGTCTCCCTCCGAGTTACAGGACAGGTCATTGAGCTTCTGTTCAGACACTAGGGGGTCCATTAGGATGTCAGGCGGTGGCACCACCGCAGTGCTGGCGGGGCGGAAAAATGCCTTTTTCCGCCCGCGGGCAGCCGTACTCACGTCCACCATATTAGTATAGCAAAACATAGGTCATTTCCCATCCGCCGCAGAGCGACGTGCACCGCCATCATAGTGCGCCTGCCACCCCGGCGGTGGGAGCCAATCGAGACTCACTGCCATGCGGAATGACGTCCGCCCCACTCCACAAATTAGGATGGCCCAAACAGGCAGACGCACCGCAGCGGAGACACCGCCAAACCAGAGACGGCGGTAACTCGACAGCGGAGTGCGAGAGCAGAGACCCGGTCCTCTCCACCCGGCCATGAACCATGGACCCAGTCCTACATATGCATCTGGTGATGTACCTGCTACAGCACTATCATCAAATGGGCCGCCGCGGACGACTCCGCAGGTACGCAAATACACAAATACAACACACGGGCTGACACAGGGTACAAAAACATAACAGACATCCTGCAGGGGGTTACAACACATCCACAAGGGCACCCTTACATGACCCACCTGCCACCAAGTCACCCCTCTGCATCCTGGACACACATCGACCGCAAACTAGCAGCAACGTCCCGTTCCTGGTCATGTCACCGCCTCGGTCAACACATGCGCATAATGCAGAAGGCCCGGCCACTCCAAGGCATGGGCAGAGCACAAACACCACAGGGACACACCACCCCCTACCACACATCCACACACCCCATCAAGCCACAGGCCAGGTGGCCATCCTGTGCACCCCCATGCACAGCAACAAGCAACAAGCACAGCAACAAGCAAGCACAATACACACCCTGCACCACACAACAACTAGGGAGACAGCCACTGCAGGAGTGGCTGACAAGGAACACACAACACCAGTGCCTCACACACTGTGGGCTGCCACTACTTCCCAGCACATATACACACAAACAAACACACACCCTGGGTGTAGCCACAAACTGAACACACACACAGGGAAGCCTGAACAGATGCCTGACCAAAAACAACACACAAACACCACAGGAACACACACAGAACCGCAACAGAAACAGACATACCCTATCAGCCAAACTGTGGAAAGGCAATGGAAGCACAAACACAACATGAGGGCACAACATCATCACTCAAGAACAAAACATACCACAAATCACACAAGAACAGCACCAGCACAGAACCACACTGCCACATCAAACCAACCACACATGCACATGAAAGCCAAAATCTACAAACACGACAGGACATCAGGGGATGCACATCAGTCAATGCCAAGCCCACATACACACAGCAGTGTGTGCACAACAAGCAGTCTGTGCTCACCAAGCACAACAGCTACACACAGACATGACTGATACAACATCGACACACACCACAAATCAGCACTGCACAAATACAACAGCACACACAGGAAGTGAAGCAATACCACATCCAACACAACAACAACAACAACAGGATGCACCACTCTGGGATACAAGAGCAGAACCATCTTCACCAGATCACTGGGCAGCACACACAGCTGAAGTACACATGAGAAATCCTCACTGATAAATACCACAAGAACATCACACATAAACCATTGGGGCAATGTCCAGAGTGGAACATCACTCTTGACCCAAGAACTGCAACACAAGGCACAGTCTCACAAATGAAGTGATGGGGAGGCACATACAAATGTAAACCAAGGGGACAGCTGACATTCAAGTCAACTGACTAGCATGTCAGTAGTAGACATGTAAGGGGTGTACCATACACAAATAGAGGGAATGCAGACCCACAATGTGTAGGCACAAGTGGCACACATAGGTGATAGCATCACACCACACACACCATGCCATACAGGAGGAGAAAAGGCACCATGTGCCTGCAATGCATGACTAACACAAACACAATGCCAGTGAGGAGCAGCAGGGCCACACAGTCTACACAAACACACACAAGACACATTGATGATCAAACAAACACAAAATTGATGCGTAAGTCACACACATTGCACACTCATAAGTGACCAAATAAACAAGGAAGAGTCACACATAACTGCAAGGACACACCAACACACTGCACAGTGCACAACATACAACACACACAAGGGCATACCATCATTTACACAGGGCAGGACAATCCAAACAACAGGCATATGACTCCTGGGTGACACATGTGTGTCTATCACAATCCAGGGGCACACACACATCCACAACGACTACAAAATCACACCCTTCACACTGCACACCTCATCACCACCCAAGAGCACACATCTCATGTAGGCCAGGGGACCAGGACTAAGGGCCATCACAAAATGACCATACACTGGGCACATATACATGAATAACACACATATACCATGACATTGCCCAGCCTGCATGCAAACCTGTGCACAGCATCACACCCTGTGCTGGCAGTGTCCCCCAACCTGACATGGCAACAATGTAGCCAACAATAGCAAACCACTAAAAAGAGAACTGCATCACAGGTAAAATAGCCATCACAGATAACACTAGTATCAGTGTCTGAATGGACTGAAGACCCTGTCACCCCTGTTTACAAATGTGATGTGGCCAAAGAGCTTGGCAATGTTGAAGTAACACATAGAGCATGGGGCACAGGCAAACAAATGCACACACCAAAAGAACTTTAATCAGCAAGGACACTGATAATACAGACAAACAGGAGTAACTGTCTTTATTTACATATTGCACAGATGTGACAGAAGAACAACAGTACAGAAGAGCAAGGCACAACATGCTGATCATATGCAAGATAATCTGGACAGGCAAAGTACAAACAGGAAGGCCAGTGTCCATGGCAGGTGGCACAGCAACTACATGAGAGGCTGCACAGGTGAGAGTACAACACAGCAGAGCAACAGGGGTAGTGTCCATGGCACAGGTGAGAGTACAGCACAGCAGAGCAACAGGGCCAGTGCCCATGGCACAGGGGAGAGTACAACACAACAGAGCAACAGGGCCAGTGTCCATGGCACAGGGGAGAGTACAACACAGCAGAGCAACAGGGCCAGTGCCCATGGCACAGGGGAGAGTACAACACAGCAGAGCAACAGTGCCAGTGTCCATAACACAGGTGAGAGTACAACACAGCAGAGCAACAGGGCCAGTGTCCATGGCAGGTGGCACATCAACTACATGAGAGGATGCACAGGTGAGAGTAAAACACAGCAGAGCAACAGGGCCAGTGTCCATGGCACAGGAGAGAGTACAACACAGCAGAACAACATGGCCAGTGTCCATGGCAGGTGGCACAGCAACTACATGAGAGGCTGCACAGGTGAGAGTACAACACAGCAGAGCAACAGGGCCAGTGTCCATGGCACAGGGTAGAGTACAACACAGCAGAGCAACATGGCCAGTGTCCATGGCAGGTGGCACAGCAACTACATGAGAGGCTGCACAGGTGAGAGTACAACACAGCAGAGCAACAGGGCCAGTGTCCATGGCACAGGAGAGAGTACAACACAGCAGAACAACAGGGCCAGTGTCCATGGCACAGGTGAGAGTACAACACAGCAGGGCAACAGGGCCAGTGTCCATGGCACAGGGGAGAGTACAACACAGCAGAGCAACAGGGCCAGTGTCCATGGCACAGGTGAGAGTACAACACAGTAGAGCAACAGGGCCAGTGTCCATGGCACAGAGGAGAGTACAACAAAGCAGTGAATGACAATTTAAGTTGCCAGGGACAAATGCGGAGTCAGGACA
The DNA here is from genome assembly GCF_964263255.1 of Lissotriton vulgaris. Classification (NCBI taxonomy): domain Eukaryota; kingdom Metazoa; phylum Chordata; class Amphibia; order Caudata; family Salamandridae; genus Lissotriton; species Lissotriton vulgaris. The sequence continues at coordinate 39,057,470 of NC_141697.1, forward strand.
TGAGAAGTTGCACAGTGAGTGTGTTTGACCGTACCCTTCCATGACCAGCAACACACCCAGGTGGAAAACAATGGGCAGGACTAGCACACCTGTATGATAGACAGGTGTAGGAGGGGGACTGCCACTCACAATTGACTGTCAGGCGGATTTGGAGCTGGCTGTGTGTCTGGGACAGCAGGAACACTTGACTGGGGAGACCGAGGCCCAGGTGATGTAGGGCTAGCAGTGGATTGGCAAGCTGGAGGGCTGTTTGGACCAGGTGGTATAGTGGCACGTGAAGGTGGTGTAATGCAGATGTGTCACACAGTGAGGGTGGGAGAGGTTGGAGGGGTACCCTTCCACTTCTTGGGAATACGAAATGGCTTCCCTGTCTTGGGTTTAATGGGAACTGGGGATGAGACAACAGACACACACACCAACAGGTGCAGACACTGCACTCCCTCTGGTGATGTGCTGGATCCTGCGGAACGCTTTGTTTGGCTACGCCTCTGAACCACCTTCCCCTGCTTGCCAGGTGTCCCACTTACAGTGCCCTCCTTTGCCTATTTGCCAGGTGTCCCACTTACAGTGCCCTCCTTTGCCCGTTTGCCAGGTGTCCCACTTACAGTGCCCTCCTTTGCCACTTTGCCAGGGCTAGCCCCTACAGTGCCTTCCTCCACCTGCTTCACTGGGCTTGGAATTGGAGTTCATGTGGTGGGGGGATGTGGCCCTATGCCCTTCCTAGGTGTACCCTTGCCATACAACACCTCCTCAGTGGGCACAGACACTGCACGCCTAGCTCTGCGTGAAGATTTTTGGACAGTAGAGTCCTTTGCTGGTGATGCCTCTGAGGCATGTGAGCCTGGTGTCAGCCTCATTGCTTTTTTGCCCTTGCTCTTCCCTGACGGGCTCTTGTCTTTGCATTCTGGGGTGGCTCTGCTCTTCTGTGGGGATGGTGTCTGTGGCCGTGACCGCTTGGGCTGTATCTGCTGTGTGCTCCTTGTGCTGTATCGTGTCTGTGACGCATGCGAACCGTGGTCACTGTCATCTGATGTGGCCACTGACTGGGGGGGTGGATAAAGGCACCTGAGCAGAAATGGGAGCATGTGCCTGTTGAAGGGCAGACGTCACTGTGATGATAAAGTACGGACTGTACGGTGTAGCCCACCCACATCAGAGTGTATGCCCTCCATGCAGGCAACCACCTGGCCTAATGTCTTGTCTTGGTCACTGAAGGCATTGAGCTGGGCTGTCTGGCCCACACAAAGCTGGCGTAGGAGCTCTACACACTCTGCACTGAGGGCAGCAGGGGGGACAAGTGTGAATGTAACTCTTAAAGACACGGACACGGACAGCACCAGATGAAGTGGATGGGAGGCTAGGCCCTGGCCGCTGTGTGGTAGATGATGTTGCAGACTCCCCATCCCCTGTGCCTGCCAACATGGAAGCATCACCACTGGCATCAGATGATGTAGTACTCTGTGTTTCAGCCACAGATTCCTCCTGCATACTACGGTCCCCCTCAGATGCGCTGGTGAGCTCTGTGTCACTGGCCTCCAGTGCAGCTGTGGTGCTACTCCCGCCACCACTGGTTTCCGGCTCCCGTTCCTCCGTGTCCACTGGCGATTCTTCATGAGAGACAGATGCAGGGTTGTGTTAGTGTCATCATCAGGACAAAGCAATCATATCAATGCAGTACAGGAGATGCCCAAATCCACATGGTGACCACCGCACCTTGCAATCACATTGCAGCAACACACTACATAGACCACAACAGGGCCTGTAACCCAGAATATCTGCCATGACTGACCCATGTTGAGGCCACACAGCACAACACCATGCCCGTGGATGAAGTGTAACAGACACACAACGTGCCCTGCAAACACCTAGGAACATGATGTGGGGACAACACTCATTGCCACTGGCAGACTTTCAGGGAACAGGAGGGGACAACACACACACCTATTGGGACATGACAGTCCACAATGCAAAGTTGGCCATAACAAGCACCATGTGCTACTCTGGGGCACCTTGTTGTCAGATGTGTGGGCCTCAACGATCATGGTGCATGCAAAGTAGTCATACATGATGTCACACTCAGATAGTGGACCCTGCTGTTCACCCCCTAATACATTCCCCACACTATCACAATGCTGAATGACCATGTAGATCCTAACACATCTGGCTATGATAAAGCACAGCAGAGAGGATCAGCTTTGTAAGGGCAGTTTGGCCCAATGCCTGACACTGGCACACATCCCAGCAGCCACTCACATGACACAGCACAGCACCAGCACATGAACATCACATGGGCAACCACTGCCACAGGCCCTGTACACCTGCATCCTCTCCCAGCCAAAGTCTCTCTCCCCAAATACTCACCCTGCCTTGCTGGCGATGCTCCTTCAGACGTGCATCCAGCTCTGGATGAGTCACTGGCACTATGCGGACAATCAGTGGTGTCATGTTGTGCCGTGCCAAATGCCCAGTGCGCGGTAGCATCCCCAATGTCATCTCTGCCACGTTCTTTGCCAGCCGGCTGATGTCATACCACCTCTTGTGGCAGTGGGTGCGTCGTCGGTTGGATACCCCCAGGGCTCGCACCTTTGCTGCAATGGCCCTCCACACGACCTTACGCTGGTGTACCTTGAGCTGCAGGTATGGGAGAAAAGAAGGGTAAATGACCAGTTGCACAGTGTCATGTACCAACATCTATCAGTACAGTAGCAAGACACAGACTCAGGACCTATTGTAATCTCCCTCCATCCAAAACTGGGGGAACCTCACAAGGGCACACAGATGTAATAGCATGCATACATGAGGGCGTAGAGGGTCCATGATAATGTCACACACATGCTGGATGACTGCACTGAACCCCTCAGTGGCTTGCAGACATCACCAGTCCCATGCATGTCTGCCCATTACATACATCACATATCTACCTGTGTCTGTGTGTAGAAGCACTGTGTGCATGACTGGGCAGCATTCAATGCGCATGTCCTGTGAACGTATGTCTTGTAATGTGTATGGCCTCGGGGCACATGGACTCACCAATAACATAGCCATCGACAGACGTGTGTTTGTGTGCAAATATACAGGGCTGAGATGGTGCATATCTACTATTCATTGTGAATGAACAGGAGCAGGGACCATGTAAGTTTAGGAATGTGTTCTCGTTTGGGTGGGCAGGCAGTGGGCCTAGTCTCTGGGTGCACACTGAGTCGGTCAACAGTGGCACAGAGAAACATTCACCCGAGCAAATACTGTCCTGGCACCTACATGTCCAACATCCTGTGGCTCTTGATGGCTGGTAATGTAACACACTCCACTCATACATACAACTGCATGCAGGGAAAACAGTGACCTTGGGACACACACACTCCCTCGCCCTGGAGACAGCTTGTTTGTCAGTGTATGACACAACCCCACACCCTCAAGCATTTAGTGCAGCAGCACAACTACATGTCTGACACCCCTCGCCCTACAGCTTCCTTAATGCTGACTTACCACTACATTGGGGCCACCATACAGCCTTGGGTACTGTGCCAGCACCTCGTCCACTAGGACCTCCAGCTCCTCGCTTGTGAATGGACTAGCACGGATCTTCTCTGTCCTTGCCATCACTGTGGACATGAAACACCTGTGGTGGAAGTGAGTGGTGAGGGGTCCCAGGCAGCAGGCACTTGAGGCAGCTGCAGGAGAGGGTCCCAGACAGCAGGCACTTGAGGCAGCATCAGGAGAGGATCCCAGGAGCAGGAGAAGGTCACAGGCAGCAGGCACTTGAGGCAGCAGCAGGAGAGGGTCCCAGGCAGCAGGCTCCGTGAGCAGTGGAAATGTGAGGCTCACTCCCACAGATTTATAGCCCCCTGGGATCGTTTGTAAGGTGTAGAGCTGCAACAATTGGTTGTCCAGGTCTGCCTCATTCAAAAGCATCCAATGACCGCCTCTGCGGTGGCGGAGCACGCCTTCCGTGATTTTCAAAGCTGCATCATTCCACCGCAATCATCGCTCCCATTGGCTGTAGGCAATGCTCCATGGCGGTGATGTACCGCAGGGGCCCGGGGTGTGCTACCGCGATGGTGCATCATTAAAAAGCATCCAATGACCGCCTCCGCGGTGGCGGAGCATGCCTTCCTCGATTTTCAAAACTGCATCATGCCACCGCAATCATCTCTCCCATTGGCTGTAGGCAATGCTCATGGCGGTGTTGCACTGCCGTCGCCAGGCGTTAGCTTTCGCGATTTGGGTGGCGGAGCATGCCCACTGCCATCTAGCCATGTTTCCATGCCAATTTCTACCGCACTTGTGGAGAGGGTGGTGCTGGTGTCACACCGCCGTGGCCAGGCAGTAGCTCCCGCTATTTGGGTGGCAGAGCATGCCCACCGCCATCTAGACATGTCTCTATGCCAATGGCTACCGCACTTGTGGAGGGGGTGGTGGTGGTATCACACTGCCATGGCTAGGCAGTAGCTTCCAAGATTTGGGGCACATACAATGGCAATGTCCATCGTGAACACTGAATCAGTACACAGCAGCAACATGGTTAAGGGCACATCATTGTGCACACAATGCCATTATTCCATATAATCCACAGGTGGATGCACGTTATGTGTGACGCACATTGGTCTGTTGTCCCTGCCATGTCACTTATGCATTGGATGGTTGATGATGCTTCACAGTGTTAAGCTGGTGTCAATGATGTGTAAGAAATCAATGTGTTGGGGGTCAGTGCAGGCCTTGGCAAGGCTTGTCTCACTGTATGGTGTTGTTACTTACTTGTGCTTTCATATCAGCTCATGCACACAAGTGACAGTTTTCCAGCTACTGTGATCATTGGGTTGTGGATGTGTGCCGAGTTCACATGATGCATTGAGGTGTGACAGGTACAGTAGATGGGTATGTGACAGTCATGGTCATTGTACACACATTGGTGGATGGTACGGTACAAGGCATGCACATGTGAATTTTGGGGTTCAGTATGTGTGCCTTCACATCGACCTATGTGTTGTTTGCGGCACTTGTGTATTGTAAATGGAGAGGTGTGCCCTCTGTGTGTCTCAAATGTCCACCCATGTAACCTGGTGTGCCACGCATCCATCATGGCAGTCTTTGCTATTCCGTGACATCCTTAACGGTATGTGCTATGGCCATCTCATGATGGTTGTCTGTGACATTTGTCTATTTACATCTCAACTAGGAGGAGGCCTAATCTCATACGTCACCTGACAGTGCTGGAGGACTTGGAGGATATAGCAATCATTTGCAAATTCCGCCTCGACAGACCGACCCTGAAGACCCTTTGTGATCTGTTGGAGCCCCACCTGCAGCCACATCGCCACTACCCAACAGCATTGACACCCACATACAAAGTGATGGCAGCCCTCCACTTCTTAGCAACTGGTTCCTTCCAGGAGACCGTGGCCAGTGCTGCAGGGATGTCGCAACCCATGTTCAATCTGGTGCTGAGGGATGTTCTTGCAGCCATGATGTTATATAAGGATCGATACATACATTTCCCCAGGGGAGCAGAATTTGCCGTTGTGAAGGGTGACTTCAATCCCCTTGGGCACATCCCCCATGTTGTTGGTGCCATCGATTGCACCCATGTAGGTCTGGTGCCACCACAGGCCCCGTTCAAGCAAACCGGGCCGAAGACGGCTGTAATGCCAGAAACCGGTCCCCGGGAGCTTGTTTCCTTCCCAGTGTAAGAATTGGCTTTTGTAGTTTGGTTTGCCCTGTTCCCATCATGCACTGGGACAGGAACAGACTAATTTGCATACAGCCAGGTTCTGAAACTGGGATGGTGCAGTGAGCTAAAAAACGGTGTTGGATCTAGCCCTGATCTCTTGACTGGGTGAGAGCTTTCTGCTTAATTCAGAGACTCTGTCCCTCACCACCCCTTGTTGTAAATATTTTTGTCCACCCTAAGCGTGGAAGGGTATTCTCAGATGTGAGACCCTTGCTCATTGCACCATCAGGATTCAAGCAATCCGGGCCGAAGACGGCTGTAATGCCAGAAACCGGTCCCCGGGAGCTTGTTTCCTTCCCAGTGTAAGAATTGGCTTTTGTAGTTTGGTTTGCCCTGTTCCCATCATGCACTGGGACAGGAACAGACTAATTTGCATACAGCCAGGTTCTGAAACTGGGATGGTGCAGTGAGCTAAAAAACGGTGTTGGATCTAGCCCTGATCTCTTGACTGGGTGAGAGCTTTCTGCTTAATTCAGAGACTCTGTCCCTCACCACCCCTTGTTGTAAATATTTTTGTCCACCCTAAGCGTGGAAGGGTATTCTCAGATGTGAGACCCTTGCTCATTGCACCATCAGGATTCAAGCAAACCGGGCCGAAGACGGCTGTAATGCCAGAAACCGGTCCCCGGGAGCTTGTTTCCTTCCCAGTGTAAGAATTGGCTTTTGTAGTTTGGTTTGCCCTGTTCCCATCATGCACTGGGACAGGAACAGACTAATTTGCATACAGCCAGGTTCTGAAACTGGGATGGTGCAGTGAGCTAAAAAACGGTGTTGGATCTAGCCCTGATCTCTTGACTGGGTGAGAGCTTTCTGCTTAATTCAGAGACTCTGTCCCTCACCACCCCTTGTTGTAAATATTTTTGTCCACCCTAAGCGTGGAAGGGTATTCTCAGATGTGAGACCCTTGCTCATTGCACCATCAGGATTCAAGCAAACCGGGCCGAAGACGGCTGTAATGCCAGAAACCGGTCCCCGGGAGCTTGTTTCCTTCCCAGTGTAAGATTTGGCTTTTGTAGTTTGGTTTGCCCTGTTCCCATCATGCACTGGGACAGGAACAGACTAATTTGCATACAGCCAGGTTCTGAAACTGGGATGGTGCAGTGAGCTAAAAAACGGTGTTGGATCTAGCCCTGATCTCTTGACTGGGTGAGAGCTTTCTGCTTAATTCAGAGACTCTGTCCCTCACCACCCCTTGTTGTAAATACCACAGGCAAGTGAGCAAATTTTTAGAAATCGTAAACATTATCATTCAATCAATGTGCAGGTGGTGTGCCTTGCGGACATTACCATATCACAAGTGTGTGCAAGATTCCCCGTCTCAGCCCATGATTCGTAAATCCTGAGGAACAGCATGGTGCCCGAATGATTGCAAATCTGCTTCCCGAGGGTGCTTGGATTATGGATGAGTATGCCTAGTGCTATGTTGCGCTGTGTGTGTGACCTGCTGCCCTCTGCCTGTGTAACATTGCAATGCGTGTTTGTCATTCACAGGTGACTCTGCATATCTCAGCCGTCCATGGCTGCTGGGCCCACTACGGAATCCCAGGACCCCAGCTGACGTCAGGTACAATGAGGCCCATGGCAGGACCCGACGTTCATTGAGCTGACTTTTGGCCTGTTCAAGTCAAGATTCCGCTGCCTTGACAGGACTGGAGGTGCACTGTCATTCGCCTGGGAAGGTCTGCAAGATCATTGTGGCATGCTGTATGCTGCACAACATGGCCATTCACAAGGAGATTCCCCTGCTCTTGGATGATGGTGAGGACCCAAAGCCCCGGCCTGTTCAGGGCCCTGAGTCCAGTGATGAGGACAGTGGAGAGGAGGAAGGAGTTGACATGCGTCAACAGCTCATCACCCGCTACTTCACTTGAAGGTGGGTGACGAGGTACGACTTGTACATTGTGTGGTGTCATTGCAGTTGTTGTGAAGGGCTATGCATGGATGTTACAGACAGGCACATGTTGAGTAACCTGTGTGTGTAAATGTGGCAGTGACATTTCACATGTGGACGTATACAGAACTCTGTTTGGTGACACTTGCTGCACATTCTGTTGTCTGCCTGTAGACTAATGTGGATGCTTTGTGTATTGTTATGTCTGTGATGCCACACTAATGCCATTGACTGTTGTTCTGTTGTATCTCCCTAGGTGCCTCTAAAATCTCCAGGCCTACCTACTGTACATCTTTTGGATACATCATGGACCTTTTCAAAACTGTAGATATTGCCGTAAAAACCAAACTGCACAAATTGAAGTGTGTAAGGTATTTTATTTACTAAGGTGACATGTGAGAGGTGCGGGCATATTTACATGAAGGTGGTGATGGAACAGTGAGTTGACAGTCATGGTAGATGAGATGCAAGAGTATACACCACATGGATGTGGTGACCCAGTCCAACAGAAAGGTGCCATTGACAAGGCAGTGTGGGGAAGGACAGTCCAAACAGTCAATGCAGTGGGGAAGAGGGTTGGCATCATGGCTGGCTCCGTGACTGGCGTGTGGCTGATGCTTTGCCTCCCGAGACTCCCAGGCTCTTCTTTGGACGCCCCCTTGATCGGTTTGGCGGGGGAGGCCTGCTGCATGGCCAGTGGCGTGGCATCTGAGGACTCACCCTTCTCTGTGGCAGCAGGGGAGGATGGTGCACTGTCTTCCTGCAGCACAACAGATGGAGGCGGAGGTGTTGTTTGGAACGCTGGCCTGTCCCTCAGTAAAGCCACTTGCTGGGCCATGTGGTCGACCGTTTATCCCACGCGTGTGTCGATGGACCTCATCAGCAGGATGAGTTCACGCAATAGCTCGTCAGACCGGCCACTTTGTCCCTGGACCTGTTCATATGCCCCGATGACTCTGATGAAGTGGTCCAGGGATGGTGTACCAACCTCCTGCGGTCTGGGGGTGACCCTATATTTACATGATATCCCACCTGCCCTGTTGCCTCGACACTGTGGGTCTACACACACTCTCCCTGCCGTCCACAGTTGTTGTTGTGTCCTGGTCATACTCTGGGACAGGATGGGTGCTGCAGGTGGTACTGGTGGTAGTGGTGGTGGTGGTGGTGGTGGTAGTGGTGGTGGTGGCGGAGGTGGCAGCGGTCACAGGCCTTGACTGCAGGGGTCTGCTGTGCTGTTGATGTAGCAACAGCCGTGGTGGTGGGGAGGATGGGGTCCTGGGACCTGTTGGGCCCTGGCACACCAGATGAGCCGGCTTGGAGCTCATCATCCAAACTATCCTGGGAGTCAACATCCGAGACTCCATGTACCGGGGGTGGAGACTGGCTCTGCTGGTCGTTGTTGTCGTCAGCAGCGAGTTCTTCATCACCTGTGGATTAGATGTGGAATGTTCAGTGTTGGGCACTGTGCAAGTATTCTGTTTGGTGCATGTCATCGACTGTCTGTACACTACCCAATTGAGAGATCGTCACTATTATCATTAAGTGCAATACTGGGCATAATTACATGGTGCAGAGGAATATAAATTACTGGTACATGTCATGTATCGAGGCATTGCATGCAATAGGTGCTGTGTGTAGTGATGCAGGTCTCCCACCCCCAAACAGGCCTCCCAAGCAAGATGGCTACTTACCTGTTAGGTGAGGGTGAACAGTGCAATGGCTGACACATGCTCCTGGGTGGGGAGGGCTCCATGCTGCTGGGGTGTGGGACGGGGGCATGGTGGGACTCGTGGTATAGGTCTCCCACCCCCAAACAGGCCTCCCAAGCAAGATGGCTACCTACCTGTTAGGTGAGGGTGAACAGTGCAATGGCTGACACATGCTCCTGGATGGGGGAGGGCTCTATCCTGCTCAGGTGTGGGACAGGGGGCATGGTGGGAGTAGGAGTGCAGGCCTCCCTCCCCCTAACACCCTCACTGTGAAGATGGCTACCTACCTGTAAGTTTGTTTGGTGAACAGTGCAATAGCTGACACATGCTCCTTGGTGGGGAAGGGCTCCATCTTGGTAGGCTGTGGGACAGAGGGCATGGCGGGAGTCCTGGTACAGGACTCCCACCCCCAAACACCCTCACTGTGAAGATGGCTACCTACCTGTAAGTTTGTTTGGTGAACAGTGCAATGGCTGACACATGCTCCTGGGTGGGGAAGGGCTCCATTTTGATAGGCTGTGGGACAGGGGGCATGGTGGGAGTGGTGGTACAGGCCTCCCACCCCCAAACAGGCCTCTCAGGCGAGATGGCTACCTACCTGTTAGGTGAAGGTGAACAGTGCTATGGTGTTTGGGTTGTGCAAGAAAGTACATATCATTGTTTTGGTTAACATTTCTTTAAACTTACCAGCCTCCTTTCCCCCCGGATACTCCTGTGAGACTCTCAGGATGCAGTATGGCAAGCACCTTTTCCTCCCATGGTGTGAATGTTTTTGGTGGAATGGGAAGACCACCGCCAGTCCTCTCAGCCAGCTCCCGGTTCTTGCTTCTCCTCTCTTTGACAACCCTCTTGAGATTATGCCACTGCTTCATGATCTCCTTCCTGGATCGTGGGGTGGTCCCTACTGCATTGACCCTTTGTACTATCCTTTCCCACATTTGTGTCCTTGTGGCTAATGGGGTCTGTTGGACCAGGCTACCAAACAGTTGTGGTTCCACTCTCACTATCTCGTTTACCATGACTGTCAACACACTCTCTGTGAATTTGGGCATTTTCTGTGCTTCCATGGTGCGTGGTGTTTGGAGTGTTTGTGGGTGCAGGGGTGCGTGTGGTGTTGATGTGTGAGGTGTGTTGTATGATGGGGGATAGTTGGTGCTGGTGTGATAGTGGTGGTGGTGGTGTGTGTGCTGTGTTCTTTTGCCTCTCCTGTCAGATGTGGTGTATGTCCTTCTCTTCTGGAGTGTTGCAAAGGATTGTGATCAGTAAAGGGGCTGGTTTTATACTCAGCTGTGTGGGTGTGTCCAAATGGGATTTTGATGTCAGTTGTGTTGTGGGTGTTGTCCATGGAATGGTATATTTTTTTGGGGCATTTGTTTTTTCATTGGTATGTGTTTTGAGTAGTTGGAGGGCATGGCTACTTTGATTAGTGCAAACTTTGGCATTGTTGCGGTGTTCCGGCGTCTTCCGCCATGTTTTTCATTTACCGTCGGCTGCGGTGGCTATGCTGCAGCTCTTCCGCTGTCTCTCCCATTCACTCCTGTGTGCGACCTCGGTGGTCGGTAACAGCGGATTGTACCGTGGGACCATCGGGGATATCCTAATTTCCCATGCCGTCTCCCCACTTTGCTTGCGGCGGGTTGTAGTTTTTCCGCAGCGTTTCCGACCGCCACGGTTGGTTTTTGGACGTCACTGCCCGCATCGGGTGATTTTGGTTTGCCCGCTACCTCAGCGTCGGTCTTTTTTGGCGGTTGATCCTAATTTGATCGCTGGTTTATCCATGGTACCGGAGGGCAGTTGTTTTCCGCCTCCATGGCGGTCGGGGTGGTTTTCTGCCCGCTATCCTAATGGGGCCCTAGGTTAGAGTCACACCAGGACCAAAATAAGATCATGATACCAGATTCACATGTAGTTGGGCACTCAGGGAAGGGAAACATGCCTGTATACCATGCAGGGAATATTTATTTCCCAACAACAAAAGCTCCTCCCTGATCTAACTACCCAGATCCTTATTCCACCTTCAGAGAAGTAGGTCATCCGATCGGCAAAACTGGCAGAAATGTTCATTTGCATTCCCATCATTTATTCCACCTTCCCGTGCCACTGTGAAATCTATACCTTGAAACAGGATATATCATCCTTGGAATTTAGGATTCTGATCCTTCCTTGCACCCATTCACTTGAGTGATTTGCGATCTGTTTGTACCACTAACGTGGTACAATGCAATTAAGCCTGGAACCTCCTCCAAGACAGCACTACCACAAATCATTCTTTTTCAAGTGACCACCCACCCAGTTCTGTTCTGTGACTAAAAAAATCCACTGGACACTACTATTGTCATCACGCTGATCCAGTGCTACTCTAAATCACCCATCTGAGGTGTCAGCCTGTACTATGTACAGCTAATCATAGTTAGGAGTTTTCATCACAGGTACATTACATGGTGCTTTATCCAGGTCCTGAAAGGAATTCTTCCATTCCACAGAGCAAATTATCCTATTCTGCTTATTGGACGTCAGGGCTTTCAACGGTGCAACTGCTGTCCCATGGTTGACCGCATAATTTACGTAATAGAAAGTGAGTCCAAGGAAAGCTTTCATATCTGTCTGGGTGGTGGAAACCTCCCACTCCAATGCAGACTGAATCTTCCTATCCAAAAAGCAAATCTTCACATTGCCCTTTAATGCCCAGTATAGACTACAAAGCACTGCTCCACCTGGCACTCATTTTTCTTTAGGGTCTGTCTTGCTTCCTCTGTTTTGACCAAAACCTATGCCTCAGATTGTCTTCCCACACATTGCTACAGATAGGAATGTTGTCAAGGTAGCCCATGCAGACCTCATCCTGCCCTGAGAGAACCTAGTTCACCAGGCACTGAGAAATGGCTGGAGCATTCCTGATGTCAAAGGGCATGATCCTAAATTGGTACAATCATTTTGGCATAGAGAATGCAGTGTTCTCCTTGGAACCAAGTGCTAGTGCAATATGCCAACTACTGCTCAGGTTGAACATACTCCAATAACTACTGTGCATTAATCCTGAGCCACCTGCGGCCAAAGCATACATGAGTCCCTCTCTGTCCTTTCTGACTGTCTGACATGCTGCAGTCTACTATCACGTAGTAGACTCTCAGGGGGGACTTGTGCAGAATCCCAGAGGGAATGGTTTAGAGGAGTCTCATACTAAATTGGTTCTACTCCTCCAACCCCACTCCAGTGACAGGAACCAAAGAGGATGTTCTCATCACAACCTTTGATACATTTAAAGAATTGATGTATCCTGATTGTGCTCAATAGTCTAAGCTACCACTGCTACAACCTTGCATATGACTAGTGGCTATACGCCATTATGTATAACTTTTTGTATGATCTGTCTATGCTGAGTGTTACTTGCTGTTTTTGCTTTTCTTTCAATGTCCCCTTTTCTGTTAAAACAACAAAAATAAATAAAACAATTCTTATCATACGCACCCGCTCTATTTGCAAGTGAAAGTCCACAGATCAGTAAGTGCAACAAAAAAGAGGAGTATAGTTCTGCTGTCTTTTCTTTTTCTTTTAATCCAACAATGCCAAGCCTAGTGCAAGTAAATAAAAAAACAACATAGGAGTCAATGAAGAAATGGTAAAATTGTCCTGACACTTCTCTGCTCTTCCTGCTGCTCAGGCTAGTTCAGTCATTACCAACCACAGGGGCAGCCCGACAAACCTGAACCAGGTGCAGTCAGTGTATTATCCTAACAATGGTTCAAGAGGCAAATTGCTTAAATATAAAATATCAACACATACATCCAAAACACAAGCAAAACAATTAAGCAACAATATAGCAAATGAAAAAAAGTAGAGAAAGAAGAAGAAACCCCATACGCAGAAAAACAATTTCTGAAAAAATATCAACATTTTATTACATATTATAAAAACAGTTAAGACAATAACGCTCAAAACAGAATGCTGGTATACAAACAAGCCCAGACAAGTTCCAAATGAAAAAATGCACGTTACAATAAAGGAACAACATGTACAAAATTATTATGTCCTCCGTTAATTTTTGGCCACATAGGCGTCAACGGCGTTTTGACCACTGTGAAATTACACGGTCATCATCATGACTAAGATTTCCATTGAGTGTCACAAACAATTCTGTTTAAAAGAACAATCCAACCTTCTTTAATTAAGTTGGTTCAAGAAGAATTTCAAAGATTAATAAAAAGGTTGAGCGTAACTTCAACCCGTCCCAGTTGATATTTGGTTTCAAATTGGCTGCATCTATCGTTAATTAATAGGAAGATAGAGTCCAAAGCCGGGTGAGCAAATCACCAAGATACTTCCGCACAGCAATAGGCGAGCCTGTCCATGTTGTCTCTGTAAATTCAGGCTAGTTCAGTGGCAAGTACTACTCCCTCCACAGAACCATCCTTCATATTGCCATGCAGTAGGTCAGGAAGTGGCTCACTATCCTTCTCAACCTCCTCTGTCATTGTCATGATGCTTCCTGTTAAATATATCTGGAGCACAGTAGTCCTGAACATCACAAAAACAAAATACCAACCTACTAAAATATTAGGTCAAAATATTCACTAACAAAATATCATCCTACAAACATATTTAAAGGTAAGTGTTGGACCTGCGATGGGCAAGCCCAGCACAAAGGGGGTAGCTTGGCTCAAGTGACAAGGCAAGTGAAGGCTTCCGTGCTAAGCCGGCTCTGACCCAATAATAACTCCTTGTACAGTCACCAAAAAGAAGGACACCACACCACTGCTGTAGAAAAATATGATTCCTTTATATAAAAATTCTCTGTTGTGAATAGGGTTCAATTAGAAAAGCACATACACATTTCTTTTGGTCACAATTTGCTGGGTCTCGGTTTTGGAATAAATACAATAAATAAGTTCAGGAATAAATATCATCAATAAATAGAATAAATACCAGGAATAAATATCATCAATAAATAGAATAAATGTTACTTTTGTTTAGCAGAATAAATACGGGTTCATTTAGATAAACAAACACATGTCCATTCTGGTATCGCTGCCACCAATTAAAGACTTCAGGAACATTACACTTGCAATACTTTTCAGTTTGGAAAGATAACTCTTACAGTTTATGATGATCTCACTTATAATGAATACAGGCTTCTCTGGGCACAAAAGGAGTGTTGGGACTCTTTAATATTCACTCGGGGAGTATGCACGTGTATCTAGAAGGTAAGGAAACACAGTGAACACTTAATTTACACTTGGCTGCCACCGGGCTGAGATCTCTGCTTGCCGGTGGGGTCTAAGCGCGCCTACGGGCTTTGTCACCGCTAGTACTCAGGCGGCACCAGTTCAAAGGCTTTAGACTGACGAACGGGCTGCCGGAGAGGTCACACAATCTTCGCGCTCAGTCAAATAATTGCCGGTTCACAGTTTCTTTACAACGCCGCTCCCCACCTGAAGAAACGGGCCCACCTCACATCGGCTGCAATCGGAAAACGATTCAGTCAGGGCACAGCACTCCTCACGCCAGCGACAGGGTTCTCAGGGGCTCAATGGACCTCCCTCCGACTTCCTCATGCAGGGATGGTTCCCGCCCACAGCTTCAGCTGCCGATTCACTGGGGAGAGGCAGAGACAGTAGTCCCGCCCAACGAAGGCCGGCCTTTCCCCGCCCCGGCGCACCACCTCACCTTCAGACTGCGCAGGAAGCACTCTACGCCGGTGGGGCTCGGAGATGTCCAAGCTCCTCGCTGGAGGCGCCTGTCGCAAAGGGGGCACAGAAGACAATCGCGGTCGCGGCGAACTTGCTCTCGCCTCGCGACCCGCAGAGTCTATCGTGATTCACCACCGGGGGGGCGGGGAGGCACACGAAATCGGCCAAAGTCTCTTGGGGGTAATGAGGCACTCGCTGGGCAGGCGCTGTAGGCGCAAGGTCACCGCACACACAGCTGACTGGAACGCCAGTCAGGATCAACGCCAATGACCTTTGCTACTCTACTGCCCGCGCTACCAGCCACCTCAGGGGCAGGTGTCAATCTGGTGTCAAGTCTGGAATCTCCTTCTTCTTCTCTTCTTTTTCTCACTCTAATCTGATCTAATCTAATCTAATCTAATCTAATCTAAAATGGCCGCCAGGGACTGGACCTTATATAGCCATTGCCCTGAGGTGCTGGCTCGTTTCAGTAGGTTCTAGAACCTTCTCTGGCTAGGCCAATGACATGGCACTTTTGAGATGTATTTGGGACCCTAACAGCCACCATACTGTGGTTCTAGAGCAGCCATTTTGTGTACCTGAGGGAAATAAAGGAATTCCTGTCAGGAATGCGCGCCAAACAAAAGGGCGCCAAAACCTTGAAAGGTCAAAGATCATGGAGGCTCCAAGGGGAGTCACTCACATGAGGAAAAAGGATGGCCACCATTTTGAGGCCATTCACACAGGTTGCCAATCCCAGTCCATAATGTCACAGGTTTCGCCAGGTGCCTTGTAAATAGGTGCCAAAAACCTCATGAACAACTGGGCATCAAGGAACATCTAGCCCCATGAAACAGCACATAAAAAGTCCTGGTAGACAAAGAAAAGCGACAAATTTTGGGAGGTACAGGGGAACAAAAGAAATCATAGTGGTGAGGGGACTCTCAGAAGCAGACGGGTCTAACACACGTCCCCCCCAGCTGAAAGTTGGGAGAGCTACCCAACCCCTTGGGAGTGCTCAACACTAAGGCGGAAATACCTGGAGAGACCGTCTGCATTGGCGTGGTCAACTCCGGATCGGTGTTCCACCCGAAAGTCCATTCCCTGTAGGGACATGGACCACCTCAACAGTTTGGGGTTTTCCCCCTTCATCTGCATGAGCCAGCAAAGGGGTCGGTGGTCTGTCTGAACAAGGAAGTGTGAACCAATCAAGTATGGTCTCAGCTTCTTCAGTGCCCAGACCACCGCAAAGGCTTCCCGCTGAATGGTACTCCACCTCTGTTCCCGGGGAAGCAGTCTCCGTGACAGACGACCACAGGTTGATCCAGACCCTCTTCATTGAGTTGCGATAACACCGCCCCAATGCAAATGTCGGATGCATCTGTCTGGACAATGAATTCCTTCGTGAAATCTGGAGCCTTCAGGACTGGAGCGTTACACAATGCTTGTTTCAGAGTGTCGAAGGCTCGCTGACAAGCCTCCGTCCAGATGACTCTCCTGGGTTGCTTCTTGGCCGTGAGTTCAGTAAGGGGTGCCACAATAGTGCCATACCCCTTCACGAACCGTCTGTAGTAACCTGTGAGGCCCAGGAAGGCTCGGACCTCAGTCTGGGTCTTGGGGGGTTTCCAGGCCATGATTGCCTCAATCTTCGCCTGAAGGGGCTGCACCTTTCCCCTGCCCACCAAGTGACCTAAGTACACTACAGACCCCTGTCCAATCTGACATTTGCTGGCCTTAATCGTCAAGCCAGACCTTTCCAGGGCCTGGAGAACGGCTTGCAAGTGCTGCAAGTGATCCTCCCAACTGCTACTGAAGACAGTTATGTCATCCAAGTAAGCAGCAGAGAATGACTCCATCCCGGTGAGGATCATGTTCACTAACCGCTGAAAAGTGGCAGGAGCGTTCTTTAGCCGAAGGGCATGACGAAGAACTGGTAGTGTCCATCAGGCGGGGAGAAGGCTGACCTTTCCTTGGCTCCATCAGTCATGGGAATCTGCCAGTACCCTTCAGTGAGGTCAATGGTACTGAGATATTGGGCAGCTCCCAACCGGTCAATCAGTTCATCCGCCCGAGGGATCGGATGAGCATCTGTCTTGGTTACCGAATTTAGTCCTCGGTAGTACACACAGAATCGCAATTCTGGTGTGGTGCCAGGTGGAGCAGCTTTGGGCACCAAAACCATCGGGCTAGACCAAGGGCTACTTGAAGGTTCGATGACTCCTAGCTCCAGCATCTTAGCTACTTCACTTTGAATGCTGGCCTTCACCTTGTCAGACAGCCGGTAAGACTTTGACTTCACAGGTGGGCTGTCTCCTGTGTCCATGTCATGGGTACACAGGTGGGTCTTACCCGGGACAAGGGAGAACAGAGGAGCGAATGACCCCAAGACCTGGCGACATTCCTCCTGCTGCTCAGGAGTCAGGAATGGCGAGAGTTTCACTCCCTCCACCGACCCATCCTTTTCTTGAGACGCAAAGAGGTCAGGGAGAGGCTCTGTATCCTCTTCCTCTGATCTGTCAGTCACCATAACCAGCATGACTTCGGGCCTCTCGTAGTGGGGCTTGAGGCGGTTGCCATGTAACACCCAATGTGGATGCCGAGGGGTCTTTACGTCCACCAGATAGGTAGCCTTGCCCATCTTTTCCAACACCTCGTAGGGGGCCTGTCCAACGGTCCTGGAGGGCACTCAGCTCTCCCGGCTCCATCACCCATACCTTCTGACCAGGCTCCAGCTCCACTGGGTGAGCATTGTGGTCATACCACGCTTTCATGACTGGCTGACTGGCTTCCAAGTTGTCGGAAGCCTGCTTCAACAACTTAGCAATTTGGCTCCGGAAGGCCAGCATGTAGCTCACCACGTCCCGGGGAACTTTCCGAGGAGACTTTTCCCAGGAGTCCCTTACCAGGCTGAGAGGTCCACGTACAGGTTGCCCGTACAAAAGCTCAAAGGGGCTAAAGCCCACTCCCTTCTGAGGCACTTCCCTGTAGGAAAAGAGCAAACAGGGTAGGAGGACGTTCCATTTCCTCCGCAGGCTTTCGGGTAGACTTCTGATCATACCTTCAAGGTTTTGTTGAACCTTTCCACAAGGCCATTGGCCTGTGGGTGATAAGGAGTGGTAAACCAGTAGGTCACTCCACACTCCTTCCACATTGCCCGCATATATGCTGACATGAAGTTGGTCCCCCTGTCAGACACAACTTCTTTGGGGAATCCCACTCGGGTAAAGATCCCCATCTGGGCCTTCGCCACTACCGGTGCAGTAATGGTTCTCAGAGGTAATACCTCCGGATACCTTGTGGCAGGATCCACCAGTACCAGGATAAACCTGTGACCGGATGATGTTGGCGGATCTAGGGACCCAGCAATGTCGATGCCCACCCTTTCAAAGGGGGTGCCAACGACGGGAAGTGGTTCCAGGGGAGCCTTCAGCTTCATCCCTGTTTTCCCACTGGCTTGGCATGACACACACGACCGACAGTATGTGTCGGACGCCACCCTCATTCGAGGCCAATAAAAGTGGGGGACAAGCCGAGCAGAGGTCTTGTCCTGACCCAGGTGTCCTCCCAAGGGATTCTCGTGAGCCAACTCTAATAGGGGCATTTGTAGAGCGCCTGGTGAACGCCTACAGGCGTGTCCCCGCGCTATAAAAGTGGGGTAAGCAGTTAGACAGCTAGCGCAACCGACTACCGTGTGAAAAGGTAGGTCTTAAGTTTAGTTCTAAACAGAGGTTCTGATGCCTTCAGGCGTATCTCAGACGGAAGGTCATTCCAATGCTTCAGTGCCAAAAATCTGAACGACCTTCCCCCCATACGCGCTTTCCTGATTTTAGGAATTTTCAGGAGGCCTGTACAGGAGGAGCGCAGAGTCCTAGTGGGCTCATACCTGGTCACCAGGCTCTGTAGCGGGGCAGGGGCTTTGCCACCCAGAATCCGGTGACACGTAGCAAGGGCTTTGAATTCCACCCTGCTCCTCACAGGCAGCCAGTGCAGAGCCTGAAGTGCTGCCCTGGAGGAAGATCTTCTAGGAAGCCTCAAAATAAGGCGAGTGGCGGCATTTTGCAGCACCTGTAGGCGGTTGAGAGCCTTTCCCGTGGCCCCCAGATACAGCAAATTGCCGTAATCTAGGCGTGAGGTGACTAAGGCATGCACCAACATCTGACGAGCGGAAGTGGGCAGGAAATCCAAGACCTTTCTCAGAGTTCTTAGGACTCCAAAGCATGTCCCCACCACACGACCAATCTGGGATTCGAAGGCAAGGTTGGTGTGCAACCACATCCCAAGATTCCTGGCTTCCTGGCAAGGAACCGGTGTCTCTCCAAGGCAAGATGGCCACCACGCCGACGTCCACACAGATGGACATCCCCCACCACGAGCACCTCGGTTTTGCTGCCATTAAGTTTCAGGCAGTTGGCGGACATCCAGGCTGCCAGTTCTTGCTTGCAAGCTCTGAAATTGTCCACCACCAAACCGGGCGCGCGCGAAAGGGAGATGACCAGCTGCGTGTCATCGGCGTAGGACACTAGACGAAGTCCATAGCTTTCCACTATGGCCGCCAGCGGGGAGACATACAGATTGAACAGGGTCGGGCTCAGGGACGAGCCTTGCGGCACACCCTGTCCCAACCCAATCTCCCTAGAGTAACACTCTCCCTGGCGGACCTGGAAGCATCTGCCTGTCAGGAAAGATTGGATCCACCCAAGCGCAGCCCCTGATACTCCTCCATCATTCAGACACTGTAGCAAGATGGAATGAGCTACAGTGTCGAATGCTGCGCTTAGGTCCAAGAGAATCAGAGCCATAGTCTGGCCCTCATCCACTCCTTGCCGTAGAGATTCAACTGCCATCAGCAGTGCTGACTCGGTTGAATGCCGCGGACGGAATCCAAACTGCGAGTCATGAAGCAGGGAGGCTTCCTCTACAAAGCTCATTAGCTGAAGGTTAGCGATTTTCTCAGCAACCTTCGCCATATAAGGCAAAAGAGAAATAGGGCGAAGGTTGTCCAGCCTGTCATAGCTAATATTGGGGTTTTTTTGTAGCGGAAGGACTACCGCTTGCTTCCAGGCCTCAGGGACAGAGTGAGTCCCAAAAGAGATGTTCAAAAGATGTCGAATGTACGGCTCTAAAGTGGGCAGACTGCCCATCAGCCGCCATGGGGTGGTAGGATCTTTCGGGGAGCCTGATTTTATCGAGCCACAGATCTGAATGAGTTTTTCAGTGGGTGGTGTGACAAATGTGGTTAGCATCTTATGCCCCACCCTTACCCCAAAATCCTCTGCTGTCTTAGAGGAAATGATGGTTTGACTAGGAAAGGCCGAGTAGATAGTAGCCACTTTATTAGCAAAGAACTCTGCTACTCGGTTGCAGCTATCCACCGTGCAAAATTCCTCAGGGACTGCTGCAGGCTTTCCGACCGAGAGAGATTTATAAATTAAAAACAGTTTCTTCGAGGAATTTTCTGCCTCCTTAATCCTAGTATTGAAGTACAGCTTTTTAGCCTTTCTAATCAGTCTGTGATAGTTACGCCTGCTTACAAGATAATTCATCCTGGATTGAACGGCATAGTCCAATCTCCACTGTCTTTCTGCGCGCTTGCATGCGCTCTTAGCCATACGCACCTCATCTGTGTACCAAGATGCCGATTTCAGGGCATGTCCCTCTGATCTAGCCGGGGCAAGCGGGGCAACCTGATCTAAGGCAGCCGTGATGCATTTGTTCAAATTCTTATTGGCTGTCTCTGCATCCTCGCCCCCGGGTCAAGGAGCCGAGGAAGGCTCGGTAACACTGTGGGACTACCAGGGCCCGTGACAATCCATGCACTGGCGCCCTGGGCTCACTGTAGAGGAGACCATCCTCCCAGTAAACACGATAGTTCCCAGACTCGTTACCTGCTGCTTGGGCTTCAGCCTGTTGCCTCAGAACCTCGAGGGTAGGACATTCCCTCTGTCCCTTGCTCATTTCCTCCCTGGATGGTCCCCCCTCCACTCGCCACTCAGCGGGGATAGGCAGATCCTCCAACGGAACCATGTCTTCCTCCGCGGACTCCAGGTCCACCTCCTCCAGTGGCCTATCCGTCTCACGGGGCACGGACATCGAGGCAGGCTCCCCCTGTCCTCGAGATGCTCCCTCATCAGCAGCTGGGTGGGCCATTGTTCCAGGCTCCAACCCACGTGACTTCTCCTCTCGAGCAGCCGCAGACCTGGTACTCACACAGGCCCAATCAGGTGTTCCCAGCATCTCAGAATGAGTCCGGTATTCCACCTCCTTCCAAGCATTGTGCTCCATATCATTGCCCAGCAGACAATCGACTGGCACGGCGGGGCTTACGGCAACTCGAAGTGAACCTGCAACCCCTCCCCACTCAAAGGGAACCTCAGCCACAGGATAGTGGCTCATTCTGCCGTCAGCCATCGCGGCTGGATGAAGTACGCCTGGAATCACCTGCTCTGAGGACATCAGATGACTCCTGACTATAGTCATACTGGCTCCTGTAGCTCTCAGAGCTTCCCCTCTATGGCCATTGATGGTGACCCACTGCCCATACTTGGTAGTATTTGAGGGCACCTGGATCTTTGGAACCATCGATCACCCAGGGACACTAAGGTGACACCCGCCCACTCCCTCCCCTTAACTAAGGGCATCTCCTCCCCGAGCGCTACACTAGCAACTTCCGCGGCCTTTCCTCCAGTGGGAAGGGGTGGTCTCTTTGGGCATTTCACGTCTCCCTTATAATGTCCAATACCACCGCACTCAAAGCAATGGACAACCCTTGGCTGCTGACTCTGGCCAGGATTAGGGTTCTTTTGCGGGCTAGCCTTAGAGTTGGAAAATAAACTTTTCCCCTTAAAGTTATTTTGGGGGCCTTTGGAGAACTCCTGTTTCTTATTATCTCCCCCCTCTTTCTTCTGGGGAGCGCCCTGTCCGGACTTCTGAGAATCTCCTCCCATCCCTTTCGTGGACACTCGGGTACTTACCCAAATGTCCGCCTCCTCAGCAAGCTTACGGGGGCAAGTAAGTTTGCTGTCTACCAGGTGCTGCCTCAGCTCGGGAAGACATTTCTCGAGTAGATATTCCTTGAGTATTAGATTGTACAACCCTCGATAGTCTTCCACCTCACTACCTTGGACCCACCCATCCAGGGCTTTCTTGGCATAATCCAGGAAGTCAACCCAATTCTGTGAGCTCAGTTTGTGGCTGCCCCTAAACCTTTGCCGGTATTTCTCTGGGGTCAACCCAAACTTCCTGATGAGCGCCACCTTCATGGCCGGGCAGTCTACATGATCCTCCCGGTCTAGGGCCAATAGGGCATCCCTACCTGTCGGAGGCATGTAACGATACAATCCACCACCCCAATGCTTCTCATGGATCCCATAGGCTCTTAAGGAGACCTCATAGGCTGCCAGCCACTTGGCTATGTCATCTCCAGCGGTATAACTGGCGACCACGTCCTTGGGTAAGTGAGGCCTGGGCTCCCTGGCAAATTCCTTAGACTCGACACCCTCCGGAGTGATGTTATGGGCCCTGAGGTCGAGCTCTCGTAGCTTGAGCTTGTGTTCCATCCTCTTCCCTTCCATCTCCAGCTTGGCTAACTCCCACCTTAATTGTCTTTCCTCTCTTCTGTCAGCTAACTCGGTCTCTGACAACCCCCCTGTTGACGCACTGCTGCCCTCCCGTGAGGCTACCTTGGGGCTGATTATCATTTCACCCACCCCAGGGGGACATTCCACAGTCCTCTCAATGACAGTACCTCTGTCTGACTCCTCCTCCTCTACCGTTCCCTCCGGATGCGCTTCCACCCAGGCTCGCAGACTAATACGGAGCTCCTCTCTTTTGGCCCCTCGCCTAACGAACACTCCCCTTTCCTGACAGAACTCCTTGAGCTGTGCCACAGTATAGGTCTCCAGCTCTGGCATGTCGAATTCCATCTTGTCAGTGAAAAGTATGGACAACCACCTCGAAGTAGGTTACAAGGATAGGAACTCTGAGGGTCAACTCCACCCACCTCCAGAAGAGAATTTGGAAAAAGCAAAATATTGAATTGGAGGGTCGCTGGGAGAAAACTCCGGGTGTGTACCTGTGGCGCACACTGAATTATTATGGGGTCCAAAACAAGCACGGCTCGTAATCCCACCGGCTGAGCACCAATTTTATGTTGGACCTGCGATGGGCAAGCCCAGCACAAAGGGGGTAGCTTGGCTCAAGTGACAAGGCAAGTGAAGGCTTCCGTGCTAAGCCGGCTCTGACCCAATAATAACTCCTTGTACAGTCACCAAAAAGAAGGACACCACACCACTGCTGTAGAAAAATACGATTCCTTTATATAAAAGTTCTCTGTTGTGAATAGGGTTCAATTAGAAAAGCACATACACATTTCTTTTGGTCACAATTTGCTGGGTCTCGGTTTTGGAATAAATAAGTTCAGGAATAAATATCATCAATAAATAGAATAAATACCAGGAATAAATATCATCAATAAATAGAATAAATATTACTTTTGTTTAGCAGAATAAATACGGGTTCATTTAGATAAACAAACACATGTTCATTCTGGTATCGCTGCCACCAATTAAAGACTTCAGGAACATTACACTTGCAATAAGTTTCAGTTTGGAAAGATAACTCTTACAGTTTATGATGATCTCACTGATAATGAATACAGGCTTTTCTGGGCACAAAAGGAGTGTTGGGACTCTAATATTCACTCGGGGAGTATGCACGTGTATCTAGAAGGTAAGGAAACACAGGGAACACTTCATTTACACTCGGCTGCCACCGGGCTGAGATCTCTGCTTGCCGGTGGGGTCTAAGTGTGCCTACGGGCTTTGTCACTGCTAGTACTCAGGCGGCACCAGTTCAAAGGCTTTAGACTGACGAACGGGCTGCCGGAGAGGTCACAATCTTCGCGCTCAGTCAAATAATTGCCGGTTCACAGTTTCTTTACAACGCCGCTCCCCACCTGAAGAAACGGGCCCACCTCACATCGGCTGCATTTTGAAAGCGATTCAGTCAGGGCACAGCACTCCTCACGCCAGCGACAGGGTTCTCAGGGGCTCAATGGACCTCCCTCTGACTTCCTCATGCAGGGATGGTTCCCGGCCACAGCTTCAGCTGCCGATTCACCGGGGAGGGGCAGAGACAGTAGTCCCGCCCAACGAAGGCCGGCCTTTCCCCGCCCCGGCGCACCACCTCACCTTCAGACTGCGCAGGAAGCACTCTACGTCGGTGGGGCTCGGAGACGTCCAAGCTCCTCGCTGGAGGCGCCTGTCGCAAAGGGGGCACAGAAGACGATCGCGGTCACGGAGAACTTGCTCTCGCCTCGCGACCCGCGGAGTCTATCGTGATTCACCACCGGGGGGTGAGGAGGCACACAAAATCGGCCACAGTCTCTTGGGTGTAATGAGGCACTCGCTGTGCAGGCACTGTAGGCGCAAGGTCACCGCACACACAGCTGACTGGAACGCCAGTCAGGATCAACGCCAATGACCTTTGCTACTCTACTGCCCGCGCTACCAGCCACCTCGGGGGTCAACAGGGCAGGTGTCAATCTGGTGTCAAGTCTGGAATCTCCTTCTTCTTCTCTTCTTTTTCTCACTCTAATCTGATCTAATCTAATCTAATCTAATCTAATCTAAAATGGCCGCCAGGGACTGGACCTTATATAGCCAGTGCCCTGAGGTGCTGGCTCGTTTCAGTAGGTTCTAGAACCTTCTCTGGCTAGGCCAATGACATGGCACTTTTGAGATGTATTTGGGACCCTAACAGCCACCATACTGTGGTTCTAGAGCAGCCATTTTGTGTACCTGAGGGAAATAAAGGAATTCCTGTCAGGAATGCGCGCCAAACAAAAGGGCGCCAAAACCTTGAAAGGTCAAAGTTCATGGAGGCTCCAAGGGGAGTCACTCACATGAGGAAAAAGGATGGCCGCCATTTTGAGGCCATTCACACAGGTTGCCAATCCCAGTCCATAATGTCACAGGTTTCGCCAGGTGCCTTGTAAATAGTTCCCAAAAACCTCATGAACAACTGGGCGTCAAGGAACATCTAGCCCCATGAAACAGCACATAAAAAGTCCTGGTAGACAAAGAAAAGCGACAAATTTTGGGAGGTACAGGGGAACAAAAGAAATCATAGTGGTGAGGGGACTTTCAGAAGCAGATGGGTCTAACAGTAAGAATATATCTAATGCAAAAATATAGATTGCAATAATATTGAGAATTAAAAGTGACATTAGCATTAACAAGAATATAGAAAGCAAAACTAAAGTGTAAAAATGACAATGCTATAATTTTGAAACATTAAATTCATTGTTTAAAATTATTAAAGAAATTAAAATACGTTTTAAAATATCAATACAGTTAAAATTAAATTTTTTTGCAATTGTATATATTTAAATTCGAAATAATGCAAAAATATTATAACTTTGCAGCTTTATAACTTTGCGAAATTAAACTTATTTCATTTGCAAACGTATATAAATAAAAAAAATAATTTTGTAAGCATCTATTTTTCTGAAAATAAAATTTCTATTAAATAGCTTCACAAACAAATGTATTTTTGTAAAGTTTAAATTTGCAAAAATGTAAACAATTTTTAAAATCAATTTAAATTGTTGATAAATTAACATATATTTGAGTGGGCTACCATCCAAACTCCAGTCCACTAACATTGGAAAAAATGCCTCGATTTGTGGAGTTGGTTATGTGATTCTTACTCCAAACTACACAACTCTGGTGCGAGGGTGGGCTCAGATTTACTATTTCCTTTTTTAAAAAAAATTTATTTTATTGTTCTTAGCACAGCAAACTGCAAACAATATCTCAGATTTATATACAACAGGTTCATCGTCAAATAATAATGTCCAAATTATATTAGCTTTCAGGAGAGATAAGCTCATGATTCATAGTAGTCTCGAAAGGCACTCCAAATTTTAATACCCAGTCTCTTTTTCCTTGATCCTTTAATTGAAAATAAAGTCCACTCCAAATTATATAAACTCAGCATTTTAGCACGCCATTGATGAAAATCCGGTGGTTTTTCATGTAACCATTCCCTGGCGATGCATAGACGTGCTACTGTCATCGCAAAGAAAATAAAATGCTGATGTTGAAAAAGTTTCCATAATATTGTCTTTTTGAATTTTTCCTAACAGCATCATTGCTGGAGAGATAACGACCGTAGTTTTAATCACTGAAGAGATGAATTTTTCCAAGTGCTCAATAAATCCCTTTAACTTAACACAGCTGTAAAAAATATGTATCGCCCCGGCATCCTCTTCACCACAACGAAAAGATTTACCTTGATTTCCCACTGCCCATTTTGCCATTCGCTTGGGCGTATAATATAAATCACATAGTGATTTAAAAAACTGAGCTTTCAGATTCGCCGACATGAGCCCCTCCTTTGAAAAAATTAAGAGATCCTCTACGTCAATCTCAAGATCTCCTAGAGATTCTCTCCATTTCAGCTGCACTTTTTCTAAATCATCTTTCTTGGCAGAGATCAAGGATTGATAAATCACTCCAATTTTAACTGATCTACTAATTTCTTCAATGACTTGATGTTGAATTAAGTTCCCACCCCTTCGATTTAAATAATCCCGTATTTGTAGATATTTAAAGAAATACCATCTGGGCAGTGAATATTCATCCTTGATCTCTTCAAAAGATTTACACATCCCATTCTTATTAACGATATGTCCTAACGTCTTAATGCCTTTCTGCTGCCACTTATTAGACATTACATCTGAAAAAATGCCTGGTAAAATCCTATGTGCATTAAGCGGAGTATAATATGACACTCATGGTAAATCCATATTTTTCATGAACCATTTCCAGACCTTAAAAGCCCCCATGGTTACCTTGAACCTTGTTCGCTTGAAATAAATCCCATCAATTTCTTTAACAAAAATATGCTTTGCATTTGTCCCTAACTGTATATCAAAAATATTTGACATGTTTGGATCATCAGCTTCATTTACTCCTATTATCAGAACTTTCATTTTCAATAAAAAACAAGTGATATAATAAAGGAAAAAATCAGGTACCCCCATTCCTCCCCTTAGAGCTGGCAGCATCATGTATTTCATTGCCCTTCTAGGTGTCCTTGGACTCCATATAAATTTCGCGCATTTAGATTGCAGGTCCTGTATTTTATCTTTAGTTATTTCTAAAGGTATCGATCTAAACAAATACAAAACCTTTGGCAATATATTCATTTTTATCACATTTGATCTTCCAATAATGGTTAGGTACAGCCTTTCCCATCTATCCAAAGATACCGTAATTTTTGCCATTAATGTATTCCAATTGACTTGCACTAATTCCGTCATATTTGCCCTGATTAGAATTCCCAGATACATCACTTCTTTAACCACCCTACTATCTTGCCAAATAATCGTATCAGAGCAGAGGATTTGGGTTTTAGTCTCATTCAGTTTATAGCCTGCTATAAGACCGAATACCTGTGCTAATCGTTCAATTTCTTTAATTGCTGTTGCAGGCTTAGTTGTTGCCACTGCAATGTCGTCAGCGTAAGCAAAAACTGAAAAATAAAAATTCTGAACTTTATAGGGAGGAATCAAAATATTCTGACTCAATAAAAGAGTTTATATAGAGAGCAAATAAAAGGGGGGAGCAGGGGCAACCTTGTCGCGTACCACGTGATATAATAACATTGTCAGAGAGTTGGCCCATAACTGATATCTTTGCTACGGGTTTTAAATACAAAGATTGTATTGCTCTAATAAATTTCACCCTAAATCCCATTTTTCTAATTAATTCCCAGAGGTACCCCACTGCAAACGATCAAATGTTTTTTCCGCGTCCAACAGAATCAGCGCTAGATCATTCTTATGTACTGAGGCAGTGTCAAATAGAGAGATGATTTTATTGACGTGTTCTACCGTCCCCCTTCTGGGAATAAAACCATGTTGATGCTGTGATACTAAAGGGGTGATACAATCAGACAACCGATTGGCTAAGATTTTAGAATAAATTTTATTATCAGAATTTAACAGCGAAATCGGTCTATATGACCCAACGTAGTCTGGTGGTTTACCTTTTTTACAGAAGACTGCAATAGTAGCTTCTGCCCACGTTCTTGGGGGATTTCCCACCTGAGCTTCTCTCACTGTTTTTAGAAGTTCTTTTTTAATATCCTGATAAAACTGTATGTATATTTCGCTGGGTAATCGATCGGGCCAGCAGCTTTACCCTTGGCTAAACTTTTAACAGCCCTATCCAGCTCCTCCTCTGTAATTATGTCCTCTAGCCCCAGACAGTCAATTGAGTCCACCATTTTTAAGCCTTCTGCTAATGTTGTATTCCAGTTTGGTCCTGGCACAGATGGTCCTTCATATATCTCAGAATAAAATTGTTGGAAAATCTTAAGTACCTCCTGTGGTGTCGATTGCATTGCCCCTGTCGAATCTCTCATTTGAACAATATTTCTGGCTGACTCTTTAATACGTAATTGAATCGCCAATCTTCTCCCAATTGCTTCTCCATATTCATGTCTATCCATTTTTGAAGAAAGATATTTCCTAACATTTTCCTCTGACCAGATACCTGATATTTTCGCTTTATCCCTGGCAACTTTATCCTCCAATATAGTTAAACCTGCCCCCTTGTTGATTATCTCCTGCATTAACTGTGTTTTCAGAATGAATCAATTGCTCATATAATCTGTCTAACTCTTGTTTAGCTTTTTTTTTTATCCTGCACGAAAAGCTTATAAATTCTCCCCGAAATCCAGCTGTAGTGAAATGAGTACATAATGATTATACTGCATCTTTAGAGGTTCATCTAAGAGCTGGGTAGTCACGTTTATGGCCTAGGCCTCAGTTCAGTAGGAGGACGCATATGAGTACATCATGCTGTTTTCTTTTCTTTAAATCAGCACTAAGTTCGCGGGCGAAGGCAGGGAGAATGGGGCAAGCTCGCATCAAGAGGACCATAAGTCCTAAAGCCTCAATAAAGGGTTGGGGAGGGGGGAAGGGGACACTTGGTCGGGGGGTCTGTGGGTGGCACAGTGGGGAGGTGTAGGGAGGAAAAGTGGTAAAAAATAGTTCTTGGGCACAGTGAACTGCAAATAGAGGAGTCTAATTGTGATTTAGCGCTGGTATGGAGTATTATTTTTTTGTTGTATGTGAGTGTTTAGAAATGATTTGGATCTTGAATATAACTCGAAATATTAGATTAAAAGGATATCTATCTAGACTTTTTCAATGGCAACTATGGGCCCGATGTAGGTAAACGCGATTTTCCGATTTCAAAATACCGAGGCGGGCCGAATCGGTATTGTGAAATCGGAAAACGAGATGTAGGGAAAAAAACCAAATGAATACCGAATCGGGCGGCATCGGTAATGAGAATCGGTACGTTCCGATTGGGCTCGGCCCAAATCGGAAAGTACCGAATCGGCTAACAACGAATCGGAAATTACCGAATCGGCTACCACCGAATCGGAAAGCCCCGAATCGGCGAATACCGAATCGGTAAAAGCCGATTCGGTAAAATCCGATTCGGCAATCATAGATTCGTAGCCATGAAAACACACCCATGGGGAAAAAAGCCCATAGGAATGCATTGAAGGAACCGATTCGGCTTTTACCGAATCGGATAATACCGAATCGGATAACACCGATTCGGATTTTACAGATTCGGTAAAATCCGATTCGTCAAAAGCCGATTCAGCCAATGAGGTGGCTCCCCCTCCCCCACCCAAACAGGGAGTAGCAACACTGGCAGGTGCAGCTAATTAAGAAGTTTCTGGAGAGCCAGCCTGAGCTCAACACTCACAGTTTGCAGCAGTGGGAGTAGGAGGTTGCCAACTGAACTGGAGAACATGGCAGAGCAGTCAGAAAGCCAGAAGTCCTCCCAGAAGAGGAAGCCGAAGTTCACCAACACCGAACTTCAGGTGCTGGTCGAGGAGGTGGTGAGGGTGCACCGCCAGCTGTTTGGCAAGCTGTCCCTCAACGTGCCAGACAGCACCAAGAGGAGAATCTGGGCCGATATCGCCCAGAAGGTGAATGCTGCGGGTGTCACCCCCAGGTCTGTCGAAGAACTAAAAAAGAGGTTCTATGACATCCGCAGCCTCACTAAGAGGAAGATGGCTGAGATACAGAGGCAGGCTGGAGGTACTGGAGGAGGCAGGAACCCGGCGCCACCCCTCACCGAGCTGGAGGAACTGGTCTCCAGCACCATTGAGAGGGAGAGTGTCAGCGGAATCGGGACCCTGGACAGCTCTGCGAGAGCCACAGCTACAGGTAAGAAACATGCGCATCATGACACACCCTACCAGACACCTCCCCATTAGACACAATGCATAGGCAGACACCAGCACAGTACTGTCACCAACATACAAGAGACAAGCATCATGGTACATGTAGTCAGCAGAAGTTAGCTAAATATGGCAGTGCAGAATCACAAGACAGGAAACAGTGTGACACAGTGTAAGAAGATGCAAGGACATGTGGAATGCTATAATTGTGCTGACTGTAATACATCGGCACTCAGTTTACAAATGCTTCTTTGTACCTAGGGGCCCCATCAGGCGGAACAACAGTGGCATCAGAGGGAGCAGCACCGTCCGACACTGCAGTCGCAGGGCCGAGCACCAGCCAGGCAGGCCAGGAGGAGGAGGAGGAAGGAGACACCCCATGGCTAGGAATGGAGGGAGTCCTGGTCATTGACTTCGATGCACTGCACTCCCCAGTAATGCCCAGCACACCCCCCTTGCAGTTCTCCCCAGAGAACTCCCCTACAAGGGACACCATTCCGCCTACCCCAGCTCCTGCCACAACCGTGGCCTTGCCACCTGTTCAACCTGTCCCGGGAGCAGGGGCTCAGGGACCGCCCAGCATCACCCCCCCACCAGTGGCACCCCAGCCCACTCAGCAGGCCGGAAGCAGCAGGGCCCGGCGCCGTACCATCACCACCACTGCTGCACCAGCACGGGAGGGCAGTGTATTCCTGGGCCTGGAGGGACAGATGGTTAAAATCCAGAGGCAACAGGCAAGATCCACCATGGCCTGCCAACGCCAGCTCCTGCAGCACAACATGCAGATGGGAGAGTTGGTCAAGGGATTCCAGGCCGTCGTGGAATCCAACAAGGAGGTGGCAGCAGGGTTAGGCAGGCTGACCACTGCCATCACCCACTCATCTGCCAGACAGGAGGAGCATGAGCTGGTGCGCAGGCGGGATGCCCGGGTGCTGAACCGGGCCATGGGCCGCCTTGCAGCGGCGACAGCACAACTGTGCCATCGCAGCGCCAACCAGGAATCTGTCCTTAGTCAGCATACGGCTGAGCTCACTAGGGGGATGGCCAGGATCACCACGGCTATGGAGGCCATGATTATTTCAAACACCGCCTCCAATCCTGCCCTGGACCTGGGTGATGCTGGAGACAGCAGCAGCCGCAGCAGCCCGGCCAGCGCTGCGTCTGAGCCACGGAGGAGCACCAGGCGCTCCGCTGATGCTGCTGGGCATTCAGAGGGGGCTGAGGGACACCCCAGTGGGTCTGGCAAGCGGGCAAAAAAATAGCCTGGCAAGGGCGGGTGAGGCAACCAGAACCCTGGACTTTATTTTATTTACCATACTCCATTTTTTGATGCACATCAGTGCTGTAACTGTGGTGCAACTCTATTAAAATTTGTTTTTTCCAAGCAACATTTAGCTGTCTTTGCATCTGTACTCAGTCAGAAATAGTTCTCAGTGATCTCCTCACGTCTGTATCTGCCATCACTTGGCGTACACACCCCAGCTGGCTGTGTCAGTGGCACAGCTTCGTCGTCGTCATGGTCCTCGTAGTCAGACAACTCCACCTCAGTGCCCTTCTTCACCGCAAGGTTGTGTAACATTGCACATACAGCTATGATCTTGCAGCAGGTGATGGGGGTATACTGCCTTGCACCTCCACTCTTGTGCAGGCATCTGAATCTACTTTTCCAGATGCCAAAGGTCCGTTCAACAACATTCCTTGTGCGTATGTGGGCCCGGTTATACCTCCTTTGGCTGGGTGCGGAGGGGTTGAGGTAGGGGGTGAGTATGAATGAGCGGAGGGCATATGCACTGTCGCCTGGAAGAGAAAGGGGTCACATTAGACACATGCATACATGTATTCCACCTACCTACTATGTGTTATGGGGGTCTGATGATGTGTCTCACCTAGGAGGTATCCTTCTCCAAATTCGCCAGCCATCAGCCGTGCATATATGCCGCTCTGTTGGAATATATAGGAGTCATGGGTACTCCCTGGAAATTTTGCTACCAGGTCTGTGATGGTGCACTTTGCATTGCAGATCACCTGCACGTTGATGGTGTGTGTAGATTTCCGATTGCGGTATATGTATTCGGTGTCCGCTGGTGGGCAAATCGGAATGTGCGTGCCATCTATGCAACCGATGATTTGGGGAAATTGTGCCATCTGGTAGAAGTCAGCTTTAGTTTGTAGCAGTTCTGCGTGGGTTGCAGGGAAAGAGATGTATTGGTCCATCCTGTCTATCATGGCGTCAAGGAATGTGTGGAAGAACCTTGACAGGCTGCTCTGGCTCACCCCTCCTGCTGCTGCTACTCCACTTTGATAGCTGCCAGACGCTAGCAGGTGTAGGCTGCATAGCACCTGGACGTGCACAGGGATGGCGTGTGCCCTTGGGGTGTGGTGGTCCAAGAATGGCTTGAGATCCCTGATGAGCTCAAGTATGGTGTCAGAGTCCAGCCTGTATCTCTGTAGTATCTCTGCCTCTGTCAGCATGAACAGGGTTATCCTCTGTCTGTAGACCTGTTCATTTCTTAGCCATTCCCTCTGTCCTTCCTGCTGTAGCCGTAGCCGCCTCGCAATGACATAGAAAGCTGCCATCCTGCAAGTTGCAATGCATTTTGGGACTGTTTATATGGGTTGGAGTTGGTTACCACCTGATTGCAATCCATGGTAAATACCGAGTGAATTCTACCGATTTTGACCCGATTTCGGTGTTTCTGTGCCTCCCTACATCTCCCCAACTGTCGGAATCGGGGAATTTCCCGATCGGCGATTCATACGAATCGGCATGTTTTCCGATTCGGCTCATGTCCGAATCGGTCTTTGTACCGATTCGGTACATGGACCGATTCGGTGATTTTCCGATTCGGTGTCACTAACGAATCGGTACATGGACCGAATCGGTGATTTTCCGAAACGGTGTCACTAACGAATCGGTACATGGACCGAATCGGTGATTTTCCGATTCGGTCTTTGTACCGATTCGGTACATGGACCGATTCGGTGACTTTCCGATTCGGTGTCACTAACGAATCGGTACATGGACCGATTCGGTCTTTGCATCCGAATCGGTGTTTTTCCGATTCGTTACATATCCGATTTTCGGTATGTACGTATCGGATTCTTTCCCATTCGGTACTCATTCCGATTCGGTTTTCTATCCGATTCTTTATGTTTTTGGTTCCCTACATCTCGATGGCTGTTTACCGATCGGTAAGGGCCAAAAATCTGTATTTTCGGCCGTTACCGATCGGTAACGCCCTACCTACATCGGGCCCTATGTGTTTAAAAATCTGTTCTCTAAATGTATCAGGGCTCAATAATGTGAATAAAAGACAGAAAGTTGCTGCTGAATTGAGGTATATAGGACCACATATCGTATGTATACAGGAGACTCACTTACCTTGGTCTAAGAGATTGCTCTTAAGAGAATTGGGATATACACTTGTAATCGCTACAGGTCAAACTAGTCTGATTAGGGGGGTAGCTATTATGTCTAAAGGCAACACTGTTGTAATAGGTAAAACTTTGGCGGACAAAAAGGGAAGATGGGCAATAGCGGAAATAAGTGTAGAAGATAAGAACCTAACGCTTTGTAATATTTATGGCTCAAACTTAGATGATCCAGAGGCTTTAGTAGAAATGAATATTGAGTTAGCTACTTGGTGCCAACCTATAATTATTTGTGGAGACATGAACATAAATTTGACTAACACTGCTATAAAGGAAGGGCTGGCTACGTATAAAGGCCGCAAACCAAAAGTATACAAGGTGTTGATAAGCTTAGCGCAGGACCATGAGTTGGTGGATGTGTTGGGGCAATTAAGACCACAAGTTACTGGGTATACGTTTTATTCTTACCCTCACAAAAAATTATTAGACTTGATTATTTTTTTAGTCCTGTCTCAATTACCTCAGGTGCAACTATTTCTGTATATCCTAGAATTTCATCTGATCATTCCCCGTTAATATTAGAGATTGATATGGCGCTAAATAAACCTAGACAAACTAGCTTCACATTTGACAGGAAATTAATTTTTAATGAGGAGTTTAGAGAACATATAAGGAAATGGATGAAACTATATTTTGAAGAGAATGAGGGATCCAGCTCACAGGGTATAATATGGGACACTTTTAAAGCAGATTTACTATTTCCATTGCATGACACACAACATTGGAGAAAATGTTGGGCTCTGGAGGAGTCAAATATACTATACCCACTCCAAGCGAACCGTATCAGGGAAAGCTTTTGACACTGAGGGATTAGATTTACTATTCATACTCCAATCTAAGCAACATTGGGAAAATGTTGGACCCTGAGGGCAGGATGGATTGGTACACATTTACTAACCCATTCAAAACAAAGCATGACTGGGAAAAGGGCTAACTTCTCAGGACATCAAATGCCATTCTTCCAACCATACATGCCACAATATCCAGGTTGGATGCATCCTTACAATCAAGGAATGCCACCAATGCCTCAAATGATGGGACAACAAATGCCGAGAGCAGAAAATCCCCAACAACAGCCTTTTTTAGCGAGAGGCCAAAACCAACAAAGAGGACGCCAGAAGAATCTAACGTGGCAAGATCAACAGCGGAATATGATGACTCTGAGTATGTCATCAGAGAAACCAGGAACCAGCAAAACAAATCACTAATTGTGAATCTAACCGACATAGTACTATCAAAAGACCAAACCAAAGTTCTAAACAAGGGATTGGGATTTGTCCCGACGCCCTCGCTGGACGTTTTCAAATTGAAATGTGAACTAGCGGAATTTTGCTGAACACTTAAGCTAAAGGCATATTTTGCAGGCACGGAACCTAGGGAAAATGAAGTAACACCAACCTGAGAATAAAATCAACGTTCAATCCTCCAAGTAGCATGATCCCTATTGAAATACAAACATTTGAGCAAGCACTACTGAAGGGGGCAGATGAACTAAAGAACAACATGAGGAAACCATTTCAGAATCTAACAAGGAATGAAAGACAGGCCCTTGTGGAATTGTAGTGTAGTTTCTATTTTCCCAATAGGCCCTGCGCATTGGAATAACATAAACAGTAGTATCGACGTAGAAGTGCGGATCTTCCAGGCCTCTACTGACTATGCTAAACTTAATTGGGTTTGTTACCAACTAGCTCAGAGGTCACTGGAAACTTTCTTGACTGAAATAGGAAGTGATCAGCTTCCCTGGCACAGACAAGAAGGGATTCAGTTTTCCAACAAGCGTGCAACATGACAACTTTGCTCCTCAGATCAAGAGTCAATCTCTAGGGTCGTGTGAAACAATAGACAGTTATTTTACTCAGTCAGGTTGGTGCAGATTACTTTCACAATATGTAGAGAATAGAGAGACGGGCGTTTGTCAATAAAGGGTTAACATTTATTGAACAGTCTTTCTTCTCGTACAAAAGAAATGAATTGCCACAATTGCAAGACTTGTTATTATAAAAAGTACGTACAGTAAGATAAGTATTGCAAAATAATACTGTAAAAGCATTGATATGGTTTCTTAGCCATATAATGGTTTAAAAGGAATAAAACATATATACATTCATATATACATTAGGCTAACATACTCAACTGGTGCTTCTGACTACCCCTACCCCAGTGTACCTGACCTAAGCCTAATACTTGGGAGGGGAGTAAGTAAGTAGCTTTAAGTTAAGTTGGTTTTGCCAAGGTTTGCTTCAAGAATTCTCTCAAGGGTTTAGTCAACACCATACCTCTGGAATAGAATGATGGAGGTCTGATATCTCCCTCAGGGAAACTCGGTATCCCAGTCACCCGCAAGGGTAGACTAGAAACGCTGGAGCTGGATTTCTCGGCAGGAGAAAGGCAGCGTCTCTCTTCAGCGCGTCGAGGAGGAGGAGGGGGGACAGCGTCCGCGGGCAGCTTGCATCTGCTGGGCTCTTGCAGGGGGACGGCTGTTCAGCTCCTAAGTTCACCACACCATCGTTCGCTAGTTAGCAGCGATAGCAGTAGCGATAGCAGCTATGATATCTTCAGCATAACAGCAGCTTCAGGCGACGGGCAACAGGACGGTTGCTTCACCAACAGCAACGAGACAGCAGCAATTGCTTAAGGCAACGTTGGTAGTATTTATACCTGAAAGGTGCCATGTTTGACGTAAGTTTGCTGGACATAAGACGTCAATAAAGATGTCACTTAGGAAGTGATCGCTTATCAGTTGCTCATTAGAGTTCTATTACTAATCAAAACACAGCAAGCGGGGATTTCCAGGTTTGCTGAGTTTTTATCTTGTTGAAGAACTCGGAGTGTTAATCTAGGAATCTCAGATAGTGACTTCTGCTCTGTCATTGCACTAATTGGTTGCAAAGGAAGTGGCAGAGAAAGCTATTATGGAATGTGGCTCTGTTCGTGTGAGGCCAGAGATGAGTTACTGAATATTGCACTTGAACGGTTATGCCAATATAGGGAATAAATGGATTTATAGCCGAATAGGGGCATAAGGTCACAATATCGATCAGGATCCTAGATAAGCACGCAACACCCACTCCACGAATTCATGTCCATCAAATTACTAAAACTAGAGCAATAAGATGCATGTGTAACATTGCCCACCCCAAAATACATAAATGCATTTGAAATAGGCGTATATTGCAATACTTGAAAAATATAGGTACTGTACGTTTTTGAAGCATAGAAATCATTCAAAAATTATAGCATATGAAATCAACGATTATGCAAAAAGAATTACACATGAAATATCTCTGAAACAGAAGAAGGGCGAGATAAATCATCACATATAAATGTATTGCAATAAAATGTGCTAGAGGCTGGTGTAAAGTTATTATGTCTCTAGATGTATGTAGAAATAGAAGTTGAAGCTTTTGTTCTCTAAGAATAGTTTTTACTTTAAGCAAAGAATTGTTTGTGCCAAAAAATGGTCAATATTAAAAAGTGTTCAATTCAAAAGAATTAATGCTTGAACGGGGAAATAGAGTTCCAACGCTTCTAGCAGTTTTTGTTGTTCAAAACTGAAGGCCGAATTCAGAGTTCATGGGAACGCTGTGTGTCGGAATGCTTCTATAAAGTTATTGTTTCTGTTCGGGTGAGAACATCGTATCAGACAGGCTCTCAAAGAATTGGTCTACAAAATCAGGTGACAGTTCAACCAAATTCGATAGTGCTGTAACTTGGCAGGTGTGAGAATGATTGCTGTCATCATAGTGGTGATCAGCAATGCTCACAGAAGGTCGTACTTGGGTGATGTTGCTTTTGTCACTCGCTCCACTGTTACCACCTAGTCGTAGCACAGGAGTCTCAACGAATGCCGTCATCAGGATTGGTAGCCGCTGGGGACAACACAATGCGTGAGCCGTTATCGGACTGAGCAAAGTATCGACGTCCATTGGTACTGCTGATGGAAGTGAAAGACAGATGTCCAACACGCACTCATCTCCGCATAGCATACATCGTAGTACCGGTAAGATACAGTTCTGCCATATAGGTCTGAATGAAAGGAACCAGGTCATGTTTAGATTTCTCAGCCTGGCCAATCCAAGGACGTTAGTTATCCTGTCCCGGTAGCGCATTGCTAGGATTGTCTCTTCCATTACCATGGGAGCTATGTCTGAGCTTTGGCTTGCCATAACGAAGCAGGAGGGTCAAAAATAAAATCCCTGCTACAAGTCCCAAAAATAGGGGTATGCCGCCAAAAACAGAGTGGACAAAATTTGGAACGATTCCCAGAATTGCTTGAAATGGTGTTAGCAGTCCCGTAAAAATCGTCTTAAATATGCCTGGGATGCCTGTGGCACTAGACATGTTAAGGAGTTGGCTAAGCATTTCTACGAAATGCACGGGGCAATTTGTTGATAAAAGGTCATGAACCTCCGTAGCTGTCCTTGCAACTAGAAGATCATACGTCTCTTTTGATGACGTTATGGGCACTGTTGTCTGCAAAAGCACAGACTTCATTTTGCTTAAAGTATCAATTCGTATAGAATAGAGATTCAGACGAGGCCAGATGGGAGTCTCTGTGTCTACAGGCCCGTTCGGAAACAATGCCTGCATACAGCATTTGACCATGGATGTCACTCTTACAAGATAACTTTTCGCTGGAACAAGGCCACAACATCTGTGATCTGTTCTGAGAATGTAACTCCCGTTTGCAAGTTGCATAAAGAAGGGCTCTATCTGAGTTGCAGGTGTGACAAGCTGGTGGCATGAAAGGTTGTTAGAATTTCCATCACAAGCTCCGTGTAAATTAATACCCTGGCACAAAAGTATACCGCTTAGTGACCGTTTACAGTTTTCACCACTAAGAAATACATTTTTGTCGCTGTCACTGTAGCATGAATGTGTGTATGGTAATTTCCATTCTGATTTTACATATCCTTTACCCAATCGTTCATACTGGCCAGTAGGTATGTACTCAAGGCACTTTTTAAATCGGAAAGTTGTTATCGGAATGGTGATAATTCCGTGTATTATCCATTCAATGACAGGACTATCTGACATTGTCAATGGTAATCTCTCAAGTTTTTCGATGCTCAGGATTGTATAGTCTGCTCCTTTCTGTGCCAAACTGATTTGTTTATCAGTAAGGTTAAAAATGGAAAATAATGATGTTGTGTTGATTAAACGCCAAGGCACATAGCCTGAACGAAGATTTTGCAGCGTCCAGCCTAATTGTAAAATAGAACGTAATTGTGACTGGCCATGCTGTAACATTAGCAAGTCTCTGTTTATTACATCAAAGGCAGAAGATACAATATTGTCCAACGAATATATTCTGGAGGACAGAGTCATTAACCCATTGTCCGCTACAGAAAGTGATTTTTCCAAATTAATACGATCAATTTCTCGTATTTTTTCAGCTGTTTCAATTTGTGTGACTTTCCAAGCCTCGTTGTACGCAGCATAGATACTGGTCGCTATGAAACGCTTTTGACGCTGTTTGCGTGGTCCAAGAATGAAATCGCGCAAATCAGCACCATCTTTTAGTAAAGACAAGTGTTGCTTAATTTCAGCCAGTGTGGATGATGTTAGCCATTCGAGGCAGAGTTTCCCTACACTGTATGTTGTTACTATCCCTGGATGTTGTCTCTGGGAGTATCTAGGGTCTTGTCTGGTCATTTTTAACCCCTGTGTTTTGTTCAGGAATCTATCTTGATAGTTGTTTGTGTCAGTAGACCAGATTAACCACTTTTTCCAATCAGGATGTGTTCTGTTAAAATGTAACATTTGTGAGACGTCTAGCTCAATATCTGTAGTTGTATTTTCAGGTATTGGCTTTGGAATAGACGGTTTGTTAAGGTCTTTGATCTTAGCTAGGCCAAGACAGGATGTTTGGTGTATTGTGTCATTTAAAAACATCATTTGTTCTGGTATCATGCAGGTTCTGAATA
Organism: Lissotriton vulgaris; assembly: GCF_964263255.1. Taxonomy (NCBI): domain Eukaryota; kingdom Metazoa; phylum Chordata; class Amphibia; order Caudata; family Salamandridae; genus Lissotriton; species Lissotriton vulgaris. The sequence goes on from NC_141697.1 coordinate 39,097,102, forward strand.
GTGCTTCAAGACCTTGTACCTGCCAATCTTTTGTACCCCAAATGGTTTTCGTTTCAGTGTGATTTTTCCAATAATCAAAACCAAATGTCATCATTTTGTCATAAAATGCTTCTGAATATATTAATTTAGTGTTTGTCAGCATTGTTTTTATACCTGTTTTATCTAACAGTTTGTAATAAAACGTTTCTGCATCACTGGTGTTAAACCCTGAGAAGTATTTGAATTTCTCAAAAAATGTTTTAGAACTGCTTTTAGGTGGTGTAGCACAATGTTCCCATTGATTATACTTAAAAACATTTCTAGGCTGTGCAGATTTATGCAAATAATGATCGCCATAATGTGTGTAGCAGAATAATTGCTCATAACTAGATGAACCTTGTAAATAATCATGTTCTGTAAATCTAGCTGACATTACTAAATCAGACATCATGTCATTAATACTGTTAAAGTCCCAATCATCAGAGAATGTACTAGGTTTTACAAAGTCACTTAAGGAAACCTTCAGTTGATGAGGATACTTCAGGATCTCGACCGGACCATAGATCTCATAGTCAGTTATCTCCCATACTACCCCACCAGGTATTGGAATTGCTGTGACATTTACTGTTGACAGTTCTCTTTTCTTCACGTGGGATGATCTGTGTGGTTTCAGGACTAGGTTGATGTTCTGACTTGCTGTGTCCATTGTACTATATTTTCCCTCAATGAATTTTCCCAAACAAAGTACCCCGATGAGCCAAAGCAGGAGGAAAAATACACCTAGACCGAACCAGAACTCTAACCAAGGTGAAATAAGGTAGATTTCTTTTAGTTGATGAAAGAGTTCCGTTGCTTTTTCTTTAAAAGTCTTTTTTGTTTCTGGCATCACTTCGGTGTTGTTTTGATCTTCAGAGAAGTTGTCGAAGTTGATGAAATAACCAGAGGCAGTTCTATCAATTGTTGGGATTGTTCTTTCAATCTGTCTCTCGGTAGCACTTTCTGATGCCACATTATTGTAGACTGGTGTTTCTTGATGAACTGTTTCTTGATGAACTGTTTCTCAATAGGCACGAGTTCCATGGCATTATTGCATAGTCCTTCTCTGTGCACTGCAGGCTGATCGAATGTGATGAGTCTTTCAGTTTGAACCTCTTGGATTGTTGCAAGTTTGGGTATTCTGTTATTTCTTGGGAGTCCACTGGGCCTACTGTTGATTATAGGCCACATGCTTGTGGTTTTACCAGGTCGATAGACATGACTCTGTTCTCCTTTTTACCAGCAAGGGGCGGTAGTACAACTGATCTTGTGCCGGTGACTGCCAAGACAGGTACTGCTTTTCTGTAAGAAGGCCCAAATTCCTTCTTCACCGCGATTTTTTCTCTGACTAGATCCCCAATCTTTGGAATCCAGACAGGCCTTGCTGGGGCTGTTGCTTGTGGTGCCTCGTCAGTGGTAGATGGCTGTTGCTTCAACTTTATGTTGCTTAAGGATTTTCTTGTTTCATTCAGTTCCTGTAAAACAGCCAAACGATCTTTGATGTCAAAGTCTGTTGTGTTTTCTTGTACCACTGATATCTGACTATCGAGGTCCTGAATGTTCATTCTAATTCCGAACAATAGCTCGTATGGGCTGAAACCTTTTAGAGATTTTCTTGGCAAATTGTTAAGACTGGACTGGACACTTATTAGATGTTTGACCCACCCAGCGCCTGAACCTAATACCTTCGCTGTTATAGATCGCTTTATGTCCCGTTTTTTTCTTTCTACCACAGTATTACCTTCGGGGTGCGACGGACAAGAATACTGCAACCCAATTCCCATGCTGGCCATGGCCTCCTTATAAGCTCGAGAGCTAAAAGCAGGACCCTGGTCAGAATGGAACGTGGTAATTGCGTATGTGCCGATAAAGACTCGCAGATCTTTTATAACCGTTCTAGCGTCAACCGAGCGCTGGGGGCCTAATTTTTTAAGTGTGTTAAGCCTTAAGGATGTACAATGGGACGCGCTTCTCTTCTTTGATTGCGCAGATAGACCGCCTTATGCTGTCTATCAGGGTTCCTGAAACTACACTGGCCTGTTCATTACTGCGATCTCTGTTGCAGTTTTCACAATTTTGAGCAAAACATTGAATATGCTCATTCCTGGCCACCAGTACTCTGATTGTAATTCTCTCAGAGAGTCCCTGATTATTTGGTGTCTCAGACCCAACCCCATGTGTGCTTCCTGTATGAGGAAGCCCCTCCGGTCCCTGTTTGGAATTACTCTATCCCCCACTCCAGGGATTCGAGCAAAAGGAACGGAGTTTGCATCGATTACGTATGCATAATTGAGTGGATAGTTCACGGGTAGTGCTGCACAGTCACCTTTTACAGTCGTTTTTACTGCCAGCATGGTTTCCCCGTCTATGTATTTTTCTGTACGCTTTTTTGTGGCTACGGAAGCCGGTTTAGTTGCTTCCGCTGTGGCTGTATTAGCCAATGAATTCCCTGCAACGTGAACGCCATCACGTTGAAGACTCTGTGCGTGTATCACGTGAGTCTTTTGTAGTTCTTTGTGTAAAAGAGCTACTTGTTTCCAGAGCAATTTATGCTTTATTGTGGGACTTGTGTCATCTTTGTAGTCTTTTTCAATCCACCTCTACAGTTTATTATTGTAAGAGTTGACGCAAAAATGAGAATCGCACACGATAAGTGTCGGGAATTCACGTTCTGCATTTTCGAGCGCCATCTTGAAACATCTGATTTCAGCTCTCTGAACCGAACAGTTTCTTACAGATTCAGTTTTTGTTACTTTCGGTCTGAATTTACCGCACAGCCAACGACCTTTAACAATCGCACACGCTGCATCGTAGGATTTGCTCTCTACGTTGAAATGCTGTACATATCTATCTGTATAGATTATACAGGCGTATTGTGGGAGAGGCAGAAGTTCGATTGGCAGAGGATATTCTTCTTCATATTCTAAATCATTCAGTTCTTCGAATTGCGGGGCGAAATAGTATTTCACATCTTCCACTCCTAGAGAATCTATACACTGTATCCATTTCGGATCCAGTGACACTGTAGGCAGGTTTACTGGGCTGAATAGCGCCTCGAAGGCGGATTCCGCTGTAAGGATATTAATCCTTTTGCCGTGTGCTAGTTCTCGTTCATTTGCTAATGCAATTTGCACTGCTTTCACAGTTCTTTCTGTGTGACTGAATGTTTTTTCTACTTGTGTGTACAAGTGAGATTTAATTGAAATTGGTACCTTTTCTCTCTCATTAGAGGTTAGGTACGTGAATCCGCATCTTCCTGGGATGACTCGGATTACAAGACCGCGTGTGTTGTCACATGTATCTAATTTAGTTTTAGCTAACATGTCTGTTTGTAGTGATCTCAAAATTTCTGTGTGTTTTTGAGTCCAATTGATTTGTTTAAAATCAGGTTTAATTAGTTCGTAGAGAGGTTTAACCCTCTCTGCGTAATTTAGAATGTAAGTTCTTCCGAAATTCAGAAAACCTAGTATAGATTGTAAATTCTTCAGCGTTTTGGAGCTTGGAGTACAGCGCACTTCTCTAAGAAGTTGTCCGCTAGGCTTTTTCCTTCACTTGATAATTCGTACCCTAAGAATAGTACTGTCAGATGGGCAATTCGAGACTTTTTAAAGTTGAATTTGTAACCCTCTGCTGCGAACCCAAGTATAATGGTGTTCACTCTTTTCAAGTGAGTATCCAAGTCGTCGTCTGTGAGATAGATATCTTCTACGTAAGATAATGCCTCATCATCATATATTTGTAGTAACTCTGTTACCCTAGCTGAGAATAGTCCTGGGCTGTTCTTGAACCCCTGTGGGAGTCGACAGAATTTTTTCTGCACCCAAATGCTGAGAAAGCGGTCAAATATCTGCTTTCTGGTGCAATGTTTTGACAAAAGAAACCATTAGATATGTCTAATGTTGTTTTATATTTTTTCCTAACTATGTTATTCATTAGGGCTGCACTATGCGAGTTTTGTACTGCAAATGTTTTACAACATGCATTAAGGTGTCTGTAGTCCAAAACTAGACGATATGAGTTGTCTGGTTTGGAGACAGGAAACAAAGGCTTGTTCATTTGAGAGGTGCATGTTTCAATCACCCCCTGGTATTCAAGTTGATCTAAGATCTCCCTGACTTGTTTTTTAGCTTCTTGCTTAATGGGATACTGCCTTTGGGCAGTTGGTTCACTTTTTAATTGGATTTTGTGAGGAGGTGAGTCCTCATCCCATCCTACATGATTTTTATATAATGCCGGTGCCTGGGCTACTGCCCATTTCCTTGCATATGTATATTTTTTGTGAATCGGAATGTGATTCGAGAAGGCAGGCATAATCACTTCTTCGCCATGAGGGCACTCCCTGACAAACTCTGGGGGCCAATCTTTTTCAGCTAACAGAATATCATAGCCTTTTGAGAGTTTATCCCAAAATAGACCCTTTATTTTCCTAGTCTTATCACCCTCTATACGCAATGTTATTTCGCATATTTTATGGGGCTCGCTAAGTCTGGTGTCTGCAGTTTCAACCTGAATGTATTCATTCGTGTCCACTGTCTCCAGATGACTCATCAAGATCTTGCGCGCTATACTGATTTCTGCTGCACTGTCCAACATTGTCAATGCCCACTCCCCGTTTTTCAACTGATTCCTCAGTATTCTCGGCATGATTGATTACTCTAATACTGGCTACCTTCTTTTTTGGAAATTGAGATTTTTTACTCTGAGCAGGTTCCTTGTCTTTGGACTTGGTGTGCTCTCCTGGGTCTGACCGTCCTCTTCTTTCCGATTTCTGCGAAAAAGATCGAGAGGGACGTGTATCAATACTTTGATATCTATCAGGTTTTTTCAAATTATCCCTATTTCTAAGGTTATATCTTTTCTCAGAGGGCTCCCTCTGGGGAGACTGGTGTTCTCGAGTCGGAGTTCTTTCCCTCCGTCGAGGAGACCTTCCTCTGGACTGGAAAACTTTTTCCTTGGGAGTGGATTGTTTATTTCCATCCCAGCTCTTTTTAGGAGTATTTAAATTATTTTTAATAAATAATTTTTCAGGATTTTCGAGCAGTTGGGGCTTTACTGGTTTTCCACCCAAGCTGTCTCTACCTAATTCTTCATAGCATTTCTCTATGATTCTGGCAAGCTCAACTGGCTGATCTGTTATATCTGTTTCCTTCAACTTCTGGCGGATCGCCACAGATGCTGCTTCTCCCTTTATGTTGGCTAATAATATAGCCGAGACCTGCTTGAAGTCTTTCAGTAATTTCATACCAAGATTTAAAGCGGGCTCTGGACCGTATTAATTTTGAATCTGTTTTAGCACTTCTGGTATTACCGCCATAGACGGAACACCATGAGTTTTCGTGTAAATGGAAGCAAAGACTGTACCCCAAGTGTCGCAGTCCTCCACGTGTGGTGCGATTCCCAAAGGAAGGCAGATGGTCAAGATTCTGTGTTTCTCTATAGGGGTAGTATCAGGAAATACTGCCTCTATTTGAGTGATTTTCTGTGCTAACCAAAAAGGAATTTGTTCCCGTTTTATGGGTGTTTTACCAAGACATGACTGTATGTTCTGTGGTGTAATTTTATTAGTGTTCCCCTGATGAGGGGTCAGCTGTGGTACATTAACAGCTGGTTGGACTGTTGCAGTCCGCATTACATATTGGACTAATTGCCTATGTATTTATATTAATGTTTTTAGCTGTACTAACAGCTCTTCTTTAGACATTTTTGCAATGTCAGGATGTGGTGTGTAGCCGGCTAGAACCGGCCACGTTGCTCCTGGTCTACCTAGTGGACCGAGCCTGGTAATATGATCATTATGTTTTAGGGCGCCATTAAACCAGAGCAGGTGCTCTTGGAATTTTAGTGGGATTTCAGTCTCCTCGAAAGGAGCGTACTCTTCCGGTGGTTCCTCTATTTTGTAATAGTGAAACTCTTTTGTTCTAGCGTTTGCTGCTGGAAAGTTTATCCATGAATAGAATACCTCTGTCTGCCGATATTCGTGTGCCTCTATCACGAAAATTACTGTACCACCTTGTGGTGTCAGTCCGTTTTCTATAAGTTTTAACGTTATAGACTTTCTTAAATGTGCCGGGATAATTATTGCACCCGGTACAGTATCATCGGGACCCTGCTGAGTCGCATCTACTGCGCCCCCAGTGGTTCCGTTTTCTCCTGGCATTGTATAAATGCAAGGTTTGCAGAGTTGGTCTCCAAGGAGACAAAGATTAGGTGCACAATATTTTGGAACACTGTATCCTTCAAAGTTGAATAAACCAGAGCTTTACATAGGAATCTCTTCCTACTAAGGTCGGGCGGATTTTAACCTTTCACCCACTCCAGACGTCTATTGGAGTATTTGCGGGAGAAAGGGGTCTGTGTGAAAAATGCACGACTGAGTTACTCTAATGTCTTGCGTTAGTTTATCGCCTTACCAAACGTTTGGGCGCCATGTAGTGTAGTTCCTATTTTCCCAATAGGCCCTGCGCATTGGAATAACATAAACAGTAGTATCGACGTAGAAGTGCGGATCTTCCAGGCCTCTACTGACTATGCTAAACTTAATTGGGTTTGTTACTAACTAGCTCAGAGGTCACTGGAAACTTTCTTGACTGAAATAGGAAGTGATCAGCTTCCCTGGCACAGACAAGAAGGGATTCAGTTTTCCAACAACCGTGCAACATGACAACTTTGCTCCTCAGATCAAGAGTCAATCTCTATGGTTGTGTGAAACAATAGACAGTTATTTTACTCAGTCAGGTTGGTGCAGATTACTTTCACAATATGTAGAGAATAGAGAGACGGGCGTTTGTCAATAAAGGGTTAACATTTATTGAACAGTCTTTCTTCTCGTACAAGAGAAATGAATTGCCACAATTGCAAGACTTGTTATTATAAAAAGTACGTACAGTAAGATAAGTATTGCAAAATAATACTGTAAAAGCATTGATATGGTTTCTTAGCCATATAATGGTTTAAAAGGAATAAAACATATATACATTCATATATACATTAGGCTAACATACTCAACTGGTGCTTCTAACTACCCCTACCCCAGTGTACCTGACCTAAGCCTAATACTTGGGAGGGGAGTAAGTAAGTAGCTTTAAGTTAAGTTGGTTTTGCCAAGGTTTGCTTCAAGAATTCTCTCAAGGGTTTAGTCAACACCATACCTCTGGAATAGAATGATGGAGGTCTGATATCTCCCTCAGGGAAACTCGGTATCCCAGTCACCCGCAAGGGTAGACTAGAAACGCTGGAGCTGGATTTCTCGGCAGGAGAAAGGCAGCGTCTCTCTTCAGCGCGTCGAGGAGGAGGGGGGACAGCGTCCGCGGGCAGCTTGCATCTGCTGGGCTCTTGCAGGGGGGCGGCTGTTCAGCTCCTAAGTTCACCACACCATCGTTCGCTAGTTAGCAGCGATAGCAGTAGCGATAGGAGCTATGATATCTTCAGCATAACAGCAGCTTCAGGCGACGGGCAACAGGACGGTTGCTTCACCAACAGCAACGAGACAGCAGCAATTGCTTAAGGCAACGTTGGTAGTATTTATACCTGAAAGGTGCCATGTTTGACGTAAGTTTGCTGGACATAAGACGTCAATAAAGATGTCACTTAGGAAGTGATCGCTTATCAGTTGCTCATTAGAGTTCTATTACTAAAAACACAGCAAGCGGGGATTTCCAGGTTTGCTGAGTTTTTATCTTGTTGAAGAACTCGGAGTGTTAATCTAGGAAGCTCAGATAGTGACTTCTGCTCTGTCATTGCACTAATTGGTTGCAAAGGAAGTGGCAGAGAAAGCTATTCTGGAATGTGGCTCTGCTCGTGTGAGGCCAGAGATGAGTTACTGAATATTGCACTTGAACGGTTATGCCAATATAGGGAATAAATGGATTTATAGCCGAATAGGGGCATAAGGTCACAATATCGATCAGGATCCTAGATAAGCACGCAACAGAATTACAGAATAATGAGAGAATAATTATCAAACCACGGATAAAGGGGGAGGCATTGTAATCCTAGAGAAAGAAGGGCACAATCAGCAATGCCTCTCCCTTCTCTCAGACACCAAATTCTACAAGAGAATAATGATCGATCCGACACTGCGGTTACAAAATACTATAAACATCATGATACATGAAGCAGAAACTAATTCATGGATATCGAAGAAAGAAGCGGAGTATCTGGTAGCACGGGAACCAAGAATACCTTTCTTTTATTCGCTCCCTAAGACACATAAAAACAGATCACCCCCACCCGGACGCCCGATAATTTCGGGGATAGGTTCTATATTAGAACTCTTGTCAAAATTTGCCGATCAGTTCCTGAAACCATTAGTACAAGGAACACCAACATATTTAAAAGACACTAGAGACCTTCTAAATCTACTAACAGGAATGAGCTTCGAACAAGAAACGATGTTATTGGTAGGATTAGACGTGGAATCACTCTTTACCAGCCTACCTCAAAAAGAAACGCTACAGACCTTGGAAAGCATCTTATTTATGACAGAATGGAATCACCGCACCCCAAGACACTTTGTACTGGAGTGTTGCCGTCTAGCTTTGACAGAGAACTTTTTTTAATATGACGGAACATTATTTATACAAAGCCATGGAACTTCCATGGGAAGTGCGTTTGCCCCATCTATAGCCGGGCTCTATGTGAGTGAGTTTGAGTCCCAACACGTACTGAACAATTCCAATCCATTTGCTGCAAATGTATTGTTTTGGAAACGATATATAGATGATATCATAATGCTTTGGAAAAATGATAAAGATCTGAACATATTTATTGAATGGCTCAATCAGAGAGATGAATGTCTAAAATTTACCTTCACAGCAGACAAAAAAAGTCTGGACCTTCTTGACATAACGATCTTTGTTGAGAATGGACTGGTCAAGACTAAGATATACTGCAAACCGACATAAAAAACAGTCTCTTGTCATATCAGAGTTTCCACCCGAAACCATTGCGAGAGAACTTGCTGTACAGCCAATTTCTGAGGCTTAAACGGAACTGCAGTAAAGCAGGTGATTACAGAACACAAGCAAAAGAACTGAGTCAGAAATTACAAAAAAAGAGACTACCCACTAAAAACAATAGCGAAATGCCAAAAAAGAGAAAAACATCAGCCAAGAGAATGTCTTCTCCAAACCACAGCAAAGGAACCCATCACTTACCTTATGACATGCGTAACAACATATTGCCCAGCAACATATGCAGTGCAAAAAATAGTAAACAGAAATTGGCGAATCCTAACAATAGGAAAATTCAACTGGCCTAAACCAAGATTCGCAAATAAACGTACTCGGAATATAAAAGATATACTTATGCACACACTACCACAAAAACATCCAAAGATCCCAGTGACAAGGAGTATCGATATGGCCCCAATAACAGGTCACTATCCCTGTGTAACTTGCTTGGTGTGCAAATTAACCACTGTCACCAAGACACTGCAACTGACAGACTCATTCACCTGGACACAAAAACAGCATACGAATTGTAACTCAACGCACGTAATCTACATGGTTGTATGCCCCTGCGGAAAGAAAGCGGTACAAAAGGGGTTGGTGATGGACGGACCTTCTGAATCAATCAGACACTCACACCCAGTCAAGAGAAGCTTGTTTCCTGTCCAGGGAAGACATGGCTTGGCAGTTCGGGCTGGACTGTTCCCATGAGGCACAGGGTCAGACTGATTTGCATATAGCCATGTCTGAACTGGGATGGCAGAGTGGGCTAAAGAACGGTGATGGATTAAACCCAGATATTTTGACTGGCTGTGAGTGTTTGATTGATTCAGATGCTCCGTCCATCACCACCCCCTTTTGTACCGCCTGCGGAAAGAAATACATCGGAATGACATGCAGGAAAGTAAAGACACAGATTGGGGAACATAAGAGCAATATCAAAACAGAAAAGAATACAACCAAATTATGTGCCCATTTTACAGAACTGGTCCACAAGGCAGAAGACCTCAGATGGACAGTGATAGAAATGTTGCATAAGAAAACTCAAAATACCGAGAGAATTCTGTTCAAAAAGGAGCAAAGATGGGTGGATTGATTGAAAACTAATATTGACGGACTAAATGATAATATACCATGGCATCAATTTTCCAAATAGATTTCTAAAAATAAGCCCAGTAACTAATGACAGGTACCACTGTTACATTAGTATTTGGAGAATAAAGAGCATTTAGTCTGCCAAAAAATGTCTATTTTGACCAGAACTCACTACCAACAACACATTTGAAATATAATCCGTAATGGTTTAGAACATAGAAAGAGCATTGATCCAGTTCTCTCCTGACAGAGAACGTGCCCCTTTATAATATAAAAACAGTGGCTCGTAGATTTCAATAAATGTGAGAGGATTCTTATCAAAATATTTTTGGGAATACCACAACTTTAAATTAGCCTCGAGGCACTCAATAATTAGGGTTAGTATTATAGAGATGGTCGCAGTCCTATTTTTATTTCCATGAACATACACAGCCAAAAGACGCCCGAAATGTCGTTTCCGTGTCCGGGGGCAGAGCCAGCACAAGGCGCGGGGAAGTCTCAGAATGCGGGTAAGGAAGGTGCGGGAGCGCTTGCTCGTAAACCTGCTAATATCTTTTGTACTAAAGTATACCTTTAATACTTTAATGATAGCCTGGGATCAGGATAACCATAACCCCCGAGGACACGCGTCTTAGCAACTACGGAGGTAAAAATTGAGTAACACGGGTAATGACAGGGTAAAATAATAGTGAGAAAAAACGAGCGCCGTAACTAGTTTACTTATGCCCATTCAAGTTGAGACTAGCCGTATTATAACAGACATAATGGGATACCCCTGACACAAGAGAAGAAAGAGTAGTTGAAACTACACTATAGGTTAAGAAACACATCTATCAATGCATAACTCAGACGTTTGTGAATGAGAGTAGTAACAGCGGTAAAAAACGAGTGCCGCAATAAGTCAACTAACTCTTACATAAGTAGAGACTAGTCGCATGTCAACAGACATAATGAGATATCCCTGATACGAGACAGGCCCAATCAGTCTGAATTATAATTTAGGTCAAGAAATACATCACCAAATGCAGAATAAAGACGATTGTGAATAAGAGTAGTTGAACACATAAACCTTTCTCCCCATTTAAGGATTTTTCCATCTATAGCTGAAACATGATGGTCACCATACTGTAACTTCCCTAGTAAGAATGAAAGCGATATTAAGTAATATGAATAATGAGATGTTCACCTTAAGTTGAGGTTTGAGCGAAAATATGCACATATGGCTGAATGGGTATCCCACATTGTTTGTATGTTTATGTTTCTATAATTACAGGTACACCATAACCTCGAAACGAAACATAGTGGCAACACAAAATCCACTTGAATTACTGGACAAATGGTGTAAGTATTTTTGTTTAGTCCTGACAAATGCCCCATAGACCCGATTGGGCATGGAGCGGCAGAAACATGTTGACCGTTTTTTGAAAGTGGTATAATACGATCCAGTAACACGATCTATGAGTATACCCAAGATTTTTTACTAACAAGCCTCATCTAATCCCTATTAAGATTCATTCTGGATGCAGCTTGTTTTTTACTTTTTGTGGGCACTGACTTATCTCTGGACACTACTGCGCTGCCCAGAGGTTGCCTCAGGCTTGAGCCGGGCATACAGCATATTTACTAAACCCTATGACGATGCCATAACGCGAGTGTGGGGCGTAGAAACAAAATACATCGCATAGCGACTTTTCCACCGCGTTTATGAGGGTTTTTTAAGCAAACCAAGGTAACGCAGTTACAAGTGTCCATTCTGCATTTGATTCTTTGATCAAATTTAATCTTCAGACTCAAAACTGATCAACATCGAAGAGAAAAATAAAAAAAATTATTGAAATAAACATAAAATAATATTAATACCTATATAAAAAGTTCAAAAAGATAGCAAATGAAATTAATTTAAAAATTAAACCTTTACAAGTAATATAAATAATCTTGAAATTCTAATGTCTGACACATACATTTATAATGAAACAATTTCTTTCTGAAAATGTGATTTGAAATTTGTAATGATTATAATTATAAATGTGTGAAGGAATGAAAATATTTTTATAGAAATCTGAAAATGAGTTCTTAAAAATACTTATTTAGAGAATTGCATTATACGCCGACGACGTTCTGTTTTTCCTCACGGACCTGCAGCGATCTGGGCCCTAAGTCCTGGAAGTCATGCGCGTCTTTGGCGAGGTCTCCGGCCTTCGGCTGAACCTCCACAAATCGACCCTGTGGGTGCTGGGTGGCGTGGTTGTGGTGGACCCCTGGGCAACGGGACTGCGAGTGGCGACGGACGGGCTGAAGTACCTGGGTGTTTTTCTCTCGGAATCGCGGACCGTTGCCTGGGACCACAACATCGTGCCGGTATGAGAGCGGGTCCAGGCTGACATTAAAACTTGGTCCCGGATGCCTCTCTCTATCTTTGGAAGATCTGCCATCTTCAAAATGGTCGCGCTCCCACGCCTGCTGTATCAGCTACAAAATTACCCCTACCCTATTAGCCCGCAGTGGTTTCGACAAGTCAATTCGGTGCTGGGTCACTTTCTGTGGGCTGGAGGTGCGGCCAGAGTGGCGCTGAGGACGTGTTTCTTGTCTACCTATTGTGGTGGCCTGGCCACCTCCCATCTGCTATCTTACTATCAGGCTTCTCAGCTGCTCATTCTTAATGAATGGTGGTATAGTGACAGGGGGGACCCGGCCTATGCCTTGGAGCGCTTGCTCATGGGAGACAATACGCTGCATACCATTCTATACTCGACCCATCTGCGGCGGGCACTGCCGTCGGTCACAAGGGTGGTCTTTGCGGTGTGGAGAGAGGCCTTGCCCCGCATGGGCTGGTGGGGCAAATTGACGGCGGAGACGCCATTATGGCATAATGGCCTGCTCCCGGAGCTTTCGACTCTAGACGGGTTTGAGGGATGGGAGGCCATTGGCATTTCACTACTGGGCCAGGTAATGTCTGGTACTACACTTAAATCGTTTCAGGAGCTTCGAACGGAGTTCCACATGCCTCAATCCCAGTTCTTCCGTTACCTACAACTGCGTCATGCCCTCACCCCTAGCATTGCCAATCTGGAATCTCTCCCTGAGTTGAGACCGGTCGAGGCGAAGGTCTTTATGGGAGACCTGGAGGATAGAAAGGTCTCCCGTATCTACCAGACGCTGGTCACTCACTGCTCCTCTACCCTGCTCCCCCTCCCGGTGGCATGGGAGGTGGATGTGGGCCCTCTAGATGAGGACGATTGGAGGGAGGCCTTGGAATCCCCGCGTGGGACCGCTATCGCTGTGCGACATTGGCTTATCCAATTCAAGTACCTCCATAGAGACTATTACACCAGAGAGCGGCTGTGGAAAGCTGGGTTGATTGAGTCCCCGGAGTGTTTGCGCTGTGGAGCCTCACCGGGTTCTTCGCTGCATACAGTGTGGTCATGTGCTCGATTGGCTGGCTTTTGGAGGGGTGTGTGGAGCTGCTTGTCCGAGGTTCTAGGCTGGGATCTTCCCCGCACTCACCGACTGGGGTTGCTGCATGTTATGGAGGGTATTGGTGGGAACATCTATAAACGCCATTTACTGCTATTAGGACTTGTTGTTGCCAAGAGGGATCTGGCCCGAGCGTGGAAGGGAGAGAGGGCCCCCCCTTTGTCTGCGTGGAAGGCAGGGTTGGACTACTACATGGGGCTCAAAAAAACGGTATTTGAGGCAAGGGGCTGCCCCCGCAAGCACTTTCAAATCTGGAAGCGGTGGGCCGATTACAGAGGACTGTCGTTGGATCCCCCAGTGGATCGAGAAGAGGATATATGACTGTGCTAAAGTTGCTGGCCCGGTTCTGTGGCATGCCTGCCACGCTACACCTAAACTCTACTTGCTGCTAATTGTACACGTGCGCTGGGAGGGGGGGGGTGGTTCTATTGGGTAGGGTGGGTTTGGGAGTTGATGGGATGGGGTGGGTTGTGGGACTATTCTTTCTTGAGCCTTTTTTCTTTTCCTGATTGAACAGTACTGCATATGTAACACGCTGTGTCCTAACTGTTCGTGGTGATCTCCCCTGACCTACTAGCTCAAATAGGTCTGATCTCTTTTAAGATTATCTACCCCTCCAACTTGTCGAAGAATGCGAAGAAGACCTTCAAACACAATCTCAAACGTTGGCCGGAAACTCTTATATCGGACACATATATCTCCAGCAAGGGCAGTGTGGTAACAGACCAAATTTTTTACACTAACAGGAGGGCGTAGTAGAGAAAGGTTCTAACTTCTGAGATTCGCTCTAAACAACTGACCAAAACACACCATGGTTTACATTTAATCACAATACCATCCCCGGCCCTTAAGGCAGAGCTGACAGTCTCCTTATACAATAATGGGAACATCCTTATTTAAGCCCCGGACCCGAACTTCAAGCACTTTGACTCAGTCTTTTTAAGGATTAAGAACACACTGACTAACCCTAACCGGACCAACCTCCATCAGAGATGTCCACCCTCTATATCTTCTCACTCTGTGCCTTACGCCCCCTCCTCCTCCCCAATCCTACATCCCCATCTGTACCTATTCACCCCACGGATCCCTCCAACAAAACAGAGGATATGTAGATTTCCCACACCCTTAACCCTGACAAACCTACTATACATCTCTTGGGCTATGGTATGTCAGACCTTAGTGCCCTCCTCCAAGCGGATGTCCACAGCTCCTTAACATTCCTTCCCTCTAATCAAACGTCACCTTCATCACCCACTGCACGCTACAACAGCAGGGGTGAGAGGCACCACTCCAGCACTAACAACCAGGATATCACTATTATTCTACCCTTAGACTCAGGATCTTTCAGCTTTAGGGCATTGTATCGAACTGCTGCCTCTCAACCTTCAAACACCCTCTCCCACCCTCTTTACAACACATATTGGCTCAGCTAAATCCACTGTGCTCGTTCTAATCACACGCCAGACTCTTCTCAGGCCAATCTTGCACCCAATGCGAAGCTATATTATGCTAACCCTCCAGCCATTGAGGATAGCGAGACCAGTCTCAAGCAAGACTTTATCTCCACTTGTAACTGTGTTAAGGGTCGTACTCAACCCTCTAATACCCCTCTCGCTGCGGGGTCAGTCCCAGCATCTCATTCTGGTTCAGCTGAAGAGGGTATTAACAGGCCCTGTCTGGAGGAGAAGATTGCGGAGCTCAAACAGGACCTCCTTGCTGTCAAAGAGGTCATGCAGAGCATACTACTGTTCTCCTTGAAGTTGGAGAAGCTCTGGGTTACTTCCCCCTCCCAGAGGACCGATAAACACAATACACAGAATATGTTCTATGCAGCAAACGACTGCTCCTCTTTCCACTCTCCTCTTAGTTCCAGTTGGACGTCTAGGCCTCTACCTAACCATCTTTCTAGACCCCATAGACTCTTGCCTCAGCTATCTGAGGAGGACATTCTCAACCTTTTACTCTCTTACACTGACTCAAGTACTTTCTCCTCCTTTTGCTCTACTCTAAACATCCCCTCAATTACTCCGGACCCTGACAGGGAACTAAGCGTCAATCACAGATTGGTTAACAAAGGAAACCTATTCAAACCTACTCCAAATAACCACCTCTCATCATGAACTTATCACCTCCAACCATCACAGCAGATCGATGCCACTCAACTGTAGATCAGCTGTGAAACATGCAGCCTAGATTTCAGAACTCATCATTTCACAAGACTTGGACTTACTGATTCTCACTGAAACCTGGCTCAAAGATACCTCCTCACCTCATCTTAATCCACCTGCCTTCGCCATTATCAGATGCGATCGACTTGTTAAACCTGGGGTGGTATTGCTTGCACTCATCGCTCCAACCTCACCGTAAAGCAATTGGTTTGTTCAGCGCTATCCTCCTGTGAACAGCTGGTCATTGAAATTTGGAATAAGGGCAAAAAGGGCAAAAAGGTTTGTGTGCTGCATTCGATTCATTATCCTCCGGGGGACAATCTGGTCTTCATAGTGCAAATCGTGGAGGTCTTTAGCTCAATCTCTGACCAACTCTGCCACATCTTCATCTGAGACTTTCACCTTTATTGGAATGACTCAAATGATCTTTAGTCTGTTCCTTTAAGGCTTTCCTCTCGGACCTTAACCTCTCACAGTTCTGTAAGGGCCCTACCCACAATAAGGGAGCCACTCTCAACCTTATCATTGCCAAAGACAATAGCATACAACTTTGCGACATCCTACACTGTGACTGGTCGGATAATCATCTAATTCCTTTCCACATCCTGGAAAAGTCCTATGTAGACAGGGCCAACCCCTTAAAGCTAAACAACTGACGCGCAATATGAGAGACCTCAAAATCAATTTGCTAACTTCTATCACCAAAAATAGACTTCAGCCATCTCACAACATGACCAACCTTGATGATCTCTCTGATAATTACATTAACACTGTATCTAACATTCTTGATACTATTACACTGAAACAACTCAAAAGGATTCCAGTCAAACAATTCAGACCTTGGTTTAATGGTGCCCTAAATGATGAGAGGCGCAATCTTAGACTCTCAGAGAGGCTATGGAGAAACGCTCCCTCCACCACAAGTCTCACGCAATTAAGGAAAGTGAGAAGTATTTACAAGCACATCTGCATGGCTAAAACTGACCACTTCAGGGCTCAGCTTGATGGAGCCAAAAATAGACCTCAGAAGCTCTTTGAAATCATCAGGCAACAAGCCAACCATTCTTCCAACCCGAACTCTACTCCCTAGTGGGGAGGTTTTCACAGCTCACTTCTCTGAAAAACAAAATTAATTGAGTTAGAGCTACTACCAATTACCCCAACTCAGAGGCATCCGAACCTCGCTGCATTATCAGATGAGCTGGTGGAACACTCAGCAATATCCTCGCCCTTTGGATGTTCTCTCAAAAGTAACGCCTCTTGGAATTCCTTTCTCCTCCCAGATGTCACGGAGCTTCTACACAATATATGGCGTCTCTTAAACCCTCCAACTATTTCAGTAATCCTTTACATGCTAAGCTTTTTAAAGAGCTCAATTCAGCCCTTCTCCCTCTTTGATCCAGGATCATTCATGAATCCCTCTCACAGGGTAAGATACCTGAATGCCTCACGATGCGGCAAGTTACTCCCATTCCTAAGAAGCCCAACGCAGATCTTTCAGATCCTAACAACTTACGACCCATCACCAGCATCATAACACTAGCTAAATTGCTCGAAAAATGCGTTCACACACTGCTATGCAACAACATAAAGAATTATCAACTTCTTGACCCCTATCAGTCAGGTTGCAGAACAGGGCCCAGTACTGAAACAGCACTAATGCACATTGTTGATGATGACTTGAGATCCCTTGACCAAAATGTCCCTTCTCTCCTGATCCTTCTGGACCTGTCCTCAGCCTTTGATACCATCAAAAATGAAAACCTAATTGCTCTTCTTCAGCACAGGAAGAGTCTCTCGGGCCCTGTCCTACACTGGTTTGCCTCCTTTCTACATAACCAAACACAAAGGATCAAAGTCAACCATTCCCTTGCTTCTAGTACCCCTGTCACTATCAGAGTGCCTCAAGGGTCCGCCCTCTCGCCCACTCTCTTCAACCTTTTTATGGAACCACTTACTGTCATTGTGAACCTTGCTAACATTCAGTACCACATGTATGCGGATGAGACGCAACTGTACTTGAAGATCTCGTCTCAAGAGGACATAAAAACGCTAAATGCAGCACTTGCACAAACCAAACAATGGTTATCTTAGTACCATCTTCTGTTAAATACTCTCAAAACTGAATTTCTTCAAATTGCCCCCACCACCCCATCACTCTGCACCTACCCTGGACTGGCTCAAACAACTCACTGCTCTTAACTGCACCCCTTATGTGGAGAAACACTTGAATATGCAAGCGCACATCAGTGCAGCCATTAGGGGAGCCAAATTTCAACTTAACACCCTGAACAAAATCAAGCCTTTCCTCCCCTTGAAGATATCAGGCCGGTGGTTCAATCCCTGGTGATCTCTACACTGGAATATGGTATGGTGAACTTTGCTGGTCTTCCCAAAGCTATCTTGGCCCTCTTCAGAGCCACCCTTGTTGCATTTCTATCTAGGACCCTAATTCAATATTCCCGATTCATGCCCATATGTGGTTATAACAAACAGTATCCTTATAAAGGCATAAGAATCATATCCATATTTAGTAATAGCCCATGCAGTCCAAAACACTGCAAGGCTACTCCTATAGACTACTAGAAAGCACAACGCGTTCTTTAAGCAAACCAAGCCTCCAGCAGTCCGGGAATTCCCCCAGCTTTTGTTTTGATTTGCACAAGTACTCCTGGAGTCCAGAAAGAACTGTTAGTTCTTAATGACGTCTTATGTCCAACCTAACGTCAAACCCGGCACCTTTCAGGTATAAATATACCAATGTTGCCTTAAGCAAACACACGATGGTGGGGAGCAGGGCGGCGTTCTACTTGCCCGAGAGCCCAGCTGTTGCCAGAGCCAAAGGAACACGCCCCTACCTTCCACGCACTGAGAGAGACACTGTCTCCAGCCGAGAAAATCCAGCTCCGGTGTTCCCAAGTCACCCTCGCGGGTTGCTGGGAGATCGAGTCCTGATAAGCGAGATACAAGACCTCCTTCATTCTATTACCAAGGTACGGAGCTGATTAAAACCTTAGAGAGAATTCTTGATTCCGATACTTGGCAAAAACCTAACTTAACTTAAAACTGCAACTTACTTACTCCTTCCCACGTATTAGGCTTAGGTCAGGTACACCTGAGTAGGCGTATCTTAGAAGCACCAGTTGAGTTCGTTAGTCAATGTTTTTATGTATGTATATATTTTATCCATTTTAAAGTATCATATGGCTAAGAAACCATATCAATGCTTTTACAGTATTATTTCATAATACTACTTTTACTGTACGCACTTTACTTTATAATAAGTATTGCAATTGCGGCAATTCATTTCTCTTGCATGAGAAAGAAGACTGCTCAATAAAATAACACCTTTTATTGAAAATGCCTGTCTCTCTGTTTCTCTGCACTCTGGTGAAATTAAGCATGCACGATTGACTGAGTGAAATATCTGTCTATTGTTTTCACACGACTCTAGAGATACACTCTTTATTCTGAGGGAGCAAAGTTGTCATGTTTATGCGGTTGTCAGAAACGAATTCCTTCTTGTCTAAATCAGGACGGTTAACCCTTTCCTGAACATTCGAGAAAGTTTCTAGTGACCTCTGAGCTAGCTGGCAAAACTAATTAAGTCTAACATAGTCAGTAGAGACCTAGATGACCTCAGTCCTACGTCTATACTGTTGTTTATGTTATTCCAATGCGCAGAGCCTATTGGGAATATAGGAAGTACACTACATGGTGCCCAATGTTTGGTAAGGCGATAATCTAACGCAAGACACTAGAGTAACTCAGCCGTGGTTTTCAGACAGACCCCTTTCTCCCGTAAAAACTCCAATAGACGTCTGGAGAGGGTGAAAGGTTAATATCCGCCGGAACTTAGTAGGATGAGAATCCTATGTATTGGTTTTTAGTTTAGTCAACGTTGAAGGATACAGTGTTCCAAAATATTGTGCACCTAATCTTTGTTTCCTTGAAACTTGATCTGCAACAAAAAACTTTCTTTCAGTAAAATGGGGGAAAGTGAAGAAGAAAGAGATGTAGAAGCATTAGCAGCTCGCTCTTAGCGGATGACACAACCATCCACGAAAATGACCCGGGGTGCTATAATCCTTCCGGTCAATATAAGAAGAACTATAACTCTTCAACTTATAGAGAATGGACTATCACCAAAAGGTGGTACGGTCATATTCGTGATAGAGGCACATGAGTATCGGCAGACAGAGGTATTCTATTCATGGAGACATTTTCCAGCAGCACACGCTGTGACAAAAGATTTCCGCTATTACAAAATAAAGGAACCTCCGCATGTATACACTCCTTTCAAGGAGGTTGAAATCCCACTAACTTACCAAGAGCACCTGCTCTGGTTTAATGGCGCCCTAAAACATCAAAATCACATCACCAGGCACGGTCCACTAGGTAGACCAGGAGCCACGTGGCCGGTTCTAGCCAGCTACACAACACACCCAGACATTGAAACAATGTCGAGCGAAGAACTTCTGGTTAAACTAAAAGAATTAACAAAGGCATATAGAGAATTAGTTCAATTGGCAAGGGACGATATAAAATACCTCCAGAAATTGAAGGAAACAGATATAACAGACCAACCATTTGATCTTGCCAGAATCATAGAAAATCCTATGAAGAGCTAGGAAGAGATAGTTTGGGTGGGAAACCAATAAAACCCCAATTAACTGAAAATCCTGAAAAAACATTTATTAAAAATAATCTAAATATTCCAAAAAAGAGTTGGGATGGTAATAAACAATCCACTCCCAAGGAAAAACGATTCCAGTCCAAAGGAAGGTCTCCTCAACGGAGAGAAAGATCTCCTGGCCGAGGAGGCATGTTTCCCCCAAAGGAACCCTCTGAGAAAAGATACAGCCTTAGAGACAGGGATAAATTGAGAAAACCTGATAGATATCAAGATATTGATACATGTCCCTCTCGCTCTTTTCAGACTTCCTCACAGAAATCGGAAAGAAGAGGATGGTCAGAATACAAGGAAGAGCACGTCAAGTCCAAAGACAAAAGAACCTGCTCATCAAAGTAAAAAATCACAATTTCCCAGAAAGGTAGCAAGTATTAAAATTAAACATGCCGAGGATTCTGAGGACGCAACTGAAAAACGGAGAGTGGGCCCAGACAATGCTAGACAGCGCAGCAGAAGTGACCATAGCTCGCAAGATCCTGATGAATCTTCTGGAGACAGTGGACACAAATGAATACATTCAGGTGGAAACTGCAGACACACGAGTTAGCGTGCCCCATAAACTATATAAAATAACATTACGTATAGAGGGAGATAAAACTAGGAAAATAAAAGGTCTCTTTTGGGAGAATCTTTCTAAAGGCTATGACATCCTGTTTGCTGAAAAAGACTGGCCACCAGAGTTTGTCAGGGAGTGCCCTCATGGCAAAGAAATGATTATGCCTGCCTTCTCAAATCATATTCCAATTCATAAAAAATACACATTCGCAAGAAAATGGGCAGTGGCCCAAACCCCTGCATTATACAAAAATCATGTAGGATGGGATGAGGACTCACCTCACCACAAAATCCAGTTAAAAAAATCAAACTACTGCACAAAGGCAGTACCCAGTTAAACAAGAAGCTAAAAAGCAAGTCAGGGAGATCTTAGATCAACTTGAATATCAAGGGGTGATTGAAACATGCACCTCACAAATGAACAATCCTTTGTTTCCTGTCTCCAAGCCAGACGATTCATATCGCCTAGTTTTGGACTACAGACATTTAAACTCCAGCTGCAAAACTTTTGCATTACAAAACTCTCACAGTGCAGCACTAATGAACAACATTGTGCGCAAAAAATATAAAACGACATTAGATATCTCTAATAGATTCTTCTGTCAAAACATTGCACCTGAAAGCAGGTATTTGACCGCTTTCTCAATAATGGGGTCGCAAAAACAATTTTGCCGACTCTCACAGGGATTCAAGAATAGCCCAGGATTATTCTCAGCAAGGGTAGTAGAAGTACTACAAATATATGATGATGAGGCATTATCCTATGTCGATGACATCTATCTTACAGACGATGACCTGGAGACTCACTGAAAAAGAGTGAACACCATAATTCTTGGGTTCGCATCAGAGGGTTACAAATTCAACTTTAAAAAGTCAAGAATTGCCCATCTAACAGCCCTATTTTTAGGATATGAATTATCAAGTGAAGGCAAAAGCCTGGCATACAACTTCCTAGAGAAGTGTGCAGTACTCCAAGCACCAAAAACGCTGAAAAATTTACAATCAATAGTAGGCTTCCTGAATTTTGGTATAACATACATTCTAAATTATGCAGAGAGGGTTAAACCTCTCTATGAATTAATAAAACCTGATTTCAAACCAATACATTGGACTCAAAAACACACAGAAATTTTGAGATCACTACAGACAGACATGTTAACTAAAACAAAACTGCAAACAAGCACAAACGAACGCAACCTTGTAATCCGAGTCATCCCTGGAAGATGCGGATTCACATACCTGACCTCTAATGAGGGAGAAACGGTACCTATAGCTTACAAATCACATTTGTACACTCAAGCTGAAATGAAATTCAGTTCTACAGAAAAAATTCTGACAGCGGTTCAAACTGCTGTAGCAGGAGAAAGAGCCCTAGCCCAAGGCAAGAGAATATCTGTTTATACAGCAGACTCAGCTCCTGAGGCATTAACAAGTCCACGCAATCTGAATACAGTGGCATTACATCCAAAATGGATACAATGGGAAAATTCTCTTGCTACAGAAGACGTGAAATACTATTTTGACCCGAAAATGAAAAAACTAGATGATCTAGAACACAAACAAGAATATCCTCTGCCAAACGAAATTCTGCCTCTCGAACAATATACCTGTGTAATCTATATGGACAGATTTGCACGCCATTACGATGTAGAGAAAAAATCCTACAATGCAGCGTGCGCGATTGTTAAAGGTCGCTGGCGCTCTGGTAAATTCAAACCGATGATTACCAAAACTGAATCACTCAGAAACTGTTCAGCTCAGCGAACTGAAATAAGATCTTTAAAGATGGCGCTTGAAAATGCCAATCGCAAATTCCCCACACTAATAGTGTGCGATTCGCATTTCTGCATCAAGTCATACAACAGTGACATGCAAACATGGAGCAAAAACGATTACAAAGATGACACAGGTGTCACAATAAAGCATAAAACGCTTTGGGAACAAGTAGTTCTTTTGCAGAAAGAACTACAAAAGACTCACGTGATACATACACTGAGTCATCAACGTGATGGCGTTCACGTTGCAGGGAATTCATTGGCTAACAGAGCCACAGCGGCAGCGGTTCAACCGGCTTCCGTAGCCACAAAAAAGCATTCAAAAAAACACATAGATGGAGAAACCATGCTGGTGGTAAAAGCGTTGTTAAAAGGCGATTATGCAGCATTACCTCTCAACTATCCACTCAGTAATACATACATAATTGATGCAAACTCCGTTCCTTTTGCTCAAATCCCTGGAGTGGGGGATAGAGTAATTCCAAACACGAACCGGAGAGTTTTCTTGATTGAAGACGCACACATGGGACGGGGTCCAAGGCACCAAGAGATCTTGAAATCTCTAATAGAATTACAATCAGAATACTGGTGGCCTGGGATGAGCTTGCAGATTTAAAAATTTGCAAAGGATTGTCCGGACTGCAACAGAGATCGCAGTTGTGAACCGGACCAGACTATTCCCAGGACACCTTTATTAGAAAGCATCAGGCGATCTATACGCAGTAATCCAGCCGGAGAAATGCGTCCCCATAATTATTAAGACTGAATTCATTTAAAAATGTGGCCCCAGCGCTCGGCTGACGCCAAAACTGTTATAAAAGATTTGAGAGTCTTTATCGGCACATACGCAATTGGCATGCTACATTCTGACCAGGGTCCTGCGTTTAGCTCTCGAGCTTACAAAGAGGCCATGACCAGCATGGGCATTGCATTGTGGTACTCTTCTCCCTTCCATCCTGAGGGAAATGCGGTAGTGGAAAGAAAAAACGTGACATAAAGCAATCTATAACAGCGAGGGTATTAGGTTCGGGTGATGGGTGCGTCAAAGATCTAATAAGTGTCCAACGTAGTCTTAATAACATGCCAAGAAATTCTCTAGGAGGTATCAGTCCGTATGAACTTTTGTTTGGTACTAGAATGATTATCCAGGATCTGGATCGTCAAACTTCAGTGGTAGAAGAAAAAACTTTTGATATCAAAGATCGTTTGGCTGTTTTACAGGACTTGAATGAAACAAGAAAGAGTCTAAGTCACATAAGGTTTAAGCCAACAACCCCTGAAGAACCACCTGTCCCAGCAAGACCTGTCTGTATTCCAAAGATTGGGGATCTGGTCAGAGAAAAGACCGCGGTGAAGAAGGAATTTGGACCTTCTTACAGAAAAGCAGTACCTGTCTTAGCTGTCAGCGGAACAAGATCAGTAGTACTACCGCCACTTGCTGGTAAAAAGGAAAACAGAATTGTTTCCATCGACCTGGTGAAACAACAAACACGTGGCCGATAATAAATAGCAGGCCCAGAGGATTACCAAGAAATAGCAGAAGACCAAACTTTGCTACAATCCAAGAGGTTCAAACTGAAAGACTAATCACATTCGATAAACCTGCAGTAAATAAAAAAGGACTATGCAACATAGCCATGGAACTTGTGCCTCTTGAAACCCAAATTGCAACAATTCCTGATGATACACCAATCTACAACGATGTAGCCTCAGACTGTACAAATGTAACAAAAGAAAATGCAAAGATCAATGGAAATCCGGAAGCAATCCCACCAATTGACAGAACTGCATCTGGCTATTTTATCAACTTTGATGACTTTTCCGATGATCCAAGTGAACATGGAGACAAGCCAGCAACAAAAACTTTCAAAGAAATAATAACCGAGCTTTTTCACCAACTAAAAGAAACATATCTGATTTCACCATGTATTGAATTTTGGACTGTGTTAAGTGTACTTTTCCTCCTGCTTTGGCTCATCATGGTTTTATACTTGGGTAAATTCATTGATGGAAAATATAGTACAAAGGACACAGCAAGTCAGAACATCAACTTGGTCCTAAAGTCTCACAGATCCTCTCACATCGAGAAAAGAGAACTATCATCAGTGAACATAAAAGCCAATCCAATACCTGGGGGTATAGCATGGGACAGAACTGACTATGAAATGTATGGCCCGATTGAGCTCTTGAAGTATCCACACCAGTTTAAGGTTTCCTTAAGTGATTTTGTGATACCAAGTTCTTTTTCTGATGATTGGGACTTTTAAAATATTAATAATATGATGTCAGATTTAGTAATGTCAGCTAAATTTACAGAACATGATTATTTACAGGGTTCATCAAATTATGAAGAATTATACTGTTACAATCACTATGGTCATCACTATTTGCATAAATCTGCACCTGCACAACCTAGAAATGTTTTTACTTATAATCAATGGGAACATTGTCCAACTCCACCAAAAGGAAGTTCGAAGACATTTTATGAGAAATTCCCATACTTCTTAGGGTTTAACAACAGTGATCCAGAAATGTTTTATTTTAAAATGTTAAATAAGACAGGAATGAAAACAATGTTGACAAATACTAAACTGATTTATTCTGAAAAGTTTTATGACAAAATGTCTACATTTGGTTTTGAATTTTGGAAAAATAAAATTGAAACACAAACCATCTGGGGAACAAAAGACTGGCAGGTACAAGGTCTAGAATCATTATTAAGAGTAACGGTGGGCGGCCAGCTACGCTCTGTCTGCGGAGTGTGCGTAGTTCCGCCTACTCCGCATTTTGCGGAGCTGGCGGAGCCAGGCGGCACTACGCACGCTCCGCAGACGGAGCGTAGCTGGCCGCCACCCGCCTCCCTCCCGCCCTCCCTAAATACTTTAAAATAAAGGAACGCAATAATTTTAAAAGCACTTACCTTGCCGCCGCTGGCCGCCGCGTTCCCCGGGGCTCGTTATCTTCCGTCTTCCGTATTTTGCAGTCATGCGCATGCGCGGACGGCCGCGCATGCGCATTTTCACGAGAAAATGCGCATGCGCGGCCGCCCGCGCATGC
This sequence comes from Lissotriton vulgaris, assembly GCF_964263255.1. Classification (NCBI taxonomy): domain Eukaryota; kingdom Metazoa; phylum Chordata; class Amphibia; order Caudata; family Salamandridae; genus Lissotriton; species Lissotriton vulgaris. Next base: position 39,122,882 of record NC_141697.1, read on the forward strand.
GCATTACTGCAAAATACGGAAGACGGAAGATAACGAGCCCCGGGGAACGCGGCGGCCAGCGGCGGCAAGGTAAGTGCTTTTAAAATTATTGCGTTCCTTTATTTTAAAGTATTTAGGGAGGGCGGGAGGGAGGCGGGTTGCGGGGCTGCCGGCCAGTGGTTTTGCGGAGTGGGGCTACGCGGAGTGCGGAGGTGGGCGTAGTTTCTCGCCCACTTCGCGTAGCTCCGCGAAGCCCCACTCCGCGAACTCCGCCCAGGGTTAATTAAGAGCCTGCATGATCCCAGAACAAATAATATTTCTGAATGATACCATTCAACAAACTACTTGTCTTGGTTTAGCTAAGATAAAAGACTTAAATAAACAGTCTATTCCGAAGCCCATACCTGATAGTAATAGTACTACGGATGTGGAAATAGACGTATCCCATATTTTTCACCAAAACAGAACAAATCCTGATTGGAAAAATTGGTTGATCTGGCCCACAGACACAAATAACTGTCAAGATAGATTCCTGAACAAAAGACAGGGGTTCAAACTGACCAGGCCAGACCCAAGATATTCCCAGAGACAACATCCAGGGATAGTTACAACATACAGTGTAGGGAAAGTATGCCCTGAGTGGCTACAGAAATCCACACTGGCTGAAATTAAGCAACACTTGACTTTACTTAAAGAAGGTGCTGACTTGCGAGATTTCATACTGGGATCTCGCAAACAGCGTAAAAAATGTTTCATAGCAGCCGGTATATACGCTGCATACAACGAAGCTTGGAAAGTAATGCAAATTGAAACAGCAGAAAAAATTGATCGTATAAATTTGGAAAAATCACTTTCTGTAGTGGACAATGGGTTAACGACTATGTCTTCCAGAATATATTCACTGGACAGTATTGTATCATCTGCCTTTGATATAATAGAGCAAGACTTGCTAATGTTACAACATGGTCAGTCCCAATTGCGTTCTATAGTACAAATAGGCTGGACGTTGCAAAACCTACGTTCAGGCTACGTGCCATGGCGTCTAATCAACATAACGTCATTATTTTCTATCTTTAACCTTACTGATAAACAAATCAGTTTGGCACAAAAAGGAGCAGACTATACGATTCTGAGCATTGAAAAACTTGAGAGATTACCATTGACAATGTCAGAGAGACCTGTGATTGAATGGATAATACACGGAACAATTACAATTCCGATAACAACTTTCCAGTTTAAATACTGCCAAGAATGTAAATGTATTTGAGCTTATATAGCGCACAGCTACCCACAAAGGGTTTCCCGGCGCTTGCTTAGGGAACCCGTCCTGGTATTCCCCTGTGAGATAACCCCGGCAGGGTATCCACAAGGTGAAAGCCAGGCATCCCGCTGCGAGGGGCCGTTGTGGAGATTAAGCAAGCTATTGCCCAGAGTCGCAGAGTGTGAACCCGTGAGTCGAGAAGGCACCGGAGCGAGAATTATCGAGTCCGTGGAATTTTTGAGCCCAAGACCCGCCGAGGCGGGGAATTGAACCCTTGTCCAGGGCCGATCTCAGCTTCCGGGTCTGCCGCCTCTAACCCCTGAGCCACACTTCTCCAAGAATATATACCAGCAGGCCAGTATGAAAGGTTGGGTAAAGGATACATCAAATCAACCTGGGATTTACCTTACACACACAAATGTTATAGTGAAGGGAAAAAGGAGGTATTCCTTAGTGGCAATAATTGTAAAAAAATCACTAAGCGGTACACTTCTGTGTCAAGGCATTAACTTGCATGGAGCCTGCGAAGGGTCTTCAAATAACCTTTCATGTCACCTGCAAGGCACTCCTGCAACACACATAGAACCATTCTTCAGACAACTTTCCAACGGTAGCTACGTTTTAATAAATGACCGCAGCTGTTGTGGAATGGTGCCAGGAGAATGTTATCTCGTAACCGTTACTTCCTGGGTCGTTTGCTGTATGCAAGTATTGTATCCAAACAACAATCCAGACATGGAGGCGGCAATATGGCCTTATGTGAATATCTCTTCTATTCGAATTGATACTTTAAGCAGAATGAAGTCTATTCTTTTACAGACTACTGTGGCGCTGACCTCGTCCAAAGAAACGTATGATCTGCATGTTACAAGGACAACGTCAGAGATACATACCCTTTTATCGACAAATTGCCCCGTGCATTTCGTAGAAATGTTAAGTCAAATTTTAAACATGTCTGATAACAGTGGCATCGCACATGTATTTAAGACAATTTTTTCGGGACTGTTAACACCATTTGAAACAGTTCTGGGCATCTTCCCGAATTTTGTCCATTCTGTCTTTGGCGGCCTACCTTTAATTTTGGGACTCGTAGCAGTAATTTTATTTTTGTTCCTTCTGCGCCTATATGGCAAGCCAATCCACAGACAAGACTCCGGCAACGATGGAAGAAACGATCCTAGCAATACGATATCGAGACCGTATCACTAAGGTCCTCGGATTAGCCCGGCTAAGAGATCTGAGTACAACTTGGTTTCTTTCATTCAGACCAATCTGGCAGGATTGCATCTTACCTGTACTTCGAAGTCTGCTATGCGGAGAAGAGTGCGTGTTGGACGTTTGTCTTACACTACCACCAGCAGTACCAATGGATATTGATACTTTGCTTTGTCCAGTAACGACTCATGCAACGTGTTGTCCCCAGCGGCTACCTATTCTGATGATGGCATTCGTTGAGACTTCACCATTACGAGTAGGTGGCGGTGAAGTACGAGAGGAAAGCAGCACCAAACAGGTACAACCTTCTGTGAGCATTGCTGATCCAAACATCGATGATAGCAATCACGCACAGAACTGCACAGTTACAGTATTTTCAAACTTGGTCGACCTTTCACCTGATGTTGTAGACCAATTATTTGCAAGCCTGTCTGATATGATGTTCTCCCCTGAACAACGAGAATAACTTTTAAAAACAACAAGCACACAGCGTTCCCTGAACTCTGAATTTGGCCTTCAGTTCTGTTAAACAGAGCAACTGAAAACATTTGGAACTATTTTTTTCCCCTGAAAGCGAAATTATTTTTCTTTCAAATCAAAAATACTTACCATTTTTTCCGGCACATGGTACTTTGCTTAAAGTAGAACTATTCTCAGAGAACAGAGCTTCTATTTCTAGAGACATTAGAGACAATATTTTACCTCAGCCTCTAGCACATGTACATTATCGTATAAATATGTGATGAAATAGTCTCGACCTTCTCTTCGGTATGCAGAGCCATTTCATGTGTAATTTTCGCAATTTATTCAGCTGATATATATGCATTTAACTGAATGATAACCTTGCTTGAAAAAACGTACAGTACCAATACTCATTTTCGTGTAGAAACCATGCACCATTTCAAATGCAATTATGTATTTTGGGGTGGGTTGGAAAACACACATGCATCGTATGTTTAATATTGCTTATTTTTTAGTAATGATGGACATTAATACGTGGAGTTGGTGTTGAATTTCTATCTAGGACCCTAATTCGATATTCCCGATTCATGCCCTTATGTGGTTATAACAAATAGTATCCTTATAAAGGCATAAGAATCATATCCATATTTAGTAATAGCCCATGCAGTCCAAAACACGGCAAGGCTACTCCCATAGACTCCTAGAAAGCACAACGAGTTCTTTAAACAAACCAAGCCTCCAGCAGCCCGGGAATTCCCCCTGCTTTTGTTTTGATTTGCACAAGAACTCCTGGAGTCTGGTTGTAGTGTAGTTGTGAGGCAAGATGGCGGCGGTGTGCTAGACCGCTGGGAGACACCTCCCAGGCCAGTGCTTGGAACACGACGAGAATGGAGGTGTTGTTCACCTGAGCAACTAACGGGTGCAAAAGGACTTACCCTGCTTCTGTTTGCTGCTCCTTTTCCCCTGACGATGGTAACAAAGAGATGGCTGGGGATCAAGCAGAGAACCGACTCTTGATGGATGCAGAGGATCCGACTGCCCTGCAGCTCCGCTTTTCATTTTGCACCTCGCTGAGACTGATTGCTCGTATTCAGACCAGAGAGGCAGCCGCACAAAAGAAGCAAGTCACCCCCCTGGGGTCAGCCCAAACAACTCGGCTTTCTAACGTGACTCCGCCTTCACAAAGTAAACTTAGTGATATGGTGCCGAAAAACGCCGCAACGGTAGCTGCCGCCGCAGCCAAGACCAGAGCAGCAAGCAGGCTCTCCGTGACAGAGAGCTGATGTTAAAGCGAGGTGGCGCACGACTTGAGGGAAGCGGCGATTTTGCTGATTCCGACAACACAGCTGGCAGGTCAGTAAGAGGATCCAAACAGCAGCCTGTTCCACCCGGAGCTGGCCCCTCGGTAATCGAGCTGGTCTGGAAGACTCCTGCGCCGGCTCCTTCAATTCCTTCCACTCAGGTGCCAGCAGTTACTCTGCTTCAACCGGCAGATCGACCAACAGTCTCGAATGCTCAGAACGTTTTCCCTGGGTCCACAGTGACATCAAGTCGACAAATTAGGAATGGTAAAGCTGGGAAAGAGGGAAAAATTGACACTATTACAATTACTTCAGCGAGTGCAGAGAATACTTCTGTGAGGCTCCAGCAATCTGCAGTGGCAGGAATAGCAGACCCTAACGCTGGATTCCAAGGTATGGAGGGCCACTCTTCTTGTGATACTCTTTCCCTCTCTACTGCTTCGGTAGCCTTATCAACACCGATAACACTGACAACACCGGCAGTTCTACCAGTGCCAGTAACAGTACTTGATGCTGTTTCAACAGCTCCAACAGTTCCTAATACCCCTGAGAATGCCCCTGAGAATGTGGCTGAGCAGGATGGTCAAACGCCGCAATGGTGGGCAGACTCAGGCTACATTTATTGCTCCAAACAGTGATACGCGGACATTAGAGGCGAGAGACATCTCAATGAATTTGGAGAATTTGTTGGGGGTCCCTGATGGCAGTGGGAAAACTGGTGGTGATGAGATAACTCCTGAGCCTACTGACACTGATAGGGATCCCTCGGATTTTTATTCAATCTCAGAAGGGATCGAAGATGCAAGATGGTCAGATGATTCTGAGCTCGACATCGAGACTAATACTGGGTCTGAGACGGAAAGCGATCATGAGGCTAGAACTGGTGAATCCAAGGAGAATAAGAGAACCGCCTTGCGGAAGAAAAGGACCCTGGGTTTAACATGGGATTATTCCCCCTCTATGGCACTTGGCTCCCAAGAACATGCCACTGGTTCAAGCTCTACACAACGGGGCTCTCTACATCAGCAGGATGCTACACTCTCCACGGTGATGGATACAGTTCTACAGGCTATCGCCTCCCATCGAGAGGAAACATCAAGGGATGGTCGTAAGGCGCAACTAGCTCTACACAAGGTACAGGGCGTGGTACGTAAATTGTCAAAATCTGTTAGTATCTTTAACACTCGAATGACAGAAATGGAAGATCGTATCGTCATCAATGAGGCTGAGGCTACAGCCACACAGGAACAGGTTGAATTACATGAAGCAGAGCTAAGTGATGTTAGATGGAAGCTCGAGGACATTGAAAATCGCCTTCGACGTAATAATTTACGCGTCCTTAGAATACCTGAAAACATCGAAGATACTGATATGCGAGCCTTCATCATCCAACTCTTTAAAGACACACTCCCTGAGCTCTCTTCATAGAACTGGGAGTTAGACGTGCAACGTGCACATAGAACACCATTTACCTTAAAATCCACCCAGAAACAGGGGAGTTATCCACAAGCAGTCCTGGTATTTTTTGGGAACTTTCTTCTCCGACAAGCCATTTCAGACAAAGTCAGGCCAGAAGCTTGACGCACCAGAGACTCCATTTCCTATTTTGTGAGACCGGACTTCTGCCACACTACGGTGGAAAGGAGGTGGTGCCTTCGACAGCTCATCAAACCCTTTATGGAGAAGAAAGCGCAAGTATACCTTAACAACCCAGCCAAATTGAAAGTACTATACAATGGTCAGACCAAATTTTTCACCTCTGAGATAAAAGCCAAAGAATTTTTAGACAGTTTAACTTAATGACTTAATGATGACAAAGTCCGGTTTAGAAATGATCCATTGCGGGCTACTGGTTGAGAAGTTGAGAAGCTGAGGAGGTTGGAAACTCGGGGAGTGTGGAGAGTGGAGAGAGGAGAGCGCATTTAGATATCATTTAGATATGTTAGATATGTTAAGATAAGTGGCTAACAGCCCTTATATTCTTTTTTTTTCTCTCTTTTTTCTTAGTTTTATCTTTCTTCTCGCTCTTTCTTTTCTTCAATCTCCTTTTTTCACATCCACATTCTTTATCTCTCTAATAAATCTCTCTCTTTCTCTTTCTCTTCCGGGGAAAGTATACCCTTTTTTTTGGGTGATTACTGACTTGGTCTGGTCTGGGAGAGTCTCTCCATCACTAAAGACTCTTATAGAGTCTAATTGCCTCACTGTGTGGGTTACGGAGGGTGGGGGGGGGGGTGGGTTGTAGGGGTTTGGAGGGAGAGGGAGGGGGAGTGGGAGGGTGAGAGGGGGGAAAAAACGAAAAAAATGAGCTTGATCAATAGTACAAGAAATGTTCAAAATTGGCTATTTTTTTTTTAATTATCAGGAACTACATGTCATTTATGTTGATTAACTGGAATTTTGATTGGAATCTTAATATTAACATTGAGTCTAAAAGTTGTTGGTGCATGTCATACTGTTTAGAAGGCGCCGGTATGTTGGAGAATAACTTTGAATGGGGAGAGTAAAACTGCGCTGTTGGAATGTTGCCGGTTTGAATGATGGGAAAAAAGGGCTCAACTTTTTCAATCATTACATCAGGATCCTGTCGATATCCTATGTATTCAGGAGACCCACATAGCTGAAAGTGATAAAAATTTGCTAAAAATTCCTGGGTATAATCTGATTGCATCAACCTCTCAAACATCTAAAACACGGGGAGTTGCTATTTTGGTAAAACCCGGCTTGGGGGACCCCAGACGCCGACTTGCGGATAAATACGGTAGGTGGGTTGTGGTTCAACTAGAGCTAGGCATCACCATCTGCTCACTCTATGGCTCCAATCTGGACGATGCCCAACTGTTTATCGACCTTGAATTAGAACTGGCCTCCTGGCCTGGTCCACTCATTCTGTGTGGGGATTTTAATGTGAACATAGGAAAGTTAGCAAATAGCAAATTGCCCCTGAACTATAACGGCCGCAAACCTAAGGTTTACAGGGCAGTTTCCCATCTGATGGACAGTCATGACTTATTTGATGTATGGGATATGTTGAGACAGAACGATAACGGCTTCACTTACTATTCTTATCCCCATAATAAGTATGTCCGATTAGATTACATCATGACATCATTGCAGAAACTGGCCCTAATAGACATAATCAAATCCCCCAAAACTATTTCTGACCACAATGCCCTTACTCTTATCTTTGACTTGGATAGTTTTAAAAGACCTAATATCCAGTGGTCATTTGACCACAAGCTCCTTGTTAACCCCGAATATATAGACCATATAACATCATGGGCCCAATCCTTCTTTGATTGTAATCAATATAGCGCACCTAGATTCACTGTCTGGGACTGTTTTAAGGCAGCGTTGAGTGGGGAGACTATGTCGTTTGTAGCTAAACGCAAAAAAATTCAGGATAGTATAAACAACCAGCTTAATTTGGAACTCACTAACCTGGAAATGCTACACGCTAGTCAGTTTCAGCAAGGAATAACAACTTCTGATACACAGCAAAAGTTATTGATTTTAAAAACAGAAATTAATAGCTCATTAACTCAAAAAGCGGCGGAAGTATATCAAGCCAATAAAAATAAAATCTATGAATCAGGAGAAAATGTAGGGGGACAATTAGCCCTAAAAACCAGACAAAAGCAAACATACAATAAAATAAAGCATATTGAATATGAGGGACAACAATACTCTTCCACTCAAGACATCGTAGGTGTGTTTCAAAAATACTATCAAAAGCTTTACCAAAGAGAAAATGATCATCAGCCTACCAGAGACACGAAAACCTTTCTCAATGAGTGGCTGCCTGAATTAGAATTAACTAGGAAAATTGATCAAGCAGTTAAGGAAGATCTCGAAAAAGAAATCACAACTACTGAGTTAGAGATCTCGCTAACGGGAAGGCTGTTGGTCCCGACCAGATCCCTTTAGATTTATATAAGGCGTTGGGCAAGCAGATACTACCCTACCTATTAGACCTGTTCCTGGGGGTGCAATACCACTCAACATCACCAGACTCTTGGAGAAATACTAACATAGCGATATTCCCTAAAAAGGGGTAACCCCCCCAGCTCCCATCTTCATGCAGGCCTATCTCCCTCATAAACTCTGACTCAAAGCTATATGCTAAGATTCTTGCAAATCGGCTGAGTAGGGTCATCGAACATCTTGTATCCCCGTGGCAGCATGGCTTTATTCCCGGGCGGGGCACGACTGATCATACTCGTAGAGTCATTTCCCTATTTGACATCATGGGCGCCACGGGGGGTGAAATGTCGATGATCCTACTCGATGCCGAAAAGGCACTTGATCGAGTATCTTGGCAGTTCTTATGGGACATTATGGAATTCAACAATTTTGGACCTAGCTTTATTAAAGCCATAAAAGCTTTGTATATCAATCCAAGGGCTAAACTCTCCATTGGTGGTTCGGAGTCAGAGTCTGTTGAGGTACAAAGAGGCACTAGGCAGGGCTGCCCATGCTCTCCGATATTATTTGCCCTAGTAATTAATCCTTTAATTTTAAAGCTTCTTACCTCCCCTCAAATACAACAAGTTAAGGCGGGCCCCTACTGGTGGCCCCTTTACAGGCCACCAGGACCCCGCGCACAATTTAGTGAAGACATCACGGACTTCATCACTCCACACGCGCTCCCCTCCGAGGACTACATCCTTTTGGGAGACCTCAACTTTCACCTTGAAAAGAACAACGACCGCAACACCACCACCCTTTTGGACAACCTCGCAAACCTCGGACTTAAACAACTTGTCACTACCCCCACCCACATCGCAGGTCACACTCTCGACCCCATCTTCACCTCCAGCAAGCATGTTTCCTTCAGCCACACCACAGCTCTCCTTTGGACTGACCACAGCTGCGTTCACTTCACCTACAACAAGCCTACATCCAACAACCACCCCCAACCCACATTGCAAAGAAACTGGAACAAAATCACCATCGACCAGATCTCCTCATCGCTTCTTCAAAAGCCCCCCGCCCACTCCTCAAACCCAGACCAAGCAGCCACCAACCTCACCCAATGGCTATCCAACAGCGCCGACATCCTAGCACCACTGAAAAAACGACAAATCAAACTAGGCAGCAAGAAGGCCTCCTGGTTCAACGATGACCTTAAGAAATCCAAGAAACTCTGTCGCTCCCTCGAGAAGGCCTGGAAAAAAGACCCAACCACCAGCACCAAGGACGCCTTCAAAAACGCCACCCGCATACACCACCAACTAATCCGAAATGCCAAGAAAGCAGCCTTCAAGGACCGTCTAGATAACAACGCCCACAACAGCAAGGAATTATTCAACATCGTCAAGGAATTTACCAACCCCTCAGCCAACTCCAACAACATCACCCCCTCTCAAGCCCTCTGCGACTCCCTAGCCTCATTCTTCTACAACAAAATTGCAGACATCCACAACAGCTTCGACAACCAACCCGGAGACCAACCCACCCAATCCCCTTCAGGACCCCCACCCCCCCTGAACATCCTCAATGACTGGAAGCCAATCTCCACTGAGGACACCATCCGTCTGATGAACTCCATCCACTCAGGATCCCCCACAGACCCTTGCCCTCACCACATCTTTAACAAAGCAGATTCCATTATTGCACCGCACCTCCGAGAGGTCATTAACTGCTCCCTCAACTCCGCAACCTTCCCGGAAAGTTGGAAACATGCCGAACTCAGCGCCCTCCTGAAGAAACCCACAGCCGACCCCACCGAACTCAAAAACTATCGCCCTATCTCACTCCTTCCATTCCCGGCCAAAGTCATCGAGAAAGCTGTCAACAACCAACTCGCCGCATTCCTCGAAATCAACAAATCCCTCGACTCCTCACAATCCGGATTCCGAGCCAAGCACAGCACCGAAACCGCCCTCATCGCAGCAACAGACGACATTCGAACTCTACTGGACAATGGAGACACAGTCGCCCTCATCCTCCTTGACCTCTCCGCAGCCTTCGACACAGTCTGTCATAGCACCCTCCTACAGCGCCTCAAAAACATCGGAATCCAAGGAAAAGCACTGGAATGGATCACCTCGTTCCTCTCCGGAAGAACCCAGAGAATCCGCCTTCCACCATTCAAGTCAGAGGCTACTGAAGTCATCTGCGGCGTACCTCAAGGGTCCTCACTCAGTCCCACCCTCTTCAACGTTTACATGAGCCCCCTCGCGGCCATCGCACGCCAACATAACCTCAACATCATCTCCTACGCCGACGACACTCAACTGATCCTATCACTCACCAGAGACCCTAACACGGCCAAAACCAATCTACACGAAGGAATGAAAGAAGTAGCCGAATGGATGAAGCACAGCCGTCTGAAACTGAACTCAGACAAAACAGAAGTCCTCATCTTAGGTACCTCCCCCTCCGCCTGGGACGACTCTTGGTGGCCAGAGGCACTTGGAAAAGCACCCATTCCGACGGACCACGCAAGGAACCTGGGCGTCATCCTGGATTCCTCACTCTCGATGAACAGACAAGCCAACGCCGTTTCTTCATCTTGCTTCAACATTCTTCGCATGCTCAAAAAAACATTTCGCTGGATCCCTACTGAAACTAGAAAAACAGTCACCCACGCTCTGGTCACAAGCCGTCTGGACTACGGAAACACCCTCTACGCCGGCACCACCGCAAAACTCCAGAAAAAACTACAACGCATCCAGAACGCCTCAGCCAGGCTCATATTAGTCATCCCACGTAAAGAACACATCTCTGATCACCTGAAAAACCTCCACTGGCTCCCCGTCAATAAGAGAATCACTTTCCGGCTCCTAACCCACGCACACAAAGCACTCTACGAAATCGGACCCGAATGCCTCAACACACGACTATCCTTCTACACCCCCTCCCGCCAGCTACGATCCTCCAACCAAGCCCTTGCCACTGTACCTCGCATCAACAAAACCACCATGGGAGGTAGATCCTTCTCCTACCTAGCAGCTAAAACTTGGAACTCACTTCCCACTCACCTTCGCCTTACTCAGAACCACCTAGCATTCAGAAAGCAACTCAAAACTTGGATATTCGACAAGTAACTCCCCACCCTTCTTCAAGCGCCTTGAGACCCTCTGGGTATGTAGCGCGCTATACAAATCTTTTGACTTGACTTGACTTGACTACTTAACTAAAATTCTGGCATATGCCAACGATATTGCCGTGCTTACAACCAATCCGGCTGACGCAGTAGCAGAAATAGAGCAAATAACCCAGGTTTTCGAATCCTACTCTGGCTATTCCCTTAATAGGGATAAAACCATGGTTCTCTGTACAAATAACATCATATATGACAGCCCCTATAAGGTTAAAAATGCAACTTACCTTGGTGTAAATATATCTCCTGAGGTGAAGGATATCAATCGGCTTAACTATGATCCTTTGATCAATCTAGTAAAAACTGACCTCAAGAGGGTAGACAATCTACATCTCTCTATAATAGGGAGGGCGAATTATATTAAAATGAGCATATTCCCGAGAATACTCTATCTGTTCCGGGCCCTTCCACTGATGGCCGACGGTAGCACTATTAAAATTCTAGACTCTGCTATATCTAAATTCCTATGGAACTATGGTAAAATCAGGAGAGCACTACCATTACTGACTCTTCCTCTACATAGAGGTGGCCTTGGTATCCCGAATTTGACATTCTATCTTTGGGCGACACTACTCCAACAAATGGGTCCGCTTTTTAATGTTAGACCTCCCACTGCGTCTAATATTGATCCGTGTATCCCTTCTATTTTTGAACTGGGACTAGGTGGTAGCTGCCAAGGGCTATTCTTGAGACAAGTTGAAGCATCATATTATAAAAAGATCAAATTCAAGGTGATTAGCAATTCAAGGAAAATATGGAAATTCGCCTCTAAACCTCTAGGCATTCCTAAAATCACTAAATACACCTCTCTATGGCATAGTAAGATCCTACCAGCTTGTTTAAAGGATAATATTTCTAGGAATTGGGAGAATCTCGGCATTCATACATTAGGCGATTTTTTGGACAGAATGCTACTCCATCTTTTGAAGGGCTACAGCTGAGATTCGATATTCCATCCACAGACTATTTAAAATACTTTCAAGTGTTTACCAGTATCCGTAACTCTAAATTTAACATCAATTTAGAGAGCTTTCATTTTTTTTCTATTATTGGGAGACGGGCTACCAGGATAGGAACCCTATATGATATACTCTCAGAATTTTCTGCTGATGATTTAGATCGTGTTGAGCGATCTTGGGCACTAAAACTCGGAAATCCAGATGTGGATATTGACTATTCCCTAACCCTTTCAACAACATTATTTTTAGCCCCTAATCTTAAGCACAATACTACAAAACTATTTACAACCTTTATTTTACCCCATTTAAGCTTTTCACGTGGGGATTGCGGGCAGACGACTGCTGCCCAAGATGTAGACAGGGGCAAGCAAATCTAATCCATATGTTTGCTGAATGTCCTAAGCTCGATATTTTACAAACTATGATTGGAAGATTTTGGGCTCAAGTTTTTGGTCGGAATCTTAGATTCTCCGCTACTCTATATCTTCTGGGTCATGATGAATCCTTAAGCTATAGTTTGGAGGAACGCAGGATTGTCTTCTTAGGCACCGCTGTCTTTCGTATTATACTGGCTGCCCGATGGAAAGATCCTACTGCACCCACTTTTCAGATGTGGCTTAGTTGATTTCTTGCCACATATAAACAGGAGGTAGCTATATATAGTACAAGAGGTAGAAAAGCTAGAGCTTTCGATACCCAGATTTGGGCCACAATTTCCGAATGGTACTCTAATGCAAGACTTCCTTCCTGATATGAGAGGAATTGATATGACGTTATAAATGTATATAATTTCTCCATCTTTTTTTTTTTTACTGAATCTTTGTTGTTTGGTGCTCACCTGTATTGGTTATTAATGTTTTTCTGTTTTTGTCCACTTGTTATTGATATGTATATATTTTCTTTACTGAATTATTTGATGTATTATCGTTATATTATGTTGTTACTCTTTTGTAATGAAAATCCTTAATTACTACTGATCATGCTCAATAAAAAATGTAAAAAAAGAACTCCTGGAGTCCAGAAACAACTGTTAGTTCTTAGTGACGTCTTATGTCCAACCTTACGTCTAACCCGGCACCTTTCAGGTATAAATATACCAACGTTGCCTTAAGCAAACACACGGTGGTGGGGAGCAGAGCGACGTTCTACTTGCCCAAGAGCCCAGCTGTTGCCAGAGCCAAAGGAAAACGCCCCTCCCTTCGACGCACTGAGAGACACGCTATCTTTTTTTCCAGCCGAGAAAATCCAGCTCTAATGTTCCCAAGTCACCCTCGCGGGTTGCTGGGAGAACGAGTCCTGAGAAGCGAGATACAAGACCTCCTTCATTCTATAACCAAGGTACGGAGCTGATTAAAACCTTAGAGAGAATTCTTGATTCCGATACTTGGCAAAAACCTAACTTAACTTAAAACTGCAACTTACTTACTCCTTCCCACGTATTAGGCTTAGGTCAGGTACACCGGGGTAGGCGTATCTTAGAAGCACCAGTTGAGTTTGTTAGTCAATGTTTTTATGTATGTATATATTTTATCCATTTTAAAGTATCATATGGCTAAGAAACCATATCAATGCTTTTACAGTATTATTTCATAATACTACTTTTACTGTACGCACTTTACTTTATAATAAGTATTGCAATTGTGGCAATTCATTTCTCTTGCATGAGAAAGAAGACTGCTCAATAAAATAACACCTTTTATTGAAAACACCCGTCTCTCTATTTCTCCGCACTCTGGTGAAATTAAGCATGCACGATTGACTGAGTGAAATAGCTGTCTACTGTTTTCACACGACTCTAGAGATACACTCTTTATTCTGAGGGAGCAAAGTTGTCATGTTTGTGCTGTTGTCAGAAACTAATCCCTTCTTGTCTAAATCAGGACGATTAACCCTTTCCTGAATATTCAAGAAAGTTTCTAGTGACCTCTGAGCTAGCTGGCAAAACTAATTAAGTCTAACCTAGTCAGTAGAGACCTAAATGACCTCAGTCCTACGTCTACACTGCTGTTTATGTTATTCCAATGGCTATTGGGAATATAGGAACTACAGTACACCCTGAACACATCGGCCAGACTCATCACTGGTTCTAGAAACCATCTCCCCCGACCTTATGCAACAAAATTGGCTATCTATCGAAGCCAGGATCCGCTTCAAGATAGCCTGCTTGACCCATAAAGCTTTATATTACAACACCCCGATCTACCTGGCAAAAAAAGCTTGAACTTTCTGGCTCAGGCAGGAACCTCTGGAGTACATCAACCCTACTATTGAAACCGCCCAGAATCAAAAAGAAAAGATCCTACAATCGTGCTTTCACCGGTCTTGCTCCAAGAATTTGGAATGCCCTGCCTCCCGAGATCAGAACCAATCCTTCAACGGCATCTTTCAAGAAACGTGTCAAACGGCTATTCTTGAACAAACTTTAACAGCAATTTCTAACAGCATCGACTTGTTCTCATGCTCATGCTGTGTCATAATGTTAGACATCATCATCCTCGCTGAAACTTGGCGTAATCACTCTTCCACTCCTATCCTAGACCTCCTAGTGCCCCCTACCTATGACATAATTCCTCTAGAAAGAGCTTTGAAGCTGGGAGGTGGCCTAGCCTGTATACATCAGAGCACACACGCGGTCTCCCTCTCGGAGTCTTCTATGCCATCATCATGTGAATACCTTTGTCTCAACATCTCTAGTAACAACTGCCCGGTGTGCAAACTATACATATTCTATCACCCCCAGGAGACAACCTCCCCTTCATCGAACAATTAATGGAAATCATCTCTGGCAATGCCGATTCCTTTCTGTCCCACATCTACCTCAGAGATTTCAACCTTCACTGGTCTAATCCTAATGACCAAGCGGTAACATGCCTCAAATCTTTCTTGAGTGATCACAAGCTGATTCAACATTGTGACCGGCCAACCCATAATAAAGGAGAAACTCTAGACCTCATCATCACCAAAGAACACACCATCACAATGGATACCATCTCACCTTTCAATTGATCCGACCAGAACAGCATCTTCTTCCATATTAACATGGAAGTGTCTCTGAGGAAGGCTCCACCAAGGAAATCGAAGATTTGGAAAAGGGACCTCAGGGATATCAACACAACTGATCTTGCAAACCAATGTAAATCTGTCCTCTCTTCCCAAGTTGGCATGTCTGAGGCTCGTGTACTCACTGATTTCTACAACTCTACCATCTCTAGCATCATGGATTCCATTTCTCCACTCCAACAAAAAAGTGCCTCAACAAAAATATCCAAGCCATGGTTTAACAGCAACTTAAATTCGGAATGTCGCAACCTTAGGGCAATTGAAGGATCCTGGAGATCCAATCCATCCTTGGACCAGCTAAAAATCCTTAGATCAGTAAGGAGCTCCTATAACAAACAAATCAAGAGAGCTAAGGCGGACTTTTCAGATCCCAACTCAATCAACCCGCAAATCGCCCCTAGAAACGTTTTGAACCGGTTAAACAACAATCGGTTGAAGCACCAAACCGCTCTTACTCTGAAGTCAGCCCTTCCTCATGTGATGATCTGGCTGCCTTCTTCACTGAGAAATCAAGGCTCATCAATATTGATTTGGAGACCAGGTGGGCTCTACTACTATCCAATGGGACTGCCCCCGGCACTGTTAGACAAGATCGAACCGAGGAGTATGGGCATCAAAAACAATGCCTTCTGGGACACTTTTACCCCCTCAGTGAAAGAGACATTAAAAAAGGTTCTTCAAGTATTAACCCATCAAATCACTTCAGTGACCCGCTGCCACCTTCCATCTTCAAAGAAATCAAAGATGTCATCTATCCCATCTGGACAAAGATTGTCAAAGCGTCTCTGTCACAAGGAACGATCCCGGAGTGCCTCAAAGTAGCCCAGGTAACACCTATTCTAAACAAAACTACAGCAGACAGCTCTAACCTCAACAACTTCCGCCCTATCTCTAACATCCCCACACTAGTCAAACTCCTAGAAAAATGCATCCAATCGCATTTCTGTGCTCACATCAAAAATTTCCATCTTCTGGACAAACTTAAATCTGGCTTTCGCTGTGGGCACAGCACCGAATCGGCTCTCACTCACGTTATTGATGACATTTTAAAAATGCTCGACCAAAATGAATTGTGCCTCCTTATCCTCCTGGACCTTTCCTCTGCATTTGACACTGTTAATCACGACAACCTCCTATTCATTGTGGAGCACAGGATGGGCCTATCTGGTCCGGTGTTGCAATGGTTCTCGTCCTTCCTCCATCACAGATCCCAAAGAGTGAACGTGAACCACTCTCTCTCCCAGCCATCACCAGTATCCATGGGGGTCTCCCAGGGCTCCGCCCTATCTCCCATACTCTTCAACCTGTTGTTGAAACCATTAGCTAATGCTCTAAATTCCATGGACATTCTTTTCCATATGTAATGTAATGTAATGTAATGTATGTATACTTGTAAAGCGCACTGTTACCTCGTTACGTGGTGTCCTGGCGCTGTATACCGCTGGGGAACCCGTCCTGGCTTTCCCTGTGAGAGGGCACCCCCAAGGTGAAGCCAGGCATCCCCGGCGTTGCTGGGGCCGTTGTGGAGATTAAGCAAGCTATTGCCCAGAGTTGCAGAGTGGGACCCATGGTTGGCGTAGGCACCTAGGCGAGAATATCGAGTCCGCGGACATTGACCCAAGACCCTGCCGCCTCGGGAATTGAACCCTGGTCCCGGGCCGACTACTGCTTCAGGGTCTGCCCCTTCTAACCAGTGAGCCACATTTCTCCATGTATGCGGATGACACCCAACTTTATCTGAAAGTCTCCTCCCCTGACAACATCATTTCACTCAACACTACCCTATTGATTACACAAAACTGGTTAACTGAGAACCACCTCCTGCTCAACGCCTCCAAAACAGAATTCCTTCTCATTTCTCCTCCGAATCACACTCCTAAGCTAGACCTCTGGATGAACCACCTCACCGCTTTCAACTACTCCCCCCTCATTATTGACTCAGCTAAATCCCTCGAATCACCCTGAAAAAGCACTTGAACATGAAGACTCATATTAGCAATGTTTGCAAGGGAGCTAATCACCTGATGAGGACACTCAGTAATCTCAAACATTTCCTCCCACCAGTTGACTTCAAGAGTCTGGTTTTGCAGAGGCTACACTATGGCAGTGCTACTCTCTGTGGTCTCCCGAAATATATACCTTGGCCCCACTAAGGGCCTCATTGAATGCGGTGGCCAGATTGGTTATGAGTAACAAAAGAAATGCGCACATCTCCCCAGTCTTAAAATCAATAAACTGGCTGCCTTACAAAGCAAGAATACAGCTAAAGATTGCCTGCCTATCACACAAAGCCCTCCATTTCAAATCCCCAGTTATCTAGCGCAAAAGCTTTGAAGCTTCTCCTCCCTCCTACGCTACTCGGGCCACTCTCAGCTGAGCATTGACGCTGAGAGATCGGTCCAGAGTATTCGAAGGGAAACGCGGCGGCCATCTTGGGGGTGGTTAGCGCTGTGATGCGCTCTAGTTTGCTATATAAGGGGTCTCATGCTTCGGCGCCTGTTCTAGCCTGAGCATTTTCTCCCTCCTGAGGCGGAAGTCGGGAGGTTTCTTTGCACTATCCCTAATTCTAGCTTCTTTTAGCGCACTTGACCTACCCTGCTTGATTTAATAGGCAGTGTATTTTATTTTGGACTTTGTGGCACTTTTAAAATCACTTTGAAGCTTCTCCTCCCTCCTCTGCTACTCGGGCCACTCTCAGCCGAGCATAGACGCTGAGAGATCGGTCCCGAGTAGTCGAAGGGAAACGCGGCGGCCATCTTGGGGGTGGTTAGAGCTGTGATGCGCTCTAGTTTGCTATATAAGGGGTCTCATGCTTCGGCGCCTGTTCTAGCCTGAGCATTTTCTCCCTCCTGAGACGGAAGCTGGGAGGTTTCTTTGCACTATCCCTAATTCTAGCTTCTTTTAGCGCACTTGACCTACCCTGCTTGATTTAATAGGCAGTGTATTTTATTTTGGACTTTGTGGCACTTTTAAAATCACTTTGAAGCTTCTCCTCCCTCCTCCGCTACTCGGGCCACTCTCAGCTGAGCATAGACGCTTAAAGAACGGTCCCGAGTAGTCGAAGGGAAACGCGGCGGCCATCTTGGGGGTGGTTAGCACTGTGACGTGCTCTAGTTTGCTATGTAAGGGGTCGTCCACTCTCCGCGTAGCGGACACGTCTTGCGGAAGCGCCGGACTCACGCTGGAGTCATGCCAGTCTGTGCCCGTCCGCTTCACGGAGGCGGACGGTGCGGGGGATGCTGCAGGTTGTAGGATCACTTATTCAGCGGTTAAGCTTTGTCGCTTAGGAAATGTACAACCACGTGTCAGATGGTCTTTCCGGCGAGGTATAGAGGCAAACGCCGGTGTCCTGGTTGTGGGTGGCTCCCAGGTACCCTCCCGGTGCTCGGGACCTCTAGCCCCAAGACCTCTGTTAAATATAAGTGCCTTTTACTTAATACCCGCTCCCTGAACAGACATGCTCTTGATATTTACGAGCTGCTAACGGTCGAAAAACCGGTATGCCTTATGCTCACTGAAACATAGCTAGGGGAGTCCTCTAACCCTGATATTGCGACTGCTATCCCTCCTGATTATGTTATTCACAGACATGATAGACCTACCGGGAGGGGTGGAGGGGTCGCGATTGTGGTCTTAAGATCTGTCACATGTGTGGTTGTCCCTATGGCGCCCATTTCTGGATGTGAGTCCCTGGCTTTTTCTATTTCCCTATCTGCTCATCAATCCTTCTTTTGACTCCTGGTCTACAGACCACCTGGTCTGCGTGGATCTTTTTTTGAGGAGCTGCAGGAGCTAATCACAGCACTTTGCCTAAAAACAGAACATTGCATTGTGCTTGGGGATTTCAACATCCACATGGACGTTGGGACAGACGGCGATGCGATTAAAATCAATGACATCACCGCCCCCCTGGGCCTTTTACCCTATCTGTCTGTTCCGACCCATAACAAGGGCCATACTCTCGATCAGGTATTTTACACCATTCCTCTTGTTATGGCTAGTCCAGCCCCTGTCCTCTGGTCGGACCATTTTCTGATTTGCTTTCAGATTCAGGGAACTAGCAAATCTCCTAGCACAAAATCTAATCATCTCAGGCACCCTAGGCGGGCTTATCATCAGGTGACCCCTGAGAGTTTGGCTCAGGCCTGTCTGGAGCATCCCTGTTCCCTATCAGGTGACTTAGAGAGTGATCTTGACTTGTTACAGAAGTGGCTAGTAGAGCGGTTAAACGAACTTGCCCCGCCTATTGCGCCCCGGAGATCTACAAGGCGGACTTCAGCGCCTTGGTTTACGGAGTCTCTTGCTTTGTCCCGGCGTAATTGCAAGGCAGCTGAGAGGTCTTGGCGCCAGCAGTATGATCCGGAGGTTAAGGCTGTCTATAGGGCCACTATAAAGGTCTATCATGCGGACATCTTGGCCGAAAAAAAAAACTATTTCTCAGCAAGAATTGAGACGGCGTCGAGTTCCTGCAGGGAAATCTTTACCATTGTTAAGGAGTTTGTAACTCCTAAGGCCAGTGCATCGCAGCATGAGTTTTCTGAACCATGGGTGGTTTCATTAGCTAACTTTTTTACAACTAAAATTAAGCGGATTCAAGATTCTTTCTCCTCCTTGAGCCCTTGTGCTGTTACTATCCTAAGGGATCTGCTGTTTTTGACAGCTGATACTGGTCCTTCTCTATCGGAGTTTCCAGCTATCTCTGATTCCATCTCTCAGGACCTCGGGCCAGATGTAGGTAAATCCGATTTACCGACTTTTAAATACCGAGTCATACCGATTCGGTATTTAAAAGTCGGTAAATTGGAAGAAGGCAGATGTAGGTAAAAAGTTACCGAATCTGTAAGAGTCGGTATTTACCGATTCTGTAAATACGGAATCTGTATTTCCCATTGATTCCTATGGGCCTTGAAGCCCATAGGAATCAATGTGAAATACAGATTTGGTATTTACAGAATCGGTAAATACCGAATCCTACAAGGGTGCAGGGGGTGTCACTTTGACACCCTCTAGCACCCCAATTCTGGACTTGTGTGCAATGTGGCACACAGACATGCCCTAAGGGCATGTCTGTGTGTCACATCGCACAGGTGTGCATGCACACCTGAATTCGGTATTTTACCACCCAATAGGATTGGGTGGTAAAATACCGATTTTTAAGGGCCTGTGGCACTCTTAGGAGTGCCACCTACATGTGTTTTTTCCAAATCGGTAAATATACCGATTCGGTATGTTACCGATTCTGTAAATTTACCGATTCGGTAACTGTACAGAATCGGTAAAATATAGGCCCCCTACATCTGGAAACCCTAATACTGTTCAGTAACGGTCGAATTCGGCCATTACCGACCGGTATTAGGGCTCCTACATCTGGCCCCTCCTCTCTAAACTTAAGTCAGGTTCCCCCTTGAACCCCTGCCCTGCTACTTTTTTGGCTAGGGCTGCGGAGGTATTGAACCCACTAATCAATCCGATTCTTAATTTGTCACTGACGAGTGGTGTTGTCCCTATGGTCTGGAAACATGGTTGTTCCACTCCTTAAAAAGCCTGGTCTTGACCCTGAGAATCATGCCAATTATAGGCCAATTTCCCTTCTGCCTGCTCTTGCAAAGATAGTGGAAAAGCATGTTCACTCTGTGCTCTCAACTTTTCTCGAAACTCATGGCTTGCTGCACTCCACCCAGTCGGGCTTTCGATCCAATCTAAGCAACGAGACGGTACGTCTGGAGGTTAATGAAGCCATTAAGGAAGTGCTGGATTCAGGTGGAAGAGCCATGTTGGTAATGTTGGATCTGTCGGCGGCCTTCGACACCGTCCCTCATGAGGCTCTCCTCAGCAGACTTTATGAGATCGGTCTGAGAGGGACGGTGTTGAGCTGGTTTAGATCCTATTTAGCTGGTCGCCGGCAGATGGTCTGGGCCCCCTCTCACTCTGCCGAAGTGCCGCCTTTGGCGGTCGGAGTCCCACAGGGGTCAGTGCTTAGCCCGACTCTGTTTAATATCTTCATGACCCCTCTGGCGGTGCTGGCAGAGTCCTTTGGGGCTCAGATCATGTCATACGCCGATGACACCCAGCCCCTTTTCACTTGTGGAAAGGGGGCGGAGTTCAACGGAGAGAACATCCGCGGGTGCCTTGGGGCTGTTTTTGACTGGTTTCAGCAGAACAGCCTCAAGTGCAACCCTGATAAATCAGAGGTGCTTTTCTTCGGGTGTCAGGCTGACCCCAGTTGGCAGGATTGGTGGCCTGTGAACATGTTCCCTCCCTCGTCCTCTTTGGCCAAGAATCTTGGGGTCAAAATTGATAACAGCCTATCTCTTAAGTCCCAGATTCTGGGCCTGACTGGCACCTGCTATGGTCTCCTTAAAATGTTGCGTAAGTTTCTTCCCTTGCTCCCTCTGGTGCATAGGAAGACGACGGTCCAGGCTCTTATCTGCTCCAGGCTGGATTACTCAAATGTCTTATACTTTGGTCTTCCGGACTATCTACTACAAAAGCTTCAGGTGGTCCAAAACTCGGCGGCACGGGCAAATTTTGGTCTGCCTCGTCGTGCGAGAGCCTCGGACCTGCTACTTTCCCTACACTGGCTCCCTGTTAGGAAGCGGATTGTTTTTAAAACACTTACGCTGGCGCACAAGGCACTCCACGCGGTGGGAGCTGAATATATCCAGAAACGCCTTGCTTTCTACAAACCCACAAGATCCCTTAGATCGGAATCTCTTGGTTTGGCTATTGTCCCTGCTGTTAGGAAAGCAAGGGTAGGGGGACGCTCTTTCAAACATTTGGCTCCTTAGCTATGGAACACCATCCCCCTGTCGCTCCGCTGTATTTCGAACCTGTTGGCCTTTAGGAAAGGTCTGAAAACGTGGCTCTATGGACAGTGATCTTTTTTTTCCCTTTTGCCTTCTCTCTTGCTTCCTTTTTGTAGTTTTGCTGTGGGTCAGAAAGCGCCGGGACACTCCTCGGAGTAGCCGAGCGCTATATAAGACACCCATAACATTAACATTAACATTAACTATCCGGAGGGGGTAGACCCTCCAGGAGTGCTAACTCCCTCCTCCTGAAACCTCAGATCTTTCGCAAAAGGAGAACTTGTCACCAAGCTTTCTCCGGCTCTGCACCGAAGATCTGCAACACTCTCCCACCAGAAATACGGAGAATCTCCTCCAAGGTTGCTTTCAAAGTGGAAGTAAAAGATTCCTTATAAACAAGTTCTTACCTTAATAGGGTGCTGGATTGTTCTGTTCTTAGGCATTGGTCTTACACCTTTAAGCCCTGCGTTGGATTTTATTCTTGTTTTTTTTTTCCCTTCTCGGATCATTCTCTGAGTTCTCCGAGGCGCTCATTCCCTCATTACATTGAGAAATGGCAGGGCTGGGAGAGTTGAGAGGATTGTGAAATCACTGATGCCCACAGAGGCACAGGAAACGCAGAGCCAAGCTGCAAGAGAGGTTTCCCCACCCGCAACAATCTACAACAGTAAATCGTGTAACCTGTGGGGACAACAGGAGGCAGGACGTACATCGCTCACAGGGTAAGAGCAATTTGAGTGAGCTTGGAGTCTGGGAATGCACTGGAACAGCTAGCGGTTTCTGGAGTGGCTGCCTGGTAGTCAGCCTTCCAGCCATACAGCCATACAGCTACTTATTTTACTGCCTGTTTTCTAGCGCTCATACACCTTGCTACCTGCTATTTGCTATCACTGTCTCTGCTTTCAACCTCATTTATCTCCACCATACCAACGCTATTCAGTGCTATTCAGTCAGGGCTGCTGACAGGTCTACAAGTTGAGCAGAGCAGACCAATAGTAGCAAGGAGGAGCCCTGTAAATTCTGTTGGAGCTGGTACACGCTGGTGGAGGGGGACGCTGAAGTGCATTCGGGTGTCGGGTAGGAGTGACCTAACCCAACCTAGCGCTAAGCTAGATCAAAAACTGTGTACATCAATCCCAGTTCATACAATCTTAAAAGTGCGTAAAAGCACAACGAGATGCGTTCGGGGAGAACTAGAAGAGCACCGGAGGTAGTCCGGCGGGGACAGAAAAAGCAAGCCGGGCTGCTTCTAACATAGGGGACAATGAAGATAAGACAGTCAACGTGACAAAGGGGCCTTGTATGGAGGCATCCGGCATGGAGTACCCTCCCCTGTGGTACATGAGGATGGATCAGCAACCAGCCCTGTTAGATCCCCAAATGATAACCTAAATAAAAGGGTGAGGAAAACAGACTTTTTGAAGAACCCAGTGGATGTACTGCTTACATATAGTAAGGATATGCATATCTGGGATATGCAAAGCCCGATACACCCGTAATCAACATTTAAGCTGTCTGAGACTGCTGAGTATTCCAATCTGACCTCCAGTGCGGCTAGGAGTAACAAGGTGAAGTTGGAATGTGCTTCCCACTTGGGGAGTCTAAATACAAAGTAAACTGCATTTAACTGGGATACCTGGGCCTTAAATAGCAAACGACAAAAAGGGAAGGAAAGTAGTGTGTCAGTGGCCTTGAAAAAGGAGGCGCCAGTCAGAAAGAAACCAGGTGATAACAGTTCCCCTCAACGGAAAACAGAATCTCCAACTAGGATTAGGATGCTAACGGAGTCAACAGACCCACTGCTGCCGACAATGAGGACAACTATCTTGGGTAAAGAAATCCAGACTCAAGCTCAGGTGCATCAACAAATAGATAACAACATGGTAAATCCGGTCAAGACAAATGATCAAGACGACCTAGAAGGAATAGACTCTAAAAGGAAACTAAATCTTAGTCAGGGTATTTTGTATTTGTATTTCCGGTTTATATAGCGCCAACTCACCGGCAGGTCTCAAGGTGCTTTTGACCGAAAGGAAACAACATCTTACTCAGCAGGATGACCAAAGGGGGAGCGTGCTTAGGCTAAACTCAAAGCCTCTCTGAACAGAATTGTTTTCAGAGACTTCCTGAAGCGAAGGAGGTTTCCCTCTTTACGGAGGGACTCAGGTAGTTTGTTCCATATTTTAGGGATCAAGACCGAAAAGGATCTTCCACCTTTTGTAGCGAGTCTAAAACGGGGACAAACAAGCAGTTGTGCATCGGAGGACCTAAGACACCGTTCTGGCTTGTACAGCCCCAGCCGTTTTTAGGTTTTGCCTGGCGAAAGCTGCGCTTTCTGCGCAGCTTTTTCGCGCAGGCGAAAACCTGATGAGAATAGTAGTGTGCTTTGGGTCGGCCCTCGTCATTCATTGGCTGGCTCCGTAAATGGAGCCTTGCCATTGGACGAGGGGCCTGTCCGTCAATGCCGGACCAGACACGGGGGCGTTCCCGACATTCTTTGGCTTTTGCCGACGTCACGCGACGCCGGGAACGCCCCCGAGTCTGGTCCGGCATTGCCGGCACTTCTGCGTCTCTCCTGCCCCGTGACTGGCCGGCCGGCCAATCCTAGCGCGGCCGGCCGGAAGTGCCCGCCCCCCGCAGCCCGGGGGAAGAAGGAAGACGGCAAGCAGTATGGCGGCGATCGCGGGGAGACCGGAGAAGTGCCTCTCCAACCTGCCGCTCTCCACTCGCTCCCAGCTCTCCGCCCTCTCCCTCTCTCTGCCTTCCGTCTCCCCTCCCGTCCCCCCTCCAGCTCTCAGGCCGTGCAATCAGGCTCTCGACGCTGCCTGCCGCAGGTCACACCGCCCTCCCGACAGCCCAGCCCGCCTCAGAGCGGAGTGTGTCATTGGGCAGAGAGCGGGCACGTGGGTCTGTAATCTGCAAGCTCAGCCTTCGCGAGAGACAGAAGACAGCGGGCTGCGATCCGCCCCGAGAGAGCACAAACCCACCAGACTCCTGGGCGCGCAGGACAGGCGGACACATCCGAGGACCTCGGCCGCAGCCATCAGCACTGCGCGGGCACCATGGCAGCGCACGGCGCCAGCATCCGCTGGGCACTTTTGGCTACTTTCATCAGCTCCAGTGCCATTCTGGCTGCAGAGAGTAAGTGTTGATGTTACTCTTTTATTAATGATTCTCTGGGACCTGATATTCTTTTAAAAATTATGTGGCGATATAAAGGGGACTTTTCAATGTCTCTGAAATGTGTTGTTGTACGCTTTTAGTGTTTTGTTTTATTGTAATTCTCCAAATTGAAGGAGGTGCAGGCAGGTCACTGAAATGCCACTAAAGCTAACAGGCAGAGCTGGAGAAACCCATTTTCAAAACACGTCGTTGATACTCGAATTTTATTTGACCAGTGATATCGAGTTATTTCCTGACTGGCGACGGCAACTATCCAATCATGTTTTCGCCTTGCATTCTGGTCTTTGTAGTTTTGCATTCCATTAAAGAACAAGTCATGCAAGTACCAGAACGCAAAGGCTGCATTGGACCGGAGAAGCTCCTCGAGCTTGCCATAGGGTTGGACTGGGTTCTTGAGGGATATTCGGGGAAAATAATCTTCATTTTTCACCTGATTCTTAATGGCCTCGTCGAGGACAGTAAAAATCTCTGCTTAGTTTAGCCGGCTCACGTGGATGCCCCCGTGCAAGGGTACACCAGTACTTCCACCGCTTTTATAAACAAGGATGCGTTTCCCCAGTTTTCACATTATTTTGGTCACTCACTGTTTCCCTTTCCCTAAAGCACTCATTGAATCGCTCCCGTCGACCTCCCATTATATTATTCCACCCTCTTTCCCTAAATTACCCCAAATCCTTGCTCCTCATGCACCTGCAGTTGTGTGGTGATGGGAACATGCCTGCACACACGTTCCCCCCCCCCCCTCCCGTCTGTGCCACAGCTAATCGTGCTCGGCAGTAATTACTGATGAGTCATTTCCGGGGGCACTCGATGTGTCCCGCAGTGTAATGATGGAGGGGGTGTTATGTGCCCAGGACTGAACATCTCTGACGCGTGGATTGTTCTGGCAACAAGTTCTGTTCATAGAATTTGTGTGAGTCGGGAGAACGGACACCCCTAGCCAGGCCCGCTTTGGGTGAAACTTTCCCGCCAAGACTTCACACCTAAATGTAGCACGTGGGTTTCTAAATTCCAGGATTGTGGGAGGAGTGGAGAAAATGGGAAACGACCTCCTCCCCCGCCTTAGCCGACTCCATCTGGATGTCCAGTGCTTGGCTCAATAAAGGTTTTGTTTAAATAGGGGAATTGTCTAAAAAGTGGTTGGTGTGATTTGGGTGACTGGGCTGTACTTGGAACAAAGGTTGGCTTAATAAACAAATCTAGTGTTTTATAATTACAAGGTTTATCAGGGAGTTTTGGTTTCAACCGAGGGGCTGAGGGGCCTGCGATCCTGTAGTAGATTGTTTTAAGCCAGCGTTTTATCTGGCCCCAACAAGCAGAAACCAGGGCTCGCAGAGTGTGGATAAGATGTAACAAGCGTCACTGAGGAATTGCCTAGCCTAACTAACGCCCGAGTGGCCACTAGGCGCTTAGCAAGGCAGATGAATTCCTGGCTTCAAAACAGTTATCTGTATAATGAACAACGGTTTTGGACTCGTATACTAGTAAGCCGGATATCGCATTGAGCCGTTCAGCACACACTGTTGTGTTTAACTGCCACCCACTTCCGAGTGAAGTGACTGTTGTGGACGCGTTTGAAATGCTGTATTTGCTAGTTACGGACATTAAAACTCAACAAACCGATTTAAACAAAAACATTTAGAAGGGAAACATTTAGAAGGGGAGAGCAAAAGGTCATTAGTGCCCATTGGAAGGGGACTAGGACCCAGGCGTCTAAAGTTACATTGAGGGTGGTTAAGACCTATGGAAAAGTGACTAGGGCGTATGGAGAGAGGACTAGTGTCCTCTACACCTGGATCTGATGGGTCCCTTGGTCTTTTTTTCTGCCCGACACCTCACAAAGCACTGTCGCTTTTCTGAAAAATGTTATTAATGTTGCACATTCGATTCTTTTTCCTGCTTCACCTCATCATGAATCATTGAGTTAGTGCAGCATATGCTCTGAGCTCACAACTTTCTTTACTGCCCTTTCCTCAAACACGTTGATATTCTCGAACACGGCACAAGGCGCTGTGGTGTACTGGTAGAGGTAAGAAAACAAACTGTGTGCGTTTCCCCATATCTGCTTCTCTCCGACACGCACTCACCATCATCACTGCTTCATCTACACGAGCATGACACTGACTAGGCACTCTCTCAGTTCTATGTGGTCATATACCGAAGTCTTTTTTGGCCACAAAATGTGGTGTATCATCTAGAATGTTCCCTTGATCTTTTGTGAGTGCTTTGCAAACGTGACCATAATGCATGAAGTGCTGTATCCTGGAGTGTACTATACGCCTTCCTAGCTTCTCTTTTGTTGAAATCCATAATTCAAACTGTTTGCAAATTATGCAAAATACGTAATTTGTAACTATGAACTCATTCCTGCGAGAAACAACTGCTGAAGCTATAATTAGTATCCAAAACCTTAAAAAGCATGCACTTTGCCTATTTGTGGTTCGCAGTGGTACCACTGCCTTCCCAAGTTCACTGCCTATACACTGCAGACATGCCTTGTAGCCAAAATTCCCTTGCTCGTGGTAATCTCTGGGCATGGCAATGCTTCACTGGCAGAGAGCACCACTCACCTTCAGCCAGTACCCATAGGGCATGCCCTCAGTAGGGCCTCCTTGATCTTCTGCACTGATGCCCTGTTCCAAGTAGGCCTGATCGCAGTCTGTACGTGTGGTACGGTCAATGTCAACCCCATTATATCTGTCATTCATTAACACTACGACAAGCTGCGCATTGCAAGTTACCGAATGTACAAGTACTCGCGCCACCTTCAAGTGCACAGCATTGGCAAAGTCCTGACGAGCAAACTAGCGAAGAGACGGACTACTTAATGTTTGACATAGAAATGTATGAATTTGGAAAGTTTGCAAATATCTTAGCTACTTGTAAAGTGCCTGTTCAACGCAAGGGCAGTTTCAAAGCGCTGCAAATGTCACCAGCCTTGGGGTTGGGAGGACCGAAGCAAGAACCGGGACTCGAGCCTGTGATCGCAGGTCCCACCCACAGCTCTGCCCGGGGGTGCGATGAGGCATCTCGAGTTCTATAGTAAATGAAACATTACCGTTATGGCTTGTTAAAATATAGGGCTTCAAGACGGCCTCAGTGTTGAGCTTTCATGTATCAACCTGTTGTATTGTGGGAGATGTAGTCTTGGCCAGTTTCAATTAAACAAACGGGACCAAGATACCGGTTAACAGGAAACGTACAGGGCATAACATTCATTAGTCATGAAGACAGCTTGTACCTCTAAAAATCCGGAAACCCTGCATGCGAATATGATGTTACGTTGAATGCACTTGAATCGCACAATCCCAACCTTTCAGGATCCGCGTGCCCTGTCCGGCTCGCCCATTCACTGGCGTGAATGCGGTTGTGTGTAGAAATGTGTCCCTCAGAGAGGCGGGCAGGCTGGGAGCAGACTGGTATGTGCATTGCTTGGTGGTGGGTTATAGTCAGGGAACAAATCCTAAAAAAATAAGTGGGGATACAGAGTGCAGATACAGAGTGCAGATACAGAGTGCAGATGCAGAGTGCAGATGCAGAGTGCAGATGCAGAGTGCAGATGCAGAGTGCAGATGCAGAGTGCAGATGCAGAGTGCAGATGCAGAGTGCAGAGTGGAGCTTCAGAGTGGAGCTTCAGAGTGCAGAGTGTCAAAAGCAATGCCAATAGCTCTAACTTTAACAAAGGCAAAACCATTGCATTGTAAATGCTTGTTTTATGTATGACGGAGCTTGTCCATAGATCGCTTTATGGGTTATACATAGGCTCTTGAATTCAGACCGCTGCCTTATAGGCAGCCAATGGAGGCTCTGTAGTAATGGTGAGGCATGTGAGCGTCTTGGTAGCCTGAAAATAAGGCGAGCCGCATCATTTAAGGTCACCTGCAATCTGTTAGTTAGTATTTTCGGAAGGCCTAAGTACAGCGCATTTCCGTAGTCCAGCCTGGATATTATGGTCGCGGATACGACCGTACGCAGCATGGACCTGGACAAAAGAGGAGCTAATTTGCGTAGTTGTCTAATCAAACCTGTACAGGTGCCGGCTATGGTGGAAATCTGGCTCGCCATTGACAACTCACGATCAATCTTGATGCCCAGACTTTTTACTTTGTCCACTGGTTTAGGAGTAGGGCCCAGATCCTGGGGCCAGTACAAGTCACTCCATGGGGAGCAGGTCGATGCGACCACTAAAACTTCTGTCTTCTCGGGTTTATTTTCAGAAGATTCAAAGACATCCACCTAACGGTGTATCTGAGTACATTCTGCGCTTGGGTCTGAGCTTGTACTGTATTCTCAATACTCAACAACAATTGGGTATCGTCAGCGTAATTAAATACGCGACAACCCATCTTTGCCAGGGAGTTAATTAATGGCTGAAGGTACAGGTTAAATAGGAGAGGGGATAAGGCGGAGCCTTGAGGTACCCCATGTGTTAAGTTTCCAACCTCTGAGATCTCCTCCCCTAGCTGAATCCTCTGTGTTCTCCCAGTCAAGAAAGATTTCAGCCAAAAGAATGCTGACCCCTGTATCCCAAAGCTGGTCAACCTGTCCAGGAGCAGTGTATGGCTGACAGTATCGAACGCCGCCGATAGATCTAAAAGTATCAGGGCGCTCGGTTTCTTACTGTCAGCCATCTCTCTCAACTCATCCAGCACCGAGAGCATCACCAGTTCGGTGCTGTGGTGTGCACGGAATCCTGCCTGAAGCTCGTGGAGAAGGTGGTGTGACTCCAAGAACGAGGCCAGGGACTTCAGCACATGTTGCTCCAGGACTTTGGCCAGGAACAGGAGCTGGGAGATCGACCTGTAGTTTTTCAGGGACTTGGGATCGGCTCCTGGTTTCTTTATTAAAGGCTTTACCCGAGCTTCTTTAAATCCATCAGGTAGCTGCCCTGTAAGTAATGATTTGTTCAGCAACGAGAGGACATGCTCCTCTAGAATAGGACATGCTAGGCGGAATACGCTAGGGGGGCACGGATCAGCTGGGGACCCGGACTTGGTTTTGCTCATAATTTGCTCCAGGCTCATTGGGTCCAGTTGAGGAAAGTGTGAAATGGCAACATCCTTCAGAAGATGATCAATCGATTGATCAATGAGGCCTGGCCCAGCATCCTTTCTGATATTCTGTAGGATGGTGTCTACTTTTTCTAGGAAGTAATTTTGAAAGGTATTGCAGGGGATTGTTGTTTCCGTTTCTTGGGGTCTTTTACTTAGCTCCGTTAGGATTTTAAATGTCTCCTTCTAGACGTTGTCGGCCTGGCTAATCCGATTCTCAAAGTAGGCAGCCTTGGTTGCCAGGATGAGCTTTTTATAAAGATGGAATAGATTTCTATATTGTTCTCGGGCTATTTCATCTTTTTTCTTTCTCCAGTTTCTCTCGGCATTACGAAGCTTCTTCTTATGATCCCTGAGAGCTTGAGTGAACCATGCTGCTCCCTTTCCCGCCCCCTTGACTCTTTATGATTTCTCAGGTGCAATCAGATCAAAAGCTTTGGTCAGGCTATGTGTTAAATCCCTGTATTTCTGATCTACATTGCTACTAGGAACTATCGGATGAATGAGTTCCGAGAGGGTCGTTCTCAAGGTGCCTTGTTCAATTTTCTTCCACTGCAGGACTTTCTTCACTTTAGGTGGCACTTGCATCGGTCTTGCCTTTATGGGAATGTCACAATAAAGTAAATGATGGTCAGACCAAATGCAGGGTACAACCCTCGGGGGAGCTACCTTAGGATCCAATGTCCAAATGAGATCCAGGATGTGTCCTTTTATGTGTGTAGGTGTATCTACTAGCTGTCTAAAACCTAAAGATGACATAGTCAGCTCTAAATGACATGCCGCAGGTTCTTTTATTAACCTGTCCCAGTGTAGATTAAAGTCTCCCGTTACTACTACATTTTTGTAGCGTGAGCGGATGTCAGATATGATAGACAGAAATAGATCGTTGAAGTTTGGGGTGGAGTTAGGTGGACAATAGACTGTGAGAATCACCAAACATAGATTGTCAAATATAAACTTTACCGCAATCATATCAGCTAAGTCTATCGTTTCTGCCAGGATTTTAATTGCCGTTAAAGATTTTTTAAACACAATTGCTACTC
Organism: Lissotriton vulgaris; assembly: GCF_964263255.1. NCBI lineage: Eukaryota > Metazoa > Chordata > Amphibia > Caudata > Salamandridae > Lissotriton > Lissotriton vulgaris. The sequence goes on from NC_141697.1 coordinate 39,154,310, forward strand.
CCCCCCTCTGGCGTTGTCTGCTCGATTATGCCATAGAATATCGTATTCATTCGGAACAGCAGCTATAATATCTGGCAGTGAGTTGTCTCCCAACCAGGTCTCGGTTAGTGTTAAAACATCAATTTCCCCGTCCTGGAGTAGGGAGAATATCTCGAGATTGTGGCATTTCAACGACCTGGTGTTTAGACTGGTCAATTTTAAGGGGGGTAGGCTTGATGCGGACCTACAGATTGTTGGTCTTAGGATGCCCAGATCAGATAGTGTATTCACAGTACCTGGGTTTAGTGCTGCTACTTCAGTGTGTCGTTGGTGCAGTTCTGCCGATGTATAGGACAGTCGACTGCCAAGAGTCCCGACCCCCGCGCCCGTCCGTGCGCGGACGGGCGCAGACGGGCTGGACTCTGGCATGACTCCGGCGTGCTCACGCTGCGCGTCAGCATGGCCGCTTTAAATAGCTCCCAGTGAACAGCTAGGTGAACAACTAGCGCGGCAACAAAGATAGTGCCGCCGGGCGTCTCGGCGTTCCCTCAAGATGGCCGCCGGTGAATAGGGAAGTGGAAAGGACCCGTGAAATGCAGTGCTTTTTTCGTTTTATGGTGCAAGTATGTGGCTTTAGCAAAAATGCAGGGGAAAATTCAAACAAAATGTAAAAGCAAATACACAACAGGAATTGTTAAAACAATCAAGTCTGTGCCCACACGAAATCCGCTTTGCGCGGCTGCAGTGTATGTAGTGCGCCCTATTCGATCAAGGCTACACTCTTAGTTTGCCCGCCCGAAATAGCTCCCAGTGAACAGCTAGGTGGAGAACTAGCGCGGCAACAAAGATGGCGCTGCCGGGCGTCTCCGCGTTCCCTCAAGATGGCCGCCGGTGAATAGGGAAGTGGAAAGGACCCGCGAAATGCGGTGCTTTTTTCGTTTTATGGTGCAAGTATGTGACTTTGGCAATAAAAGCAGGGGAAAATTCAAAGAAAATGTAAAAGCAAATACACAACAGGAATTGTTAAAACAATCAAGTCTGTGCCCACACGAAATCCGCTTAGCGCGGCTGCAGTGTATGTAGTGCGCCCAATTCGGTCAATGGACCTAGTGGGCGTCCTTGGGGGTAAAACTTCCCCTGTAGAAAGTGAAGCTCAAGTAGAAATGTATATGACCAATTTCATGAATCACCGCAGATAGAGGACAAGGCTGAGGGTGTAAATCTGTGGAGGGCTCGTCCAACTGGTTCCCATATAAAGGACCTCTAGGGTATTTGCACTCAAGTTGGCTCCCCAAATAGTCAACTAATGGGCGATCAAGACCGGGAACAAGTCTGAATAGTAATACTTGGGAGATCTTACTTAATTCATTTCAATCGGTCGTCAAGCAAGTTGGACATCGAGGTGGATCTATTAAATAAAATGACATTATACATCACGGCTATTGACACAAAAATTGGAGTATTGAACCCGTGGGTACAAAGAGTGCAGGCTGAAGGCCAGGTGGAGATAGTGCCCACGAGCAGTTGTGCCTGTAGCCCAGTTCTGAAGAAATTGTCCACTCTCCCTGGAATGCTGGATCAGGTTCTTGTAGAGATGAAGGGGCAAATGCAATCTGCTGAAGTAGCAACACGCCTGATAGGTCATTTATACACCAACAGGTGGGAGATGGACGAAAACAAATCGGCACAAATACACGAACAGGAAGACAGGTCCCTTTGGGGGGGGGGGGGAAAGTCCTGTGCAGAGAAGTTACAGCAGAGGAACGAAGTTGATCGTACTCGGCAAAGTAATCGAAAAAAAACGTAGCCAATGGGAAAAGGCTCACAAATGACCAGTCATCAAATACACCAGGAAGGAAGGAGGCAGAGGAGGATGGAGCATCTGATCTAGCCTTACAAACGTAAGCGGTTAAGATAAATAAGCCTTCTAAGAGATAGCGCAAAAGACTCAGGAAAAGCCATAACAAAAAAGAGGTGGAGAGCACTTCAGCACATCAAGGGAAGGTGCACCCAATTTTCTGTTTAAACACAGGTAATCAAGTGACATGTCAGGAAAAAAAGAATGAAGCCTGGGTAGGAGATAATAAAGTGGAAAAGGAGATCGAGAGGATATCTGCTCGAGTGGAAGTAAAAAGAGGAAATGGATGGACAATCTGTCGAGACTCAGCGGGTCAGATCAGACAAGGAAAATATGATTCAGCAAGTCAAAGTAAAATAGTAAAATCAGTGGGATTCCGGGAAAGAACACAAAAAGCTCTGGAAGAAGAGAAAGGCATGGAAGACAAAGACAAAAAGGAGATTGGAACACGAATAACAGAAGAAACATTAAGGACTGATAAGGCCATAAAAGATGAACAGATGCAAACTCAGTCAGGAGACTCTTAACTTGGATACAAGGTCCCAGAAGAAGCATTGCAGGTAAAGATCATACAGCGGGACATAGTGTGCGCTATAAAGCAAGGTCAAAGAGAGTGGTCGATTCGCCCAAGTCCGCCTAGTAGTCACTGCAAATTGACATTTTTTCCTAAATACAAATCTAGGGGGCATTTTGATAGAATAAATGAGGGTCTATGATTCGAATGACAAAAGAAATACCGGAGTTATGTCATATAGAGTCTACAGACATACACTCAGTCACATTTACAAATATTGAAACTTGGGGAGGCGAGGAACTGACTATGATTACATGGGCTACTCCAGAGTTAGTGGACCAAGTTTGGGCGGAAAAAGAGAAATTTGAAAAATGGGGCATTGAGATGACTAGGGAAAGGGAGGAAGCCTACCCACAGTTTTTAGATCCTGATGGTTGTGGCACTCGTCGAAAAAGGGTAGGAGATGAGTGTGGTAGGGGAAGTCAAAGCCAAATTAAAAGTCCATTATTGTGTAAGGGGCAAGTAGGCTTAACATCGATCCTGAAGGGGGCTAGGAGTAGTTCAATTGCACCTTTAAAGGACAACAGAGCCATTCAGGTAGGTAACCATATAGACGTTATGACGAGCGAAGGCCATCACCCTAAATCTGAGTGGTCTTGGCTCCCGAGTGTGCTGAGTGCCATTTCAGACAAGGATCGAAGTGGTGTATTGATGGTTCAAGGGCTTCAGAGCACGCCCATGTCCGGTCAGCCTACTGTCTTCGATATCCAGCCCTACCGGGATGTCCGTTGTCGGAGCCCGCCGAGATGCAAGGGGCACCCCGCTGTGACCTCAACCGCGTCGGGGCTCCTTAGATGTCTCCAGGTGGCACCCAGCAAGGCTCCGCTCTATTTCAAACCGAATCAGGTGGCAAAAATCCTTTAGCGAGTGAAGGCTTCACTCGCTCCAGCACTGTGCAGCATTACTACCAGAGGCCAGCCCTGGGCTCCGACCCGGTTGTAGGAGCTCTGCCACGGCGTATCAGTCACGGCGTGCAGATCTCAGTCAGAAGGCCAGGATGTAGGGTCCCAGCCACGTCGCAGCAGGGTTGATGCAAGGCTGTGGCGAATTCAATCTCCACATTCCTCTGACTCCCGGAGCTGGAAGGGGGAGGGGCTGCCCGCCTCCTCGATGTCCACGGCGGCTAGCTCCGCCAGTCAAGGCCCCGGCTTATCAGGGCGAAAGGCCACAAGTGTCGATGGACTGTTCTCTGGTCTCAGATGACCGAATTCGACCGAGATTTCGGCCTTGGGCACCGGATCTATTCTGGCGCTGATTTCATGCACGGTGTAGATCGGATCAGTTCGGCGGATAGACGAGGTGGAAAGGGGGCTCTGGAGAGACCCTAGCAGGTGGCCATGCTATCTCACGGTGAAGCCACGCCCCCCGATGATGCCATTTTTGTCAGCTGTGATCACTATGAGCAGCAGTACGCACAGGACCCAGCCACCACAAAGCAATGGGACATATTATAGGATGGTTGCATGCAGAAAAAGATGTCTAGGACGAGCCTGCAGTGTTGTAAGATCTTTTTCAAGGTCAAAACAGAGAGACGATGTTTAACACTTTCTGCCTGTTTGAGAAAGAACTTGAGCTTGTAATTGTGAAAACAAGAGGTATCCCCGACTAGAGTTCCTAAACCGGGATAAATGAATCAGTTGAAATCAAATTAGTTATGGAACATGAATAAAACTGTGGACCTAAACAGACATGACATGGAAATCAACATTATGTGGAAACATATAACCTATAATGTTTAATAAACTATAAAGAGACCTCTGGACTGACCTATCTAGTTTCAAAACTTGGTATATCTCAAACAAACGTTTTTCTTCAAGGACAAAGCACAACTTTATCAATATATACAAAAAGCAGTATTGCTCATTTAGGCTTTATTTATCATTTATTTCTCTTAGTTTATATTTCATTTCATAAAGCCATTTTTTTGTTGTCTTTCGAATTTTTTACACATACAAAAACAATGATAAACATTTTATCATTTCTGTATTCAGAATTATAGGTCAGTCCAGAGGTCTCTTTATAGTGTTTACTCCTCTCTTTCCCCCTCCTCTAGACCTAAAAGAAATATTTATTGGGGGTACCCTTAGCTGTAAAAGTTTTAATGTTTAATAAACACCAGTGTGATATTCAAAATGTATTTATTTTTCTATTTCATAAAGATAAATAATTTCACCTAATTTAATTTTCGTATCTAATGATTACAAAACTTCTGTGCTAATATATCTTTAAATGTCACAGTTAGTAAGGTTCAATAATCACTTTCTGAATTCATTAGATCATGAAGAACATTTTAAGAACACAATCTTTTTTGAACATGGCTAGAAAAGTTTAAAGTTGCTACGCGCGTTTCGGCTATCAGCCTTCGTCAGGAAGCCATGATGTGTATTCAAAAGGAACCATATATGTTGTTTATTCTAAGTGTCTTTTCTATTTCTTGGCACAAGAACCCTGTGATGAGGAATGGCCTGTGTGATTGTCGAAGTAGCAGTGGGAAATTTCTCAATGGTGTGTAAACTTCACGCTGCTGTGAAGTATATGCAGACTTATCAACAGGTGTTTTAGGGACTTCTGCGTGGATTAGCGTCCTAACTCATTAAGCTAACATCACCTAGCTGTTATCGCAGCCACAATATACAGGTAGAATACATATTATTTCGATGTGGTTCCCAAATAGGACGTCCCTAGTTCCTTCTTTAAGTTTCTTCAAAAAGTTGCTCAATATCTCAAGATTTGTGGCAATTTCGTTTACATCGGCCCGGGAGTCATGCAGAGGATGTCCGTGCTCGAAAGAGTTCAGACGCATCCCTTGATTGCAGAACTTGAGCTTGTTCTGGTTTAGGGGGCACCTTCTCAATTAACTTGCAAATAATATGTTTTACCTGTGCAGCCAGCTTACTTCCAACTATATATCACAGTACAGTTTTCAAATAGACTTGGGCCTTATTACGGCTTTGCCAGTCCTCCATTGGCGCTGCCACTGTGGGGGCTGCTGGAGGACTGCCAAGGCTGTGATGCGTCCACTGAATTACTAGTTCAATCCATGGTGGGCGTTGCAGTAGCGGTCTAACGTCGGTGGTTTGTTGGGCTCATGGGAGAGCCTAACATGTTGACCACCACCACGAGAGTGCCAACTGCATGTTCCTGCATGGTGTGGCATGCATATCACACCTTACAGGAACTGGGAGTGCAAATCCAAGGGGCACATGTTATGCCCCCTGCATGCACCCCCAGGCCCAGGAGTGGCAGGGGGTCTGTTAGGGCCCCCTTTGTTGCCTGTGTGCCATGCTTTTCATGGCAGGCTCACCGCCATGAAAAGGGCTGCGGACAGGTAATTCGTAATATGCTCGGCCATGCCGCAGCGGCACCGCCACAATATTGCAGCTCACTAATTGGTGCGCAACGGCCACAGGATCCTGGATCCCCGACAGACGCAGCGGTCCTGTGGCGCTCCGACTGCCACACTTGTAATACTGTGGGCAGGCCCACAGTGTGGCGGTGGTCAGACTGCTAGACCGCTGTACTCATAATAATATTTTGGTTTCTCAAAAAAAAATTCCCAAAGCAGAATTTTTTTCTGAAAAAACTAAAAATGATTGCCCCCCCCCCCTCTTCCACTCCCCCCACCACCACCTTTGGAGTTCTTCACAGTTTGGGAGTGATTGTCTTTTTTCCGTCCTTCACCACCAGGTATATACCTGGTGGGGACGATAGAAACAAAAGGAGACTACACCTTGCACCCTGTACAGGGCGGGCGGTGACAGTCCCTTTCTCTGATGGCCCCGCTCCAATGTCGGCTTGTAGGAAGCTTCCTGACGACGGAGCTCATGAAGGGTTTGGATCCGCCCGTCTCTAAAGTAGGCGGCTGACCCAGAGTTTGTCGGAGTCAACTCTGGACCAGGCCCTTTGGCAGAGAGCCAGGCACGGACTTGCTTCTATCCATGGAAAAACAGAGCCCTAATAGAGGATTGCGCAGTAGACCTTATTTTCAATTCAACATTGTTTTGTTGTTCTTAACCAATATAACAGAAAAGCATCCAGTTCGACTCGGCCTCTTTCTAATCTGTAATCCATGCTGAAGCGCTCAAATGCTGGTGCGTTTCCTTTCGTGTGGTTGAAGAAGGACGCCTTCCTGCCCTCTGTCCGTGACTCCAATTGTTCCTCAGAGGAGTCCAGCTTCCAGCACGGATTCTGCATCAGCAGCTTCCCCTGCTCTCGCCCGCGCCTCTTGAGCCGGGCGGCGTTTAAAGAAGCATTGGCCTCAATTTGTCCACAGTCACCTCCTCCACCCCATCTTTTCTGCTTCCAAATGCCTTTTTATTGCTGTTGTGTCAATGGACGCCTGCATGCGGCGGCCTCGTCCACCTTGGCTTTCAGAAGCACCACTCTCCCTCCGATGCCAATCTGCGCGCCCTGCGGATGCCGCCGCCTGGAACAACAGGGCCCTGCTCTTTGTTTGCTGAAACTTAATGTTGCTTTTCTTGCGCGGGCTCTTCAGCGGCCTCGGTAAGCGCGTCGGCCGCATTACTGCTGCCGCCCTCGGCGCGGTATCATCAGCTCATCCGCGCCGGCCGGCCGGCCTGCCTGGGGGACAGCTTTCTGCTGCCAGTGGGCTGCCTTTGTGCGGCGGTGCCCGCTGCGTCCCTTTCATGCCAGCCTCTTTCCATCAGGCGGCAACACAAGGGCCTGGATTTGCCCTGTGCCACTCGGGTTTTGCTTTCCCAGGTCGCCGGCCTGATCTTAGCTGTTGTTTCCAAAACTACAAGACACATCGCGAGGAGTCGCAGGAAACTCATGTATCTGCCGCTGCTCTGCTGGGCCTGTGGCATCATGGGGCTGCAGTGGTGATTACCAAGCACCAGCCAGACTCGCGGTGCCCACTCGAGGCCAGCAGTGCTCTGCCACCGCAATCCTGGCACTAAGTGGAACTGGCTGTTCGCTCTTCAGACACCGAGCCCGAGGGGGGTCTGCCAGCCCTTGGTGTGGGGCAGTGCCGAAGGAGGAACTCGCCGATAGTGCTATGTGTGGGGTTGTGAGAGTGCTGATGCGGGCAACACTGGCCTGACTGTGCGGGCTGGACTGTGCCCATGGGGAGCACGGTAAAGACTGATTTGCATATGGCTGCATCCAAACTAGGGTGGCGTGGTGAGCAAAAAAAAAAAAAAACATGTATTTAACCCAGATCTGTGACTGAGGGTGAGTGTTTGACAATGTTCAGCATTTCGTCCATCATCTTTTTGTGTTGCTGTAGTCGCCCTAAGTTGGCAGGGTATGCCCAGACGTGGGTCCCTTGCTCACTGTGCCACTGGATTCAAGCTAGCTTGGCTGATGAGGGGTGATACCCCAAAACCGGTCCCAGGAGACTTATTTCCCCAAAACCGGTCCCAGGAGACTTGTTTCCCAGACCAGCGAGGACCTGGTTTGGCAGCTTTGGCTGGACTCTCCCCATGGGGAGCTGGGTCAAAACTGATTTGCATATGGCTGGGTCCCAACTGGGCTGGCATAGTAAGCAAAACAATGGATTTATTCCAGATCTGTGACTGAGGGTGAATGTTTGGCAGTGGTCACCAGCCGGCCCATAATTTTTGGTGTTGCAGCACTTTGACGCACTGTGACTTACTGTTCACAGTTTATTGCGATGCTCCTTATGGCGGCTGTGCCATTCTAGTTTTCTAACTTAGGGTCGACATAAAGGTGGGTGACGTGACGTTCCTCATCAAACTTTGCATACATTTTTTCATAATTGTGCAAACTTTGCAAACCATGAGAAGCTTGAAAAAATGTGAGAGAAAAACCTGGAACCTTAATTGTTGTTGAAAAGAAATTCATCAGAAATACTGTTTAAGTGAGAGGTTTCTCTCGCAAAATACATTGGCTGGAATAGTCATGTGCAAAAAAAATGCTTACAAGAATTTTTCTCACTGCTGAAGTTATATGAATTTTTACAACCCACAATCTGTGCTGCCAACATTGCTATCAGCTTCACTTGGCGATCAGGGTTGGAGCCCCGCATGATCTTCACAAGAAATCTTGGATAAAGATGTTATGGTAGAACAAAGTGTCGGTGTTTGCTTAGCTGCTCTCCTGGAAGTCATGCATTAACCATCGCTCCCATAGGCCACAAATGGGAACTTGACCTGCTGCAAACCCTACACCGCACTCTTGATTGTGAACCCGGCCTGCTGCTAGACCTACACCACACTCTTGATTGGGAACCTGGCCTGCTGCTACACCTACACCGCACTCTTGATTGGGAACCTGGCCTGGTGCAAGCCCTACACTGCACTCTTGATTGGGAACTTGGCCGGCTGCAAGCCCTACACCACACTCTTGATTGGAAACATGCTGCAAACCATACACCGCACTCTCAATTGGGAACTTGGCCAGGTGCAAGCCCTACACTGCACTCTAGATTGGACATCTGGCCTGCTGCAAGCCCTACACTGCACTTTCGAATGGGGCCTTGACCTGCTGCAAGCCCTACACTGCACTCTAGATTGGACATCTGGCCTGCTGCAAGCCCTACACTGCACGCTCGAATGGGGACTGGACATGCTGCAAGCCATACACCTCACTCTAGATTGGCAACCTGGCCTGCTGTAAGCCCTACACTGCACTCTTGATTAGGAGCCTGGCCGCCTGCAAGCCCTACACCGCACTCTCGATTGGGAACTTGGCCTGTTGCAAACCCTACACCACAATCTTGATTGAAAACCTGGCCTGCTGCAAGCCCTACATCACACTCTAGATTGGCAAACCGGCCTGCTGCAAGCCCTACACCGCACTCTCGATTAGGAGCCTGGCCGATGCAAGCCCTTCACCGCATTCTAGATTCAGTACTTGGCCTGGCGCAAGCCCTACAACGCACTATCAATTTAGAACCTGGCCTGCTGCGAGCCCTACACCGCACTCGCGATTGGGAACTTGGAATGCTGCAAACCCTACACCACACTCAATTGGAAACCTGTCCTGCTGCAAGCCTACACTGCACTCTCGATTGGGAAACTGGCCTGCTGAAAGCTCTACACCACTCTCTATAATCAGGACCTGACCTGCTGCAACCCCAACACCACACTCTCGATTGGGAACCTGGCCTGCTGTAAGCCCTACAACGCACTCTAGATTGACAACTTGGCCTGCTGCAAGCCCCACACTGAACACTCGATTGGGAATATGACCTGCTGCCAGCCCTACAACGCGCTATGGATTGGGAACTTTGCCTGCTGCAAGCCCTTCACCGCACTCTGGATTGGGAACTTGGCCTGCTGCTAGACCTACACCACACTTTATTTCTTTGGAAACCTGGCCTGCTCCAAGCTCTACAACGCACTCTCGATTGGGAACCTGGCCTGCTTCAAGCCCTACATCACACCCTTGATTGGGGACCTGGCCTGCTGCAAGCCCTACATCACACCCTTGATTGGGGACCTGGCCTGCTGCAAGCCCTACATCACACCCTTGATTGGGGACCTGGCCTGCTGTAAGCTCTACACCGCACTCTTGATTGGGAACTTGGCCTGCTGCAAGCCCTACACCACACTCTTGATTGGGAACTTGGCCTGCTGCAAGCCCTACACAGCCCTCTCGACTGGGAACTTGGCCTGCTGCAAGCCCTACACTGCAGTCTCGAATGGGAACTGGACCTGCTGCAAGCCCTACACCTCACTCCAGATTGCCAACCTGGCCTGCTGTAAGCCCTACACTGCACTCTCGATTAGGAGCCTGGCCTCCTGCAAGCCCTACACCGCACTCTTGATTGGGAACTTGGCCTGCTGCAAACCCTACACCACAATCTTGATTGAAAACCTGGCCTGCTGCAAGCCCTACATCGCACTCTAGATTCAGGACTTGGCCTGGTGCAAGCCCTACATCGCACTCTAGATTCAGGACTTGGCCTGGTGCAAGCCTTACACCACACTATCAATTGGGAACCTGGCCTGCTGCAAGCTCTACATCGCACTCTAGATTGGCAACCTGGCCCGCTGCCAGCCCTACACTGCACTCTCGATTGGGAAATTGACCTTCTGCCAGCCCTACACTGCACTATTGATTGGGAACCTGGCCTGCTGCGAGCCCTACACAGTCCTCTCGATTGGGAACTTGGATTGCTGCAAGCCCTACACCACACTCGATTGGAAATCTGTCCTGCTGCAAGCCTACACAGCACTCTAGATTGGGAAACTGGCCTGCTGAAAGCTCTACACCACTCTTTATAATCAGGACCTGACCTGCTGCAACCCCAACTGTCGATTGAGAACCTGGCCTGCTGCAAGCCCTACACCGCACTCTAGATTGACATCTTGGTCTGCTGCAAGCCCCACACTGAACTCTTGAATGGGAATATGACCTGCTGCCAGCCCTACAACGCACTCTGGATTGGGAACTTTGCATGCTGCAAGCCCTACACCGCACTCTGGATTGGAAACCTGGCCTGCAGCCAGCTCTACACCACCCACTATAATCGGGACCTGGCCTGCTGCAAGCCCTACACCACACTTGATTGGGAACCTGGCCTGCTGCAAGCCTCTACCCCACACTCTTAATTAAAAACTCCAGCGCCGAGACACCGGAAGGTATTTGTGCGCTATAGAAATTTTAAAAATAAATTAATTGGGAACCTGGTTTGCTGCAAGCCCTACAGCATGCTCATGAGTGGGAACCTGCCCTGCTGCAAGCCCTACACCGCACTCTTGATTGGGAACCTGGCCTGCTGCAAACCATACACCACACTCTAGATTGGGAACCTGGCCTGCTGCAAGCGCAACCGCACTCTCTTGATTTGAAAGTGCTCCGCCTTGCACGCATTGACATGTGGTGGAGGTTTACAATGGTTCAGTGATGTCCACATTTGTCTATAGGGCTTTTGTAGCTTTAACCACATCCATGCTACAGCAATTCATCCTCTGTGTTGCAGATCCATGATTCCCATTGTTCATGACGAGCTGAGCTCGTCATGAGCACACAAGCAGTGTACTGCATGACGAGCTGAGCTCGTCATGAGCATGGAAGGGGTTAAGGAAGGAGATGAGCGAGCAAAGACATGCGCCTGTTTCAATGCAGTCTGTTGCAAAGACAAGAGGACGTGGTAAAGAATGGTTGCACTGGTGTTAAAAAACATGGCAAATCATTTTACACGGCATTGCTAATGTAATTACAGGTTGTAGCAATCTGCAACAGTGCAAAATGGAGAAAATGGATTACGAGCCCATTGCTAAACATTTACAATATACATTTTTTAATAAATTCCTTTCCATGAACAACCCTGCTGGTAAAATATAGTAGATGTTGCACTATTTTGCTACTCATTCTAAACTATGGAACTGATTTTCGACAACAATATAAAAACAAAGTAACAATAGCATGAGATTTTGTTTGGGGCACACTTTGTCCTGAGGCAAATATGTGTGCTTAATTCCCTGTTTCCCATGTAAATGGTGTACATTTCCCATATTTTTTGCACAGGTGTACAGTTATAGTGATATGGCCCTAGTTCAGGAACAAAAAGTTTTCATTTGTTTTGGACTGCACCATGTTTAAGGTGAATAATAAATAAGCAATTACTGCTTCTGTTTTAATATCACCACCCAAGGCATGGAGTGAAACAATCAAACCCTCAGCAAAGATGCCTTTCTAAAAATGAAAGTTCTCAGTTTCTTACTGCTGCCCACTTCCCTTCCTCTATTGTGCCAACTAGAGAAACCGAATCCTTGCCCTGCCTCTCAAGTGTGTAACATAATACAACATCAGATGCAGGGGGCACAATGGCCTGGCAGCGGTGAAAGAAGGGGGCGGAGGAAGAGGAAAGAAGCACAAAAAAAGAAAAGGGGAAGACAGAAGGAAGCACGTACGTGAAAGCAAAAAAGGAAAAATAAATAAGAAAAAAACAAACAAGGATTGGAATACTGAAATAGATAAAGTATGGTGAAAACAGGAACATAAATTTGGAGGCAGAGAGAAAAACAAAGATTAGAATGCTTTTAGCTGTAAGCACTGGTAATGTCATTCTATTATTTCTCACAAAACAGATTCACAAAGAAAGTGTATTTAGAGCAAACTATGCATCTGGCTAATTTACAAACATTTCCATGCACAATCATGCGTAAAATGTATGGAAACAGGAACATTTGCATTTTACGCCCACATGCATTGGCAAGCTGCACGTGGATCCTTTCCTCAATGGCAAGGCGCCGTTCAGGAAGGCTTTCAGCGCAACGTCATGAAATATTCATTTAAAACATTTGCCAAATACTCTTCACCTTGCCACAAGTTTAGCTGGACATCCATGAAGCAGTGGCCAGTAACTGACTGCTTTGCACCTACCTTCAACAGTTGCAGTTTTGGGACAGGGTCTGGGGGCGTAGCAGCTCATCCTGTGCTCAAGGGATAGAGATCAGCAAAAAGCTCGGTGAGATTGTCGCCATTTGCAGCGTTGGCCAGGGCTCCTCCTCACATATGGAAATGCAGTGACCATTTCATCACTGCCCTGACCCCTCCGATCTGCCTCTCTCTTCCGCGCAGACACCCCCAGGATCCGTCGAACCAACAGCGGAGGACGCTCTTTCTCGCACCTGGTGGTCAGGACTTGGAACGACCCCCCCTGCACCTCAGGACTGCACCATCACTCCAGCAATTCAGGACGGAACTCAAGACCTGAATGTTCGATGGAACACCACCACGCAGCAGCCAATGCCTCAAGACCCTCATGGTGATTTGCTGGGCTTTATAAATAACTGCTTGATTGATTGGTCCTGCACCCAGCCACATTCTGCACCTCCTACTGGATGATATTCCAGAGCAACCAGCTAGGTGTGCGCAAAGTGATAAAGGAGCAAGGTTTCCTCCAATTTCTGTGATTTCGGTCCATGTTGCAAAGCGTCAAAATGCAGATTTTTTCTACCACCCTATATTTATTGGTGAATAAGGTTGTGTGGCCATACATGTTGGGACCCCCATGGGATAATCCCAGTAGTATTCCTCTGACTTATTTCTCAATAGATAGATATATGACCTCAGCACCAAGGTTTACACTCTTTTTTTTTTTTTTATTGAACACACATTTTATTGACATAATCAGGATATCTTGTATCGCAATGCCTCACCAGTTCAGGTATTTCCTTTACATCACATAACAAAAGTAAACAAGCAACATTAGTCAGACATTTCGCCCCTCTTAATCTCTTTGGGAGGGCTGGGCTCGGCCCCGGCCCTTTGGCGAGCCCACCCCTCCCACATAGATCTTTTCAGGATGGAAGCTTTTGAAGTACTCCGTTGCTGTGCACTCTTCATAATTCGTGATTTCTGCATCTAGATTCTCAACCCCAGGTCGGATTGTCTCCAATCCTATTCATTGGTAATGAGCCCATGCCTGCCAGATATTGGTATATTTCCAAGAACAGCCTCAGGCCGCATACACTTATCCCTCCATACCCTTCCCTCCGACTGAGGGCTGGTGGGGGGCATTCTTTCCAATATTGAGCTACATCTCATTTGGCAACTAAAAGTTCCAATTGAAGTAGCGCATATTTATAGCTATTTCCTAAGTCTTTGCTTATGTGGAGTTGGAGGAGTTTAGGGTTCATCAGGATTCTCCAACCCAGGACAGAGCCTAGGCAGGAGGTGGCACTCGTCCAGAACGACTCCAGCCTGTCGCTTCTCCAGTTAGCGTGTATGAAGTCACCCTCTTCAGCATGGCATCGGAGGACGCAATCCCCCCATCCTCCACAAACTCTGTCTAATGAGGTCCACCCAGTGAAGGTAGTTTAATTGTATAACACGGCATCTGGCCGCTATTGCTGTGCCCCAGGGGGGCGCCCTTGCCAATGCCCACTCCTCCTCTGAAAGTTCCCCCACGTCTGTCTCCCAAGTGTTGCGTGCCACACTGAAGGGGTCAGGCTGATTAAGTAGCATGTTTATGCCATTGTGCCTTTTATCACATACCTCATTGAGTGCCTCGAAAAACAGTCGGTAATATAGACTTTGTTACTAGCATTTAGCAACGTATGTATGTGGTATTTGTATAGCGTGAACCTTCCAAAGGCAGTGAAGCACTGTACACAGTCATGGGCAACGATACAGTCAGCACGCAATTGCTGAGGTATCCTGTTGCTCTGACTTTCCTTTTTTGCACATCTTTGCTCCAAGTCCTCTAGAATCTTGCCTGTGATTATGCCAAGATCCACCCGAGATGATGAACTGGTGATGGCACTGCAATTGATACTGCTAGTTTAGAAGATGCCACTGCCATGCAAGGGGAGTCAGCTAAGTTCCATCAGGGTGGACGTGAAAGCAGTGGCATAATGCAAAATGATGCCCCCCGCAGCGTGTGGTGAGGGAGCCAGGCATCTCCCATTTGCACAGACATTCATTGGGCTCAATAGGGGCCCCCTTGAATGGTTGTGCTCCCCTTCCTCCGCTCTTCAGGGGGCTGCTGTGGAAAGCAGAGTGGCTTCCCAAGCTTTTAACTATTTCTTATTCCATGCCATTGCATGCCTTCTTCATGGCATGCATTGGCATGGCTCAGAGGGTGAAGGTGCCCCCTCCAAAACAAGAAACCCTGGGAGTCCCCACGCACCGCAGGAGCATTCGTTACACCCCTGCGTGATAGACATATTTCATCAGGCCCTGGACAAGGCATGCTGAGACATGTAGGCTGCCCCTACGGTGGCCTGTGTGGGGTCTACTAGCCTATCACTATCCATATATGAGAGGACGAGGACTTGCAAAGCCCTTCTGAAGTTGCCCTTTGGGAGGACCACTTTAACTTCCTTTGGTAGAGAGGGTTAGTACCCAGCTAGCTTTGTTTTGCTGACTATGTATTCCTAATTGAAAGACAGAAATATTGACAGACCGTAGAGTATGAATTACAGTCTGCATACTACATAATTGTGTCAATAATCCAAAATTCATGTTCAGTGATGGATAGTTACAGACAATGAGCAAATGTCTACATTAATGGCCTCATTCGGTGCATTATGAGAGGCAGGTTCTAAAATCAGTTCGATTTTTGCACCTGCCTCCAAATTTTACACAGTACAATTGGAAATAACTTGCGGGATTTGCTTTTTAGCCATTATTTCCGGACCATATCCCCATCACTATATTACTTTGCTGCACAACTTCCTCCAGGTAACACCTGGTGGAATCTCTGAATGTAAATGCACCAGCACTGAGCTTAATTTGGGCAAATTCCATGACTGTAAAACGGTGCACAAGTACAGTTGGGTGCTTTATTTTACAACTGCAGCATGGGATTCAGGATGCGAGTACCCTGTGCAGAACCCGAGGACACACTAGTGACGTCAGGGACCTCGCCTGCCATCAGTCTTTTGATATTGAAAAGAGGATGCATTGGTGCTCTGCACCCCGCCTGTTTTTACTCTGTTTTAAAAGCGAATTTCCTTTTAAATTGTTCATTCCCTCTGTTGCTACTGTTGTCTGGACATCGGAGACTGTGATGTGGGGCAGAGTTGTATTTATGTCTTATTTTCTTATTATGCCGTCTTACCCCCTTTCGGTCAGACGCAGCTCCACGTAAATCGAATCTGGTTGAGAGGAGAGGTAGTGGTCACTTGTGGAACTTTCTCCACTTCCTGCCTGTATCGGCCACTTTGCAGGTCAGCGCTCTAGTGATCTCTACACAACGAGCAGGTGAGAGTGGACGCCCCTAAGGCCAGCCCGTCCGGGGTTCAGGTTGACATTTTCATCCGCTCAACTTTTGGCCTTGGACCTGTTTGCCCATCAAGCTGCCACGTTAGACTTACAGGTGTACCCACTGATAAACAACTGCTGTGACTTTTCTGGCCAATGTAGCGCAAGAATGTCACAGCTAGGGACAGATGGGACTAATGCTTCTCATTTTTTTTGCATTCATTGTCGTTCCCTCTCTAGATACCAGCAACATGCCTTCAACTTTTTGTGGGCTAACTGTCCGGATGCCTTGTTCTTGACGGAGACATTGTTCCATGACGGGTCATCACCGGATGTGACTGTGGCACTCCCTCTGTATTACATTATAGTAAAGAAAGATAGACAGGTCAAGGGAGTTGGGGATTGCAATTGTGGTAAAAAAAGAATATAGATGTAAAATGGAAGATCACCACTTCCTACCTGGGGGGCTTATTCTTTTCACTGTCTCTTACACATACATTTACGCTGGCGGGAGCCCTAATTTATCGGCCCCCAGGTTCTGCTGGGAATTGGTGTGCCTCCATTCCTGACCTAGTAGCTCCTTATATTTTAAAATCTGTCAGTTTCACCCTGCTCGGTGATATTAATGTCCACTTGAATGGACGTCTCCAAATGTGGTCATGCTACCACTTTTGTTGAAGATCTGGATATTTTGGGTTTGACTCTGTGTAACTCCGCACTTACACATGAAGCGAGCTATCTTTTAGACTCAATCTTTTCTAATGTGAAGGATCTGAGTATGGATCTGCCCATTCCTTTTATTTGGCCAGACCATCTAGCTGTACCTTATCCTGGTCTCCCTGGAGTGGGATGGTTGCTCTGTAAATAAGACCAGGAACTGGTCCAAATTGGATGCTCAAGTCTCTGAATGCCCGACTTCAGAGCACTTTGCCTGCTCTCAATCAAATAGTTAATGATGGTCAGGGTCTATTGATAGGTGGACTACTAATGCTGTAGAGACGGTCTTACCACCTACAACAAAACGTACTACTTGTAAGGACAGCTCTCATGTAATTCGAGGAGTGGGGATAATATTTTATTTACTTCAGATTCAACCTCTAATATAGGGTCTTGGTCCCTGCTGGATTTCTTCGCCATCTTACATTCGATTAAGTCGGGCTCGCCACTTGATCCTCTTCCACCAAATAAGCTTGGTCGCTTAGACTTGAAACTTTTGCAGGTGGTGCTGGACCTTCTTAACCTCTCTCGCTTAGAAGGAAGGCTGCCCCATAGTTGGAAGCATGCTGTGATCGGCTCACATTATAAAAAAAAAACAATCTTGACCCAACCAATTGGTGAAACTTCCATCCGATAACTTTGTTACCCATTTTTTCAAAACATTTTGAGAAACATGTTAATTCATGGCTTACTTCAGTTGTCAAGGCCCAAACATTTGTACACCTCTCACAGTTGGGCTTTAGGGCAGGCCACAGCACTAAATCCTCCCTTCTAGATGCCACTGAACATCTTAGATGACGTCTAGATGAGGGGGAAACAGTAACACTCATTTTACTTGATCGCAGTGTGGCCTTTGATACTGTGTCCCATCCTATTTTAGTTGAAACACTGAGAATGTTGGGCTTTAACAATACAGCTCGGAACTAAGTTTAAATTATTCCTTAAAGATCGTACGATCCAAGTTTTCTCTGCTAATGAGAGGTCGGTGTCTAGGATTCTCAAATCAGGCATACCTCCAAGTTTGATGTTAAGCCCCATGTTGTTTAATATCTACGTTCAACCTTTAGCTGATGTAGTGGAGAGCTGTGGCCTAGCCCTGTTTTCTTATGCAGATGACACCCAGGTCATCTTTTGCTTTGTGTTCTGCACGGGACCCTGGACCCTCCGCTCTTAACCAGGGCTTGAGCCAAGTCCCCTTATGGATAAATAACAACCTACTCAAGCTCAATATTGGTCCTGAATAAGGATACTTCTTTTGGGGTCCACAGCATTGGCAGGCCTCTTCAGCAGCCCTCCTCCATCCTTCATCTAAAGTAAAAAATCTGGGCAGGTTGCTGGACAGTAGTCTATCTCTGAAGCCTCAGGTAGCCAAGGTTACCTGCTCCTGCTTCGGGGTGCTCATGTGGGTGAGAAAGATTATCTGGATGCTCCCTTTACCAGCGCAAAGGACTTTGATTCAAGCCTTATTCTATCAAGGCTAGATTATGGCAAATTGTTGTATTTAGGTATTGATAAGGTTTCGATTCAACGACTACAGCTTGTCCAGAGCTCAGTAGCCAGACTTCTGTTTCGGCTTCCAAAATACGTCTCAGTTTCGCATCTTTTCCATGAGCTCCACTGGCTCTTGATTGCTAAGCGCATCCAATTTAAATCCATCTGCTATATGTACAGGGCGAAAGATGGCTTGGGTCTGTGGTATATCCAGGAGCTGGTGGTGCCCTATCAGCCCACACGTATGCTAATATCAATGAACCAGGGATTGTGTACTGTGCCTAGGTTCAGATAGGCCCATATGGGTGCTCTCTGTTTCACTGTTTTAGGCCTCAAACTGTGGAACACTCTTCCTGAGTCTCTGAGAAAGTGTACTTCACTTCTTGCATTTCGAAAAAAACTAAAGACTTGATTATTTTAAACAGCAGCTATAGCACCTTACCTTCTTGAAGTTGATTAGCGCTAAGAAACCCAATGTGGATAGCTCTTGCACCTTATAAGATTATAAATAAAAATAATAGATAAGCTAATGGTTCAATGCTTAATTTGAGCCTGTGGTTTCCGGTGTACGACAGTGGCAGTTTATTAATTAAATATACCTTAAAATGACTAATACCTCCCTCCCAAGCATTCTTCTGGTGTTGAGGCCTGGAATAGTCTGAATTGTCACACATGTAAGAGTGGGATGGTTAGTAGTTGTGTTGGTACTCTCATTAGCAGCACGTTCCTTACAGGTTATGTCGTTATGTCGCACCGCTCTAACCGTCGGTTCTTCGAAGCCGGCTTCGAAGTACCGACGGATAGAGCGGTGCTTCACTCTACTCCCGAGCCACGGCCAGGTGGGGTGAGGCCTTCACTTCTTACAAGTTATGTGAACGACATAACCTGTAAGGAACGAGACAAGACTCTTTACCTAGAGACTGCAGGTGACCTCAGTACTAGTCTGTGAACTTTGTTTCTTATTGTCACTTATTATTTCTTTTATACTTGCAGTAGCATCTATTTGTTGTAAGGTCCTGAAGAAAGCAAGGACAACTCTGTCCACCAATTGCTGAAACATGTTGACCTGGTTCCATTTCTAGACAGCGCATTTCTCAAACTGTCTTAACAAATTTTTAATATTGGCAGAGTGAGTTTCACCTGAATAAATTCTGTTCTATACTCCCTCATCCAATTTTAAACACACCTTTTTTATCTTATTTTTTCACGTACAAGTTTTTCTGGACTGCTCTCCCCCAGTCACACCACACTCTACCACTCACTAGCCTCGAGAAGTGGTATACCATAGTACTGTTTTTTCAGTCAAAGGGATCTATTAACATCTTGATCTCCTTCTCTCTGAAAATAACACATCTGAGTAGATGGTTTTGGAAGAATCCCAGATGATGAAGGGCGGTTCCGAGTGGTGACTGATGGGTATCTCTGACCATCTATCAGGGTGTCATTGAATACCATCCTTTATAGGTCAGTGTAAGGGTCATTGTTGTTTGGTTTTCACACACTATAAACCCACCTTTTTCTCCTAGACCCTCTGGTACTTTTTTGTTGTTCTGCATCTGTGGGGGTTGTTCCCAGGGCTTGGTCTTTAAATATTCCCCCGGGTCCTACCCTACCGTAGTGTTGTTGTTGGGCCTTGATGGTCCGCCTTATTTATGGAAGTCACCTACCAACAACAGCACTAGGCTCATGGAGCCCCAGGGTTGTGAAACGCCAGCGCCTCACAAGCCTCCTCGCTGCCCATAGGTGCCTATACTTGCACTGGTCCTCTCTCTCCCTCCAGAGGCCATTGTGTGTGCCACGCATGCGAAGGGTGTCACGGTCACGTTTATTTCAATCCCATCTCTCAGTGGGAGCAAAGCCAAGGGCGGGCTATGGAGCCAGAACCTTGGTCCCAAGCCTCGCAGCATTTGACGCCATGCACCATACGGAAGGGACGCAAGGCAGACAGTCCTCATGGTGGAGGGCTAGGAATAAATACACATTTCACTTGGCTGGAGGTCAGTTGTGGCCAGTTTGCAAAGAGCAGCCTCTGCCGATCTGCATTCGCCTTCTAAATAAGACCCCCCATTCTCCATGGGATATTGCCTGCAGCACACAGGATTAATAGAGGAGGGATTCAGTGACACAGCACCTGCCTGGCTTGACTCAGAACTACTTAAGGTTCATTGCAATACAAGGGAGGAGGAGCGGGCAGGGCCTCGGCTGCAAGTAAAAACTGTAAATTAACAAAATGATTGAATAACAGAGCTCAGGCAACAAGAAACAGTAGGTGCACAAGGTGGAGAATATTAAATGAAGTGGAAAAAAATGATAAGTAGAACCTAATGGAATAACAGCAGGACTGCGGCTGACCGAAGTGTAATGAAGTGCGCAGGCAGCGGCCTCAGCCGCAGAGACAAAGGGATGGGAGAAGTTAAGAAATGAGTCACATCAGAGGACTGCAGATGAAAAACCTGAAACAGACATGCAAAACAAGGGAAGACAACACTCAAACAGAGGAAGTACATGAGAAAAAAAAAAGAAATGATGGAGAAGAGGTTGAGAGACAGAAGCCCGCCCTGTGGATGGTGGCGGATCATGCTGACATCACGCCGCCTGACCCCATGTAGCAGCCGACCACTCCTGGGCAGTGAATCATAAGGATTCATACAGGGAATCCTGGAAGTGCCTACCGGGCACTTCAATCCAAAACATAGCAGGTGGACAAAGGGCTCATCTCACAATAAAGTCCCTGTGAGGTTCACCTAGTAAATCCTGCACGTGCATGCTAGAGACTTGCATTGTATGTAAATGTAAATGTATTGGCATTTATATAGCGCACTACTTACCCATAGGGTCCCAAGGCGCTTCAACCGCTGCGAAACCCTTCCTGGCTTCCCTGAGATATGGTCCCTTAATGGGTATCTCCAGGGTGAGACCAGGCATCCCCGGCAGTCTGGTGGGGCCGTTAGTGAAGATGAGGCAAGCTAATGCCCAGAGTTGCCGAGTGTGATCGCTGATCAGAGTGGGCACCGAGGCGAGAGAATTATCGAGTCCGCTGACCCTGGTCCAGAAACCTGCCGCGCCGGGAATCGAACCCTGGTCCCGGGCCGTCCTCTGCTCTCGGGTCTGCCGCCTCTAACCAGTGAGCCACACTACTTCACTATTCAACATAAAGGTGGCGGATCAAAGAGTCCTTTCACAATCAAGTCGATTTGACGCTCTCATATGCAGTGTGTGCACTTTTATTGGTGTACATGAGAATACAGAGGCATAGATGCATGACATTACAGGCTAAAATCCGTGCCTCTGATCTCCATTGACCTGTCTTCAAAGGGCCAGCTCGACCCTCTCCAGCAGAGGCCTGTCCTCTAACACTGCACGTTTCCTCTGCTTCTTCGACTGCTGTTAACCCTGTCATGTTGAAACTAACTAAGTGATTACACGCTCAATATCCGCTACCTAGGAACGAAGAGCAGAAGGGGAAATCGGACCCAGTTCTGGCGAAGACCGGGGCATTTCATCAACTTGAGAAGTGTCAGAGGGTGAACAGGAAGGAGGAGGCATCTCGTGGACCAACCAGGGGGCGATGGTGGAGAAGACATGGGGTCTGAGAAGCACATGTAAGCATGGAACACAGAAAGGGATGGAGCACCACTGGATCCTGAAGACAAAACATCTGTAAGAGCAAATATTGTGTTGGATGAGGTCACTGACAGACGAAACAGGCACATGTTAAGAGGAAACAGCGAACTAACAAGGGGATTACTATAAGTGTTAGGAGCGAAGAAGAGATTAAAAGCTTATTATCAGAGACACTGAGGGAGACATTTTTAGGTCTGGCTACAAGCAACCTTAGCTCTCTGCTAGAGCTCATGTTCTGTAAAAGAAAAGTGAATAAAAGAGCATGAGGTGGGGGGCTTTGGGTGTTCATCTTCTCTTGACTATCTCTTAAGGCCTTAAACGGTGTAATCTTTCTCAGCTTAGGATCTAGCATTGTAAAATTAGTGTGTAATATAATTTTAATTTATTATCGATTGCAATTCAAATGTTCCAATATGCTTTTATTTTATAATCGTGTTTATGGGGGAAGGTGTGTGGTATCCTGCCATTGTATGGCAGAGACAGAGCCTAGAACAGTTTGAATGTAGGGAGGAGGTAGAATGATGCCAGTCAGTGCCATCCAGGCAGCTCTTGTGGACGGGACGGTTCTGATGTGTAGATATAGTTCAATAAACGGCCTGTTCTACCCTACACGTGAGTCCCTGCTCCTTCACACTGCCTCTTCATGCCATTTCTGCATAACATGGGCTCGCAGTTCCGTCAGCGCTTCCATTGCTATGCGTGGAAATCACATGTCCATTTAATGGGGTGGAAGTGCCTTTTTATGAAACCACAGAAGCAGGGCAGTGCTGCCCCTACTTACAGCGATTGCAGGTGAGCCTAGAGTACTAAATCTCCACCCTGCACAAAGAAGCAATCCTGTCAGCTTGATAGGGGATTTGTGTCACCTAAGATAGCTTCCAAGAAGAACCTTCCCTCTTGCCAGATGAGTTCCAGTCAAACAAGCATCAACCTGTGGCAGCCTCAGGACAAGTGGAGGATTTCTCAGCCTCATCGCTCGCTGGCCCAGCCCTCTATGTGCTCACGCTGACCTAGGTATCTTAAGACACGTACACACACCAACGGGAGATCAAGAGTAAAGGCAATGTGTTGGGGCCAATCACGTTGTACCTGGCTGCGGAACAGCACTGTACTGTAGATGAGCACCGTAGGAAGTGGCTCCATGGACTCTACTTTGACTTGCCACAAAGCAGTGCTAGGCCTGGGTGCAAGGGTTTCACATATGAAGGGGCCGCCATTTTGGCTGTATAAGTGCTCCCCTTTCCTCCTGCCAAACACGGTCTTTTTTGATGTTTTATAAGTCACTTCTCAACTCCGGTCTCAACTATTATTATCTGCAGTAAATTTTCTGGGGCCAGAGAAATGATGGCTAAATACTCTGGGTCTTGTGTGTGCTGAACAGCTTGTCTGAGGTCTCAGAACTGTTGTAGAGCTGAATGGAGTGTTACTATGGATAGGGGGAGGGGGGATACATCATACTTCCCTCGGGCCCATAGGGTGGCCTCCTAAGTGCGCCTCAAGCACCATGAAATGGGGAAAACTCACGAGTACCAACCAAACCACTTGACTGCAGTCCTACAACCAGTGTCTGCTCTGTTTTATTACAGTGTCTGATTAGAGATCCTATGTCTCGTTAGGGAAAGGTCTGGTATCCGTGTCCATCATCTACTTATGGCGAGTCTGCAGAGATCACACAATGATGTGCGCAAAGAGTAGGTACTGAGCAGATGGGTTCATGCTTGCTCGTGTGTCTCTTCGGGTCTTACAGTGGTGCCCACACATTACAACAAGCCATCATACATGCGACCAGCACCTCCGCCTGCAGTCTCTGCACCCCATGCAACATCTGGATGAACATCTGCAACTCCCTGTCCTGCAGAAGCAGGTTGGTGCCCTCCTCTTGCTGTGCAGTCAGGCACACACTCTGCATGGAAGGATTCCTTGGGAGCGCCAAACTGAACCCGGTAACCAACAATAGTCAATGCCCACTGGATTAACCACTCACCTTGGGTTCTGGGGTGGCGTGCTACTCCCCGTAAAGTGCTTCAATGCCTCGCCAGGGGTCAAAGAACAATGCTTCTGGTAGGGATACTTAAGTCCTACACGTTGGGGCGTTTGGAGCCATACACATTGGAAACTTAGAGACAGAAAGTGACAATACGAGCGCCTGCAAAGTGTTGTAACAGTGACCAGCACAGACAGGGTTGTACAGGTGCATCACATGGGCGAGGACCGGCCGTGATCACATTTGTGCATCAGGCACATTTGCCAGCAGTAATGAATAAAAAGAGGTAATAATGTAAGTACTTGGGGGCATATTAACAAGGAACAGGGAAAATTAACGCTAAGGGCACTTAGAGTTAATTTTTTTAACGTTCGCTATCGCTGGATAATATTGCCTGGTTATCGCGTTATTAACAACGCTAACCGCCTAGCCTAGGCAATAAAAAAATCAAGTGATAGCGGCATTTTGGGAGGTTATCACTGGTAATGCAGCAATAAAACTACATGGATAGGGATATCCTTGTTGATAGCCTATGGTGGATTTAGCCATGTAATCCACCTCCCATTGGATTACATGGCTAAATCTGAAAATTAGCAGACGTAAAAAAGAAGCGTTAACCGTGATTAGCGCTGCTTCTTTTGTCTCTAACGGGTTAGCGTGAAGCTTGATAATAAGAGAAATGTCGCTGTCGCTTAGCGACATTTCTCCTATTATTTTGTACTGGAACGCCCACTTTGCATCTCATTAGAGATGCAAATGGAAGCGTAGTGGAAAAGGGTGCTAACATGCGATTTAGCATGTTAGCACCCTGTTGTTGATAGGGCGATATTTTTATCTCCGCTTCTTTGGCTTTTAAAGCCAAAAAAGCGGACATACAGCCCTTGTTAATATGCCCCATGGTCTCCCCAGTGTGACTTGATTTGCCACTCAAATATCAGCTGAAAATATATTTGAGTATTCTGGCCTTTGTATCCAAACATCCGCTTATGGATTCAGAAAATATTTTTTTTGTCTCTTATACATGGTTTTTAATGTTGGTATACATATGTTAGTTTAACCAATGGAAAGTGCTTCATTTAGTAGGCTGGGCTGCACACAGGTGAGCTCCCTACAGGTAGCAGGGAGCTCCTCGTGGGAGAAGCCTATGGCAGCCGCTTGGTAAAACGTTCATTTCTTCCCTAGTTCTACCATCGCCGGCTGCTTTTTCGTGTAGTGGTGACCTCTGATGGAGGAGATGTTCAGTGTATAGACCCTCGTGCGAGGGGGGGATTGAGGGGGGGGGGGGGGGGGACACCAATCCCCTTTGCACGAGGATCCGCGCGGCCCTTAAAGCATCTGCCGCGTGCGCGAGTGCATGGCTCACATCTGCTGTTGGCCATTTCAATTAAAGCCCAGTGTTTCCCAGCGCCGGGAGGTTTTATTTGTGTGTATTTCAGACACCCGAGAAGAGGGGGTTTTGCAGGGCGCACCACCCCGTCCATTGATACTGTCCCGGGATCCTGTGGGGACAGCAGAGGCCAGATATGCTTCCCACGCGACAGATGGGCTCTTCGGTATCAGCTTGCATCCCTCTCTCTTGGAGGAAGAGGAAGGCATCAGGGCCAAGACGAAGGCCTTCGAAAGAGGCCGTACGGCGGCTGCTGGGAGCCTCGTTGGGAGACCAGGCCGCCCAGGGAGAGAGAGGCCACCTTCAGGAGGGGAGAGCCCGTCGATACTGCAGGAGGAGGCAACACATGTAGAAGTCTTTTATAAGAATAACAAATCAATAAGCATATTCTGTGGAGCAGAGACAACGCTCAAGGATGCTGGCTGTGTGACACAGCTCAGCCAGTCTAGGCTGTGGTCTTCATGATACAGAGAATGATTGACATTGTTTTAATGGGACTTTTTACAACGGAAAAGAGAAATGAAAGAGAAATAAATAAATGGCTAAAATAGTGATAATTTAAAGGCCAGGGCTGAGGTTCAGCGGCCAAGCTGTCTGAAGATAAATATAGTACAAAATGCCATTTCAAAACCTCTGGAGGTTACAGACACCCTGATATAGGGAACAGCAATATATATCAAGGGTGGAGATTCTCGCCCAACAAAGTTCTCTCAGATGTTAGAGGTTTTCCAACTTGAGACATATCTGACAACCAAAAGACGCATGTGCTTGGACTGAAGTCAGAAAGATTGAAATTTAGTCTCAAGCACTCCCAAAGAATCTGTACATTGAGGGAATCACCTGCTATGGATAGAAACCCGTGCCCCAAGAAGGCACCGAAAGGAGAAGACATCGGGTGGCGAGTGATGCTGCCACGAGGGGCGGATATCCAATCCGAGGATGTGGCAACGTGAAAACATCACCATCCTATAGGAAGGGCTCAAGAGGAGAGGGCACCCCTGGAACCGGCAGTCCCATACTTTTTACCGTAATGCAAACCAATTCCGAAAAACAGGTAAAGTGTCCCTGAATGGCATCAGACTCCTACCGGTGCCTCCTTTGAATTCCCTGTAAAGCCTAGCTTGTGCCCAGCCGGGAAAAGGGCTCCAGCAGGGGGTTGATATTTTTTCAGACACAATTGGGTTCTCCTGTAGGCATCACAGGAGTGGTGGGGCTAGAATGGTGTACTAAAGGCTCCATCATCTCACCCATGCCTTTCAGCATCTACATAAAATCATCACTGGCAAAGACCAATGAATTTCAGCTTACCTGCTATAAATACAAAGATGACGCACAAATGCTTTATTTATTTATTTTATTTATTTTTTGCATTTGTAAGGCGCACAGATACCCACAAAGGGTTTCCCGGCGTCAGGCCTATGGAACCAGAGCTGTACAAAAGCAGAAACGACTAGAGACCAGATTATTTATTGAAAAGCCAGGTCTTAATGCTTTTCCTGAAGTTGGCAAAGTTTTCCTCCTTTCGTATAACAAGAGGAAGGGAGTTCCAGAGGGTCGGTCCCAAAAAGGAAAAGGACCTCCCTCCGACTCTAGCCAGTCTGAATCTGGGCACTGCAAAATTCGCTGCATTTAAGGAGCGGAGATTGCGTGTGGGGAGATAAGGCCTAACCAGTTTTTGCAGATACTTTGGTGCGGTACCTGCCTTTATTTTAAACATATAACTCAGGGCCTTGAACCGTACCCGGTTTTCCACCCTGAGCCAATGTAAGTCCTTGAGGTGTTTAGAAATCCTCGCTGTTCTGGGAATTTTGCACAACAGCCTGGCTGCAGAATTCTGGACAAGCTGGAGACGTCTGATAACAGCTTGATTGGAACCCAGGTACAGGATGTTACCATAGTCAAGCCGTGATGTAATGAGGGCATTGACTACGGTCTTCTGGGTGACCGAGGGCAGCTTCCATATAATCTTGCGCAGCCATTTAAGAATTGTAAAGCAGATGCCAGCTACTTTATTGGCCTGTTGTTTCATCGATAATGTGTCATCGATGTGCACCCCTAAGTTTCTAACCTGGGTAGCTGGTGTAGGAAAAGCACCCAGGGATGGCGGCCAATGGAGAAACAGCAGCCCTCATCCTCCTAGACCTCTCCGCGGCCTTCGACACGGTCTGCCACCGCACCCTAGTACAGCGCCTCAGCAACATCGGAATCCAGGACAAGGCGCTGGAATGGATCATCTCCTTCCTCGACGGAAGAACACAGAGAGTCCGCCTACCACCGTACAAGTCAGAGGCCTCCGAAGTCATCTGCGGCGTCCCTCAAGGATCATCTCTGAGCCCCACTCTCTTCAACGTCTACATGAGCCCCCTCGCGGCCATCGTACGCAAACACAACCTCAGCATAATCTCCTACGCCGACGACACCCAGCTGATCCTCTCCCTGACCAACGACCCCGCCTCCGCCAGAGCCAACCTGCACGAAGGGATGAGAGAGGTAGCCGAGTGGATGACGACCAGCCGCCTAAAACTGAACTCGGACAAGACGGAGGTCCTCATCCTGGGCTCTTCCCCCTCCGCCTGGGACGACTCCTGGTGGCCCCCCGCCCTGGGCACCGCACCCAAACCGACAGACCATGAACGCAACCTGAGCTTCATCCTGGACTCCTCCCTCTCCATGACCAGACAAGTCAACAACGTCTCCTCGGCGTGCTTCAACATCCTACGCATGCTACGGAAGATTTTCCGGTGGATCCCCACCGAGACCAGGAAGACCGTCACCCAGGCCCTCGTCACCAGCCGACTGGACTACGGCAACGCCCTCTACGCCGGTACCACCGCCAAGCTCCAGAAGAGACTCCAGCGGATCCAGAACGCCTCAGCCAGACTCATCCTCGACATCCCACGAACCAGCCACATCACCGGACATCTGAGAGACCTTCACTGGCTCCCCGTCAACAAAAGAATCACCTTCCGCCTCCTCACCCACGCACACAAAGCCCTACACGACCAAGGCCCGAGCTACCTCAATAGCCGGATCAACTTCTACGCACCCAAACGCCACCTCCGATCAGCCAACCACGCCCTCGCCGCCGTCCCCCGCATCCGAAGAGCGACTACAGGAGGAAGGTCCTTCTCCTACCTGGCCGCCAAGACCTGGAACTCCCTCCCGACCGACCTGCGCCTGACCCAAGACCACCTCTCCTTCAGGAAGAAGCTGAAGACCTGGCTGTTCGAGCAGTAGCGGCACCCCCCCCCCCCAGCGCCTTGAGACCCTACGGGTATGTAGCGCGCTCTACAAGTGTCACTGATTGATTGATTGATTGATTGATTGAGTGTCCTTCCAGAGGTCCCTATTTTTACCTAAGAGAAGAATCTCAGTCTTTTCCCCATTGAGCTTCAGCTGGTTATTTGACATCCAGCTGAAGACTTCATGGAGGCCAAGTTTAAGCGCAGATGGAGATGAAGGGTCAGATTCTGAGAGAGAAAAAATAATCTGCGAATCATCCGCATAAGTCATTAATTCTAAGCCAACTCGCTCCGCTAAGTCACCGAGGGGACGAAGGTACAGATTAAAAAATAGCAGACTCAGAATTGAGCCCTGAGGCACGCCATGGGGCGAGCTGAAAATGTCCGACTGAGCCTTAGATGTCGCGATCTGGAAGGTACGGTTGCAAAGATAGGATTCAATCCAGTCCAGCGCTGCCCCTCCGACACCATCCTCACACAGCCTGGCAAGCAGCCTGGAGTGAGAGATGGTATCGAAGGCTGCACTAAGGTCGAGCAGGACAAGTGCAACCGTTTGCCCATCGTCCAAGAGCTCCCTAATCTTCTCAGTGACTCCCAGAAGGGCGGACTCGGTGGAATGTCCAGCCCTAAAGCCTGACTGGGAGAAATGGAGCAAGCCGTTGTTTTCCGTAAATGTGCTGAGAGCACTGTGAATATGCTTCTCCAAGATTTTTGAGAAGGCAGGAAGTAGGGAGATGGGACGGTAATTGGCTAACACCTCAGGGTCGGCGGTAGGCTTCTTCAGCAAAGGGCTCACCATGGCGTGTTTCCATGCCGCTGGAACTTTCGCTAATCGAATAGAGGCATTGAGTGTCTCAGAAACGATGGTCAGGGCAGGGTCATCCAACTGGCTCAGAATGCTAATAGGGAGAGGATCACATGGGGAACCTGACTTGATAGAGGTAGCTAGAGATTTCAAAGTGTCCAGCGTAATAAGAGGCCAAGACTCAAGCCGACACCCTCCAGTTGTAATCGGAGGAAAGTCCTCTCTGTCATCCTTAGTAGGAGGATTAATGTTAGTGATGATGGTCTCAATCTTTTCCACAAAGTAAGTGGCCAAGTCTTGACATTTCTGGGTAGTAAGAGGACCTGCAGCAGCCATGCTGCAGGTCCTCTTACTTGCTTCTTAAACTGGAAATCCCCAAAGTCATTGGAAGCTCAAAAATCCTCAGTTGCCTCTCTGCCATTTATCAGTGAATGACATGGGACCATCTTAAATTGAATGCGTCCAAAACTGTAAACTCAACTATAGCAATTGGAAAAATTATGACCCACTCTCCGTCTGGCCTGACGATCTTGAACTACCTCCATGAGTATCCAAGGAAGTAAGAAAACTTGGAATGGCCATGTACTCTACGCAATCAATGAAAGCCCAAGTGAATAAGTTAGCAAGATCAAGCGTCATTACCAAGAAAACTTTGCAATACATCTGTCCCCACCCAAGATTTCCACCAAACTATCTCTCTTGTGCTGTCTAAACTTGATTAAACTAATTACCTCTATCAAATATGAAAAGACTACAGACCGATTTATTAAGTGTATAAATTCTATTGTCAATTGGATGATTATGAATAGTTTAAAACTAAAATCCAATAAAACTGAGGTTCTCATTTTTGGAAAAGAGTCCACATTTTGGGGTCACTCATGGTGGTCTCAAACCGTGGGTTCTACCCCAGAGCCAGTAACTAGGGTAAGAAACCTCGGGTGATGTTTGATGTAGACTTTTCCTTCAAGGAGCAAATGAACAAAGTGGTGACCTCTTGTTTCCTTTTACTTAGATCATTGAGGAAGGTGTTGCCTTTTAACCCTTTTCATCTCCAGAAACTGTAGTCATCGCCCATGCCAGGATTGAGGATTGCAATGCCCTGTATATGGGATGTGACAATCAGCTTTTAGAAAGGTACAGACGCTGCTGAAGGCAGCTGCTCCCATTTTGATAAAGCTTCCTAAATTTATGTCAGGGCAATTACCATAAAAGAGCTTCATTGGCTCCCTGTGAAGAAAAGGGTGGCTTTTAAAGCACTTTGTATATCTCATAAGTCACTGTATGGGACCAGACCTAACAGTCTTGGAGGAAAAATTAGGTGGCATCAACCTAATAGAAATCTCAGATCTGCTGCATCTTGTTCAACACTGGTCCACAGGATATATGAAGCTTCCCGGGATGACCGTAGGTTTGTGAATAACACCTAGGTGCCATTGTACCCTAAAAATCAATCAAATCGTTTAAGTTTTCGGAAACAGCTGAAATCTTGACTGTTTCCTTTATCCATATCTTGTAAATGGGTTGTGCCCTTGGTTGTTTATCCTAGATGACTGTTTTGATTCCTAGCGCAAAGGCACCAGCGGGTATTTGCGTGCATTAGAAATTACAACAAATTCAAAACTCTGCTGCTAGACTATTCCTACATATAAAGCCACACGCCCACATCTCCCCTCCCCCTACATTGGTTACCTGTTGCCAGAAGATCCACTCTCAAGCTGTTTGTATCATCCACAAAGCAATACATGGAACAGAACTACTTTTCATCAGGAAGAAAATCACAAAACATATACATCAAAGAAATCTCCGCTCCAGATTGGCATCTCGCTTCAAAATCCCAGCGTATAAGAAAAAAAACTGGGTGAAACATGTTTTTCTGTTTAAGCAGCCAAATCATGGAATTCATCAACCTCAAACACAAGATCCACAGATAGCCATCTTATCTTCTTGAGAAGTCCACCATATTCGAAATACAAATGTATGCACAAGACACCAATGGTGCATATATTTGTGTTTGTAAACATGTATAAGTTGATTATATGTATGTATTCAGATATGAAGCAAACACAAGAAGATGATGGACGGAGCACTGAAACTATTCAGACACTCACCCCCAGTCACAGATCTGGGTTTAATCCATCATCGTTATTTAGCTCACTTCACCACCCCAATTCAGACCCAGCCATATGCAAATCAGTCTTGACCCTGTTCCTTAAAGGAACAGTCCAGCCGAACTGCCCACCAAGGTCTTCCCTGGACCGAAAACAAGCATCCTGGGACTGATTTTGTGGTAACACCCCTCATCAGCCTGGCTAGCTTGAATCCAGTGGCAATGTGTATTCAGATATGTGCATCTTTTTCTACAAATCCACATAATACTTATGAATAAACAAATGTTTTTTTTTTATATTTTGCTTAACAAATGTATATATTGTGATTAAAATATATACACTCAGTATATTTATGCTTAAAATGCATATAGTTCATTACATAAATAGCATATAAGAATTTGACTACATGCATATGACTTTTTGTTATAATCAGTCATCACAAAATATAAACATAATTATACAGAAAGTATTTGTAAATGTTAACTATTCAATGCACTTATTACTTTAAAAAATCATGAATAAGAAATAATTTAATATTAAAAAAATATATTACTAATTAATCAATAGAAAACAACAAACAAACAAATAATATGGGTATGTATATCGCTCTATGTATGTTTTGTACTTACTAGAGGAATGAAAAACAAATAGGTACATATATTTTAAAACAAAAACATATTGAAGACATACATTTCTATATAATTTCATAATTATATCCCTATATAGGTAGACCAATACATCAATAACATATAAGGTGATGAGTGTATGCTTATGCGTGTATTCCCCCATAATAACATATCTGCCACAATGTGTAAATACGGTATAGCAGTTGTAGCTATAAGTGCTTTTCAATTGGAAAAAACATAGTAATATATAAAATGAAAACTTTAAATTACAGCAAAAATGGAATGCCTGAGTTTGTAAATATTTATCCATGCATGTACATATGGGACTGTATCTAGTATAATTTTATATCTCCTGATTATTTTCCATATGCATGTTATGTTAAAATCTCTATAGATGTATACCTTTTATGGCTGGTTATGTATCTACACATTTATATATTTTCCTCTCGCTGTGGAGAAAAATAAATATCTAACCAATCTCCTTAAACTTCACCAAACCACCACTCTAGGGCTCATCCTATTCTTCTTTCTAAATACTCCCTACCTCATCTCTCTGACTTATCCCAAATCTCTTTGACTACTATGAACTTCCAAATAACCCTTTACAAGCTGGTCCCTCCTCTGTTCATTCTTTATCCCATTATTCCAACGCACAGGCTCTCTGACTCATCCAAAACCTCTTTTATTACTATGAACTCCCAAATAATCCATTCCAAACTCTTCCCTCTTCTATCCGTCCTTTATTCTGACATGTATAAGTAGGACATGCACAACTGTAATGCTAGCTTCCTTGCTGTGACTACCATCAAAAAGGTATTTAGCTGTGGCAGGCCTAGCTGTCCTATATAGAACACCAGAGTATAGATTAAAATACTAGTACTGTATCTCTAGAAATGAACTAAATAGGAATATATTTAAACAACTATTTTTAATATTTAGTAAAAATCCAATTCAATAATGAAGTCACATTTGTAATAAATATTAAGTAAAGGTTTCTTTTGGAAAGGTACTGTTTGTCTGCCTGAAATTCCCATAGGCTCATTTGCATTGGCTCTCTAGCTTATCAGAGACAGTAATTATACTTGAATAGGTGTGCAATGCCTCTCAGGGTCATAATAAGCTGACCTGAAAGGGCAGACATAACTCCTCTGAATATGCAGGGTGGGGCTGTGGGCATCCTTTTGAAACTACAGTGTCAAATCCTGCATGTTGGAAGCTGGCTTTCTATGTAGTGTTGCCAATGTCTGGGCACACCATACAAAACGTCCAGACAACACTCGTGTAGTTTATAATGCTTACTTTAATAATCCCAAATGCTCTATTTGTGGTAGTTTGGTCTACCAGCTTAGGCTTATCAGAGGGGAGTGTAACACATTTGTTGCACACACCCAGTCAATAAATTATGCACACACTCAATAAGAAATCTAAGACCAATTTATAAAACAGATTTGTATATCCTTTTACACACCAAAGATCTTTAGAATACCTTGATTTTACAAATAAATAGCAAAAATAATCGAATAACGTTTTTTTATGTCTGAGCTTTGAACTTGGTATTGTTATCCTATAGGAGGAACACGTACACAGCAAACATATACTTGCAGTCGATGTTCGAGAGTCCCCTGTTGGACTTAAGGGTGTAGGGGGCCAAGCTCCACAGAACCATCAGCAGTTTCTAGTTAACTCCCCTGTGGTGTCTAGGTCCAGAGGTGCACGTCTGCATGGTAGCCTCGAACGCTACTCAGTAGAAGTCAATGGGGACCTGAAAACAAAGGCTGCAAGGAGGGACTTGGGGACAAGTCTAGCTGAGCCCAAAGGGGGGCTCAGTTCGTGATGACCCCTTGACCAAGGGGACGCACTCAGAGGTCATGGCCCATGCTGTGGAGCTCAGATGCAGAGGGTCTTTGCTGGCTGGCCACTGGAGGTCGGGGCTCTCACGGTTGTCGGATCGTTCTGTAGAGGAGGGAAAAACACGACAGCAGGGCCACTCCGGTTGTGGATTTCGTCTGTCCTGCAGCCCCTCGTTGTGCAGGAAGGTTTTCCACAGTGGTGCTCCAGTACTCAGGTTTTGGTGCAGGGGGCCTCCTGGAGAGTCTAGCTCCTCGAAATCCAGCAGAGAGACTGGGCTGACCTTGTGAATCCACGAAAGCCTCCCCCTGATGTGCTGCTCCCTCGGTGGGCCCGATGGCCAACAACACAGTGAACCAGGCAGATGCTGTCAGTGTCTCTAGATGCGTGGAGATGGCCCCTACAACCCCAAGGGAGATGATCGCTGATTTTCAAAGTGCTGGGCAGTTCTCCAAGTGTTGGGATGATGCACAGCTGCAGGACGAATTCAGTTGTTGCAATTGCCAAAGAGCAAGCAGCAAGGCAGGGTTTGGCGCCAGTTTTGGTGCAGGTCCTTAGTGCTCGTGGGTCACCTCCTCTTCTGTCCTCTTCAGTTCCCAGGAAGTTGAATCTGTCTGTCTGTTGTAGGGGGAGCCCTAAATACTCAAGTTAGGGCAGTTGAGGAGAGTTTTTGGTAGTAGGCCATGGACTCCTACCACTGGGGTGACTACACCCCCTATATGACCACTTCCTGTGGGGATTGGGCATACCCCTAACCCATAATTCTCTATTTTCACTAAAAACACGATGGTGAAACACTTCTTTGGCTTTCCACTTCAGGTAGCCCACCTTAGGGATGTTACTTCTTGTGTTATAGGCTGTAAGTGAAACACACCTCCTGAATATCTAATTTACCCCCTTCTTTGGTGCCAAATGGGCCCCAGAGTAGGGGGTGGCATTCCACTTGTTGGGGGAGGGGAGGCCTGGGTCGCATATCAAAGGCTGCCGAGGCTATGAAGCCTCTGGCTTTGAACAGCTGATTTGCTGGCCATCCTGCTGGAGGAGGTGGGAACATCTTCTGCTGAGCAGGCATTTTTCCTGGTCTCTGAAAGCACAGACTTTCCTTTAAGGGGTCAGAAACTCGTCTGTGGTGGCAGGCTGGAAGGTACCAGTCAGCCAATACACCAAGAGACTAGTAGGATTACAGGGGACACTTATAAGGTGCCCACAGAGTGCATGTCTTCATATATCTGATACTTGCATCAGTATGGATTTATTAAGAAGAGGTGTTTGATACCAAACACCATTATCTTCAGTGAAGCCATTATGTAGCTGGGTAACTTGTGATGACCAGTACTTAGTACATCGTTTTAAAATGACCTCCTGATGGCTTGCAATGCCTAAAAATAGAACTAGGCACCATAGGGGCATATATGCACCCTGCCTTAGGGTTCTAAGGCCTGCTGTAGGGGAGACCTACATTTGGCACATGCAGTGTACTTTGGAATTGCCCACAGGGAGTAGTCAATGCCATGTTTTCAGAATGGTTTGCACCATTTCACATATTCCTGCAATGGCAGTCTGCATTCAGGTTTGTGTGTGGGTTCCTTAGGCTGACATAATACATACCAGGGGTACCACTAACCTGGGACTTACAAGGGTGCTGAAGTTCTTGCTAGTTGGGTTACAACTAACATTTGTCTTGTTTTAGGGATAGAACAGTGGCACTGGGGCCTGGTTAGCAGGGACCCAGTGCACTTCCAATCAAAAGCATCAGTACCAGAGAGCAAAAAGTGGGAGTGACTATGTCAAAAAAGGCTCTTTCCTACACTACTGGAGTGTGTGTCAAATCCTACTTGACACGTCTGCTGGGTTCACAGCCTTGCAAGGCGGGAGAACATGATGCCATGACAACTCTTGTGATGGCGCTATCTGTATGCTGAAGGACTCTGCTTTTGTGCTACCTGACATCTGTCTCAGTTTATTGTGGATCCACTGGCTGCCGCAAACTGGTTTTAGGGTTAGATGTGGGAGGTACCTAGGATTAGATATTATACTCCCCATAAACACTCAGCCATCAAAGCCTAAGTCTAATTTTTGTGCAGCCATAGAACTTACGCCATCTTGAAAATATCCAACTTGGGTTGGGTTGGGCCAGGTAACTTTTACTCGATTGATTAGGACATGAGTCATTCCCACCTACGAGCTTGTTCAATGGAAATCTCTTCGGAACACTTTCTGGACTTGAGGAAGAGCAGATGAGCACTGCACCTACTGTCTGTGACCTGAGTACTGATTCTGCTCCCTCTTGTACCCAGGATACTCATACTTCACCAAACTCTAAATGACCCCATACTCACTAATCTGATATCTGCCACTGCGACCCAGGGTCCTAGCCCTGCTCATTTCTTTTTTATGATTTTATTCTGCCTGGAAATTTAGGCAGAGATGCAATGTCCTCAGGACATTTTAAAAATATTCAATATTTGCAAGAATTCTCAACATTTTCAAAATCTGCAGGAAATCAAGAAATCTGTGTTTAACATGGTAGTGCCTCTGATTTCTCCTTAACCCAATAGTTCCCCTTTTATCTGCTGCCTGCAGACAAGTGCAGAAAGTCCCACCTAAAACTATAAACTTTTATTAAGTATTCAGTTCTGTTTGATATCTGACATTATGAGCAAATGGATCAAGTGGAGTTCAAATGTTATATATCAGTCTTTATGCCATTTCTTAAACTATTGCTCAATATTTATGTTCCTTACATATTCTTTGTGATCACTGGCTACAAACAATGCATGCCAATTGAAGAATAATGCATTTATGGACTTGGTGCATGCTTAAAATGTTAGAGATAATATTAAAATGTTCTTGGAGTGTGTTCTAGGGTTGGTGAAATGCAGCAACTGTGTCTAATATTTTCTTAAGTGCTGGGTTATTTCTGAATAGTGAGACATTCTTAGTAATCTTATCGCTCAGCCCATCAAGACTGAAGACATTTATGAAATTACTGGAGACTCATCAATCATTGCTGGGATAGGATGCTGTGTCTTTAATTCTGTCAGAAATTAGATTTATTTCACGATGTGACAGAGAAGAATGAGAGACTTTTGAAAGGGCTCTTAGCAGGATTCATGTGGACATGCTGAAGTGGATCTCCTTCCTTGAGGACATTTTGAGTTTGAATGAAGCTAGTATTGATTAATCTAGACATGATGGAGCTTTATTGGGTCTTGTAGGTGGTGCAACATTCCACGCATACAATGATCAGAGAGCTTTATGTTTGTGCATGAACTAGAAGTGCCTGTGGATTTCAGTAAGATACTCGTTACTAGCCAGGATCTGGTGTCCACCAAGTCTAAACTTACCAAACCACATGGTTCTCAGTATCACCCTACATGTGCTTTTCATTTAATATACTGCAGTGAATCTGACGGAGCTTTTCTCAAACGTTTACACATGCTGCAGCAGTGCTGTCATGAGGCTGACTCAGCTAATGGGACAGTGGCCAAATGCCTTGGTTTAGAAGCTGCCATTGAGAACTGGTTCACAGTATGATAACTAGGCAAGGTACAGATCCGAGGCGCTTTCCTGCCCCCTATTTTAAAAATGGGGGCTCCATAAAGAGTCGAGTGAATGATAAAGATGCAGGGGTACATTTTGTCCAATAACTAAATCCTAAATTCGTTATTTGTAAAGCGTAAACTACCCACCCTTACGGGTATCAAGGTACTGGGGGCCGTCGTGGAAATTAAGTGAGCTATTGCCCAGTGTCACATGGTGCTGAGCTGATCTGACGCCGGAGATCAAACTGTGAGCCCTGTGCTCCAAAGTCAGCTGCCCTGGCCACTGCACCTCACCACTCCATAACTGAGGGGTTACCGGCAGTCGTGAAGCGAGAAAGCCTTTAGTCTGGGAGTATTGGAGCCCTCAAGTCCTTGGTGTGTTCCATGTTCAACCTGAGGTTAAATGTCACGGCACAAACAATAGAAGGTATCCTAAGCAGTTTCAGGAGGCAAAATTGAAGTTTGTAGAATCACCTGGCCCAAAAACTCATTACTTTGGGAGAAAGTCTCTATAGTAGAGAGCCTGCAAAATGTGTTTATTGCCAACGTAGCCCCCAGTCATATTACTTTCAAAAGTTATATATCTGGGGAATGCTAATGAAGCCATCTTCTCAGACCCAATGGGAGTGTCGGGCTCCGTAGAGTATAGAATCAGGAGATGCAAGATATATTTGTTTCTGAAATCAAGCTTGTGTTGTGTTTCATTAGCTGAAGAGTGATCGAATAAGAGTGAAAGAAGGAGTGGGGCATTCAATCTTCACTTGGTTCAAGTAAGTGGAGGTAATGTATTTTGTACAATAAGGGTTTTCCCCATGGTATTCTTTTGTAGGATGGGTGGGTCTTGGACCTCCAAACTATCTTGTGTCAGTGAGTAGCGTGTGATGAATTATCCCTGTGGGGTGATAGGTTCAGTGTAGGAGTTGTTACAGTTTTATACCCTCTATCTAACCCATGTCAGTCATGGCATTATTTTGTACAGCAACACATTATATGTCTTCAAAACAACCTATTTGTTTGCCAGTCTGTACAATGAAGTATTTTTTGGTGATTATTTGTTTCTTTATTGCAGTGTTTAGTTCTTGAATGGGGTTCTAATGTACCTGGGTGACCCTGAGTCCCTCTGTCTTTCTATCCTTGTATTTGAGATATATTTGACCCTTATGACTCTTTCTTTTGTTCCTGAATTAGCTGTCCCTATGTTTTGATGTTGTTTGTTTTCCAGAGTCCGCCTTTCCCTGTGCCCCCTGTCTACATACCCTTTTGCTTTCCTTGTCTGACCAGAGTAAAAGCTTCAATGTTTCTTTCCCCTAAGCTCCCTAATACCAGGCTCCACTCCTGTCAGAGTTCTTATTTTTGAGGCTACTTGTCCCAGATTTCCCTGGATGTTGGAAGGATGTAGATGGTCTGAAATGACAAACAGATAGGCACAGAAACAGATTAGGAGGTGGGCATGTACGCTACCTATCCAGGGGTAAATCAATAAAGAAAGATATAGCTCTGCTGCCTTCAACAAGTATGGACTATCTCTCTATGGCACAAATGAATTGTCACTTTGCTCTCTGGAACAAATGGGAGACACTGCTGTCTGCAGGGAACAAAGGATCAGTTGGCCATGCAAATGATTGCTATGCCAAAGGAAAGGGATCGTTCTGTTGTCTCTTGGCAAGTGAGTGTAATTGTATTAGTTCTGTCTATAGCCCAGTGACGGTCCATTCCCTGATACAGTGCTGATACAAATATTTCCGATGCACCCTGGTTGGGAGTTGTGTGTTTTGCGAGATTTTGTTTTCCGGGAAGGAGCACGGATGCAGAAGGTTTGCATGTGGGCCTCAAGGGCTAATTGGTCCCCAGTGGTCAGGTTTAGAGTTCAAACATAAGTTTGTTTCAACTGCTTAATGCCAAGCTTCCTCAGCAGTGTCAAAGAAGTGGGTGAGCGATTTATGGATCACCTTCAGGGTGGCTGGGAACATTAACATGTATTGTTCAGAGCCCTTCATTTTTGCTTGACCTCGTTGAAGGATTTATGTTTCTGATGTACCATTTGAGAATATTGAGGAAAGATCATGATGGGTGTGGAGTGAAAGGAGAGATCTCCTGTCTTACATCACGGTCTCAGTGATTCAAAATGCAGACAGGGATCGATTTGAGGGCACCTCTGTTGGAGGTTTGCGGGCTAAAGGTCTGTGGGCCTGTTGAAATAGGAATCATTGCGAAAGCTGGTCAGTTGGGATCCATGATCTCAGCCAGGATTCTAAAAACTCCTCTGGAGCAGTGCCTTCGCCCCCCTCCAGGAAGCCTATGAGGCGCAGATTATAGTGTTTAGATCTGTTTTCTACATCATTCACCTTAGCCTCACATTGGTGATAAGGAGCAGTTTATTAAATTGATAAATTAAGGAAAGTCACACTGTCCTCAATGGTAGACAGTCTGTCCTCTGCTTTGTGACGCTGTTAGCCACGTTACAGAGGTATTGTCAGAGTAGGGTCATATCCCCATGTACCTTGCTTATTTTAGTCTTCACCACCTCTCTCATGGCCTGGAAAGCTAGTAGGATGGCCTCTGTGTCTGTATATTGTATTGACAGTTGTGTAGTGATCCATCTCTCCACCTTTCTCCTGTCAATGAGAGTGTGCCTTGGGAGGGCCCGATCTCACCTTCTGTCTGCAGACCGTCATGGAAACCTTTCAAGTTATGTCACCTGCGCTGCAGATACAGAGTGTCTTCTTGCGCAGTTTCTCGGGTGGCCAACCTGCTTGCCCCCTCAGAAGGGAGGGATAGACCATCGCCAGGCTGGTTAGGGAGGGGGCAGAATGAGTAGTTGGTCATCAAACATTCTGTGTTGATGTGGTTGATAGTGCACGGCCCTTAACCCCTGCATGTCTACTAGGTTTAATCAGAGGAGATGGCCTTGGGCCGGATAGCTGGGAATATGATGGCTCCTCACCAGTGAGAAGTTGTGGTATAGCCCTGGTCCCGGTAAGCGCCTCACAACCATCCCTCGTATGTTGCTTGCTGGCATTAATGCAAATGGTGCTGTCTGCCCATGGATTTGTTTGCCTTTTATACAAATCAGGTAGGCCAATTATGCCTGGTTGCAGGAAGTTCAAGAAGTGAATACGTCGCAGTGTCACTGTGGTGGGCCGCAGATGTGATAGTGCAGAAAAGGGGAGAGAGCAGTGCCAAAGTTAGTCTGCATCTTGTTGCCTAAGCCCTCACCCGGCCCGCACTTGGTCGATTTAGGTCTACCCATTCTACTAACTGGCATTCCTCCACCCTTGATTGGGCCGCTAAGGGGAGCAAATGTGCAGAAAGACCATGGCTTCTTCATCTGCCAGGTTGCAACTGATGTCCTAGCTTCTCAGAGGGCACGGGCCTTTTGCATTCATGCTGGTGCTCCCGTGACTATATTACCGAGCCGTCTGGAATTCACGGTCAGCTCTCTTGCTGCTCTACTGCACTCCCAGTGTGCAGCTTGTCTCGGCAGGCGATCTGGCTCCTTGCCTTCCTTTACTACAGTACTGCTATCAGAGCTCTCCAGCGTCCTTTCAGAAGCTGTTGAGGGTAAATTAGGGTTTTGCTGCATGCCCCAGAGTCCTTTAGACGCCCGAGGTCAATCACTCGCCCATGTTGTCCGGTGCATCTCAGCATGGTTTGGCAGTTTTCTCCTCTGTAACCCTCCGCATCATGTTGTTTATTCAGGGGTGGCAATAGGACCACTTGTCTAACTTCCCTTACATTTACATGACTGTTGTTACTAGGTGATATTCTAAATATGGTGTCCCCAAGGGAGGTGTTTGCAAATGTATACAGGTTTCTGTTGTTAAAGCTCGACCTTTGCAAAAGGCGGATTCGACTTTCTAAAATCAGCTGAAAGAATGTATTGCTTCCTCTGTGAACCTGAGTCTGGGTAGTGATGTAGACTGGGTTTGACTATGAAAGGTGGGCCGACAGAAAGAAATGTAGTTCAACCCTTTTGGAAAAGGACGACACAGCAGATGAGCAAATATCTAAAGGCTGTTCTTCGTCAGGAAAAAAAAAACGGTGTGAGATGATTATCTACCACAAAACATTAGGAGGGCAGAAGTTATGTGAGGGACTGAGCAAGGACTTCAATTCACCAGCGTGTCAGGGGCAACCAAAATCATCTTGGTCCCCTTTGCCATTCGACTGGAGATCTGTGGTATTCAGGTGACCCATTGTCACCTGTAGCACCTGCAGCTGAACCTGGCTATTTAGCCAATAGTACTTTGCCTGATGTGGCTTTCATTGTTAAAATCACAGCATGCAACAGCTATCATCTACAAAGCCAGCCTGAGGATGTCACAGATTACATGGGGGTCGCTTGTCGGCTGTCGATTGCCTCACTGTCTCAGTCAACAGCCTCTCTTTGTTTGCTGTAAGAGCATTTCTTTAGAATAACTTTAATGCCCACAGAAGGGAGTTCTATAAACTAGCATAGAAAACGTTCCTCCACCAGGTCCTGCTTTCTTAAAACGAAGGACTATCCAAAGATATCTGCTGGTGCCTCGATGTGTTCTCTGAGTCATGTACCGAACCAGACTTTTCGACAATGCTGTGGGTGATTTGCACAAAAAAAGGCTTATGTGTTAAACTGAGAACTGTGAACGTGTTTTTCCCTAATAACTGAATGAGTAAAGCTTTCCTGAATTGAAAAGGCTCAAGAAGGTCTAGGCGCTCCTAAGACCAGTCTAGTGGCATGATTCTGAATTGTTTAAAGCCATTTCATTCAATCCTTTGGCCAGTCCCAGATAAAGGGCATGCAGTAATCAAAGCTTTATGCTAACACAGCAGCTATCACTATGTGCTCTCCTCCGTGAAATAATGTAGAATGGGACAGCAATACTTGATCTGATTTGGGGAGGGGGGGCTGAAGTGACCGCTGCTACCCTTAGTACACCTGGAGCTCTGACTTGATCTTCCCACCCAGATTTTTCTCCACTACCCTAGTGGACAGGGAGATACCCAACTCCGGAAACTAGAACTCCAGAGGTCTGCGTTTTCACTTAATACCAGCACCTCTGTCTCATGAATTCGGTTTCCGCCAATGTTCCCACTATCAAGTCCTTAGGCCTTGCTGCAAGGCAGCTACTGATTACTTGCTGCTCTCAAGCTTGTGAACAAGCTGTTCGTTTAAATGTAGAAGCCCAGGGAGAGGGATGCCACATATTCATTTAAAGAGTAGAGTGAAAACACAGAGCCGTGAGGAACACCAAGAGGGTTGAGAAGGTCTCCAAGTAAAATTGGCTGCTTGGAGACTACTTGTGAATGAGTAGGAGAAGGGAAAGGAGGGG
Source organism: Lissotriton vulgaris (assembly GCF_964263255.1). NCBI lineage: Eukaryota > Metazoa > Chordata > Amphibia > Caudata > Salamandridae > Lissotriton > Lissotriton vulgaris. The sequence goes on from NC_141697.1 coordinate 39,197,054, forward strand.
ACTCTATAGAAGGTAACACGTTTCCTTTGGCTGTGCTTACTTTCTGCTCCTGCTGTTGCCTATCTTCATGAATCCTGGTGTAGTCCAGGTCTAGCAAATAATAGTGCCAGAGTGACCAAAGTCCAAGCCAGGGGTAGCTGCTGATACCCTTGGCTAGTCCACAAGGGCATCCATGGCAGCGAGGCCGCAGGCAGTCGTGTTTTCTGGTGTATGATGTATTACTGGGCATCCTTGCTACTCTCAGAAAGCGAGAGAGCTATTCGGTGTGTGCGTAGACTTCAAGAGTTACTTTGTTTTTACATGTTTCTATCAGGCGAACTCAATCACTGTCATTCATCAGGAAGTATTAGTCAAAACTTGTAAGCAATGCAGCTGAATGCAGACTCTTAGGGAGTCACACAGCTCATTGGTAAAGGGAAGCGAGCAAGTTTCTTGAGGATAAAACGTTTCATTCAATCATCAATCAGAGTACTGGTAAAACGTGCTACTTACCCTTGAGGGTCCCAAGGCGTTGAGGGGAGGGGGATGCTGCTACTGCTCGATTCAGAAAAGGGGGTGGTGATGGACAGAGTATCTGAATTAAACAGAACACTCGTACCCAGTCAACAGATCAGGGCTTGATCCATCACCGTTTTTTAGCTCACTGCACCATCCCAGCTCAGAACCTGGCTACATGCAAATTAGTCTGTCCCTGGACAAGTGCATCATGGGAACAGGGCAGACCAAACTACCAAGCCAATTCTTTTACTGGAAAGGAAACAAGCTTCCGGGGACCGTTTTCTGGCATTACAGCCGTCTTCGGCCCGGCTTGCTTGAATCCTGATGGTACAGTGAGCAAGGGACTCATGTCTGAGCATACCCTTCCACTCTTATGGTGGACAAAACGCTTCAGAAAAGGGGGTGGTGATGGACAGAGTATCTGAATTAAACAGAACACTCGTACCCAGTCAACAGATCAGGGCTTGATCCATCACCGTTTTTTAGCTCACTGCACCATCCCAGCTCAGAACCTGGCTACATGCAAATTAGTCTGTCCGTGGCCCAGTGCATCATGGGAACAGGGCAGACCAAACTACCAAGCCAATTCTTTTACTGGAAAGGAAACAAGCTTCCGGGGACCGGTTTCTGGCATTACAACCGTCTTCGGCCCGGCTTGCTTGAATCCTGATGGTACAGTGAGCAAGGGACTTATGTCTGAGCATACCCTTCCACGCTTATGGTGGACAAAACGATTCAGAAAAGGAGGTGGTGATGGACAGAGTATCTGAATTAAACAGAACACTCGTACCCAGTCAACAGACCAGGGCTTGATCCATCACCGTTTTTTAGCTCACTGCACCATCCCACCTCAGAACCTGGCTACATGCAAATTAGATTGTCCCTGGCCCAGTGCATCATGGGAACAGGGCAGACCAAACTACCAAGCCAATTCTTTTACTGGAAAGGAAACAAGCTTCGAAGAGCCAGGTCTTGAGGAGTCTTCTGAAGGTGAGTAGGTCTTGGGTCTACCGTATGTGGGTAGGGAGGGTGTTCCAGGTCTTGACAGCGAAGTAGGAGATGGATCTCCCACCTGATGTCATTCGTTGGATGCGGGGGACAGCGGCAAGGGCGAGGCTGGCGAAGTGAATCTGGCGGGTGGGGGATGTGGAAGCTGAGTCTGCTGTTCAGGTAGGCTGGTCTGGCGTTGTGGAGTGCTTTGTGTGTGTGGGTGAGGAGATTGAAGGTGATCCTCTTGTGAACGGGGAGCCAGTGTAGGTCTCTCAGGTGGGGGGTGATGTGGCTGCGGCGGGGGAAGTTGATGATCAGTCGGGCGGAGACGTTTTGGATGCGTTGTAGTCGTCGTAGGTGTTTGGCTGGGATTCCTGCGTAGAGTGCGTTGCTGTAGTCCAGTCTGCTGCTGACGAGGGCCTGTGTCACCGTTCTTCTTGTTTCGGTCGAGATCCACTTGTAGATCCTGCGGAGCGTGCGGAGGGCGTTGTAGCAGGAGGAGGAGACGGCGTTGACCTGCTTAGACATGGAGAGGGAGGAGTCGAGGAATGGATGAATCCTAGATTGCGTGCATAGTCGGTGGGTGTTGGTGCTGTTCCCAGTGTAGTCGGCCACCAGGAGTCGTCCCAGGCTGAGGGGGTGGGTCCGAGGATAAAGACCTCTGTCTTGTCCGAGTTCAGCTTCAGATGGCTGCTCCTCATCCAATCGGCGACAGCCTTCATTCCCTCGTGGAGGTTGGTTTTGGCGGTGTGTGGGTCCTTGGTGAGGGAGAGGATGAGCTGGGTGTCATCAGCGTAGCGTAGCAGATGATGTTGAGGTCATGATGGCGGGCCACTTTTGCGAGGGGGGCCATGTAGACGTTGAAACGCGTTGGGCTGAGGGATGAGCCCTGGGGGATGCTGCAGATGATGTTGGTGGCTTCGGATTGGAAGGGTGGGAGGCGAACGCTCTGGGTTCTGCCGGAGAAGAAGGAGGTGGTCCAGTCAAGAGCCTTCTCTTGGATTCCGGCTTCTAGGAGGCATGTCTTTAGAGTGCAATGGCAGACCGTGTCGAAGGCGGCTGACAGGAGGATGAGGGCTTATGTTTCGCTGTTGTCTAGTTGGCGCCTGATGTCGTCTGTGGCAGCGATGAGGGCTGTCTCGGTGCTGTGGTTTCGTCTGAATCCGGACTGGGACGTGTCCAAGAAGTTGTTATCTACGAGGTGGCGGGTCAGTTGCATGTTGATGATTTTCTCGATGACCTTTGCCGGGAACGGGAGCAGGGAGATGGGCCAGAAGTTCTTGAGGTCCTTGGGGTCCGCTTTGGGCTTCTTGAGGCGGGCGTTGATTTCGGTGTGCTTCCAGCTTTCCGGGAATGTTGCTTTTTCGAAGGAGATGTTGATGACCTTCCGTAGTTGGGGTGTGATGGCTGTTTCTGCTTTGTTGAATACGTGGTGTGGGCACGGGTCAGACGGAGATCCTGAGTGGATGGAGTTCATGATCTTGCGTGTCTCGTCGTCGTTGGCGTTGGACCAGGAGGTCAGGCGGTTGGCGCTGGTGGTGTTCACAGGGGAGGTGGAGTCTGGCGTAGTCAGGCGGTCGTGGTGTTGAGGCTGTCATGGATGTCAGTGATCTTGCGGTGGAAGAAGATGGCTAGTGAGTCGCACAGTTCTTGTGAGGGCGGGATGTCGTTGGCGTTGGCGCTGGGGTTGGAGAGTTTCTTTACGATGCTGAAGAGCTCTTTGCTGTCGTGTGCGTTGTTATCCAAGCGGGCTTTGAAGGAGGATCTCTTGGCTAATCTGATGAGGTGGTGGTGTTTGCGGGTGGCGTCATTGTGGGCTGCGTGGTTGTCCGGTGTGCGTTCGGGTCAAAGGTCACAACAAAGCACAGAACGGTCACAAAAAACAGGGGAAACGAGTGGCACAGAGGCCCAAAGGTCACAAGAAAGGGCAAAAAAGAGCACAAAAAACGGGGGAAATGAGTGGCACAGAGGCAGAAAGGTCACAAGAATGGGCAGGAAGGTCACAAAAAATGGAGAAAAAAGTGGGGCACAGAGGCAGAAAGGTCACAAGAAAGGGCAGAAAAGGTCACAGAAAACAGGGGGAAACGAGTGGCCCAGAGGCAGAAAGGTCACAAGAAGGGGCAGGAAAGGTCACAAAAAACGGGGGGAAACGAGTGACACAGAGGCACGAAGGTCCCAAGAAAGGGCAGAAAGGTCACAAAAAAACGGGGGGAAAGAGTGGCATAGAGGCACAAAGGGGAGTAGAGGCAAGAAAAATGAGTACAATCAGGGGAGCAGAACGCAAGAAAAACGAGTGCGATCAAGGCAGCAGCGATACAGCAACGGCAGCTGGGGCAGGATCAGGACCAGGATCAGGACACACAGGCGGAGCTGTTTGGTGGGGGAGCGACCTACCAGCAAGGTCAAGGTTTGCTCCACAGTAAAGAATTCAGCAGGACAAGGCAGAGTGGTAAGGATGAAGTTGGCTGGAAAATCACATAGGAACAAGAGCGGAAACTAGAAGACTAGATGTAGCAAGAGACCATGTGCCGAAGAGAGACATCACGACCCTGGACACAGTGCACAGCATCCTGTGACCACAGATGTACAGGAGTCACTTGCCGGCACTTGCACCCGGCAGCACACAAGTGAATGCTGAGCTGCACGCTCACCATTCTGGCCCTTAGTACTGGCTGTAAGAATACTTTACCTAAACAAGAAAAAGTACATTTTCCTTTGCTGAACAATATGGCTCAAATTGGAGCAAAACGGGTAATTGTTTTCAGCATCCACATTCCTGGTGCGCTGCTCCTTTAAATTTGAAAAATTAGCACTGGGAGTAGCACAATAGAAGCCATTGGTAAACAACTGGGCTGAGCCAAACAAGGTATAATGAAATGATTAAAATGCTTGCATTTACGTAGGCATGGGAGAATTGTTCATCAGCATACACTCTTTGCACCAACAACACACAGAGCAACTAAAATTGTTCGTGATTTTGTAATTGGGGAGTGAATTCCGCTCCATTGTACACATGTATTCTGCAGAATATCACTGCCAGGGGTCCTTCAGATGAAGAAACACAAATATGCAATCAACACAAAAGTCACCTGTGGATGACCACATAATTATGCATTCAACAGTACCTGACGTGACGAGTGACCCCTTAAGCCCAGTCCCCAGTGGTCCTCTGGGAAGACAGCGCCTCGCTCCTGTGTACAAGAGGCTCTGATTGAGGCTGCGGTCACTTGAGAGCGGTGGACTGAATGAGCTTGGAAGCTGCAAACGGCTCGAAGGGAGCAGTTTCACAAACAAAACATCCCAGGAATAGAAAACGCCTGCCCAGAAGGCGGATGACTTCCCTGAAGGCGAACCATACAAGCCTTGTAGCAAAGTCATATCTATTCATACACATTCCAGTGGAACACCTCATTGCTATCAAAATGTTTGGGGTGAACAACATGACATTCATACCGAGTAGCAGGCCTAAGTTATTACAAAGCAAAGCTCCTCAGGTCCTACAGAAATTCACACTCATAAAAGTGTGATTGGCCGGGTTGCAGTTTAGATTTAGTTGAAGAGTATTCATACTCCGTTTAGTTACATAAGTAATATATTCATCGCTTTTTGACACAATATATCAGTCTTCTCAGGACTGTAAGCGGCTATCCCTCGTAGGTGCGTACTTCAATCACCTTCAGTATAGCTCGGCTCTTCCCTTGGGTTATGGCAATTGCCCTGTAGTCCGCCCATGTGTTCATGCATTTTTGGGAACAGCCCTTGACTTCATATACCGGTTTTTCCATGCAGTAGTCTAATCCATGTCGCCATTCCTTGAGAGAAGGCGGGTGTTCATCTTTCCAAGGGCGAGCAATATCTTGTTTGGCCATGTGCAGTCCCAGCCAAAGCAACTATAGTAGGTTTCATCATGGTCAGAATTGACATGTAAAAGTACTAATTTGGGATTTAACCCCTTCGATACTGATGACGAGCTCAGCTCGTCATCAGCTACGGCGCTCGTATACTGATGACGAGCTGAGCTCGTCATGTAACGCGGTTAATGGTATATTCCACTCAGTTGTAGTAGGGGGATTCGAGGAGCAGTTGCTGAGTGTTGTGCCACTGCCCTGGTGTTGGCCCAATCCTTGCCTGCAAGGTTGTCCACGTCCCACGTCCAGGCAGAGCAAAGAGTCTGTCGTGTGATGTATCAATGTGCAGTAGATTTGGTTACTCAGTTCACCCAAAAGCAGGACTTCTAGGTCTGAAATGTATGGTGTCAGAGCATGCCTGAGTTGTAAAAATTGATAGAACTGGCTGTGGTGTAGGTCGAATTACCTTTGTAGGGTCTGGTAGGATTTAAGAATTGCACTCTCCATTAGGTCTCCCAAAGTAGAGATGCGGATGGCATCCCTTCTCCGAAATCCCTTTAGTGCAAACACTTGTCTCAGCATGTCGCCTACCCACAGCAGGATCTGTTTTGTCAATTTGTTTTGCCAAACCATGCACCTCAGGGTGGACCTCCATATCTGGATTGCCACTTTGGTTGCCAGCTGGAGTATCGATTGCACACTGCCCCCATATAGCAAGTGTTGGACTGGTGCACCTTGGAGGGCCAATTTTTCAAAGGCATAAGGGGAAGTTTCTTGGATGTCGTGCCACCACTCCTTGACGACCATCAAGACGGTTGCCCTGTAGTATGTGTCTATGTCTGCAAACACAATTCCACCGTGAAAGGAGGACTTGAAGCACTTCTTTATGGCAACGCGTGGGAAGCCCTGATTCCACATGAAGCTTGGAAGCATTGAGTTAATCTTGTGAAAAAGGATGTATAGTTCTGTAGGTGGTACAAAAACTTGGGGAATGACATTATTTTAAAAATGGTGGCTCTACCCATTAGCAAAATGGGGAACGCCGACCATGTTTTAATGTCAGATGTCCATCATTGGTTGAATATTAATTTCCCACGTTGCTGTGACATTCGGAGTAACATCTACTCCCAAGAACCGGAACCAGCTCAGTGCGTCCTGCAAGCCTGCCACTTAGCCGAGATTCTGATGGTGAGTATTAACTGTCATTTATTTGGCTTTATTGATAGAGGCCTGCCGTTTCCCCAAAAATCTTTAAGATTTGGAGCGTCTATGGACCAGATATTTCCAAGTCTGTCAGGAAGATCAGCACGTCATCAGCGTACAGTGCCACTCTATCTGAAATCCCGGCATCCCACTCGAAACTACCCACCTGTGCCTCAGTACAGAGCCCTTCTGCCAGGGGCTCTATGGCAGTGAAGAGGAGCATCGAGAGTTGACAGTCCTTCCTCATTCCCCTACATATGGGTTATGCCCCCCACTTTGGGTAGGAGAATCGGCAGGAAAACCAAGTTAGGAGGAGAGGTGTGTTAACATTTGCCAACCCCAACCCTCAGGTGGGGGAGACGAGGTGAAGCACACATCTCAATCTCCATCTGGAAGTTGAGGAGACCCAGCCAATTAGTGATTACCCACCCTAAGGAAGGACCAATTGGTCCCTACCTGCACACCCCTTTAGCGCCCCTAAGTTTAGTATTTAGGGTCAACCCTGAACCTTGCCTCCTCAGATTCGAAGAAAAGAGAAGAAGGGCCGAAGAACCATGCTGACCCATGAAGAAGAGGACACCAACTGCTTTGGCCCCAGCACTACCGGCCTATCCCGAATCCGACCTGACTACAACGAAACCCCTGTGGGTCCAGCAGCAAGGAGCCCCCCCAGAGCCTGGAGAAACTGCTCTACAACTCTCTTTAAGATTCTGTCTTCCATGAGCACCGGATTTGCTCAACAATGACTCAACCACAGAACCTGGATCCAGGCAGCTCTGCAATTTTGCACCACTCTGCATCTGATGCCCATGGCCTGAATTCTAGTGGCCCAACTCCACGAGGAGCGATTCCCAATGATACTTACCTGGGATCTGATGACCCCTGACCTCCCTCAAGCTTCAAGCCAATTCCTGCAGCCTCAACCTGAAAGGTTCCCCCCAACCGTGACCAGAGCCAGTAAGAAGAACCCAACGCTAAAAGACACCCCTGCACCTGACGCACCACAGCCTTGGGTGGCCCAACCGATCATGTCCAGGCATCACCCAAGAACCCAACTTACCTCTCCAGCTGGTGGTCGTCTTCATGAAGCCTCCCTGCCCGAGCCTGCAGCGTCTTTGCCGAATAGAATGTCTCCATTGGAATCCCCAGGGTCCCCTGTGTCTCCTTGGCACACTGCACCTGGCCACCCACCGGTGGTGCAGCTCCTGTGTGCTTTGTGGTGGTTGTTGGTCTCTGCATATCTGACCTTAACCTCAGGAGCTTGGCTCTCCAAATCTAAGTGGCCTGCTCGTAAACAGTTCCTGACCGAAGGCCCCCTGAGCCCCATTGACTAACAATGTGCTACTGCACTCTGCACCCAACAGCCCCAGTGCCGCTGGCGGTGCAACTTGAGTGCCTTTCTCAACATTGGGGAACCTTGGTCATAACCCCCAAAGCTCCCACTCATCAGTTGTTTACTGCCTGAGAACCGTTAATCCTTTTTCTCCCATAGGAACCAATGTTACAAGCTTTTTTCCTAAAAATGCTCTGTCGTGTTAACTTTGTATGAACAAAAAAGTAACTGAATTGCAAACCCTAAAAAGTCTTGCGTAACTTGTATTGTGAGATCCCCAGTGTGTTATCTAGGTATACCACCCTAAGTAGTCGATGTAATCCAAAAGTAATCTAAAAGTATTCCAAAAGTACTTACTGTGCAATTTAACCAGTTTTCAAAGCCACTGCAAGCCTGTACCGATTACAGTTTCATAAACAACTGCATTTCCTTGTGAAGCCTTGCACTTGAGAATATATTTGACTTACCTGTTCTAAGTCCTGCTGCTTTCTAGAAATAAAACATAAGTATACCTTTTTGATTCAGTCTCTGGGTGTGTGCTATCAGCCTTGAGTGAATGAATACAATAAATGCTAAGGGCACCCTCTGGATAACCGTAGCTGCTTGCCCACACTACCACAAAGAGAACTGTTAGTACTCACCTAATGCAGCCTCTGCTATATCTCTGGGGACTCCCTGGACTCTGTGAACACTATACCTTACTTTGGTATAGTATATATAGAGCCAGCTTCCTAGATTGGTGGATCAGTGGTGGGTTGTAAAGCCGTGCATTTATTGGACTAACTTAATCAACCTCTGATCTCACAACAAGAATACAAAAATTGACTTTAGTACAACTCATGTTTTGAATTGACTATTTTCCAAATTTCTAAAAGTCTTTTTAGGACCTTGTGTTGAGTCCCTGTAGTAAATATGTTTAGAAACTTAAAAGTCACTGAAGTTAGGGGAAAGTACCTAGAATTGTTATAGTCTTCTAAAAAGAAACACCACGTTAGAAAGCACTTTCGAAAACAATGAGCCACCCAAAGAAGATGCCTGATTAGCTCAACCTCACCCCTTACTCCTAGAGGTTAGAGTTAAGGGTTCACTGTAAGACAAAGCAAATAAGAACTGGGTCCAACCAAACCAGAATGCAACTCCAGGAGTTCCCGGCAGGGTATGCTGGGACCATCCCACAGAATAATGTGAAGACCTTCAGGAGAATGGAAAAAGTAGTGAGGATGATGATGCCTTAACCTCTTCGATGCTCATGACGAGCTCAGCTCGTCATGCAGTACACTGGTCGTGTGCTTATGACGAGCTGAGCTCGTCATGCAGCATGAGGATCTGAATATTTCAGCACCCAGCAGGAATTGCCTCAGCAGCCAAGGTGTTAAACCAACCCCCTTAACTATTTAGGGAGGATGAGAACTTTATGTCCCATCCTGCACACCCAAGAGGCACTGGGTCTGGCTCCTACAGAGATAGGGTTTACTCCATACAGCGAGGACAACTTCACTGAGGAGGAGCTCCTTTTAGCAAGTATGACAAAAAGACTCGACTTAGAGACTTGGCTCCTAGATCTAGAGACCAAGAGAGCAGAGATGGGGCTATGTCCCATCAATGGTGGCAGCAATTTAAAAAGTCAAGAAAAGGAAGGTTCTATGATCCAAAAATCCCCAAAGGGATTGTCCCTAAATTAGAGGATGGTGATGATATCACCAAGTGTTTCTCAGCCTTTGAGAGCGCTTGTGAGGCCAGTAAAGTGAGGAAGACTCACTGGGGGGCACTTCTTTGGGAATTTGTTCTCTCGTAAGTGCAGAGACATACTCCTGATCTCTACTGGGGCAGAAGCAGAGTCCTTTGAACACTTATGACGGGCACCCTGATTGAGGGATTTGGATTCAATACTGAGGATTACAGAAGTAAATTCAGGGGAGTTGGGAGAGAAGGCAGATCACTGGGTCAAAACAAGGGTGATCAAGACAACCACTGGGGTGACCAAAAGAAAGGGGTCATAAAGCTTACCCAGGGGAAAGAGGGTGAGAAACCCAAAGATAAAATACAAGAGTTTTCAAAAGGCCCCCAAAATACTGGTCAGGGAGGTGGGCCCAAGAACTCTTACAAGCCCACTAGTGTGTACAAGGGGAGAACATTTGATCCTTCTAGGGCCTGGTGTTTCCACTGTAACAAGAAGATCCTGCCTGTCCCAACAAACCAGCCCCTAGCCCCCCTCCATTTTCTACTAATGTGGCAAATCTCCAGATGGGAACAATTGTGTGCCTAGATAAAATCAGGTTCCACACTGAGGCTTTGGCAGGGAACCAGAGCACACTATACTTTTTCAAATGATATCTTCTTCATCAAGTGTTCATTCATTCGGGATAGATCACACCAAATGGAGATTTTTCAAAAGGATTTTATTTGTAAACAGTGTCCACCTCTCGGGAATCACTGTATCTGTCACTTAAGCCTACACGTGTTTCATCACAGCATGTGGCTGTGACTCTTCAGGGCTGATCTTATTGATCGAGGCGCGAGGAGCTAGTAAAGCTTCAGGTCTCCAAGTGCAGGTTCCCGCACTTGGAGACCTGAAGCTTTACTAGCTGACTCACGGCTGAACACGGCCTGAATACAATTAATGATATTTGCTCGCCGCTAAAGTTTGCTGACGGCACCTTGAACTACCGATTAGTGTCCTAGACTACAACACAAAATACCCGATAAGGACCGGGTTGGAACTATCACCGGCTCCCCGACCACGCGCCTCGATCAATAAGATCAGCCCTGAAGAGTCACAGCCACATGCTGTGATGAAACACGTGTAGGCTTAAGTGACAGATACAGTGATTCCCGAGAGGTGGACACTGTTTACAAATAAAATCCTTTTGAAAAATCTCCATTTGGTGTGATCTATCCCGAATGAATGAACACTTGATGAAGAAGATATCATTTGAAAAAGTATAGTGTGCTCTGGTTCCCTGCCAAATTGACATAAAAGGGGGGTGGTTTTACCACTTCTCTTCACAGAGGTTAAGGTTTTCCTCTGACCAAGAAGCACCTACCTTGATGCCACGACAAGCCAATACCTTACCGTAAGAAGTTGAGCGCCAAATTTCTGAACACTTAAAAAACCTACCCACAGACCCATTTCACACTGAGGCTGTTTTAGTCTCTGAAATGGAGGGAGGGTTAACCTATTTGGCTGTCTGGACCCCTAATGTAAAGAAATACCTGCAGTACCCCTTAGTGAATAGGACAAAGATAGATGCCGTAACGGATATAGGTGCCAGTGTCTCCATGGTACTAGATATACCAGTTCCCCCAGAGGAGTACCTAACTGTGAAAACATATCTGGTTACCAATGCTGACAGCGTCACCACAAACCATGCCATGGCTATGGTGATGTTACACTGGAGGTGAGTGGTTGGCTAGCCTGAAACAGTTAGTGGTCTCTCCGAAACTCACAGCTGCCAGTCCGCTTGGAAATGATCTGGAAACCTCAGCATGGGCTGTGGTAGAAAGAAAGATACATGCAGCCATGCTCTGAATCCCTGAGAGAGTCTATGTGAAAATAAGAGCACAGTGCCTTGCACAAGGTGAAAAAGAAGATTTGGAGCCTGAAATGATGGTCTTATCTCCCAAGAGAAAAGGTAGTAAGACCGGTGAAACCGCGTCCACACAGCAGAAATATCAAGACCCCTCTCCTCAGGGAGAGGACTTGTCAGCCCCAGAGGGAGCTGTGCCCATGAAGCATGAACTTTACAAGGTGGAGCTCTTGGGATAAGTGGGACCCTCTAGGGAACAGCTGTGCCTTGGGCAGCAAGTCTGCCCCACTCTTGAATGCCTGAGGCAGCAAGCTGCTGCACGGGTGCAGGGAGATGTCAGTGGCTCACACAAGGTCTATTAAAAGGAAGGACTCTTGTACCCTGATGCCAGAGACCCCAACTCTGTGCCACTTGGATAGTGATAGTGCCTCAGTTGTATAGAGAGTTTCTACTCACACTAGCCCATGACATCCCCCTAGCTGGACATCTGGGTCAAAAACTTGGTAAAGAATTGTCACCCACTTTTATTGGCCCCAGATGTCCCAAAAAGTAAAGGAGTTTGTAAGCTACAGTATCACCTGTCAAGCCAGTGGCAAGACAGTAGGACACCCAAAGCCCCCCTTAGTTCAACTTCCAGTGGTTGAGGTACCGTTGATTCAACAGCCAATATACAAAAATACTCCATCATACAAATCAATTGGCACACTCCACAAAACAGAATACTGTGAATATGGTGCCTACGTATTGACCATTTAAAAAAAAAAAACACCGTTAGAAAATAAAGGACACCGTTATTCTAAAGAAAAACATGAAGATATTGAACTAATGTAATAGAGGAACAAAGGAGGACATAAAGATTAGGGATGGTACTGGATTGAAAACTTCGAATTTAATTATTTAACTGTTACGATATAAGGTTAGGTTTAATACAAGGGTAAAATTAAATCATGGACCAAGTTAACTATAACTCTATAATGGTTGTTTCTAGGGTTAGAATTCAAGCAAGGGTAAGGTTTAGTAATACATTTCATTAGAAAAAAATAAATGTTAAAGACGATATAGGTTGATGTAAATGATAACAATTAAAAATGTATTAGCAATACAAATATTAGACACTCAGTATAGAAAATTATTTGATTAAAATAATTTAAACAAATGAGATAGTTGTAGTTACTATGTAATGGGGCGAAGGCAGTAGTAAACTATGTTAAAAAATTACTTTGGGGATAAATTGACTCAGGGTGTAGTGGATTTATTGGAATACCTGATGATGAAGGGTGGAATCAGTGTAGTAACACACAATCACTGTTTGAAGTACAAGGAATTTTCCCAGTCCTACCTGGTGATCACGCACACAGAACCTCCCTCTACTAATCCTCCTTCCATTAGGACAGCCCCTTCAGTTAAAGATACACAGGGGCATATTACCAACAACTAGCGATAATTTTTGTCTCTAACTTGTTTAGAGACAAAAATTATCGCCGCACATCGCCGATTTTTATCGCAGATAAACCTTGCTATTAGCAAGGTTTATCGCAAATGCGATAAAAAACGGCCGCAATGCATGAATATCGCTGAAAAGTCAGCGATATTCATGCATTATCGAGCAAATGCTCTTAGCCATGTTATCCACCTCCCATTGGATAACATGGCTAAGAACTGCTCAGGGCAGGTGTTAGCTTTTGGAGATATTCGCGCTTAGCGCGAATATCTCCAAAAGTTGGTAATAGGAGATAGCGATGTTAGGGACTGTTTCCAGTCCCTAACATCTTGGCACACCCACTTTGCATGTCATTAGTGATAAATATCACTGACATGCAAAGCAGGGCCCAAGATGGTCGTGAGGTTCCGTGACAATTGTAAGTGGTGCTTTCGACTCGCACGAATATGGTCGAGTCTGGTATCTATGAACCGCAAATGACGAGTTTAGTAAGTGTGCGCAGTTTCGCTGTGCTAGCTTAAACCGTTCGTTTGTTATGTGGGTTTTTCATCTGTACCCACGGGTTCCATCTTAGATACGGCATCCATTTTGTCTCTTGCCCTCAAGTAGCCAGCGAACGGACGTTGTCCGCTTCGCGACCCTGGGACTCCCAAGATATTTGCGGAAGACACATGTTCTTTGTAAATGTCTTTATGACGAGGGGGATGCTACTGTAAGGCAGATGACGCCGCTTGAGGCTCATCTTGCCGCACGGGCTTATTGTCTCAGCCGTGCATCTCATTAGGCACGTCCCTTTGATGCCTGCGTCTCGTGTTTCCCGTTACCTCCCCTTTTACACCCTTTCCGATCTCCCCACTGTCTCCGTCTTCCTCTACACCTGTCCTTGTTCCAATTTCGATCTGTTTTACTGCTGATTGGAATTTGCTAATGGTGGGAAGATGGGTTTTTACAGTTGGAAACCGCCAAATGTTTCCGCACTTATGTTCCGGACCTTATGTGTTTCAAAGTGACCAAAAGCGACCCCTCTGGGGGATAACTGTGAGAACCGGGTTGTAAACTTTTGTGTACAATGTTATCTTATGGGTAAAAACTGTATAAAAGGAGCGATCTACAGAACCAATTTGAAGCAGTCTCCCCAAGTTGCACGCTGTGTACTTGTCGTGATCTCTGTGTTCCCTGCAGCAAATAAACCTTGAATCTTTGACGCCGAAGGAAGTGTCCCGTGTCTCTGTGACTTGTACGCCGGAGCAGGTTACCCACGAAGGTTTCAGGTGTTGTGCCCTGGCACCGCTGGGTCTTACAGAACCCAGTCCTTCAGTTGGCGCCCAACGTGGGGCTGCATCAGTGGTACCGGTCCAAGCCCGACGATCGTGAGGAACTTCGTGTGAAATCTCCAAGGGAAGGTGCACTCCGCTTCATCGATCCTGTTGTCGAAATAAGTGGCCCGAAGACTTTTCCCGCGAAGATTCCCACCTCCGGACGGCTGCGACGGACTGCTGCCCTGACTGTAGACCTGTTTTGGCGCCTGGCGTAGACCTTGGTATAGCGAGACGATTGACGGGCCTTCCTGGTGACGCCATCGATTTTTGAGTTAAGTATTTGTGGGTCGCTCCCATAGCTCTTGGTTGTTGACACTTTAGCGAGTGTTTTTGTTGTACACGCTGTGTAAGTGTTTTTGTCGGTGACACTTTGCTGGCGTACTTTGTTGTGTTGTTTGACGACTGCAGCCGCCAAAGACCGAGGGTTTTGTTCTTTGCTGGGACTTGGTAAATCCCATAACCCTTGAAGTTTGTGAAACTCGGCTAGTGTGCAAGATGCCTGGTCGCAGTACTTTGTTTAGTTGTTTCAGACCTTGTGGTGCGGATTCCCTGCTGGAGGACTCGTGTCCGATACCTCCGGTTGGAACTCCTACTTATGATCTATATAGCAAACATGGGCTAGGCCCAATTACCTTTAACGATTATTGGATTAAATATACGAAGAAAGACGGCGACCTTCGTTGGCCACCTCACGGTAGCTTCGAGGCGTCAATCTTAGATAATCTAGAAATGAAGTTGTTCGAACGAAAATCAAGGCCGGCCATGTTTGATGCCTTTCGGTTGTGGCGCAAAGAAGCCCGACAGAAAGAAATCAGACAGAATAAACGTAGTCAGCGAGATAATGTTGCTACCATAGTGAAGAAAGCTGAGCAGTTTCAGCGTGATAAGGAGGATAAGGATAAGGAAGTGTTTGAGAGACTACAGCGTATGACCATAGATAAATGTTATCCTGCTTTGCCTACGGAGTCGGACAGGAAGGAAGAGGTAGTTGAGGATCCTTTAATGTCCTATCTTATGAAGTCGCCACCTCCGTACGTACAGGGTACCGCAGCTCCTGTGGTCCCTGCCGTACCTGTCCTTCCACCTATTCCTCCTCCACTTGTTCCTCAACCTGCACCCGTTCTTCCGACTGTTCCTGCTCCTTTGTCTGTTTCTATTCCTACTGCTCCTCCGCTTCCTCATACTCCTGCTCCCGCTACTGCTCCTGTTTTGTTAACCCCTGTTGTTGCTACTGTTTCTACCCCTTCTCTTGTTAGTCCTGTGTCTTATTCTTCTCCCTCTACTCGTAGTCGTAATTCTCCTCTTGCAGCCAGTTTCTTTCAGTCGCTTGGGCCTGTTCATGGGTCTGCTAGCTCCGATGGTCCTCAGAGACGTAGTCAGCTTCCTGGAAACAGAGAACGCGTTGCGCTATATAATATGGCGATGGGTTGGATGGTAAATCCACAGAGAAATCCACCACGTGTTGTCCTTGAAACGTTTTGTCAATTCAATATACCAACCCAGAGATACGTGTTTGATGAAATGTGTAAGTTCCTTCATGATCAGATAGCGGCCGATGCGCCTGACGAGGTGCTGACCGCCCTGTCTGAGCTTCGGCTTCAGTTCGCAACTGGACTGATAGTAGATACCAATGTCCGACGTGCTATCGAGCGGTTACTATCTTTTCGTCCCGCTCCGATACCTTATGCATTGTTTGTTGAGGATATTGAGAAACAACCAGATGAATCTGGTCAATATCCCATGCGAGAAGTTCCACCGGTTTGGATGCCAGGTAACCCTCAAGCTGCCCCTCCGGTTCCACCGTACTTCCAGAGAGTATGGATACATCTCCCGTGGAAAAGATCGGAAGTGTTACAGGTGAAGCAATCATTGCCTGACCCTCGCAAAAATCCTGCAGGGTATTACAAAGAATTATCGCAGCTTGTAGATGCTACGATTATGAATCTTGCCGATATCGACATGTTGTTTGGCAATGTCGTACCGCAACCGGTATGGGCTAAGATTCGCCAGCAAGATCATGCAAATGAATTAGGTGGTGATTGGGCGGCCATCTTGGCGGCAGATGCTTTACAAACTGGTGGAGCTAAACCTGAACAGTTGATTGCTGCCCTTCCCCAAAGAATTATTACGTTAATGAAAACTCTTATGCCAGCTATGAAGGTAAATTGGGACAAATTGTCAGCTTGCAAACAAAAGAAAGATGAGAGTGTTTCCGACTTCTTTACGAGGTTTGAGGAAGCATTCATTGACCATAGTGGTCAGGATATGGGTACCGAGGGTGGACAGAGGTTGTTTGTGGATAAATTTGTTTCAAATTTATTGCCCGACTTGAGCAATAAATTGAGAAATTCGGAAAGTGCATGGGCCGTTTCCACCTCAGCTCAGATATTGGCTACGGCACAATATTATGAGAATAG
The DNA here is from genome assembly GCF_964263255.1 of Lissotriton vulgaris. Classification (NCBI taxonomy): domain Eukaryota; kingdom Metazoa; phylum Chordata; class Amphibia; order Caudata; family Salamandridae; genus Lissotriton; species Lissotriton vulgaris. Next base: position 39,213,630 of record NC_141697.1, read on the forward strand.
AGAGAAAGAAGAGACTGACCGTGCTGACAAAAAGACGAAAGAGTTGAAAACTAAAGTGTTGTTGCAACAAGCGTATCCTCCGCGGTCAAATCAGAACAATTCACAACAGAATCGATCGCAGTCGCAATCGAATCGGTCACAGTCGCGTAATGATTCCTCCTCCCAAAGATCATCGTTAGGGTACAATCAATGTGCTTATTGTAGACAGGAGGGACACATTAAATTTGATTGCCCCGTTTTGAATGAACGTAATAGTGGTAATTCATCTAAAGGAGGTCGTGGTGGTTCGCAACAGGCGTCACGTGGTAGAGGTCGTGGTGCTCAGAATGATCGCTCAGAGAACTCATCTAATTCTAATAACTGTTTTGACCAACGTGGATCATCGCAAGGACGATCTGCGCAGTACAATGTAGACGATTATTATGTCGATCAGGGAACTGATGACAGTAATTACTAGGACAGCCAAAGACAAGGAGAGGGAGTGGTATCAGTTCCGGTTGATCAGAGAGGGCCTTACGTCGCAGTTGCTACATCGGGCGTCGTTGAGCCTTTTCTGTTGGACACTGGTGCAGCGAAAAGTTCTATCATGCATTCGAAACTCCCTGGCGCACCTTTGTCTGGCTTAACAAATGTTTCCGTTGGATTTTCTGGCGCCCCTGTTAGCAATCCAGTTTCACGCCCTTTGCCCCTTCAAATTGGGCCACGTGAGCTAGAAGCTCCGTTGATTCTAACCACGGGTTGTGGCGAGAATCTTTTGGGCCTGGATTTGCTTAAACGTTTGTATGCAACTTTATACTGTTCTCCTGCGGGTGTAAAGCTTACGTTAGGAGAGAGGGTTGTCTCTCCTATGTACTTGTCTCTTGATAAGCTCCCACCGGAATTGAGTTCTCTTCCTGCGTCTTTGTGGGCGACGGGTCCAAATGACGTGGGCCTACTTGATATCTCCCCTTATGTTGTTCAGTTGAAATCTAATGTGCGATTGCCACGTATTCCCCAGTATCGTATCTCCCTTGATGGTGAACGAGCACTGTTGGCGATCATCTATGATTTGATCGAGAAAGATGTTATTGAGGAGACTCGGGGAAACGTGTGCAATAGTCCTGTGTTGCCCATTCTTAAACGCACAGATCCTACGAAACCGCCTGTTTATCGTTTTGTTATCGATTTACGGGAAGTGAATAAAATTGTGGTTCCTCAATTCCCTGTTGTGCCTGACATTACGGCGCTCCTGACTCTGATTCCAGCTACTGCGTCATGGTTTTCGGTGATTGATTTGAAAAATGCGTTTTTCAGCATCCCGATTGCCGAAGAGAGCAGGGACCTTTTCGGTTTCTCTCTTGGTGGACGCAGCTTCCGGTTCAAACGCGCTCCTCAGGGCTACTGTGAAAGTCCATCGATTTACAGCCAAGCCTTGAAGGGTCAACTGGATGCGTTTCGGTTGCCGGTTGGTGCGGCTTTGATCCAATATGTTGATGACTTATTGGTGGCCGCTGATACTCAGGACATTTGTAAAATAGCTACGGTGTCATTGCTGCAACATCTCTGTGAGCTAAATCATAAGGTGTCCCCTTCTAAACTCCAATATTGTTGTCAAGAAGTAACCTATCTAGGTCACTTATTGTCAAAGGAGGGAAGGAGGTTGACCCCAGAAAGAATTGCAGCGATTGCGCGAATGGCGGTGCCTAAAACCCAAAGAGATGTGCGTGCCTTTCTAGGTATCACGTCGTACTGCAGGCAATGGATTCCAAATTTTTCATTGCTAGCGAAACCATTGGTGGCTCTTACGTGCAAGGATGTTCCAACTCCTTTACCATGGACGGAAGAATGTCAGAAAAGTTTTTCTGAACTACGTGATTCATTGTGTTCGGCTCCTGTGTTAGGTACTCCTGACTATAGCAAGCCGTTTACGCTATATGTTCACGAGAGGGAAGGTTGTGCTTTGAGTGTTTTAACGCAACCTTTTGGTGGTAAGCAACGTCCATGTGCATATTTTTCCTCGACCTTGGACCCAGTAGCTAGAGCATTGCCGAGTTGCTTGAGAGCAACAGCGGCAGCTGCGGTCTCCATCCGACAATCAGCAGGATTGTCATGGATAATATGCTTACGGTGATGGTTCCGCATGCAGTCGATACTCTGTTGAATCGTACGAAGACCCAGCACTTGACGAGTGCGAGGTTGTCTGGGTATGAATTGACGTTATTGGCAAGCCATATTCAGATAAAACGTTGTAATGTCCTAAATCCGGCAACTTTGTTACCAATTAGCGCAGAGTCAGATGAAGTAGCAGAACATGACTGCTACTTGAGGACTGAAGAAGAAACGAAAGGTCGAGTGGACCTTAAAAACACCCCATTGGAAGATCCGGATGGCACTCTGTATGTGGATGGGTCATGTTTTAAGTTGCCGAATGGCGATGTGACTACTGCTTATGCTGTTGTAACATTGAATACTGTTGTTGAAACTGCAAGATTGAATCAGAATTCTGCCCAAGCTGCGGAATTGATTGCTCTCACTAGAGCATGTGTGTTAGCAAAAGGTAAACGTGTGAATGTGTACACCGATAGCCAATACGCTTTTGGTGTAGCACATAGTTTTGGACGATTGTGGCGAGAGAGAGGTTTCTTGACGTCGCACGGTACGAAGATTCAGCATGGCCAGCTTGTGAACGATCTTTTGGATGCATTGACTTTGCCTACGCAAGTCGCGATTGTTAAGTGTAGTGCGCATCGTAAAGTCACGGATGATGTTGGTCGTGGTAACGCGTTTGCAGATGAGATTGCTAAGGAGACTGCCCGGAACCTTAGCACTCGGATGTATGTGACGAGTTCGGTTAGGTGGCCTACTGAATCGAGTATGTGTGAAGACACCATTGAAAGTGTGAAAGAAATTCAGAATGAGGCCACCGAGACTGAAAAGGTGAAGTGGAAAGAAAGTATGGGAAAGTTGGATGCGAGTGGTTGTTGGATTGATTTGTCAGATCAGAAAAAATGGTTGTTGCCTGACGCGTATGTACTGGCCGTTGTGACAATGGCACATGGGTTAGCACATATTAGCGCGAAAGGTATTTGTAAATTGTTGTCGCCTGTGTGGAAGAATGATGGAATTACGAAATGTGCTGAACGATTGGTGAAGAATTGTATGGTGTGTATGATGTACAATCCTGGGAAAGGAACCCCAACTCCTCCTGGCAGTTTTGCTCCCCCTTCGTATCCCTTTGAGGTGATTCAATTGGACTTCATCCATATGGAGCGATGCAATAACCTGAAATACGTTTTGGTTGTGGTTTGCGCATTCTCCCGATGGATCGAGGCCTATCCCCTCAAAGACAATACTGCTTTGTCTACTGCGAAAATCCTACTGAAGGAATATTTTCCTCGGTATGGAATGCCTAGAGTCGTGTGGTCAGATAACGGAAGTGAGTTTGTTGGAAGTGTGATGAAGAGTGTGTGTAAGGGCCTTGGAATAAATCAAAAGTTCCACAGCGCCAATCATCCCCAGTCAGCTGGGTTGGTTGAAGGGTACAACGGCACCCTTAAACTAAAGCTAGCGAAGATTCAGGCTACGACTGGTCTTTCGTGGCCTGACGCTTTGCCCTTAGCATTACTGTCAACTAGGGCGACTGTACACTCCCGAATAGGGCTTAGTCCCTACGAAATAGTGTTCGGCCGTCCTGCGAATGTGTGGGGGGTTCCTAGGCCAGGAATATTCTCTGATCTTGAGTATCCAATGCTGATTGACTATTTACATGACTTGACTGCTAAACTAAGGTTAATTCACCAACAGGTTTACGACGCATTGCCGACGCAGACAGAGGGTCCAGGCCACCAGCTCCAGCCCGGAGACTGGGTGGTAACACGCAACTTTTCACGAAAGAACAATCTGGACCCCAGGTTTACCGGACCTTACCAGGTGCTCCTGACCACGAGGACTGCCGTTCGTCTTGAGGGGCGCAAGAATTGGGTGCACGCTACGCACACCAAGCGAGTCCCTATCCCTTTGCCGGCAGACCCGTGGGTAAGGAAAGGCATTGCGTCAACAGAAACAGAAACATTGCCGGCGTTTGTGCCTTTTAGCGACGCACAGCTTGTTGGAGAATCCTCAGCGCAGCGGAAAGACATTGTTGAACAATTGTCAGAGGAAAACTCAAGCCCAGAGCAATCGACTGATCAGCAGGACGCTGTCTCTTCAACGGATCCTTTGTTCGACGAGCAGACACGTCCCGGGAAACACCGATATTCTTTGCGATCTCGCACTAAGGACAAATAAAAAATTTTGCTTTGCTGAAATTGAAAACTGCATTATCCCCGTTTCCCGTGATCAGTTTTGAACATTCGTATCATTGTAATTTTTTGTATATATCTATATATTGAGCTTCCTCCTTGTATCTTTTTACTCCCACAGCTGAGAGACATTGTGCTTATACATACATATTGTGTATTGAAGGCCGTAGGGCCGCGCGCGTACTTCCTTCTGGATAGTAGGTCTTGACGCTAGGTTAAAGGCCGTCGGTTCCTAGGAACTCCTAGGGATTGACTATTGCTACACAGAACGAAGTGCGTCAAGAAACGTTGCGGACGGTCGTAGGGAATGGCATTCTCGAAGCTGAATGATTTGGAAGGAGCTCAGGCTCATCGATTCAAGCTGCAGCAACTCAGTCGTACCAAATGTTTTATATTTCAATTGTTTATATTGTTTTTGACTGCTTCTGCATTATTGGCGGGTGGGGTGTACTATACGATGTCTTACTTCTTACCTGCTACACCTACTCCTACCCCTTACCCTAATCTCACCTCTACTGCTTCTCCCCATTCCTTTCACATGTTACCGGAACACGAGCAGGCTAGACGTGTAGAATTTCGCAACAATTCCTTTATTCAGCTCCTTCATCAGCATCAGTTAGTGGTTAACACTACTAATTGTTGGGTGTGTGGGTTGATGCCACATACTACGGATAAGGGAATTCCATATCTGGTGTTACCGTATAGTTCCCAAGGGTCAGCTCGGGCATTCCAAACAATGTTTCGAAGCGCACTGGGTTTCCACCCCATTCGAGAACCACGTTCCCCCTACTCTGGTCCTACCTCGTATCAGAAGCCTTTGTCAATAGCCATAGAGGATCTAGATAGCGATATCTATGATCCTTCGCTTATCCCTGAAGAAGAGGTACGAGCCTATAGGGTCCTAAGTAGAGGTGAATATAGTGTGTTCACTAGCGAAAAGCAGCTTAAAAGCTCGCCTCCAATATGGGTCGTACCCCACACTGGTAATTTTTGTCTTATGGGTCGTGGCCGAAGATCGCAAGCCCGACTTGGAGCAAGTGCTTGCACCGAAAATTACATTCTGCCAATGTTCTCGTCCCCTGTGTTTCTGGCTGCCAAGGGTACATACTTTATCTGTTATGATCGTGCATATGCATGGTTGCCCGCTGACTTCATGGGCTCATGCTTCATTGCAAATCTGTTGCCTCCGACGTTCACTGTAGATGCCGATTATCACAAGACTAGAGTTGTGCGAGGCGTAATTAGCGAAGAGGATACTGCCGGTCAAGAGGTAGGAGACTTTTTCAAGGGTTTCCTCCCGTTTTGGGGACCTATGGTTAACAGTAGGAACCTGAGACAGTTGACTCGAGTGGTAGAATCGACAGCTAATATTACTGCCAGTGCCCTTGGTAATATTACCACAGAACTTCAGGCGGAGAGACTTATGACGTTACAAAACCGTATGGTTTTAGATGTCATTTTAGCAGATCGCGGTGGGGTATGTAAGGTGATCCATTCGAGCTGCTGCATTTTCATTCCAGATAATGCTCCAACTGTCTATCAAGCCATCTCGAGGTTGCATAAGATCTCCGAATCCATACACGTGGATGTAGGGGATTGGACGCTGCTAGGATGGTTTTGGGGCCTGATGTCGACTTGGGGTTGGAAAATTCTGATGATCATTGGGGTTGTGGTAGTGTTCCTGTTCACGTGTTGCCTTTGTGTGCAGTGTGGTCCTGCCTTATGTGGCCTTTGTGCTACAACGTGTATGAGACAACCATCTGTTACCAAGGGGACTCGATTGGACAGAGCTATGCTACAGCAACATCTCGATGGTCTGATGAATATCGAATATGATTCCGACTAGTGCTTGCCTACATGAGGGCAAAAGGAGCGTCTGAGGTTCCGTGACAATTGTAAGTGGTGCTTTCGACTCGCACGAATATGGTCGAGTCTGGTATCTATGAACCGCAAATGACGAGTTTAGTAAGTGTGCGCAGTTTCGCTGTGCTAGCTTAAACCGTTCGTTTGTTATGTGGGTTTTTCATCTGTACCCACGGGTTCCATCTTAGATACGGCATCCATTTTGTCTCTTGCCCTCAAGTAGCCAGCGAACGGACGTTGTCCGCTTCGCGACCCTGGGACTCCCAAGATATTTGCGGAAGACACATGTTCTTTGTAAATGTCTTTATGACGAGGGGGATGCTACTGTAAGGCAGATGACGCCGCTTGAGGCTCATCTTGCCGCACGGGCTTATTGTCTCAGCCGTGCATCTCATTAGGCACGTCCCTTTGATGCCTGCGTCTCGTGTTTCCCGTTACCTCCCCTTTTACACCCTTTCCGATCTCCCCACTGTCTCCGTCTTCCTCTACACCTGTCCTTGTTCCAATTTCGATCTGTTTTACTGCTGATTGGAATTTGCTAATGGTGGGAAGATGGGTTTTTACAGTTGGAAACCGCCAAATGTTTCCGCACTTATGTTCCGGACCTTATGTGTTTCAAAGTGACCAAAAGCGACCCCTCTGGGGGATAACTGTGAGAACCGGGTTGTAAACTTTTGTGTACAATGTTATCTTATGGGTAAAAACTGTATAAAAGGAGCGATCTACAGAACCAATTTGAAGCAGTCTCCCCAAGTTGCACGCTGTGTACTTGTCGTGATCTCTGTGTTCCCTGCAGCAAATAAACCTTGAATCTTTGACGCCGAAGGAAGTGTCCCGTGTCTCTGTGACTTGTACGCCGGAGCAGGTTACCCACGAAGGTTTCAGGTGTTGTGCCCTGGCACCGCTGGGTCTTACAGAACCCAGTCCTTCAGTCGCTATCTCCTATTAGCTGTCACTAACTGGTGTTAGCGACAGCTTGGTAATAGGGAGATAATTTTATCTCCGCTTTTTTGGCTTTTAAACCCAAAAAAGCGGAGATAAACCCCCTTGATAATATGCCCCACAATTCGAAATATGAACCTACACTGATTAATGAAAGAGTGGGAAGACCCCAAGCAGGGTAATACCCCACTGTTCCAATGAGTGAAAAGACCTAGGGGCATATTACCAACAACTAGCGATAATTTTTGTCTCTAACTTGTTTAGAGACAAAAATTATCGCCGCACATCGGCGATTTTTATCGCAGATAAACCTTGCTATTAACAAGGTTTATCGCAAATGCGATAAAAAACGGCCGAAATGCATGAATATCGCTGAAAAGTCAGCGATATTCATGCATTATCGAGCAAATGCTCTTAGCCATGTTATCCACCTCCCATTGGATAACATGGCTAAGAACTGCTCAGGGCAGGTGTTCGCTTTTGGAGATATTCCCGCTTAGCGCAAATATCTCCAAAAGTTGGTAATAGGAGATAGCGATGTTAGCGACTGTTTTCAGTCTCTAACATCTTGGCACGCCCACTTTGCATCTCATTAGTGATAAATATCACTGACATGCAAAGTGGGGCCCAAGATGGTCGCTATCTCCTACTAGCTGTCGTTAACTGGTGTTAGCGACAGCTAGGTAATAGGGAGATAATTTTATCTCCGCTTTCTTGGCTTTTAAAGCCAAAAAGGCGGAGATAAACCCCCTTGATAATATGCCCCCAAGCTAGCAGCAGCAATGGTAAGAGTGAAAAAAAAGGAAAATAATTCATGATGATCACCAGAGTATTCTTAATTCTTGCTCTGTCTGCTACAAAACATGTGAGCACTTATGTACTGCAGTAAGGCTTGGCAACCCCTTAAACAAAACTTGCTGTCACTATAGTAATGTTGTGGGAGATTGTCTTAGGCACATCCGCCTTACACCTTCACATGCATCATCATCCATCCCAGTGTCAAGATGTAATGCTGTAATGCTATTTTGTTCTTAAAATTGATAAACATTTTTTTTATTTTATTTTTCATAGGGCACATATATTGCATAGCTCCGGAATCCGGAGTCTGCTGCACACATCAATAGATCAGCAATAACATCTTAGACTTTTTGTACATAAACTAACAAACCCCCCCCCCCCCTTGTGCGCTGATGCTACCACTAATTTACAGTATAAAGTCGTAAAAGAGCATACCAAGTCCAACGAGACACTCTATCCTCCCCACCAACCAACCACCTGTCAAATCGTCGGGAGGGCGGCCCTCTCTGGCGGCGGGTCCAAGTCCAGCCCGCGGTAGTCCCCCATCTCATCCAGATCTTAAAGTGTTTTCTGGGGCATACCCTAGCCATAAATATAGGTTGCTCGAGTCCCATACAAAAGTCCATTCCATTTATCCAAGCAGTCAGTGGCGGAGCTCGAGGCGCCTTCCACGCCTTGGCAATGTCCCTCTTTGCCTGTGTAAAGCCCAACAATAACAGGTGACGCTTGTACATATTGCCCCCAATCCCTTCCATCACATGCAACAAAGCCAATTTTGGTGTGTGCGGGAGCTCCCATGCAAAACCTCGGACAAACTGGCTAACACCCCACTCCAGAATCTATGCAACACCGAACACACCCAGACAGTATGCAAAAGTGTACCCTCCTCTGTTCCGCAGCGGAGACAATCAGGGGAGCTAATCATGCCCGCCTTCCATAGGCGCCCTCAGGTAAAATATATGCGATGTAGATATTTAAACTGTACTAGGCGCAGGCGTGTGGAAATAGCCGCCCCCGCGGTCTCGCCAATGCCTCTGCCCAGTCCTCTTCCTCTAAATCCCCTATGTCCCTCCCCACTCTGTCCTAAGTCTGTGTAGGTCAGTGGAGCAGTGGTGAACTAACGTTTGGTAGATACGTGAAATTTTCTTATCTGGTAATTCGCCCATAAACATTTTGGCCTCTAATGGACTAAAATCAGGGAGGGGCCCTAGGTCAGTCAGGTAGGGTGTCAATACGTGCCGAAACTGTAAGTATTTAAAGAACTGGGATCCCATACTCGTCTTCCAGGTTCTGAAAGGACTTCAGGGTACGACCTGACATTACATCCCCCAGGGAGGAGATTCCTATTGCGTCCCAAACCCAGAAGCCCTGCAATGCATCTAGACAGGGAAGACGACCATTTCACCAGAGAGGAGTCTCTCGGGTCATCACGTTCCACCACTCCATCCTGCCCAGCGCTCGCCTCAAGACATAGAATACCACCTGTGTGGCCGAAGGAAGGCACCTTCGAAGCGATGTGGAGCACAGCAGTGTATGCACGGACGCTGAGCCCATTAGGTGCCGCTCGACCGCGTAGGCCGGGTCTCCCCTATCACCATAACACCACTCGTTGAGAACAAGTAAGTGCGCCGCCTAATAGTAGGAAAGAACATCAGATGTGGCAAGCCCCCCAGTGTAAGAGGATAAGAAACACGTACGCAGAGCCACCCGTGCAATCCCTCCCTCCCACAGAAACCCACCCAGCGCCGAGTTGACCTGTTGAAACCAGCGGGGCGGAAACCGGTATGGGTGATTTTGTAGTTGGTACAATAGACGGGGGAGCACCACCATTTTAAAGATGGCCGATCTGCCATAAATCGTCAGAGGCATGCGGGACCAAATCTTCAAATCCTCGCGCGTGCGGTACCGTACCGGGGTAAGGTTGCGATCTTGCGAGGCTGCTGCCTCCTCCGACAGGTATACCCCCAGGTATTTCAGCCCTCCAGACGCCAGCTGAAGACCAGAGGCCCGGGCTCCCGCCCTAAAATTGATAAACATTTTTAAACCTAAAAAAAAAAAAATACGATGTCATGCTTAAAGATTGGAGGTCTGAGTGCGAATTGTGAAGGAGGGAGAGTCACACAATTTGTTCAGGGTGTCTTTTAGGGTGCTGATTCTCCTTTTCTGAAGAAAGGCAAAAAATTACTGTGATCCTGAATTAACAAGTGAATGCTTTAGGAGGCTCTGAAACAACCATTCTGATGTCTGAGACCTCAGTGTGAAATGAGCAACTCTCTATTTCAGCACTTCTACAATATATGGGAGAGTCATTCCCAAAGAATATCGAGTAAGGCCTCTGAAAACTCTGGGGCAGATTTACAAGCCCCTTGTGCCACTTTTGCGTCTCTTTTCCCATGTTAAAAATGACGCAAAAGTGGGGCAAGGGGCTTGTAAATCTGCCCCTCTATACTTTGCTTAGAAAGTAATATTAAACTTCTTGACCCTTATAGAAACACCTATCATGTATTGGATGTTGCTCTCCCAGCTGGATGTTCTTGGGTGTTTTCTTCAGACTGAGCTCAAATCAACCAATTTTTAAGATAATAATGTTGGTAAACTTCTTGCAAAACAGTATGGGAGGCAACTGCAGAGAGCACTTTCATTACCATAATTGGAGCTTAGTTTTGAGGTGTTTTACCTCAATTGTAAATTGTAGCCATTTTTTTTTAGCTTTATCTTGATTGGACTACGTAAGGAAGCATCTTACAGGTCAACATTTGCTAGACACTGGGTAAGCACATTAAAAGAATCAAGAATATGATCCAGGCATTTCTCCTAATCTTAAACCAGCTCCATAATTCCTTAAAGCAGACATTTTCTCTGTCGAAGAAGGGAATATGGAAGTGAGGTTCAAGCCCTTATGCAGACTTCTTGGTCATAGCCATGGAGGTGAAAGACTGGATGAAAGACTTGTGCGTAGGGAGAACTCTGTGTGTTCTGGAAGAAGCACTCATAGCAGATGATGCTTGCCTTTGTGGCGCACACAGAATAAGAGTTTTACAAATATGGGCTTAGCATTGAAGCTGGTTCCGGATATTTTAAAGCTTTTTCCTCTCTTGCTGTTTAGGGAGAGGATTCAGTTTGGAACCTAAAGGGGGACATCTTACTTCAAAAGGTTACAGCGTCTATTGGCCTTGATGAGGATAGAGCTCATGGAAGCAGAACAACCTCAATGTTCTGTGAACCTCTTCAGTGGTGTTCTGTGGCACCAGCACATTAGTTAGATTACTAGGGTTGAGAGCTCCATCTGCCGTCCATCGCTACAATGCCAGCACTCTCCACACCCTCAACACCGGATGCCACACCTCCTGCCACCATGCATCACCGAAGAAAACCCAAGGCCTGTTCACCTGCCCGCACCTGCAACTGCACCTTCGCTGGCCTCCGCACACCAGACGTACCGACTTCACGACCCTCAAGAACCGGACCTGACCTCAACACCCGCTCCCTCAAAAGACACGCAGTGGAGATCTGAGACCTGCTAGACTCTACCTCCCCAGACATTGCATTCTTCACAGAAACGTGGATGAACTCCAGCTCAGCTCCGGACATCCCAACCGCCATCCCTGGCGGATACAAAATCATCCACAAGGACGCAGTCAACCGACTGGGAGGAGGCATCACCATTGTGCAAAAAGATACCCTCCGACGACCACTCACCCGACTTGGTACACCTCCACTGCCAGATCAACCCAAACACCACCCTCAGTAGCACCCTTGGCTACAGACCTCCCGGACCCCCCCCCCCCTTCAGCGAAGCCATATCTGACTTTATCGCTCACCACAGTCTCACCTCAAAGGACGACATCCTCCTTGGTGACCTCAATTTCCACCTGGGTAACCTCGACGACCACTATTCCTCATCCCTATTGGAGAACCTTGCCACTCAACCAACTGGTCACAACGCCAACCCCCTCAGCAGGCCACACCCTCAACCCCATCTTCTCTGCAAGCAACATCTCTGTCAGCCACACCTCTGAGTCACACTGGACTGACCACCACTGAGTCTACTTCTGATTCACCAAACCCACCGTATGCCACCACACCTACCACGATCCCCGCAGAAGCTAGAACAAGGTCCCCGAAGACCACCTCACCACCTTCCTCAGCAAGACCCCACCACAGACACCAACACCTCAGCATGCAAACTCCTGCACTGGATCTCTGACTGTGCCAACACGCTGCCCCCCCTCAAGAAACCCTCAGGCAAGCAGCCCTTCGAGAAAGCCAGCTGGTTCTCCTCTGACCTCCAAGAGTCAAGGCACACCTGAAGATGTATCGAGAAAAGATGGAGGAGCAGCAAGATCACAGCATACCATGCAGCCTTCAAATCCGTCGTCTCTGCACACCACTGCCTCATCAGAACAACAAAGAAAGTAGTCATCGAGAAACACATCAATGCCAACGCACACAACAGCAAAGAACTCTTCGTCGTAGTCAAAGAATTCGCAAAACCCAGCACATAGAAAACAGACATCCCCATCCCAAGACCTCTGCGACAACCTTGCCACCTTCTTCTAACACACACCCCTCCTGCAACCACTGCACCCGATGGCTCCAACCCCCAGCAGACCTTAACCAACTGGATCATCAAGAGCATCCACTCCGGGGCCCCCTTGGATCCCTGACGTCGCCACATCTTCAACAAAGCTGGCACCTCTATTGCACCTGAACTCTGCCACACCGTCAACTGCTCTATCGAGTCCACAACTTTCCCGGAAGACTGGAACCCCTGCTGAAGAAACCTTCTGCTGACCGACCGACCTCAAGAACCACATTCCCATCTCTCTGCTCCCCTTCCCAGCCACAGTCATCGAGAAGGTCATCAGCGCCCAGCTCTCCGAGTTCATCGAAACCTAACAACATCCTGAACCTCTCCCAATTGGGCTTCAGAAGCAAGCACAGCACTGAAACAGCTCTCCTTGTCGCTACACACGATATCGGCACCCTCCTTGAGAGAGACGAGACTGTAGCCCTCATCCTCCTGGACCTCTCGGCTGCCTTCGACTCCACGAGGCTGACATCCATGAAAAAGCCCTAGAATGGACACGTTCCTTTGAGTCAGACTTCCACCGTTTAAATCAGAATCACAGAGATCAGCTGTGGAGTGCCTCAGGGATGCTCCCATAGACCCAACCTCTTTAACATCTACATGGCCTTGCTTGCAGTCATCATCAGAAGCCACCGACTCAACATCGTCTCCTACGTCGATGACACCCAGTTGATTCTCTCCCTCACAGACGAACCCACGGCCACCAAAAGCAACTTCCACTAGGGGATGAAGGCACTTGCCACTCGAATGAAGGACAGCTACCTCAGGCTAAACTCAGATAAGACCAAAGTCCTCAACCTGGGCTCCTCCCCCTCCGTGTGGGGTGATTCTTGGTGGCCTTCAGCACTCGGACTCCCCACACAGACCACACACAAAACCTCTGCATCATCCTAGAATCCTAGCTCTCAATGAACCGCCATATCAATGCTGCTCGTCCTCATGCTTCCACATGCTCCGCCTCCTTCCTAAGATCTTCAAGTGGATCCCCACCGAGTCCAAAACAACGGTTACCCAATGCGCTCATCAGCAGCAGACTGGACTATGGCAACGCACTGTACGCCGGCACCACCCAGAAACTCTGACTGTCCAGAACGCCTCCACCAGACTCATACTGAGCATCCCTCACCACCGGGAACCTGAGAGACCTTTACTGGCTACCTGTCAACAAGAGAATCACCTTCAAGCTTTTCATGCATACCTACAAAGCCGTCCATAACGCCAGACCTTCATACTTCAACCACCGCCTCTCCTTCTACACTCCCACTAGACATCTCCGCTCCACCCAACTGGCCCTGGCCACCGTCCCATGGACCCGCAAGAATACGGCTAAGAAAGATCCTTCTTCAACCTCGGACCTCACTGCGAAGACCTGGAACTCCCTGCCTCTGCACCTCAGGCAATCACCATCACTGCCACAATTCAGGAAGGACCTCGAGATCTGGCTCTTCAACTGAACTGCAGATCCAGCCCCTCCCCCCACCCCCACACCCAGCCCCTTGAGACCCCCATGGGTGAGCATTCGCGCTTTATAAGATTCTGATTGATTGATTGATGGATGTATTGATTGATTGATTGAAGGTCTTCGATACGTTGGGAGCCCAAGTCCTGTCATAGGTGTTCGGTGGTCAGTTCGCCCTTGTGTTTACTTTCAGCACCCTGGGACGGACAGGTCAACTCTAGCTGTATGAAAAGAGAGTGTCGACTTCGGCATCACCGCCAGTGCACAATACATCATTCCTAAATGTGACACAAAGCTTCTTGCTTCTTGTGGTCACACATATACCTTCGCTTCGACCGAAATGTCAGGCTCAGCTGGATTCCTACAGAAGAAGCACAGGTGCTCACCTGGTGTAAGTACCTCAGACGACAAAGGCAAGCTCTGCGACCATCAACCACTGCGAAGAAAGCACCGCACGTGCACAATCCTTGAAACCCGTCTTCAACAGCATGTGCGGAAAAGGAGGCATGTCTTTTCTATTCAGCCAGTTGCAATTAAGAAAACCAACGCGAAAAAAGTCGCTTCCGGGAAATGGCACTAGCAACATCAAAAAACAAGCATTGGAAATGCAATAGGTCTCGCACCATTAGAGTTAGTGCTTTTAGAATTGTTTATGGGTTTTTTTTGTAAATGTTTCGCATTTTTGTTTCCTGTAGCCAATGCTAAAGAATTACAAAAAAAAAAAGCCATAAACATTTCTTAAAGCTCTAACTGAAATGGTCGGAGACCTATTGCACTGTGTGAGGGTGAGGGGTTGAGGGTGAGTGAGGGTGAGGGTGAGGGTGAGTGAGGGTGAGGGGTTTAGGGTGAGTGAGGGTGAGGGGTTGAGGGTGGGTGAGAGTGAGGGTGAGTGAGGGTGAGTGAGGGTGAGGGGTTGAGGGTGGGTGAGTGAGGGTGAGTGAGAGTGAGGGTGAGTGAGGGTGAGGGTGAGTGAGGGTGAGGGGTTGAGGTTGAGGGTGAGGTGTTGAGGGTGAGTGAGGGTGAGGGTGAGTTAATATACAGGAGCTCCTGAGCGGAGTTGACAAAAGCCATCTTCGTTCCTGTGAAATTGAATACTCAAGGCACAATTCACAAAGCTGTGTCTATGAGTAGTTATATTAGACGTGATTTACAACAGAATATCCAAGCCTGATTTATAAATTATTTTTTGAGAGTCCTTTTGAAGAGTAGGATGTGCTTTCTTCCGGAAACCACGAGGAAGCAAGTCTTACTCCTGGTAATTCTAAGTAAATCACATCTAAGATTGGAGAAAGATGCACCTACTTTTAAAAAAAGCATTACTAATCGTGCCCCTTCTGCTGAAATCTTTGTAATCTGTAAATTACAGCTTTGAATTCCAGAATGGCTGTGTTACGCTCTCTTTCATCCATCTGAGGTCTAGAAACTGACTTTCTTTCAATTGAGTAATAATAGCATATAGTATGTGCTACACTATGAAACTGCAAAATATGTCTTAGCAAGGTCCCTATAAACTCATCGTGGGCTATTCAGAAAGATATTTGTAGGTGACTTACTACCATAGTTCTCTGTCTTACTCCTGGAATCCAGGACCAACGCAAGAGTGAGTACTGCAAGACTAAGTCGCTGCAACCCCTTTATGAAATGAAGTCATTCTATTTATTGTAGTAATAATAATCTTCCATCGTACTTCCCGAGGTTGCCAGCTTGCTGTTTGCATGTTCTACAGCAGACGTTTAAGCCGTATTCATCCGTGGGGTAGCTATCGTGTCCCGTTCGTTTCACTCGGGGTGACCTTTTCATGAATAAAGTGAAATAGGATTAAGGCATGAATTTTCAACAATAGGGAAAGCAACAGATGCAGCCGACTTTGGACGTGGGAGGACTGTTGATGCGGTCTTGCCAAAAGGGTGTGTCTGTGTTGACAAAATGAAAAACAACTCTAGAATTCTAGGTACTTTAATCAGGGGAGTAAACGGCTAGTGGGACTATATGCAGCATGCTACCACAGTGGATGCTTAATGCCATCATACTCAGCACTTATTGAAGGGGCGTACCTATCAATAGTGCAGCAAGTACACTGGCACTAGGCCCCAGAGGTCTGAGTGGCCCATTGTACTTAGATTATAGCTGGGTGGTTTTTTTTTAACTCCCAAACTGGGCAGGCGGGTGATTTTTCTTGCTTTCATTCGATCCCAAGAGACACTTGCTACATCAAAGGTCATTTTTGTGTGGTTTGCAGATTAAAGAGTTAAAGCATTACAAAGTGGCTGGTCTATTTTGTGGTAGTGGACATCTGTAGCTTCTACATATCCTTGGAAGTTCGGTTTACCAAGAGACTCTGCGAGGAAACGGTGCTCCTTCGGTGGCCAGTGCCACATGGGAGGACGTTCACAGTACGGTCAAAGCTCCTCCATTGGCCTGTACTATAATTGGAAGGTGTGTACAGGTCGGTTGTGCTTAAGAATCACGCTGCCAGTCTGAGCGGTACTGTGCCAGGTGGAAGAATCACTGAGGGTATATTTTACACACTGCCGTTCCCACCAGTCTGATATGCCTGTCACCAAAAGCATGACGTTTTCCTTCAGAAACGTGCAGTAAGTGGATTCCTGGACCCATGATAAAGTTGGTGTTTGTACTATAATTGGAAGGTGTGTACAGGTCGGTTGTGCTTAAGAATCACGCTGCCAGTCTGAGCGGTACTGTGCCAGGTGGAAGAATCACTGAGGGTATATTTTACACACTGCCGTTCCCACCAGTCTGATATGCCTGTCACCAAAAGCATGACGTTTTCCTTCAGAAACGTGCAGTAAGTGGATTCCTGAACCCATGATAAAGTTGGTGTTTGAGCGTTTGTGTGTGTATGTATATATGTGTATAGAGAGAGAGAGAGAGAGAATATTCTGGAATGTCAGAGGGAATTGCGGGAAAGGAAAGGCTGTCTGTTTTTATTTTCGTATTGCCGATACGATTTCCATCTAAGTTGCTCTGCTGCTAAGTGTGCTCGAAGTCCCTCCCTCCCCAACATCTTACAGATGTGTGTGCTGGCTGTAGGGGTGGCAAGTGAAAAAAAAAAAGTGAAAGAGAAAGCAGGGTAACCTGACCCAGGAGGGGGGAGGAGGGAGGAGAAATGCGTCTCGGCCGGAGCAGGGGGCGGAGCAGGGAGAGCGGGCTTTAGCACGGCGTCAGTGTTGGCATTGATGGGGGGTAGGGGGGAAGTGGGGATTTAAAAAAAAATAAACAAACAAGACGGAGGGAAGAGAGGGGAGGGGGAGGAGAAATGCGACACGGCGGGAAGGGGAGGGGGCGGAGCGGGTAAAATAAACAACCAAACAAGACGGAGGGAAGAGAGGGGAGGGGGGAGGAGAAATGCGACACGGCGGGAAGGGGAGGGGGCGGAGCGGGTAAAACAAGACGGACGTGCACGCGCTTTTAAGCTCAATGCGCATGCGCATTGAGCTTAAAAGTCACGGGCACTGTAAGTAATCGCCACGATTCCTTGCAGTGGATAAAGAGTGGATAAGCCCCCATAGTCTCGCTTGCTCGATGCGCATGCGCATCGACAGGCGAGACCTAAACAGAGGCTAGGCCAAAAAACACCAAGCACCAGGAAACCTTCTTGCGCGTGACATGCCAGGAGACGGAAGAGCAGGACCCTAGCTGTTGCTGATGCAGGGTGCGAGAAGAATCGCGTGTTGGGATTGGACGCTCACTGCGAGCCCCTCATGAGCGTTTGGAAGTGACCGCATCTTTTCGAGGCGCTTTCCTCAGCCTGCCAGCCGTGACGGTGCCCCCAGCCACGTGGGTGCACAGAGTCAAGGGAAGCAGGCAGTGACGTCATTCGCCCTCAGGGCCCATTGATGTGGACGTTTGTGCCTTTACTACGCTCTTCGTGGCTGATTGTGGTCCATTTTGGTTCACGTTTTGGAGTCGCCAGTGCTTCTCTGGTCTGTCTGACCAGTGACCAATGAGACGTCTCCTGCATGGGAGCGAGGCACTCTCGTCTCCCTCGGCTCGCCACAGCCTCTGGGGATTGTGGCCCTGAATAGACGTTTCTGAAAGTAATGAATAGATCTGTGACCCGTGCACAGCTCTTGACAAAGTCAGTTGCAGGGAGAAGAGCCCTCGAGTCCCCATCACGGCTCATTAGGCCTCGAGGAGGCAGTGTTACCAGAGAGCCGCCGGCTCTGTCGGGCCTGATCACCATTCTCTGCATAGTTGTTTAGTTTCAAGGCGCTAGGGTGGCCTGTTCCCAAACTATCACACTCAAAACAAGTTGCTGGAAATACATCTCACGGTAATGAAAACGTTTCAGAAATCAAAGACTCCCACAGTATATGAATTCAGCAGCTGTTACATACGAGCGAAATGCAAAGACAACTGCAAATGTGCAAAGTCTGTTCACAACGTACAACCGGAGCAAAAGAGCAAAATCTCACCCAGCTAGATGGTGGCGTGGCGTTGTGTAGTGATTCACATACCGCAGATTCACAAACAGTTCACACACTGGAGATTTATGCACATTAGGCAAGAAATATTTAAATAACGGCAAAAAATGCAAACCATGGAAAATAAATCTCAGATGCAAAGAATGGCTATTCATAGGTTGGGGCAGTCATTCAGGGACCTAGCAACAGATATACGACCCTCAGTGTTTTCTACTCGCAGATTGCATTTTTTTGCAACTCACATTGCAAACACGGATGTACAACAGTGTCTGAGACATTTTGCAATTTCCAAATTCGTTGCAAAGGACCTTCATTAATATTCATGAAGCAGACCGAAATGTGCGACCCATTGGGATTGGCCTGCATTCGCAGGAATGGTAGCCTGCTGGGGTCAGCAGACCACCATGTCTGAGTCTGCTTTTTCACTAAAGCAGTTTTTAGGGCTCGCCTGCTGATGCGCTTCTGCGCATCGCTGGCGAAGCTCTAATGTGGCTTATCCAGTGTTGATCCACCACTGGCGTTTCCACTGGCGATTTCTTCAAGTGCATGTGCTTTTTAGGTCATTGCGCAAGCGCAAGCCCTAAAAAGCGCGTGCACAATGCCACCAGCCGCCTGCCTGCCTGCCTCGCATTACCAGATCAAAGGCATCCCGCCCCCCTCCCGCAAGCTTCTCAGCGTGTGCTCTGCCTCAGGCCGGCATTTCTCCTCCCCATATTATTCACTGCTCGGCCTGCTGCTCCCCATGCGTCTCGTCACCCTTCCTCCCTTATGCTGGACCCCAAGAGATTAAAGTGGGGAAGGGATGCGAATGTATGAAATTAATTAATTAGTGACCAGTTCAAATGTTCGGTTTACATCCTAAAGCTTCAACTCCAATGACATTTCTACAATTTGCAACTGTCCTTCCCAAGATTCCCAGCTAAAAACCACAGCATGTTTGTATTGGGTCCTGTCAATTCAAGATGTAAGTGGGGTGTTCTGAACACAAGCTGTTCCCCGCCTCTAATTTATTTAACTGTAACCCTTCTGCTGGCCTTCTATTCCGTGTTTAACGCAGGCTTTTGAGAATAAGTAGCCTGTTGTCAAGTGTTATTGCGTTTATCCAAGATTTCACACCGCAGTACAGTATATTACGTCGATGTGCACCGCAGGAAGGATGCACTCGATCACTCATGGGTCTGCTCAAGTGTCACTGCCCCATGCTTGTTTTACTTTGCTTACCATGGGGCACCCACGCTTTAGCTATAAACATGTAAAGCCAACGCGTTGGTGCCGTGATTGCTTCAAACGCAAAGAAATAGAAAACAATTGACAATTTTTTTTCTATTGCTTTATTTTTGGTGCAATCGCGGCACAGCGTTAGCTTTACATGTTTATGGCTAATGCGAGAGTGCCACCATTGTAATAAGGTTTCACAATGTCCGCCGCATGCCAAACTTATTTCCATGGGAACCGCTTTCTTTCACAGGGTTGTCGCAGCCGCCATCTTTCCGTGCTTCCAATAGGTTCTCAGTTCCCTTTCTGCCTCCATATGCCCTCCCAGCCTAATCAGGGCCGGGCCGAATGCGAGTGACTCGGGATGGGGTCCTGCTTTACATTGCGACTAACTTTTATTTACATGGACGCAGTTTTCCCGCTACAGCACGGCGCCCGCTTTCATGTATTCACAGGGTTGCGCCAGCTGCCATCTAAAGTACAACCGGCAAGTGCAAAATGTTAAAATTGCTGACCTCCAAAGTTTTGCCATATGAAACCTGCGCCTGAGAGTCTTTTAAGCTTGCAGTAAATGTCTGTAAGTGACTTCCGGATTTCTCTTGTGGCTGACTTTGGCAGTGTAAAACTGTTGCTTTGTGAGAATAACTGTGGATTGAACTGGGAGTCAACTGTAGCGTTTCCAACACTGCCGACATAACTACAGTGTTATTACATCTGCTAAGGCACGGCTGAAAGATATAACAATATGCGGCCGGTAACATTTCAGGTATATGAACAGCCAGCCTGGCGTCGGTAGAGGCAGGCATTTTTATATTTATTGGGCAGGTGGATAAGATACGAACCTCCACTGAGTACGGAGGTCACCCCTGGTCAGATTTGATGCCCCAGGCAGTATGAGGCATAGGTTGGCTGCAGTTGTCGTCATAATTTTTTTTCTCGATGTTGTGTGCTGGTGTTTGTATGCATTCCTTGCTCACATGGTTATACGCGGATGTCCAGCGCCTCAATGACCTCTCTTACGAGTCTGTGCGATTTCCCTCACCCCCTCCCCTCACTCTTGCTCTCACATTGGAGGAGAGGTGTTGGGTGGGGACTTTTATTCATGTCTGGGCTGCGGCCCCCGTTGCTCGCACCGAGGGCTGCCTGGCGGTGCTGCGGGGGAGGGAGGGGAGCTGGCAGTGAAGCAAGGCGGAGCAGGCTGGTCTTTTATTTTGGATCCATTTCACAGAGGAGCAACAGCACCTTGAAGTTATACAGAGCTGTAGGAATACATGAAAACAACCATTGTTCTAAGATTTGCTTTTAGGTTAGACGTAAACTGTCGAGGTATGGGACACAGCACAGCGCCTACACGTTCAATCTGTGGTCATTGGTGCTTTATTTCACTGAGCTCAAATTCGCCACACAAAGGAAAGCAGTTTTGAGGAGCAAGTTACACATTTTGTAGCGGGACCGAGGCCATGGGCGGTGTGTTCACCACCCTCTGTAGTTAATAATGCCTCAAAGTAGATCTCATGAGGCCCGCAAACCACAACAGACTCATGTTAGCTTGGTGGTTCAATAGGTTAACTTCACGCACGCACTGTAGAAACCTCTCTCCGCAAGGTCGAAGGGTCTGGTCTGATCACTGCCGGTCTAGTCAACTCCTTACACTTTAAACGTTTTTAAATTCCCCCAAATGGCTTAAGTAAAGATAACACTAAATGGCAGTGCAGCTTTTACGCGTTTCACTGAGCATACCACTTTTTAGTTGGCTTTCTGTCTGCCTTGATGGTTGTGTTTTTTTTCTCCAGAAGAGCGCTGTGCATGTTGATTAGACTAGTCATTTGCATTGTCCGTTGTAAATTTGGACCTACAAGTCCCAGCATGCCCTTTGCTATTTGCTGATAATCCACGACGGGCTGAAACCAGTCTCGTGATACGGAGCCAGTTGACAGCTTTGATAACAGACAATTGTCCACGTGGTGGCCGCTGCTTTTGACACGAGGCCACCATTAAAACAAGAGTCCATGTTATCAGCAATTAGTTATCAAATGCAGTGGTCTCATCTTGCCAGCGAACCGCCCTCATGGCATGGGCCTGGTGACTCCTATGTTAATATTACCAGTCAATAATCCGTGCCGTGACCTCTGCCTCGTGCCTAGGTGTCAGTTTCCAGCTGTGGTATTATTAGCAGTCAATCTACGCCATGGCCGCTGCCTAGGGTCAGTTCAACACATATTAAATTACAAATGCTATCAGTGTCACATTTGCGAAAGTTAAAAATATTGGAATTGTAAATGACAAAGCTATTAATTTCGCAATTTTCAAAACCAACACATAAATAAAATATTTGTCATTTACAATACCAATAGCTCAAACTTTCATAATGCGAGACCTATTGCATTGCAAATGCTTGTTTTAAATGCAGCCTGTTTTCCTTTAAGGAAATTGGGATGCATTTCAAAAAGAACAAGCATTTGCAATGCAATAGGTCTCGAATTAGGAAAGTTTGAGCTATTGGTATTATAAATGACACATTTTTTATCTATGTGTTGGTTTTGAAAATAGCGAAATTAATAGCTTTGTCATTTACAATGCCAATAGTTATAACTTTCGCAAATGTGACACCTATAGCATTTGTAATGCAATATGTGTTCTATTTACGTGACTTAGATGTATTGATATTACAAATAACAATGGCTTTTATTTTTTTTTAATAATTAGTACTTAAATAAAAGTTATTGTAATTTATAATGGCAATAGCTTAAGCTTTTGTAAATAACTTTTGTGAAGATTATGTTCAGTGTATTTTATTGTGACGAAAATCCAAGAACATAAGTGAAATATTAACATCTTTTTGTGACATTTGTAATAGCTTGAAACATTGAGAGAACATATTTGAACCAGTTGTTGTTGAATGGTCGCACAGATTGATGCTGTGGTGGCGCTGAGTGATGTTGTGGTGGCGACAAGATATGCTGTGGCGTTCAGTGATACTGTGGTAGCGCATAGTGTTGGTGTGGTGCCCCCTGAGTGATGCTGTGGTGATGCGATAGATAGAGTGAGTTGAGTGCGATAGGTAGAGTGAGGGTGATAGATAGCTAGAGGGAGGGCGATAGATAGCTAGAGGGAGGGCGATAGATAGAGTAAGGGCGATACATAGATAGAGTGATAGATAGATAGATAGATAGATAGAGTGATAGATAGATAGATAGATAGATAGATAGATAGATAGATAGATAGATAGATAGATAGATAGATAGATAGATAGATAGATAGATAGATAGATAGATAATTATGTAGCACTGAGTGGTATTTGGAGCGTATGTTGCGTTGAGCGCAGTGTAATTATGTAGCATATAATTATGTGGCACTAAGTCGTATTATGAGGAGTGTATGTTGTATTCAGTAGAGTGTAATTGTGTGGTGTGTAATTATGTGGCACTGAGTGGTATTGTTTGGAGTGTATGTTGCATTGTAATTATGTAGCATATAATTATGTGGCACTGAGCGTTATTGTGTGGAGTGTGTGTTGCATTCATTAGAGTGTAATTATGTGGCGTGTAATTATGTGGCACTGAGTGGTATTTGGAGTGTATGTTGCATTGAGGCAGTGTAATTATGTAGCATATAATTATGTGGCACTGAGTGGTATTGTGTGAAGTGTATGTTGTATTCAGTAGAGTGTAATTGTGTGGCGTGTAATTATGTGGCACTGAGTGGCATTGTTTGGAGTGTATGTTGCATTGGGTGCAGTGTAACTATGTAGCATATAATTATGTGGCACTGAGTGTGTTAGGGTGCAGTGTGTGTGAGGGTTCAGAGTGTGTGAGGGTGCAGGGTGTGTGAGGGTGCAGGGTGTGTGAGGGTGCAGAGTGTGTGAGGGTGCAGAGTGTGTGAGGGTGCAGAGTGTGTGAGGGCGCAGTGTGTGTGAGGGCGCAGTGTGTGTGTGACCGTAAGTAGTGTGAGGGCGCAGTGTGTGTGGCCTAAAGTAGTGTGAGGCACAGTGTGTGTGGCCTAAAGTAGTGTGAGGGCGCAGAGTGTGTGGCCTAAAGTAGTGTGAGGGCGCAGTGTGTGTGGCCTAAAGTAGTGTGAGGGCGCAGTGTGTGTGGCCTAAAGTAGTGTGTGGGCTCAGTGTGTCTGGCCTAAAGTAGTGTGAGTGCGCAGTGTGTGAGTGCGCAGTGTGTGTGTGCACAGTGTGTGTGGCCTAAAGTAGTGTGAGGGCACAGTGTGTGAGTGCGCAGTGTGTGTGGCCTAAAGTAGTGTGAGGAGGAGGACAAGGGGAGCTTGGCCCTAGTGGACAAGTGGGGAGGCTGGGCCTAGTAAATACAATCAGAAAAAGGAGTGCCTCTCCACAACTCAGTAACACCCCTATTCATGGGCCATCGAAAACTCAAAATGTCGTTTCCAACAAGGTACTTTTATTTATACCATTCAATTAGACATTTATGATTAATTTGTCGAAAAAAACATATTAAATGCAGACAAGACCTGTGTTAAACATAAGTTCAAAACAAAATGAGACATTTAAATACACAACAGTGTAAGCACAATTTAACAAACACACTATGCGTAAAAAACAATGTATGAAAAAAACAATGTATAAACAGACAGTGACATTTAAACATACATCACACTAGATAGTAAATATATTTTAGCATTTGATTGAAGCAAAGAAAAATGGAGAAGGAAAAGAAGAAGTTGAAAGAAGAGACGCGAAAAATGAATTCGAGAATCTTATGACACCAGTGGTAGCTGGTGTATGAATTGTCTTTTTTCACATTAGCCGACGCGTTTCGAATCCTGGAAATTACTGTCCGGATTCTCTTCAGGGCATGGTTATTCTGTCTGTGAAATTATCAAAAAGACAGTGTATGAGTATCTAAAAGACGGGACAAAGTCTCCCTGCGTAGTGGCACTAAGCAAAAAGGACCTACCGCTATTTGAATGAGGCTAAGTCGTTGAACGTATGGCAGTGCAGATTGTAGAGAGGTCCAAGGGAATGGGACTACCTACAACAAAGTAAATTGACATTGTACCAATTGAAGCACTAATGGGTAGACTAGGAGCGCGATATGAATTGTTTATAGTTAGACATACCGTCATTTATTTGTAGATCGATGTTGGCGGTTGTCTCTAAGTTGAGTGCAGGTTCTTCGGCACACTTTATTGAATGAACTGGCCTGTGGCGCTGTGTGCGAGAACAATGAAGTGAGTCAAAGTGGGGGGAGTTTCAAGAGGAAGTTGACTGTTAGACTGGTTTGCTAGAAACATACCTTTAGTTCAAAGTTGAGGCGGGGAAGTCTTAGTTGCTCGGAAGCATTTTTAGTCGTAACCGGCGTGTTAGGTTTCACACGGGGTCCCTTCCCGCTAAAGAAAAAGCGGAACAATTGTCAATGTATTTAGCGCGTTTGGCCGCGAATGAAGCAGAGGGCAACGGCGGATGCTGCAGAGGCGCCGCTTACCTTCGTGTCTCTCGTTCTTGGCTCCCTACGTTCTGGCGAATCCACAAGATGGAAGCTATCATCGTTGTCATGGCAATTAAGCCTTTGGTACAGCGCTGAGCCTTGTGGGAATCGTAGTTCGCGCTAGTCTAAGCATTGTGGTAATGAAGACTGTCTTACTAAAAGACGAGTTTACCACACAGAGACGCGACCTGTCCGGGCATTAGGTACCAAGGCACTGTGGGATCAAAGTCTGGCAATTTCAGATAGGCTGTTAAGGCCCTTCTGGACGCTATTAAATTTCAAAATCAAATATGCTTCCATTTTGAGGAGCATTCTGTCAAAATCAACGTTACTCTGTGAAGGACGTAACGTATGTAGAACCGTCCATTTCAAGTCATTGGCATCATGATTGGCATTTATAAAATGTTCCACCATGGGGGCAGTCATGATTTTATTTTTGATCCTTGAACGGTGTTGGCAAATGCGCGTATTAACCTGTTGTCTGGTTTTGCCAACATAAATGAGGTCGCAGGGGCATCGGACCAAGTAAACCACATTTTTGGTTTTGCAATTTGAGAAATCCAAATGTTTCCATCTGACGGAACCATGTTGGAACTCATCGCCCTCAATTGTGTTAGGGCACACGACACAGGTACCACACTTGTGGTGCCCCGTGATGGGTTTGAGGTTCCACTGGCTCACAAGATCGCTTTTCTTTTTCGGTGAAGATACATCCGCCCTCATGATGTGTTGTCCCACATTTTGATTTCTCTTATAAGCGAACAAAGGTTTTGGCAATGGACATTCTAAGTTCGCCATTAGGTGCCAATTGCTCAACACAGCTTTACGCAATTTATGAGTGTCTGGTCCAAACGTGGTCACGCAGACCAGTCTTTCAAGTGTAGGTTTGGGCCGTACTTGTAACAGAGTTTCTCGGGGGGTGGAGCGAGCTCTTTGTAGAGAATGCTTCAGTAGTTTCTTTGGGTACCCCCTTACCTGCATTTCTTGACAAAATGTCTCTGCATGGGACGTGAAGTCTCTCAAGTCAGAGCAGTTTCTCCTAATGCGCAATAATTGCCCATAAGGAAGGTTAGATTTCAGATTCCTGGGGTGGGCACTCTTGTGGTGCAAGATAGTGTTCCTATCTGTGTCCTTTTTAAACAGGCTAGATTTGAGGACCCCATTGATGTTCACAATTTCGACATCAAGGAAGGTCATCCTTTCATTACTTTGCGCCATCGAGAATTTGATGTCGACATGCCTGTTATTCAACCAGTCATGGAACGCTACCAGATCCGCCTGGCTCCCCTGCCACAGGAGCCAGACATCATCTATGTAGCGGAACCATTGTAGGATGCTTGGTTTGAAAGGGTTGAAAGGCGGATCTGGTAGCGTTCCATGACTGGTTGAATAACAGGCATGTCGACATCAAATTCTCGATGGCGCAAAGTAATGAAAGGATGACCTTCCTTGATGTCGAAATTGTGAACATCAATGGGGTCCTCAAATCTAGCCTGTTTAAAAAGGACACAGATAGGAACACTATCTTGCACCACAAGAGTGCCCACCCCAGGAATCTGAAATCTAACCTTCCTTATGGGCAATTATTGCGCATTAGGAGAAACTGCTCTGACTTGAGAGACTTCACGTCCCATGCAGAGACATTTTGTCAAGAAATGCAGGTAAGGGGGTACCCAAAGAAACTACTGAAGCATTCTCTACAAAGAGCTCGCTTCACCCCCCGAGAAACTCTGTTACAAGTACGGCCCAAACCTACACTTGAAAGACTGGTCTGCGTGACCACGTTTGGACCAGACACTCATAAATTGCGTAAAGCTGTGTTGAGCAATTGGCACCTAATGGCGAACTTAGAATGTCCATTGCCAAAACCTTTGTTCGCTTATAAGAGAAATCAAAATGTGGGACAACACATCATGAGGGCGGATGTATCTTCACCGAAAAAGAAAAGCGATCTTGTGAGCCAGTGGAACCTCAAACCCATCACGGGGCACCACAAGTGTGGTACCTGTGTCGTGTGCCCTAACACAATTGAGGGCGATGAGTTCCAACATGGTTCCGTCAGATGGAAACATTTGGATTTCTCAAATTGCAAAACCAAAAATGTGGTTTACTTGGTCCGATGCCCCTGCGACCTCATTTATGTTGGCAAAACCAGACAACAGGTTAATACGCGCATTTGCCAACACCGTTCAAGGATCAAAAATAAAATCATGACTGCCCCCATGGTGGAACATTTTATAAATGCCAATCATGATGCCAATGACTTGAAATGGACGGTTCTACATACGTTACGTCCTTCACAGAGTAACGTTGATTTTGACAGAATGCTCCTCAAAATGGAAGCATATTTGATTTTGAAATTTAATAGCGTCCAGAAGGGCCTTAACAGCCTATCTGAAATTGCCAGACTTTGATCCCACAGTGCCTTGGTACCTAATGCCCGGACAGGTCGCGTCTCTGTGTGGTAAACTCGTCTTTTAGTAAGACAGTCTTCATTACCACAATGCTTAGACTAGCGCGAACTACGATTCCCACAAGGCTCAGCGCTGTACCAAAGGCTTAATTGCCATGACAACGATGATAGCTTCCATCTTGTGGATTCGCCAGAACGTAGGGAGCCAAGAACAAGAGACACGAAGGTAAGCGGCGCCTCTGCAGCATCCGCCGTTGCCCTCTGCTTCATTCGCGGCCAAACGCGCTAAATACATTGACAATTGTTCCGCTTTTTCTTTAGCGGGAAGGGACCCCGTGTGAAACCTAACACGCCGGTTACGACTAAAAATGCTTCCGAGCAACTAAGACTTCCCCGCCTCAACTTTGAACTAAAGGTATGTTTCTAGCAAACCAGTCTAACAGTCAACTTCCTCTTGAAACTCCCCCCACTTTGACTCACTTCATTGTTCTCGCACACAGCGCCACAGGCCAGTTCATTCAATAAAGTGTGCCGAAGAACCTGCACTCAACTTAGAGACAACCGCCAACATCGATCTACAAATAAATGACGGTATGTCTAACTATAAACAATTCATATCGCGCTCCTAGTCTACCCATTAGTGCTTCAATTGGTACAATGTCAATTTACTTTGTTGTAGGTAGTCCCATTCCCTTGGACCTCTCTACAATCTGCACTGCCATACGTTCAACGACTTAGCCTCATTCAAATAGCGGTAGGTCCTTTTTGCTTAGTGCCACTACGCAGGGAGACTTTGTCCCGTCTTTTAGATACTCATACACTGTCTTTTTGATAATTTCACAGACAGAATAACCATGCCCTGAAGAGAATCCGGACAGTAATTTCCAGGATTCGAAACGCGTCGGCTAATGTGAAAAAAGACAATTCATACACCAGCTACCACTGGTGTCATAAGATTCTCGAATTCATTTTTCGCGTCTCTTCTTTCAACTTCTTCTTTTCCTTCTCCATTTTTCTTTGCTTCAATCAAATGCTAAAATATATTTACTATCTAGTGTGATGTATGTTTAAATGTCACTGTCTGTTTATACATTGTTTTTTTCATACATTGTTTTTTACGCATAGTGTGTTTGTTAAATTGTGCTTACACTGTTGTGTATTTAAATGTCTCATTTTGTTTTGAACTTATGTTTAACACAGGTCTTGTCTGCATTTAATATGTTTTTTTCGACAAATTAATCATAAATGTCTAATTGAATGGTATAAATAAAAGTACCTTGTTGGAAACGACATTTTGAGTTTTCGATGGCCCATGAATAGGGGTGTTACTGAGTTGTGGAGAGGCACTCCTTTTTCTGATTGTATTTACTAGGCCCAGCCTCCCCACTTGTCCACTAGGGCCAAGCTCCCCTTGTCCTCCTGTTAAGTGCGGGCAATTACCCGCGAGAGTTTACGGACACTTTTGTCGGTTGTGCTTTACGTGTGATATATTCTCCTTGGGAATTCTCATTCCCTACGTTATGGCAGACAAAGACACGCTATCTTTCAGCGAAAATCACATTCAGAATTTGATTGACACTTCTCCTTTTTCAAATGTGACACTAAGCTCTACCGCAAAACAGCAGAACGAATCTGATCGATTAATAAGATTGCAAAAAAAGCATGTACGCACGGAACTGCATGGACATTTCCTTCTGAGGCACCTGAAAGGGGGTACAATTCCCTGGGGCCTACAGGTCAAAAATGTCCCTGTAATCTTTGTGGATGATGTAGAATACAAAAAAGGCTTCAGCTTTATTAATACCAAGTGCAGCAGGGACCTCATGGTCCATACCATAGAAACCGCACAGAGGTTGTGCTTACAAGAACAAAAAGAGATCGAGGAACTCACTGAGACGATTAAGACTAGTCCGGCCGTGACGGATGCCAAGGCACTGTTGGAGAAAATCGATAAAGAAATTAGGACTTTTAAGGACAATACTATTAATGACAAAACTTTCAAATACGAAAGAGACGTGAAAGCATTCAAAATTGAGCAGGTATATCCCTTTTTAAGGGAGGATTACTATACCCAACAAGAATCTCGCAGGGCACTGTCAACCTTCCAGGGCCGTTCAAGGAATAGATTCACAACATTTTCGGAAACCTCTTCATCCGACTCATCTGGCTCGGACAATCGTAATCCTAATAAGAAACAGGTGGCTTTTTTAGATCAGGGCCAACAGCCAAAAGCCCGCTTCAAACAGCCATGGGAGATGCGAACCAGGAACCGCTCATACAAGTCATAGAGGGTTCCAACGCGGTGGTCAATTTATCTAACAGAGCGTTAACGCCAGAGGAACACTCAGTCCTGGCATTGGGGCTTAAGTTCGTGCCCGGTAGGAAAACTGACTACACAAGACTCAAGCTAGAAGCTATTGAGTTTTGTCGTAAAATTCGACTTAAACTGTTCTTTTGGAATCAACCATCCACGGCCACAATGGAAGTGACTGGATTACGCAATAAATCTACTTTTGTCCCACATCAAAATATCCCCAAAGAGGTTCTCGCCTTTGAACAGGTCCTCTTGTCATCCATCGAGAAATTGGAAAAGGGGAGACACTTTGTCCAACAAAATATAGACCATAAACAACGCACAGCAATTAAAACCCTGAAGGAAGACAATTCGATCATCATCAAGCAAGCCGATAAAGGCGGTGCTGTGGTGGTGTGGGCTCGTGAAAAATACCTAGCAGAAGGCAATAAACAGGTCAACAATGCGACTTGGTACAGGCGCCTCCCAGAAGACCCTGTGAAGGAGATCCAACGACTCATTGCTGATACTCTTCAGGATGGTTTGGATGGTGGCTTTCTGGGCAAAAAAGAACATGACTACTTACTAAGAAAATATCCGAGAACCCCTGTTCTCTACCTCTTGCCCAAAATCCACAAGAGCCTCCAAGACCCCCCGGGACGACCGATCGTCTCCGGATGTGACTCTTGCCTAGAACCCCTTTCGCAATATGTGGATTTCTTTTTGAAACCATTCTTAACAACGGTGAAGTCGTATTTACGCGACACCACTGATTTTCTTCTTAAAGTAGAAGATACCGAGTTTGACCCAGAGACCCAATTGCTTGTTACAATGGATGTTACCTCCCTCTATACACAGATTCCCCAGGAGGAAGCATTAGAGGTGATGGAAATCTATTTAAATCAGAGAGAGAGACCACATCAGGTACCCACCTCCTTTATTTTGAGATTGGCCGAAATAGCATTAAAAAAGAATTATTTTGCATTTAACGGCGAGTTCTTCATGCAGGTCAAGGGCACCGCGATGGGGTGCCCTTATGCCCCTGAAATGGCCGTGTTGTACATGGCACAGTACGAACAGATGTTCGTTGATAATAACAACCCTTTCAAACCAAGCATCCTACAATGGTTCCGCTACATAGATGATGTCTGGCTCCTGTGGCAGGGGAGCCAGGCGGATCTGGTAGCGTTCCATGACTGGTTGAATAACAGGCATGTCGACATCAAATTCTCGATGGCGCAAAGTAATGAAAGGATGACCTTCCTTGATGTCGAAATTGTGAACATCAATGGGGTCCTCAAATCTAGCCTGTTTAAAAAGGACACAGATAGGAACACTATCTTGCACCACAAGAGTGCCCACCCCAGGAATCTGAAATCTAACCTTCCTTATGGGCAATTATTGCGCATTAGGAGAAACTGCTCTGACTTGAGAGACTTCACGTCCCATGCAGAGACATTTTGTCAAGAAATGCAGGTAAGGGGGTACCCAAAGAAACTACTGAAGCATTCTCTACAAAGAGCTCGCTTCACCCCCCGAGAAACTCTGTTACAAGTACGGCCCAAACCTACACTTGAAAGACTGGTCTGCGTGACCACGTTTGGACCAGACACTCATAAATTGCGTAAAGCTGTGTTGAGCAATTGGCACCTAATGGCGAACTTAGAATGTCCATTGCCAAAACCTTTGTTCGCTTATAAGAGAAATCAAAATGTGGGACAACACATCATGAGGGCGGATGTATCTTCACCGAAAAAGAAAAGCGATCTTGTGAGCCAGTGGAACCTCAAACCCATCACGGGGCACCACAAGTGTGGTACCTGTGTCGTGTGCCCTAACACAATTGAGGGCGATGAGTTCCAACATGGTTCCGTCAGATGGAAACATTTGGATTTCTCAAATTGCAAAACCAAAAATGTGGTTTACTTGGTCCGATGCCCCTGCGACCTCATTTATGTTGGCAAAACCAGACAACAGGTTAATACGCGCATTTGCCAACACCGTTCAAGGATCAAAAATAAAATCATGACTGCCCCCATGGTGGAACATTTTATAAATGCCAATCATGATGCCAATGACTTGAAATGGACGGTTCTACATACGTTACGTCCTTCACAGAGTAACGTTGATTTTGACAGAATGCTCCTCAAAATGGAAGCATATTTGATTTTGAAATTTAATAGCGTCCAGAAGGGCCTTAACAGCCTATCTGAAATTGCCAGACTTTGATCCCACAGTGCCTTGGTACCTAATGCCCGGACAGGTCGCGTCTCTGTGTGGTAAACTCGTCTTTTAGTAAGACAGTCTTCATTACCACAATGCTTAGACTAGCGCGAACTACGATTCCCACAAGGCTCAGCGCTGTACCAAAGGCTTAATTGCCATGACAACGATGATAGCTTCCATCTTGTGGATTCGCCAGAACGTAGGGAGCCAAGAACGAGAGACACGAAGGTAAGCGGCGCCTCTGCAGCATCCGCCGTTGCCCTCTGCTTCATTCGCGGCCAAACGCGCTAAATACATTGACAATTGTTCCGCTTTTTCTTTAGCGGGAAGGGACCCCGTGTGAAACCTAACACGCCGGTTACGACTAAAAATGCTTCCGAGCAACTAAGACTTCCCCGCCTCAACTTTGAACTAAAGGTATGTTTCTAGCAAACCAGTCTAACAGTCAACTTCCTCTTGAAACTCCCCCCACTTTGACTCACTTCATTGTTCTCGCACACAGCGCCACAGGCCAGTTCATTCAATAAAGTGTGCCGAAGAACCTGCACTCAACTTAGAGACAACCGCCAACATCGATCTACAAATAAATGACGGTATGTCTAACTATAAACAATTCATATCGCGCTCCTAGTCTACCCATTAGTGCTTCAATTGGTACAATGTCAATTTACTTTGTTGTAGGTAGTCCCATTCCCTTGGACCTCTCTACAATCTGCACTGCCATACGTTCAACGACTTAGCCTCATTCAAATAGCGGTAGGTCCTTTTTGCTTAGTGCCACTACGCAGGGAGACTTTGTCCCGTCTTTTAGATACTCATACACTGTCTTTTTGATAATTTCACAGACAGAATAACCATGCCCTGAAGAGAATCCGGACAGTAATTTCCAGGATTCGAAACGCGTCGGCTAATGTGAAAAAAGACAATTCATACACCAGCTACCACTGGTGTCATAAGATTCTCGAATTCATTTTTCGCGTCTCTTCTTTCAACTTCTTCTTTTCCTTCTCCATTTTTCTTTGCTTCAATCAAATGCTAAAATATATTTACTATCTAGTGTGATGTATGTTTAAATGTCACTGTCTGTTTATACATTGTTTTTTTCATACATTGTTTTTTACGCATAGTGTGTTTGTTAAATTGTGCTTACACTGTTGTGTATTTAAATGTCTCATTTTGTTTTGAACTTATGTTTAACACAGGTCTTGTCTGCATTTAATATGTTTTTTCGACAAATTAATCATAAATGTCTAATTGAATGGTATAAATAAAAGTACCTTGTTGGAAACGACATTTTGAGTTTTCGATGGCCCATGAATAGGGGTGTTACTGAGTTGTGGAGAGGCACTCCTTTTTCTGATTCTAAAGTAGTGTGAGGGCACAGTGTGTGAGGGTACAGTGTGTGAGTGCACAGTGTGTGAGTGCGCAGTGTGTGTGGTCTAAAGTAATGTGAGGGCACAGTGTGAGTGTGCAGTGTGTGTGGCCTAAAGTAGTGTGAGGGCACAGTGTGTGAGTGCGCAGTGTGTGTGGCCTAAAGTAGTGTGAGGGCACAGTGTGTGTGGCCTAAAGTAGTGTGAGAATTGCAAAAAACACAGTTGATGGACAGAATTTAGAACAATGTCATACATTCACCCCAGTACAAGGATCTGGGCCTAAGTCCATCGTTTTTTTGCACTCCACACCACCCTGGGTTAGACACTGGCTATATGCAAATCAGCTCTGACCCTGTGCCCCATGGGAATAGTCCAGTCCGAACTACCAAGCCATGTCTTTCCCAGACCGGAATCAAGCATCCAAGGACCGGTTTCTGGCTATCAGCCTTCATTTAGCTTGGATAGCTTGACTCCAGTGGTGTGGAGAGCCTAAAGTAGTGTGAGGGCACAGTTTGTGAGTGCGCAGTGTGTTTAGACAAATTAGACTCTTGTGACACAGAGGTGATTCCTTTGGCAACATGGATAAACTATATGACGTCGGGAGAAGGGCATCAACTTCAGCAACAAATTAGCTCCATGTACTGTGGTATAAGCATGTAACAAGGCGTGTAACAATTAAGTGGATATGCTAGTAACAATAAAAGTGAAACCCAAATTACATGAACGTATGCAGCAATTCTCTAAAATACTAAATTCCGAGTAAAACAAGCAAACCAAGAAACTGTGGAAATAGGGGCAGTTTCTCTAGTCTAGAAAGACATGTGGAAATCCTGGGATATTTATATTTTACAGCGTAACCATCAACGGCAGACAGTACATCGTAGCAAATGAAGGGCAACATATCAAGAATACAACTGAGGAGGGAGCACTGGGTATTGAGAGGTGGAGGGCTACTTAGTGTAGAGTAGAAATGGTGTGAGTAATGTAGCCTCCGAGCAGAAAAAATCTCAGGTGGAACACAATACCAACAAGCAAAGCCTTAAAGGGCTTCGGATGGCAAATGGTGATTGATCACTTTCACGGCCACTTTGATGTTCTCAGTGACCGCGCGGCTCACTGAGAACATAGTGCGGCCGCGAAAGTAATCAGCGGGCGGACAAATGGTGCACGCGCCCGTCGCACATGCACTGTGCCCCATCCGCACTTTGGGAGCAATTCTTAAGCCCGACTAAATATCTTGCCAAAGCGATGCTTAGGCGAGACCTAAAAATGAAGCGTTTCAGTTTCATTTTTTAAGAGCAGACAGTGGCCGTGGGACCACTGCTTGCTCTTAAAAAATGTTTTCGCTGCCAATCACATAGGGGAAAGGGGTCCGCTGGGGACCCATTCCCATTTGAGACTGGCTTACCACCCATTTGAACTTGGTGGTAAATGTGATTGTTTTGCGACTGCATTTGCTGTCGCAAAACAATTGTACTCCCTGCGACTCGCTATTTGGAAGGGATGCCCTTGGCACGCCCCTTCCTATTAGCGACTCACAAAACCTATTTTGCAAGTTGATAAGAGGTTACCACCTTGCAAAATTGGTTTGGTACATGCTAGGACCCTGTTTAGCAGTCTCAAATGGACTGATTTCCCGTTTGCGACCACTAAAAATGGTTGTACACCTGGCCAATAGCCTCTAAAAACAACTACTGTGAGAAGCCAACAGATTGCTGGTATGTCAGGAGTCAGGACTGGTGTGAATAATGCAAAGACACATTCAGGGATTAGGGCAGTGGTCTTCAAGTTTGTAATGGGAAGCTGCCGTATGAACAACATTTTTGGGTGTCAGGCCCGCCCCTTAATCTGTCATAAGTTCAGACCGAGACAAGTGCAAGAAGCCTTACTAAATTGTCGGCAGATTGGAAATGCCCCTGTGAAAAAACCCCATACTGTGCCTCAGTCAAAGCCTCCTCCAGGCCTCCTCTGCAAAGCACCAGCCTGACCCATCCTTACAACATCCTATCCTGAACAAATTCGCACCCTGACCCACCCTAAAGAGGTCTCAAATTGACATCCTCTATAAAGCCCAGTACTAACCCCTTTTGCTAAGCCCTTTGTCTTTATCTGATAAGTACCACACTGATCCCTCCTACAAAAGAAGTACTAAGGCCCCATTCGACAAAGCACAATTCAGACATCCTTTACCGAACCTCAAAAGGACACCTTTCTGATGTTAATGTTAATCAAAGTTTTATAGAGCGCACAGCTACTCAACAGAGTGTCCCGGCGCTATGACAGAAGAGACGAGAAAACTAAGACTCAAAGACCGACATACATCATTTAGCCCCATCTTTACGCACTATTCAAAACCCATTTTCAAAGCACCATCCACGTTGCTAAAAACCTAATAAAAACCCCACTTCAAATGTCCATCCAAAACATTTCTGCAAAGCACCATTATGGTGTCTTCTTTAAAGCCACAAGCTGCACTCATCTCCAGACTCCTATGCAAAGCCATTGCAGAAAGCTATACCGTCACAACTCTACAAATCTCTCACCACACACCATTTCTGAAAGCCAGTTAAAACATTCTATGCAAAAGCTCCTCCATACCCTTTCTGGAAAGCCCCACCCTAATAAACCCAAGAAGATCCCCTCCAGAGCCCCATGTATAAAACCCCCGAAAAGACCTATCCATGCCCACCTACAAGCTTCCTCCTTGAAAACCTCTCTGCCCCCACTCATAACCTAATTCAGGCATCCTATCTAAAGCCAGATATAACCCCTGTAAAAACAAATCCAGGTAACCTTCAAACAGATTGTGTACCCTATTTGGAAACCACATTACATCCAAATCACCCCATCTTCTAAACAGGCAGCTCCACTCCCTGTTCTTGAAATCTCATTCCAGCATCCCTTCTGGGAAGCCCTATCCAATTCCATGTAGAAAGTTCCATCTATCTCCTATTGTTTAAAAAATCCTACCTAGTCCTAAAATCCCATTTTGCATGCTCTCTTGAAGTCCCACTAACGGCCTCTTAAAACTTCATATTCCATCCTCTCATTGCAAGCCAGAGGCAGTGCCAAATCCCTCTTGTAACTAACGTACCCCTACTTTCATGCATACCTCCTCAGTGCTCTGAAGCAGTGGAAAAGCTGCCAGAACTCTATACACAAACCACAGATACAAATATTGTAAATAATCAAGGTTGAACACAGTAACGCCAGGCACTGATGAAGTTAAAATCCAGAAAGAGTCAATACACAGTATTATTCAGTAAAAATAGATATTACTATCACATATATCTGATAGCTGGGAATTGAAAATGAAAACAAACTTTATTTTAAATGAAGGATTCAAGTTTTGGAGAAGCTGCCACAGAGACAAAGGCCATACTACTGAAACTAATATTAAACTTAATGACCTAATTTTTAATGGGATTAAGTTTGACCAGTTTCTAATGAACACTTTTCTAGAGCACATTGAGTCATTAGCATTGCATTGCACATCCTTGAACGCATGAAGGAAATAGCACAGAACGTACACATTGAGCTAACATGAGTTGGAAACTAGCAATCTTGGAAGAAAGACTTCAATTCTGCATATTTACTTCATGTTGAACGTTGTACAACTTATACTGATTAAAAATATACAATAGCAGCCACAGGCTGACAGATACACAATAGGACAGGAAGCAGTATATTAAATCAACAGCATATACAAATATAATGTTTTGGTGCATAAAAGGTTTGTGCTTGGCAAACTCTAGGTGTATGGCCCAATATTGAGATTGCAGGAATAAAATGCCAAAATGCATCCTGTTTTTTCTTCCAAGCAGACTAATACTCTGCAGACTGTTAAGTTAATTACAAAGTGCTTTCTCAGCACAATGCCCAGCCGTCCTGCTCACCCTCCCTCCCTTACAGAGTTTTTAATGCTATTCCTGCAAGGGGGCGGGCTCTTTAATGCGAAACACAAGCTGTAATGTCGGGATGCAGTCTAGTGGTTGGGGTGGAGCTAGGGGGAGGAACAGGGACAGGAGGGGCCAAGGGGGACGAGCTTAGGGCAGGTAGAGTAGGGACAAGGTAGTGACTGGAAGGACTGAATAAAGCTCCGTGTAATCAAAGTAGTATCTGCGTGTTATTATACAGAGGACACTACACAAGCCAACTTCCTCTAAAAATAGTGTAAAAAACACGCAGTGTTGGGAAGAGGCTAAAAAATACACTAATGGACACTGTGAGTGAGTGCATTTTCCAGCACTTTTGTATGCTACTGGCGGGACATGGCCTGGCGCCCCTTCAGATGATTCCACGTCCCCCTCCCAGTATATTTTGACGAATATCCTGTACGTCATAATATAAATTCCATTATATCCTACGGTATTTATATTCCAGCAGATGAGATATCCGTCACCGTTGTGAAGCCGTGACCCATTGCCAAGATCTAAATCCTCTCAAGTAGCTTTGGTTGCTTCTGTTCACCTGACACAATCGGTACTTTTGAAACCGTTCAGTTCTCATGCTAAAGTCCTAAGGTGCAGGTGCCACAAGGACCTTCATTGAGCCCCACCCTTTTGAATATTTATATGACACCTCTTGTGGATCTTTTTTGTAGTTAGCAATTTGCATGAATGTATTGCGCTGATGATACACACATTATGGTCGTGTTTGCAAGGACTCTGGTAGTTCCATTGATAGCTTTCAGGATTGCTGGAAGCGGTTGCTGGGTGTAATTAAAATGTATTTGCTTATAAGAAGCAGAGACGAAAAAGAGGTGCAGCTATTTGAAGGAGCGCCCTTGATCTAGTCCCCCGGAGTGGCGGCTAGGTGTATTGGGCTCCACTTTGACCCCTGAAAAAGAGGTGAAAATTGTGTCATCTTGGATGTTTCCTCATCCTTCCCTAAGCAAATGAATGCCATGAGGTCCTCATGCTTCTATTATTTATGTATACTCCAAAAAGGGCTTTCCTCTCCTGTCTGAGGCTCATGACGTAGGTGGCCTGCGCTGTTATTCTTTTGAGCATTAACTGAAGCTGGGGTAATACTTCACCTGCCCTGCTGCCTCTCCCTACCCCCTGTAGGCACACTTATGTTAATCTTAAATACATTCAGTGGCTTCTGGCTGAGCAATGCTTAAGGTTTGAAACTCTCTGCTCCTGTCAGAAAGCCTTTTCCAAGATAGGACTGATTCAATGTAGACTCTCCTAGCTGACTATTACTCTTCTCAAAAGCTAACTTGTGAGTGCTCCCTCACATACGAAATGTGAAAATAAGTGGTAGAACTAGATCTTTAATAGCTGTGCTAGTAAGGCTCATGTAGTGTGTGTCAGAAAAGCATTCGTTTTATGAAGGCCCCCACAGAACCTAGTTGGTGGCATGCTTCATCATTGGGCCCCACCCAAGGCACCAAGTGTGCCTCGGGTGTGCTGCGACGTCTGTTTACAGCGGAGCGGGTAGTGTCAGGTGAGTGTGCAGTGATGGTGTTAAGAATGTACGTTAAAAACTGTCCTAAGGGTCCCAGGATCCACAGGATAATTTATTTGTGGGCCCTTGGCAGGCTAGTGGATGTGGTTGGAGAGACTTATGGGCTCCCACATCCGGTGTGGTCAACTAGTTTCAGCCAGGTCTTGTGTTAAATCTGGCTTTTGTCAGGACCTATGTGTGAGAGTGAGTTAAAAAGAGGTTTACAAAGTGTTTATACGTTTCTAAGTGACGCACTCACTATGGTGCGGTAACTGTAAGAGGAGGGTTTCCTCTAGGTTTATACCTGTGAAAAATAAGAGGACAAAACAACATAAAGACACACACATATAGGGGCCGATTATGATCGCGGACGGACTTGCGTCCGTCCGCGATCATTGAGGAGGAGGGGACGTCCGCATGGGCTGCGGAGTCCCCTCCTGTGCGATTAGGATGTGACCGCCACCCTGGCGGTCACATCCTCTATTTTTAACATTGCCGCGGGTGCAGCTTCAAGCTGCACCCGCGGCAATGTTAAAAATGCACGCATTGCATTTGCATGCAGAAAGAGGCAGGCACCGCGCGGTGCCTGCCGCTTTCTGCATGCAAATGCAGGGGGGTACCATAGGTACCCCCCATGTGCACCCCCCATGTGCACCCCCCACCCCCCCTTCACCTAGGGGGCCCGCAACGGGCCCCCTAGGTGAAGATCCGTATGCTTTTCCACGGCGGAAAACCCGCCGCGGAAAAGCACTTTTAAAATCCCATCCTGATATGGCGGACGGTGTCTGAGAGACACCGTCACCATATCAGAGCTTTTCCGCCGCGGTTGTAAGCCAGCCGCGGCGGAAAAGCTGCGGACGGAAACCAGGACCCACCAGCCATCCTAATGTGGCGGTGGGTCCTTGGTCAGTCCGCTGCGGTTTTTCCGCATCCTCGGGGCCGGCGGAAGCCACCGCCGGCCCCGAGGATGCAGAAAAACCGCAATCCTAATGACCCCCATAGTTGGGAATCATGTCAGACACGATTGTTATGGTGACTTCATTGCATCATGCCTAAGTGATTTTCTGATAAAGCCGGAAGTGTTTGGCGGTCCGTGTCGGCTTGTGATTTAGACTGCCGAGATGCGCAATTATGCGTTACTGTGCTATAGGTTAAAGGCGGACTGATGATACCTTAATTGTGACCAAGGTGCTGAGCGCGACAAGAGTCAGTAGTGTGCTTACTCTTAAGTTTCAGAGGACAAACTCCATGAGTCCCTGGATGGGGTCCAATTTGAGAGTAGCACTCTGGTGATGCGTAAAGAAAAGTTAACGGAAAGAAAATGAAAAACCAGTAAGGCATCGCCATTAGTCATGCTTGGGGCGCCCTTAACGCCCTAAATAGAGAAAAGGTGCCCGGTCCGAGTCATGGGGGGGGGTTCACCGGGACATGTCAAATGTCCAGAGATCCCCCCTAACTTACTTGGTGCTTGCTCAGGACCCACTTCTCAACCTAATGCGGCCACACAGGAACTCTGTCGGTGGTTTCTGGCATTTCAGTAGGCGTTTATGTAGCATCTTACTGCCACAGCTGTAGCGAGTTCAGTGCACATCGCGTCACTGTGGCGTGAGTAGAGTCTGTGGTGAGAAGAGTTGACACA
Source organism: Lissotriton vulgaris (assembly GCF_964263255.1). Classification (NCBI taxonomy): domain Eukaryota; kingdom Metazoa; phylum Chordata; class Amphibia; order Caudata; family Salamandridae; genus Lissotriton; species Lissotriton vulgaris. The sequence continues at coordinate 39,254,068 of NC_141697.1, forward strand.
GACAACAGACTACAACCTTGTTGTGCAATCGGTGTATAAGTGTCTGTATTGAAGAGGTAGTCACATTGAATTATAAGGCGTGATTTCTATGCCAAAAGGTGGTGATGGCAATTTTGGCATAAATATGTCATGAGATGGTTTAATCGTAGGGAGAGATTCATGATGAATTTTAGATGCCGTTAGAATGCTGATGGCAATTTGGGCAAGAATGTATGTGAAGATCGCTAAGACAATAGTCAGTTGGAGCGAGTGTGTTTGACTCGTTGGTGGAAAAAATGTGAGTCTGGGCAGAGTGCAACCTAATCAATGGTGTTTTTGAAGGGGGCAAGACTTCTACTGCTATTATGGTCAGGACAGATGTGGTTGGGCCTGGGGTTTCCCAACCTGTTGGCATGGGGAGTGTGAGCCTTTAATTGGAGGCAGACTAACAAGAAGTGGTTACGTAACAGTATGTGGCATTCGGACATCCCATATATGTGTGATACATCGATCGCATGAAGGTTTGTTATGATGAGATGTGTCACATGGTGGTATGGTGCAGGAGGCTGGTAAAGCTATTCCATATGGCAGTGTCATTACATATGTGTGGTTATGTCATGAGCTCACACGCTGTGTATGTGTGTTCATCCCCATGGGTAGGACACACAGGTTATAAGATTCAGCGACTGAGACTATTCCAAGGTATATTATCATTTAATCCTTGGGAATGGGTCGAGAGACGGTATATCCATCGCTTTTCTTTGGCAAGTAGGATTTTGTCGTTGTTTAAGGGGTGATATGGTATATGTTCAATCACTGTCCAGGACATATCATTGGGAGTGTGTCTTTCTTGTAGGTAGTGGTCCATTAGTTTACTGTTGGTCTTTTTGCATTGAATGGTACTACAGTGCTCTACAATTCTTGTCCTCACTTTCCAAGTCGTCATGCCCATGTACGGAGTTTGCATTCTGTTATAAAAATGTATACCCATTCACTGGTGACAACTATATAGCTCCACAGAAGCAGGATAGATCTTCGGACACCTCAGGAGACAACAGCTCTATCTTCAGTGATTCGAGCGCGGTCTTACAACCAGAGAGGCAGAGGGCGCACACCACAATGGCAACAACCGTCCAGGTCGCCCTACAACATCAAGGCCAAAACTTTGTACCACCCACTTTCGCACATCCACCACACAATCCATACTACGGATGGCTTCCCCTATACCACCAAGTACCTCAAGCCTACTTTCCACATAATCAAAGGCTGGCTTTTTTAGGCCAAGGCCGGAGATCAAAGGGCCGCAGAAGGAACCAGCAACAAGTCCATTGGGCAGAAGAAGACGGACCAGTCAGTGCCAACACCAGGAGCAAGATGAGGGAACCACAACCAGGACCGAGCGGACACCGCTAACGCAACACCAACAACCAGCATCCCTAGTATTGAACCTATCTTCCATTCCATTGACTCTGACCGAAGAAAGGGTTCTGAACAAAGGACTCTTCTTTGTCTCCGCCATGTGAGTGGCCAAATTCCACCTCCACATAGAGTTAGCAGACTTCTTTCGCAAACTCAAATTAAAAACCTTTTTTGAAAAACCACCACCATCAGATACTACTACAAATCTGAATGAAACGGGCCTCAGACAGGAATCAACATTCACTCCACCACCATCAAGCATCCCGGTTGAAATATCTACCTTTGAACAGGCGGTTTACAATGAGGTTGAAAAACGGAAGCAACCCAACACATACAATAACCTATCACAGAAAGAAAGAGAGGCGGCACAAAGACTACAAGAGAACCTCAATATAACTATAAAACCCGCGTATAAAGGGGGTGGCATAGTGATCCAAAACAGACAGGACTATACCGCTTAATGCCACAGACTACTCAGCGATGAAAGCTACTACAGGCGCCTAAAAGATGACCCAACACGCACACTACAGACTACCATCACCTCAATGGTAGAGACAGTAGAGAACCACCAATACATCTCCAAACAGGAGGCAGACTACCTTTGCACGAAAAATTCCTAGAGTCCCCTATTTCTACACAGTACTAAAAATTCACAAAGAAACAAGACCACCGCCTGGACGCCCCATCGTCTCTCTTGGAACCTTTGTCTAGGTACTGTGACTTCTTCCTAAACCCACTGTTCCAGAATGCTTCCCGGTATATCAGGGACACAAAACATCTACTGTCTCTGATTAAGGACATAAACTTCGACCCCACCACACACCTTCTCGTGGGGCTAGACATTGAAAGTCTGTACACGAGCCTTCCTCAAGATGCCACCCTAAAAGTCCTCGACGACATGCTCACGGAAACTTCGCTGGAACACTCCACCCTGAGAGAATGCATTCTACAGTGCGCCAAGCTTGCCCTAAAGGAGAATTATTTTGAATTTGAGTGGAAATTCTACCTCCATACGAATGGCATACTAGCGTGGCCGGACTATATGTATATCAATTTGAACTAATAAATATCTTACCAGCAACCAACCTATACACCAACAACGTTGGATTCTGGCGCCGATATATCGAAGACATTCTAACCAATGATACTGGACTAACCACCAACCTTGTGTCCCGAGCAGCGTGCTGGCCGGCTTAAAGCACTTTGACACATCCTTGGGTTAGTAAGTGCTGTATAAATGCCATTACAATTTGTTTGTGTAGCACTTTTTACCCTAAGTGCGCCGGGTATGCCCAGACGTGGGTCCCTAGCTCACTGTGCCACTGGATTCAAGCTAGCCTGGCTGATGAAGTGTAATACCCAGAAACTGGTCCCAGGATGCTTGTATCGGGTCCAGGAAGGACCTTGCTTAGCAGTTCGGTCTGGACAGTTCTCACGAGGCACCCGGTCAAGACTGATTTGCATAGTGAACAAAAGAACAATGGATTGAACCCAGATCTCTTGAATGGGGGCGAATGTATGATTTATTCAGCATTCTGTCCATCATCTCGTTGCTTAGCACTTTACAATTACTGAGGCACAGACACCAGGACCACAGGGACAGTGACACAGGTTATCCTAACCTTGCACCCAATGACACTGTAATGCTGACACGGGGCACTCACTAGGGACACGGGACGGGAGTCAAAGACGCTAAGAGACCACGGACAAGTGGACATCAGCACATGAAAGTCTGTAGCCCCCGCTAAGTAACGATACTACAGCAGTCACCCATGACAGTACCTATGCTAAATATCTGACATTCCATATGTAGCCTGTTTCTTTTGTGGGAATTAAAACTGAAGTGAACAATTGTGCAAACGACTGAGGATGGGAACAGTTCTCATTCCTCCTTCCTGCTTCTATGGGCCTGCTTTCACTCAACCATCCTGAGTAAGTTACCACTCTACTGGGTTTCAGTACCCTCTTAAGACAGAGGAAAGTGGCATTGCCAAATGTAATCATTAGTAAAAGTGCCTAAATGGCTCAACCATTAAGAACAGGAGTGTTCCCTATTTATTGGCAGCTAAGACGGTGCACTTCCTGTAGAGTAGGAGCACGTTATTGGCTAAAAGCAGCAACTGACTGATCATCAAGACAAGGGATCCGCTGGCAGCTCAGTCGCCTTTCTAAGAGAGTCTTGGTAGGAGCTCTGCAGCTCTGCAGGGGTAACATTACATAAAGTGCCCTCTGGAAGGCGCACATTCACCCTGGGGGTCCCTTGGCACTATTGACAACTTTTTTTTGTTACCCAGCTCAACAGTACTCCTTTTATTGACCACAAGAGGTTGAAAGGCATAGAGGGCCTTACAGGATTAAAACCTATGCCCACTGGGTTAAAACAGATCCTGGCAATGGACGCATTAGTTCACTGAGCTACCTTAAAGGGCTGTTGGCACAGTTCAATAACATTATGACATTTCTGGAAAGTGCTGGTTCTAGGCAACAATTATTTGCAATTCTCCTGAGAACTGTTGGAGTTTCCCACTAAAAGTATAGACACTGTGCTGATAATATTGGTACTGTCCACGGACAGTATGACTGCCCTGTTGAGAGGTGTTGGTCCTGTCCATAAAAGGTTTAGCAGCCCTACTGAGAACTGATGGTCCTCCTATGTAAGCAAGTGTATAGCAGCCAGATGTTGGCAGCCCTATCAAGACGTTTAAATTCTGTCCATACGAGTAACTATATCCATGCTGTGCTGTGTAGGCACTGCCCAATGTATGCAAGGCAGCACTTCTCAGAAATACCTGCACTGTCCGAACAATACATAGCAGCCTCCCTAAGAAGTGCCAGTGCTGTCATTGTATATCACTTCATTCCTGTGAGACAACTGCAGCCTCACAATGAAGCTACGATAGTCCTGGCAAGCTGTGCTGATGTTGCGTAGATGCCCCTCCCAAAGCCCATTATGAAGTTATTTTTAAATTCAGCTCTTTGTTGAACCAGTGCATCTGTCACAAATTGCTATTTATTTTCCTAAAAAATCTTGAAGGTGATCCTCATGTCCCCTTTACGGACCTATATTTTGACTTCTTTCTAGCATCCACCTATTGTACTGGACTGAAGTGCTTTGAAATCTATGATTTCCCAAGTCCCAGAAATGTTTTGGCCTGCCTACAATCCATTCATTAGCTTCCTATCTGGAAAAGGGCTAAATCTAAAATTCTGAGACCATGCTCACAGGGCTTTAACTAACATTGACCCTCTGATTCTTCGTGCCAAAGTGGAGTTCTATACCCTCTCAAGAACCTGAGGTCTAGCACCCTAGCCATGGCTAAATCCATATTGATCAAAAAGGTTATGACCAAAGGTCGATCTTTCACTCATCCTGTGGCAGCCCATTGGAATCCTCTGGATCTCCACCACACCAGAGTCGTACTGGGAACCCAAAGCAGCTTTGGCAATTTTGTCAGACCGGCCCCCTCTCTGTTCCAAAACCAGCCTCCACCCTTCCAGTCCTCTGGGCAGCTGCCAGCTACAGCCAGTCCGGCCCTGCACTTCACAGCTGATTACCTTAGCTTCAGAAAGAGGCTTAAAACATGGGGCCTCATTTATGAGGCCTTGCGTCAGTTTTGCGCTGCGGATGCGTCACTTTTTGTGACGCATCTGCAGCGTAAAACATGCGCCTTGTTGCGCCATATTTAAAAAGTGACGCATCTAGGTAGATGCGTCACTTTTTAAACCCCTGCGCCACATTATACCTGCGTCAGGTATAATGTATGCAGAGGGGGCGTTCCCCCGCAAAAAGCCTCGTAATAGTGACGCAGTGAAATCTATGAGATTTCACTGCGTCACTTTTAGGATGCGGTTGCAGCAAAATCTTGCGCCTGCCTCACAGCAGGCGTAAGACTGACGCAAGCCCTTTCACATGGGGCTCTCCCCATGTGAAAGGACGCATTGCTGGAGATGCGTCTCTTTTGTGACACACTCCAGCAATGCGTCACTTTTGCGCTTACAGATGCGTCAGAAATACTGACGTATCTGTAAGTCCTTGCGACATGATGCGTCATACATTAAATATGACGCATCATTGGTGTCGCAAGGAGTGCGCACTGAAAAGTGACGCATCGCTGTTTTCACGCAGCGATGCGTCACTTTTCATAAATGAGGCCCATGGCTTTTTCCTGACTAATTGTCCATTTTTGGACTCTTACCCAGCGTCTCTGTATCATCATCATCTTTAGTCGTTTTTTTAAAATAAAACCATAAAAGTACAGATACACTTTTCACATATAAAATTTCTTTATATCAACATTGTACCTGACATAATAAAATCTTAGGAGAAAAATACGCAACAAACTTAATGCGACACAATTGTGAGCTCCTCATAAATATTACACCAAAAAGTACACATTCACAACAATACATAGTCAGTACTTGTTGCGAATCTTATAAAATGCTTAAAATATAGTTCAGAACGGCATATATAACTTCTGGGGTACCCAAATCATAAAGGTAGGCCAGAGCCTGTTCGTGAGAACTTGTTCCTAATGTTAAAAGCAAAGTTTGAAGAAACTGCCTTCTCTGTGTGATATAAAAAGGGCAAAACAAAATAAAGTGCTCAGTGAATTTCTGAGCAAGACCATCACAGGGACAAGGAGAAAGAGATGTGAACCAAGTACCCTGTTCTGGTAAAGCTACCAAGAAATGTAAAGTTTGAAGGTAAAGCCTTGTCAATAAAAAGCGTTGCCTTTCATTGAGAATTATCTGTAGGTAAGGTGCCAGCCGAAGAGAGAATGGTTGGGGGACTTCTCTAGCTCTAATGCTACTGTTCACTGCCCCGCCCCGGGCCAGATTCACATGGTTATAAAAAGTACTTTTAATTTGGCTAGATGAGACACCTTCAAGACATTCTGGATTGGAGAAATATTCTGGAATGCCCATCTTTATGAAGCTAAATTTAATACATTTCAGCCAAGTAATTTCTGGTGAATTTTTCGGGGCCACCCATCACTCAGGATCTGCCCACAGAAGTGGGCTTCAGGATTGTTCTACCTTTTAAGCCTAAGTAACAATGGCTGCAGTTTTAAATGATCTTCCAGATTAGTTATCAAATACTTCATGGCAAAATGAGGCAGGGGTAGATTGCGGGACAGCCAGGAACCTTCTTAAAAATGTATTCACGATTATTTGAAGGGATTTACTGTTGGAATAACCCCGGAGACCAGAGCCAAACAAAACAATAGAAAGACATGTTCTCTTAAACACACAACCCATATTTTTCTATTGGCTTATGCCCAAATATTTTTGAAAATCTAAAAACAGTGTCAATTGACCGTTAAAATTGTTGAGCTCTAATATTTAACAGAAAATTCCAGTTAAAATCAACATCCACAAGAACTCCTAAGTATGTGAAATGTGGAGTTTTTAAAATTTCAGTACCCCCTAATAAAAATGTCTTTGTTTTGGCTAACTTTGGGCTGCATTTCATTATGAACCATTTAGTGACATTTGTCTTAAATCCTAAATTTCCCCTAAAACTATTAAAGGTGTCAGGTAAAATTTGGAGTCTGTTGGGAATTCTGGCTATGACCACTGCATCATCTGCATAGAGAAAGAGAGGGACATATTGGGAAGGAAACTTTGGCAAGTCCCTTCCTACACCACACAGTTGAGTCTCAAGACCATGTGAATAATCAGTATGAAGAAGCAAAAGGTCACGTTCAGATGGAAGGAAACAAGTCTTGTTGTGATTTATGGTACCGTGTGAGAAGTCGGGAGGCTGTTCTTCGGCCTTAATACTCATTCTAGAGTGTGCAATCTGAACCCGAATGTGCTGACGCTAAAATACATTACCCATAAGGATCGCCCTCAACTTGTTGTTTTCAACGCCCCCTGGCACAAAACGAATTCTTTTCACTATTTTAAATATCAACTACGAGCTGTTTTCAACTTTCTTTACACTGGTTCCTGTTTTTCATATGTGCCTTTGTCAAGCCCGGCCGGGTTGGAACTATCACCGGCCTTTTGCCCTGAAGAAGTCGTAGAACATTACTTCATCAAGCGACGAAACACGTGTCGGTTGGCCTGTTCCACATACCCTTACAGTTGAAACAGAATAAAAAGAATCCACCTGAATAAACTTTGGATTTAAATCACAACAAGACTTGTTTCCTTCCATATGAATGTGACCTTTTGTGTTCACATGAACTTTCCTTTCCTTTATGTGTGCTTAGGCATTTCTGTTGTTGTTTACGTGGTGTGGTCTGTTCCACACCTATTTAAGGGGTTATAGGGCTCATCCCCTTGCCTAGTTAGCACCATATTGTATCTACATGCTCTCTTATTATACTCAATAGCGTCCAATTGCTGAGCGCAAAACCAATCCCTGAACTAAAAACCCTTCCCAGGTGTATTATTGAGTCTCGAGACCATTTATATAGATTTAAAAGTGAAAGGTGGCCCAGACACAGCCTTGTCTTACCCCAACTTGAGAGGGAAATTCATCTGTGAGCAGCCCACCCCGACTAAATCGTACCTTAGCTGTGGTATTCGTATGGAGCCTGCAGAGCAAGTTGATAATAGAGCTATCAATCCCTAAGTCAACCATAATGTACTACAATGTATCTCAGTCTACTGTGCCGAAAGCACAGTTTGGGTCCAGAAAAGCAAGATGGGCACAGCCTTTCTTTACCTTTGTATATTTTTGACCAATCTGGGACAGATTCAGAGATTATTATATAGTTCCCAAGCCGGGCCAAAGCCCGAATTAGATATCCAAGAGTGCATATGACTTCAATGCCCAATCCAGCACGGGCCAGCAGTGAAATCCGGCAATTGCAGTGAGGTTCCAGTGAGGTTGGCTCTTGTCCCCTTTTTTGAAAATAGAGACAATGATAGCCTTCGGACAGGTTTTCACTAGGGGTCCCACCATGGCGCATCGTACCACGTTTGTGATTATTGGTGGCCAAAATTCCGGTAATGATTTATAGACATCTAGAGGAGACATGTTCAATGGCCAGGGTAATACCTGATAGTTTAAATTGTTTGTCTGCAAGCAACGGCAGCATTCAGATCGCAATGTGCCACAATGTCTGCCTGAGTACCAGTAGACTGGGTCCCTGAACCAAAAAAATTCAAAACTTTTCCAACCAATCATTTGCCGGTATCAATGACTCTTGTCTGCCCAATTCATCTCACAATAAACTAGGTGAATTAACAACCTGCCAAAATGCTCATGGGCCTTTCCAAATTCTTGCTGCTCTAAGATCTTTCCAGCCCTTCTTTCATATTTAAGCCTTTCTTGAGGAAATAGCTTCTTTATATGATTTCCTCGCTGGAGCTCCACCTGCTTTATCTTGGGGGCGTTAGACGAGGGCTAGCTTTAATGATCTATGAACTTTCGAGCAGGCATTATCGATCCGTCTGGGGCTGGCACTGGCCTTCGCTGCACTTTTTGTTAACCCAGCTGCCATATATTTATTTAGGGTGGAATGTGCTTGTATAACCTCTGCAGGGTTTACGTCAACCATAGGGGCATGGCAATTTCCAGCTCATTGTCGGTGACAAGCTCTGCGAAAAATGCATCCTTGTCTATTTTCTCCCATTTAATATTGACTCCTTTATAGCAAAATTATAAAATGTCAAGAACAATTAATTGCTGAAGTAAAAAAGTCCATATTAATAGACACATCTATCTCTCTCACTAAATTGGCTTTCACTAACACACTCTACCACACTCACCTACTTCAGATAATTCGCCAAGTGCATAATACCCAAACAGAAAGAACAGAAAATCTACTACCAGAGATCTCAAATGTGTCCCATGGATAGACAAGTGTACTCTGTGCATACGTTTTCCCTCTAGCCCTTGCTTAGCCACAATTTGGACAATAATATTTGATTTAATAATGGACAATCAATGTAAAGGATATGTTGGCAGACCAGTCACTTTTAATTTGGTTAAGACAGGACTTTTTAAAACCTGGGACAGAATGATGCGTTATCTTAAATGTTTTTTATTTGGGTAGCCAGGCAGATCATTGTAGGAAAGACACCCGCCAACCTTCCAAGCCGCCTGGGCAGTATGGCTGAGGCATCCTCCCTCTCACACAACCACATGGTACTCACACGACATAAGCAGCAGGGCTTGCAATTCAAAATCAATTCTCATCTACTAATTTGTATCAATATAGTGTTGTTACCGACTGAAAATGATTGCGTGAACCCCTTGCCATCTATGAACCCCTTCTTCGCCAGCACTCGTCTACACAGTCCCTGCATGCTGCTGGTGTCCTCTTTGGGAGTCTGGCACAAATACTTTTCGAGCAGATACACTCTTCAGTTACACCCCATTTTATTGATGTCCCATCACTCACCCACTTCTACTCTTTAACTGGAAAATCCTATTCTTTAACTGGGAAAGGCATTTTTGTACTGTCGGCAACAGATTTCCTTATTTTAAGGCAAGAGTGCCCTGTTACTCACCTGAGTCTTAATGTTAAGTGGACACACCCAGGTTGAGGTCCAGGCACTTTGCGTAGCAAGCTTCTCCAACAACTAGACTTAAAGTTAAGTGGACGCACCCTTGTTGAGGCCCAGGTGCAGGGCGTTGCAATCTTCTCCTATAACTCGTCTTAATGTTAAGTGGACACACCGGGTTTAGGTCCAGACATAGGGCGTAGCAAGCTTCTCCTACAACTAGTCTTAATGTTAGGTAGACACAAACGGGTTGACGTCCAGGCGCAGGGCGTAGTAAGTTTCTCCTACAACTAATCTTAAGGTTAAGTCAACACACCTGGGTTAAGGTCCATCATAGTGCGTAACAAGCTTCTCCTACATCTAGTCTTAATGTTAAGAGGACACACCCGGGTTAAGGTCTAGGTGTAGGGAGTTGTAACCTTCTTCTGCAACTCGTCTTAATGTTAAGTGGACACACCCGGGTTGAGGTCCAGGCATAGGGCGTAGCAAGCTTCCCTACAACTAGTCTTAATGTTAGGTCGACACAACCGGATTGACGCCCAGGCTTAGGGCGTAGCAAGCTTCTCCTACAACTAATCTTAAGGTCAAGTCAACACCCTGGGGGTTAAGGTCTACCATACGGCGTGACATGCTTCTCATACAGCTATTTTAATGTTAAGTGGACACATCCGGGTTGAGGTCCAGGCTTAGGGCCTAGCAAGCTTTTCCTACAACTAGTCTTAATGTTAAGTGGACACACCCGGGTTGACGTCCAGGTGCAGGGCGTAGCAAGCTTCTCCTGCAACTAGTCTTAAGGTTAAGTGGACACACCCGGGTTGAGGTCCAGGCATAGGGTGTAGCAAGCTTCTCCTACAACTAGTCTCAATGTTAAGTAGACACACCCGGGTAGACGACAAGGCGCAGGGCGTAGCAAGCTTCTCCTACAGCTAATCTTAAGGTCAAGTCGACACTCCGGGTTTAAGGTCTATCGTAGGGCGTAACATGCTTCTCCTACAGCTATTCATAATATTAAGTGGACACACCCGGGTTGAGGTCCAGGCTTAGAGCCTAGCAAGCTTCTCCTACAACTAGTCTTAAGATTAAGTGGACACACCTGGGTTAAGGTCTAGGCGTAGGGCGTAGCCAGATACTCCTGCAGCTAGTCTTAAGGTTAAGTGGACACACCCGGGTTGAGGTCCAGGCATAGGGTGTAGCAAGCTTCTCCTACAACTAGTCTCAATGTTAAGTAGACACACCCGGGTAGACGTCAAGGCGCAGTGCGTAGCAAGCTTCTCCTACAGCTAATCTTAAGGTCAAGTCGACACTCCGGGTTTAAGGTCTATCGTAGGGCGTAACATGCTTCTCCTACAGCTATTCATATTGTTAAGTGGACACACTTGGGTTGAGGTCCAGGCTTAGGGCCTAGCAAGCTTCTCCTACAACTAGTGTTAATGTTAAGTGGACACACCCGGGTTGACGTCCATGAGCAAGGGGTAGCAAGCTTCTCCTACAACTAGTCTTGATGTTAAGTGGACACACCTGGGTTGACGTACAGGCGCAGGGCGTAGCAAGCTTCTCCTACAGATAGTCTTAAGGTTAAGTGGACAGACCTGGGTTGAGGTCTAGGCATAGGGCGTAGCAAGGTTCTCCTACAACTAGTCTTAATGTTCAGTAGACACACCCTGGTTGACGTCCAGGCGCAGTGCGTAGCAAACTTCTCCTACAACTAATCCTAAGGTCAAGTCGACACACTTGGGTTAAGGTCCATCGTAGGGAGTAACAAGCATCTCCTACAACTAGTCTTAAGGTAAATGGACACCCCTGGGTTGAGGTCTAGGCGTAGGGAGCTCCTTCTGCAACTAGTCTTAAGGTTAAGTGGACACACCCTGTTGACGTCCAGGCACAGGGCTTAGCAAGCTTCTCCTACAACTAGTCTTAAGGTTAAGTGGACACAACTAGGTCGATGTCCAGGCGTAGTGCGTAGCAAGCTTCTCCTACAACTAGTCTTAAGGTTAAGTGGACACGCCTAGGTTGAGGTCCAGGCGTAGTGCGTAGCAAGCTTCTCCTTCAACAAGTCTTAATGTTAAGTAGACACACCCGGGTTGAGGTGCAGGCTTAGGGCGTAGCAAGCTTCTCCTACAACTAGTCTTAATGTTAAGTGGACACACCCTGTTGACGTCCATGCTTAGGGCATACCAAGCTTCTCCTGCAACTAGTCTTAATGTTAAGTGTACACACCCTGTTGACGTCCAGGCGCAGGGCGTAGCAAGCTTCTCCTACAACTAGTCTTAAGGTTAAGTGGACACACCCTGTTGACGTCCAGGTGCAGGGCGTAGCAAGCTTCTCCTACAATTAGTCTTAAGGTTAAGTGGACACAACTAGGTCCAGGTCCAGCATAGTGCGTAGCAAGCTTCTCCTACAGCTAGTCTTAATGTTAAGTGGACACACCCGGGTTGAGATCCAGGCTTAGGACGTAGCAAACTTCTCCTACAACTAGTCTTAAAGTTAAGTGGACACACCTGGGTTGAGGCCCATTGCAGGGTGTGACAAGCTTCTCCTACAGCTAGTCTTAAGGTTAAGTGGAAAGACCTGGGTTGAGGTCCAGGCGTAGTGCGTAGCAAGCTTCTCCTACAGCTGGTCTTAAGGTTAAGTGGACACACCTGGGATTGAGGTCCAGGCATAGTGCGTAGCAAGCTTCTCTTACAACAAGTCTTAATTTTAAGTGGACACACCCTGTTGACGTCCAGGCGCAGGGCGTAGCAAGCTCTGCTACAACTAGTTTTAAGGTTAAGTGGACGCAACTAGGCCGAGGTCCAGGCGTAGTGCGTAGCAAGCTTCTCCTACAACTAGTCTTAAAGTTAAGTGGACACATCCCGGGTTGAAGTCCAGGCTTAGGGTGTAGCAAGCTTTTCCTACAACTAGTCTTAAGGTTAATTGGAAACACCTGGGTTGAGGTCAATCGTAGGGCGTAACAAGCTTCTCCTACAGCTGGTTTTAAGGTTAAGTGGGCACACCCGGGTTGAGGTCCAGGCGTAGTGCGTAGCAAGCTTCTCCTACACTAGTCTTAAAGTTAAGTGGACACAGCAGAGTTGAAGTTCAGCCTTAGGGCGTAGCAAGCTTCTCCTACAACTAGTCTTGATGTTAAGTGGACACACACGGGATTGAGGTCCAGGCTTAGGGCGTAGCAAGCTTCTCCTACAACTCGTCTTAATGTTAAGTGGACACACCCTGTTGACGTCCATGCTTAGGGTGTAGCAAGCTTCTCCTACAACTAGTCTTAGTCTTAATGTTAAGTGGACACACCCGGGATTGAGGTCCAGGCTTAGGGCGTAGCAAGCTTCTCCTACAACTAGTCTTAATGTTAAGTGGACACACCCGGGATTGAGTTCCAGGCTTAGGGCGTAGCAAGCTTCTTCTACAACTAGCCTTAATGTTAAGTGGACACAACTGGGTTGCGGTCCAGGCTTAGGGCGTAGCAAGCTTCTCCTACAACTAGTCTTAATGTTAAGTGGACACACCCTGTTGACGTCCATGCTTAGGGCGTAGCAAGCTTCTCCTACAACTGGTCTTAATGTTAAGTGAAGCAAGGTAAGGAGGGGCACAGCGGTTTTGAGATAATACGTTTAAGGTAAGGTTGAAGGAAGGTATTGCAGGTTCGTGTGCACTCAAGGGTCGTGGTTCCGTCAGACCGCGATAATTACATGAAGAGTGGTGTATGCATCGTGATGCAGGTACATCCCCAGTGGAGGCACAACGATAACGTTCAAAACAATGATTCAAAGGAGGTTTGTATCCACTTGAAAGTGTTTAATCACATTTGGTAAAGTTCAATCCATTGATATTTTTGTCATATCAAAAATCTTAACATTGGAGAAATCGAATGACGGTAATGCGGGGGGAACGCCTCCGATGCATTTCGGGCGGCTGGCCCTTTGTCAAGGAGCGCTGGAAAGAAGACAAGCTACCGTGAGGATGAGGGAAGTGAGAAGGGTACGGACTATAGATTTTAAAGTGCCGATCAATGGTGGGGGCTGAATGAAACCAAAGGTAGTGAGGGAAGTGAATAGGTCTGGGTAGCATCAGCGCGTGACGAGGGTGGGAAAGCGTGAGGAAATTGGGTCAAGATGCCGCCTGCACGAGCGGTGCCAGCGGGGACTTACTTCGTTGCGCATGTAGTGAGGCTCACTACTTCGGGGAAGCTGGACGCCTAAACTGTGCGAGAACGCGGAACCATATGAAGTGAATGGGAGAGTGTGGAAGTCAATGACGGACAAAAGGAGGAGGGGAGGGAGAGTAAAGGAAACTGTGGGGGCCATCTTGGAAAGGTGTGCGGGGATGCGGGAGCAAATAAGAACAATGCGTTTAAAGAAAGAATAGTAATGCGATACATAGTATACGTAAGGAAAAAAGTTTTAAAGATAACAACTGAACTCGATACGATCATTGAGACCATGAGGTTTAAGAGTCTGAAGGCGATAAATCCATTCCAGTTCTCTTTGAAGAAGGAATTTGTTCATGTTGATACCTTCTTTCTTGGAAACTGTCTCAAGGATGATGAATTGAAGTTGGGCAATGGTATGTCTGGCTTCAGCAAAGTGTATGGCAACATTGGACTTGTCATGTTTCAACCGTATGTTTGACTTATGTTCGTTCAAACGTGTTTTGATTTTACGCTCGGTCTTGCCGACGTATAGCTTGCCGCAGGGACATTTCAATGCATAGATTAGATTTGAGGTATCACAAGAGGCGTTGACTTGAAGCTTGATGGGATGGCCTCTCATTGGGTGTCTGATGATGTTTCCTTTGATAATGCTGTTGCAGTGGCTGCAGTTTAAACATGGTTGGGTGCCTTTATATTGAGTGGGTTGAATGGTGGATGTTGAAAGAATTTCTTGGATGTTCTTACTCCTAGAATAGGCAAACAATGGTGGTTGTTGAAAAATGTCCCGAAAATCTGGGTCCATTTGAAGAATGGGCCAATGTTTAAGGATGATTTTCTTATACATTGTGCTGGAGGTTGAAAATTTAGAGACGAGGACCATGCGTTGATCCTCTTTTTTGGGCTTCTTGGTTAAGCTTTCATGTCTGGAAATTTTAGCCACGCGGGTTTGTGCCTCAGTAAGGATAGTTTCAGGATAACCTCGTTTGAGGAAGCGTGCATGCATTTCTTTGATGCGAATGTCAGTAGTATCCTCATCGGAAACAATGCGTTTAACACGTAGTATTTGTGAAAACGGCATGTGTTTTTTGAGAGATCCCTGGTGGAAGCTGGAAAAGTGGAGGGTGTTATTACGGTCGGTGGGTTTTCTGTAGAGATAAGTGCTGAACCCATTGGAGTTGATAGTCACATTCACATCAAGGAATGAAATTTGTGTGTCGCTGATTTGCCAAGTTAATTGAATACGTTCATCCTTCGTGTTCAATTCCAACAAAGCATCATTGAGTGTTTGTTTGGTGTTATTCCATACAAAGAAGAGATCATCAATGTATCGAACGTACATTCTGATGTTGTCTTGAAAGGTCCGATTAGCATAAATGTATGATTGTTCGAAATTGTCCATGTAAATATTCGCGTATGTGGGAGCAGCACAGTTTCCCATTGCCATCCCGGATAACTGTAAGTACCATTTGTGATCATTTTCAAAGTAACTGTGGTATAGAGTGTAAGCCATGAGTTCCATAATGAATGATTGCAATTGTGGATCAATGTTACTGTTCAGAAGGGCTGCTTCAATGGCCTCAATACCCCCTTGGTGGGGTATTGATGTGTACAGAGAATTAACATCTGCAGTGCATAGGATACATGACTCGTGATCTTGAATTTGGATAGTTGAAAGTTTGAGTAAAAAATCCGTAGTGTCTTTGATATGGCTTTTGGATTTGGTAACAAGCGGTTGAAGATACTTGTCTATGAATTTGCCGGTAGGCTCGTGGATAGATCCTCTGGTCGATACGATTGGTCTAAAAGGTGGGTTGTGGAGGTCTTTATGTATTTTGGGACTCATGTGAATGGTCGGACTCCTACAACTAGTCTTAAGGTTAAGTGGACACACCCGGGTTGAGGTCCAGGCTTAGGGTGCAGCAAGCTTCTCCTACAACTAGTCTTAAGGTTAAGTGGACATACCCGGGATTGAGGTCCAGGCGTAGTGCGTAGCAAGCTTCTCCTACAACTAGTCTTAATGTTAAGTGGACACACCCCGGTTGACGTCCAGGCACAGGGCGTAACAAGCTTCTCCTACAACAAGTCTTAATGTTAAGTGGACACACCCGGGTTGAGGTCCAGGCTTAGGGCGTAGCAAGCTTCTCCTACTACTAGTCTTAAGGTTAAGTGGACACACCCTGTTGACATCCAGACGCAGGGAGTGGCAAGCTTCTCCTACAACTAGTCTTAAGGTTAAGTGGACACAACTAGGTCGAGGTCCAGGCGTAGTGCGTAACAAGCTTCTCCTACAACTAGTCTCAAAGTTAACTGGGCACACCCGGGTTGAAGTCCAGGCTTAGGGCGTAGCAAGCTTCTCCTACAACTAGTCTTAAGGTTAAGTGGACACACCTGGGTTGAGGTCAATCGTAGGGCTTAACAAGCTTTTCCTACTGCTGGTCTTAAGGTTAAGTGGACACACCCGGGTTGAAGTCCAGGCTTAGGGCGTAGCAAGCTTCTCCTACAGCTGGTCTTAAGGTTAAGTGGACACACTCGGTTGAGGTCCAGGCGTAGTGCGTAGCAAGCTTCTCCTACAACTAGTCTTAAGGTTAAGTGGACACACCTGGGTTGAGGTCAATCGTAGGGCGTTACACGTTTCTACTACAGCTGGTCTTAAGGTTAATTGGACACACCCGGGTTGAGGTCCAGGCGTAGTGCGTAGCAAGCTTCTCCTACAACTAGTCTTAATGTTAAGTGGACACACCCTGTTGATGTCCAGGCGCAGGGCGTAGCAAGCTTCTCCTACAACTAGTCTTAAGATTAAGGGGACACAACTAGATTGGGGTCCAGGCGTAGTGCGTAGCAAGCTTCTCCTACAACTAGTCTTAATGTTAAGTGGACACACCTGGGTTGAGGTCCAGGCGTAGTGCGTAGCAAGCTTCTCCTACAACTAGCCTTAAGGTTAAGTGGACACACCTGGCTTAAGGTCCATCGGAGGGTTTGACAAGCTCCCCTACAACTAGTCTTAAGGTTAAGTGGACACACCTGGGTTGAGGTCCATCGCAGGGTGTGACAAGCTTCTCCTACAGCTAGTCTTAAGGTTAAGTGGACACACCTGGGTTGAGGTCCAGGCATAGTGCGTAGCAAGCTTCTCCTACAACTAGTCTTAATGTTAAGTGGACGCACCCTGTTGACGTCCTGGCGCAGGGCGTAGCAAGCTTCTCCTACAACTAGTCTTAAGGTTAAGTGGACACACCCTGTTGACGTCCAGACGCAGTGCGTAGCAAGCTTCTCCAACAGCTAGTCTTAAGGTTAAGTGGACACAACTAGGTCGAGGTCCAGGCGTAGTGCGTAGCAAGCTTCTCCTACAGCTAGTCTTAATGTTAAGTGGACAAACCTAGGTTAAGGTCCAGGCTTAGGGCGTAGCAAGCTTCTCCAACAACTAGACTTACGGTTAAGTGGACACACCTGGCTTGAGGTCTATTGCAGGGTGTGACAAGCTTCTCCTACAGCTAGTCTTAAGGTTAAGTGGACAGACCTGGGTTGAGGTCCCTCGCAGGGTGTGACAAGCTTCTCCTACAGCTAGTCTTAAGGTTAAGTGGACACACCTGGGTTGAGGTCCAGGCATAGTGCGTAGCAAGCTTCTCCTACAACCAGTCTTAATGTTAAGTGGACACACCCTGTTGACGTCCAGACGCAGGGCGTAGCAAGCTTCTCCTACAACTAGTCTTAAGGTTAAGTGGACACAACTAGGTCGAGGTCCAGGCATAGTGCGTAGCAAGCTTCTCCTACAACTAGTCTTAATGTTAAGTGGACACACCCTATTTACGACCATGCTTAAGAAGTAGCAAGCTTCTCCTCCAGCTGGTCTTAATGTTAAGTGGACACACCCTAGTTGAGGTCCAGGTGCAGGGCATTGCAAGCTTCTCCTACAACGAGTCTGAAGGTTAAGTGGACACACCTGGGTTAAGTCCATCGTAGGGCATAGCAAGCTTCTTATACAACTAGTATTAAGGTTAAGTGGACACACTGGGCTGAGGTCCAGGCGTAGCAAGCTTCTTATACAACTAGTTCCTACGAAGACTGTGGTCCTAGCCCACGCTGTACCCCAGAGAAAGACTTAAAAAATACGGATACAATCTGGCAAAATATCTCTTTATTCCTGGAGGCCTCTAACTTACCGAGGACCCTAGAGGGAAACAAGAAAGCCTGTCAAAATCATATATTCTCTCAATAAGTCAGCAGCACAGCCATGTCCCCAGTGGGAAGACTGGAATTGTTCAAGAAAACGCGGGAAAATATTGGAGGGAACACACTGCCCCTTAACAAAATCAAAGCTCTGAAAGAAAACTGAAGAAAAATCTTGGAAATATCCAAAAGATTTCGGGCAAATACTGAAATTGGCAAGAAATTCAAGGACGAAATGACAGCTCACATAACCCAAGCAACCAGCATGAAAAAAATAAAAAAAGAACAGCAAACATCCTCAGGTCACCGTCCCATAGAACAGCCACAAGACCTATTGCTCTTCCATCAGGTATTGTGTGACAACCCACCACAAACGGGGCAGCCTGGCCTGCATCCACTGTCCTCCACCAACAAACCACAAAATAATGCAAAAAGAGAAAACAATAGAATTGATGCTGATTAGGCCTCAACCATCAGCAGATCAAACAGAACTATCTCAAATGAAAAAGAACTCCATACATTTTCCAGAATAATGCTGGACATGGTGCAGACAAACGAAGGTGTGTCCGGTGTGATGCTGTCCTTCGAGTATCAAAATAAAAACATGGGCCAGGCATTTAGTCACATCACCCACATGATCTAGTCCTCCTTTTCAGCATATGTCCAGCGGCCCTGAATAGGAAACAAGTCCTTCACCGTCTCTAACCCGCTTAGCTGCACAGGAGAGACTTGGTAGTCCCGCTTTTGTTGTGGTCCTCGCTTGGCCGTCTTTTCTGCTGAACCCTTAGATGCATTCTCCCCCCACCCCGCTCAACCCTGAATAGGCAGAGATGTCAGAGCCAATGCCAGGGAGCATTGTTGAGTATTGTGCAGCTGATGTCGGCAGGCAGTCTGCTCTATGCAGTTAGACAGCGGGTGAGATGATTTTAGTAAAGACGCTTGTAAAAAGAACAGATGACCGACGGAATGCCGAATTAATCAAACATTTACCCAAGTCACTTAAATCCATCGTTTTTTTGTTCGCCCATCCATTCCAGTTAGGCCCCAGCCATATCAGTCTTGACCCTGCTCCCATGGGAACAGTCCGACCAGAACTGCCAGGCCAGGTCTTCCCTGGACCCAAAACAAGCATCCTGGGACTGGTTTCGGGGTAACACCCCTCATCAGCCAGGCTAGCTTGAATCTGGTGGTGTAGCGAGTACGGGACCCACGTTTCTTTGTGTTTGCTTAGTAAAGAGAGGCATCTTTTTTGTCTTTTTTCAGCAGGTCATGAGAAACCTCTTCCTCTCCCCTCTCCTCTTTTGAACACCGCATCGGCACTGCCATGGCGCTGCAGCCTGTTCATATGGGGCCCCCCAGAAGACTTGAATGGGCTTCCTAAACTCTGCGGGGTAGTTCACATCTCTCACATTCATTCTTGACCGTGGTACATGGGCCTGTGGTTATCTCACTGGTATCACAGGGCTTCACTGCCTACTGGTGCCAGCTCAGTGAGCCCTTTGACTCTGAGGACACTTTGAAGATGACAGTGAGCAGCTGGACACAAAACCATCACCCACCAACAGGCCATGCCCTCCAGCGAAGGGTGAGCCACCCACAGGAACACGAATGGGCGATCCTGCAGCGGTGGATTCCCTTCAGACTTTGACCTGGGCCTACAGTGCAGAACTCCCTGTAGGGGGGCTCTGGGTCTGCAAGGCCCCCCAATTCTACCACTATCGGCGGCACTGAATAGTACGAGTCTGTCTCCTAGTAGCAGTCCACCAACTGATCCTAATATCGAGCAGAGGAGGAAGTGAAGGTCACAGGAAAGCAGTCAGATGCCTCCAAGATGGAGCCGTTCAGGGCCCCAAGCCAAGATGGCGGCTGATCAGACCACCTTCTTTTTAAGACTGTTACTCCTACACTTACCACAGCATTGTAGATGGATTTTTGTTAAACTAAAGGACAAATGTACAGCCCTCCCTCTGCTGACTACTGTAACTGCCTGAGGAGCATATGCAGACCTGTGTTGATATTATGATGCTCGATCCGTTTCCTCTAGGGAACAACCCTTCTTCTTCCAAGCCTCTTGTGGACCTTGTGGGCACAGTATGTTGATGGAGCCTTCACTTTTGGGGTCCGGGAAGGGACAGTGGTTCGAGATCTGATTTTTGGCCTTCTCTCTCGTCATTCCAGGCTCTTCTATCCCAATCTGCTCTTATCCATTTCCCATTATCAGAGATGACACCGTACCAGACATACAGGTCACAAAGTTTGGTGAAATTTGACTCCAGTCCCATTGACCCCTTTGGGTGGAGCCAATGTCGACGCGTCACGGTCTACCTCTCAGAGATAGCACTTCTGGGTCAGCCATTGAATTTGATTCAATCCCCCGCCCTGCGGATGTCTGTCCCTTCAGACCTCGGGAAACCCCCCACACTGCTTCCTGGCCTGAAACCACTGAGTATAGTTCGCCCATAATTCAATTAGTTCTTTTGACAACAATTTGGCCTTATGGAACTCTCATTTGTATGCTGCCTGCTTTCCACATCTGATCAGTGCTCTGACAATCTGTACTTGTTTGATGATGTTTCCGCCTTTAATTAAGTGGCAGCCTGCCATGGGTCAGAACTAACGAGCAGGCAGCATTTGGTCACTGACACAGACATATTGGAAGCCATGGCTGAATGACAGGAGCCTTTAATAAATATGTCCCCGTCTTCTGGAAGTTACTGTTAAAGCCCACTCATCTGCGACGCGCAAAGCAGCTCCCATGAAGTACAAAAAGGGTTTTTCCGCCTTAAAATGATAATTAGCCACTTTCCCTTATTAACATTTAAAAGTGTCATTTTCAAGTGGCGTCACATTCAATATTTTTTTTAATATTATTTTTAAAGAAAAAATATTAACCAGTGTTGCCACTGAATATCAACAGCTGTTAAAACCAATTTACATATTACGGGCAATTATTGGAAACTGTGGCTAACACTTTGCTTGAAACTTAAAGAAATAATAATAATATGATAGCCCTGGACGGTACAAATCATAATTAGTAAGGAGAAGTGTGACATTATGTTATTTCTTTTACATCTCTGGGTTTTTAAATCCCGTCTACACTTTTAATGACAGCCATCAGCTAAGTGCAAACTGCTCAGTGTGACGCGGCGGCTTCAGCCCACATTCGCGCAGCTGCTGAGACGCTTTCTCACACTTCTAGGGGCTAGCTTTATACGTGGGAAGTAACACCGAGCGGGGCAGCCGTGGACTGTTCTAGTGCAGAGGAGGTGGCTCTCTTCGGGCCTTGTACCAACAGAGTCCATCCTCGCATCTGGTTCGAATGAACTCGCCCAGGATTCACCCGTGCCGAACTGCCCTTGTGAGCGGTGGAGTGAATATCACGCCAAATGCGTGAAAAGCACGCAGTGCCCGATATCAGAAGGGAGGCAGGGCACGAAACACGCTAATGTGCCTTGTTATGACGGAGCAACAACTGGGGTTTTGGCTGAAGCACAGTAAGGCTGCGCCACTAGATTAATAAACAAAAAAGTTGCCAATACTGTGCAATAATTCAATATTTTACCAGGGTAAAGAGCTACCAGTCGCTCATTACCATAGACCACTCTTTCAGTCAAGGTTTTTACCAAAGTTAAACGAATTTATTTAGATTTTGTTTTTGTTTTTCTTTTTAAACAAGGGTTTTTTTTGTTGGTTGGTACACAACAAAATGTATAATTTGGCTTCAGTCTAATCCATTCATTATAAACAAAATAGGAGGATCAATGGAGGAAACACCTGATGTTCAGAGTTTGAGGAACAGTGAATACGTGTTAGTCTCGAGGACGCCCACGCTAGAGGACACATCTGCCCCCCTTACTCCCACGCCCCTCCCCCATCGGGTGCGCCCCCCAGCGCCAGCTGCCTCACCAAGGATGAAACTCCAGTCATCTGCACCCTCTGAAACACGGTTCCTGGCCGTTGGTCGAACTCTGGGTGGAGCAGACGGCCCGTGGACTTTCCTCCAAGAACGGATGACGGTGCGCAGCTAATACAAACAAGGGGGTATCCATATTCAGCCCTGCAGAGTTCATGCACCGGCATGCTGGCACCAGACCTTGTGTCAGTATTGTAGCAACTTTGGTTGCCCAGAAGGCACAGCGCTTCCAACAAAACCTGCAACCTCTGATCCATGAGTGACAACAACAGTTAGAAACATTAGTTTACCACGCCTAAGAGTCTTAACTAGTAGCAAGGGCGGCTCTAGGCTCATGGCGGCCCTGGGCAGGGAGCGTAGATAAGGGGCCCCGGACAAGGAGGCCCCTGAAGAGGCGCAGAGCACAGTGAAGAAGGGGGGGGGGGTCAGGGTGTTTGGAAGTGGAACAGAGTTGAGGCCGCCAAATCCCTGCCACTGGGGACGCCACGCAAGTATGTATCCATCCTGAGAGGATTATTACATTAAGGGTATATATTGGTGTGGCGGCCTCTGGGTTTGCCGGACCCTGGGGTTTGGCAGCCCTGTACAGGTGCACAGCTTGCACATGCCTAAGGCCGGCCCCGCTAGTAGTGTCATCAAGTGGCATCACCAGCTTTGCTTGAAAATAACTGCAACCCTATAGAATTATTTAAAAAAAACTGCATCTGTTTATTTTGCTTAATTATCTTTGACCTTTACTAAAGCATTGCCCTTATGCCAAAAGTTACAAAGAACAAAAACGAATTCTATTTGAATTAGTCAATGGGAAAGACTTAAGTATCTGTTATTTTTCAACACTTTTCAAAAAAGAAAACATCACTAAAGGGAGCATCCACACGTCAACAGACGGGCAAGGAGTTCTATGAACTGAAGAGGCGGGGTGCTTGCCATTAAATATATTCACTCGATGCACAGGAGCTAAACAACCTTATGACCAGCACCTAATCCACCAGGCACTTTGTTACCTGAATCTTCCCTGGTAGGGAAACTCCAACCAGATCTTCCTTACCAGATATGTTGTGACCTGGATCATCTCTGCTGATACATTGTGACCTCAGTCTTCTGTGCCACAAATGCCCACCAGATCATCTTTACCAGATGTTTGACCTCAGTCTTCTGTGCCAGGCAAACTGCCACCAGATCATCTCCAGCAGGTATGTTGTGACCTGGAATTTCTCCACCCGATATGCTGTGACCTGGATTTTCTCCCCCAGATATGTTGTGACCTGGATTTTCTCAACAAGATATGTTGTGGCTTGGATCTTCCCTGCTGGATACATTGTGACCTCTATCTTTTCTGCCACAAACTGCAACAGTTCATATTTAGTAGAAATGTGACCCCAACCTTCTGTGTCACAAATGGCAACCGGATCACAGTTACCAGATATGTGACCTTAATCTTCTCTGCCAGCCAAAACCTCTTATCAGATATGTGGTGACCTGAATTTCCTCCATCGGATACATTGTAACCTCAATTTTTGTTCCACAAACTGCAACCCTATCATCTTTACTAGATATGTTGTAACCTGGATTTTCTCGGGCGGACAGGTTGTGACCTCAATCTGCTGTGCCACAAACAGCAACCAGATCATCTTTACCAGAAATGTATATCATACATTGCCCCATCCAAATAAACCTGTGTGGTTACTTTATAGTGGTTGTGCCCCTTTTAAAATGTATTAGTTAAGGATGGTCCTGGCGTGTATTAATCTCGCCTTCCCTGCTTTAGGTTCCTTCCGTCAGATGTCTCCTTTCACCATGACTGGGTGTGTATATTATTCACAAAAGTTCTCTTTAAAACACACATGGGGTGTATTTAGATGGGGCACTTTTAAGATATAATAACAAATTGGTGGAGGCCCCCCCTTTGCCTCTAGGCACTGATATCTGGATACGTTTATTATCTGGACCTTCTCCACCAGGTACATTGTGAGCCGAATCTTTTCCGTCAGGTATATTGTGATCTTCACCACCAGAAATGTTGCAGGCTGGAACTTCTGTGTCCGATATGTTGAGATTTGAATTTTATCTGCAGATATATTGTGGTAACCTGGGCCTTTTACACCAGAAACGTTGCGACTTCGACCTTTTGCACCTCATTCATTATGACCTGGGCCTTTTTTAGCTGGTAAATTGTTACCTAGACCTTCTGCACCATATACCTGGTGACCTAGATTTTCTCTGCCAGATGCACTGTCATCTAAACCTTGTCCACCGGATACATCTGGTCCTTTTGACCACACATATTGCAGCAGTCCACCAACAGAGATTCCAGTAATGGATTTTCAAAGTGTAGTGCTAACAGTGAATTCAGTACTATGGAAACTGTACAGATAGCAGAGCGGCTAAAATCGGTGTAAGAAGTTGAAAGCAAACATATTATAAAATGTAAGTAATAAGACTTATAGTAGGTGAGTGGGCCTCTGTGACCTGCATGTTACTGTCAAGCCGGAGTCCATCTGATGATTTGCAGCTGCTTGTGAGATGTTGTGTGGTGCAATGAATGTCAACAGTATGAAGGGTGTGGGTCAATGTAATGATCTGCAGCTGCCTGGGGGGTGGTGGGGGGCTTGGGTTGTGCAATGACTTGAGGCTGCAGGAAGCATGTGGGACAGAGCAATGATGAACTGTTTTTGAGAGGATTGTGGGAGTGTGCAATGATTGGTACTTGCAGAGGGATATGGACACTCCAATACCTTGCAGCTGCAGGAGGGATGTGGGACAATGTTAACATCTGCAGGGGGATGTGGCATGCAGCTATGATTACCTAGTATAGGTGCCATGTTTGAATGGTTTGTAGGTAGGATGATGCAATAATGTGCAGCTTCCTGAGGGATGTTTACAGTGTAGTGATTTGCAGTAGTAATGAGGATGTGAGGTGGTGTAATAATCTGAGGGTGCAAAAATGTGTAGCTTCAGGAAGGATGTCGAATAGAGTGATTATCAACAGCTGTAGAAGTGATGCAGGATGGAGTAATGAGTTGAACTGTAGGAGGGATGTGAGGCAGTGCCATCAATTGCAGTTGCACATCTAATTTGGAAATGTCTAATTTGTAACTGTAAGAGAGATGTAGAATGATGTGATGCTTTGTAGATATACAACTGTCTGAGGGGATGTGTGACCACACTATCTAGTGGAAATACTGTCTGACAAAAATATTGTTGTCTTTATATCATGACAACCAGAATATCATTGTCAGTAATATTGCAGGTAAGAGCACTGTTTTAATGTTGTTTTATATATTTGTTTACAATATCGTTCTATGTATATTATTGTACTACATAAATGTTATACGTTTTTCATTTTTTAAAGTAGTATTTACATTTTCTAGGAATAGGTTGTTTGGTTTGTAGGTGAAATGTGTGGGAAGTGTTCTTGAATTTTATTTTGAAAAACAATTACATTGAATTATATGTGCTTTTATTTTTAAAATAAGTTTTACAGTTTTTTGTTTATATTGTCATTTTTTGATGCATTAGTGATTTGAGGTAAATATTTTAATGTGTTTTTGGTGGCAGGGTGTAGAGTTTTTTTGGGGAAAGTGCGAGAATTGTTTTAGAGAGTAAACATTTTTTTTTAAAATGGTAAATGTTAATTTTTTCACATTCTTCATATCATTACTTATTAAATCAAAGTTTTCATTAAAAAAATATTATTGTTTTTATTTTACAATTGATATGTAAGTTAGTCTAAATGTAATTTAAAACATTTAGTACGTTTTTATTAATATTTTATGTATATTTCACACAAAATATTGTATGTTTCACAAACAAAAACATTATTTAAAAAAAGTAGATTTAAATTTTCTTGAGGTATAATGTTTATTTTTTTATATTAAAAATATATTAGTGGTAGTAGGTATTGCCAAATAAGAAACCAATTTAGATTTTATTTTAAAATACTAACATATTTTTATAATTGGTTATAAAAATGTAATTGTTCACTATTATTTTATCAATAATTAATATAGTTCATTCGATTTATTAAATATTTATTAGATACATGATATATATTTTAAGTATAATGAGAAAACATTTATACATTTGATTAAAAATATTACGTTATTTACTTTCTGGTTTCATTAGAAGCAGTTATGATTCGTATGTCCCATTTAAATGTGGATGTTTTCTCTAATATACATTAGATCGGGGTGCGACCAGTCAGTTAAGCCTCCAATGCTTTTACCAATGTAGCTTGGATTGGAGTTGTAAATGTAAAAGTTCACTGCTTTAATGTCCAGCTTATTTGCCAATGTCTTACCGCGTCTTCGGGAGCCCGTAGCGCGAAGGGAAGCCGCTCCACCCTCTTAGACCATAGAGTGGACCCCTCCTTTCCTCGGTCTCGGAGTGGGTGGGTCAGCGGGCTAGATGCAAGTGGCTCGCCTACTTATGGAGGCAGCTGTGCAGATGCGCAGCTGAGAGGAGCACTCTGGAGGTATTGCAGCATAACTCCTCCGCGCTGCACTCCCCATAAAGCTTGAGTCTTCTTAAACGCGCATTGGTTTTTACCTTTTAGCCTGTTTTTAAGTGCACTGTTTAACTGTTTTAGCCTGTTTATAAAAATGGACTGTCTCTGAATTTGTGCCTGTTCGGTACCGTACCGCCTTAATGAACTTATTAGCACTGCACACAAAGTCTTACCCCGTCCTTGGGAGCCCATAGCACGAAGGGAAGCCGTTCCACCCTCTCAGATCATAGAGAGGAGCGCATCTCCCCCCGGTCTTGGAGTGGGTGAGTCAGCCGTCTAGATTCAAGTGGCTCGCCTACTTATGGCAGCAGCTGTGCGGACGCGCAGTGGACGCGCCTCTGGAATGCCGAAGGTGCGCCAAAGGCAAGCCCGTCTGTGCCCGGCCCCGCCGTACCAGGGGCCACAAACCCTGCCCAATTTTTCTCGGACCCTGCAAATATAATCAAGTTCTCCAAAGAAGAACTTGAACCACCCCATCCTGCCTTCACTCACTCGATGCCAACAACCCTCTGAGCTGCCAAACATGTGGTTTCACATCAGACACCTCCCCACTGATTGGCAGTCGCAAAGAGTCGTTTGGCAACAACTTAAAACACTGGAAGATGGGTCTAATCAATTGTAGATCCCTCCCAAGACATTCTATCGAGATAGGGATGCTTATAGAGGAGGAAGACCTTGATGTATTGTTTCTCAGTGAAACGTGGCTTCGAGAGAGCTCCTCGCCAGACATCATAGGCACCTTTCCCCAAGGATATGGGATACATCGACTTGACAGGGCAGGTAAAGTGGGAGGCGATGTTGTCATCATTTGTAAATCACATTTGGGCTGATCCACCACCCCCCTTAATATAGACAACTGTGAGGCCATTGCATTCAGACTGTCCCTTACCCCCACCTCTTCCTTCTCGGGCACCCTCATCTACAGGCCACCATGGACTTGTACATCTTTTGTGGAGGCCCTCCCTGATGTCCTGGCAAGCCTGATCATAGGAAAAAGCGTTTTTACCTCACTAGGTGACTTTAACATCCATGTGGATGACAAAAACAACCCATCGGCCATCAGACTTTTAGCATACCTTGAAGTCTTGCAACTCACGCAAATGGTGACCTCGGCGACACACGAAAAAGGGCACATTCTGGACCCCATCTTTTCTAATGACCCCAGATTGCAGGCCCTCACTCCAATCCAGATTCCCTGGTCAGACCATTTTTTCATTCCCATTCCATAACAAAAGTGCCAATCACCCAAGCCCCCAGGGGGATGCTCAGTCCTAGGACGTAAATGGCCAAGGCGGGCCCCCGAATCTTGGACTAAAGATTTGGAGGCTACTACTCCACCAGACACTTTAGATCTCGATGAGGCATATAAAGGGTGGTCAGACTAGATTATCGGGTCTGTGGATAGAAATGTTAAGAAGCCCAGACCGACAAACCAAAGAAACCTTAATAGATCTGCTTGGTTTAGCCCCCAATTAACAGCCCAAAAGAAACATTGTAAAAAGCTAGTGAGGAGCTGGAGGAAAACATACGACCTGATCGCAAATCAGCATATAAAGCAGCTATCCAGCAATATCACAAGGATATTAGGAAAGCACAGGTAGTTTTCTTAAAAGAAAGAATTGAGAGGTCCTCCAATTCTTCCAAAGAACTGTTCAAGATAGTAAAATTCCTTACTATAATTGAATCAGGCACTCATATCCCCCTACCTTCAAAGGAGCGATGCAACAATGTAGCTACCTTTTATAAGAGTAAAGTGGAAAACATCTATAACTCACTTCATTCAATTACAGGTTAGACCTCTGAAGAGACAAAGGAGTCTACAGATAAGCCAGAGCTCCATTCAGGCGCAGAACTGTCCAAGCCCACCCTTCCCCATTGTTACTTACCTTCCCTAAGCTGAACAAAGAACTTGCTGGTTTTCTCCTTAGCAACATTAAATCAGGGTCTCCAATAGATCCCGCACCCCACCCCCCTCATATCCTTCTTCAAGGGGATGATCCCATCCAAGACAAACTGACCAATCTCATCTCTCTATCCTTTGAGAAAGGCCTAGAACCCAAAGAATGAAAGCATGCTATTGTAAAACCTCTACTTAAAAAACCCCAACTGGACCCCGCATCCGCTGGAAACTATAGTCCCATCTCATTGTTACCCATCCTTGGAAAAATTGCGGAGAAACATGTGAACAGTTCCATCTCCCAATTCCTGGAGGATAGTGGCTGCGGGCACCAGGCCCAGATGGGGTTTTGCCCGGAACACAGCACAGAGTCGGCCCTAGTCGTGGTCACAGAAAAATTTAAATCCATTCTTGATCAAGGAAGTGCATCCACTATCTTGCTCTTAGACCTAAGTGCGGCTCTTGATACGGTAGACCACGAGAATCTCATTCACAAGCTCAAGAGGATTAGAGACACAGCCAACCAATGGGTGGCCTCGTTCCTAAGCAAAAGATCCTTTCAATGCTTGGAAGCAGGTATCCTGTCCGATTATGGCCCCATGCGGAGTACCTCAGGGATCGCCTTTGAGTCCGACTCTCTTTAACATTTACTTGAGCCTATTAGCATACTTAGTGCAGGAATTTGGATTGGTCATTGTATCATATTCGGATGATAACCAACTTGTGGTCTCGGTGGCAGAAACCCCCAACTCCAACCACCGGCAACTAGTTCCCTGGCTGGAAAAAATAGGAGCTTGGATGGCCAACTGTAGTTTCAAACTGAATGGGGACAAAAAAGACCTAATGCTTCTAGGCAATGGTGCAGGCCCACATCCTGAGATTAGCTGGCCAGGAAACTGGGGCCCCCACCCAGTCCTAAAACCTCCATAACGAATCTGGAGATGTGGTTAGACCAAAACGTATCCATGGAAACGCAAGCCAAAAAACTTGCAGGGACCTGCTTTGGCATCCTTATGATGATTCAAAAAATCTTTAGCTTAATCCCAGAAAAATCAAGAAGGACGGTGGTACAGGCCTTGGTAGTCTTGTGATTAGACAACGGCAATTCCTTGTACCTCGGCTCCCCCAAATATGCGACAGATAGGTTGCAGGTGGTGCAGAATGCAGCAGCCAGACTGCTGCTCAAGACCCCCAGACATCAATCAGCCAGATCATCCCTGAGGAAGCTCACTGGTTGCCAATTCAGGCCAGGATTAACTTTCAGGCCCTTTGCCTGGCCCACAAGGCCATGCATGTGAGAGGCCCTATTATGCTGCAATCCTTGGTCTCCCAGTACTCTACCCACAGGTGCCTTAGGTCAGGAGCTAGCTTCCTGATGAATACATCGAAAGTCAAGAGAGCAAGATGGGTGGGAAGATCCTTCTCACACCTAGTCAGGAATAGCATGGATCTAGAACTAAGGCTAACCAAGAATGAAACTCAAAACGGGGCTGTTCCCTTAAAAACCTTACCTGCTGTTTTCTCTCGGTAGCGCTGGGATGACTATAGGTAGCCATGCGCTTTATAAATCCCTTAAACCAAAACTCAATGTGACTCAAAGTCCAACACCTTCCTCAAATGTAGCTTAGATTAGAGTGGGAATAGTAAATGTAACCCCTCAATGTCCAAGACCTTCCCCAGTATAACTTAGGACCTGATTACAATGTGGGGCAGAGGCATCAGTCTGGAACCGCCTGACCATAGGTTCCGAACCCGCAATTCGGATGCGACCGCCCACAGACCAGTCAGAAACATACACTTTTTTATGGAAGCTTGTGCAGCAGGTGGAAAAGGCCTGCAGCACAAGCTGCCATAGGGAAATGTATGTTTATAAACATCCTGTCACCGTTTGGCAAGCACCTCACAGTGCCTGCAACACGGTGCAGGGATGTTTAGGGACAGCAGGCCCATAGCGGAGGTC
The DNA here is from genome assembly GCF_964263255.1 of Lissotriton vulgaris. NCBI lineage: Eukaryota > Metazoa > Chordata > Amphibia > Caudata > Salamandridae > Lissotriton > Lissotriton vulgaris. The sequence continues at coordinate 39,284,511 of NC_141697.1, forward strand.
CAGGGGGCAGGGGACCCTGCTAGGGGCCGCTAAAGTAATTTCCCGACAGCCTTTCTATGTTGGACAGGACGCCATGGAAAGGATGTCAGAAAATGACATCATAATCTCGATGGCAGAGCTGCGTCATTAGGGGATTATGGTGTCCTTCTGACTCAACGACTGGCTCATTGAGCCCACCCGAAGTACCTTGGACGGTCCCTGTGCTCGATGCCTCCACCTGCTGCAGCGTAATGTGGCTGGGGGACAGAAGGGGAAGATTGTCCGTGGGTCCGACACTGAAGTGCAGTCTGTGTCGGACCAACCAACATGGCAATCAGCTCCTTAGACTGGAGTGGGAATAGTAACTTAAACCCTAGCAATGCCCAACACCGTCCCTTATGTAGCTCAGAATGGAACTGGGATAATCAATTTGTCCTCTTCCATGTTAACTTAGATTGAAGTTCCCTAATGTAGCTTTGATCAGAGTAGGAATAGTAAATGAAACCCCTTTAATGTCCAATGGTTTCCACAATATAGATGTGATCTTAGTGTGAATAGTAACGCTATCCTTTTTAAGGTTTATTGTTAAAGGCGTAGTGCGGAAACGCGTCTGTCAGTGCTGGGAAATTTACACATTAAAAGCACTTTGCTATAATTTTCCTTGAGTGCTCTCTTCTTTGGCCGACATTGATTTGTTTGCCACTGTGGATGTACATATAGCGGCTCACCACTGCTGGAGACTCGCACCGGGGACGTGAGGTGCGGTGGTGGTGACTCTCTGGTTTTGGAATATATATATATATATATATATATATATATATATATATCTATATATATATATATATATATATGCCGCTCAATTCCCCACCAATCCTGGTCCACGAATAGGCACTCACTGGGTTATACTGAAACAATCATAGGTTTATTTTCATTGCATTTCAGGCGCAGAACATGAAAAAATGACGCGTTTCGGCTATGCCTTAGTCTAGTATTTCATAAATTACGCGCCATTGCAGCATACATTTTTAAAGCTTTGCATCATAGAGGTCACATGATTAGAATCGTCATGTAAATCAAAAGAGGACTACCAATTTCATTCAATGGTGGCCATCTTAGCACAGTTCAATACAACTTTATCGATTCGCCCCATTGATGACAATGACATGATTCTACAAGTATATTACTCGTATTAATCAATATCTTCAAACCAAGTTCCCTGGAAGCCGAGGATCTTTCTCCTACCGAGGGACCGGAATCGAGGCAGACAGAGTTGCTATTCCACGCTGCCTGAAGATATCTGGCAAGGTAGGGGATATTACGGATTTTCCAGTGAAGGAGTGTGCCGGCGTTGGGGGTTAAAAGACTTTGATATAACCACTCAACGACTTATTGTTTAAACGATATCCCTGCACCATGGCCGCGGAGGCGTTGCGTAGCCGCGAAGCGCCTGCGTTCGAACTTTTCGACGATTCCCCGGCTGGGGGGTCGACGACGGTGGACCAACAATCTGTTGCTCTACCGGTGAATGCAAGTGCAGGTGATTTATTTAAAAGACTGGAAAAACTGATGCGCTCCGAGCAAGCGAAATGGTGGGAGCAGAGATCTCTTGCTCGGTATTTGGAAGTGGGCAGGGTCCCAAGGGGTCTGCGGATCACCTTGGCGCCTAGTAATGAAAACCCTGACCCCGAAATGTTGGCAGAATAGGCGGGCTGCAATTTGGACTCCTCGGCTAGATTGCTTCGCATTCTGGTAAAATATGTTGAAAGCGACAGACTTAAACTTCAAGCCAAGATTGATGAATTAAATCTGGAAATTGCAAAGTTAGAGGAAACCGAAAGCATTGTAAAAATGAGGAAAGACATGCTAGTGAAACTACAGAAGGATGAAGAGGTCATAAAAAAACGTAAGGCCTATAAATTTAACCGTGACAAATTGGAATATCAAAATGGAAATGTTTTTACTTTTGCTCGCAAATATGAGGGGATGAAAGCAAAGGCTAGTGCTACAAAACCGACTAATACCGGCACTTTGAGTGACACCACTATTGCCTCCACATCAGGTTCTGATATCAGTATTGCCACAGAAAGTGAAACCGAGGGGCAAGGAAACCTGACACATCAAGGCACAAAAACGGGGGCTTTAAAATTATCCCTGGCACAGGAGGTGGATTGCCTGTGCCAAGACAGGAGAGACACTCTGAGATCAAGGAATCGCCAACCCTCCCAAAAAACAAGCGGGCAAACGCAAAACGTAGCGCCAGGAGGAGGTGCCACAGCAGGTGCAGGCAGGAACAGACCGCCAAAGAAAGCAATGAGAGGGAGGCGGAATCGGAAATAGGCCCCTCCATGATGTCCAATACGGTAATTAATTTGTCGGATGTTATCCTCAACAAGACAGAATTACAAATCCTTGCGCTGGGCCTGTCCTTTAGTCCTGAAAGTAGCTTTAACTATTCTGAGACTAGGATGGATGTCTATAGATTCATCTTTAAATTAAAACTTCAAAAGTTTCATAAACTTAAAGCAAAGAAAGTATCTACAGAGGCAGCGAACATCGCCTTGAGCCCTCCCTTATTGTTGGCGGGGGATGTTTATTTATATCAGGACTTACAACAACTTCAGGAAGGGCAAGGTGCAACAATCACTGATTTGGGGCTGGAATATACGGTTTTGGGGGGCACCATCAAAACACCTTTCAAACCTAAGTCTGTATTCCAGCCCATCCTGCCTTATGACAATTTGGATCTCTTCCATGAGCAGGTGATCTTGGACTTGAAGGAGTTGTACAAACGTATTCATTTGGATAGTGTTCAACTCAACCATAAACAGCGCTGTTATATTGAACTTATGAAGAAACTGCGGGACAATGAGAACCTAATTGTAAAACAATCAGACAAGGGGGGGAACATTGTCCTGTGGCCTCGAACGCTGTATATGGAAGAGGCATATTTGCAGTTAAATAATACTTTATGCTATAAACAAAGCAACTTGCAGATTGTAAAAGCCTCTTGGTCAAATTACTATGGTAAATTGGTGGCTTGGAAAAGTGGTGGGTTGATAAGTAACAATGAATATCTTTTCTTAAGAAACGATCATCCTGTTATCCCATCCTTATATCTTTTACCAAACGTCCACAAAAATAGTTTAAGACCCCCTGGATGCCCGATCATTTCTGCAATAGGTAGTATCACAGAAAATACATCCAAATATGTGGATTACTTCCTGCAGGAATGGGTCTTATCTTTACCATCATACATCAGGGACACCACAGATTTTCTGTGTAAAATTCAGGACATCTCTTGGGGGGAGGACCTAATACTCATTACCATGGACGTGACCTCCTTATACACTTCCATCAGTCATATCGATGGAGTTAAAGCGGTTGAACACTATCTTAATCGCAGGCCAGCATGTTTTCATTTGCATAACAGGATGCTTGTTGATATGGTCAAGATGTGTCTGGAGCATAATTATTTCTATTTCGACAACACTATTTTTCAACAGATAAGGGGTGTTGCTATGGGGGCCTGCTTCTCTCCCAGCTATGCTTGTTTGCATATGGGGCTGTGGGAGGAGCAGGTCCTCAAGAGGCAATATGAGGACATCTTGAAGGAACATGTGCCCCTATGGCTAAGGTATATAGATGACCTTTTTCTGATTTGGAGGGGGTCAGAAGAATTAGCCATACAATTTGTCGAAAATTTGAATACGAACCATTTAAATCTGGAATTCACTGCCCACATGAGTAAGGATTCGGTAGTCTTTTTGGATACGGAAGTCTTCATATTGGATGGCTCCATGTCCACCAGACTTTACCGTAAGCCCACTGCGGGCAATTCACTGCTGCACGCATCCAGTCATCACCCTACGCACTTGATTCATAGCATCCCCTATGGGGAGATGCTTAGAATCAAGCGCATCTGCAGCAGTGAACAGGAATGTAAACTTGCCCAGACTGCATGCAAAAAAAGATTTCTCATGAGAGGCTATGGAGCTTCCATTGTGAATAAGGCCATCAACAAGACCAAAAATCTAAGCAGGGAACAGGTACTAACCCCGGGGAAAGTGAGCCCAGCTGAGACTGATCTCCAACTATCTAAAATCAGAGTCATCTTGGACTTTAGTAAACAGCATGGTGCAATTAGACGAATCCTTAAGCGACATTGGGGTTTACTTTTACGGGACCCCATAATTGGGGAGGATTTGACTCAACATAACCGATTGCCACAACTTGCTTTTAGAAAGGCTCGGTCGATGGCAAATTGCCTCATTAAAAGTAATGCTGAGATTAAATCACCCTCTAACTGGCTATCAAAACAAAAGGGGTTCCTCAAATGTCTAATATGCAAAGCATGTAATCATGCCAAAAATGTAAAAACTTACAATACCCCGTTTTTACCGAGACCTGTGAAAATCACTAAAAGAATCACCTGCAAAATGGAATACGTGGTATATGTTTTAGAATGCCTGTGTGCACTACGCTATGTGGGCAGTACAAAATTGCCCGTGCACAGAAGGATTCTTCAACATATTCGCGCCATTACAAATAAAGACCAGGCATACCCGGTGGCGAGGCATTTTGAGGTAGTCCACAATAGCAACCCGACCCTGATGAATTACTTTGCCATTGACTGCATACCTTTGTCCCGTAGAGGGGGCAATAGGGAGAATGCACTTCGTAAGCTAGAGACTAAATATATCCTAGAATAAAAAACCAAGTCTCCCTTTGGATTGAATGCGACCGAAGACTTATATACATGTTTATGAATTATGATTTATGTGTATTTATGGGTTTAGGTCTGACAAATTATGAGCGCGTTGATTAAGTTATCCAGTTATAAATACTTTCAAGATCTTGTGCACGAAATTATCATGTTTTTGGATTTCTTTTTTTATCATTTATGATTTTGCAAATCACTTTGGTGGCACTTTTTTAATTATTTAGGACACACGTTTACTTTTACTAACAAACCTCGTAAGATCGTAATGTATGAGGAATCATTTGTTAGTAGTTCGGCCATCGCCCTTTTTTGCTAAAAAACTTTTTCTTTAGTAAGCTGTGTTTGCCCACTTGGGCATGATTAAGTAAAGCCCTTTATATAGGGTAACCATACACATAATTGTTCACAGCAGCGATTACAACTTCATATACGATATTACAACCATGGTATGCAGTGAGTATATGGGGACCCATTGCAAGATACTTGGTTTTGGGTTCATGTTTTATAAACAGTCCTTTATTGCATGGGCATGTCATTTTGGGGTTTTAGAAAATATGTGAAGCCTCACCCATTTTTTCACCATCCTATTTTGGTGGTTAAATGTGAATTTGCTCATTGATTTTATGAATATTGATACAAATAATATTTATATTTTTAAACATTGCCTTATATTTATGAATTTATATCCATTTACCATGGGTTTGTTTTGTAAATATGAAAGCATTTATTGTAATGTATTTGGTTGCTGCTGTTGTAAATAATGAACTGTTCGGTTGTATTTACTTCTGTGGTCTTTGATCAATTTAAAACATGTATAGTCTGTTTTCCATCTTTGTATGGATTTCACACAGCTGTAAATAATGGCACTAGCACTTTAAAAGGGCGTTTTGTTTAATGCAACGCATCATGTGATCAAGGTCCAGGTGGGACCGAAACGCGTCATGGCGGCTTTGGTGCGGGATACTTGAAAAAAGAAAAATTGGCACAAAGAACTCTCTGGGTCCGCGTGTACATCTGTTTGCCGACAAGCTGTTTTGGTGAAGTACGATTATATATATATATATATATATATATATATATATATATATATATATATATATATATATATATATATATATATATATATATATATATATATATATATATATATATATATATATATATATGCTCCAAAACTCGCCTTCACCTCTCTCTGCCACAAAAACAAACAAGCGTGGACCAAAAAATCCGGTGCATATTCTTTTATTCAGCAAATTCCGCCATTACGCGTTTCGGGCGATCCCGCCCTTGACCACATGATAGATATATACCATGAGCAAGGCCCTGCGAGGCCGAAACGCGTCAGTTTGAATAATAAAACACCTAAGAAAAGGATTCCTGAGTATGGCATACGTTTGTTAAAAATATATATATATATTAGTAAGTAGTGTAAAATCAAAAATATACTTTTTAAAACATATAACGTTTACATATTTTAGTACAGTCTTTTTTCTTTACTTTTTTATACATACATTTGTTTTTTTATTCCCATTTTTTTCTACAGAAAGGTATTTTTTTTATTTTCACTTAGCAGCCATTTGATTTACTTTCAAATAACTTTTTTTAACGTATTCACTTAATTTTTGGGCTCATTCGACATTCTTGTCAGCCCCAGTTCCCTGCTGCACTCTATGGATCAGTCAAGTCTACTTTTACGCTACTTTTTGGGGATTTGGGGGATGTGTTTATGCACTCAACACTCAGATTTTGTGAACAGCCAAAAGTAGTTAAGTTACTCAATTGTAAAATTAAACTTATACTCGTAGATTACTCACAAGTTTAAGTTACCATTGTGAATAGCACCATTAGTGTAGCTTTTTGGCGGTGTCTCTACATACTCTGGTTGAAATGATAATAACAGTCATGTAAAGCTTTATGGAGGTATGTTTTAATATGAAACTTATAGTTGCTTGTTTCACGTCAATGATAACATTTTGGGGCTAGTGATTGTTAGTTTTGGCTTTTATTTGAGTTAGTGTATGTTAGTGTTTTGCTGCAGTTTAGTATTTGGTTGTGATTTAAGGTTTTGGGATGTAGTGCTGTCTTCCTTTGTGTGTTATGTATGGTTTAATATTTTTTTTTTGCTTTTTGTATTATATGTATATTTCTTTATAGGTGGTGTTATGTTTTTCATTGGACTGGAGAACTGTCCCTGTTTTTGGATGTGTTATTTTTTTTATAGAGGAAATAAGATTGGTTATGTTTTAATCAACATTATTTTTTATTTATTTAATTTTTTAGCTTGCATAAAGCGTTTTCTATTCAATTTTTTATAGTATTTATTTACACTAATACGTTACATACAAATAGTCTTACTCCACCCTAACTATATAGTCTCCCCATGGTAAAGTATAGGAAGAAGTACAAATATTTATTTAACTCAAAAACAAACTTTAACAATGTTTCTATTTTTAGTTACTACCTCCTTCATTTTTCATGGGAGGGTGTTGCAGTATCAGTGCTTGGCCATGTTTGGTGCTGGACCTACTAATTTTACTTTATGGCTGTAATACCTTGCCTGGCAAATTTGGCTTAGCGATCTTTTTCAGGATGTGGAGACATTTAATTTTACACTTATGTGTAACTATAGACTGAATTTTTGTGAATTGCCAAAAGTAGTAAAAATCTGAAAAGTGTTAAATTCAAATTACACTCATAGATGACTCACAAGTGTAAGTTACCTTTGTGAATAGCACCATTAGTGTAGATTTTTGGAGGTGTCTCCAAATACCCTGGTTGAAAATATAGTAACATCGCTGTATAGCTTTATGGAGGTATGTTTTTAATATCGAACAGAACTTATAATTCCGTGTTTGAAGTCAATGATCATTTTGGGGGGATAGTAAATGTTAATTGTGGCTTTTACTTGAGTCAGTAGTTCGTAATATGCAGCACTTTCTTAGGCAGGGCGTGGATGGTACTTGGCATGTATGGGGCAAATTTGTGTGGATAATGGAGGGCATGATTTAATTGTGCCATGCATCATCTAGGTTCTAATTTGTGTCAGTCTCAGCAAGTTGTTTTCTGTTGCATATATAGTATTTTTCTTCTCCATCATTCATATTGAGGAGTTTCTCACAGTGTGTTGTAGTAATTTATCAGCGACATTAATGTCCTGGAATTATTTAAGAGCAGCATGGTTAATAATTTTCTCCAGTTTCTCGTACTATATCATTTCTTTTTTAAGCCCTCCCATAGCATGCATTCAAATAATACTTTGTGCATTTCCAGTGCATGTTTGTTTGCTTTTGCTGTCTTAGCTGTACGTATATTCCTTGTAAGATAATAAAAGTTTTCCTTTTAGAGGTGTGATGTATGTGGCTCTTTCTGGCATTATATCTGTGAATTTTATATAGTTATATATCAATTAAATGTTTGTTATAGCTATGTTTTTAATAAACATTAACATTGAAGCGTGCATGGCATTTTTTACAGTACATTTTATACTTATAGATTTAGGGGCTGATTACGAGATCGTTTGGAAACTCTTCCGACCGAATCGGTTTCGGAATAGTTTTCAAACAAATTGGGTTCTGCGAGTCGGTCTGACTCCCATTGAGTTCAATGGGAGCCTGTGTTCTGAATGAGAACACAGGCTCCCATTGAAAGAAGGGGTTGTTAGGGAAAACCATGCACCCTATGATGGTCACCTCATGGTGCCTGCCACACTGTGCATGGAAGTAAAAAAGGGTCCCATTTATACCCCCAATGGCCCCAACCGGAGGCCTCTAGGTGAAGAGGGGCCTGCTAAGGGCCCCCAAAGTCAGATTCCGACAGCTATTTCATGTCGGTCAGCCCGAATTGGAACGGCTGTACAAATCGGTCATCGTAATCGCTTGTTCGGAAACCATGTCCATAGAGCTGTATGAATCAGCTCCGAATGACTTGGGCTGTCTGAATGCCATTCGGACAGCCTGAACGGGTTCCTTGCATTGTAATCAATCGTCCGGAAAGGTGTCTGATTCGGTCCGAAACATAGGTTCCAAATCGGATTCACTGAATTCGAAACGGAGCCTTCCGAGATGGTATCGAAATCGACCCCTTAATGTTTTATTTCAAAGAGATGTTTGTTGAGTTCTACGTTTATTTTTGTAAGTTACAGGAAAAATGCATGTTGAAAAAAGAAAGTTTGTTAAAATTATATGTTTTTATTATTTCTATGGTTTATTGCATGCTTTTTTTGTTTCTAAACTACAGACGGGTTAGGGTTTTTTTTGCAAAGTTATATATACTTATGATAGTGTGTTTGTGGAGGTTGTAGTTTACAAAGGTGATTTTCGTCTTTGTGTTCAACCAATAGACAGAGTAAGTCCAATGTCCAGTCCAATGCCTCACTTTTAAGGAAAAGAAAGTACTTTAAATCACACAGCAATGCTTAGTACTACACAGTCAGAGTGGTTATAAAGGATAGTGTGTCTATAGATGCAATCCTCCTATGCGGCGCTAAACCCCAGATTCTCCTTTACTAGTTGCTCCCAGGTGGCCTCTCTCTGGTTGGCTCCCATGCTCTGGAAATCAGATAAAGCCTGACTGCAGTCCTTACTTTCCCAGAGTCAAATGTGCTCCCTGTACTAGGTAGATAACTGTCCATCCCTCTCTCAGCTAGAGCAGTCCTGGTGGTGACTACACCTGTCTGATGCGGGTACTGCAATGAGTGCGAATATCTCAAGTCCATCAGGTGAGCCAGACACAGCCATTGAAGGTCAGTGCGCCCGCCCCCCTTGGTGCTGCAATGCTGTGATTCCAGTGCAGGTGCAGACACGACCAGGCACAGTACGCCCCCGGGTGCTGTCAGAGCCTAAATGAGGCTGGCTCTGCAGCCCCTCTTGGCTCCTGGATTAGAAATTTAGGAATACTGCTGAAATCTTCTTAAGGTAGGCCAGTGCCTTCTTGTACATATTATTATGAGCAAAAGGAGAGTCAATATCTTAAAAGGAGGGAAGGACATTTCAGTGCCCACTCCCTCCTTAATCACCAACTATCTCACAACTGCTATGAGGGCAATTAACTCCCATATTGGGTTAGTTAAGAACAAATCAACGCAATGCAAGAGCTTTCTTAGGATTCATTTGTCTCAACAGCGGTACCTCCACCTAGTATAGGCTCGGGGGAAAGTAGGGCTGGCAGTCAGATTGGTCATTCAGTGGGAGTAATGACTAAAGGTGTTAGAGGCGCCGCAGCATCCACAAGAAACCCCTGTCTGGCTTTGAATTCCCTAAGCGACTCCATTGAGTTACTAGCCCACCACCGTCTAAAAGATAGCAGAAAGACAGGCAGACACAAACGCTTGAGAAGCCTTTAGGAAGTCAACCAGATAAGCTAATAGTTAGAAAACAAATCCCTTCAACTGTCCAGATAGGGAATATTGAAAAACCTGACATTAACCGTATGCAAATCAATTAATTGATCATTGTTCACATTTTTGGGGAAAATAGAGGTCATGTTGAAAGATTTTTATAATGATATCCAGGAGCATTTTAAATCTTTAGATGATAACACTTGTGTGTTCCCAACAGAAGGCCTGCCCGCTCTGTGTAACAAGCCTACAACTCACCCTTTGAGCCACCAGGAGTGAATAACTTTACAGATGGAGCACCTGAAAATAACAAATTATTGATGGGCCTATGCAATGCCAGTATCTGCTCAGTACCAACCAAGAGGCTTCAAAATGAGGCATCCCCGCCACGCCATTAAAGCAATAGTAGAGAGAGAATAAATCATGATAGATTAGGTGTTCATTTACAGTTGCCCCCAGAGTGTATGCTCCCAATTTTGTTGTCTTGGAGGAAGTTCCAATATTAACCCCCAACAAGCGAGAAGATTGACTAGATCTAAAGTATAAAGTGGCTCACTGGCTTGGGGAAAATGCTGTTTGCATGCTGACTTGTCTAGAGAAATACAGTGAAAAGGGTTGACTGGGTTGGCCTCAAACCCAAACAATCAACTGGTGACTGTGTACTTTTAAACTTTATAAGGCCTGGCTGGTGAAAACTCCATTACAGTATTTGAATTACCTAGCTAAACGTCCTGGAAAAGTGAAGGTTCACCCGCTGGGTATTTCTATAGGCCACTTCATGAGAGCCAGCAACTTGGTCATGAATCTGCTTTGGTTCTAAATTCGGGGAGTAGTAATTACTCAGGGCCTAATTAAAATATCAGCAGATGGGTTACTCCATCACAACAGGATGGATATCCCATCCGACAAAATTTAATTCCCATAGGATAATATAGGATTTAGATTTCGGCAGACGAGCTATCCGTCCTTAATGGGACAGAGTAACCCATCCACTGATATCTAAATCAGGCCTTATGTGTATAATCTTGATACCAGAAACCGCTATGTTGCCCTTGATGCCATGCAAAATATTGAATGTTTTCAAACTCAACATTTCACCAAGAATCACTATACCTTAGCAAATTTGTTAACCTATGGTTATAAAAAGGTATTTTTGGTCACAATTGATCTGCCGATCCTCTACCCAACAGAAGATTGTTTGTGAGGGGAGTTTAAACACCTCTTCTGGAATCTATCTGGGATTCACTAAACATTGACAAATTCAAATTGGCTGGCCCTGTTGAGGGAATCCGAATTAATATGTTGTCAAGTGAACTGGTTGACAGATGATTTTTGCAATGACGGTTTTTGTGATTATTGTAACCCGGCAATTCCTTCCCCTGCAGACAAATCAAACGAAGGCATGGCAGTTGTTCCTGTCAAGGTTTCATGTATTAATATGGAAGTATTATGCTATAATGCTTGGTTCCAAATATTACGCTCATCTTTTAACTTGATGAGAATGAGTTTACATTATAATATTTTGATCAATGGTCTATCTAGGTAATTGATCAATTACCTAATAGTATATCAAATGTTATTATGAAAAGAAATTGCCACACATTAACTGCATGGGCTGGGGATTTTAACATTTGTATGTGTAAGTTTAGTAGACAGCCTGTTTGTGGTTTTTTAGATGGGAATGGGAAGGCAAATACCCATTTTGAACATACCCCTAAGGAGAAACATTAATGAGGCTTGTAGCTAAAAATAACCTAGTGTTTGCTTTAGCGTTAGAAGCTGGCTTACATGTTCCAACTTTTACTTGTATAGGCCATGGCAGTGCCATCCATTTTATTTTATTGTCCAGAGGTATGTGCCCTTTAATTACTAATTTTAAAGGTATTGCTAATTGTGCAAGTGACCATAACCCCCTTCACTTGGCTTTTAATTTAGATTAGAGGCGTAATTGTAGAGCATGTTAGGTGGGCGTGTTTGCTTACACAGTTACTAAGGGACTGAAAATCAACTGGTACAAATCTGCCCCGTCTCATTTTATCGGTGAATTTGTCATAAATTATAAAGAAGCTTTAATGGTCTGTGTGACACCTTAGGCAGACTCCAGCACTATAATGGTTTTGGTTAGGTATGTCAGTATATATCACAAATGCTTACAGTTATGAAACCTGCAAACACAGTCCCTTTACTCAGATGATTTAAGCCAGCCTTCACTGCTGCACACCGGCAACTTTAGATAATCCTCACATCTCTTTCATGAAATATTGAGACTATTAGGCAAGCCTGTCTGGCATATAGAACAGCCCTAGTGATCCGGAACGAGATTAGGAGGACACAATGGGAAGACCTCAAAGCCTCTGGGAGTGCCAGGGACAGTAGAAGGTTTTGGGAAATTGTGAACCAACCCTGTTTTCTTAGAGTATGCTGCCCCAAAGGTTAAGTGCCTTATTCCAGTTGGTACTTGGGTAACTCGTTTTGTTGGGGTGTCCGACTTAGAAAGTGTAAATCGTCAAAAATCTGTAGGAGATGGCCCCCTAATAACTGATCCCGAAGCTGCTCATACCTTTTATAGATCGATTGACATTAAAATAGTCATAACCACCATTAAACAGAGCCACTTGGGGAAAGAAGCAGGGCCCGATGGTGTCCTTGCGGACATTTTAAAGAGAGTATTGAACTAGCGACATCAATAATTATGAATGTTCTACGCACCTCTATTGAAAGTGCATTGATCGAGTCGTGGAAAGAGGCAATCGTTATATCCATTTTCAAGAAAGAGGATAGGAACCAGCTGAGCTGTCATCGCCTAATTTAATTATTGGACTCTACCCCCAAAATCCTAGGCACATTACTCATTTCCAGATTAGAAGATTGGGCAGGAAGAAATAACTTTCTGGCCAATACCCAATTCGAATTGTGATCAGGTAGTGGTACGGTAGACCTGACCTTAAATTTGTCCCTTTTAATATGGAAGTATGTCAGTGCAAGGAGTGGTTCCTTACACATGGCATTCATGGACCGCTTCAGTGCTTTTGACAGTGTGAACCGCTCCAAACTGCGGAGCATGATGGACAATATGGGGGCGGAAGCGTAACTGGTCATTTTTAGGTCTCGTCTAGCATTGCAGCGCGAATGCGCTGCTCGCTCTGCGAGAGCTATAGTAATCGATATTTTAGAAGGGTACTTTAAGCCACACTCTTGTTTTCAAGTGGCTGGTGTCATAGTTTAGGGTAAACACTGGCTTGTGATTGGGAATCTGGCTTTTTGGTTACTGCCCTGTCGCTTTTTGGGACATCCCATCTGGACTGGCCCACACCATCTTTGTTTCCCGTGGGCAGCTACTTTAGAAGCGATTTGCACTGAGACACAAGGTAACTATGTGCGTAGATTCACCCTGCAGCTATAATCGCCCAGCTGCATAATAAATGGTGAACACACATACGCCCTCAGCAAGAGCTGACAAAGAAATTAAGTGCGAGTTCGGAAACTTCAAGCGCCTGCAATGACAAGTTGAAATTTATAGGCCTGATAATGTGTGGAGTTCAGTCCGCGAGCTGGCTGTGTATATTTAAACTAGGTGCGTGATTGTTTTGGCACATTAGACGTGCACTGACTTCACGCACCCGCGATAACAAGTACAGATTGCAGTCTTGATGACGCGCAGTGTTCAGTCGGCGAACTGCGTTTAACTCTGCAATTAACAAGCACAGCAATGAGCTCACACGCACGAAGTCTAGCAAGGCCCGAACACATGTTTCAAATATACACACCATCGCAGCAAGCCTTTGTGCGCCCGATTCTTAGACTAGATAAGCATTTGGAACTTTTAAAATCCCCATGCGCCATGCAGGTATTAATCCATTACTGGCCCACCGTTTATTGTGTGTTGACTCCTGGCATTAATTATTACAGCCTAAATCACAAGCAGCGCTTAATAAACTTAACTGCTTACCAGCATCCACATTCCAGGCACCAAACGCCAACAACCACTGAGCCTGCCATTGGTACACTTGTAGACCTCACTGCTTATTGCCTCCCAGGCTCTTCCAGGGGTGGAGATGTCACCTATCTGTCCTCTGCAAGGAGCCCAATCTTGTCGCCATGTAGAAAAAAGACCCACTTCAGGTTTTCTTAGTAACTTATGTATTTAAGGGACATCTCCAGGAATCATCAGCAGTTAATTCTATCTTCCCAGCAACCGTTCCTTCCAGCTACTGCTCCATTCTACATTGCAACTGATGTGACCTGGAACCGCTTGGTCACCTAGGCAAACCTCATTAATAACATCTCCACAGGCCTGGTAATAGCAAACAAGCATTTGCAATGCAATAGGTCTCGCAATTGCGAGATTTTGAGCAGTTGGCATTATAGATGGCAATGCCTTTTATTTATGTGCTTAAAAAACCTGTAATAATAAAAGGCATTATCATTTACAATACCAATTGGTTACGTTTTTAAAATGCGAGACCTATTGCTTTTTTTATTTTATTTTTTTATTGTTTTTTCAACAAAAAAAGAATACCAATCGTGGCAGATGATATTAATTAATATATATACATCCAGCAACAAAAACAAACAATAGAGAAGGAACAAAAAACATGAGGAGGATAATGCAAAAAAAATAAAGAACATAAGAAACATCATGGAACAAAAAAGCTGGGTTGGCTATACATTTTTGAATTTTTTTACATCATAGCAATGATAGGCTGATAGGCTAATTACTGCTTTAACCATTCATCTAACGGAGCCCAAATCTTACTTGCCAACTCACGCCTCCGCCTGCCCCTTAATGAGAAAACGGAGGACTCCACATTATATAAGGCAAGCAACCTAGCTCTCCAATTATCGAACGTGGGTGCTTCTGGACTTTGACATTGTGAAGTAATACACAGCCAGATCATTGACATAGCTATGAACAAGAAGGCAGACTAATGCCTCGTGCTTTGAGCCAATACAAAACCTTCACACTCCATTATCACAATCTCTGAGGACATGGTGAGCGGGATATTGAGCGTCAAATTTATAAAACACCCCACATCATGCAGAAATTCACGCAGGTTCGGACAAGAGTAAAACATATGTATAGAATCGGCTGCTTAACACCCACATCGCGCACACCGGTCACCCTTCCTGCCACCCCATTTCGCAATTTTTGCTGGTGTGTAATACAGGTCGAACATTGCCATGTAACTTTGAGTCCGTAGACTACCTGAAACCAAAACAAAACTGGCTAAATCCAATGCCGGCCTTATATCCACCCCAGTCTTGCCAAATTTGCCATCCCACTTAGAGTTTTGCAAATCAAGGTCATCAGAAAGATCAGACAGCAAGTACTGATAGATTGTCCCTATTCTGACCTTTCTTTGGATAAATTCAAATATGGGAACCTTATCTAACATTGTAGGGGTTTTGTGCGAGTGTTTATCAATAAAGCTTCTAATCTGGATATGTTTAAAAAAATCGTGACGGCTTAACTGAAACATCCCTCAACGACGAAAAAGAGGCAATTTGCCCTCCAGAGACTAAGTCGCCTATATCTTTCAAACCCAATAGCTGCCATCTAAAAATAGTCTGATCCTGAAAGATGGGAGGCAGAAGTTGAGCAGCTCTAAATGATGTGTGGATGTCAACATTTGGAAAAGACAATTTCTGCAGAATTTTCTGCCAGACTGAGAACATGGCTACATTGACCTTGAACCATGTCTTCTTAAAATAACTTGGCTCAAGAACTTGCATCAAAATACCCTTAGCAGTCACACCCAGGTATATCTCATAAATGGTGGGTCTGTTAGAGAGGGGGACCATGGCCCTGTCTCCCAACAGTGGTACCCCAAGGTGTTGGACCATACCAGACCAATAATATAATACAAGATTTGGGACCGCCCACCCACCACGATCCCGGGGGAGACATGTCCATTTAGCTGCCCTACGTGAGCAGCGATATCCCCAGAGAAACCTGTGGCAAACCCTTTTAGCCCTGGCCAAGCTGACTCGTGATAATTCCAATGGGATGGTTCTAAATAAATATTAAAACTTTGGAAGAACCAGCATTTTAAGAACGCTGCAGCGACCATACAAAGAAAGATTCAAATGGTCTAGGCGTTCCAGCTTAGTGTTAAGAGATTCGACTATCGTAAGAATGTTCAAGTCCGGAATGGTGTCAACAGAAGCAGTGATTTTAACCCCTAAATAAGTTGCTTCGCTGACAACTGGGGCATCGGATGGTCGCATGTTGGTTGATTGGATGACCTGTGTTTTTGCGACGTTCAGCTTATATATAGCCTGATAAACGTCCAAATTGTTCAGCACAGACCTTTAGGGCAGAAAAAGCTGAGTCGGCATCAGAGGTTAAAACAGCGATATCGTCCACATAGGCCGGGGTCCTATACTCTGTACCATTGACCCTGATCGGTAATATATCCAAGGTTTCTTCCATTTTACTAAAGAACGAGTCGATGTACAGGGCGAAACGGATGTGTGAACACAAGCACCCTTGCCTAGTGCCTCTACTGATGTTAAAATACCCTGACTCCCGACCAGAAATGCGTATAACTGCAGCTGGAGAGCTATACAGTGCTTGGATAGCCTGGATGAATTCGGTACTAAAGCCCTTCCAGCTAAGCACCGCCCACAAGAACCCCCATGAGACCCTGTTGAACGCCTTCTCGGCGTCCAACAGGATCACACCGAGGGGAGAGGCAGTAGCTTGGGCCCAATCCAATAGGGCAATGACCCGCCAGACATGATCGGCCGTATCTCGACCCAGGATAAAACCGTGCTGACGCAGGGAAACCAGTGGGGTGATCACCTCCGCAAGCCTAGATGCTAATATCTTTGAGTAAATTTTGCTACCGGTGTTTATCAAAGAAATTGGTGAAAAAGATGAGGGATTTAACTCGGGCTTACCCTTTTTTTAAACAAGACAATTGTGGTTTGACGCCATAATTCAGGTACAACACTCCCCTGTGCAGCCCTAAAAACTGATAAAAAGCCTTGACGCATCTCTGTGTAAAACACCCTATAAAACTCTAAGGGAATAGCGTCAGGGCCAGCGGCCTTCCCGTTGGCTAAGGATTTTACCGCCAACTCAACCTTCTCCCACATGATAGGGGCGGATAAAACCTCATTCTATTCCATTGAAATCTTAGAAATATCTATGTCCTGAGAAAAGTCCTCTACCAAAGACTCAGTCAAGATATCGCCATTATCCTCAGTATAGAAAACCGTATAAAACTTTTGAAACAGGTCCATAACTCCATCTTGTGTGTCCTGAACCACCCCATGTTGATCTTGAAGTTTTGTAATTCAATTAAGCAGACCTTTCTGTTGGAGCCTCTTAGCTAATACTCGACCCGAGTTTTCGCCATATTCAAACATCATTGTACGATAATTGGCGGCCAAATCCTGCCCAAAGAATTCCAAAGATTTATACTTGATTATAGCTATGGTCTGCTGGTTCTCCTCTATATTGAGGCCATTCTTAATTCTGCGTGTTAATTCCAGCTCTGCGAGCCTGAGCTCCTCCACGCGGCCCTTCACCTGCTCTTGCGCAGTCTTCTACCGAAAAGATGCAAAGCTCTTGGTCTCCCCACGCACTGAAGCTTTTAATGTATCCCAAACTATGAAATCAGGAGCGGTCCCCCTATTATTATTTAGAAATTCGATTAACCACTTTCTCATGTAGGTCTGATAGGCCGGGTCCAACAGAAGTTTCCTATCAAATGCCCATGTCCTAGGGGCTCTAACCTAACGAGACTAAGGGCAAACAGCTACCAGTGGATTATGGTCTGATAGGATTCTTGGGGGAGCTGAGATAGAAGCCGCTTCTACCACCTGATCAGAAACAAATAAATAATCCAAACGGACCATTTTATTATGGGGGGCAGAATAGTAGGTAAACCCATCTTTTTCTTTATTATGCTGATACCAGATATCTCAGAAAAGGGGGTGGTGATGGACAGAGTTTCTGAATTAAGCAGAATACTCCTACCCAGTCAACAGATCAGGGCTTGATCCATCACCGTTTTTTAGCTCACTGCACCATCCCAGCTCAGAACCTGGCTACATGCAAATTAGTCTGTCCCTGTCCCAGTGCATCATGGGAACAGGGCAAACCAAACTACCAAGCCAATTCGTTCACTGGGAAGGAAACAAGCTTCTGGGGACCGGTTTCTGGCATTACACCCGTCATCGGCCCGGCTTGCTTCACTGGGCCAGGGACAGACTGATTTGCATTTTGGCAGGTTCTGAGCTGGGATGGTGCAGTGAGCTAAATAACGGTGATGGATCAAGCCCTGATCTTTGGACTGGGTAAGAGTGGTCTGCTTAATTCAGACACTCTGTTCATCACCACCCCCTTTTCTGAATCGTTTTTGGCCACTATAGGTGTGGCAGGGTATACTCAGACATGAGTCCCTTGCTCACTGCACCATCAGGATTCAAGCAAGCCGGGCCGACGACGGCTGAAATGCCAGAAACCGGTCCCCGGAAGCTTGTCTCCTTTCTGGTGAAGAATTGGCTTGGTAGTTTAGTCTGCCCTGTTCCCATGATGCACTGGGCCAGGGACAGACTGATTTGCATATAGCCAGGTTCTGAGCTGGGATGGTGCAGTGAGCTAAATAACGGTGATGGATCAAGCCCTGATCTTTGGACTGGGTAAGAGTGGTCTGCTTAATTTAGAGACTCTGTTCATCACCACCCCTTTTCTGAATCGTTTTGGCCACTATAGGTGTGGCAGGGTATACTCAGACATGAGTCCCTTGCTCACTGCACCATCAGGATTCAAGCAAGCCGGGCAGATGACGGCTGAAATGCCAGGAACCGGTCCCCGGAAGCTTGTCTCCTTTCTGGTGAAGAATTGGCTTGGTAGTTTAGTCTGCCCTGTTCCCATGATGCACTGGGCCAGGGACAGACTGATTTGCATATAGCCAGGTTCTGAGCTTGGATGGTGCAGGGAGCTAAATAACGGTGATCGATCAAGCCCTGATCTTTGGACTGGGTAAGAGTGGTCTGCTTAATTCAGACACTCTGTTCATCACCACCCCCTTTTCTGAATCGTTTTTGGCCACTATAGGTGTGGCAGGGTATACTCAGACATGAGTCCCTTGCTCACTACACCATCAGGATTCAAGCAAGCCGGGCCGACGACTGCTGAAATGCCAGAAACCGGTCCCCGGAAGCTTGTCTCCTTTCTGGTGAAGAATTGGCTTGGTAGTTTAGCCTGCCCTGTTCCCATGATGCACTGGGCCAGGGACAGACTGATTTGCATATAGCCAGGTTCTGAGCTGGGATGGTGCAGTGAGCTAAATAACACGGATGGATCAAGCCCTGATCTTTGGACTGGGTAAGAGTGGTCTGCTTAATTCAGACACTCTGTTCATCACCACCCCCTTTTTTGAATCATTTTTGGCCACTATAGGTGTGGCAGGGTATACTCAGACATGAGTCCCTTGCTCACTGCACCATCAAGATTCAAGCAAGCCGGGCCGACGACGGCTGAAATGCCAGAAACCGGTCCCCGGAAGCTTGTCTCCTTTCTGGTGAAGAATTGGCTTGGTAGTTTAGTCTGCCCTGTTCCCATGATGCACTGGGCCAGGGACAGACTGATTTGCATATAGCCAGGTTCTGAGCTGGGATGGTGCAGTGAGCTAAATAACGGTGATGGATCAAGCCCTGATCTTTAGACTGGGTAAGAGTGGTCTGCTTAATTCAGACACTCTGTTCATCACCACCCCCTTTTCGGAATCGTTTTTGGCCACTATAGGTGTGGCAGGGTATACTCAGACATGAGTCCCTTGCTCACTGCACCATCAGGATTCAAGCAAGCCGGGCCGACGACGGCTGAAATGCCAGAAACCGGTCCCCGGAAGCTTGTCTCCTTTCTGGTGAAGAATTGGCTTGGTAGTTTAGTCTGCCCTGTTCCCATGATGCACTGGGCCAGGGACAGACTGATTTGCATATAGCCAGGTTCTGAGCTGGGATGGTGCAGTGAGCTAAATAACGGTGATGGATCAAGCCCTGATCTTTGGACTGGGTAAGAGTGGTCTGCTTAATTCAGACACTCTGTTCATCACCACCCCCTTTTCTGAATCGTTTTTGGCCACTATAGGTGTGGCAGGGTATACTCAGACATGAGTCCCTTGCTCACTACACCATCAGGATTCAAGCAAGCCGGGCCAACGACGGCTGAAATGCCAGAAACCGGTCCCCGGAAGCTTGTCTCCTTTCTGGTGAAGAATTGGCTTGGTAGTTTAGTCTGCCCTGTTCCCATGATGCACTGGGCCAGGGAAGACTGATTTGCATATAGCCAGGTTCTGAGCTGGGATGGTGCAGTGAGCTAAATAACGCGGATGGATCAAGCCCTAATTTTTGGACTGGGTAAGAGTGGTCTGCTTAATTCAGACACTCTGTTCATCACCACCCCCTTTTCTGAATCGTTTTTGGCCACTATAGGTGTGGCAGGGTATACTCAGACATGAGTCCCTTGCTCACTGCACCATCAGGATTCAAGCAAGCCGGGCCAACGACGGCTGAAATGCCAGAAACCGGTCCCCGGAAGCTGCTCTCCTTTCTGGTGAAGAATTGGCTTGGTAGTTTAGTCTGCCCTGTTCCCATGATGCACTGGGCCAGACACAGACTGATTTGCATATAGCCAGGTTCTGAGCTGGGATGGTGCAGTGAGCTAAATAACGGTGATGGATCAAGCCCTGATCTTTGGACTGGGTAAGAGTGGTCTGCTTAATTCAGACACTCTGTTCATCACCACCCCCTTTTCTGAATCGTTTTTGGCCACTATAGGTGTGGCAGGGTATACTCAGACATGAGTCCCTAGCTCACTGCACCATCAGGATTCAAGCAAGCCGGGCCGACGACGGCTGAAATGCCAGAAACCGGACCCCGGAAGCTTGTCTCCTTTCTGGTGAAGAATTGGCTTGGTAGTTTAGTCTGCCCTGTTCCCATGATGCACTGGACCAGGGACAGATTGATTTGCATATAGCCAGGTTCTGAGTTTGGATGGTGCAGTGAGCTAAATAACAGTGATGGATCAAGCCCTGATCTTTGGACTGGGTAAGAGTGGTCTGCTTAATTCAGACACTCTGTTCATCACCACCCCCTTTTCTGAATTGATACCAGAGATCTATCAGACCGTATTCATGGGCTAAAGTCTGGAGGGTCTTGAAGACTCTAGGTTTCCTACCGAAGTATTTTTGACCCCCTACCAGATTAAAATGTCCAGGCAAATTAATATTCATGTCCCCACACATGAACATTGGAAAAGGCCAGGCTGCGAGTTCTACATTTAGATATTTCAGCACTTCCGGGTCATCTACATTTGACCCGTAAATTGTACAGATTGCTAAAGATCTTTTATCAACCACTATTTTGGCTAGGGCCCATCTACCCGCACCATCCTCTTGAACGCTTTTAAGACCCCAACACCTCGCTTCAACAAAATATCCCCCCCTCTGATCATAGATGTCTGCCTAGAACAGGCAATTAAATCATATCCGGGTATTTTCAAGCAGTCCCGCTTACCCCAGGGTACATGCGTCTCTTGTATACATAACACATCCAATTGCATAATGTGGATGATTTTAGAGAACAAGGCCCGTTTTTCCCATCGTTCAGACCACATACGTTCCATGAACTTAGTCGCAATCTACCCTGCCCCATAAAAACTTGAAAAAGAATCTGACCTCCAATGTAAGCCTTTAAGCTTTTTAATCACGCACTGCAACATGTAGCAAGACTGGTTACTATTAACAACATGACTATATAGTAAATTCAAAACCTTAGTGTACCCCCACCTTCCCTCCCACAAACCCCCACATGTGCCACTAATCCCACCCTTAACCTCTGTGAACCCCCGCCACCTACCCACCCACTCCCATCACACCCCTTGTGCGACAACAGGACCAAAGTCCTTGTGATGTAATGAGCTGATTCCCTCATTCTCCCCTAGATCCCTCACCCCGTCATTACTAACATCTGGGGATAGACGCCAATTGCGATTCAGAAAAAAGGAAGATAAGGAAAAAATGAACTAGTAAGGGTAAGTACCCCGCGCAATTGGCTTAACCCCCCTCCGTTTAAACCTATGGCCCCCTGGGATGTAATAAGAGAAAAAGAGAGAAAGACATAGGAAAAACAGAGGAAAAAGCAGGGAGACCTCAAGGCCCCAAGACCTCTTAACTATAACGAGCCCAAATACTCCTTCCCCTGAATCTCCGAAAGAAAAAATCTGGTCTGACCCTGGTGAATTACTTTCAATCTAGAAGGGAAGAGCAGGAAAGCTTGAGCACCCTTTGCTTGAAATGGGGCTATTAGCTGGCAGAGCTGCCACCTCCGCTCAACTGTTGCTGGGCAAACGTCTGGCCTAACAAAGATCTCACCGTTTTTCCCTGCCCTTTTTCAATCGGGTCGAGCTAAATCATAGATCTTCTCCCTTGCCAAGAAATTATTTAGACAAATCAATATTGCCCGGGGCTTATCCCCAGCTGGTCCAGATTTTTGCTTCTGCTTAAACGGAAAGTGATGCGCACGTTGCACTTCAAGCTGCCAATCCCACTGATTTACTTCTGGGAAAGCCTCAGAAAAAAGTTCCACGGCAAACTCCCTGGTGCCACTTCCCTTGCATCCTTCTGGAATCCCCAAAATCCTGAGATGGTTCCTCCTGGCCCTGTTCTCAAGATCATTCAACTTCCAAAGTATGTCATCTTTTTGTGCGCCAATCATGTCAGTTAGTCCCTTCTGAGTTGCCAAGGCATTCTCTAGATTGGAGATCCTCTCCTCGGCCTCTCCAATTCTGGCAGCGATATCGGAACATGTTTTGGCAACTCTGCCAATTGAATTTTGCAACCTGCGACATGCTCCCTGCTGCGGGCGCTCTCCTGGCGTGATTCTTCACGATGGGCCATAATAGTCTGATAGATGACAGAAAGTGTCATTTCCCCAGGGGGCACCAGAGAAGGATTGGTCAAAAGAGCAAGGTCCAAAGTTGAGGTGTTGTCAACTGAGCCAGGCTGCGTAGAAAAGGAATAATCCAATGACATCGAACCAAGTGAGCCTAGATCCTTGCTTAGCAAGAGGGCCCCTTGCTCTTTCGAACTAATAGCCTTCCGGACAGTGCGGGGCCACAGGGTGAGACCTCATGTCTAAGCACTTCATTGACTCGCCAATCTCCTGCACCGCTATCATCTTCATCAGTCCATTCTCTGTCTTGGTCTTCATCCTCGTCTGCTGATGAACCGATATGTTCGAACAATTAATAAAATGTATCCCCTACTTTGGGCTCCCTAGAGGACTCATTGACCCCAGCAGAAGTAGCAGAGGTAGTAGGAAGAACAATTTGCTCAGGCATGCTCACAGCAACAGCACGCAGACATTTCAGAAATAGGTTGAGCCAAGACAGAGGTACTCTTAGCTTGTGGGACTACAGCTCCCATAATTCCATTGGGTGGAAGACTAAGTGTAGATTGAGGCTCCCTGGTTGCTGGATCGGCCCCATCAATAACAGCTGCTGGGTAGGCACGCTATGCTCCTGACGAGGAAATTGACTTTGCTGAGAAGACAGAGCAAAAGCATTAACCCCACATACAGCGGAAACCGCGAAGGCACAAACAGAATCAGGCAAAGTGGAATTGACGGGTGCCAGCTGCAGGGGTGTATCGCACTTACTGATCCCAGTATCGACGGAGGTCTTTACTCTTCCAGCCATATTTTTAAATAACGCGGGTGAAGTCTGCTTTGACTTACCGCAGACAACAGGTGCCGACTGGTTGCTCCCCGGTTCTTCCGCCATAGCGTCTCCTCCGCGAGCTGATTGTGGCACCTTACTCGCGCTAGAGGGATTTGCGGGGCTGTTTGCTCAAGCTGCAGCGACTCGGAACTTCGCAGAAACATTTTTAACAAGCAATTTCGGAGCCATATTTCCAGAGTGGATGCTCTGGAGACTGCGACTGCGAGAGCAGGAGTATGCACTGCGGTAGGAAAGCGATCCACATAAAAGCCAGGATAAGTTGGTGGAAAGAGTGTTCTGTAAATATGACACCACCCTGAACATGTCAGTCCACAGTTTACAGTCGCATAACAACTTTGCAATCCTGCTTCAAAATCTCAACTTTCCAGCATCCCAGCGGCTTCGGAACTTAGAAAGGGTGAGTTAACCAGGAGAGAAACAGCACCAGCTCACACAGTGCTCGGCCTCCATCTTGCCTCATGCGAGACCTATTGCATTGCAAATGCTTGTTTCTCAGGCACCTACACTGGGGTGCGTCATTAAAAATAAACTGTGGATCAAATGGGGAATAGTCCCCTTCTGTAAGCTCTAATTGCTGTGTTAGACAGGGCTGCATACTAGCTACCTTTTTGTTTTTATTCTGTATAAAAGGCCTGGACAGCTTTCTCACACATAAAGAAAAAGATATGTCGTAAGTTGGGAAACTTCCCATTCCAACTCTTTCATATGCTGACGAAGCAGTTCTCCTTGCGAGATCTGCAAACGACCTTCAAACTCATTTACTGTTTTCATAACTGATTTAGGTTCAAAAGAAATTCTAAAAATACTAAATCTAAGTTGCATTTTATTTTGGGTGTCCCAGTTGCTAAAATGAAAACATTCAACTAGGTAGGTATTACCTGTGATTTAAATCTAAATTGAGGCCACTTACTGAATTTAAGTTTGCTTCTTTTTTCTATAGAAGCAATTTTTCGATTTACATCAAAGTTAGGTCACAAACCTGCGAGAGAGATCTTACAGTTCTATGAAAGTAAATGTAAATCTGTGGGGATTTACAGGGCACGAGTCTATGGGTATATTAACCCAGAAACTCTACAAAGAGTGAAAAGCAGTTTCTCAGCCAGGCGTCTTTATGTCCCTCAGCGCGTTGCTACTTAGATCTGTCTTTCTGAGCTAAGATTAAGCCATTTGTTGGATGCTATAAGAATTGCCCCTCTGTTGTTATAGTTTAAGATTTGGTGCACACCGGAGGCAGGTTTTTCTAGACTAGGGGCCTCACATACAATCTTTTGTCATAGGACAGCGCAGCAAGCAGGCTTGCCTCACTGCCCTACATCAAAAGAAAAGGGCAGGAATGTGTCGTATCTATGAGATGCATTCCTGTCCTTTCTCTGCACTGGGGCTCAAAAGGCTGCCTTGCGCCAAAGCAAGCACCCTTGCACCCTTGTGTAAGGGTGGCTGTGCTGTAGGGATAATTGTTTCAGTGGGGAAGAGACACCTTCCTGCACAAAAACTATAAATGGAGGCGTTATCCTCTTTCTATGTGTGCTGAAGAATACAGCACACATGGAAAGAGGAAAAAACAAGAAGAAATAATGTAATTTCTATTTTTTGTGCAGATTTATATAGCGCGAACTCGACCCAAAGGTATTGGGGCTCTTTTGTGGTTCCGTGGTCCCGAATTGGGTTCGATAGTTCTGTACCCGATTT
The DNA here is from genome assembly GCF_964263255.1 of Lissotriton vulgaris. Taxonomy (NCBI): domain Eukaryota; kingdom Metazoa; phylum Chordata; class Amphibia; order Caudata; family Salamandridae; genus Lissotriton; species Lissotriton vulgaris. The sequence goes on from NC_141697.1 coordinate 39,309,990, forward strand.
ATAAAGATCGTCAGAAATGGACGATTTTAGTCTCGACAGACCGCAAATGGCGAGTGTAACGTGTTTGAGTGTTTTCGTATGAATCGATATAGGAGAACACTCTGCATTTGAGGATTTAGTCTGAACCTCCGGGTTCCATTTTGTATGTGGCAGCCATTTTGTGTGGTTGCCCTAACATAGGCCCGATGACTACGGCCAAGAAAGTCCTTGACACGTACGCCTTAGCTGACTTCTGGTTGACCTGGCCGAACTGACTCCTCGTCTGGGGCGAATCCCGCTGAGCCAGTTCCTTGTTCAGCAGCTGGCCTGATAGAGATCAAAGGGCAGGACGTGCCCGAGTTTATGATACACCGTTCCCACCTCCTCTATCTCCTTTCCATCTGTTTCTGCCTTTTCTTTACGACATGTTCATCGATCTGGGTTGAAGGGTTTATGATGGGTTTGTCCGGCCTGATCGAACAGGAAACCAAGCATGTGTGCGATCATTTTTGGTGGGCTGGACAACGGAAAAGGGGATTATCTTTGACTGTCGTCATTTGCTACTTTTGAAATGCTACATTGCTATTGGTCAGTTTGTATGCACCAAATGTAAATTGTGATGTTGCCAGAGGCATAATTTTCGGCATAAAAGACAGTGTTTCGTTCATAGAAGTGTGCAGTCTCTGACAAACTACCCGTGTGTACTTCGTAGATCTCTGTCCCTGGTTGCAACCAATAAACTTTGGTCTTTGACGTCATAAAGAAGTATCCCGTGTCTCTGTTTGCCAAGACAGGGGAATCCGGGGTCTTTGGGTGTTGCCCTGACACCGCTGGGTTACCGGATTAGTACCGGTTCTGAAAACCCAGTACCTCAATTGGCGCCCAACGTGGGGCGACTTCAGCGGTACCGGTCCAAGCCAGAGGTTCGTGAGAAGCTTCGTGAGAAAATTCTGGAGGAAGGCCAGCCACTTCATCGACCCCTGTATGTCGTTGTGGTCCGAAAGTCTTTGCTGCGAGGTTTTCCGCTTTCCGACGGCTACGAAGGACTGCTGCCCTGACTGTCGCCCTGTTTTGGAGCCTTAGACATTTGTAGAGCGAGACGATTGACGGGTCTTCTGGTGACGCCATCGACATTTCAGTTAAGTATGAACGGAGCGTCTCCTAGTCCTTAGTTTGTTTTCTATCCTTGAGTGGATAGCTTTGATTTGGTACCTGCAGGCCCCAAAGCCAAGGGATTTGTGTATTCACGAGATTATCGTTTTTAGATTCCCCTTGTTGTTTGAAGCTAGACTAGTGAGCAAGATGCCTGGTTTTAGCAGTCTTAGGAATTTGTTCAGTTGTGGTACTTTGAGGGATTCCCGGTTAGAGGATTCGTGTCCGGTTCCTCCGATCGGAACTCCTACATACGAGTTGTATGTGAAACATGGTGTAGGTCCTATTAGCTACAATGAGATTTGGGTAAAATACACGAAGAATGACGGTGTCCTACAGTGGCCCCGTTATGGTAGTTTTGAGACAGAAGTCTTGGATAACCTTGAAGTGAAGTTGTTCAAGAAGAAAGCCCGGCCGGCGATGTTTGACTCTTTCCGCATATGGGCAAAGAAGCCAAACAGAAAAAAATTAAGTTAGCGAAGAAAAATAGAAAGGGTATGTCAATGGTGCAAGCTGCCGTTGCATACAGAGATAATGAAGAAGAGCAGGAAAGTGAGCAGAAGCTTAGAGTGAAGAAGTTAGCGGTAGACCAATGCTACCCGGTATTGCCGGCTAAAGAGCAGAAAGACAAGAAGGATCTTGTGAAAGACCCTTTAATGTCACATTTGTTAAATTCACCGCCACCTTATGTGCAGAATGCTACGGCACCACCGCCACAGGTTGTGGCTGTGCAAGTGCCTGTTGCTTTGCCTCCTGTTATTCCTCCACAGCCAGCACCCTCGTTGGCTATTGTTCCTTATGCGCAGCCTCCTCAAGGGTTGCCACCTTTGCCTCTTCCTGCTACTACTGTTTCTATGCCTGTTCCGACTATGGATCCTTCTACTATTGTTTCGTCTCCTCTTGTACTTCTGACTACTCCTTCTCCAGGACAGCGGATGACTGCAGCCTTTTCTAATTTTCTAACTCCTTTGTTGGGTCAAATGGGTATGTCTCCTGCTAGTGAGCGTAGACAGTTGCGTAGTCAACTGCCTGATACAGATGAGCGAGTGGTTTAGGATCATATGGCGCGAAGATGGGTGACGTATAAGTCCCAGTACGATCTTGAGGGTATTATGGATGTTTTCCGACAATGGGAAGCACCAAAGCAACGTTATGTTTTTGAGCTTATGTGTGCGTTTCTCCATGAACAATGGACGGACGAAGTGGGTAGAGTTCCTGCGGAACTGTTCCGATTGCGTTCCGAGTTTGCTAAAGGAACGATTATGAGTCTACTCGACATCGAGAAAGCGGTGTTGACGTTATTGTCGCTTCGCAGTGATGTTCCTACTGAACGGCTGTTTGAGCCAGATTCGTCAGTTAGGAGACATGTGCGTCAATATCCGATGCGAGAGGTTCCTCCGGTATGGAGACAAGCTGATCCTAATGCTAATCCACCTGTTGATGCGCACTTTCAGCGAGTGTGGGTTCAAGTTCCATGGAAACGTGCAAAAGTTTTAGCACTTAAACAGACTTTACATGATCCGCGGAAAAATCCGGCAGGATATTATAAAGAACTTACGCAAACTGTGAGTTCGTGCGTTATGAATTTGGCGGGTATGGACATGCTGTTTGGAAATGTTGTTCCACAGCCCATCTGGAATGTCATTCGACATAGGGATCATGATAATGAATTGGGTGACTCGTGGGTGAATCTTGTAGCGGCAAATGATAGGCAAGTTGGAGGTGCTAAGCCTGAAAATGTTATTGGGGCGTGGCTTGGACGCCGATGACGGTGGTCGCCTGAGAGCTCGGCTCCGAGACTGAGCCCGCATTTATCCTGAATCTCGGGGGTTTTAGGCGCCCCGATCCCCACAAATTGAAGATCGAGATGCGGCCGATCTGGTGAGGCGCCTGAGGAAACCCGAAAATCGACTGATCTTGTTGAAAAGCGAAGTTGCGGAGGGAGCGGAGCGGAGCTCAAGATGGCGCCCGGTCCGGCTCGATAGAACTGGCGAGAACCCCGGCCCGGAAGAGGCCGCTGGCTCTGTACTTGCCTTCTCCACATCTCCTCTCTCGGAGAGATGGCAACCCATCCGACGACCCGGGAGTTTCCGGACACCGAAGACCTCCCCGGAAGATTGCTAGTCGATTTTTCGGCGTTGAGTAGGCCCTAGCGGCCGGAGGGCGTGGCTGGAGACGCCGAGCCACCCGAGACGGTCGACTTTACTCCGCTGAGATCCTGTAACTATCGGTGAGGGTCCCGAGGAACTTTACAAGCGACAATACAACACTTGGTTGCCCTGTTGGAGACCCGGCTTTATCGGTGGCGGAAGACCGAGGCCTCACTCGGTCCGGCGAGACTACGTCGTCTGGCGGTGATCGCCCCTACTTCCCCCCTAGTTGCTTCCGGGGACTCGGCTGTGGCTCATCCCGAGAGGTCTGGTTAGTGGAAGAACCCTGCACCACTACGCTGGGAACGGTAGAAGGCCCGTACCACCACGGCCGCTCACCGGAAGATCAGCAGCTGAAGCCCCTTCCTAGCGGGTCGTCTGTCGAGCCTCCTACTACAGAGCACGACCGCCATGGGGAAACCAAGGGGACCTAAAGGGACCACTCCAGCCGCCTCGGACACGGAGGCTCCGGATAGAGATGATCGAGTTTGGGCCTCCTCAGAGCGGACCACGGTAAGCTCTCGGACAGAGTCAAAGAGGTAGAGAGCTGGGTGAAGGTCCTAGAACCAGCGCAAAAGACCCTGGCCGCTATGATGAAAGATGCCCTGACCCGGATCGGTGAATTGGAGAGACGGGCGGAGGACGCTGAAGGGCGTAATAGGAGAAACAATATTCGTGTGGTGGGCCTACCGGAGAAGATTGAAAATGGCGACATGGTGACCTATCTAGAGACTTGGCTCTGGACTGTAGTGGCACCGGAAGGTCTCTCCTCCTTCTATACCCTGGAGCGAGCACACAAGGTACCGGCCAGACCTCCTCAACAAGGCCATTCCCCGCGCCCGGTGGTGGCGCGACTATTACATTTCCGGGACAGAGATCTTCTCCTCAATGCCGCCAGACACAACGGCCCGTACCAGGTGGAGAACAGTCAAGTGAACATTTTCCCTGACTATACTTAAGAGACCCAGCGTAAGCGGACCTCTTTCCTAGCGGTCAAACGAGAACTGCGGAGCGAAGGTATACAGTACTCCCTGCTCTTTCCAGTGAAGCTCCGCATCATCCTTGATGATACGACCAAATTCTTTGAATCTCCGGAGGACGTTTGCAATTGGCTTGAACTGTACAGAGCTGGTAAAGGTGGCTTTGGTTCCTCCTTCCAAGCGACGTCGGAGACTGGACAGCAACGGAGATCCAAAAGACTTCGGAGCCGCCGCGGTAAGCCGGGCAAACCCTCAAAGATAGAGACTATGGCCAAGCTTCGAGGAGTGTTGGAAATGGTTTCCAACTTATCTGGCTCCCAGGGTGGACCCATCGTCGGAGATTCGGAACCCGGCGGAGATGGGGTCCCATCGGACACTGAGGATTCGGAAACTGACAGTGTGAATTTACCTGTGATTACTCTGGACTCGGCAGAGGGCCTGCTAGATGGGCAGGGATCAACTCGGGTGAGCTGACTCCATTTGGGCGGGGGAATGTGGCGGGTGGTGAAGGGACTATGGAAGTCGCTGCTGGGCCACGGATCACCGGAGGGGTTGGGGTGGCTTGCTATGCCTGATACTCATGATCTGGTGCTCGGTCTAGTCTCTGTAGCCTGAGACTCGGTGACCCATTGCTGGGGCCCGACCCCCACTCGGCCCTTAAGGCATACCTGCGGTGGCTACCGTAGGGTTAGTTGGGAAAGGGGGGTTTACTGAGGGTACGGTTTGGATGGGAACTAGATGGCACTATTTGGGACCTATTCTGGGGTGGGTGGGAGGGAGTTTGTTTCAGGGGGAAGTTCTGTTGTTCTTGGGGTGAGGTTCCGTGACTATTGTAAGTGGTGCTTCCGACTCGCACGAATATGGTCGAGTCTGGTATCTATGAACCGCAAATAACGAGTTTAGTAAGTGTGCGCGGTTTCGCTGTGCTAACTTAACTCGTTCGTTTGTTACGTGGGTTTTTCATCTGTACCCACGGGTTCCATCTTAGATACGGCATCCATTTTGTCTCTTGCCCTCAAGTAGCCAGCGAACGGACGCTGTCCGCTTCGCGACCCTGGGACTCCCAAGATATTTGCGGAAGACACATGTTCTTTGTAAGTGTCTTTATGACGAGGGGGATGCTACTGTAAGGCAAATGGCGCCGCTCGAGGCTCATCTTGCCGCACGGACTTATTGTCTCAGCCGTGCATCTCATTAGGCACGTCCCTTTGATGCCTGTATCTCGTGTTTCCCGTTACCTCCCTTTTTTACACCCTTTCCAATCTCCCCACTGTCTCCGTCTTCCTCTACACCTGTCTTCATTCCTATTTCGATCTACTTTTCTGCCGATTGGAATTTGCTAATGGTGGGAAGATGGTTTTTACAGTTGGGAACCGCCAAATGTTTCCGCACTTATGTTCCGGACCTCATGTGTTTCAAAGTGACCAAAGCGACCCCTCTGGGGGTTAATTGTGGGAACTGGGTTGTAAACTTTTGTGTTCAATGTTACCCTATGGGTAAAAACTGTATAAAAGGAGCGATTCACAGAACCAATTTGAAGCAGTCTCCCCAAGTTGCACGCTGTGTACTTGTCGTGATCTCTGTGTTCCCTGCAGCAAATAAACCTTGAATCTTTGACGTCAGAGGAAGTGTCCCGTGTCTCTGTGACTTGTACGCCGGAACAGGTTACCCACGAAGGTTTCAGGTGTTGTGCCCTGGCACCGCTGGGTCCAAAAGAACCCAGTCCTTCAGTTGGCGCCCAACGTGGGGCTGCATCAGTGGTACCGGTCCAAGCCCGACGATCGTGAGGAACTTCGTGTGAAATCTCCGAGGGAAGGTGCACTCCGCTTCATCGATCCTGTTGTCGAAATAAGTGGCCCGAAGACTTTTCCCGCGAAGATTCCCGCCTCCGGACGGCTGCGACGGACTGCTGCCCTGACTGTAGACCTGTTTTGGCGCCTGGCGTAGACCTTGGTATAGCGAGATGATTGACGGGCCTTCCTGGTGACGCCATCGATTTTTGAGTTAAGTATTTGTGGGTCGCTCCCATAGCTCTTGGTTGTTGACACTTTAGCGAGTGTTTTTGTTGTACACGCTGTGTGAGTGTTTTTGTCGGTGACACTTTGCTAGCGTACTTTGTTGTTGTATTATTTGACGACTGCAGCCGCCAAAAACCGAGGGTTTTGTTCTTTGCTGGGACCTGGTAAATCCCGTAACCCTTGAAGTTTGTGAAACTCGGCTAGTGTGCAAGATGCCTGGTCGCAGTACTTTGTTTAGTTGTTTCAGACCTTGTGGTGCGGATTCCCTGCTGGAGGACTCGTGTCCGATACCTCCGGTTGGAACTCCTACTTATGATCTATATAGCAAACATGGGCTAGGCCCGATTACCTTTAACGATTATTGGATTAAATATACAAAGAAAGACGGCGACCTTCGTTGGCCACCTCACGGTAGCTTCGAAGCGTCGATCTTAGATAATCTAGAAATAAAGTTGTTCGAACGTAAATCAAGGCCGGCCATGTTTGATGCCTTTCGGTTGTGGCGCAGAGAAGCCCGACGGAAAGAAATCAGACAGAATAAACGTAGTCAGCGAGATAATGTTGCTACCATAGTGAAGAAAGCTGAGCAGTTTCAGCGTGATAAGGAGGATAAGGATAAGGAAGTGTTTGAGAGACTACAGCGTATGACCATAGATAAATGTTATCCTGCTTTACCTACGGAGTCGGATAAGAAGGAAGAGGCAGTTGAGGATCCTTTAATGTCCTATCTAATGAAGTCGCCACCTCCGTACGTTCAGGGTACCGCAGCTCCTGTGGTCCCTACCGTACCTGTTCTTCCACCTATTGTTCTTCCGCCTGTTCCTCAACCTGCACCCGTTCTTCCGACTGTTCCTGCTCCTTTGTCTGTTTCTATTCCTACTGCTCCTCCGCTTCCACATACTCCTGCTCCCGCTACTGCTCCTGTTCTGTTAACCCCTGTTGTTGCTACTGTTTCTACTCCTTCTCTTGTTAGTCCTGTGTCTTATCTTTCTCCCTCCACTCGTAGTCGTAATTCTCCTATTGCAGCTAGTTTCTTTCAGTCGCTCGGACCTGTTCATGGGTCTGCTAGCTCCGATGGTCCTCAGAGACGTAGTCAGCTTCCTGGAAACAGAGAACGCGTTGCGCTATATAATATGGCGATGGGTTGGATGGTAAACCCCCTTAGAAATCCACCCCGTGTTGTTCTCGAAACGTTTCATCAATTCAACATACCGACCCAAAGGTATGTGTTTGATGAGATGTGCAAGTTCCTACATGACCAGATAGCGGCCGATGCGCCTGACGAGGTGCTGACCGCCCTGTCTGAACTTCGGCTTCAGTTCGCAAACGGACTGATAGTAGATACTAACGTCCGACGTGCTATTGAACGGTTACTATCTCTTCGTCCTGCTCCCATACCTCATGCATTATTTGTTGAGGATATTGAGAAACAACCAGATGAGTCTGGTCAATACCCCATGCGAGAAGTTCCACCGGTTTGGATGCCAGGTAACCCTCAAGCTGCCCCTCCGGTCCCGCCGTACTTCCAGAGAGTCTGGATACATCTCCCATGGAAAAGATCGGAAGTGTTACAGGTGAAGCAATCATTGCCTGACCCTCGCAAAAATCCTGCAGGGTATTACAAAGAATTATCGCAGCTTGTAGATGCTACGATTATGAATCTTGCCGATATCGATATGTTGTTTGGCAACGTTGTACCGCAACCGGTATGGGCTAAGATTCGCCAGCAAGATCATGCAAATGAATTAGGTGGTGATTGGGCGGCCATCTTGGCGGCAGATGCTTTACAAACTGGTGGAGCTAAACCTGAGCAGTTGATTGCTGCCCTTCCCCAAAGAATTATTACGTTAATGAAAACGCTTATGCCAGCTATGAGAGTAAATTGGGACAAACTGTCCGCTTGCAAACAAAAGAAAGATGAGAGTGTTTCCGACTTCTTTACGAGGTTTGAGGAAGCATTCATTGACCATAGTGGACAGGATATGGGTACTGAGGGTGGACAGAGGTTGTTTGTGGATAAATTTGTGTCGAATTTGTTGCCCGATTTGAGCAATAAATTGAAGAATTCAGAGAGTGCATGGGCCGTTTCTACCTCGGCTCAGATATTGGCTACGGCACAATATTACGAAAATAGGGAGAAAGAAGAGAATGACCGTGCTGACAAAAAGACAAAAGAGCTGAAAACTAAAGTGTTGCTGCAACAAGCGTATCCGCCGCGTTCTAATCAGAATGCGCCTCAACAGAATAGGTCGCAGTCGCAATCGAATAGATCACAGTCGCGTAACGATTCCTCCTTCCAAAGGTCCTCGTTAGGGTATAATCAATGTGCTTATTGTAGACAAGAGGGACACATCAAATTCAATTGTCCTGCTCTAAATGAACGTAATAGTGGTAATTCGTCTAAAGGAGGTCGTGGTGGTTCACAGCAGGCATCACGTGGTAGAGGTCGTGGTGCTCAAAATGATCGTTCAGACAATTCATCTAATTCTAATAATTGTTTCGATCAACGTGGATCGTCGCAAGGACGATCTGCGCAGTACAATGTAGACGATTATTACGTCGATCAGGGAACTGACGACAGTAATTACTAGGACAGCCAAAGACAAGGAGAGGGAGTGGTATCAGTTCCGGTTGATCAGAGAGGGCCTTACGTCGCAGTTGCTACATCGGGCGTCGTTGAGCCTTTTCTGTTGGACACTGGTGCAGCGAAAAGTTCTATCATGCATTCGAAACTCCCTGGCGCACCTTTGTCTGGCTTAACAAATGTTTCCGTTGGATTCTCTGGCGCCCCCGTTAGCAATCCAGTTTCACGCCCTTTGCCCCTTCAAATTGGGCCACGTGAGCTAGAAGCTCCGTTGATTTTAACCACGGGTTGTGGTGAAAATCTTTTGGGTCTGGATTTGCTTAGACGTTTGTATGCAACTTTGTACTGTTCTCCTGCGGGTGTAAAGCTTACGTTAGGAGAGAGAGTTGTCTCTCCCATGTACTTGTCTCTCGACAAGCTCCCACCGGAATTGAGTTCTCTTCCTGCGTCATTGTGGGCGACGGGTCCAAATGACGTGGGCCTACTTGATATCTCCCCTTATGTTGTTCAGTTGAAATCGAATGTGCGATTGCCACGTATTCCTCAGTATCGTATCTCCCTTGATGGTGAACGAGCTTTGTTAGCGATCATTTATGATTTGATCGAGAAAGATGTTATTGAAGAGACTCGGGGAAACGTGTGCAATAGCCCTGTATTGCCTATTCTTAAACGCACGGATCCTACAAAGCCGCCTGTTTATCGTTTTGTTATCGATTTACGGGAGGTTAATAAAATTGTGGTTCCTCAATTTCCTGTTGTGCCTGATATCACGGCGCTATTGACTCTGATTCCAGCTACTGCATCATGGTTTTCGGTGATTGATTTGAAAAATGCGTTTTTCAGCATCCCGATTGCCGAAGAGAGCATGGACCTTTTCGGTTTCTCTCTCGGTGGGCGTAGCTTCCGGTTCAAACGCGCTCCTCAGGGCTACTGTGAAAGTCCATCGATTTACAGTCAAGCCTTGAAGGGTCAACTGGATGCGTTTCGGTTGCCGGCTGGTGCGGCCTTAATCCAATACGTCGATGACTTATTGGTGGCTGCTGATACTAAGGACGTTTGCGAGCTTGCTACAGTGTCGTTGCTGCAACATCTCTGTGAGCTAAATCACAAGGTGTCGCCTTCTAAACTCCAGTATTGTTGTCAAGAAGTAACCTATCTAGGTCACTTATTGTCAAAGGAGGGAAGGAGATTGACCCCAGAGAGAATTGCAGCGATTGCGCGAATGGCTGTGCCACAAACCCAAAGAGATGTGCGTGCCTTTCTAGGTATCACATCGTACTGCAGGCAGTGGATTCCTAATTTTTCATTGCTAGCGAAACCATTGGTGGCTCTTACGTGCAAGGATGTTTCAACTCCTTTACCATGGACGGAAGGATGTCAGAAAAGTTTTTCTGAATTACGTGATTCATTGTGTTCGGCTCCTGTGTTAGGTACCCCTGACTACAGTAAGCCGTTTACACTATATGTTCACGAGAGGGAAGGTTGTGCTTTGAGTGTCTTAACGCAACCTTTTGGTGGTAAGCAACGTCCATGTGCATATTTTTCCTCGACCTTGGACCCAGTAGCTAGAGCATTGCCGAGTTGTTTACGAGCAACTGCGGCAGCTGCGGTCTCCATCCGACAATCAGCAGGATTGGTCATGGATAATATGCTTACGGTGATGGTTCCGCATGCAGTCGATACTTTGTTGAATCGTACGAAAACTCAGCACTTGACGAGTGCGAGGTTGTCTGGGTACGAATTGACGCTCTTGGCAAGCCATATTCAGATAAAACGTTGTAATGTCCTAAATCCGGCAACTTTGTTACCAATTAGCCCAGATGCAGATGAAGTAGCAGAACATGACTGTTACTTGCGGACAGAAGAGGAAACGAAAGGTCGAGTGGACCTTAAAAACACCCCATTGGAAGATCCGTATGGCACTCTGTATGTGGATGGGTCATGTTTCAAGTTGCCGAATGGCAATGTGACTACCGCTTATGCTGTTGTAACACTGAACACTGTTGTTGAAACTGCAAGATTGAATCAGAATTCTGCCCAAGCTGCGGAGCTGATTGCGCTTACTAGAGCATGCGTGTTAGCGAAAGGGAAACGTGTGAATGTGTACACTGATAGTCAATATGCATTCGGTGTAGCGCATAGCTTTGGACGATTGTGGCGAGAGCGTGGTTTCTTGACGTCGCACGGTACGAAGATACAGCATGGCCAGCTTGTGAACGATCTTTTGGATGCATTGACTTTGCCTACGCAAGTTGCGATTGTTAAATGTAGTGCACATCGTAAAGTGACGGATGATGTTGGTCGTGGTAACGCGTTTGCAGATGAGATTGCTAAGGAGACTGCCCGGAACCTTGGCACTCGAATGTATGTGACGAGTTCGGTCAGGTGGCCTACAGAATCAAGTATGTGTGAAGATACTGTTGAGAGCGTGAAAGCAATTCAGAATGAGGCCACCGACACTGAAAAGACGAAGTGGAAGGAAAGTACGGGAAAGTTGGATGCAAATGGTTGCTGGATTGATTTGTCGGATCAGAAAAGATGGATGTTGCCTGACGCGTATGTACTGGCCGTTGTGACAATGGCACATGGGTTGGCACATATTAGCGCGAAAGGTATCTGTAAGTTGTTGTCGCCTGTGTGGAAGAATGATGGAATTACTAAATGTGCTGAACGGTTGGTGAAGAATTGTATGGTGTGCATAATGTACAATCCTGGCAAAGGAACCCCAACTCCCCCTGGCAGTTTTGCTCCTCCTTCGTATCCCTTTGAGGTGATTCAATTGGACTTCATCCATATGGAGCGATGCAATAACCTGAAATACGTTTTAGTTGTGGTTTGCGCATTCTCTCGATGGATCGAGGCCTATCCCCTCAAAGACAATACTGCTTTGTCTACTGCGAAAATACTACTGAAGGAATATTTTCCTCGGTATGGAATGCCTAGAGTCGTGTGGTCAGATAATGGAAGTGAGTTTGTGGGAAGTGTGATGAAGAGTGTGTGTAAGGGCCTTGGAATTAATCAAAAGTTCCACAGCGCCAATCATCCCCAGTCAGCTGGATTGGTTGAAGGGTACAATGGCACCCTTAAACTAAAGCTAGCGAAGATTCAGGCTACGACTGGTCTTTCGTGGCCTGACGCTTTGCCTCTAGCATTACTGTCAACTAGGGCGACTGTACACTCCCGAATAGGGCTTAGTCCCTACGAAATAGTGTTCGGCCGTCCTGCGAATGTGTGGGGGGTTCCTAGGCCAGGGATATTTTCTGATCTTGAGTATCCAATGCTGATTGACTACTTACATGACTTGACTGCTAAACTGAGGTTAATTCACCAACAGGTTTACGACGCATTGCCGACGCAGACGGAGGGTCCAGGCCACCAGCTCCAGCCCGGAGACTGGGTGGTTACACGCAACTTTTCACGAAAGAACAACCTGGACCCCCGGTTTACCGGACCTTACCAGGTGCTCCTGGCCACGAGGACTGCCGTTCGTCTTGAGGGGCGGAAAAATTGGGTACATGCTACCCATTGTAAGCGAGTCCCTATTCCTTTGCCGGCAGACCCGTGGGTAAGGAAAGGCCTTGCATCATCAGAGACAGAAACATTGCTGGCGTTTGTGCCTTTCAGCGACGCACAGCCTGTTGGAGAATCCTCAGCGCAGCAGACAGCCACTGTTGAACACTTGTCAGCAAAAGACTCGAGACCAGATCAATCAACTGATCAGCAGGACGCTGTCTCTTCAACAGATCCTTTGTTCAACGAACAGACACGTCCCGGGAAACTTCGATATTCTTTGCGATCTCACACTAAGGACAAATAAAATTTTCTTGCTTTGCTGAGATAGAAAACTGCATTATCCCCGTTTCCCGTGATCAGTTCTGAACATTCGTATCACTGTAATTTTTGTACATATATTAAGCTTCCTCCTTGTACCCTTTTTTTCATTTTTCAGCAGAGAGACTTTTGTGCTTGAATATACGTATTGTGTATTGAAGGCCGTAGGGCCGCGCGCGTACTTCCTTCTGGACAGCAGGTCTTGACGCTAGGTTAGAGGCCGTCGGTTCCTAGGAACTCCTAGGGATTGACTATTGCTGCACAGAACGGAGTGCGTCAAGAAACGTTGCGGACGGTCGTAGGGAATGGCATTCTCGAAGCTGAATGATTTGGAAGGAGCTCAAGACTATAGATTCAAGCTGCAGCAACTCAGTCGTACTAAATGCTTCATATTTCAATTGTTTATGTTGTTTCTGACTGCTTCTGCATTATTGGCGGGTGGGGTGTATTACACTATGTCCTACTTCTTACCAGCTGCACCTACTCCTACTCCTTACCCTAATCTTACCACTACTGCTTCTCCCCATTCTTTTCATATGTTACCGGAACACGAGCAGGCTAGACGTGTAGAATTCCGCAATAATTCCTTTATTCAGCTCCTTCATCAGCATCAGTTAGTGGTTAACACTACTAATTGTTGGGTGTGTGGGTTGATGCCACATACTACAGATAAGGGAATTCCATATCTGGTGTTACCGTATAGTTCCCAAGGGTCAGCTCGAGCATTTCAAACCATGTTTCGAAGTGCACTGGGTTTCCACCCCATTCGAGAACCACATTTCCCCTACTCTGGCCCTACCTCGTATCAGAAGCCTTTATCGATAGCAATAGAGGATATGGAGAGTGAGATCCATGACTATTCGCTTATTCCTGAGGAAGAGGTACAAGCCTATAAGGTCCTAAGTAGAGGTGAATATAGTGTGTTCACTAGTGAAAAACAGCTTAAAAGCTCACCTCCAATATGGGTCGTACCCCACACTGGTAATTTTTGTATCATGGGTCGTGGCCGAAGATCGCAAGCCCGACTTGGAGCAAGTGGTTGCATCGAAAATTACATTTTGCCGATGTTTTCATCCCCTGTGTTTCTGGCTGCCAAGGGTACCTACTTTATCTGTTATGATCGTGCATATACATGGTTGCCCGCAGACTTCATGGGCACATGTTTTATTGCAAATCTGTTGCCTCCGACGTTTACTGTAGATGCCGATTATCATAGGACTAGAGTTGTGCGAGGCGTAATTAGCGGAGAGGACACTGCCGGTCAAGAGGCAGGAGACTTTTTCAAGGGTTTCCTCCCGTTTTGGGGACCTATGGTTAATAGTAGGAACCTGAGACAGTTGACTCGAGTGGTAGAATCGACAGCTAATATTACTGCCAGTGCCCTTGGTAATATCACCACAGAACTTCAGGCGGAGAGGCTTATGACGTTACAAAACCGAATGGTTTTAGATGTCATCCTAGCAGATCGCGGTGGCGTATGTAAGGTGATCCATTCGAGCTGCTGCATTTTCATTCCAGATAATGCTCCTACTGTCTATCAAGCCATCTCGAGGTTGCATAAGATCTCCGAATCCATACACGTGGATGTAGGGGATTGGACGCTACTTGGATGGTTTTGGGGCCTGATGTCGACTTGGGGTTGGAAAATTCTGATGATCATTGGAATTGTGGTAGTGTTCCTGTTCACGTGTTGCCTTTGTGTACAGTGTGGTCCTGCCTTATGTGGCCTCTGTGCTACAACGTGTATGAGACAACCATCTGTTACCAAGGGGACTCGATTGGACAGAGCTATGCTACAACAACATCTCGAGGGTCTGATGAATATCGAATATGATTCCGACTAGTGCTTGCCTACATGAGGGCAAAAGGAGCGTCTGAGGTTCCGTGACTATTGTAAGTGGTGCTTCCGACTCGCACGAATATGGTCGAGTCTGGTATCTATGAACCGCAAATAACGAGTTTAGTAAGTGTGCGCGGTTTCGCTGTGCTAACTTAACTCGTTCGTTTGTTACGTGGGTTTTTCATCTGTACCCACGGGTTCCATCTTAGATACGGCATCCATTTTGTCTCTTGCCCTCAAGTAGCCAGCGAACGGACGCTGTCCGCTTCGCGACCCTGGGACTCCCAAGATATTTGCGGAAGACACATGTTCTTTGTAAGTGTCTTTATGACGAGGGGGATGCTACTGTAAGGCAAATGGCGCCGCTCGAGGCTCATCTTGCCGCACGAACTTATTGTCTCAGCCGTGCATCTCATTAGGCACGTCCCTTTGATGCCTGTATCTCGTGTTTCCCGTTACCTCCCTTTTTTACACCCTTTCCAATCTCCCCACTGTCTCCGTCTTCCTCTACACCTGTCTTCATTCCTATTTCGATCTACTTTTCTGCCGATTGGAATTTGCTAATGGTGGGAAGATGGTTTTTACAGTTGGGAACCGCCAAATGTTTCCGCACTTATGTTCCGGACCTCATGTGTTTCAAAGTGACCAAAGCGACCCCTCTGGGGGTTAATTGTGGGAACTGGGTTGTAAACTTTTGTGTTCAATGTTACCCTATGGGTAAAAACTGTATAAAAGGAGCGATTCACAGAACCAATTTGAAGCAGTCTCCCCAAGTTGCACGCTGTGTACTTGTCGTGATCTCTGTGTTCCCTGCAGCAAATAAACCTTGAATCTTTGACGTCAGAGGAAGTGTCCCGTGTCTCTGTGACTTGTACGCCGGAACAGGTTACCCACGAAGGTTTCAGGTGTTGTGCCCTGGCACCGCTGGGTCCAAAAGAACCCAGTCCTTCAGGGGGGGAGGCCGCCATTGGTGTTGAATTGACTGTTAAACGATCCATAACTGAGCATTGTTGGGGGAACCTGGATGAGACAATTTGGGACAATGGCTGAGATCACTAATCTGAAATGCGTCACTTGGAATGTGCGAGGCCTTCACACCATGTCCAGACGGCACAAAATTCACGCTTATCTGGTGCGTAGAGGGGTGCAGATAGCGCTGCTACAGGAGACACATCTTACTAAAGCGGAAGGGGTGGCGCTACAGCGTAGATGGAGAGGGCAGGTATACTACACCACATATTCAGCTTACGCGAGAGGGGTGTTGATCTGGATACGGGCTGGGATACCCCTACAGGTTTCCAAATCTGTGGTGGATCCAGAGGGACGATAGGTGGCAATTTCTGGCATATTGGGGGGTAGGGCTCTGAATATTTGTTGCATTTATGCGCCTAACGTGGACCATCTCGCCTTCCTGACCGCGTTATCGGGCTCCTTGGCCCATTTCCTATCGGGGACCCTCCTGATGGGAGGAGGTTTTAACTCGGTGGTGGATGTTGACATCGATCGTCCACACCCCCCCCTTCCAGATTCCCCAGTCCGACAGGTGGCTAAAGGCAGAAAGGAATGGCAGACTCAATAGGGGCTGACAGACATTTGGTGAGCGCAGCACGCCTGTGCTAGGGATTACTCATACTTTTCTGGTATGCATGAACTGCATGTGAGACTAGATGGGTTTCTGGGGTCGACGGAACTAGTGTCCGCGACTGTGCCGGTCTGAATACTTGACTAGGACCATCTCTGACCACAACCCCCTGTTAGTGGATTTCAGATGGTTTCCAGGGGTCCCTAGTGTACCCACCTGGAAACTGAACCCCGAGATATTGGAGGATATAGTCTTCAAGGCGGACCTAGAGGATAAAATTGCTGACTATTTTACGACAAATGAGGGCACAGCTGGGTCGAGGGCCTCAGAGTGGGATGCTTTTAAAGTGGTGGTCAGAGGCTATTGCATAGCCAAGAAGGTGGGAATGCGAAGAGTCATCCTCGATGACCTGGCCAACGCAGACCGGAAGCTCCGCGAGATGGAGCTTCGCCGCCCCGGCCGCCCAGAACTTCAGGAACGAACTTCCACAGCGAGGGAGGCGGTGGCGGTGGAGGTCGAACGATTGCGGTGTTTCGACTATAAGGCCTATGTCACCAGATCACTCACAGAAGGGGATAAATCGGGCGCACTCCTAGCCTGGCTAGCCAACCCCATGAGACGAACCATCCCGACGGTGTCCATGCACACCGCGGAGGGTACTGAGGTACACACCCAACCGGAGATACTCGACTGCTATCTGAGGTATTACGAAAGGCTATATCGTAGTAGACTGACTCATGATCCTGCTCTGATTGATGACTACTTACAGTCCTTACAGATACCCGCACTGGAACCTGAAATAGAGAAGGACTTGGGCAAAGACTTAGGGCCCGATGTAGATACCAAATACCGGTCGGAAACGGCAGATTTTGGCCGTTTCCGACCGGTATTTGGCCTACTGAGATGTAGGGGACCTTTTTTTGTCCGATTCGGTATTTTCCCGATTCGGTAAAATTACCGAATCGCAAAAATACCGAATCGGTAATTTTACCGATTTTTTAAATTTGAGATGTAGGTGGAACTACTTTCAGTCCCACAGGCCCTTCAGATTCGGTATTTTAACACCCAATCCAATTGGGTGTTAAAATACCGAATCCAGGTGTGCATGCACATGTGTGCATGCACACCTATGCCATGTGACAGACAGACATGTCCTTAGGGCATGTCTGTGTACTGTGTGCCACATGGCTCACATGCCTTTTTTTGGGGTGCTGGAGGGTGTCAAAGTGACACCCCCTGCACCCTTGCACAAATCGGTAATTACCGAATCGGTAATTACCGATTCGGTAATGCCCATTGATTCCTATGGGCTTCAAGGCCCATAGGAAGCAATGGGGGATACCGAATCGGTATTTACAGATTCGGTAAATACCGAATCTTACAGATTCGGTATTTACCGAATCTGAAATACCTACATCTCCCCCCCTCTAATTTACCACTTCATAAATACCGATTCGGTATGATTCGGTATTTATGAAGTGGTAAATGTAGATTTACCTACATCGGGCCTATAGAGATTGGAGAAATCCGTAGCGCCATAAAGGGGATGGCGAGAAACAAGACCCCGGGCCTCGACGGGCTTCCGGTGGAATTCTACTCCGCCTACGTGGACCTCTTGGCTCCCCGACTGTTAGTGGCGTATAGGGAGGCGAAACGCCTGGGACGCCTCCCCGGCTCGATGTGTGAAGCCTTGGTAGTCCCCCTCCTCAAACCTGGTAGGGAGTCCGATGACCCAGCGTCCTATCGACCGTTATCGATGCTAACGGTTGATTATAAAATTCTGAGCAGCATACTGGCGTCGAGACTGTTGGGTCACATGAGCTCCTTAGTACATGAAGATCAGGCAGGATTCATCCCTAAACGCAATACGACTATGAATATTCGTCGCTTATTCCGTTTACTGGAGGAATCCCACACTGAGGCCCCGTGCCCCTTAATCCTTTCGATTGACCTGGAAAAGGCCTTCGACAACCTGGAATGGGAATAGTTACGTAGAGTGTTAGTGCGCTTCGGTCTGGTAGAGGGATTTGTCAGATGGACCATGGTACTATATGCCTTGGCGACGGCCAGAGTGAGAACGGGCCCGATGGTCTCCCAACAATACCCAGTGGAACGAGGCACGAGACAAGGTTGCTCGTTATCCCCCCTGCTCTTTGCGCTCGCGGTAGAACCGCTAGCGTTATCGATCCGGACTGGAGCCTACTTCGGCGGGCTGCAGACTTTATCAGGACAACAATACATCTCTCTTTATGCCGATGATCTGCTGCTCTTCCTCGAGGACTCGAGCAATGCCCTGGTTGTGGCTGATACGGCCCTCATGACATTCGTAGAGATCTCGGGCCTCAAGGTAAATTGGGCCAAAACTTGCCTATTTCCGGTTTGAAAAGGGGAGTCCAGACCTGACACCGCTAGAGAGATCAGATGGGAACCTAGCTGCCTCAAGTACCTGGGAGTATATGTGTACCATGACCCTGCCGATCTCCTAGACGGCAATATAGCCCGCTGTATTTGCGCGCTACGAGGCAGTATGGACTTCTGGGCCACCTTGCCGCTATCAGTGGCTGGGCGTATAGCACTGCTGAAAATGGTGGCACTCCCTCGGCTGTTATATTATTTCCGAGCGCTCCCGATTTGGATTCCGCCGGCCACCTTCCGGCTCTTGAGATCCATGTTGGTGGGGTTCCTCTGGGGATCGGGCCGCCGAAGGGTGGCGCTCAAGACCCTAATGAGACCAAAATCGGAGGGCGGCCTAGCGGTGCCGGATTTCGAAAAGTACTATCTAGCGGCTCAATTGCAAACCTTTACTCAGGAGATAGCGAGAGAGTTCCGAGGCCCGGAAGAGAGGAAGGGCAGGGGTATGCCCAGACACATTATCTCCTACATTGCATCACGCCAGCGTTTAGCCCTGAAAGACCTTACGCTCGAGGAACGTACTATACGACTGTGCTGGAATCGTGCACATGGCCGGGGGGAGCTGAAACTCCCGTACGCTCCGGAGATTCCGTTGGGGATGATCACTGCCTTGCCGCACGGTGGAGACTGGTCGCGCTTAAGGCACTGGGAAGATGCAGGGTTGCAATTGGTCGGAGACCTCTATGAAGATGGAGTGTTACTGCCCTTCCAGGAGATTCTGGACCGCTTTGACGTTCCCCGAGGCGACTTCCTCCTTCACACAGCAGTTACTCGAGCAATTCATATGCACTGGAAGAAGGGTATAAAGGAACCACCAACATCACCGGTGTGCCAATATGTCATGATGTCCTCGGGGACGGTCAAAGTGGTCACGTGTTTATATACTAGATTAATCAATGAGGGACTGCCCCCGCTCGACATACTACAGAACCGGTGGGAGGCCGACATTGGGAAAGATATACCAGAAACGGCGTGGGCACAACTAACGCGTCGTGCCTGGAAAGGCACGCGCCACGCCCGGTTTCAATTGGTTCACTTTTACGTACTCAACAGGGCCTACCTGACTCCGGCGAAAATTCAACAATACTTCGCCTCAGACACAGCGGCTTGCCCCAGATGCCGATCACCTGCGGCGGACCTTATACATTTGCTGTGGTCCTGCCCAGCGCTGTCCCCATACTGGCTCCTGATAGGGGACACCCTCAATGGGGTCACTGGGAGATCCTTGACCTTTGACGCGGCGGTGGGGATCCTACATTGAATGAATGAATGAATAAAATATTTAATAGAGCGCACGGTGGCCGAGCGGCTTCCTGGCGCTAGGGACCTGATCAAGAACTCAGCGGAGGGGACCCAGGGAAATTAAGAGGGGAATGCCTGAAGAAAAAGGAAAGTTTTAAGGGCTTTGCGGAAGTGAGTGTAGATGGGGATGGAGCGAATAGAGAGAGGAAGGCTATTCCAGAACTGGGGGGCAAGGACTGAGAATCGGGTGCCCCCCGTTCTGGATTTGCGGAAGCGAGGGATGTGAAGAAGTGAAAGAGAGGAAGAGCGAAGAGTGCGAACAGGGGCATGAGAAGAGACAAGAGTGTTAATGAACAAGGGCGCAGATCGGGAGTGAGCCAGGAATGCTAGACAGGCCAGTTTAAAAAAGGATCTGAAATGAACAGGGAGCCAATGGAGTGATTTGAGAACCGGGGTGATATGAGAAGATTTAGGGAGGGAGAGGATGAGGCGAGCAGCTTGATTTTGAATGGCCTGTAGGCGGCGGGATTCGTAAGCAGGTATGCCCACGTACAGGCCATTCGTTCTAGAAGGGTTGTTCCTTCAATGGTCATAGATATCACTTAACAATATACATCGAATTATTTAAACAAGGTGACAGAATTATGTGACAGTATTTAGTTAGACAACTACCTCTGAACAGATTGGAGTAATTGCACCCTGTCTTGTATCGCAAACTGGTGCCCCTTAACATGTATCCTGTCCTAAAATCTCTCAACTGGTAGGAAAAGAGTATCAAAGAAATATAAACCTGCTTGTTTTTTACCGTCCCCTGATATCCTTGATTCAAAAAAGAAAAAAGGTCCTGAGGTCCAGAGGTAGTTAGACAACTACCTCTGAACAGATTGGAGTAATTGCACCCTGTCTTGTATCGCAAACTGGTGCCCCTTAACATGTATCCTGTCCTAAAATCTCTCAACTGGTAGGAAAAGAGTATCAAAGAAATATAAACCTGCTTGTTTTTTACCGTCCCCTGATATCCTTGATTCAAAAAAGAAAAAAGGTCCTGAGGAAAGTGGTTTACCCACCGAAACGCGCGTCGACCGACCATGTGCAGGGGTCTCGAATCCCTTCTGAGACCCTAGTATTGACAATTTGTGATCCTGTCAATTAATACTCAGTTTCCCCCCTTTTTCCCTTTTTGGTAGTGTGGGTTGATTGTGGTATGTATGTGTGTATGTCAGTGAATTGAGTTGAGTGTTTAATATCAGGTGGTTTTCTTAAAAATCAATTGTGTACTATAATTTTGTATATATTTTCAATCATTGGTGTGTTAATAATTGTGTTTGTTCTTAAAAGCAAAAAATACTCACTTGAAAAATGTATTTATGATGAATTATGCCTTTCTTATATAAAAAAGAGAAATGAAAAACTGCATTAAATGAAAATAAAAACTATGATAAAGTAAACACTGTCACATAATTCTGTCACCTTGTTTAAATAATTTGATGTATATTGTTAAGTGATATCTATGACCATTGAAGGAACAACCCTTCTAGAACGAATTTTTTCTTTCCCCTCTGTTCCTTGGTCACAACTTATTTTTCGAGGGGGTCCCATCTTTCATGCTGTAGCACGTACAGGCCATTCCCATAGTCGAGGCGGGAAATGACTATGGATTTGAGTGCATCGGTAGAGAAAAAGCGTGAGATTTTCCGAATTAAACGGAGGGAAAGAAAGCAAGAGGACACAGCAGAGCTGATCTGACGAATGTCTGACTAAATATCGAAATCAAAAATATCGACCTACAAAAATATCGGGACAAAAATATCGAAGTCAAAAATATCGGAATCCTATCCCTAACAAGGTAAGTACAAAAATATCGAAAAAATAATATCGTAGTACAAAAATATCGGAATTAAAAATATCGTTTTTTTAAATGTATTAATAATAATGTTAAAATAATTATAAAATACATATAATTTTACAAATATTAAATAAAAATATTAAAACATAATAAAAAAATTAAAACTAATACATATACATTTAAAATAAATTAAAAACGTAATAATTTAATGTAATTTTATATTTTATAATTTCATTTAATTGATTTAATTTAAATTTATTTAATTTTTACCCTGTACGACTGTACCCCAAAAACCCAAAACTGACCCAGAACCCTAAAAATACCCCTTAACCCAAATACTGAAAACTGACACTGAACCCTAAAAATACCCCTTTACCCATGAACTGAAAACTGACCCTGAACCCTAAAAATACCCCTTTACCCATGAACTGAAAACTGACCCTGAACCCTAAAAATACCCCTTTACCCACAAACTGAAAACTGACCCTGAACCCTAAAAATACCCCTTTACCCATGAACTGAAAACTGACCCAGAACCCTAAAAATACCCCTTTACCCATGAACTGAAAACTGACCCTGAACCCTAAAAATACTCCTTTACCCATAACCTGAAAACTGACCCTGAACCCTAAAAATACCCCTGTACCCATGAACTGAAAACTGACCCTGAACCCTAAAAATAACCCTTTACCCAAAAACTGAAAACTGACCCTGAACCCTAAAAATACCCCTTTACCCATGAACTGAAAACTGACCCTGAACCCTAAAAATACCCCTTTACCCATGAACTGAAAACTGACCCTGAACCCTAAAAATACCCCTTTACCCATGAACTGAAAACTGACCCTGAACCCTAAAAATACCCCTTTACCCATGAACTGAAAACTGACCCTGAACCCTAAAAATACCCCTGTACCCATGACCTGAAAACTGACCCTGAACCCTAAAAATACCCCTGTACCCACAATTAATTAATATTATTTAATTACCAATTAATTATTAATTAACAATAACAATAAAATAAATATATTAGCACATTTGCTGTAATTAATTTAATTTAATAATTAATATTATTTTGCACAATTAATTAATTAATAACAATAAATAATATATATAAAAATTACTTTAATTAATTTAATTAAATAATTAATAATAATGAATTACCAACTAATTAATAATTATAAATATGATAAAAAATTATAATAATTAATTAACTAATTAATAGAAATTAATTACCAATTAATTATTTAAAATATGTACAAACATATATCAATTAATTAATTATTATTAAATTACTTCCCACCCTATTCCCCTATAAACCCATAACCCGCTACAGAACATATTTATCAATTAATAAATTAATTAAAATAATTTAAAATTAATTCTCAATTAATTAATTAATAATTCCTAATAATTAATAATTAATTTAACATAATTAAATTACTTCCCACCCTATTCCCCTATAAACCCACAACCCGCTACAGTAGTAAAACACAATATTTAATAAAATAACATTAAAAAAAATATTAAAACATAATTAATACAATATAATATACACTAAATTTATTTAAAAATAGATATTAGTAACATCAAAGTTATTAATTTCGATATTATTAACATCGATATTTACAACTTCGATATTACTGATATCATACCAATATCGATATTTAGACTGTCGATATTACTTACCTTCGATATTTCTGTATATCGATATTAAAACTTCGATATTTTTGCTTATCGATATTAAAAAATCGATATTTTGTCTGTGTACCGATCTGACTGTGCATAGATAAGTCATGACTGACTTTGATACCGAGAGTGCGGACAGAGGAAGAGGGGACAGGGGGGGGGGCCAAAAGAAAGGGGCCAATGTGCGGGGGTACAGGGGTTGGAGGGGCCACCAGTGAGAACAAGTTCCGTCTTATCTGGATTGAGCTTCAGTTGGTTAGCGCACATCCAGTCAGAAATAAAGACTAAGGTGGAACAGAACTTGGGAAGAGAATCAGGGGTAGAAGAAAGATCGAAAAGGAGCTGAAGGTCATCTGCGTAGTTATACACAGAGACCCCCAGCTCAAGAAGAGAAGTGATGAGGGGGTGAATATAAAGATTGAAAAGGAGAGGAGAGGGAGAAGAGCCTTGGGGAACACCACAAGTGACAGGGCGGGGAGGTGCCGAGAAACCGGGAAGATGAACTGCCTGGGACCTATCCTGAAGGAAGGACGCCAGCCAGGAAAAGGCCACGCCCCGGATGCCCGCTGCGCTGACACGGTTGAGAAGGATGGCATGGTCAACCGTGTCAAACGCAGCGGACAAGTCGAGAAGGACCAGGGCTTGGGGGAGATTAGAATCGGCCTTCCCCTTAAGCTCGTCCAGGACTGCGAGGACCACCATCTCCGTGGAGTGGCCCGGGCGGAAACCTGCCTGGTGGGATGCAAGGAGGCCATTCTCCTCAATATAAGAGGAGAGGCGAAAGTGACATGAGCTTCGAGGATCTTGCCGAGGTAGGGGAGAAGAGAGATGGGACGGAAATTAGAAGGAAGGGAGGGATCTAGACCAGTTTTCTTTAGAATAGGAAGGACTATGGCAGATTTGAAAGAAGAGGGGACAGATCCGAGAGCCAAAGAGGAGTTGAGGAGAGCAAGAGGAGGCGCAGAGCAGTTGGTGAAGAGGGTTTTAAGAATGCGTGCTGGCGCACAATCCATGGGGGAGCCAGACTTGATTTTGACCAGAAGTTTTAGAAATAGTTCAGTGGAGAGAGGAGGGAAAGAGGAAAAGGAAGAGAAAGAACAGGTGGAAGGACAGATGGGACGGGATTGAGGCACTGTAGGAATATTGGCTTTGATCTTTACGATCTTGTCGATAAAAAAATCATTAAGAGAGGAACAGAGGGACTGTGAGGGAACCAGGCTAGGGGTAGAGTGATCAGAGGTGGCAAGATTGTGGACCAGAGAGAAAATGTCACGGGGTTTATTAGCCGCGAGAGCTATTCTCTCAGAGAAATAGGCGGTTTTAGCCGCCAGGATCGCTTTTTTATATTCAGTAAGGAGTGATTTGTATTTGGCGCGCAATAAAGGACAATAGTTCCGTCTTCAGTGACGTTCCGACCGCCTAAGGTCGAGTTTGAGAGTTTTGAGTTCTGAAGAGAACCATTTGTGCGCGTCATGTGGACGAATCGCCTTGATCTTTCTGAGCGGAGCGACAAGGTCGCACGAAGAGGAAAGCCATGTGCCAATGGCGTTGACCTGGGAATCAAGAGGAAGATTGGTAAGGGTGGGAGCAGAGGAAGCCAAAGTGAGCGAGAGGGAGTCGAGGTCGGTTCGGTTCCAATTGCGGGCTAAGATGTTCTTCGGGAGGGGAGGCTTATCAACCGCTCCCAGGTGGATGGCGAAAGAGATGGAAAAATGATCCGACCAGACGCATGGGGAAATGAGAAGGGAAGAAACAATGGGGCGAGAGGACCAAATTTGATCCAGGATGTGACCCTGGACATTGGTAGGGGCTGAGATACGAGGTGTGAAGTTAAGGCATTGAAGAGTGCCAGAGAAATCTTTCGAGGGGAGGTCTTCCCTAGGGTCGCCCGGCCAATAATTAAAGTTGCCGAGCAGGAGAACGGAGGAATTGTTGACCACGAGAGTGGCCATGAGGTCCTGAAGGGAACCTACAAAAGAGGGCATAGATTAAGGAGGACGGTATACAAGAACAACAGTGAGGGGAGCAGATAGATTGAGAGAGTGGGCCACAAGGTAGTCTACATTAGAAATAGGGGGGTGATTGAGAAGTTGAAATTTGAGGGTTGACCGAATGTTCATCGCCACCCCTCCCCCCACCTTGCCGTCCGGACGATCAGCCCGGAGGGCATAGTAGGTGTCAGGAAGAATGGCTAAGAGGTCGGGGAGGGAGTCAGCAGTGAACCAGGTTTCAGTCAGAAAGAGGAAATCCGGGGAGTCTGAAGTAAGAAGGTTAAAGAGAGCTGTCTGATGTTTGACCGCTGAGCGGGTGTTGAGCAGTATAGCAGAAGCTGCGGTAGAGACAGGGACGGGGGGAACAAGGGACAGGAGGGTGGTCAGCAGCGAGAGGGGTGATGCTGGTGAGACTGGAGGGAACTGGGGTCGGGTGAGGGGGGGGAGAGACAAGAATACCAAGTGTGTCAAGGTGTCGCAAGAGTGGAGGTGAGAGTGGAGAAACAGCAGTGAGAGCTAAGAGTTGAGCTGAGGTGTAAACCGGAAAAGGAGCAGAGTGTGTGGCCCCTGGTCCCGGCCCATCGCGAACGGGCGCAGACGGGCTTAACTTAGGCGCAACTTCGGCGCGTCTTCGGCGCGCCCGCTGCGCGCGTCCGCTGCGCGGCTGGGACTGGGTAACCATTAAGTAGGGGCACATGGGGAGGAGAATCCGGGGGGGTGGCAAGGGGGGAGGGGCCAAAGAACTGCAGCGCCGAGCCCAGACCCGCCCAAGATGGTGGAGCCGCCCGTCCCACTCCAAGAGTCAGGTAAGGAGGGGGCGATCAGCGGTGGCGGTCTGGGTCGCGTGCAGGACAGGGGCAGCCAGGAAGAACTGAAGCGCTGGGTCCGTAGCGCTAATCAGCTGAGCAGGTAGGCAGGCTAAAAACCTGCAAACAGATGTTCAAGTGTTTTAAAATGGCAGCGTTGCTCCCGGAGATGCCTCGGGAGTTCTGAGAAGATGCAGGGTAGGCGCGCATACAGCTGACCGCCTGAAGTACTTGACGAGGGGCCAAAGAACTGCAGCGCCGAGCCCAGACCCGCCCAAGATGGTGGAGCCGCCCGTCCCACTCCAAGAGTCAGGTGAGGAGGGGGCGATCAGCGGTGGTGGTCTGGGTCGCGTGCAGGACAGGGGAAGCCAGGAAGAACTGAAGCGCTGGGTCCGTAGCGCTAATCAGCTGAGCAGGTAGGCAGGCTAAAAACTTGCAAACAGATGTCCAAGTGTTTTAAAAAGGCAGCGTTGCTCCCGGAGACGCCTCGGGAGTTCTGAGAAGATGCAGGGTAGGCGCGCATACAGCTGACCGCCTGAAGTACTTGACGAGGGGGGAGGGGCCAAAGAACTGCAGCGCCGAGCCCAGACCCGCCCAAGATGGTGGAGCCGCCCGTCCCACTCCAAGAGTCAGGTAAGGTGGGGGCGATCAGCGGTGGCGGTCTGGGTCGCGTGCAGGACAGGGGCAGCCAGGAAGAACTGAAGCGCTGGGTCCGTAGCGCTAATCAGCTGAGCAGGTAGGCAGGCTAAAAACTTGCAAACAGATGTCCAAGTGTTTTAAAAAGGCAGCGTTGCTCCCGGAGACGCCTCAGGAGTTCTGAGAAGATGCAGGGTTCCCTCATACCCCTAAAAACAAAATCTCTAGTAAGTTTATTGACCTAGGGCTCATTCTGGCAAAGAGAGATAACCAGGCATTGGAAGGCACGAGTTGGTCCAACAGGCACTAAATGGCACAATGAACTTCTGAAGTGGGCTACGGGGGAGAGCACCCTGCGGTACCAACTGGCGAGGCGACAGCAGAATGAGAGGGCGCTAGAAGCTGCACAGGAATGGGAGACATTAGTGCAGGCCTTGCGAGATTACAGCGCTTCCAGCGATTCCTAGAGTGATGACGCAGCACAACCTGAGTCCCGTTAGACATACATAACACTGGTGTTTCTATGCAGTAGATTAAGGTTTCTTTCCACAAGCTCTTCTCACACACACAACACACTGATGGCGGGGCTAGGCGAGGGGAGGGGGGTGGATGGAGGTAGAGGGTTGCTTTCATTTCATTTCACTACCATTCTGGGTCTTTTCATACTACGTGGTTAGTCCCCGTTCCTCCGGGGGACGTTGGGTTGGGTGGGTATTAGGGGGAGTTTTTAGGATGATTTAGAAAAGCAGACGAAGATCGCTCGTTTATTCAGATCAACCCCAGCAAACTACCAGATCCCCGTATGCGACCTTATCGCAGGCGCCGCCCGACCCTCGGGTTGTGGGCTGAATTGCTGTGTACGAGAAGTATTCCCTCACGGGGGATCTGATGTTTTTCTTTTCCTTTGAAGTTATGTCTCTGATCTATTATGTAATTTTGGCTAATTCCTGCAATAAAAATATATTTAAAAAAAAAAAATGCTGAAAATGTTATTACTGAACTTCCTGGTAGAATTATCACTTTTATGAAGACTTTGATGCCTGAGGTCCGTGTTAATTGGGACAAATTGTCTGCTTGTAAGCCGAAGAAAGATGAGTCTGTTTCGGACTTTTTCTCGCGGTTCGAGGAAACGTTCGTCGACCATAGTGGTCAGGATATGGCTACCGAGGGTGGCCAGAGATTATTTGTTGATAAATTCGTGCACAATCTTCTTCCTGAGTTGTGTACTAAGTTGAAGGATTCCGAGAGTGCTTGGCCCGTTTCTACTTCAGCACAGATTTTTGCTACGGCTCAGTACTACGAGAATAGGCGTAAGGATGAGTTAGAGAAAGCGGATAAGAAGACTAAGGAATTGAAGACTAAAGTTCTTCTACAACAAGCTTATCCACCCGGTGTTAATAATCAGCGCGATTATCAGCAGCCTCAACAGTATTCGAGGAACTCGCAAAGAGACGAGACTCCTCAACAGCGTATTCAGTATGGGCCTAATCAGTGTGCGTACTGTAGAGAAGAGGGCCATTACAAGAATAGTTGTCCCGTTTTGTTGCAACGTGCAAATAGTGCTCCTGGTGTGAGAGGTAGAGGTGCTCAACAAGCGCCTAGAGGTAGAGATCGCGGACAGAACGCGCGCCCTTTGCCTCCGCAGATTTCAATGAACAGTTTTGACCAACAGCAGAATTCGTCTGGTAGGTCTACACAGTACTACGTAGATGATTACTATGTTGAAGGCGATGAAGCACAAGGCAATGATTGCTAGGACAACCATGGACAAAGAGAGAGAGTTGTTTCGATTCCAGTAGATCAGAGTGGACCCTACGTGGAAGTGATTGCATCAGATGTGTCAGAGCCTTTTCTGCTAGACACTGGTGCTACGAAGAGTTCTATTATGCGTTCTAAGCTCCCTGGCGCACCTTTGTCTGGCTTTAATAATGTTTCTATAGGTTTTTCTGGCGCCCCCGTTACGAATCCAATTTCCGTTCCATTGCCTCTTTCTGTTGGTCCTCGTAGGTTTGAAGCACCCCTTCTTTTGCCTACAGGTTGTAATGAGAACTTGCTAGGCCTTGACTTGTTGAAGAGATTGTATGCGACTTTGTACTGTTCTCCGTTAGGAGTACATCTTACTCTAGGTGAGAATGTGATCTCTCCAATATATGTATCGAAGGATTGTCTCCCACCTGAATTGTCTTTGTTACCGGATTCATTGTGTGTTACGGGTCCGAATGATGTGGGCCTGTTAGATATTCCTGAAATGTGTCCTTAATGAACCATTATGGACATCCCCTTTGAGCACTCCTCCTCTCCTCCCTTAGAATCAGAGGATTCCACACACGTTTTTATCCATTTGTTGGAAAAATTTGTTTATTATCTTTGTTTTTGCATTAGCTTGTGTTTTTTTTATATATGTTGTTTGAACATTTCACAACAGTTTACCGTTTTTTCACATCAGTGACAGAGATTCTTTCGATATCCAATGCATTTCGGGCGTACCGAATCGCCCTTCATCAGGGAATACATACTCTAAACAAAAAAAACATATAATAACCAAATTAAAATTCAAACGTATTGTTTCTAACCAATCACATACTGTTCAAAAATCTGCTGCAACGGGAAAACTTTTGGATTCACAGACTGTCTACCCACAGTCCCAATGGACTCAACGAACGGAGCGAACTATCATGTTATCTTTAGCTGGTAACCTATTTCAGAAAGGGACTTTATGGTCCCTCTTACGCTGGAGTGAATGACCTGCGATATTACATACCATTTTATGTTGATGTTTTTCATTTAAGTATAATTTTTCTATGTTTAGCCAAATGCACCTGATACTGTTTAACCTGCTTATGATTTAACAAGTGGTTGCGTAGCACTACTGATAACGTTTTGGTCCTGGGTTGCAGACACAGACCAGGGTTCGAACCTCTTATACTGAAAATTATGTGCAGAATTTTTTTGCAACTGAAAATACTATTTGGTTACTTTATGTAGACTGACTTTCACCTTAAACATCTAGATGATATCGGATTTATTAATAAGAAGATAGGAAGAGTCAAACCGGCGGAATCGAGCGTAGTATTTCTTCCCGTGTCACGATCACGTGAGCGGAACGAGAGCGTATAGGAATAGTAGCGGTTAGTAACCTTGACTACCATCCGTTACGGAAGGACAGAGAACGCCGACTGAGACGCCGAGCAGACATGAAATAGGTCAGTTTCCAGAAACCGCCATACAAAGGACTTTTTGAGTTTATAGAGGAGTTGTTGGTATGAGATTAGATTATTTACTCTGGCGCTTGCACGTATTTCTGTTTTCACAGATACTGAAGTTACCATAGAGCACAGTGACACGTGAGTGAACCTATATACTAGCGCATTAAGAGTATACACTTAGCGGTTTGCCTATATGTCAGCCAAAGATTTTTGAACAGTATGTGATTGGTTAGAAACAATACGTTTGAATTTTAATTTGGTTATTATATGTTTTTTTTGTTTAGAGTATGTATTCCCTAATGAAGGGCGATTCGGTACGCCCGAAATGCATTGGATATCGAAAGAATCTCTGTCACTGATGTGAAAAAACGCTAAACTGTTGTGAAATGTTCAAACAACATATATAAAAAAAACACAAGCTAATGCAAAAACAAAGATAATAAACAAATTTTTCCAACAAATGGATAAAAACGTGTGTGGAATCCTCTGATTCTAAGGGAGTAGAGGAGGAGTGCTCAAAGGGGATGTCTATAATGGTTCATTAAGGACACATTTCAGTATTCACTAAAGGCACCCAGGGACGTTGGTCGCCACCCACTGAAGCACCCAATCTTTTTCAAAAAGACTAATTGAAATTAAGGCTGTGCATTCACCAAATTGTTTTGTATATTTATTCCTGTTAGATATTTCCCCATATGTTGTGACGTTGAAGGCGAATGCTAAGTTACCGCGCATTCCACAATATCGTATTTCAAGTGATGGTGAGCGTGCACTTTTGGCGATCATTAATGATCTAATTGACAAAGGTGTTGTTGAAGAGACTCGAGGTAATGTGTGTAATAGTCCGGTCTTGCCTGTCTTGAAGAGAACTGATTCTTCACAGCCTCCTGTGTATAGGTTTGTTATCGATCTCCGTGAAGTGAACAAGATTGTTGTTCCACAATTTCCTATTGTGCCTGACATTACTGCATTACTGACATTGATTCCTGCTTCTGCCACTTGGTTTTCGGTAATAGATTTAAAGAATGCTTTCTTTAGCATTCCGATTGCCATAGAGAGTAGAGATATTTTTGGATCCTCTTTAGGAGGACGAAGCTTCCGCTTTAAACGCGCTCCTCAAGGCTATTGCGAGAGTCCATCTATCTACAGTCAAGCTCTGAAGACTCAACTTGACTCGTTAGTTTTTCCTGACGGTGCAGCCCTTATTCAGTATGTTGACGATTTGCTGGTTGCTGCTGATACCGAAGACATCTGTAAGGATGCCACTGTGTCATTGTTGTCTTATTTATCTGATTGCCATCCTAAAGTTTCTCTCTCGAAATTACAATTCTGTCGCCAAGATGTTACCTACCTAGGTCACCTCTTATCGAAGGAGGGAAGGAAACTGACCGCAGAGAGAATTCAGACTATTGCGAGAATGAGTGTCCCTACGACACAGAGAGAAGTACGTACGTTTTTGGGCATTACGTCATACTGTAGACAGTGGATCCCGAATTTTTCTCTTCTAGCGAAGCCTTTGATAGCTCTTACAGTTAAGGATACTCCAAATCCTATTCCTTGGACTGAGGAATGTCAAAAGAGCTTTTCTGAATTACGCAATGCGCTGTGTTCGGCTCCTGTGTTGGGTACACCCGACTACAGTAAGCCTTTCACATTGTATGTCCATGAGAGAGAGGGATGTGCATTATCGGTTTTGACTCAGCAGTTTGGCGGGAAGCAACGCCCATGTGCGTACTTTTCGTCGACTTTAGATCCTGTAGCTAGAGCGTTGCCGAGTTGCTTGAGAGCCACAGCAGCAGCGGCTGTTTCGATTTGACAGTCTGCTGGTTTGGTTATGGACAATACGTTAGTGATCATGGTTCCACATGCAGTGGATACCTTGTTGAATCACACGAAGACACAGCACTTAACTAGTGCTCGGTTGTCAGGGTATGAGCTTACGTTGTTAGCGAGTCATGTGCACATTAAGAGGTGCAATACTCTAAACCCGGCTACATTGTTGCCGATTTCGCTTGAGACAGACGATGATAGCGAAGAGCAACACGATTGTTTCTTGAGAACCGAAGAAGACACGAAAGGGAGAATAGATCTGAAGGATACCCCTCTCCCTGACTGTGATGATGCTTTGTGGGTTGATGGTTCGTGTTTCAAATTACCGAATGGTGATACAACTGCAGCATATGCTGTGACGACTTTGCATACAGTTGTCGAAGCTGCACTTATCCCACATAATTCCGCGCAAGTGGCTGAACTGATTGCACTTACGAGAGCATGTGTGTTGGCGAAAGGAAAACGAGTGAATGTGTATACAGGTAGCCAGTATGCGTTTGGTGTGGCCCATAGTTTTGGACGATTGTGGCGTGAACGTGGATTTTTAACATCGCATGGGACAAAAATCCAGCATGGACAACTGGTGAATGAACTTCTTGAATCTCTTACGTTACCTTTGCAAGTAGCGATTGTGAAATGCAGTGCCCATAAAAAGGTTACGGATGATGTTGGTCGTGGTAATGCGTTTGCGGATGAAGTTGCGAAAGAAACTGCTAGGAATATGATGAGTCGAATGTATGTTGTGGGTCCGGCGAGATGGGTTCCAGAGAAGAGTATGTGCGAAGACACCATTGAGAGTGTGAAGGTTATTCAGAGTGAGGCCACAGAGAAAGAGTTGGATGAATGGAGAGAAAGTAAGAGTAGGTTAGACTCGAATGGGTGTTGGACTGATTTGTTCGAACATCAGAGATGGTTGTTGCCTAACGCGTATGTGCTTCCAGTTGTTACAATGGCACATGGAATGGCACACATTAGTGTGAAAGGGATTTGCAAGTTGTTGGCTCCAGTTTGGCAGAATATAGGAATTCTCAGATGTGCAGAGAATTTAGTTAAGAAC
This sequence comes from Lissotriton vulgaris, assembly GCF_964263255.1. Taxonomy (NCBI): domain Eukaryota; kingdom Metazoa; phylum Chordata; class Amphibia; order Caudata; family Salamandridae; genus Lissotriton; species Lissotriton vulgaris. The sequence continues at coordinate 39,342,821 of NC_141697.1, forward strand.
TGTATGGTGTGTTTGATGCATAATCCTGGTAAGGGAACTCCAACACCAGCTGGTCATTTTGCTCCTCCTACGAATCCGTTCGAGGCTTTGCAGCTAGATTTGATCCATATGGAAAGATGCAACAACTTAAAGTATGTGTTAGTGGTTGTTTGCTCTTTTTCTAGAAGGGTAGAAGCTTACCCCCTTAAGGACAATACTGCCTTGTCCACAGCAAACGTTTTGATAAAATAGTTTTTTCCGAGATTTGGCATGCCGAGAATCATTTGGAGTGATAACGGAAGTGAGTTTGTGGGTCAAGTTATGAAGAGAGTGTGTGATGGTCTCGGAATTAGGCAGAAAGTCCACGCTGCAAATCATCCCCAATCAGCTGGTTTAGTCGAGTGCTACAATGGCACTCTAAAGTTAAAGTTGGCCAAAATCCAAGAAAGCACTGGTTTTCAATGGCCAGATGCTCTGCCATTAGCACTTTTGTCCACCCGAATGACTGTGCATTCGAGAATGGGTTTGAGTCCATATGAGGTAGTGTTTAGTCGCCCGGCGAATGTTTGGGGCGTACAAAGACCGACTAGGTTTAGCGACCTCGAATACCCTGTTTTGCTTGACTATCTGCGTGAATTGACAACTAAAATGAGTGTTTTACGCCAACAGGTATACAATATTCTTCCTCAAGCTACAGAGGATCCAGGCCACGCTATTGAACCTGGTGCCTGGGTCTTTGTCAGAAATTTCCAGCGTACGAAGAACGAGCAGCCCCGCTGGACTGGACCCTATCAGGTCCTGCTATCTACAAGATCTGCGGTGCGAGTACGTGGGAAGCGCCATTGGATACACGGCTCCCATACCAAAAAAGCACCGTTGCCTTTGCCTTATGACAAGTGGGTCCAGGACGGTCTCGCAGATTCTGAAACTGAGACAATCCCGAAGTTTGTACCATTCAGTGATGCTCGTTTGATTGGAACTAACTCAGAACAGGAGAGTGATCGACTTTTGCAAGCATCAGTACCTCCTGCAGAGCAGTTGGACACTACCGAGCCTCATCTTTTGTTTACCGATCAAGAATTACCTGGAAGAAACCGATACAATTTGAGATCGAGAATTAAGGACAAATAAAGATTAATAAAGTTGATTTTTTTTACTGTTTGCAGGTTAACTCTCCACCAAGGATCTACTAATTTTTGTTTTTCTTGAACTGCCATCCGGTTCTCGCTGCTAGGGTCGCGGTTGCTACCAGTCTTGGGAGTGTAAGCCTGAGACACTAGGTCGAGGGTTCTGTTGGCCAGAGGCAACCTTCCTGGGTTCAGCAGAGGCACTCTCAAGCAGAATCAACCAACCACCGCGGGCAGCACCTTTAGTTTAGGATGGACTTCTTTGAGTTGGAGAGACCTGTGCAAACACTGACTTTTAGAAAACGCATATGCAAAATAATGTCGAAGAAATGTTTTTTGATACCATGTATATTTTTGCTATTGAGTTTAGTAATATTTATAGCTGGTTATGTAGCATTTGTTTTTAAAATGACGTCTAATTCCACTGTGCAACCTACACCTTCACCTACTATTTCTTCTCATTCTTTCCACCCTTTGCCTGAACATGAAGTAGTCAGACGTTTGGAATTCTCTAATAATTCTTTCATACAGCTTTTGCACCAGCATCAGTTAGTGATCAATACAACAAACTGCTGGATTTGTGGTTTGATGCCCCATACAACCGATAAGGGTGTTCCTTATCTGGTTTGGCCCTTCAGTCTAAATGGTTCGATTCGAGCTTACAGAACCATTTTCATATATGCCCACAGTGTTGACCCCCTACGTTCACCAAAAGACAATCCGAAGAATAGTCCTATAGCTAGAGGCATAGTCGATATGATTAAAGGGACTAATGCAGTAGAGACTATTCCGAAAGATGAGAGGCAACCATATAGTGGTTGGAATGTAACTGGATATGGAGTGAGTCTGAGTATTAACCAGCGAGCGAAAATTTCTCCACCGATCTGGATAGTGCCCCATAAGGGCTACTATTGTCTGCAGGGCAATGGTAAGAATCCGAAGGCTCAGTTAGGGAAGAGCGTTTGTGCGGAGACCTATGTGTTTCCGTCTCAGTCTTCTCCAGCGTTCTTAGCTGCTAAGGGTACCTACTTTGTTTGCTATGACAAAACGTATACATGGTTGCCCCCTGACTTTTCGGGCACATGTTTTGTTTCCTTTCTGTTACCCCCTACTTTTACAGTGGCGGCGGATTACCACAAGACGAGAATTGCTAGAGGTGTCTTTAGCCAGGAAGACACTGCAGGTCAAGAATTGGGAGATTTCGTTAAGGGTTTTCTGCCGTTCTGGGGACCTATGGCTAACAGTAGGAATATTCGTCAGCTAACGAGAGTGGTTGAGTCCACTATAGTTGAAACTGCCGGTGCCCTTGGTAACTTGACTGCTGAGCTCCAGTCGTATAGACTTATGACACTTCAGAATAGAGGTGCCCTAGACGTTATCTTAGCAGATCGAGGTGGAGTTTGTAGATTGATTCAATCGAGCTGCTGTGTTTTTATTCCAGACAACGCTCCATCAGTCTTCCAGGCCATTTCCAAATTGCACAAAATCTCTGATTCTGTCCATCTGGACAAAGGAGATTGGTCTTTGATGGGATGGTTATGGGGATTGATATCCACTTGGAGTTTGAAGATTCTGATGGTCATTGGGATGGTCTTAGCAATCCTGTTCATGTTCTGTCTCTGTGTACAGTGTGCTCCGGCTATTTGTGGCCTTTGTGCTACTTTGTGCGTACGGAAACCTGTCCAGAGAAAGATGGTTGGTAATAGGATGATGCTACAGCAGCATATCGATGATCTGATGAATATAGATCCGGATTCAGATTAAAATGGGTCTGGGTTTATTGCCTATGATAGGGCAAAAGGAGGGTCTGTGGTTCCGTGGTCCCGAATTGGGTTCGATAGTTCTGAACCCGATTTATAAAGATCGTCGGAAATGGATGATTTTGGTCTCGACAGACCGCAAATGGCGAGTGTAACGTGTTTGAGTGTTTTCGTATGAATCGATATAGGAGAACACTCTGCATTTGAGGATTTAGTCTGAACCTCCGGGTTCCATTTTGTATGTGGCAGCCATATTGTGTGGTTGCCCTAACATAGGCCCGATGACAACGGCCGAGAAAGTCCTTGACACTACGCCTTAGCTGACTTCTGGTTGACCTGGCCGAACTGACTCCTCGCCTGGGGCGAATCCTGCTGAGCCAGTTCCTTGTTCAGCAGCTAGCCTGATAGAGATCAAAGGGCAGGACGTGCCCGAGTTTATGATACACCGTTCCCACCTCCTCTATCTACTTTCCATCTGTTTCTGCCTTTCCTTTACGACATGTTCATCGATCTGGGTCGAAGTGTTTATGATGGGTTTGTCCGGCCTGATCGAACAGGAAACCAAGCATGTGTGCGATCGTTTTTGGTGGGCTGGACAACGGAAAAGGGGATTATCTTTGACTGACGTCATTTGCTACTTTTGAAATGCTACATTGCTATTGGTCAGTTTGTATGCACCAAATGTAAATTGTGATGTTGCCAGAGGCGTAATTTTCGGCATAAAAGACCGTGTTTCGTTCATAGAAGTGTGCAGTCTCTGATGAACTACCTGTGTGTACTTCGTAGATCTCTGTCCCTGGTTGCAACCAATAAACTTTGGTCTTTGACGTCATCAAGAAGTATCCCGTGTCTCTGTTTGCCAAGACAGGGGAATCCGGGGTCTTTGGGTGTTGCCCTGACACCGCTGGGTTACCGGATTAGTACCGGTTCTGAAAAACCCAGTACCTCACTTTACATGAGCACCAGATACGTTACAGATGGACACATTATTTTTTTTAGGCATGGGGAGATTATGGGCCCAATGTAGGTAAATGGCATTTACCGATTCGTAAATACCGAATTTTACCGATTTGGTATTTACAAATCGGTAAATGCTATGTAGGTATTTTTACCGATTTTTTTACCGAATCTGTAACATTCGGTAATTACCGAATTGATATTGACCGATTCGGTAATTGCCATTGATTCCTATGGGCCTTGAGGCCCATAGGAACCAATGTCAATTACCGAATTTACAAGGGGGACAGGGTGTCACTTTGACATCCTGTTGCACCCCTGATTCAGGGTTGTGTGCCATGTGGCACACATACATGCCCTCAGGGCATGTATGTGTGCCACATGGCACAGGTGTACATGCACAGATGTGCATGTACACAGGAATTTGTTATTTACCATGCAATAGTATTACATGGTAAATACATGGTAACTAACTCTGTGCATCGCGAGCCAATGATACGTGGCTGTGGGCCCCTGGTGACCACTGCCTCCGGCCTACTCTGCGGTCGAGTAGATCACACATTTGGGACTGAGTCTTGATTTAGCAATGGCTGAGTTCATATCATTGTACCGGCATCATCGCAGACTTCATCCCCTCTCAGCCCCAGTGCCACTAAGTCTGTTCCCCGACATTCAAGGACACTCTTTGGTTGAACTTTGGTGGTGTCTGAGACTATGGCATTTACCGATTCGTAAATACCGAATTTTACCGATTTGGTATTTACAAATCGGTAAATGCTATGTAGGTATTTTTACCGATTTTTTTACCGAATCTGTAACATTCGGTAATTACCGAATTGATATTGACCGATTCGGTAATTGCCATTGATTCCTATGGGCCTTGAGGCCCATAGGAACCAATGTCAATTACCGAATTTACAAGGGGGACAGGGTGTCACTTTGACATCCTGTTGCACCCCTGATTCAGGGTTGTGTGCCATGTGGCACACATACATGCCCTCAGGGCATGTATGTGTGCCACATGGCACAGGTGTACATGCACAGATGCGCATGTACACAGGAATTTGTTATTTACCATGCAATAGTATTACATGGTAAATACATGGTAACTAACTCTGTGCATCGCGAGCCAATGATACGTGGCTGTGGGCCCCTGGTGACCACTGCCTCCGGCCTACTCTGCGGTCGAGTAGGTCACACATTTGGGACTGAGTCTTGATTTAGCAATGGCTGAGTTCATATCATTGTACCGGCATCATCGCAGACTTCATCCCCTCTCAGCCCCAGTGCCACTAAGTCTGTTCCCCGACATTCAAGGACACTCTTTGGTTGAACTTTGGTGGTGTCTGAGACTATGGACGGGGGGTTGGCTTTATCCTCATGTAGCTGATACCTAAATAGTGGTGAAAACAAGGCTGCAGCATTCCACTCCTCCATTTGCTGCTTCCAGGCGGCTTCTACCCTCTGCCCTCTGCATCATGCCCGGGAGGATACCCTCCATTGTCCCCGTAACCCTCTGCCACATTCACCTCGGACATCGATGAGGACCTGCTCAGTCCGCCTGGCCCTACCTCAGTGCACCACAAGTCGACGTCCGTGGCGGGGTGCCTGCGCCGGCCGCAGTGCATCCGGGGCCACTAACTCTGTGCAGCTGAAGTCATGGACCCTGTCTGATAGAATATTGGATGGTCTCTGTGACAATGGCTTCCGGGTTGTCAACGCCATGTGTCTGTGGCCCTGCACTGTCTGCTGCCTCCGGCCTCAACTGCGGTCCACCAGAGCTCACACATCAAATCAAGTCCTACCGGCCTGGACTTCGCATCACCGCAGGAGGCACACGCCACCACCGCCAGGACCAACTCCAACTGCCAGTGTTGAAACGGTCATACTGGCAGACTGACGGAATTGCTCACACCTGTCTAGGATGCCATCTTCTGCCTGATACCCTGCTCCGCACTCCAGGTGCCACTAACTCAGTGCACCACGAATTATCGTTCATTACTGTTTTGGTTATGTGCTGTGAATAGCTCACACAGCAATGTCACCTCAAGCAGTGTGGGAGACCTGGGACGATGAAGAGGAAGATGGTGCAGGTGTGACACCCCCTACTACAGCTGCATCAAGAATGTCCCGAATGGACACAATCCCAGACAGTATGTTCACAAAAGCACGCTCAGCTCTAGTGCTCCAACCTCAGTGCACTGCAACTCACTGACACTTCTGTTTGCTCATTGTGTGACCTCTGGACTTGCTCCTGCTACCTCCATGATGCTCTGAAGTTGTCTCTGTAATGCTGGTGTTTTTTTGTTTCCGTATTCATAGTGTTTATTGATGTATTTGTTGCCAGCACCTCAGCAGCTCTCTGAGGGCTGGCTTACACTCACCCCACACACATCCAGCACAGGCGTCACTGTACATGTGTCTCTGTCAATAAAGGGGTCGGGCGCACGTGCCTGTAGCGAGTTCCACAAACTATCTGCGCGTGTCCATGTGGTCATGCTGTGTGCATGAGGGCTCCGGGCCCTACAACATTACATTGTGCTGTGTACAGCGGACGCAAGCCATGTAATCGCAGGCAGCGGTTTAGAGCTTGGAGATGCAGCTTTTTCGTCAGCCACTCGATACGTAAGAGGGGTGTACTGGGCCGTCGTACAGAGGACCAGGGTGAGTGTGTGGATGGTAATTCCGGGGGTCTGTGCGTAGTTCAGTACAGGAAACGTGCAAATGCATGTGTCTCTGTTGTAGTGTGGACCTCATTTTAGGGGTGTAGGTGGTCCCTCATGGGTCTTCGACACCCTGTATGTGATGTAGTTTGGCTTCAATGAGCTCTGAGCCCACCTGCACCTGTTCGGGCACCTCCTTTTGGCATTCTGACACCTGGCATTGTAATGCGATGTGTGCCTCAGTGAGTTGTTGGGAGCCAGCCGTGGTGGCGGGTGCTTCCTGCTGTATGGTCTGTGCAGGGGCTGGGGTCTCCTCTATGTAGCTTGATTTCCTTGCTCCTGAGGGTTGGTTGCCTGAGATGTTCATGAGCTGTTGTAGGGCGTTGGTGTCGAAAATGTGGTGGTCGTCTCCAGCATCACTGATGAGTTGTCTGGTCTGCCCTGCTGGAGGTGTTGTTTGTCCCTCTATAATGTGAAGGGGAGATGCATGTTGACATTGTGTTGACATTTATGTTGGCGCATTGTTCTTGTTGACATGCAGACTGTGTGACAATGTACATTGTGACTGTTTGGGCAGTGTTGGCAATTTGAGGGGGGACAGTGGGCGTTTGGATTACGTGACGGATGTGAGGTTGTACATGAACATATGCATCTCACAGTTTCCTGCTCTGTTCAGTGTGATTGGCCTGCGTCTGTGTATGTGCGGACCCAGTTCTGTCTCCTGTACTGCAGTGTCAGTGTTGCACTATGTGCGACATTGTCATGGGATGTGCTGTGATTGCTATGTGTGTGCTGCAGTGTGCCATAGGGATCAGGGACATGATTCTGGGTAATTGTGGGTGTGTAGTTTGCTACACATCGTTGTGCATGTGTAACATTGTGCCCATCTCCCACGTCCCCCCAGTCCTTGGTCATTACTCACACTGCTGTTGTTGTGTCAGGTCTTCCCGAGCTGTGTCCGGACTCCCGACTCCTTGCACAGTCTCCACGCTGATGACTGTGTCCTCAATTTCCTCCAACTCCTCCTGTGGCGCAGGACTCTCACCTCCTGTCGCCGTTGCTGCCTTCCTGTTGGCAGCGGCTTTGGGCCTGGTTTGGATTTTCACATCATGCCAGCACCTCTTGGCCTGCTCCATTGGCCTCCTCGATACTCCAACTGCATTCACGGTAGTCTAATTGTGGGTCAGTTGATGGTAGTGTTCTGTTACCTCCATGACGCTGATCTGGTTTACCTGCGGACTGCACCCCGTCTTCCTCTCCCTCTTCTCCTTGGCCTTCCCCGACCCCGTTGTTCCTTGCTGGTGGTCTGTGGGGCTTGTGGGATTCGCGTTGGCCTCTGCGCTGGGTCAGGGTGCATCCATGTTACTACGCACTTTGGATTGTTCTGGTGTGTTGTTTTTGTAGCTTTTATAGTGCATTTTCCCGCCATACACGTGGGATTTGCAGGCCTGTCGCTGGTTTTCGCTGCTTTTTGTATCGCGATAGGCCTCATCGCAGCTTTAATTGCGTTTATGTTTCGCATTTTTGCGGCGTGGTGTTGATTTTACCGCGGTTCTTTACCGCCTTTTCTGGAGACTATCGCATGGTACTGCCGTGTTGTGAATACTTGGTTAACACGGCAGAATTTTCCTGTTATAGACTGCGATGTTGAAGGTTACGTTAAGTTACTTTTGCAATGGTTATCACACATTCTTGAGAATATGCCCCAAAATGTTAATACAAAATAAACAAATACATTAGCATTAAATATATAATATAATCAACACATTTATGAGCATTAATTACAATACAGTTAATAATAAATTATTCTCACTCAATCTGTCAATAAACCCAACACAAAAATAAAAATTGAATACATGTTTTAAAACCGTCATAAATCTTTAAATAAATAAGCAGTAAGAAAAAGCTAAAACATTATTAGCTCACTAATTGCCATAAATGAATATATAATTTAATAAAACTATTTACCCAGTCCATCAACAAATCCAACAACTTGAAAAAATATAAATATCAATAATAGTAACAAAAGAAATTACAATAATACATACGAAAATTAACACATAAAATAATACAATAAAACACCATAATTCAAAATGTTAATAAAGGAAACAACATTTTAAGTTCAATATAATAGTAAAAAAGTTACTAAACAATATGCATACTTTTGATATTTCGGCCCACAACATTTTTGAAGTGCCAGTATTGTGACTATGATATCATAGACAATATTTTTCAGTCACTTTTAGTTGGACAAATGCCTCAATCAATTACCATTAAATGTTTCTTGAAGATTACAATAAAAGCAAATACTGGAAAACAAACAAACTCCATATTAAGTAACTGCCTTTTAGGTCAATATAAACTCCCCCCTCACTTCCTACCAAGAGTGTCCATACCATGTTTATTATAGTTCGGAAATCCACTCTCAGCAACTTACAAAAATTCACAAAAAAGTGGTGGTCATTTAGATCATCAGGATACATTTTTGTAACTTTTCTATCCACCGACACTCTCTGCAACAATTTTTTGTTGAAGTCCTCCCACCGCCTCAGTAGTTATACCACTTCACATATTTGAAAGTGGAGTTGTGCAACACACCCACCTCAAAATATGTTTTGCTACATTAGAATTCAAATACTTATTTTCGATGTTAAATTTGTTTCAAGTCACATTGCTACATATTCCATCACTGGTAGTGAGTAGAAAACAAATCTTCCATCCAAAAATAATTGAGAATTAAAACTGAATTGAAAGTCTTCATCTGAAATTGATGTTCATTGAAGTTTATTTTGTTTCTACTGCACATAGTTCTTCCATAAGTGTTATAAATTGGAAACATCCAAAGTTTAAAAGCTTATATCCCTTAGCATATTTAATCCATTGCAATTGCAGTACAAAATATCATATTTCAAACGCAGGTAACTCATTTAAATGGTTTTGATGGAAACATCCAAAATGTTTGCAATAGGTACAATATCCAGAGACAAAGGATCCCAATGGTAAATCCATCATGCACTTATGCATCTCCGCGAAAGCATAAAAACTCACAGTTCAAGGTTTCTTTTGTAAAAGTAGCATTCTATTCTCCATGTCTATAATGCCTTCTTACACAGCTACAATCAAAATCTGTTAAATTTTCTGCTTGAGTTCAAACACTAGGTCATAGGAAATTGTGTATATTCTCGTCCAGTATAATTTATCTGCAGGTCTCACAATCAGCCTCGTATTTATTTATTTATTCAGTGTTTTGTATAGCGCGAACAAGACCCAGAATTGGGCATCAGAGCGCTTCACAGTTCAAAAGCATTGCAATTCTAAAACAGTTTAGTTGAGTCCTATAGATAGTTACCAAGCATCTCTAAACATTTAACAAGGAAAAAAGTGTACATTGAAATATGCAGTCTAAAAGAAAATAGGTTGTTAACTTCTAGTACAGTCGTATGTGTCTAAGTATTAACAGTTCACATTTAGATTTGCTGTCCTCAAAAGGATATCTCAGAAAGAATTTAGTATAGGGGATTGATTTATCGCAGACAAACTGGTTATCATTCTTCAAACTTGTAATTTCCTTCCATTCAGATTCCTAGCATCCTATTTGTTCCAAAAAAGAAGTTCCATACATCATTAAAACAGCTATGTCGAATTCTTTCACCGTGTGAGCCTTCGCGTTGATTCAGCAAAACTTCTCTGCTCTGTAACTTACTTTCCAAAGTCTCTCCCTGATCAACAAAAAATATTTCTACAAACAATTTGTAAATGTTTTCCTTTATTTCAACGACATTTGTATCATAAGTCATTGAATAAGGCAAACAATGTGTAGGGTGTCAGTAACAATCTTAGGTAATTTTTTCTAAGAAATATTGAAAAATATGTTTTCCTTTTATTCTGTCTTCTAATCCGTGGGCCTAGTTTCATGGTCCTGTTTTTTGTCCTTTTCCCTTAGTGATTTGTTTCTACTGTGTCATCCCTAAAAAAGAATCCAGGACTTGTGTTGGTTAAAGGTTGTTTCTGGTAACGTGCCTAACTCACTTCTGATAATCTATCTTGTTGATCCTATAGATGAAGACAAGGTAGTCAAATTCTCTTCAGTTTGTTGACTTGCTTTAATTGATTTCTTATAACTTTCCTGAGCTCATCCTGTTACATAAATATTTGCCCAGTTATACATGTTTCCTGTGCAGCTGCCAAATGGGTCTCTTTTTAGATCCCATCAGTTACTTGGCACAATTCTTTTTTTATGTTTTTCAGTAATTTTTGAAGAAGTACACTTTGTTTTCTGTGACCATCCTCAGCTGATGGACCAACTATTTTGGTTGTGTATAATGAAGAACGAAGGAGTCCAGAGCTGCCTCGAGTTGTTTCTGCACAGCTATAGGTGTCATTTTGTAATGACATGCTTAATGTCTAAACACGTGTGTGGTTACTGCGATACACACTCAGTAGTGTGGTAATTTTCACCTGAGATCCACATGCATTTTTACGATGTGTACATTTACTGCAATACCCACTGAGTAGTTGTTTCCACCACCTACAGCTCCGAAGTGAACATGGGTATTATTCTTCAGTGGTGTGCATCTTCTATATGCACAGAGGCACCCTTTGTAGAAATACTGCATTCACACATTTTGTGGTTTCATTCTGGTTTATGGGTACTCTTCTATATTTGTCACTTGCCAATCATTCAACATGATTATTTATACGTAGATGCTCACCTTGTACTCTGTACCTTTTGTCTACCTCTCATCAATAGACGATGTATTAATTATTGCACTGGGCAATTTATTTCCTTGTTCATGTTCATATTTTCCAGCTTCCCTTCTGTCCTCCAACATGCATTTTGACCATCCTCAGAAATCTTTACTGTGCAAAGGAGATCCCCAAAATCCTTTGGAAAGATGTGTTCTTTTTTACCTATTTCCACTATGACCTCAACTTCCACCTGGAAAAGAAAAACGGCAGCAACACCACCACCCTTCTGGACAACCTGGCCAATCTCGGACTCAAACAACTTGTTGACACCCCCACCCACCTTGCCGGACACACGCTCAACCCTATCTTCACCTCCAGCAAACACATCTCCTTCGATCACACCACAGCTCTCCATTGGACGGACCACAGCTGTGTTCACTTCAGCTACAAAAAGACCACGACCCACAACCTATTCCTCGAAGAAACTGGAACAAAATCACCACCGACCAACTCTTCACATCGCTTAACCAAAACCCTCCTGCCATATCATCGGACCCAAACAATGTGGCCACCAAACTCACACAATGGATCACCCACAGCGCTGATGAATTAGCACCCTTGAAAAAACACCAGACCAAACAAGGTAACAAAAAGGCCCCCTGGTTCAACAATGACCTTAAGAAATCCAAGAAGTTATGCCGTACTCTCGAGAAAACCTGGAGAAAAAAACCCAACCACTGACAACCTGACCACCTTCAAGGACGCCACCCGCAAACACCACCAATTGATCCGATCCACCAAGAAATCAGCATTCAAGGATCGACTGCCGGCACCAACGACATCACTCCCTCTCAAGACCTCTGCGACTCTTTATCCTCTTTCTTCCACAACAAAATCGCCGACATACATAACAGCTTTGAAAACCAATCCGAAGAACAGTCCACTCCACCCACCTCCGAACCAAAACAGCACTCTCACAACCTTTGCGCCTGGAACCCCATCACCACTAAAGACACCATCCGCCTGATGAACTCCATCCACTCAGGTTCACCAACCGACCCATGTCCCCACCACATTTTCAACAAAGCAGACTCCATCATCGCACCCCATCTCTGCGATGTCATCAACTGTTCCTTCAACTCCGCTACCTTCCTGGAAAGCTGGAAACATGCCGAACTCAGCGCACTTCTGAAGAAACCCACAGCAGACCCCTCAGAACTTAAGAACTACCGCCCCATCTCACTCTTCCCATTACCTGCCAAAGTCATTGAGAAAGCCGTCAATAGTCAGCTCGCCGCCTTCCTTGAATCCAACAATTCCCTCTACCCCTCACAGTCCGGCTTCCGAGCCAAACACAGCACCGAAACCACCCTCATCGTAGCTACAGACGACATCCGAACACTACTGGACAACAGAGAAACAGTTGCCCTCATCCCACTCAACCTCTCCGCCGCCTTCGACACAGTCTGTCATAGCACCCTCATACAACGCCTCAACAACGTCGGAATACAAGGAAAAGCTTTGGACTGGATCATCTCGTTCCTCGCCGGGAGAACCCAGAGAGTCTGCCTCCCCCCATTCAAATCAGAGGCCACCGAAGTCATCTGCGGCGTACCACAAGGATCATCACTCAGTCCCACCCTCTTCAACGTTTACATGAGTCCCCTCACTTCCATCGCACGACAACACAACCTCAACATCATCTCCTACGCAGACTACACCCAGCTGATCCTCTCCCTCACCATAGACCCAAACACCGCCAAAACCAATCTACACGAAGAAATGAAAGAAGTAGCCGAATGGATGAAGAACAGCCGCTTAAAACTAAACTCAGACAAAACGGAAGTCCTCATCTTAGGATCATCCCCCTCATCCTGGGATGACTCATGGTGGCCACCGGCCCTGGGTACAGCACCCATACCTACAGATCATGCACGTAACCTGGGATTCATCCTGGACTCCTCCCTCTCGATGACCAGACAAGTCAACGCCGTCTCATCTTTGTGCTTCAACATCCTACGCATGCTCAAAAAAATCTTCCATTGGATCCCCGCCGAAACAAGAAAGACAGTCACCCATGCACTGGTTACTAGCCGACTGGATTATGGAAATATCCTTCACGCCGGAACCACTGCCAAACTACAGAAAAAACTCCAACGCATCCAAAACGCCTCAGCCAGACTCATACTGGACATCCCCCGTCAAGCTCACATTTCCGGTCACCTGAAAGACCTCCACTGGCTCCCCGTCAACAAGAGAATAACGTTCCGTCTCCTCACCCACGCACTCAAGGCCCTCTATGACCTAGGACCCGAATGCCTCAACACAAGACTGTCCTTCTACACCCCCACCCGCCGACTACGATCATCCAATCAAGCCCTCGCCGCAATTCCCCGCATCCACAGATCCACCATGGGAGGAAGATCCTTCTCGTACTTAGCGGCCGAAACCTGGAATTCTCTCCCCACTCACCTCCGCCTTAAACAGAACCACCTCTCCTTCAGAAAGCAGCTAAAAACCTGGCTTTTTGATAAGTAATTCACCCTCCCTCCCTCAAGCGCCTTGAGACCCTCTGGGTGAGTAGTGCGCTATATAAATTCTTGAACTTGAACTTGAACTATTTATTTGCTATAGATACCGATAAAATGGCAATAGAAAGAAAGAAATTCATTCTGCTAATATTTCTAGGGTCAAAAAGTGCAAGACATTTTAGAACTTGCCAAGAATTGTATCTGTTCAAGGGCAGGGCACTACGAATACATTTGATGTCGCTAATAGGAGGATGGAACTTAGATTCAAATCTACTGTAAGGGTGACCTTAGAAAGATGCCATTTTTACATTTCAGAGCAACAAACTAAGTGTGACTGGTATGTCCAAATGTGGGACCCATGATCACTGTGTCATGGCAACCAACCTGCATCAGACTTTCAAGCCACAATCAGGGCAAAACCGGCCTTAGATAGCTTGTGTTCTGGTACAGGGAGGCCCTGTCCTGAAATTTTCGGGCTGGGCTGGTTCTATTCGAGCTCTGATTTGCATATGGCTAGCTCCAAACTGAGATGACATGGTGTGCAAAATAACACAGAGCTGGGATGTGGCCCGGGTAATTACCAGTAGCTGAGATTAGTTCAAGCATTCCATCCATCACTTTTTGTATACTTTTACACTTGAGCTCAAAGACCAAATGAGAAACTGACTAATTTCTCACTTCCCTTAGAATTAGTTGTGGCATGCAACGTGTGGAGTCTGTTGATTAAATGGTTAGAAATCTACTTATGGTTCACACTACTTCTAAGAAAACTCAGGAAAATTTATCGGTAACTTGGTAATCCCAAATTAGGAGATTTAATAGCTGTGTATGGTCACTGAATGATCAGTTTGTTCAGTCAGTGAGGTTAGGTTGGTAAATGGCATTCGGAAGTTTGTGCTATTGAAAACTGTAATGTAAACCAAATGATTACGACAAGAAGCATGAAGAGAAAATGTTGCGTGGTAAAACTGTGAGTGCGGTTTCCACATTTCTTCAGTCAAAGGATACCCTTCAGCAGTAAGACTTCAAACGCTTGTGGTAAAAGAGGGCATTTTGCTAAGGTTTGCAAGGAAACGAAAAGAGGACCTGAATGGAAGGTTTCTTAAGTAGGTCTTGTTGATGAGATTGATGGTAATTGCACCAAAGAAAGGATTTTGTAATGAGGAATGTTAGTAGTATTGCTGTAGAAAATAATCCGCGACCTCTAATGTGTGTTATTCGTACTAGAAGAAGAGACTGGGAGGTGATGAACGACTCAAACTATCCCTTCACCATTATCACCAAGAATTATTGTGATCAGAAGATGAAAGATGTGGTGCTGGAACTTCTCAAACCACATGTTGAAGCTGTCATGTTTGATGACAATAAGATCGACATCGCAGGGCATTGTGCAGGTCAGGTCAGCTTTAAGGATAGAACATTCACCGCCTCTGTTTTTCTTAGTGCAATGCTAAAGATTTATAAGGATTTGGCTTTGCCATGCAAATTCCTAGTAATTGATATCTTGACTTTTTCTAAGTCTAGGGAAGAACCTTATCATGATTCTAGAATAAGTATGCTCCAGACTCCACACTATGGGGTTGTTCTTGAACTCCAAGAAATATACTTTGTTCCAAGACTAACTTAATTACGGCAGTTACTCCATTAAAAAAAATTGTATTGTGCCCAAGGTTGGCCTAACAGATGCCATCCAACTAGCTCCACGACATGATTCCAAGGAGAGACTTCTCTCCTCTGCAGGTCTGTGCGAATATTATTGTTGCATTAAAGAAAATGCCACTGAACTGATGTAGCCATTTTGGGTGTTGTTATGTGAAGGCAAATCATTTTTGTGGGGAAAAAACAGTCCAAAGATTTTGCAGCTGCTAAACCTGCCTCTGTTAAAGATCCCCACTACCGGACCTTTCTGTTGTGTTATAATGTGTGCTCTTGCTGTAGATCCCAACACCTATGGGTTGGGTACTGTTCTTTCACATTTGACTGACAACTCAGAATGGGTAAGAGCTTCCAGATCTCTGCCACTGAATGCAGATTGCAGCCATTTGGCGAGTGATTCTTGCTTGTGTGTGGTCAATTAATATTTAAGTATTATCTTTATGTAAATAAACTCATTATGTAGACTAATCATAAACTTTTGCTCAGTATCTTGTCATCTAAGGGAGGAATGAAGGCTTTAGAAATGATGGGAAAATGAACCTCAAAATTACAAGAAAATTGCTTCGAAGCACGTTATGCTGTTGAAAAAATAATGTTAGGGCAGATTCCCTATCAGATCTTTCATTACATCAGTCCAGTTGGGAGGAGAGAGATGAGACTGAAATTGATGTGCTCTCTACTCTTTTTTTTTTTATTGGCAACACAAGAATAAAGAAAAAATTACGGTTTTGACAAAACAAGACATACATACCAATGTGGGAGAAATAAACAGTATAGCAGAATGGAAATAATTTCATTACTGGTCAATATTATACAAATTATGACATAGAACAGGAAATAGAGAAGAAAAACAGGGAACATTGCGGGATCACGCCTAATAGTCAATAAAAAAAAATTAAAACATTTAAAAAGAGGGTATTTACCCAATTATTCAGCATTGGTGCAATATGTCAGCCGATGTTTACATAAAAGTACCCCAAATTTTGTCACATTTCATTAGAGATCGGGCGCCTTTTAGCTTTGCCATAGCATACTCCATAGAGTGAATATCATTGACCAGTGACCACCATTCCATAATGTGAGGGGGCTTCGAGAAAATCCAAGCTTGAGCAATGGTTAGTTTAGCAGATGACAATAAAACAGTTACCAAAGCTTGCTGCGGGATAGTGACGGTATGAATATCTAATAATACTGTTAGAGCAGAGAGTAAAGGCGGACTAGCCAGTTTTAATTTCAGTATTTTATCCAAAGCTGACCAAAACTCAGTCAGAGCCAGGCAAGAGACAAGCATATGCTCCAAATTTGCCGCAACAAGGTCATATTTAGGGCATTTGGTGCGATCATTAAAAGAAGAATTCGTAGACCATTTGTTTATCCTTTCAGGAGTATGATATAACATACATGTTGTTTTAAATTGCTGTGGTCTTAAACTTGATGATTGGACACAGTTATTGATGTTACAAAAAGAAGCAGCGATCTTGTTGGGAGTTATATTAATTCCCAGCTTAGTAGTCCATTTCTCCACTAGTTTAGAACAATCACTAATTTTATAGGTATTAAAACACTTATAGGCTTCACTAATTAAAGATTTGTTCTTGGATGAGTAAAGGCAATTCCATATATCAGAATCCGTGATTTCTCGCACCAGAAAGTCGTGTATTGGCATATATTTAAATCTCATTAAATCTGTCAGTTTGTATAAGTTTTTAGGTGTCTCGAAATCCAAAAAGCCTTGGATTCCATATGATTCCCCTAAAGTTTCGATGCCATGCGAAGTCCAGATGTTTGCCATACCATCATCGAAAATCCCAGGGAGTCCTAGATTACCCCATAGCGTCAATTTAGGATGAAAAAAGGAAGTGTAACAGAATGACAAAATATTAAACCAAATCTTAATTGAATCCTTGGCAGTCTTAAATTTGACCCTTTTATGATAGTTGGGGTCATTGATTCTTAACAGGAACATATTGGCATCAGAGTTTAACATAAATATGTGAAAATAAAGTTGAGTGTCCATATTAAGTAAGCTGCATAAACGGCCAAGAAAAGTTGACCAAAAATATAGCTTAAAATCAGGAAAATTAAACCCTCCATTATCTAGAGAGCCCTTAAGTAATGCAATGGACCTGCAAACTTTACGGTAACCCCAGATAAAGCTGCTTAGTATCCCGTCAAGCTTTTTAAAAAAAATATTGTTGAGTAATAATGGAATAGACTGAAATAAATAAAGAAATTTGGACAATACCTTCATTTTGATCAAATTGATCCTGCCAATGATATTTAAGGGGAGCTTGTGCCATTTTTTTAATGATAGAGCAGTAGATTTAAAAAAAGTATCATAATTAATTGTGATCACCTCGCTAATTTTTGATGAAATTTTGACACCCAAATAAATAGCGGTGCTAGAAATCCCTGTTATCGGTACCACAGGTTTATAGTTCATAACTGTTTGTGTTATATTTATGTTTAATTTATATCCAGGCACTGAGCTAAATCTGCCAGCCTCTGTGGTTATCCCTGTTATTGCCTCCGCCACATCTGTCCAATAAATTGCAATATCATCAGCGTATGCTGTGATTTTCAGGAGTTGAGAGCTGGATCTAAAAGGAGTTATTTGTGGTGTATCTGTAAAGCATGGAGAAATGGTTCTATTGAAAGCGCAAACAGCAGGGGGGACAGTGGGCACCCCTGCCGCGTACCCCGAAATATAGAAAAGGTGGAAGACATCAGACCTGCATAACTAACTCTAGCTATAGGATTATAATATAAAGCTCGAATCCATTTTACAAATTGGCCATCAAAGCCGAATCTAGCCAATTCCGACCAGAGATAATCCCACCCCACTCGGTCGAAAGCTTTCTCAGCGCCCAACATTATAATACCGAGTGGGGTGGAATCTGTCTCTGCTACGTCAAAGGCAGTTATGGCCAAGTTGATATGAGCAGTGGTGTCCCTGCAAGTAACAAACCTGTGTTGTTGCGGATTGACAATTTTGGTATAAATGGAGCCAATCGAGTGGCTAAAATGTTAGCAAATACCTTAGCATCTGTATTTATGAGTGAGATCAATCAATCAGTGACACTTATAAAGCGCGCTACATACCCGTAGGGTCTCAAGGCGCTCGGGGGGGGGGGCGCTACTGCTCGAACAGCCAGGTCTTCAGCTTCTTCCTGAAGGAGAGGTGGTCTTGGGTCAGGCGCAGGTCGGTCGGGAGGGAGTTCCAGGTCTTGGCGGCCAGGTAGGAGAAGGACCTTCCTCCTGTAGTCGCTCTTTGGATGCGGGGGACGGCGGCGAGGGCGTGGTTGGCTGATCGGAGGTGGCGTTTGGGAGCGTAGAAGTTGACTCGGCTGTTGAGGTAGCTCGGGCCTTGGTCGTGTAGGGCTTTGTGTGCGTGGGTGAGGAGGCGGAAGGTGATTCTTTTGTTGACGGGGAGCCAGTGAAGGTCTCTCAGATGTCCGGAGATGTGGCTGGTTCGTGGGATGTCGAGGATGAGTCTGGCTGAGGCGTTCTGGATCCGCTGGAGTCTCTTCTGGAGCTTGGCGGTGGTACCGGCGTAGAGGGCGTTGCCGTAGTCCAGTCGGCTGGTGACGAGGGCCTGGGTGACGGTCTTCCTGGTCTCGGAGGGGATGGGTCTATAAGACCCACACTCATCGGCCGGTTTACCTTTTTTTTAAAAAAAAATACAATTTTAGCCATATTCCAAGAGCCCGGAGCATTCCCAGTATCACCAAAAGAGCTAATTACCAGATGAAAGATCTAAATAATCTTGTATTCTAGCCTGGTTAGAGTGGTTTTCTGGAGTATATAGGGTACTATAAAACTCCACAAATTGTTCCAATATCTGTGCAGGCTGATCATAGGTAATGTTATTAGCCCCTTTTAAGCTTTTAATACGAGTGCTAGCTTAACCATCAGCAACTTCATAAGAAAGAATTTTCCCAATTTTGTCTCCACTCTCATATTGAGTTACTCGAAATTTGTGTAGCTTAGCACTACTTTAATTCTGTCTTCATAGCTGATTTTAAATGCACCAATTTTAGACCCAATTCCACCGGATTAGGGGAGCCTGAATATAGGGCTTCAGCTAATAGTTGTTCTTGTGATAGAATATTAGTAGTCAGTTCTTTGTTTGCTTTACGACGCTCAGAGTTCTGTCTAAAAGCAAATTGTTGGGTAAACCCCCGTATGCTGGCCTTACATGCATCCCACACAATAGTACAAAAAGTAGAGTTAAGGTTAATTTTAATAAACTCTGTAAGATGTGATTTAAGCTGAGAAATAAACAATGTATCTGAATGTAAGTGCCTGGGAAAGGAAAACATCTGAGGACCTTGATTGATTTGTGGGGTATTAAATGTAAGCAAAATAGGATTATGGTCTGAGGTGACCCGTGGACATGTTTCAATAAGGCTAGTACTCAGAATGTTATTTGTATCCCAGGCCATATCTATGCGGGAACATAGTTTATGGGGCGCAGAGTAGTAAGTATACCCCGCAATATTAGGGAAAATACTGCGCCAGATGTCCCTGATTTTATGAATGGGACCGATTTCTAAGATAGCAGCACGTGATTTACGCATACGATGAAAAGCACCGGGCCTAGTAGTGTCTTGTGCGTAGTCCAATATACAATTAAAATCTCCCATAATAAGGAGTTTCCCTTCCCAACCCAAAAGCTCTATAATTAATTGATCAAAAACAACAGAATCATCTGAGTTTGGCCCATAAACCACACAAAACACATATTTACATTGTTCAATAGACATTTGTACAGTGGCCCATCTTCTACTTTTATCTACTGCAGTTTTAAGAATTTCTTCTCTAAGTCTTCTATCTTTAAGAATGGCAACCCCCCTAATTGAAGCATTTAACGCAGAACCAATAATAACATCATAGCCAAGATTCCCCAACAGTTTTCTGTCCTTGTAAGCAATATGTGTCTCTGATAAAAAAACTAAATGCGGACCATACATTTTTAACTCTTCTTGGACAAGTCATCTTTTATTTTTACTGTTGAGACCCGCAACATTCTATGCTAAACATCTTAACCGAGACATTCAAAAAAAGGACATATAATCTTACCATACTGCTCTGAAAAACGAATAGTTATCTCCTTTATGTCTATTCGAACCAATCTTCTTCTCATGTTGCTTTTATCAAACATTTTACCCTTCTTAACCCCTTCCCCCCTCTTCCCCACAACCACCCTCCCACCCTTGCCCACCCTCTGACTCTTCGTGGAGGAGTATTCCTCTCTCTGACCAGCTGCAGTTGATTTGGGCAGCCTTAAAAGTTACAGCAGATCTGGACCCTCTCTCCAAAGAAAAAGAACACCCTTTAATTAAGTAGATCGATAAACCCCTATTCCAAAATATTAGGAAAAAAGAGAAGCAATCTTTCTTACAGACAAATGATAGAGCTATTGGCCGTATCCTAAATGATTCTTAGGAAAACTAAATCGTGAAAAATTACTATTCTGCTGATTTCTCGGTATACTCTCTCCGCCACTTCTCCACCATTTTTTCTGCCTCAGTTTCATCCGAAAACCAAAATGTGTGACTGTTCTTAAACTCTTTTAAGCGGGCTGGTTCCTGCAGGAAGGCTTGACCCCCCATAGCCTTGATGGGATCTATAAACTGTCATCGTTTCCAGCGCCTATCCATTGTAATCTTACTTGAATCAGTTCTAACAAAAAAAGTTACGGACTCTAACGTAACCGGCCGGTTAGGACGAGCTTTCAGTGAGACCGCCTGTCTTAACAGAAAATTACCCATATATATCAACAAGGGCCTAGGATACTGGCTATCTTTATTACGTTGGGTTAGCGACAATCTGTGAACCCTTTGTAATTGCGAATTCCAATCCCAGTCAGATAAATCCAGGAATGCTTTCTGAAAAAGTTGAACCATATAAGCTCGCGGATCTCCCCCCTCGGCTCCTTCGGGTATACCAAATACTCGTAAATTCTGTCTCCTTTGACGGTTTTCCAAGTCCTCGATTTTTTTCTGCAGACTTGTAATCTGACTCTCATGTTTTTTCACCCAGATCTGTGTGCGTTCAGACGATTCCTCCGTTTCAGCAACCCTTTGTTGCAACTCTGTAACCTCTTGTGTGATACCCCCAATCTTATTTTCTAATGTATTTGGGGATTGCTGTATTTTGTCATTGTCTGTGCGCATCTGTATGTAATGTTGTTGAGATTCAGTTCTCTGTTCATTAAGCAGTTGTACGACCAGGTTAACTGATACATCTTCTTTGGTTTCCACAAAGTTACTTATACTCTCTGATCAATTTATTATTGAATTAGTGTTTATGATCACATTATCAACATCGTCGATCACAGTATCCGTCTCAGTATTAAGTTCTGGTGTAGTCTGGAAGCAGATTTGATCCGATGTATTAGGGGCACACACTTCAGATATATTAGTACTCTTAGACTGAGGTTCTTTGGGTATCACGTCCCCTGGGCTATTCCCTGACAGCCGTTGAAACATCAACTTTACACCGCCAGAAGCCTGTACCCATTTTTGTAAAGGATTATTGTCTGGCATTGCTTTTGTTTTAATTCCACTTTGTGCATGTATTAATTTTTTCTTAGCTTTATTTTTATTTTTCCCCCCTTTGGGTTTTTTAGTGGAAAAGCCCTTAGTAACATTATGGGTTTTACCATGTATGATTTCCTCCGTATCTTCGAAGTCTTCGTTGAGATCAACATCGGTGTGTGATTCATGTTGTGTATCATCCTTAATAGCTCTGTCTATAGCCATGCAAAGTTCATCTCCCAGCTTATGTTTCATATTTACTTTGGAGTTATTTTGGGGAGATTGTGTATACTTAATGCACGTAGACGTAGATGTAGCTATAGTAGTAGTTGTATTTGTTGCATCCAACATCATGATCGCTTCACCCCCACGTGCATTTTCACATAAACTAGAACAATTTTTAGTTATAGAAGAGGATACTGAAGTAAGATTTATTGCATCCCTTTGCGGTGTACTCGTCGTAAATTCATCTGTGTCTGGAGCTGTCTCTGATCCCTTCTCAGCGACATGCACTATAGTTTTAAACAGATCCACAATGGTTACCGCTATTTTTTTAACAGGGGTTTGAATTTGTGCTTTATTTTGTAACAAAGGGGTGTAGTTGGTAGCATTTTGTATATTCATATTGCCATTTTTGTTACCTGAATCAGTGATTGTTTTAGAGAGCACCAATGTAGAAGGTTTAATCAGAGATAAACCTGGCTTTTCACATACTAATGATTCTTTACCACAAATATTGGGCTCCTCAGATGCTGTATTTTTGCCTGCCCTTGTTGTTCTAGCTGGGTTCTTGGGTGCCATTGAGTTAACTTTGGGAAATGATACATTTAGCAGTGTAGCTAGCTGTATATTAGCGTCCACCAAACAAGAAGCTGGATAAATTACAGTAGTAGCCAGCAGAGATGGTCCCAGTTGTCCAATGAGCTTAGCAAAAGAGGGGTATTTTGTGCGCAATACACAAATGCCCTTCAGTCGCAGCATCCGGAGTTCTTGCTCCCCCTAGCTCCTCTGGTCTCAATTCTTCTTTCAAAGTTGATATATAATCACTTTTGTGCAAGTCTATCAGGGCCAGGTGCACAGTCAGCCTGGGAACGGCAGAAAGGACCCCGCAGTAAAAAGAAAAAAAAGAAAAGAGAAGAAGAAATAAAATAAAGAAAAAAAAGGTCCCGGTGCTAATCAAGAGTCTTAAATATTAGTGCAACAGTATTATTGCACTTGAATTAATTCAGTTTATCCCCTTTGACCTCTGGCAGTCCTGACGCCAACTCTGGCAGTTAACGCCCGTTTTTTTTAAGCTGGTAGAAAAGTCTTTAATATTGTGGCATAGGCAGAAACAAAGGCGAAAAGTTTCCAGCCTCACCTCCCATATGGCAGGAGCTTTTTCCCCTCTCACTTGCTTTTCTTCGATGTGTCTGGGCGCCTGTGTTACGACCTCTGACGATGCCTGACCCATCAGGTTAGGCTTACAGTTCCACTGCTCCGCTCCGCACCGCCTATGCCACACCGAATGCTACGCCGACCCCCTGCTTCCGAATTCCTCTGCCTCCAATGCGGGTGAGCGGCCGATCACTCCGCTCTCATACCGTCGACCTGCGTCCTCGTTCTCCCTGCGAACCTGCCGGCAGCAACCCCAGCATCAGCATCAGCCCATGCTCTCAGTAAAGACGTCTCCTGGACTCCCAAATCGAGTCCGGTATGTTTCTTCATATCCCCTCTTTCCTTTTTTCCTTAGTCAATGCTACATACTCTGTGCATCATAATCCATGCACATTCTCCAGGGAGAGAGTCCCTGCTGCAACTCGCGGCGGCTTCAGTCCGCCATCTTGGATGTGCTCTCTACTCTGCAAAATCAGCTGCTTCCCATTCTTTTTCAGTAATACCCCAAAATCGTTTACAAACTCTCGTCTCCTAGGATGTGCTCTCTACTCTAGGAGACAAGAGTCCCTAAAGAATTTGGGGGTTTTAATGAAAAAGAATGGGAAGCAGCTGATTTTGCAGATGAAAACCTTAAGTTAGTTGGGATATATCTCAGGGAGGGATGCCCATCATACAGATCTCCCCACAGTTCCTTGAATCCTTTCTTACCACGTGGCATCTGAGTTAGCTATTGAGGGCCCATTGATAGTTTGGAATGCTGAGTGTGACCCTCTGGCGGGTGTCAGGCAGAAATTGCTTAACCCCTTCACTGCGGCGGCAATTCTGCCGCAGTGCTAGGGGGTGGGGGGTCGCACAGCTCACCTGCGCTTGTGACGGAACTGCTCCGTCACGCGCCTCGGGTGAGCTGTGCTAGTGACGGAACGGTTCAGTCACGAACGCGCCCGCTCAATAGAGCGCACCACACAGGCGCGAAATCAGCGCCGTGCAGGCGCGTCGAGCGGGCCGTGGCAGAACCGTTCCGTCACTAGCACAGCTCACCCGAGGCGCGTGATGGAACGGTTCCGTCATAAGCGCCGAAGGGGTTGGGGGCGTGGCTTGGACGCCGAGGGAGATGGCTGCGTGAGCCCGGAGCTCCGCGCCCCCATCCCCAAGTTAATCCTGAATGGTGGTACATATACTTAAAGCTGGCTAACTAGAATTAGACACTGCAAGGTGTCCCCTTATACGATTCGTAACACAGCGCTGTGATGTGAAGCGGAGTAGGATTGACTTGTGACTCATCCTGGAGGGGTCACTAGCATTGACTCTAAGGTGTATGTGAACGTACTAACCATAGCGACGAACGCCGTTACTGGGAGAGAGTCACCTGGCTTTTACCCGAGAGCCACGAACAGTGCGCTGTGAGCAAAACAAGAATAGGGAAACCTAAAGGGCGAGTGGAGGGCGCTGCCAGCTCCGATGTGCCAGATGGCGCGGCGCGGCGCAGGGCCCAGCAGACCTCTGCAGCAAGACAGAGCTCAGGTGGCGACGGGCCTGGGTCTCCTCCGAGCAGATCATGATAAGTTAAAAGACAGAGTCAAACATGCGGAGGATACCCTCCAGGAGATGGAACCGGAGCATGAATCTATGGGTGGCCTGCTGACGGAGGCGCTCGATCGCATACAGGTGCTGGAACGGAAAGCGGAGGATGCTGAAAATCATAGCAGACACGATAATGTTCGCTTGGTGGGTCTACCGGAGAAAAGCGAGAGAGAAGACATGGTGGGATACCTCGACAATTGGTTGAGGACGGAGGTGGCGCTAAAGGGCCTTTCTCCCTTCTTCACTCTAGAAAGAGCGCACCGAGTTCCAGCTAGGCCCCCAAAGCCGGGCCAGCCACCCCGCCCGGTGGTGATAAAACTGTTGCATTATAAAGACAGAGACTGGATACTGCAAAGGGCTAGAGACGTAGGCCCATTTCAAGTAGATAACAGCAACGTGACTCTGTTTCCCGACTTTACATATGAAACCCAGAAACTGCGGGCCTCTTTCCTTTCACTCAAACGAGAACTACGAGTAGAGGGAATAAAGTACTCGCTCCTCTTCCCGGCTAAGCTTAGAGTCGAAGTGGATGGCAAAGCGCTCTTCTTCATGACCTCGGCGGATGCCTGGGCGTGGTGGGACACTTATAAAGCTGGGACGGATGGAGCGAAATACCGAGCTGAGGAAGAGCAACGTCAACAACCAGTGCGGAAATCACAGAGGATTCGGGGATGCCAGTGGAGATCTAGGAAACCAACAGAGTCGCAAACTGAAGGAGAGAGGAGAGCAGCGCTGCAGGCAGTAGTGGAACTTTCGGGAACAGGGAGCAACCGATCGCGCAGAGGATCGGAATCGGAGGACCACCGAACTGGGTCAGAAACGGATATGTTGGAACTTGGAGGCGCAAAAGGCCCAGTAGTAATGCCGCAGACATCAGAGGAAATCATTGAGGCCTAAGAGGAGAGGCACATGGACTTCCGGGGTGTGGCCTCCGGGAACATCGGGAGCGCCTGAAATAGCGGTAAACGATGACGCAGCTGGGATACTCGTGAGTGTGTTTGTTGGGGGATTGTGAGGCGGGGGGGTTGGGACCGTGACAGCCGCCCTTGGGGTCGTGCTGCGTTCCACTGGCCCATAAGGCCACCGTAGTGGAGACTGGGGTATATTCGGGCAGTTACGTGGGGATTAGTTAGTTATTGTGTACAGTTTGGATGGGAACTACTTTGGTAAAGTTAAGTCCTGTTCTGGGGGGGAGGGAATTGAGAATAGTTGGGGCGATTCAATTTGAGGACCATGGGAGGGGAAAGCCAATTGTTTTGAATTGGGATTCGAGGGGGGGAAATGCCGCTACAAATGCCTGGATGAGGGATTATGCTGTCAATTGCAGTTCGCAATGGGACTATGGCTAACTCTGGAGCAACGAAATGTGTGACCTGGAATGTGCGGGGACTGCACACAATGGCTAGGAGACACAAGGTGCATGCTTATTTGGTTCGTAGAGGGGTGCAAATTGCGCTGCTGCAGAAAACACACCTAACAAAACAAGAGGGAATTGCGCTGCAGCGTAGGTGGAGAGGGCAATTGTTCAACACCACATACTCTGCATTTGCTAGGGGTGCGCTGATATGGATCTGGGCGGGGGTTCCTTTCCAGATGACTAGGCAGATAGTAGACCCAGAGGGCAGGTTTGTAGCCATAGAGGGTAAACTTAGGGGTCGAGACATAGTGCTTTGCAGCGTATACGCACCCAACGTGGACCAGGCGGCCTTCTTGACAAGGCTCTCTGGCGTGCTGGCGAGCTACTTAGCAGGCCCTATACTAATGGGAGGTGACTTCAATTCAGTGGAAGACACTGCTCTAGACAGATCCCATCCACCACTGGGGACATCTCCAGTGCATCGCATGGCGAAGCGTAGACTCGAATGGCGTGAAAGGTGGGAGTTAGTAGACGCTTGGAGAACGCGACACCCTGCCATGAGGGATTACTCGTATTACTCTAGCCTGCACGACCTCCATGTCTGATTGGACACTGTTTTGTGTGCCCCACCCGTGATGTCCGCAGTAGTAAATGCTGAGTACTTAACCCGTACGCTATCTGACCATAATCCTTTATTATTGACATTAAACTGGGTGACTGAGACCTCGAAGATCCCGACATGGCAACTAAGGCCAGACACTCTAGATGACCTGTTGTTTAAGGGAGCACTAAAAGAGAGAATTACACAATACTTTGAAGAGAATGATGGCTCCACGGCCAGCAGAGCGACGGAGTGGAATGCCTTTAAGGTGGTGGTTAGGGGCCTCTGTATCGGGAAGTACACAGGAGCCCAAATAACGCTATTAGAGGATTTGGATAAGGCAGAGAGAGCATTACGGACGGTGGAGTTGGCACGCCCAAACCATCCTGAGCTGCAAGAAGCTATTAGTAAGGCAAAGGAGGCGGTGGCGATAGAAATGGAGCGGCTTCGAAGCTTTGATCACAAAACTTACCTGACGAGGGCGCACGTCGAGGGGGACAAGGCAGGGACGATGCTCGCTTGGCTAACTAATCCAACTAGGCGTAGCCACCCGATCTTGGCCATTAAAGGAGATGAAGGCCGCATTTGCGATCCCCAATCAGAGATCCTTGACAAATTTAGATCTTATTACGAAACGCGATATGAAAGCGGATTGGAAGGACGAGATGAGGAGATCGACACCTTTTTGGAGGGACTGCAATTGCCGCAGTTGGACGAAGAACAATCTGAGGATCTGGACAGAGACATAACGATCAGGGAGATAGGGAGTGCGGTGAAGAAGATGGCCCGAAATAAGACCCCAGGCGTGAACGGGCTGCCTATAGAATTTTATAGCAAATACCTGGAGCAGTTGGCACCACGGCTCCAGGCGCTTTACAATGAAGCTAAATCAAGTGGGAGGTTGCCCCAATCTATCTGTGAGGTCTTGATGATCCCTCTATTGAAACCAGGGAGGGAAAAGACCAATCCCGCCTCCTATCGCCCTCTATCTAGGCTGACAACGGATTACAAAAGCCTGAGTACGATATTGGCCACTAGACTGCTGACCCACATGATGGAGCTGATTCACAGCGACCAATCCGGTTTCATTCCCACGCAAAACACTACCATCAATATACGCAGACTGATACGGCTGATGGATGATCCGTCGCCAGAGGCGCGATTGCCTTTGGTGCTATCTGTCGACATTGAAAAGGCATTCGACAGCTTGGAATGGGACTATCTTTATACGGTAAGGAAGCGCTTTGGCCTTGGTGATAATTATATTGGATGGACTAAAGTATTATACACATCCGCGACAGCACGAGTCCGGATAAGCTCCCTAATTTCGCACCAATATCAAATATGGCGCTGGACTAGGCAGGGGTGTTCATTGTCCCCCTTGCTGTTTGCCTTAGCGATGGAACCCTTTGCGGCGGAAGCACGGACGGGTCACCATTATATGGGCCTGATGCATAGGGGAATCCCGCAGACCATTTCGCTGTATGCGGATGACCTCTTGCTATTTCTAGAGGATGCGAACGAGGCACTAGAGGGTGCAGATAGGCTTCTTGAACTGTTTGGGAAAATATAAGGTCTAAAGGTAAACTGGGCCAAATCATGCTTATTCCCATCGAGACGAGGAGAAGAGTAAGTATGGGCGGAAAATCCGTTACGCTCGCAGATTTTGCGGATTTTCGGTAAATTCGCAATCCGCGAGATTTGCGAATTTCCCGCAAAATCCGCAAATTCGCACGCAGAGGATTTTTTTTTTCTTGGTGATACAATTTTGCGGCGCGCGACGTTGGTGATACAATTTTGCGGCGCGCGGCGTTTATCATCGTTTGCCGAGTTGTTTTTCTCGATATTTTGCGAGTGCCATTTTGGATCTTGCTGCGGGATCCTGCGGGAATTTGGCGAGCGCGATTACGTCATCGCGGCTTGCCAACTTGCACAGCGGGAGTTTGTCAGCGCGAGTACGGCGAGATCACGTCTCGCGGTACTTCGCAATTGCGAGATTTGAGATGCGGCGAGCAGCAGCAATCTCGCACAAGCGAAAATATAAATTTTGCAATTCTGCACAAGAAATCCACCAGCAAGCAGCATAAACCTTCTTGAAATGATGATTTTTATCTGAATAACTCCTTAGGTTGACATTTGCCTGTACTTTTTTAGCGAGGAGTCCATTTTGGGGAGGGGGGGAGGGGGGTGGGAGGAAGGAAGTGCCCCACAGTCTTCAACTTCCTGTTCCTGTCTAGCAGGCTCCTCCCAGTGCTTTGTCCATCTCCTGGTCACTTCTCATTTGGATCTGGAGCTGGAAGGGTTACTTTTTGTGGATGCTGCTGGATATTTGGATTTGAGGCCTTTTTGACTTTCTTTGGATCACTGTTGGATTAGAAATTTTACAAGTAAGTTTGTTTGGGGCATTACAGTTGCTGCAACTACAATTTTGGAATTTTCGATTTTTGGGCTGTTTTGGGGCCTTTTGCCCAGGGGTACTCAGTGGTGGGTGGACTGAGTCTTTCTGTGGGGTGTCTTGAACTTAAACATCATGGAGGGCATGGATGGATTGGGATTGTGCTGATTTTTCAGTGATTTTCGTTTTTTGGGGCTGTACTTGTGGCCTTTTCACCAGGGGTATTTGAGTCTAGCATGGGCCTAGTCTTTCTGTGGGGTGTCTTGAACTTAAACATCATGGAGGGCATGGATGGAATGGGATTGTGCTGATTTTTCAGTTATTTTCGTTTTTTGTGGCTGTACTTGTGGCCTTTTCACCAGGGGTATTTGAGTCTAGCATGGGCCTAGTCTTTTTGTGGGGTGTCTTGAACTTAAACATCATGGAGGGCATGGATGGAATGGGATTGTGCTGATTTTTCAGTGTTTTTCGATGTTTGGGGGTGTTCATGGGGAGGGACAGGCCATGTGGCTGGGGGCCATTTTGAGTGCTGCTACAGGCCCTGGCCATGTGCTGGGAGGCAAGTGGCCATTTTGAATGCAGGCATTGTTGTTAGGCCTGCAACCATTTTGCCTACTTTTCAACCTTTATGCCCAGGGGTAGTGAGTCTTGCATGGGCCTAGTCTTTCTGTGGGGTGTCTTGAATTTAAACATCATGGAGGGCATGGATGGAATGAGATTGTGCAGATTTTTCTGTGATTTTCGTTTTTGGGGGCTGTACTTGTGGCCTTTTCACTAGGGGTATTTGAGTCTAGCATGGGCCTAGTCTTTCTGTGGGGTGTCTTGAACTTAAACATCATGGAGGGCATGGATGGAATGGGATTGTGCTGATTTTTCAGTGATTTTCGTTTTTTGGGGCTGTACTTGTGGCCTTTTCACCAGGGGTATTGAGTCTTGCATGGGCCTAGTCTTTCTGTGGGGTGTCTTGAACTTAAACATCATGGAGGGCATGGATGGAATGGGATTGTGCTGATTTTTCAGTGATTTTCGATTTTTGGGGGTGTTCATGGGGAGGGACAGGCCATGTGGCTGGGGGCCATTTTGAGTGCTGCTACAGGGCCTGGCCATGTGCAGGGAGGCAAGTGGCCATTTTGAATGTAGGCATTGTTGTTAGGCCTGCAACCATTTTGCCTACTTTTCAACCTTTATGCCCAGGGGTAGTGAGTCTTGCATGGGCCTAGTCTTTCTGTGGGTTGTCTTGGATTTAAACATCATGGAGGGCATGGATGGAATGGGATTGTGCTGATTTTTTAGTGATTTTCGATTTTTGGGGGTGTTCATGGGGAGGGACAGGCCATGTGGCTGGGGGCCATTTTGAGTGCTGCTACAGGGCCTGGCCATGTGCAGGGAGGCAAGTGGCCATTTTGAATGTCGGCATTGTTGTTAGGCCTGCAACCATTTTGCCTACTTTTCAACCTTTATGCCCAGGGGTAGTGAGTCTTGCATGGGCCTAGTCTTTCTGTGGGTTGTCTTGAATTTAAACATCATGGAGGGCATGGATGGAATGGGATTGTGCTGATTTTTCAGTGATTTTCGTTTTTTGGGGCTGTACTTGTGGCCTTTTCACCAGGGGTATTTGAGTCTAGCATGGGCCTAGTCTTTCTGTGGGGTGTCTTGAACTTAAACATCATGGAGGGCATGGATGGAATGGGATTGTGCTGATTTTTCATTTATTTTCGTTTTTTGTGGCTGTACTTGTGGCCTTTTCACCAGGGGTATTTGAGTCTAGCATGGGCCTAGTCTTTTTGTGGGGTGTCTTGAACTTAAACATCATGGAGGGCATGGATGGAATGGGATTGTGCTGATTTTTCAGTGTTGTTCGATTTTTGGGGGTGTTCATGGGGAGGGACAGGCCATGTGGCTGGGGGCCATTTTGAGTGCTGCTACAGGCCCTGGCCATGTGCTGGGAGGCAAGTGGCCATTTTGAATGCAGGCATTGTTGTTAGGCCTGCAACCATTTTGCCTACTTTTCAACCTTTATGCCCAGGAGTAGTGAGTCTTGCATGGGCCTAGTCTTTCTGTGGGGTGTCTTGAATTTAAACATCATGGAGGGCATGGATGGAATGAGATTGTGCAGATTTTTCTGTGATTTTCGTTTTTGGGGGCTGTACTTGTGGCCTTTTCACTAGGGGTATTTGAGTCTAGCATGGGCCTAGTCTTTCTGTGGGGTGTCTTGAACTTAAACATCATGGAGGGCATGGATGGAATGGGATTGTGCTGATTTTTCAGTGATTTTCGTTTTTTGGGGCTGTACTTGTGGCCTTTTCACCAGGGGTATTGAGTCTTGCATGGGCCTAGTCTTTCTGTGGGGTGTCTTGAACTTAAACATCATGGAGGGCATGGATGGAATGGGATTGTGCTGATTTTTCAGTGATTTTCGATTTTTGGGGGTGTTCATGGGGAGGGACAGGCCATGTGGCTGGGGGCCATTTTGAGTGCTGCTACAGGGCCTGGCCATGTGCAGGGAGGCAAGTGGCCATTTTGAATAGGCATTGTTGTTAGGCCTGCAACCATTTTGCCTACTTTTCAACCTTTATGCCCAGGGGTAGTGAGTCTTGCATGGGCCTAGTCTTTCTGTGGGGTGTCTTCAATTTAAACATCATGGAGGGCATGGATGGAATGAGATTGTGCAGATTTTTCTGTGATTTTCGTTTTTGGGGGCTGTACTTGTGGCCTTTTCACTAGGGGTATTTGAGTCTAGCATGGGCCTAGTCTTTCTGTGGGGTGTCTTGAACTTAAACATCATGGAGGGCATGGATGGAATGGGATTGTGCTGATTTTTCAGTGATTTTCGTTTTTTGGGGCTGTACTTGTGGCCTTTTCACCAAGGGTATTGAGTCTTGCATGGGCCTAGTCTTTCTGTGGGGTGTCTTGAACTTAAACATCATGGAGGGCATGGATGGAATGGGATTGTGCTGATTTTTCAGTGATTTTCGATTTTTGGGGGTGTTCATGGGGAGGGACAGGCCATGTGGCTGGGGGTCATTTTGAGTGCTGCTACAGGGCCTGGCCATGTGCAGGGAGGCAAGTGGCCATTTTGAATGTAGGCATTGTTGTTAGGCCTGCAACCATTTTGCCTACTTTTCAACCTTTATGCCCAGGGGTAGTGAGTCTTGCATGGGCCTAGTCTTTCTGTGGGTTGTCTTTGATTTAAACATCATGGAGGGCATGGATGGAATGGGATTGTGCTGATTTTTTAGTGATTTTCGATTTTTGGGGGTGTTCATGGGGAGGGACAGGCCATGTGGCTGGGGGCCATTTTGAGTGCTGCTACAGGGCCTGGCCATGTGCAGGGAGGCAAGTGGCCATTTTGAATGTCGGCATTGTTGTTAGGCCTGCAACCATTTTGCCTACTTTTCAACCTTTATGCCCAGGGGTAGTGAGTCTTGCATGGGCCTAGTCTTTCTGTGGGTTGTCTTGAATTTAAACATCATGGAGGGCATGGATGGAATGGGATTGTGCTGATTTTTCAGTGATTTTCGTTTTTTGGGGCTGTACTTGTGGCCTTTTCACCAGGGGTATTGAGTCTTGCATGGGCCTAGTCTTTCTGTGGGGTGTCTTGAACTTAAACATCATGGAGGGCATGGATGGAATGGGATTGTGCTGATTTTTCAGTGATTTTCGATTTTTGGGGGTGTTCATGGGGAGGGACAGGCCATGTGGCTGGGGGCCATTTTGAGTGCTGCTACAGGGCCTGGCCATGTGCAGGGAGGCAAGTGGCCATTTTGAATGTAGGCATTGTTGTTGGGCCTGCAACCATTTTGCCTACTTTTCAACCTTTATGCCCAGGGGTAGTGAGTCTTGCATGGGCCTAGTCTTTCTGTGGGGTGTCTTGAATTTAAACATCATGGAGGGCATGGATGGAATGGGATTGTGCTGATTTTTCAGTGATTTTCGATTTTTGGGGGCTGTACTTGTGGCCTTTTCACTAGGGGTATTTGAGTCTAGCATGGGCCTTGTCTTTCTGTGGGGTGTCTTGAACTTAAACATCATGGAGGGCATGGATGGAATGGGATTGTGCTGATTTTTCTGGGTTTTTTTTCGATTTTTTTGGGGTGTATAACTGAACTGA
Organism: Lissotriton vulgaris; assembly: GCF_964263255.1. NCBI lineage: Eukaryota > Metazoa > Chordata > Amphibia > Caudata > Salamandridae > Lissotriton > Lissotriton vulgaris. The sequence goes on from NC_141697.1 coordinate 39,376,147, forward strand.
TGTTCCTCTGTCTTCCATTGTTTTTAGGTGCACAAGACTCAAGAGAACCACCAGTGCCAGGAAGAAGTCCTGCAGCGGTGTGTGTGTGTGCAGCATAACGTCACGGGACGTCACGTCTGGCCTCAGACAACTGTACAATTCGTGCAACTGCGGCCTGCTGTCTGACCTGCTCTGAAGAAGATGGCCCCAAAAAAGGTCTCCGTAGCTCCTCTAGCAAGAAAGTTGCTAGTAAGGAGCAGAAGAAGCAAGTTACCAAGGAGGCTGGTGTGCCAACCGCCACGTTTTTTGGGAGCAAAAAAAAAGTACGCCTGCAGCAGCAGGATCTGCTGGGGACCAAGCTGGGAGCAGCACCCCCGCTCCATTGGGTTCAGTGCCTCCACCACCACGCCAACTTAAGTCAAAGCCCTTGAGTACTTCAGAGGCAGCCAGTGTACTTCTCCAATCACCATCGACCAGTGATGTTGGCTCATCGCAAGAAAGTAGCAGCAATGTCCCTGAATCAACACAGGTTGTTGTAAGTCATCTGACAAGTGTTGAACAACCACAGCCGCAACAACAACACCATGTGCAAGTACAAGCCCAAGTACATGTGGAAGGAGAGGCAGCGCAAGGAGATGCGCAAGCAGAGGTGCATGGAGGGTCACAAGTGCCCACAATAGTTGTTCCTCCCGAAGTAGGGACACATCAGGAAATTGACAATCAGACCGAGGTATCCTTTGAGGAAGCCACTCCTCCTGATGATCATTCATTGTCTTCCACATCCCTAGCAAGGAAAAGATCAAGGGGGGTGTCTACATCTTCTTCAAGCTCACCTCCTACTGATGATCTGGATGACGAATGGGTACCACCACGGCAGCCTGAGAGTGAGGCACACCATGATCTGACAAAGATACCTAAGCGTAAAAGGAAGGTCGTCGAAAAACTCATAGCTATGGAGTGTGATGAGGCTCAGCAAGAAGTGACGCATACTGCTGCTGATGAAGCCCCTCACGACGTCGATGCAGTCATCATAATGGTCACTGCAGCCCCAGCGGGCATGCAGCAAAGAGACATTTTGACCCTATCCCGAGAAGCTGCTGAGCGTGATGATGATGTCGACGAGGAGTCAATGGAAACACAACAATCATTGGATTTGGAGTTAACTAGTACACCAACACCTACCGCTTCCATATTTCTTCCTCGCAAGAAGGGACTTCCATCCACCTCGACCTCAATTAGTGGTGGTGAAAGTACAAAACGTACTGAAGTTCGGCAATCCACATCCTCCACTTCATCTGGCATTAGCAGCAGGACCACCACCACCAGTATCGCCGCCTCCTCCGGCCCCCAAAGACATTTCAAGTCTCCAGTTTGGGACTTCTTTAGTGTTTGCCCAAGAATGGAAAACGTAGCCATTTGTAGCATGTGTAAGTTTCGAGTTAGTCGTGGTAAGTTTGGTACCAACTATGGTACCGGAGGCCAGAGAGGTCATCTTAAGAGAGCGCACCCTGTCCAATGGTTTGCGCACCTAGAGGCGGTCAAGCAAGCCCGAATTGCACGTAATGAAAACGTTGATTTGTCATCTGATGATGACGAGGAGGAAGAAGACGATTCAAACACTTCACTTACACCCAGTACCCCTGTCAGCAGCACACCCCATGTGAGGCACACTAAGAGTGTGGGAGAGAGTGAGACATCAATGCGGAAAAGTTCATCAGCGAGCGTAACTGGGTCGAAGATATCATCATCATCCCGTAAATCCTTGGTCCAGGGCAACATTAAAAAGATGTTGTTTACAGAAGCGCAATATGAACGCAACCACCCACTGACGCGTCTGTATAACACTAAGCTGGCTAAAATGCTAGCTCTGGACCTTCTCCCTTTTTCTTTTGTAGAAGGGGTTGGTTTTCTAGAATTAGTGGCAGCGCTCTGCCCTAAATGGAAGGTTCCTAGCCGGTTCTATTTTGCCCGGGTTGCGGTTCCAGCACTACATGAAGATGTTCTGGAGGTGATTGGGGCAGCTTTGCAGAAGAGTGCTGTTCACACTATACATCTGACAACAGACATGTGGACCAGTGGCGCAGGCGCTGATTACATGTGCATCACTGCACACTGGGTCTCTTTTTCAGGGGCTAAAGCAAAGCTAAACACAGGTGTTGACCCGGACATTGTTTTTAAAGCTGCTCGGAAACATGCAACACTAGCCATGTTTGGTTTGGAGAAACGTCACACAGCACAAAACATTTTGGATGTCTTTAACACAAAGGTCCTTAACTGGCTGTCCCCAAAAAAACGCCAGGTTGGTTATGTTTCCACGGACAATGGCGCCAATATAGTTAAGGCCATGAAGCTGAGTGACTATTTCAGAGTGCCGTGTTTGGCGCACTGTATAAACCTGGTTGTCCAAAAATTCTTGGGTAATAAAGGCAGTGCAGCGTACAGAGTATTGGAGACCTGCCGAAAAATGTGCAACCATTTCAGCCATTCTTTTAAGGCCCGGAAGCAGCTGAGGAGCCTGCTATATCAACGTCAAATGCCAGTGAAAGCACTCATCCAGGAGGTGGTAACACGTTGGAACTCAACCTTCTACATGCTTGAGCGTCTGTATGAGCAGTATACGGTACTCGATCAATATTTCTTTACAGAGGGTACAGCTCAGGAGGACCTGAGGATGGGTGCGGCGCAATGGAACATAGTTCAAAGCCTGACACGCATGCTTCGTCCTTTTGAGTTCTTCACGCGTGCTGTCAGCAAGGAGGACTGTAATTTGGGAAAAGCTATCCCATTGTTGTACATGCTGGAGCACCAACTGAAGGAGGTGTGTTCTTTGTTTGAAAAAGATGTAAAAAACCAAGACTCTTTTGTTCTGGCTGAGAAATTATTAGAGCTCCTACAATGTGATGAACGTCTTAAAATGATCCACTCAGAAGAGCATTACATTTGTGCTACTATTCTGGATCCACGCTACAAAAAGGCGCTGGCAGGCCAAGCATTCTTTCCTTTTGATGATGAACATGTTCCAAAGTACAAACGTTGGCTAGCCTTGTCAGCCAAGAGGTTTGAAAGAGAACGGCAGAAAATTGAAGGAAATGGCAGTACATCAGCAGGCCATCCCCAGTCAAAACAATCCACTTCTGCACCTGTGGCTGTGGCACAAGTGACCTCTCAGCCGTTAAAGACACCGGCAACCGGATCATCTGCACCATACACAACAGAAACATTGGAGGCTGAAGAGGATTGGCTAGCTCTGCGTGGGTTTGGTTCTCAAAAGGTCAGAGGCACAGCAACAGCTAAGCAAAGTGGAGGAACCTTGGATGAGGACCTTGAGTTGATGGTGAAGGACTATCTGAATGACTCAACAGAGGTCTATGTTAATTCTGACCCATTGGCGCATTGGCATGGGAAAAAAGAATTGTGGCCACAGCTCACCAACCTGGCTTTAAACTACTTGTCTTGCCCACTCGCAAGCGTGTCTTCTGAACGTGTTTTCAGTGCTGCTGGTGGCATTGTAACTCCCAAACGGAGCCGCCTCTTGCCCAAAAATGTGGAGAGGTTAACAATGATCAAGATGAATCAGCACCTCATACCACCAGATTTCAGAGTACGAGAAAGCGCGCCGGATGAAGACGAGGTGGCCAGCAACAAAGATGAGGGAATTTCTACTCTGTCAGGTGACACTGAGCTCACCCTGCCTGAATTCGCAGAGTATGATGACGAAGCCTTATTCTCATTCCTGGACCGTGATACCGAGCCCGGAAAATGAGACAACGACTCAATAACTTTCTTTTTCGTCCTTATTCACTTTTATTCCTGTGTGTCTGTCTTTCTTTGTTGTGCACAGTTAATATATTTCAAACTTTAATCAGATAATCACAAAAACAAGCCCATCAGCAGAACTGTCTACACTGGTTTGCTAATTGATTTGAAGTTGCCGCAGTCTGCATTCCTCAGGTTCACAAGTTCAGAAGAACATGCTCCTCTATCCTCCTCCTCCAGACTCCTATTTCCATCAAACCAGAGGGCTGGTTTACGCCCAATGAAGAAAGACTCAGCACTTGTGGGGGTGTTGTTCTACCTCTTTGCAGGTGAGTTGACTGCTCTGGGACCATTGTTGGGAAGCTCTAATACCGGATAAAAGTGGTTTGGACCAAATCCAAGGCGCAAATTTTTTAGTGTTTTTGCTGACTTGCTTGCCTTTGAGGTGCTCTTAGGGGGGTTCCGTCTGTTTGTGGGTGAGTTTCGGGGTCTGGGAGCACTGCTGGGACACTCTAATCTTGATTGCATTTGCTTTTCAGGAAATCCGTGGTGGCAACCCCGACTTATGGCCTAGCTACGCAGCGCGTTTGGACCGAAGGCCGAGAAATATTGCAAGTATGAGATTTTGCTTTTGGCCTGTTTGGGGGTGTTATGCTTCTTGGCGGGTGGGTTGGCGGGTCTTGGGGCATTCCTGGGAAGGTCTAATACCGGGTAGAAGTGGTTGGGACAAAATCCAGGCCGATTTTGTTTGTGCTATTTCTGACATTTTGCTCAATGTAGCGTTTTCGGGGGCCTGTTTGGGGGGCTTCCTGGTGTTTGTGGGTGCGTTTCGGGGTCTGGGAGCACTGCTGGGACACTCTAATCTTGATTGCATTTGCTTTTCAGGAAATCCGTGGAGGCAACCCCGACTTATGGCCTAGCTACGCAGCGCGTTTGGACCGAAGGCCGAGAAATATTGCAAGTATGAGATTTTGCTTTTGGCCTGTTTGGGGGTGTTATGCTTCTTGGCGGGTGGGTTGGCGGGTCTTGGGGCATTCCTGGGAAGGTCTAATACCGGGTAGAAGTGGTTGGGACAAAATCCCGGCCGATTTTTTTTGTGCTATTTCTGACATTTTGCTCAATGTAGCGTTTTCGGGGGCCTGTTTGGGGGGCTTCCTGGTGTTTGTGGGTGGGTTTCGGGGTCTGGGCGCACTGCTGGCTATATATACTTTACTTTGCAAGAGGTTTGAAGCAAATCCATGGTGGCAGAGGGGAGTTAGGGCCTAGCTGCAGAGCGCGCGCGGAGTGATTTGGGAAATTTGTAAAAAAATGACAAAGTCCCCATTTTTGTACTTTTGCTCTTTGGCTGTTTGGGGGTCTTCTACTCGTTTTCTCCTGGGTTGACGGCTCTGGGGCCATTGCTGGGAAGCTCTAATACCGGACAAAAGTGGTTGGGACAAAATCCACGTCGATTTTTTTTGTTGCTATTTCTGACATTCTTTAGCTTTAATCTCCGAGGAGAAGTAAAATGTTTTTCCATCTTTAATTATCTTGAGTTGAGCGGGGTTAATCAAATAGGCCTGCATACCCTTGTCCTGGAATGGTTTGATCATCTGTCGTAATCTCCAGCGTCTCTCAACCGTGATATGACAGAAATCGGGGCGAACAAAAAAGGTATAGCCATCGACTGTCTTTTTTTTATCAGGTCTCGCCCTCTCAGAAATTGCTTGTCTCAGATTGAAGTTGCCCAGAAAAATTAAAATTGCTCTGGGCTTGTCTCCCTCTTTCGCATTCTTATGGATGTTGGCTGGGGTACGATGTGCCCTCTGGATCTCCCTGTCAAAATCCCAGTCTTTCAGATCCATGAAGGCAGACTCAAAAAGTTTAACAACAAAATGTTTCATATCTGTACCCTCTGCCCCTTCGGGAATTCCAAGAATACGTAGATTATTCTGACGCGATCTATTTTCTAATGACTCCAGTTTCCACTGAATATCGGTAAGCTGTTTCGTTTGCGTATCGACTTTACTGGCCGCGGCTGCTGACTCAGCTTCTGTAGAAACCACTCTGTCTTCCAAATTGGTAACTCGCTCCCCCAGATTCACACAGGCCTTAGTCAGCTTTCTGACAACCCCCTGCATTTTTCTAACTGCCGCCTAAGACTTACGGCTCTCCTGTCTTGCTTCCTCCCTATGCGCCAGTATCTCCTGGTGAATAACCTCCAGGAGGGACATTTGTGCTGATTCCCCATCTGGGCTGTCTAAGGTAGCATTGGTCTGTGGTTGCTCTTTTTTCTGGCTGTGTATTTTCGTTCTCACCACCATTTTTACTGCTGTGCTCGGGGGACTGTTTTCCTCAGGTTCCAAATCGCTGCCAGTGTCTAGGTCGCTGATATCTTGATCCAAGCTATCCTCTCCTTCCTCCGACCATTCACCACCCTCAGATACAGAGAAAAATGCCTCGCTTGGAGCTTCTTTTTTACCGCTGTTACTCCCCCCTGTATCGTCCTCCAGGATCTCTTCTAACCCTCGATGTATTGCCATGATATTAACCACCTGATCAGCTGCGGGATTCTCGGCTTGCTGCTCTTCCCCCTCTGCAATTACAACGGAATTTAGCTGTTCAGCAAGACCCTCTTCTGTACAGTCGGGGATTACCTCATCAGTCTCTGGAGTAGTCTGTATGTTATCTACCTTCTGATCTTTGGAGTCCTTATTTTTACTCATTTTTTGAAAGATATCTGAAATTGGGGTGGTGCCCAGCATATCAGGGTTCCCTTTACTAGTCCCCTGCTGCTGTGCCGTTTTTTTAACCAAAGGGGAGCCTTGTTTCTTCCTTTTATTCCCATCTATGTCTGTCACTGACTCCGCTAGTTCTGCTGCCGCCCTCCTCCTGGCCGCCGTTTTCGCACTGGCACTCATCTTGGGGGCCATGATTGCCCTCCTCCTTTCCTCCGGCCCAAATAGCTCCTTACCGCCTGGGATACTTTCGTTATCAGTATCCTCTGTCTTCAGCTCCACTGCACCCTCCAGAGCGTAAGGCTTCTCCTCCTTTCTGCCTCTTGAAAGATTTGTCTCCCGATGCGATTGTTTCTCTGCTTGTTTCTCTGCTTGCCTGGGTGCACCCAAGCGGGACTTTCCTTTCCGCTGAAAGCACAGTTTTAACAACAAGCTCCGCACCGCTTCGTCCTTGAACGCTGACTCCGTGAACTCCGTTGCCTCCACCTCCGCCTGCAGTCCGACAGCCACTCCGCCTCTAAGCCTCCGCGTCAGCTGCACCACGTCCAGTAACAGCCGCTTCAGCGGCTGACGGCAGGTCAATTTCATATAGCCGTACCACCGCGATGTCCGCGTTTCTTCTTCTCTGCCTCGCGTCTTTTACCTCGCGCTTTCCGTTAAATCATATCACCCCGACACATCCATCGGTAGGGGGATTATGGGGTCACTGTTCAAACATTGCACCGCACAAATATTGCACCCTCCTCACACGAGCTGCTTCCCAGCCGTCTCACACGGCCGCCATCTTGCCTCCGTTCACTCCTTCAAGAGATTTCTCTAATCCTACAAGACTATGATTATGCCTAGCAGTATAGCCAGAAAAAACAGCTCCATAGCTGTGATGAGGTAGCGATGATGGCTCCTGATGCAACAGGTAATGTTCATCCGGCAGGCAAGACAGCCAACATTCTTCCCTTCGCCCACGCCCCTGGTTCTGACATTTTGCTCAATGTAGCGTTTTCGGGGGCCTGTTTGGGGGGCTTCCTGGTGCTTGTGGGTGAGTTTCGGGGTCTGGTAGCACTGCTGGGACACTCTAATCTTGATTGCATTTGCTTTTCAGGAAATCCGTGGTGGCAACCCCGACTTATGGCCTAGCTACGCAGCGCGTTTGGACCGAAGGCCGAGAAATATTGCAAGTATGAGATTTTGCTTTTGGCCTGTTTGGGGGTGTTATGCTTCTTGGCGGGTGGGTTGGCGGGTCTTGGGGCATTCCTGGGAAGGTCTAATACCGGGTAGAAGTGGTTGGGGCAAAATCCTCGCGGAAAAGCCTTTTGGCAATTTTTGTAACTTAGTGTTCGTTAGGGTTAGCCCTAGCAGCAGGATTGCAAGTGTTTCGGGGTGTTCTAGATTTTTGCAACTGAGTTCTGGGGTCTTAGAGCACTCGTGAGAATGTGTAATTTTGGTTGCAAGTCATTTGAAGAAAATCCATGGTGGGAAAGGGGGGATTTGGCATAGTTAAAGAAAGCCTTTGCCACTATTCTTAACTTAGGGTTCGTTAGGGTTAGCAGTATTTCTATTGCATGTGTTTGGGTGGGGGGGGGGGGTTCGAGTCTTGGAGCGATGCTGGCTATGGATACTTTTGCTTGGTTGCTTGCAAGTGGTTTGAATGCAATCCACGGTGGGTAAGGGGGTACTTGGGCCTACTTTTACTTTCAAAGTACGTTTTGTCACCAGTTTTCTGCTAGGCCTAGATTTTTGAGATTTGATTGGGGGTCTTCTACATTTTTGCGACTGGCTTTAGTAAGGGTCTGGGTGGGAGCACTGCTGAGAAGATCTAATTTTGTTCTAAAACACAGTTTACAGGACACCTAGCTTGAGGGGAAAGATCCGCTACATTAATTTGCCCATACTTATTTATCCTTCAAAAGGTGACTCTGACAGAGTACGCACTTTCAAAAATATTGTACTGTCTACTAGGAAAATCAAAGTGTGACTTTTTGCACTCCACAGCCTACATACCTTATATTTATTTATCAGTGGTGTTGTAATATTATATCACTTCCTGTTTTTCGTTGAATAATTACAGGCCGGGTTTCAGTCTGTGCAATGGGGAAAAAAGGATGGAGTCAGGCTTCACATTAGCGAGCCACAATTCAGCATCAGGCAGGCAGTGGACAGGGTGTCTTCTGGTCACCAACATCGATGGACGAAGCGTCAGCTGCAATGGAGGAGTGCCGCTAATAAGAGGATTATTTTTCTTCAGGCAACTTACTTACCAAATTCAACAGGACAACTACAACAACATACAGATACAGTATCCTTTGTCTTTTTCTCTGACTGTGACTGCATTTCTTGGATCTCTCTCTGCTTCTAAATTGATCCCTTAACACATCACTTAGTCCACTCCACTATCACATCTGCACCACACATAGTCATTTGTAAGTGCTCCTACGTAATTCGCAAGTCGCAGCACGCCCCAGCCCGTAGAGGACTGGGATGGCCCCAATGATGAAGCATGTCACCAAGGGGCAACCCTGGTGAGTGAGGGGACACCTAGAAAAAGAGCAATTTCTCCTTTTCTATCTACTATACCTTCCAGACCAACCCCATTGAGTGTTGTGAATGGATTTATAGTGACCAGCAAGGCTCTCAGGTATCTGGCAACAGAGACCTTATGTTGAATATAGTTATCAATAATTCCACACACGCCCTGTACTGTCGCATTCTTTCTTCCACAGTTGTCGAAAGTACTACTTACTTTTCACTGACATGCATGCAGTAGTGCATGCACTTTCAAAGATTGATGGATAGGTTTGTACCCAAAGATTTGTTTATGTTCAATTGTTTGTCCATGCTGTGCTTTTTTTACAGGGTGTCTTCTGGTGACCAACATCGATGGACGAAGCGTCGGCTGCAATGGAGGAGTGCCGCTAATAAGAGGATTTTTTTTCTGCAGGCAACTTACTTACCAAATTCAACAGGACAACTACAACATACAGATACAGTATCTTTTGTCTTTTTCTCTGACTGTGACTGCATTTCTTGGATCTCTCTCTGCTTCTAAATTGATCCCTTAACACATCACTTAGTCCACTCCACTATCACATCTGCACCACACATAGTCATTTGTAAGTGCTCCTACGTAATTCGCAAGTCGCAGCACGCCCCTGCCCGTAGAGGACTGGGATGGCCCCAATGATGAAGCATGTCACCAAGGGGCAACCCTGGTGAGTGAGGGGACACCTAGAAAAAGAGCAATTTCTCCTTTTCTATCTACTGTACCTTCCAGACCAACCCCATTGAGTGTTGTGAATGGATTTATAGTGACCAGCAAGGCTCTCAGGTATCTGGCAACAGAGACCTTATGTTGAATATAGTTATCAATAATTCAACACACGCCCTGTACTGTCGCATTCTTTCTTCCACAGTTGTCAAAAGTACTACTTACTTTTCACTGACAAGATTGATGGATAGGTTTGTACCCAAAGATTTGTTTATGTTCACAATTGTTTGTCCATGCTGTGCTATTTTTTCTTGTCTCCCAAAACCTTTCCCAAAAACCCCCGTACCCATCCATTTTTCAAACCCTAACCCTCTTCCCCCGGGCTGTGTGGTTTTCATTGATGTGTGACTAAATTACAGCAATAAATCCACACACTTGCTGGGGAGGATAAGGTGATAGCAACAGGCTGGTGAAGAAATCCGAGGATATATTCTTACTCTGCTTGACAAAGACCCATGGCTAATGTCAAAGAACTTCAACCGAATTAGTTATACTTTAACATTTGTTAGGCTACAATGTGGCACTGTTCTAGTGTACTTCTGTCACCTGCTATATTCTCTATTGTACCGTTGTATTGCTCAGGAGGACAAACAAGATTTCATTTTCTTTTTTTTCATAGGCATGCAACTGCCACTGTGTCACACCACTAGTACCACCGCTATGAGGAAATTTTATCCGCCCAGGATTGCCAACCTTATTCGCTGTTTCCCGTGGAGCCAGCCCTGGGCCTAGCCCTACTTGCAAACAGAAATTACAGGTAAGATAGGCGTTTGGTTGGAGGTAGTATAATGGAGTATTAGGAGAGACGAGAGATTGGATTGACGGTAGTACTACTAAAGTCCTAGGACTATTCAGGAAAACAAACTTACTGTTAAACCCCCACCCACCAGACTCAAAAGCAGTAAAAAACAGGTATGGTCAGATAAAGTTTCAAAAAGTATATTTTTATAGCCCTAACAAAAGAATCTCCCGCAAGACCCTCCCTAACCCCAACGATTGTCCTTCAAAAGTCCCTAAAAAACCCAACTCCCAATTCCCACCCCCCAAAAGTCTCTAAAAAAGGGGCAAGGGACACTATGGCAGGGTGCTGTTGGAATTAGCAGCCAGGGCATCATGCTCCTTGCGGAGGGTGGCAAGTTTGAAGCGGAGGCCCTCCACCAAGTTCTTATAGTTATGGACCTCCTGCTCCAGGTACGACAGTCTGAGGGATAAGCGGCGCCGGTGTGCCTTGCAAATCCTGCGAGGGGCAGCTGCTTTCTTTGCTGCTCGGCGGTGGCGTTTGGCTTTGGTAGCCCGGCTCCGTACCGCTGGAGCACTGCGCTGGCTGGCAGCCCGCACGGAGGAGGATGCAGCTGTCCCAGTGGACGTTGTTGTTGTACCAGACTGCGTCTCCTCCTCCTCCAGGGCCACCAGCCGCCGATATTCAGCGACAGTGGCATCCAGCCTCCGTTGCCGGGCCATTCGAGCCAGCTCCTTCCTCCTTGATGGTGTCTTGGATTTGGAAGGAGCAACTACATGAAAAAAGAAAGACATAGTCTGTAACCAATGCTCCTTACGATTAACACAAAATGATTGAGCAGAAAGTTGTCACAGTACAAGTAGCAAATTGAAAGCACAGTACATAACTATTGAGGACAATATCTATGTAACCTCCGACTTCTTCATCCTTGCTCTAACATTAGTGGGAGTTTAAGGAACAAATTCTACGAGCACTATGGACTTCCATTACAGTCGACTATGACAGTACACCACTCTTATTCTTCTTCTTCTCTCTTGTTTAGGAAAATTGGTACGTTATCTTATGCATGCCGGCATAATGCCCGCGCAGTGAACTTGCACCCGAGAAAAACAGACGCACACCATGGTGAGTGAGACAGACTTGCGTTACTGTACCGGTCCAGTACATGCAGGTGGTGAAGCTCTTACTTTTCTATTACGGGTGGCACTGAGAGTACTCTGTTAAAAGGGCTACTGCTTAATTAATTTAGCTTTCACCCTACAGTGCAAATGAGTATTTGAAAAGGAAAATGAAGAAGCTAAATTATCTGATTATCTATCACTTCACATGGGATGTATTTGATGACAAATGGGATGACTTTAGGTGCTTTGCTTATTATTAAGTGAACAGTGATACCCCCACACATGAATGACGTACTACTACTAAACTAAAGTTATTAAGAGAGGTAGGGAGTGTCCACCGTAATAACCGGATATATGCTGTGCTTTCAGTTGCAATACAAACTACTGCTACTATTCATGGTAGTATTTGGACAACGTTACAACTTCTTTTCCTTGCCTTTCCTACACTGGAACGGACGTGCGGGTGCGGTGTTACATGCTCTTCAAAGTAACACTTAGTTCATCCAGTGACCGTCTACTCTCTCTAGATACACATATGCTATCTAAGAGTCAGATAGTACCATGAATGATCCAGGCATCCATCCATTCAAAGTATATGCACACATACAGTTTCTGTCTCACCCACCCAGGCTGTTCTCCTTCCACCCATCCTTGCTTCATCATTCACCCAGCCATGCACCATACCATTTTCTTTCCTTCCCAGCCACCTCGGGGACCAAGAAAACACATATCATTCTTCTTTGCCAGTCATCATTACATTTCTCGTGCTTCCACACTTACTTACACCCTTCTTTCGCTTTTCGTTCATCCCATCCATCAAGTTCACCTCAGATCTGATTGGGATTCTTCTCGCCAAAAACTTCACAGCTAAGTCGAAGTACATTTAGAGGAGGCTACTACTTGGTTTATTTAGAATACACCCGTGCAGAAAGCACACTCTGCAGTCTTCAATCTCAATGACTAAGGAATGTATAGCTTACCTCTGCCCGCCACCACCGTGTGAACCCTCACAGGCATGTCCTTGTCCGGCACTTGCACCGCCTCCTCCCCAGAGTTGTCCTCCTCGTCCAATGCCACCACCACCTCCGCGCTGGCCCCGTCTCAGATGTTCCACCTACAAAGTACATTTAATAATGTTAGAATACACCACTCACTACTATATAATATTTGGTCTAGGAGGAAGAAAGAAATGTGAAAAAAACAGTATACAATTTAATAATTTATGACTGTGTACTCTAAAGTAAAAATGTCCCTTTTTCCAGGGAAGGCTGTTGTCTTGCTGCACTTTTTGGCACAACTGATTAATGTTTGCTTTTTACTTTTTAACACGCACCACTTTTTCTCCTAACAGACAGAAGCTTGACTTCTAAGAACACGAGCAGGATCAAGTTCAAACCAGGTGAGAGCTCGGCTCGACCACAAGAAATGTGTCCAATTATTCGTCAGCACTAAGCACTTTTCCATTTTCAGTTACACGTTCACTTTTATGACAAACTTGATTTTAATAAATGTGTTTACTTTTAATAAAGCTTTTAAACTTAAATAGACTCTGTGGTTTTTTGTCCTCCAGACTAGAGTGGATGAGCTAAAGGTTTTGGAATTTTTGCAAGCATGAGTCCGTGCCTCTGCCATCGGTGACTTTGGGAGCTAAATGACTCTGCCACACTATCTAGTCCGTAAGGAGATTGGGGGTTCAACTAGTCTGTTATCACTGAGGTATGTGGAAAGTCTAACAGCACCTATTATAATTGATAAGCTAAGCAATGCATTATTTAGTGTCCATAGTTCTGTTTGTGCAGATTTGTCCCTGCAACAGTAGTAGAATGGATTGTCCTCCTATCCAAACCAAAAGTAAAGTAGTATCTTATTCTTTCTTGGTGGTCATTCACCTTTTTATTGTTGGCAATGGTCAAAGCATAAACATGTAGAATACTTGAAAAGACATTATGGACAATCCCAGAGGACTGCACTCAGTGCATAGAGCTATTGCTGACTAGAATGGGAGTCCAATGGAAATGCCAAATGTGCAATCTTAGTTAGCTACACAGACAGACTAATAAGAATAATCTAGTAATACCACACGGAGTCATAGTCGAGGCAGGATAAGAATTTAGATCCTGTCTACAAGAAGATCAAAGACGATTTAGAAAAAATCGAATGAGGAACGCTAGGAAAAAATAAGTACTCTATATTAAAATTAAAACTTACTGGGGCCAGCAAAGGAGCCCTCGCCTGCCCGGTCCTGGCCTGCATCGTCAACAGCACCCTCCTCCTCCTCCTCCTGTGTCCTCCTCTTGCCCCTGGGGGAAGCTGATGTACAACATGAAAGAAAGAAAAACAGAAAACATGGATGATATTTCTCAACCAAATCAAACATTTCAAAAGAACTAACAAAATATTTTTGCGAAATAGCAAATAGGGAACGACTCCACGGGATATATTATTGACCAATCTCATGTGGTCGACTACGTTATTACTTTAGTATTGCTTGATTTGCGGACCGACGAATTGGAAACTACCCTATGTAACTCACTAAACAAAGTACTAAAAAGGTTTGCCTAGGATTGGCAGGCAGCAGTCCGCAGCACGCAAAGTGACAGCCAAAGTCCATCGTGATTGAAGATCAGCGACAACACTAAAGTTTCCTACTACATTAACCAGTCATTAAAATACTCAAACTATTAATCCACCACCACTATTTCTTCTTATCGCCATGTGTACAAAGGAAGGACTGGACTTGAGTCTGTAGGGGCTGATTTAGAAGCCCCTTGCGGCTCTTTTGCTCCATTGTTGCGTGACTTTTGTGACGCAGCGACAGCACAAAAGAGGCACAATGGTGCGGCGTATATTACCAACGTGACGCATATGGGAGATGCATCACGTTGTAAAGCCCTGCGCCAATAGGGGGTGTTCCGGCGCAAGGGAGGGCGTTCCTGCGCAGGAATGCATCCTAAAAGTGGCTGAGGGAAATCTACAAGATTTCAATCAGTCACTTTGAGGACAATGATGCGTTACTCAAACCCTGCGCCTGCTTGAAGCAGACGTACGGCTTGACGCAGCATTGGGGAGATAGGGCACCCCAGAGCATTGATGGAGCTGCACCATCGTTGCGACGCAACTCCAGCAATGCGCCGCCTTTACGGCACAGATGCGTAACGCTTTGGTGACGTTTTGGACCCATGGTGCGCCGCATTGTAAATACGGCGCACCATGGGTGATGGTGGCGTGACGCACAATTACTGGAGCATCCCTGCTACTTTGCAGGGATGCGCCGGTAATTAAAAATCTGAACCTTAGTGTGTAGCATTACGCAGTTCTTTAAACTACACTCATACATAATTTCACAGGCCAATGAAATGAACACAAAATCTAAAAACAAATAAGCATAGTAGCAACACTACTGAGAAGAAGGAGAGCAGTGTACCTGAAATGCACAGAAGATTTTGAAATATAATTTACCTACAATGTAATGAGCAGCATTATTGCTCTTGGTAAAAAACAAAAATTTGCAATATAATAACATAGCAGGAGAAAACATAGTAGTAAAGAAATAGCTACTACTACTCACCAAGCCCGGGGATCTCAAGGCCAAGGAGGTCGAGCAGATCTCGCTCACGGGTCAGGACATCTGTCCAGCGGTGGGTGGCCTGGTTGTAGGTGCGCCAGACCCGAGAGTGGTGGTAAATGGCCTGGCACACCTTCTCCCACCGCTTCTGGCGCTCCCGGGCCCCGTACCCGGCACTGATCTTGCCGCCTCCCATGATGGTCCTGGGGAGGCGGCGCTGAACATAAAAAATGAGTTGGCCCACCTCCTCCGGGGTAAAGATCTCCCGTGGCATTACTAGCTCCCCCCTCAAACGCCCGCACGGGAGCCGGGCACGGGGTACGGGACCCTTCCCCTTCTCGGGATGCTTCCCGGCTCCCTTCACCATGGTCTGGGCAGAAAGGAATAAAGAAAATAGAATAGGGAAGAGAAGAAAAGAAAAGAGTTTAAAAAAGTAGTTTAAAATTAACCAAAAGTAGCAGTAAACACAAAAATATAGGGCTAGAAAAATAGAGGGATAGATAATAAGTAAAATAGATCAAAAAAAACTTCAAACAAGCAAAGGATGGCAGAGATTGACAGAGGATACAAAGACCATGCCCAGAACCATAGCAATGAATGAGAAACAAGATGGCCGCGCCCGTTCACGACCGCGCGGGTAAGTTCGCGCGAGATTTTCCTTGCGAACACGCGCGAAACTGTACTGGCAAGCCGCAGACTTTGCGAGATTACACTTCGCGCCCGGAAACGGAAATACGTCAGGCAAACAAGATGGCCGCGCCCTTGAACGACCGCAAGGGTAACTTCGCACCTTGCGCTACGAGCGGCTCGCAAAAACGCACAAAACCTTGCGAACTAACACGCCGCAAAAAAAACAAATTGCATATTCGCACTAATTTGCGGCTTCCGAATCCGATCTCGCGCGTGTTCGCGCCCCGCGAACCCCGCGAAATTGCAGAAAAACGAGTTTTTCAAAACTGAAAGCACTCGGCAGGGGCAAGAGTTCAAACTCATCATTAGTAACAATTCCCTGTAGTGCTTCCTGACTGGGGCCCCTCCAGAATTCAGTTGCTAGTTGCAACAATTGTATGACCCTGCTCTGACCCTCACAGCAGGCTCATGGAATAGCTACAAGTAGGCCACAAAGGTCCTGGGGAAAAAAAATGCACTGCAACAGAAAGCAAAATTACAGATAAGGAAGCAGGTGCCAGACTGGAATTTTAAAACAGTGACACATTAATAAACTAACCCCAAATTAATTCATGTCAGTTGAAGCAGGGCTGGTGTGCTTGCTTTCCCCCCCCCATAATCTACAGTAATGATGAACCAGAGGGTGGCATTGATGTAACAGAGGGTTGCAGTGGTGAAACAGAGGGTGCTGGGAACCTGTGATGATGAACCGGACGTAGAAACAACATAATCGCGACCGTTGCGCGCCGAAATGTAAGTTCGCAATTGCGAACTGGTACGAAACCCTCGCGAACTGGCAGAAATCCTTGCGAACACAAAAAAAAATAATTCGCGAGAATTCGTGGATTTTGCGGATTGCGAGTTCGCAAATCCGCAAAATTCGCGAACGCGAGATTCGCAAAATTCGCCCATGCTTAGAGAAGAGCAACCGGTTAATCGCCCGTCACTCAACTGGGAACCCACCTGCTTAAAGTATTTAGGAGTACATGTATACCACAAGGCGACGGACATGCTGGAGGGCAATGTGGGCCGTTGTATCCGAGCATTGAGAGGGAGCATGTCCTTTAGGGCCACTCTTCCGCTTTCTGTAATGGGTCGCATTTCACTGGTAAAAATGATAGTCTTACCTCGACTACTCTACTACTTCCGCATGTTACCGGTGTGGATTCCTGGTTCTCTATTTCAACAGTTGAGATCGATGCTAATATCCTTCCTATGGGGCACGGGCAGACGTAGGATAGCGTTGGATACATTGATCCGGCCTAAAGATGAGGGGGGCATGGCGGTGCCGGACTTTGAGCTTTACTACCTTGCGGCTCAATTACAAGTTTTTACGCAGGAAGTGGCGAGAGTATACCGAGGCCCGGAGCAGATGAGGGATGGGGGTACCCCCCGACATGTGCTTGCATACATTACCCTGCAGCAGAGGCTCACCCTTAAGGACTTGTCCCTGGAAGAACAGACGTTCAGACTTTGCTGAATCGTGCATGGCGCAGGGCAGGAGTGCAACGTATGTACGTACCCGAAATACCCCTGGGGATGGTGACAGCGCTCCCACATGGCGGCGACTGGTCACGGTTGCAGGGATGGGAAGATGCAGGGCTACAAATGCTGGGACACTTGTATGAAGACGGGACATTACTCCCATATTAAATCTTACAAGAACGCTTTGATATCCCGAGAGGAGACTACCTTATGCATGCGGCTGTGATCAGAGCTATGCAGACACACTGGGGAGAGGGGCTGCTAGAGCCCACCACGTCCATGGCCTGCCAATACGCCATGATGGCAGCTGGACATAACAAGGCAGTGACGTGCCTTTATTCTAGAATGGTGCGAGAGCCGCTACAACCTTTAACAACACTGAAGGCCAAATCGGAACTAGACTCCAGATGGAGATCCCTGACACGACATGGGCGCAACTAGTAAGGCGAGCACAGAAGAGTACGAGGAACGCATGCTTTCAGCTGATACATTTTTATATTCTGCACAGAGCTTACCTCACACCGGGGAAACTCGGGAAATATTTTGGGGAGGAACATACGGCCTGCCCTAGATGCAATACAGCAGGGGCAGATTTAGGGCACATGTTATGGGACTGCCCACACTTATGGGTTTATTGGCAGGAAATAGGTGAGACATTGAACGGGGCAACAGATAGAGAGCTACAATACACTAAAGCAGTAGGAGTGTTGCACTGGTTCCCGCACACACCCAAGAACAAACTTACGAGCAAGTTTATAGATATGGGATTACTACTGGCTAAGAGGGAAATAACAAGACACTGGAAGTCAAAAAAGGGACCTACGCACCAGAGATGGCTCAATGAATATCTTAAGTGGGCGTCGGCTGAGAGCACCTTTAGGTACCAAATAGCCCGCCGCAGAGCAGACGACAGGGCACTAGAAGCGGCGGCAGCATGGGAGGCGCTAGTGCAAGCACTGCGAGATAGCACACTAGAGGAAGGAGAAGAACACCTCAACTCTGACACGGAGGATCCCACTGACACACCAGGAACACAACCTCTGATCACCACAGTACACTCCTGAAAATGCTCAGACACACACACTAATTGAAAGTCCAGGCGTAGAGACAGGCATGGGAGTTGAGGGGAGGGAGGGAGTTTGGAGAATTAGATGTGGGGGGGGAGGGTTTTTGGAGTTTTGGGAGGGTTGGAGGGGAGAAAAGAACAAAAGCAGATTTCAGAAAGCATTGCATGGTGAATTAACGATGACTAAAGGTGGATAAGGAGAGTGATTCATTGATTACGCTGCCCGACCCTCGGGTTGTGGGCTAATTGGCTGTGTATATGGACTACCCAAAAGAGAGCTAAAACATAACGGTGACCATGTAAGATGCTTAAAAATATATGATGTATGTACGATATGACTCTGCAATAAAAACGGTTTTACAAAAAAAATAAGCGCCGAAGGGGTTAAAAGTGAATATCATGGTCACATGAGCATGTCGGCCCTCAAGAATTTGCTGCAGTCACATTTTTATTGGCCAAGCATGGACATTGAACTGAGTGAAGAACTGTGGCTGTGTTCCAGCTCCAACAGAATTGCCAAAGATGTAACTCCCCCTTTAAATCCAGTCAAATGGCCCACTTTGGCTTTACATAAGATAGCCCTTTATATTCTGAGTCTTTTAAAACTTTGCCCGACTGACTTAACTGCGCACTCGACATAATTGATTGCCAGAAGTCAAATTTGTTGAGCATCCCATTAGTAAAAAGATATTAGAATTTTTAAATGATGTGTTTTGCAAAGAAGGGTTTTCTGAGACCATTGTCACTGACAATAGTGTGCAACCTTGTTTCACTGGAATAGAAAGATTTATTGGACATATGGCATACCTCACATCACTACTATGGCTCTGTATGATCCTCAGTGCAATGGTCAGGTATAACGGTTCAACTGTCTTTCAGTGTTGCCTCCCAAAATAAAATGTCATGGATGGAGAGATGTTATAAGCATACAGAATTTCCCCACATGTAGTGACTAGAGAGGCCATCTTACTTTTGCTCAACGGAATATTGCTTACAACACAAGTTTGTACTTAGTGGCTCAAAAGATTAATGTCTAAGTTCCATGATTATCAATTGCCTAATATGAGGCAGGTGGAAAAATCAAGCACTTGATAATCAGAGCAAGTCAAAAATGTCATATGATTATGAAATAGTGTTCGGCAACCTGATGTGAAAGTAGGAAATTAGGTCAGGATTATACCTGAAACAATCTCAAAAACGAGTTCTCTATAACAGCTAAATTTGTGAAAATTAACAATGGCACAATTATCATACAAGATTGAAATTTTAGATTAAACGTGGTTTCTAAGCTGACTGGAAAGCTCAATGACATAACGTTTTCATAGATAAAGACGGTCTGCCCTTGAATTCTAGCGGCTGTATAAATTTGCATAACAGGAATACTAACAGCAGCAATGCATTGTAATAAACCCCAGGACCAACAGCCAACTTGTCTAGTGAAAAAACTTTGGAACCTCCTCTGAGTTTTTGCCAATGAGACCTGCGGCATCCTATAGAGTTGGAGATTCTCTGGACACCATGGCCTCCAGGGTCGCGAACAGTGGTAGACTCAAAACCCCCTCATAGAGGCTCTTAGAGGAATGTTGTTCTTGCTTATTGTGGTGCCATTATGCAATGTTGATTTCAGAAGTTTCTTACGCTTCCATTGTTGTGTTTCTTTCCAAAGAAAGGATGTTATAGGTAAGAATATTGTTGCATCCTTCCCCTTACGTCTCCTCCCTTTAGTTCGTCCGCTCTAATGACGGTTTCAAATATTGGATATTCTTTCAGAGTGGAGAGGATGCTAGTGCCATGAGCTGCTGTTTTTCTCTTTGAATAAATACTTCTTTGTTTGAAACTTTATCCTAACAAAGACTTATGCTAAATTGCTGCTGTATCGCTGAATCCTGCCAACACAGGGGCTGGGTGCAGCGACTCACGGTTCTATGGCGAGGCCTGTGCACCCACTCATATGTCACATCTCAATCCTTGTTCATACACTGTTTTCTTCTAGATCATCAATGAGGCTATCAATAAAATAATTTAAGATGCCATATGTGATGTCATGAGGCAGGTCATAAGCAGAAAATAGCTGAGGTGTGAACTTTACTTTTGTCAGCTTACTACAACTGGGGAATTTTGGTGCTTTTTAGGCTTGGCATTGTAACTAAATTGTCACCAACTGCATTTATATTTGGAGTTCTGAGTTTCTTTTATCCTCAAATGTTAATCTCTATATATTTGTGCATGAGTGCTGCTGCAAATACGCTGCAGTCATATGCTTGGGATAAGACATTTCAATATTAAAATTATTAACCATCACATATAATTTTAATAGTAGAGTATGGGAGCTTCCTGGCAGACAGGTTTACTTAGAATAATGGAAACTCTTTTTACTTTCCACAGGGACAGTATTTTTTATTTATTTGATTTCGTTCTCTTTTGAGAACAACAAATATTTGACGATTAAAATTACAGTTTTGATAATAAAATTGTCGTTCTAATATAATTTTTTTAATGATTTAAAAAAAATGTACATATTGATACACACAAATTCGTTAGGTGGTGCCTTGCAGAGAGAAATCAAGTTCTGAACAGAGTTAATTTTACAGTTTGTTCTGATTGGTATTACAAATCTCTTCCTAACTGCTACTACAGTCTTATTTGGACAGGTAAATAAAACATGTTCTAAATCTTGCACCCCACCTTTACATAAGTCACAGAGGTTAGACCCTCTTTCTTTTGTGAACCACTTAAAAGTATATGATTTCAAAGGCAGTATCCCAAGCCGGAGTAATATAATACTTCGCCTGTCTCCGTGATTTAGATTAAAAAAGATATATTGTTGCATTTTCTTAAAAACTATAGTTTCCGCATATTGTTTGTACGTTGATAAATCTAGGCAATGTAGAACGTCAAGGTCCATGCTTATCCTTGGTGTTAGGTGTTTTAAGAAAAGTTTCAGATGTGCTGGTGTCCAAGATTTTAACATGCCCAAAGTAACATTTGATAATTTAAAAGCAATAGATAGATTTTTGCAAAACACACACTTTGGTGATGATTCTTGCTCAAATTTCTCAGTTTTTAGCAAGAATCTTAAAGTCCCTTGAACCGCATGAACCAAATTATATCCCCATCTTATTATGTTTGTACTCCCTCTAGCAATGGAGCTGACTAGTGATAATTCTAGCCGAAGAGCTTGGACCGGCACAGCTTGCGACATCCTGGTTAATTTCCGAAGGATTTTTCCTTCTTTCATCTCGATTTGTTTCCATTCGTTTATTGGAATATATTCAATTGCATATGATAATACGGAGGGAATCTTTGACCTGTATACCTGTAGAAGAGAAGAGAAGTGTCTTTGACCAGTGGAGGAATAAAGTTGTTGGAGAGCCCCTAAGTGGACATCAGCTTTTCGGCCCATTTTTTGCAAGTGGGGCAGATTGTGCAAGGTTTCAGTAAAAATTCTCCCAAGATATATATATTCTTTGACAATTTCCAATGGTTTTCCCCCTAGTGACCAGTTATATTTGACATAACTCTTCATTCCTGTGAATGGGACGATTTTTGTTTTAGTGACGTTTGGTATTAGATAGTTTTCTTCTGTATATTTGGTGAGTGCCTGCAGATTTCTTTGGAGACCAAATGGAGTCAGATCTAAGATTACAACATTGTCTGCATACATCATACAATGAATTTTAACAGCTGCCATTTTAGGTGGAAAGTTATTGACCTGGTTAAGTCTTTCCGGCAAGTCACTGAGGTATAGAGAAAAAAGTAAGGGTGCTAAAAGGTACCCTTGAAGCAGGCTGTTTGGTGTAGATATTGGGCAGGTAAGACCCTTCTCCCTCCCCATTTGGACTCGACACCATGTCCCAGAGTACAGTGATATTATTAGATGGAGTAGATTTTCTGGAATTCTCATTTTTTGAAGTTTTTTCCAAAGCTTGTCTCTATCGACCCTATCGAATGCAGTTGTGAAGTCGACAAAGACTGCATACACTACCTGCGACTTGTTGATCATGTATTTTTCCATTATTGTTTGCAGTACTGCAATATTGTCTATAACCGAGTGTTTAGATCTAAACCCGGCTTGATTAAGCGGAATGGAGCCAGTTGAAAATGCCCACTCTTTTAGATGATCTAAGACAGCTGCTGCGAATATTTTCCCAGTTGCGTCCAGGAGGGCTATCTGCCGGTAGTCACAGGGGAGCAGCCTGGAGCCCTTCTTGTGGATTGGAATAACAATGCTCCCCTTCCAGGACGTTGGAATTTCCCCTGTTCTAAATATATGACAGAAAAGGCGAGCTAGGGTCTTGCTCCACTCTTTAGGGTTGTTTTTTAGGGCCTTAATAGGAATTTGGTCAGGACCTATTGCAGCCGACGATCTTGCCTTTTTTATGTAATATTATATTTGGAGAGGCGATGGGGCCTCTTTGTATGTAATTTTTTCCTGTCCTCTCTTGTGATTCATTAGAATCTCGCTTTCTGGCTTTTGATTTATTTTTTATAGGTTGGTTATATATGTTTCCCATTCTGAAGGTGGAACTTGATTTGCTTTTAATTCTTTTTTGTACCCAAAAATTATGTTCCAGTAGGCACGTTTGTCATTTTGTTTTGCTGTTATCTGAAGGTCCACCCATTTTTTGTGCTGTATCTTTTTTCTTTTTCTCTTCTGCGTCTATTTTTTAGTTTATTGATTTCCTGTTTTCTTGTATCGGAGAATTGCTAGAATTGTGCCCTTATTAGGTTGTTTAATTCCGTTGCCCTAATATCAGGATTCCATCTTTTATTGTTTTGCGATTTTGTCGTTCATTGATTTGAACTTCCTACAGCAGTTGTACCAATTTATTAACCAGAACCTCAAAGTTTTTTATTGGATTTGCTGAATGAATAGTTTTCAATGGGTTTCAATCAATCAATCAATCAGTGACACTTATAAAGCGCGCTACATACCCGTAGGGTCTCAAGGCGCTGGGGAGGGGGGGTGCCGCTACTGCTCGAACTTTTCAATTATTTGCATGGTTTTATCGAAAGTTCTAGGATTCCATATTACCCGGCCTTGAACTGGGTTTACCAGTGCTGTACTTTGCAATTCCATGATGTGCACCGGAGATGTTAGTTTCAGGCTTAAGTCTGGTGTTAAGTGTAAGATTGCATGATCGCTTCCTATCTCAAACTTGATGTTTAGTTGTAGGGCTAATCCAAATAAGCCTAGACTGCAAATCATGTAATCAAGAATTGAGTCTTTGTGACTACCCTTTCTTGTATAGGAAGCTGGGATGTCTCCTTCTGTGTTGCCATTTAATATTACTCCATTCAGGATAGAAAGTGTAGATAGTATAATGTTCCCTCTCTTATCAGCTTTGCTTCCTAGAAGAAATTGTGGGATAGGTATTGCCAGAGCTTCTTCTTTTTCTCTTGACTCCCGTTTTTCCAATAGGTCGTTAGATATTTGCCCATTAAAGTCACCTGTTAGAAAAATTAACGGGAATTCCTGATCTTCTACCACCTTTTCGATATCCTCAAGAATGTTTAACGCTAATGGGTCCTTTTTAGCTCCCGGGGGAATATAGACATTAAAAATTAGCATTTTGTTCGAACTTTTGCTCAGATCTGTCCCAACTTTGATCTTAATGCATTGAATATTCCTAGAGTATGTTGGGACGATTTCTTGATCCCAATAGTATTCTTCAGATAGAAGAATTGCTGTCCCTCCTTTTGCGTGTCCATGGGTAACCGGTTTGGCTGGAATGTCGTATACAAAATAGTCAGGATGTTCAAAGGTTGTGGTTGCCCAGGTTCCTTGTAAAGCCACCATCCCTGGACAATCTTGCATAATTTTTGCTAGTTTTTCCTGTGTTTTCCCTGCAATATTCCAGGAAGAGATGGTCATTCAATTGCTAAAAGGGGCGCTTGTTTTCCTGTCCCTGTTTTTTGCTGTTAAGATTCTCTGCAATCCATGCCCATGTGTTTACAGTGGCTATTGTTTCCTTCTTTGGAGAATTTTTGGTCCAGCTTCTCCTTACTCCATTCGTAATTGAGTCTGATATGTCTTCTTTATAGAAATGTAACAAGTTATTATTGCAGTTTTGATTCCTGTATACGTGCTGATGTCCAATTGAGAGGCTTTCTTCTGGTTTTCCTTTTGTCCTTTTTGCTGGGGCCACATCGAATCCGCATTTGTGAAGGGTCTCATTTTCTTTTAGTATAATAGCCGGAACGACTGGGGACCAAAATTCTACGACAGCCGACGTGGTTTTCGTTCTTTCTGGAAAAGATACTAGTTTTATTTCATTTCTTGCTAATGCCTGTAATGGTTGTATCCTTTGAATGAGATTTATTATTCTTTCTCGATTTAGGGGGTCTTTGCCCAAGGGAAATAGGTCTGTGATTTCCACACTGCATGTTAGGTTTTTCTGCAGTGGAATAGACGTCTTCCCGGTCGGTTGGGCTTGTTGTTGCGTTTCCTTTTGTGACCGTATTTCTCTTTCAGATTTTGTTGGAACAAAACTTGGGGTGGTGGGATTTAGAAGAGTAGAGATTGCCCTTTGGTTCTTACAGGTCGAAATCGGTTCTCTTTCTTCCACAGTAAAGTTGGTTTCTTTGCCTTCCTTTTTTCCTTAGGGCGTAAGGTTGAGTGGTAGCGTTTCTGGAAATCTTGTTTTTCGGCACTTCTGTATTGCAAACCTTCTTGTTACCCTTTTCTTTGCTCGCTTCCTACTGTTTTTGTTTGCTCTCCTCTTTTTTACTGTTTCTAGGACAGGGGAGACTGAGGACGTATTTGATGAGGTTTCCATTATTTTTTGTTTGGTCATAATAATCCCTTTTGATGAGATTTTCGACTTTTATTAAAAATTGGGTAATATGCTGTGCTAGGTAATTTGGTTTTGTTCTCATTTGGATCCTTAAAGAGTTCTCTTAATGAATAGGCTTGTTTATATATGTTTTTTTCCTTTTTGTTTGTTCCACTGTTTGAGTTGCAGTGTCAACCGTAGACAACAAGTCTGCTACTGTTGGTAGGAAGGCTTTTCCTCTATTTGTTCTTCTTCCTTTTCTCCAGATAATAGTAATTTTAGTTGTTGTTTCCTCCTTTTTTTCTCTATTAGATATTTTAGTATTCCTATTTGGGTGTCCAACATCTGGTCGGAGTTTTCCAAGATGTTGACTAGAACATCAAGGGACAATGTGATTATTACTAATGCAAAAAGCTTACTACTGACTTTGAACTGCTGCAACCATAAGACTCTGTTTAAACACACAATTATGACGAAAAAATAAAAATGATAATACATTTACATGATAAAAATTGCTTAGTATTAGCCCACCATCCACGGCACTCAAGTGGACTTCTTTTTAGTGTACGTGCACATGTGATCTGAGAAAATGTCTCTCCGTAGAAAACTGCCAGCTGCTGACGTCCTATTCCATATTGTGGGAGGAAGCAAAAATGTGAATGGCAGTGGAACAGACCAATGGACGGCGATCTGCGTTACGTGCTCCTGTGCTCTGCGCCTATAGTGTCTGTTTTATATTTACTTTATTATTACATGAGACCCAAGCCGTTCCTACGCACGGGCCCAAGGGTACGCGAACGAACCACCGTAGATGTCGTCCCCTGGTACAAATTAACCCCTGGCACTTTTCGGACAAACAAAACGGACGTGTATCTTGGCAATGGCGGCAGGGCTTGTTGGCCCAAGTCGGTGTATTAGAAGCATTGAAACTTCCGGCCAATGCGGCCATACATCGGTTAATCAGTGAATAATGCGGGAATGGCATTTACACAGAAGCTTCTAGGCACTTTAGGCGGGTGGGTGGCGGATTCACTTCGAGCATGGAGGTGGTGGGGGTGCTAGGCAAGAGACATGGGGGCACCGAATGTATCAGTTTGCCCTTAGGCCGCCACCGGCCGCCGTCTCCCCGCAGACACCATTCCATATTTTGCCCCCGCCTTAAAGTTAGCAGGAGTTGCGCCTCGTTGTGCGGCGCTGCCTGCAGGCGCTTTAGAGCGCGCGCACATTTATGCTAATCCGAGGCTGCAGCCACGGTCTCTTCTATCAATATGAAATGTTTTGTACCGGCTGTTTTTGTGCATCTTGTATTGTTATGTGCAATATACCAAATAATGTGTCTAACTATGCCATTTATGCCTCTGAAAGAAAAAGCAAATTACTGACTCGAGCAGGATGGCATTTGCATGCACGTGTGTCAGCTTTCAAGCCTTTTCCCTCCGCAAAATATTGCTTTCCGCACTCAGAAAAATGCACCCATCCGTCAGTTACAAGCCATTGAAAGCACTTTATGAATCTGCGAAGAAAATGTACTTATCTTCCCCTGCCAGTGTCCCAGCTGTTTCAAAATTGCTATTGTCCTAATACTTACAAGGCAATTTTAGCATCAGTTAATAATTTTACGGGATAGATAACTCCTAAAGCATTTTAAAATGACAGACATTAAACAATGGCAACTTAGCATTTTTTGTAACAGTTCATGACAGCTTAAAAACTAAAGTGATGTTAATGTATAGCCCAGGCAGTCTCGGCTTCTCCTTGACAATTTCTTTAGAAGGAATAAAATACAGGGAAAAAAACATTTTAAACAGTGGGAGAAAGAATAAAACAGATTTACCTTCAGCGCCAGATCCCGTATACATCTCAATTAGTAATAATGTCTCAGATCTTCCCGCACAAATCACGGGTGACAAGAAAGTGAATTTATTTAGGCACCAAAAAAATGATGCTATAGTTTAATAGCAGGGTGGCGCAAAATAAAAAAGGCATATCTATTCATTAAATCGAATACAACAAGGAAAATGCACAGAAATGTTTTTTGTTCCCATCAGCTGGAAGATGTTCTCCTTTCAACCTTTTTGCATCACTCTTGGAAAGTACATTTCAATAAAAAATCTACCTGAGCCAGATGAAATAATATTTTTTAATGCTTTTACACTGTATACAGCCGTAGCCCGGTTTCGAGGGGCTCGCATCGCGGATTGCGTTTGTCGTGCAAGACCTGCAGCGGATTCACCTTTGAAAGAAGATTGTCGCTCTGTTTTTTAATATTTGTTTTCGAATTCTCGACAGGAAGCCGGCTGGGGAGGGATGACGTCAGCGCGCTGACCTCTGCCTTGGCACCTTGGGTGGAGATGGGTGCAGTAATGGGCAGTTGATGAAGGTGCTAGCTCGAGCCCAGACCCCCTCCTCCCCCCTGCTGCCTAATTACCGCAGCCCCCGGCCTCGGAAGGGTGGTCGGCGGCGCGAACGCACACACACTCTCACTCACTCACATACCACATCATTAGGCGGATCCCGCACTGCCCCGGCACACGGACGTGACCGGGGGCCGCTGCCGGCCCATGAGCCGGGGGAGGCGGCGGGTGCGCCCCCACCCTACCTGCTGCGCACTGGTCCTGCGGGGGTCACCCCCAAAAAACGGATCCACGCGTGGACGGGGCGGTGGCTCTCTGGAGCCATCACCGGCTGCGTAAAGGATCCGCCGGAGATCCTTTTTTTAAAACAAAAATAACGTGGGCGTGGGGTGGTTCAGCCGTGCCCCGGGGCCGCCCCCCTCACCAAAGCACACCGGGCATCGCCTGTCTTGAATACCACGCGAAGGTAAAAACCCTTCTGCGACGTGACATCAAAACCCCGGAGGCTTCGCGGCGCGCGCTCAATTAAATCTGATCGACTGTTTGCTGGAAAAACAATATTTCTTTCAAGATTTTTTACACGTAAATAATGTGACAAAAAACAGATTTAAATATCGTTGTCAAAGGGTGAAATCAGCAGCTCTGTTCCAAGTCGCGCCGGAGCGGAATCTTTGTCGATTCTCGGCGCCGGTCGGTGTGTTGACGCGGATCCGTGCGGTGCCGACGGGCGGCCGGGGCGGCGGGGGCTTTCTTACCCTCACTCACGGAAGGTATTTTACACTGAGTGTGAATGAATGATTACACATTTCTATAGCGCATGGTGTAATAACTACAAGGCGCACAGTGTGTCTCGTGGTCACCTCCCAAAACAACAAAACCCACTACTGGATGCGTTCTTGTGCATTTATAAATATATATGTGTGTGTGTGTATGTGCACACACACACACACAAACAAAGGAAGAAAGAACGAATACAAACGAGGAACTAAAACAGTAAAAAAAAAGAGAATAAAAACAAGAAAGAAACAGGTTGAAATAAATTAGGAACATTAATAAAAATGCAACAAGAAAGAGAGGATGAGAGGAAGGAAATAATAGAAGGAAATAAGCTAAACAACAAATAGATTGAAGGTAGGAAATACACAAAGAAATTCGAGAAGAAAGAAACAAGAGGAAGTAATAAACATGGAAAGATAGAAAAAACATAGTAGGAAACAAGGGGAAAACGAAAGAAGAAAGGTGGGACGTGGATGATGAAGGGAACGAACTCGAGCTCTGAAAGAGGCTCACCTCATCCCTAAATGGTCTGAGTACTTCTGCTCAGAGGTGTAAATGCGCTCACACGCGCCTAGAAGGGCTCTTCCGGTGCCCCCGTGGCGCTCTGAACCATGCACCAGGGGCGCCTGTTATGAAGTCACCCCGGTCCGTCCTTGGGGGTGGGTCCGTGGGGGTGACGAGTGGCTTATGGAGCCGGTTTTCCTGAACTGTGCCGGTTCCAGGAAGCGTGCCCCGGCCCGCACAAGGGACGCTGCGGCTCCTGCACTCACCCTTGCTTCACAGCGCTAGGCACAGAACAAGGCTCACGGCTGCACCCACGGGGTGTGCACAGCAGGGCTTTGTAGTCAAGGAGAAGTGACTCACTCTGTTGTGTACAGCGGTGCATTGCACATCTGTGTGTGTGCATTGTTTTCAAGCCAAGGCCCGCGCAATATTGTGAGTGCAACACTTGGCCTTTTTCGTTTGTAAGAAGCAGCACATCGCGTGTGTGTCCCTGTGTGTGCGTGTACATCGCGTGTGTGTCCCTGTGTGTGCGTGTACATCGCGTGTGTGTCCCTGTGTGTGCGTGTACATCAACGCTTTTCAGGGTTATTGCGAAGCACACGGTATGTGTCGGCGAGTGTGTGTATGCACGTGCATCTGCGTGCGTGTGCTGGGTGTTCAATTTGTCAAGGAGAAGCACTTAGTGGTGTTTGTACAATTTTTTCGCGTTATGGCGCACCCACTATTGGTTGTACAACAATATCGTTTCAGTTGTTAAGAAGCGCGTCCTGTGTGCGCCTCTGTTCGTCTGCGTGTGCAACAAACAGTGGGCAACGAGCAGCACAACCTGTGTGTGTGTATCTGTGTGGGCGGTCCTGTCTCTGTCCGCGTGCAAGGCTGAGTTGTTGCGAAGCACACAGTTGTGTGTGCAGTGCACGGAACACAACAAGGCATTGCAGTCCCTAACGAACATCGTATCCTGGGTCTGGTGACATCATGGCCTTGCAGTTGTGAAGAAGCAGCACTCCCAGGGTGTGTGGAGAGCAGTTGTTTGCAAATGTTTGTGTGCTACCCGGGTATACACAATGCTGTGCAGTTTTCTGGGGGCACCACACAGCGGTGTAGCACGTTGCTGCTGCTAAGGAACAGCACACCCCGGGTGTGCACGGGGGTTGCCACTGGTGTGTGCCCAACAAATGGTTCCACGTGTTGAAGAGAGACACACCCTCGGTGTGTGTGCCCCAAGACTGCAGCTGCACGCAGCATCTTACACAGCGTGTGTACAAGACTGGGTTTGTGAAGGCTGGGGACACACTTGTGCGCACAGACACCCTCCGTGTGTTTACACACGGCTCTGACGCTGTGGCGAGGAGCAGCCTAGCCCTCGATAGAGGGCCGTACACACTCGTGTGCGCGCCGACACCCCAGCACAAAGACACACTTGTCATCCAGCCTGGAGAAAGACGCAACCGCCCCGTTTCCAAAGCGATGCCTTCCCTGATGGCCCCGGCATATGTGCCGGCTTTATTTACCTCCTGTACCACTGTGATATATGGAATAATAACACATTCAAACATATTTTCATAAACAATTCCGGAGTGTGCGTGAATACATGGCACATCGGTGGGCCCAGCCTTGCTGAAATGTGTACTTTTGTTGTGCTGTGCTTAATTAAACCCAGACACTGATAGGCTTTTACTACAAGAAAAAAAAACCCAAGGCAAACACAATCTCTGATACGCAACAGACAATTAGAAGTGAAGGGTCCGCATGGTAATGAGTGACACGGGTCCGCGCGCACCCTCCTCCGCCCGCCCGCGCGCGCCGCGCGGAGCAGACAATTCCATCAGGGCGCCTTGTTAGCCGCTTTAGTCTGTTAAGGCCCGGTTGCCATAGCATCGCGAGCAGAACACGCCGCAGATTGGCATGAAAAAAGCATGTCGCCAATTGCCCTGTCACAGCAGGCAGGCTCGCTCGGCTCAAAGGCAGCCCACTGCAAGTTTTCTTTCCCAGTTTGCACTCCCCCCCGCTGTTTAATAATATCCATTTACCGGCCCTGGGATTGATCCGGTGCAGCGACGAAAAAACACCGTGGCTGCCGCGCCCGCCGGGGCTCGGGCCGTGCAGGGGACTCCTTCCCGCGGCCGGGCGTTAACGGGGGCGAGGGCCCGCTGCGCGCGGCGGGGGCCACCGGCTTCCGTAGGAGAGGGGGTGCCCCGCTGCAGCGAGGCGAGGGACACGAGACCTGCCCCCCTAACGCCAGGGCCCTCTCTGAGGATGGGGTCCGTGACTGCCACGTGCTCTCTGAGCACTGGTACCCTGCCCCTCCCAAAGCTGGCCTCTGAGGATGGACAGGAGCTGCGTCCAATGCCGAGACACGCAAACCTGTCCGCGGCCGGCACATGCTCTCAGGGGTGTACTGAAGCCCCCGCTAGCCCAGATTCAGCGGGGTGCTGTTGTGACACATGAATTGCTTTGTGGACCTTTTATCTTCCATCTCTGGCTCGCAACTCATCTCAAGTCACAAAGAGAAACTAATAAATGCTGCATTAATACAAAACACAGCTATGAGGGAAGAACCAAAAGATGCAAACAAATTATAAAAGAGTGACAGAAAGAAGGCAAAAATGTTAAAATGACAAAGAAAACAAAATGTAAAAGGCAAATGAGTCCAAACGCAAAAGAAACAAGGTAGAATACAAATAATGAAGGACGAAAAGAAAAAAAGCATAATGGAAAGAGGGTGCAAAAACATGGGAATAGGCAAAAAAAAGCATAAACGAAGAATTAATAAAAAGAATAAAAGCTGGAAAGAAGAAAACAAGTACGGAAACGTAACAACAAATTAAAATGGGAGGAGAGAAAGAAGGAAGGAAAGCAGAAAAAAATGAAATAAAAAAGAAATGCGAAATGAAAAGAAGGGCAATGGGAAAAATGAAAGAATACAAAAAGACAGTGCAAAGGAAGGACACGAGTTTGATAAGAATAAAGGAATAAGAAGAACCGAAAGCCAGAAAAATGGACAGACGGAGTAGAGAAGAACGGGCAGAACGAAAGAAGGATGTAAACAAAGAACGAAAGACACAAAAATAAAAATAAATGATTGAAAGCAAGAAGCATATAAGAGATGAATGAAGATGGAAAGAGGGCAGGACAATGTGATACATAAGTCAGTATTGGTAAATGTGTATAGCTTGAGGCCAACGTCCTTTGAAGTCATGCTGTATCAGCCTTTATTTTGCACAATTTTCTGAACATTTTCTAGAACGGTGCAATTCCCATGACACTTCATTGGAAGGGTTGGGATCGATCATTTTGCTCGGACATTTAGCGCAATATATCATTCAAAGTGGGTGGTATGTGATATTTCTGGGTACTCCCTTGTCTCTGAGCACTGACACCCCAAAGCTATCCCGTATGAGGATGGACAGGTGAAGCGTCCAATGCCGGGACCTGCCTCCTGCCGTACTCAACCTGCCACCCCCACCCAACGCTAGCCCCCTCCCCCCCCCCCCCCCCCCGAGGATGGGTGAGCGAGGGGTCCGTGGTCTGTACATACACCCCGAGCACTGCAGCCAGCCCCCCAAAGCTTGGCCCTCTATGAAAACGGACAGTTGATGGGTCCGTGCCGTGGACGTGCTGCGCGTGCCTCCAAACGCCAGGGCCCTCTAGGAGGATGGATAGGCAAGGGGCCTAGTACTGGACACGCTGCTCTGCGCACGCGCAGCCTGCTAGGCCCATCCATACATGCCTGCCTATTTATCAGCATTTGAAGACCCCGGCACCGGTGATTTTATGGCTAGTTTTGAGAAGTTTTCAATATTCCGTTGTTTGTAGGGTGTGCTCCGAATCTTTGGAAAGCTGGAGTTGTCACCCCCTTATTTTAAACAAACACTGGCAAAGCCAATGCGTCTTACCCCACTGACCCATTGGCTTTGCAATGCAATTTGTCGATTCTGACATCATTGGAAAGAGCCAAATATTTTTTGCCAATACTGCGTAGCATTGATAACACAAAAGAAAAAAAGCCATTCTTGAAATGGCTACTCCTGGTGGTCGCATCAGTTCTTAGATGTGTGCATGGACATGTGTGATAACATATGCAGGTGCCTAGGAAGCGACAAAGCCACCATTTCTTATTTACCATTCCAAGATGGCAGACGATACCAGGAAATGCAAAAATATGTAAACGTAGTCTTGCAAAAGTGCCTTTCGCACTGCGAAGCAGCCTGGCAGCAAAATGGCAGTTGCCAGGCCCTCCAAAAACAACAATCTGGACAGCAAGGGGTTTGAGATAGAATGAGTGAAGGGGAGAGGCTAGGGAGCAAAAGAAGGGGTTGAACCTAGGTCCAGGCCGCAGGAGGGCTTTAAAAAAGATAAAAGCCATGAGGAGGGACGGATAAAGCTATGGATGAGCTTGAGAAGAGGGACGAGGGAGCAATATCATATTGGAGTTGTGGGGGAAAGCTGCTCTTGAGGGAGAGATATAGAGACAGGGCTCTAGCTTGAGCCCTGTCCTTTTTAACCTATATATGGTACCCCTGATGAAACTGATCGCGTCATTCAAGATCAGTTCCATTTCATACGCTGACGACACTCAACTTATACTGGTGCTGGATAGGGAGCGGCCAGGTGCCGAGGAAGATCTTAAGGACTGTCTTGCAGCAACCTTTAAATGGATGACGAACAACCATTTAAAGTGCAACGCCGGAAAATCCGAAATTCTACCCATAGGGAATCACAATCTCCCCAACAATGTGCTGGCCAGCGGAAGCCGAAGCACCCCCCCAATACAATTGCTTCCGCCCGCAATCTGGGCATCAAATTTGACAACCAACTATCTTTCAAACCCCAGGCAGTAGCAGTAGCAGGCATGTGCTTTCAGATCATAAAAGCACTACGGAAGTTTTTCGATCTACTCCCACTATCGGCGAGGAAAACAGTCGCAGTGGCCTTAATAAGTTCTAGGCTGGACTATTGTAATGGACTATACGTTGGAGCTAATAAAACTGTTCTCCACAAATTACAAATGGTCCAAAATGCGGCAGCCCGCCTTGTACTGCGTCTGCCCCGTAAGTCATCAGCCTCAGCAGCACTAAACACTCTCCATTGGCTGCCAATAGGTAACAGAATCTTGTTTAAACTTCTTTTAATCACTTTTAGGGCATTTCACCAACGAGGCCCAACCTATTTACGCAACGGGTTTAAAAGATATCATCCAACGCGTTGTCTGAGATCTGCAAGCCAGAACCTACTTACCCTCCCTCATTTCAAGCTGGCCACAAAAGGTGGCAAATCCCCTTTTGTACTGGGCACTAAGGTCTGGAACAAGCTTCCTCTTTTTTTGCGGTTATTTTCTCAAGAAGCCCCCTTCAGGAAGGCATTAAAAACTTGGATTTTCTCTTTGCCTGACGCTACTTGTAGGACCTTGGTGTAATGTTTGTGTAGAACTTAGGACACCCCTTTCCCTTCCAACTCTTCCACCTGAGTTGTGTGAGCGCCAAGATACTCCTTGGAGTGAAAGCCGCGCGGTAGAAATGTCCCTTACATTTACATTTACAACACATTCACACGCATAGATCCCTGAGAGAAAAAGTAGTTCCCTGAATGGGAGCAGTGGAAGGATACAAGTCAGCCAATCAAAAGGATGGTAAAGAGGATAGGCTCCAGGGGAGGGCGAAACACTAACAGAAGGTAAGCTATTGAATATGAAGCAAGCAAATGAGTGACAAGAAAGCCAGACAACAGTAAGCAACAGCCATGGTCTAAGCCTGCTGGAAAGATTTGTAATGGTGCACAAGAGGCTTTCACCTACAAATGTGGGGTAGGTCAGAGGTAAAAAGACAACTTACACAGCTCTCTACTTGAAACCTATTGCCCTATCACCCTTTCCCAGCATTACATAAGATGCTAGAGAACAGAGGGGTACAGTTTCCCATCTAGAGATTTGTAACTGTTGCCAGAAAATCAAAAAGGAAATACAGGCCTGCAGTACACATTGCTCTTTAAGTATTTAATTAAATTTTTATAAATCATGATTATTTGGGGGGTGGGGCGTTTAGCAAGGAAATTGAGTTTCTTCACAATGTAGGTAACATCAGAACCTGATTTGAGTTAACCCCTTTCCATGCTCATAATGGCCCCCGGCCGCCATGAGTCACGGTGGGCGTGTGCGCACTTCGGCCTGGGGCTGTCCGAGCCACACCTGTGATTGTAATGTCCAGCACCACGGCGAAATTCGCGCCGCAGCCAAGGTGTTAACCCCTTCCATGCTTGTGACGGAACCCCTTCATCACGAGCCATGGGTGGCGTGTGCTCATGAAGGAGTGGTTCATTCATGCCGCGACCGCTCCGCCCACGCGGCACTGACTCCCCGCCTGTGCAGGCGAATTAGTGAGTGGGGGAGTCGTGACGGAACCACTCCATCATAAGCACAGCCTGCCCGTGGCTCGTAACGGAGTGGTTCCGTCACAAGCATGGCCGCGTTGCGCGACCCTCTTCACCCCTATTGTGCGGCGGAATTACTGCAGCGGCCAAGGTGTTAAATGTTTAGGTTTTGTTTACCTTTTAAGAATATGTGTTTGTTACATAAATTCGATAACTTCGCCACATAATCCTAGTAGTCTGTAGGAACTGTTGTTAAAATGGTGAAAATCAATTTCAGTTGTCATAGGTGATATCAATGATGCCACGAAGATCAGTGGTTTTTTTAGTTTAAAACATTAAGTTTCAACTGATGTGTTCACTAAGTATAACATCACTTTAACTTTGTTTTTTCAATGAATTTCTGGACTTTTTTTCAATGTAAAGTAAGCTGTTGGTACCAGACCTAATTATAACGTCACTCTAACCTGTTTGGTTTTCTTAGTGAATTTATGAGGTTTTTTTTTAACGTAAAGTAACAATATAAAGAGATGTCATTTTAAGTAAGACAGACCTACTGGCCTTGTCAAACAGTCAGGGTACCAAAATGTAAAAATTGACATTTGCAACGTGTCAGCACATCAACTTGGGTAAAGTAGTCCTCTCAATGTTGTCAAACAGTCACCTCAATAATTTATCAATAGCCATATTCCAAAGTTATCCGTATAAATTCACACACTGACAATGCATGATAAACATGTTCTCAAAAGTATTTAAAAGAAAGCATTTTTAATCTAAACAACTTTAAAGGTGTATAAATAATAAAGAAGGAACGCGTTCATCCCATCAATCAACAATCAAATATTGTAGTCCCAATAATGAAATCCGATGCCCGCTTCCTGTTCAGTTCTCTATTTGCAAGAACTTTTCCAAAATTTTCAAATGTTTCGTAATCCAACATCAATGTTTTTCAATCAAATATTAAACAAAATTGCAGAGTGTTAAAGAGGCAGGTTTTTATGCATCATTGTTAGAATAACTAATATTGGTCCAAACGTATTTTTTGTTGTATGAAGTTATCGTTAAAATTTACCATGTATTGGATTGTGGTATTATGTTTTTTTACTTTACAGCCCTGATGATGTCCCAAAGGGGACGAAACGCGTATGCTGTACAAATCAATAATTGTTTTGTTTGATGTTGGATTACAAAACATTTATGTTGGTGCACGAGATATTTGAACATTTTGGAAAAATTCTTGCAAATAAAGAACTGAACAGGAAGCAGGCATCAGGATTTCATTATTCGGACTACAATATTGGATTGTTGATTGATGGGATGAACGCGATCCTTCTTTATTATTTATATTATTTGATATGCGAGTGGTCTTGACGGTGGGCCACAGATAGTTGAGTGTCCCAATTCACAAATAGTTTAAGTATTGGACTTTTATTGAATAGTCGCAATTGCATACCAAGTTGTGACCCTCATCGTTATTCGTTATTTAACTTTAAAGGTGTGTACAAGTCTTTCTTTAACACTTTTCAGCCACAAAATGCATCCATTAAACCAGTCACAAGAGGTCCTGCACTCCCACTGAAAAGCATACAGCCCCAGCTCCGAGCGCTTTCAAAATAATGATAGACCCTCCTGCGGCTAGGCATTTAATGATACAGGAGCTTTGATGTTTTTTTTTAATAGAACTAATTTTGATTGATTTTGGTACAACCAACATTAACGACACACATTGACTAGCTTTACATGTCCACGTCTTATACATTAGGCAAAATTATATATCTAAGAAGTTGCCACCACTAGCCCATGATACTCCCACTACCTGCCCCAGATCTTTTAATGTTTCCAAGGGCAGTCCTGTGCCTCATAAATTGGTCGTTCCTGTTGAGCACACCAGTCCACCCTTTCCTCCCCTGCACCAGCGACGCGAGCTCCGTGGAGTTTGGCCACTATTTTTGCCACCGCAGTGAAGACCCATTCCATCCTCAATCCATCCGTCTTTTCCAACAGGCCCAGCAGGGCACCTGGGGTGTAAACTCAAACCAGGGCCCTGGAAAGCTCCTCTTAAAGTTTTTTAGGTTGAGCTGGAGAAAGCAATGCGAAGCGTTGCGTCCAGCCCGACAGCTCATGTTGCCCGTCTCCTGGGAATCTGAGACAGGGGTCGGGCACGCGCGGCGATTGGTGTCTGTGGACGTGCACATCCAGGCCGGCGCCGTGCACATCTCCTGCCTCTGATTCCCTGAAGTTCCCTGAAGTGCGCAAACACACACATACACACATGCAAACACACACACGCACGCGCACACACACACACACGCACACACACAGACAGACACGCGCAAACACTCAGACAGACACACGCACACACACAGACACACGCACACACACACGCGCGCGCGCACTCCCCCCAACCCCCACACTTACTAGGGTCTTTCTCCATGTCTCTGTCTCCCTCGGCAGCCAGCGGGTCAGTCTTGGCAACAGGCGGGGCTCTCCACGACCACGGGAGCCCTGCTAGCTCACATGCAAATCTTCAGGCTGGCTAAAGGAGCGCAGGGTTGGCTCCCGTCTGCTTCCTGTTTGCGGCCCCGCCCCCGTCCCAACACAGGTTGCCTGGCTTCCTTTCCCATCCGGGCTGCGGCAGTGAGTTTTTTCAATACGTGACTTATTTAGCACTTGTTCCCTGCGGGGTGATATGAGTGATGTCCCTCTGGAACGCCCATGCCTTTGAATCCCAATACTTATATTTCTTGTTAAATCTATCTCTGTGACGCTCTGTTCCTGGGACGTTCCTTTTGATGCTCCTAACTGAATCGGTTTCGGGAAGTCCAAGAGACGGGTCCCTCCCCACTCCGGTTTCTGGCATAATCTGCTCGCCTTGGCAACTAAACTTCAGACAGCTGTAAAACGACATTGCAGCTAACATGCGATCTATGCCAGGGCCAGATTGAGGAGCACATGGGTCATTAACGCCACAGGGCTCCGCTGTGGTGCGCCATGTGTGCAGCCAAACCTGACTAATGTGGCAGCCAATGACTGCGAGGCAGACATAGTCATGTCAAAGGTGCGGTAAACAGGATATTATATAGCCTTTCATGCCTGATTGGAAAAAAAGAGGCCAGGCTGCATATCAGTAAAAGGGACTTTTGTGAAGATATTGCGTGCGCGCTAAAAGCAAAGGGTGCTGATAAAAGTGTGTCTTACCCACACCCTCTGCTGAATGCGTGCTCCGCAACCGCAGTGTGTCGGTTCATGAGGGCTGCCGGGTTCATGGTATTTATTTTTTAATATGTCCGTCTATATTTCTCCACATCTATTTGGTACTCATCCTTTCGGTATTTATTCATATTTCTTTTTTGTTCTGTGTTAAAGTTGCATTAGACTGTTTTTGCATTTAGGTAACCAGTAAAGTGGTAGCACTACGAAAAGTCACGTATAATACACCAATGCTCACATTAAAACATTCCCATTATTATACAATTCTCCATATCTGTAGTTATTTAAGTTTTTTTTATATAACTCCCATCTCTGTCAATCTACCCAGATTATGGTGTAGCAGCTATGATTGACAGCACAGAGAGTCACTATAAAGAGACAAACTTTCTGCATTTGTCCATTCCTAAAAATGAAAACAAAGAAAGTATCACAGTTTTTTTTGTCACAACATACAACTAGCATTGGCACAGCCAATGGGTCTGGCTTTGGCTGCTAGACTTTAGGCTTTGACAATGAGTGTTTTCACAAAACTTTGTTTTTGAGGAACCTGCTGGGTCCTCGTCGAACAACAAAAAAAAGAAAAACAAATGGTTAAAGAAAAAATATTTTTGACATCAAATAGCACACTTGGCCATTGTAGTCCCTGGCAGTGAAGTGATCTCCTT
Organism: Lissotriton vulgaris; assembly: GCF_964263255.1. Lineage (NCBI taxonomy): Eukaryota > Metazoa > Chordata > Amphibia > Caudata > Salamandridae > Lissotriton > Lissotriton vulgaris. The sequence goes on from NC_141697.1 coordinate 39,415,155, forward strand.
TGTGTGTGGATGTGCTCCTGTGGAAAAAGGCAGAATGCAGTTACTCACAGTGAAGTTAGCAAACTAGTAAGTTGGGTGACCTATTGCCCCATGCTGTATGCTTTGGTGGGCAGTAAAAAAATGTGAATTACACAATTCCAGACCAATTGATGAAGATGGCTGGCTGTAAGACCCTATATTATACATATAATTTTAGTAAAATCAAAAGTCTTGGCTAACGCCAGATCTAAAACAGATAAGTAAAAACTGGAAACTGTTAGCCCTATGCCTATCTAAGTTCAATCTTCGTATTGGCCTCCCAGTCTGTAAACAAGGGGAAAATAGAGTGTGGAATGAAAGCAGTACAGGTGTTTTGGCAGGGGATAATCCAGTTGAAAAGTTAAAAATATTTTTATGGATTAATTTGAGGGATATGGCCTTTTGGACATTGGACTGTGTTAGTGCATTTGAAAAGCACAAGGGGGCTTCCAGTGATTAAAGAATGCAAAACATGAGACTGTTCATTATCCACAGTCGTTTATAATTCCGCTGACATGTTCTCCAAAGCAGGTCAGTAAATGTCCCCAAGCCCATTTTGCCAGTGTCCGGATCCACTTGAGACCATTTGTGACTGGTCAATTAGGATATATTTAGCAGGACTACTTTACATATTCGATATGGTGCTGCATCCTTATTCCATCATGTTTAGATATATTAAAGATAAACATCACCGAGGGCCATAGTTTGAGTGGACAGGCTGAGACGGCTCAGCCATTGGTGTAGCTAATGTGTAAATGCGCCCTGTGCAAATCAAGGTGATGAGCCCCTATGGACCTCGCATCATGGTAAACTAAAGCAATAATCAGGGTCTAGGAGGCCCCTAGGGCCACTGGGCTGGTGTCACAGCATCACTCAACGCAACAGCATCACTCAGCGTCACAGCATCACTCAGCACCACTGAATGCCACAACACCCCTCAATGCCACAGCGCCACTCAATGCCACAATGCCACAATGCCACAGCACCACTCACCACACAGCATCCCTCAATGCCACAGCATCACTCAATTCCACAGCATCACTCAGCACCACTCAATGCCACAGCACCACTTAACGCCACAGCACCACTTAACACCACAGCACCACTCAACACCACAGCACCACTCAACACCACAGCACCACTTAACACCACAGCATCACTCAACGCCACAGCACCACTCAACGACACAGCATCACTCAACACCACAGCATCACTCAACGACACAGCATCACTGAATGCAACAGCATCACTCAGCACCACTGAATGCCACAGCATCACTCAGCACCACTGAACGCCACAGCATCACTCAGCACCACTGAAGGCCACAGCATCACTCAGCACCACTGAAGGCCACAGCATCACTCAGCACCACTGAAGGCCACAGCATCACTCAGTACCACTGAACGCCACAGCATCACTCTGTGCAACCATTCAACAACTATGTAGAGAAAGACAGTGTAGCAAACTCTAAAGGGCATAGATAATCCCTAGATCAGAATCCAAACAAAATAATAGACCCTCCACAACATTCAAATAAATGTGTGCTGAAACAGTAATTTATACAAAAATTCTTCAATTTTTTTATTTTGATTATAGTATATTTTGTTTGTTATTTTTATCCTTTGTATAAATTTCATTTACTTATTTATTTCATTGTCCACATTTAAAAGATCGCGGACATCAGAAGCCTCGACCGATCAGAACCCCCGGCTGAACGCACGAGAGTCAAAAGACAAAGTGGCTATATAATCTAATATTCCCAGCCCGCACATGTGCCAGCGTCACTACATCAAGTGCATATTGACTACAAGGAAAGTGATCACAAGCTTTGACATTTTCTGCGGGTTGCCTTGAAAAATTTACAAATATTAATCATCGGACATCTGAGCATAACAGACTCGATACAAATGAAATTAAAACTGTCGCCATAGGAATCGAAGTGTTGATTCGTCAACTTGTCAATTGTTGTGTTATATCACTTTTTCTATTTATTTAAAATATACGAATGACGGTCACCTGACGAAGGCCTTGGGCCGAAACGCGCGTAGTTCCATTCAACCGCATTGCCTTCACCAATTATTCCAACGACTGAATATCTCGTATATCACTGGGTTAATTTGTTTTTGTAAATGTGGTTATGTAATTTTTTCTGATTTCACTTATTGTCTCTGTACGTCTTTAGTTGTAAATAACCAATTTTTTGCTTGTGTTTGAATATTATGTATTATACACCAAGGTTCTTTTTAAATGTGGACAATGAAATAAATAAGTAAATGAAATTTATACAAAGGATAAAAATAACAAACAAAATATACTATAATCAAAATAAAAAAAATTGAAGAATTTTTGTATAAATTACTGTTTCAGCACACATTTATTTGAATGTTGTGGAGGGTCTATTATTTTGTTTGGATTCTGATCTAGGGATTATCTATGCCCTTTAGAGTTTGCTACACTGTCTTTCTCTACATAGTTTACCTTCCCTACGAGTAGCTAACTGAATACATTGTAGGGGCCCCCCTTTTTCCCATACAACCATTCAACAACAACTGGCTCTAATATGTTCTCTCAATGTTTCAAGCTTTATTACAAATGTCACAAAAAGATGTTAATATTTCACTGCTGTTCTTGGATTTTCATCCCAATAAAATACACTGAACATATTCTTCCCAAAAGTTATTTACAAAAGTTTAAGCTATTGCCTTTATAAATTACAATAACTTTTATTTAAGTATTAATTATCAAAAAAATAAAAGCCATTGTTATTTTTAATCATAATTCATCTAAGTCATGTAAATACAACACATATTGCATTACAAATGCTATAGGTGTCACGTTTGCGAAAGTTCAAACTAATGACATTGTAAATCACAAAGCTATTAATTTAGCTATTTTCAAAACCAACACATAAATAAAATATTTGTAATTTACAATACCAATAGCTCAAAATTTCCTAATGCAAGACCTATTGCATTGCAAATGCTTGTTTTTAAAGCTGGGAGGGGGCCGCTCTTCTTTTTGCAGCTCCTTACAGCACTTGTGTAACATGTTGGTGGTGTCTTGCCCAGATTGGGACACCACAACACAGAGAGAAATATGTAAATAAACCCTTAAAGGACATTATGGGGCACTCCTAGGTGGACGCAGTAAATAATAAATGAGCGGTTCCTGCCGCTCATTTATTTACTTTTTATTTATTTTAAATCAAATTTGGGGTGTCCCAGCCCCACCTATGACACTCAGGGGCAGGTGTACAATTCTTGGTGCTTCCTGCAAATCAGAAGGGATGCGGCAGGAAACTTGCGACATGCATCACAATCCTTGCGCCACCAAGGATGCGCCACATTTACAATGCGGCGCATCATGGTGCAAGGAAATGCAAATGCGTATCGCATCTGCCATCGTAACGTTGGCGCCGTGGTGAAGTTGTGTCGTGGGCACGACGCAACTCTAGCACTGTGCCAACCCGATCTATCTTGCACATGGTGTGTCAGACCTTACGCCTGCTTCATGCAGGCGCAAGGTTTTGACACAGCGGGGTTGGAAAAGTGACTGAGTGAAATCTTGTAGAGTTCACTCAGGCCCTTTTCCGAGGCGTTCCTGCGCCAGAACGCCCACATGAAACCTGAGTCTGGTTTCATGTGGCGCAGGGCTTTACAACGTGACGCATCTCCCTAGATGTGTCACATTGTAAATCCCCCGCAGCATGGCGCTAGCTTTACACCGCCGCTGCGTCACAGAAGTGACACAACGGTGGCGCAGAAGTGGCGCACAGGGCTTGTGAATTTGCCCCTTAGTTTATGTATACTTGCCCAGCAGGAGCAGCTTTTTTTTCTGAGAGAGCAATGCTATGTTACCTGCCCGCAAGAGTATGGGCAGGGAATAAGCTTTGCATTCCTTCACACACTCTCCCAGGCAGAGAACAAGACAGTGTTCCAGTGTCTGGGGAACGTGTGTGTATATGTATGTATATATATATATATATATATATATATATATATATATATATATATATATATATATATATATATATATATATTAGCAGCCCGTCCCGACCGTGTCCAGGAGCAATCATGGCTCAAGGCACCCGCCCGCCCTGACGTTGTGTAACCTGCCCACGTCACTGCTCACGTCACTTTTTCCTGCTGTAATACTCCGTTTGGTACCTGCTGAACTATGTACGCTTTTGTCACCTGCACACGTTTCTTTTTGCTCCTGTTAACCTGCCCACATCACTTTTTCCTCCTGTAAAGCCCCGTTTTGTCACCTGCACACGTTTTTGCTGCCCGCTCAACTTTGTAACCTGCCCACATCACTTTTTCCTCCTGTAATGCCATGTTTTGTCACCTGCACACGTTTTTTGCTCCCCGCTCAACTTTGTATGCCTTTTTCACCTGCACACGTTTCTTTTTGCTCCTGTTAACCTGCCCACGTCACTTTTTCCCTCCTGTAATGCCCCGTTTTGTCACCTGCACACGTTTTTGCTCCCCGCTCAACTTTGTACCTGCACACGTTTCTTTTTGCTCCTGTTAACCTGCCCACGTAACTTTTTCCTCCTGTAATGCCCTGTTTTGTGACCTGCACACGTTTGTTTTTCCTCTGGTACCTGTGGCTCGCTCACCGCTCCTCCCCGCCGCCGCTCCTCCCCCACGTTTGCTTTGCTGACGACCGCTCCTCCCCGCCGCTGCTCCTCACTGTCTGGCCGCCGATCCTCACCGCCTGTCCTCCGGTCATGTCTGCTGCTCCCCGCGCTGATGTCCGCGGCTCCTCGTCACTGCCCCGCGCTGATCTCTGCTCCTCATCAGTGCTCCTCCCCGCGCTGAACTCCGCCGCTCCTGTACGCCGCTCCTCGCATGTACGTCGCTCCTGACATCAGCACGCACGTCGCGGCCGGCGCTACTTTCAAGGGACTACATTTTTTTAAACTTATATTTTTTAATAACGTATTTTTTAAAAATTTATGTAGCCTATGTCCATCTGCACACCCTAAGGATTCCAACAATGTATCGGGTGTGTGGATTGGCGCTTTGGTTCCCGAGTTTACCCGCCTCAAAGCCTGAAAGTTCTTCCTTTATAATAGTAGTATATTATATATATATATATATATATATATATATATATATATATATATATATATATATATATCACAGCAGATTGCTCCTTCTGACAACCCCTCGCCTTCAACAGGGGTGGCTCGTTTTCGGCGGGTCGCTTACCTCATGAAGATGCAATTCTCCACATGAGACAATTAACGTCCACGTCTTCCGTTAAGGGCAGTCCATTGAACTCCACTTGCAAGACCTGCTCTTCGACCGCGTAGGTTGCCTTCATTAATATTTCACAGCAGATTGCTCCTTCTGACAACCCCTTGCCTTCAACAGGGGTACTGGAACATACCCGTGCTATAAGTAACCTGGACCAACAATACCCCATAGCACGCCACTTCGAAAGCCATCATTTCTCGGACCCTAAGAAACTAGCATACTACATTCTAGAACAGGTCAACCTAGGCCCAAGAGGGGGTAACCGTTTACTGAAGTTGAGACAAAAAGAATCCAGATACATCATAGGATTATGTACCAGTTACCCCAAAGGTCATAATATTGATGAAGAATATAATGTGCATCTTCAAGAATAATAATGTGCAGAATAAGTGTATGTGATGCAATTTAAGATACAAATATCTGATTAGTTCTGTAGGTTCCTTCTTTCCCTAAGTCTGATCTAACTGCCTTCTTCTTTTCTTTTCTATCCCGCAGATGCAAAGGGAGGGATAATGTCTTTTGACCTACGACACAAGTACCCTAATCCTTTCACTGTGGTCATCTTCTTCCATCGAAAACAAAAGTATTTAATTTTATTTATTTATGCACTGTTTGTGGCTGTCACCATATTCAATATTGTTGTCTTCCTAGGTTTTATATGATGCCTGAAGAAATGGGACAATCAATTGGTTAAGAAACAGATTCAACACTCACTAAATTGAGATGAATTGCAATCTGATGTCGAATGTTGCTAAATAAGATTATACGGACATATTACCTTGATACCAGTCAAATTTTCATACTGCTAGACAGATTGTCAAGATAAGGCCAAACAATCCACTAACAAGGATTGCCACTGACGATCCCAATATATTAAAAAATATAATTTTGAAGATGGTAAGGGAGCCTCTCCTCGAATATCTTTTTTCTAAATCAGGGGGCAAATCCCCTCGGTATCATTTCTATTCTTTTCCCCCTCTCTCTCTCCCCCGTCAAGTCATTACAATCTTGCACGGGAATGGGAGTGACAACGAGTCACCACGGTTACTAGGCTACCGCTTACTCATACACGCCTCCCACGTTGTTCACAATAAGGCGAACGTTCGGGAGAGCGGCCTCTGACTCAAAAGCAAAATCTGCCACGAGTTATAAATGTAATTGACAATATCCTTAATGAACTGGTGTCTTAATTCGGCATAATCTCATATATTAGCAACAAAAGTATAATTGTCAAAAAGTATGTAAAATTATTTTGGTGATAATGGTATTATAAAGAGTGAAACTGAGCACTTAAATACAATATCAAAAGATTAGGATAATTGGAACCAATACTATCACGAATATGTATTCTTATGTATTTTTTGACCACTCTAATATGGCGGTACTCGAAAAAGTCCAGTCCGCTTTCTATGTTGAATACCAGGAAACTTAAATGGGTTGTAATGGTGATGACAACTTGTGTGATCAAGCGCTCCGTGGAGTGCGAAACGCGTCACGTTTGATTTATGAAGTAATAAATCTAACTTTTTTGGACTTGTGCGTGGACTGTGTTTTGTGTGCTGACGCCCTAGTGCTCGCTAAGGAACGCCATTTGTGGAGGGATATATATATATATATATATATATGGGTCTCATTTGTAGTATTTAATCTTAGATAAGCTTGGAAGCAGCTAAATGAAGATTTTCCTATAAATTAAGGTTGGTGAGTTTTTTATCCATTATGAGTTGTCATTTATTAATTCATTTTACTGAATAATCCAATTACAATAGTTTATTTGATTACAACTGTCAATCATGTTGGGGGAAATATGAGATATGTCGCTGTCTCTCTATGAAAGTTAAAAATAATGAACAGACATTTGGGATACTTGTGAGCTCTGAAAAGTGTCCTGCTGATATGAAAGAATAAAAGGCCAATAACGAAGGCATAAAAGCAATCAACTACAAACTATACATTTGATATATTGTCTATGTCATGTATTTACAATGATTTTTTAAATGTGTACAGCTAAATGTATTTATTTATTGATGTACTGGTTCGAACATCAGTATTTCTTTCCATTTACTTCACCTTGACGAGCAGCAGCATTCAGCTTGTAGTTTGTAGTCTTGAGTCTTTTTTTCAGTTGCTACGGTTCTTTTGTTTGTTAATCACATGGTTGGAACTATAAAGTGTTTGAAAAATGCTGCAGCGCGTTTGTGATCAAGGCGACTCTGGTGGCTGAAACGTGGCATGGACATGTGTAAAATTCAATAAATAACTTTTCACCTCATTACCTTGGTGTCTGTGGCCGCTTCGTTTTATGGTTCAAGTTTGGGATTGGCTTATGATATATAGATATAGATATATATATATGTTGATTTTCCAACTTTGAAGCACCCTTATTCTCAGGTACTTGCACAAATGGAAATGCACTCCAGTTTCTTCGTGCTAAAGATTTATTTAGTGCAAAAATGTCGCCATGACGCTTTTCGGGCTCTGAAGGTATATAATTACCTTGTGGAAGTTATAGTTAGGATTGTGTTTCCATAGGGAATGCATTTTTGTGTTGCTAATAACATGCGCGCCATTTGACGAATCTCCATGAAACGTTCCAAAAAGTGCTACTTTTGGACTAGTTTGGGCATGGAAAGTTTCAGGTGATCTGTCAAATGAGGGCTGAGAAAAAAAGGGGGGTCAAAATGCGTTTTGCCCCATTTATTTTTCCATAGTAACTTTAGACACACGTACAGCCTAATCCGATAAACTGATTTACATCAAATTTGACAGAAAGCTAGATCTTGATACAGAAAGAGTGCTGTTTGTGTTTTGTTGTAAATCCTTTCTGTAGTTTTTAGGCAATTAATGCTCAAATAAATTCAATATCTATGGACGCAAAGCCTCTGTGGATCCGACAGATCTCCTCCTGAGATCTGATTGGCTACCACCATCTCAACCAGGAAGTGGGGGCAGACATCTTTGGACTTGTGACTCACGTCTGAGTCCTAAAGAAAGTAAAAAAAAGACATAAGGGGCAGGGTACAAATATCCTGACCCCTAGACCTGGTGGTGGGGTCCCTCTGGGGCCTCTCTAGGGCCAAAATGTTTTTTAGGTTTCGCCTATTATCATTCGCTTGCGAATGTAATAGGCGAAAATTCAAGGGCTTGATCGACTCGTCAAACCACTGCGGTTTTCTTACAGTGCATTTGAGTCACGTGACCACAAAAGCGGGTCACGTGACCTCACAAGCACGCGCATCTCCCTGCCACACTTCTCCTCCCCTCGCTCACATTCTCGCCCCCCCACCAGGCTCTCCCGCCCCCATCCGGCTTCCCTCCACACTCCTTGCCGCAAAGGACTCCTCCCCCCATCGACACCCCCTACAGTCTCACCGTGAGCTCCTCGCTCACATTCCCGCCCCCCCACCAGGCTCTCCCGCCCCCATCCGGCTTCCCTCCGGCCATTTGCCTTTACATGGACGAGAAAGCGCACCGGCGTAGGCTCAACAACATCCGTCGATTTCAGGCAAATCAGTTCATCTCCCCGTGCCTACAAAATATAAAAACACAAACATAATCCTTCCCGGTGTTTCAAGAAGAGAAACAACCAGCACGTGGAGCGCTTCCTCTGTATTCTCGGGAACTTGTTTGTGCTGTCTGTCAGGTGTGAATCACTGCTGCTAAAAAAATTATAACCGAGTATGGGTAAATTAGAGACGTATTTTTGATAACCGCAAAAGAGGGTTCAAGTAATGCGCGGTGACGTGATTCAAATAAACACTGAACGACACAAGGCTACGTGGTACACACGAGAAGGGGATTGCAGTCCGGTCACGGAGAGCCCTGTTCGGGGATATCCCATGTACCCTAATCTCCAATTGTGTTGTCAATCGTGTTAGTAGCCACAATTTGAAAAACGCATTACTTATTGTAAGCCAAGAGAATGTGCATTTTTTGTGCTGTTTTATAGAGCGCGAACTCGACCCGAAGGTCTCGGAGCGCTTCAGATGAGCACCATTACACAAGGAAGCATTCATTGTTGGTAGGCACGGGGACATTAAGTGATATGCACTCACTGGATCTTGAGCCCAATCCGACCACTCGAATCTGGTTCTCGGCTTCAAAGTCGGCAACTCTGAATGAATGTTGACCTCGTCACTTTTACGAAATACTTCGTATTTTATATTTTTATTTATAACATAGGAAGGTAGATGTACAATGATAGAACAAGGTATTGCAATCCAGCCGCTCATGCCCATACACAGGAGGCAGGATGCTGGAGGCAGGTTAACAGTTCTGAAGTGCATCGCAGATTGCTGGTGGTGGGGGAGGGACGCTTGAGCGAGAAGAGGCGGGTGCAGGGTGACAAGCTGTTGGCTTTTAGCCTCAGCATGACCACATTTTTTTTTCCACAGGGGTCATCACGTGCATTTCCTTTCTGCTGTTACTCACGCTGCACTTTTTTCCCTGCAGGGAAACTCTTTGTTCTCGAGTGTCCCCCACCCCCACAGAACAAGCACTGGCGTTGCCAATAGGTTTCGCATTTGGAAAGTTGGAGCTATTGGTTATGTAAATGACATTTTATATTTATATATTGTTATTGACAATGCCAATATTGATATATAAATATAAAATGTAATTTACAAAACCAATAGCTCCAACTTTCCAAATGCGAAACCTATTGGCAACGCCAGTGCTTGTTTTAAATGTTGCTACAAATCCATGGCAAAATTGTAAATAAAATCACTGTGGGCGGTGCTGACATCTGTTTTAGGGGAGGGGGCCATGTAGCCCCCATCCTCGGGCTAATTTTGGCCCCCGGGAACCCATTACCCCTGAAGTATTTTTGAGGGGGATTGCAGCCCCCCTCGCCGGGCCACTTTTGGTCCGGGAAGAGTGCTTTTTGTGTTTTGATGCAAATCCTTTTGGTAGTTTTTGAGCAATTAATGCTAAAAAAAATAGTATATCTATGGACGTGGAGCTTCAGCAGATACAATAGATCTCCTGCTTAGATCTGATTTAGGACCCAGGACTCGGTCCTGAGTCATAAAAAAAGTAAAACAAAAAAAGGGACATAGGAGGGCAGAGTGTAGATACCCTGACCCCCTAAGCCTAGGGCCAAAAACGTATTTAAAAAAAATGCTGCAAATTCACAGAGGATCCACAGCAAAATAAAAAAGCACATGGGGATAAAACATTAATTTGTGGGGGGAGGGGACTTGTGTAGCCCCCCTTTCCAGTCTGATTTCAACCCTGGGGACTTCATCCCCAGGGCCCAACATCTTTTTTGGAGAGAGGGGAGAATGTGGCCCGCCCGGCCACCTGCTCCCCTGGGGCCTGACGTATTTCCGTGTTTGGTCAGTCTCAGTCCTGGGTTTACAGTCAGAATTAGCTGTCAGTTTCTGGACTAGGAAGACCATAGGAAGACTTTTCACTGATTATCACCAGTTAAAGAGCATATCCTGTCAAACATAACGTGGACAATTTGTACGTGTTTTCGGCTGCCGAAAGCTTAAGCTTATTTTTTGTTCCTTCCATGTCAATAAGCTCGATGGCTTCCCCTCTCAGAAAATAGCAAATAGAAATTTGATATTTGTGACTTCCTAACCAAATGTAGGTAGCATTTCCTAATTACAAAATGGGCAATTAGGAATTGCTATCACCATCGAATTGTAACTGATGGTAACCAGGTGCAAAAATCAAAAAGGCACCCAAAATGCACCAAGATCATTCCCAATGGCAGTTATGTACATCCTGCAGTGGCAAGGAGGATAAGGATAAGTACTTCGCAGGTGACGGCAAGATCAATCAATCAATCAATCACAGGCATTTATATAGCGCACTACTTACCCGGAGGGTCTCAAGGCGCTAGGGGGGGGGGGGGTGCTGCTACTGCTCGAATAGCCAGGTCTTGAGCTTCTTCCTGAAGGAGAGGTGGTCTTGGGTCAGGCGCAGGTCGGTCGGTAGGGAGTTCCAGGTCTTGGCGGCCAGGTAGGAGAAGGCCCTTCCTCCTGTTGTCGTTCTTCGGGTGCGGGGGACGGCGGCGAGGGCGTGGCTGGCTGATCGGAGATGTCGTTTGGGAGCGTAGAAGTTGATGCGGTTGTTGAGGTAGCTAGGGCCTTGATCGTGTAGGGCTTTGTGTGCGTGGGTGAGGAGGCGGAAGGTGATTCTTTTGTTGACGGGGAGCCAATGCAGGTCTCTCAGATGTCCGGAGATATGGCTGTGTCGTGGGATGCCGAGGATGAGTCTGGCTGAGGCGTTCTGGATCCGCTGGAGTCTCTTCTGAAGCTTGGCGGTGGTTCCGGCGTAGAGGGCGTTGCCGTAGTCCAGTCGGCTGGTGACGAGGGCCTGGATGACCGTCTTCCTGGTCTCGGTGGGGATCCACCGGAAGATCTTCCGTAGCATGCGCAGGATGTTGAAGCATGACGAGGAGACGGCGTTGACTTGTCTGGTCATGGTGAGGGAGGAGTCCAGGATGAAGCCCAGGTTGCCTGCGTGGTCTGTCGGTTTGGGTGCGCTGCCCAGGGCGGGGGGCCACCAGGAGTCGTCCCAGGCGGAGGGCGAGGAACCCAGGATGAGGAGTTCCGTCTTGTCTGAGTTCAGTTTCAGGCGGCTGGTCGTCATCCACTCGGCTACGTCTTTCATCCCTTCGTGAAGGTTGGCTCTGGCGGCGGCGGGGTCGTTGGTCAGGGAGAGGATCAGCTGGGTGTCGTCAGCGTAGGAGATGATGTTGAGGTTGTGTTGGCGTGTGATGGCCGCGAGGGGGCTCATGTAGACGTTGAAGAGGGTGGGGTTCTGCGAGGATCCTTGAGGGACGCCGCAGATGACTTCGGTGGCCTCTGACTTGTACGGTGGTAGACGGACTCTCTGTGTTCTTCCGTCGAGGAAGGAGATCATCCATTCCAGTGCCTTCTCCTGGATTCCGACGTTGCTGAGGCGGTGCACTAGGGTGCGGTGGCAGACAGTGTCGAATGCCGCGGAGAGGTCTAGGAGGATGAGGGCCGCTGTTTCTCCGTTGTCCATCAGGGCTCGGATGTCATCGGTGGCAGCGATGAGGGCGGTCTCGGTGCTGTGGTTGGCTCGGAAGCCAGACTGTGAGGGGTCGAGGGATCCATTTGTCTCGAGGAAGGCGGCCAGCTGCTTGTTAACGGTCTTCTCGATGACTTTGGCTGGGAACGGGAGGAGCGAGATGGGGCGGTAATTCTTGAGTTCGGTGGGGTCCGCTGTAGGTTTCTTGAGTAGGGCGCTGAGTATAAGATATCTATATATGTATTTATGTTGGTTGCCAGTAGGTATAGTTAGGATGTAGTTTCCATAGGAAAAGCGTTTTTTTAACTTGCCTATAACTTTGGTGTCGTTTGATGAATCTTCCCGAAATTTTCCCCAAAAAGTTGCCCATTGATTCTCGGGTCTAGTGCGTGCTGTATAGTACAAAAAATTGAAAAATCTGTTGTTGGCCTATATATGGAGGTGCTTTGGAAGTCTGGCAGAGCTAGAATATGTTTGTGGTCCCAGTAGTGAAATAGCAGCAGGTGGCAGCGCAGGAGGTTAATGTGCCTGCTGCAAAGAACGTGTACCTGATGCAGATCACAAAATGCATATGATGTAAATAGGTCAGTGAGTCACTGCTTTTGTCAGAGAGATCCTTTTGTTACTTGCAGTTTGTAAGTTAAAATCCTAACATACAACAGCGAGCTATTAACAGTCATCTAAGAGCTGCATGCAAACTGCAAGGAAGGAATTGGAGCATTGTTTTTTTCCCACAGTCTTTGTTGGATTACCCTAGTGTTTGAAAAATAAAGTGTTATCTTTTCATTGTTAGCACCTGGTAAAGCCTGACAACCTGAAACATTACCGCATTTTGTGGCAATTTCTCAGGAAACAACAAGAGGACCCCATCCTCCTTTGCTGCTCTTTCACCCCGGCTACCACCCAGCAAACACCAGTGTTAAAGTTAAGCACACTGATGCTATATTTTTTTACATGGGAGTTAGGACTATGTAGGTGGTCACTCTCAAGGCCCTGAAGCAGTGAGTGTTTCAGTGCCTCCAGCAACCACTATGGCACAGTGAGGCAGGAGGCAGTAAGGCTGTATTTGTAGCAGTCTTTTTGTGGAAAGGGGAGCTGTTTGGAGATGTATTGGCATATTATTAAGTACATTCTGTAGCACCTAAACACTATAAACTGTGTGGAAAGACATGCGTGATAAAGTCACATGCGTTGTAATGGAAACGTGGTAAAGGTAATGCGTGGTTTCCAATGCTTTGTAAAGGCTGTTTCCCAACTGCTGTGCAACTTCTGCTACTCTTAGAGCTGAGATTTTCATGAAAGTTTTATAGTCTGAATTCAGCAGCGTAATAGTATGAAGCTCTGTGGTTATACTGAATAAGCAGCTACCTATGTTATGACATCTAATAATGTAATAACTGCACTTTCACAATTGCTTTATTAACCTTCCTGCTTTCTCAAATTTGCTTGAAAATGCACCATTTGTCCACGCTTTTTTCAAAATGTTCTCGGGGGGAATTCCTCCCGAACCCTCCTCAGGGGGTGCGGCTCGCTCGCTACGCTCGCTCGCTATGGTGCAGTATGATTATCATTTTATGCCTCACCAATTTCAAATGTCACCAGCCGCCCCTGGCATAGCCCGCAGTAGTTTTTAAGCGGGAGCATTTATAAGGCTCGGGGCAGCCAACCCCCATGGCTGCAACTAAACTTTTATGGGGGGGGGGCTGTGCTGCCCCCTTCTTGAGCCTTTAATGGCCCTGAAGAACCCATTCCCTATGGCCGGCTCACATTCTGTGTTTCCGGGGAGCCAAACTTGTGTTTGTTCCCGCATGGTGGGAGCATTTTTTAATTTCCCCGAAGCGGGATCAAACACAAAGTCTGTTCTAAGTGGATAGGAGCTTTAAAAATGCTCCTGCCAGCTGAAAACAGACTTGTATTCTGTTTCCTTGCTCACAATGATGCAGATAAGAAAGCAGAACAAGTTATTGCACCCACCTGGCATAAATAGCTGCTCCCTGCAAGCAGGAGCAATGCCGGCTCCCGCACCATGCGGGAAGCCCTTTGGACCTGTAGGGCCCTTGGAGGTCCCCCAGGGCCCCTAAAATGTGCATGATGGAAGCCCTAGGTAGCCATCAGGGCTCCCACCTTCAAGGCCCTGGGGGCTGGGGTCTCCCGAGCCATATTAGGCTCAAGGAAGGGTGCTACATGGCCCCCCACCCATTTGTTTATTGTATATGGCCCCAGGGGATGTGGTCCTCGGTGCCTATTAAGGCTCAAGGAGGGTGGCTGCACGCCATCCTGCCCTGTTTGCTTGTATTTGGCCCTGGGAAATAGGGTCCCCAGGGCCAATTAAGGGCCGAAGAGGGCCCTGCACGCCCTTCCCCTTAATATATAGGTCACAGGATCTGGAGGCATGTCAAGCCTTGTAACCAACACCCTGCTGTGCACGGCCAAAGGCTGTGCTCAGCATGGGGTTGGCATCCTGCGGGGAGATGGCAGGAGAGCCTGGATGCAACTCAGGTCAAGGTGCTAAACCCACACCATACACGAGTAAAGGCCATGTGCAGCATGAGGTTGGCTGCTTGCGACGGGGGTTTGCTGTCTCCCAGGTGGGCGGTCAGGCCCTGTTGCCAAACCCCTGCTGTGCACAGCCAAAGACGTTGCGCAGTATGGGATTGACTCTCTGTGGGGGGCTTGCTGCGGGGCCATATGCCAGGCCCTTTGGGCTACTACGGGGGTTCGCTCTAGGTAGGACAATAAAATATTACTTTACATAAAAAAAATAGAAATTGAAAAACCAAAGGCTAAAGTTATATTATAGTAAGGTGTAACAAATCTGCTTATGTTTTTTAAAAAAAAAAACTTAGAAAGTCACTGAAAAAACAAAGGTTAAAGTAGCATTATAGTTAGATGAATATGTCAGTGACAACATTAACATCTTAACTAAAAAAGCACAGAAATGCACCAGTTATAGTTAGCATAGCTAACTATAACTTGCTCCCCAACCATGCACTGCCTAATGCCACCTCACATATTAAATCATTCATGATATGTTCTATGATAACATTGATAACATCTAAAATGACATCATTCATGATATCACTGCTGACATCATCCAAGCTTCTTTTTTACCCATTACTCTATCAAATAGTATGGTATTAGAGGCCTGAAAATAAGTACAAAATAGCTCAGAATATTATGAAGCATCATTAATGCCACCGCAGATACAACTCCCTTAGGTGTAGCAAGCATGTTATGTGCAGCATTGACCCTGTACCAATCACTTCAAGGGTAGCCTGGTTCAAATTAACAATCAACCACAGGTATGTGGGAAACCCTCATTGCACACGGATATTTATATATGAATACACTTGTTCAGAAAGAGCCATGCTCCTCAAAATAGTCTATGTCTGTTCCAAAATTAATGTCCTACGATGGACCCCTTTTATCTCAATCAAACCCCTCAAAGTCACCGAAACTACACTGATAAATGAAGTTGATATGAGTAGAAAACTGTTTACTGTAAACAGAATTTACTCAAAAGAGTTCACTTTGTACCACACTGTTTGCAGACTGTGAAACTCTCATGAGAAATACACCATAGAGTATTAAAAAGTATTCACTAAGAACAGTGTACACTCTATGCAATACTTGTGAAGAAAGACACTATTTGCTTAAAATAACCACGGTCTGATGTTTCTAAAGATCATACTACCTGCAGACTTTATACTGTGATGAAAACTATACAGATAGCCCATCTTCTGAAGCAAAAGAAGCACACGTAAAAGGGATGGTAAGTCTTCTATGTTATGTAGAAATTGTCATGCTGAGACGATTCTGTCTAATAACTCTACGCTGCTTACAATACTTAGTATCAATGACGTAGAATCTTTGCACTGTTGGAATTTTTTTCTGCAGAACCAAAGAAACGTATGTGGAATATTGTGAACACAAGTCATCACCTGTTGCCTGCAGACAGAGTTACTCTTCAGTACAAAGATTTATAATGTGTTCAATACCTCTACACACTTATGACACATTAGAAGCACATGCGTTTTGTAAATGATAACACCCATTAGCTGGACACAGGCTGTACAAAATTATGTAGAAACGTAATGTGGTAGCTACCCACCACTATGTAAACTATAAAACAAACTAGCACACTCATTGGATGGGTCATGAGTGATGTCCTCAATGATGTCAATTGAGATGTTATGAGTGATGTCATAAATTATGTCATAGAAAATGTCATGAATTATATAATATGTGAGGTCATAAGCAGTGCATGGCGGGGGTACAATTTATAGTTAGCCCTGCTGACTATACCTGGTCTATTTCTGTGTTGTCTTTAGTTCAAAAAGGTAATATATATATATATATATATATATATATAAATATTTTTGGATTTGCCGAATAAATACTACTTTGGAAGAACTACGGGCTCGTCTGAATTCTCTGACCTGAATTCTGCTTTTAAATATATATATATTTTTTTTTTGTATGTGCGAATGATATGAATTGTTATTTTAACATTTTGGACGATGCAATGGTTTTAATCACACGAGCACTTTCCATTCACCATTTATCCCACCATGTATATATTGTATGAAGTATATTTAACATGATGCTGTACTTTATAAGATGGCCGCCGATTTGGCGAGATTGAGTCCTCTTTCTATGTTGGGGAGGAGGTGACGATAAAATGGTGTTTTCTTCCACAATCTGGTTGACACTGACGAAGCCCTAGTGGCGAAACGCGTTTGTCGAGGGGGCAGGGGGTCTGCCAAATAAAATTCCTTTGCTGGACAAAAGACTTGGAGTGCCGTCCATCTTTCGTTGGACAACGAAGTGTTTCTTACATTGAGTGAATATATATATATATATATATATATATATATATATATATATATATATATATATATATATATATATATATATATATATATATATATATATATATATATGTTCACTCGATCTTCCCACAGAAAAGAAGGAACGACAAGCCACACCAGTCGGGTATGATTACAGGTTTTCTCTATTGGGCACAAAGAAGACACGTTTCGAGCACACTTGCTCTTGGTCACATGACCACCAGAAACATTTTACTCGTATTATAGAGAATGAAATAATAACAATGGAAGAGAGACTCTGTGTTTACGTCACACAGAGTTCCCAATTGTGCCACTATAAATCATAAGTTTTCCAAAGACATACATTGTGTATAAAAGTGTAGGGCACAATTCCAAAATGTGTGATTTCATGCAATGCATTAATCTTGCTTGTACATATGACAAAACATTGAGGGTATAGTACCCGGTTTGAATTTCAGTTAAGAAAATTAGGAGATCAGGGAGAAGAGACTACCAAGTAGTTTGTAAGAATTAAATCATAAGTGACAGTCAGTGATTCCTGAATTGTAGATGCTAACTAAGTTGTTAAGTAGAATATAGAGGTGAAATTAATTTGTTGTGTCTCTATATAGGAGCAGAGAGTGGGAAGGGCTTAACAAATCGGGTGTAGTACTCCTAATGGATAAGTCTAGCATTATAAGTAGTAAGCCACTATTCCCATATCTTTATATGTCCTGGTTATGTTCTACAGTCAGAATTCCGAAATTGTCACATTAGTTTAAAGACTGAGGGAGCTATCCATTATGAGTTATAAGGTCTTTTAAAAAAATGATACTAGGGTTCTTAACCTAGGGAGTGTCATCCCGTCTGATTTTATAAAGAACTGTAGGTGATCAACACTGGCAAGTAGTGTCTATATTCGGATTCCATGCAGATCCGTGCTCATATTTCTAACGTATACAGTTTGGTGGATTTTGTTGTGCTCGTAACAATATCTTTTATCCGTGAGGGAGATTATTCTTAGTGCTTCGTTTGTAGCCAGTTCGCTAAAAAAGATAAAGGAAAGAAAATGTGGTGATTGTGTTTCAATCAATCAGATTATAAGGCATACAGTCTAATCTCAATTGCATAGTTCTCATTTACAGTTTCAGTTCTCCAGATAGTCAAAATGCTTGCAGTTATACACACAAATACATATTTATATACAGTGAAAATTAAAAAAAAGTTTTAGATCACATAATCATGGTTTCAGAGTTCCTCAAGAGGGATAGGGAGGCTCTAAGGTCAGAAAACATATCATAAATGAACGTACATTTCTTCATCAACGTTCATCCCCGTGGAAACGATACTGCCTGCCTGTAGGATGAACTTGGACTCTGCTCTGTGTAATGCTGTCACTCTATCTCCACCTCTTACATGCTTGGGAATTGAATCAAGGGCAAAGAATGTTGCCTTTGTCCATTCCCCATCATGGTGGGTGTGAAAATGTTTGGCTGTGCTGTATGTAAAGTCCTTATTGGTAATGGCACGCCAATGCTCCAGAATTCTCTTTTTTACCGGAAAGGTGGTTGACCCAATGTACCATTTTCCACAGGGGCATGTTACTACGTAGATTACAAAATCAGTGGTGCAAGCGATTTTCTTGTTTATCTTCCACCTTTTGTTTACCCTGCTGAGTACGACCTCCTTCACGTTTGTACTATACCTGCAGGCCTTGCACTTTCCACATTTTAGAAAGCCACCCTTTGTTTCTAGCCATAATTTTTTCTTCTCCATATGGCTCTGTACAATTAAATCCTTAATGGATTTGCTTTTCCTGTAAGTTATTGATGGGTGTTGGTCTAATCCGTGCTTCAGTGTTTTATCCTGTAAGAGGATATCCCATCTCTTTCTTATGATCTTACTAAACTCGGGGGATTGGGTATTGTATGTGGTGATCAACCTTATAGGTTCATTGGAAGGATTCCGTTTGCTCTTTGGTGCTTGGAATAGGGTATCTTTCCGGTTTATTTGGGAGACTCTTGCCTCACCTTTCTGGAGCATGTTTTGATGATAGCCCCTCACAGAAAACCTCTCATGCATGGCTTTTTTATGGCTTTCAAAAGATTTCTGGGAGCTGCAATTCCTCTTGGCGTGTAAAAATTCGCCAAAGGGTATTGCCCATCTAAAGCTCGGGGGTGACAGCTTGTAGAATGAAGTATTGAGTTCCCAGCTGTTTCTTTCCTGAAGATTTCAGTCTCAATCTTATTCTCGACGATATTTAGTCTGATATCTAGGAAGTCTAAGGTGCTTTGACTATACTTCATAGTGAACTTAAGATTCAAACAGTTTGAGTTCAGTACACTTACAAATTTGATTAGTTCTCTTTCACTTCCCTCCCAGACAAAGAAAATATCGTCGATGAACCTTACCCAATTGTTCACCTTGTTAGTCCATTCTTCAAGGGCATCGTCTCTGAGCACCTGTTCCTCCCACCAGCCTACCAGTAGGTTGGCATAGCTGGGGGCAAAACAGGTGCCCATCGACGTGCCTTGGAGTTCTATCATCTGTAAAAGCATTTTAGAGTGGGTTTCCAAGTATTTGCTTCTTGCTTGTAGAAAGTATTTGCATGCCTTTAAACCATCTCTATGTCTTATTGATGTTTAAAGGCTCTCCACATCTAAAGATACTAGCCAGAAATGATGCTCCCAGTTAATGTTTTCCACTTTTTGGAGAAAGTCTTTAGTGTCTTGTATATGAGAGGTTAATTCCTTCACATAGTCTTTTAAAAAGTAGTCAACATAGTGAGATACATTCTCCATAAGGCTATTGATGGAGGACACAATGGGCCTCCCTGGGGGTGCTGTTGGACTTTTGTGTACTTTGGGAAGTAAATAGAATGTGGGAGTTGTAGGATTCTCGTTAATTAAGAACTTGGTCTCATCCCAGTTTAACAATTTATTGTTATTCCACTCATGGATGCATTGGTGAACTCTACTCTGTAGCTTGGCTAGGTAGGTGTGATCTACTCTGACATAACATGTATTATCCGACAATTGTCTCTTTGCCTCTGTGATGTACAGTTTTCTGTCCCATAAGACTACATTCCCCCCCTTGTCAGAGGGTTTTATAATGATTGAGTCGTCATTCTTCAAGGATGTTATATATATATATATATATATATATATATATATATATATATATATATATATATATATATATTCAGCTCACAGCATCCACAGATTCTCTTCCCTGATAAAGAATCGCAGCATTCATGGGGGTGGTTTACAACAAGATTTTATTAGTAAACCTCACAGCATAGCAAAGACGCGTTTCGGCATCGGCCTTCGTCAATTTGTCATACAAAGGCGCGAGGTGTCCATTATTATTTTATAGCCACTGCATGTAAACATTTCATGGTAATCGACAAGGGACACACGCACAACCACTAAAGGTACCGCCATCTTGTAACGCGAAAATACCTCAAAATATATGTTGTGGAAGTTAAAAAAACATTACATGTTTTTGAAGTTCATCCAAATATAAGTGTACCACAATGATTAACTGAGATCTTGCCCTGGATGGGCATTACCCACAGATGTGTCTAAATTGCCTATATATAAATCTTGCCCTGAATGGGATATGCAGTGGTAATGTTCAATTCCTTATATTTACATTATAATCCATAACTTAGAAACAATCAATTCAAAATTCATAACAAATATCATGACCATTTGGCCATGTGCTGCTGGCTAAACATCTGGATATCATAGCTCATAAATACAGTCAGTTTCCATAATGGTCAGCCGACCACACTAATTAATCAGGTATAATAAAATAATCAAAAAGCATTGAATACACATATTAACCCAAATGTACTGCCAATTCCTCGTGCATATTGAGTCCCTTCGGTGTTTTGCTCTGAAGAGCTATAATATAACGCGATTCTAATCGCCTCAACCTCTGTAGTCGATCTCCTCCCCTTATGTAAACAGGTACGCTGTCTAGACAGAAATACGTCAACAGATCCCTATTGCGTTTATGTTCTCTGTCAAAATGTCTGGCTACGGGGTAAGACTCATCATTATTGTTAATGCCACGCATGTGCTCCAAAATTTGCATTTTAACAGGATGGGTGGTGCTGCCAATATATCTAAACCCGCAGGGACAGCTCAAACAATAAATAGCATAGGGGGTAGAGCATGTAAGGAATTTCTGTATGTGTGGATAATGCCCTGGATGGGCATTACCCACAGATGTGTCTAAATTGCCTATATATTAAAAGCCATCATGTAGCACATGTACAACCCAAACTACCACCTCTAAATGGCTTTTTTCCTTGTGGACGGTGTAAAGCCTGCAAGCACAGCAAACGGACGTTAACTTACAAAGTACCAGGATTAATTGGACCAGGTAGGCTGCATTATCTCGCCGCCTCTACTCCTTGGAGTTCGAACTCACCAATTTTAAATTGTTTATCTGTGTTTTTAACTGTGTAGCCACTGGGTTCGATAGCCTCACCTGAGTTGCATTACACCTGACACCCGCAGCCCCGGTCCGACGCTGCTTGTGCCGTTTGCTTCGGAGGGCTGGCACGGGCAGTTTCAGACCCACTTCCGCCGGAAGATTGGGTCAGCGTTACAGCTTCTGCTCGCCTTAGATTACTTAGGGCGCAGAGCATTCAGGGGTTAGACCGGACAAGGTAGGCTGCATTATCTCGCCACCTCTACTCCTTGGAGTTCGAACTCACCAATTTTAAATTGTTTATCTGTGTTTTTAACTGTGTAGCCACTGGGTTCGATAGCCTCACCTGAGTTGCATTACACCTGACACCCGCAGCCCCGGTCCGACTCGGCTTGTGCCATTTGCTTCAGAGAGCTGGCACGGGCAGTTTCAGACCCACTTCCGCCGGGAGATTGGGTCAGCGTTACAGCTTCTGCTCGCCTTAGATTACTTAGGGCGCAGAGCATTCAGGGGTTAGACCGGACAAGGTAGGCTGCATTATCTCGCCGCCTCTACTCCTTGGAGTTCGAACTCACCAATTTTAAATTGTTTATCTGTGTTTTTAATTGTGTAGCCACTGGGTTCGATAGCCTCACCTGAGTTGCATTACACCTGACACCCGCAGCCCCAGTCCGACGCGGCTTGTGCCGTTTGCTACGGAGGGCTGGCACGGGCAGTTTCAGACCCACTTCCGGACACACGACGTGCTTAGGGCAACAGTTATTGGATGGTGAAGGTTTACATAGGAAACGGTCCAAACGTACGCGCAGCGGACGGGCGCAGCGGGCGCGCCAAAGGCAAGCCCGTCTGCGCCCGTCCACGCCCGACCGGGACCAGGGGCCACACACCCTGGTAGATTTTCCAGTGCCCATTTAAGGTATACCTCCTCACAAATTCATGCGTTAAGACCTAGATTGAACTCTAGTTGTAGCATATTCGAAGCATTCAGGCAGTGTCCTGTATTTTGCGTTAATTACACTTTTGCTCTGGAAACTCCTCAGTTGTGTATCTGTTGTTTGCCTACTACTAAGCCGTTGTTGAAAGATTCCTTCTTTAGTTTAAATTGCCGCTCTCTTGCAAAGCACAAAAGAGATATCTTTGATCTCTTGGTTAACGATTCCCCAGATGCTTTGTTTCTTACAGAAACATGGCTTCATGCAAGTTTAGGCCCCGACGTTGCAGAAGCATTATCAGCTGATTATGCTATTGTAAGAATAGATAGACATAAAAAAATTGGCGGAGGAATTGCCGTCATCTTTAATAAAAAATATCAGTGCAAACTCACTCCATTAAATCTGATAAATAGTGAAGCAGCGCTATTCCAACTTTTTTTTACATCCTAACTTCACGTACTCTGGTATCTTAGTTTATCGTCCCCCAGGACCTCTTTTTTCCTGGTCTGAACAACTGTCAAATTTGGTATCTTTAAGCCTAATGAATGCATCTAACTTTTCGGTTCTTGGAGACATTAATCTTCATCTTGAGGACAAGCACGATCTGGCCAGTCAGAACCTGATAGCTGGTTTAGCCGCCATGAATATATCGTTATGTAATTCGGGTTCCACGCATAAAGCGGGACATCTGCTTGATCCAATCTTTTCTAATTTGCCATATATTGACTGTTTCCCTGCATTACCAGTACAATGGTCCGATCATTTTTTGATTAAGTTCATTATTACATCGGATGTTAGGTCGGAAGCTCACCACTCAAGGGCTAGTATTCGGAAAAGGGATTGGAGGAAATTCAACATTGAGCTATTAAAGCAGAACTTGGACGAGTGTTTGCCACCTTTTACTGACGTCCAAGATGATATAGAATGCATTTCGCAGAGTGTAGATAATTGGCTTTTAAAAGCAGTAGATGCCTGTCTTCCTCTGTCAATTAAAAAATTTAATTTGCACCATGCCCCAGCCCCTTGGTTTACCGAAACTCTCAAACTAGGAAAGTCTAAGTGTAAACACTTAGAACGAGTATGGAGGAAAGATTATTCCATGGAGGCTAAAGAAAAATATAAAAAATAATTAAAGTTATATCACAAACATGTACAACTGCTCGAACTATATATGTAGCCTCGACTATTAAAGAGTCCTCCAACAAACCTAAAACTCTATTCTCGGTCGTGAAAGAGTTAGCTGGCTCCAAAACCACTGTCAGTACACCACCTTTAAATGCTACTAAATGCGAGGAACTTGCCCAATTTTTTACAACTAAAATTGATAAATTCTATAAGGAAATAGTGTCTCATCTGGGTCTCCAGACCTCTAAACTAAACCCTTTGCCAGATTTTTACCCTGCTGCTTCACCAGTCCTTAACTATTGGCCACCTCTTAATTTTGAGAATTTGATGGCAATTTTAGGGAAATTAAAATCAGGATCACCTAATGATCCACTTCCGGTGACTATACTTAAACAACTTAGCACCTCGCAGCTTTCTGTGATTTGTCACTCCCTTAATTTGTCACTACAATCTGCTGTGGTTCCAGCGGCCTGGAAGCATGCAATGGTCTCACCATTACGGAAAAAACCAGCAGCTGACCCAAATGTCTTATTCAACTTTCGTCCTATCTCCTTACTACCAATCTGCTCTAAAATTCTTGAAAAACACATTCATCACCATCTTACTCAGTTTACTGAGGATAACTGTCTCCTTCATTTTTCACAATCTGGTTTTCGTTCTGGTTTTTCTACAGAGACTACCTTGTTGGGGGTTACAGAGAACTTACAAAGGCTTTTGGATAATGGTGAGACGGTGGTACTGATTTTGTTAGATCTCAGTGCCGCTTTCGACACCATCTCACATTCCATCCTTATAAAAACATTAGCTGACATGGGCATAGGCGGCCCAGCTTAGGGTTGGCTGAGCTCATTTCTTGAGAAACGTACATTTCAGATTTTCTCTAACTCTGCAGCCTCTAAACAACACATGTCTCACTATGGTGTACCTCAAGGCTCTGTTTTGAGCCCACTTCTTTTCAATCTTTATGTTAGTCAATTATCTTTTATAGCAGAACAAGAAGGCCTCACACTCTTCACTTATGCCGATGATTCCCAGATTGCATTCTCTCTCTCAAACACTGCTCAGGACTCTCCATCTCGCCTGCAGCTAGGGTTGAGGAGAATTGCTGACTGGATGAAACTTAATTTTTTGAAGCTTAACGGCGATAAAACTGAGGTGTTAATATTGGGCCGGCACTATGACTTATGGTCTTCCACACATTGGCCCATGGAAATGGGCTTACTCCCTTGTCCATCAGATCATGTACGTAATCTTGGTTTTGTGATTGATAAAACTCTGACAATGCAAAACCAAGTTAACAAGGTCTCGGCCACATGTTTTGTCATTTTACGGTGGCTAAAGAAAATTCTGTGGATGTTGCCTGAAGACTCTCAAAAATCTGTAGTTCATGCGCTCATAACCTCACGACTAGATTATGGAAACATTCTTTTCTTAGGGCCATAGAAAGATGTAATAGGGCGATTGCAATTGGTGCAAAATGCAGCGGCGAGATTATTGTGTAAACTACCTCGCTCTAGCCATATTTCAGGTCCCCTACGTAATCTTCATTGGCTCAAAATAGATAGCCGTATTAAGTTTAAAACACTTACTTACATGTTTAAAATCAAAACGGACCAGGCCCCCCATTATCTTAAGTCCCTTGTTCACACTCACGGCCCCTCCCGGAACTTGAGATCTGCCCATTTGGCATATTTTGTAGTGCCTAAAATTAGGCTAACCAGAATGGGAGGAAGATCGTTCGCTCTGCTTGGCCCTACGCTGTGGTACTCCTTGCCATTTCACCTACGAACTGAAATGAATTTTGTGAAATTTCGCAGAGCTACTAAAACCTGGCTTTTTAATCAGTAACTCCTTGCAGTTTAGACGGAGATGTAATGGTTCCTGCTTGTTTAGTGCCGGGAAACCCTTTGTGGGTATCTGTTCGCGCTTAATACATTTAAATAATAAATAAATAAATAATTGCACCGAGACACATACAGAAATTCCTTACATGCTCTACCCCCTATGCTATTTATTGTTTGAGCTGTCCCTACGGGCTTAGATATATTGGCAGCACCACCCATCCTGTTAAAATGCGAATTTTGGAGCACATGCGTGGCATTAACAATAATGATGAGTCTTACCCCGTAGCAAGACATTTTGACAGAGAACATAAACGCAATAGGGATCTGTTGACGTATTTCTGTCTAGACAGCGTACCTGTTAACATAAGGGGAGGAGATCGACTACAGAGGTTGAGGCGATTGGAATCGCGTTATATTATAGATCTTCAGAGCAAAACACCGAAGGGACTTAATATGCACGAGGAATTGGCAGTGCATTTTGGGTTAATATGTGTATTCAATGCTTTTTGATATGTTTATTATACCTGATTAATTAGTGTGGTCGGCTGACCATTATGGAAACTGACTGTATTTATAAGCTATGATATCCAGATGTTTAGCCAGCAGCACATGGCCAAATGGTCATGATATTTGTTATGAATTTTGAATTGATTGTTTCTAAGTTATGGATTATAATGTAAATATAAGGAATTGAACATTACCACTGCATAGCCCATTCAGGGCAAGATTTATATATAGGCCATTTAGACACATCTGTGGGTAATGCCCATCCAGGGCAAGATCTAAGTTAATCATTGTGGTTCACTTATATTTGGAGGAACTTCAAAAACATGTAATTTTTTTTAACTTCCACAACATATATTTTGAGGTATTTTTGCGTTACAAGATGGCGGTACCTTTAGTGGTTGTGCGTGTGTCCCTTGTCGATTACCATGAAATGTTTACATGCAGTGGCTATAAAATAATAATGGACGCCTCGCGCCTTTGTATGACAAATTGACGAAGGCCGATGCCGAAACGCGTCTTTGCTATGCTGTGAGGTTTACTAATAAAATCTTGTTGTAAACCACCCCCATGAGTGCTGCGATCCTTTAACAGGGAAGAGAACCTGTGGATGCTGTGAGCTGAGTATTATTGACGGGTACACCCCCGTTATGCGAGCACCCGCTCGAGAGTGCGGCAGGCTGGTGTTGTGGGAGCTGCGAGATATATATATATATATATATATATATATATATATAAATATATATAAATAAATATATATATATATACATATACAGACGTGTGTGTGTGTGTGTAGATATATATATGCAATGCGGCTCATCATGCACTTTCATATGTATATATATATTTTTTCGTCGCAATCACTATCTTTGCACTTTTTCCACACATGCACTTTATTAAGGTCTATTTGCTGCTACTACAACATTGCTGAATTTTGCACACTATGCTATAGCTTACTGGTTTCTGTAAATTTTAGATCCCTACCACTGTATAAGTAACATCAATTTATATACAATTTATTGTTTATGTAATCATGATAGAGAAGGATCGAGTTAATAGATGGATTTAACCAGTTACTTTGTTTATTTTAATAACTCTTTTACGCAATCCTGGATTCAACCTGTGATTAGCTCTTCTAAGTGTGTTCTTGATATATTGATGTTGCAGTGATAGTCTTTTTTCACTTTTATCACTGACGTGACATGGCAAATCACCACCAGGGGGTGGTAACACATACAGGTGCACTGCATTTAAAAATGGCTTGTGATTGCTTTATTCTTTCACTGCAGCGTGAACAAGGGCACTCGTGCTCGAAACGCGTCGCTGGAAATGGCTTGTGAAATTAAATAAAGAAAATATGCTTGCTAAATTGGTGGTCCGTTTTTCCTTCCTGTGGTTGGCGTGGAGGCTTTGACCGCATTCGCAGATCCGGAGAGAGGGAAATCTGTGTTCTCATTTGTTTCCGGAAGAGGATTTGCTTCCGTAACGGACCCCTTCGCCCAAAGCTGACATCCGCTTTACAAATCACCTGGCTTGGATCTCTTTTGGGAAATACAGCGGCGGTCCCCGTGTTTGCAGTTACTTCATGTGCGAGTGTTGACGGCGGGAAAAACCTCACTGATTTGGGTCGGAGGACGCGAAGCAGGGAGCAGCTTCTGCCACACACGAGCGGTGAGTCAAATGCATATCACAGCACGGCGGCGAAGTTAATCAGCAGCGATATTTCATTGGGGCAGACATTACACGTTATCTGTCTAAAATCTATAACTCACAAAGCCATCATGAATAATGACGAAATCGATAAATTGCGGGAAGAAGCCGCATCCACTATGTTCAACGGGGCTACTAACCGTTTGGACAGATCACCATCACGTAGCGATATTAACACCACACAACAAAGAAACTTGCAACAGTTGTTTAAAGAATTGGAAAAACTTCGCAAGTCAGAATGCACCAAATGGTGGGAGCACAAATCCCTCAGTAAATATGAAGAGGTGGGCCGCGTCCCTCGTGGGTTGCGCATCTTACTAGCGCCCAGCTTTGACAAACCGGACCCGGCCATGTTACTGGAGTGGGGGGAGAGCAACTTGGCGGCTTCGATGAACTTGGTCTGTATATTAATTAAATATGCTGCAAGTGACCGCCTTAAACTTCTAGACCAAATAAAAGCTCTGGAACTTGAAATCAATGCCCACCAAGATCAACAGGAAGTCCAGAAACACACTGAAAAAATGACTGAGCGCCTTCGGAAACACGAAGAAAAAATAAAAGAGCGAAAGGCCTCTAAATTTGCACGGGACGCAGATGACTATAGCCAAGGCCGCATCTTCACATTCTCCAGAAAATATAATAATGCCAAGCGACAGGCTTATTCTAACAAAAAATCCGGGGAATGTTCTAACAACAGTGCTGTACCTGTTCCCACTCAGCAAACCAGCTCTGGCAATGTAACAACTTCTATTTCCAATGATAATAGTGATGATTCCACACCACTGCAAAGTGATTTTAGTAGTGACGCTTCATCTAGGAGCCCCTCCACATCAGATTTAAACTTACAAGGACTTGCGAGATTGAACTTACAGCAAGAAATGGATTTTGTAGTGGAGGAGAGACTTCAGACTCTGCGATCATGGCAGTCCAATCCACAAGCAGACAAAGGCGAAACCAGCGCCGAAAGGCAAGGAAACGTAAGTGGAAGCAACGCCGGAGGGCAGCCACAGAAAAAGAAAAAGAAAACCTGGGGGAAACGCCGGTAGTGGATAACACTATCGTAAACTTATCCAACATCGTTTTGAACAAAGCAGAGGAACAACTTCTCTCCCTGGGTTTAAACCTTTCACCTATACAGAGTTTTAACTATGCAATGACTAGAGTGGATTTATTTTGCTTTATACGAAAATTAAAGTTAAAAAAAGATTTTGCCTCTAAACCCACTAAAACAACGGATGAAATTAACATTGCTAATCCTGTGACCACCACTGATGGCATTGCCCTCTTAAGTGCAGCGGACACTCACACTTTCTTGGATACCTATGATTTGGCAGCCGATGCGGATCCATCAGAAACAGATCCTGATATAGCTACACAAAATCGTCTGCGCAAAATATCAATTGAACAAACAGGAGCTGGACTAAGTCCATTTCGCAGCAAGTCCAAATATATCCCAATGATGCCGAGAGATGCTGTGGACGTGTTCCATGACTGCGTCGTCAATGATGTGAAAAAACTATATACAAGATCCAACAACAAGTTTCGCAAAAAAGAAATACATAGAAAAAAAGCGTTAGATGCATTAATGAAAAAATTAAGCAAGAACCATGAAATAGTCGTCAAAAAATCGGACAAGGGGGGCAACCTGGTGATTTGGCCTAAAGCGGACTACATTTTGGAGGCCAAACGACAACTCGATGATTCTAGCTGCTACGCGAGATGTTCGCATAAAGACTACGAAAGTGCTAAAAACAGACTGCACAAAATGCTAGGCCAATGGAAGCGAGAAGGCCTCATCTCATCTGAAGAATTCAAATTCATGTGCATTAACCACCCTGTACTGCCCTCTTTGTATCTGATACCAAAAATCCATAAAGCCGTCACACCCGTGCCCGGCAGACCTATTGTGTCTGCCATTGGAAGTGTGGGGGAAAAGGTGGGAGAATACATCGACTTCTTTCTCCAAGACTTTGTCAAGGAATTACCCAGCTTTGTAAGAGACACCAGTGACTTTATCAGGAAAATTGAGAATATCGCATGGAATCCAGACATGTGGCTCATCTCTCTTGATGTGGAAGCGCTTTACACCAGTATAAATCATGAGCAAGGACTCTTGGCTGTAAAACACTTTTTATCCAAGCGCTCCATCAAACTCTACGAACATAATAAGGTCATCCTTAATTTAATGGAATGGTGTCTCCATCACAATTTCTTTTCTTTTGGCAAGGACATATTTAGGCAGCTTAGGGGTGTGGCAATGGGGGCCTGCTTCTCTCCCAGCTATGCGTGTTTACACGTAGGCTGGTGGGAGGAGCAGGTCCTCATGACGCGCCACAAAGCTTGGATGGACAATCATGTCATCAGTTTTTTACGTTATATTGACAACATTTTCATAGCCTGGCAGGGCACTAAGGCTGAAGCAATTGAATTTATTGATGACATCAATCAGAATAATCTCAACCTTAACTTTACTGCACATGTAGAAAAAGAGAGAATTCAATTTCTAGATGTTGAAGTGTACATAAAAAATAACAAAGTCAATACCACTTTACACAGGAAAAAGACAGCTGGAAATGCCACATTACATTCTACCAGTATGCCCCCAAGACACACTATTACAGGCATCCCTTACGGTGAAATGTTAAGGCTTAAAAGAATATGCAGCTCCACCTCTGATTATGAGTTATGTTTAAAGGATCTTAATTCCCGCCTTAAAGCTAGGGGATATTCAGAGGCAGTGCTAGAAAAAGCCTATAAAAAATCCTTATCCCGTACAAGAGAAAGCCTGTTTCCAGATAACAATCCTGTTATTGAGAACCCCACTACCAGCAAGTCCCTAGATTCTGGCCCTCGAATGATCACTACCTTTAGTAGGGAAGAAAAAAAGATTAAGGCTATCCTTAACAAGAATTGGCCGATAGTCTATAGTGATCATGTTCTCAATTCAGTATTACCTCCTGCTCCTCAAGTGACCTTCAGGAGAGCAAAAACCATGGGTAGCTACTTAGACACTCCTGCGCCTGAATTAAAAACTAAAGCTATTTGGCTACAACCCTCTAGGGGGTTAATGCTCCAGCTGTCGGGCATGCAAATTCGGCATGTCCACTACCCACTACACAACTCCCTTTAGTTCTGTAGATAAACCTATATTGGGCAATTACTCCTGCAAAACTGACTATGCCGTGTACATTCTGGTATGCGCCTGCGGACTTTGGTACGTGGGGAGTACCAAACTCCAGGTACATATGCGCATACTACAGCATTTACGAGCCATACTCCACAACGACCCGGCTCATCCGGTCGCAAGGCACTTCGATCATACCCATAAAAGAGATTTGTCTTGCCTTTCTTATTTTGTAATTGGTTCCGTACCCTTGTTAAGGAAAGGCGGCAACAGAGAGTTGTTATTGAGGAAGTTGGAATCAAGATTCATCCTAGAGCTAGATAGCCGTTGGCCCAATGGGCTCAACAATATTGAAGAGATGCATCACTATCTAGAATAAATTTCCATCCTTAATATTTCTTTCATCTCTCATCGACATCTGCTGCAGGAGTACAAATATCTCAAGTTAGGCTCCCTATTTGTGATATTTAGATGTATGTGCCCACATCTTATTATGTAGTTCGTTTATCTACTAGACCATTTATTTTACACAAGTTAGGTTCCCTATGTGTGTACTTAGAAATTAACACCTTTTTCCATTTCAGTTGGGTTGTAAATTTGTAAATATTTATTCCTGTGTATATATGACAAGTTTTTGACTTTGCACTTTACTAGCACTTCATGAACCTACAATTTGCACATCTGCGCGAGTTATCTATGTATTTATGACAACGTGATCTGTCCTTTTGGTTTGTAAATACTGATAGTTTTACTAACTTTTGTATACTTCCACACCTGTTTTTTAACACTTTTTTAACACTTTTTTACACTTTTGATATTAACTTTTACCATTTATGACACTGATAGCCTATATATATTTATGATCATTTTTAATTCAGGGCTCTGAGTTATGAAATATTTGCTAATTTGGCTTCTCTTGTCTGGTGGCAATGCGGCTCATCATACACTTTCATATGTATATATATATTTTTTCGTCGCAATCACTATCTTTGCACTTTTTCCACACATGCACTTTATTAAGGTCTATTTGCTGCTACTACAACATTGCTGAATTTTGCACACTATGCTATAGCTTACTGGTTTCTGTAAATTTTAGATCCCTACCACTGTATAAGTAACATCAATTTATATACAATTTATTGTTTATGTAATCATGATAGGGAAGGATCGAGTTAATAGATGGATTTAACCAGTTACTTTGTTTATTTTAATAACTCTTTTACGCAATCCTGGATTCAACCTGTGATTAGCTCTTCTAAGTGTGTTCTTGATATATTGATGTTGCAGTGATAGTCTTTTTTCACTTTTATCACTGACGTGACATGGCAAATCACCACCAGGGGGTGGTAACACATACAGGTGCACTGCATTTAAAAATGGCTTGTGATTGCTTTATTCTTTCACTGCAGCGTGAACAAGGGCACTCGTGCTCGAAACGCGTCGCTGGAAATGGCTTGTGAAATGAAATAAAGAAAATATGCTTGCTAAATTGGTGGTCCGTTTTTCCTTCCTGTGGTTGGCGTGGAGGCTTTGACCGCATTCGCAGATCCGGAGAGAGGGAAATCTGTGTTCTCATTTGTTTCCGGAAGAGGATTTGCTTCCGTAACGGACCCCTTCGCCCAAAGCTGACATCCGCTTTACAAATCACCTGGCTTGGATCTCTTTTGGGAAATACAGCGGCGGTCCCCGTGTTTGCAGTTACTTCATGTGCGAGTGTTGACGGCGGGAAAAACCTCACTGATTTGGGTCGGAGGACGCGAAGCAGGGAGCAGCTTCTGCCACACACGAGCGGTGAGTCAAATGCATATCACAGCACGGCGGCGAAGTTAATCAGCAGCGATATTTCATTGGGGCAGACATTACACGTTATCTGTCTAAAATCTATAACTCACAAAGCCATCATGAATAATGACGACATCGATAAATTGCGGGAAGAAGCCGCATCCACTATGTTCAACGGGGCTACTAACCGTTTGGACAGATCACCATCACGTAGCGATATTAACACCACACAACAAAGAAACTTGCAACAGTTGTTTAAAGAATTGGAAAAACTTCGCAAGTCAGAATGCACCAAATGGTGGGAGCACAAATCCCTCAGTAAATATGAAGAGGTGGGCCGCGTCCCTCGTGGGTTGCGCATCTTACTAGCGCCCAGCTTTGACAAACCGGACCCGGCCATGTTACTGGAGTGGGGGGAGAGCAACTTGGCGGCTTCGATGAACTTGGTCTGTATATTAATTAAATATGCTGCAAGTGACCGCCTTAAACTTCTAGACCAAATAAAAGCTCTGGAACTTGAAATCAATGCCCACCAAGATCAACAGGAAGTCCAGAAACACACTGAAAAAATGACTGAGCGCCTTCGGAAACACGAAGAAAAAATAAAAGAGCGAAAGGCCTCTAAATTTGCACGGGACGCAGATGACTATAGCCAAGGCCGCATCTTCACATTCTCCAGAAAATATAATAATGCCAAGCGACAGGCTTATTCTAACAAAAAATCCGGGGAATGTTCTAACAACAGTGCTGTACCTGTTCCCACTCAGCAAACCAGCTCTGGCAATGTAACAACTTCTATTTCCAATGATAATAGTGATGATTCCACACCACTGCAAAGTGATTTTAGTAGTGACGCTTCATCTAGGAGCCCCTCCACATCAGATTTAAACTTACAAGGACTTGCGAGATTGAACTTACAGCAAGAAATGGATTTTGTAGTGGAGGAGAGACTTCAGACTCTGCGATCATGGCAGTCCAATCCACAAGCAGACAAAGGCGAAACCAGCGCCGAAAGGCAAGGAAACGTAAGTGGAAGCAACGCCGGAGGGCAGCCACAGAAAAAGAAAAAGAAAACCTGGGGGAAACGCCGGTAGTGGATAACACTATCGTAAACTTATCCAACATCGTTTTGAACAAAGCAGAGGAACAACTTCTCTCCCTGGGTTTAAACCTTTCACCTATACAGAGTTTTAACTATGCAATGACTAGAGTGGATTTATTTTGCTTTATACGAAAATTAAAGTTAAAAAAAGATTTTGCCTCTAAACCCACTAAAACAACGGATGAAATTAACATTGCTAATCCTGTGACCACCACTGATGGCATTGCCCTCTTAAGTGCAGCGGACACTCACACTTTCTTGGATACCTATGATTTGGCAGCCGATGCGGATCCATCAGAAACAGATCCTGATATAGCTACACAAAATCGTCTGCGCAAAATATCCATTGAACAAACAGGAGCTGGACTAAGTCCATTTCGCAGCAAGTCCAAATATATCCCAATGATGCCGAGAGATGCTGTGGACGTGTTCCATGACTGCGTCGTCAATGATGTGAAAAAACTATATACAAGATCCAACAACAAGTTTCGCAAAAAAGAAATACATAGAAAAAAAGCGTTAGATGCATTAATGAAAAAATTAAGCAAGAACCATGAAATAGTCGTCAAAAAATCGGACAAGGGGGGCAACCTGGTGATTTGGCCTAAAGCGGACTACATTTTGGAGGCCAAACGACAACTCGATGATTCTAGCTGCTACGCGAGAAGTTCGCATAAAGACTACGAAAGTGCTAAAAACAGACTGCACAAAATGCTAGGCCAATGGAAGCGAGAAGGCCTCATCTCATCTGAAGAATTCAAATTCATGTGCATTAACCACCCTGTACTGCCCTCTTTGTATCTGATACCAAAAATCCATAAAGCCGTCACACCCGTGCCCGGCAGACCTATTGTGTCTGCCATTGGAAGTGTGGGGGAAAAGGTGGGAGAATACATCGACTTCTTTCTCCAAGACTTTGTCAAGGAATTACCCAGCTTTGTAAGAGACACCAGTGACTTTATCAGGAAAATTGAGAATATCGCATGGAATCCAGACATGTGGCTCATCTCTCTTGATGTGGAAGCGCTTTACACCAGTATAAATCATGAGCAAGGACTCTTGGCTGTAAAACACTTTTTATCCAAGCGCTCCATCAAACTCTACGAACATAATAAGGTCATCCTTAATTTAATGGAATGGTGTCTCCATCACAATTTCTTTTCTTTTGGCAAGGACATATTTAGGCAGCTTAGGGGTGTGGCAATGGGGGCCTGCTTC
The DNA here is from genome assembly GCF_964263255.1 of Lissotriton vulgaris. NCBI lineage: Eukaryota > Metazoa > Chordata > Amphibia > Caudata > Salamandridae > Lissotriton > Lissotriton vulgaris. The sequence goes on from NC_141697.1 coordinate 39,450,058, forward strand.
TCTCCCAGCTATGCGTGTTTACACGTAGGCTGGTGGGAGGAGCAGGTCCTCATGACGCGCCACAAAGCTTGGATGGACAATCATGTCATCAGTTTTTTACGTTATATTGACAACATTTTCATAGCCTGGCAGGGCACTAAGGCTGAAGCAATTGAATTTATTGATGACATCAATCAGAATAATCTCAACCTTAACTTTACTGCACATGTAGAAAAAGAGAGAATTCAATTTCTAGATGTTGAAGTGTACATAAAAAATAACAAAGTCAATACCACTTTACACAGGAAAAAGACAGCTGGAAATGCCACATTACATTCTACCAGTATGCCCCCAAGACACACTATTACAGGCATCCCTTACGGTGAAATGTTAAGGCTTAAAAGAATATGCAGCTCCACCTCTGATTATGAGTTATGTTTAAAGGATCTTAATTCCCGCCTTAAAGCTAGGGGATATTCAGAGGCAGTGCTAGAAAAAGCCTATAAAAAATCCTTATCCCGTACAAGAGAAAGCCTGTTTCCAGATAACAATCCTGTTATTGAGAACCCCACTACCAGCAAGTCCCTAGATTCTGGCCCTCGAATGATCACTACCTTTAGTAGGGAAGAAAAAAAGATTAAGGCTATCCTTAACAAGAATTGGCCGATAGTCTATAGTGATCATGTTCTCAATTCAGTATTACCTCCTGCTCCTCAAGTGACCTTCAGGAGAGCAAAAACCATGGGTAGCTACTTAGACACTCCTGCGCCTGAATTAAAAACTAAAGCTATTTGGCTACAACCCTCTAGGGGGTTAATGCTCCAGCTGTCGGGCATGCAAATTCGGCATGTCCACTACCCACTACACAACTCCCTTTAGTTCTGTAGATAAACCTATATTGGGCAATTACTCATGCAAAACTGACTATGCCGTGTACATTCTGGTATGCGCCTGCGGACTTCGGTACGTGGGGAGTACCAAACTCCAGGTACATATGCGCATACTACAGCATTTACGAGCCATACTCCACAACGACCCGGCTCATCCGGTCGCAAGGCACTTCGATCATACCCATAAAAGAGATTTGTCTTGCCTTTCTTATTTTGTAATTGGTTCCGTACCCTTGTTAAGGAAAGGCGGCAACAGAGAGTTGTTATTGAGGAAGTTGGAATCAAGATTCATCCTAGAGCTAGATAGCCGTTTACCCAATAGGCTCAACAATATTGAAGAGATGCATCACTATCTAGAATAAATTTCCATCCTTAATATTTCTTTCATCTCTCATCGACATCTGCTGCAGGAGTACAAATATCTCAAGTTAGGCTCCCTATTTGTGATATTTAGATGTATGTGCCCACATCTTATTATGTAGTTCGTTTATCTACTAGACCATTTATTTTACACAAGTTAGGTTCCCTATGTGTGTACTTAGAAATTAACACCTTTTTCCATTTCAGTTGGGTTGTAAATTTGTAAATATTTATTCCTGTGTATATATGACAAGTTTTTGACTTTGCACTTTACTAGCACTTCATGAACCTACAATTTGCACATCTGCGCGAGTTATCTATGTATTTATGACAACGTGATCTGTCCTTTTGGTTTGTAAATACTGATAGTTTTACTAACTTTTGTATACTTCCACACCTGTTTTTTAACACTTTTTTAACACTTTTTTACACTTTTGATATTAACTTTTACCATTTATGACACTGATAGCCTATATATATTTATGATCATTTTTAATTCAGGGCTCTGAGTTATGAAATATTTGCTAATTTGGCTTCTCTTGTCTGGTGGCAATGCGGCTCATCATACACTTTCATATGTATATATATATTTTTTCGTCGCAATCACTATCTTTGCACTTTTTCCACACATGCACTTTATTAAGGTCTATTTGCTGCTACTACAACATTGCTGAATTTTGCACACTATGCTATAGCTTACTGGTTTCTGTAAATTTTAGATCCCTACCACTGTATAAGTAACATCAATTTATATACAATTTATTGTTTATGTAATCATGATAGAGAAGGATCGAGTTAATAGATGGATTTAACCAGTTACTTTGTTTATTTTAATAACTCTTTTACGCAATCCTGGATTCAACCTGTGATTAGCTCTTCTAAGTGTGTTCTTGATATATTGATGTTGCAGTGATAGTCTTTTTTCACTTTTATCACTGACGTGACATGGCAAATCACCACCAGGGGGTGGTAACACATACAGGTGCACTGCATTTAAAAATGGCTTGTGATTGCTTTATTCTTTCACTGCAGCGTGAACAAGGGCACTCGTGCTCGAAACGCGTCGCTGGAAATGGCTTGTGAAATGAAATAAAGAAAATATGCTTGCTAAATTGGTGGTCCGTTTTTCCTTCCTGTGGTTGGCGTGGAGGCTTTGACCGCATTCGCAGATCCGGAGGGAGGGAAATCTGTGTTCTCATATATATATATATATATATATATATATATATATATATATATATATATATATATATATATATATATATATATATATATATATATATATGTATGTCAATCAACGCTCCAAAAACATGCCGCACAGCACCTTCCAGGAGAAACGGACACTTAACTCAGGTATATGTTTGCAGAAGTGTTTTTTATTCCATTTTCAAGTGAATCAAGAGTGCCACGATCCAACGCGTTTCGGCAAACTCAGTCGCCTTGCTCACCAGATGAAAGTGATTAGAGCCAAGCACATTTTAAAATACTAACCACCAATGAAAAGATTGCAAGATCGTCATCTGACTCCTAGTGCCCATAGAAGAAAGACTTTAAACCAGGGTCACACATAGGAAAACAGACTGGCGTTTACATTTGTAAGGAAAAAGTTGTAACCATATATGTCCCATTGGCTATATGTAATACAACAACAATAACAATACAAATATAACAATTAGTAAAGAGGTTAAATATATCACGCTCCAGACTTCACCAAAACGGGTCACTCTCGGGCGGGTGCTATTTGTGGTAGTGTGCCACATTACAGTCTCGCTCCATACTCCTAAATCCTCGCCGGGAAAAGAGTATAAGCACTCACGGGGAGATTTTCAAATCGGTTTATTTTCAACAAACAGACGCGTTTCGGGTTACCTTCGTCAGTGTTTACTGTCGACACTGCGAGGGGCCATTTGGAATGCATTTCATCATAATTCAAAGACATAGAAAGTGGACTGGCTGACAATGTTGCACTACGCGCCATTAGTAAACATGTGTAAATGTTCTTTTCAATGTATGATTCAGTATTTACATATTACCATTCACTTCATTATTTACATATTTACATTTTGCAGGCAGTCACCCAGATTTTATATATTTTTTCATTATACAAATTGATTTGCTAGCCGCCATTATAATTCAGCCGTGTATCGGCACTGCCGCTGCTTCCCTCAGTGCGCCACATGCCTCACTATGTGAAGAAAACAGTGGAACCAATCTGATTACTTGCTATTCTGCATATCAGATATAGACGTTTATGTGTTGTTGCCGCTATGTTGTCACAGGTGACCTATTTCATTTCAAGGCAGTAACTGGCACTGTTCTTGTTTTCCACTATCTAGCCATGAATTGGCAAATTGCAAATTTGTTACTGCAAATAGTTATATTGTAAATCCTGTTTTAGTTTTCAATTTGTTCGTATTTTTTGTATATTACTTCATTTACTCAAGTGTACCGCAAGCTCTTCTCCTTTATTCAGTCCATTTGGGACTTTTGACTGTAGATCAATGATCTAGCGGGACTCCAGTCTCCGCAATTTAAGTACCCTGACCCCTCCCCTGGGGTCTAATGGTACATGATCTAAGGTAAAGTATTGCAACAGCTCCCTGTTGCTAGCATGTTTAATGGCAAAGTGTCTGGCTACAGGGTAACTAAAATCCTTATTTACAATTGCACGCTGATAATCTAGAATCCGGATTTTAACACTATGTACTGTACTGCCTACATATCGAAGCCTGCACGGGCAGATTAGGCAATACACGGCGTGAGTTGTGTGACATGTTAGAAATTTGTTGATAATCTTTCTCTTTTTCAACCCCAGTATGTCGTAGGATAACACCTTTTTACATTTGGCACAGGCCTTACACTTCCCACAGGGATAAAAGCCTTTCATGTCTTTTATCCTGCCTGTTTTTTTAAAGGGATGTTTTGTAGATGACTATGGACCAGCCGGTCGCATAGTGATCTTGCTTTTTTCAATGTAATGAGTGGGGCCTGTGGAACGTCGTTACCAATGATGACCTCAGTTTTTAAGCTGTGCCAACTTTTTTTCATGATATTTCTTAAAGCGTTGGCATCATCCAAATAGGTGGTATTTAGTCTAAACTTTCCTCCATCTTTCTCTTGATTGTTTTCTTTTTGTTTTTCTTTTAATTGCTCACTTCTCTGGATTTTCTTTACTTTTTCCAAATTGGTATTCAAAAGATGTTGATTATACACTCTGAAATTGAATCTTGCAATACTGTCTCGTGCTGCTGATATAAAATCACAGTCCCTGGAGCAATTCAGTTTAAGTCTAATGAACTCCCCATAAGGGATACTTTTTACAAGTTTCTGCGGATGGTTGCTTTTAGCCTGTAGGATAGAGTTCTCAGCTGGTTTTTTCCTATATCTCTGTCTCTAATTTCCCAACTTTCTCGAACACCCTTAGGTCTAAGTAGTTCACAGTTACGGGGCTTATATCTGAGGTAAATCTAAGATTGATTTCATTTTTGTTCAGATGATTAATGAATTCCTCAGCTGAACTTGGCGACCCCTTCCATATTAGGAAGAGGTTGTCAATGTACCTGTACCAGACTACGATGTTTTTCACCCATTTAGAATTTTCCGGGTCTTGGGATACCTGCTCCTCCCACCAGCCTACGAACAAGTTCACATAGCTGGGGGCGAAGCAGGTACCCATCGCTGTTCCAGATATTTGTCTGTACAGGTCCCCTTCAAACAAAAAAATGTTGTTTATTAAACAGAATTGATTAAACTCTATCAACATTATACTGTTCTGAGTATTTCATAGGTCTTTTGTTCAGGAAATGCCTGACTGCGTTGATTCCTTGTTGGTGGTTAATGCACGTATATAGACTACCCTGGCATAAAGTGGTTTCCTCTACTCTCAAGAACCTACACTGGCTCCCAGTTGAAAAGAGGATCCACTTTAAATCTTTATGCCTTGCTTTCAAAATTCTCAAACTCGCTTCCCCCCCCGGTGTTATGTCCACTCCTCTCCCCCTACGTCCCACGACGCAACCTTCGGTCGGAGGGTCAGAACCTGGTTACTATCCCCCGCATCAAGCTAAGTCGAATGGGCGGTCGCTCATTTGGATACTTAGCTGCCAAACTCTGGAATGGACTCCTAGCTCAGATCCGAGAGATGAACGACCTTTTATCCTTCAGGAAAGCCATCAAAACTTACCTTTTCAATTAGTTATGTTATGTGCACTTCAGGACAACCCCCTTCTAACTTACATCTTTAGCTGTCCTCCGGACATTGGCAGCTAGCGCCGGGACGCCCCTTGGCTGGGGCAGCCGTGCGCTATACAAACACCTTTAACATAACATAACATAACATAACATGTCTAATGCAATAAGTAGGTAGTTGGTTCTCATTTGAGATCTTTAATCTTCATGATGAAGTCTTTGGTGTCTTTTATATAAGAACTCAATTGTAAGACCCAATGAAATAAGAAGTGGTCAATATATATACACACATTTTCTGCTAGACTTCCTATCGACAAGATGATTGGTCTTCCAAGCATTTTATTTTTCATCCTTATGGATTTTCGGTAATTGGTAGAATATCGGTATTACCGGATTGTTATTTTTCAGGAATAGATATTCTTCGGTGTCCAGCATTGCTTTCATATGCCATTTTTTAATTAGCACTTGCTGTTGCTTTATGTTTTTATTGTAACATCCCATGTTAGTTTTTTCATAGAAGTTGCCATCATTCAATTGTCTTAATGCCTCCAGGCATTATAGTTCCCTGGTTATAAGAACAATATTGCACCCGTTGTCTGCCGGTTTGCAAATAATTTCATTGTTCTTTTCCAGATTTTGCAATATCAATCTTTGTTCTTTCTTGATGTTCATTCTTGTCTTTTTTGGAATTCTCCTGTCTGTGCGAAATTCTATCAAATCCTTCATTACCGCATCTGAGAATGAGTCTATTGCATCGATGGCATCTGGGGTGTAAATTGTAACACAGGCTTAAAATTTGTCGATGGTGTTTCTGATTCTGCACCTATCCGTCTCATTCTTTGTGTTAGAGTCTGTTCTTCTTCCCCTGGTTTCTCGGATTGCAGATTTTCTAAAATCTCTAGCAAGGATAAGTCATCTGTTGTTAAGATGTCAGTATCTTTGGATTTGAGTTGTCTACATTCTTTGACCGTAGGTTTTAATTTGGAAAATATGTGTAGTTTTAGTATTCGCACAAATGTAAAAAGGTCAATCCTTGTTTCTGTGAATTCCATTTTCTCATTGGGACAGAAGGTCAAACCCAACTTCAGCGTTGATTCTTCTAAGGTTGTCAATATTTTCGATGTTAAATTTATGATAGTTAGATTGTCTTCATCTTCTACCACCTCCCTCCTCTCTTGCTTTATGTTGCTCTTATTGTGACAACTCCTCTTCCCTTTCCCCTTCCAACCCCCTCTCCTTGTTCTTCTGTGGATTCCGGTGGCTTTCTTTTTCCTCCTCTCAGCCACGTCTAACGTATTGAGTTGAACTCCATGTGAAAAGGGGTTTTCCGGTTTTTCGGTTGAGGTGGTGGGGATTTCATCTCCTGAATGCTCACTTTCATTTCCTTTTGCCTTGCATCAAATTTTTTCGCGAAGATTAGTACCCTGCCCTGTTGGTAATCTCTTTTGACTCCTTCGAATTTTTCTTGTTTCCTCTGTTGTATCTTTAATTCATACTTCTGTAGGCGTTTTTTCATGGCATCTCTAATTCCTCTTTCTTGTTTTGTCTACATCCTTCGCAATTTCCTCTTCCATTGATTTCATCTCAATCAGTGTTTTTTCGCTGTCATTCCACGCAATTCTGATCAATAACTCCAACATTTCTTTACTTGATAGGGCTGTATGTTCCGCCCATAATTCTAGAAGCAGGGGGTCGGGGTTCTCATATGCGGAAACCGTATATATTCTGAGACCCCTCGGGATTCTCTACACTTCCACATAATTCTGTAAGGAAGTGGCCTCCCACCACTTCCTAAGTTCTCTTTTATATAAGCGTTCCAGTTATGTAAATAAAGCATTCAAACTTTTATTGGTTTCTGTGGTTACTTCAATTTTCTTTGATCCATTTTCAGTTTGTCGTTTTTTAAACATCCCCATGGCCACCTCTCTCCGCGCCGACTCACTAAACATTTCATCACACATGTTGTTCACCGACGAACTCAAGAGCTCCAAGAAGAACTGCCGAGCCCTCGAGAAAGTCTGGAGAAGGGAACCTACACCGGACAACAGGACCTCCTTCAAGCTTGCCACCCGGAAGCACCACCAGCTGATCCGCGCCGCCAAGAAAACTGCATTCAAGGACCGGCTGGACAACAACGCACACAACTGCAAGGAACTCTTCAACATCGTGAAAGAGCTCTCCAACCCCAGCGCAGGAAACAACGACATCACCCCATCGCAAGACCTCTGCAACTCCCTCGCTTCATACTTCCACAACAAGATCGCGGACATACACAACAGCTTCAACAACCAACCAACGCACACCATGACCGAACAACCACCCCCCACCACCACCCTCCACGCCTGGACCCCGATCAGCACCGAAGACACCATCCGCACGATGAACTCCATCCACTCCGGATCACCGACCGACCCCTGCCCTCACCACGTCTTCAACAAGGCCGACGCTGTCATCGCACCCCACCTGCGAGACATCATCAACACATCCTTCGACACCGCCACCTTCCCTGAGAGCTGGAAGCACGCCGAACTCAGCGCTCTACTCAAGAAACCAACAGCGGACCCCACCGAACTCAAGAACTACCGCCCCATCTCGCTCCTCCCGTTTCCAGCCAAAAGTCATCGAGAAGACCGTCAACAAGCAGATGGCCGCCTTCCTCGAGACGAATGGATCCCTCGACCCCTCACAGTCCGGCTTCCGAGCCAATCACAGCACCGAGACCGCCCTCATCGCCGTCACCGATGACATCCGAGCCCTGATGGACAACGGAGAAACAGCGGCCCTCATCCTCCTAGACCTCTCCGCGGCATTCGACACTGTCTGCCACCGCACCCTAGTACAGCGCCTCAGCAGCATCGGAATCCAGGACAAGGCGCTGGAATGGATCATCTCCTTCCTCGACGGAAGAACACAGAGAGTCCGCCTACCACCGTACAAGTCAGAGGCCTCCGAAGTCATCTGCGGCGTCCCTCAAGGATCATCTCTGAGCCCCACCCTCTTCAACGTCTACATGAGCCCCCTCGCGGCCATCGCACGCAAACACAACCTCAGCATAATCTCCTACGCCGACGACACCCAGCTGATCCTCTCCCTGACCAACGACCCCGCCTCCGCCAGAGCCAACCTGCACGAAGGGATGAAAGAGGTAGCCGAGTGGATGACGACCAGCCGCCTGAAACTGAACTCTGACAAGACGGAGGTCCTCATCCTGGGCTCTTCACCCTCCGCCTGGGACGACTCCTGGTGGCCTCCCGCCCTGGGCACCGCACCCAAACCGACAGACCATGCACGCAACCTGGGCTTCATCCTGGACTCCTCCCTCTCCATGACCAGGCAAGTCAACAACGTCTCCTCGGCGTGCTTCAACATCCTACGCATGCTACGGAAGATCTTCTGGTGGATCCCCACCGAGACCAGAAAGACCGTCACCAAGGCCCTCGTCACCAGCCGACTGGACTACGGCAACGCCCTCTACGCCGGTACCACCGCCAAGCTCCAGAAGAGACTCCAGCGGATCCAGAACGCCTCAGCCAGACTCATCCTCGACATCCCACGAACCAGCCACATCTCCGGACATCTGAGAGACCTTCACTGGCTCCCCGTCAATAAAAGAATCACCTTCCGCCTCCTCACCCACGCACACAAAGCCCTACACGACCAAGGCCCGAGCTACCTCAACAGCCGGATCAACTTCTACGCTCCCAAACGCCACCTCCGATCAGCCAACCACGCCCTCGCCGCCGTCCCCCGCTTCCGAAGAGCGACTACAGGAGGAAGGTCCTTCTCCTACCTGGCCGCCAAGACCTGGAACTCCCTCCCGACCGACCTGCGCCTGACCCAAGACCACCTCTCCTTCAGGAAGAAGCTGAAGACCTGGCTGTTCGAGCAGTAGCGCCCCACCCCCCCCCCCCCCTCCCCCCCAGCGCCTTGAGACCCTACGGGTATGTAGCGCGCTCTATAAGTGTCATTGATTGATTGATTGATTGTCTCCAATCTCAACTTTCAGTGAGATTTTCCGCTTCGCCCTGTCCTTAGCTGTCTCTTCTGCGCGCTGCCAGCATCCGCTGCGGCTTACCCGATCAGCTTATCTTGCTTTCTTTGGGTTGCCGATCCGCGTCTGCAATCCAGGACTCTCTGCGCGCTAGTTCTCGCCGAGGACGGTGCCTCCGTAATCATTCCACACTCCAGACATCACCAAAACGGGTTACTCTCGGGTGGGTGCTATTTGTGGTGGTGTGCCACATTACATTCTCGCTCCTTACTCCTAAATCCTTGCCGGGAAAAGAGTATAAGCACTCGCTGTGAGATTTCCAAATCGGTTTATTTTCAACAATCAGACGCGTTTCGGGTTACCTTCATCAGTGTTTACTGTCGACACTGCGAGGGGCATTTTGAATGCATTTCATCTTACTTCAAAAACATAGAAAGTGGACTGGCCGACAATGTTGCAATATGCGCCATTAGTAAACATGTGTAAATGCTCTTTTCCATGTATGATACAGTATTTACATAATAACATTCACTTCATTATTTACATTTTGCAGGCAGTCACCCAGATTTTATATATTTTTTCAATATTATACAAATTGATTTGCTAGCTGCCATTATAATTCAGCCGTGTATCGGCACTGCTGCTGCTTCCCTCAGTGCACCACATGCCTCACTATGTGAAGAAAACAACGGAACCAATCTGATTCTGCATATCAGATATAGACGTTTATGTGTCGTTGCGGCTATGTTGTCACAGGTGACCTATTTCATTTCAAGGCAGCAACTGGCACTGTTCTGCAAAACTACAATTTCATCAGATTCACAAAGTGAAATTCAAATTAAACTAAAGTCATAATCAACAAATCATAACATAATAATTCATCCGGCATACACAAATTTACATATAGCACCCACAATTGCCCATAGATCTCATCGACCTGCTCTAGCCAGTGCAGTGTCATAACAGAGACAATATCTACTTTACATATATGAAACACCTGACAAGTCATACTATTTCCCCAAATGCACTGTTAGCTCTTCTCCACTATTCAAACCCTTAGGATGTTATTGGAATTTGTGGAATTTTGTCTCACAAATAATATATTCTTGTTTGAGGACCAATTTTTCAGGACATAGTGCTCATGCAAGTTTATTATCACAGCCTGTGACACACCATATATAGTGCAACAACATTAAAACAAAGGACAAATGAAAGAGCAACAATGTGGGCCCCATCATAAAATGTGCCCTTTTTGCATCTTCCTGTTTATATATAACAAAGTAAGGACTTATTCATAGATGTTAACATAAATCAACACGCATTTAAATAAAATACTACATTTGCTATGCATAGTGCTTCAAGCTGTTGAAAAGAAGGAGAACACAAAGGGTAAAAACCTTCCATAGGCTCAGCTCGGCCCAAGTGGTCAGATTGAAGTGTATCTTAAATGTCTAATACAGTCCACACTGAGTATGTGGGATAGTTCAGTGCCTAGTGTTCATCCCCTAAGGGAAGGTTATTGCAAATATTGAAAAGAAGGCAGAGAACATGAAAAGAAACAATGGTCACATTATGGCTACTATGTGTGTACATAAATTGTCTTCAGAAGAGATAATAATCTTTCAGCAAGCTGCATTGTAACGCATTCCTGCAAACCATAGATACGTCCCTATGTTACACAAAGGGCAAAAACCCTCCATAGGCTCAGTCCGGCCCAAGTGGGCAAATTGGAGTCCAACAATGTGATGCAACATAAATGTATGATCCAGTCCAGACTGGGGGCTTCGTTTATAAGGCACTAGTGGCACTTTTGCGCCGCCGTTGCGTAATTTGTTTTGCATTGTGCCTCAACATATTTACAAAGCCACTCTAAGCCGCTTTACTATTCTTTTCCTGGCCTTGTAAATATGTACCCCTTCCACGCAGAACGCTGCGTGAAAGGGGCGTGTCATGGGTGTTTCTGTGGGTGTTCCCACATAACGCCCATGGAATCTGAAGCATTCCAAGATTTACGAGGAATCATAAACGCGGGAATGCGTTGGAGTGGCGCAACGAGGAAACATTTTTATTTCTCCTATTTCATTGCGTGCTGCATTTTGCAGCATGCATCGAAAGAGGAAAATGGCATCAATTATTTTTTTTTGTGCAGGAAAGACTCCCTTCAACACAAAAACAATCACTCCGCAACTCAGGCATCCTTGCAACATGACACAAAGGTGTCTGCCTCGGCACACGGCAGCTGTTTGTGCGCCGGCGCAGGGGAGGACAGGAATGCGCTGTATCTTGTAGATACGGTGCATTCCTGCCCTTTTCTTTTGACACACAGCAACGCAGCAGGAAGGGCTGCTGCGCTGCTGTGCATCAAATGTTTGTAAATGAGGCCCGTGCATATGGGGTAGCTCAGTAACTAGTGTTTATTCCCTATTGTAAGGTTATTACATGACCCTATAAGTGAAAGTTTCGGAAATCCTGCATTCTTTCGGTTCCAGTCTATGGGGTAAATTGTGTCCTGATTAAATCCAATGTTCCACATGTGTCTATATCCAACAGCTGAAGACATAAATGAATATCCCACAATGTGCAACTGATCATATTTTTTACACTCTACACAAAAATATATATTTTTAAATTGTTGTTGATCTGTCATCGTCAATAGAAAACTGTGCAGAAGAAGAAAGGGTAAGAGTCCACCTCACATCCCAGTGGAAGATGCTGAAGTTTCCTCCCTTTCCTAATCCAGCAAGTTGCTCTGCTGGAGTTGCATGAAAGAGACAGTAGAAATGTACCATATCATATCTACTAAGATAATGCACATTTCTGCTGTCTCTTAGCACTGTGTGCTTCCTAGCACCAAAGAAGGCATCATCGAACGATTGTTTGAGGGTGCCTGCGTTACAGGCAGGATTATTTTTGTACATGAAGATATACCTTCCTGCACAAAAACAATCCTTAAAGGCATTTTTCCCTTTCTGTGTGTGCTGCAGAATGTGTCATGCATTAGAAAGAGGTAGTAATGAGAAGAAATTTAAAAAATGTCTCCTTGTTACGCCTAGTTCAGGGAGGCACAACAGTTTGGCACAATCCCCAGGTTTACTCGCCTTAGATAATCTGGGATTGTGTCAAAAGCCATGGGTGAATACATGGGAGTGCCCACGTTCCACCCATGGAATGCCTTTCTGAAGGAGGGTGACGCAAGAAAGAGCTTTGTGCTGCCTTGCATTACTTTTGGGGAAAAATTCCATGCAACGCCACACAAATCTGATTTGCATGGCTTTGTATATCTTGCCTAACATTCTTGTCGTAGATGTGCCAAAAAAAGTGACCCAATCATGATACAAAATGTTAGTAAACTGTGCCTAGAACTTTACCTAGGAAGCATACTTTTTGTTATTTGGTGTAAATCTATTCAGTAGTTTGTGAGAAATTAATGTATTTTATTTTAGCTATCTAGCAACGCATTTTGCCTAATGTACTCCTGTGGGATTCCCTCAGGTTGCACAGGCAAAACATGGATTGAATGGCTAGTGCCACAGGAGTCCCACAGGACTGACTGATTTGATAGGCTGGACCAATTGTTTTTTGATATGATGTGGCTGAGTGATTTTAACGCCCATAACTGTACTCGGGCCAATTCCTCAATCTGGGCTATGAATGAGGATTTTAACGACTCCATTCATCACTTTAGGCATAATGATTATGTAAACACTCTAAATAAACAACTTTTAATTAACAATCTGGAGATTATAAATTCTGTGGATGAAAAATTGGGCAAATTTTCTTCCGGGACACATACTTCACGGTAGATTATGTCCTGCTATCAAAAACTATAAGACCTACATTTTCCCACGTTAATACTTTTTTTGGCCTTTCAGTGATCATGAATCGATCTCGTTTTGCATGGAATGGTCCCACGAGAGAAACTATAATAGAAGTAGACTAAACCTGTAATTGCGTGGAAATATGGTGTAGTATTGAAATGGAGGAAGATTGACACTTTCTCATTTACCCACACAGTAGGTTCCAAAATGCACCAAGAAATGTCAATTTGTTTAGATCTTAATCCCCCTCAAATATTAATTTCTTTGGCCTTTGAAAAGATTCTGGATGGGGTTCATAGTAATCTCCCTTGCCCGAGAACACAGAGGCCCACCAGTAAAGAAGGCTCGTTTGGTGAGGCCTGTACTGAGGCCCTAGTCTAGTCTAGTCTAGTCTGGACATTTGTATTGCGCACATATCACGTCCAAGGGAGTCTCATGCCGCATGCAGACAGTCCTGAAAAAGGAGATGAGCCATAGATTAGATCTAGCAGAAGAGCCGGGTTTCCAATTTTTTTCGAAAGTTCATATGTTCTACGATGGTACGAAGGCTCAGAGGTAGTTTGTTCCAAAGGGTTGGTGCCATAAAAGAAAAGGCACGACCACCATTTCTGGCAGTTTGAACTCTGAGAGGCGTGAGCAGGCCCTGAAGAATCTCCACTTTGTTCTAAATGGGAAACTAAGGGATGAGGATAAAGCCGTATGTCGTTCATACAAAAAGCAAGAGCTACTAGGTTGAGGATCATAAAGGAAGAAGCGTGGTGTAGGTTGCAAGAAGCAGCATTATCAAAGAATAGCAGTGATTTTTGGAAAGTAATTAATTCCCAGTTTCTGAAGGATGAAAATTATATAACACAAGGAGTGTAATTCAGAGAGTGACCTATTCGAAGCACCTGCTCCTCTTACAACTACTACCAATCTTCCATTATCATTTAGCTTGGCTGAAATGAGACTTGCCCTGAATCAGTGTAGCACACTGAAGGCATCTGGTCCCGATGGGTCCCTATTGATTTCTTTTTATTGAATTAGGATCTTTGGGCCCCTCTACTTACCAATGTTTTTTATTTTTTAAGTCAAACATGAGTTCCACATACTTGGAAGAAGACTGTAATTATCCCAATATATAAAAAGTAGGATACGACCAATCTAAATATTTATAGACCCATATCCCTCCTAGACAGTACAGCTAAATTAATGGTTGTCGACTCCTGAATAGGTTAGAGATTTGAGCTCAGGAAAGAAAAACCTTATCTCCTGCCCAATACCGTTTTAGAAAGGGAAAGGGCACAATAGAGCAGTGTTTAAATTAAAATTTGTTGATTGCCAAATATACTGCGGCTAGGAAAGGTCACCTTTATATGGCCTTGTTGGCAGCCTTTGATTGCGTGGTTCACACAAAACTCTGGCTATTAATGGAATCTATGGGTGTTGACAAGTCCAAATCTATTTTATCCGCGAGATATACTCTGCAGCCTCAGCCTGTGTCCGTTACGGAAGACAGGGTGAATGCACAAGTCACTTTGGGATTCCCCATGGAGTGAGGCAGGGTTGTGTCTTGGCACTGTTTTTATTTTCTCTGTATACTAACGCCGTAGAAGCTGCTTTGACTGGGTCCACACGAGATGTCCCTTTAGTCAGTACAATTCCCATCCAGATACTTTTGTACGCGGACGTAGCAGTTCTATTGGCCCGAATCAGCAATGCATTTCAAATTTTAATAACTTCTTATTTTACATTTATGCACGATTTGGGCCTTGTGGCAGGGGCCAGACTGAAAAAAAGCCCTAGAATGACCATTGAAGGGAGAATGAATGTGGGTGGTGGATACCTTCTCTTATCTGAGAATACTTTTTGATTAAAAAAAATAAGTGGCACAAAATGGTGTTGAACAGAGCCCCTCATGTGGAAAGAAGCACCAGAGTGCTGTTTGGATTTTATTAAAAACTTCGTTCTAAACCTATTTTAACAGTAACAAAGATTTATGAGGCTAAAGCGATTTCTGTTTCCTCCTATGGGGCTGCTGTATGGGAAATAGCTAACACATCAACCCTACAAGGAATTGAGGATAGTTTTTTAAAGGGGCTAGTAGGTTTTCCTCAATCCTGCTCGACCTGTATCTGTCACTCAGAAATGAACGGACCATTCATCTCAGATAAGATTAGCTCTGCCCGATACTTCTATGGCACTCTATTTCGAAAAGAGACACACTAAAGCTAACTCAGGAAATCGTTCAACACTGCTTAAACCTGGATGGATTAAGCAAGATTAAATGGCTTCAATAATAAAGAAAAGCTTGTACCAAATTGGAAAGGGGGAATTATTTGATAGCCCAGCGTTGTGTACCACTGTGTCTAAGGTAGAATTGAAAGAGTTATTAATAGGAAAATGCATGAGAGATAGGTGGGTCTCTAATTGTACTAAGACTAGGGTAATACAATACAATCTATCACCCACATTAACCCCTTCCATGTGGCCGCGATTCTGCGTCTGTGCGGCAAAATCACGAGTGGGCGGGTTTATGACGGCCCCCAGCCGTCATCAGCACACGAGCGCCGTAGTGCATGACGGCTGGCGGCTGTCATCAGCATGCAAGGGGTTAAATAACACTGCCATTAATTACCTAACTTTTGTTAGGAGGCCCTTACATAGATATCATTTGCTGAGGTTTTGGCTGAAACTTACTCCCTTCATGTTGGGTTTTCCTCCTAATGTTTATACCTCTAATGCGCTCACACCAGGCCCCTGCGATGGAAGTTCCGTTAAAGGAGAACTCCGTCTATTATTCTTTTGCAGGTTTTATAGAGCGGAGAGGAAAAATACATTTTACCACTTATACGCACTCTTAATTTCAGCCAATGTCGCCCTGCTCTTTACTATTTACAATCATTAACAGATCCATTAACTTGCTACTGTATAGCCTCGCTTTTATGTTGTGCTTTTAAATGAGAAAACAACTTTTTTTAACCTAATACATGACAATTTCATTATGAAATTATATCTTTTACCTTGTTGCAATGAATTATATACATTTGAGGAGAGCTTGCATGAAATTGTATATATTTGTATATTTCGGAAATTTTTATGATTGTATATGGTAAACTTTTATACCATTCTTCTGTATTGGCAAAATAAAGTGAAAGTGATTGACTAATTGGCTGAATGCAACAGAGAAAAATGTTGCGGCCACCATTACAGGTCTTGGGGACTCGGGCCCCAAGTCCAGAAAATGTTGATAAAAATGGATATAACGGGGCATAGCCTCCTGGAATGTTCACAGAGGGACCCCCCACACTAAACACAATCACGCACAGCCTTCATACTGCAAAGAGGTAGTTGCAGAGAGGCCTATCCCTCCCCTAACCGTCCTACGCACAGCCCAGGCAATGCCGAAGGCGGGGCCAGGTGTGGGTCTGTCACTCACAGGGGAGTTGGAAGGAGGGCCTGGCCCGGAGGCCTAACCTAGACAGTTTTCTGCGGAGGGTAAAGCGGGGGAAAGGGGGCATGGCCTAGGTCTTGCGGACAACCCCCTGCTACCCATGTTGTTGACTGCTGCTGGTCATTGGCCGAAGGCCGTGCGCAGCAGGTGTTCGGGCGCTCACTATGCACTGCTTATGACCTCACATTTGACGTTAATAATTACATCATTCATAACATGTTTCATGATATCATTGATGACATCACTAATGACATCTGAAATTACATCTGTAATGACATCACTGCATGGCGAGTGCCAAGTAATAGTTAATTGATTTAACTATAACTGGTGCTTTTCAGTGGTTTCTTGAATTTAAAACGTTACGTTTTAACTTACATTTTAACCTAACTATACTGTCACTTTAAAACACACACACACACACACACACACACACACACGCAAACACACACACACGCAAACACACACATGCGCACACACACGTTTATATCACCTGGGTAGCCCCTTTTAGTCAATGTCTGCCAGTGGTTTCAAAGTTCATATTTCCCTGAAAAGAGGTTTAATGGTTTAATGGTGAATTATTTCAGGAAATCCACAGTGCTGAATTCATTTGTGGAATATTTTGCTCCCATAAACAAATGCAAATGTTAAAGGGCTGGTTAACACATCATTATGTCTTCCAGTCCGGGTAAAAAAGCTTCAACAAAATGACAATGCCAGTGCTGCTTTCGAGTATTAATCAGCACATCTGGAAAGGTCATCCTTCCGGGCCCTTCCTCTTTCTATATATATTTTGGAAAACTACTCTATATTGTCAACGTACTACAAAACCACATTTTGTAATACTTTTTTAATTTCTTTTCAATTTGCTTTGCATTTCAAAATTTACACATAATAATAAACATTGTTGCATAAAGCACATTTTTTATAACCAATTTATATTGATTTTGGTGTAAATAGCACTAATGAGACACATTGACCAGTTCCATAATTTAACAACTTATGCATTAGACAGAGATACATAATTAGGATTAAGAAGTCACGACATGGAGCCCAAGGTACTCCCACCATTTGCCCCAGATATTTTCATGTTTCCGGGGGGCAGCCCCATGCCTTGTAAACTGGTCTTTCCTGGTGAGCGCACTAATCCACGCCCCGTCTTCAGTCCACCAAGGATGTGGGATCTGAGGGGTTCCATTCACAAGCAATTTCGCGTTTGACAATCATTGACTTTTTTTGTTTTATTTTATATAACATTTTCACATTTAAACCAATACAACTACAGTGAATGGCTGCATGATTAGACATGTTGCATTAAAAAATGCAAAGTCATTGGTTGTTATAATTGGACTGAGAAGTTCTCACATTACTAATCTGATGACATAGCGCGACACATAAGCCCACATCAGTGGGTACGGGTGGGGGAAGGCCTACATTAATAAATTGAGGTACAGTGGTAGCCGTGGGGAGACAAGGCATTATATTGCACAGACAGATGGACCATCATGGAGAAGTGGGCGCTGAATGCGTCAGCAACTGTGCTTGAAAAGAGCCCTACGCATCTTTGGGTGTGCTGGGGGTGGGGGCATTGTTGAAGCGACATCAAGTAACCAATCTCAAACAGCAGTCACTCCCCGGCCTCAAGAGCTAGTCACCCTTTGTTTAGCATGGAGTAACATCATTGCCAGGAGGCACCTGTTTTCATCTGGCATTTCTGATGGAAGGCATAGAAGTGCCAATCCCGGCAAGGGATGTAATGACAAATCCGTGATCTCCTCGAAAGTAGAGAGAACAACCTACCAGTAAGCTAATATTGGTGACATGACCAGGCAAGATGCATGAAACAGCCCCCCTGCCATGACATCTGGCGCATTCGTCATGATCACTCAGTATATATTGGCAGAATTTAACCGAGGTATAATATGGCTGGTGTGAGAACCCAAAGTGTTTGAGGCGGAGCCTACCGTAAGGGGATAAAGTTTGTGTCAGTCCACACACAGTCCCCAGTCCTTATCTGATATAAATTTGCCTTGGTCAGACTCCCATCGTTGCCGGGCTCTCTGGGTTCCGCTGGGCGCCTCTACCTGCACAGCAGAGTAGAGAAGAGAGAGGAGGTGCTTGGATGAGGACTCCATGAAAAGAAGGAGAACGGTCGTGCGTTCAGTAGTGGCCTCAGGAAACTCAGGGTAGGAATCTCCAAGTTTCACACGTATTGAAAAAAAGGTAAAGAGATCCAACGCATCTAGCGGGTCATTCGTGTTGGCAGTTAGCCTGTTGCAGAAATGTCCATCAGAAAAGATGTGACCCATCTCTGACATACCCCAGCGCGCCACTCTCTGAGCTGCAATGCACTCTTCTAGTATTTGATTTAGCAGGGAATGGATAATCAGCTGCTTGGGGAGTATAGTACTGCATGGCCCAGTCGAGCCTGTAGCCGGACCCAAGTCTGTTGGCACAGTCAACCATATCTATATCTCTCCTAGACTGTTGCGGAGATCACCAGAGCAGTGAAGAGAGTGAGTGAGGATGGACCTGATCCTGGCCACCATCATTGCCACCCCAATGAAGACCCTTTCCATCCTCAATCCACCTACCTCCTCCAGAAAGCCCAGCAAGGCCACCCGGGGGGTCAGTTCAAACCGACACTCCAAAATCCTGGAAAGCTCCTCATTTAATCCCTCCCAAAAGGGGGTCAGCCAGGGGCAGGCCCAGGTCATATGGAAGAAGTCAGCTTTCACTAGGGAACAGCACACACAATGACTTCAGCAGTGCTACCTGCTTGGTGAAATCACTGGGGAGTCAGGTGAGCAATAGCCTTTACCACGGGTCTCCTTTAAAACCTTTAACAACTATGAAAAACTACAACGGATTCAGAACCCTGCTGCCAGACTACTCCTACATATAAAGCGACAAGCCCACATCTCCCCTGCTTTGAAAGCCCTGCATTGGTTACCAGTTGCCAAAAGATCCACATTCAAGCTGCTTTGTGTCACCCACAAAGCGATACACGGATCTGGCCCGCTCTTCATCAGGAATAAAATCACCAAACACATTCAACAAAGGAACCTTCGCTATGAATTGGCATCTCACCTCAAAATCCCACCACACAAGAAAAATAACGTAGGTGGCACATCCTTCTCTGTTCAAGCAGCCAAACTATGGAACTCTTTACCCCCAAACAAAAGATCCACGGATATCCACTCAAGAGTTGGCTCGTCCCCACATAACCACCATACTCAAACATAAATACACAGCATATCCCTCTGTATATAAGCCTTTATTTGGACTATAGATGTGTACCCAGATATATGCATTGCTTTGTATAAACATGTATAATTTATGTTTTAAATATATCGATATTTTTTAGTTCTGTTTAACAAACGTTCATATTACTTATAATTACATTATTCTATGTTTAACATGCATATAGGTGAATGCATAAATAAGTACAACTTTTATCATAACTATTTATCTACAATTGCTTCAATATTAAATAGTAAAAATAAACACATTAACTTAAAGTACAGCAACACTTGAAGGTGTGAGTTTATGAAATAGAATTTTAATCTACATATGTTACCATCTTTATACATATATACCTGCCATGTACTTATTTATCTTTATATGTATTACATTGCTTCTGATTCAGCATATCCAATGCACTACCATATATCTCAAGCAAGATATCCTCTACCTCCACGCTGACTCAACTCAAACATCATTCTTCTACTCTCTCCAGTGCACTACCCTATTTCTCACCCTATACCTCTCTCAATATATCCTCTCCCTCACTCTGACCCATCTCAAACCTCATTCTACTAGTCTTTCCAAAGCACTACCCTATTTCTTACCCTATACCTCTCTCAAAATATATCCTCTACCTCCTCTCTAGCATTCATCTCAAACACTATACACTACTATGATCCCCAAAATACCCCTTTCTAGACTATTCCCTCCTCTACCCCTCCTTGAATCATCTCATACATCTTCTACTCTTCAGGTCTCCCAAAAAAGCCTGTCTAACCCCTTCTCTCTGAATCTCCCCTATCCACCTTCCCTGTACTCACCCCAAAACCCCGCCTATGAATTCCCAAAAAGAAAAAAAGCTTTCTAGACCCTACCCTCCTCTATCCCTCGACTATTCCTTTTCAATCCAAATAACAGACTAACATGTCCACTGCTCAAATTAATGTAATATTTCCCTATACATATTCCCCACTAATCCTGTTTGGTGTACGGACTAGCGTGCTACCCACGAAAAGTACTTCAACACCTCATTAGGGGTAGCCAGCGCTATGTAAATGCAAACCCTTCACCCTTCTATTCCTCTAATATCTTTTTTTCAATACAAATAACAAACTCACATGTCCACAGCTCAAATTATTTTCATATTCCCCAATACAAATTCACAGCTAATCCTGTTTGGGGTCTGTAGTAGCATGCTACCCGTTAAAAAGTGTTTCAACATCTCATATGGGGTAGCAAACGCTATATAAATGCAACCCCTTCCCTTTTCTATCGCTCCACTATCCTTTTTCAATCCAAATAACATACTAAAATGTCCACTGCTTAAATTAATTTCGTATTTTCCTATACTTATTCACCACTAAAACATTTTGGGTTCCGGAGTAGCGTACTACTTGCTGAAAAGCACTTCAGCTCCTCAGTGGTAGCTAGCACAATATAAATACAAACCCTTCCCTCTTCTATCCATTCAATCTCCTTTTTAGTCCATGTAACATACTAACATGTCCACCGCTCAAATTAATTTCAATATTTCACTATACTAATTTGCCACTAATCCTTTTTGGGTTCTGGAGTATTATCCTACTTGCCAAAAAGCATTTCAACACCTCAACAGGAGTAGCAAGCGCTATATAAATGCAAACCTTCCCTCTTCTATTCCTCCACTAGCCTTTTCAATCCAAATAACAGACTAACAGGTCCACTTATCAAAATAATTTCATATCTCACTATACTAATTCACCACTAATCTGCTTTGTGTTCCATAGTAGCGTGCTTCAACGCCTCGTCAGTGGTAGTAAGCGCTATATAAATGCAGTCACAATTACAATTACAAAATTGAGCTAGTTTACTTAGATCATGCGGAGTCGTGAGAAGATAACCATGTCCCTTGGGGGCCATTCTGGCTTTGCGCCATTCGCCTTCCCGAGATCTCCCACCCATGTCTCTGATCGTGTCTGTAACCCAGGGATGTGATCTGGTGTGTTAAGAATGAGGGAGCGGTAAATTCTGGAAATGGCTCCCTTGCTTAGCATCCCCATTAAAAGCTTGACCTCAAGGGGGCTAAATTCAGGGAGCTTCGTACCTGGTAGAGGGTGGTGCAGCTGCCTGCATTGGTAACATTACATCCGGGAAAGCTGGTAGTGTTCTGCATGCCTCGAAGGACATTAGGGCCTTGCCAGACGTCTCCCAGGTGAGTGATACCAATCTTGTTCCACCTCCTAAACACCTGCACGCTGGTCACATATCCGAGCCATCTACCCTGCCATAGCGGGTCATCCCAGTGAGTTTATGGACCCATCTGATGAGTCAGAGAGCCCTCCTCCAACACAAAAGGGTCACCTGCATACATTCTAGGAGTGTCTGGGAAATAGGGGAACCATAGAGCAGTTCCAAGAGCCTGTCAAGGCCCAACCGGTTCAATTCTTCTTGATATGCCAGAGAATCCCATTCTCCATTAAAGAAATCATTAATTGTTGTGAGTTGCGCTGCCAGGTCGTAATTGTAAAGGTCAGATATCCCCATTCCCCCTTCATACGGGGAATGCTGCCCAATAACGAATGGCACACAGTGGCACCTCCCCACCCAAATAAAGGTGATGACGTCGATGTCAGGTCCTGAAACAATTTCCGGGGGATTAGGTGGGGATAGTTTGAGAAGAGATACAAGAAGGGAGGAAGCACCATCATGTTGAGCATGGCTATACTTGCAAGAAGGGTCAGGGGTAGACGACCCCAGTGTTGCAAATCTTTTTTCAATCTACTGATGAGGGGGTTCAGTTTGAGGTTCCAAACCAGGGTGGGAAGACGAGAGATTTAAATGCCTGGGTATTTGAAGGTTAGGCAGTGTTGTAGAATTGCAGCACCCGGCTCCGAGGTCACCCTCAGTTGGTTCCATGAATCGCTGACCCGAAGGCCAGAGGCATCGCCGTGCAAACGGAGGGTATCTAGACATCAGGGGCCTGAAGATTGTCGATCTGTGAGAAAAAACAAAAATCTTTGGTGTACAGTGCTACAGACTCCTCCAGTCCTCCTCCTCATGACCAACCCCGCACCCAAGTATCACAGCAGATGAGACTGGTAATGGTAAGTGGCTTGATTACCAGAAAAAACAGAAGAGGAGCGAGGAGACAACCCTAACGGGTGACCCGGCAATTGGGGAAAGGCAGTGAGAGGGTGCCATTGACCCGAACCCAGGTGGTAGATTTAGCATTGAGAAGCCCCATACGTTTCCGGAAGTGAGACCCAAGGCCTGCCCTCTGCAGCAGTATCCAAAAAGGACCAGTCTTCAGTGTCACAGGCCTTTTCAAAGTCTATGAGGAGCAGAGCGGTCGGATGCGGAATGCATGGACTCTGCGGTTACAGTCTTGGGTGCTTCCATTTGGTATGATTCCACATTGATCCAAGGGGAAAAGAAATGGCAGCATCTGAGTGAGCTGAATGCCAAGAATCTCACAAAAATCTTGATGTCTGCATTAATAAGAGATATGGGCCTATACCAAGAGCACCTGTCCGGGGCTTCACCTGCCTTAGGGATCACAATAATCGTGTCCTTGTCCAACTTTGGGGGGAAAGGACCATCGGTCGGCCGCATCAGTGTACAAGACAAGGAGGTGGGAGAGCAGATGGCATCAAGATCTTTGAAATAATTCAGTCGGGAAGCCGTCTGAACCTGGTGTGTTCCCAGATGACAGCTCAGTCAGGGCCTCCCCAATTTCCTCAAGTGTAAGAAGCTGGTCTAGGTCCTGCGCCAGGGGCCTAGGCATGGAGCGCAGTGGGATGTCATGAAGGATTGGGTGGTCCAGTTCTTGAGGAAGTCTTGGGGCTGTCGCATAAAGTTCCTGATAGTAGTCAGCGAATGCATGTGCCACAGCCGAGGATTGTTTGTGAAGACAGTTTGCTGCATCTCGAATTGCGGGCACTGTCCTTGATACCACTTCCTTGGAAACCAGCCAGTAGATGAGCTTGCGGTCTTATCTCTGTGCTCATACATCTTGTGGGTTGAGGCCCTCCAGCACTACTTGGACTCTTCTAAGGAAGCCTGTCTTAGCCTGGCTCTAGGCACCAGTGTCACCCCACGGTCTAAGTTGGCCCTGTGCCAACGGGAAATTTGTCTTTCTAACGTACGGCCATATGTGACAGTATGAGTGCTTCTTTGCATAAAACCCATTTAAACATTAGCATAGTATCCCAAATAATTTCACACATTTCTCAAAACATTGACAGACATATCTGTAATCTCAGGATGAGAGTCAAATGCATCAGATTTTTCTAAAGAAGATTAAAATAAATGAATAAATCTTGTAATATAAAAATACATTATAAGTAACATGTAATATAGTCCTGTATGTACATAGCTGCATACATGCATCAGCTGCTACTGCCTCAAGGCCTGTTGTTGGCCAGCACCCATTGCACAACCAATGCCTGACGCTAGACGGCACCCACTGCACAAAGCAGCAATCCCTCTGCCCTGGACCATATCAGCTGCACAAAGTAAGCAGCACCCTTGAGTGCCCGGCTGTGGAAGGGCCTCCACTGCCCGAGGTGGAAGGCGTCCATCCACCTGAGGAGTCTAACAAGTCTCTGTGACACTGCAGACTGTGCACACATCTACCGTGCTTGCGGCAGGATTCTTGGCAGGAGGCGTGACGTGGATTCGCTCGCGGGTGATAGTGCGCTTTACAAATACACATAACATAACATGTTGTAGTCATTTTTAAAGATGTTCTGCAGGGGTGAGAATGTACAGCTGTTGCTGCAAATAAATCTACAAACTGAAAATACCCTGGATATGTTTATTCATAAACACATGCTATTTCTGTATCACTATCTATTGACATGTAAAACACGCACGCGCACACACATACACTCACACCCCCCCACACACATACCCCCACACACACGGACACACCCACACACACACACACACACACACACACACACACACTGAGAATAATTGAATGAAAGCGCTTGTACAGCGCAGTCACTCAAAGCAGAGCACCCTGTCTGGTAATTCATGAACGTACATTCGCATTTTTTTTTGTTTACATTTATTTATTGGGATTTAACATTTCATGTTACAAGTTGATACTTCATCATTAACATATTTGAACATACATTTGCAGGTGTTTGAATGATACCTGTGTAGAAGAATTCCACAATCCTATCTCCCATCAGGCACATCGGATAGGACACCGTGAGACAGTCCGGGAGTTACCCTCCAGCTTAACTCTCCATACATTGGTATGCTTTGTGGAATCTGGTTGAGTGGGTTTCCCGGGGGTGTGGGCTGGTGTTTCGCCCTCACCTCTACCTTTGTGCATCGTCTCGAGTAGGATTTATGATTGCATCCCATTCGAACATTTAATCTTACATTGAAAAGGTCACTTCTTACGTCATTGCTTCTGCACAGTATCAATAGCCCATGTAATATGCTATTTTATTCCAGTCCAATAATGTCGGTATATGATGCTCCTCCGCCCCTACCAATAGGAATAGACATCCTGCTGCTCTCTGGCTTTGCCTGCAAGGAGTGTGAAAGGCTGTGTTTTTCAAGCCTAAGAATTTTCGAACAAACTTATTGAAAAAGAAGCAGGGCACAAGAGGTTACATCCATTGAGCAAAATAGATTCTCATTAATCATGTCTTGTGAGCACAGGCCGCAGTTATCCCCTATAAAGTGATTATAACTCGGAATCTCCGAGGCAGTGGGAGGTGATTTCTCAAGTTATTTAGAATGTACATGGCCAATAACATCACGTTTCCTTTGAACTCTGGTATTGTATGTGTGAATGCTGGGTGAGTGGTGCACTTGCTTCTAGTAACATGTTTAATTGAGCACGTATGTATACCAAGCCAGTAAAAATAAAGGTGGCCCATTAACAAATGCTATTTAAAAAGAATGGACAATACTCTCACATCTATTAATGCAGGGCAAATGTCAAACTCCATGTTGTACCCAAAGCGAATCGAAATGGATATGCGAAAAACTGCCTATCAGGCAGCATGTTACAGCGACTTCAACCAGTAAATAACCCTGCTAATAGTCAGGAGGCCTATTCGGTGTGATTGGACCTCAGTGCTGGACTGTAACGCCTTCTCTGCTGTTGTTCTTTACATCCCTTTTTTTAATACAAACATATAAAACACTAACGCAAACCATATATGTAAGTGAACAGTGTCTGATGTGCTATTTTTTAACTTTATTAGGGGATGGGCGTCCTGCAGCAGCCAATGCTTTGCTTTTCATGAGTCATGGCCTCTCCCCATGCTAAAGAATGAAAATAGGTATCATATTGCACCCTGCACATCCGCATATATACTGCTTATGCCTTGACAGTGTAAATAAAAGTGGACCAATAAAACATGCTATTTGGAACAAGAGTTGTAATAAATGCTGATTTACTCAGTTATTTCTCCAGTACAAAGATCAAATCCAATGCTTGTGCCAAACTACAGCACTATTTTCTGGGTCTTCTGGATTTGCACCAAAGCCACTGGAATTATGTGATTGTGCGAGTGCAGCATTTTCCACATAATTATGGATTTCCCACACAACCCACTGTCTACTGCATAGTCTGCTGATTTTAATAAAAAAAATTCTAGTTCAAACGGATCAAATGTTATTATAAATGTCGCAACGTGTTCCTGCAAAGTGGAACTCACTTCACAAAGGTTGACTGGTCATCTTTCAGTTGCTTATTCTTTATTTGGTAGTTAAACTAGCACTAAGTAGGTGAAATCATTGCACAGACATTGTTACCATGTGTATAAAGTACAAAATAATGAAGTAATATCACAAAATGTGTCACATTTCACCACATAATTAGCATTTTCTCGTTCCATATTTTAGTCAACCCTGCCGTTTAATTTGTTCCTCCTGCTGCATAATTCCAGTGGCCCTGATCTTAACCTAGATTATCACAGCTTCTCAATTTGGGCCTAAGAAACTATATTATGCTCTAAGACTGCTTACCGCTTCAGTGCTAAATATGTTGGGCCCCATTCACAAAATTAATCTGAGACAAAATCCTAACTTTACAACTTTCTGTATTCATAGAAGGCATTTAGGAGTACTAAGTCAGGATGTTGTCTCAGTTAATCTTAAATGTTGGTCTTAAATTAAATTTAAGACAAACTTGGGTTTAACTGAGACAAATTTATAACTTTACGACTAAGATTTTGTCTCAGCTAAACTTACGTTTTTCCTAAGTTTAACTTTTGACCAAAATGTAAGTTTAACTGAGACAAAATCCTATCTTTAGTACTCCTAAATGCCTTCTGTGAATACCGAAAGTCATAAAGTTAGGATTTTGTCTCAGATTACTTTTGTGAACCGTACCCGTTATTTTTATGCCCTGTGCATCACCTCTAGAACGTGTAGGATGTGAACAGGACATCCTAGCCACTCAGAGAAAAAATCATTTCGGATGCAAGAACCAGAAGGGTTTTCTTTTTTTCTAAAATGTTGCTACATGATGGAAGTGCTGAGTGATGTCACACTGATTGAAAGTGAAACCAGCCGTTAGCGCAGACTGGTTTCACTTTGATCGGTACTTAGGGAGCACAGCTCGGCCGTCAGAGGACTCTTCTAAGCAGCACAGGTACCTCTGACATAGGTACACTGTCTTCAAGTCAGCTGTACCTCTCTGCAGGAGATCCCTGCTTGGCGATTACTGAAGCACCATTATCCCCAAACAAGGACCCACCCATTAGACACTATGGAGTATGGAAGCAGCACCACATACATTGGTCAGTACTCTCCTATTAAAAGAAGAAACTTGGCTTGACAGTCTGCACTCCAGTGGACCAGCTGAGGCCAGAAGATGATGTTGGAGACCCCATTGTGGCAGGGAACCTGGTTGAGAGAGAATGTGGGTGTCGTCAAGCCCAGGCACAGGGTCTTGCCCCCACTTCATAATGGCCTTAGTAGACTTTCTGCCCTCCTGGGGGAAGCGGGGGCAGGTTGGTGGGGCTTACTCCCCAAATGCCCACCTCAGGGGGCAGAAAACCTGCTAGTCACCAGGGAAAAATAGTAAAAAAAGAAAAGAGTGGTGAGCTGCCCAGACACTGGAATGTGCACCCACCCATAACGGGCCCAATAGTCATTCTGCCCCCGCCCCCAGGGCAAATTGAATTTTTCTTGACAGTCAACCCCCCATGGAGCACAAACCCACTGGAGACCAGGGAACTCCATGAGCACTGGGCTCCTAGAGACCCTGACGAATCCAGGATGACGTGACTTGCATGGATCCCACTACTTTTTTTTTACCTCGTGTGCCATGCAAAGTCAAACTTGAACTAAAATCATGCATTTTCTCCACATTTCTCTGGAAGAAAGTTCAGGAATATGCAGAGATCAACCAAATTTCTACTACCTAGCGTTTACACACTTCTTGTATTAAAAATGAAACCTGACTTGTGTGGCTGGGCTGATAACCTCAGACAAAAGTAGACCAAACAGGGGACCCAACAAAGACCACATTGACTTCAAATGGTCACTTTTTCATCTATTTCTGTCCCAAATGTTAGTCCCATCCACACAACAGGCTGAGGAGATGTGGGCCGATTGTCTTGTCATTTCTAAGGATGTTCCAGTGTTTCTGAAGAGGCAGCTTGATTGATTGTGGATTGGTCTGAGAATGTAGTGATGAACCTATTGTGTTTGCTTTACTTTAATTTGTGGGTTGACTGAGTCCGTTTTGGTTTGTAAGGAAGGTCCTCCCTAATTAAGGTATCCACTTTCCTCACTGCTGCCCATAGAACATTATCTGAGTAGCGTCTCACTTTAAAGTATTGAAGCATATGTTGTGTTGCTATCTTAGAGGATTTTGTTTTAATCTTAGGAGTTCACTGTATTCAATTTCATACTGGGTGGATGGGTACTATTTGCATGCAAAACACAATTGCCATGTGTGTTTTTCCTATATAGATGCTGATTTTTAGTTGTAGATCTAGAAATTGTATCTGTGTATGATTATAAGCCACGGTACAGCACAGGTTCAAGGCTTTGATGTTCAGTAATTTAAAAAAGTCATTTCCTGTATGTTAACATTCCTGATCAAGTATAAGTCATAAATATAGTGAAGCCATCAGATGACCGTTGACATGCACCTTTCCCAGTTCTTGTCAATGGACATCTACCCCTTCCACCAACCATTGAACATATTTGCATAGCTGAGTGCTAAGCCAATGCCCATTGCTGTGCCTCATAACTTTGTGTACAATATACCATCATCCAAGAGCATGCTCTCTTTTAGACACTTTTCATTAATTTTCAGTTACATGAGAGTGTGTTCTTAGTAACTCAGTGGTCTGGCTCGTAGGGAAAATTCAATGGTTTCCATACACTTATCATAGTGTATGCACATATATAGTGAATTTAAGTTTCGGTCACCCTGGTGTAATCCTTGTCCCAGAGGATATCATTCAATTCTATAAGGAAATCAGTAATGTCTCTTACGTAAGAAGGTAACTTTTCAACAAATGGTAATAGAAAGTTGTCAAAGTATGTTGAGGTTTTCTCTAGCAAACTGTTGTTCAAGGAGATTATAGGTCCTCTGGGGGTTTATTCAGATTCTTATGCACCTTAGGTAGTAAGTAAACGGTTGGGATCCTCAGACAGTCATTATTCTAAAAAATAAATTCCTCATACTCTATTAACCCCTAGTTACTCTAGAAAGACAGCATATGATATGATAGTTCTCTTTTGCTTTTGATAACTCATATCTGTTTGACCATAACAATCCTTGTTATTCAGCTCCTTCAAAGCTACACTGATGTTTATTTTGTAGTATTTATCAGTTAAATCTTATTTCGTCAAAGTGCAGCTAACAATGGACATTGATTGGAATTAAAGTGTTTGGGTTTTGTTTAACCTTCAAGAATAAATTGCTGATAAAACAATAGACAGTGGTGAGGTAAAGTGTATTTTTGTTATTCTGTGCCTCCAGTGTTTACCACATAATTATGGAATTACAGCACTGCTGCAAAAAACATTCAAAGTGATATTATATTCAAGTGTTGTAATGAGAAAAGATCCAGCATTTTGAAACAAAAACTACTGACATGCAACAGTTATAGCGAAGTAAGCTGGCTATTACTCTGCCTCCCATCATGCACTGATTAAGACCTTACATATTACATCTCTTAAAACATGTTAGATGACGTCTTTGATGACATCATCCATGGTACTCATATTCACATTCCTCCAAAAACCCTTACTTCATTCATAAAAAGACAATTGTTAGAAAAGGGTCTACAGTCATGTGCATGCAAAAATTACTATGTTGGTGCATGTAGAAGAAATACAGTGTGCCCTAGAGCCAATTGTGGTTGCCTATACCAGAGGTCATATTCTGCATCGTTTTGGGCACAGTACTGCTTTAAAAACAAGGTAAAGTCTGAATGCACCTGGCGTGGGTTGCAAAGGCACATTAGGCACAGTAGGCTCCAAATCTTGTTTCCAAAACTGTTAGAAAAGTCAAAGATTGGTTTCACAAAAGATTATTCAGGTGTACTTGTCTGGCCACAACCAGTTGTGAAAAGGCTTACAGAGCGATGGACAAATTGTATATGATGGTTTGTAAGGCGTTCTTGTCTAGAGCAGCAGAACTTCCCTCAAGAGTACTATGCAGGACACATGGGGGGATCATTAGGATGACGAGCGGACTTTGTCTGCCCGCCACCCTATCGGACAACGGGACCGCCCGCCATAAGGGCGGGGGTCCCGTAGGGGGAATGAGGATGCACCCGCCAC
This sequence comes from Lissotriton vulgaris, assembly GCF_964263255.1. Classification (NCBI taxonomy): domain Eukaryota; kingdom Metazoa; phylum Chordata; class Amphibia; order Caudata; family Salamandridae; genus Lissotriton; species Lissotriton vulgaris. The sequence continues at coordinate 39,480,718 of NC_141697.1, forward strand.
AGTGGCCGGCGCATCCCGAATTTTTAACATTGTGGCGGGCGGTGCTCTCAGCACCGCCCGCCACAATGTTAAAAATGCATGTTGTGCTTTTCAATGCACAACATGACAGGCACCGCACAGTGCCTGTCATGTTGTACATTGAAATGCAAGGGGGTACCATAGGTACCCCCCATGTCCACCCCCCACCTCGCCTTCACCATGGGGGTACCCCAGGGGGCCCCAAAAGTAAAGACCACCTGCCTTTCCCTGGCGGCATTGCCGCCATGGAAAGGCATCTCCCAAAGCACATCGTAATATGGCTGGCGGTGTCTGATAGACACCGCCACCATTTAAACCCTTTTCCGCCCAACCGCAAGGCGACCTGGGCGGAAAAGCTGCAGACTGTGTTTCCGTCCGCCGCGGTCCCCCCCTGCCATAGTAATATGACGGGGGCAAATGGGTGGCGGGCGGGCAAGGATGTCGGGCGGATCACCACCGCCCGCATGGCAGTGGCGATCCGCCCGACATCCTAATGGGCCCCATGGTTTGACTCAAAGTGTGATTTTAACCAGGGCTCTAAAGTTGTTTGCCAATCTTCCCCTCTCAGTAAGGTGTGTAGAGTGTTTAACAAAACAATGGAGGGTTGCCAATTGCACCTTGCTGAATGGGGAAACAACCATCACAACGCAACTTTCACTATGCACTACCATTACAACAAAAACTTTTACAACGCAAGATCCATTACAACGAATTCTATTACAACGCATGCCATTACAACGTAAGTATGGGTAAGTATTTAATTTAATTTAATTTAAATACAAATAGTTTAATTTTAATTTAATTTTCTTAAATTAATTTAATTTCTTTAATTATTTTTAATTTAATTGTATTTAATTTTAAATATAAATGAATTTACTTACATTAATTTAAATATTTTAATTAAATTTAATTTTAATTTTTATTAAATTTACTTAAAATAATTATAATATTTTAATTAAATTTAATATTTTTTGATTTTTAAATACATTTACATAAATACATTTAAATGTTTTAATTAAATTAAATTTTAATTATAATTAAACGCCATGGAAATAGAATAGCAATTGTAACCCCGACTCTATCCAACACTTATCCTACTATTACACCGCCTGGAGTTAGAATAGTAATTTTAACCCCTACACTATGCAACACTTACTCTACTATTACACCACCCTGGAGTTAAAATAGTAATTTTAACCCCTACACTATCCAACACTTACCCTACTATTACACCCCCCTGGAGTTAAAATAGTAATTTTAACCCCTACTCTATCTAACACTTACCCTACTATTACACCCCCCAGGAGTTAGAATAGTAAATCAAAATATATGAAATACAATTATAAATTGATTTAAATAAATCAATAAACAATTTTAGAATTATATTAAAATTAAATTAATAATAATTAAATGTAATACTTACCTATACTTACATTGTAATGGTATGCATTGTAATAGCATCTGCGTTGTAATTGCATGCGTTGTAAAAGTATGTGTTGTAATGGATCTTGCGTTGTAAAAGTTGCGTTGTGATGGTATGGGTTGTGAATGTATACGTTGTAACGTCATACATTCTGCTGAATATTACGTTTCATTGGCTAGTTGCTGCATATCTATCGTTTGTAAATTGTGAGTCTGTGACTTGTTTGGTGAGTGTTCAATTAAACTGAATTAATAACAAATACTTTTGTCATTGGTGGTCAAACTTTAAAAAGTATATGAACTAATTCAAATCTTTTGAGGCTATTTGTTTCTTAGGTGAGTGAATACAAGTAAAAAAGAGGATGACATCCATTAATTATGGGTAAATTGATACATATGCAATCTCTATTAAACAATAGAAAAAGTAATGTTTATTATATGGTAGTTACGTTTAAAGTACTGGACTAATTTCTAACTTTTTAAATTACTCCCAGTCCACAAAGCATGTAGCACAGTGACACAATAATTGGATGATCTCATCAATGAAGTCATCAATTATGTCATTCTAAATGTCATCAGTAATATCATCAATGATGTAGTTTTTCATGAGTGATGTAATATGTGAGGTCATCAGCAGTGCATAATGGGTCACAAGTTATTATTAGTTAGCTAAACTATAACTTGTGGATTTCGGTAGTTTTTAGTTTTCTAAACATTAGTTCTTATCTCTTTCCAACGCCTCACTATAACATTGCACTAAAGTTTTTTTTTTTTTATTGAATTTTTATGGGTTTTTGATCATATTCTATGTTGAGCATACACCCAACCCCCAGCGCCTCCTGTGGGCAACCTGTTCACAATCCCACCATAGCTAGCACACTGCCCGCTGCGCACATTCTGTGGTTTTGCGCAGCGCAGGGCTGGCGGCAGAGCCTGTCCTCTGGCTAGGCCTTGCACCCAACTTTCCCCCCACATGTGGCCAACCCCACCCTCTGAACACAGCCTACACAATGGCAGTTGGCCACAGGCTCTGCTCTATAAACAGACCCTTCTTTTTTCATAATGTTTTTTGGGAATTTCAGTACTGGGGTGAACCCACTGTACCACAAAGGAGATCTCATTGGGTAACACAGATCCAGCCACGTTTCAGGTGACAAAAAAATCTTATTTTTAATTTAAGCCTCAAGGTGAGTCCCTCAGGCACTCTACCCTCCACATGGCCTGGGGGGTCTAGGTGTGCTCACCTTGTCCCATTAAATGTCCTTTTTCACTTTCCTTCTCTGGATCCATGGTACCAGTCAATCACAAATGAGTAGTTGGGATTTTGGAACCATGGAGATACCATGAAATCAGATATCTCTAACTTTTTACTCCTTCATGCACCTATTTAAATGTGAATTTCTGGGAAACTACTGAATGGATTTACATCAAATAATAAAAGAGCATGCTTTTTTGGTAGAATTCTAACTTTGTGCCAAATGTAGTTTCCTTCAACCATATGCTCTGTAGCGGAGAGAGCAAACTTCCCTGTGTGAATTAAAATGTGAATTCACACTTTTGGGAACCTCCCTTTTTTCTTGACTTCCATTTGACGGATCAGCGCTAAGGGTGGGCGTAAAATCCGTTTCGCGGGCGAATTTGCGGATTTTCCGCGATTTCGCGATCCGCGAATCTCGCGAAATCGCGGTAAAATCCGCGAATCGGCGGGGACGAATTTTCAGCCAAGCGAGGGTTACAGCAGCAGGTGCAAAAGTTGAACCTAATTTCTTTGTAACCTTTTACAAAAGGGTTACAAACAAATTAACTTCAACTTGGACACCCGCTGCTAATTGCTTCCTGGCGCCTCGTTGCCTACTTGCAACTATTCTCTGACCCTGCTCTGACCCTTGAAGCAGGGTCAGAGAATAGTTACAAGTAGGCAACGAGGTACCTGTCCAAGGAATTAAACCTCATCAGGAAGCACTTACAGATATAAAAAACAGGAAGAAGGGAGAGGATGGCAAATACACCCATTTTGAGTTGTCTGGAGGGGTTAAACTTAAAGAGACCTTTACAGCACAATTTTCATATGCATTTTGCTAAAAATAGAAAGCTGTATGTTCTGTAGGGGCAACTCAGGAATCTGGCCCTGCAGAGATTCGGCCTCTCTTTCTTTCTCTCGTTCTCTCTCTCCCTCTCTCTTTCCCTCTCTTTCTCTCTCTATCTATCTATCTATCTATCTATCTATCTATCTATCTATCTATCTATCTATCTATCTATCTATCTCTCTCTCCCTCTCCCATAAACGACTGCATGGGTAACTTCGCTATGCAAGCGGCTCGCGAAGACACAGAAATCCCCGCGAACACGCAAAAAACCCAGCGAACACGCAAAAAAACCAAAAATCCGCAAATTCGCACAAATTCGCGGAGTTTGCGGATCGCGAATTCGCAAAATTCACCCATGCTTAATCAGCGTACAACTTTCCACGAAGGAGCAAAAATGGATTCACTTTTTTTTGGGAAAAGTTTCGTACAGATGTTGACAAAGTTTATACAAATCAAAAAATTCCTTTCTTGTGGAAAGTCTAAATGAACCAGAAGTACACTAGTGCATTGCTGACAGTGCAATATATATGTATTGAATAGAAAGTGGCAGATTTACAAGCCCCATGCTCCACATTTACGCCGCCGTTGCTTCATCGCATGTCATTACAATGCAGCCATTACATTGCATGTTATTACATCGCACTACCTTTACTTCGCAGTCATTACAACGCAACATCCTTTACATGGCATGTCATTACAACGCAGCCATTACATTGCATGTCACTACAACGCATGTCATTACAATGCATGTCACTACAAGGCAGGCATTACATCGCATGTCACTACAACGCATGTCATTACAATGCATGTCACTACAACGCAGACATTACATCGCAAGTCATTGCAACGCATACCATTACAACACATAGTACCCTTACACTATCATACACTTACCTTGGACCACTGCCTACTCTTAACAAATATTTACGCACACCTACTTCAAGTAGGTGGTAAACCTCTCGTAAACGGGAAGGCGTCCCCTGACGGCCATTCCCGTTTAAGGGTGGTTTTCCACCTACTTGAAGTTGGTGGTAAACTGAGAGTGTTTTGTGGCCACAAATGCGGTTGCAAAACAACAGTACATGGCGACTCTGTATTAGAACGGGACTCCCCTTCCTAATAGAGAGTCACAAATGCTATTTGCGAGTCAGTGACCCGCAAAATAGCATTTTTACATGCCTGCAACCATTTTTGCATGCGGAAACGGGCTGATCTCCTGTTTGCGGCTGCAAAAAAGGGTTGTACATCTGGCCCTTGATGTTTACTCTCGCTTGGCGAGACCTTTGAAATTGCTCCTGCCACGCTAGAGCAACATAGGTTCTCCTGCCTGCACCAGTGCAGACAGAGAAACGCTATGTCCCGGGGGTGGGTACCCTGAGACATAGCTGGAGCACCCCTAGGGGACAGTGTCCCCCAGGGCCATTAATGGCTCCGGGAGGGGGCCTTTGCCCCCTCCCTTTTGTGAGTACGACCAGGCCTAAGGCAGGTGGCGGTCTCTGGGGCTGAAATCAGCACGAGAGGGACGTCTCCCGGCCCCCTCTCCATTTTCAGTTTTGACTGGGCCCCGGGACCTGGCCAACCCGGGGACAAACTAAACCAAGCGCTGATAATCGTGCTTGCTTTTTTTTAAATGTCCACACTAATCTGCGAATATTCTGCAAATTTGCAGGAAAATAAAAAACGTTATATATTTTGGCCCTCGCTGGAGTCCCTGTGGAACCCCAACACCAGGCCTAGATAAACAGGGTATTTCTACCCAACCCCCTTTTGTTTTGTCTTCCTTTTTGCTTGGGACTCAGTACATCTGCCTCTTGGCCAGTGAAGCAGACCGGCCCTTCTCTGCCTCATGGCTGCTGTGAGGCAGACTGTCCCCTCTCTCCCTCATGGCCGGTGAGGCAGGCTGACCCACTCTGCCTCATGGCTGTGAGGCAGGCGCCCCTCAATACATCTGCCTCATGGCTGGTGAGGCAGGTAGCCCCCTCTCTGCCCCACACTCTGCCCGTGGCGCAGCCGCCCCTGACTCTGCCAAGCTGCAGTTCACAGCCGTGAATTCGCCTCGCTGCCTCTAATCAGCGGCCTATTGATTTCCCTCCGCTTTCCTTCATTTCAGCCCCGTGGCAGGCTGCTGTAATTTCCTCTGGTCTGAGTGTAACCAAACTGTGCTAAGTGTTGTTGATTTGCAGGCAAAAGTAAAGGGGTAAATATAAATTAACGAGCCATAAACATTTTGCAAGTGGGGAGTCAATAAAAACAGAGTCTGCGGGTCTTTCACAGGGAAGGAAAAACGATTCCGGGCAGATTTCTGACAAAGGTGTTCGGGGGCCGTGCCTGGGGGGCGGCGGATGCTCGGGCCTGTCCTCGGATGAGGCATTGATCGGCGGTAAGAGCCCCGACGCCGCCGCTCCGCCCTGAAAGGGCCCGGCGGGGGCCGGCGTTTGTTTGCGAGGCTCCGCCGTTCCGGGTGGATAATTGCTCCGTGCATTTCGAGGCAGAATGCGAGCTCTCTTGTCTTCGCCTCCAGCTGGCCGAGCCATGGTTTGCAGACTCGTGTGTACACATTCAGCCAGCAGCAACCTTCGCATCTTTAATGTAAAAAGGTGTTTTGTTGTGTTTTGCAGGTGCTGAGTGGGAAGCCCACACTCCAGCCGCTCATTAGCGGCGCCCAGTTACAGTACAGGTTTATTTCTGTCACAGCGCCTTTTGAAAACAGTCCGAAGGGTTCATATGTTTCTTTGGGCCCGCAGAAGGCTTGACAGGGCCCCCGCGAGGCCGATCATCTGTTTCAATGCCCGCACAAGAGCCAGACCGCCTATTACACCCCGAGGCCGCGTCTGTGGGCGAGGGCGCGCGGCCCCCCAGCAGCCCCGGGCAACCTCATTGTTTTATTAAACAGCGGCTCATTGATTTGTAATTTATTTCCAACACCTTTGCATTAGCCAACTGCTCGTGTATGGCGTCGCGGAGGACACTGAAACAGGCTTGGCAGCATCGCCGAGGGTGCCAGGGCTGGGCACGGGCTGGCTGCTTTAACCATCTGACGCCCACCGCGGCCAGCACGGTTCTTTTGTGCACCAGGACCGGTGCTCAGGTGATGGCCGTCATCACAAGCAGGCAGTGCCAGTGGTACACGCCCAGAAACCATGCACCGAGTGAAGAAGGCAGGCTGGGCCGGCAGGGGAGGAGGGCAGCAAGGCTGGGGCGGCAGGGGAGGAGAGAGGGCAGCAAGGCTGGGCCGGCAGGGGAGGAGGGCAGCAAGGCTGGGCCGGCAGGGGAGGAGGGCAGCAAGGCTGGGGCGGCAGGGGAGGAGAGAGGGCAGCAAGGCTGGGGTGGCAGGGGAGGAGGGCAGCAAGGCTGAGCCGGCAGGGGAGGAGGGCAGCAAGGCTGGGGCGGCAGGGGAGGAGAGAGGGCAGCAAGGCTGGGGTGGCAGGGGAGGAGGGCAGCAAGGCTGAGCCGGCAGGGGAGGAGGGCAGCAAGGCTGGGGCGGCAGGGGAGGAGGGCAGCAAGGCTGGGCCGGCAGGGAAGGAGGGCAGCAAGGATGGGCCGGCAGGGGAGGAGGGCAGCAAGGCTGGGGCGGCAGGGGAGGAGAGAGGGCAGCAAGGCTGGGGCGGCAGGGGAGGAGGGCAGCAAGGCTGGGACGGCAGGGGAGGAGAGAGGGCAGCAAGGCTGGGGCGGCAGGGGAGGAGGGCAGCAAGGCTGGGCCGGCAGGGGAGGAGGGCAGCAAGGCTGGGCCGGCAGGGGAGGAGGGCAGCAAGGCTGGGCCGGCAGGGGAGGAGAGAGGGCAGCAAGGCTGGGCCGGCAGGGGAGGAGGGCAGCAAGGCTGGGGCGGCAGGGGAGGAGGGCAGCAAGGCTGGGCCGGCAGGGGAGGAGGGCAGCAAGGCTGAACCGGCAGGAGAGGAGGGCAGCAAGGCTGGGGCGGCAGGGGAGGAGGGCAGCAAGGCTGGGCCGGCAGGGGAGGAGAGAGGGCAGCAAGGCTGGGGCGGCAGGGGAGGAGGGCAGCAAGGCTGGGCCGGCAGGGGAGGAGAGAGGGGCAGCAAGGCTGGGGCGGCAGGGGAGGAGGGCAGCAAGGCTGGGCCGGCAGGGGAGGAGAGAGGGCAGCAAGGCTGGGGCGGCAGGGGAGGAGGGCAGCAAGGCTGGACGGCAGGGGAGGAGGGCAGCAAGGCTGGGCCGGCAGGGGAGGAGGGCAGCAAGGCTGAACCGGCAGGAGAGGAGGGCAGCAAGGCTGGGGCGGCAGGGGAGGAGGGCAGCAAGGCTGGGCCGGCAGGGGAGGAGAGAGGGCAGCAAGGCTGGGGCGGCAGGGGAGGAGGGCAGCAAGGCTGAACCGGCAGGAGAGGAGGGCAGCAAGGCTGGGGCGGCAGGGGAGGAGGGCAGCAAGGCTGGGCCGGCAGGGGAGGAGAGAGGGCAGCAAGGCTGGGGCGGCAGGGGAGGAGGGCAGCAAGGCTGGGCCGGCAGGGGAGGAGAGAGGGGCAGCAAGGCGCAGATCACACCACACCACACCATTATTGGGTATTTTTCACGTGTAAAAAAAAACAATAAGCATGGGTATTTTCCACTCTACCTCGATTTGAAAGTGCAGTTATGCTTTTGGAAATGAATTTACACATTTAGCACCTTGCTATATGTCCGCGGGCGCCCAATAAAGCCAGATGCAAATGCTCAGTTGTAGCTTATTTATCAGATCAAGAAGATTTTATCTACAAGGCTCTTTATTTGATTAATGGACCACCTCCAGATACCAAGAAGATCTTTATTTCCATCATGGTTTTGGCCTCCACCTGACTTTTCCTTAACAGTGCCACTGACTCCTCATTGGGTGAGCTGGTGTGTTAGAGGGAGTCTTACACGAAATGAATCACACACACCTAAGGTATGTTGAAATGATTGATTCCAGTATAGATGAGCAGCAGCTGACGTCCACCCCAGCAGGGCTCCAGTCCAATACTGGATTGGAATCAGAACCCACTTTGGCAGGTGCACAGGGGTACTCTAAACTGTAAAGTGACCGTATGAAACTGCAGTTTAGCAAAACATATAATAGAAACCACAGTGGAACAGATTACTACACATCGTCGCCCATGAAGTAAACAATAAAGAAAACTACAATAACACATAATCACAATCCTTCGTTGTAAACCCATATGTTGTGACTCAACTGCAGGAAATGGCTTCTACCACATCAGCTCCAGAGGAGACAGTAATCTTACTTGTCTCCTTTAACATGCGGTTGACTCGTTCCACCATACCATTACTCGATGGACTGTAAACTGCTGTGGTAAGGTGCTTGATTCCATGTCTATCAAGAAATTATCAGAGATCTATATTGGACACCATTGTCAATAAACTACTGACTGGAAATCCCTTCCAAACTAAATGATGCACGTAGAAAACCTGTGACTACTTTGGCATTGACTTCCTTTCCAAATTTGCAATCCACCCACTTAAAGTAATGGTCAACAAACACTGAAGCATATCTGCACTGCTGAGGTAAATGTGACACGGGAGCAAAAAAATCCAAACCAAATTTTTTCCAAGGTTGTGACGGGAACTCAACAGTATCTAAAGGTGTGTTATACATGCATAGGGCTTTAGCACAGTTGGAGTATTCGACACATGTAGAAATAAACACCTCAGTCTTATAATCCATAGTGGGCCACCAATAAAAATTACACAACCTCTTCTTGGTGCCAGTTGTACAAATTGAATTAACTTAGATCCTAAACCAGCAGGAAGAGCCAACAAATTACCCCGAAGAATCAAACCACTCTCCAAAAACAGTTCATCTTTGACTTTGGAATACCAAATCATTTCTTTAGATAACGTGCTTTTCCTGGGCCAACTGTTAGCAATATACTGACGTAATAGCATCTGGTCAGAATCAAGTTCAGCACAATTTTGGCATTCCTGAGATTCACACCTGACTTTCCACAAGAGCATTGTCCAATAAACCAACAACACATTACAACTTGTCCACACCATCAAACACATGACCAAGAAGACATCTTGAGTAAAAGGTCAGCCCTAGAATTCTTACCACCTGAAATGTAGTTGACCATGAACTGAAATTCGTAAATTTTTATAACAAACAAATTAGCGTAGGACTGGACTTATCAATGCTTCTTTCAGATCATAAATGCATCAAAGGTTTATGATATGTGAACAAACACAAAACTCCTCCACAAAAAGGTCGCATAAGGCTCCCACACATGCTAAAGCCTCTCTCTCAATTGTACTATAGTTGTGTTAGCTATTGGTTAAACTTCTAGAAGCAGAAGCAATGGTTTCATTTTTCCCTTCATGCATCTGAGTCAACACTGAACCAATACCCATAACACTGACATCCATAATGATTATGGATTCCAAATTCTCATCAGACCCTAGTAAAGTGGGGGTAGAAACAATCAAATGTTTTAATTTATCAAATTCAATTTGCTTAGTTTCTCCCCAAACATACCTTACATTGTTTTTTCAGTAATTTACCTAAGCATTCAGTTTGCCAAGCAAAATTGTCAATGAATCATGAATAATATTCACATAAACCTAGAAATGATCGAAGTTTATCTTTATCTAAAGGAACAGGCTAATTAGTAATAGCTTCAATGAGATCAACCTTGGGTTTCACTTTCTTGTCTGAAATAGTGTGTCCTAAATAATCAATTTTAGTCAACATAAATGTTCTCTTTTCCTTCTTAAGAGTGATACCATGGGTATGTAGAGTATTAAACACTTCTTTAAACAACTGCAGATGTTCTGTTCCAGAATTAGAAAAAATTAGGATATTGTATTGATAGGATACCACGTTTTTGTTGGAACCAAACATACTGTACATCAATTTTATAAAAATTGATGCCGCGGAGGCAAGACCAAAGGGCATCCTCATGAATCTGAAAGGCACCAGATGGAGTGTTAAAAGCGGTTGAGGAGCAGTGTTGTTTGGTGAGATAAACATACGGCGGGGCACTATACATACATTAAAATACAAATACATTAGAGAATCACATTTAAAACCATTGAAATAAACGTCTAAGAAAGAAAAAATATAAGTTACATACCTTATCCTGCAGCACGTCCGCCATTCTCTCCAGACTCCTCCAAGCATGAGGTAATATAACACAGGCTACTACCTTATCAAATCCGGAGGCTGCTCTCATGCTGTGACGAAGCATGAGTGAAGCGTCTGGATTGGCTGGAGCAGGCTGCCTCAGTACTCCATAAGGCCTTGGAGGAATGTGCCTACTCTCCAACCCAGCTGTATAAGTGGAGAGGTTTGAATTGCGCATGTCAGGCTGGCTGTAGGAAGATAGCCGGCCAAACTTACATGTGCACTTCAAATCGAAATAGCCACTTCTCATTGCTACCAGTCAGCAGCAATGACACACTGGCCCTGCCCCCACTCTGTGTTCAGCAGGGAGTAAAAAATAAAAGGGTAATAGAATAATTTATTACCATTTTATATTTAACTCTTTCTACAGCAGTTGGGAGCGTTCTCTGCTCCTTTGGAGAAACCGCCGCTGTTGACGAGCGAGAGTCTTCGCTCTACTCAACTTGGTGATATGCAGCCCTTAAGTCTATGGTGGTAAAACACGGAGCCTTACAGACTGGGGCAAGCATTTCTTGGATTTTGGATAACGGAAAGCAGCCAAAAGAATGTTTTTGTCCAGAGATCTAAGATCAATGCATAGTCTCAAGTCCCCTGATTTCTTTTGAGCGATTACCACTGGGGAAGTCCAGAGTGTTGAGTCAATGGGCTCAATAATTTTCTCAGCACATAGATGGTCCAATTGTTCTTTAAGTTGAGACCTTATGTTAATGGATATACTCCTCACTTTGTGAATGGCAGGAATAGTGTCAGGTTTCAATATAATTTTTGTCACATAACCTTAATCACACCCAAACGGTCTTCAAATAGTACTTTTTAATCATTTTGGGATAAATCTAGGGATGAATTGCCTGAGGGCTCGGTATCAAACAAAGATGTAGGGGAATCTGTCCCAGGACAGAGAACCACTGCAAATAGACCTTGACCTTTCCATCCTAGCACATTGCTATCATTCATAGCTACATACACTTCAGTGTGAATATGGCGGTTTGAGAAAGATAGATTTTCTGGAAAAAATGCTAATATATCTATAGATGATCCAGCAAAAGCTGCTGTTCTACTATCAGGGGATAATATGGTGACATAGTTCCACATTTCTTGATAAAAAGTGTCTGTAATAATGGTAATAGGTATGTATAGTTCATTTTGTCCTCTCTACCAGCGTATTGTAAAGCGCTCTGATACCCTTCAGGTAAGTTTCCAATCATAATATTATAAATTAGATCTTTCTCTTCAGAGAATGAAATGGTATTTACATTTTTTAGAGAGAGTTCCATCCTGGACATTTTAGAGAGAATATCTTGAAAAACATAATCAACAACAGTATTTTCAGCTAAGAAATAAGGGGGCATATTATCAAGAACGGCGTTAAAATTATCGCCAGTTTAGCAGCAGAAAACTGCAGCTAAAGCGGCGATAATGGGCTTGATAATATGCCTTGGAGAATTCCAATAGAAGCCCATGTTCACACCAGAGCATGGACTACTATTGGAATTGAGAAACAACTATTAAGGGAGGGTCAAGGGGAGTATGTTTATAGACCATCCAAGTTCAAAACCCCTATTGAAACTATAAAGAACAAAAAGAACTTGAAGGTCTGAAAAAGAAGCTAAGTCCTCTAGGTCTTCAATGAAACAAACTACACACTGATATTGCACTGAACCAGTCCCAAGTGGTCGATAGACACTAAATGTAAGGTAGAAATCCTATCAGCCCACCCTCATGGCGGAGCCTCGTCATTTAGGACATCTAGAACCAAATTGGTGTATCCATGCCCAGATGAATTGGCTGGATATCACACTGTTATGGTTCACAAGATGAAAGTGTCCACGCCACTAGCGGTGCTGGTACAGTGCAGTGCAGTGAAAGTTGAGTGAGTGATGTTAAAATGACGGTCAAGGCAAAAGAAAGATCCTTTTATTGTTATTCACCTGGACGTCACATTAAAAAGGGTGCAAAACAGTGTGACAAAATCACTGTCTACTTTGCTGTGTGGTTAATAAGGCCAACATGTTTCTGCCATAAGGTGAAAATACACCGGCATTCTTCAGGGCCACTAGTATAAAGATGCTACTGCAAAGATACACTCTATTGATAGTGCAAAGAAAAAGTGAAGTGTCAGACCAAAATAAGTCCGTCAACAGTAAATGTGGTCAATTGGACCTTCCTACCGTATCCTCTTGAACCATGTGCTGATAGAGGATGCAGTCCCTGCAAACAAAGTCAGAGAAAATAAATTTAGAGAGAATATCTTGAAAAACATAATCAACAACAGTATTTTCAGCTAAGAAATAAGGGGGCATATTATCAAGAACGGCGTTACAATTATCGCCAGTTTAGCGGCAGAAAACTGCAGCTAAAGCGGCGATAATGGGCTTGATAATATGCCTTGGAGAATTCCAATAGAAGCCCATGTTCACACCAGAGCATGGACTACTATTGGAATTCTCAAGGGCATATTATCAAGCCCATTATTGCCGCTCTAGCGGCAGTTTTTGCCGCTAAACCAGCGATAATTTTTAACGCCGTTCTTGATAATATGCCCCTTAATCTTTTTTTTTCTTTTTTTTCTTCTTTTTTTCCCCCAAAACCTTTATTAACTTTCTAGCAAAAAGGTACACAGCTTGGCACCTACAACCACATCATGGCCGGCAGTGTAATACTTTAGCATAGTATTATCGGTAAGTAATTTGTGACGGATAACCAAAGAACACAGCAAGCCGCCTACAACCACGTCGGGCCGGCCACGCATTGGACAAGTTACATAATATACATGACAACAGTGGTGGCAAAGATAGAAAACTCACAGTAACATATACGCGTTTAAGAAATGGGTATATGATTTATGCAATTAACATTCAGCCTTCGATCTTTCTCTTGTTGCATAGTATAGATATGTGTGCATCAGTGACGTAGGCAGTGTGATCGTGCAATCTATTAAGTAGGTATGTGTCACTGCAGCATCTGAACAGGCATAAATTACCTACAGCGTATATCGCGGCGATTGGGCAGCATCGCTAGAAGTGTCGTGTGCGTACTACTCGTGTCTGGGGAAGTGTTGTTACAGACCTCTTGTACCAAGTAAGTATCCTCTCCTACCCAACCATAGCCAATGCCCTCGTGATGTAACCCCCAGATCTGCCCAATGCAGGCTGTATGAGAGGTTTAAGGGACACCCTAGCGTCTCCATATCCTGGGAGCGTCAGCTATCGATCAGTGAAGGTGACTATGTTGGGGTATGTCTTCCCTCTGTATCCGGTATGGTCTCAGCAGTTGCCTGCATCGCCGTCTGTATAAAATATGTGTGCAGTGGACCCCATATATCCGCCGGCGTAAGACGGCTGTAACGCCAGAAACCGGGCCCCGGAAGCTTGTTTCCTTCCCAGTGAAAGAATTGGCTTTGTAGTTTGGTTTGCCCTGTTCCCATCATGCACTGGGACAGGAACAGACTAATTTGCATATAGCCAGGTTCTGAGCTGGGATGGTGCAGTGAGCTAAAAAACGGTGTTGGATCTAGCCCTGATCTCTTGACTGGGTGAGAGTATTCTGCTTAATTCAGAAACTCTGTCCATCACCACCCCTTGTTGTTTAATTATTTTGTCCACCATTAGCGTGGAAGGGTATACTCAGATGTGAGTCCCTTGCTCATTGCACCATCAGGATTCAAGCAAGCGGGCCGAAGACGGCTGTAACGCCAGAAACCGGTCCCCGGAAGCTTGTTTCCTTCCCAGTGAAAGAATTGGCTTTGTAGTTTGGTTTGCCCTGTTCCCATCATGCACTGGGACAGGAACAGACTAATTTGCATATAGCCAGGTTCTGAGCTGGGATGGTGCAGTGAGCTAAAAAACGGTGTTGGATCTAGCCCTGATCTCTTGACTGGGTGAGAGTATTCTGCTTAATTCAGAAACTCTGTCCATCACCACCCCTTGTTGTTTAATTATTTTGTCCACCATAAGCGTGGAAGGGTATACTCAGATGTGAGTCCCTTGCTCATTGCACCATCAGGATTCAAGCAAGCCGGGCCGAAGACGGCTGTAACGCCAGAAACCGGTCCCCGGAAGCTTGTTTCCTTCCCAGTGAAAGAATTGGCTTTGTAGTTTGGTTTGCCCTGTTCCCATCATGCACTGGGACAGGTCAGACTAATTTGCATATAGCCAGGTTCTGAGTTGGGATGGTGCAGTGAGCTAAAAAACGGTGTTGGATCTAGCCCTGATCTCTTGACAGGGTGAGAGTATTCTGCTTAATTCAGAAACTCTGTCCATCACCACCCCTTGTTGTTTAATTATTTTGTCCACCATAAGCGTGGAAGGGTATACTCAGATGTGAGTCCCTTGCTCATTGCACCATCAGGATTCAAGCAAGCCGGGCCGAAGACGGCTGTAACGCCAGAAACCAGTCCCCGGAAGCTTGTTTCCTTCCCAGTGAAAGAATTGGCTTTGTAGTTTGGTTTGCCCTGTTCCCATCATGCACTGGGACAGGAACAGACTAATTTGCATATAGCCAGGTTCTGAGCTGGGATGGTGCAGTGAGCTAAAAAACGGTGTTGGATTTAGCCCTGATCTCTTGACTGGGTGAGAGTATTCTGCTTAATTCAGAAACTCTGTCCATCACCACCCCTTGTTGTTTAATTATTTTGTCCACCATAAGCGTGGAAGGGTATACTCAGATGTGAGTCCCTTGTTCATTGCACCATCAGGATTCAAGCAAGCCGGGCCGAAGACGGCTGTAACGCCAGAAACCGGTCCCCGGAAGCTTGTTTCCTTCCCAGTGAAAGAATTGGCTTTGTAGTTTGGTTTGCCCTGTTCCCATCATGCACTGGGACAGGAACAGACTAATTTGCATATAGCCAGGTTCTGAGCTGGGATGGTGCAGTGAGCTAAAAAACGGTGTTGGATCTAGCCCTGATCTCTTGACTGGGTGAGAGTATTCTGCTTAATTCAGAAACTCTGTCCATCACCACCCCTTGTTGTTTAATTATTTTGTCCACCATAAGCGTGGAAGGGTATACTCAGATGTGAGTCCCTTGTTCATTGCACCATCAGGATTCAAGCAAGCCGGGCCGAAGACGGCTGTAACGCCAGAAACCGGTCCCCGGAAGCTTGTTTCCTTCCCAGTGAAAGAATTGGCTTTGTAGTTTGGTTTGCCCTGTTCCCATCATGCACTGGGACAGGAACAGACTAATTTGCATATAGCCAGGTTCTGAGCTGGGATGGTGCAGTGAGCTAAAAAACGGTGTTGGATCTAGCCCTGATCTCTTGACTGGGTGAGAGTATTCTGCTTAATTCAGAAACTCTGTCCATCACCACCCCTTGTTGTTTAATTATTTTGTCCACCATAAGCGTGGAAGGGTATACTCAGATGTGAGTCCCTTGCTCATTGCACCATCAGGATTCAAGCAAGCCGGGCCGAAGACGGCTGTAACGCCAGAAACCGGTCCCCGGAAGCTTGTTTCCTTCCCAGTGAAAGAATTGGCTTTGTAGTTTGGTTTGCCCTGTTCCCATCATGCACTGGGACAGGAACAGACTAATTTGCATATAGCCAGGTTCTGAGCTGGGATGGTGCAGTGAGCTAAAAAACGGTGTTGGATCTAGCCCTGATCTCTTGAGTGGGTGAGAGTATTCTGCTTAATTCAGAAACTCTGTCCATCACCACCCCTTGTTGTTTAATTATTTTGTCCACCATAAGCGTGGAAGGGTATACTCAGATGTGAGTCCCTTGCTCATTGCACCATCAGGATTCAAGCAAACCGGGCCGAAGACGGCTGTAACGCCAGAAACCGGTCCCCGGAAGCTTGTTTCCTTCCCAGTGAAAGAATTGGCTTTGTAGTTTGGTTTGCCCTGTTCCCATCATGCACTGGGACAGGAACAGACTAATTTGCATATAGCCAGGTTCTGAGCTGGGATGGTGCAGTGAGCTAAAAAACGGTGTTGGATCTAGCCCTGATCTCTTGACTGGGTGAGAGTATTCTGCTTAATTCAGAAACTCTGTCCATCACCACCCCTTGTTGTTTAATTATCATGTTCACACCAGAGCATGGACTACTATTGGAATTCTCAAGGGCATATTATCAAGCCCATTATTGCCGCTCTAGCGGCAGTTTTTGTCGCTAAACCAGCGATAATTTTTAACGCCGTTCTTGATAATATGCCCCTTAATCTTTTTTTTCTTTTTTTTCTTCTTTTTTTCCCCCAAAACCTTTATTAACTTTCTAGCAAAAAGGTACACAGCTTGGCACCTACAACCACATCATGGCCGGCAGTGTAATACTTTAGCATAGTATTATCGGTAAGTAATTTGTGACGGATAACCAAAGAACACAGCAAGCCGCCTACAACCACGTCGGGCCGGCCACGCATTGGACAAGTTACATAATATGCATGACAACAGTGGTGGCAAAGATAGAAAACTCACAGTAACATATACGCATTTAAGAAATGGGTATATGATTTATGCAATTAACATTCAGCCTTCAATCTTTCTCTTGTTGCACAGTATAGATATGTGTGCATCAGTGTCGTAGGCAGTGTGATCGTGCAATCTATTAAGTAGGTATGTGTCACTGCAGCATCTGAACAGGCATAAATTACCTACAGCGTATATCGCGGCGATTGGGCAGCATCGCTAGAAGTGTCGTGTGCGTACTACTCGTGTCTGGGGAAGTGTTGTTACAGACCTCTTGTACCAAGTAAGTATCCTCTCCTACCCAACCATAGCCAATGCCCTCGTGATGTAACCCCCAGATCTGCCCAGTGCAGGCTGTATGAGAGGTTTAAGGGACACCCTAGCGTCTCCATATCCTGGGAGCGTCAGCTATCGATCAGTGAAGGTGACTATGTTGGGGTATGTCTTCCCTCTGTATCCGGTATGGTCTCAGCAGTTGCCTGCATCGCCGTCTGTATAAAATATGTGTGCAGTGGACCCCATATATCCGCCGGCCTAGACGTCAGCGGTTGCATTTCAGATTATACCCCATATTCCTCCTGACAGTGTACCATGTCTTGCATCCACTCCTTAAATTTGGGGGCACGCCCCCTTCCCCACCTGCACGCCAACCGACGTCTGGCCAGAAAGAGTGCCACATTAGTGAATTTCCTGCTAGTCTTCGGAATCTGCGCTCTGTAACCCAATAAGCACATGAGGGGGTCAATAGCAATAGTGCTATCCGACATGAGTTCCAGTGCCTCATGGACCTGCTCCCAGTATACTTTCACTTGAGGGCACTCCCATGCCAAGTGCAGAACCCCAGCACCAGGTTGTTTACAGCGTTCACAGCAGTCTGAGTCCGTTAGACGAAACCTGTATTTTCGAGCCGGTGTGTAATACAATCTGTGTAAAAACTTATAGTGGATTATCTTGAAACGGCAGCTTGACATCAAGGTCCCCGTCAGCCCACAACAGTACTCCCATTGGTCATCTGTCACCTCCCTGCCAAAATCTGTAGCCCAATGCGCCCTGGATGAACCGGGCACTACCGGTACAGCGTCGCGAATACTACTGTATATGTTAGACACTAGATGTGCGCCATCCGAGCGGTTCAGGACCACATTAAGAGGAGCCGTGCAAGGTGGTTCCTTGGGTAATCTGGGAGCACCACTTTCATTCCTTCACGCAATCGTAGAAAATAGAACACCTCCAATGGACTGGGGGGATTCACCAAAGAATTGTTCGCGAGAGCGAAATGTTCTATCAGGAAACAAGTCGCCCCCCTTATTATATATTGAGCCGACGACACATATGTCGGAAACCCACTTCTTGAAATAAAGCTATCCGAGGGTGGTAGGAGAGGGGCATGCGGGACACGAAGAGCATCAGTATCTGCAATCGACGCGCTATCCTCTGCCAGGCGTCCACTGTGCATGTCACCGTGGTAGGCGGGGTATCCAATACAGCAGCAGGACCATAGACAACGCCAGCTAGAGGCAACGGATGGGCTATCCAATCCTCAACAGCTATCTGCGGCATAAAGCTAGTAGGTTTTACCCAGTGATATAGGTAGTGCGCCTGTGCACTCAGGTAGTATGTCTCAAAGTCCGGTATATCAAAACCCCCCACGTTATAAGGCTGCGCCATGACGGCCCATTTGAGCCTCGACTGTCTACCTCCCCACACCAATCTGATCAGCTCAGACTTCAAGGACTTGAAAAAGAAGGGCCCTGGATAGTAGGGTATGTTAAGAAAATTATAAAGCAATCGGGGCAGTACAACCATTTTGATGAGAGATACTCTGCCAGCCATCGATAGTGGAAGACCAATTCAACGTGTGACAGATTCCGACAGTTTGGTAATAGCAGTGCCATAATTAAGCCGGAGTGTCTCATCTTTATCCCTAGAAATTTGGATGCCCAAGTATCGTAGATCAGTGTGGCACCATTCCAAGGGGTAATCCAGTGGAAACTCAGACACCGCTGCAGTCAGGGGGAATAACTATAAATGTAAATTGATACCTGTATAGCGCACTACTCACCCGCAAGGGTCTCAAGGCGCTTGTACGAATACCGCTGTGGAACCCATCCTGGCTTTCCCTGTGAGGCGTTCACTCCTGGGCACCCTCAAGGTGGAGGCCAGGCATCCTTAGTGTTGTGGGGGCCGTTGTGGAGATTAAGCAAGCTATTGCCCAGAGTTGCATAGTGGGACTCCATGATTGGAATAGGCACTGAGGCGAGAATTATCAGGTCCGTGGAATTTTGAGCCCAAGACCCGCTGAGGCGGGGAATTGAACCCTGGTCCCGGGCTAGACCTCTGCATCAGAGTCTGCCGCTCTAACCATTGAGCCACACTGCGACTTCCCCCAGTTGATTGTTACTCCAGAAAACCCACCATAGACCACAAATTCTCTCAAGAGGGAATTTAAGTTATTCTGTGGATCTTTGACATATAGCGTCACATCGTCCGCATAGAGCGAGATGGAGAGCTGTCTCTGAAAGCATTGAAAGGAGCTGTCTTTGTGTAACTGCCATATGCGGCACGCCACAGGCTCTATCACAATGACGAATAAGAGGGGGGACAGCGGGCTTCCCTGACGGGTGCCCCTAGTGATTGCAAAGGCCTCCTGTTAGAAAGGCGATCTTAGGGGGGTGCAGAGGCTGTCTGACTGACCACCCCGAGACCCACCTCTCCTTCTAGAACTGGCCGAGCGCGGTCGAGAGGCCTCCTGGCGAGGTTCCTCTCCTAGGATCGTACAGGCGAGCACTCACACCACTACAGATGGACACCACACAAGGATCGATCTTAACGCCTTTATCAACAATCAAGGCAGGTTATCTCAGCAATACAGTACAATGGATCGAGGGATCTTTAAGGTCTTTAGTAACTGCGGGAAAGGGGTAGCGGGACAGTCTTGGTACCAGCCTGGTACAGGGATACCCTACGCTCAGCTCTCAATCCTCGAGCTGGGGGGTTCCTCAGGGTCGGGCCGCGGCAGTGCCAGCAGAGCTCCGAAGATGGTTTCAGCGAGGCTGGGCCGCGGCAGCGCCAGCAGGGCTCCAAAGATGGTTTCAGCGAGGTTGGGCCGTGGCAGCACCAGCAGGGCTCCAAAGAGGGTCTCAGCGGAGGTGGGCCGCGGCAGTGCCAGCAGGGCTCCAAAGATGGTTTCAGCGAGGTTGGGCCACGGCAGCGCCAGCAGGGCTCCAAGGATGGTTTCAGCAAGGTTGGGCCGCGGCAGCGCCAGCAGGGCTCCAAGAGGGTTTCAGGGTTCGACGTAGGTGAGTTCGTCTCGGGTCTCTCGACTCCAGGATACAACTGCCGACCCATTCCGGAGCTGCCCCAGATATAGGTCTGGAGTCCTTTGATGTCCGGACCCTCGCACCTGGGGGCCAGAGGGGCCGGGATGAGTGTCCAGACACCCAGCAGGAGGGCGGAGCCAGTGCCCAGGGGGCCGGAGGGCGATCGAAACCAGGCGTCCGGGGACGGCTGGAGGGCCATCGAAACTCCCCTCCTCGACAAGTGGCCAGTTTACCCCCTGGTCGGATCTTGGTGCCTCGATGTCGGGGCTTTGCTGAGGCCGTGGCTGAGGTCGGGCCGAGGCCACAGGCCTGGACGGGGAAGGCCCAAGATGGAGTCGGGGCCTGAGAGGGTGGCCCGGGATAGGGATCGGACCAGCAGCGTGGGGCGAGTAGAAGTCGCCATGTTCTGGAGGGGGAGATCCGGGTTTGCCATGGGTGGCGGCTCTTGTGCAGGTCGGTGGGGGTCGCCTCAGGCTGGAGGACAGGGGTCGATGTCGTCCGGAGGCCGCCATGTGGAAGGAGTGGGGCCACGCCACAAGGCCGGTTCCAACACACGCCCCCCCCAGCTGAAGGCAGGGAGAGTCACCCATCCTCTTGGGGGTTCTCCTCGCCGAGGCGGAAGAAGCGGGACAGGCCGTCGGCGTTGGCGTGGTCGCTGCCGGGGCGATGCTCCACCGTGAAGTCCATCCCTTGTAGGGAGATGGACCAACGTAGTAACTTCGGGTTCTTCCCCCGCATCTGCATCAGCCACCGCAGGGGCCGGTGGTCAGTTTGCACCCGGAAATGGGTGCCGAAGAGGTATGGTCGGAGCTTCTTGAGGGCCCACACCACGGCGAAGGCCTCCCGTTCAATGGTGCTCCAGCGCTGCTCTCGGGCCAGCAGACGCCGGCTGATGAAGGCCACCGGTTGATCAATCCTTTCGGCGTTGATTTGGGACAGGACTGCCCCGACACTATGCTCGGAGGCATCTGTTTGGACGACAAATTCTCGGCTGTAGTCGGCGGCTTGGAGCACGGGGGCGGTACACATCACTGTCTTTAGGGTCTCAAAGGCGGCCTGGCACTCGGGTGTCCAGTGTACCTTCTGTGGCTGCCTCTTGGAAGTGAGTTCAGTGAGGGGGCCCACAATACTGCCATAATCCTTTTCAAAGCGCCGGTAATACCCAGTGAGCCCCAGAATGGCTCGGACTGCTGTTTGGGTGACCGGGGGCTCCCAGGCCAGGATGGCGTCGATTTTGGGTTGGAGGGGGGCCATCTGGCCGCTCCCCACTT
Source organism: Lissotriton vulgaris (assembly GCF_964263255.1). Classification (NCBI taxonomy): domain Eukaryota; kingdom Metazoa; phylum Chordata; class Amphibia; order Caudata; family Salamandridae; genus Lissotriton; species Lissotriton vulgaris. Next base: position 39,502,331 of record NC_141697.1, read on the forward strand.
GGTGTCCCAGATAGGTCACGGAGCCTTGGCTGATCTGGCATTTGCTTGCTTTTATGGTCAATCCGGTTCGGCGGAGGGCCGCCAAGACCTCCCGAAGGTGCTGGAGGTGTTCAGCCCAGTGGAGGCTGTACACCGCGATATCGTCCAGATATGCGGCGCTGAACTCTTCTAGCCCCGCCAACACCTTATTTACCAGTTAACAAAAATAAGCTCTCGCAACTACATGTGTGTTCATCAAAACAAGGTACAATGACCAAAAGTTGAAAAGAAGCGCAGAAGCAGGTTCTTTGGTGTAAGTCTTCTTGTCACAGCAAGATGTTTAATTTTCTCCAGACTTGAGAATAATACAATCGCCGACACGTGTTTCGTCGTGTGCGGTTGAGTCACACGACTCTTCAGGGCTGATAATACAAAATGATGTAAGCAATTTGTTATCTAAACATGTTTCACTTGATGCTGCATATGGTGACAATTGTGCAACCGACATGCAGTTGTGACGTGCGTTTGTATCGCACATGGTTGGTGAGATTTGGTGAAAAAACTTGCATATTCGGGCAAGTGATTGGTCTATAGTGCTAATGTGCACGTAATGAGTGAGATGGATTAAAAAGACCAATGTGTTGGTCATGTGTCACTCGTACACAGTGGTCCTAGAAATTAGAGGGTGTTCGTAGTGATGGTGAATGAAACGTGAGATGTCAGATATATTAAATCTACTTAGATGTGTGAGGAGGTATTTGTGTGGCCTCATGACGTGGTAGTGATAAGGGTGCCTATATAGGTTAAAGATCCAGAGAGCACAATTCATGCAAAATTGTTTGTTCAATGGATGATAGGTATTACCTTCCACTCCAATTCCAATGTGTGGTTGGAGTAAGTCTGGGTCTTTATAGGCTCAGTTTCAAGCTAAAATAAGGTAAAGGTGAAAAAAAGAGAAAAAGGAACTCATAAGGAGGCTTCTAAAGGAAGCAAATGCTTGCAGGACTGAGTTGAGTCTCGGGCAGCAAAGAAAATCTTTCTCTTACCAATGGGTATTCTGCATGTATATGACACAGTCAAAGCTGTTTGACAAAGTGATCAGTTGCAGTGTATGGATAGAATTATCGTATCCCACTGGTAATTTCCATTTGTGAGTATAGCGCTATGTAAAAAAAAAGGGGAATAAGGGAATCATGAGTTTCTGATACATAGCGCTATGTAGTTAGTTTAAGCCAGTTTGCTAGTTGTGGAAATCTAGAAAATTGCTTGCCCAGTCGCTCTTAAAGGATAAATTTTTTGAAAATGCAAAGGATTACCTGTATCTCGCTATACTGTAAGGCGGGGAGCCGGGAGGGGATTCTATATAGCGCCAAGTTGAGGAAACGAGTCCGTGACCTCTGCGGTGGTGTGCTGGCGAGTAAATATAAAATATAGTAAGACAAATGCCCCAGGGACATGCGTTCCGAACATCGCGCACCCAACGTTTACTAAATAAGACGCGGGTCCGTGGTGTATCGCACAGCGGTGGAGAAACTGACACTCACCTGCTGCAGGCAATCCCTCCTCTGTTAGTTCCCGGCGGTCGTCTCTCGTGTACGAACACGTGACCCCGGGAGAGGAGGGATTATAATGAGAGTGGTAGACATAGAGGACGTACTCCAAAACGATGTGTATGTCAGCGCCATTATTAAAAGGGGAAATCATATGGGAAACGGAGGACGTCTGCGTCTAATTTAATGGAAATAACAATCCTTGTCTACTGTTGAAATACCTAATCATGATATAAGGAAAAACGGAGTAGATGTAGTCCACTAAAATGTAAGTGAATCACAAAATCCCGCTACTTTGCCAATGCAACTCATTACTTGTTGCTCATGTGTGGGAATAGAATCATAAATATGATAAGGGAAATAGAGATCAAATCCCAATGTCAGTTGTTATGTAGAAATGAAATTATCAAAACCGAAGAAGAAAAAAAGAAGCTGTGACGTTGATCATGCGGGGCCAAGCCTGGGTGTGGCTGGATTATTCAGATGTGAGGTGCATATTTGAAAGAAAGTGCGAAAAATTGTGACTAAAGTGAGAAAACAAGGGGACACATCATACCCCCGTACATTTAAATTTTTTAAAATTTAAACCAAGTCTTAAAAAGCAATAGCGGGACTCAGAGTATGTGCATAAACAACAAGGTTTGCGAATAGTAGACAATTGTCTGTATTGTCAATCTTAATAATCAAAACATTGGCCCTGTAATGTGGTACAGTATACATAATTGTCTTGATACATTGAAACATAGAAGTAGAATACATTTAACTCCTAGAGAGAGGAAGTCTCTTATGTTGTCATCTGTTATCATCACCCTAGAGTTCAGAGTGTTAGTACACAAAATTAGTCAGTTTGCACCAAGGATCCCCCCGGTAAGATTCTAGTCTCCAAGGAAATATTGGAGCTCAGAATCGTAGTTAAGCCCATGTTCTACGCTGCGTAAGCGCATGATCCAAGTGGCCTCCCTACGTCTGAGCATCAGTTCACGATTGCCCCCTCTGATATTGAGGGGAATTAAATCGATCCCAAAAACACGTACTTTAATGTCGTCCTCACTGGGTTGACACTCTGCGACATGAAGGGCTACCGGGTATCTGGGGTCCCTCCTTTGTATAGCTCTCATGTGTTCAGCTATCCTCTCTTTGAGAGCCCTAATGGTACTCCCTACATACATCTTGCCACATTGGCATTCGATGATGTACACTACAAACTTGCTAAGGCAAGTGATGTTGTGTTTAATCTGATAGACCATTCCATCATGTCCTGCAAAGTTTTTTGTACCGTGTTTGCCCCATATACACATAGAACAGAATCCACATTTGTGGAAACCAATGCCTCGTGTTGAAAGCCAGTTCTGTGCTGTGGTGTTAATGGGAACGGTAGGACTCAGTTTATTTCTCAAAGTGAAGCCTTTCTTGTAGGTGATGGAAGGTCTCTCTGGTATAAAATCCTTCAGTGTGGGGTCCTCTAGTAGAAGTTTCCAATGTCTATTCAGACTCTTTTTGGTGAGTTGGTTCAAGGCATTAAATTCAGTTATGAATCTGACGTGTTGGTCAGGGGATTTCATTTCAGTACGTGTTTTCAGACAATCAGGTCTTGCAATGGCTCTTGTTTTCGACTCCGCTCTTTTGAGGGAAGTTTTAGAATAACCTCTATTCTGAAACCTGTTCTTCATGTTCGTAATACAGTTATCACGTTCACAGGCTTCACTACAGTTTCGTTTGGCCCTGAGAAATTCCCCATAGGGGATTGATCGTATCTGATGTTCAGGATGAAAACTTGAAGCATGCAAAATGGAATTGCATGCGGTGGGTTTTCTAAAAAGTTTTGAGTGTAAGTGATCATTTTTGACATAGAATTCCAGGTCTAGGAACTCAATGTTAGTCAAGCTGTGCTGCATAGTGAAACTAATTTCCCAAGTGTTTGTGTTAAGGTATTCAAAGAAAGAATGAAGAAGTTCCTCAGTTCCGGACCACAGGAGAAAGCAGTCATCTATATATCGGCCCCAAAATACTATGGAGTCAGTGTATTGTGTTCCTTTGGTGCCCCAGATAAGGTCAGCCTCCAATGCTCCCATAAAGAGATTTGCAAAGGAGGGTGAAAATTTGGAGCCCATCGCTACTCCTTTCTTCTGTCGGTACCATCTCCGATCAAACATGAAGAAGTTATTCTCCAAGATGATCTTCATCATCTGAATTAACATGTTAGTGTGTGCCCATAGTGAAGCCGGTCTATTGGAAAGAATCTTAGTAATAGCTTCAATTCCTAGATCTAAGTTAATGCTGGTGTAAAGGGACACTACGTCCATGGTGACCAGTATGGTGTCTTTCTGCCAATCAATATCTGCCATGATGTTTAGTATGTGTTTTGAGTCTTGTATGTATGAGGGAAGGTTTCTCACTAACGGTCCCAAAAAGAGGTCCACGTATTCTGCGACCCTTTCGGTGGGACCCCCAATCCCCGACACAATTGGTCTGCCAGGTGGGAATGGTTTGTCCTTGTGGACTTTGGGTAGGGTGTAAAGCCAAGGATGTGTGGGTTTGTGGACCTTGAGATATAGATACACTGCTCTTCACGCACTACACAACGACACTCCTGCTCCTCACACACTTTGTAACGTTTTACCCAGGCAGCGCGCCCTTCTAGTCCTAATTTTCTAAAAACCCCTTTGCACAGTATACCTTATTTACCAGTCTCTGGAACATTGCAGGGGCGTTTTTCATCCCGAAGGGCATCACCTTGAAGTGGTAGTGGCCATCGGGGGTTGAGAAAGCGGAGCGCTTTTGGGCGCCTGGTGTGAGTCCGATTTGCCAGTAGCCGGACGTTAGGTCGAAGGTGCTTAGGTAGCGGGCTGCCCCCAGGCGGTCGATCAGTTCATCAGCCCGGGGAATGGGGTGGGCGTCCGTCCGGGTGACGGCGTTCAATCTCTGGTAGTCTACACAAAACCGTAGTTCGGGAGCAGCGCACGGGGCGGCGGCCTTGGGGACTAGGACCACGGGGCTGGCCCACGGACTGTCAGAGTGTTCGACCACCCCTAGAGCCAGCATCTTGGATACTTCTGATTGAATGCAGGTCCGAACTCGGTCGGGCACTCGGTAGGCCCAGTGCCGCACAGGTGGGCTGTCCCCGGTGTTGACATCGTGGACGCACCACGGGGTGACTCCGGGGGTGAGAGAAAACAGGTCTGCGAATTGTCCCAACAGCTCTTGGCAGTCTCGGCGTTGGTCTGGGTCAGGACGGAGGAGAGGTTGACTCCTTCCACGGAGCCGTCTTTCTCAGAGGCATTCAGGAGATCTGGCAGGGGCTCGGAATCGTCTTCGGCCCCACTGTCTGTAGCCATCAGGAGGCTAAGTTCCGATCGGACAAAGTGAGGTTCGAGCCGGTTGGTGTGGAGGACCCGGAGGGTGTTCCTGGGGGACTCCATGTCCACCAGGTATGTGACGGGGCTCTTGCGCTCCACCACTTTGAAGGGCCCAGTCCACATGTACTGGAGGGCACAGGGTTCAACCGGGGACATGACCCATACCTGTTGGCCTGGCTCGAACTCAATGGAAGAGGCATTTTGATCATACCAGCGTTTCATGTCTTCTTGGCTGGCCTCGAGGTTGTTTTTGGCAAGTTCCCGGAACCGCCGAGTCTGGTTTCGGAGGGTCAGGAGGTACCGATATACGTCGGGGGGAGCATTTTGGGCGGTCACCTCCCAGCCTTCTTTGACCAGGCTTAGGGGCCCCCGGACGGGGTGCCCGTACAATAGTTCGAAGGGGCTGAACCCCAGGGACTTCTGGGGGACTTCCCGATAGGCGAAGAGGAGGCAGAGCAGCAACACGTCCCATTGGCGTCGCAAGGGTTCTTCCAGGCCCATGATCATCCCCTTGAGGGTTCGATTGAAGCGTTCCACCAGTCCGTTCCCTTGGGGGTGATAGGGGTCGTAAATTTGTACGTGACCCGCATTGTTGCCACAGGGACTTCATGTAGCGGGAAATGAAGTTCGTACCCCGGTCACTGACGACCTCTCGGGGGAAGCCCACCCGGGAGAAGATTCCCATCAGCGTCCGGCCCACCACGGGGGCCGTCACTGTCCAGAGAGGGATGGCTTCGGGATAACGGGTGGCATAGTCCACCAGGACGAGGATGAACCGGTGACCCTGGGATGTTCGGGGTTCCAGGGGTCCTACGATGTCGATCCCCACCCGCTCGATAAGAGTGTTGACGACTAGAAATGGTTGCAGGGGGACCTTGAGCTTTCTGCCGCTCTTCCCGCTGGCTTGGCAGGTGGGGCAAGCCCGGCAGTGATTGCTTACATCATTCCTCATCTTGGGCCAGTAGAAATGGGTCACCAGGCGGCTGTACGTCTTGTCCTGCCCCAGCTGCCTGGCGAGGGGCACATCGTGTGCCAGATTCAGGAGGAAGTCTCTGAACCGGAGGGGGACCACCAGTACCTGGCTGGCCCCCAGCTCGGCGATCTTCTGCTCGCTGTAGAGGAGATCGTTGTCCCAATAGACCCAGTGGGACGCCGAGGGGTCTCCGGTGCTTTGAGCGGCGGCTTGCTGTCGGAGCCCCTCGAGGGAGGGACACGTTTTCTGTTCTTGACGGAACTGTTCTCGTGTGGGGCCACCTTCTTGGCACCATTGGGCCAGTTCTGGGAGGTCGCTGAGCGGGGCAATGTCTTCACAGCTGGGCCCCAGTGGACCGGGCTCAGGGTCGGTGTCTTCGGAGACGGCGGGTGGTGGAGGCTCGGGCCACTCTGGTTCTTCTGTTGGGGTGGTGGCTCGGGCGGCCATGGATCAGGTTGTCGTGCAGACCCACTCAGTGAGGCCTAGCATCCCCAGATGCTCTCTCCGCTCGACGTCAGCCCAGGGGGAACTCTGCAGGTCGTTCCCGAGGAGGCAGTCTACGGGGGCATCGTCCCGGACGGTCACTTTCAGCATGCTGTCCGACACTCCCCCCCATTCAAAGGGGATGTGGGCCATCTGGCACAGGCTCTCGGAATTGTCCGCTGACCGCACTGGGCACAGTACATGGGGTAGGATTTGGTCCGAGGTCACCAGGTGGCTACGGACGGCCGTCACGCTGGCGCCCGTGTCGCGGAGGGCTTCGGCCCGGTGTCCATTAATGGTGACCCACTCGCTGTAGTTCTGGGTGTTGGCCGGGATTGGGGCCCGGGGGACCATGTCTCTTTCGCCCAGACATACCAGGGACATGGCGGCGGGCTCCCACTCGGTCTGGTCTTGGTCATAGTCCTCTTCTTCGCCCCTCTCCTCTCCCAGGGAGGTGGCGGTGAGCTGGCGGTTTGGCAGACTGGTGGTGCTGGGTCGCTGGTTCATTGGACAGTTGGGGTCATTGGCATAGTGGCCGGGCCGTTGGCATCTGTGGCAGATAACGTTCGGGCGGGGTCCCGGCCGTGTTGGGGGGGCCCCTCGTCTGAGCAAGGGAGGCGAAGGGTTGGTCGGGGTAGGCACCGCGGGGGCGTCCCTGTTCCGGCTCTGGCCTCCTCCGCCGTCTCGCTGATGGTGGGACCTCTGGGGAGTTCGGCCTTGGTCTCCCATCGAGTTCCGAGGGACCCCGGTGCTCTCCCATCGATCGGCTTCGATGGCGAGTTTCCGTGGCTCGTCAGTTTGCTGTCAAGGAGATGCTGCCTGAGTTTGACAAAACAGTTGTTGGAGAGGTGCTCCCACACAATGAGGTTAAACAGCTGCTCGTAGGTGGTGACTTGGCTGCCTTTAATCCACCCGTCTAAGGCTCTACTATAGAAGTTCACATACTCCACCCAGGTAGTACCGGGGATTCTCTTACAGTCTCGGAATCGCTGCCGGTACATCTCGGGGGTGAGCCCATAGCGGGTAAGGAGGGCGGTTTTCATGTGTTCGTAAGAGGTCATCTCGGCATCGGGGAGCTGTAGCAGGGCGTCTCTCCCCTCATTGTCGAATCTCCCCCACTACCCGGCACCCCAGTCTTTTTGCGGCACCCGGTGCGGGGTCATGGCTACCTCGTAGGCCTTAAACCACTGTTGGATGTCATCGTTTTTATAGTATTCTCTGATGACTTGGGGATGTGGACCTTGGTGTCCGCCGGAGGATGTGGGCTCCGGTTCCCGGGGTGCTGGTCTCCCTGTTCTTGGCCTTGATCTCAAGTTCTTTTAAACCACGCTCGTGCTCATTTGCGAGCCTCTTCTCCTCTAAGTCCCTCTGCCTTCGTTTCTCCTCCAGGTCCCCTTGCAGCCGTAGTTGCTCAAGGGCTATCTTTTTCTCGGCCAGCTGTAGTTCTCCATCCAGACGGAGTCGGGCCAGCTCCAATTCGTGGAGCCGGCTTCTTTCTCGCTCTCGGGCGTTTTCATGGGAGAGGCCCGTGTTTACGTTGGTATTTCTTTCCTCTGCTTGGGTTGTGATGGTCTCCGGGTGTATATCTGGAATCGTGATATCTTCGTTCTGGGGTGGCGTCGCTCCTGTCTCCACCCATGTTTGCAGGGCCTGATTGAAATCGTCCTTGGTGTTTAGCCCAGTGGTAGCGATGCCCAGGTCCTTGCAGAATTGTTTAAATTCTTTGTGGTTGTAGTCTTCCAACCGTTCCATCTGGAACTCTGTGGCCGGTCTGGTTTCCTTGGTAGTCATGGTCGTAGTGTGTTTCTGTTAATAGTGGGCGAGTCACTCTCTGTACGATCTGCGTCGGCTCGGATCGCACCGCCTGCCACCAATGTTAGAAAGCCGATCTTAAGAGAGGGGCAGAGGCTGTCTGACCGACCACCCCGAGACCCACCTCTCCTTCTAGAACTGGCTGAGCGCGGTCGGGAGGCCTCCTGGCGAGGTTCCTCTCCTAGGATCGTACAGGCGAGCACTCACATCACTACAGATGGACACCACACAAGGATCGGTCTTAACTAACTGTAACTACAACAGACAGAGGACTTCCATTCTTGTCTCCCCTTCTCCTTCTTGGAGGCCATCTTAGACTAGCTAGTCTTCCACTCTGCTGACACTATTGTTACTAGTTTATCTTATCCCCACAGCACAGCACTACACCCACCCCCTACTTCCGACATGGAACCTTTGGGTAAACACACTTATAAAATAAATTACCCCACTGGGCTCACCAAAAAAAACGCAAAAAAGTTTAAGCACGACTTCTTGAAGTCCCACCCTGAAACCCCCTTTGTAGACTCCTACTTCTCCCTCAACAATGGAACGAAGAGCACAGATATCATCCTATACACTACACGCAGAGCACAATGGAGAAAAGCACTCCTTACCCTACTCACCGTCTCGACCACTAGGAAAACTGCCTATGGTGTAACACTCTCAATCACACCTTCACAACGCTATCCTGCTAGAGCAACCATCACCATCTACAACAACGGCATCATCTTAATTCAATCCACAGACCGAAACCTAGACCTATTTGACATCCTGTTCACCACCTTCAAAGAATACTTCTCTAAACCTCAGAGCCCATGCCCTCCAGCCTTCACTCCCAACTCCCTGGACTCATCAGCACCTCCTAACACTAACACTCCCTCTTCCCTCCCCCCATTAATCTACTCTATCACCCTCCGTCTACAGACTGCACAACTGCACCCAACGTAACATGATTCGCGCTCTTCCCATATACCCCCTACACTTTGCACTCCCGTCCCGCCCCGCACACCAATCTTCTCAGAACACCCCTTCTCCCCCAACTGCACCCCACACAACATGACTCTCTCTCCTCCTATCTCCCCCCAACACTTGGCCCTCCCGCCACGCCTAACCTTCACCCCTCCCTCAACCTCTCACCCCCCATTCTCACTCCCCACTATCCCACCTCCAGCCCCGCAACCCCCAGCCTCCACACCTCCCCCACTTACCCTTCCCCTCTTAGCACTGTTGCCCTGCCCAATAACGCCAACACCCACCCTAACACCAACCCTCTCTCTAACTTTTCCAACCCCTTCCCCAGCACCGCCTCTCCACCCAGTCTCCCCCCCTCCTCCAGTAACCTATACTCCTGTTCACCGCCAGTACCCTTCCCCAACTCCGTACCCAACAGCAAGCTGGATATGATTATGTCCACCCTACTCCAAATGAAAGAAGAACTACACACCGTCAAAGAGTTGCTCATCACACACCTCAGACACCCCTCCTCCACCACCACCAGGCCCAGACACCCCCCTCCACCACCACAAGGCTCACACCTAACAACACTCTCCCCTCACTTCCTACTCGCCTTACCACACAACACGCCCCACGCCGGACCTCTATCCCCTCCCGCAATACCACCAATCGCCCCAGACGCACTACCAATACGCTCTCAGACCATGACATACACACCCTTCTCCACTCTTACGTCTCGGCTCCCCAAAATCGCCTAGCCTCCAACCACCTGTCCATCCCAACGATTCTCTCTAACCCCCTCAGGCACCATACCCATAACACCAGAGGCTCCGTCCCCAACAACCTCACAAATGTACCCCTCACTATAAAACCTTCCTCCACCCTCTGCGCCCCCAGACTCAAATGCATACTTCTCAATTGCAGCTCGGCCCAAAGGCATTCCGCGGGGGTCGCCGATCTCATCATGTCTCTGGAGCCGGATCTAGCCATTCTGACTGAAACATGGTTGTCTGATTCTTCTACACCTATCATGGACATTCTAGTCCCCCCCAACTACAGCATCAGTAGACTTGACAGGTCCAAAAAGACAGGCGGTGGAATTGCTTGCATTTATAGAAGCAACCTCTCAGTTATTAAAGCTTCCGTACCCTCTCTTACCTCTTGTGAATACCTCTGCCTTGATGTCATCAGCGAAAGCAAATCGGTATGCTCACTACACATCATATACCACCCACCTGGGGACAAGCTCTCCTTCTCCCAACAACTCATGGACTTAATCTCAACCAACTCAGGACGGCAAAACACCCAAATTTTCCTTGGCGACTACAATCTCCACTGGAATGATCGCTGTGACACAGTGGTGAATAGCCTCAAAAATTTCCTTGACGCCCTTGATCTCACCCAAATATGCAATAGCCCGACCCATGAGAAAGGCTCTATCCTTGACCTCATCATTTCCAAAGAGGACTCTATTCAACTTGAGTCAATCCAACCTTGTGACTGGTCAGATCATCATATTGTCTCCTTCTTCATCAATGAAAAAGTTAAACTTAACCCAGCTCAACCCTTCAAGCCCAAGGTTTGGAAAAGAGACATGAAGAAACTCAACCCAAACTCCTTACCGCCTAACAGCTACAATCTCTTACTTCCTCCGTCCGGTGTTACGGACGTTCAACTGCTGACTGACCATTATTTCAATGCTATGACCACAATAATCGATGAGGCTGCACCCTTGCAACTGAAAAGAGTCGCGTCCAAGATCTCCAACCCATGGTATGACGGGAGCCTCAATGAAGATAGACGGGCCATGCGAATGGCAGAGCGCACCTGGAGATCAGCCCCCTCTGCACTTCACCTAAAAACTTTGAAAAAACAGAGAAACGCCTACTTCAGGAAAATAAAACGTTCAAAGAGAGACTTCTTCAGCCTCCAGCTCGCCCAAGCAAAAAACCGCACAAGAAAACTGTTTGAGCTAATCAGAACACAATCCAAAGAACAACCCCAGACACTCAGCACCAGGGGCGCTACACCTTCCTGTGAAGACTTCTCTGCTTTCTTTAACCAAAAAACTGACAACATAAGAAGTGATCTCCTCAATGACGCTATCCTTTACTCCAACCCCCAACACACAGCACCGTCTGAACCAAAGAACAATGCTACATGGTCATCCTTTGGCACCTACTCCGAAGAAGAAATTGGCAGATTGCTCAGCACCCTGAAACCATCCAATCACCTCTCTGACCCCCTTCCTGCTAACGCTTTAAAAGTCTTTACCCCGTCGCTCCTCCCACTTTGGACTAAGATCATCAATAGCTCTCTTCAACAGGGATCCATCCCTAACGCCCTCAAAGTCGGACAGGTCACACCGTTACTAAAAAAAACAACAGCAGATCCTACTGATCTAAACAATTACCGTCCTATTACAAATATTCCCACGCTCGCTAAACTGTTGGAAAAATGCGTACAGCTACAATTGACTAATCACATAAATAATTTTGATCTCCTCAACCCTCATCAATGAGGCTTCCGAGCAGGGCACAGTACCGAAACTGCTATGACTCACATAGTTGACGACGCCCTCCAAATCCTAGACCAAAATGATACCTGCCTCCTCATCCTTCTTGATCTCTCTTCAGCATTCGACACAGTTAAACATGAGAACCTACTCGAACTACTAAACACAAGAATGGGTATATCTGGGACTGTTCCCAAGTGGTTCACTTCCTTTCTACACAACCGGTCTCAGCGATTCAAAAGGAACAACCTGATGTCCTCCGCGGTACCTGTATCGTTAGGCGTCCCTCAAGGTTCCTCCCTCTCCCCTACACTGTTCAACTTAGTCATGGAATCTCTCACTACTCTGCTACAAGCATCCAATGTTCACTTCCACATGTATGCCGACGACACCCAACTTTATCTCAAAATACAATCCCCCAAGGACATCTTGCTTCTGAACTCCACGATCAGAAACACCCAATCCTGGCTTGCAGAAAATCACCTCAAACTCAATGCGATGAAGACTGAGGGCCCGATTCACAGAACTAACTTAAGACAAAATCCTAAACTTACTACTTTTGGTATTCACAGAAGTTAGGATTTTGCCTTAAGACAAACTTAACACAGACTTAAGACAGACTTAAGTTAGGATTTTGTCTTAAGTCTGTCTTAAGTTTGTCTTAAGACAGACTTAAGACAAAATCCTAACTTCTGTGAATACCAAAAGTAGTAAGTTTAGGATTTTGTCTTAAGTTAGTTCTGTGAATCGGCCCCTCTGTTCCTCCTGATCTCACCGCCCGCAAAAACCTCTACCGCTCAAACTTGGCTCAAGCACCTAACTGCTCTCAATGTACAACCTATCATCGTTGACTCAGCAAAATCTTTAGGCATAACACTTGACTCCAATCTTAACATGCAGCAGCACATCAGCAAGGCAACCAAAGGAGCGAACTTCCAAATCAATACCTTGAGAAAGCTCAAACCCTTCCTGCCAACCAAAGACTTTCAAACTGCAGTACAATCTATAGTCATCCCGCACATAGAATACGGCAGCATCGCCCTCTGTGGGCTCCCCATTACCACAACGGCACCCCTAAGAGCGTCCCTTAACGCTGCAGCGAGACTCATCACTGGCTCAAAAAAACACTCACATATCTCCCCTGACTTTAAATCCCTGAACTGGCTACCTTTTGAAGCCAGAATTCATCTGAAAATCGCTTGCGTGACACACAAGGCTATACACATGAACTCACCCGCCTACCTCTCTCAAAAGCTGACAATTTCGGGCGGCTCTAAAACTACTAGAAGCACAAACAATCTTCTGCTGAAGCCTCGAAGATTTCGGAAGGTAAAAACCTATAAACGCTCCTTCTCAGGAATGGCGCCCAGGATCTGGAACTCACTCCCTCCTGAAACCAGGCTCATCTCCTCCAACAAACTTTTTAAGAAAGAAGTAAAAGCGATCCTCATGGCTAAATACACATGAACTATTATTCTGTACTTCCAGGACTCCGCGTTGTACTACCTTCCTGACCCCTTGGCCTATTTGTATTACTGGTATTATCGACTCACTTGATTGTATACGTTCCCTCTCTGTTTATCTTATTTTATATTATTGAAGTACCCATCTGACTTTGCACACTCTACCTACACCACCTCAAATATTACCTACTGTTATTTTACTGATTCTCCTGCGTGACTATGCATCTCCTACCTCAACTATGCCTACCTCTATGCTATTTACAAAAGTAGTTTAAGCAAGCTTAAACAAGTATATGCTCCCTCTTTATGTACTTTCATAATATTGGCGTACCTGTTTGACTTTGCACCTTGTACCTACACTACCTCAACTATGACCCACCTCTTGTATTTTGACCTACCTATGTAACTATGCATATCGTACCTAACTACCTCAACTATTACCTACTATTATGCTATCACCCCATGTCCTGTAAAGCGCTCTGATATATGCAAAGATCTTGTTCGCGCTATATAAAACTTTGAAATAAATAAATAAATAAACGTCTTTATCAACAATCAAGGCAGGTTATCTCAGCAATACAGTACAATGGATCGAGGGACCTTTAAGGTCTTTAGTAACTGCGGGAAGGGGGTAGCGGGACAGTCTTGGTACCAGCCTGGTACAGGGATACCCTATGCTCAGCTCTCAATCCTCGAGCTGGGGGGTTCCTCAGGGTCGGGCCGCGGCAGCGCCAGCAGAGCTCCGAAGATGGTTTCCGCGAGGTTGGGCCGCAGCAGCGCCAGCAGGGCACCAAAGATTGTTGCAGCGAGGTTGGGCCGCGGCAGCGCCAGCAGGGCTCCAAAGTTGGTTTCAGCGAGGTTGGGCCGCGGCAGCGCCAGCAGGGCTCCAAAGAGGGTCTCAGCGAAGGTGGGCCACGGCAGAGCCAGCAGGGCTCCAAAGATGGTTTCAGCGAGGTTTGGCCGCGGCAGCGCCAGCAGGGCTCCAAGGATGGTTTCAGCGAGGTTGGGCCGCGGCAGCGCCAGTAGGGCTCCAAGAGGGTTTCAGGGTTTGACGTAGGTGAGTTCGTCTCGGGTATCTCGACTCCAGGATACAACTGCCGACCCATTCCGGAGCTGCCCCAGATATAGGTCTGGAGTCCTTTGATGTCCGGACCCTTGCACCTGGGGGCCAGAGGGGCCGGGATGAGAGTGTCCAGACACACCCAGCAGGAGGGCGGAGCCAGTTGTACCGACCAGATTTTTGGACCAGATGGAATCCGCTCCTAGGAGCCCCTCTAATCCAGCCGGAACGTAAACAACTCCCTCCTTAGAACGTATTTACAATGGGTATAGGCATATGTATAACATTTCGTACCTAAGGATGGGAAAAATAGCAATAAACAAGCATTGGTTCTACAACATCCTATTCACACCTATTAGTCTCGCGGCCACATAAGCCCAGACTAGTCTACCCTGGGGCAGGTCTGATAATGTACCATTTCGCACTTTATTCACTTGACACGCAATCCGGCGCGTCTACACACGTGGGCCTGCAGTCCCAGTGCTCTCCTTTATACCCAATCTGCAATCCAGCAGACCTACACACCCCTCAATCTTGGGTGCTCTCACTTACACACGACCTACAATCTGGCAGGCCTCTGCACCGTATCCCCCCAGTGCTCTCATTTACACACGGTCTACAATCCAGCAGACCTACACACCTATCCTTAGGTGCTCTCATTAACGCCGTGTACCAACGACGATCACTTTCCTATGAATCCTCAGGGATGAAATCTGCAATTATCTATTCAGGGTAAAACTACGGCTATGGAAATTAGTGTAGTGTTCGAATCACAAGGTGTGCCTTCTGCTCTTGACATCAACTGTTTTCTGCCTCCCTACTTGTTCAGTCATTCCTTACCTGACCGGGATCCACATCCGTTCATGCAAACAACATCTGACTAGAAGAACTAGATCACAATGATTGAACAAGAATACAAGGCACATGTCGGTTCACCAAAAATGGGGGCATTTATTACAATATAAAGAATAAACACAATACTACACGATATATATATATATATATATGCTGCAAAGAAAAGATAGAGGTTAAGATGCGCGCTTCGCAAGGGAAGGGGCAGATATCACCTGGTTAATATGAAGTTTGGACTCGGCAGTCATCTAGGTTCTTGTCTCGTCTCTCTCTGTGTCTTGGCTCGTCTCGGGGGTCCACCTCAGCCGTCACAAGTACACGTCTGCACCGCTAGGCTCATGCTCCTCTGCTTCCCTCCAAGGCACTGGAACCTTGCTCGTTATTAACTACCGTCTCTCTCTCTCTCTCTCTCTAGCTCTCAGAGAGTCTCGGCTTTTCTCAGACTTCAAAATGGCGATTGTCTGCCGCAGAAATAATTAATGGCAGAGATGCTAACGGCTAGTTGCCGCCTACGGACTGACTCACTCAGTGCCTAACACTTTCACTAATATGGAAGCTGTCCCTTCATGGAAAGTTACGGCCAGTAACCTGCCGCCCACCAAATTCTTGTACCTCCCCGTACCAAGGACACGTTCCCAGCCGGCCGGCCTGAAGTTGTGTCTTCGGAGTGGAGAAAAATACAGTCCTTCGATAAGGGCCAGCCTGAACCGGTTCTCTCCAAGCGAACAACACCTTGAAACTAAAACATTACATTTAACCTAGAAAGCCTCTCCAGCTACCGGGCAGAGGGCAAGATGGAGTCTGTCCCGTTTAAGGCCTGCAAGGCCCAAAATATGCGTGACTCCATAGAAAATGTACTAATACTCTTACAAAAGGACGGATCATCCCTAATACTTATATATCTATCCCCTAGCTCTAGCTTATAAGCCCCTATCTAAAGAAAAGGGTACGAAAATGCACTACTGTGCCTTATGGATAGGTCCTACTTATAGTCCTAATCCCTATACCATAGGGGATAATAGGCTGGAGTCATCATTCATCATCCTCCTTCTAAAAAGGGTCGGAAAAGTCGGTTATTACATTTTACCCTTGACTCCAGTCTATTAGCCAGATTCTATATCGAACTAACATCCGTGGAGGAATAATAAGAAACAAAATTAACTGATCTATTCTTTCTACTAAGTCTACAAAATTGCAATAAAGAGGGAATGCACTGGATAAAGCAACAAATAGCTACTAAAATACAAATAAAAATTATAATACCCGCTAAAATCTGTCGTAAAGATTGTAAGTCTGGCAATCAATTAAAGAGCCAGTCGAACCAGCCCTGATCAAGATGTTGTCTAACTTCTGTAGTCAAATCGTGGAGTTTGTCAATATGGGCTTGGATTGATTTAGAATGGTCAGACAAATTAAAACAGCAGAGGCCCTCAAAGTCAGAACAGTCATGTCCATGTTTCAACAACAAATAATCAATCGCAGCGCGATTTTGCAAAATGGCTCGTCGTTCACCCTGGGCATCTAATAATAAGTCAGATAATACAGTCGAGGTTTGATTAATGGATTTAACCATCCAGCATGCCATCTTGCCAATAGTTTTAGCATTGTAAACAGCCAATGCTGGGACACCAATAATAGAAAAAGCTAAACTAAGATACTCCGATTTAGAGTAAAGGTGAACGGAGGAATCACAGTCTTCTTGTAATGTCATAGAGTCTCGTACCACACGGGAATGGGAACCAGGGTGTGAGGAAAACATTAATAAACTCAATCTAGTGATAGCACACGGACCTCCGGTAACATTAGCAGGAATATAGGGCCAAGAAGTATTCCCACATGAAAAGAGCCAGCCATTAGGCAACAACATAGGACGATAATAGCTAGGAAAAACTAATAAACTTTTACATGTCATAAACAAAGCAATCGTTGGTGAGCAAAAAAAGTCGTGGCAGCTCGTAATTTTAATCGTAGGCATTCCGAAATCGCCTTAGGATCACAAGTGAAAATGAAACATAAATCGCCCTGTGTAATGTTATAGGTAATAATCTGGGAAGGAATCGGAAGGGCAGAATCAGAAAGGGTAGAACATAAAGGGCAAAATTCATGGGCGGGAAAATCGCCCAAAATAATATTAGGACGGGCAGTCGAAATATTGAAAATGTGCCGCAAAGTCTCAGTGGAAGCAGGGACAGCAACCAAGCAGGTTGCTAAAATATCAGTCACGGATCTCATAGGGGTAAGACAGAAATGTGGAGAGTTCGTAACCCTTTTCGCAAGGGTTATCCAGAAATTGGACGAGGTATCCCACGCAGCGAAGGAACGCGGAACTCAGGTTCTCCAATCAACCGAAGTCGGTGGGTTCTCTTCTCTCCCGGCGTAGCAGACCAAAAGGAGTCCAACGCCGGCACATCCTGCAGCAGCAGTCCAGAGAATGATCTGAAATAATACAAACACAGGCCTTAATCACTCTCGCAAATAACATTTGTCAGCTGGGACAGCTTCCCAGCTATCTTTCCCTGGCTTCATCACCAAAATGGTGTTATCATGACCGGTCGCAATAATTTCAGCCTGTTCAGGAGGATTTTTAGGCGATTGCACCCACATTTTGGCACCAGGGTTGTCCGAAGAACCAAACCCTTTTTGACCTCGTATCGTTAGCAAAGTCGGGGCAGAGCCTTTCTTAATCTCACCACTGAAAACTGGCATAATCAGCAACTGAGCAACACGGTCAGATTTCTTGATCGATAAGTCAAGCTCACTGCTATTAAGCAGGAGAACCTTAATCTCTCCCTGATAATCGCTGTCAATTACTCCTCCAAGAACCTGAACACCTTTTAAGGCAAGGCCCGATCTAGGGGCAATCAGTCCAAAGCTACCGGCAGGTATACAGACACCAATGCCAGTTTCAACAATGATTCGGTCTCTACTTTTCAAAAGTGCATCATTCATAGCATGCCGGTCCAAGCCTGCGGAACCTGGGGTCGCTCTGCATGGAGCCAAAGCTCCGGGGGTAATTTCCCAATAAAGAACAGTATGAGACATCGAATTAGGTTTTGCATCAACAGCAGGAGGAAACAAACGCATTAAAGGAGATTCAGCATGCAACAAAGGACGATTATTTAAGATCAATAATGCCTGAAGTAAAAAATCTTTCCAATTCGTATAATGGTCATTAGTCAATTTACGCAACTGTTCTTTCAACAAGCCATTCATGCGTTCAATGAGGCCCGAGGCCTGCGGATAATATGGAATATGAAAAATCCATTCAATGTTATTTTCCACACAGAATTCCTGCACCAATCTTCCACGGAAGTGGGATGCGTTATCAGATTGAATTTGGAATGGGACACCATAGTACAGTATGAGTAATTCAAGAGTTTTAATGGTATTAACTTGGGTAGCTTGTTTACAAGGGAAAGCGACCAACAGGCCACTAAAAGTATCAACAGCTGTGCAAATATACTGGCAGCTTCTGCTCATAGGGAGAGGACCAATATAATCAATCTGCCAAATTTGAGCGGGCATTTTTCCTCGATGCAAATGGCCTTTAACAATATGGGGCACTGATCGTTTATTAGCGTGCTGACAGATAGGACAATGCAGAATGACATCTTTAATCAAATTTAAGGGAATATGAATTCCTCGATCGGAAGCCCACCTGCTAGTGGCTCTCTCTCCAAAATGTCCTGCTTTTTGGTGGGCCCACTTCGCCAATCCTGCCAAATCAGAGTCTTACATGTCCACCACTGCCTCAGAAATTTTAGACTTTTCATCTGCAATGTTATGAAAGAATTTGTCAAGGGAGTCGATCGGGGTATGAGCATCCACATGAAAGATTGTCACAGTACTCTGTGGAAGCAGTTCCCAAATTTCTTGCCATAATTCCTTTCCCCACAGTTCTTTTGAATGCAATTCCCAATTATGAGAATGCCAAGTTGGTAACCATATCGCCAGTCCATTAGCAGTGGACCAGGAATCAGTGAAAATATGACATGTGCCAGGTAATTCTTGTTTCAAAACTTGGTAAACTGCGTATAACTCAGCATATTGACTGCTCTTCCCTTCACCAGTTGTACTCAATAACTTTTGTGTGATCGGATTGTAAGAAACTGATTTCCAGTGCCGTTTTTCACCAATGAATTTCGCTGAACCATCTGTAAACCACACATGTTTTCTGTCCTCCGCGGACAAATCATCAAATGGCTTACCCCATCTGACAGGAGATTCCTGAACCACAGGTACAGAACAATCATTTTCAGACTCGTTCGATGGCGCCTGCGCCACTCGTTCATGCAACACAGCCACACCCTTCGGTCCCACACGCGCTTTGTCCTGGATGTACCATTTCCACTTAATCACACTCGCCTCTTGAGCATGTCCGATTCGATGGGCTTTCGGCGAACTCAAAACCCACTGCATGATAGGAATTTCAGGTCTCAAAATCACAGTATGACCCAGAGTCAATTGCTCGGTATCCACCAGAGCCCAGTAACATGCAAGCAACTGTTTCTCAAAGGGTGTATAACGCTCACCAGCCTCAGGTAACTTTTTAGTCCAAAAACCCAACGGCACCTTTTGTCTGCCTTGCTTTTGCCATAAACTCCAATTGGCATACAGACCATCCACAGAAACATTCAAATCAACATCACCCTCGCTCACAGGCCACAAATCCAAGGCATACTGAATTGCTTCTTTCGCCAAATTAAAAGATTTCTGTTGTGGTTCACCCCATTCAAACGCATTCTTTTTACGGGTGACTCGATACAATGGGGCCAAAATCTGGCTCAAATGGGGAATATGCTGACGCCAAAAACCAAATAGGCCAATGAAACATTGAGCCTCCTTTCTGTTCCTCGGAACAGCAAAATCCAAAATTTTACGCTTCACCTGCGGGATCACCTCTCTGTGACCTTCATGCCAATTAATTCCTAAAAATTTAACATTCTGGGAAGGGCCCTGCAATTTATCGGCATTAATCTCCCAACCTTTAGCACGTAAATTTTATTTTATTTATTTATTTTTAACACTTATAGAGTGCACTGATACCAGTCGAGAATCTGGTCTAAATGGGATTGAACCTGGTCTTACGTCTCACCTTGAATCAAAATGTCATCAATATAGTGACACACCTGAATTTGGGGATGAACAGGTACTTCAGATAAATGCTCCGCCACCAGCCGGTGACAGATCGTAGGACTATGTACATAACCTTGAGGAAGACTCCGGAACGTCATTTGACGTCCATTCCAGGTAAAACTGAATTGTTCCTGACACTCGGGGGCAATCGGGATTGAAAAGAAAGCATTAGCAATATCAATGGACGCATACCGTGTACCTGGATGCTTTTGAATTCTCTGAATCAAAGTAACCATGTCTGGCACTGCAACAGCCAAATGTGGAGTGTGTTTATTCAATTCTCGATAATCAACAGTCATGCGCCAAGAATTATCACTTTTGCGCACGGGCCAAACGGGATTATTCCAAGCAGAAGTAATTGGAGTTATAACCCCAGCATCAACCAAATCTTGAATAGTGGCAGTGATTTCCTCATGACCACCAGGAATACGGTATTGCTTTTGAGAAACCACTTTCGTAGCCAGGGGAATGTGAATGGGGGGCATTCGTAAACGACCAACCCGTACGGGCCTGGACGAAATGTAGTGTTTCATTCCAAATTGATAACAACCATCATCTAAATGCAAGGTCATTCCTTTCAAAATGTCAATTCCAATTATGTATTCTAGAAGTGGCACAACTAGTACAGAATATTCTTTGCGGGGAAGTCTGCCAATTCTCATGTCGAGAGTAGTTTGCACCGCGGGGGTCTCTTTTCCACCTAAACCAGTAATCGTGAAAAATTATCCTTTAAATTTCTTAGACTTACAATGAATTAAAGTGGCCTCCGCCCCAGTATCCACCAATGCTCGGGCCCTTTGGATATTACGATGTTTCCAAAAAATTTCGATATCTACATAGGGTCTATTGTCTCTGTGAGCCCACCTGCGTACTGGAGCTTGACCTATTTCCTAGTCATTTTTACTGTGGTCAGCCAACCAGGATAAATCAGGATAAATGCTTTCAACTTTCTTCGGAATCAGAACGTCCTGTTCATATCCATCTCTATTACGAAATGGATTATTGTCATGTTCAAAAAACTGAGAATTGCGGTCAGAAAGCCTGTGGCGATCATCCCGTCGTCTAACATCAGGGGAATAACTCCTGTCATCTCTGCGTCTACTAGAGACACGATCATCTCTCCCTCTGTCTCTCTCCCCCTCTCTCACCCTTGTATTATCGCGGCGGGGAGAAGCATGACGTTCATAGCGCCGGTCATCACGGCGATCAGCATCCACACGACGTCTCTCATCACCACTGTCATCAGAACCACGATCACAATCATTCTTTCGTACTCGACGGGCACCCTCCTTCCGATCCAAACCACGCTTACGAAACATTTCCCACAAGGGATTATTAGGTTCACCATCGATGTCCTCTCTTTTCACACCATCATCCAAAAGTGCAAGAAACATGTCACGCCTAGAGAATTTATAATCCCCAGCGGTACGACCCTCGGGTCGAGATTGTCTTTCAGGTTTAAACCATTCACCCAACTCACCAAGCTGACGAACAGATTCAAGCACCATAGACAAAGGATTGCCAGTTTGATTGATCAACAAAGTCATCATAACCTGCTTATAAGCAACAGGCGAAGAACGGATAATGCGATTACGCACAGAAGATGTTAAAAGACCATCCAATAATCTGTCAGAAGTACTGAGAAAAATCGCAGTTTTCATCACTTCCTCTTTCAAACGTTGCGACGCATCGCGCAAAGTGTACCATGGCTTGTCATTGACAGGCCAATCAGACTCAGTAGGGTACTTATGGTTACAGCCATCATTCGCAAGCTGGAGCAAAGTAATCTGGCCAGCACCATTATAATTCCGAAAATGATCTTGAACAGTAGAATCGGAACTCAGAGAGCAAAAACGTAAACAATCACCAGCATCAAGCATAATACCGGCAGCACCTAGTTCATAAAGGCGCACCATCCATGTGAGCAAAGTTTCACCGGGCCGTTGACGAAATCGTTGTAAAATGTCACTAACCTCCTGTTGAGTAAAATCTTCAATACTATCCATTTGAATACCATTCGGCATACCAGGAGTCTGTTGTAATTTGCGTCGAAACACAGGGTGAGCAGAAACCTCCGGAAGAGCTTCCGAGGAAGCCCGGTCCTTAGATTTAGAAGCACAATCAGGGCGTGATACGTCATCAGAACGGGTAGAGCGACAACCATTGCCAGAAATGTCATCTTTGTCACAAGAAGCAGACTTACAATCACGTCCGGAGCGAGAAGACTTGCGCTTGTCACCTTCCTCAGCCGAGGAGCCAGAATCATTCGAATCCCAGATATTACCATCCCACTCGTCGGGGTTCCAATCCATTCCGGCTTTCGCCACGACCAGACGCACTTTCCGCGTAGACACACGACCACGACGGTGTCTGTATTTATATTTCGCAATGCGTACTGCAGCCCTTTCAACTATAGTTTGATAAGTTTCAAGTTTATCGGCAAGCAATTTATTTTGACATCGCAAGAGAGTGTGCGCATTTTGCACTTCAATAAACTTTTCTTCCATGTCAACAAACCGCTTCTGCAATTTAGTAAACTTCTCATGCAGAATTCTGTACGCAGTCAACACAATCCAACCTCTGCGTCCTAAAATAGGAAGCTCATCACCCTTCACTACTGGCGCTTTTTGCAAGCAAGAAGCCACATCAGCGGGCTCCGCCTGCTCCAAACAAGAAGTCCAATTCTCACTCAAACCAGTAGAATCGGCCCACTCACGGGCCAGAGCCTCATAAGGCGTTGACTCCCAGCCGGGAATATCAACAGGCAACTTAAAAGTAGATTTTGATTTCTTTTTCGAAAACATTTTAACACACAAAAAATATATATACAAATATCAACAAAAAATATACGTACGAGCCGAGCGCAAACCAACAAGATAAAAACAATACAGCGCACACAGGCTTCGTAAACAGTTTGTGACGCCAGATGTACCGACCAGATTTTTGGACCAGATGGAATCCGCTCCTAGGAGCCCCTCTAATCCAGCCGGAACGTAAACAACTCCCTCCTTAGAACGTATTTACAATGGGTATAGGCATATGTATAACATTTCGTACCTAAGGATGGGAAAAATAGCAATAAACAAGCATTGGTTCTACAACATCCTATTCACACCTATTAGTCTCGCGGCCACATAAGCCCAGACTAGTCTACCCTGGGGCAGGTCTGATAATGTACCATTTCGCACTTTATTCACTTGACACGCAATCCGGCGCGTCTACACACGTGGGCCTGCAGTCCCAGTGCTCTCCTTTATACCCGATCTGCAATCCAGCAGACCTACACACCCCTCAATCTTGGGTGCTCTCACTTACACACGACCTACAATCTGGCAGGCCTCTGCACCGTATCCCCCCGGTGCTCTCATTTACACACGGTCTACAATCCAGCAGACCTACACACCTATCCTTAGGTGCTCTCATTAACGCCGTGTACCAACGACGATCACTTTCCTATGAATCCTCAGGGATGAAATCTGCAATTATCTATTCAGGGTAAAACTACGGCAATGGAAATTAGTGTAGTGTTCGAATCACAAGGTGTGCCTTCTGCTCTTGACATCAACTGTTTTCTGCCTCCCTACTTGTTCAGTCATTCCTTACCTGACCGGGATCCACATCCGTTCATGCAAACAACATCTGGCTAGAAGAACTAGATCACAATGATTGAACAAGAAAACAAGGCACATGTCGGTTCACCAAAAATGGGGGCATTTATTACAATATAAAGAATAAACACAATACTATACGATATATATATATATATATATGCTGCAAAGAAAAGATAGAGGTTAAGATGCGCGCTTCGCAAGGGAAGGGGCAGATATCACCTGGTTAATATGAAGTTTGGACTCGGCAGTCATCTAGGTTCTCGTCTCGTCTCTCTCTGTGTCTTGGCTCGTCTCGGGGGTCCACCTCAGCCGTCACAAGTACACGTCTGCACCGCTAGGCTCAACCTCCTCTGCTTCCCTCCAAGGCACTGGAACCTTGCTCGTTATTAACTACCGTCTCTCTCTCTCTCTCTCTCTAGCTCTCAGAGAGTCTCGGCTTTTCTCAGACTTCAAAATGGCGATTGTCTGCCGCAGAAATAATTAATGGCAGAGATGCTAACGGCTAGTTGCCGCCTACGGACTGACTCACTCAGTGACTAACACTTTCACTAATATGGAAGCTGTCCCTTCATGGAAAGTTACGGCCAGTAACTTGCCGCCCACCAAATTCTTGTACCTCCCCGTACCAAGGACAAGTTCCCAGCCGGCCGGCCTGAAGTTGTGTCTTCGGAGTGGAGAAAAATACAGTCCTACAGTCCTTCGATAAGGGCCAGCTTGAACCGGTTCTCTCCAAGCGAACAACACCTTGAAACTAAAACATTACATTTAACCTAGAAAGCCTCTCCAGCTACCAGGCAGAGGGCAAGATGGAGTCTGTCCCGTTTAAGGCCTGCAAGGCCCAAAATATGCGTGACTCAATAGAAAATGTACTAATACTCTTACAAAAGGACGGATCATCCCTAATACTTATATATCTATCCCCTAGCTCTAGCTTATAAGCCCTGATCTAAAGAAAAGGGTACGAAAATGCACTACTGTGCCTTATGGATAGGTCCTACTTATAGTCCTAATCCCTATACCATAGGGGATAATAGGCTGGAGTCATCATTCATCATCCTCCTTCTAAAAAGGGTAGGAAAAGTCGGTTATTACACCAGTGCCCAGGGGGGCCGGAGGGCGATCGAAACCAGGTGTCCGGGGACGGCTGGAGGGCCATCAAAACTCCCCTCCTCATCAAGTGGCCGGTTTACCCCCTGGTCGGATCTTGGTGCCTCAATGTCAGGGTTTTGCTGAGGCTGCGGCTGAGGTCGGGCCGAGGCCACAGGCCTGGACGGGGAAGGCCCAAGATGGAGTCGGGGCCTGAGAGGGTGGCCCGGGATAGGGATCGGACCAGCAGCGTGGGGCGAGTAGGGGTCGCCATGTTCTGGAGGGGGTTTGCCATGGGTGGCGGCTCTCGTGCAGGTTGGAGGAGGTCGACTCAGGCTGGAGGACAGGGGTCGATGTCTTCCGGGGCCCGCCATGTGGAAGGAGTGGGACCACGCCACGAGGCCGGTTCCAACACCTCCGATAAGCGTCCATTCGCCAATACCTTAGCAGTAGGAGTAGTGTAGAGTAGTCTTATCCATCCCACAAATACCGGAGGAAATCCCATCTTATGCAGGACAGTAAACAGGTACCGCCATTCCACAGAGTCAAACACCTTAGATGCGTCTAAGAAGATCGCAGCCAAGGGAAGTTCCGGGGCTACTGTGTGTATAAGTGAGAAGACGGTTCTTAGGTTGTGGGAAGTCGCCCTTGTCGGGACAAAGCCCGACTGATCGGGGAGTATAAGTCTGGTCATGAGTAAGGAGAGTCTCGTAGCCAGTACTTTGGCAAGGATCTTAGCATCACAGTTCAGCAAAGACAAAGGGCGATAGGAGTCACATTGCATTGGAGCCTTACCCGGCTTTAGCAGGGAAGTGATAACCACCTCTCTCATAGTGCGGGGTAGTATGCCCACCTCCAAGGAGTCCTCAAACACCTCTCGTAATACCCGGGCCATAATATCGATATAGCATTTGTAAAACTCGGCCGGGACCCCGTCCAAGCCGGGGCATTCCCATTGCCAAGGGACATTATGGCCTCTCGAATCTCATCCAGCTCGAACGGGGCGCTGAGGAATGCTCTATCTCCGTCGCTCAGCCAGCATAATGCCAAGTCTCCCAGAAAGCCTTTAAGATCGATGTCTTCAGAGGATCGGGAGGTGTATAAGTGCAGATAGTGTGTTTGAAGTGTAGCTAAAATACGATCGTTATCTCTACAGGCCTCTCCGGCGTCGTCCTCGAGTTCCAGAATGGTGTTAGTACCCCGTGCACCCCGTACTGTCATCGACAGCACCCTACCTGGCCTCTCCCCTTCATTATATGCACAAGCTTTCCAGTATTTACCACTGAAGTGCACCTCCCGCTACGCATCTGCCTCATGCGAAATTGCTGATGTATGTGTCCTGTATTCTCCCTCAGCATCTGCTGCTCTAGGCCTTGCAGTTCCCCCTCTAACCTCCGCATTGTTCGCTGAATATCCCGTAAAACCCCAAAGCTCTTAGCTATACACCACCCTCTAACGGTGACATTAAAGGCCTCCCAGACCGTCTCAACGCTGTTGACAGTGTCTTTATTGCAGGGAAAAAAGTCTTCTATGTCTGTCCTCAGTTCTTCACGGAAGACAGCGTCCAGCAGGGCATTCGGCTGTAGCCGCCGAGGGCAATCATAACCCGGCATGGTCAGTGTAATTAGTACCGGACAATGATCCGACTGAGTCCTAGCCAAATGTCTTGCGACCGTTATACAAGGGGCCAGATCTCTGGATACAAGGCAATAGTCCATCCTCACCCATGTACCAGTGTAGGAAGTAAAATGTGTCCCTGCTCTAAGCAGGGGGTGCATATGTCTCCAGCTATCCACAAGCCCTTCATCCTCAATAATGCCCCTCAGTGTCTCCCTCACCTTAGGATGATATTGACCCTGCCCGTCAGCTCTATCCAATCCAGGTGTCATAGCTACATTTAAATCCCCCCCTCCAGACGACGTGGCGCGAACCTATGTCTGATATCACTCCCCACAGTGTTGTAAAAAATTCCGGCGTATCAACATTGGGAGCATAACAATTAGCGAATGTGACAGTATCTCTGCCCATTCTCCCCCAGAGTACAACATATCTCCCCGCATTATCCACCCGCTGTCCTAGAAGTGTGGAGGGTGTTGTGCGATGTATAAGGATGGCTGTGCCTCTGGCATACGACGAGTAATTAGAGAATGCTCTAACACCTGCCCACCTACTAGCAAAAGTAGAAGTAGCTCGTGGGGGAATATGCGTTTCCTGCAGCATCACTACATTGACTTTATGACTGTCAAAGTAAGATAGGATTTGCCTACACTTGCGAGCGTCTTTAAGACCCTGTACATTCCATGATAGCACTGTGTATGCATTCATGTTCCTCTCACCCATTAAGCTTTATCGATATATATCCAACAATCAACCACTGTGACCATTTCAGTCCCATCTTGCCATAGTGATCAGATCTAGTAAGTGCCTCCACTGGCGCTGCCGTGACTCGTGAAGCTGTCTATTCAGCATATGCTGCAAGTAAATGTAAATGTATAGGCATTTATATAGCGCACTACTTACCCGTAGGGTCCCAAGGCGCTTCGACCGCTGCGAAACCCTTCCTGGCTTCCCTGAGAGATGGTCCCTTAATGGGTATCTCCAGGGTGAGACCAGGCATCCCCGGCGGTCTGGTGGGGCCGTTAGTGAAGATGAGGCAAGCTAATGCCCAGAGTTGCCGAGTGTGAACGCTGATCAGAGTGGGCACCGAGGCGAGAGAATTATCGAGTCCGCTGACCCTGGTCCAGAAACCTGCCGCGCCGGGAATCGAACCCTGGTCCCGGGCCGTCCTCTGCTCTCGGGTCTGCCGCCTCTAACCAGTGAGCCACACTACTTCACTACGGCGTTCATCATGTCCGTTTCACAAAACAGCAACGTGTGCAACCTCAAAATAAATTTGTATACTCCGTCCGCATTCAAACTGTGTACCTCCCACCCATTCCCCCTCATCCCCCCCTCCCACTGAAGCAACCCCAACCTGCCAGTATCTTTCCCCCCCCTGTCCCACCCAGAAACCAAGGGCTAGATAGTGCCCTCACTGGAACGTAACAACAATAGTCCATAGGGTAATTCCCGTTGGGGGTTACACTCAGGTGGCAACACAACAACCCCTCACACCCATGGCAACTACATCGCAGGCTGCATCCGCCACGGGTGATAAAGAAGGGTGCCCGACGATGATATGATAGGTACCATGGGGACAGTGCATCCCCTCCACCCCTCCGGCAGTTCACCCCTTCTCACAGCATTATTACTCACATAGGAGGCAATCAAGTCAACGACAGTCGGTCAACACAGGAAGTTCATTGTTCATCTTCTTCCACAGCCTCAGGCAACACATCCGCAGGCCCCTCCGCTCCCCGTCTAGGCCTATTGGGACGCTTGAATTGTTTGATGAAGTCTTCCACTTGCTGGAGCTTAGTGAAGAATTTCTGTCGTCCTTGATGTGTAACCCTCAGACGCGCTGGATAGAGTATGGCATAGTCAATTTGCAAATTCCGGAGTTTGGCTTTCACATCAAGAAACTTACGGCGCTCATCCTGGACCATCTGCGTGAAATCAGGATATATAGTAAAGGAGTTGCCATCGAACTAAAGCGATTTCGCACTACGAGCTGCCCGCAAGGCGACATCCCTGTCCCTGTAATTCAGCAAACGGGCAATGATTGGCCTAGGAGTGACGCCAGGTTTAGGTTTGGGGCCCAGGAGCGATGCGCCCTCTCCACTAGGAATTGGTGAGAGAAGGCCTCCAAACCCACCGCCGATAGTAAAAGTTTTTCCACATAGTCCTCCATTCTGCCCGTGTTGGTCGATTCCGGAATACCTAAAATGCGAATGTTGTTGTGTCTACTCCTCGCCTCCAAATCCTCATTCTTAGCAGCTATTATTCACAATAGATTGTCCATCCGGGAAAGCTGCGAGGTATGCCGTGCCACGGTGTCGTCCGAATCCAAGATGCGTTGTTCTGCTTCTTTGAGGCGCTCCTCGTGAACATCCAGCTTCTGAACCACTGCATCCATGCGCGACGATATCCTGTCAACTTTATCTGCAATCGTAGCGAATACCTGCTCTCGGAGAACATCCTGTAGGTCATTTGTCGGTTCGTGGGATCCTTCAGTGGCGCCACCTGTTACCGCCAGGCCCTGCTGGTCCAGTCCAGTGCGGGTGGTCCATTTATTTGCCTCAAAAGTAGGTTTTGGTTGCTTAGTGTCCGGTTTGCCCATGGTCGCAGTAATCCGCGTAAAGTTATCCACTCACGGAGTGTTAGGAAGGCGAGCTGCAGACCAGAGTTATGAGCAGTGGAGGGGAGAAGCAGGAAGCCAATGCCGCACACGTGTAGCTGGTTCATTCTCGATGGCCCTCCTGAGCAACACACGCAGTTCAGGGCGCTACAAATGTACTCCAGACGTTCCCCAACAATTCCAGCGAGGTACCAGGGCCAGTTGGCGATGCCCTGCAAACAGCCGCAGAGTACACCAGCACGTAATCACACCTTCACATCAGGCCCACACTGCACACGCAAACATCCAGGGTATGGTAGCAGACCAATCGTGAAAGAGGCAAGGGGGGATGTACAATTCCCGCAATGTAAGTCAATTTTGATGGTGCCTCCAAGCGCCTCAGGCCCACTCAACTGCGTTGGGAATAAAGCATGCCCCTACTCCAAACAACTCTGGTCAGGTGCCACACCCTCCAAAATAGCCAACAAGATGTCCTACGCCGTCACTCTCAAACCTTGCCAGGCCTCATTCTCCCCCTTATAGGGCCGTGCACCCACCTCACACACAGGGCAGTCCGGACAACAATGTCAAGGCGAGCAGGAAGGGGTCCCAAACCAAAGCAGGAGCTACCACAAAGAGCGACGCCTCTGTTCAGCCCCGCAGGCCCCACAGTCATCTGTCACCTGCAGTGTGATGTCGCCAGCAGGGGTGGGGGAGGCGGCAATAGTGTCCCAATTTATTCCGCAGGCCGCAAATATCTGTTCTCTGGTAAACCGCGCCGCCTCCGAAAATTGCACGATGAAAGCGGCCCAGGACCGCGATTGAAGCCGCGGCCTTGCGCAGATGTTGTTGCCGGCCGCCGATGTCCCTCTCTCCGCAGGTCCGGGTCGGTGAAACTTCACGGGCATCTCCCGGCCCCACCGCAACTCCGATGGACCCAGAACTCCACCAAAATGCGCTGGAGGACTCTCTCTACCAGAGGGTATGAGCCCACCCCCCACCTAGCACCAGAAACTGGATAATTTATCGGATAATTGCGCCGGGCGGCGGGAGCCTCACACAAAGGCCACCATTTGCTAGTGCGCCACCTAGCGCCCCAATATGCCCTTTAATCTTAAAAGCATTTCTGCAAACCTTAGCAAAATGTCCCACTTTTCTGCATTTGCGGCATTACTTGCCAATAGCAGGACACAATGTAGCATTGGTTAAATGGGACTTGGATCCACATCTAAAACATACAGAGGTAGAGGATGGGTGATTAGACTGTTGACTACTTTTTTGCATTTAATTTGAAGCGGAGTGGAAGAAGGTGCAATGACGGCATTGATTGGAACCTTTTCAGAGGAAAGGTTTTGAGAGTATCTACATAATTTTTTGGATTCCTAGATCTCTCACTACCTTTGGTAATTTCCAATGTTTCTTGTAAAGAGAGATTCTTGCAACAAAATAAACGTTCTTCTGTTCTTTTTACGTAACAGTTTAATATTAATTGATCACAAAGATAATTAACTAAATTGCTGTCAAACTCATGTGATGCTGCAAGAATTCTCAATTTCGCTAAAAACTTTTCAACAGATTAATTTTGTAGTTGTTGTCTAGTGTATAATCTGTGTCATTCGACTACTACATTAGTGTCATCTTTAAAATGATTATGTAATCTGTTAACGGCTTCATCATATATAGACCATCTAGTTTCAGCTGGAGGTGTGAATTGGGATAAGTGCTCAAAAATTCTCTGACCTTCCATACTCAGTGAGGTGTAAAGCATGGCTAATTCATGTACAGCAGAAAATACTGCACCATTAATGACATCTCTTCTGGATAGGGAACTAGTGTTCCTGAGGTGTGGGGTATTGTGAGTCTGTCTGGGGAGGTCAAGGATGAGTCTTGCTGCTGTGTTTTATATTGTCTGTAGTCTCTTTTGGAGGCGTGCAGTGATTCCTACGTAAAGAGCGTTGTTGTTGTCCAGGCTGCTAGTAATGAGGGTTTGAGTCATGGTCCTTCTGGTGTTAATTAGAAGCCCCCGGAAGATCTTACTGAGTATGCGTAGGGTGTGGAAGCAGGCAGATGAGACTGCGTTTCGCTGTTTCTGCATAGATAAATTGCTGTCTAGGATGATGCCAAGGTTGTGGGCATGATCCGTCTGGGCAAGGGAAGGGCTGAGTTCAGCAGGCCACCAAGTGTCATTCTATGGCGAGATGTTGTTCCCAAATATGTGGACTTCTGTCTAGTCTGGATTGAGCTTCAGACATTTGTCCTTCATCCAGTCTGCGACATTCATCATACTGGTGGAGGGGTTTTCTGACAGCGAGAGGATGAGCTGGGTGTCATTGGGATAGGAGATAATGTTGAGTCTGTGAGATCTGATGGTGTTGGTCAGGGGGGCCATGTATGTGTTGAAGAGCTTGGGGCTGAGGGACGATTCATGTGGGAAACCGCAGACAATCTCCTTTGGATCCAGGTTAATGGTGGGAGACGGATTCTCCGGGTTCTTCTGGTGAGGTATGAGATGAATGATCCATTTAACTAGAAATAAAGTGAGCAGCAAAGGAGGAAGATGAATTGCTATACTGAAAATATAAGCCTGTATGAACAAATGTGTTAGACATTAGATGTGGGTGCTTGCTTTGTAATTAAAAAGTATGTAATTTGCACCCACTCAGACAGTCAGGCAAGCACTTATACACCCAGTTACACTCCCACAAAAGCCTCATGTACCCACCACTGATATAGCAAGAGAGTTACTGACATATTCAGTCACACACCCATAAAACCATTCCATACCCATTTACTCTCATATACGTCCACTTACATTGACATGCACACATTCATAAGACACTATTACTGACATAACTGTACAGCCATTCATGTATTTGTCACTCAGTCAGTTACACACTAATTATCCACCCATACATCTAGTTATATACTCTGTCACCCACCAATACAGTCATTCACATTCCTATTTACAAAACCATACAGCCACTAACACACCCAGTCAGACAGCGACAGAGGCCCTTAGATATACATTCACATACTCACACAGCGCTTATGTAATCACCACTAATAGAGCCACTTGCACACACCGTTACTTACCCAAAAACCCACAAACACAACAAGTTACTAATCCTTACAGCCACTTACATACCCATTTAGACACCTATCCTCAGACACTTACACAGCCTGTTACACACTAATATAAGCTTATGCAGCTATTGACTTGCTTATAGTATGAAATCTAATAGTATATAATCTGAAGTTATATGTATCCTATATTTGCTTTTCAGATATCTACTTGTGTTTAAAGAGTCATAAAAGTTGGAATGATGAGGCAAAAAAAATAAGAATTATGCTTCTTGACAGCATCCATAAAGTGGGCAGCAGATGATATATTTAGTTACATTGGCATGTGACATTTCGAACGAGTCACCATGTCTTGCAGTTTGGATGAAACCGCGAAAATGGTAAGTATCTGATCACGTGGTGAGGTTCCAACAGATGGTCCAACTGCTGATGATGATACACCACCTTCAGTCTCTCTTATCATCCTCTGATACGTCCTTGCATGTATGGTTTTCAGGTGTTTCGAAACAGATGCTGTGCTGTGTGAACACTTCTCCAAAGTATTTCTTGACAGTTATTGCTACATATATTGGTTTGGAAACTTTTTGGAAAGTGGTGAGTGTTCTTCATCTTGCTCTCTACATTGTTTTGTATCTTCAGTAGCAGAGATCATAACTTAGATACTCTCTCCTTTTGATGGAAAGGCAATTACATAATGGAGAGAAATATGACACTGAAATAAATGATTTAGAGTCTGTTTATTTTATGTGGATGTGTGGCCAGATCTGTGGCGGCATTGCAGTGGATCTGCGGATCCAGAAAACAAATTGAAAACAGTGTTTGTATTTGTAAAAAGTGAAAGAAGTTATATTATGTTTATTTATTTTTTGTTT
This sequence comes from Lissotriton vulgaris, assembly GCF_964263255.1. NCBI lineage: Eukaryota > Metazoa > Chordata > Amphibia > Caudata > Salamandridae > Lissotriton > Lissotriton vulgaris. The sequence goes on from NC_141697.1 coordinate 39,535,330, forward strand.
TAAACTTTTTAATGTGTTAATAAAATGTATTAATAAACTTATAAAAATGTATATTACTGAATTGAACTTATGGTTTAAATCGTAGTACAATCTAGATTAAAAAACAGCCAAATTCATTAAAAAAACAAAGGTTACAGAGGAGTTACAGTTAATAAATAGCATTTATAAAGTGTAGGAATTCTCTGAAAAAAACAAAGGTTACACAGGGACTTTATAGTTAGGAAATACAATTAAAAAAAACCTTAGAAATTCACTGTAAAAAACCAAAGGTTACAGAGATGTTACCATAGAAATTCAGCAGTTGTAGATACCTGAGCTAACTATAATTTACGCCATGCAATGCACTGCTATATTACATCACTCACGACATAGTCAGTGACATCACTCATGACATCTCAAATGGCATCACTGATCATATCATCCAGCAAAGTTAACTTCAATATCTATATATATAAAAACGAAAGTATGTCTGTCTGTCTGTTTGTCCCTTATGAATTACTACTAGGTATGGGCGAATTTTGCGAATCTCGCGTTCGCGAATTTTGCGGATTTGCGAACTCGCAATCCGCAAAATCCGCGAATTCCTGCGAATTTGCGGATTTTTTTTTTATGTTCGCACGGGTTTCTGCAAGTTCGCGAGGGTTTTGTACAATTTCGCAAATTGCGAAATTGTACAAAACGCGTGCGAACTTGCAGAAACCCGTGCGAACACAATGTGCCCAGTAGGGTATGTGCCTCTTGTGGGAATAAAAGGTCAGAGAAAGATCAGTTCAGCAGATGAAGAGAAAGAAGCTCGGGTATTGCGCTCGTGAAAGTCAAGGATGCAAAGCCTATCCAGCACCACAGCTGATTTTCCACTGTAGATTTGGGAAGAAGGCACACTTGTCCAGCCTCGACGACGCTCACGATTGTTTTTGGGCTAATGAATGAGTCACTGAATTTGAGCATCAACTAGTTCGAGCGACCATGTGTCTGTTACTATGCAATCGCCCCGAAGGGCACAGGGGTCCCTTGAGTGAGCTGCAGACCTGACCTGTGCCCAGCCATGCAACTATTTTACAATGGCGCCAGCAAGCTGCCAGCGCCGTTGTAAAATAGTTACAAAGTTAGCTTGCACAGGAAGCACTGAGATAAAATAAAGCAGCACCTGCTTCGTTTTATCTAGTGGTTCCTGTGCAAGCTAACTTTGTAACTATTTTACAACGGCGCTGGCAGCTTGCTGGCGCCATTGTAAAATAGTTGCATGAGTGGGGGTTCAACTTTTGAACCTGTTACGTTCGCGGATTTTTTTTTGCGGATTTTGCGGGAAATCCGCAAAATTCGCGGATTGCGGATTTCCCAAAAATCCGCAAAATCCGCGAGCGTAACGGATTTCCCGCTCACACCTAATTACTACACCATTCATCCGATCGCCATGAAACTTTGGGAAGTTGTTGAGTACACTCCCGCGAAGGTATCTGTCAATTTTTTTTTTTAATCGGCCCCCCAGGGCCCTCATAATCTTTCGAATACTGAAATAGACAGCGAATTTGCGAGCATCGTCGAGAGTTATGACCCCCAAAACAGAAATCGATTGGTCAATCTACATCAGAAGCACGAAAGAAGAAGGCATTATGAGCTTCAGAAACAGACGAGCAATGGGAAGCAAGAGTAGAAGCTGTTCGAATACAAACTGCTCAAGCCCCTATTTTTCAAACAAACGAGCAACGAGAATCAAGATTGGAAGTCGATCGAGTACTCACTGCTCAAGCCCGTTCTTCTCAAATGAACAAGCAACCAGAATCAAGATGGAAGCCATTCGGGGACGCACTGCTCAAGCCACACTTAGAAATGTTAAAAAAAATGAAATGAATATGTTTCAATAACAATGACACAATGTAAATGTAATGTTATCATAACGAGTTTCCTTGAATTTCCTTTCTTCTGAGATCAGATCAACGTGCGACGGGTAAGCTAGTACTTAATAAAATACCATTTACATTTTTTAAAAGTTAGAAGATGACATAAGTGAGAGAAGTACAGCACAAGAGCTAACTGTAACTTTATCAACTAGTATGCTCACTTATCACATAAGAGGCAGTTCTCGAACGCATAGTCCTGTCTCTTCTGAATCACTGCTTTAAACACTAAGGACCAAAGTAAAATGTATATCTGTATAGGCTAGTGTATTGCAAACCACAAAAACACCATTCTTGAACCTGGAAAGAGGTTTGAATGTAAATGTCAGATTTACACAAACCACTACAGCATACAATCAGTAGAGAGATCTTACCGGACAGGCTACTGTGTCACAAACCACTAGTAAAATTATTCTTCATCCTTGAGAAAGGTGTGAGCAGAGAGTTCTGTCTATTGTAAATGTCCACTACATTGAGCCATAACCATAGAGAAAGTTATAGGTAAACAGATGAATCTATTGTAATCTGTTTTCATTCATCACAAAGGAGAGAGTGTTAAGGAAACTGGTCAGTATACTGTAAAACGAAGTATGGGCAAAATTTGCAAATTCGTGTTCCGCGAATTCGCGCGAACTCGCAATTTGCAAAATCCGCGAATTTGTGCGAATTTGCGAATTAATTTTTTTGCGTGTTCGCAAGGGTTTTTGTCAGTTCGTGAGAGTTTTTTACAAGTTCGGGAACGCAAACTTACTTGTGTGGTCGCAACGGTCCGACCATGTTGTTTCTACGTGTCCAGCCTGTTTGCAACCCTGTGGTTCATCGTGGCCACCCTCCGGTTCATCACTGCCTCCCTCTGGTTCACCACTGCCACCCTCTGGTTCATCACTATCACCCTCTGGTTCACCACTGCCACTCTCTGGTTCATCACAACACCCTCCGGTTCACCACTGTCACTCTCTGGTTCACCACTGTCACCCTCTGGTTCACCACTACCACCCTCTGGTTCACCACTGCCACCCTCTAGTTCAAGACTGCCACCCTCTGGTTCATCACTGCTATCCTCTGATTCATCACCCTCTGGTTCACCACTGCCACCCTCTGGTTCATCACTGCCACCCTCTGGTTCATCACTGCCACCCTCTGGTTCCTTACTGCCACCCTCTGGTTCGCCACCGCCACCCATTAGGATCATCACTGCCACCCTCTGGTTCATCACTGCCACCCACTGGTTTGCCACTGCCACCCTCTGGTTCACCACTGCCACCCTCTGGTTCACCACTGCCACCCTCTGGTTCATTACTGCCACCCTCAGGTTCACCACTGCCACCCTCTGGATCATCACTGCCACCCTCTGGATCGCCACTGCCACCCTCTGGATCATCAATGCCACCCTCTAGTTCATCACTTCCACCCTTTGGTTCATTAGTGCCACCCTCTGGTTCGCCACTTCCACCCTCTGGATCATCACTGCCACCTTCTGGTTCATCACTGCCACCCTTTGGTTCACCACTGCCACTCTCTGGTTCACCACTGTCACTCTCTGGTACATAACTGCCACCCTCTGGTACGCCACTGCCACCCTCTGGATCATCACTGCCACCCTCTGGTTCGCCACTGCCACCCTCTGGATCATCACTGCCACCCTCTGGTTCATCATTGCCACCCTCTGGTTAATTACTGCCACCCTCTGGTTCGCCACTGCCACCCTCTGGATCATCACTGCCACCCTCTGGTTCATCACTGCCACCGTCTTGTTCACCACTGCCACCCTCTGGTTCACCAGTGGCACCCTCTGGTTAATCACTGCCACCCTCTGGTTGATCACTGCCACCCTCTGGTTCAAGACTGCCACACTCTGGTTCATCTCTGCTATCCTCTGGTTCATCACCCTCCGGTTCACCACTGCCACCCTCTGGTTCATCACTGCCACCCTCCGATTCATTACTGCCACCCTCTGGTTCGCCACTGCCACCCTCTGGATCATCACTGCCACCCTCTGGTTCACCACTGCCACCCTCTGGTTCAAGACTGCCACCCTCTGGTTCATCACTGCTATCCTCTGGTTCATCACTCTCTGATTCACCACTGCCACCCTCTGGTTCATCACTGCCACCCTCTGGTTCATTACTGCCACCCTCTGGTTCACCACTGCCACCCTCTGGATCATCACTGCCACCCTCTGGTTCGCCACTGCCACCCTCCGGTTCACCAGTGCCACCCTCTGGTTCATCACTGCGACCCTGTTTGATCACTGCCACCCTCTGGCTCAAGACTGCCACCCTCTGGATGATCACTGCCATCCTCTGGTTCATCACAGCACCCTCTGGTTCAGCACTGCCACCCTCTGGTTCATCACAGCACCCTCTGGTTCACCACTGTAGATTATGGGGGGAAAGCACACCTGCCCAGCCTCAACTGAGATGAATTAATGTGGGGATGATTAATGTGTTACTGAATTTGAGTTTCAAGTCTGGCACCTGCTTCCTTAGCTGTAAGTGCTTCCTGTTGCAGTTTAATTTTTTTTTACAGGAGCATTGTGCCATACTTGTAACTTTTCTCTGACCCTGCTTTGAGGGTCAGAGCAGGGTCAGAGAATATTTGCAAGTAGGCAACTGAATTTTGGAGGGGCCCCTCATGAAGCACTACATGGGATGGTTACAAATTAGCTTGAACTTTTGCACCTTGCTAAGTGCTTTCAGTTTTGCAAAATTAGTTTTTCTGCAATTTCGCGAGATTCGCGTGGTGCGAATTCCCGCAAAATCGAATTTGCAATCCGCGAATTCGTGCAAATGAGCGGATTGTTTTTTTGTGTGTTCGCGGGGTTTTTTGCGTCTTCGCAAGCCGTTTGCAGCGCAACGACCGTGAAGTTACCCATGCGGTCGTATATGGGCACGGCCATCTTGTGCGCGTTGCGTATTTCTGGTTCCGGGCGCTATTGGCATTCTCGCATTGTGTGCGGCGCGCTATTACGAGTTTGCCTGTGTTTTTGCGTGCTCGCGGGGAAAATATTGCACAAACTTACCCACGCGGTCCTCTATGGGCGCTGCCATCTTGTTTTTCATTTATTGCTATGGTTCTGGGCATGCTTTTCCTATCCAGCTTCAATCTTTGCCATCCTTTGTTTGTTTGAAGTTTTTTTAAATCTTTTTTACTTATTATCTATCCCTCTATTTTTCTAGATCTGTGTTTTATTTTTTCTTCTACTTTTGGTTACTTTAAACCTACCTTTTTTGCCTCTTTTATTTACTTTTTCCCTATTGTCTTTCCTATTTATTATTTCCATTCCTGTCCAGGAACATGGCAAAGGGAGCCGGGAAGGGGAAGGGTCCCGCACCCCGTACCCGGCTCCCATGCGGGCGATTGCGGGGGGAGCAAGTCACAGCCCGAGAGATCTTCAGCGCGAAGGAGGTGGCCGCACTGGTTTACTATGTGCAGCGCCACCTCCCCAAGACCATCGCGGCAGGCGGCAGGATCGCTAGCGGGTACGGGCTCCGGGAGCGTCGGAAGCTGTGGGAGAAGGTGTGCTGGGCCATGTATAAACACTCTCGGGTCCGGTGCACCTACAACCAGGCCACGCACCGGTAGTACGACCTCCTGGACCGAGAACATGACCTGCTCGACCTGGTAGGCGTCGAGATGCCCGGGCTTGGTGAGTAGTAGTAGCTATTTAATCACTACTCTGTTTTCTCCTGCACTATGTGTTATCATATTGCAAATTTTCGTTTTTTCGGAAGAGCAATAATGCTGCGGATTAGATTGTAGGTAAATTATGTTTCAAAATGTTCTGTGATTGCATTTCAGGTGCACTGCTTTCCTGCTCAGTGGCGGTGCTACTATGATTATTTGTTTTCAATTTTTTTTGCTCATTTCATTGGCCTGAGTAATTATGTATGAGTGTACTTTACAGAACTGCGTAATGCTAGACACTAAGGGGCAGATTTACAATTACTGGCGCATCCCTGCAAATTAGCAGGGATGCACCAGTAATTGTGCGTCGCGCCTTCACCACCCCTGGTGCGCCGCATTTACAATGCGGCGCACCATGGGGCAAAAATGACACAGAAGCGTCACGCATCTGTGACCTAAAGGCAGCGAATTGCTGGTGTTGCATCGCAACCACGAAGCAGCTCCAGCAATGCTCTGGGGTGCCCTATCTCCGCAATGCTGCGTCAAGCCGTACGTCTGCTTCAAGCAGGCGCAGGATTTTGAGTGACGCAGCATTGGCCTAAAAGTGACTGAGTGAAATCTTGTAGATTTCACTCAGCACTTTTAGGATGCGTTCCTGTGCAGGAACGCACTCCCTTGCGCCGGAACGCCCCCTGATGGCGCAGGGCTTTACAACGTGATGCATCTCCCAGATGCGTCACGTTGTTAATATACCCCGCACCATGGCGCCTCTTTAGCGCTGCCGCTGCGTCACAAAAGTCACGCAACGATGGAGCAAAAGAGCAGCAAGGGACTTGTAAATCTGCCCCTAGAGACTCAAGTCCAGTCCTTCCTTTGTACAGCTGCCACTAAGAAGAGATAGTGGTGGTGGATTGATAGTTTGAGTATTTTAACGACTGGTTATGTAGTAGGAAACTTACTTTTTAGTGTTCTCACTGGTCTGCAATCACAATGGACTATGTCTGTCTCTTCGCGTGCTGCGTAGTGCTGCCTGCCAGTCCTAGTCGAACCTTTTTGTAGTTGGTTTAGTGAGTTAAAAAACTTTCCAAGTCGACGGTCCGCGAATCCAGCAATACTAATATCCTAGTAGACGACATCAGATAGTTCAATAAATGTAGTGCAATTGTTGTCTATTTGCTATTTTCCCGAAATAATTTGTTATTGTTCTTTTGAAATGTTTGATTTGGTTGACAACAATCATCCATGTTTGGGTCTTTCTTTCATGTTGTACATCAGCTCCCCCCAGGGGCAAGAGGACAGAGGAGGAGGTAGCGGGGCCGGCGGACGAGGACCAGGAAGGCCAGGATCGGTCCGGCGAGGGCTCCTCTGCTGGCCCCAGTAAGTTTTCATGTTAATATTAGTAATTATACTTCCCTACCTTTTAGAGTACCGATTTTTTACTAACGTTCCTCATTCAATTTTTCCTACATCGTCTTTGATCTTCTTGTAGACTGTTTCTAAATTCTTATCCTGCCTCTACTATGACTCCCTGTGGTACTACTAGATTATTATTATTAGTCTAGCTAACTAAACTTGCACAGTTGGCAAAAGGTGTTAAATGAAACTCCATTTCTATTTAGCAATAGCTCTATGCACTGAGTGTAGTCCTCTGGGTTGTCCATAATGTCTTTTGAAGTCTTCTAAATGTTTATGCTTTGACAATTCCCAACAAGAAACTGTCAATGACCACCAAGAAAGAATAAGATACTATTTTACTTTTTGATTGGATAGTAGGACAATCCATACTACTATTGTTCCAGGGACAAATCTGCACAAACAGAACTATGGACTCTAAATAGTGCATTGTTTATCAATTATAATAGGCGCAGTTAGACTTTCCACATACCTCAGTCATAACAGAATTTGAACCCCCAATCTCCTTACTGACTAGCTAGTGTGACAGAGTCATTTAGCTCCCTAATTCATCGATGATTGATCCCCAATGATGATTATCCAACCCAGGACATAAGACTACGGAGTCAGAGTCCAGAACTGTCAGAGCCACGGACTCATGCTTGCAAATTGCAAACCCTTTCGCTCACTCACTCATGACTAAAAACCACATGTAAGTTTTAAAGCTTTATTAAAAGTAAAAACATTTATTAAAATCAAGTTCATCATACAACATAAACGGTGGATTGAAAATGGAAAAGTGCTTAGTGATTTCACACATTAATTGTGGGCGAGCCCTCACCTGGTTGGAACTTCAAATCTTCTTTGTGGTGCTGAATCGTTGCTGACTCCGTACTAGTGATGAAGATCTGATGTTGCTCTTGTTCTTAGAAGGGAAGCTTCTGTCTGTTATGAGAAAAACTGTGCATGTTAAAAAGCAAGCATTCATCAGTTGTGCCAAAAAGTGTAGCAAGACAACACCCTTCCCTAAAAAAAAGGGCAATTTTTAGTTTTGACTAGACAGTCACAAATTATTACATTTGTTTGTGTAGTCGTAGTGAAATTTTTTCATTCCCAGACAAAATACTAGGGAGTGGTGTATATGGCATCTAAGAATCTGAAATGTATTTTCTAGGCAGAACATCGGCACAACTATCCACCGGTGCCGGGGGCCAGCGTGGAGGTGGGCACTCCTGGGGCGGAGGCGGTGCAACAGCCAGCGGAAGCTGCTGTGGGGGATGCCACGGTAGTGGCGGACAGTGGTAAGCTATTACATTCCTTACTTATTGAGATTGCAGACTGCAGAGTGTGCTCTCTGAAAGGGTGAATATGTTGTACAGTACAAGTATTCTATACTGTTAAGAAGACTTACAAATTTAGAACTAAGTTTTTATTAACCAGGTAGTAGCCTCCTCTAAATTGACTTCAACTCAGCTGTGAAAGTTTTGTCGAGAATCCAAGTCAGATCAGAGATGAACTTAATGGATGGGATAAACGAAAAGGGAAAGAAGGGTGTAAGTAAGTGTGGAAGGACGAGCGAGTTAAAAGTAATGATGACTGGCAAAAAATGATACGTGTTTTTGAATGCTGCCCGAGGTGGCTTGGAATATGATGCATGGCCAGTTGAAGGAGGAAGCAAGGATGGGTGGAAGGAGAAAGGAAAGAGGACTGCCTGGGTGGGTGAAACAGAAAATGTATGTGTGCGCAATATATCCTTTGGTTGAAATTCAAATGCAAGTCAAGCACGGAGGCATGGCTTGCGGTTTCCAAAATAAAATCAAAATGTTGTTTTCCTGTGAGAAAAGGTAAGGTTTGTCCACTTGAGACATTAAGAAGAATGATTGAAATTTACTTTGAATGCATGGATGCCTGGATCATGGTACTATCTGACTCATAGATAGCATATGTGTATGTAGAGAGAGTAGACGGTCACTGGATGAACTAAGTGTTACTTTGAAGAGCATGTAACACCGCACCCGCACATCCGTTCCAGTGTAGGAAAGGCAAGGAAAAGAAGCTGCAATTTTTCCGAATACTACCATGAATAGTAGCAGTACTTTGTATTGCAAGCACAGCATATATCCAGCGATTACGGGGGCCACTCACTACCTCTGATAATAATTTCAGTACAACTCTGTCATTCATGTGTGGCCTATCAGTGTTCACTCTATAAAAAACAAAGCACCTAAAGTCATCCCATATGTAATCAAATACATATCCTGTGAAGGGACAGATAATCATATTATTTATCTTCTTCATTTTCCTTTTCTAGTAGTCATTGGCACTGTAGGGTGAAAGTTAAATTAATTAAGCAGTAGCCCTTGTAACAGAGTATTCTCAGTGCCACCCGTAATAGAAAAGTAAGAGCTTCACCACCTGCATGTACTTGACTGGTACAGTAACGCAAGCCTGTGTCATCATGGCGTGCGTCTGTTTTTCTCGGGTGCAAGTTGACTGCGCTGGCATTATGCCGGCTTCCAGAAGTTTACGTACCAATTTTGCTAAACAAGAGAGAAGAAGAAGAATAAGACTGGTGTACTTTCATAGTCGACTCTAATGTAGTGAGTCCATAGTGCTCATAGAATTGATTCCTGAAAATCCCACTAATGTTAGAGCAAGGCTAAAGAAGTGGGAGGTTAGATAGATACAGGCCACAAATGTTATGTACTGTGCTTGCAAGTTGCTAGTTCTACTGTGACAACTTTCTGCTGCATTATTTTGTGTTAATCTTAAAGAGCATTGGTTACAGAATATGTTTTCTTTCTTCATATAGATGCTCCTTCCAAACTGTCACGGAAGGAGCTGGCTAGACGGGCCCGGCAACGTAAACTGGAGGCGACTGTCGCCGAATATCGGCGGCTGGTAGCCCAGGAGGAGGAGGACACACAGTCGACCTCCACAACATCCACAGCGACAGCTGCATCCTCCTCTGCCCTCCCTGGGTCAGCCAGTCAGTGCAGGCCTCCAGCGGTACTGAGCCATGGTACCGCAGCCACCCGCCACTACCAAGCAGCCAAAAAATCAGCTGCCCCCCACAGCAGGTGCAAGGCACGCGTGCACCGCCTAACCCTCAGGGTGTCCTACCTTGAGCAGGAGCAGAAGAAAATGAGAATCCTGCTCAATAACCTCCGCAAGGAGCATGACCACCTGGCCCAAAAAGTACACCGCCGGCGGCATTAGAGGAGGAGAGACTGTCCTTTGCCCCTTTTGGGGGGTGGGAATTGGGAATTGGGTTTTTTGGACTTTGGGGACTTTTTATTTCACGGGCATTCTTTGTGGTTAGGTAGGGGGGGGTGGGTCGGGTCTTGCAGGATAGTTTATTTTTGTTAGAGATATAAATCATTATTACTTTCAACTTAAAATAGCATACGTGTTTTTACTGCAGTTGAGGATGGAGGGGGGGTTAACTGTAAGTTCGTTTTCCTGAAACTTAAGTGGCTTCTTGATTCAAATTGTGTAAGTAATTGCCCAAATGTTTACAAACGTAAGTGCCTCTCACAGAGTTAGTGAATTCAATTGTCCTAGGACTTTACTAGTACTACCGCCAGTCTCTCGTCTCTCATACTACTCCATTATTCCTCCTCCCCCAAACGCTTATCTTACCTGTAATTCATGTTTGAAAATAGGGCTAGGCACAGAGCTGGCTGCATGGCAAATGGCGATTAAGGTTGGCAATCCTGGGTGGTTGAAATGGCATAATTGCGGTGGTACTAGTGGTGGTACACAGTGGCAGTTGCAGCATATGAAAAAAAAAGAAATTGAAACCTTGATTGGCCTGAGCGGAGCATTAGAACGGTACGATAGATACTATAGCACGTGACAGTACACCAGAACAGTGCCAAAATGTAGCCTTACAAATGCTAAAGTATTGAAAGTATAACTACTACTTGCATGCAATTTGACATTGGCTACTACTACAAGAAATAGTACTGAAGGTGAAGGACACAGGAGCGTAATCATTTTCCACGTGTAGGAGGAGGATGTTCTTCATGATCAATCCAGTTGAACGCACCCATGAAAATCTGCTTTGATTTGCCAATAGTCATGGGTCTGTGTCAAGCTGAGTAAGAATATATCCTTCGATTCCTTCACCAGCCTTGAAATGTAATTCATTTTCAGTTGCTATGACCTTATCCTCCCCAGCAAGTGTGTGGAATTATTGCTGTAATTTACTCACACATCAATGAAAACCACACAGCCCGGGGGAAGAGGGTTAGGGTTTGGAAATTGGATGGGAATGGGGTTTTTTGGGAAAGTTTTGTTGAGAGAGGAAAAGAAAACACAGCATGGACAAACAACAAATGAAGATAAACAAATCTTTGGATACGAAGATATCCATAAATATTTTAAGGGACATAAAGGAAGTGCATGCATTTCTGCAGGCATGAAGTTGATTGCTAAATGGATGGTTAGGTTACTTAAACTAAGTAGTACTTTCTAATGAATGAAAGAATGCGACAGTACAGAGCTGCAGTAATTATGCGTTTTCACTTGCCTATCTCTGCACTCAGAGAAACACTTTGTTCATTAAATTAGTTTGAAAAATAGCAAAGTAAAACTATACAATGGCTGGAGGGATGAATTTAGAAGCAGAGAGCAAAGAAATGCAGAGTCACACTCATAGAAGTTCACAGCAATAACATTACTTAAAAGATAAGTAGAAATGAATGGATACTGTTACTGTATGTTGTTGTACTTGTCCTGTTGAATTTGGGAAGTTGCATGCATCAAGCCATTCCTCTTATTTGCGGTACTCCTCCATTCCATCTGACGCTCCGTCGATCAATGTTGGTGACCAGAAGACACCCTGTCCACACCCTGTCAGGCTTCACAGTAGCGGCTTGCGGGTCGCTACTGTGAAGCCTGACTTCATCCTTTTTTCCATTGCACAGGGTGAAAGCCGCCCTGTAAATGTTGATAGAAAAACAGGAAGTGATATTAAAACACCACTGAGAAAAAAATATAAGATACGTACGCTGTGTAGTGCAAAAAGTCACACTTTCAGTTTCAGAATCGACAGTACAATAGTTTCGAAAGGGCGTACTCTGAGTCTCCTTTTGATGGATAAATAAGTATGGGCGAATTTTGCAGATCTTTCCCCTCAAGCTAGATGTAGTGTAAACTACGATTTTAGAACACAATTAGACCTTCCCAGCAGTGCTCCCAGACCCTTAAACACAGACGCTAAAATGTAGAATACCCCCAATCAGACCCCAAAAAACATGCGATACTGCTACCTGTCTGAGGCCTAGTGGAATATGGTAACAAAACGTACTTTGAAAGTAAAGTAGGCCCAAATCCCCCCTTTCCCACCATGGATTTTATTCAAACCACTTGAAACCAAAAATAGACATTACTCGACAAGTGCTCCAAGAGTAGACCCCAGAACCCAGTTGCCAAAATCTTGAACACCCCCAAGCACATGCAATACTGCTAACCCTAACGAGCCCTAAGTTAAAAATAGTGTCAAACGCTTTCTTCAAGTAGGCCCTTACTCCCCTTTGCCACCATGGATTTTCTCTACACCACTTGCAATCAAAACTATCCATGCTCAGCATTGCTCCAAGACCCCCAAACCCCCCCAGAAACACCAGGAACCCCCCCAAGCAGGCCCCCAAAAACACGAAAGTGAGCGAAAACTCTGAACAGTTAAACACTTTTTCACCATGGATTTTATCCAAAATACTTTTATCCGGTATTGGACCTTCACAGCAAAGCCCCCAGACCAGTCAAACCAGGCGTAAACAAGTTTAAGATACCCAAACAGCCAAAAAGCAAAACCGCAAAAAGTGAGACTTAGCAAGTTTCGGGCCTACCTGGAATTCAATCCAAATGCACTGTGCAGCTAGGCCCTAACTACCCTTTTCCACCATGGATTTCCTGAAAAACAAATGCAATCAACATTAGACTGTGCCAGCAGTGCTCCCAGACCCCAAAACCCACCCACAAAAACCTAGAAGCCCCCCAAACAGCACCCCAAAGACAGGCAAGTGAGTAAAAACGCAAAAACTTTTTCACCTCCGATTTTCTCCAAACCACTTTTATCCGGTGTTAGACCTTCACAGCAATGCCCCCAGACCCGTCAACCCAGACGGAAACAAGTTTAACATCCACAAACAGCCAAAAAGCAAATCCGCAAAAAGTGACACAGAATTATTTAGCCATCAATCCCAAATCACTCCGTGCGTGCTCTGCAGCTAGGCCCTAACTCCCCTTTGCCACCATGGATTTTCTCCAAACCTCTTGCAATCAAAAGTATCCATACCCAGCGTTGCTCCAAGACCCCAAAACCCCCCACAAACACCAGGACCCCCCAACAGCCCCCCAAAAACGCTAAAGTGAGCGAAATGCCTGAAAATGGAAAAAGTTTTTCACCTCTGATTTTCTCCAAACCACTTTGATCCGGTATTAGACCTTCACAGCAATGCCCCCAGACCCGTCAACCCAGGCGGAAACACGTTTAACCCCCCCAGCCAAAAAGCAAAAATGGAAAAATTGGGACTATGACAAATTTCTGCCTAGTTCCCAGATGACTCTGTGCACGCTCTGGAGCTAGGTGCATGAAATATTTCCTTCCCCAATGTTCTAAGTATCTTCTTGTCAATGCTAATCATAAGGGTAGTAGGGCACAATTTAACCTCGATCATACCACATAGCTTCATCATAATCGCCCTAGTCTCTCTTGCCCATTTTATTTTGCTATTCTGTATTTCATTTTTACACCATTGTGATATTTTAGTGTTTTCGTCTACTCCTAGACGTTGCCATAAGCGAAGTAGGGCCATACCGGCTAGAATGCCCCATGAAGTCAGTCTTAATTCCAGTCTTACTGCCTGGACCATTGCTGACAAGGGCAGTGTAAATAGATTTTTTAGGTTTTTACCTTCCTCAGCATCCCAGCTCTCTTTACCGCTCAGTTATAGCAATACTGCGCCATACAGAAATTGCGGAGGTACCATGGCCAAATAAGCTTTTAGCACTGGTCTGTCTGACATCGCACCATAGGCTTTGTTAAACAATTTCGGGCCGCTAACCGATGTGGAGGTTCTTACTTTTGATGCCTCTAGATGGGTGGACCATTTCATACGTTTTTCAAACCATAGCCCCAGGTACCTGTATTGAGTAACCGATTCCACTTTCTCTGTCCCCAGCCACCATGTGATCCCAGCTTTCCTTCTACCAAAGCTCAAGGTTTTGGTCTTATCCATGTTAATCACAAGTTTTTTCATGTAGCAGTAATCTTTAAATATATTCATTTTCCTTTGCAGGCCAACTTCTGTCTGATCCATGATCAAAAGATCGTCAGCATAGAGCAAACATGCAATATGCTTACCATCTAGTTTCGGGCTTGCCCCAATGATGTTCCCCAAGATTATTGGCAAATCTGCTAAAAACAAAGAAAACAGCAGGGGTGCAATACACATCCCTGCCACAGCCCATTTCCAATCTCAATTCTCCCAGATAAACTACCATCTATATCTAAAATTATCTGGGCCAATTTCTTAGCATGAAGCATTTGAATCAGAGGTAACAGATCTTTAGGGATACCAAAACTGTTAGGGCCTCCCACAACAGTTCCCGGTCCACCAGATCGAAAGCTGCGCGGAAGTCTACAAAACAGCAACACAAACTTCCCTGCATTTCCGTCGACTTCCGCGCTATAGCCCAGAGAGCAAAGCAATGGTCGACTGTAGAATGGCCTGCTTTAAACCCCAACAAACAAAGAGATGGGTGAAGGGTCCAAGGGAATGTTTAACGACCTCAGCACAGTTACAATCCCCCTAACAAGCTATAGAATACATGAAGAGTAACTGTGGGTCTTAACAAAAAGAAAGGACTAAGTGTGTGTAGATGACTATGTGTATGCTTCCAACTTAGAGCAAACGACCGGACATTTACACTACGTGAAAAATATCCATCAGTTACTTTTCCTGTGCCGCCCAATTCATCATCTGGTCTACTTCACATAGTAAGCAATCCGTGTTTTAACCATCTCTTGAGATACTATAATGAGATGGATAGTTATGGTGATGTTAATGCCCAAGATGATCGGTGGCTGTTGTCTGTTTGTAACTGAAAGCAGTGCATATGTGAGTTGTGAAAAAAAAGAGGGGAATGTGCTCATGTTAAAATTGGAGAATGTACGCAATATTAATTTTATTCTGGAGTCGTACACTTCCAACAATAAAAACAAAAGAGTGCAAAAAAGTCAGATGGTTCAAACAAATAACTTCTGACTGGGTTTACTGGTCTGTAACAAACAGCTGGAGGAGTACCACCCGACGAGGGAAGTGAAGGCTCTCTTCCTGACAAAGAAACACTGTTCCTTTGTTAGTAAACCCCTCACTCACCACCTAGTGGTGACTTGCTTCATCATCGGGGCCCACCCAAGTGGCCTAGCGTCACTTGGGTGTGCTTCAACACCTGGGTTACAGTGGAGCAGGTAGTGAAGTGTGGGGTGCAAAAAAACAGTGTGAGTGTTAAAATTGTCCTGGTTAGTACTTCAATATTAGCTTTAATAAAAAGGTAACTGGACAAAATTTAAAACGTATGGTGAGATACTAGCAGGGGAGTTACGACCTGTGTATCTCTGCTATGTGTTGGTCGACATGTTTCTACCTTCAGGGGTAATCCCCGGTATTCCTCAGGACCAAAAACAAGGAAGTGGGAGGTGTGGGTCCCCTAAAAGACGCACCCTGTCCTAAATCCTTGGTCTTCCAGATGATAAAACTGTATCTCTGGGAAGTCACTCCTAAGGTATAGGAGATGAAAAAAAAACCTAGGGAAGGAAAAGAAGTAAAGGAAGTGATTACTATCCTGTTACGTAGTGCAGTGTTTAGGTGAAAAAACGTCGTGCAGTTGTCCTTTCGTTCCACGATGGTGAATGGAAAAGGTGCCTTCTGAAGTAGAGGGGGTGTCTACTTATATGGTGAGAGCGTGCTCATTTTGTGAGAGTGTACGCTGCGGCATGGCATACCTAGGGGAGAGTCTATAGATGAAGAATCGGTATCCTTGGTGTGTGCCTAGATAAGCATGCTTTGACATAGGAGAATATAGAGCAGTGCTCATATTTTTAACAGCGTGAGTTACACTGCGCCTGAAATTTGCCATACATTGAGCTCAAAAATATCCAACTGAGGATTCGTGATGTATATAAGGACATACGAGACTCACACAAACATATAACAAAAGGAGAGACACGGAGCAGGACTCGACAGAGTCAGGGCTTACTAGAGTAATACTCGTGATGGACTTCATCGAGCGCGGGGGGTGCGCTTCACTTCTGTCAACATATTCTATATGGAGACGAATGGTTTAGATTAATATCGACAGAGGAAGCTCCTTTGGGCATGGGCTGTGGCGTTCAAGGAATTGAGTTCTGCCCCTGGGGAGGGAAAATCTACTTACAGTTCGTAGTGAAGAGGACAGGCTAGTAGCCTACATCTACCTTCCGCCGCTCGGTTAGAATGAGTGGGCGTGTGCAGAGTAGATATCTCTGGGAAACCCGCTTCCGGGATAGGTCACGTGGACACTACGGAGGCCGGTGGGCGGTTTGGTTGGCTAGGTGATCGTAGGACGCTGCGCATGCATAATGGCTTAAGGGTTGCGCATACGTCTAGTTGTAGCAAGGGAACCCAAAGGGGGTGTTGCGCAACCACAATCGGATGCGAGCAATTGTATAGGGAGGGCTAGACACAGACACCTGGGATGTAGGTGTGGGAAAATCGCGGGCTAAGGGGCCGCTGCAGATATGTTGAAAGGCGGACCCAGTGATAGGGTGGCTGTGCCCACGTACTGGTGGGCGGGTAGGTTGGCTAGGAGATCGTAGGACGCTGCGCATGCGTAGTGGCTTAAGGGCTGTGCATGCGTCTAGTTGTGGCAAGGGAATGCGCTTTGAAACCCAAAGGGGGTGTTGCGCAACCACAATCGGATGTGAGCAATCGTATAGGGAGGGCTAGACACAGACACCTGGGATGTAGGTGTGGGAAAATAGCGGGAGGCTAGGGGGCCGCTGCAGATATGTTGAAAGGCGGACCCAGTAATAGGGTGGCTGTGCCCACGTACTGGTGCTGTATACATTGCCCCTAAAGGCAGAGGGTGTCACAGTCAATGAAGTGGTTGTAGAAACTGTCTTAAACTCCATTGGGTAGATGAACACTGACAAAAGTCGGAGGACTATTATTTGAATACTGAGTTCCACGGTATATTGTCATTAAGACCCCGTTTGTGAGTGGAAAGTCTGTATATCCACCTCTGTTCTTTTTCGAATAAACGGGCTTGGGTGTTGGGCCCAGGTGGCAACTGTTCTATTACTGTCCACCTCATATCATTTGTAGTATGATGGGCAGTTAGAAAGTGATCTGTTAATCTTGTCATGTTCTTTTTGCATCTGATTGTGCTTCTGTGTTCACAGATGCGTTGTTTGATTTTACGTGTCGTCATGCCCACGTATGGTTTGCCACAGGCGCAGGTGATAAGATAGATGACATTACTGCTGTTACAGTTAGTCTGTGCCCTTTGTTCCCAAACTTTTCCTGGTTCCAAAACTATGGTCTTTGTGTTTTCTGTCAGGTGACAGACACTACAGTCTCCACATCGTGAATGACCTGTGACTGGTGGAAGTCCCCATATCTGTGTTAAGGTTGGGTCACTGTTGTTTATATTTTGTCTGGGTCTTGTGTTAACCAGAGTGTTTTTCAGGCTCTGCGCTTTTTTGTATGAGAAGAGAGGTTTCTCCCAATTGAAGGATCCAGAGTTGACTATTGTCCAATGTTTCCTGATGCTTTTGCTGACCCTGTTGGAGATCGCATTGTATGTGGTAACACATGTGAGGGGTGTTTCGTCGTTGTCTTTTGTGACTTCTTCCAACAGAGCTTGGCGCGGTTGGTTTCTTGCTCGTTTCTGGCATTTCTTGGTGATCTTAGTTGGGTAGCCGCGTTGTGTGAGTTTCACTGTTAGATCTTCAGCCTGTTCTTTATAGTCATTGAGTTTGCTGCAGTTCCTGCGTAGTCTTAAATATTGACCATAGGGGAGGTTTTCCCTTAATGGACGGGGGTGAAAGCTCTCAAATCTCAACAGGTTATTTTTTGCGGTCGGTTTGAAATGGGTTTTGGTAGACAGACCTTCCTGTTCTCTTTTGATCTCAATGTCAAGAAAAATCATTTCATTTTTGCTCACATTGTGGGTAAAGTGAAGGTGTTGGTCGCAAGTGTTGAGCCAAGTGATGAATTGTGTTAGGATTTCTTGTGGACCCTTCCAAATTGTTAGCACATCATCAATATATCTGCGCCAGAACTTGATGTTTTCCAGGTATGGGTTGGTGGGTGAGAGGATGTATTTTTTTTCAAAATCATATACATACAATCCCGCTACGCTGGGCGCAAAAACACTGCCCATAGACGTGCCGCCTATCTGCAAGTAAAAGGACCCCTCGAACTCAAAGAAATTTCTTTTAAGTGCCAAGGTTGCACACTTGATTAGGAATTCCCTGGGTGTTCTGTGTTCCCAATTGGTTTGTTCTAGGATTTCTTTTAGAACATTGATGGTGGCATCCTGGGGGATACTGGTATAGAGGCTCTCTATATCGAAGCTGACCAAGATCATATCCTCTTCCATTTTGATGGTTTCCAGGAGTGTTAGGAGGCTCTTGGTGTCTTTTAGGTTAGTGCTGGTTCCTTGGACTATTGGTTTCAAAAAGTAGTCACAGAACCTGGAAAGTGGTTCTAGTAATGAGCCTATCCCAGATACTATGGGTCTGCCCGGGGGTGGTGTTCTGTTCTTGTGCATCTTAGGGACCACATAGAAGTAAGGTATTTTTGCCTCCGTTTTTGTAAGGTAATCTGCTTCTTGTTTGGAGATGTCTCCTAAGTGCTCAGCTTCTTCCACTAGATCTACTATTTCTCTTTTCAAGTCATCTGTGGGGTCGTTGGTTAGGGGAAGATAGTTTTTACGGTCCTCTAGTAGTCGTTTACATTCATGTTGGTAGTCTATCTGGTCCATGACTACTAGGCCACCACCCTTGTCCGCTGGTTTTATGATGATGGTTTCATCTCCCTTTAGGTCTGATAGGGCCTTCCTCTCAGCTCTGCTGATGTTTTGGAATCGGGTAGGGGCATTCGTAGATTCTATGTCATTGAATACTGCCTGTTCGAATGCATTTATTTCCACTGGGATAGTGTGGGGTGGAGGAACGAAGGTGGATTTTGTTCTTAGTCCAGTTTCATTGGGTACTTCCTCATTGTTATCCATATTGTTTCTTTCAAAAAAAGCTTTTAGTTTCAGTTTTCTGAAGAAGGCTGCTAGTTCGCAATGTAATTTAAACTTATCCAAATTGGCTGTGGGGACAAAACCAAGTCCTTTGTTGAGGACTTTCTTTTCCATGTCTGTTAGGGCACGTGACGAAAGGTTGGTAACTAGGTCCTCATGTTGCTGGGGCCTGCTTTGTTGGATGCGGTTTTGTTCCTGGTGTTGTTGCTCACCATTTCTTCCTCTTCCCAATGAACTGTGTTCCCCCGTTTGTTGCGGCCTCTCCCGCGCCTGCCTCTGCTCTGAAAAGGAGGACGGAACTGATTTGGTTGGAAGGGATACTGTTGGAATGGTGGTTGCCAACCATACATCGGAAATTGTTGGGGTTTTTGGTATGGATTATGGAAAGGGGGGTGAGTGTATTGTGGCCACTGGTAGTTCCCTTGATATCCCCCTCTCTTTTTCTGTCGTGGTGTGCTTGAGTTGGAACCTCCACTACTATTCGAACTGTGGGAAGTGTTGCTTGAGACATCAGAATCTTGTTCTTGTGTTGTTGTTGCTTTATAGTCTGGGTCTGAATATGGGTAGGTCTTTACAAAGGAGAATTTTTTCAGATCTTTTTGGAATTTGGATACCTTTTGCTGTGTGAGATTCTCTCTGTATTCATTAATCTCTTTATTTATTTCATCCAATCTTTTTTTGTATCCTGTAATCGTGGCTTTTATGTGGCCTTCCATATTTTGGATTTCGATCTGGATTTTTTCAGATAGTCGTACGGCTGTCTTTAGGATAAGCATGATCCAGTCGTGCGTGCAATGCCATGCTATTTGTGCCCAGTCTCTTCTGAACTCTTCATCTTCTAAGAAGATTCTGGGGGCATTCGTCACTAGTAATCCCTTTGGGGCCATGGCGTTGGTAACATATTCCTTTAGTATGGTTCCATGTAGTATAGTTCTGATGCGATTTCTTTTGAGTTCTGTGAGTTTGTCCCATTCCGATGTCTGTGAGATGGTATTGCTAATGCTGG
Source organism: Lissotriton vulgaris (assembly GCF_964263255.1). NCBI lineage: Eukaryota > Metazoa > Chordata > Amphibia > Caudata > Salamandridae > Lissotriton > Lissotriton vulgaris. The sequence goes on from NC_141697.1 coordinate 39,555,559, forward strand.
GGTCTGCAAAAGCATTGAGATCACTCATGATGGAATCTATTTCCTCGGTAGAAAACGATAAGCCCTGGTTTTCTGCCATGTCCGCTCCGTGGGCAGTCTTCCGTGTCTATGTTGCGAGAGATGAGGTCTGATACTCTCACAGCTATGCGCTGCTAATCTATCTAGAACAAAATAGAGAGTAAGGAATTTCGTCCAAGGGAGCTGGATGGGGAATACTCCTGATCCCCTGATCAATAATTTGTAACAAACAGCTGGAGGAGTACCACCCGATGAGGGAAGTGAAGGCTCTCTTCCTGACAAAGAAACACTGTTCCTTTGTTAGTAAACCCCTCACTCACCACCTAGTGGTGACTTGCTTCATCATCGGGGCCCACCCAAGTGGCCTAGCGTCACTTGGGTGTGCTTCAACACCTGGGTTACAGTGGAGCAGGTAGTGAAGTGTGGGGCGCAAAAAAACAGTGTGAGTGTTAAAATTGTCCTGGTTAGTACTTCAATATTAGCTTTAATAAAAAGGTAACTGGACAAAAATTAAAACGTATGGTGAGATACTAGCAGGGGAGTTACGACCTGTGTATCTCTGCTATGTGTTGGTCGACATGTTTCTACCTTCAGGGGTAATCCCCGGTATTCCTCAGGACCAAAAACAAGGAAGTGGGAGGTGTGGGTCCCCTAAAAGACGCACCCTGTCCTAAATCCTTGGTCTTCCAGATGATAAAACTGTATCTCTGGGAAGTCACTCCTAAGGTATAGGAGATGAAAAAAAAACCTAGGGAAGGAAAAGAAGTAAAGGAAGTGATTACTACCCGGTTACGTAGTGCAGTGTTTAGGTGAAAAAACGTCGTGCAGTTGTCCTTTCGTTCCACGGTGGTGAATGGAAAAGGTGCCTTCTCAAGTAGAGGGGGTGTCTACTTATATGGTGAGAGCGTGCTCATTTTGTGAGAGTGTACGCTGCGGCATGACATACCTAGGGGAGAGTCTATAGATGAAGAATCGGTATCCTTGGTGTGTGCCTAGATAAGCATGCTTTGACATAGGAGAATATAGAGCAGTGCTCATATTTTTAACAGCGTGAGTTACACTGCGCCTGAAATTTGCCATACATTGAGCGCAAATTTCAGGCGCAGTGTAACTCACACTGCGCAGAATGCCCGCAAACGAAGCGCTCTACAACAATTGACATTGAGACTGGTCGCCCTTGGGAACAAAGGCGCTTTACGAACTGTAACAGTAGTCAATTGATTTACCTCATTACCTGTCCCTGCTCACTTAGGTATGTCGGGATGACTACTCGTAAAATAGGAACTAGGATTTCTGAACATAAAAGCACAATTAGGTGCAAAAAGCAGGCAACCCGACTAACCAATCACTTTTTACAAGTAGGTCACAAACCAACTGACTTTGAATGGACCGTACTGGAACAACCAAATATTCCAGCACATACAACTGGCGTGTCCAAACATCTATTCAAAATAGAGCAGAAGTGGGTATATAAATTAAACTGTGATAAGGCTGGTCTCAATGAGGACATCCCTTGGATGTCACTCTGAAGTATGACTCTGAGCCGATACTATAGCTTCACTGCACCTATTCCAGCAGAGCGAAATGATATCCATCATTCTTATTCGCCACATGAGTCCCAACTGTTTTAAAATAGGATCTCCTGCAGTGCACAAAACAAAAATGGGGTCGTATTCTCTGTCTTTGCCACAGTTAATAGTCACAGACATCCCCTAACTCTGGTCATGTACCATCATGAAGGTTGTAATGAGGACCAGGAGCAATGTGTTACATATAACTCTCTTATAACACTGTTATGACTGATAAGCGACTGAGGTTAACTCTACTATCATGAACATTCAGTCCTTGTACTGTTTCCAAAAATATATTGGGTCTGATAGATATATACTATGGGTCATTATTTTTAATAAACTATGGTGCCACCGATTAAGGATCCCCGTCCGCATTTCTCAATAATGTATGCGGATTTAGGTGGTTGCGATAACTGTGCCATTATCATTATATTATGACACCTAGCTATACCATCACGCTCAATTTATTCCACTGCTCTAGCTGCATCACCTAAAAAGTGCCTATCTATCGCACTTTTCACATTAAATGTCATGATTTTGGGCTAGTGACTACATTTCCCAAGATTCCTGGTCGCGGGTAAATGACGTCATCCTCACCCAATGAGAAATGAGCAGAAGTAAATAAGGAAGTAGCAAGGCCCTGCCGCGGTACCGCCCCATACAGCCCAGTTGGCTGCTAGGAGTACCGACAGACAGGTAAGTGCCTTGCAATAAAGTTTGCTCCACAGAGACGAAGCGTGTTTTTAACTATGGGGGTTAAAACACGCAGTTAAATGCGTGCCTTCGAGCAAGGTGGGGACAATGGTTTGCCATGTAGTATAACTGTGGCATCCATTCCTCTGTTCTAACGCTGAGATATGCCCCCGAAAACAATCACACTTGATGTTTGTAAGCCAAAACACTACGAGAATACGTTCTGGCCACTCACCATTTTACATATATACCGCTGGTAAAAATAAATTTTAACGGTGGTGAATGCCTGTTGATTCTATAAAAAGTGAAACATCTAGCGCTTAAAAACATAGCGATGGAGACATGCGTCTCTCTGATTCATAGCGATACAGATCCCATACCTTTAATTTATCTGATACTCCACGTGATTCAAAAAATGTAATCCCCTATGAGTAATAGACAAGAACATGCCGGCACGATAAACTTAACAGAATGATGTATCACAAGAAAAGAGTTCCCGTAACATAAAATCCAGTACAGAGGACATAGTGGTATCTATTCCTCTAAACACTGACAAGTAAGAATGGATCACCAAAATTGAGAAATACAACTTAAATCGTTACTTGTTTGAGGTTGCCACATGAGTAATGTTTATAACAAGAATTCAAGAAATCCTTGATGTGTCTGCTATTTACTTAAATGGTCGACACAGACGATCCTTTCTCATGCCTCTTCTTTTTACCAGTTAAAAGCCTAATACAACAATTAGAATACAGAGGACTAGACAGGAGAGCAATTATTAGGCTAGCTCTTCGAACAAATTAACCCTTTGAGTCTTAATCTGTTCAGCGGTCGCAGAGTCTATCACAACTAAATAATTTTCTATACTTTAGAGCCGTGCCCCATTGTCCTGAGCTGCATGCCAGGTGAGGTGAAGCACGTTCCCCTTGCAACTAAGGTGAGCTTGAGGTTTACTTTGTAAAGTCGTTTTTAAATCAGGGTCAGTTGACCTTATATGAAAAAGAACAACCATTTATTCTAGTTAGTGATAACCAATACTAATGATGGTTTGTTATCCTACTTTGTTCTTGTGTTTGTCTATGTGTGTGTGTTATGGTGACTTCAACATCTGGATTTCTTCTATCTAACCAGGAGGACTACCAGGAGTGAACAGGTGATATTTATCATTGTTCTGTTCACTATTTATTTTATCACTTGTGAGCAGTAGCAAAAAGTTAATTGGTCCTGAAGAAGCGGCAGACACCATTTTGGGTCTTTAAATGTCTGCAGAAACATGTCGATCAGTAAACCCAGTCAGAAGTTATTTGTTTGAACCATCTGACTTTTTTGCACTCTTTTGTTTTTATTGTTGGAAGTGTACGACTCCAGAATAAAATTAATATTGCGTACATTCTCCAATTTTAACAGGAGCACATTCCCCTCTTTTTTCACAACTCACATATGCACTGCTTTCAGTTACAAACAAACAACAGCCACCGATCATCTTGGGCATTAACATCACCATAACTATCCATCTCGTTATAGTATCTCAATAGTTGGTTAAAACACGGATTGCTTACTATGTGAAGTAGACCAGATAATGAATTGGGCGGCACAGGAAAAGTAACTGATGGATATTTTTCACATAGTGTAAATGTCCGGTCGTTTGCTCTAAGTTGGAAGCATACACATAGTCATCTACACACACTTAGTCCTTTCTTTTTGTTAAGAACCACAGTTACTCTCTGCTTTAAACCCCCCCTGTTCTGGGGGTGTAATCTGATTTTCCTCTTCCCAGTCTTTTAGTAAACCCAGTACGGCCTTAGCAAAGATTTTTTCCCCTATATCTAGGAGATTTATCAACCTATAATTTTTCGGTATTTTGTGGTCACCCTTCTTATGTGTAGGTCTTATGATTGCACCCTTTCAACTTTCTGGTACAATTCCCATTTCAAAGATCACTTGGAACATCTTTGCAAAAAATTCAGCCCACCATTCTGGTCTAATTTTTATTATCACTGCAGGAAGGTTATCTGGACCTGGAGCACAGGTAAGATTCAAGCTTGCTATAATTTTCTTTGTATAACTTGTGGTGAAGTATTCCTTTATGTCATCCCTCATCTGTGGCCAAGCTGGGTTCCTGGGCTCTTCTTGTATTGGCCATTTCTCATTGATTTCTCCCAGGTAGCCCACCCAGTGATCTTCCGGGACCATACAGTCTAGGGAACCTACTTCCCTACCCACACTTTCTTACACTAGTTTCCAAAATCCTTTGACATCTCTAGTTTCAATTACCTCCAACATATTTCCCCAACACTTATCTTTAAATTTTCTTTTTTTATTCTGAATTAGTGTTCTATATTTTAACCTTAAAGACTGGAGTGACTGATATAATTCCACATTAAACCTAACCCTTAGTTTTCTCTCCTTCTGTCTAATCTGTGCCTTAGCTACCCAGCATTCATCATCAAACCAGGTTTTCCTATTTTTATTAGCACTATTGCACCCAAGCCCTGGCATTTGTGACCTCAAATTTTTTCTTTAAGGTGTCCACCAGCTTACCTATGGTGGATTCAAACCTGGTAATTCCATTTCTAAATTCAATCTCTTCTACAGGGATAGCCTGCTGGATTAGCTTTAACTTTTCAATATATTCCTCTGTTATACTAGTTGTCAGCCGTTTTGGATAATCCACCTGTACCTGCAGAACCCTTTCTCTATTTATACTTCCATCATTTCCACCACCTCAAAGTTTTTAATTAGCCCAAAGCACCAAGCCTGGCAAAACACATAGTCTATGGACAGAGTTGCTGGCCCCTCAGAAAAGTATGTCCCGCTTGCCTATTTGGCTTCAATCTCCCATTTGCACATACCATGCCCAGTGAACCCATCAGCTGAGCAAAGGTCACGTCCTGTGGCGATAGCTCTCCTTTTGGGAAATGGCTGATTCAATATTATAAGATTCTAATAAATCGTTATGCCAACTATCCACCCTTTGGGGATCTAATCTATGATTAAAATCACCCACCACCAGTTATGTTATGTTATGTTATGCGTTTTTATTTGGCGCACAGATGCTCCAGCTAAGGAGCGTCCTGGCGCCCGACAAGGTAGCTGCACAACACAACTAAAAAAAGCAAACGTATATACACAAACTAAGGGAATAAAAAGGTTTTCACCGCGCGGCAAAGGAAAGCAAATCTCTCATAGCGCGAATCGCCGGGGGCAGGGAGTTCCACAAGGCCGCCGCGCGCACTCGGAACGAGCGTCCTCCGGCTCTACTCCGCTTGAAGCGCGGCACAACCGCCAGTTCTAGGTCCGCAGATCTTAAGAGTCGCACAGGGGTGTAGTTGGTAAGGAGGGCCATAAGGATCGTTGCTGGGGACCCCTTCAGAATTTTATAGGCGACGCATAGGACCTTAAACTGGATCCGCTGGGCCACCGGAAGCCAATGCAGTGACCGCAGGGTACTAGAGGTAGGACAGAATCTTGGGAGGCCTACCACCGCTCTAGCTGCGGCGTTCTGAATCCTTTGTAAGCGCCCGATCTCTGCCTGATTCAGACCAGCCAGCAAGGAACTCACATAATCCAGCCTGGAGATGACAGTGGCCTGGATCATGAGTTGCCTGGTGGGGGCATCGAAGAACTTAAGCACAGGACGGAGCCCGCGCAGGATGCCAAAGCAACATGCTGCCGTGCGTTTGGTATGGCACGCAAACGTGAGGGAGGGGTCCAGCCAAACCCCGAGGTTCTTAAGCTCGGCGACTGGGATGGGAGCAGGACCCAACTCCCCAGGCCACCATCTCTCTCCCCACAGATCCGGCCGTCTGCCAAAAACCATGACCTTGGTCTTACTAGCGTTCAACTGGAGACAGTTGGACGTCATCCAGCTGGCGACCGCCCGCAGTCCTTGTTGAAACCTGGGGGCATCGACTTCGGCATCCCCGCTGATCGTGACCGCTAGCTGGGTGTCATCGACGTATGACACCATCGTCATGCCCCATTGTCGGACAACCTCAGCTAGCGGCCTTACGTACAGATTAAACAGCGTAGGACTCAGCGAGGAGCCTTGGGGGACCCCCAGGTTCAACGGATGGAATTTGGACTGGTAAGGTGGGACGGTCACACTAAAGGCCCGGTTGGTTAAAACGACCGGAACCACTGGAGAGCGATACCGGTGACACCAGCCTCCTCTAGGCGCAGCAGAAGGATCGGGTGCGAGACGGTGTCAAAGGCAGTGCTCAGATCTAATAACACGAGCGCTGCCGTTTGTCCCGCGTCAAGCGCGGAGCGAAGATGCTCCACCATATAAAGCAGAGCTGTCTCCGTGCTATGATCAGCCCTAAACCCATTCTGCGTTGCGTCGAGGATGTCTGCGCGGCGAAGATGTTCCGATAGGACAGCGTTTACATGCGCCTCCATAACCTTAGCCAGCCATGGCAAGAGTGAAATCGGCCGGTAGCTCTCAGGCTTGCTGCCGTCCAGGCTGGGTTTCTTAAGTATAGGCCGAACCATGGCTCGCTTCCACTTCAGTGGGACCTCGCCAGATGTTAGTGACGAGTTGATCAAAGAACATAGCGGTGAGCTATCATGTGCCGCTAGGTCTTTGAACACATCTGGACAAAGTGGATCCTCTGGGGACCCAGACTTCACTCGGCGGGCCAATGTGTCAAGGCTATCAGATGTTAACATAGGTAAGAAATGCAATCCCTTAGATGGTAATGGCTTAGGAGATGGATTAGCCGAGGGAGTGGCCGGAGGAAAGGCCCGATAAATGGCATTTACCTTTTCCAGGAAAAACTCTGCCAACTTTTCACAGTGCTCAACAGAGCTCTGGTGCGTCGTTGTTACTTTTTTGGCAGTAAGGTCTTTCAATACCTTAAAGATAGCCTTAGACGGGTTCGAACTACTCCTAAATTGTGCAGCATAAAATGCGGCACGAGTTCTACATACCGCCCGATGATACACTTTCACAGTCGACAGGTAGAGAACTTTCTTCGTGCTGTTATAGGCTTTACGCCAAGCCCGTTCTGCACGCCTACAAAAGACCTTCAGTGCCCGCAGTGAGTCGTCGTACCAGGGGCTGGCTTTACCAGCTCCAGTTTTACAGCTTACCAAGGTAATAAGGGTGTCCAAAGCCCTGGATACCCAGTTGCAAAACCTGTCATAAACCTGATCAGGCGATCCCAAGATGTCAAATGGGTCAGCCGATAGGAGATGGAAAAACTCATCCAGCTTAAGTTTGTTCCAGCGTCGTCTTGGAACCGAGCACACCACTGGCTTAGATTGAATAGCCGAAATAGGGCAATGGATCTGTATCAAATAATGATCAGTCCATGCTAGGGGTGTGTAGCTGGTAATGCAGGCTTCCGTAAGATTAGTAAAAAACGGATCAAGGGTATGACCCCCTGAGTGGATGGGCTGTGCCACCAGCTGATTCAGCTGGAGCTAAGCATGAGCGAATTTTGCGGATCTCGCGTTCGCGAATTTTGCGGATTTGCGGATTCGCAATCCGCAAAATCCGCGAATTCCCGCGAATTTGCGGATTTTTTTTTTTTGTGTGTTCGCAATTGTTTCTGCCAGTTCGCGAGGATTTGGTACTAGTTCGCAATTGCGAACTTACTTGTCGGCTCGCAACGGTCGCGACTATGTTGTTTCTACGTCTGGTTCATCATCACAGCCTCCCAGCACCCTCTGTTTTACCACTGGCACCCTCTCTTTGACCCATGCCACCCTCTGTTACATCAATGCCACCCTCTGATTCATCATCACTGTAGAAGATGGGGGGGAAAAGCAAGCCCACCTGCCCTGCTTGAACTGACATGAATTAATTTGGGGTTAGTTTATTAAGAACACCTGCCCTGCCCCAACTGACAATAATGAATTAGGGGCTAATTAATGTGTCACTGAAAGAATTTAAAGTTCCAGCCTGGCACCTGCTTGTCTGCTCCTTTAGCTGTAAATCAGGACCTTTGTGGCATACAGTTAAGGTCAGAGCAGGGTCACACAAAATAGTTGCAAGCAGGCAACCGAATTCTGGAGGGCCCCCTCAGGAAGCACTACAAAGAATCGTTACAAATCATGAGGTTGACCTTTTGCACCTGCTCATTACTTTTGCTTTTGCTGAAATCGTTTTTCGGTTTTTTTCGCGCTATTCGCGGGGCGCGGCGTCGTGCGAAACCGACCGCGGAAGCCGCCAATTCGTGCGAATGAGCATTTTATTTTTTTTGCGGCTTGTTGTTTCGCGAGTTTTTTTGCAGTATTCGCGAGCCGCTTGCAGCGCAACACGCGAATTTACCCCAAGGTCGAGTACGGGCGCGGCCATTTTGTTTCCGTGACGTATTTCCGTTTCCGCCCGCTATGTATAATCTCGCGCAGTAAGCGCATTGCGAGTAGAGGTTCGCACGAGATCGCGCGGGAAATCTACAGGTTCGCACGAGATCGCGAGGAAAATCTCGCGCGAACTTTCTTTCGCGCTCGTGAACGGGCGCCGGCCATCTTGTTTTTCATTCATTTCCTGTGTCTGGGCATGGTGTTTAATCCTCTTGGTATCTTTGCCATCCTTTGCTTGTTTTCAGTTTTTTTTTTACGATTTTGCTTCTTATCTATCCCTCTCTTTTCCTAGCTGTATATTTTTGTCTTTTCTGCTATTTTTCTTTACTTTTAAACTACTTTTTTAAACTCTTTTCTTTTCTTCTTCCCTATCCTATTCTTTCTTAATTTTCTACTTCTTCCTACCTTACCTGCCCAGACCATGGTCAAGCCAGGCGCCGTGAAGCTGCCCAGGCACTTGAGGGCCGCAGCGGCGGCGGGGAGTAGTGCTGGACTCAGTGGCAGGACAGCATGCGGGAGATTGAGGGGGGAGCAGGTGACGCGACGGGAGATATTCAGCCCGGAGGAAGTGGGCGCGCTGGTCTACTTCGTCCAGCGCCGCCTGCCCAGGACCATCGCGGGAGGCGGCAGGATCGCGGCCGGCGGCTACAACATGCGGGAGCGCCGGAAGCGGTGGGAGAAGGTGTGCTGGGCCATATCCCACCTCTACGGGGTCCAGCGCACCTACAGCCAGGTCACCCATCGCTGGACGGACCTCCTGGACCGCGAGCGCGACCTGCTGGACCAGCTCGGCTTGGAGATCCCCGGGCTTGGTGAGTAGTAGTAGCCATTTAATCACTCACTACTATGATGTTTTCTCCTGCTCTGTGTTGTTGTATTGCAAATATTTGTTTTTTACATGGAGCAAGCCAATAATGCCGCTGATGACGATTACATTGTAGTTAAATTATATTTCAAAATCTTCTGTGCATTTCAGGTGCACTGCTCTCCTTCTCAGTGGCGTTGCTACTATGCTTATTTGTTTTCTATTTCGTGGTCTCATTGGCCTGAGTAACTATTATGTATGAGTGTACTTTACAGAACTGCATAATGCTAGACACTAGGGGGCAGATTACATTTACAAGCCCCTTGCGCCACGTTTACGTTGCCTTGCGTGACGCAACAGCGGCGTAAACGTGCCGCATCCCTGCGAGTCATTTACAGCATGACGCATCTAGGGAGATGCGTCACGTTATAAAGCCATGGGCCTGCACCACAATGGGTGCGTTCCTAGTACACAGGGTGGGCGGTCCAGCGGCTGTGCGCCTCGCAAAATTGCCTGCGTGAAATGTACAAGATTTAACGCAGGCACTTCTGCGACGCTGCTACGTCAATTCAATTCTTTATGTCTGCTCGAAGCAGGCGAAAGGACTGACACAGCATGTTAAGTATTGGGTGGCCCTGAGCATTACTGGAGTTGCATTGCGTTGGCGACGTGACTCCAGCGATGCGCCGCTCTTACGTGACGAGATGCGTCACGCAAGTGCCTACCCTTGCGCCAGGGCGCGCCGCATTGTAAATGAGGCACATCTGCCGTGTCACAAGGGTAGTTTTGCGTGACGCATTTGATCTGGCGCATCTCTGGAGATGCGCCAGAACGCGTAAGTAAGTATGCCCCTAAGGGGCAGAATTGCAATTACCGTCGCATCCCTGCAAAGTAGCAGGGATGCGCCATTAATTGTGCGGCCCGCTACCACCACCAAACATGGTGCGCCGTATTTGCAATGCGGCGCACCATGGGCCCAAAACGTCACCGAAGCTTTACTGCTGGAGTTGCGTCGCAACGATGGCGCAGCTCCATCAATGCTCTGGGGTACCCTATCTCCCCAATGCTGGGTCAAGCCGTACGTCTGCTTCAAGCAGGTGCAGGGTTTGTGTGACGCATCATTGTCCTAAAGGTGACTGATTGATATTTTGTAGATTTCCCTCAGCCACTATTAGGATGTGTTCCAGCGCAGGAATGCCCTCCCTTGCGCCGGAACGCCCCCTGATGGCGCAGGGCTTTATAACGGGATGCATCTCCCAAATGCGTCACGTTGTTATAATATTATACGCCGCACCATGGCGCCCTTTTTTGTTTAGCTGCTGCGTCACAAAAGTCACGCAAGAACGGCGCAAAAGAGCCGCAAGGGCTTAAATCTGCCCCTTCCTTTGTAACTCTGACAATAAGAAAAATAGTGGCGGTGGATTGATAGTTTGACTATTTAAATGACTGGTAATGTAGCAGGCAACTGTTAGTGTTGTCACTGATCTGACTGAAATCACAATGGAGTTTGTCTGTCACTTTGCGTCTTGCCTGCGGACTGCTGCCTGCCAGTCCTAGGTGAACGTTTCAGTACTTTGTTTAGTGAGTTACGTGACTTTCGAAGTCACAGGTCCGCAAATAAATGAAAAGTAACCATAATCAATATAATTTCGCGGAAATATTTTGTTATTGTTCTTTTGAAATGTTTGATTTGGTTGACATTGACAAGCAACAATCATCCATGTTTTCTGTTCTTTCTTTCATGTTGTACGTCAGCTCCCCCCAGGGTCGAGAGGAGGACACAGGAGCAGCAGGCGGCGGATGCTGTTCAACAGGGCCAGGATCGGGCAGGCGAGGGCTCCTCTGCTGGCCCCAGTAAGTTTTCATTTTAGACTAGTACCTATTTTTCCTAGCGTTCCTCATTTGACTTTTTTCAAAATTGTCTTTGCTCTTCTTGTAGACTGTATCTAAATTCTTATCCTGCCTCTACTATGACTCCCTGTGGTATTACTAGATTATTCTTATTAGTCTGTCTGTGTAGCTAACTAAGATTGCACGGTTGGCGAAACTCCCATGATTCTAGTCAGCAATAGCTCTATCAACTTAGTGCAGTCCTCTGGGATTGTCCATAATGTCTTTTGAAGTGTTCTATCTGGACTCATGCTTGCAAAAATTGCAAAACCTTTCGCTCAGTCACTCTAGTCTGGACCAAAAAACACAGATTGTATTTAAGTTTAAAAGCTTTATTAAAAGTAAACACATTTATTAAAATGAAGTCATAATAAAACTAAACGTTTAACTGATAATGGAAAAGTGGTTAGTGCTGACGATTAATTGAAGACATTTCTTGTGGTCGAGCCGAGCTCTCACCTGGTTTCAACTTGATCTTGTTGTTAGAAGTCCATCTTCTGTCTGTGTGGAGAAAAATGGTGCGTGTTAAAAAAACAGCCTTCATCAGTTGTGCCAAAAAGTGCAGCAAGACAACCTTCCCTGGAAAAAGGGACATTTTTTTTAACTTTAACGTAGACAGTCACAAATTACATTGTTTTCACATGTCTTCATTCCTAGACCAAATACTAGTGACTAGTGAGTGCTTTATTCTAACATTCTTAAATGTACTTTGTAGGTGGAACATCTGGTGGCGGGGCCAGTGTGGAGGTGGTGGTGCTCGACACGGAGGCGGAGGGCGATTCTTCAGGGGAGGAGGCGGCGGCGGCGGCTGTGAGAGTTGAGACGGTGGTGGTGGCGGCCAGAGGTAAGCTCTTATATATTCCTTACTTATTGAGATTGAAGACTAGCTGGGAAGGCAAGAATATGAGATGCATGGCTGGGTGAATGATGAAGCAATGATGGGTGGAAGGACAACAGCCTGGGTGGGTGACACAGAAACTGTATGTGTCCATATACCTGGATCATGCTACTATCTGACTCTTAGATAGCATATGTGTATCTAGAGCAGGGGTACTCCTAGTACGGCCCGCGGGCCGGTGGTGGCCCGGCAAGCCTTCCTTGGCGGTGCGCAGACCTTGCAGACAATCACTGCTCCCCCGACCCCCACAGAGCAGAGGCTTTTTTGTATTTCACCTGTTAGCGCCCCTGCATCTCCACTCTGACAATCACTGCTCCCCCGGCCCCCACAGAGCAGAGTGGAGATGCAAGGCCACAAAGAGGTGAAATAGAACAAAGCCTCTGCTCTGTGGGGCCGGGCAAGCAGTGATTGTCAGGGTGGAGAAGCAGGGGCGCTAAAACAAACAAAGCCTCAATAATATGTTAATGGTCTTTTAAAGACCTGTTAAGTACTTTGGTGTTGTTGTCTGTGTGTGCGCGTTGAGGAAGCGGTCTCAACCCGGGCTGAAGGCTGACACAGATAGACACACACACAGTGAGATGACAGAGGGGGAGGGAGAGGGAGGGCAGGAGGGAGAGAGAGATGGAGGGAGGGCAGGAGGGAGAGCAGGAGGGAGAGAGATGTATGTAAATGCTGGGTCTGGTGGCTCAGTGGATGAGGGCATCTGCTGCAGGGACCTGTGTGCAACCTCATGGTCACAAGTTATCGTTTTGCTTTAGCCCCGCCCCCTCTGACTCCGCCCCCACCAGTGCGGCCCTCGGCCCCAAACTACACTGTAAATGTAGCCCCTGAGAGAAAGTTTGTGAGTACCCATGATCTAGAGAGAGTAGACGGTCAGTGGATGAACTAAGTGTAACTTTGAAGAGCATGTAACACTGCACCCGCACGTCCGTTCCAGTGTAGGAAAGGCAAGGAAAAGAACTTTTAATTTTGTCCAAATACTACCATAAATAGTAGCAGTAGTTTGTATTGCAAGCACTGCATAGATCCGGTTATTATGGTGGCCACTCCCTACCTCTCTTAATAAGTTTAGTAGTACTCAGTCATTCATGTGTGGATGTATCAGTGGTCACTCAATAAAAAGCAAAGCACCTAAAGTCATCCCATATATAAGCAAAAACATCCCATGTGAAGTGATAGATAATCAGATTATTTATCTTCTTCAATTTTCCATTTCTAGTACTCATTTCCACTGTAGGGTGAAAGTTAAATTAATTAAGCAGTAGCCCTTGAGTTGTAACAGAGTATTCTCAGTGCCACCCGTAATAGAAAAGTAAGAGCTTCACCACCTGCATGTACTGGACGGGTACAGTAACGCAACAGCAACGCAAGTCTAGGTCACTCCTCATGGCGTGCGTCTCTTTTTCTCGGGTGCAAGTTTACCGCGCTGGCATTATGCCGGCTTGCAGAAAATAACGTACCAATTTTCCAAAACAAGAGATAAGAAGAAGAATAAGACTGGTGTACTTTCATAGTCGACTCCAATGGAAGTCCACAGTGCTCGTAGAATTTGTTCCTTAAACTCCCACTAATGTTAGAGCAAGGATGAAGAAGTGTGAGGTTAGATAGATACTGGCCTCAATAGTTATGTAATGCGCTTGCAAGTTGCTAGTTGTACTGCAACACAAATTTCTGCTGAATGATTGAGTTAATCTTAAAGAGCATTGGTTACAGACTATGTCTTTCTTTCTTCATATAGGTTCTCCTTCCAAACGAACAAGGAGGAAGGAGCTGGCTAGAGCGGCCCGGCAACGGAGGATCGAGGCCACTGTTGCGGAATATCGGCGGCTGGTGGCCCTGGAGGACGTGGAAAGTGTGCAGTCGACAACTACAACCACGTCGTCTGCATCGGCCTCCGTGGCCCCACGGGCTGCCACCCAGCACAGTGGTCCACCCAGACTGAGCCGGGCTGCCAAAGGCAAACGCCACCGCCGAGCAGCAAGGCCAACAGCTGCCTCTCACAGGCATTGCACCTGCAAGGCAGTGAAGGCACGCCTGCGCCGCACTACCCTGATGGTGTCCCGCCTTCAGCAGGAGCTCGCCTTGCTTAGCGAGGAGCATGATGCCCTGGCCCAAAAAGTTAACAGCATCCACCCATAGTGTCCCTTGCCCCTTTTTTAGAGACTTTTGGGGGGTGGGAATTGGGAGTTGGGTTTTTGGGGACTTTTGAAGGACAATCGTTGGGGTTAGGGAGGGTCTTGCGGGAGATTATTTTGTTAGGGATATAAATATACTTTTTCAAACTTTATCTGAGCATACCTGTTTTTTACTGCTTGCCTGGTGGGTGGGGGTTTAACGTTGACTGTTTTCCTGAAAGTTTAGTTCCATTTTCTTCCTTTAAGTGTAAATGCCCAAATGTTTTCAACACTAAGTGCCTCTCACAGACTAAGTGAAGTGAATCCAAGAGTCCTAGGACTTTAGTAGTACTACCTTCAGTCTCTCGTCTCTCGTACTAATACTCCATTATACCCCCAAACCACCAAACGCTTATCTTACCTGTAATTTGTGTTTGAAAGTAGGGCTAGACCCAGGGCTGGCTCCACGGGAAACACCGAATAAGGTTGGCATTCTTGGTCGGATAAAATTTCCTCATAGCGGTGGTACTAGTGGTGTGACACAGTGGCAGTTGCATGCCTATGAAAAAAAAGAAAATGAAATCTGGTTTGTCCTCCTGAGCAATTCAACGGTACAACTGAGAATATAGCAGGTGACAGAAGTACAGTAGAGCAGTGCCACATTGTAGCCTAACAAATGGTAAAGTATAACTCCTAATTCGGTTGAAGTTCTTTCACATTAGCAATGGTTCTTTGTCAAGCAGAGTAAGAATATATCCTCGGATTTCTTCACCAGCCTGTTGCTATCACCTTATCCTCCCCACCCAGCAAGTGTGTGGATTTATTGCTGTAATAATAATTTAGTCACACATCAATCAAAACCACACAGCCCGGGGGAAGAGGGTTAGGGTTTGAAAAATGGATGGGTACGGGGGTTTTTGGGAAAGGTTTTGGGAGACAAGAAAAAATAGCACAGCATAGACAAACTATTGTGAACATAAACAAATCTTTGGGTACAAACCTATCCATCAATCTTTGAAAGTGCATGCACTACTGCATGCATGTCAGTGAAAAGTAAGTAGTACATTCGACAACTGTGGAAAGAAAGAATGCGACAGTACAGGGCCTGTGTGGAATTATTGATAACGATATTCAACATAAGGTCTCTGTAGCCAGATACCCGAGAGCCTTGCTGGTCACTATAAATCCATTCACAACAACACTCAATGGGGTTGGTCTGGAAGGTGTCAGGTTTACTCCCCGTGATCCAGTCGATGCAAATATGGTTCCACCTCCAAATGTCACCAACACCCAGAAGTGTAAACACAGGGTGTTCGAGCCATAAGGCGGGGGAGAAAAATAACAAACTAAAATAAAAAATGTGGGATGGGTAAAGGTAGGGTCAGCAGGGAAAGGATACCTGTAACACAAGACAAGACAGGCATCAGTGAAGTGCTGTCCTAACATACAAGGATACTCTCATATAGTCTCACTAAATAACCAAGGAAGTAGACAAGTACCTGAGCACCAGGAAAACATGACCTTGGATAGGAAATACTATAGCCCTTCTGCCACAATCTGTGAGGAAGGCCTAAGAAACACATAAACATATAGTTAACGAACACACTCCTGTCGCACCAAACACACTCGCGTTATACTAAGACATCAAACCCACTACTCACAACATACCACAAACATGGTAGAGGACTCAATGTACAAAGGGGGTTCCAAATAGTCAAAGCAAAGATGTATGGTCCAACAAAAAGGAAGAGGGAAACGGTAGTGTGTAGGAAGCAAGAACTACAACACTGCGCTCTCTAAGTAATGACCCAGTAGAGAATCTTTGGTGAAGGTCAAACAGAAAAACGTAGTTGCTGTTGCGACCACCACTGAATTCTGCCAACAACACACCCCACGGTGCACTACACAAAGAGAACTGGGGTAGCCTGTAGTTACCTCACTACATGCCCAGTTATGGAGGTCCTTTGAAATACACAGTTATACAACGGAGACGCGTAGTTGTCCTTACTACCGCGCTCCGTTTTAATAGTACAAAAACGATCCCCGATGTGAACGCTAACACGTGGTATAGACCGCCACTGTGCTCCGCCACACACAATTCAACCAAACAGGAATTCATCAAAGGTAGAATTCTGTTAGAAAACAGTCACAGAACCTCCCTTAACAATCCGTTCAGGCAGTAATCAGCTGACCGCACCGGCGGCCGAAGAGTTTAGAGCGGCTTTACCTGAAGACGCGTGAAGTCCGTCTACCGCCAAGGACAGAACACGGAAGCGCTCCCCACTGAGCCTCAGGGGGGGGGGGGTGGGGGGGGGGGGGAAGGTGATAGTCCACAGGAGACACGATAGAAAAGCATGCAGAGCGTCCGCTCTCATGCCGGTGCAGAACAGAAACCAGAATAACGCGCAACAGGAAGCGCGTCTGTTCCCCAGATAAACTTCCTGCAAGTCTCCCGCCTACTCATGGGAAATGTAGTTTCATAGTACGGTAGGCGCTTAGGGGCTGCGTAACCTGACAGAAGGTATAGTAGATAGAAAAGGAGAAATTGCTTTTTTTCTAGGTGTCCCCTCACTCACCAGGGTTGCCCCTTGGTGACATGCTTCATCATTGGGGCCATCCCAGTCCTCTACGGCCTGGGGCGTGCTGCGACTTGCGAATTACGTAGGAGCACTTACAAATGACTATGTGTGGTGCAGATGTGATAGTGGAGTGGACTAAGTGATGTGTTAAGGGATCAATTTAGAAGCCTAGAGAGAGCCAAGAAATGCAGTCACAGTCAGAGAAAAAGGCAAGGGATACTGTATCTATGTGGTTGTAGTGGTCCTGTTGGATGTGGTAAGTAAGTTGCCTGCAGAAAAAAAATCCTCCTATTAGCGGCACTCCTCCATTGCAGCCGACGCTTCGTCCATCGATGTTGGTCACCAGAAGACACCCTGTAAAAAAAAGCACAGCATAGACAAACAATTGAACATAAACAATTCTTTGGGTACAAACCTATCCATCAATCTTTGAAAGTGCATGCACTACTGCATGCATGTCAGTGAAAAGTAAGTAGTACATTCGACAACTGTGGAAGAAAGAATGCAACAGTAAAGGGCCTATGTGTAAATTATTGATAACGATATTCAACATAAGGTCTCTGTAGCCAGATACCCGAGAGTCTTGCTGGTCACTATAAATCCATTCACAACAACACTCAGTGGGGTTGGTCTGGAAGGTATAGTAGATAGAAAAGGAGAAATTGCTTTTTTTCTAGGTGTCCCCTCACTCACCAGGGTTGCCCCTTGGTGACATGCTTCATCATTGGGGCCATCCCAGTCCTCTACGGCCTGGGGCGTGCTGCGACTTGCGAATTACGTAGGAGCACTTACAAATGACTATGTGTGGTGCAGATGTGATAGTGGAGTGGACTAAGTGATGTGTTAAGGGATCAATGTAGAAGCCGAGAGAGAGCCAAGAAATGCAGTCACAGTCAGAGAAAAAGGCAAGGGATACTGTATCTATGTGGTTGTAGTGGTCCTGTTGGAAGTGGTAAGTAAGTTGCCTGCAGAAAAAAAATCCTCCTATTAGCGGCACTCCTCCATTGCAGCCGACGCCTCGTCCATCGATGTTGGTCACCAGAAGACACCCTGTCCACTGCCTGCCTGATGCTGAATTGTGGCTCGCTACTGTGAAGCCTGACTCCATCCTTTTTTCCCCATTGCAGAGACTGAAACCCGGCCTGTAATTATTCAACGAAAAACAGGAAGTGATATAATATTACAACACCACTGATAAATAAATATAAGGTATGTAGGCTGTGGAGTGCAAAAAGTCACAATTTGATTTTCCTAGTAGACAGTACAATATTTTTGAAAGTGCGTACTCTGAGTCACCTTTTGAAGGATAAATAAGTATGGGCAAATTAATGTAGCGGATCTTGCCCCTCAAGCTAGGTGTACTGTAAACTGTGTTTTAGAACAAAATTAGATCTTCCTAGCAGTGCTCCCACCCAGACCCTTACTAAAGCCAGTCGCAAAAATGTAGAAGACCCCCAATCAAATCTCAAAAAACGAGGCCTAGCAGAAAACTGGTGACAAAACTTACTTTGAAAGTAAAAGTAGGCCGAAGTACCCCCTTTCTAATTACCCATTACCCACCGTGGATTGCATTCAAACCACTTGCAAGCAACCAAGCAAAAGTAGCCATAGCCAGCATCGCTCCAAGACTCGAAATCCCCCCCACTCAAACACATGCAATAGAAATACTGCTAACCCTAACGAACCCTAAGTTAAGAATAGTGGCAAAGGCTTTCTTTAACTATGCCAAATCCCCCCTTTCCCACCATGGATTTTCTTCAAATGACTTGCAACCAAAATTACACATTCTCACGAGTGCTCTAAGACCCCAGAACTCAGTTGGAAAAATCTAGAACACCCCGAAACACATGCAATCCTGCTGCTAGGGCTAACCCTAACGAACCCTAAGTTACAAAAAGTGCCAAAACTAAAGGCTTTTCCGCGCGGATTTTGTCCCAACCACTTCTACCCGGTATTAGACCTTCCCAGGAATGCCCCAAGACCCGCCAACCCACCCGCCAAGAAGCATAACACCCCCAAACAGGCCAAAAGCAAAATCTCATACTTGCAATATTTCTGGGCCTTCGGTCCAAACGCGCTGCGTAGCTAGGCCATAAGTCGGGGTTGGCACGACGGATTTCCTGAAAAGCAAATGCAATCAAGATTAGAGTGTCCCAGCAATGCTCCCAGACCACGAAACTCACCCACAAACAGACGGAACCCCCCCTAAGAGCACCTCAAAGGCAAGCAAGTCATCAAAAACACACAAAAAATTCCGCCTGGGATTTGGTCCAAAACACTTTTATCCGGTATTAGAGCTTCCCAGCAATGGCCCCAGAGCCGTCAACCCAGAAGAAAACGAGTAGAAGACCCCCAAACAGCCAAAGAGCAAAAGTACAAAAATGGGGACTTAGTCAATTTTTCACAAATTTCCCAAATCATTCAGCGCGCGCTCTGCAGCTAGGCCCTAAGTCCCCTCTGCCACCATGGATTTGCTTCAAACCTCTTGCAAAGTAAAGTATATATAGCCAGCAGTGCTCCCAGACCACGAAACTCACCCACAAACACCAGGAAGCCCCCCAAACAGGCCCCCGAAAACGCTACATAGAGCAAAATGTCAGAAATAGCCAAAAAAAAAATCAGCCTGGACTTTGTCCCAACCACTTCTACCCGGTATTAGACCTTCCCAGGAATGCCCCAAGACCCGGCAACCCACCCGCCAAGAAGCATAACACCCCCAAACAGGCCAAAAGCAAAATCTCATACTTGCAATATTTCTGGGCCTTCGGTCCAAACGCGCTGCGTAGCTAGGCCATAAGTCGGGGTTGGCACGACGGATTTCCTGAAAAGCAAATGCAATCAAGATTAGAATGTCCCAGCAGTGCTCCCAGACCACGAAACTCACCCACAAACACCAGGAAGCCCCCCAAACAGGCCCCCGAAAACGCTACATAGAGCAAAATGTCAGAAATAGCCAAAAAAAAAATCGGCCTGGATTTTGTCCCAGCCACTTCTACCCGGTATTAGACCTTCCCAGGAATGCCCCAAGACCCGGCAACCCACCCGCCAAGAAGCATAACACCCCCAAACAGGCCACAAGCAAAATCTCATACTTGCAATATTTCTGGGCCTTCAGTCCAAACGCGCTGCGTAGCTAGGCCATAAGTCGGGGTTGGCACAACGGATTTCCTGAAAAGCAAATGCAATCAAGATTAGAGTGTCCCAGCAGTGCTCCCAGACCACGAAACTCACCCACAAACACCAGGAAGCCCCCCAAACAGGCCCCCGAAAACGCTACATAGAGCAAAATGTCAGAAATAGCCAAAAAAAAATCGGCCTGGATTTTGTCCCAACCACTTCTACCCGGTATTAGACCTTCCCAGGAATGCCCCAAGACCCGTCAACCCACCCGCCAAGAAGCATAACACCCCCAAACAGGCCAAAAGCAAAATCTCATACTTGCAATATTTCTGGGCCTTCGGTCCAAACGCGCTGCGTAGCTAGGCCATAAATCGGGGTTGGCACGACGGATTTCCTGAAAAGCAAATGCAATCAAGATTAGAGTGTCCCAGCAATGCTCCCAGACCACGAAACTCACCCACAAACAGACGGAACCCCCCCTAAGAGCACCTCAAAGGCAAGCAAGTCATCAAAAACACAAAAAAATTTCCGCCTCGGATTTGGTCCAAACCACTTTTAGTGCTTCCCAGCAATGGCCCCAGACCCGTCAACTCACCTGCAAAGAGGTAGAACAACACCCCCACAAGTGCTGAGTCTTTCTTCATTGGGCGTAAACCAGCCCTCTGCTTTGATGGAAATAGGAGTCTGGAGGAGGAGGATAGAGGAGCATGTTCTTCTGAACTTGTGAACCTGAGGAATGCAGACTGCGGCACCTTCAAATAAATTAGCAAACAAGTGAAGACAGTTCTGCTGATGGGCTTGTTTTTGTGATTATCTGATTAAAGTTTGAATTATATTAACTGTGCACAACAAAGAAAGACAGACACACAGGAATAAAAGTGAATAAGGATGAAAAAGAAAGTTATTGATTCGTTGTCTCATTTTCAGGGCTCGAAGTCGGTATCACGGTCCAGGAATAAGAATAAGGCTTCGTCATCATACTCTGCGAATTCAGCCAGGGTGAGGTCAGTGTCACCTGACAGAGTAGAAATTCCCTCATCTATGTTGCTGGCCACCTCCTCTTCATCCGGCACGCTCTCTCGTACTCTGAAATCTGGTGGTATGAGGTGCTGATTCATCTTGATCATTGTTAACCTCTCCACATTTTTGGGCGAGAGGCGGCTCCGTTTGGGAGTTACAATCCCACCAGCCGCACTGAAAACCCGTTCAGAAGACACACTTGCGAGTGGGCAAGACAAGTAGTTTAAAGCCAGGTTGGTGAGCTGTGGCCACAATTCTTTTTTCCCATGCCAATACGCCAATGGGTCAGAATTAACATAGACCTCTGTGGAGTCATTCAGATAGTCCTTCACCATCGACTCAAGGTCCTCCTCCAAGGTTCCTCCACTTTGCTTAGCTCTTGCTGTGCCTCTGACCTTTTGAGAACCAAACCCACGCAGAGCTAGCCAATCCTCTTCAGCCTCCAATGTTTCTGTTGTCTTTCGTGCAGATGATCCGGTTGCCGGTGTCTTTAACGGCTGAGAGGTCACTTGTGCCACAGCCACAGGTGCAGAAGTGGATTGTTTTGACTGGGGATGGCCTGCTGATGTACTGCCATTTCCTTCAATTTCCAGCCGTTCTGTTTCAAACTTCTTGGCTGACAAGGCTAGCCAACGTTTGTACTTTGTAACATCTTCATCACCAAAAGGAAAGAATGCTCTGCCTGCCAGCGCCTTTTTGTAGCGTGGATCCAGAATAGTAGCACAAATGTAATGCTGTTCTGAGTGGATCTTTTTAAGACGTTCATCACCTTGTAGGAGCTCTAATAATTGCTCAGCCAGAAGCAAAGAGTCTTGCTTTTTGTCATCTTTTCCAAACACAGAACACACCTCCTTCAGTTGGTCCTCCAGCATGTACAACAATGGGATAGCTTTTCCCAAATTAGAGTCCTCCTTGCTGACTGCACGCGTGAAGACCTCAAAAGGACGAAGCATGCGTGTTAGGCTTTCAACTATGTTCCATTGCGGCCCACCCATCCTCAGCTCCTCTATACCCTCTTTCAAGAAATATTGATCGAGTTCCGTATACTGCTCATACAGACGCTCAAGCATGTAGAAGGTTGAGTTCCAACGTGTTACCACCTCCTGGATGAGTGCTTTCACTGGCATTTGACATTGATATAGCATGCTCCTCAGCTGCTTCCGGGCCTTAAAAGAATGCCTGAAATGCTTGCAAATTTTTCGGCAGGTCTCCAATACACTGTACGCTGCACTGCGTTTATTACCCAAGAATTTTTGGACAACCAGGTTTATACAGTGCGCCAAACACGGCACTCTGAAATAGTAACCGTCCCTCATGGCCTTAACTATATTGGCGCCATTGTCCGTGGAAACATAACCAACCTTGCGTTTTAGTGGGGACAGACAGTTAAGGACCTTTGTGTTAAAGACATCCAAAATGTTTTCTGCTGTGTGACGTTTCTCCAAACCAAACATGGCTAGTGTTGCATGTTTCCGAGCACCTTTAAAAACAATGTTAGTGTCAACACCTGAGTTTAGCTTTGCTTTAGCCCCTGAAAAAGAGACCCAGTGTGCAGTGATGCACATGTAATCAGCGCCTGCGCCACTGGTCCACATGTCTGTTGTCAGATGTATAGTGTGAACAGCACTCTTCTGCAAAGCTGCCCCAATCACCTTCAGAACATCTTCATGTAGTGCTGGAACCGCAACTCGGGCAAAATAGAACCGGCTAGGAACCTTCCATTTAGGGCAGAGCGCTGTCACTAATTCTAGAAAACCAACCCCTTCTACAAAAGAAAAAGGGAGAAGGTCCAGAGCTAGCATTTTAGCCAGCTTAGTGTTATACAGACGGGTCATTGGGTGGTTGCGTTCATATTGCGCTTCTGTAAACAACATCTTTTTAATGTTGCCCTGGACCAATGATTTACGGGATGATGATGATCTCTTCGACCCAGTTACGCTCGCTGATGAACTTTTCCGCATTGATGTCTCACTCTCTCCCACACTCTTAGTGTGGCTCCCATGGGGTGTGCTGCTGACATGGGAACTGGGTGTAAGTGAAGTGTTTGAATCGTCTTCTTCTACCTCCTCGTCATCAGCAGATGAAAAATCAACGTTTTCATTACGTGCAATTCCGGCTTTCTTGACCGCCTCTAGGTGCGGAAACCATTGGACAGCGTGCCTTCTCTCAAGATGACCTCTCTGGCCTCCGGTACCATAGTTAGAACCAAGCTTACCACGACTAAATCGAAGCTTACAAAGGCTACAAATGGCTACGTTTTCCTTTTTTGGGCAAACACTAAAGAAGTCCCAAACTGGAGACTTGAAATGTCTTCGGGGGCCGGAGGAGGCGGCGATACTGGTGGTGGTGGTCCTGCTGCTAATGTCAGATGAAGTGGAGGATGTGGATTGCCGAACTTCAGTACGTTTTGCACTTTCACCACCACGAATTGAGGTCGAGGACGAGGTGGGTACCTTCTTGCGAAGAAATATGGAAGCGGTAGGTTTTGGTGTACTACTTAACTCCAAATCTAATGATTCCATTTCCATTGCCTCCTCGCCGACATCATCATCACGCTCAGCAGCTTCTCGGGATAGGGTCAAAATGTCTCTTTGCTGCATGCCCGGTGGGGCTGCAGTGACCTTTGTGATGACTGGCTCGTCGTCATCGTGAGAGGCTTCATCACCAGCAGTATCTGTCACTTCTTGTTGAGCCTCATCACACTCCATAGGTTTGAGTTTTTGGACGACCTTCCTTTTACGCTTAGGTACCGGTGTCAGATCATGGTGTGCCTCACTGTCAGACCGCAGTTGTGGTTCCCAAGACGGATCACTTGCATCAGAACGAGGTGGGCTTGAAGAAGATGTAGACACCCCCCTTGATCTTTTCCTTGCTAGGGATGTGGAAGACAATGAATGATCATCAGGAGGAGTGGCTTCCAATGATACCTCGGCTTCATTGTCGATTTCCAAATGTGCCCCTACTTCGGGAGGAACAACTATTGTGGGCACTTGTGAACCTCCATGCACCTTTGCTTGCGCATCTCCTTTTGCTGCCTCTCCTTCCACATGTACTTGGGCGTGTACTTGCACATGGTGTTGTTGTTGCGGCTGTGGTTGTTCAACACTTGTCAGATGAGTTACAACAACCTGTGTTGATTCAGGGACATTGCTGCTACTTTCTTGCGATGAGCCAACATCACTGGTCGATGGTGATTGGAGAAGTACACTGACTGCCTCTGAAGCACTCAAGGGCTTTGACTTAAGTTGGCGTGGTGGTGGAGGCACTGAACCCAATGGAGCAGGGGTGCTGCTCCCAGCTTGGTCCCCAGCAGATCCTGCTGCTGCAGGCGTACTTTTTTTTTTGCTCCCAAAAAAAGTGGCGGGTGGCACACCAGCCTCCTTGGTAACTTGCTTCTTCTGCTCCTTACTAGCAACTTTCTTGCTAGAGGAGCTACGGAGAACTTTCTTTGGGGGCGGGGCCATCTTCTTCAGAGCAGGTCAGACAGCAGGCCGCAGTTGCACGAATTGTAGAGTTGTCTGAGGCCAGACGTGACGTCGCGTGACGTAATGCTGCACACACACACCGCTGCAGGACTTCTTCCTGGCACTGGCGGTTCTCTTGAGTCTTGTGCACCTAAAAAAAATGGAAGACAGAGGAACATCAGTTCAGTTATAGAGCACAAAAAAATCGAAAAACACTGCAAAATCAGCACAATCCCAATCCATCCATGCCCTCCATAATGTTTAAATTCAAGACAACCCACAGAAAGACTAGGCCCATGCAAGACTCACTACCCCTGGGCATAAATAAAGGTTGAAAAGTAGGCAAAATGGTTGGAGGCCTAACAACAAAGCCTGCATTTAAAATGGCCACTTGCCTGCCAGCACATGGCCAGTGCCTGTAGCTGCACTCAAAATGGCCACCAGCCACATGGCATGTCCCTCCCCATGAACACCCCCAAAAATCGAAAAACACTGCAAAATCAGCACAATCCCATTCCATCCATGGCCTCTATGATGTTTAAATTCAAGACAACCCACAGAAAGACTAGGCCCATGCAAGACTCACTACCCCAGGGCATAAATAAAGGTTGAAAAGTAGGCAAAATGGTTGGAGGCCTAACAACAAAGCCTGCATTCAAAATGGCCACTTGCCTGCCAGCACATGGCCAGTGCCTGTAGCTCCACTCAAAATGGCCACCAGCCACATGGCATGTCCCTCCCCATGAACACCCCCAAAAATCGAAAAACACTGCAAAATCAGCACAATCCCATTCGATCCATGGCCTCCATGATGTTTAAATTCAAGACAGCCCACAGAAAGACTAGGCCCATGCTAGACTCAAATACCCCTGGTGAAAAGGCCACAAGTACAGGCCCAAAAAACGAAAATCACTGAAAAATCTGCACAATCCCATTCCATCCATGGCCTCCATGATGTTTAAATTCAAGACAACCCACAGAAAGACTAGGCCCATGCAAGACTCACTACCCCTGGGCATAAATAAAGGTTGAAAAGTAGGCAAAATGGTTGGAGGCCTAACAACAAAGCCTGCATTCAAAATGGCCACTTGCCTGCCAGCACATGGCCAGGGCCTGTAGCTGCACTCAAAATGGCCACCAGCCACATGGCATGTCCCTCCCCATGAACACCCCCAAAAATCGAAAAACACTGCAAAATCAGCACAATCCCATTCAATCCATGGCCTCCATGATGTTTAAATTCAAGACAACCCACAGAAAGACTAGGCCCATGCAAGACTCACTACCCCTGGGCATAAATAAAGGTTGAAAAGTAGGCAAAATGGTTGGAGGCCTAACAACAAAGCCTGCATTCAAAATGGCCACTTGCCTGCCAGCACATGGCCAGTGCCTGTAGCTCCACTCAAAATGGCCACCAGCCACATGGCATGTCCCTCCCCATGAACACCCCCAAAAATCGAAAAACACTGCAAAATCAGCACAATCCCATTCCATCCATGGCCTCCATGATGTTTAAATTCAAGACAGCCCACAAAAAGACTAGGCCCATGCTAGACTCAAATACCCCTGGTGAAAAGGCCACAAGTACAGGCCCAAAAAACGAAAATCACTGAAAAATCTGCACAATCCCATTCCATCCATGGCCTCCATGATGTTTAAATTCAAGACAACCCACAGAAAGACTAGGCCCATGCAAGACTCACTACCCCTGGGCATAAATAAAGGTTGAAAAGTAGGCAAAATGGTTGGAGGCCTAACAACAAAGCCTGCATTCAAAATGGCCACTTGCCTGCCAGCACATGGCCAGTGCCTGTAGCTGCACTCAAAATGGCCACCAGCCACATGGCATGTCCCTCCCCATGAACACCCCCAAAAATCGAAAAACACTGCAAAATCAGCACAATCCCATTCAATCCATGGCCTCCATGATGTTTAAATTCAAGACAACCCACAGAAAGACTAGGCCCATGCAAGACTCACTACCCCTGGGCATAAATAAAGGTTGAAAAGTAGGCAAAATGGTTGGAGGCCTAACAACAAAGCCTGCATTCAAAATGGCCACTTGCCTGCCAGCACATGGCCAGGGCCTGTAGCTGCACTCAAAATGGCCACCAGCCACATGGCATGTCCCTCCCCATGAACACCCCCAAAAATCGAAAAACACTGCAAAATCAGCACAATCCCATTCCATCCATGCCCTCCATGATGTTTAAATTCAAGACACCCCACAGAAAGACTAGGCCCATGCACCACTCACTACCCCTGGTCAAGGCCCCAACAACAGGTCAAAAATCGAAAAACACAGAAAAATCAGCACAATCCCATTCCATCTATGCCCTCCATGATGTTTAAGTTCAAGACAGCCCACAGAAAGACTAGGCCCATGCACCACTCACTACCCCTGGTCAAGGCCCCAACAACAGGTCAAAAATCGAAAAACACAGAAAAATCAGCACAATCCCAATTCATCTATGGCCTCCATGATGTTTAAGTTCAAGACAACCCACAGAAAGACTCAGTCCACCCACCACTGAGTACCCCTGGGCAAAAGGCCCCAAAACAGCCCAAAAATCGAAAATTCCAAAATTTTAGTTGCAGCAACTGTAATTCCCCAAACAAACTTACTTGTAAAATTTCTAATCCAACAGTGATCCAAAGAAAGTCAAAAAGGCCTCAAATCCAAAGATCCAGCAGCATCCACAAAAAGTAATCCTTCCAGCTCCACATCCAAATGAAAAGTGACCAGGAGATGGACAAAGCACTGGGAGGAGCCTGCTGAACAGGAACAGGAAGTTGAAGACTGTGGGGCACTTCCTTCCTCCCACCCCCCTGCCCCCCTCCCCAAAATGGACTCCTCGCTAAAAAAGTGCAGGCAAATGTCAAACTAAGGAGTTATTCACATAAAAATCATCATTTCTAGAAGGTTTATGCTGCTTGCTGGTGGATTTCTTGTGCAGAATTGCAAATTTATATTTTCGCTCGCCGCATCTCAAATCTCGCAATTGCGAAGTACCGCGAGACGTGATCTCGCCGTACTGACGTAAATAATTAATTTACTCTCTTAATTTCTATGCAGGTAAGTACTTAATCAATAATAACTCAATCAGAATGAAGGAAAACAGAGTCCGTGGTGTAAGAGTTTCTAAGGGTTTTATTCCTCATAAAGGAATCAGGATATCATGTTCTGACCACCACACAGGGTGTCAGAAGGGATAGAGCGCTACATTTTATTAACAGTACATAGCTTATATACTTATTTCATTCCATAAGTAACAGTGCAAGAGGCGTAACAGCTGAGAGAAGACAAGATAACAATATACACGTGGCACATGTACGTAATCAAGAGGCGTGAACTAGAGGTGTGTTCTGGAAACGTCACTGATAGGTGACACAAGTGGGTGGCACCAAGGGGTGGTGCTAACAGAATGTTGCAATGTCAGCAGAAATCGGAAGCTTGGATGCGCGCGCAGCTGGATGACGTGTAACTGGAGGGGTGCAGGGGACTTGACATTTACACTGACGGAAAGAGACAGAAGTCTGGCATGTCAGATCAACTTGTGCTTCTATCATATCTGATATCTGATGTTTAGGAACTAAGCTATCTGGGCAGAAAGGTCTCTAGAGCAGAAGCTATTCTATACTTGCTGTGAGTGCGTGTATAAGCGCCTGAGTGTCTGTATGAGAAGCGTGGGGGCATGGGGCCTTCCAGGAAGCATGGCAACAGAAGCTATGAATTACTTGCATAGAGACAGGTCGGCCCTTTAGCCCTGTAGCTGAGGAAGGATGTTTACTGAAGCTAGCAGGCTGGAATGTATTTTCGGGGAGGGAAACAGATAACTCGAAGGTTATAGTCAATCTTGGCAGGCAGCAGGCTGAGCTGAGCACGGAGGGCCGCGCTAGAAGTAAGTCAGAGTTCACGGATACGGGGGCTGCCTGGGCAGAGATTTCTCGGAGTCAGAAGCCAGAAAAGAGGTTCGGTGGCAGAGATTCAGGGCCTACTTCAGCCAGGGCTGAAAAACGTAGGAGTACACTACAAAAAGACGTTGGCATAGCATACTTAGGAACGGACCATCCAACCCATTCATGGTGGGTCTGAAAGAGGACAAGTTAACGTTGGACGCAAATATATTTGCGTCTTCATAGCTGACACAGGAGGGAAGTTACATGCACTTTAACTCGTACATGGAGTCGATGGGGTACGCGCTAGGGAACATAACTTGACATAAAATTTATATTACCTCATTCCCTCCTTGTTCCCTACGGACCCTTCATGATATATCGATCCTCATGAATCGATCAGTCTGTTCTTGTAACATTATATGTTCATCTTTCTTTCTTTGACTGTTTGAGAGACAACTGGAATGTTCAATGCATGATGTGGCACACAGTCCACAAATCGCTGGCCCACACTGCAGGCACAGGCAGCAGCTGAATACTATAACGAGGCCAATGCCTAGGAAGGATAAGATCTTCCATCCCCAAGCTGTTAACGTAGTCCAGAACCAACCGGACCAAGTCCAGGTGCCTGGATTCTGATGTATCTGATTTGCAATTTTATGCAGACGGGTAATAGCTTGATAGACAGATGGTGCATTTTGTGGGATGAAAACACAGCAACTTGACCCGATGACCTTACAGGCTCCACCTCTATCTGCCAAGATGACGTCAATTACAAGACGATTTTGAAGGACAACAACCCGCATAGCAGATTGCTCCTCTGTTAAGTTACCTAAGGCGGAGGCAGTTTCATGTACTACTGCTTCAAGTGTTCTGGTTAATCTGCGTATCAATTTACTGTTTTGGACAGGTCCTAGGAAGAAAAAGAATCCTTTATTAAAATCAGTGTACTGTTCCCATGCCGTTTCTGTGTAGTCGACAAGTGGAATATCTCTTTTGGGTCTATTCGGTGCTAGATTCGTATTTCTATGGTAATCAGGGGGAGCTAGAAAAACAGGTGGCAGAAGGAATGCAATGTAACAGGTACCATCCCAATCTGGAGGCAAACGTATGTATGCGGTATGACCACAAACAAAGTAGGAATGACTGGTAGCTTTAAAGGACGATTTACCATGGTCACTGAACTCGACCACAGTAGTGCATTTACTATGTCCTACGTGTACTGA
The DNA here is from genome assembly GCF_964263255.1 of Lissotriton vulgaris. Classification (NCBI taxonomy): domain Eukaryota; kingdom Metazoa; phylum Chordata; class Amphibia; order Caudata; family Salamandridae; genus Lissotriton; species Lissotriton vulgaris. The sequence goes on from NC_141697.1 coordinate 39,585,166, forward strand.
ACCTTTCTTGCTAACACATAGTTCACCTGTGACTGGTAATACTAACATATGGGGCAGAACTGGAGCAGCTTCGGATTCAACAGTAAGGATCATAAGGCTAATTGTGTAATTACCTAATCCATATACTTCATTTTCTAGATCAGTTCCTATTCGAGTGGGAAGTCCCTCTTTATCAGGGTAACAGACGTTGAGCAGGACTAAGTTCAAGTTTCCCCAAACCCAGCCCCCATCGAAAACAGCAATATCAGGATCTAAGGAATTAATTATTTTAAACCATGCCCCACAGGAGCCATTGTGAGTGAACGGGTACGGAAAGAGGGGCAGAGCTCCCTTGTAATTCTGGTAGGGAGGGAGTCGGCCACATATCCAGCAGTCTGTAGCATTATTCGTCTGATGGGAGTGATGTAACATACTAATGAATGTATTGTTGCGCAGCGCAAGTCTGTAAGAGAGTTCATGTGCAGGAAGTTCACTAAAAGTGTGTTCAGCAGAGACATTGTAAGCAGATTGTTCACGCCTGAAAATAGGCCAATATATGGGTAGCAGAATGCTGGCAATAATAATTAGAATACTTAGAAAGAACATTATTAACAACGTCACTATGCAGTGACTACGCAGTGATTTGCAGTATGTACGTTTCTTTGCTTCTCTCTCTCTCTCTCTATCTCGATCTAGGGGATACATGTCAGAAACTATTTAACCGATTCACCTAGGGGAGGACTTAAACAATTAAACTGTCTGACTTGCTAGATCTGAGTTTCATTCGATATAGTTCTTGGGGAGTCTTTTCTCGTTCGGTAACGGTAAAGTCTTTCGTTTCAACACAGTCTTTGGTGGGGGTGGACGAGTCAGAGTCCTGTTTCAGTCCGTTTTTTAGTTCATTGCAAAGTTTGATGTGACTCGTATGGACCCACCCCTTTCTCCCCTCGATTTTCACAGCGGTCCTGGTTGTAAGGAGGACGGTCTTCGGAGACTTCCAACGGGGCTCCAGCGGACTTTTCCGGTCGAAATTCCGGACGAGTACCAGGTCCCCAGGACGGACCTCATGCGCCTTTACATCGGTGTTGTCAGGGAAGGCTGCGGCAACCTGTGAACGACATGATTGGAGTGCAGACATCAAGGAGGCAAGGTAATCTGTCAACATATTACAATCAACATCAGTGATTTTCTTCGGAATGGGCGTCCCCCACATATTCGGTGGTCTGCCAAAGACCACTTCGTACGGGGATAGCCCTGATCTTGAGTGGGCGACCATTCTCATGTAGAATAGTGCCACGGGCAGGGCGACTATCCAGTCGACCCCTTTTTCCTGACAGATCTTGGCAAGGCGGATTTTTAGTGTCTGATTATGCCTTTCTACAAGGCCTGCTGCTTCGGGATGTCGGACACAGTGGAACCTCCACTGATATCCTAGCAAAAGGGAAACCTGTTTCATCAACTCGGACGAGAACGGCTGTCCGTTATCTGAATACACGACACGGGGCAAACCGTACCGTGGGAAGAATTCACGAACCAACTGTCTGGCAGTGGTCGGAGCAGTGTAGTCTGGGACTGGGTATGCTTCGGTCCAACGGGACAGAGCACAAACAATTACAAGGACATATTTAAAACCTCGACAGCTATTCATCTGGATATAATCCATCTGGAGGACTTCAAAAGGGTGATCGGGAGGATGAAATCCTCCTTGCTCAACAGGGACGCTTTTACCTGGATTGAACTGACAACAGATCATGCAAGTACGCACTTTCTGTTTTGCTGCTGCTCGTAAGTGTTTGTTGTACCAGAGATTCTGTAAACTGTCTAACATCGCCTTCTCTCCTAGATGTGCCGGGCTATGTGCTGTATTTATCATGACCTGAACCATTGAGTCGGGGAGAAACCATATAGATTTTCCCTTCGTCACCCAACCTTGATCTGTCTGAATCCCTCCTAGTTCAGTCCATTTCTTTATCTCCTCTGGAGTAGCATGTGTCTGGATATCAATTACGTCTAGGGCGGGATCTCTAACTGCCATACACTTTGTTGGTACTATTGTTTTTGTTATGTCAGTAATCTGGGTGTGAGTTAGTGCTGTATGTTTTGCTGTCTGGTCTGCCAGGTCGTTACCCTGGGAAACAGAATCTGTGACTTTAGTATGTGCCTTACACTTCATGACTGATATGCCCGAGGGCAAATGTATTGCTTCTAACAGTGCTTGAATGAGGGGGCCATGTTGTATCTTGGCCCCATGGGAAGTCAGAAAACCTCGTTCTTGCCAGAGGACTCCGAAGTCGTGTACAACTCCGAAGGCATAACGGGAATCAGTATATATGTTAACATTTCTGTTCTTGGCTAGAATACAAGCTCGGGTCAGAGCGATGAGCTCTGCTGCTTGAGCAGACAGTGTGTCAATACGGTGTGTTTCTTTAACTTCAGTTTCAGTGGTCACGGCATACGCGGCCACTAATTCTCCTGTACTTGTTCTCATGCATGAACCGTCCACATAAAGTGTCAGGTCTGGGTTTGTCAACGGAACATCTGTTAAATCTCGTCTAGGCTTTGTTACTGCATTAATGATTTCTATACAATCATGTGGAGCTGGATCTGTCATAACTGTAGGTAACAGTGTTGCTGGGTTCAAGATACTGCAGCGTCTGATTTCTATGTGTGGCTGGAATAGTGTTAATTCATAACCTGTCAGTCGTGCTATAGTCAAGTGTTGAGTCTGGGTTCTGTTTAACAAAACCTCTACAGAATGTGGAACTTGAACTGTTAACTGATGACCTAAAACAATTGAATCGCTTTGTCTTATTGCTAACGCTGTTGCTGCTACTGACTTTAAGCACGCAGGGAGTGCTTGGGCTACTGAATCCAATGTACTAGAAAAATAAGCACAAGGCTTATGTGAACCTGCTTGGTCTTGGGTGAGGACAGACAACGCTGTACCATCACGTTCTGTAACAAAAAGTGTAAACGGTTTGTTGTAACATGGTGTCGCTAAAACTGGTGCTTGACATAAGGCTTTCTTTAAGTCTTCAAAAGCTTGTGTGTGTTCCTGAGTCCAAGGGAGGGCAGTCGAAATCGCTGCCTCCTATGTCGTTAACTGGATAAGTGGCTTGGCTAGAAATGCATACTGGGGAATCCATTGTCTGCAGTACGAGGTGAGGCCTATGAAGGCCCGCACTTCCTTTTGTGTCTGGGGTTGTGGCATATTTGCAATTAGCTGAATGCGATCGGGAGTGAGCTGTCTCCCCACTTTGGACAGCAAGTGACCCAAGTACACAACTTGCTGAACACAGAATTGTAGCTTCGAAGGAGACACCTTGTGTCCCTTGTCGGCCAGAAAGTGTAAAACGGTCAGTGATGCTTTTTCACATTCGGGCTCACTTCGTGCGGTGATCAGCAGATCATCGACGTATTGCAGTAAAGCGGTGTTAACTGGCATTTGAATACAATCTAGTTGTCTCTTCAGTGCTTGACTATAGATGCTGGGGCTTTCTGTGAATCCTTGAGGTGCGCGCGAAAATTTGAAACTGCGTCCATTTAAACAGAATCCGAAGAGATATTGGCTCTCTGGATCAATAGGCACGCTGAAGAAGGCGTTCTTGAGATCAATTACAGTGAAGAACGTTGCTTCTGAATCAATAGCAGTCAATAAGGATGAGATATCGGGGACCACAGGATACTGTGGGATAATGCATTTATTCAATTCTCGAAGATCAATCACCAGCCGATATACTGGCGGTGCATTGGGATCTGTACGTTTAAGAATCGGAATGATGGGCGAGTTACAGATATTGGAGTCGGTCTCGACGACCACTCCTTGGGCAATGAGCTCTTCAATGATTTTCAGTAAAGCCACTACAGCATCGGGTGGTAACTTGTATTGCCTGATTCTGGGTAATACAACACCTGCCTTGAGTGTAACGCGGTATGGTGTAATGTGCATACATCCTACATCAGTTGGGCCTTTTGCCCACAAGTAATCAGGTACATTTTTCAATCTGACGTCAAACTCACGCAGAACATAGTGACCCTTGAAATCCCGCAGAAAGAGTCTAACTCCCTCCGGGGAACAGCAGATTATAGCTCCTAGAGCCTTCAATGTTTTAATTCCTAATAGATTTTCTGGACATGATTTCGTGAGTAATAAGTCTGTAACACGTGATAATGGACCCGCAGCCAGGGGGACTGGTTCGGAGACTTCATTTACAATAGGCTGTCCCGAAAAACCAAGGGAAACATTTTGTGAGCCTGAGAGGGGTGCCCCTGGAACTTCGTCATGACTTATTGTAGTGCGACTTGCCCCTGTGTCAATTAAAAACTTTCTGTCTTTTCCCAATACTTGACTGTGTACATAAGGACCTTCTTGATCTACAGGAATCTCAATAAGAGGCAAGCCACCTTCCCTCTCTAGGCTGTTTCATGTATATCGGGAATATTCGGGGTAAGCAGACTGGGCATACTGGTACATCTGTTGTGAAACTTGCTGAGTTGCAGCAATGGGCTGTGGCTGTGGTACTGCTACGGTCTGTGCTGTCTGTGCGGATGCATGCATAGGCTGTGTATTCTGTGTAGACTGATGCTGGTTATGGTCTTGTCTAGGCGGATGCGGTCTTTCTTTAGTTTTACCTGTCGCTATGTTATGTTTCAGAACTGGGCATTCGTGTACGTAGTGACCTGGCTGCTTGCAGTAGTTACATGTCCCTTTAACGGGAGCCGTAGTGTGACTTGTCTGGGTCGTACCTTTTCTGTGACTGTCGGATGGGACCGTCTGAGCTACTAACATTTTCATTTTCGTGTCTTTCATACGTTTCTGTTCCTGATCTTGTTCTTCCCTAATTCTATTCTGGTGATATTGTAACATTTGTAACATCTGGGATGGCGTATTTGCTTGCCATGTACTCTCGACTTTATATACTCTATTTTTAACTAATGGTAGGGCGTTCTCGACTAATTTGGTTACAAAAAGGTGTGGATATGACTCGCTACTAGTTTTTAGACCACTATTTATAATAAAACATTTCTCGAATCTTGAATAAAAGTCACTAGTATCTTCATCTTGTTTCTGTTTACAGGACGAAATTGCGTCCCAATCTTCTTTTCTAGTTGTCAACAATCTGGGCAGGACCTGTACTATCAAACCTGGTAATGCTTTAGTTTTGTCCCCAAGGCCTAACCCTGGAACCCGTTTTCTTTCTTCGTCCTCTATTTCTGCCCATGCTATCTTTGTGTCTCCCACCTCCCATTCCTTTTCCTTTAATTTCTCGAATATTCCCGTAGGCAATAATACTTTCAACATTTTCATGATGTCATCATACGTGTAATCTCCCATCAGTAACATGTCTTTAAGCTCTCTGTGAAAACCTGCAGGGTCTTTATCATGGCATGGTACTAGTTTCTTCATTTCTAACAGTTCTAATTTAGTCAGAGGCGTGTGTACATACACGCGTTTCAAAGTTTTATCCTCACCCATAACAGGGTGCACTTCTCGTAAGGGGTTCTGACTTTCAATGCCACCCCCGCATTGCATATGGTACATTTTCCTTTCTGGAGGTGGGGCGGGAACGTATTCAGAGCTTACAAAGGTATCATATCTGTGTCGTTGTTCTAGAATTATTTGAATTAATTTAGTGCTTAAGCCTCTCCATCTATCCATCAGTAGTGCTTCTAGTGTTTCGTGTAAAGGACCTGGATCAGAATAGTGTTTCCTGTATTTGATAAGAAGGTGCTGAATCATGTATACACCCGCTAATTTCTGTTCATCGGGGGAGAGGTTCAGAAATGTCTGCGCTACTGTGTCATCATTATATATGTCTGCATTCTCGGCCCATGATACAGCGGATCGGGCTAGTTCTTGTTCATCCATAGAATTGAGTACATGGTACCCAACTCGATCTCGAAGCCTTTTATCAGTTTCCTGGAACTGATGCTCAGCAGAATTCGGATTTGTTAAGGCAGAGAAGAAAACTCTCTTGCTCTCCGGACGGATACCCTTCCTAAGGTAAGTTCCCTTACCTACATATGCTATTGTTCCTATATCTCTTTCGGATTCTTCCTGTACTTCTTCCTCCTCGGAGGAAGCCTTTTCTTTCTCTTTCTGGTGTACTGCTATCACTGCTTTCTTAATCTTCTTGTACATAGACTCTATGCAATTTTGTCTGTCATGTTTTCCATCAGCTATATTTTGACCCCACTTGTTCAATGCGTCTAATTCACTCTGATCTGTTCCGGGCCTGTCTCGTTCTCTTATTAGACAATTTATGAAAAATCGTAGTATCAGTGCTTGCATGCCAACTTTCTGTTTCTCCATGGCATCCTTAATACTGTCAGAGTCCTTTCCTGTTTGAACAAACTCATATATTCTGTCTAGACGATCCTTCATTCCTGCATAGCATAACAAGTTATCAGTAGCGGATCTTAACCGTAATGATGCCAATATCATTAAATCGTCTTTTCCGGGTACTGGATCATATCTGCAAACTGACATGTTTTCTTTTAATGTGTCAAGGCGGGATGAATTAGAGGAGTGGGGAGACCTGTACGTGAGAGGACTCTGCATATCTTTGAGATTGAATCTGTGAGTTGGTGGCGGGGTCTGAGGACCCGCGGTCGCACCTCCTGAAGCGGGCGCTTGTACATTACCTCCCTGGGGAGTCTGTATCTGAACGTGAACTTGTCGTTTAGGTGGATCAGGCAAACGTGGTTTCGGTAGGTCAGTTTTGAGTACGGGAAGTGGTGGGGCTGGTGGAACAGGAGAAGTCTGTTGCGGTACCGGCGGAACGTGACCTGGGGGTGGAGTGCCACCCCCGTCCCTGTCTATAGGCAGGGCACGAACAGGCAGATTGGTGTAAGCTGGTGCTACATCGTCTAAGTAGGAATTTAGGAATATGTCTTTAGTAGTCTTGTGCATTACTTTAGTTGGAACCAATGGTGACGGCAAATTTTTCGGCATTTCTGAAATGGCGTCAGGGGTACCTTCGGCCAAAAGATACATGTTGTTCACTTGGCTATTTTGGATACGATCTATTTGTTCTGATTTTACTCGAATTCCCTCAATAACTAATTCGTTTTCTTGGGCCTTTTCTGATTCTTTAAGTCTGTCTTCTCTACGGAGTGCTCTTTCAGCACGTTTACGTGATTCCTTACGCCAAAATTCTATGGCGTCTTTCTGAGATTGTCTGGCTTTCTTTTTCCGTAATACTTCTTCTACCTTTATGATGCACTCGGCATCCCATGTTCCGTTAACTGGCCATCGGTATCTTTCCTCTAAGTGCTTGGTATAATCGGACCATAATTCTAGATACAGGATGGCGTCTATGCCATGCTTATTATACATGAAATTACCTGGAGTGTCCCTAGGGGGGATTGGAATCTCTTCCTCTAACATCCCTTTCCTAGTTCCTATCTGCTTTAACTTGTTGAAAAACGGCATTGTGCCTACTTGATACTGAAATGCTTGATCCTTGATACTTAATTTCGACTGTAACTATTTATACAAGAAAACACAATAATGCACAAAACAATCACATTCATACCACGACATTAATTACAAAAACATTTAAAACATAGATGACTACCCCTCTATACTAGATGTACTGCTCAACAGTACAGATACACTGTTGTAACAGTGCAGAATTTCAGAAATTCGGAATACTAGATATACTGCTAAACAGTACAGATACACTGCCTAAAAACAGTGCAGACCGGACTTGCGTACCCAAACCCGTCTAGATACGACCCAGCAATGGTACTCACCGGGAAGCACGGAAAACAGAAGGCCTCGGAAAACTCGACTGGACTCGACTCGGAACTTCGGAAAACTTCGGAAAAACTTCGGAAAACTTCGGAAAACTGGTGGGCCTCTTCACACCTCGGACCTTGCTTCTTTCGGCTGGGCTCTGGTCGGGATCCTCCGCACTCCTCACCGCCTCGTCTGGGCACTGATTGCAGTCTTCGTCACCTCCGTGGGTCAGAGGGAGATGCAGGAAATCCTGCCAGTACACGTGTGTTCCATCTAACTGATGGCAGGGGACACAGTATGCAACGCGCCAACCGGCGCGTGAGGTGGGGGAGGAGTCCCTATTCGGGCGCCAAAATGACGTAAATAATTAATTTACTCTCTTAATTTCTATGCAGGTAAGTACTTAATCAATAATAACTCAATCAGAATGAAGGAAAACAGAGTCCGTGGTGTAAGAGTTTCTAAGGGTTTTATTCCTCATAAAGGAATCAGGATATCATGTTCTGACCACCACACAGGGTGTCAGAAGGGATAGAGCGCTACATTTTATTAACAGTACATAGCTTATATACTTATTTCATTCCATAAGTAACAGTGCAAGAGGCGTAACAGCTGAGAGAAGACAAGATAACAATATACACGTGGCACATGTACGTAATCAAGAGGCGTGAACTAGAGGTGTGTTCTGGAAACGTCACTGATAGGTGACACAAGTGGGTGGCACCAAGGGGTGGTGCTAACAGAATGTTGCAATGTCAGCAGAAATCGGAAGCTTGGATGCGCGCGCAGCTGGATGACGTGTAACTGGAGGGGTGCAGGGGACTTGACATTTACACTGACGGAAAGAGACAGAAGTCTGGCATGTCAGATCAACTTGTGCTTCTATCATATCTGATATCTGATGTTTAGGAACTAAGCTATCTGGGCAGAAAGGTCTCTAGAGCAGAAGCTATTCTATACTTGCTGTGAGTGCGTGTATAAGCGCCTGAGTGTCTGTATGAGAAGCGTGGGGGCATGGGGCCTTCCAGGAAGCATGGCAACAGAAGCTATGAATTACTTGCATAGAGACAGGTCGGCCCTTTAGCCCTGTAGCTGAGGAAGGATGTTTACTGAAGCTAGCAGGCTGGAATGTATTTTCGGGGAGGGAAACAGATAACTCGAAGGTTATAGTCAATCTTGGCAGGCAGCAGGCTGAGCTGAGCACGGAAGGCCGCGCTAGAAGTAAGTCAGAGTTCACGGATACGGGGGCTGCCTGGGCAGAGATTTCTCGGAGTCAGAAGCCAGAAAAGAGGTTCGGTGGCAGAGATTCAGGGCCTACTTCAGCCAGGGCTGAAAAACGTAGGAGTACACTACAAAAAGACGTTGGCATAGCATACTTAGGAACGGACCATCCAACCCATTCATGGTGGGTCTGAAAGAGGACAAGTTAACGTTGGACGCAAATATATTTGCGTCTTCATAGCTGACACAGGAGGGAAGTTACATGCACTTTAACTCGTACATGGAGTCGATGGGGTACGCGCTAGGGAACATAACTTGATATAAAATTTATATTACCTCAGTACTCGCGTTGACAAACTATCGCTGGCAAGCCGCGATGACGTAATCGCGCTCGCCAATTCCCGCGGGATCACACAGCAAGATCCAAAATGGCGCAGCACTCGCAAACTATCGAAAAAAACAACTCGGCAAACGATGATAAACGCCGCGCGCCGCAAAAATTGTATCACCAACGCCGCGCGCCGCCAAAAAAATCCGCTGCGTGCGAATTTGCGGATTTTGCGGGAAATCCGCAAATCTCGCGGATTGCGGATTTCCCGAAAATCCGCAAAATCCGCGAGCGTAACGGATTTTCCGCCCATGCTTAACTGGAGCGCCTCAAGGTCTGCCACAAAACTGGACACCGAGGGACTGATAGAATTGTCAAAATGCAGATTTAAGTCGCCAATGATGGAAAAATTGGAGCACCCCGTAGCCAGTTCACTAATGGCGTCAGGTAGCGCCGCTCTAAAAGCCACTTCACTCCCCGGGGGCCGATAAATCAATAGGCCCGACAGGGTGAAGTTTGATGTAATAGCTACCTTGAACAATGCACTTTCGCAACCCGGGATTTTTTGCCCATGCCACGTACAAGAATAGCAAGATTTAACAGCAAGCGCTATTCCTCCGCCTCTTGAAGCTCGGTTTAAAGTGAATACCGAGTATTCCGGCGGGAAGGCCAGATTGACAATGGCCGTGTCGGCATCCTGCAGCCAGGTCTCTGTCACACAGAATAGATCAGGCAACTCCTCATCTAGCAGATCATGAATGTCTAGATGATGCTTAACGAGTGACCTGGCATTGAGATTCCATACACTAATACAAGGCTGTGGGCTTATGGCCGCGCGGCTGGCCTCTCTGCAGCTCCTGCTTACGGGGGCGGACAAGGAGAAGCATCCGCAGCCACACGAAAACGGGCCGCATAAGGGATCCACCCGAGATGCAGTGCAGGTCACCCAGGACCGGTTGATGGCAACCAGACTGTCTCTAGTATAGCACCGCATGATGTAAAGGAGTACGGCCAGGAGGGGGGTCAGAGTCGCGGACGGGCGCAGACGGGCAGGACTCTGACACGACTCCGGCCACGCGAGGACGCGCCCGCTCCGCGATCCCGCTACGGAAGGGAGGAGCATTTAGTAGGCGTCCCCTCGCACACACATGCGCAGTCACGCGCTGGCAAAGGAAGCTGCTCTGCCCCTAACAACTATGGCGCCCACCCCGGGAACCAAGCCCGCCAAGCGGCGGTGGGGGGCACAATTTACAGTGAGGGTAAGAGGGAGTAATATATCCAGTAATATATCCTTCTGATATTTTACACTAACCAACGCTATCTCTTCTTTCAATCTTCCCAGGTTCATCTTATATTCTGTATATATACATTTATAATACGAATTCCATCATAGTGGGAATCCGACTTCTGCAGTAGAGTGCTACAGTCTAAAGCCCAATCACAGAGTAGGTTCAGCTTGTCAACCTTCCTAACAATCTGATAGGACTGATAGGCTGTGTGACGACCCATACTCCTAGTCGATTTCACTCAGAAATCCCTCCTCTTCGAACTCCTAAATTTTGGGGATGCTAGGATGTTAAACCTATTTCCAGCAGCGTGAGTCTACCCCATGCTGGCTGCATCCTCACGTTATGACAAGGATCGTTCGGACTGGCTTGGCGGGAGCGAGTTCTGAGATACAGGAGGTGTGAGGATAATTTCCAACCAGTCTGCCACTTCCTCAGGATTATCAAAAAATATTGACTTTTGGCCAAAAATGACTTTCAAACGGGCCGGAAAAAGTAGAGCGTATTTCAGGTTGCCAGCTCTCAGTTTCTTTTTAATGTCTTGGAAAGTGGCTCTCACTTTCTGAACCGCCAACGTAAATCCGGGTATGGAGATCATTTATTTCTCAAAGCGGATGGGAGCATTCTCTCTTGCAGCATGCAGGATCATGTCACGGTCCTTATAATTCAGGATGCGTGCTATCAATGGTCTGGTCGGCGCTCCCGGAAGGCGAGGCCTAGGTGGCACCCTATGAACCCTCTCCACACTATAGAGTTCCGTGAGGCCCTCCTTCGTTTCATGCTCTCACAGCCATTTTTCCACAACCTGGGTGGGGTTAGGCCCCTCACTCATTTCCGGTATTCCCAGTATGCAGACATTACTTGGGCGGGATTTCCCTTCGGCATCATCGACTCTATCTTGTAGTCCCCATAGTTGGCGCTGCAGTTGTTCCATTTGGGAGGTGTGTATAGTTTGTTACAGTATCAAATCATTGCTGCCCTACCGTTGATGTGGAACTTCTGCTGGTTACCATACCTTTCTTAGATAATCAAGATTAAGCACGACAAGAACAGTGTTAGAAACACAACTTTCTTATAGACAGGGATTCCTGATTGTGTGCGGGTTCTATCTCTTTGAGCAGATCTCGTCAGGATAAAGAGAAATTATCACAACACGCTGTTTTTGAGGAAATCTACCATAATGTACTGTTTTATGATTACCAATTAACGTTTAAGCCCTTAAGAAGTCTCATTGTCAGAGACGAAACGCGTTGGCTGGCTAAGAAGGAAATCCATTTGTGTCCTTGGATTTTTTCTGTGTTGAAATACCACAATAAAGAACTTGAATAAGACAATCTTGCAAGAATCCGGACTTTTTTTACAAGATCGTGCACTTTTATATGTATTGTGGACATTGGAAACTACAAAGAAAATACTTCTTGGATGGGTGCTGATTTCTTATCATTTATTACAGTATCAAATCATCGAGGGCAAGTTTATTCGACTTTACTTAGTCGGCCAGCTTCTTGTGATCCGCTTGTAAGAGGTTGAGGTTAGTAGAGAGCGTCCCTATTTGCGTTTCAATCGCCACACGTGAGTCTCTAATTTCTTGTTGTATCAAGTCCAGCTTATTAGCGTGTTGTTCAGTTCCAGTGGGTGGCACTACATCAGTTTCAGGACTATGCACCAAATCTCCGCGTGTTGCAGTATGCATGTAATCAAAAGCAGGGGGGTTGTGGTACATAGCCTTATTGCAACCCACGATTCAAAGGAGCTGTGACCCCACACAACAACTCCCTCCGGAAACACGAGTAGAGAAACCCACCCTCGCTCCACTCACTTTAGGTTTGGGCTTGGTTGTACCACTGATAGTCCAAGTCCGTCCTCACATGAGCTCATGCTGGTAGAGAGGTCGCTACCCCAGGTATATACCAGGCCAACACACCAGGCAGGCACCGGTGAACCGATGTTTGTGCATGTAGAAGCCTTGCCAGGTCCCCGTGGATACACTTGTATGTTGGGAATATTGTTGCCAGGAAATCAAAGGGGGGAGGAAGAGGTGGTGCTATGTGGCACCGAGGTGGACACGTCCTCCTCTTGCAAAAGTAACTGTAATCAAAAAGGTCCACCTCAAAAAAGGGGGGTTTAGTGTGTATCCCATTGACCTTGGAATACACACATATGGTTAAAATACCCCTCACACACCAAAAGGGCCCTTGGTGTCATGCTTCATCATCGGGGTCTTCCCGCCCGGCTGCCGGACGGGGCAGTGCTGCGACAAGCGACTACGCTGGAGCACCTTTTTTAATTGTGGGTGCTATGTGAGTGAATGGAGTGAGTGTCAGTGGGGTCAGGGGTGATAGACAAGTGATGTTCAAAAATACCTGGCCTAGTGATACAAAAACTATTTAATAAAGACTGGCTGGTATTGTTAAAAAAAGTGGTGTCGGAAAGGGTAAGCGGGTTTATGAGCTTACTTTCCTGTGTGGGTCGACATGTTTCGGGGCGACATGCCCCTTCGTCAGGACCGGGGTAAAAGATCCCCCTGTCACTCACTAGTGTGTCGCCACAGTGGGTCTTATTACAAAAAGGTGAAAAAAGGGATCAATGTGTATGTATATATATTTTATATTTCGATACACTTCCCTAACTATGTAGTGAGATACTCATGTAGTATGCCTGAAAAGACAATAGCATGATATTACTAATGCGCGGATCCCAAGGCGCTATTTCTAAAGTACCTGTAAGAAAAAAGGGGACAAACATACATATAGCAGTGGTCCTGCCTTGGGAGCCCAGAGCAAGATCCATAATTTTACATTGTTAATCACACACACACACAAAGTTCACACATTATATATAGTCATAATACAGATGGAGTGGTTGGATAGTCTGTACATTATTTGCAATACATACTCCTTATGATGAGGAACAGTGCCTCATGGGCCAGCACTAGATCGAAGGGTATTATTGGAGGTGGGCGACCCTATAGAAGACCATATCCACAAGGCGGGAGAGGTTGGACACCCTATCAAGGGTATCCTGGATATATGCAATATCCACCAATGCCACCCTATATGGACAACCAGTTCCAACTTTGGAACCAACAGGCACCCTCATTCAACCACTATGGCCCTCCTCCTTTTTTAGGCCAGCGCCAAGGCCCCAGAAAGGGATGAAACCGAAAGGGCACTCAGGTACACTGGAACCAACAACCAAACCCCCCGTGTGTCAACTCGGAGTCAGACAGCATCAACCAGTCGAGGAACCTAGTGGTAAACCTATCTGAGCTTCAATTGACTGAAGCGCAAGAGAAAGTCCTATCCAAGGGTTTGGGCTTTGTCCCAACCACCAAAATGGACAAATTTAAAATCTGTCAGGAAATGAAAGAGTTCATGCGAAAACTAAAGCTACAAGCATTTTTCCAGAACTCTGAGAATAAATCTGATGACCAATCAGACACAGGACTAAAGAAAAAGTCCACTTTTACGCCACTGGACTCCACGATACCGGTCGAACTCCTAGCCTTTGAAAAAGCGGTCATGGAGGACCTAGAGAAACTGCCCACAGATACAGGCACCAGTTTTCAGAATATCTCCAGAATAGAGAGAATTGCTCTACAAGAACTTGCCAACAACCAAGATATCGTGATAAAACCAGCCGATAAAGGCGGAGCCACAGTTATACAGACCTATGAAAACTACGATAGGGAATGTAGAAAACTGTTGGAGGATAGACGCAATTACGAAGTACTGAGGGATGACCCAACTGAAGAGGTCAGAATCAGCATCCAGATTATGGTCAAGGAAGCGACAGCTTTTGACTGGATCTCCAAAAAAGAGAGCGAATTTCTAGTACAGGACAACCCCACCACACCGTACTTTTACACAATACCAAAGATTCATAAAGTGGCCCCATACCCACCTGGGCGCCCGATAGTATCTGGTATTAATTCAATCCTAGAACCTCTATCAAAGTTCGCCGACGCATTTCTTAGACCAATTGTGCAAGCAACAAATACCTACTTGAAAGACACGAAAGCTGTCTTGCAGCTAGTGAGGGAGATACAATTCGACCCAGAACAACACCTCTTAGTAGGTTTGGATGTAGAGAGTTTATACACGAGCCTCCCCCACAAAGAAACTCTGGAGATAATAGAGGAAGTTCTCTTCTCCACCGCCTGGGAGTATCACACTCCTAGACAGGTGGTACTTGAATGCATCTCTCTCACACTGACGAAGAATTACTTCCAATACGAAAACTCTTACTACCTACAGAAACATGGCAGGAGCATGGGCAGTACCTGTGCTCCTAGCCTGGCAGGTCTGTACGTACACCACCTGGAAACGTCCAAGATCCTGAACGACCAAAATCCCTATAGACACCATGTAATAATGTGGAAGAGGTACATCGACGATGTGCTGGTAATCTGGAAGGGTGATCAGAACTCAGTTGATCTTTTCATGGGATGGCTGAACCAACAAGATCAGTTCCTAAAATTCACACACACAGTTTCCAAAGAGAACCTTGTGTTCCTTGACCTGAACATATACCCAGTTGAAGGGAAACTACAAACCAGCACACACTTTAAACCTACAGCTAAAAATAGCTTGCTACTCTTTGACAGCTTCCACCCTCGTCACCTACGCGAGAACCTACCTTATGGGCAATTCCTGCGGTTGCGACGCAATTGCAGTAACATCAGTGATTTTAAGACCCAAGCAGCAGATCTGGAGTGCAAACTACCCAACAGGAATTATCCAAAGGCCATCATCAAGAAGGGCCAAAAGCGAGCCCGCAACAACCACAGGGAGGCTCTACTAGAAGAAACTGAGACCAAAGAGCCCGACCCAAGACCCATCTGTGTTACAACATATAACACTAACTCTAACCGTATCACAAAAATTGTCAAGAAGCATTGGAGAATGCTAAATTGCGGTAAACTGGATTTTCCTAAACCAATGTTCTCGCACAAAAGAGGCAAAAATCTAAAAGATATACTGGTCCACACTAGGCCGAGAACCACAGAGTCCAACGCCCCTACCAGACTTTCTGAAATAGGAGGCCACCACCCGTGTGGGACTTGCACGTCTTGCCAGTACACGCAAAAAAGTCGCATTATCACTTTCTCCAACCAAACCACATGGGAACAACGCGCCTTCACGAATTGTAATAGTCGCAATGTGGTTTATCTTATCACTTGTCCCTGTAGTAAAGAATATGTAGGGATGACAAGCAGACCAGTGAAAATTCGTATGAATGAACATCGCAGTAATGTGCGCTGCAAAAAACCCACGACAAAAATGGCCACTCACTATGTCACCATAGGCCACAGCATTCACGATCTGAAATGGACAGTTATCGAAATCTTCAACAATGACAAGAACTTACTAACAAAAGAACAACGCTGGGTACATCGGCTTGGCACACATCACACTGGCCTTAATGATGATATACCATGGTCCCATGTAAATTCCTGACCAGCATTATGAAATAATGTTTGCCTAATCTGCTGTCCTGATCTTGGTATAAAATTGCAGCATTCAACCCCCTTTCTTTATAAACACCATCTGTACCAGGGTCAGTATTTGCAACTCTAAGAACCTGTACTATCAGCCTACAAAGTGCTGATTCACCTGTCTTCCGAATATGTACATTTTATATGCATAACCCTATCGTTTTTTACCCCCACCTAGTATATAAAATAATTTTCTAATATTAGAATTTCTATACTGGGCCAACTACACACCCTGTGCATACCTTGCACCAGGATGTGATATGTCCCGCGCTCAATACCGAGCGCTCCAGGCTGCGCTCTGTACCGCAGCTTTTTCAGGACCGATCGCGCATGCGCGGAGTCTTGTCCTTTTCTCTGCGCATGCGCACCTGATCCGGGGGTCAACGCATGCGCGTCTCAGCAACACTCCTCAGCTCCGATTAGCGGCCGCACCCGATCATTGTATTTTTCTCCCTGATCCGCTCAAAACTTTTAAATCTATGCCTTCCGCATCAATAATATTACGGGGCATCCATCTCTTTAAATACCACTTTCTTGTTCGAAATTCCAAACAACGTCGAGGATCACTCGACAATGGCCAACACAGCAGCCAGATCTCGGCGCATTTCTCTGAGCACAGGTGCCCATAATCAACAACACTTTGTCAATTAGACCAACCCCTATTAACCAATCAACACAACTATATAAACACCCGCCCCTGCCTCCATCCTCATTACCACGGTGGCCACGGACGGAGGAGGAAGCACAACGAGGCTGGGGGTTGAGTAAGTACGGCATAGCCGGCAGGGGAGAACCAGTAGACAGAGACATATGGGATGCTACCAATTTAATTCTAGCATACTTACCATCTAATTACTAAGACCAAATCCTCTACATATGTATCTCTGTTTTATTTTGTATTCCACTTGCAGTGGGACTCCTATAATACCCTTCGATCTAGTGCTGGCCCATGAGGCACTGTTCCTCATCATAAGGAGTATGTATTGCAAATAATGTACAGACTATCCAACCACTCCATCTGTATTATGACTATATATAATGTGTGAACTTTGTGTGTGTGTGTGATTAACAATGTAAAAGTATGGATCTTTCTCTGGGCTCCCAAGGCAGGACCACTGCTATATGTATGTTTGTCCCCTTTTTTCTTACAGGTACTTTAGAAATAGCGCCTTGGGATCCGCGCATTAGTAATATCATGCTCTTGTCTTTTCAGGCATACTACATGAGTATCTCACTACATAGTTAGGGAAGTGTATCGAAATATAAAATATATATACATACACATTGATCCCTTTTTTCACCTTTTTGTAATAAGACCCACTGTGGCGACACACTAGTGAGTGACAGGGGGATCTTTTACCCCGGTCCTGACGAAGGGGCATGTCGCCCCGAAACATGTCGACCCACACAGGAAAGTAAGCTCATAAACCCGCTTACCCTTTCCGACACCACTTTTTTTAACAATACCAGCCAGTCTTTATTAAATAGTTTTTGTATCACTAGGCCAGGTATTTTTGAACATCACTTGTCTATCACCCCTGACCCCACTGACACTCACTCCATTCACTCACATAGCACCCACAATTAAAAAAGGTGCTCCAGCGTAGTCGCTTGTCGCAGCACTGCCCCGTCCGGCAGCCGGGCGGGAAGACCCCGATGATGAAGCATGACACCAAGGGCCCTTTTGGTGTGTGAGGGGTATTTTAACCATATGTGTGTATTCCAAGGTCAACGGGATACACACTAAACCCCCCCTTTTTTGAGGGGGATATTGTTGCCGCACAATGGTGGTGTGTTGGCATGCACTCACAGGGCAACAGTGCAGCCAGACTGTTTCCGCCACAAACTGGTACCCCCGGACCCCGGTGTCACTTGCTGTCGGGCGTCTCACCTCATCTTGAAGGGAATACTGGCAGATGCTCGTATCGCAGTAGAGACGCAGTGATAGGACCCTCTTATATCACCATCGCAGGGGCCCGCGGTGCAGTCCTTCATTCACCCCACTGCACTGAGACCCACTATCGCCAGTTGTGTAGCCTTACTCCATGCAGCCACCTCAGCACATTCAGTCAGCTTCCATGCAGCGCACCAGTGTGTCGGCTCCGCACACATCTACCTCCACAACACAGCGTCAGTCATTGTAGTGGTCCGGCTCATTCTGTGCAGATTGAATATCTGTTTCCCAGGCAATATATCAGCAAGTTGTCCCCACGATTCCCCTTGTCCCGTGTTTCCACGGTAGGAGCACAAGTCTATGACGCAGTAGGAAACAATAATGCTGTGTGTCCTCCCCGCCCATCGGTGATGTTCCCAGCAGTAGTCTACCTCGGGTGCGCGTTGTAGTCACTGCCAGCCGAGGTGAGGGTCTTTGCACTACACTACGCCATTTTGCCGCTTCCTCGCTGTGCAGACATTCTTATCGCCAAGCTGGGCACATACACGTTCTGGACAGTGCGTTCACAGGCAGCGTGGGTAGCTTAGTCCAGCCAACTGCTCCGAAAACAGGTTGAGTGTCACTTCCTGTATTCACACCTCTTCGTTGTCCCTGGCACCATCCAGTGCTCCGCCCGTTTTCACTCCGCTGGCCCACGACTCTCAGGAGCAGCAGTGTAGAAGTGGTGGCAGAGAGCAGGAGTACAACAGTTGAAAAATAAATAAATATGTTGCATTTCTGCCCTGTCCCTTTTGATGCAGTGCAGCACAGCAAGTTGTCTTGCTGCCCTGAGCAGCGTGAGATTTTGATAACTCTAGGCCCGATGCACGCAGCAAAGTGTATGGATAAACCCTGATATATTAAATCACATGCCCACTCCTTTTGGAACAAAGACAGTGTCAGGGCCGCTGGTGTCTCAGGTGCTCCACTGCACTAAGCGTAGCTTTTTAGGTCAGGATTCTTGACATAGTGTCGGGGCTCGGCCCGGAGCTTCTTCAGCACACGTCCGCCATGCTCGGCAGTTGGCCACGCCCCAGGCCAGTATACTTAAGTTCGATTTAACTTCAGCCATGAATAAGTTGCCCCAGACAAGAAGTATGTTACCCCCACTTTCAATGGGAGAGTGTGTGAGTCTTTCTGGATTTTATTTTTGTTTCTGCACTTTTTGTCTCTTATATTGGGATTTTACCATCCAGGAGAGTGTGTACAGTGACCATAACCCGGTGTGTGTTTTGACTTGCTGGCCCCAGGTATTACCGCTTTCTCACTGCGCTGGCGCACTGAGAGGGCCTCTGAGCGCTGCCTAGTGGCAACGCAAGCTCCCTTATGCCATGGTTCAGGCGTGCCTGCATTGCGGGCAGGATTGTTTTGTGCAGGAAGAGACACCTTCCTGTGCACAGTCAACCCTCAGATTCATTTTCCTCTTTTTAAGTGTGCTGCAGTCAGAAAGAGGAAACAACGAAGAGAAACAAAGACGGTTCTCCTGGTTGTGCCTCTATCGGGCAGGCGCACACATTTGACGCGTTCCCAGGTGTGAATCTGGGCCCAGATACATATGAAAGACAAGCATTGGAAATGCAATAGGTCTCGCACCATTAGAGTTAGTGCTTTTAGAATTGTTTATGGGGTTTTTTTGTAAATGTTTAGCATTTTTGTTTCCTGTAGCCAATGCTAAAGTATTACAAATAAAAAAAGCCATAAACATTTCTAAAAGCTCTAACTGAAATGGTCTGAGAACTATTGCACTGTGTGAGGGTGAGTGTGAGTGAGGGTGAGTGAGGGTGAGGGTGAGTGAGGGTGAGGGGTTGAGGGTGAGGGTGAGTGAGGGTGAGTGAGGGTGAGTGAGGGTGAGTGAGGGTGAGGGGTTGAGGGTGAGGTGTTGAGGGTGAGTGAGGGTGAGGGTGAGTGAGGGTGAGTGAGGTGTTGAGGGTGAGTGAGGGTGAGGGTGAGGGTGAGTGAGGGTGAGGGGTTTTGGGTGAGTGAGGGTGAGGGGGAGTAGTTGAGGCTGAGTGAGGGTGAGTGAGAGTGAGGGTGAGTGAGGGGTTGAGGGTGAGGGGTTGAGGGTGAGTGAGTGAGGGTGAGGGTTTGAGGGTGAGTGAGGGTGAGGGTGAGTGAGGGTGAGGGGTTGAGGGTGAGTGAGGATGAGTGAGAGTGAGGGTGAGTGAGGGGTTGAGGGTGAGGGGTTGAGGGTAATGTTCGCGCTATAAAAGTCGCATTAAATAAATAAATAAAAACGCCATTCGATCGCTACTCTAAAGAAAGTCTCTCTTCTCTGACCACGGCACCTCGCTCCATGGTTCATGTGAGTCTGTCTTTTGTGTCTATGACGGCAATCTCTAGCCCGGAAGCGTTACCAAGGAGACGATGGAAGTTTGTTCCTAGAAATGGAGAAGTACGAGCGGATCCGGGTAGTGGGCCGCGGGGCTTTCGGGTGAGGAGAGCTAAACTTGACGGGCGGGTGACTGAACCAATCGGCGGGAGGGATACTCTATGCTATTTGGAGCAGGGTTACGGACATTGGGTTGAAAGGGTGTTCTTTTCTGCCCTAGGGCGCTCTATTTCTGATAACACCTTGACCCCGCCCTGTTCTTTAATGTGTTGTGTACATCTGACGACGGTAAAATTATTATTTGTTGAGGGATGGGTGAGACCGTAACATTATAGTACACGATATTTCAGAGTATACATTTCCCAAGTATGGTGACATTGGCCGAGGGGAGAGACCGAGAGTAAAGCTGTGATGGTATTTTGTCATCAAAATTCCACCTCCTAACGCGCTCTTTGTATCAGATGATACTATGTCATGGCATGGTTTCTCTGTTTGCCAGCTCAATACGCCGTATGACTATACAATCCATGCAGAAGAACTAGTGGCAGTAAAAGGTAAGCTAGATGTAGTGACTGGAATGCAGGGTAAGAGATCACACGGACAACATTACAATACTAAGTTAAGCTTTATTATACTTGCCCTTGCTTTTACATGTCCTCTGCTGCCACAGGCTGCTAAAGGCCAGTAAATGGAGGGAGAGCGGGCTTTAGCACGGCGTCAGTGTTGGCATTGATGGGGGGTAGGGAGGAAGTGGGGATTTAAAAAAAAATGCGACACGGCGGGCAGGGGAGGGGGCGGAGCGGGTAAAATAAACAAACGAGACGGAGGGAAGAGAGGGGAGGGGGGAGGAGAAATGCGACACGGCGGGAAGGGGAGGGGGCGGAGCGGGTTAAATTAAACAAACAAGACGGACGGAGGAGAGGGGAGGGGGGATGAGAAATGCGACACAGCGGGAAGGGGAGGGGGCGGAGCGGGTAAAACAAGACGGACGTGCACGCGCTTTTAAGCTCAATGCGCATGCGCATTGAGCTTAAAAGTCACGGGCACTGCAAGGAATCGCCACGATTCCTTGCAGTGGATAAAGAGTGGATAAGCCCCCATAGTCTCGCTTGACAGGCGAGACCTAAAAAACCAGGAATTAGAACAGGCAGCTAAAAGGTCAAATGTTTAATGGTGGACGCCTGTAAGTGTCCCCTCCTTAGCATCTCGGCTGGGTTGGGCGTTGTTGGAAGAGTTTTTAATTCTATGGGCAGTCATTCCAGAAGCTGCAACTGAGAGGTTTTAAAAGTTAAGTACATGCCACGTGTGCCAGAGACTACACGGAGCATCTGTGGGCAGCAGGCCTGAGGATGACGCTGCCGTGCTATCAACAGCAGGCAGCCCACACAGACGACCCCCCCACCCCCCAGCCCTCATGTAGGCGGGGGTGGTCTGAACCCTCGCCATGCGCCCATCCTCGCCTGCCTCCCCAGGGCCACGGGCCGCAGACACCTCCAGCTCCGGCTGGACTGGGTTCTCCCACCTGTCAGCGAGTCCGGGGGGAGCCATCGCCCGGCGCCGTCAGCCTCCCAGGCTCAGGTGTTCAATCACAGCCGAGCCGCGCACGGAACAGAGATATTTGCTGTAAAGTGTACACTACTTGCAAGAGCTAGTCACACTTTTTTTTGTTAGCAAAAGAAAATGTTATCTAACGTGTACCGTGACTGTCATTCGTGTCACTTCTCTTCTCTGCCTCCATTTTGTTGTCAAAGGATGAGGGCTGCAAATTAGCGGCTGTCAATCATCCTGGCCCAGCGAGGAGCTGCTCACGTGCTTGATCATTATGCGGGGCGGCAGAGGGCTTCTGCGCATGCTCCCCCCTACAGTTATTCGATTCTCATTTCGTGGCAGGGAGTCTGTATCTACATATTTATGTCATGCCAGTGTAAATAAACGTGGCCCAAAAACACACCTTATTTACAGCAAGTGTATTAGTAACGCGCATTCAGAGATTTATTAACGCTGCACTAAGTGACGGAGGAATACACGCTGCTCATTGCCTTCCAGAGTGCCCTGTTAGTTACTACAGCCGAGGAAGGGAGGGGCACGATGGCCCAATGGAGGCGTCTCCTCTCACTCGTGGCTCCGCCCACAAGGACACACGGCTATTTCAGCGGCCTGGAGGTCACCCGGGGTCATTTTCGGCCAATGCGCGGAGTTTACCGCTTGCTTCCTGATCCAGTTGAATAACTGTGTAAGTTCTACACATGTCAAAACCCATTGCATAAAACTATATATGCAGCTACGCAGAGTGTAATATACTATTTGGTACCAATGTTGAGGGAGGGGTCCCACCTGAGGCTTCACCCCATACCAGCAATGACAACCAGTGGCATGTTAAACCCTACATACAACACAGACAAACAGACACACATTTCATTTCATATGTAAGCCTTCTCATTGAATGTTTGACAGTGGTTTCAAAGCTTGTATGTGACAGAAAATAGAATAGATCTCTCTATTATTTCCATAATTCGCAGTGCTGAATTCATTTTCAGGATATTTATCTTCCTTAAACAAATTTACAACAGTTAAATGGATGGTTAACTCAGCAATTCGTATTTATTTCAGAGCTGCTAAAAAAAACTTTCCCAAATACGCCGTTGCTCTTAAACCATTAGTCAGTAGGCCGGACAAACTTGTCCATTTTTGATGCAAGCATCTGCCAATGACTCCTCCCCAGTGTGTGAAAACAAGCATTGGACTGAGGGCAAATATGCGGAGGGAAGGGACCCTCCCACAGAGACGTGCGCACAGTTTCACTTGAAACTATTAGGTTTCTTTACTTCTTTTAAATAAACTATTCAATGATTGATTTATAGGGTTTCTGTTCATAAATCATCTGATTTTTATTGCATGATAATTTTCATTCCTTATTGTATTTCATAAGAATGATTCTTCTTCCATATGTACATTATTTAATTCTTATCCATTGCCCAATGCATTTCGGGTCGAACAAGATGACCCTTCCTCAGGGGCTAAAAATGACAATACAGGACCTTAGCGGGCGAAGCTCAGGCGACCTACCAAGTGGCCAACCCCAATGGAGTCACCCCCCATTACAGAGGTGAAACGCATAATATTGGACCATTTAGGTTTAGACGTGGAAGCCTATCGATTGAAGTTCCGGAAGGAAAGGGGCACCCCTAGGGAGAACCCCAAGACACTCTTTGTAAGACTGAAGATGGCCGCCGACAAGTGGCTCACCCCCAATACTAGCTCCAAGGAAGAAATAACAGATCGCATATATTTGGAGCAGTATCTCAAAGCTCTACCCTATGCCACCCAACGGTGGTTACGTCGACATCCTAACCTCACCACGACCCAAGCTATCAAGATGGCCGCCACATTCTCTTGAGCCCAACCAAAACCCCCATCCTGGGAAACGGACAGAACCACGAGACCGGTCCCTAAGCCAGAGAAACGCCCTCCGCGAACAATGGATCCTCCACGGCCTCGTAACTGGCGGCCGGAACCACCTGGATCCACCGGACCGCAATGTTTCGATTGTTGCAACTGTGGGCACATAGAACAATTGTGCCCCCGCCAAAAGCAACAAGAGGTGGGATAACTGCCAAAGGCGGACCAATATTCCGCAGAAATGGGGAACTCCTTCCATGTAAGTGTGAGAGTGAACGGGTCTTCTATTCATGCCCTCTTAGACTCCGAATGTAGACAATCTGTGATACAGTCCCAACATATAGCCCGTTCCCAGTATGTGCCACATGAAATAGTAAACATTAAGTGCGTTCATGGCGACATTAAACCCTATCCGGTGGCGAATATCCCCTTACAACCCAGGCATGGGAAGCCATATGTCATTCGAGTAGGAGTCCTCTCTTCCTTACCCGAGGATCTCATTATAGGCACTGATAACCCTGACTTCCTACACATGTTTCGCAGGAGTTTAGCTCTAGGGCCCGTGTGTCCCCTCATGGACAATACCCCTCAAGACCCTCTCCCTGCCTTTATCTCCCCTGAACCCTGGGTGTTGGACAGAAGTTTTAAATTTGCCCAGGCCAACGATCACACCCTCCTTAATGCCTGGGATCACACTTATCAGGAACAAGGGAACCCGTCTCCCGATACCCCCGGTTCTTCATTGACAACAACCTCTTATATAGACAAAGCCAGAAGGACTCCCCGTCACAGCTACTGGTACCGGTATCCTTTAGGGACCAAGTGTTATTCTTCTCGCACAGCCATTTGGTAGCCGGACACACGGGGCGGAAAAAAAGACCCAGAACATCCTCCTTCAGTTTTATTGGCCCGGGATCTACAAAGACACCGCAGTGTACTGTCGGGAATGTGAGATCTGTCAGAGAAAAAACATGATGAAGCCCCCAGCAGTACCCTTGCAGCCCCTGCCAATAATCGGCAAACCGTTTGAGAGGGTCGGGATGGACCTCATTGGGCCACTGCCCCGGGACAAACAAAGCATACCAGCACGTTCTGGTGGTGGTAGACTACGCCACCAGGTTCCCAGAGGCCTTCCCCCTAACAACAACAACCTCCAAACAGGTTGCCGACAAAATGATCGAACTGTTCAGTCGTGTTGAAATCCCCAAAGAGATCCTGATGGATCAAGGGACCCCCTTCGTCTCACGACTTATGAAGGAAGTATGCCACAACCTGGGTATACAGCAGATCCGCACAGCTGTGTACCACACGCAAACAGATGGCCTGCGGGAACGTTACAATCGTACGCTGAAATACACCCTCCGAAAAATGTTGGAAGTCAGTGGAGCGGAATGGGATCAGCTATTTCCCCTAGCGTTATACGTCATCCGGGGACAGATTCAAAGCAGCCCGGGGGTCTCTTGAACTGCTATATGGCCGACAGCCCCGCTCTTTGCTGGAAATGACCCGTGAGGCATGGGAACATGAGATACCTGAGGAGACGATAAAATGCTGGAATATGCCCAGAACCTGAAAGCCAAGCTAGGGAAACTGAGAGACCTCGCTCACACCAACCTCGAGAAGAGCCAGAGCAGACAGAAGGTCGCATATGGTAAAGGAAAGAAAAGGAGACCATTGAAAGAAGGTGACTGGGCCCTCGTGTTGCTCCCCTCTTCCACACAGAAATTTAAAGCCGAGTGGGTTGGACCATATTGAGTGATGTCATCCATAGGTCGATCCAGTTATAAACTACGTATAAGCCCCACGAAGACCCAGATATACCACATCAATCTATTGAAAAAGTGGCTCGGCCCCCTTCCCACAGGAGTGAACCTAACGTCGTCTCCTCCAAGACCTACCACCACGTATACCCTGGAGCACTTGGTCATCAATGATGAATTGGTTGTTCAACAGACCCAGGAGCTACAAGAAACCCTTGCCCAGTATGCATCTTTGTTTTCCGACATACCGGGAAGAACCACGCTGGCGGAACATTGCATCGAGACCCCGCCTGGCAAGATTGTAAAGATAAGTACCCTATCGGGTACCAAAGGCCGGAAGAAAAGCCATACAGCAGGAGATACGAGACATGTTGGCCCTAGGAGTGATACGTCCCTCGAAAAGCAATTGGTCCAGTCCCATTGTGATGATACCGAACGACGGTTTTGTATGGATTTCAGGGCGTTAAATGAAATCTCTAGTTTCGATGCCTACCCAATTCCGAGGGTAGACGAGCTCATCGAGAAGCTCGGAGACGCCAAGTATATAACCACCTTGGACCTGACCAAAGGATACTGGCAGGTGCCCCTAAGGGAGGAAGACTGTAGGAAGACCGCATTTACCACCGATGATGGACACTATGAATTCAAAGTCCTCCCTTTTGGCCTACACGGGGCACCTGCCACGTTTCAGCGTTTAATAAACACCGTGCTGAGAGATCTGACAGAATTCACATCTGCTTACCTCAATGACATTGTCGTATACAGCCCGGATTGGAATACACACCTGACTCACCTGCACGGAGTTTTAACGGCTCTGGACCATGCAGGCCTAAGGATCAATGCCAAGAAATCCTGCATGGCCTATCAGAATGTGAAATATCTGGGTTATGTGTTGGGGCACAAACTCATAGAACCTCAAATTGAAAAGATCCGAGCCATTGCTGACACCCCCTTCCCTGGTACCAAAAGAAAAATGAGGGCGTTTTTGGGTCTCGTCGGCGATTACAGGCGATTTATTCCGCAATTTGCTCAACTTGCGGCCCCCCTCACCGACGCCCTACGACATACGGGGAAGTCCTCAACTTCATTCACCCCACAGAGGCCATGCAGAAGGCTTTCCATTCCCTAAAGCACCTCATTACCTCCACCCCAGTCCTCTCTTCCCCAGACTTCACCTGGCCTTTCTCATTGCATACCGATGCTTCAGACTATGGGGTTGGGGCGGTCCTTTCTCAGGTCCTGGGGGATGGGACAGAACACCCAATCCTTTACATAAGTCGCAAACTATTCCCCAGAGAGCTCAAGTACCCCACCATTGAGAAGGAATGTTTGGCCATTAAGTGGGCAGTAAAGAAACTGGCCTATTATCTGGAGGGACACCCGTTTATTCTGTACATGGACCACGCCCGTTGCTGTGGATGGCTAGAGCCAAGTCCAACAATGCCCGGGTGATGAGGTGGTTCTTATCTCTGCAGCCGTATGCCTTCACGGTACGGCACACGAAGGGTTCCGAGAAAATTGGGGCCAATTACCTCTCCCGCCATCCCCTCCCCGACAAAAAGGGAGCACATATATTAAAGATACTACGGCTTTCTTAAACCTTCTTAAGGACGTAACCTTAGCCTCAGGATAAGACTATTGGCTGTGTACAGTAGATGTTACATCCCTTTACACTTCAATCCCCCACAACGAAGGCCTTGAAGCCCTAGAATGGAGCTTACTAAAAGAAGACTTTGAAGATACTCAAAATTTTTTTTACTTGAACTCATGCATTTTGCACTGTTCCACAACTATTTTGAATGGCAAGGTAATTTTTTCAACCAATGCAATGGAACGTCCATGGGTTTTTGGGGAGCCCCCTCATATGCCTGTATCTACATGTCCAAATTCGAAACTGATCACATTCTCAATAACCAAGCTTGGAAAGAAAACATGATCATTTTCAAACGCTACATCGATGACATCTTCATCCTATGGAAAGGAGACAGACAGAAACTAGAAAACAACATCATTACGATCAATACACTGAACAAGAGAATCAAATTCACTCATAATATTAACAACCCATCCCATTTCTAGATGTGAAAAGTAACATCACTGATTTAAAATTGACCACGAGAGTACACACCAATCAACGGATAGAAATTTGAGTCTACTGTATCAAAGTTTCCATCCTGATACATTGAAGAAACATCTCCCTACCTCTCAGTTCATCAGACTGAAGAGAATAACATCCGACTCTAACCATCTTCAAACAACACTCAATGACCAAATCACAAAATACCAACAGAGAGGATATCCTCAGGAGGTCCTCCAAGAATCAATAAAAAGAGTCACTAATATGTCAAGAGAAAAACTGTTAACACCTAATTACCTAGGAACACAAAACAGTCTGTTTTCTAAAATTCTCTACAGAGTCAACAAAAATAAAAAGAATAATCAACAAACATTGGTCATTAATCAACACGGAACCAGATCTTCAAGGCTTATTCAGCGACCACATAACCTTCGCCTTTCAAAGGTCAAAAAACCTGAAAGAAATTTTAACAACTACCAAAACAGATAAAACTAACTATAAAGGCATGTCTAAATGCCTAAATTGTGTTCATTGCAACAATGTTATGGTCGGAAAAATTTTCTTACAACCCACTAAAGGATATGAAATTCATCTACATCACACCAGTACATGCGACACTAAAAACACTATATATGCAATCAAATGCCCATACGGCAAAATTTATGTCGGTCAGACTGAAGGGAAAATTAAAGTTCGAATAACTGAACACAAGAGTAATATTCAAGCACGCAACTTAAAATCTACGGTTGCCACACATTGGATGGAAGCTAAACATCAAATATCCCAACTGAAATTCACTATTCTGGAGGTTTTACCACAAAACAGCGACATGGATCCTGTCAAACAAAGATTGAAGGCAGAATTCTTTTGGTTAAAAAATCTTAATACCCTGCAACCCACAGGGATAAATGATCGTATCGAATTTTCATGCTTTCTGTAAAAATTCTTTGGCAAAAAGGACTATCCGTATCCCCATATCCCATATGACCATGATGAATGTGATTAATGTGTTTAACGAGAATTGAACATCCATTCTCTGTTTTGTCATATATGCCTCAATATCATTATCACCTTTGAGATAACCCATTTTCATGTTTATTCAGTTCATGTAGTTTCCCCCATTAATCACCCATGTTGATACTGTATTACTCTAGTCTTTCCCCTTTTCACCTCTGTATTTGTGTCCTTTTTTCATCCTTTCACTACAACTTTATTACTCCCCTTGTTCACACTACCGCGATGAACATCTTATTCCCGACCACTTTTCACTCCTGTATCACATGATCAGCCTTTTAGCGTAATCCCTGGTGTATCTGTCGAACCACTCTCACATTCATTTCCTTTTATCATTTCCCTTTTATTTGCGCTTATCCCTTCTCTTTTTATTTCCTCTAGCCACTCTAATTTATACGTCTTTTACGTATACTTTTTTTTCATTCGAACCGCTTTTCAACACACATAGTGTTTTTTCTCCTTCTATTGAAGCCTAGCTACTCATATCACGTGACTGGATTCCCAGCTCCTTTTCCCTTTATTTACTGTGTATACTTCCTATACTCCGATCCCGATTCGAGCAACCGATGTTACTCATTCTGCTTATCCCGTTAAGTCTCTATACTGTCTCTTTCCTCTAGTCGTTTGTTTCTCCGATTCTTGCTGTTGGACTTTAGTACTTCCCGCACGCTGTATATTCATTTCATTTTTCAATTCGATCACCCGACCACTTTTCCTGTTGTTTGTTTTTTTAGCACCATCCTCTGTAGTATTTTCTCGCCATCACTTCATACTATTATTCGCACGTTTTATGTTTCTATCGTTTGGCACGCTGATCACCCACCACTATTTTTTCGTTTTTCCATTAATATGTCACATTTTATTTCATTCCTCACTGTTCCTTGACTTTCTTTGATTACCATCACTTTTTTACCTTTGAACGTATACTCAGCTTACTCACTCCACCTATTGAGCATGTTCACAGACTCTCAAACATTTATTTAACCTCTCAAGTGCTGCGCCTATACCAACGGCCGACGGCACCACTACCTCGGGAGTGCTGCCGTCGGCCGTTGGACGTTCCAGCTGCACCTGCGCAATGGAACGTTCAGCACTGGAGCTGGACGTTCCAAAGCAGCTAAGGTGTTAATAAGTGTTTTTGTTCACATTATGTATGCTAAGGTCCTGTAATATGTCATTTGTGGGCCCCTGAGGAAGGGTCATCTTGTTCGACCCGAAATGCATTGGGCAATGGATACAAATTAAATAATGTACATATGGAAGAAGAATCATTCTTATGAAATACAATAAGGAATGAAAATTATCATGCAATAAACATCAGATGATTTATGAACAGAAACCCTATGAATCAATCATTGAATAATTTATTTAAAAAAAGTAAAGAAACATAATAGTTTCAAGTGAAACTATGCGCACGTCTCTGTGGGAGGGTCCCTTCCCTCCACATATTTGCCCTCAGTTCCTTTAAGGCACGGCCAGGCACCGTGTGTCAGACGTTTGCGCCAACCCCAAACAGAATATTTTTTGGGACATTTGATTACAAGAGTGCAAAGGGACCAACACCTTTCAGTAAAACAAGCATTGGAAGCATAATACCCTGATAGCAGAACTTACACTTTATTTTCTTTCTTAGTATATGTCTTGTTAAGACTACTGTCAGTGCACAGAAAAAAGAACAGTACATTTCAGAATGCTCGGTTTTAATTGACCTAGAGTGCGCTTGGCATTCAAAATTTTATTTAAAAGAATGCACGTTGCAGAAGATGTATTTTAAATATTAGCAGACCATCCTCTTCAGAAACACACATCTCTCTAAACATTGACAGACATCTATGGTCTCAGACAAACAAGGAATGCTAAACAGATGCCGCTCCATTACTCTTTACCTTTGTAAAGAGTAGTAAAATACTATAATTAGGTAAGATACCAAAATATACAACAAGAAATAAGTAGTGCGGCTCCACAGCATCATCTCAGGGTTCAAGTAGAATGTATGAAAATGTCACCAGAACACTCCAATGGCAATATGGCATCATAGCACACATTTACCTGTTATCTATCTATCTATCTATCTATCTATCTATCTATCTATCTATCTATCTATCTATCTATCTATCTATCTATCTATCTATCTATCTATCTATCTATCTATCTATCTATCTATCTATTTCTACCTATAGTCACAATATCACCTCAGCCGAAATACAAATTCCATTATATCCAATGGCATTTATATTACGGCGTTTGGGATATCCATCACCGTTGCGTCCATCCCCCGAGATCTAAATCAGGCCCTTAGTCTGCGTTCTGCATTTTATGGGGAAATATAGTGTTGTACAGTGAATTTATAATATTGAATGTTTACTTTTTTTCTTATTTCTGTAATTACATCAGTACTCCACAAACTTAAAAAAAATATATAAAGTAACATGACTACTTTTATCTACCCTTACACACACATATAAACTGACTCATCCATTCCTATCCACTTATAAAGCAATAGTAAACTATAGTTTCACGTAATAAACTCTAGACACAGACTAAGTGTGATCTAAACAATATGGGTGCCTTTTAATTTTGTAAGTGCTATTGTTACCCAATCATATACTGGTTTTTCATCATGATGTGCCACGGTTTACTACAAAATTATCACGGTATACAGCAGCACAATATAACACCAAGTTTTGTGCCTTATTGGACTTATTCACAATGGTAACTTGCACTTTTGGCTATGTTTAAAATTGTTTGCGATTCACAAACGCATTTTATTAGTATTATCTTTACGCCTGCAAAGTCTCTATACATGAAAAGATAGGACCGTCCTTTTTTTTTATGTGCGGAGACTCCACAGTTGTAAAGATACTACTCGTAAAATACGTTTGTAAATAGCAAACAATCATAAACTTACACAAAAGCGTACGTTTACCTTTGTGAATTAGGACCTGTAACTTTAAAACTACTAAATTCAATTTATATCGACTACCAAAAAGGATCATTTACACCATCAAATTTATATTTCTGCAAAATTCCATCGGAATGTTTTCAGCCATTTTCCTGCTACGTCTGTTTAAACAACACTATATGACACAACACACCACTCCGCCTCATTGTAACACATGCCACGCCACTCTATGATGTCACTACACTCTACATCACCACACTCCAATCTACAACAGTCCGTTCCACTCTATCACACGCCACTCCGCTCTACACTCTACGTCACTCCACAGCACTCTACTGTATGCCACTCTACTAAACTACTACGTTCTACAACATGCCAGTCCACTTTACTGCAAGGTATTTATGCGAGGCCAAGTGAAGCGAAATTCAGTCGATGGTTGATGTAGGTGGATCCAAGGTCATGGAGGGCTTTGTAAGCGTACATGAGGATCTTGAACTGGAATCTCTTCTGGATGGGGTGCCAGTGGAGATCTTTCAGGTGGGGGGTGATGTGGGTTAGTTTTAGGAGGTCCAGGATGAGTCTGGGTGCTGCGTTCTGTGTGGTCTAGAATCTTCTGAAGAGCTGGGTGGAGATGCCGGCATAGAGGGGATTGCCATAGTCGAGGCAGCTGGTGAAGAGGGGCATGAGTGGCAGTCTTTCTGGTGGGATAGGGGGGGAGTTTTAGGTTTTGCGCAGGGGGTGGGAGTTGGGGGCTAGCGCATAGTTCAGTAGGACTGTAAAAGTAGTCATGCACACGATCCGGACACCGATCACTCCTTTATTTTAAACGTCGGGCATGGAAGAGCAGAGACATCATCGCCGCCCAACCCCCGGGTTGTGGGCATAACGGCTGTGTACTGACCAACCAATCATATTGTATATCTGCTCAATTTTATGAAGCTACTTGAATATGTGTGGGCCTGTACAGGTATGACTACAATAAAAATTATTTACAAAAAAAAAAATGAGTGGCAGTCTTTCTGGTGTTGGTTGGGATCTATCTGAAGGTTCTTCGGATCATGCAAAGTGTGTGGACGCATGAGGATGTGACAGCGTTGACTTGTCATTTCATGGTCAGTTGGCTGTTGATGATGATGCTGAGGTTTTATGCATTGTCGGTTGGTGTGGGTTCTAGCTCTGCAGACCACCAGCGGTGGTCCCATGCAGAGGTGTTCTTTCCGAATATCAGTACTTCAGTTTTGTCAGAGTTGAGTTAGAGGCAGTTGTTTCTCATCCATTTGGCTAAGCAGGTCATAGCATTGCAGAAGTTGGTTTTGGCATTGAAGGGGTCTTCGGTGAGCGAGAGAATCAGTGGCATGTCGTCTGCGTAGGAGATTATGTTGAATCAGTGGGACCCAATGACGTCTGTGAGGGGGGCTCATGAAAATGTGAATTAGTGTGGGGCTGAGGGATGATCCTTGTGGAACCCCACATATGATGTCTTTATGTGCGTAGGTGAAGGAAGGCAGTTGGGTGCTCTGTGCGCATCCTGTGAGGAAGGAGGCAATCCAATTGAAGGTGTCTTGCTGCATTCAGTCAAAAGGGGGAATCCCTGGAGTCGACTGGTCGACCAATCACTATTGGCCTTTCCTATTTGAGAAGAAAAGGTCACAAAGTACAGTGGGTATTTAAACGAATATAAAAATAGGTTTCCACAAAGAAATAGAATCGTTAACAATCTATATTTATTAAAAGTACAATCAATCAAGCAATAAAAAGCAAAGCAAATTCATACAATTTTTGCAATACAGTTTAAAATCCAAGGAAAAGGTACCTTGGAGGGATAAAAATTAAATATTCAACAATATTACACAAACACA
This sequence comes from Lissotriton vulgaris, assembly GCF_964263255.1. NCBI lineage: Eukaryota > Metazoa > Chordata > Amphibia > Caudata > Salamandridae > Lissotriton > Lissotriton vulgaris. The sequence goes on from NC_141697.1 coordinate 39,618,494, forward strand.
ATATTACGGTACACGATAAATAGAGACACAGCTAAAGCATATTGACAGTAAATAGACGGCAAACTAAATATAATCACAAAAACCCCTAGTGCATATGTGGCTCACCAGATATCTCTGCCACTGAATTTAACCAGATCCAATGGCCTGAACCAATTCTGTTACTATAAAGCTTTAGTGGAAAAATGAAATACCCATCTAAAGTTTTACCCGGCCCTGACTGGATTCTTTTAAACAAAAATCAGTGCGTCGACGCGTTTCGGTGCTGTACAGTTGATTTTGTGGCACCTTCCTCAGGACTTCTCTTTTCTGGGGTTTCAAGGAACGGATGGTTACACCGTATCCTTAGAGTCGTGTGGGAGACGTTCCAGGATGAGGTCTGCTTGATATCGCACTTTGCTTCTGCAAATTTTGTTCTTGAAGCCTTCTCTCTCCTGACCTAGGAGCTCCTTGTCTTGGGGTTTCTTTCTTTAAAGTTGTCAGGCGTTTTCCCGATTTTCGTGTATCTCATATAGTTTTAAAACGTTCTTTGAACGGGCATGCAATGTCGCTGGTCTATTCCAGAACTGGATATGTTCAGGATTACGCTGTGGTCGTGCTTCTGCCTCGTTCCTTCACTCGCTCCACATATGATGTCTTTATGTGCGTAGGTGAAGGAAGGCAGTTGGGTGCTCTGTGCGCATCCTGTGAGGAAGGAGGCAATCCAATTAAAGGTGTCTTGCTGCATTCCTCTGTTGTAGAGTCTGCTGGGGAGATGTTGTTGGGTGCCGCAGAGAGTTCTAGGAGAATTAGGGCCACGGTTTCTCTGCAGTTGAGGAGTGTTCTAATGTTGTCTGTGGAGGCAATCCGTGCAGCCTAAGTGCTATGGTTGGCACAGAATCCTGAATGTGAGACTTCCAGTAGGTGGTTTTGTTCCAGGAATTCAGAAAGCTACTAGTTGATGGCTGTCTCTAGTACTTTGGCCAGGTAGGGGACCTGAGGGGTCAGACGATAAGTTTTTATATCGCTGTGGTCGGCAGAGGCTTTCTTTAGGAGGGGTCTGATGTCTGCATGTTTCCATCTGTCTGGCAAGGTTGCTGTGGACATGGAGCTTTTGAGGATACTGGCGAGTTGCGTGTTAATTGGTTTATTTGCAAGGTTGCAGAGGTAGTTGGGATAGAGGTCGCAGAGGTCCTGAGTGGATGGAAGACATAATGGCTGAGGTGGTCAAGGTGGTGAGCGCAGACCAGGGGGTATTGGTTTGGGTGATGTTAGCTGGTTGGTTGGGGTTGAGGGTGGTGGCTTTTAGGTTGGAGGGTAAAGTTACTGTAGATGTTGGTGATCTTGCTGTGCAAGTAGTCTGAGAAGGTGTCTTTGGAGTTCTTGGGATGGGTGAATGGCACTCTCTATGGCTGTTAAGTTGAAGAATAATTTGACTATTTTGAAGAGTTCCTTTGTGTGGGTTTCAACAAAGTTGGCCCAGGAGGTTATGGCTTCTTTCTTGGCTTCCTTGATGTGCCAGTGATAGTTCCCGAGGGCTGTTTTGTGAGCTGCTGTGTCGGCGGGTCCGGAGTGGCTTGTCATCATTTCTCTAGTTTGTGGTCCTGAGTTCTGGGGTGTACCAGTTAGCATGTTTGGAGGTCTTTTTGGATTTAGTAAGTTTCAGTGAGGTGACTCTGTTGACGCTGTTGGTGATCTAAGTGGCAACATTCCAAAATGGCCTGGCTGAAGTCTGCTGAAGTTTCCGTTTGGAAGGTTGTGAGGGCCTGTGACCACTGAGTTTCTGTGACCTTGCTCAAGATGGAGTGGGAGGAGGTCTGATGATTGGGGATGGTGTGCTTGGCATCAGTGATGGTGAAGGGTACGATGGTGTGGTCCGTCCAGGTGACTTCTTTTGTGTGGCTTAATTTGATTCAGTCACTGGAGGTGAAAATTGGGTCAAGTGTGTCCGGCTTTGTTTGTGGGTTCGGTGACCAGTTGGGTGAGGCTAATGTTATTCAGGTTCTCCAGAGGGCTGGTTGATTTTGCGTTGTTGGTGCCGTAGATGTGAAAGTTGAGTTTGCCAAGTAGAACCCAGTGCTGTGAGTCGATAGCTAGGGGGGAAATAAGGTTGGGGATGGCATCACAGAAAATTGCTCGGGCCAGGTGGTCTGTAGGCGAGGGTGTCTCTTATTGAGGTCTTTGCGTCAGTTTGTATAGGAAGTTGAGGTGTTCCATGAGAGGTATGGAGTTGTCGTTGGTAATGGTGCATCTGATGGTTTCCTTGAAGATGATTGCGATGCCTCCACCTTGTTTCTTGGGGTGGTTTAAATGTGTATCATCTTCTAGCCTTCAGGAGTGACGTATTGTGATCTTGGGGTTTGTGAAAGGGTTGAGATGTTTCTGTGATTAAGTCAACATTTGTGAAGAGGGTGGTGATGGTGTTCCAGATTTCCGTGGCATGTTTGCAGATTGAGTGGGAGTTGAGCTGGATACAGTGGAGTGGTTGCGGGTGTTCTTGGTCATGTGGGCAGGAGTGGTCTGCCACCGAGCCACCCCGAAACACACCCACGGACCCTTCTCCTGCCAAGCCTTCAAATTCACCTGCCTCCGGACCTGCACCGCACCCGCCAGACCAGGCACCAGCAACAACCACCTCAAGTGCATCCTGCTCAACACCTGCTCTGTCCACAGGCACGCCGTCGAACTCTTGAACCTCCTCGACACAACAGCGCCGGACGTCGCCTTCCTCATGGAAACCTGGATGAACGCCTCCTCAGCCCCCGACATTGCCATAGCCATCCCGGATGGCTACAAGATCACCCGGAGGGACCGCGCCACCCAAACCGGAGGAGGCATCGCCATCGTCCACAGAAACACCATCTGCATCACAACCAACTCCGACGACACCCTCACTGCCTCTGAGCACCTTCACTTCCAGATACACACCGACCCCAAGACCACCCTCAGAGGCACCCTCATCTACAGACCCCTGGACCACGCACACAATTCAGCGAAGCCATCGCAGACTTTATCAGCCCGCTTGCCCTCACCTCCTCAGACTTCATCCTCCTAGGGGACCTCAACTTCCACCTGGAAAACAACAATGACAACAACACCACCACCCTGCTGGACAACCTTGCCAACCTCGGACTCAAACAACTGGTGAACACCCCCACCCACTACGCCGGCCACACGCTTGACCCAGTCTTCTCCTCCAGCAACCACATCTCCTTCAGCCACTCCACCGAACTACACTGGACAGATCACAGCTGCGTCCACTTCAACTTCAGAAAAACCACGACCCACCACCACCCGCAACAGGCTCCCCGAAGATGCTGGAGCAAGATCACCACTGACCAGCTCACCACCTCGCTGAGCCAGAACCCTCCCACCACCACTACGGACTCCAACGAAGCAGCCGCCAACCTCTTACAGTGGCTCACCAACTTTGCCGATGCCCTTGCACCACTGAAGAATCCTCCCAGCAGACCCGGCAGCAAGAAAGCCTCATGGTTCACCAACGACCTCAAGAACTCCAAGAAATCCTGCTGCACCCTAGAGAAAGCGTGGCGCCACGACCAGTCAACAGAAAACATGACAGCCCTCAAGAACGCCATCGGCAAACACCACCAGCTGATCCGCACCACCAAAAGGACAGCATTCAGAGAACGTCTGGACAACAACACCCACAACAGCAAGGAACTCTTCAGCATTGTCAAAGAGCTCTCCATCCCCAATGCCAGCAACAACGACATCACGCCCTCGCAAGACCTCTGCGATTCACTCGCCTCGTTATTCCACCACAAGATTGCCGACATACACAACAGCTTCGGCGCCCAGACCACGCACCCAACCACCGAACCAACGCCCCCCACCACCACCCTCTGCACCTGGACCCCCGTCAGCACTGAAGACACCACCCACGTGATGAACACCATCCACTCCGGCTCCCCGGCCGACACCTGTCCACACCACATCTTTAACAAAGCCGACTCCATCATCGCACCCCAACTCCGGAACATCATTAACAACTCCTTCGCATCTGCCACCTTTCCAGAGAGCTGGAAGCATGCAGAGATCAGCGCCCTCCTGAAGAAACCCACCGCGGACCCCACGGACCTCAAGAACTACCGCCCCATCTTGCTCCTCCCTTTCCCCCGCTAAAGTCATCGAGAAGACCATCAACAAACAGCTGACCGCCTTCCTCGAGACAAACGGCTCCTTCGACCCATCGCAGTCCTGCTTCCGAGCTAACCACAGCACCGAGACCTCCCTCATCGCAGCCAGCGACAACATCAGGTCCCTGCTCGACAACGGGGAAACTGCTGCCCTCATCCTCTTCGACCTATATGCCGCATTCGACACAGTCTGCCACCGCCCCCTAACAACCTGCCTCCACCACGCCGGGATCCAAGGAAAAGCTCTGGAATGGATCACTTCCTTCCTCTCAGACAGAAATCAGAGAGTCTGCCTCCCTCCCTTCCGGTCAGCGGCCACCAAGATCATCTGCGGCGTTCCTCAAGGCTCCTCGCTTAGCCCTACCCTCTTCAACGTGTTCATGTATCGCCCTCCCCAGCCTATGCCCTCATTTCCTCTATCTCTTAGTGAACAGATAGCAAATCTCGCCATGAACCATGCTAGAGTGATGCTTATTGGGGATTTAAACTATTGGTTCAATGACGAAGGGGGGGGGGCAGTCGTCAGAACTGACCGAATTGCTTTTTAATATTAACCTGGTCCAACATATTGCAGCTCCCACACATATAAAAGGCCACATCTTGGACCAAATCTGGTCGCAAAATATAGAACTGTCACCACCTCTTATTTCCCCATGTAGTTGGTCGGACCACCATCTAATTGAATTCACAGCAACCTTTGAAGGAAGGGTAAAACCTCTGAAGGCATTGGGATGCATGACCAGAAAATGGAGAACCCTCAACACTCAGGAATTCATGGCTACTCTGACCAGTTCCCTTCCCCCTACCGATACGAATGCTAATGTCGACTCAATGGAAAAAGGCATCTATAACTAGTTATTGGCGGCCAGTGACATTCATGCCCCACTTATTAAATTCTCCCGGGCTAGACAGGCTGAAGCCCATAAATGGTTTACCACCGATCTTAAATCACAAAAGTTTATTCTGCATCAGATTGAAAGGAAGTGGAGGCATAGCTATGCCAGTGAAGATAGACAGCTTTATCTGTCAGCTCGCAGGGCCTATAAGAAAGCCTTACTGGCTGCTAAGACCCTATACTTCTCCACAAAAGTGCTTGCTGCCCCTAATAAATCCAAAGAAATCTTTTGGATTGTAAACAACCTTAGTAGTGATGACAGAATTTTACCTTGCTTGACCCCTACTCAAGAGCGGTGTGACGCATTGAACAGTTTCTTTGTGGATAAAATCAAAACTATCAGGGCAAGTATCCCCTTTGTAGTGCAGGTGGAACCCCCAGAGGTTAACCTTGATAATCCATTTATTTTGGATCAATTTATGAATATTGGTCCTGATACCTTATTCAAACTAATGTCTCGAGTCAAGTCGGGCTCTCCCAAAGACTGCTGTCCACCCTCTATCCTGAGGGGTATATTCTCAGCCCTACCGCACAGCCTCCTTCCTTTTCTCAATGAATCTCTGGGCAAAGGGGAAGTACCCACTGCTCTTAAAGGGCTGTCTTAGTTCCCCTGCTCAAGAAATCAGGAGCGGATCCCTCTGTCTCTTCTAACTACCGCCCGATCTCGCTTCTCCCCTATCTTTAAAAAATACTGGACGCCCACGTGGCCAGGTGCCTCTCTAATTTTATAGAAAACTCTAACTGTCTGGAACCAAATCAAGCCGGTTTCTGGCCTGCTCACTCCACAGAGTCGGTAATCCTGGCAGTGATGGACACTCTGAGGGCTAATGCTGACAAGGGGACCCCGCAGGCACTTGTGCTTTTACGATCTGTCGGCCGCGTTCGACACGGTCGACCATAACATCTTACTGCACCGTGTCGAACAAGCGGGGATCCGGGGAACTGCATACGGGTGGATATAATTTTTTTTAACGGGTAGAACCCAGGCAGTGACTCTCGGGAGCTACACGGATCCAACCCTGACTACCTCTTGCGGAGTTCCTCAGGGTTCATCCCTGTCTCCACTACTGTTCACTCTGTATATCGGCCCCCTGATTCATTCACTTAATGCCAGGAAAACCACTGTATTTAACAATGCTGATGATCTTCAGCTAGTTTTCAAGTTGGACTTCCAAAATGCAGCGGCTAAATTTCAAGCTACAATGCTGCATATCCAAAGTTGGATGGACCAGAACCAACTGAAGCTCAATCCCGGGAAAACCGAATTGGTGTTGCCTGGGAAGAGCTTCACTCGTTGGGGACCTCATTTTTGGCCGGGCAAATTAGGCCCTTCTCCTGTCCCGTCCTCATCGGTGAAAAGTCTCGGGGTGACCATAGACTCTGATCTTCCTTTGAGGGGACATGTGGGCACTGTGGTCTCATCCTCTTTCTTCCAGTTATGCAAAATAAGAAAGATCGCTTACCTGATGTCTCATCAAGCTCTGATCCAGGTGGTGGTCTCTCGCTCGATTTTTCCAACTCTCTGTACACCGGCCTTCCGTTGGGCTTGCTAAAGCACCTTCAAATAATTCAAAATCAGGCGGCGAGACTGATTTACAGGCAGCCGAGATGGCAGTCTGCCAGGACGCTACTGCACAACCTACATTGGTTACCTATGGCGCAACGTACCGCTTTCAAGTTGGGATGTATAGTCTTTAATGCTTTGTGCTGCACAAGCCCCAAATTCATTAGCAGCCTAATCACCAGACATGTCCCCACACATAATCTCCGTTCCGCTCATGTTCATCTTTTGTCCACTCCGTCAATTAAATTAAAACAACAAGGCGGGCGTAGATTTGCCTACTTAGCCCCTAGGCTCTGGAATTCACTTCCACTTTTAGTCAGGAACTGTGATAGTCTCCTGGGCTTCAGAAAGGCACTGAAAACCTGGCTTTTTGTGCAATCTTGATAAATCGGATCCCCGCAGCTGCTAGTGTACGAACAGCGCCAAGAAACCTATGGTGTAAGTGCGCTTGATAAATTCATTTTAACATAACATAACATGAGCCCCCTCACAGCCATCGCACGCCAACGCAACCTAAAAATTATCTCCTACGTGGACGACACCCAGCTGATCCTCTCACTCACCAACTACCCCGCCACCGCCAGAGCCAGCCTCCAGGAAGGAATGAGAAACGTCGAGGAATGGATGTAGCTCAGCCGTCTGAAGCTGAACTCGGACAAGATGGAAGTCCTCATCCTCGGACCATCCCCTTCCGCCTGGGAAGACTTCTGGTGGCCCCCTGCACTGGGCATCGCCCCCATTCCCATGGACCACGCACGCAACCTGGGTTTCATCCTGGACTCCTCCCTCACGATGACCAAGCAAGTCAACGCCGTCTCGTCATCATGTTTCAACACCCTGTGCATGCTCCGAAAGATCTTCCAGTCGATCCCCACCAAAACCAGAAAGACGGTCACCCAGGCCCTACTCACCAGCCGACTGGACTACGGGAATGCCCTCCACGCTGGAACCACAGCCAAACTACAGAAAAGACTCCAACGCATACAGAACGCTTCTGCACGACTCATCCTGGACATCCCCCGTCACAGCCACATCTCTGCCCACCTGGAAGACCTGCACTGGCTCCCCATCAGCAAGAGGATCATGTTCAGGCTCCTCACCCACGCACACAAGGCTCTCCACGACAGGGGCCCCAAATACCTCAACAACCGCCTCACGTTCTACACACCCACCCTCCAGCTCCGATCTGCCAGCCTCGCCCTCGCCACCGTCCCACGGATTTGCAGAACCACCACCGGAGGAAGATCTTTCTCCTACCTGGCGGCCAAGACATGGAACTCCCTCCCCACCCACCTATGGCTGGCCCAGAACCATCTCTCCTTCAGGAAGCAACTCAAGACCTGGCTCTTTGAGCAGTAGCAGAACCCCCCCCCCCCCCCGACCCCCCCTCAGCGCCTTAAGACCCTAGCGGGTAAGTAGCGCTCTCTATAAATGTGTTTGATTGATTGATTGAGTGGTGTGGGATATTTGGTACGTTGTGTCGCAGGACAAGTAGCAGTGCCAGAAGGTGAAGGGTCCTTTGGGGGATTGTGAGAAGGAGGAGACAAAGCTTTTCTTTCGGCATCTGGGGTCCAAGTCCAGGAGTTCCTTGGCAGTATATCAACCGGTGTTGGGAGGGCCAATGGTCCTGGTGCTGGGCATGGCTGTTGATCAGGGCAAAGCGGGTGGACAGCTGATTTTGCCCAGTTGACTCGGGTTCCAGCTCGGAGGCATAATCTGTTAGGGTGTCTCAAAGTGGCGTATGGTTGGCCGTTATGTCTCATACGTGTAGGAGCAGTTCATCTGCATACAATGACACAATGTGCGTACTGCCTGCGAGTTGGATGCCCCACTACCAACCCTTCCCTCAAAGCTGCACAGCTAGGGGTTCCAATGTAAGTGCAAATAGTAAAGTGAAGCGCGGGCATTCCTGTAGGTATTGGAGCAGTATTGGAGCACTGTACATGAGGACCAGTTACTTTACACAAGAACACATTCATTCTTTTTGGTAGGCACAGGGAGAATAAGTGATTTGCCCAGAATCACAGGATGTGGAGTCGACCCCAAGGTTCGAACCTTGGTTTCCCAGCTCCAAAGTTGACAGTCTAGCCGTGAGACCACATCCTCTCCCCAGATGACCCAGGCAGATCTGGGAGGTTGGCTTGGAAAACAGTTATCTGGTGTCTGCTAGAAGTCGGGGCCCGATCCCCATTTGGATGAGCACTGTGAAGAGGCAGTGCCATATGAGGGTATTGAGCGCTTTCTACAGGTCAAAAATAAGACAAGCTGCCTCTGGGAACTGTCCTCTCACTGAGTCTTTCATGTGGGAGGGGTGACAAATATTCTGGGAGGTGCTACAACCAGGTACAAAGACAATTTGGTCTGTGTGTATCAGTTCTGGGAGCATCTGGGCATACCTGTCAGCTAGGATTTTGCCTAAGATTTTATAATCAGCGCCGAGGATGGCTATGGACCTATAAGATGTCTGCTAAATTGGTCTCTGTCATGTTTAGGGAGGGAGACCAAGAGAGACTCAGAGAGCAAGTGCAGGAGTTCACCCATGCCTAGTGCAGCCTCCTACATTCCTGCAAGTCAGTGTGCCAAGAGTGATGAAAAGGTACTGTAGTATTCCAGGGGCTAGTCCTGGTGTTTTGCTCCGGACGAGGTCGCTTGTGCCACATCTGTTGATGTGATCGCTGCATCTAGGGATAGCTAGTAGTGACTGCCATGCGTGGAAGGGTTCTGCTCACCAGAAATGCGTTGGACTGATCCGCAGCAGTGGTGCCAAGGGCCCGATAGATGGAAGAGTATTAGTCATTGAAGGCCTGCAGTATATCTATGTGCGTGCAAGCTGTGTTGCCTGCGGGTGCATCCACTTCAGTGATGAGGTGAGCGCTGAGTCCTGTTGAACTAGCCAAGCCAAAAGTCTACGAGACTTGTCACCTTCTCTGTGAACTTTTGGCACTGGTGGGTGAAGTTATAGCGCTGTAGATTTTCTAGGAGGGCTGCATGCACGTTTTATCCTCTGCGAGTTGCTGGACATGTGAGGGGTTGGTATTGATTGCTTTGCTCAGGTCAGCTTTCTGCTCAGCTACCCCTATGTCTTTCTGCAGGATGCAGGCTCCTCTTGACAACACTTTAAAAGCATCTCACTCCAGTGTCCTGGCGGAGACCATATTATTGTTTTCAGAAAAATAATGGTGGATGTTGTTTCCCAGCTCTTTCTGGAACACTGAGTAATCCAAGCAATCTTGTGGTAACTTCCATGCAGGGGTCAGAGGGATGAGTCCCAGATAATCTGAGTGTTGGACTAGGGCTACCAGTGAGCAGAGCAAAGAAAGCAGTCGAGCTGTACATGTAAATTATGAGATATGGAGTAGAAGGAGCAAAGTCAGGATCTCAGATATCAGGATCGCCATGTGTCCATAAGCGTCCAGTTCCAGAAACGTGCTTGTGCATGTGGAGGGGGAGGGAGGCATGGAGGGATAGGACCTGTCCAGTGCCAGGTCGAGCATACAATTGTAGTCTCCACCAAACACCCACAGTAACGTGGTCTGGTGGGTGACTGTGGTGGAGAGGGCGCCCCAGAAGGTCCCCCGCTCAGTATTAGATGCATAGATGCTCCTGAAGAGTTATGGCTGGCAAACTAGGCGCCCATCAAGGAGTGCACAGCATCCTTCCCTGTCGATTATCACGCTTATTTCTGGCAATGGGAAGCCGGGGCGTACCCACACCAGAGCGCCCTACGCATAAGCCGAGTATGTGGTGGCGGAAATGAGGCCTCTCCAATGCTTGCACAGGCAGTCTAGTTCATACGCCGTGACATGAGACTCTTGCAAAAAGATGATTTGCACTTGTTGATGCTTGATATAGGAATAATTTGCGTAGCACTTTCTGGCAGTTTGCATGCTTGAGATTTTCTGGGTGATGAAATGAATGTCAGCTGAGGTGAACATCACAGTGTGAGGGTGGAGTGAGTGGTGTATGAGGAGAAAGTCACCCAGGAGTAGTGTTGCTTCACTGTTCCACCCAACCAATGCCCTAGGTGCACTAGAAGGCCTACATACCAAGGTGGATTAAGGGTAGCTGGGGAACTGAGATGGGGTAACTGTGCCAACTTGAGGAGAGTATCCCAATAGTGGAGGCCTACCACAACAGATAGTACACCCAAACAAGGCATGTGTGTTGTGTCCTTGTGTATCCTGGGGGTAAGACTAGTCATTGGTAGATAGCCGTGTAGCTATGCTGCCCATAGAGGATCAAGGGGTTTTGTGTGTCGACAGGGAACCATTGGTGGCGCCGGCCTCCTACTCCGAGGCCCCTGTGGAGGCCCCATTTGATAAGAGTTAACTGTGCAGCACGTATGGCTCAAGTGAGATGGGATAGGTGAGAGGGGTCTCTGCATCGCAGGGGTGTGCCTCGTGTAGAACTGTTATCAGATGCAAACCAGTGGTATGAGGCAATCTGCCTTTGGGTTCCAGAAGTACAATGTTCAGATGGGGTTGTTTGCCGTCTGTGGAGTTACCAATGAGGGTGTCCTTAAGCCAGTGCGAAAGTCTTCGGACTGAAGAGTGTCGTCCTCTGAGGAGAATCTGTACGGGCCTCTCTCATCGTCCATGGTTGTGGTATCAGGCCCCAGGTTTACAACAGCCTATAGAGCTTGCCTGCATTCTGCAATTATCTGCTCCAGATTAGGGGAGCTTGTTGAGAATATCCGAGTGGGTAGTCTCACACGTGGCTTGCCCCATCGGCGGCCCAGTGGCCTGGGTGGGAACCCTGCAAGTTTGGCGCGGTCCACTGCTGGGTCTCCTTGATGTTGGTCATCCAATCTGGTCTCCTTTGGGTTGGTAACAGTAAAGAGCACTGTACCCTGCGCTGACGGAAACACTGCTTGACATCCAGGAAGGAGGCACGTTAACACTGGACTGCCCTGGTATAGTCAGGAAACAGCATGATGGTTTTGTCCTCCACCCGGAGAGGTCTTGCCTGCCTGGCCGCACAGAGTTTGCATTGCGGTCTCGAAAATGCTAACGTTTTTGTCAGCATGGAAATCCCCACGGCAGGCACCTGGACTTGGTGCACCCTTTCCAGAGAGTAGAAAGGGATGAGGTCTGATGTTTGGGTTAGGGTTTTGAAACATGTTTCTAAGTAAGCGAGGGGGTCAGTTTCCTCAGTTCCCTCTCGGAGTCCCAGAATATGTACATTGCTTCTGCAAGAGCGCCCCTCCAGATCCTCCACCCTGTTCTTGAGGTTTAGTTATCTGCCATGAGCGGTTGTGGGGTGGCTAGGGCCTTCTCACCTTCGGAGACCCTGTCCGCGAGCTTGCAATGGCGTCATGTAAAAAACTCAGCTCTATGGTCAGGGACCCAAATCTGGCCTATATGGGCACTCGAGAGTGCTCTGTAGCGTCCAGCGGCAGCGCAGAGGGGGTGGCTCGCAGCCTGCCCATGGTCAGTTATGGCCCCAGGTTTAAAATGGCAGTGCTTGGAGGAGTCTCAGACTGGTCTCCTTTGGCCGGGAGGAGCGGGTAAGATGCTGGTGTGGATGTCGCTAACTGTGCGAAGGTGTTTTGCCCCGTTGAGCTGGGTAGAAGCCAGGTTTAAGCAGAGCATGGTTCAGGTATTGTCCATGTTCCCAGTGTGTGACATGAGTCTAGTGTGCATCTCGACTGTGGTGCTGTTGTTGAGGGTCAAAATGTGGGAGGGTGTACAAGGCCGACTTTTGGCGAGGACAAAGGAACCATGGGAATGCATTTACAATAGGTACACCTGGGCCGTCTCAATACAGCCAGGGGCTAATGGACCTGTGTGATGTTCGAAGGTGTGGTGGAGTATAGGGCCAGTCCACTGCATGTCACCTCCACCCCCTGTACACTCTGATGATAGTGCTAAAGTAGGGGCCCTGGCAGGTGTGAAGGGCATGAGCTCCGGTGTCCCCGGGTCTCGCAAGGGAAGGGTTCCCAGGTCAGGTTGTGATTGTCAGAGAAGGAGGCCTATGGGGTGCTTGTTTCAGAAAGAAACCCACTGGGGTATCACCAGCTGTGTCGGTCTGGGGTGGCTGGTGTTTTTCAGGCAGCCCGGTGGGCTGGTATGCATGCCTCGGTCATAGCACCGATGCATGGTTGGTAATGGGTGAGGTGGTGGTGGCTTGCTACGGGCTAATGTGATCCCCTGCGCGCCTCGATTGTGGTGCCAGTCCTGGTTCCACAGGGTGATGGGGGGAGATTAAGTGGGATTCCTTCCTCCAGGGTTGCACCTGAATGCAGCGTGTTGGAGGTTGTTCCTGCTAGCACCTCGACAATGGCGCAGACTTCAGGAGGCTCTCGAGTGTTGGGATGGGGCCATTGTCAAGGTTGTTGCACTCTAAAAGGTGGTTGTATGGGAAGGCAGAAAGTCTTACATAGCTGGGCAGTGTCTGGTCCCTCCCAGCTGGTGCAGCAGGGCTCTGGGGGTGAGGGGAAACGCCCAGCAAGTCCACAAGACACTGGAGTGCATGTGAGGTGAGGTGCGGAGGCAAAGGCCCCTCCGCCTCCCCTGATGACACATTACCCTTCATTTGCCTCAATTATAGTGCAGACACAAGAGTTTGGGCGCCCTGCCGCTATTACCTCTCATCTACAGCTACAGCAGGAGTTGGGCAACATCCATGGATGCAGCGCTGGTTCAAGGATGCAGGAGGTAGGGCATCATCCTCCACCCAAGACGGTCATGAGCAGTACCTGAGGCTGTCAGGCAGGAGCCCAGACAGAACCACCTGTTTGGCTCGATGAGGGCTCGATGAGGGGACTGACACTCTGCCAGGCCAGGCCTTAGGTGGAGGTCCACACTCAACCCAGGAAGGTACCCTGGGGACATCCGCTGTTGCCTCAGCTGAGGTGTGCCCAATCACCTCCCCTCAGTTAACTGCCCCAGCGACCCAACGAGGCTCACAAGCCTCTGGCTCCCAAACACCTCAGGGCGACTCCAGGGAGGCAACATGGAAGAAGTAGGGTGTAGGGAGGCAGCCACTCTCTCCCAGTGCCCCCCGCCCAGACACCAGCTGGATGGCTGACGATTTGCGGTCTAGCTTGATGAAGAGCATGAGCATGCTTAAAGCCGCTCCAACAACAGTTTCAGACCGGTCCTAAGGGTCGGGATGACAACCTTGATGCATCAGACCCCTTCGTTTGTGTACATGGCAACAGATAACAAGGTGGGGCAGGGGGCTCAGAGAGGCAGCCTTGAAAGCGCAGTTGTTCAGAAGAGTCTCAGCAGTAGGAGAAAGAGGAACGGGGCTTCCTCTCGATCTACCCGGGGAGTGGATGATGGCCTGGGGCTCAAACAGATCGGAGTGAGGCGGCACTCCAGTAGACAATTGTGCAAGACGGAGGACAACTCCCCCGACCTCCCCATCCAAAGTCCTGTCTGCATAGTCGGTGGCCGAGCCACCTTTGCCGCTGCTAAGGCCATGGGAATTAATCAGTCGACCGCTGTAGGGTTTTTAACTCAGAGAAAGCAGAGCGCTGCTGCCTGAGACAATTGGAATCATCGGAGGTCCCAAGGGGCAGACTTGCTGAAATGTTTTATTGCCCCAGACCCTTTTCTCCTTCCTCCTTCCTTTTTCCATTTCCTCCACTACCCACCTATGATCAAAATGGCCGATGCCTGAGCACACCCCCCAAGAAATTAAAAGGGAAAGAGGACCAACATCTGCTGAACCTGGAAACAAATATAGGACTACCAGGTTAAGATTATTACAACTTGCAAAAAAAGTGGCCATGTTGGAATGTTCTCCGATACAGTGATTTAAGCCAATATATCAAAGATCTGTTGTATTATCTGAATTCCAATTAATCAATTCAGCTAATTCATCAGCGAACCCAGTTATTGAGCCTCCTGGCATTCAATATTGTTAAGGGGAGGGGAAGCAGATATAGTCAGTCTATACTCCAACAAAAGCCATTTCTCAAATATAGACGGAGATTTGAAATCTGCAGAAAGCAACTCCTAAACTATAGTACACCCCTAACCTGTCCAAGAATACAACCAAAACCTTTAAGCACAATTTACTGAAAAAACACACAGAGATACTGATTTAAGACCCGTACTTTAATATAATATGGCATCATTGTAAATTACCTAATATTCTTCACAAGAATATCGGCAAAATGCTGCATGACCATAACAAATTTATTGAACACACAAAAAATAAGAAACGTTCCGTATGGAACTACAATATCGATCGCTCCTTCACAAAGACTAAGAGCCCATCTAAATATAACAAACTATAAAAAAGTCACTGTACTTATTAAAGCAGCTGACAAGGATCTAAACAAATTTGATGACTATTTTTCCACCCTTAAAGATCACGTTAATACAACACTCTCTCAAGACACCAGCAATGACCCAGCATGAAAACAAACACACAATTTGGCAGACTCTCTCTAAGGGGTGGTCTTATGATGTCACAAGAACACCAGCAGATGAAACTTACTTCAACAAACTAAGCACGTCAGGACAGCGGCTCTCCGCACTCAGAAGGCACTCGTCTCCAATCACCAAAAGCTCCTTATCACCAACCCACAGTGAAAGGCAAGTCCCGGTATTCCCAAACATGATTGCATCTGCTCTTGCAGCATATAATAACAATCGTCGAGAAATGGTTATCCCGCACAACAAATCGTCGTCTACTAATTCAGCCATTTGAATTCCACATACTTCATCTTCAACATCGAGCTCTCATGACAGCCGGATCTCATCACATAATTTAATCAAAGGTCCCTCGGTCACCCCACTGAACAGGAAAAAACCTCAGGTGGAACTAAAGTAAGCCCTAAGAACACGAATGTCGAGTTATCAAGCAAACCCAGCTCAAGACTCATGAGCACCTCTCATATATCTCCTTCACCACAAGTGGAACTAGATACACTTAAACTGCAAACCGACACCGTATCTCAGAACATTAAAAAAGCTATACTTGAATTGAAGAATATTTTACTCCGCACAGAAGACTCCCTCTCACGAATGTAGAGTTATCAAGCAAACCCAGCTCAAGGCTCATGAGCACCTCTCATATATCTCCTTCACCACAAGTGGAACTAGATACACTTAAACTGCAAACCAACACCGTATCTCAGAACATCAAAAATGCTATACTCAAATTGAAGAATATTTTACTCCTCACAGAAGACTCCATCTCTAAAATCAAGTCAGTACTCACTCTCTTAAGCAAGATAAAAACTACACCTATATCTCTTTCAAACAGACTATATCGACCACCCAAATACCTCAATTATCTATCTGAAGAGGAAATGCGAGCCCTATTGCTATCCTACAAATCGACACACAATGTATCTAGTCTACCCACCAAAGGAGATGAAAATATAATTAGATAGGTCCCAATCAATACATATAGAGCAACTATGCCCAAGAATAGAAAGTTGAATCTGAATCATTTGAAGTGAGGAACTTTAACCACCATTAATCAATAAGGTAATGTCCGAAAAACTTCTCCTAAGCCTACTACTCAACTGCTGCCCAGTAGTAAAACGCACATCGCTGACCTCATCTGGCGGCAAGAAATAGATGTAACGGTCCTAACTGAATCATGGCTTACCACATCATCTTCGCCATGCATGGAGCTATTGGTTTCCCCAAATTACAACATCGTTAGATTAGACAGACTTAAAAAAAGGGGGATGTATTGCATGCATTCATCGCTCAGATCTTTCCGTTACTCCAATACATTCAGACCCACTTGACTCCCTTGAATATTGTGCACTTTCCATAAGTAATACAGAGAATCAACTTTGCAAGTTTCATGTATTATTCTATCCCCCTGGTAAAAATTATCATTTTATTGACCACCTAATGGAAATCCTTACAGCAAACTCTTCCCCTCACTCCAATGATATATTCCTAGGGGACTTCAATCTTCATTCAGACGATTTTATTGATAATCAGGTCAAAGCCTTAAAAGATTTCCTACCAGACCAAACCCTTACTCAAGCCTGCACTCTCCCAATGCACACAAAAGGCTCTACTCTAGACAGGATCATCTCCAAAGAAAAAGCTGTGAATATAATCTTGTTTGTTCTGTGTGATTGGCCAGGTCATCATATAATTACCTTCCAAATACCTGGTGTAAAAAAGAAAAGAGCTACTCTATTAGTCAAACCCAAACAATGGGTATGGGATACAAATGGCTTAGACAGTGAGAAACTAGCAGCATGTTGCAATAAGGATCTTCCCCCGCTTATCAATATGACAAACGTTAGCGAAATTACGGATCACTACAACTCTAGATTGTCAGATATAATTGATACGAAAGCTCCTTTAAAACTGAAAATAATCCCAGATAAAGATACAAATCCTTGGTTCAATGGAGCTCTAAATGAAGAAAGGCATAATTTGAGACTAACTGAACGGAAATGGAGACGGCACCCTTCACCCCCCCATAAAAAATTGCTTAGAAAGACCAGAAACGCCAACAAGAAAAATATTCTCATATTAAAAAAAATGTTTTCGAAAGGAACTGGAGAACGCTAAAAACAGACTGCGTAACTATTAGAAAAGGTAAAACAATAGTAAAAAAAAATGGCCAATTCCACTCAAAAAGCAAAAAAATCTCAAATAAGCTGTGAAGAATTCTCGTCCTTCTTTACAGCAAAAGCCAATTCCTTGGAAAATGAGCTCAGGACAGCCGCTGTTAGCCCCTCTAACCCGGAGACTTCGCAAATTGATCAATCATTACAAAACTATCAGGCATTACCCAAAAATGAAGTTCAATGGTCAACCTTCAAGTTACATGACTAAAACAATATCACCAAAACCCTATCGACCATAAATACCCACTACAATGATCCACTCTCCTCAAAATTTGTGACAACAATCAACGAACGTATTATCCCCATTTTGACAATAATCAATGCTTCTCTGTCTCAAAGATCCTTACCAGACTGCCTAAAAATGGAACACGTCATTCCCATTATAAAAAAAATGACAGAGAACCCTTCCAACCCAAACAATTTTTGGCCAGTGGCCAATATTCCCTTATAATCAAAAGTTGTAGAAAAGTGTATGCAACAACAACTGAGCCAACACATCACTAAATGTAATCTGCTAGATGACTGCCAATCAGGGTTCAGACCAGATCATAGTATGGAAACAGCAATACTTCATATAGTGGATGATGCCCTACTCACACTAGACCAAGAAAAAACTTTTCTTTTAATTCTTCTTGACCCATCATCAGCTTTCGATACAGTAAACCAAGATAAATTGCTAGAACAGCTTCTAAGTAGGATTGGTGAATCAAAATCTCTCAGCACCTTCCCCCAATCCAATTGGGGTACCATAAGACTCAACTCTTTCCCATTCACAATTTAACTTACATTTGGAACCTCTAACGGAAATACTACGTCATGCCAACATCTCCTTCCACATGTATGCAGATGACATATTAAGATTTTGTCATTGGAGGAGATCAAGAGAGTGAACGAGGCATTAAAGGCGACGGTTTAATAGTTAATAAGCTTAAACCAAATACGCAAAAAACAGAATTCCTACTAATATCCCCCACCAAATGCTCTTCTCATATAAAGGAATGGTTCAAGACGATTACCGCAGTAAACTGCGCCCCGAAAATAGTGGTCTCAATCAAATCACTAGGAATCTTGCTAGATAAGAGCCTGAAAATGCAAACTCAAATCAATTTGTAGGCTAAAAGTGCCTGGTTTTACCTGAGTTATATTAGAAAACTGAAACCATTCATCGAAACAGCAGAATTCAAAATGGCAGTCCAGGCATGAGTCATCTTGAGGATTGAATACAGATCTCCAACACTATCAGGTCTACCCAAGATCTCTCAAGCTCTTCTGAAAGCCGTTCTCACCGCCCTCGCTAGACTCAAAACAGGTTCTAAATAATTTGACCACACCTGAAGGCTGTGAATTGGCTACCATACGAAGCCAGAATTCAACTCAAAGTGGCTTGTATCAAACACAAAGCGCTTCACTTCAAAACAGCAATTTATCTAGCTCAGAAATTGCAGTTATCTGGAGGAAGTAGATATTGTAGGGGTGCCAGAGATCTAGTGCTGAAACCACCATTCTTCCGGAAGAAGAAAACCTATGACAGAACATTCTCGGGACCCGCACCTAGAATCTGGAATTCGCTGCCTCTAAACATCAGAAGGATCATTACCATCTCAGGCTTCAAAAAGAAAGCCAAGTTCTTTCTAATGAGTAAATACCTACCTCAACCAACTACTGAACAATCACTTAAAGATCTGTTTCTAGATTATCACATATTTCCCCACGGGCGTGTATTTTGCTTTCGTGAGAAGAATCCCAAAATGAAGCATTTTTGACTGATCCAACTTACTTCTGAGAGTCTAACCTCGTAACTAGCCAGTCATGTTCCCAGTATAACTGTAAAAATTAGATTACCTTCTATTTTTGTTTGAGTGTACTAGTTTTATAATATGTATCCTTTAGACTCATATATTTTGCTAATTTGCAAACGTCTTTGCTGCTCTGAAAGGTTATTATAACGCTTTCCAGTTATTTATAATCTAGCTATCAAACTGTATTGATGGGAATGCTGTATTACTGTTAAGCACTCTGATAACCCAAATGGGTCATATTGGCACTATATAAAACAGTGAATAAATAAATAGATAAATTAAAGACAAGCATGTCTGCTCTGGGGAAGGTTGTCCTAAAGCGCAAGTATCCCCATAGGCAGTAGTTGGTTTTTTTCTTACAGTTTTTTGTAAGGAGATCATGTTGGTGTTTATTTCACACTTCATGTTGTATATTTTTGGTTTACCCTTTGAAAAAAATAATACCTATACTTATTTAAAATGATTGGAAACTCAATTTTGTTTGTAGTTATTGAAAACTGTTAACAAAAAACGCTCTTTTCAGAGCTACCCTCTACTTTTAAGATGTATGTTGTTTGCCCTGTAACCTGTTTCCCTTTCTTTTCCCTCTTTATATTCTCTTGCAAGACTCTCCAGCGTGCAAGAGAAGTTCACCATAAGCTGTGGCTCTTGCGACCCTCTCGTGAGAGTTTGCAAGCAATCGCAAGAGCCAGGGAGGCAATCCTTTGTATTCAAACAGAAGGGGCAGTGCTCAGGGTTCGACATCAACCAGCCCTGGCAGATTGCCTGCTTTGTTACGGGGGGCGATATTGCAGCCCTGCAGCAAAACTGGCCCCCACGGCCACAAAACCGGCCCCCACCCATCCGGCCCACCAGGGAAACGCCTGGTGCCTGCTACAGCCAGTCTGACCCTGGCAGTGCTTCCTGCTTTGCTCTCACAAACTTCTTGCGAGAAAATACTTTTTATAATGGAATTTGCATTTATTCTGAATACACCCTGATATAGTTTGTAAAATATATACCCACTAGAACATTAATGAAGTTAATGAAATGTAATCCATTATATAATTATAGGGTAGAATAAATCACTTAGATTTATGAAAAAAAAACTTTTATTTTGCACGAGGCCAACACTGGTACATATCACACATTGATATTATTTACTTGTTTTAAGTTCATTTAATATTTTTAGAAAAAGTTTAATCATTATATAGTTGTTATCCTTGGTAAGCCATGTAACAAGAATACAAATTAACTTGAATGATTTTGTACCTTTTCACATCTACATACATGTTTGTAAATATTGTTTCTTCTAGAACTTAGGTTGTAGTAATATAAGATAGGACTTTGCAAGTGTAAATGGTAATATCTCCTTTATTGTAAGAGAAGCATCATCACGTTCAATCCAGTGAGATTCATATTAAGGTAGACTGTGTTGTGACCGGAGTTGATTGAGTGTCCATGATGGAAAACTATACCCACAGTAGTGTATGCTTGCTTATGAATTGATATCTGATCAGCTTAAAAGTTAGTGATATCAGTATTTTCTTTATTCACTTTATTTTGGTTCATAGACTATAAATGATGTTAAAAGCATACAAAATGTTAAAGCATAAGTTTTTAAAAACATTAGTCATTTCAATTAAATAATAAAAAATTAAAAAAACACATTTCATCCATCATGGTTTAACCCCTTCCGTACTCATGATGAGCTCAGCTCGTCATGAGGCACGGTGCTCGTGTGCTCATGACGAGCTGAGCTCGTCATGACCACACCTAGAGGCCTTTCAACTTCCCCAGATGGTTTCCCAGCCTACCCATTTGGGGGGGCATATTCTGGATCCCTTGTTCACCAATCTGCCGGGGATTCAAATCACCTCTGTTTCTCCGGTGGAATGGACAGACCACTTCTTGGTGTCCATCCTATGCCTTGTCTCTGCCACTCCTTCCATCTCTACGGCTAGACGGGTTCAGAAGAGGGCTTGGAAAAAGCTTAGGTTAGAAGACTTTCATCGTCTTCTATTAGAGGAGCCGCTGGGCCCTTTGACGGATGTAGAAAAGGGGTATGACCTCTTCTGTTCTTGGATCACTAGGGCCTTGGACTCTCTGATACCTATTGTATCAACTAAAATCAACTCCAGAGAGTCGAGTCCCTGGTACGATGGCGCACTTCGGGCCCTAAAGGGTGCCTGCAGACGGGCTGAGAGGGCTTGGAGGAAAACCTATGGGGCTGACCTAAAAGCTGCATACGCCAGGTCCGTCAAGCTCTACCATCGAGCCATTTGCCGAGCTCGTGCGGCTTTTTACGCCACTGAATTCCGGAACAGTTCTAATCCGTCTAAACTTCTTGGGGAAGGTCCAAGCTATTTATCGGACATTCCCTAGCATAGGCTCCAGTGGGGAAAGTACTAATGGGGCCCACCATCAGACTACTCTGCTTGTCTTCCCCCCCCTTACCTTGGACGGCTTTGACAAACTTGCGTTGCAAGTCAAATCTGGATCTCCATCCGATCCAGTAAGGCCTGCTCTCTTCCGAGATCAGGCTTTTATGGGGCGTCCAGCTGTATGTTCCCTCGTCAACCTCTCCTTGGAAACGGGAGTTGTTCCAGCTAAGTGGAAACAAGCCGTGGTGTCCCCAATTATCAAAAAGCCCACCCTGGACCCATCCAAGCCGGAAAGTTATCGCCCCATCTCGTTGCTACCCTGGCCAGCCAAGATCACTGAGGCCCATGTCAATCTGGCCCTGTCTGAACATCTGGTACGGACCAATGCCCTCGATCCCACACAAAACGGATTCCGTGCTGGGCACAGTACGGAAACTGCGTTACTTGTGATGGTGGAACATCTCCGGGCAAGGTTGGATGCTGGTCAAACGGCGGCGCTTATTTTGTTAGACCTTAGCGCCGCCTTTGACACGGTGGACCACAGCATCCTCCTGCATCGGCTCGAGGAGACTGGCATTGGCGGTCAGGCGCTGCAATGGTTCCGCTCCTTTTTAGATGACCGCTCCTTCTGTGTTGCCATCCCTCCCTTCAAGTCCAATTACCAACCGCTGGCCATGGGGGTTCCGCAAGGGTCCTCGCTGAGCCCCACGTTGTTCAACCTTTACATGAGACCGCTGGCTGATGTCGCTAGGCAGTGGGGCCTAACTTTGGTCTCATATGCCGACGACGCACAGCTGGCGGTTACTCTCAGCGGGGATGCGGAAATTGAGGCCCCCAGGTTTCAGTCTGGACTGAAGGCGGTGGCTAGCTGGCTGACAGGCAATTGCCTTCAGCTAAATGCCACTAAAACGGAGGTGATGGTCGTCGGTAAGGGAGTGGAGCTGTGGGGCGACCACTGGTGGCCCTCAGAGTTGGGACCTACTCCGATCCCGGTATCGGAGGTGAAAAACCTGGGGGTATGGCTGGATGCGGGCCTCTCCTTTGTAGGGCACACTAAAAAAACTGTGGCCTGCTGTTTTGGACTCCTAAGGGGCTTGAGACCTGTTCTCAAGTTCTTTGACGCCCCAACCAGGCAGCTGGTGTTCCAGGCTACTATCATCTCTCGCCTGGACTATGCCAGCTCTCTCCTGGCTGGGGCTAACCAGGCCGAGCTAACCCGCTTGCAACGGGTTCAGAATGCTGCGGCGAGGGCGATTGTTGGCCTGCCCAAATTCAGCTCGGTGGCAGGTGTCCTTCGCTCCCTACATTGGCTTCCGGTTAGGAAGCGTATCCTCTTTAAGGTTCTGTGTCTTGCCTTCAAGATCTTGAGAGGTATTGGCCCGGAAATCCTGTCGAGCTGTCTTTCCTTCTATGTTCCTACCCGTCGCCTCCGTTCCCAGGGTTTGGCCCTCGCGGTGGTCCCCAGATTCAGGCTCAGTCGCATGGGAGGCCGCTCGTTTAGGGTAATGGCCGCGTCAGCTTGGAACTCCCTGCCTGCTGAAATCCGTCTGATGGAGGACCTCTTGACCTTCCGGAGGGCTATAAAAATCTTCTTGTTTTAGCTGTTTTGTTTTTATTCTCCTGTTGTGTTATGTTCTACCTTGTCTCTGCGCCGGGACGCTCCTTGGCTGGAGTATCTGTGCGCACAATAAATTACCGTAACATAACATAACTTACCGTAACACCCATTTCTATTGACCTTCAGCACAGCAGGGAAATAACTCAAGCAGCCAAGGTGTTAAAAGCAGAACAATACAACCAGTAGAGCCAGAATAACTCAAGCAGGAAGATCATAGGAAAAGAATGCAGACTTGGGGCCTGATTATGAATTCCCCCAAAACCGTGGTAGAGGTGCGATGGCAGTCAGGGACCTCCACACCAGCGGTCTGACTGCCGTATTACAAGTCAGTCGGACCGCTTTGGAACCAACGCAATGGTATGGTGGTGGGAGGCCGCAATGTGCTTGGTGGTGCCGCTGCGGCACCGCCAAGCATATATTACGAGTTTCCTCACTACAACTCAATCCACAGTGGTGATCATTCTATGAAAAATCTGGTGGTGAGGTAACTCCGGGGCCCCCTTGTGCCTTTGAGCAGGGGAGAGTGCTTGCAGGGGGGCACATGTTGTGCTCCCGTGTATGTGTGCACCCCCAGTTCCTGCACAGAATTATATTCACAACATTGTGCATTTCGGTCCGTGCAGGAATGAGCTTTGTCGCTCCCATTGAGGTGCCTTTTTGAAAGGTGCAACTGTGGGTACGGCCCATCGGACCAGAGGAAACTCATAATCTGTTGGGCAGCCGGCGGCCCTGTTAGGCGCAGTTGGAGCGGGGTGTTGGCATGGCGGCCTGCTCCCACACCGCCAAATTCGTAATGGGGCTCTAGGATTTTAGCACACTCTGCAGTAGTTTTGGTTGAACTAATTGCACAGGGTGGATACAATCACAAAAACATTTTACCTATGCTCCAAATTGAATATTATGATTTTAGCGACGGAATGTACAACTGTGGCTCAAACATATTTAGTGATTCCTAGTTGGGTCGCAAATGACCTGCCTCATCAATATTCATGAGGTAAGTCACAGTTTGAAATGCATTGGGAATGGGCTAAATTCACAGGGTTGGTGGCCTGCTGTCTATGTTTGCTTTTTAAATAAAGCAACCTTTTTTTTAAATGTAGCCTGTTTTCCTGAAAGGAAAAAAGGAGGCGTTTAAAGGAAAAAGGTTTCTTTTAATTGTTTAAGGGCAGGCAGTGATCCGTGGGGCCACTGCCTGCTCTTAAATTTTTGCATACATTCAGAAAGGAGAAGGGCGTCCCCTAGGGACCCCTTCCTGTTTGTGGCTGGCTTACCACCTACTTGAAGTAGGTGGTAACTGTGATTGTTTTGCGACTCCATTTACGGTCACAAAACAATCATACACACCAGTGCAACTTGCTAAAACGAAGGGATGTCCTTGCACGCCCCTTCTTAATAGCGACTCATAGGTTACTGACTTGCAAAATAGGGTTTGTTCATGCTACCACTCTTTTTAAAAGTTGCAAACAGCCTGATTTTCTGTTTGCAACTGCTAGAAATGGTCATACATCTGGCCCCTGTGAGGTTCCGTGACAATTGTAAGTGGTGTTTTCGACTCGCACGAATATGGTCGAGTCTGGTATCTATGAACCGCAAATGACGAGTTTAGTGGGTGTACGCATTTACGCTGTGCTAACCTGAACCGTTCGTCTATTTCGTGGGTTTCTTCATCTGAGCCCACGGGTTCCATCTTAGATACGGCATCCATTTTGTTTCTTGCCCTCAAGTAGCCAGCGAACGGACGCTGTCCGCTTCGCGACCCTGGGATTCCCAAACTCTTGCGGAAGACACGTCTCCTTTGAAGGTGTCTTTATGATGAGGGGGATGACACTGTAAGGCAGATGGCCCCGTTCGAGGCTCATCTTGCCGTGCCGCTCTATTGTCTCAGTTGTGCATTCATTAAGTGCGTCCCCTTTGATGCCTGCAAACTCGTGTTTCCTGACGCCACCCCTTTTACACCCTTTTCGATCTGTTCACTGTTTTCATCTTCCTCTGCACCTGTTTCTGTCTCTTCCTTGATTCGTTTACTGCTGATTGGAATGTACTAATGGTGGGAAGATGTACTGTTACAGTTGGGAACCGCCAAATGTTACTGTAGTTATGTTCCGGGCCCTGAATACATGAAAGCGACCCCTTATGTCTTTTACGATGGGAACCAAGTTGTAAACCTTTGTGCACCATGTTATCCTATGCTCGAAAACTGTATAAGAGGAGCGATCCACAGATGCAATTTGAAGCAGTCTCCTCGAACCTACACATGTTGTACTTCTTGTGACTTCTGTGTTCCCTGCAGTAATAAACCTCGAATCTTTGACGCCGAAGGAAGTGTCCCGTGTCTCTGTCATTTGTACGCCGGAACAGGTTACCCACGAAGGTTTTAGGTGTTATCCCTGGCACCGCTGGGTCTTAGCAAAAACCCAGTCCTTCAGTTGGCGCCCACGTGGGGCTGCATCAGTGGTACCGGTCCAAAGCCCGACGATCGTGAGGAACTTCGTGTGAAATCTCCGAGGGAAGGTGCACCCCGCTTCATCGATCCTGTTGTAGAAACAAGTGGCCCGACGACTTTTCCCGCGAAGATCCCCGCCTCCTGACGGCTGCGACGGACTGCTGCCCTGACTGTAGACCTGTTTTGGCGCCTGGCGTAGACCTTGGTACAGCGAGACGATTGACAGGCCTTCCTGGTGACGCCATTGATCTTTGAGTTAAGTATTTGTGGGTCGCTCCCAGAGTCCTTTGTTGTGGGTGCTTAGTTGTTGCATGGTTCCATTGCATTTGTGGTTCTTGGTACTTTGTTCTTTGTTGTGATATTTGACGTCTGCAGTCGCCAAAAACCGAGGGTTTTTGCTCTTTGTAGGGATATTGTAATCCTATAACCCTTGACGTTTGTGAAACTCGGTTAGTGTGCACGATGCCTGGCCGTAGTACTTTGTTCAGTTGCTTTAGAAGTTGTGGTACGGATTCCCGATTGGAGGACTCGTGTCCGATACCTCCGATTGGAACTCCAACTTATGAGTTGTACAGCCGACACGGTTTAGGTCCGATTACGTTCAATGAGTGTTGGGTTCGATACACTAAGAAAGACGGTGTCCTTAGTTGGCCACCTCATGGTAGTTTTGAGACTCCGATTTTAGATAATCTTGAAGCTAAATTGTTTCAAAGAAAAGCAAGGCCGGCCATGTTTGATTCCTTTCGGTTGTGGCGTAAAGAAGCCAAGCAGAAAGAAATCAAACAGATCAAACGTAATAAGAGAGAAGGTATTGTTACTACGGTAAGAAACGCAGAGCAGTTCCAGCGAGATAAGGAGGATAAGGAAAAGGAAGTTTTCGATAGATTGCAGCGTATGACTATAGATAAGTGTTACCCCGCTTTACCGACGGGTACGGATAAGAAGGAGGAAGTTACAGAGGACCCCTTAATGTCCTATCTCATGAAGTCACCCCCTCCGTATGCGCAGGGTACCGCAGTTCCTGTGGTTCCCCCTGTTCCTGTTCCTGTACCTGTTCCCCAACCTGCTCCTGTTCCTGTTCCTCCAACTGTTCCTGCTCCTCTGCCTACTTCTGTCCCTACTGCTCCTCCGCTTGTACTTCCTCACACTCCTGTTCCCGCTACTCCTACTGTTCTGGTTACTCCTGCTGTTCCTTCTGTTTCTGATACTTCTCTTGTTACCCCACTGTGTTACCCTACTACTCCGTCTACTGGACGTCGTGTCCCTTCTGTTGCTGCTAACTTTTTCAATTCTCTTGGACCGATTCTTGAGTCCGCTGGTTCTGATGGTCCCCAAAGACGAAGTCAGCTTCCCTGTAGTAGGGAACGTGACTGTCTATATAATATGGCGATGGCTTGGATGAAATATCCCCTTAGGAATCCTCCACGTGTGGTGCTTGATACGTTCTCTCAGTTTAACGTACCAACACAGAGGTTTGTGTTTGAGGAGATGTGCAAGGTTTTGCGTGACCAAATATCGGTTGATGCGTCTGACGATACATTGACTGCTCTAACTAATCTTCAGCTTCAGTTTGCGAGCGGAATGATAGTGGGTAGCAATGTTCGACGTGCTGTCGAGCAGTTGCTATCTTTCCGTCCTTGTATAATGCCTCGAGCATTGTTTGTAGAAGATATTGAGGGATCACCAGCAGCGCCTGGTCAGTATCCCATGCGCGAAGTTCCACCAGTGTGGATGAAGGGTGATGCTACTCAAGCTCCACCGATCTTGCCACATTTCCAGAGAGTGTGGATACACCTCCCATGGAAACGATCTGAAGTTTTACAGGTAAAGCAATCTTTGCCTGACCCTCGCAAAAATCCTGCAGGGTACTATAAAGAATTGTCGCAGCTTGTGGATGCTACGATAATGAATCTCGCTGACATCGATATGTTGTTTGGTAACGTAGTTCCGCAACCGGTTTGGGCGAAAATTCGTCAAGAAAATCATGTAGCAGAGTTAGGTGGTGATTGGGCTGCTCTTATAGCGGCGGATACACGACAAATTGGTGGGGCTAAGCCCGAACAGTTAATTACGGATCTCCCTCAGAGAATAATTACTCTTATGAAAACGCTTATGCCAGCTATGAAGGTGAATTGGGACAAGTTGTCCGCTTGCAAACAGAAAAAGGACAAGAGTGTCTCTGATTTCTTTACGAGATTTGAGGAGGCATTCATCGATCATAGTGGTCAGGATATGGGCACTGAAGGAGGTCAGAGGTTGTTTGTGGACAAGTTTGTATCAAATTTGTTGCCGGACTTAAGCAACAAATTAAGGAATTCAGAAAGTGCGTGGGCTGTTTCCACTTCTGCTCAGATATTGGCCACGGCCCAATATTATGAGAATAGAGAGAAAGAGGAGAATGATCGTGCTGATAAAAAGACGAAAGAGCTCAAAACTAAAGTGTTGTTGCAACAAGCGTATCCTCCACGTTCGAATCAGAATGATTCGCAACAGCGGAATCGATCGCAGTCTCAGCCGAATAGGTCGCAAACACGAAATGACTCCTCTTCGCAGAGATCTACGTTGGGGTACAATCAGTGTGCCTATTGTAGGAACGAGGGTCATTTGAAATTCGATTGTCCAGTTTTGAGTGAACGTAATAGTGGTAATTCATCCAGAGGAGGTCGTAGTGGTCCCCAACAAGCATCACGTGGTAGAGGTCGTGGTGCTCAAAATGATCGTTCCAATAATTCTTCCGATTCTAATAATTGTTTCGATCAGCGTGGATCATCGCAAAGCAGATCTGCTCAGTACAATGTAGACGATTATTACGTCGATCAGAACACTGACGACGGTAATTACTAGGACAGCCATAGACAAGGAGAGGGAGTAGTATCAGTTCAGGTTGATCAGAGAGGGCCTTACGTCGCAGTTGCCACCTCGGGCGTCGTTGAGCCTTTTCTGTTGGACACTGGTGCAGCGAAAAGTTCCATCATGCATTCGAAACTCCCTGGCGCACCTTTGTCTGGCTTAACAAATGTTTCCGTTGGATTCTCTGGCGCCCCTGTTAGCAATCCGGTTTCGTGCCCTTTGCCCCTTGCAATTGGGCCTCGTGAGCTGAAAGCTCCTTTGATTTTGACTACTGGTTGTGGTGATAATCTTTTGGGCTTGGATTTGCTGAAACGTCTGTATGCGACTTTGTATTGTTCTCCTGCGGGGGTTAAGCTTACATTGGGTGAGAAAGTTATCTCTCCTATGTATTTGTCCCTCGACAACCTCCCACCGGAATTGAGTTCTCTTCCTGCATCTTTGTGGGCAACAGGTCCCAATGACGTGGGCCTGCTTGATATCTCCCCTTATGTCGTTCACTTGATATCTAATGTGCGTTTGCCACGTATTCCCCAGTATCGTATCTCTCTTGATGGTGAGCGAGCGCTGTTAGCCATAATCTACGATTTGATTGAGAAAGACGTTATTGAGGAGACTCGGGGAAACGTGTGCAATAGTCCTGTGCTACCCATTCTGAAGCGCACTGATCCATCTAAGCCTACTGTTTATCGTTTTGTTATCGATTTACGGGAGGTGAACAAAATTGTGATTCCTCAGTTCCCTGTGGTGCCTGACATTACGGCTCTACTGACTCTGATTCCAGCTTCTGCATCTTGGTTCTCAGTGATCAATCTGAAGAATGCGTTCTTCAGCATTCAGATTGCTGAGGAGAGTAGAGACCTTTTCGGTTTCTCTCTTGGTGGTCGCAGCTTTAGGTTTAAACGTGCTCCTCAGGGCTACTGTGAGAGTCCATCGATATACAGCCAAGCCTTGAAGAGCCAACTTGATGCGTTTATGTTGCCGGCTGGTGCGGCCTTGATCCAATACGTCGATGACTTATTGGTGGCTGCGGATACTCAGGACATTTGCAGAATTACTACGGTGTCGTTGTTGCAGCATCTCTGTGACTTACATCACAAGGTGTCACCTTCTAAACTGCTATATTGTTGTCAAGAAGTAACCTATCTAGGTCACTTATTGTCAAAGGAGGGAAGAAGGTTGACCCCAGAGAGAATTGCAGCGATTGCTCGTATGACTGTGCCAACAACTCAGAGAGATGTGCGTGCCTTTTTAGGTATCACGTCATACTGCAGGCAATGGATTCCAAATTTTTCATTGCTAGCGAAACCATTGGTAGCTCTTACGTGCAAGGATGTTCCAACTCCTTTACCATGGACGGAAGAATGTCAGAGAAGTTTTTCTGAACTGCGTGACGCGTTGTGTTCGGCCCCTGTGTTAGGTACCCCTGACTACAGTAAGCCGTTTACACTATACGTTCACGAGAGGGAAGGTTGTGCGTTGAGTGTTTTAACGCAACAATTCGGTGGTAAGCAACGTCCATGTGCATATTTTTCCTCGACCTTGGACCCGGTAGCTAGAGCATTGCCGAGTTGTTTGAGAGCAACAGCGGCAGCTGCGGTGTCCATCCGACAATCTGCAGGATTGGTCATGGATAATATGCTTACGGTGATGGTTCCGTATGCAGTTGACACTCTCTTGAATCGTACGAAAACCCAACACCTGACGAGTGCAAGGTTGTCTGGGTACGAGTTGACGCTTTTGGCAAGTCACATTCAGATAAAGCGCTGTAATGTCCTGAATCCGGCGACGTTGTTGCCGATCAGTATGGAGTCAGACGAAGTAGCGCCTCACAACTGCTACTTACGAACTGAGGAGGAAACAAAAGGTCGTGTTGATTTGAAAAATACTCCATTGGAAGATCCCGATGGGACCCTGTATGTGGATGGGTCGTGTTTTAAGTTGCCGAATGGTGATGTGACGACTGCGTATGCTGTGGTGACGTTGAGCACGGTTGTGGAGACTGCGAGATTGAATCAAAACTCTGCACAGGCGGCAGAGCTGATTGCTTTGACTAGAGCGTGCGTGTTGTCGAAAGGGAAACGGGTGAATGTGTTTACTAATAGTCAATACGCGTTTGGCGTTGCGCATAGTTTTGGACGTTTGTGGAGAGAGAGAGGTTTCATGACATCGCATGGTACAAAGATTCAGCACGGACAGCTCGTGAATGATCTTTTGGATGCACTTACATTGCCTAAGCAGGTGGCGATTATTAAATGTAGTGCACACCGTAAGGTGACGGATGACGTTGGTCGTGGCAATGCGTTTGCGGATGAGATTGCTAAGGAGACTGCCCGGAACCTTAGCACTAAAATGTATGTGACGAGTTCGGTAAGGTGGCCTGCAGAAACTGGTATGTGTGAGGACACTATTGAGAGTGTTAAAGCGATTCAGAACGAGGCCACCGAGACTGAAAAGACGAAGTGGAAAGAGAGTACGGGAAAGTTGGATGCGAATGGTTGCTGGATTGATTTGTCGGAACATAAGAGGTGGATGTTGCCGGATGCGTATGTGCTGGCTGTTGTGACGATGGCACACGGCTTGGCACATATTAGTGCGAAAGGTATCTGCAAGTTGTTGTCCCCTGTGTGGAAGAATGATGGTATTACTAAGTGTGCTGAGAGATTGGTTAAGAATTGTATGATATGTATGTTGTACAATCCTGGTAAGGGAACTCCTACACCCCCTGGCCATTTTGCTCCCCCTTCATGTCCCTTTGAGGTGATTCAGTTAGACTTCATCCATATGGAGCGATGCAATAACCTGAAGTACGTTTTAGTGGTGGTTTGCGCATTCTCCCGATGGATTGAAGCCTACCCTCTCAAAGACAACACTGCTCTGTCCACTGCAAAAATTCTACTGAAGGAATACTTTCCTCGGTATGGAATGCCACGAATTGTATGGTCTGATAACGGAAGTGAGTTTGTAGGGAGTGTGATGAAGAGTGTGTGTAAGGGCCTTGGAATTACACAAAAATTCCACAGTGCCAATCATCCCCAGTCAGCAGGTTTGGTTGAAGGGTACAATGGCACCCTTAAACTGAAATTAGCGAAGATTCAGGCTACGACTGGTCTCTCGTGGCCTGACGCTTTGCCCCTAGCTCTCCTGTCAACTAGGGCGACTGTACACTCCCGAGTAGGGCTCAGTCCCTATGAGATTGTGTTCGGCCGCCCTGCAAATGTTTGGGGGGTCCCTAGACCAAGTGTGTTCTCTGATCTTGAG
Organism: Lissotriton vulgaris; assembly: GCF_964263255.1. NCBI lineage: Eukaryota > Metazoa > Chordata > Amphibia > Caudata > Salamandridae > Lissotriton > Lissotriton vulgaris. The sequence goes on from NC_141697.1 coordinate 39,649,984, forward strand.
TACCCAATGTTGATCGATTATCTTCATGATCTGACTGCTAAACTGAGGTTAATTCACCAACATGTCTTTGAAGCACTGCAGACGCAGACGGAGGGTCCAGGCCACCAGCTCCAACCTGGAGACTGGGTTGTCACGAGGAACTTCAGCAGGAAGCACAACCTTGAGCCTCGTTTTACTGGACCCCACCAAGTTCTTCTTGCCATGAGGACTGCTGTTCGTTTGGAAGGACGCAAGAATTGGGTGCATGCCACCCATACTAAAAAGGTACCTATACCTTTACCAGCAGACTCGTGGGTGAAGAAGGGCATTGCATCGTCTGAAACCGAAGCTGCTCCGAACTTTGTCCCTTTTAGCGACGCTCAGCCTGTCGGAGATACCTCAGTGCAGCAGAACGATATTGTTGAACATTTGTTATCACAAAACTCAAGATCTGAACAATTGACTGATCAACAGAACTCTGTTTCATCATCGGACCAATTGTTTGACGAGCAGACACGTCCTGGGAGAAGCCGATATTTTCTTCGATCTAATACCAGAGACTAATAAATATTTTTGCTCTCCCCCCTGACATCCACATTACCCCATTGCCACCATTCAGTTTGAACACACTTGCTAAATTGTAAATTTTGAAAATTGTTGAGTCTTTTTCCATATATGCGTTTTTGCCTCCACAGCTAGCAGATTTTGTATATATTGTTGATTAAAGATACCTTACATCCGTGTGGACCGTAGGGCCGCGCGGGTACTTCCTTCTGGTTAGTAGGTCTTGACACTAGGTCAGAGACCGTCGATTCCGAGGAACTCCTGGGGATTGACTATTGCTACACAGAACGAAGTGCGTCAAGAACGTAGCGGACGGTTTTAGAGGATGGCTTTCTCGAAGCTGTCGGACATGGAAAAAGCTCAGGCTAAAAGACTCGAGTTGCGCAGAATTGCACACACAAAATGCTTCATGTTTCAGGTGTTCCTTCTATTCTTAACTGTTTCTTCGTTATTAGCGGGTGGGGTGTATTACATGATACAGTCATTGTTGCCTTCTGCCTCACCTACCCCTTCTCCTGAACCTAAACTTACTACCACTGTTTCTCCTCATTCCTTCCACATCCTACCCCAACACGAGCAGGCTAGACGTGCGGAATTCATGAATAATTCCTTCATTCAGCTCCTTTATCAGCATCAGTTGGTGATGAACACTACCAATTGTTGGGTGTGTGGGTTAATGCCACATACCACGATAAGGGAATTCCGTACTTGGTCCTCCCTTATAGTTCCCAGGGTTCAGCTCGAGCATTGCAAACAATGTTTCGAAGTGCACTAGATTCTTACCCCAATCGAGAGCCACGTTCTCCACACTTTGGTCCTGGTCCGTACCATAAGTCTTTGGCAATATCGATTGCAGATTTAGATAGGGATATCTATGAGCCGTCGCTCATCCCAGAGGAAGAGATGCGAGCCTATAGGGATCTCAGTGAGGTTGAGTATAGTGCGCTCGTGGGCGAAAGACAGCTTAGGAGCTCGTCTCCAATATGGCTCGTACCCCACCTTGGTAATTTCTGTCTGAAAGGCCATGGTCGAAATCAGAGGGCTCACCTTGGAGAGAGTGCTTGCTCTGAGACGTATGTCTTACCAATGCTCTCTTCCCCTGTTCTCCTGACTGCCAAGGGTACGTACTTTGTCTGTTACGACCGTGCATATACATGGTTGCCCCTTGACTTTGCGGGCACCTGTTATATTGCAAATTTGTTGCCGCCGACTTTTACAGTCACCTCCGATTACCACAAGACCAGAGTTGTGAGAGGCGTGATTAGCAAAGAGGACACTGCCGGTCAAGAGGCAGGAGACTTTTTTAAGGGTTTCTTGCCGTTTTGGGGGCCTATGATCAATAGTAGGAACCTGAGACAGTTGACTCGAGTGGTGGAATCGACAGCTAACATCACTGCCAGTGCCCTTGGTAATATCACAGCAGAGCTTCAGGCGGATAGGTTGATGACGTTACAAAATCGTATGGTTTTAGACGTTGTCTTAGCAGATCGAGGTGGAGTATGTAGAGTGATCCATTCGAGTTGTTGTGTATTCATTCCAGACAACGCTCCGACTGTCTATCCAGCCATCTCGAAGTTGCATAAGATCTCTGAGTCCATACACGTGGACGTAGGGGATTGGACGCTACTCGGATGGTTTTGGGGCCTGATGTCGACTTGGGGTTGGAAGATTCTGATGATCATCGGGGTTGTTGTAGCATTCCTGTTCACGTGTTGCCTTTGTGTGCAGTGTGGTCCTGCTTTATGTGGCCTCTGTGCTACGACGTGTATAAGGCAGCCGCCTGTTACCAAAGGAACTCTGATGGATAGAATTATGTTGCAGCAGCATCTAGATGGTCTGATGAATATCGAGATCGATTATGATTCCGACTAGTGCTTGCCTACATGAGGGCAAAAGGAGCGTCTGAGGTTCCGTGACAATTGTAAGTGGTGTTTTCGACTCGCACGAATATGGCCGAGTCTGGTATCTATGAACCGCAAATGACGAGTTTAGTGGGTGTACGCGTTTACGCTGTGCTAACCTGAACCGTTCGTCTGTTTCGTGGGTTTGTTCATCTGAGCCCACGGGTTCCATCTTAGATACGGCATCCATTTTGTTTCTTGCCCTCAAGTAGCCAGCGAACGGACGCTGTCCGCTTCGCGACCCTGGGATTCCCAAACTCTTGCGGAAGACACGTCTCCTTTGAAGGTGTCTTTATGATGAGGGGGATGACACTGTAAGGCAGATGGCCCCGCTCGAGGCTCATCTTGCCGTGCCGCTCTATTGTCTCAGTTTTGCATTCATTAAGCGCGTCCCCTTTGATGCCTGCAAACTCGTGTTTCCTGACGCCACCCCTTTTACACCCTTTTCGATCTGTTCACTGTTTTCATCTTCCTCTGCACCTGTTTCTGTCTCTTCCTTGATTCGTTTACTGCTGATTGGAATGTACTAATGGTGGGAAGATGTACTTTTACAGTTGGGAACCGCCAAATGTTACTGTAGTTATGTTCCGGGCCCTGAATACAGGAAAGCGACCCCTTATGTCTTTTACAATGGGAACCAAGTTGTAAACCTTTGTGCACCATGTTATCCTATGCTCGAAAACTGTATAAGAGGAGCGATCCACAGATGCAATTTGAAGCAGTCTCCTCGAACCTACACATGTTGTACTTCTTGTGACTTCTGTGTTCCCTGCAGTAATAAACCTCGAATCTTTGACGCCGAAGGAAGTGTCCCGTGTCTCTGTCATTTGTACGCCGGAACAGGTTACCCACGAAGGTTTTAGGTGTTATCCCTGGCACCGCTGGGTCTTAGCAAAAACCCAGTCCTTCACCTGAGTGCCTCGATACACTGCGATGTTCCCCGGGGCATACACAGTGTGACTAACCATTTCGACCCAGCCTTCTTATAAGCTGAACAAAAGAAAAGAGCATGGACCTACCAACCTTTCCTCAGCTATGCCACAGGATGGACGATTCTTCTCCAATTCATAGCCCTCAGAACTCCAGTGGTTGGTAAATGTATGCAAGGGAAGGGTTAAATGCCTGAAGTGTGCATAGAGATTCTTTGCTAATGCAGGTTACATTTTCGTCCAAGAATTCTTCCAGTCTATAGGTATCTATAGGTATCCTTTTGATCTATAAATCTAAGGATCAAGGATTCCAGGAAATAATTCATTAGGATTGATGTCAATTTGTGTTCCTTTTAGCATTTGATAAGTTCTGTTTTAGAGACAGTGGAACAAGCCTCAAAGGGATTGTCCCACAGACTAGCTCCTCCTATGTGTTTTTTAGGGTTTCCCTAATTTGACAGAGCCTTAACAATTTCCCAGCTCCCAACGACCTTAAAATTTCCTTTAGATCTATAAGAGATTAATTCATAGAGGAGAGGTCTAAGATTGAAACCCCCTTCGAGATAGGCCTAATGTCCAGATCAAATCTGAGGGGAACCAACAAAGTACTGGGATGCGGGGGGGAAGATGCAGCAGATGCCTAAGAAAACAATCCTCTGCCAGCGTAATAGCACTAACAGGCTTGTGGGTGCATAACTCAGCCCCATGATAGAGGCTCCAAGGCTTATAGTTTATACATTTCAATGGTGGGGCTGATTGGCTTGTGAAAAGACCCCCTATACACTTTGGAGAGCCCACCAGTGTTTTGCGTCAGTTTGAGTCTTTGCTTGGCAATATGGAACAAACAATCCATTCGTTCACTAAGTGTGATCCCAAGACAATCAAAAGTTTAGACCCTCTCTAGCAGGATCCCACTCAAGCTTGGGTTTGGATGAATGGAATTGGGTGGATTGAAGACCATGAACTTAGTTTTGTAAAAAATTTGTTAGTTTCCAAGCCCTTCAATTTGCAAAAGATGTTAAAGTTGTCAAGTACCCGGGGGCATGGCCACGGCGGCGATCGGAATGGCTGCCTTTCCGTGAAGCTCCTCCATGCGGGCTCCTGACGGCGGCAGCTGAGATGTAAACCGCCACTCCTGCTCCCCACATCCTTGCGGATCCGAACACTGATGTCGCTCCGATCATCTGGGTGAACTGGGAGAACGCGGGAGCGGCCTGCTGAGAGTGCACGGCTGAGGAGAAACGGGGCCTTCGGACCTCGGCGCCATTTTCTCTCACTGCGCCGGATCGCTGGTGAGTGCCGCGCGGGGCCTGGTCGCCGGGCCTTCGCCCCCACAGGCATCTCCTGCGGGGTTTCTTGCGCGCTGCCCGTCCGCTTCGGGCTCCCGGGTGGGGGCTACTGGTTCCCGGTACGGTCTCGGCCCATTGGCCTGGGGGGTGCCGGGACCGGGGCCTCGATTTGCGGGCCTGGGTCGGATGCGGGACGGCGGGCGGGGACTCTCACGGAGGGACGGCGGGGTGTGTGAGCTCGGCGACTGGGCGGCCGGGGGGCGCCGCTACGCGATTTTTCGGCGGCCCCGCCTTAGTAGCACTCGTGGGACACTTCAACGCCTCCATTCCTCCTGCTCTGAGCGACGGGAGAGGGCCGCTCCCTGGCCCACTACATACTGAGGGTGCATTTCATTTGCTGAACCAGACCGTGAGCCTAGGCCCCGGCTGAGGCTGACTGGGCCCTCAACCACCTGGCCCGAACACATTTCGGTCACTGAGACCCTACTGCTGGTGGAACTTGCTGAAACTTACTGGAGCTTGGTGTCACTCTACCGCTCTCTTCTATTGCCGGGCTATCCACACCGCCTCTCCCGACTCAACTGCGCCCTCCGGGCTATCGTGGAGATGGGGAAGAGCGATCCTAACCAGAGGAAACTTAGCTTCGACAAGACTCCTCTTCCTGCTACGGACCCCCCGCCTGGTTCGGCGGCCGGAGCCTCCAGCTCTACGGACCTGGGTGACGCGGCGGCTATGGTCACCACCATGATGGGTGAAATGCGCGCAGGCTTCAAAGCGCTAGACACCCGCTTCGACAGTCTGGAGCAAAAGCTAGCGGATATGTGCTCCAAGGTACAGGCCCACGACAGAAGGCTAAATGTGGCTGAATCACGAATATCAGACATTGAAGATGGCGCATCAAAATCGCTGAAGAGGCTGGAGCGGATTGAAAAAATACTTAAAGTCGTGGCCATCAAAAATGAGGACTTGGAAGCGCGCAGCAGGCGAAATAACATTCGTATTCTTGACGTGGCGGAAACGATGGCCACGGGTCGGTTCGACACTTTTGTTGAAACTCTTCTGATCGACCTATTTGGCAGAGACACCTTCACTGCAGGCTTTATGGTTGAGCGTGCACATAGATCTCTGGGGCCTAAACCTCGCCCAGGCCAACTACCACGACCCATCATCGCCAGAATCATGAACTTCCGCGACCGTGAGGCTGTGCTGCGTGCGGCACGCGAGGCTGGAGAAATACAGTGGCAGGGCAGTAAACTGTCCTTCTTCCCTGATTTCACACTAATGGTCCAGGAGGCACGTCGCAAATATAACGGAGTTAAACCCACCCTCCGGAACTTAGGCCTGAAATATGGTATGCTGTACCCAGCCAGGTTGAAGGTGGATGTGAACGGCAGATTCCGCATTTTTGACTCTCCCGCGGAAGCACAAGATTTCTGCCATGACTATAAGAAACAGGGCTCATCGGCAGCTACCGGTTCACCACCGAACACTCCACCACGCAACGACACGCAATATAGCGCTTAATTTTTTGCTGAAACTGGCCAGGGCTGACCGCTCAGCGTCGAACACTTTTGCACCCTTCTTGTCGCATTGTTATTTGGATGTGGTTTTTTCAACGTTTATTGACTGGTCTCCGGTTCGGTGGCCGCTTGTTGGGATGCCCGCCTGGAGTGGTGTTGCTACCCCCAATGGCGCGGGCCATGTTGTTTCTACTTTCTGGGGCTTTATCACATTTTTATTTGCAGTTCTATTATTTCTTTGACTGGTTATTAACTTTTGTAATTTGCCCTACTGTTCAGCAATGGTCTGGGGACTGCCTCTCGTGGGATTCTGGGAGGCTGGGAGGTGGGCAGGGGATGGGGTATGTTTTGTTTCTGTGGTCATGTATGTTAAATCTTAGCTGCGGGTATCGTTTGACTAGACTGTCATATGCACACTTGTTGCAGAATAACTTGAAAGTGAAGGTATGGCCAGGATAGGTCTACAGACTGGTCCTTCAAGACTGACTTTGATGTCTTGGAACGTGCGAGGGTTAAACACCACGAGGAAACGCAAACAGGTGCTGGCTTATGTGGTGCGACATGGGGTGGATGTCCTCTTTCTGCAAGAGACTCATTTGGTACAGCCGGGCGTGGCCTCGGTGGCCAGAGGGTGGGGGTCGCATAAAGTGTTTTCCTGCTATAGTAGGTATGCTAGAGGTGTAGCGATTCTTGTGCACAAATGTGTCCAGTTTGTAATGACAGGCTGCAAAACTGATGAGGAGGGCAGATATGCGCTTATTATGGGAGTACTGTATGGATACAAAATCACACTGGTGGTAGTATACGGCCCCAATGTAGATTCCCCTGCTTTTTTTCAGGACCTGCAGATGACGCTCCTTCACTCCGACATTGATTTGTTGGTTCTGGGGGGAGACTTTAACATATTGATGAATCCTGATAGGGACAGCACTTCTCCCTCTCCTGACTGCAAACCAAGGTCCCGTGCAGTGCTGGCAGAAATCTGCTCCCACTTATCTCTAGTGGACATAGAGGCTAAACTACACCACCACACACCTGACTACACGCACCACTCTGGCTTCCACAACACTAGCACTAGAATTGATTATTGGCTCCTCTCTCCGGGTGTTGCAGTTTGGGTAGATGGGCTCTCCACATTACCTCGCAACCTGTCAGACCATTCTCCCATTGTTTTGACTCTAGCGGTCCCCAGATTGGGTGGGTACGAACGACAGTGGCGATTTCCTGGTAGGGCTCTACTAGATCCGACTTTTAAAGAGGACATACGCACCGCCATCGACTACTACTTCGACATAAACACGGGTTCCGTTACCTCCTGGTCCACGCTATGGGAAGGTTTCAAAGCTACATTACGGAGGGTTTGCATCACCAAAAGAGTGGGGTCCCTGCGCGAGATTCGCTCCACCTTGACCCGCATAGAAACAGAACTCACTACGATAGAGAGGGAGATCCTTGAGGAGCCTTTGGTGGATCGTGAGGCTAAACGCCTTGAGCTGCTTTTAGAATTTCGGGACGCAGCAGATAGGGAGGTGAAATTCATGGGTAAATACTACACTGAGCGACAATACGGCGAGGGCGACAGGCCAGGCAGACTATTAGCGCAAATGCTTCGACCACCACACCAAGCTGCTTACATTACGGTGATTGACGCCCATGGTACACGACAACATTCCACTCCCGAAATATCCAACACCTTTCTATCATATTACAAAACCCTTTACACCTCCACACTCATTGGGGAGCACCGCCACCCGGGACCGTTTTTAAATGAAATCACCATGGTGTACCTCGAGAAAAACATGCAGGAGTTTTTGGCCATGCCCATTACACCCGATTTTATAATTGAGGCAATTGACTCCTTGCGGAGCTCTTCTGCTCCCGGCCTTGATGGCTACACAGCCGACTTTTACAAGGAGTATAAAGAGGAACTCGTCCCTAAACTTGTCGAGGTATACGCGGAGGCACTGGAGGCGGGTATTCTTCCTCCTACGCTCCGGGAAGCGGTTATTTTTCTACTACCCAAACAAGGCCGTGACCCCACGTTGTGCAGCTCCTACAGACCCCTATCCCTCTTAAACTTGGACTACAAAATTCTGGCCAAGGTCCTTGCAATTCGTTTAGCGCTTCTAGTGGAAAATATAATTTCGCCGGCTCAGTCCGGATTTGTCCCACATCGATCCACTTCTCTAAACCTTCGGACACTGTTTTCTGTTTTACACAGAATCGAACCCTCCACACCGGCTGCAGCGGTGTTCCTGGACGCGGAGAAAGCGTTCGACACCCTGGAGTGGCCCTTTTTTCTGTCAATTATGAGGAGAATGGGGATGCCTGCTATGTTTGTGGCGATGGTGGAGTTGTTGTATTCGGCTCCCACCGCCAGGATACGGCTAAACTGCACCATTACTGAAAACCTCACACTTTCACGTGGCACCCGCCAGGGATGTCCACTGTCCCCGCTCCTGTTCATTATTGCGATGGATCCCCTGGTGAGACACTTCCAAGAGAAACATCTCCACCGTGGGCTCCAGTTTCGCACCGGACCACTGCTGGTCTCGCTATATGCCGATGACACTGTTTTGTATGTTCGGACTCCCCAGTCCAACCTGGAACCCCTATTGATTGAGATTTCCCACTTTGGAGACTACTCCGGCCTTAAAATAAATTGGCATCAGTCAGTAATTTTCCCGCTCACCCCCTCCACCGTGCAGTGGACCTGCTTGTTCCCTCTTGAATGGAGCACGGACTCAGTGAAATATTTAGGAGTACACATTCACTGACATGGTCTCCATTATCCGACTGAATTACGGCCGCGCCCTTGACTTTTTGGAGGATAACAGGGAAAGGTGGATTCACCTTCCGCTGTCTATGGCTGGTCGGATTGCCATCATTAAAATGGTTGTATTCCCCCGGTTTTTGTATTTATTCAGCAATATTCCGATCCCCCTCACCAAGATTTTTTTTTTCCACCTTCGCTCCTCACTTCTGCGTCTGATATAGGGAGGCAAAAACCCACGTGTGTCCTGGCGTACACTGACACTTCCTTATGAACATGGCGGCTTCGGTGTGCCAGACTTTTTTCTGTATTATTTGGTCGCGCAGGGCTCTTACGCGTACCCTTGGTTTCACCCTGATGCCAGGATTCCTCATTTGAGACCAGAGGCTGACTTGGCGCTCCCTGTGGCCCTGTCTTCCGTACTTCCTAAGGGGCTCCCCCGAGACCCTCAAGACATACAGCCTTTGTCCACCACTTGTTGGGCTTGGGACAAAATTTGACGCCTCTTACTCCTCGAGAAGTTATACTCGCCTGCACTGCCGTTGCCCAACCCCCACTGGCTCCCTATCACAGGCGAATCGGTGGTGCAACGCACGCTATCCAAATATCAAATACACACTATCGGGGACCTTTCCCCGGACGGCCATGCCTTTTCCCTCACAGAAGATCCCCGCTTCACGGACAGGACTTTCATGAACTCATTCACACTGACTAGACTTCGCTCAATGCTCAAAACTGAATTTCCCACATTCCCGCTCCCTCCTGATGACACCCCCACGCTCACATTCATAATACAGAACCAAACAGGGGCGCATGTAGTATCTAAGTTATATAGACTGTGCCTGGCCTCAGTTCCCTCACTTGACGCCAAGGTGCCCGCTGATTGGGAGGGCGACCTGGGTACCCAAATCACAGACGATCAATGGGCTGCATGTTGTGCCACCACTAGAGATGTGTCCATTAACGCCAGACATAAACTTATACATTTCAACTCCCTGAGGAGGGCGTACCACACTCCTGCACTTGCCCATAGGATTGACCCCAGCAGACCACACACTTGCCCTAAATGCAAAGGCCCACAGGCTGATTTTGCCCATCTTTCCTGGACTTGTCCGAAACTGCACACCTACTGGCTGCAAGTACACCAGGTTTTGGGGGAAATATTTGGCATGGACCTGCAGGCCACCCCTGAAATCGCGCTGCTTGGCTATGTCGCCAACTTTCCACGCCCGCTTCGAAAACTGGCGTCTATTGGTCTCCTTCTGGCTAAACGTGAAGTGGCACTGCTCTGGTGTGCTAGGCGCGCTCCAACGACCCGCACTTGGCTCCGTAGTGTGGCCTATTGTAACGTTAACAGTGCTGAATACTCCGAGACGGTTCCTACCGCCTCCAGACCGCTTGATATATGGGGGCCATACCGGAAATATATTGCGAAACTAGCCCAGGAGACACAATCCCAATCGATTACCTCCTTTGTCCCTGCGGGAGTGGGATAGGAAGTGCCACATTACCACTTGGTACTACCTCCAGCGCTATATTGCACTGGGGACTTGCATAGCTGACATTACCGGGGCACGGAATTGGCCACCCTGGCGACTTGCTGAAAGTTACCTGTGACCGCATAGAATGTATCCTTTCTCACAGTGGGATTCCGAAATCAACTTGGTGGAGTTTGACAAACGCCTGGTCTATCCCTGAGGGGCTTGATGTTCCATTCTTAATGTACCATACTGTAACGAACGGATTCTCGAACCAGATGGGATCAGCTCCTCAGAGCACCTCCAACCCAGTCGGAACGTAATCACCTCCCTCCTTAGAACGTATTTACAATAGGTATATGTATATATATATATATGTACATCTCGTACCTAAGGATGGGGAAATAGCAATACACACGCATAGGTTTTCTACAATATCCCACTCATACCAGCTAGTCTCACGGCAACTTAGGCCCAGACTGCTCTACCCTGGGGCAGTTCTGATTATTTACCATTACACACTGATCACCATCAGTGCTCACTCGACACGCAATCCGGCGTGCCTTACGCACTAGGCTGCAGCCCTAGTGCTCTCTTCCTTCCAATCCGGTCCACAATCCGGCGGACCTAGACACTGGTATCCCCCCCAGTGTTCTCTCACTCACAGCCCGATCCGCAATCCGGCGGATCTACACACCAGTGTCCCCCCTGGTGTTCTCATTAACGCCGCTTACCAACGACAATCACTCTCCTATGAATACCTATGGAAGGAATCTCTCATTGACTACTCGGGGTGATACTACAATAACAGGAATTAGCACAACTTGCCAAATTGAATCATGCACCTTCTGCTCTCAGCATCAAATGGTCCCTCTCTCCCTCATTATTCAGTCACCTCTTACCTGACCGGGATTTACATCCGTTCATGAAAATGATGTCTGACAAGAAGACCAGGTTACCCTGATTGAACAAGAATACAAGGCACATGTTGGTTCACTAAGATCTGGGGTATTTTATTACAATGATTATAAAAATACAATACTATACTATAACATATATCCTGCAAAGAAAAGTATAAGGTTAGAATGTGCACACTATAGGGAAAAAGGTCGACGTCACCTTAGTAATGTGAAGTCTGGATTCAGCAGTCATCTAGGTTCCGTTCTCGTCTGTGCCTTGGCTCGTCTCAGAATCACACCTCAACAGTCACGAGTACACGTCTGCACTGCTATGCTCTGTCTTCTCTGCTTTCCTCCAAGTCACTGGAACCTTCCTCTTTATTAGCTGCTGTCTCTCTCTGTCTCTGATCGCTCTGCACTACTTCTCCCTCTTCTTCAATCTTTCTCAGAGAGTATCAGCTTCATGATCTTTCTCGGACTTCAAAATGGCGACTGTCTGCCTGGAAATAATTAATGGCATTGATGCTAACGGCTAGCTGCCGCCTACAGACTGACTGACTCACCGCCTAACACTTTCGCTAATATGGAAGCTTGCCCTTTCATGGAAAGTTACGGCCAGTAACCTGCCGCCCACCAAATTCTTGTACCTCCCCGCACCAAGGACACGTTCTCAGCGGAGCACTGAAATATTATCGACGGTCACATTATCGACTTACTAAAATATCGTTGACAAATTATCGACGACAAAAATATCGACTTTCTATACTTATTACACAAATTACAAAAATATCGAGTAAAAAATATCGAGTATTTACTATATCGAGTACATAAATATCGCTTCTATAAATATCGACTACAAATATATCGTTGGACATGAAATTAGCCCTAACACTACAAAAATATCGACTACAAAAATATAGACTACCAAAATATCGTTAAAAAAAAATATCGAGTTCATGTTTGTACACTTTCATTTCTAAAATACCATCTTAATCATCAATAAAAGTCATTGCTCTATACAAAATACATTTCACATATAATACCTGTCACTTACATAAAATTACTATTAATCAACATTTGCTATACATTCTATTACATGCATTTTATCATTTTCTAAATATTCTTTGCATTGAACAAACTTTTTCATTACTTATTTTCACATAAAAATCTATTTCATTTAAAAACGAACCTCCTTTAATGCGGGAATCACCACATACCACCATTCTCACATCAACAAACACTCCAATTAACTAAAAAAAATTCAAACTAGCCTATACAATGCTTCCTTACATCCTACAACCAATCAAATCAAAGCCCACATAATACATATACTATAAAAGGGATACATGCATTCTACCATTTGTTGCTGCTACCTCTCTGGAAAGTAGATGCCAACACTCTGAAGATTTTGTTGCAGAATAAACATCTTTAAAGATCCAGCTCACTAGCTAATTAATCAAGTAAGTAACACTGCATTTTTTAGAAATCTAAATTAGAAGTGCACTATTTTCCTTACATCTCCTAACTCCTACACTTATTTTATTTTCATCTCTTCCTACATTTCTGATAGAAACTACTCCAAAACAATTCCTATTACATGGTCATATTTCTTCACGTGGAAAATCAGATAGTAAGTATATAATAATGCTCTGTTATACACCAACTGCTGTTTTTAAACACTAATTTACAAGAGTATTTATTTTTTTTAAACATTATATTTACAGATATACTGAGATGTTCCTATTTCTACACCAAAAAGGATAAAACTACACTAATTACACATGTAAGTATAGATGTTTTTATTATGAAACAGCCAATTTTATAATTGCACATTTCTAAGCAACATATCTTGCTTTTTACATCTTCCCTATAGATCATTTGAAAGATCCAACATAAACTATACCAAAAGACAAGAGTACCCTTCTGAAAAATGTAAGTATAATTGTAATTTGTCTAAAACTGGCCAAAAAAACGCAAACTATATTCTTAACACCATGTTATATATTTTGAATTGCCTCTACAGATATTCTGAAAACATCATACATCTATTCTACATATCCTATGAAAACATCCAACACAAACTATACCAATATACAAGAATACCCTTGTAAAAAATGTAAGTATACTTGTCATTTCTCTAAAACTGCCGAAAATAACACACACTATGTTCTTAACAACATGTTATCTATTTTATATTTCCTCTACAGATATTCTGAATACATCATACAGCTATTCTGCCTACAACAAAGAAAACGACTTATTTAGAAGTTAGTATACTTTTAAATATTTCCCATTTCCAAATGGTTCAATATAAAAATTATAATAATTTTTATTTATTTCTTCTATCTACTCTACAGATCAGACCTGTACTAACTTGATGTACTCCACCAATTACTAGAACTCTACTATTTAAACAAGTAAGTATATGCAATGTTTACATCAAATGTACAAGTAAGCAAAAATGACAACTGCTTTTTAGTAGGAAAAACGTTTGTTATGTGTAAACATTAACGTGGCATTTCTATATTTTCATACCAACAGTAAATAAAGACATACATACAAGAAAATCCTTCAAAAGACATTTCTGCTTTTGTGACTACTACTTTGATTAACTGTAAGTATAAATACATCATTAATGATGTTAGCACCACAAAAGGAAAAATATGTGTTTTGATTTTGTTTCTTTCTACTCTTTCCTAGAACAAGTAAATCAAAATGACTGAAGGTGCAGAATTTGTCATGTCACAGAAAAATAAATTACTATTATGCTACATGGGTTATGTGTATAATCAGGAAAGACAAAGTGGTAGAAAAGTTTTTTGGAAGTGTACCAAATATTACTCCAACAAATGTTATGGGAGGGCTACTACTGAGGAAACTAATGTGCTATTTACTAGGGAACACAATCATCCCCCAAATGTCACAGAAATTGAAATTAGAGATGCTTTAGAAAGTATTAAAAGTGCTAGCACACAAAGTGATAAACCAACAACACAAATCCTTAAAGAAGAACTGGTAAAAGTCCCAGCCCATGCTTCAGGTCAACTACCCTCTATTGACTCCCTGAAACGCACAATTGCACGCACTAAACGACTCACTAGCACAACCCAACCCAACCCAACAACTTTTGAGGAAATTATTATTTCACCAGAAATGGGCATCACACACAATAAAGACAAATTTATCCTTTTTGATAATGAAAGCAGTACAAACAGAATAATTATGTTTGCAACTGCAAGTAATTTAAGAAAAATCCAACAGTGTCCCCAATGGATGATGGATGGAACATTTAAACCATGCCCAAAACCTTTTTATCAACTGTATTCCATCCACGGTTTATACCATAATTCTAACATACCTTTCATTTACTGTTTGCTACCCAACAAACAGCAAAACACTTACACAGAAATATTAAATGTTCTCAAAACGGAAATCAATAATTATTTTCCTGAAAAAATAATTATTGATTTCGAATTAGCTATGATTAATAGCATTTTGAGAACATTTCCCCACACAGCAATCCAGGGTTGCTATTATCATTTTAATCAGAGCATATGGAGGCATCTCCAAAAATCTACTTTAAGTATACTATACTCTACAGATAGCACCTTTGCCTATCAAGTTAAAAAATTAATAGCCCTGGCCTACGTCCCTGTTACAGATGTAGCGGAACATTACAATTTATTAATTGACAGCACATATTACAAGAGGAATGAGGATAAACTAACCCCATTACTGGACTATTTCGAAGACACTTGGGTGGGAAGGTTGCACAGATCTGGACATCGACGCCAGCCCAAATTCCAAATCCCTTGGTGGAATGTCTATCTTAGTACTTTAAACCAAGAGGCTAAAACAAACAACAGTGTAGAAGGGTGGCATAATGCTTTCCAAGCAACTACAAACAGAGGCAAACCCACATTCCATAACCTTCTAGAAGCTTTGAAAAAAGAACAAAGCTATCAGGAACTAAGAATGGAACAATCAGTGTCACAAATAGGTCCAAAACTCACTAAACAAACTAAACAAATGTTCCGACTACTTCAAAGTCAAGTCACACTATACCCTACAACTAGAGGATTAGAATACCTGTCAATAATAGCTAAAAGTCTACTATAAAAATGTCAACTACATATACTAATGTCTTCTTACAATAATAGTAAAATTACATTTCATAAACATATATAATCAATTATAAATAATACATATTTGTTTGACAAACTTATCAAAATTTGGAAAAAAAATTCGTAACAAATATGCAATGTTTATAATTTCATCACACATACACATGACATTACAAATCGACATTTCCCACCCAATTAAAATTGTAAATTACATACTTACAATTTTTGGAGATGAGAAAGACGCAATCAAGCAAAATGCAATCCATACATCCAATCCAATATCTTACAATTCCAATATGGGAAACCCTCAAAAACTCAAAAATAAAGTGTAAAACTTAAAAAAACGCTCCAGGAAATCCCGAAAACAGTAGTGTGGACACTTTAGTATTTAAAGTGATATACACACAACTTTTAAAAAACGGTCACGCATATCAATGTATCAATCCGATTCGAAACCCTCCAAAAACCCCGAAAAAGGTTGAAAAAGTGTTAAAACCGCTCCTGGCAAACACGAAAAATAGGAGATAAATGTCAAAATATAAGCATAATAAGTCAAACATTTGTTTCTCCGTAAAAAAACACGCTTCCTTCCATGTAGTTTTCATGCGAGGAACCGGAACCTGTAAAACAACATACATAACGAAATCCACCCACAAATAGCCCATAACATTTGTAAATACACTTACAATTAACATTAACCATGTAAGAAGACATTTCCGAACACTTACAATAACACTTGAAGCAAAAAAATCACAACACATCTATAACGGAGACATTTCACCAAAACGCTACTTAAACAATTAATACATACACCAAAAAACACTACAAAGTTCGAATATACCCTCAAACATGACCACTTACTTATAATTTGTAGGTAAAAATAACCTTACCTCTCTCCACGCGAAGCAACTCCCAACCGCAAGCTTCTCCAGTCCAGAATGGAGCGCAATAACCTTACGCGGTAAAAAAGTAGTTCCCTTAACCCATTTGTGTAAAAGTATCATAGACAATACAATGTTATAGTAAAAAAATATAATACATACACATGTATAATTTTACAAATTAATACACTATACTCATTACAATTTACCTTATTAAAGAAAAATAAATATATTTAATATAAATTAATATATAATAATTATTATATATTAATAATATTAAATAAATATGTAATACTTTGAATAAAAGATGTAAATACTTTGTTATTGTGTACATTTATATGACTAAGTTTGTGTTTATTTTTAAGTAAACATTATAAATGTTTATGGTAATAATTAATAATAATAAATAATATAACTTATTTATTGTTATTAATATAACAATTTGAACCATTTAAAATATAAACAATGGCCAGAAAAAAAGTATTTATTTTATCTGTGAATGTATGTTTTTCTGAAATTAATAATAGAATGTTTATTAATTAATAATAATAATAATAAATAAAATTGTTATTATTTTTATTAATTATTACAAAATGTTTTATAATAATTTCTAACTATAACAAAAGTATAAAATAGCTTAAATAATATTTTGGCAATACCAGATATTATAATTAAACATATTGTTTCCCTATACAATTATAAAGTTTACAACCGAATAGATTTCTATGTTTAATTTTAAAACAACATTTTCTGAAATATATACCAACAAATATTTTATTTAGTATTTCAATTTCTTCTAACAAATGTAATAATAGTCATGTTACTTGTTAAAAAAATGTTTTATATATATTTAATAATATTAATATTTAATATTAACATTATTAAATATTAATGTAAGAAATGTATTAAAAAACTTTGTTTTATGTATTTCAATATAAATACTTGTAACTCTAAGTGAATGATGGGAATATGTTAAATTTACAGAAATAATGTTGTAAACAATTTTATTTTTATTATTGACAACATGTATATAAATGTAAATGTGTTATTCTGTGAATACTAAAAGTCAAAATAATGTTATGTTATTTTTGTTTGTGATTGTATTGTAGTACACAATAAAAATTTCAAAAATGGTTAATAAAGTTTTTTGAAAACATCCATGTAGCATTATTTTTTAATATTATAAGACAGTAATGAACAAATGTATGCAAATGTGCTGCACACTGACCAATTTAATATGTCCTATTGGTACTCCAGTCAAGCTAATATCATAGAAGCTGCAGGACACTAGCTAAAAATTATTTACTATTCCTACTCCAGTCAAGCTAATATCATAAAATGTGGTGGACACTGACCAATGTTTATTTAGTAATCCAACTCCAGTGTAGGTAATATCAGTGATGGTGCTGGACACTAACCAATTAATAATTACAATTCCAACTCCACTCTAGCTACTGTCTGGGAAGATGCTAATACATATATTTTTTAGATAAAATTAAAACTTAATAATGTAAAGTTATATTTTTTTGTATTTTCCTGTAATAGCTTTAATGTATAAGTGTTTTATTTTACACTATACACCTGCACTCCAAAATACCCAAAACTGTCCCTGAACACTAAAAATACCCCTTCACCCCAAAGCCCAAAACTGACCCTGAACCCTACAAATACCCCTTTATCCACAAACTTAAAACTGACCCTGAACCCTACAAATACCCCTTTACCCAGAAACTGAAAACTGACCCTCAACCCCAAAAATACCCCTTTACCCAAGAACTGAAAACTGACCCAGAACCCCCAAAAAAACCCTTTACCCACAAACTGAAAACTGACCCTGATCCCAAAAAATACACCTTTACCCAAGAACTGAAAACTGACCCAGAACCTTTAAAAAACTCCTTTACCCACAAACTGAAAACTGACCCTGAACCCTACAAATACCCCTTTACCCACAAACTGAAAACTGACCCTCAACACAAAAAATACCCCTTTACCCAACACCTGAAAACTGACCCTGAACCCTATAAATACCCCTTTACCCACAAACTGAAAACTGACCCTGAACCCTATAAATACCCCTTTACCCACAAACTAAAAACTGACCCTGACCCCAAAAAATACACCTTTACCCCTGAACTGAAAACGGACCCTGATTCTTAAAAAACACCCCTTAACCCACAAACTGAAAACTGACCCTCAACCCAAACAATACCCCTTCACCCAAGAACAGAATACTGACCCTGAATCTTTAAAAAACCCCTTGACCCACAAACTGAAAACTGACCCTGAACCTTTAAAAACCCCTTAACCCACAAACTGAAAACTGACCCTCAACCCAAAAAATACCCCTTCACCCAAGAACAGATATCTGACCCTGAACACTCTAAATACCCCTTTACCCACAAACTGAAAACTGACCCTTAACCCTTTAAAAACTCCTTTACCCACAACCTGAAAAATGTCCCAAATCCCACAAAATACACCTTTACTCACGAACTGAAAAATGCCCCAGAACCCAAAAAAAGAACCCTATACCAAAAATTATTTAACTGACCCTGAACACTATAAATAATAATGTACACAACATTAAACATTAATATTTAATTAACAAAGAATTAATAATTAACAAAAACAAAAAGTAAATATATTAGCACATTAGCTATAATTAATAGAATGTATTAATTAATATTGTTTATTTCCAAATAAATAATTAACATGAACATACATTTATACATTAAATTTAAATTCATCCAATTAATGTAATTAAGTCATTATTATTAATTAATTAACAATTAATTAAAATAATATGCAAAATATTAATAAGATAATTAACTATTTATTATTAATTATTTACCAATTTATAAATTTAAATATTATGCAAATTAATAATAAAATAAATCACTAATTATTATTAATTAATTACCAATTTATCAATTAAAATAATATGCAAAAAAATTAATTTAAAAAATCACTAATTATTATTAATTAATTACCAATTAATCAATTAAATAATATGCTAAATAATTAATAAAACAATTAACTAATTAATATTAATTAATTACCAATTAAAATCTAATTAAAACAATTAACAAACATATATTAATTAATTAATCATTAAATTACTTCCCACCCTATTCCCCTATAAACCCACAACCCACTCCTAAACATTAACTACTATTTATATATTTTTTTTTAATTATTTTTTTTTGTAACATTTTTTTCTACATATTCTCGATATTTTTTACTTTCACTATTTTTCAATATTTTGTCTGGTCGATATTTTTGAGTCGATATATTTGTATTCGATATTTTTTTGTCATTTTTTCTGTCGATATTTTGCCCAACGATATTCCTATAGTCGATATTTAGTTAATGTCGATATTTTTCCGTCGATATTTTGTCCATTCAATAATATGTAGTCGATATTATGTCCAGTTACCGTTCTCAGCTGGCCAGCCTGATGTTGTGTCTTCGGAATGGAGAAAAATACAGTCTTTCGATAAGGGCCAGCCTGAGCCGGTTCTCTCCAAGCGAACAACACTTCGAAACTAAAACATTACACTTGACCTGGAAGCATCTCAAGCTGCCGGGGCAGAAGGCAAGATGGAGTCTCTCCCGTTTGAGGCCTACAAGGCCCGAAATAAGCATAACTCCATAGAAGGTATACTAACACTCTTGCAAAAGGACGGATTATCACTAATACTAATGAATCTATCCCCTAGCTTAAGTTTATAAGCCCTGATCTAAGGAAAAGGGTACAAAAGTGCATTACTGTGCCTTATGAATAGGCCCTGTTTATAGTTCTAATCCCTGCACTAGAAGGATAATAGGCTGGAGTCACCTCCAATCATTCTCCCTCAAAGGAGGGCCGAAAAAGTTGGTCAGAACACATACTGCAGATAAATCATCATTTTGTGCTGACTGACCTGCTCGATTGTGCTCGCAACATTGTTGTCATCTATCAATTTTTGTACGTGTATGACCCCTTTTTCTTCAGTTGTATTATGATTTCCCTTTTTCTTTCTTGTTTTGTAAAAAAGCAAAATTGTACCATCGTAATGAGTCATGCAAATAGTTTGCAGTCCCACTGTGATATACCCAATCATCGTTTGTTTAGCCGATCAGTGCTAATTTATGTTTACAATGTCACATTTGTATGTAACGATTGGATTGCTTACCTGTGCAATAAACAGATTTACAAAAAAAAAAAAAGTTGTCAAGTACCCTTTGGATGCCCATCGGTGGTTTAGAAAAAGTAATGTATTATCTGCAAACATTAACATGGGTAACTTTTCAGATGCCAGTTTTGGGACATCTTTGGTAATATTATTCAGGGAGTCGACAAAGCCTTTGATGTACAAAGTAAATAGCATTGGCGCCAACACACAGCCTTGCCTGATGCCCTTATTAATGGGAAAGGGTTCGGAAAGTTCCCCCAATTTTCCACAACAGACCTGTGCAAAGTTCCTCCCATGAAGCCTTTGGATTATACAACACAAGTAGGATGAAACCCCCGTATTGGTCAAAATGCGCCAGAGAAAATTCCTGAGGACCAAGTCAAAAGCTGACTTTAAATCCACAAATAGTAAAGAAAGTCTGCCACCCTCTAAAACCACTGATTTCCAATATAGGAGTTGGAGTCTGAAGACTTGGCCTATCATGGAGGTGCTTTGCCAAAAGCCTGCGTGAAAGAGGCCGAAGACCTTATTTTCCCCATCCATTCCTGGAGTCTTTCTAATATCACTCTAGAGAACACTTGTTGCATTGTACCTATCAAGCTGATAGGTCTGTAATTAATAGGTAGCAATGGGGAGCCTTTCTTATAAATAGGTATGATTTCCGCCCCTCCCCATGAATGAGGAATGGGCATCCCCTCCATAATGGCATTTAATAATCCAAGAGGTCCCCACATGTCTGGTTCAGAGAGATAAAGATCCCCTGGCATTTTATCAATGCCATGAGCTTTGTGAGGGTCAATCTTATTTGTAGCTCTATGGACTTCATCAAGGGGGCAGTTGGGTATTCATTTTGGGCATAAAAGGACTCCCTGCCTAGCCTAGCGTTAGCAATGATGCCAGACAGGGTCTGTTAGAGCACGTTCCACATGTCAGCTGTAATATAATGCACTCAGGATTCCCTGTCGTGACTATTTTCCAGAATGCCTTGCCATCAGTGTGCTTAGTAGCACAGAGTACCGATGCCCATTTGGCTATGTCCCACTCTCTTTTAGCCGAGTTAGTGATATTTTTGTATATGGTTCTCACATTTTGGATCAGGTTTCTATCTCTAGATTTAATTTCCTCTAGTAGGGCTATTTTATAAGATCTACACTGTTTGCTAAACCATGAGGTCAAAGGAAATAACATTTCTGTCAGAGATGTACCTACCGCTCTATAAAGTGTTTCAATTGAGTCAGGGGACTGCTCCAGTACACTCCATCTGATTCTCTGCCTGCTGGAAACCAAATGGAGTCCTCCATCCAGGTGGTCCATTTTTGTGGCCATTGCCTTTCTAGTTGGGAGCGCTAGGTCAAGAGAGATGGCATTATTGTTGACGTCATGTCTAGGCAAGACTTTCAGATCTACCACAAAGGGCCATAGCCTTAGAGCAACCAAAATGTATTCAGTGACGAGAATACAACTTGATTAAACGTATTTGGTTCGCCTATTACCGGCATGTATAGAGTGATTTAATGTAAGGGCGTTAATTTATAGTGCCTTGGGAGACCATTTCTTTATAGGGGGGGTATGAACAATGCTGGAATGCCCCACAATCCTATCCTATCATTGTGATTGGCTTCAAGGGCCTCTAATTGAAAATTAAAATCTCTGCCCACCACCTTGAACGCACCCTCAGGAAGTGTAGTCAAGAGGGTAGCTAATTGCTCCATGATGGGAGATTCTTGCCCCATACTAACTGGTCTTGAATAGACATTAACCAAATACACGTCTATGCTGGGGGAAAGGTAAGAAGGAGACATAGAATATGCTCTGTGAGAGTCTCATCAACCCTAACGGCACAGGCCAAATTTGTGGCTATACAAGTGGACAGCCCCCAAAGAGTCTGCCCTCCCTCTCCCCCTATTGCTGCCTTAGAAAGACCTGCATAGCCTGTATGTTGGGCTCCCTTGATCTGCCAGGTTTCTTGTAATGAACAGATATCATACAGGCCTATAAGTGAACCCCAGTCAGCGCAATCAAGTTTGGCCTTCAGGGCAGTAACGCAGCATGAAAAATGGGTTTTGTGGTGTTCCTGGTATTGCCACAGTGCCATCTGGTTCATTGAGCACTTCCAAATGCATATCAGCCTGCTCCGCCACCCCATACCCTGGGATTCCATAAGCAGTTGTTAAACCAATCAAAACCTGGACCCACACCCGTAACTTTATCGCCTATAGAACCCGGGCTGCTGGCTAAATTGTGGGGCTTTTGACTAGGGGTGTAAAACTCTAAAGTAGGGCCATCCATTGTAGACAAACCACCTACTTTGTTAGGGGGCTGCCATATGGACTCCACCATTGGTATTAGTGTCTGGATAAGGGTACCTGACGAAGGGATATGCTCCGGCCTCCAGTAATAGTTGGATTTACCTATTGCCATTTCCTCCCTCTGACAGAAATTCAGGATCTCCCTCATTGTACCTGGAGTAATGTGCAGTCCCAATGTCTTCAGGTTAATCCACCCCCTCCAATGTGTCAAATCTATTGGAAGTAGGTACCTTGTATACCAAAGTATGTGGCTCCAGGGAATTGACATGCCCCTGTATAGAAGCTGGTTAGGAGCGGATCATTCTTTGGGGCCAAATAGTTTGCTTTTTCATTGGACTGGTGTCTATAAAGTAACCCAAGAGTATGAGTGAGATGGCGGAACCTCGCTCCTGCACATATGATTCGCCTGCCAAAAGTTTGTAGGCAAGCTGCAGGTTTCAAAAATGAATAATGACTCAGTCACCAGGCTACTCAATGGGGCCCTGCTCTATCCAACTCACTCTTCAGGTGATAAGGATACTGCCAGCCAAGGCCGGGGGTTTCTCGTCAGCCAGTGCAAACATTTGTTGGTCAGATCTTCTTGCGACATAGGGGCAGGATACCGGTGGTAAATTTAATAATTGGAGGTTTTAGATTATGGGCAGTGGCTGCTTTGGACAAAACTTCCACTTGGTTATTCAGAGATAGACTCCTCCCAAAATTAGTGATCAATGAACTCCTATGGTCCAGGCTGGCAGGCCCAATAGGGCCAGTGTGGGTGCCCTGTGGCAGCTGCTTCCCAGCTAAGCTTAGATCACGGACCATAGGGGGGGACAGGAGAGGGCAAAGAGTCTGTCTGAAGACCTATTTCCAGTACGCCATTTGCACCCGAGGAGGCTGGGCACATTCTATGAACAGCCTTAGACATTTGTTCTACCGCTGACAAACCAGCTACCAACAGCAAGAGTTCAGCAACTGAGATGGATTTGACTTGGGCTACAATGTCCATCACCAGAGTCGTTGCCCAGGTCGGCTGGTAGCCCTCCCCATTATCTTACTCAGAGGCTGCTTTGCCCATGGGATGCAGTGGCAAGGGTTCTTCTCCACCTCCTCTAATAGTCCTGTCGTTAAGTGGGGCCTTTAGTCTTGTATTTACTGCCAAATGAGGTTCTCCTCACCTTTCCTCTGTTGTAGAACGCATAATGTCAGAGTCAAGCCATGAGTCAACTATTCCAAGCTGAGCGAAGACCATGGGGGCTCCATTATCAGAACACTCCAGGCTGTTGTGGGGTAGGAACTGCACGAGCATTAAGGAGCAGTGAGCATCAGTGTTTAAAGAAAGGCATTTCTCTGTTAGTTCAGTGTCAGTGGCCGCCACCTCTGTTGCCCTCTGTAACATTCTGTCAATCAATGTCGTTTTGGGGGTGGGTGACTGGGCCCTGCCTGAGCACTTCCGTTTCTCCATTACCAACAAGTAGATGGTCAAGAAAAAAAACAACACTGCCATCAGCAAGAAACAGCTTGGAATCAGAGGGCATAGCTCCATATGGAATTGCCATGCAGCAGGCACACAGTGGACCCTGAGATACAGGCTATGATGTACATAATTCAAATACGAGAGACACTCACCTCTACAATGCCTGGCTCACTGTACTAGAGGTCAAAAAGGGGGTGAACTGCCCAGCCTTGTCCGGCCACAGACTGGCCTGCTCTTGGCCCGATCCTCTCCTGGGATAAACCTCCTTGGCCTGCCCATTCACACTGGAGTCTGGGGGATGAAGTCCCACCCAAGACAGTAGAGTACTCAGTGCTGGTAGGGAACCACCATGAAAGGAAACCTGTATCAGTATTGATTTTGCTACCACCAGCTCTGCATCTTTGTAGCATGAGAATAAGATTTTTTACTACATTTTCACAACACCTCAATTTTTTTACAGTAAATAGTAAAAAACCGGGATGCCTGGCTTTCACCTTGGGGATGCCCAGTAGGGGTTATCTCACAGGGAAAAGCCAGGACAGGTTCCCAAAGCAAGCGCCTTGAGACCTTTTGGTGAAAAGGCGCTATATAAGAACCTTTGACATTGACATGGTGGCTATTTCATTAAAAAAATTCCAACATAGAGACATTCGAACTAATTAGAGCACTCGGTCTTGCAGGAGTATGAAGGCTCACGGGAAACATGGGCCTCTCGATCAATCCCAGGGCTCCATTTTTGATTTCATGCTCTCGCCGAATGCCCACGGGATACTCGCAAGCCCAACTGTCAACATTCTAAATTATTTTTTACCCTTAATATCTCAAAAACTACTGAAGGGATTTACTGCCAAATTTGGTGTAATTCCGTTCAGTGGTTTTTGCTACAACCCGTCTTAAAGAAGTCTATGGAAAATAGATGTTTTTTGTTGTTTTAGGACCCCCTTTTCTCACTGCCCTGCTCTGTATAGGTAATCAAAGAAGTGGAGGGAAAATAATTTCAACCAATTGAAATTCTAGGCACTTTATATGCCACTATATAGCACTAGATTCAGAACGCTGGTGATAATAGCAGCTATTTTCTCCTTGCAGTTTGGGCATTCACTATGAGTTTGTAGCAAAGCAGGAGTCTGCTTTTGCTCTTAGAAAGCAGCTATCCCTGCATTCACTTTACAGAATCCTATACAGCACTCTGCTGCCTTTCGGCTAGGTGTGCAGGTACAAATGTCATAAACATACATATGTACATAGCACGTACAATAGAGTGATTCCCCACAGTTGGGCAGATTTAAGTTAATGAAATTGGCTGTAATAAAACTACATCACTGTTGATAATATTGATGTCTTATATATTTTACTTTATGAACAATCCTGTGATTACTTCTATTTCAGTTTCAGCAGATGAGGCAGGCATTGCTCATTACCGTTTTAAAACGGTTTTGTCTTAACTATGCATCAAAGTTCATCAAAGAGAACTCCATCCTAGACGCCTCCCAGTCTGGATTCCACAGCAACCACAGCACCAAGACCTCCCTCCTCGCCGCCACTGACGACATCCGCATGCTACTCGACCAGGGACACACCACAGCCCTCATCCTACTAGACCTCTCCGCGGCCTTTGACACCATCTCACACCACACCCTCGCAGTCAGACTGCACGACGCCGGGATACAAGGCACCGCCCTCAACTGGATCTGATCCTTTCTCTCCGGCAGAACCCAGAGGATCAGACTCCCCCTTTCATCTCCGAGCCCACTGAGATCAACTGCAGAGTACCACAGGGATCATCGCTCAACCCCACGCTCTTCAACATCTACATGTTCTCCCTCGCCGCCATCATCAGACAGCATGGGCACAATATAGTATCTTACCCCGATGACACCCAGCTCATCCTCTCCCTCATGAAGGATCCCAAAGACATCAGGCTCAGCTTCCAGGAAGGAATGGGGGATGTCGTGGCCTGGATGAAGGACAGCTGCCTGAAGCTCAACACAGAGAAAACACAGGTCCTCATCCTGGGACCCTCGATCTCTGCATGGGACGACACATGGTGGCCCTCTGCCCGTGGGAGTCCTCCCACCCTGACAAACCACGCTTGGAACCTCAGCATCATTCTTGACTCCTCCCTCACCATGACCCGTCAGATCAATGCCGTACCCTCCACCAGCTTCAACTGCCTCCGCATCCTCCCAAAGACCTTCAAATGGATCCCCCTGAGCACAGAAAAACCATCACCCTTGCACTCATAACCAGTAAACTGGACTACGGAAATGCCCTCTATGCTGGTATCAACAGGACCCTTTTACACAAGCTCCAAACCATACAGAAAGCCGCGGCAAGACTCGTTATCGGGACCCCTCGGCACGAACACATGACACCTTCGCGACTTACACTGGCTCCCCGTCAAGAAGAGAATAACTTTCAAGCTTCTCACCTACAAATCCCACTACAACATTGGACCCAAATACCTAACGAGAGAGTCTGTTTCCACGCACCCAAAAGAAATCTCTGATCTGCCGACCTCGCCCTAGCAGAGACCCCCAGCACCCACAGAAGCAGAACAGGAGGAAGGGCCATCTCCTACATCGCATCCAAGACCTGGAACGAGCTCCCAGTCAGCATCAGACGCTCCCCGAACCTGCACGTTTTCAGGAAGGATCTCAAGACGTTGCTCTTCGACTGAGCCGGACCTGCCTACCTCCCCCACCCAGCGCCTTGAGACCATCACAGTTGAGTGGCGTGCTCTATAAACCCCTGATTGATTGATTGATTGATTGATTGAATATGTTTATGTGGCTCTACCAGCACTATTGCACCGCCGGAACGTCACTTTTTTGACATTCTGGTGGCGCAGTGTGCCACTGACATATTTATAAGGACACGTAATCATAGCCTTATTAATATGTGCCCCTTTCATGTAGAAAACTGCATTAAAGGGGCGTTCCATGGGTGTTGCTGGGGGCATTCCCAGCAACATCCATGGCTTTTTGACACTGCCCCAGACTTACGAGAAATCGTAAGCCTGAGACAGCGCCAAAAACGTACGCTTCCCCAGGGGAGGCGTAAGGGAGGCACAACAAGAACAAATATTTTTATTTCTCCTTGTTGTTCCTCTTTCTATGTGGCTGCATTCTGCAGCACACATAGAAAGAGGAGAACGCCTCTTTTGATTGTTTTTGTGCAGGAAGGCTTCCCTTCCTGCACTAAAATAATCATCCCGCAACCCAGGCAACCTTGCACCATGGTGCAAAGGTGCCTGCGTTGGACTGGGTTGAGTGTGTGACATTGATCCACATTCGGTCCATCACCTGTTGTTTTTGCAAATTCCGCCCTAAGTGCGCTGGGGATGCCCAGACGTGGGTCCCAGGCACTCCACACCACTGGAGTCAAGCTAGCCGGGCTGATGAGAGGTGTTACCTCGAAACCGGTTTGGTCCTCGGATGCTTGATTCCGTTCTGGGAAGGACATGGCTTTTGTAGTTCGGACTGGACTGTTCCCATGGGGCACAGGGTCAGAGCTGATTTGCATATCGCCATTGTCTAACCCGGGGTGGTGTGGAGTGCAAAAAAACGATGGATTTGGGCCCAGATCTTTGGACTGGGTTGAGTGTGTGACATTGATCCACATTCGGTCCATCACCTGTTGTTTTTGCAAATTCCGCCCTAAGTGCGCTGGGGATGCCCAGACGTGGGTCCCAGGCACTCCACACCACTGGAGTCAAGCTAGCCGGGCTGATGAGAGGTGTTACCTCGAAACCGGTCCGGTCCTCGGATGCTTGATTCCGTTCTGGGAAGGACATGGCTTTTGTAGTTCGGACTGGACTGTTCCCATGGGGCACAGGGTCAGAGCTGATTTGCATATCGCCATTGTCTAACCCGGGGTGGTGTGGAGTGCAAAAAAACGATGGATTTGGGCCCAGATCTTTGGGCTGGGTTGAGTGTGTGACATTGATCCACATTCGGTCCATCACCTGTTGTTTTTGCAAATTCCGCCCTAAGTGCGCTGGGGATGCCCAGACGTGGGTCCCAGGCACTCCACACCATTGGAGTCAAGCTAGCCGGGCTGATGAGAGGTGTTACCTCGAAACCGGTCCGGTCCTCGGATGCTTGATTCCGTTCTGGGAAGGACATGGCTTTTGTAGTTCGGACTGGACTGTTCCCATGGGGCACAGGGTCAGAGCTGATTTGCATATCGCCATTGTCTAACCCGGGGTGGTGTGGAGTGCAAAAAAACGATGGATTTGGGCCCAGATCTTTGGACTGGGTTGAGTGTGTGACATTGATCCACATTCGGTCCATCACCTGTTGTTTTTGCAAATTCCGCCCTAAGTGCGCTGGGGATGCCCAGACGTGGGTCCCAGGCACTCCACACCACTGGAGTCAAGCTAGCCGGGCTGATGAGAGGTGTTACCTCGAAACCGGTTTGGTCCTCGGATGCTTGATTCCGTTCTGGGAAGGACATGGCTTTTGTAGTTCGGACTGGACTGTTCCCATGGGGCACAGGGTCAGAGCTGATTTGCATATCGCCATTGTCTAACCCGGGGTGGTGTGGAGTGCAAAAAAACGATGGATTTGGGCCCAGATCTTTGGACTGGGTTGAGTGTGTGACATTGATCCACATTCGGTCCATCACCTGTTGTTTTTGCAAATTCCGCCCTAAGTGCGCTGGGGATGCCCAGACGTGGGTCCCAGGCACTCCACACCACTGGAGTCAAGCTAGCCGGGCTGATGAGAGGTGTTACCTCGAAACCGGTCCGGTCCTCGGATGCTTGATTCCGTTCTGGGAAGGACATGGCTTTTGTAGTTCGGACTGGACTGTTCCCATGGGGCACAGGGTCAGAGCTGATTTGCATATCGCCATTGTCTAACCCGGGGTGGTGTGGAGTGCAAAAAAACGATGGATTTGGGCCCAGATCTTTGGGCTGGGTTGAGTGTGTGACATTGATCCACATTCGGTCCATCACCTGTTGTTTTTGCAAATTCCGCCCTAAGTGCGCTGGGGATGCCCAGACGTGGGTCCCAGGCACTCCACACCATTGGAGTCAAGCTAGCCGGGCTGATGAGAGGTGTTACCTCGAAACCGGTCCGGTCCTCGGATGCTTGATTCCGTTCTGGGAAGGACATGGCTTTTGTAGTTCGGACTGGACTGTTCCCATGGGGCACAGGGTCAGAGCTGATTTGCATATCGCCATTGTCTAACCCGGGGTGGTGTGGAGTGCAAAAAAACGATGGATTTGGGCCCAGATCTTTGGACTGGGTTGAGTGTGTGACATTGATCCACATTCGGTCCATCACCTGTTGTTTTTGCAAATTCCGCCCTAAGTGCGCTGGGGATGCCCAGACGTGGGTCCCAGGCACTCCACACCACTGGAGTCAAGCTAGCCGGGCTGATGAGAGGTGTTACCTCGAAACCGGTCCGGTCCTCGGATGCTTGATTCCGTTCTGGGAAGGACATGGCTTTTGTAGTTCGGACTGGACTGTTCCCATGGGGCACAGGGTCAGAGCTGATTTGCATATCGCCATTGTCTAACCCGGGGTGGTGTGGAGTGCAAAAAAACGATGGATTTGGGCCCAGATCTTTGGACTGGGTTGAGTGTGTGACATTGATCCACATTCGGTCCATCACCTGTTGTTTTTGCAAATTCCGCCCTAAGTGCGCTGGGGATGCCCAGACGTGGGTCCCAGGCACTCCACACCACTGGAGTCAAGCTAGCCGGGCTGATGAGAGGTGTTACCTCGAAACCGGTCCGGTCCTCGGATGCTTGATTCCGTTCTGGGAAGGACATGGCTTTTGTAGTTCGGACTGGACTGTTCCCATGGGGCACAGGGTCAGAGCTGATTTGCATATCACCATTGTCTAACCCGGGGTGGTGTGGAGTGCAAAAAAACGATGGATTTGGGCCCAGATCTTTGGACTGGGTTGAGTGTGTGACATTGATCCACATTCGGTCCATCACCTGTTGTTTTTGCAAATTCCGCCCTAAGTGCGCTGGGGATGCCCAGACGTGGGTCCCAGGCACTCCACACCACTGGAGTCAAGCTAGCCGGGCTGATGAGAGGTGTTACCTCGAAACCGGTCCGGTCCTCGGATGCTTGATTCCGTTCTGGGAAGGACATGGCTTTTGTAGTTCGGACTGGACTGTTCCCATGGGGCACAGGGTCAGAGCTGATTTGCATATCGCCATTGTCTAACCCGGGGTGGTGTGGAGTGCAAAAAAACGATGGATTTGGGCCCAGATCTTTGGACTGGGTTGAGTGTGTGACATTGATCCACATTCGGTCCATCACCTGTTGTTTTTGCGTTGGCACATGGCAGCCAACTGTGCGCTGGCGCAGGGGAAAAGGACAGGAATGCGCCGTATCTGATAGATACGGCCCATTCCTGCCCTGCCGCAGAGCAGCGCAGCAGGAAGCCCTGCGGCGCTGCCTTATGGCAAAACCTCATATATGAGGCCCTTCATTTTGTATGGGGACTTTTACATTCTTACATAATATTACTAATAGACAATCATAATGTCACTTTATTCAGGAATTAATTGGAGTTTTCTAGTCTTATCCTTAAAAAACGACCTTTCATTTGCCTGTGAGAGTGCCATCTGTAGCACATTCTGTGCCTGTACCCGTGACTCAGAGCTCATGGCGCACAGCCGGCAGCTCTGCCCTCTGTTTATTTGGCTCAGAGAGTAGTGAGTGGCCATGCCTTGTGCCCACAAACCCTGCTTCTGAGTCCGGTTGGAAGTTTTGTGCTCCTCATATGTTTCTTGTCTTACTATTAAGTTATGCTTTATGCCATACATTTTCTCAAGGCGATGTAGTGTCTATTGAGTACACTAAGTGTTGAGCAAATTCTTTCCAAGTGTTTAAGTTAACTTGCAGATTGTCTGTCCTGATCCATTTCATACATATGTCTCCTGCTGTGCAATATAGACATGTTTATTAAATACATTATGGGCAGGGATTCCTTTCTTGGTTTAGGCTGAAGTTTAATAAAAATACCCGATCCATAGTGCTGAAAAATGAACGCTTGCAAAAATTAAAGTGCAGCTGGGTAGCATGTTTAAAACAAGCATTGGCAATGCCAGTAGGTCTGGCTTTAAAGGAAGGTAGTATAGTAGTGTGAAGTTAAAAAAAGGAATCCACCAAGGAAGGGGTTCCCTACTGCAGGTTGGGAGTACCCTGTGTTGTAAAATACTACCTCCCATGTGTGTGTGTCGGTAGTGCACATAGTCTTGTATAATACACCTCCATTTTTCTGCACGTTTTTAATAGCGCCAACCCGGGGCAGATTAAAATAGTTTTTTTACCCCACGAGTCAGGCCCTTTTTAAACATCACTCGCCGTATAACCGCACCACTCACGCACATAGATACCTTCAAACACACCACACATAGTCTAAAAAGTGCTCCCGCGTAGTCGCCGGTCGAAGCACGCCGCATCCCGTAGAGGGGTGCGAAGACCCCAATGATGAAGCATGACACCAAGGGTCCTTTTGGTGTGTGAGGGGTATTTTACAACACAGGGTACTCCCAACCTGAGTAGGGAAACCCTTCCTTAGTGGATTCCTCTTGTTTATTTACTACTGACTAGGGAGAACGAATCCATCTATATACTCTTTCTCCCCTCCTTGTTAATTTTGTATAGTAGTGTGAAGCATTTCAAGTAGATAGCATAGGGATTGATTTGTGTTTGTGTGGAAGCAAAGAGCTGTACAATGATAATGGTGTAGATTAAAAGGTCAGGTGACAGTTGCACTGCTAAGCCAGACCTACAAATGTATGTAGGTTTAAGACTGCCTCCCTCACATCTGTGCTGCTGTCAGGGATAAACACAATAAGGTACACAAGAAACCTTAATAGCAATGCAATGCCATGTCTGTGCCCCTGAAAGTTCAAGCTCAGGTAACTGGAAAAATGAACAAAATGATCAGAGCTGTGGGGAGGGCAAGCACTTATTTTGTGGAAGCACACAACTTCTGCCCAATCCAAACATATACCCCTGGCTCCCAACGTGGGCAGAGTTAAAGCCCCACTTCTGGTGACTCCCACTTCCGGTCCAGGGAAGACATGGCTTGGCAGTTCGGGCTGGACTGTTCCCATGAGGCACAGGGTCAGACTGATTTGCATATAGCCATGTCTGAACTGGGGTGGCAGAGTGGGCTAAAGAACGGTGATGGATTAAATCCAGATCATTTGACTGGGTGTGAGTGTTTGATTGATTCAGATGCTCCGTCCATCACCACCCCCTTTTATACCGCTTTTGGCCGCCATAAGTGTGGCAGGGTATGCTCAGATGTGAGTCCCTTGCTCACTTTGCCACTGGATTCAAGTAAGCCGGGCTGAAGACGGCTGGAATGCCAGAAACCGGTCCTCGGAAGCTTGTTTCCGGTCCAGGGAAGACATGGCTTGGCAGTTCGGGCTGGACTGTTCCCATGAGGCACAGGGTCAGACTGATTTTCATATAGCCATGTCTGAACTGGGGTGGCAGAGTGGGCTAAAGAATGGTGATGGATTAAACCCAGATCATTTGACTGGGTGTAAGGGTTTGATTGATTCAGATGCTCCGTCCATCACCACCCCACTTTTGTACCGCTTTTGGCCACCATAAGTGTGGCAGGGTATGCTCAGACGTGAGTCCCTTGCTCACTTTGCCACTGGATTTAAGCAAGCCAGGCTGAAGACGGCTGGAATGCCAGAAACCGGTCCTCGGAAGCTTGTTTACGGTCCAGGGAAGACATGGCTTGGCAGTTTGGGCTGGACTGTTCCCATGAGGCACAGGGTCAGACTGATTTGCATATAGCCATGTCTGAACTGGGGTGGCAGAGTGGGCTAAAGAACGGTGATGGATTAAACCCAGATCTTTTGACTGGGTGTGAGTGTTTGAATGAATCAGATGCTCCGTCCATCACCACCCCCTTTTGTACCACTTTTGGCCCCCATAAGTGTGGCAGGGTATGCTCAGACGTGAGTCCCTTGCTCACTTTGCCACTGGATTCAAGCAAGCCGGGCTGAAGACGGCTGGAATGCCAGAAACCGGTCCTGGGAAGCTTGTTTCCGGTCCAGGGAAGACATGGCTTGGCAGTTCGCGCTGGACTGTTCCCATGAGGCACAGGGTCTGGGCCTTTTGCGGGGTGAATTGAGCAATTGTCCACTTAATGCAAGGACTATGACGTAGATTTTGCCCTTAAAATTAATCTATTAATGGTAACAGAACTGCACTTAAAAGGTGCTTAATCCTTGCGATTTATGCGACCATGGTAAGAATTTAAATGCATGTATACGATGTACGTTTATGATCTATATGACCATGTCTGGAGCTGACAGTGTATGTAAATGCTATTGAATGCCATAGTATGGCATTTGTCTAGAAAAGCAGCATAATTATTGCTGTGAAAAGCTTTCACTGGAAATCCCGCCCCACCTGAAAAGTCTGAGCTCTTAACATGAGTGAGGCAGTGGGATCTTGTCGTATTACAAGAAATGTACCTCTATTTTATGGCAGGGCCTCGAGAGCAATATTATGAGGTAATCCTTTATTGATCCTCACACAGCAGCAACATGAATAACTTAGAACAAGAACACCAATAAAAGTCTAGAACATAGAACATGCATATGATCTGAATACAGGCAGCCATCTTCCTTCTTTTGTTGTTGCTCATACAGAGATAAGTACATACTTTATTATGTCCTTTAAATATGTGAAAGAGTTTGACATTTTTTATTTAAAGTATATAGAAATACGTTTATGAAGAGTTAAGCTTAATTAGTGTTTTTGTTTAAAAGAAACAGAATTTTTTAATATTTTAGAGAATATTTGTTTATGATTTATGAAGAATTATGATTTAGGAGTGTGAGAATGGTTGGATTATAATTAATTTCCTTTTTGTTACATATTAAGTCATAGCAAGAGGTTTTTGGAAGACTTTAGGCATTTATAAAGTATTTGTGTCCTACCGTTGGACTTTGCCGTTTGAAGTTGCGCATGGTGGAGCGAGGCTGTGAGCAGGAGATCAAAGCAGCTTGTGCTCGGCTCGTGGGAGAG
The DNA here is from genome assembly GCF_964263255.1 of Lissotriton vulgaris. Taxonomy (NCBI): domain Eukaryota; kingdom Metazoa; phylum Chordata; class Amphibia; order Caudata; family Salamandridae; genus Lissotriton; species Lissotriton vulgaris. The sequence goes on from NC_141697.1 coordinate 39,684,298, forward strand.
TTGGATTTTTGGCAGTGAGCATGCGAGCAGAGAGAGCGTTCTGTTTCAAGCACCTGGCTCGCGTGCCTCCCGGAGTTGACTGCTGGGGCCGAGGATTGTCCTCAGTGGGAGGACAGCGTTCGGCTCTGCTCTCGCTGAGGTAATTGTTGTTTGTCTAGGTGGAGCCACCGTATGCGTTACGTAGCATACTGCGGACATTTTGATGAATTGGGGAAAGGATTAGGTTAAGATGGAGAGCAGATTCGCAATATGTTGGGATCAGAATGATCGGGTGATGAAAAGGCTATCAGGTTCAGTCAGAGGTCGCTCGGAGAGATAGAAGGAGTGATTTATTATGGAGGAAGTTAAGGAAAGCAAATACACTTATATTAGAGTGTATTTTTTGCAGGAGTTACATTAAAAAAAAGTTTTATATGTGAAGTGGTCTAAGAAAAGGTAGATAAAAATGGAACAAAATTAAGGATCTGGTTTTGAGGAGAGATTTAAACAGTATGTGGATAAGATGTTTGGGGAATTATCAGTTTCCTTAGACAAGAACATCGAGAGTAGTGTTGAGAAGAGATTAAACGGGCTAGGGAACAGGAAAAAGCCGGTAGAAGATGAAGTATACAGGTCCACTGAGGAGGTTGAAGTTGTGGCAAGTCGGTCAAAGCAGGGATGCGTTAGAAGGACGCAAAAGAAAAATAATGTTGAAGCAAGAAAAAAGGATAAAGGATCTGAAAGTAAGATTCAGGAGGAAAGGAAGACTAAAGGGGTCGCTATAAAGTCAAGAAAGAGAAGCCACAATGTTGTGGTAAATATTTTAGTAATTTACCTTGATCGGACTTTCTATAATATCAATAAGGTCAAGCATGAAGAGCAGAGTCCGTGGTGGTTAGAATTCAAGGGTCTTTATTCAGTAACTCGAGTTAAGGGAGAGCTCCGTCACCTAAGGAGGCTCAGGAATGGTCTCTACTTTAATCAAAGAAGACATGGTATTTATACACTTTACACACAGAAAAGAGGAAGGAGCTTCCCTTGAGCAAAACTCGGATAGCTGTGTTGTAATAATACAGAAGTCAGTAAAACTCGGATAGCCGTGCCGTAATTTTACAGAAGTCATAGCAGCGTTACTGTGTCAAAATCATACAGAAGTCATGACAGGAAGAAGCGTGACTGTGTCTTTAATCATGAGGAAGTCACGGCAGAAGCAGAGCATTGAGAAATAACCCTAGGCTGGTTCCTTAGATAAGAGAGAGAGAAAGAGAGAGAAAGGAGAACTGGTCGTCGACAGGATGTCTGGTTGTTGTGTTTCAGCATTCGGGGGCTCTTCTTCTCGGAATTGGTTGTCGTGGTTTAGCAAAACAGGGCCTATTTCTCGGAATCGGCCCGATTATAGGGAAATGGTTACAAATGGGGGCGGGGTCTTGTTCTCGGAATCGGCTTAACCAGAGGAATGTACAGTTTGAGTGAGGAAGCTGTTTCTCTGAATCGCCCTAACCATAAGAATGTACCTTTGAATTTTAGAGGAAGGAGAGTGTGTGTGCAACTTTGTGTGCGCGTGATCGGGTTTGCTCGTGTGCTCGTTTGCTCGTTTCCGACATGATGGGCTCGGGGATGTGACTGAGAGGGTGTATGATGGGACATAAACTACGAAAAATAATCATTTTCCACATTCCCTCCTTGTCCCATAATATACCTTTTTTAATTCTTCTTCTTTTTAGTCTACTTCTATACTCATTAGGCCGTCTATTTGTTCCTGTAACATAATTCTTTCCTTTTTTTTCTTTCTGGACCGGGGTTTGGGAATGTAGGCAGTGGTACAGAAACTACAGAGAGCTGGGCCACACTGAATACAGAGGCAACAGGTGAAGAGATTGGCTAGAGCAAGACCTATTATCGTAAGGATCTTCCATCCCCATGAGGACAGGAGGCCCCAGAGCCATCCCGTCAGGGACCAGGCATCAGTGTCTGCATCTAGCTTTCTGGAAAGTACATGAAGGCGGGAAATAGCAGAGTACACCAAGGGTCCATTATCTGGAATGTATATACAGCAGCTGGACCCGATCAGTTCGCATACGCCACCACGGTCAGCCAATATAATATCTAGAACCATACGATTCTGCAACGTCATGAGTCTGTCGGAAGCCATCTCATCTGTGATGTTGCTTAACGCACCAGCGGTCTCGTTTATGGCTCCCTGAACTACACGAGTTAGTTGTCTTAAGTGGCGGCTGTTGATCATAGGCCCCCAGAAAGGGATGATTCCTTTAAAGATATCGCCAGCCTCTTGGTCCGCTGTGTCTTCAGCATCTATGACCCCCCTTCGCCGTCTATTAATTACGGTCGGAGGATCACTTAGATGGTAATCTGCCGGGGCGGTGTAGGTAGGGGGAAGGAGAAATGCAAGGTAGCACTTTCCGGACCAGCCTTGAGGTAGCCAAGTACGGGCGTGGGGTCCACAGATAAAATAGGTGTTGGGGGCAGTGGCCATTGTTGGGAAATTAAGGTCAGGTATGTCCTATTACACTCGCTGTCTCCCATTTTCTGACCCTTGCCCTTTCCTCTTACACATAATAGGCCCTTATGGGGCACAGCCCATCCTCCCTGATCTGTCTGTCTTCTTTGGAAGGAAAATGTTTCTCTAAAGGAGGTAGTGTCGTTAAAGAGGGAATAACTGGTATTCTCATTATTTGCTCGTCCCCACATCGAAGTGAAATTTACCATCTTTTCAACGGCTTGTACTGTCTTGGTTTTGATCTCGTTCCAGGTACTAGTGTTCTTGGACTGGGTCTTAGGAATGTTTCTAACAGAAGCTGAGAATATCATAGAGAATGCATAGGTAGATCCAGCATAGCCGAAAGGGAGAGGAATAAAAGGCATTCCTCCGTTTACGGAGTGTGGCATTAAACCACAGACCCAACAGTTGGTTTTGTTAAAAACCATTCGATGTTGGTGGAGGGTGGAGATGAACGTGTTATTGAAAAATTATTTTCTCCTACTTTCGAGATGCAGGGCAAGATCTACGTGTGAATGCATAGCAGTGTTGTTCAAAAGCGTAGGGGAAGAAAGTGGAAAAGCTAGATGAGGAACCAACCTAGGCAAGCCGTGATACAGAAAATAAGAATCATGATAGAAAGGAAAATGGAAACTTAGTTCTGTAACAATTTCGCACAATGAGTCTTTGTCTTCATGATTTCGGCTGCTTAGTCTGAGTAAAGTATGCGCCAGTGACTGGATACTTCCCAGCAACCGCTTCACCAAGCGTCCGTTTTGGGCTTAAATAGCAACTGGTAGGCCGAGGTCAGGCGCAATGTCTCAAGTCTGTTTTGGACAAGATTGCCCAAAGAAGATCGTACTCTTCTTTGGGCAAACGTTCTGGAAGGGGTGAAATAAAGTCTGTCGTTTCAGTGTCTTTAAAGTCTGATGTTTTAGTGTCTCTGGTCTTGGGATCAGCAACAGCGTCCAAAGGAGTTGGTCCGTAGAAGGGCTTGCAGTGGCTCACGTGGAGCCACCCTTTTCGTCCTTCGACTTTGACGGTGGTCCTCGTCGTGAGCAGCACCAGCTTGGGAGATGTCCACCTTCTTTCCAGAGGGCTGGTTCGGTCAAAATTTCTGACGAACACCCATTGGCCAGGCTGAAGGGAGTGCTCATCGGGCGTGGTCTTGTCTGGAAAGGCTGCAGCCACCTGTGAACGGCAAGAACGTAGTGCAGACATCAAGGAAGCTAGGTAATCTGTTAGTATATTTGCATCAATAACAGTTAGCTTTTTAGGAGATGGGACACCCCAGATATTTGGAGGTCTCCCATATGTGACCTCATAGGGTGACAGGCCCGTCCGAGAATGTGCCACCATTCGCCTGTAGAACAGGGCAACTGGAAGAGCTGTAACCCAGTCTATTTGTTTGTCAGCACAAATTTTTGCTAATTTGATCTTTAGGGTCTGATTATGTCGTTCGACCAAGCCTGCTGCTTGGGGGTGTCGAACACAGTGAAATTTCCAAGAGTATCCTAACAGTAAAGAAACAGCTTCCATTAGCTTAGAGGAAAATGGTTGTCCGTTGTCAGAGTATATGACTCTTGGCAACCCATATCGGGTGAAAAATTCTCTAACTAGTTGTTTAGCAGTCATTTGGGCAACGTAGTCTGGGACGGGGTATGCTTCAGTCCATCGGGTCAAGGTACAGACTACTACGAGGACAAACTTGTATCCTCGACATCTTTCCATTTGGATATAATCCATTTGGCGGACTTCAAAGGCGTGATCTGGAGGATGGAACCCTCCTTGTTCAACTGATACACTTTTCCCGGGATTGAACTGACAGGAAATCATACAGGTTTGTACTTTTTGTTTGGCTGCTGAGAGCAGGTGCTTGTTGTGCCATACCAAATTCAGACTGTCCAACATTCCTTTTTCTCCTAGATGTGCAGGACCATGGGCAGTTTCTATGATTACGGGAACCATTATGTCAGTTAGAAACCATTTGGACTTATCTTTTGTTACCCAGCCCTGATCTGTGTGAGAACCTCCCTCTTCTTCCCATTTCCTCTTTTCGGTTTCTGTAGCTCGGTTTTGGATGTCTACTACATCTTTGGTGGGGTCGATAACTGGATAAACAGTCTTAATGGTAGTTTCAGTGTTCAGTGTTCCTGTCTGAGCAGCATGTTTAGCTGTGCCATCCGCCAGAGCATTGCCTCGGGTGATGGAATCCATGACTTTTGTGTGTGCCTTGCATTTCAGTATAGCTATTTCTGTGGGTCTGTGTATTGATTCTAGTAGCTGAAGAATGAGGTCCCCATGTGGTATTTTAGTTCCATGAGATGTCAGGAAACCTCTCTCTTTCTAAATGGTCCCAAAATTATGGACAACCCCGAACGCATATTGTGAATCAGTGTAAATGTTGACCCGTTTTCCTTTGGACCCTTCACATGCTTGGGTAAGAGCTATGAGTTCTGCTGCTTGGGCTGAATGTACGGGTATTCTGGCTGCTAGGAGGACTGTATTCTCTGTAGTGACAGCATAAGCTGCTGAAAGCTCGCCTGTTTGGAGGCGCATGCAGGAACCATCTACGAACAGTGTGTGTTCGGGTGTACTGAGAGCTACGTCTACAAGATCAAATCGGGGTTTTGTGACTAGTTCGACTATCTCTAGGCAGTCTTGAGTTTGATTGTCTTCTGGAACAGTGGGTAGCAGCGTAGCTGGATTGAGGATATTGCATCGTTTGATGATAATGTGGGGTTGGAATAATGTGACTTCATAACCTGTGAGACGAGCTATGGTCAAGTGTTGTGTTTGTGTCCTGTTCAGAAGTAATTCTACTGCATGTGGGACTTGTACTTCAAGAGGATGTCCTAGCACTATGGAATCACTTTGTCGAATTGCCTGAGCTGTAGCTGCAACGGAATTTAAACAGGCAGGCAGACCTTGTGCAACAGGATCAAGAGTACTGGAAAAATAAGCACAGGGATGATGTTTATTGGCCTTCGTTTGTGTGAGTACTGACAAGGCTGTACCTACCCGTTCCGTGACGAAAAGGACAAAAGGTTTGGCATAATCATGTGTAGCTAGGACAGATGCAGAGCATAATGCTTGTTTGAAAGTGTCAAAAGCATAAGTATAATCAGGTGTCCATGGCAATGGAGAAGAGGTGGCAAAATCGGAGGTTGTTAAATATATCAGAGGTTTGACTAGATAGGTGAACTGGGGAATCCACTGCCTACAATAAGAAGTGAGTCCAATAAAAGCACGGACTTCTTTCTGTGTCTTAGGGACAGGAATGTTAAAAATGAGTTGGATTCTTTCAGGTGTGAGTGCCCTACCCTCCTTTGACAGCAGGTGTCTTAAGTATAACACCTGCTGTAAACACAATTGCAATTTAGAGGGTGATACTTTGTGGCCATGCTGTGCAAGAAACATTAGAACAGTTCGTGAGGCTTGTTCGCATTCTGGTTCGGAGTGTGCAGTGATCAGTAAGTCATCGACATATTGTAACAATGTCGTATTGGAGGGCAGAACAATGTCATCTAGTTGTCTTTTACGTGCCTGACTGTAGATACTGGGACTTTCTGTGTACCCTTGAGGAGCTCTTGTGAAACAGAAACTACGACCTTGCAGTGAGAATCCAAATAGATACTGACTGTCTGGGTGAATGGGTACACTGAAGAAGGCATTTTTAAGGTCAATAACTGTAAAATGTGTTGCATCAGGATCTATAGCTGTTAGCAGACTGCTGATGTCTGAGACCACAGGGTACTGTGGTACCACACATTTGTTGAGTTCTCGTAAATCTACCACAAGTCTGTAGACTGGTGGTGCACCGTCATCTGTCTTCTTTCGCACTGGTAGAACTGGTGAATTACATATGTTGGATGGTACTTCTCTGACTACTCCTTTTTGTATCAAGTCATCGATAATCTGAATAAGGGCTTGTTCTGCATCTGGAGGTAACTTGTATTGGCGAACATGAGGTAAGACAACACCTTCCTTCAACGTGACTAAGTGTGGTGTGATATCCATGAACCTTACGTCAGTTGGATCTGCAGCCCATAATGTAGTAGGCATGTCCCTTAATCTGACATCTTACTCTTGTGTCGTGAAGTGGCCTTTGAAATCTCGGAGGAATAGTCGTATCCCTTCCGGGGAACAGCATATCACAGCACCCAGCTCCTTTAGTGTGTGGATGCCTAGTACATTTTCAGGACATGATTTAGTAAGTACCAGATCGGTGGAAGTTGTAAGAGGTCCAACCTGAAGTGATACTGGTTCAGAAACTTTGTTAATGACTGGTGTACCTGAGAAACCCAAGGAAATACTATTTGAGCCAGAGAGGGGTACCTTGGGAACTTCGTTGTTTTGCACTGTCGTCCTACTGGCCCCGGTGTCAATCAGAAATTTTGTTTCTTTACCCAAGAGTTTAGCATGTACATAGGGACCCTTTTGGTCAACCGGGACCGGGATTAGTGGACGACTGTTGTGTTCCTCCCAGCTATCTCATGAAATTGTAGGGAATTCAGGATAGGATGCCACGGGATACTGATAGAGTTGGGTGGCTAATTTAGTATCAGCTGGGGGAGTTGATGTTGGGGCAGAGGGACGAGTGTTATAGGGGCGAGGCTGTGTCTTTCCAGTAGCAATATTATGTTGTAAGACTGGACAGTCACATACAAAATGTCCAGGTTTTTTGCAATAGTTACAAGTAACCTTTTCTTGTGTCTCTGGACGTTGCTTATGGGTCTGAGGAATTGTATTGGTCTGTGCTACCAGTACTTTCATTTTAGTATCTTTTGTCCTCTTTTTCTCCTGTTCATGTTCGTCTCTAATTCTATTCTGATGATACTGGAGCATCTGAAGTGCTTGTGAAGGGGAACTTGCTTGCCAAGTACTTTCAACCTTTAATACTCTGTCTTTTATTTGTTGTAAGGCATTCTCTACACGCTTCGAAACAAACAATCGACTATAGGCGTCTCCACCTGAGGAGAGACCGCTATTAATAAGAAAACATTTTTCCAGTCTGGTATAATAGTCCCCTACATCCTCATCTGGTTTTTGTTTGCATGCAGAGATAGCATCCCAATCTTCTTTTTTAGTGGTCAACAACTGGGAGAGTATTTTCGGGAGAAGACCAGGGAGTTCTAGGACTAGAGGTCTCAAGCCTTGTCCAGTAGCACGAGTATTTTCTTCTATCTCTAAAAATGTCCATGCTACCTTTTTCCCTTCTACCTCCCAATCTTTCCCTTTTAGTTTTTCATATGTTCCTTGAGGCAGTAAGACTTTGAGGAGAATATTGAGATCCTTATAAGTAAAGGAACCCATTTGAAGGATGTCTTTGAGTTCCCTATGGAAACCTGAAGGATTTTTTCATGAGAAGGGGCCATTTTCTTCATTTCTAATATCTCTATTTTTGTCAGGGGTGTGTAGACAAATGTTTGTTATAGCTTTTCTGAAGAATCTGCAACAGGATGTACTTCTCGGAGAGGAAATTGACCTTGGTCATACTGAGGAGGATTTGAGTCATAAACATTAGAATGGTATTGGACATAGCGTTGTCGTTGGTCTAAGAAAATGTTTAGGAATTCTTGTCCCCTTGTCACCCACCTCCCCTCTAGACAGTCTTGTAAAAGAGGATGTAACATTTTGGATGGGTGGCTAGTGGCTTCATACAATGTAATGAGGTGTTGAACCATATAGATACTGGCTAGTCTTTGAGATGTCATGGGGAGCGATAAGAACATTTGGGTGACTATGTCAGGGCCATATATAGAGTATTGGGACACCCAATGGGTGCTTGATCAGGCAAGTTCTTTTTCTCGTGCACTGAGTGGAGGTTCGTCATCCATCCAGTCATCTAAAGCTTCTTGTGTTAATTGAAATGATTGGTCAGAAGAAGCTGATAATTTTTTAGTTTTAATTTTGAATTGTCCACTATTCTGGGAACGAGGGATACGGGAACGTACTGATCCCTGAAAAGCAGCTCCTTCTTCCCTATCTTCGTCTGTACCCCCATTCTCTGTCTCTTCCGTAGGGGCATTTTTCTGGTGAGAGTCGGAGACTTTGCTGGTAAAGAGAGGGATGAAGAAGTCTATTTCCTTTATTTTATTATAATTCCCCGCTACCACTGCTTGATCTAGCTGAAGTAAGTCGTCAGGAACCTTTTTCCCTGCACTTGATATCATTCGGATAAAACAGGTAATCATAAATCGTGAGAGGCACTTTTTATGAGCGATAGGTCTATTTTTAATAGCCTCTTGTAGGACTTCTAAGTTTTCTCCTGTTCGGAGAGCTTCGTAATTTTATTTAGGCAGTTTGTGATATTTGGTACCTCCCGTATGCCTTCTAAAGCTTCGCGTAAGCGATAGCAGACATCTGCTTGTGGACCCACTCCTGGAGTTGGGTCGAATTCACATTCTAACATAGGCGGAACACCATCTGAAGTATCAGGGATGGTTTCCGTCTGAGTAATTACCCGTCTGACTGTCTGATTAGTATAAGCAGGAGGTGGTTCCATTAAATAGGTGGTAATGAAGTCCTTGGGAGCAGAAGGAACTCTAGGACATGGAGGTGCTGTGGGAATACTAGGGTTTTCGTCAGACTCTGTCTTATGTGAGAGGACGGGATACATCCCCTTCACGGAGGCCGAGGCCTCCCTCTTTATTTGTTCAAAATTAATATCCGCATTCTGTTCTCGGAACTTCCTCATCTTACTTTCTTCTGACATTCTATTTGCTTTCTCTACTTTCCTTTGCTCTTTCTGGTTATTTATTTATTTATATGCATGTAGAGCGCCTGATTCAATTCCCAAAGGGATATCTCTGCGCTTCTGCTTCCACTATAAAGTCACTATTAACTTTTAGCTGTAAGTAAGGAGAGTTAGTTTAAGGCAGTGTGAAGAGATGTTTTAAGATTTTTTCTGAAAGATTCAAGTCTGGTGATCTGTTTCAGCACAGGGGGCAGGGAGTTCCAAAGGACAGGTCCTTTGTATGATAGAGCTCGACCACCCTGTCTGGCTCTTCTGACTTTTGGGACCTGTAACAGTTGATGGTTGCTGGAGCGCAGAATGCGTCCGGGGGTGTATGGAACAAATTTTTCCTTTAGGTATTTGGGGCCAGTACCAAACAGGCATCTATGTATCATACAGCATATTTTAAATTTAACACGCTGCTTTACTGGCAGCCAATGAAGTTGGTGTAGAAGGGGACGGGAGGGAGTTCTGGGGGGGGCATTAAGAGCTAGTCTTGCTGCCGTGTTTTGGACTACTTGTAATTTATCCAGTTGTTCCTCATTTGCCGATATGTATAGGCCATTACAGTAGTCCATTCTGCTTATTATTAGAGTCTGAATGAGTGTTTTCCTGTGGTTGTCTGGCAGGAAAGGGAAGACGCGTCGAAGCAGCCCACCACATCGAAGCAAGCACCTGTCACTTGGGTGGTGTGTTCCTTAAGTAGGAGTTCCTGATCCAGTTTAATGCCAAGGTTTTTTACTGTTAGTTTGGGACTTGGGACAGGACCCAGCTCCAAGGGCCACCAATCTGGGGACCACATAAGAGTTGCCCCCCCAAACAACATGACCTCAGTTTTAGTCACGTTGCATTGGAGGTAGTTCTGTGCCATCCAATGTGCCACTGCTCTCATTCCATCCGCAAAAGTTGTTTGGATTGCGGGTGTGAGGGTTTGGAAAGGAAACAAAAGCTGGGTGTCATCGGCGTATGACACTGGGGTGAACCCATAAGATCTTATAATGTTTGCTAGGGGGGCCACATACACGTTAAAGAGCGTGGGGCTTAAGCATGAGCCCTGTGGCACTCCCTTAGTGAGCTCCCTTAAGATTGAAGAGTGGGAGCACAGTTTAACACCTTGTGTACGACCCGAGAGAAAGCTTTGCAGCCATGACATAGCCGCTCCTCCTACACCCACATCTCACAGTCGGCCGAGAAGAAGTTCATGTGACACCGTGTCGAAGGCAGCGGACAGATCTAACAGCACCAGAATCACTGAGCCCCCCTCTATCAAGTGACATCCTGATGTTATCGGTCACTGAGAGGAGGGCTGATTCTGTGCTGTGATTGGGCCTGAAACCAGATTGAGAGAGGTCTAGGCCCTTCGCTGCCTCGATCTATTTCGACAGGTGAGTGTTCACATGCTTCTCGGTGAGTTTACTGAGATAGGGTAGAAGGGAAATGGGTCTAAGGTTGGAAAGGTCCGTCCAAGGAAGTGTGGTGTTCTTTCGGATGGGATTGACCACTGCTTTTTTCCATTCTGCTGGTATATGTCCTTCTCTGAGGGAGTGATTTATTATTGTTTGGATTTGGGGTCCTAAAAGGGAGCTCAGGGGGGCCATCATTTTGGCTGCTACGAGATCATTAGGGGAGCCTGATTTTATATGGCTAGTAAGAAGGGAAAGATCTATGTCAGAGACTGGTGGGAAGGTTGATAAGGACGCTTTCTTTTGTATAGGTGTGATGGGGATAGGGGTGCCACAGTTAGAGCTGGTAGCTTTCACATTTTTCTCATCAATTGTGTTTATTTTGCTCTCAAAAAACAGTGATATCTCATTGCACAATGGCAATGAGAAGTCATCTGGGCTAACACAGGCTGTGGGTTTGACGAATGCTTCCAGTATTTTGTATAATTCCATCGAGGAGTTTCCTGCCTCTACCAGTTGCTGGGCCAGACTATTCTTGCGGGTCTTTTTGATGTTTTTATAGTATTTTGATTGTTCTTCATGGTATGCTTTCCTATCCTCTTCTAAATGTGTCTTCCTCCATTTTTTTTCTAGCCTTCTACATCCTTGCTTCTCAGTGCCTCTGTGTACCATTTCTCCTGTTTATTTATGGGGAATTGTTTGTGCAGTTTCAATGGGGCCAACTTGTCTATTGCCTTAATAAGGGATTTATTGAATTTAGTTAGTGTGTCTTACACTTTATCTGTTTCCAGAAATTTGGGCTTTTCCCGAACCCTCTGCAGCTCTTCTACTGTAACTCTGTGCCACTGACGGCGCCATATTGGAGGGAGGGTATTTTTGTGAGGACGTGTGTTGATTACAGGTAGATAGAATTCTACCAGGTAATGGTCTGTCCATTCCAGCTGAATGGCAGTTTTACAAGGAATTGTAATGCAGTTCGAAAAGAGCAAATCTAGTGAGTGCCCCCCTTCATGTGTGGGTCCACTGTTCTGTAATTCTAGGCCCAAAGTGGACAAATCTGCAAGCAGAGATTTTGTTTCAGCAAGCTCCGGAATATGTGCATGTATATTAAAGTCGCCCAAGAGAACAAAGTCTTCTTTGGCTCTAAGGTAGGAGGCTAGCAGTTCCATAAGAGAGAGAGAAAACCCTGAACATGGTCCAGGTGGGCGATAAATGAGTGCCCCTTTCTTGGATATTTTAGTGGATAGATTAATTCTAAAAGTTATGATTTCTAGTGTGGGGCAGCATTTTTTCTCCAGTATGGTGACTTTCAGATGTTCTTTGTAAACGATGGCCAGACCGCCTCCTATTTTAATGGGTCGATCCATATTTAGGAACGTATATCCTGTAGGAACCCCTAATGTAATAGCGGGGATTGTATGGGGCTTAAGCCATGTTTCTGTGAAGAAACATATATCCGGCTGTAATGTGTGAAGTAGATCCCATATTTGTAGTTGGTGTTTGGGCATAGAGCGTACATTCAATAGTATGCATTTTAGTCCTTTTTTTAGTCTATCTGTAACTGTGGCCGGTAGTTCTGAAGGATTTAGGTGGGTTGCTTGAAATTGACAGGTATTACAAGAAAAAGGACCCTCTGGATATGGCCATTTCTCATTGATACAGTCCGGCAAAGGGACAGGTTTCAGGGTATATAATTCTTGAGCGGAATACCTGAGTGTTCCCTGTGGGGGATTCGCGCAGAGCATGGCCCCTGGCTCCTGGCCTCGTCCTGGCGCGGACGGGCGCAGACGGGCAGCTCTTTGGCGGGTCTTCGGCGGGTATTCGGCTGCGCGCGATCGCTGCGCGCTCCTGAGGGGGCGAGGGCTAAATAGCCCCTGAAATTAGCCACTAGAGCGCTACCCGCTCCAGTGAATACAGGAAGTGCCGGAAGTGTATGGCTCTCACCTGTCCGCCCTCCGCACAACGGTACTAGTTACCCTGTCGGAACGAGGCGGACAGGAGGTAGAGTTGAGCCACCACTACTTGCTGTCTCCTGGACGTGTAACTGGCTGAGGCTGCTTCCCTACTAGTCAATGAAGTGAGGGAGAGTCGGCGCGATGATTTCTAGTGCATAGTAATCAGCACATGAAATACAGGTTTAGTAAAAGTTAAACTGTTTACTGTTCCCTTTGATGTGCTTCCTTTCGCCATAATTCGATACTCTCTAACATCGAGGGTCTTGCTTTCTTTTCCCAACATTTCTTTTCAACTGCCATGATACAATTCAAATCCCATGTGCCACTCTTTGGCCATTTAATCGCAATTTCTAGATCTTGAGTGTACTCTTTCCAAAGATCTAAGTACAAAACAGCACCAATTTTGTATACATAAAGAAACCAGGAGTATCCTTTGGGGGGACTGGTACATCTTGTTCCAGTAACCTCCTCCGGGTACCCAGTTTACACAACTTTGAAAACAAAGGCTTAGTGGCAACAAACAACAAAAACTTACACTTGATAACTTGATATATCCTGAGTATCAGAATACAAACATACTATTTTCTAGAAACCTAGAACCCGTCTTTACCGTGCTCTGAAAAATCAGAACCCGTCTTGACCGTGCTCTGAATAAATCAGAACACGTCTTGATACACCCCCAGCAGTACTCACCGAGGTGCAGAGAACTTGAAGATCTTGGAGATCTGGACACTGGACTAGTTGCGCTGCGCTCTTGATCGGGGGACTTGTCGGGGTTCTGAAGACCTCGGACTTGGCAACTTCACAAGATTTGGGCTCTAGGTCGAGACTTCCGCTGTCGTCCTCACCGCCTCGTATGGATGGCTAGGCCGCGGCTCGGTCCCTCTTCGACACGAAGGAGTTCATGCAGGAACACCCTGCAGTATGCACTTTGAAGTCCGTCGGTATCGGGAGAGACAGGTTCGGGTCCGCATCACCGGCGTGTGGGGAGAAAGGGAAGTACCTGTTCGGGCGCCAATTTACTGTGGTAAATATTTTAGTAATTTACCTTGATCGGAATTTCTGTAATATGAATAAGGTCAAGCATGAAGAGCAGAGTCTGTGGTGGTTAGAATTCAAGGGTCTTTATTCAGTAACTCGAGTTAAGGGAGAGCTCCGTCACCTAAGGAGGCTCGGGAATGGTCTCTACTTTAATCAAAGAAGACATGGTATTTATACACTTTACACACAGAAAAGAGGAAGGAGCTTCCCTTGAGCAAAACTCGGATAGCTGTGTTGTAATAATACAGAAGTCAGTAAAACTCGGATAGCTGTGTCGTAATTTTACAGAAGTCATAGCAGAGTTACTGTGTCAAAACCATACAGAAGTCATGACGGGAATAAGCGTGACTGTGTCTTTAATCATGAGGAAGTCACGGCAGAAGCAAAGCATTGAGAAATAACCCTAGGCTGGTTCCTTAGATAAGAGAGAGAGAAAGAGAGAGAAAGGAGAACTGGTCGTTGACAGGATGTCTGGTTGTCGTGTTTCAGCATTCGGGGGCTCTTCTTCTCGGAATTGGTTGTCGTGGTTTAGCAAAACGGGGCCTATTTCTCGGAATCGGCCCGATTATAGGGAAATGGTTACAAATGGAGGCGTCTTGTTCTCGGAATCGGCTTAACCATAGGAATGTACAGTTTGAGTGAGGAAGCTGTTTTTTGGAATCGCCCTAACCATAAGAATGTACCTTTGAATTTTAGAGGAAGGAGAGTGCGTGTGCAACTTTGTGTGCGCGTGATCGGGTTTGCTCGTGTGCTCGTTTGCTCGTTTCCGACATGATGGGCTCGGGGACATGACTGAGAGGGTGTATGATGGGACATAAACTACGAAAAGTAATCATTTTCCACAATGTGGTGGCTTATGATTCCTCTTCCACAAGTGGGGATGTGAAGTTAACGTGTTCTACAAGTTTTGAGGACACACATGGTAAGAAAATTGTGCGGAAGAGTTCAAAAATGGATGCCAAAAACGTTAAGTTGGAGTTGGGAGATTTTGTGGATCCTCTTGGTGAGGATATATTAGATCCTTTGTTAATTCAGCATCCTTTATCACCACAATGGATGCCGGCAGAGCATGTGGCTAAATATATTTCCTACTGGATTTGAAGGAAAATCCCTAAAGAGGTGAGGACTTGGCTTAGATCGAAGTGTCCGAGGCCGAGCTTAGAAAATAAGGTAGCTTACACTCCAAGGAGGGGTGTGGATAAGGCCGTAAAGGGATGTCAAGACAGGTTGCTTGACGTGCTAGGTCCTCTCACGAAGGTAATCGATATGTGTGAAGAGGCACATACGAGTCACTCAGGAGTGGATGTTGAAGAGTTGCACCAATGGGTGCACAGGGCTATCTGTCTTTTGGGTAATAGTAATGCTACTTTGTGCATTGAAAGGCACAAGAGCATTTAAATGAAAATCGACCAAATGTTAGCGGAGTTGGCCAGTAAAGAGTTTGGTGAACGGAGCAAAGGAATGCTCTTTGGAGAGGTGTTTGTAGGGAACATGTCAAAGTACGTGGGCATCTTTCATTCTTTACAAAAAAGAACAAAAAGATATCAGGAAGGTTTTTGGTATTGCCGGGAGGATGCGGGGTCGATTCCCCAACCTAGGACAGGGAATCACTCGAGGTTCATTTACAAAAGGATTCAGAACCTATGGTTACGGTTATGGATATGGATTCAACTCCAGATCTGATTGGGGTGGGTTCTTCCCACAAAAACAGAGGTTGAGATCCCATGGGATGCGTTCAGAAAGGAGAGGAAGAGTTTCTTCAGGTAAGATATTGCAGAGACCCTATTTCTACCCTTGTACAAATTGGGCGCCCAGTTTGTTTTAAGGTGGAAATAAATAACACAAGTCCCTTGGTTTTGGAAATGGTAAAGAGATATTACATAGATTTCATGAGTGTTTCAGTACAGGAGAAGTGTCCGAGCATGCTTAGGTTTGCGAAAGATCTGGAGGAGTTAGTGTCTTAGGAAGTAAAGGTTTTGGACTAAAAAGGTGCACTAGAGGTTGTGAAGGATGTACCAGGGCGTTTTATAAGCAATATTTTTCTGATGGAAAAAAAGGACAAATGTATGAGACCGGCTATCACTTAGAGGGAGCTGAATGAGTGGGTGTGTTACAACCTTTTAAAAATGAAGGGCATACACATGTTGAGAGATCTGTTAAGAAAAGGAGATTAGATGACACAGTTAGACCGTAGGATGCATATCTGACAGTTCCAATGTGTGTGGAATACAGGGGTTATCTCCAAATCAGGTGGAACGGCAAGCAGTGGAGATTCAAAAGCCTCCCATTCGGTCTGACATCAACTCTGTGGTGCTTTACTAAGGTGATGAGACCATTTGTGGGTTGTTTGAGGTCCAGGGGTATTCGGTTGGTAGTGTACCTGGATGATATTCTGATTATGGCAGAGAAGAGGTGTTTGGCATTGGAGCAATAGACTTTGCAGTGAACATTTTGGAAGACTTGGGTTTTGTTGTGAACAGGGAGAAGTCATGTGTGGAACCAGCATAGGAGATTCAATTTTCAGGTTTCCAAATTCAGACCTTGGAATGTGTGTTGAAATTGCCTATGGAGAAAGTGAAAAAGATTCGCAGAAAGATGAAGAGAGTAAGGGATACGGAATGGATGACTTTGCGTCAGTTAGCAAGGTTGCTTGGTCTGCTATCAGCATCAATTCAAGCGATTTTTCCAGCGGGTCTTCATTACAGCATGCTACAAAGTTTGAAGGCGTATCATTTGAGAACGGGAGCGAAGTATTCTCAGAAAGTGAGAATGATTCCGAAGACTCAGGAAGAGTTGGAATGGTGGTTAATGAGCTTGCAAGCTTGGAATGGGAAGGCAATATTTGGGGAAAGACCAGAGATGGTGATAGAATCGGATGCAATTCTGCACGGTTGCGGAGTAAGTTGTGGTGCGATGATGACTGGAGGCCTTTTGTCCCTGGAGGAAACAAAATTACATATAAATTGTCTGGGGCTCCCAGCGGGGTCTTTTGCGATAAAGAGTTTTCTAAAAGGTCAGGCGAAATGTTGTGTTCTATTGAAGATGGGCTACATTTCGGCAGTATGTTAGGTCAATAAATTGGGAGGCCCTCGTTCAAGGGGATTAGCGGAGTTAACAAAGGAGTTTTGGAGGTTTTGCTTGGACTGAGAGATAATGGTTCATGCGCAGTATAATCCAGGGAGGTGCAATGTGGAAACAGACTGGAATTCAAGGTATCTGATGGATGTGAGTAGTTGGAAATTGAACACAGGTGTATTCCTGAGGTTACAGGGGAAGTGGGCTCCACTGCAGGTGGATCTGTTTGCAGACAGGTTGAATACTCAGTTGAAGGAGTTTTACAGTTGGAAGCCAAATCCAGAAGCAAAAGTGATAGATGCCTTCTTGCAGGGGTGGGGAACGGGGAAGCTGTATGCTGTTCCTCCATTCTCAATGATTCAGAGAGTGTGTTGAAGGTGAGAAAGGAGAAAGCGGAAACGTTGTTAATTGTGCATTTTTGGCAAGCGCAGGTTTGGTTCCTGGATGTAATGAACTTGTTGGTAGAAGATCCTGTGCTAATACTGAGTTTTCCAGAGGTGTTGTTGGATGAACTGGGGAACATTCACTGAGGTACCCATCATCTTGTGACCTCCTGTAAAGGGGCCCATCACTGAGGTACCCATCATCTTCTGACCTCCTGTAAGGGGCCCCATCACTGAGGTACCCATCACCCTGTGACCTTCTGTAAAGGGGCTCCATCACTGAGGTACCCATCATCTTGTGACCTCTTGTAAAGGGCCCCCATCGCTGATGTACCCATCATCTTGTGACCTCCTGTAAAGGGCCCCCATCACTGAGGTACCCATCATCTTGTGACCTCCTGTAAAGGGCCCCCATCACTGAGGTACCCATCATCTTGTGACCGCCTGTAAAAGGGCCCTTCACTGAGGTACCCATCATCTTGTGACCTCCTGTAAAGGGGGCCCGTCACTGAGGTACCCATCATCTTGTGACCGCCTGTAAAGGGGCCCATCACTGAGGTACCCATCATCTTGTGACCTTCTGTAAAGGGGCCCATCACTGAGGTACCCATCATCTTGTGACCTCCTGTAAAGGACCCCCATCGCAGAGGTACCCATCATCTTGTGACCTCCTGTAAAGGGCCCCATCATTGAGGTACCCATCATCTTGTGACCTCTTGTAAAGGGCCCCCATCGCTGAGGTACCCATCATCTTGTGACCTCCTATAAAGGGGGCCCCATCACTGAGGTACCGATCATCTTGTGACCTCCTGTAAAGGGGCTCCATCACTGAGGTACCCATCATCTTGTGACCTCCTGTGAAGGGCCCTCATCACTGAGGTACCCATCATCTTGTGACCACCAGTAAAGGGCCCCCATCACTGAGGTACCCATCATCTTGTGACCTCCTGTAAGGGGCCCCATCACTGAGGTATCCATCATCTTGTGACCTCCTGTGAAGGGCCCTCATCACTGAGGTACCCTTCATCTTGTGACCGCCTGTAAAGGGCCCCATCACTGAGGTACCCATCATCTTGTGACCGCCTGTAAAGGGCCCCCATCACTGAGGTACCCATCATCTGGTGACCTCCTGTGAAGGGCCCTCATCACTGAGGTACCCATCATCTAGTGACCGCCTGTAAAGGGGCTCCATCACTGAGGTACCCATCATCTTCTGACCTCCTGTAAAGGGGGCCCCATCACTGAGGTACCCATCATATTGTGACCTCCTGTAAAGGGACCCCATCACTGAGGTACCCATCATCTTCTGACCTCCTATAAAGGGGCCCAATCACTGAGGTAACCATCATCTTGTGACCTCCTGTAAAGGGGCCCATCACTGAGGTACCCATCATCTTGTGACCTCCTGTAAAGGGCCCCCATCACTGAGGTAACCATCATCTTGTGACCGCCTGTAAAGGGGCCCCATCACTAAGGTACCCATCATCTTGTGACCTCCTGTAAAGGACCCCATCACTGAGGTACCCATCATCTTGTGACCTCCTGTGAAGGGCCCCCATCACTGAGGTACCCATCATCTTTTGACCTCCTGTAATGGGCCCCCATCACTGAGGTACCCATCATCTTGTGACCTCCTGTGCAGGGCCCCCATCACTGAGGTACCCATCATCTTGTGACCTCCTGTAAAGGGGCCCCATCACTGAGGTAACCATCATCTTTTGACCTCCTGTAATGGGCCCCCATCACTGAGGTACCCATCATCTTGTGACCTCCTGTGCAGGGCCCCCATCACTGAGGTACCCATCATCTTGTGACCTCCTGTAATGGGCCCCCATCACTGAGGTACCCATCATCTTGTGACCTCCTGTGCAGGGCCCCCATCACTGAGGTACCCATCATCTTGTGACCTCCTGTAATGGGCCCCCATCCCTGAGGTATCCTCACTGCCTGTTCCTAGTTTTCTTCAAAGCCTGTAAGATCTTCTAGACTCTGATTCAGCATCTTTGTCACTCAGCTGCTAAAGCTATTTCAAAAATGTCTCTTTTAACACCTGAGGTGTTTTTCCATATTTAAGACTTCTGCATCAGAGCATGTAGACGTTGCTTTTTCCGACGCCAGACAGATAAAAACATTACACGCCACTGTAATTACTGATGCTTTCGCTCCCCAGCTGCACCCTGCGCAAATAAAGTTCATTTCATAAGAATGAGTGTTTCCATGTTTACACAGTGTCGCAGGCAAATCTGGAAGTCAACCCTTTCCAGTCTCAGAAAGTGACACATTTACCGAGGCAGAATGTGTACATGCTGAAAAAAGGTGACGCCAAGGGCGGGAGAATCACAACCTTTCCTTTCTAGTCCCCATTAATGCAGCATATTTTAAACGTGTTCGTCGCACTCTCTCATTTGCATCTAGTGTCAAAAACACAAAAATACCCACTGTAGGTTTCTGCCTGACTCCAGCATTCTGGGCAAGGTGCATTTCTTTCTCAAAACAACTTTGTTCGATGCTACCGTTGTTGGATTCAGAACATATGTACAAGTTCTTTGCCACCAGGTATGGGTGAATGACAAAGAAGTGCATTCCAAAATATCGCGAGAGATGAATGTCATGTCAAAAATATCGTCACTGCAAAAATATCGAGGAACAGAATTAGAAGGTAAGAATGGCTTTCTCATGTATAATCGTTTTTTAACCAATCACATTTTATTTAATTAAATATATATGATTAGGTTTCAATAATGTTAGTGTAGTTGTAAAAAAAATGTAGGTGTAGTTAGTAAATTTTTATGTGTATTTATATGTTTTTTTATGCGTAATTACATTTCTTGTACATTTATTCAGTGCTTTATAATTTTGTAGCAGGTTGTTAGGTTTGTAGAACAATATGATGGGAAGGTATTTAAATGATAAAATATTGTTCTTTATTTTCAATTAATTCTTTAAGTTTAATGTATATTTAACTTGTGATTGATTATGTAAATTGATCAATTGAATAATTATTAATTGATTAGTTGTTATTTTAGTTTTTTAAGTGTAATTTGTCATTTTTAATGTAGATTTTATTTTTTTATAGGTAAATTAGTATTTTATAGCTTAGTTGCTTGCTGTTGAATATGTAGTTGAATGTGGTAGGAAGTTATTTAAATTCTAATTTTGTAACTAATTCACTTTTGTATGCTAAATAAATGTTTACGTGGTAATTCTGGAAATACAATTTTTTTAATGTAAATTAATTGTTTTTCTAAGTAATTGTTAGTTGATTAATAAGTGTATTTGATATTAAAATATGTTAGTTATATTGTAGATTTATTATTGGATTTATTTTGATTTGTTTTATTTGATTCATATTTTAATGTGCATATTTAGTTTTATTTAAGTCACTCAATATCTTTATTCCCTTAAATCGGCCATAAAAGATATAAAAAAGAATACGATTCAGGATACATTCAATATATTAAAAATAAAAACTCGATAAAATGGACAGTTCATCTATTTATAAAGATTCAGAAGTGCAAATGGCATAGCAGCAAGGAACACAGAAGCAATTATGTCTGGAGACATCCTGGATTGCAGGCAAGTGATTCCTTATTCTAATTGAATGAGATATGAAGCCAGCAGTACAATTTTAGTTAGCTCATAGTCCTTGTAGAAAACAGGAAAAACAGTTCTGTGATGTCTAAAATTATTAGAACACAAGAAAGAAAATAAAAGTTGATTTATCCGTTCCGTATAAAAAAAGACAGAAAAAATCAATTGTACTATAGACTGCAAAGAAATAAGGACAGGGACACAATTTCCCACTCCAGACCCCTTTTCTGGAAAAGTTACTAAGAAATGTACTATATTAAATATATGTCAATAGAAACTGTAGTA
Source organism: Lissotriton vulgaris (assembly GCF_964263255.1). NCBI lineage: Eukaryota > Metazoa > Chordata > Amphibia > Caudata > Salamandridae > Lissotriton > Lissotriton vulgaris. Next base: position 39,705,246 of record NC_141697.1, read on the forward strand.
GACATTAGATACACAATTAAGATACAGTTCAATCAGATTCGTTGTGATATGTGGAACACATGTTCCAACAGTTCGTTTATTCACCTCTATCAAGAACCTATCAATTTAACATTTCCCCATAAATATTTGTTTGAGTGTTTCCCTAGAATAAGATTTCCTGTTTCTGGTGAGGGGAAAACACCTTGTAATCCGATCTTTTCAAAAGTCTTTTTGACATATTTCAACCATGGCTTAGGGTGACCAAAATAATCTCATAGTTAAGCATGATTTTGTTTTCACTCCAGATGGCTAACCACAAGGAAAGATAAAGAGCTTTTTTAGATCTTCCAAAATGGTGAATCCAAGCCCAGCATGACAAATAAAAGTAGACATTTATTTAGGTACAGACAGAGGCCTTCGGAGAAAGGCATTCTCCACCAATTGTAATGTCTTAACATCATGGTACACCCAGATTCCAGACCATAGAGCGATGGAGATACATATGTTTTTTTATAAATCTCTAACATCCCTTTAACCGGTTTGAACCCTAACTTATTTGAAAATATAAAAACAGCTTGGATGACCATACATTGACAGGCTTGACCCCAGTGACAATGTTCCCACTTAAAACCTGAGTAAAAAGAACTCACAGATATTGGAAAGGTTTTAGGTGCCAAACTGAAGAGGCATCGATATGATTTGGCTTTGTTTTGAGTGAACGTGGCCCACACGCCATCACAAAGTATTTATCCACGTTGGCCTGCAAATCAAAACTTTTCATAAAGCATTCGAATGAGTCTATCAATAATCGCAGTCCATTAGCAGTGCGTACCATAAGCACTGCATCATCAGCAAAGAGGAGTACTGGCGAGAGACATGAGGCTATCTGAGTCATGTCCTGGTGCCGCTTGTCTTACCGAGTGTTTTGCCAGCAATCCGATTAACGCTACAGGAGTAGCTTTCACCAACTCAATCCAACGTGTCATCTAAGGGAGGAGGAGACCTTCGCGAGGCCGCAGAGGAGGTGAGAGGCGCGGCCCCGGGACTGCGAGGAACAGCGTTAAGCCCATCAGCTGTTTCCTCTTCCCGCGTGAGCCGCGCCCCCTCCCAGTGCCACGCCCCCTTTCACTTCATACTGATTTAAACGAGGACAGCAACGCGCATCGCGGGACGCGCGCGGGCCGCAGCCCGGGGCGAAGCCCGGGCAAAGGGCGGGCCCGTTTAAGCCCGTTCAAGCCTGGGCAAGTCTGGTCTGGGCCAACCCATTTACATCCCCACTGACACACCGCTATCCATCTTGTAATTTGGTCCCGGTTAGATCATAATACCTACAATTACATTTATGCTATAGTGCCACTATGACAACCAGGGCAATGAGAAACAAAACAGCACAAGGAGCGGGCCCCATAATTGGGCCGATTGACCAATTCATCAATAAAGCTAATGACGCGATCAATCAGGGGATAGTGCTCCTAGAGAGACGCGTCTCTCAGGACCTCGCAGCAGCGCGTAGATCTTCAATGGGCCTTTTGGCCCTAGCTAAAACACCCACTCAACAGGAAACAAATATCCCATTATTGCGCGAAACCCGTGCTGAACTTCACACCTTACCAACAAATGTTGACCTATCTGTTACCCATCTATCCCTTGGAGAAGAGACCCTGGAGGATCTTGAAAAAACACCAACTTTGGTGATTAGTCCCACCCAAACAATCCAAATTCCCCTGCTAACCCCGACCGAGTCACAATCCTTAACCCAGTCCCCACTTCTAATAGCAGCTCCTCCGACAATAATTGACAAGGAGATAAGGGAGGGTCCTTTTCTCAATCACGATAGTACAAGACCAGCAGTTAAGAACAAGATCAAGCAAAAAAATATACCAAGCCGCACAAGGTCCAAAAAGACGCCCCGCAATAACTACCGGAATAACGCAAGCCATTCATCATCGGTCAACGCGGACGACCCCTTTGCCTCAGTTGTACCGTCTGATGACGATCACAGGGGTCACGGCGCTACCAACTCTAACTATCATGAGCTTAACTCACAAGTACTAGATATAATTAAGGACCTTATAAAAACTCAATTAACACCAATAGAGCGAACCCTAAACAACATCGAAAAACAGATGGCAAGACTAATCAACAATACTAGTCATCTTACTCCACCCACTACCACCTTAGCTTCTTTGGCTCCCACGACTGCTACCCATTCTAAGACACCCACAGTCAAGAAATCCATACCGACGCCAATAACTCTCCCAAAACAAAATCCCCACAGCAACAGTACAACCGCTCCAAATAAACCTTCCACGCCCAATACTACATCACTTACTACTAATATAAACACCCAATCAGCCAACCTACAACCGGCGAGCACACGTATACCATCTCAGAAAGGATCACAGAAATCAACACAGAAACCCACACAACTCAATCAGTCTAACGCAAAATCTCAGCAACCAAAGATACCATACGAACAACCATATAAGTCTAGACAGATACCGGCACGCATCACCCTTCCACCGGAATGCGGAGCCTACGTCCTTGTATTGGTAAACGTCCCAACACTTAAACAAGAGCAGAGTGAAACAACATCATCCCTGAAAAACAAGATACTTCATTGGTTAAGCCTGAATTGTAACTTCCCAATAGAATGTGCAGGGGAAATTTCCCATACGCAAAGAGTAGGTTGGATAGGCCCCTTACGTAAAAACTTTGAGGGGGATTGTGTAGCTATCACTTTCAGAAACCCCCAGTGGGCCGAAAAGACACTAGCTAAGGCACCACCACCCTCTACATGGGAATTCAACACAACCCTTCTCCCACTAGGTTATTTCTATAGGCACTTACTAAATACTACCATCAACATCCCGCCTGCCCCTATGAATCCTTTCCCAGAAAGACCCTACCCTACTACCTCTTACCCTTCCATCCCCTACCAGAACTCTAAGTTCCTATATCCAACAGGTTCGGTACAGTGGCATCAGAGCCAAACGCCTATACCGCCACCCACTCATCCTTATCTCTCCGAAACCCTCCATCAAGAGAATGGAGATAATCGATGGAGACAACCAGTTCCCCCGCTAGCCACTCCTTTTAACATTCCAACATATAATAGATTTAATGCATTTTCTGGCTTAGACTTTAACGATTGACTTCCCAATTCCTATACCACCAGGGAACTCCCACAATCATCTAAAACTGACTCAACCTCATCACCTAACCCATATCCTATCCCCGTAACAACTCCAACGTATCTGCCTCTTTCTCCTATTAATTCCGAGTGTTCAAAAACCAATCACGAAGTCATCACAACTGTAATAGCGACCCAAACTAATCAGGAAACCATTGAACGGAGGGCTAACATAGGCAATCCTGTTGACTTTACCTCAGATACTTTGCAGATTCATTTTACTTTCTGGAACATCGCAGGTCTTTCCGCAAAGAAGACTGACCCCGATTTCCTAAGCCAGATCAATTTGAGCGGTTGTATCTGCCTTCAGGAGACGTGGGCCATAAGGCCTATACACATACTAGGCTTTAAAACTTTTTGGTCACCTGCGATGAAATCAACCTCTGGCAGAAATAGCGGAGGCTTAGTTACCTATATCAAAAATACCCTTCCTGTGGATGAGATAATCCCCATAAGTTTAAATACAAACTTTCAGATCATAGCGGTAAAGGTCACTAAACAACGACTATACTTTATTACAAACCTTTATAATAACCTCTCTAACTCCGATATGAGTACGCTACTCCCAGAGATCTCCGCAATAATACAAGAGCAACGGAATAATCACATCAAAAAGACATGCACAACAATCTGGGGCGGAGATTTTAATCTACACCTATGCAGTAATAGTGATAACAATAAATGCGGTATTAGTGACGAGCCCGATACAAATCTTACGCATTTTACGCATTCTAATGGGGGGGAAATAATGAACGAAATCATGGCTGAACTAGAACTAAGTTTCGCTAACGAAATAAAGAATCCACCTGTTCAATTCCAGCCCACATTCAACGGAAGAGGTCTAACAAGCCTAATTGACTTCATACTGATTTCATCACCCATAGGATTTACCGTAGAAGATTTCAAGGTCCCTAACAATCCTCTAAGTGACCACTTTCCTATTACTATGGTTCTTGCTGAAATAACATCGAACAAACCATATGACATTCTGACCGCTCTAAATCAAAGTGATCTAGAACTAGGCTCTTTGAATGGCTTTACATTGAAGTGGGGTAATATTGACAAAGAAATAACAACAAAAAAAATAGTCACAAATAACCAAACGGATATTATAAACTGCTTGGACCCCACCACCCACCCTAGCGAAACTATAGTAAGCTTTCTGTCAATTACAGCAACCATACAAAAAGAACTAACCAAAAAGCACAAACAAAGGCCCCAACCAAAGAAAGGATGGTTTGATTCAGCATGCACCAAAGCATCTACACGCCTAAAGGAAGCTCTGAATAGTGATCACAGGGACAGAGTCGAAATCATCAGACTCAGAAAGGAGTATACAGCCGCCCTAAACAACAGGAAAAAGGAAGTAAAAGCTGAACTATGGTCAAAACTGATCCAAAGCTCGGAACTAAATAACAGTGCCTTGTTCTGGCAGATAGTTCGTTCCCCATTCCTAACAGAGAAAGCCAACTCTCCATCAATTGATGTAGCCATAAGTCAACAAGAATGGGTGAGCCACTTTACTAAAGTCTTTGCGAAAGATTCGACCGAAGAAACAGACCAGCTTGAACTTCTGCCACACATTGCTTATCCGCTAAACCTTCACTTTTCTCACGAAGAGGTCCAAAAAGCTCTAAAATCCTCAAAATCAGCCAAAGCACCAGGCCCGGACGGCGTTCCGGTTGACGTTTTCAAACACCTCCCAGATCTTTGGACCCCGTTACTAACCAACGTCCTGAATGCTACCATCGAAGTAGGCATTTTGGAGTCTTGGAAAACATCAACGTTGGTACCTATTTTTAAGAAAGGAGATCGAAATAGTCCAACATGCTATAGGCCGATCTCCCTCCTGGACTCACTAGGCAAAATGGCAGGACGAATACTCCTCGACCGCCTCCAGGAGTGGGCCACCGACCACAAAATTATTTCAGACCTACAATATGGTTTCCGGGAGGGACTAGGAACAGTTGATCAGGCCCTAAACCTGTCCCTACTGGCGAGCAAATATCTGGATGCCAAAGGGTCCTCATTCCATATGGCTTATGTCGATCTTTCCGCAGCATTTGACTGTGTGGCACACTCAACGCTGTGGATTACAATCTTGAAAATGGGTGTTCCTACGCCAATTGTGGATTTCCTTCGTGAACTATATACAGGTACCACAGGCAGGGTAAGATTCGGGACAAAGGGTGAGCTCACTAACTCCTTTAGGGTGGAAAAGGGGGTCAGGCAGGGGTGTGTATTGGCCCCCTTCCTATTTACCCTCTATACGAATGGCTTAGAGGCTGCCATGCTACAAGGCAGCAAGGACCTCCCGTTAACAGCTCGTCGGCAGATACCAGCACTCCTATATGCCGACGATGCTGTTATTTTAGCAAGAACACCAAACGAATTACAAATGGCTCTGAACAGATACTGTGATTTTATGGCAAGCTTAAACCTGAAACTAAACGCAAAAAAAACGTTTACTATGCACGCAGGAGAGAAAAGAAATGCAAGATACAGGAAGCTAATGGTGCAGGGCGAACACCTGGATAGGACTAAAACCTATCCCTATTTAGGGATCGTCATCGACGAAAAATTCAAATGGACCCCAGCTATTAACGCAAGAAAACTGGTTTTCCTCCGAGAGACATCTTCGCTAAAAACCTTCTCGCAGAGATTGGGGCAGAGACCTATTAAAGAACTAGTGCAAATATATAATGCAAAATGCGTAAGCACTGCAACATATGGGGCGGGGATCTGGGGTTTTATAAATGTGGACTCAATACAAACAATAGAGAACTCTTTTCTTAGATATTTGCTGGCGGTGCCCAAAACCTGTTCCACCTATGCCTGCCACACTGAGCTGGGCATTGATTACATCACAGACATTATAAAACTGCAACCAATAATGTTGTGGCGCAGAATATGGGCTACCGAGCAATGCCATTTGACTAGGACGATTATTCAAGACATTTTAACGCTAGACCACTCTAAGAAAATTAAATGGCTGTCATACGTCAAAGCGTTATTAACAGATCTCGGATATAGGAAGTACTTTGACCACCCTTTGCTGATAGAGGAAATCCCAAAAAAGAACTTAAAAAGGGAGTGTTTAACCCATCTACGTCAGCTACGCTTACTATCCGAGGTCCATAAGCCATCAGTCCAACATTCCTTGCTAGTCCAGACTGTGTTCTCTGCTGAACCCTACCTGAATTTTAAAATAACACAGTTTGAAAGAATGCTGCTTACCCGCTTTAGACTCGACCAGTTCCATTTATTAGTTGCATTTCCTGAGCAAAACGTCAGAACATCTACCGCCACTATGTGCCCTTGTGATTTGGTGTCCCCACAATCAACGATACATACAATGCTATTCTGCAAATTCTTTATTGAGCCCCGGAAGCGCTGGATACTCCCCATTTTGAAGCTCTGGGGTTTTCGTCAATGTCGCCCAGCGTATCTGGCACTACAGTACCTTGAAAATGAAAATTATGCTAAAGCGATTGTATCTTACCTTAAATTTTGTATACGCCATCGCACAAATTTATAAGCTCGAACGACATCGCTCTTTGTAACGAAGGGACTGAGATAACAGAAAAACTGTACGTCTTCGCACATGTGGCAAAAATTTGCGCTGATGAAACTGAGATGCACTTGTCACTTTTATGTATTCTTTTAAACAAAATGTACATCCAACAATTTTTTAACTTTTTCTGATAAAATTGTAATTGTGTTTTTTTCTATCTGAACTTTCATGGTGTTTTTACACAACTACCGAATAAAGTTGATATTGAATTGAATTGAATTGAGTCATGTCCTGACCCTCTAACATTAAGAAACCCTCTAATTCATTAGTTAACAGGTTAACCAAAAAAGGTGACAAGGCACCTCTCTGCCATACTCCCCTGCCAATCTTACATGACTTGGTGCATTTGCTCACTGTGCAACAGTGGACACTGGCTGCCGTTTCCGCATATAACTGAATCAAGAATTAAATAGTTAGCCCATCAGTCCTCAAATCCAAATTTTTTCCAATTGCTTGTACTGACTCACCAGGACAAACACACTTGACAAATCCATGAATGACAAGCACAAAGGGCCAGACTTGTCAACTGTAATCTTGGGCGGTGAACTCAGTTTGCGGAGTTTTCTGCACTCCGCGTTACGTGGAGATCGCATAGTGTTCCAAAAAATCTACTCGAGCAGCAGAAAAGGAAAGCAGGTGTAGTGTAGTTCCTATTTTCCCAATAGCCCCTGCGCATTGGAATAACATAAACAGTAGTATAGACGTAGAAGTGCGGATCTTCCAGGTCTCCACTGACTATGCTAAACTTAATTGGGTTTGTTACCAACTAGCTCAGAGGTCACTGGAAACTTTCTTGACTGAATAGGAAGTGATCAGCTTCCCTGGTACAGACAAGAAGGGATTCAGTTTTCCAACAACCGCATAAACATGACAACTTTGCTCCTTAGAATAAGAGTCAATCTCTAGAGTCGTGTGAAACAATAGACAGTTATTTTACTCAGTCAGTTTTGTGCAGATTACTTTCACCAATATGCAGAGAATAGAGAGACGGGCGTTTTCAATAAAAAGGTATTATTTATTGAACAGTCTTTCTTCTCATGCAAGAGAAATGAATTGCCACAATTGCAAGACTAGTTATTATAAAAAGTGCGTACAGAAAAATGAGGATTGCAAAATAATACTGTAAAAGCATTGATATGGTTTCTTAGCCATACAATGGTTTAAAATGAATAAAACATATATACATTCATATATACATTAGGCTAACGTACTCAACTGGTGCTTCTAACTACGTGTACCCCAGTGTACCTGACCTAAGCCTAATACTTGGGAGGGAGTAAGTAAGTAGCAGTTTTAGTTAAGTTGGTTTTGCCAAGGTTTGCTTCAAGAATTCTCTCTAAGGGTTTAATCAACACCATACCTCTGAAATAGAATGTTGGAGGTCTTGTATCTCCTTCCAGGACTCGATATCCCAGTCACTCGCAAGAGTAGGCTGGAAACGCCGGAGCTGGATTTTCTCGGCAGGAGAAAAGACAGCGTCTCTCTCAGCGCGCCGAGGAGGAGGAGGGGCAGCGTCCGTGGGCAGCTTGCATCTGCTGGGCTCTGCAGGGGACAGCTGATCTGCTCCTGTGTTCACCACACCATCGCTATCATCGATGTCGGTGAGACAGCAGCGTTTGCTTAAGGCAACGTTGGTAATATTTATACCTGAAAGGTGCCTTGTTTGACGTAAGTTTTTGGACATAAGACGTCAATAAAGATGTCACTAGGAAGTGATCGTCTCTCAGTGCTCATTAGAGTTCTATTACTAATCAAAACATAGCAAGCGGGGTTTTCCCAGGTTGCTGAGTTTTATCTTGTTGAAGAACTCGGAGTATAATCTAGGAATCTTAGATAGTGGCTTCTGCTGTGTCATTTGCTCTAATGAGCTGCAGAGGAAGCTGCAGAGGAAGAGACTATGAAATGTGGCTCTGATCGTGTTAGGCCAGAGACGAGTTTCTGAAATATTACTCTTGATTGTTTATGCCATTATATGGGAATAAATGGATTATAGCCGTATAGGGGCATAAAGTCACAGTATTGATCGGGGTCCTAGATTAGAACGCGACACAGGGACGGCTTGCACTGTGCATGGTGCTGTTTACAATGATTGCACAGTGCGGACAAGCATCCGGCGCTATGCAAAAAATGCGAACTCCATTTTTCTATTGTACTCCGCCGCTTGCGGAGCTCCGTGTAGTGCAGCAGAGTTTTTTTTTTGCACTTCGCGTAGTTCCGCGTAGTGCAGCTCCACAAACTCCATCCAAGGTTAGTCAACTGTCTTATATAGATTGAAACACTGCTCTATAGTGCCCAGCCATTGACAGGAACCAATTTGAACCTCAGAGAGAATTGCACTGTCTTGGGCCGCATTCTTCGGCTTTGCCAACAGAACCCTGCCTGCCACCTTTACCGTGGAATCAAGTAAAGAAATTGGTCTATAGCAGGCAGGGTTCACTATGTCTCCTTTCTTGTAAATGTGTATGTATTATTACTTTGCACCAAGATGCTGATGAGCGATCTGCTGCTGCAGCCCTACGAATGTGATAATTGGTGTCCTTATATCAACATTGTTCTTTAAAAGATCTGGTGGCACACTATCGGCCCGAGGCCTTTCTATTTGGGCTTCTCATATTGGTAGTTTTTACTTCCTCCAAGTCAAAGGCAACTAGAGAGCCAGGTCTAACGATCAAAAACAAACACCAGGTTATGTGAGTGAAAGTCCACTTCACTAAAAATATATTCCCACATAGCTACTGGTACAACATTAGGTAAACCAGGCACCACCCTGTCCCTCAAATACTAATGTTCCGTACTTTCCAAAATCCACTATTATCTCAACACTCGCTCGCTTGAACCAAGGAGGCCCAGGCTTCTTTCCTAATACAGGGCTTTCTTACTATAAGTGCCCATTTATATTAGCATCTACAATCCTGTAAAAGGACTCATTCCATGTTGTTTTAAGGGCAGACTTAAGTTCATTATGTGATGTGCAACAAGCTTTATCGAACCAGCTTTTGCGGAAGACCTTGCGAGCTCTTAGAGGCCCTATCATTAACTTGTTCAGAGTAGAGAAAATTATAGCGAATGTATGCGAATGTTTTGTAGCAGGTGCCTTAATTAAGTCCTAAGTAATTTTGTATGGGTCAAGGTTGGACCATTACAAAAAGACCCCTCTATTTTACACAACCTCAACTACCTGGCCCCTTCTACCTTGTATACTTGCTTGGTGAAATAATTTCACAATTATCGCTATTGCTTGGTTAGAGACAAAAATTTACTGCAGCGCTGCGGCGATTTTTACCGCAAATAAACCTTGGTATTACCAAGGTTTATCGCAAATGCGGTAAAAATCGCCGCAAAGCATGAATATCGCTGAAAAGTCAGTGATATTCATGCATTAGCGAGCTAATGCTCTTAGCCATGTTATCCACCTCCCATTGGATAACATGGCTAAGAACTGCTCAGGGCAGGTGTTAGCTTTTGGAGATATTCCCGCTTAGCGCGAATATCTCCAAAAGTTGGTAATAGGAGATAGCGATGTTAGCGTCTGTTTTCAGTCTCTAACATCTTGGCACGCCCACTTTGCATCTCATTAGTGATAAATATCACTGACATGCAAAGTGGGGCCCAACATGGTCGCTATCTCCTACTAGCTGTTGCTAACTGGTGTTAGCGGCAGCTAGGTAATAGGGAGATAATTTTATCTCCGCTTTCTTGGCTTTTAAAGCCAAAAAAGCGGAGATAAACCCCCTTGATAATATGCCCCACAGTTACTAATGCCTGTGACTGCAACTACTTCTCAAATAATAACAAGCTCGTGCAGGGAACTTCAGAGCTCTGATTGGCTGCCAACACTTCAACCAGGAAGTGTTGGCAGCCATCTTGGGACTCAGCTTCAGCAAAGTCCCCAGAAAATATGTTTAAAAAAATGAAAAGGAGGCAAGATAGTAATACCCTGACCCCCAAGCCTTAGTCTTGGGGTCCCCCTGGGACCTGTCCACGGCTTAAAACCATTGTTTTAAAAGTTCTGTGAATTAGCAATATTGGCGGGAAAAAAACAAGCGCGGCCTCCCACGCTTGCTTTTAAATAATCCCCCGGGTGGGCCAGGTCTCAGGGGTATACCATAAAAATAGGAGTGATGGCCCTAGTAGGCTCCTGCAGGTGCCCCACTGCATGGGATTGTGAGTGGATTTTCTTCATATGTTTTGGGGGTGTCTGAACATAGATAAATACTGGGCGGCAGTTCTCACGTCCTTTATGTTCAGCCTCAAGGTGGACAGGCCTCAGAGAGCTAGGTCAGTGTCTTCTGGGGCGCATTCCCATTAGGAAAAGAAGAAATTAAATAAGAAATTTCTTATCTTGGGACTGGTGTTGGCACAGTGCAGAATTGTTATAGGGTGCTAGTCACCGATTGCGTCAAAACTTACTGACTGGCTAAAAGACATGGCCGAGTGGGCAAATGCAGAGGAGTGCCACATGCGCAAAACACATAGGGACAATAGACTGGCAGATGGCCTGCAAGCCTGGGCAGCGATGCTCTCTGAACTGTCGGCTCCTCAGGATGAGTTGCCTCCTTAGAAGTGTGAGTTGCTGGGGATGCAGAGATGACATGGTCACAATGGGTATTTGAAGATGACTTCTGTCATATGCCATGCAATGATTATCCTCAAACCTTTAATTTTTGTTCTGCCATGGGAAACCATCAACACTGCACAGTACTCATACATCGTATTGTGACTGACTGACTGACTGATGGTATTTCCTTCCTGGTGCACTTAAAAATTATTATGTGGGCGGGCCTTGGGCCCTGCCTCTGCCCTGGGGACTACCAACTCCCTGTGGCTAAACATCAAATGAATGCATGGCTGCGGGCACTAACTCAACCCTGGGGACTACCACTTCCCTAGGTCTAAATACTGCAATGGAGGGGGTTGGCACGTGAGGTTCTGTGACGATTTGAACCCGTGTTTTCAATGTTGTCGGAAATACATAATATTGGTATCAGCGAACCGCAAATGATCCATTTAGCATATCCTGGTGTTTTCGCTATGCTACGAGCAAGAGCACTCCTGTTATGAACACATTTCTGATCTACCCACGGCATCCATCTTAGATCATGGCAGCCATTTTGTGTTTCTTGCCCTCACATACGCAATAACCTCTGATCACTTCATTTCAAATAAGGACACGTAGCCTTAGCCGGAGATTCACCTCTTTCATGACACGTGCACCTTAAACCAGATCACGCTGTAGCTGCATGACTCGACAAAGGCTGCCTCCTCTGCCCGAGGCCAGCCCAACTAAACTGGTTCTCGTGTCCATTGTCCCAATCATGATTAGGCGGCCGAAGCCGGTAGCCTTGCCCATTTACAACCCACAAACATCCCTTATCCCACTTTTCTATCTTCCACACCTGGCTCCGTTCCTTTCTTTCTGAATCTTTATTAGGGGGAGGCAACGAAATTTACGATGAGGAGGTCCGGCTCTTGAATGCAATATTGACAAGGGATTGTGATGAACTAGTGGGAACCCCTCTTCGTAATGTTTGGCATCAGATATTATCGACGATTCCTGTGTAACGCCAAATATTTATTGTTTTAGACACAAAGGTTTTGAGAATGTATTACATGTAAAGAATTCGCCCCCAGCTTAAAATTTAGTATATAAGGAGCAACCCTCTTTGTACAAATTGAACAGGCTCCTAGAATCTGCCCATGTGTGGTTTCTGTGACTTCTGTGTCCCTGCAGTAATAAACCTTTGGTCTTTGACGCCACCACCGAGAAGCCCGTGTTTCTGTTCATTTGCGCACCAAGACAGGTGGAACTCCGGGGTCTTTGGGTGTTGTTCCCTGACACCTCTGGACGGAACCAAAAAGTCCAGAACTCCAATTGGCGCCCAACGTGGAGCGACGTCATTCGGTACCGGTCCAAAAGCCTGAAGAGTTCGAGAAGCTTCGTGTGAAGATTCCTGAGGGAGGCGCCCCACTTCATCGATCCCGGCATATCGCAAAAGTGGCCCGAAGTTCTCTTCCACGAGGGTTCCCGTTCAGGACGGCTGCAGTGGGCCGTTGCCTTGACCGTCGCCCTGTCTTGGACCCGAGGTGCAGCCCTTAGTACAGCGAAACGTGACGGGTTTCTCCTTGGTGACGTCTTCAGTGCCTCAGTTAAGTATTTAGTGGTTGCTAGTTGGTTACTTCGTGAGGGTTGTTAAAATCCTTTTTGGTTCTTGGTTTGGTTTGGTTTCGTAAGATTATCACTGGTTGTTTTGGTTACGATAATCTGTTTGGTTTAGTTTGGGTATCGATACATCAGTTCGTTTTGGTAGGCCTAAGTTCTTGGTTCAGGTGCACATATCTGTTTCTTGTTTTGTTTGTTTTTGTGTTCCGGACTGAAAATGGTAAGTCGGAGAAACTGTATGTTGTCTTGTTTTGGTTGCAACAGTGACTCACGATTGGAGGACTCATGTCTGGTTCCTCCGATTGGGACTCCCTTATATGACTTGTACTGTAAACATGGTGTGGGTCCTATATCTTATAATGAGGTGTGGGTCCGATACACTGAGAAAGATGGTGTCCTTAGTTGGCCACTGCATGGTAGTTTTGAACCCGAAATTCTTGACAATTTAGAAGCGAAATTGTTTAGGAAGAAAGCCCGGCCGGCAATGTTTGATTCTTTCCGTTACTGGCGAAAAGAATCCAAACAGAGAGAAATTAAGAGGTTAAAGAAAGAACAGAAAGAGCAAGAAGAGTTGACTCTGGAGCAAGCGGCTAAGCAGCTGCAAGATAATGAGTGTGAGAAGGCCATAGAGGTGGCCATTAGAGAGCATAATTTAGCGATTGACAAGTGCTATCCTGCCTTGCCATCGAAAACAGCTAAGATACTAGAGGACCCCGAAAACGATCCTCTGTTGTCTTATCTGTTACGGTCACCTCCACCGTATGCACAAGGTGCTACGGCTCCACCTTTACCGAATGTTCAATTGCCGGTTGCTGGACAACCTGGTATTCCTGCTCCTGCCCCTCAGAATCAAGCTCCTGTACCTCCTGTGGTTAATGTGAATATTCCTACGGCTCCTCCTCCTCTTGGGTTGCCGACTTCTATACCTGTACCTGTCTCGCTTACACCTACTGTTCCACAAAGTATCTTCCTCGATACTCCTACTGTTCCGCTATCTATTCCTACCTCTACTGTGTTCTCTACGTCTGCGAGTGTGTTGACTCCACTTTCTGTTCGTCGAAGAATCACTGATTCTGTTTCTAACATTCTGTCTCCTTTCTATAAAACTCTAATTAAGACTCCTACTTCTGACTCTGTACAGAGACGCAGTCAGCATCCAAGCACTGAGGAACGGGGAATTTTAGATTCCACGGCTCTCAGATGGATTTCGAAGAGTAGAAGATATAGTACGAGAGACGTGCTAGATACATTTATGCAGTGGAAGGAACCAACGCAACGGTATGTCTTTGATGAGATGTGCTCGCTGTTACGTAAGGAGATAGAAGAAGATTATGTTGAATCGAATTTAGAAGACTTAATTAAGGTTCAGAAAGAGTTTGCTGCAGGTATGATAGTAGGTGAAAATATAGAAGAAGCGATGGAACTGATCTTAAGTTTTAGAAATGATCCATCTCTTCGTTCACCAAGAGATTTAGAGAAAGGTAAGACGAAGCTAAGTCGCCAATATCCAATGAGGGAGGTTCCTCCAATTTGGCGCGAAGCTGTGCAAGCTGACAATGTTAATGGTATTGTAGCTGCTCCGGCGCAATTCCAAAGGGTGTGGATACACATTCCGTGGAAGCGAGCCGAAGTGCTAGCAGTGAAGCAGGCCTTGCCAGACCCGCGTAAGAACCCTGCTGGATACTATAAAGAACTGACGCAAACAGTTGAGGCTTGTATAATGAACTTAGCAGACATCGATATGTTATTTGGAAATGTAGTCCCGCAACCAATTTGGGCTAAAATTCGTAGAGAGAATCATCCAGTTGCCCTAGGTGGTGATTGGGCAGCTATCATTGCAACGGATGGTCAGCAAACAGGTGGTGCAAAACCCGAACCCCTAATTGCTAATCTTCCAGGTAGGATAATAGACTTAATGAAGACTCTGATGCCCGCATTGCGTGTTAATTGGGACAAGTTATCCGCATGCAGGCAGAAGAAAGACGAAAGTGTCTCCGACTTCTTCACGAGGTTCGAAGAGACTTTTGTAGATCATAGTGGTCAAGATATGAGCACAGAAGGAGGACAGAGACTGTTTGTCGATAAATTCGTGCATAATTTGTTACCTGAGTTATGCAATAAATTAAAGGATTCAGAGAGTGCGTGGGCTGTTTCTACAACTGCGCAAATACTTGCAACTGCACAGTATTATGAAAATAGGGATAAAGAGGAAAAAGAGAAATCAGACAAGAAAACGAAAGATTTAAAGACTAAAGTTCTTTTGCAACAGGCGTGTCCGCCTCGCATGAATCAGACTAACACGCAGCAAGGTTCGTATCAAAGGACAGATTATAGTTCACCTAGACCTCAATATCAGTGGAACCAGTGTGCGTACTGTAAGAAAGAGGGTCCCTACAAGAATGAGTGTCCGATCTTAGCGCAAAATAATGCAGCAGCAGCTCAAAGAGGTCGTGGTGGTTTTGTGCAGAATTCTAGAGGTCGAGGGCGAGGTGCTATGCTTCCACAGACGAATGATCGTCCTTCTAATCACTTTGATCAACGAAATGGACAGTCTGCCCAGCAAAATAGATCTCAACAATATCTTGTTGAAGACTATTGTGAAGCGGATGAGGGATTTCAGCAAAATGGGTACTAGGACAGCCATGGACAGAGAGAGGGAGTAGTATCAGTTCCAGTGGATCAGAGTGGGCCTTATGTCGCAGTAGCAACATCAGGTGTAGTCGAACCGTTTCTGTTGGATACTGGTGCCGCAAAAAGTTCTATCATTCATGCGAAACTCCCTGGCGCACCTTTGTCCGGCTCAACAAATGTTTCTGTAGGTTTTTCAGGCGCCCCTGTTTACAACCCCATATCTGGTCCTTTGTCTATTTCTGTTGGACCGTGCCAATTAAAAGCACCACTGATTTTGACGACAGGTTGTAATGAAAATCTGCTTGGTTTAGACTTGTTAAAACGCCTATATGCGACATTGTACTGTTCTCCGGAAGGGGTACAGCTTACATTGGGTAAAAGAATCACCTCTCCGATGTACTTGTCAATGGTTGCACTCCCGCCAGAGCTGCGTTCACTCCCTGATTCTCTTTGGGCGACTGGTCCTAATGATGGAGGCCTTTTAGAAATACCACCATATGTAGTAACTTTGAAAGCAAATGTGAAATTTCCAAGAATTCCTCAATACAAAATATCTAGTGAAGGTGAGCGTGCACTTTTATTGATTGTGCAAGATTTAATTAAGAAAGGTGTGGTTGAAGAAACTAGAGGAAATGTTTGTAATAGTCCTGTATTACCGATTTTGAACCAAACTGATCCTACAAAGCCTCCAGTGTATAGGTTTGTCATCGACCTCAGAGAAGTCAATAAGATTGTGGTCCCGCAGTTTCCTGTGGTTCCAGACATTACTGCCTTGTTAACATTGATTCCTGCTACAGCTACTTGGTTTTCAGTCATCGACTTGAAGAATGCCTTCTTCAGCATTCCGATAGCCGAAGAAAGCAGAGATATTTTTGGCTTCTGTCTAGGAGGTCGAAGTTTCAGATTTAAACGCGCTCCACAAGGCTATTGTGAAAGCCCATCTATTTACAGTCAAGCACTAAAAAGTCAGTTAGATTCCTTTGTCCTTCCTCCAGGTTCTGCTCTAGTGCAGTATGTAGATGATCTTCTAGTGGCTGCCGATGACAAGGAAACTTGCAAAGCAGCTACGGTTTCGTTATTGCATCATTTGTCCAATTTGAATCACAAGGTATCACCTTCAAAAATGCAATACTGCTGCCAAGAAGTGACCTACCTAGGTCATCTCTTGTCAAAGGAGGGAAGGAAGTTGACCCCAGAGAGAATAAAAGCAATTACGCAGATGAGTGTTCCCCGCACACAGAGAGAAGTACGTGCCTTTCTAGGTATTACCTCTTACTGTAGGCAGTGGATCCCAAATTTTTCTCTTTTAGCGAAACCATTGGTAGCTTTGACTGGGAAAAATGTTCCGAGTCCGGTACCATGGTCTGATGAATGTCAAGAGAGTTTTTCTGAGTTACAAAAAGCATTGTGTTCAGCTCCTGTATTGGGTACACCCGATTACAGTAAGCCATTTACGCTCTACGTTCACGAGAGAGAAGGTTGCGCGTTGAGTGTTCTGACACAGACATTTGGTGATAAACAACGCCCCTGTGCGTATTTCTCATCAACATTGGATCCGGTAGCTAGAGCGTTACCTAGTTGTTTGAGAGCTACAGCGGCAGCTGCGGCTTCCATTCGACAATCTGCTGGTTTGGTGATGAACAACATGCTAGTGGTCATGGTTCCTCATGCGGTGGATACACTCATGAACCGAACCAAGACACAACACCTTACCAGTGCGAGACTATCTGGTTACGAGCTGACATTACTAGCGAGTCATATTCAGATCAAAAGATGTAATGTATTGAATCCAGCAACGCTGTTGCCGGCTAATCAAGAGTCGAGTGATTCCGAGCCACATGATTGTTGTTTTAGAACGGAGGAAGAGACAAAAGGACGTATTGACTTAAAGGACACTCCATTATCAGATCCAGATGGCACGTTGTATGTGGATGGGTCATGTTTTAAATTGGAGAATGGTGATGTGACTGCTGCTTACGCAGTAACGACTTTGAAGACGATTGTGGAGACTGCAAGAGTGAGTCAGAATTCTGCCCAAGCTGCAGAATTAATAGCTTTAACCAGAGCGTGTGTTTTAGCTAAGGGAAAGAGAGTGAATGTTTTTACAGATAGTCAGTACGCATTTGGCGTGGCCCATAGTTTTGGCCGGTTGTGGAAAGAAAGAGGTTTCATTACGTCCCATGGGACTAAGATTCAACATGGTCAGCTAGTTAACGATCTGTTGGAATCTCTAACCTTGCCGACTGAAGTTGCGATTGTGAAGTGCAGTGCTCATAAAGCAATCACGGATGATGTTGGTCGTGGGAATGCTTTTGCTGATGAGACCGCTAAACAGACAGCTAGAGACATGATGAGTAGAATGTATGTTGCTACGTCCGCAAGGTGGATTGCTGAATCTGGAATGTGTGAGGATACAATGGAAAGTGTGAAAGAGATTCAGAAAGAGGCAACTGAGGAGGAAAAACGTGTATGGAGAGAGAGTACGGGCAAGTTGGATTCGAATGGGTGTTGGATTGATTTGACAGAACAGCAGCGTTGGATGTTGCCTGATGCGTATGTACTTGCAGTGGTGACGATGGCACATGGAGTAGCGCATATAAGTTCTAAAGGAATCTGTAAGATGTTGGCTCCAGTTTGGAAGAATGATGGGATCAGTAAGTGTGCAGAGAGAGTGGTGAAAAATTGCATGGTATGCCTGATGCATAATCCTGGCAAGGGAACTCCAACTCCTGCTGGTCACTTCGCTCCTCCTTCCTGTCCTTTTGAAGTGATTCAGTTAGACTTCATTCACATGGATCGCTGTAATAATCTGAAATACGTCCTGGTGGTAGTTTGTGCTTTTTCCAGATGGATCGAAGCATACCCACTAAAGGACAATACTGCCCTATCAACTGCCAAAATTCTTCTCAAAGAATATTTCCCTAGATATGGTATGCCACGGATTGTATGGTCAGATAACGGAAGTGAGTTCATAGGGAAAGTTATGCAGAGTGTGTGTGCCGGTCTGAACATAAAACAGAAGTTTCATAGTGCAAACCATCCCCAGTCTGCTGGTTTAGTTGAGGGTTACAATGGCACCCTCAAACTAAAACTAGCCAAAATTCAAGCCTCCACAGGTTTGTCCTGGCCAGACGCACTTCCTTTGGCTTTATTATCAACGAGGGCAACTGTACATTCTAGAGTGGGGCTTAGCCCGTATGAGATTGTTTTTGGCCGCCCGGCAAATATTTGGGGTGTGCCGAGACCTAAAGAGTTTTGTTCTCTAGAATATCCTATGTTGATCGACTACCTTTACGACTTGACTGCTAAATTGAGTCTTATTCACCAACAGGTTTTCGATACATTGCCAAAGCCTCCGGAGAGTCCAGGGCATCAGCTGAAACCCGGCGACCAAGTTGTAATCCGGAACTTCGCGAGGACGAAGAATCTTCAGCCCAGATACGTCGGCCCTTTCCAGGTCCTGCTTGCAACGAGAACAGCAGTTCGTGTAGCTGGTCGCAAGAATTGGGTGCACGCATCTCATGTTAAGCGTGTACCTTTGCCACTTCCTTACGACGACTGGGTGAAGAAGGGAATTGGTGCCTCCGAATTTGAACGCACACCAAAGTTCATCCCTTTCAGCGATGCCGAATTGATTACTGACACTCCGAAATCTGACTCTCCTCCTGAAAAGACTCCTTTGAACTCTGAACATTTGTCCCCTGCATCAGAAAAACCTCTATCACCTGCGAACCTGAACACTGCAACAGCTACCAGTGATACGCTATTTGCCGATCAAACAGTACCTGCAAAGCAAAGATACGATTTACGACCTCGTAAAATGGACAAATAAAGCAGGCAACTGCCTATTGTGATATTTTGAAATATTGAACTTTTGCCTTCAGCCAGGAAGTTTGCTATTGTTTTATTGTTTTTAAAATTGCCTTGCCGTCTGGGTAGCCGTAGGGTCGTGGCTGTGTGCTTAGTTGAATCTGCGGGGGGTCTGACACAAGGTCGATCTTTCTGTTGGTTCTGGGAACTCCCAGGGCTGATAGAGGCATTTTCATCTACGTACACATCATCAGTGGTCGCGAGCGGATTGTAGAAGATGGAGCTTCCTGCGCTGCAACGAAAAAATGTGATTTATGTTCGCAGAAACAGACTTTACAGAATTCTTCACAGCAAATGCTTTTTAATACAATGTGCCATTACATTTTTAATTGTTTTGATAACGTTGGTGGGTGGAATAGTTTTTGGTATGAGTTTGATTTTTGTGCCAGTAACTACAGTACCTCCCCTTAATCCTGCTACTTCTACTGTTTCCTCTATACACTCTTTTCACTTGTTTCCTGAACACGAGCACGCTCGACGCTCAGAATTCATTAACAACACTTTTATGCAGCTCTTGCACCAACACCAACTGGTAGTTAACACTACAGACTGCTGGGTGTGTGGCTTGATACCCCACACTATGGATAAAGGCATTCCCTATCTGGTTTTGCCTTTCAGCTACAATGGATCATTTCAGGCCCTTCAAACCATCTTTGCTTATGCCCTTGAAACCTATCCTCCGCGTCCACCACGTTCCACTAAATATAACTCTGCCAACAAAGCCTTAGTCCAGGGAATTATTGACATGATCAAGGACATCAATAATACTCCATCTTACCCTAGAGACGAATTGCGAGTATATTTGAGTTGGAATTCTTCAGAGTATCGCCTTAGTTTGGGAGAAAGCAAGCGTAAAAGCTCAACTCCAATCTGGGTCGTACCTCACCGAGGTCAGGTCTGTTTGCAAGGTAATGGGAGAAATCCGAGAGCTCAGCTAGGGAGGAGTGAGTGCGTAGAGACTTATGTGTTTCCGGCTAACTCTTCCCCTGCCTTCCTTACTGCTAGGGGTACCTACTTCATCTGTCGAGACCGAGCATATACATGGTTACCTGCTGACTTTTCAGGTTCTTGTTATATTGCTCGATTGTTGCCTCCAACATACACTGCTTCATCTGACTACCACAGGACCAGAGTAGCGAGAGGTGTTTTCAGCAAGGAAGATACTGCTGGTCAGGAAGCTGGAGACTTCTTCAAAGGCTTCCTTCCGTTCTGGGGGCCTATGGCCAATAGTAGAAACATACGTCAGCTAACACGGGTAGTTGAATCTACTATTACCGAAACTGCTGGTGCCCTTAGCAATTTGACAGCTGAGCTTCAGGCGGATAGACTCATGACGTTGCAGAACCGTATGGTTCTAGACGTTATACTTGCAGATCGAGGTGGGGTATGCAGAATGATCCAATCGAGCTGCTGTGTCTTTATTCCTAATAATGCTCCAACAGTCTACGAGGCGATCTCTAAGCTACACAAGATTTCCGACTCTATTCATGTAGACAAGGGAAACTGGTCCTTCATGGAGTGGTTTTGGACTCTGATATCAGCGTGGGGATGGAAGGTTCTAATGGTCATTGGTGTCATCTTAGTATTCCTCTTCTCATGCTGCCTGATTATCCAGTGTGGTCCAGCTCTGTGTAGCCTTTGTGCTGCAACCTGTTTTAGGAAACCACCTGCGTTTGGAGAAAGGGCACGAGAAAGGATGATGATACAACAGCATGTCACTGACCTGATGAGCATAGAACTAGATTCTGACATAGACTGAGTAATTGCCTATGTAAGGGCAAAAGGAGGGTCTGAGGTTCTGTGACGATTTGAACCCGTGTTTTCAATGTTGTCGGAAATACATAATATTGGTATCAGCGAACCGCAAATGATCCATTTAGCATATCCTGGTGTTTTCGCTATGCTACGAGCAAGAGCACTCCTGTTATGAACACATTTCTGATCTACCCACGGCATCCATCTTAGATCATGGCAGCCATTTTGTGTTTCTTGCCCTCACATACGCAATAACCTCTGATCACTTCATTTCAAATAAGGACACGTAGCCTTAGCCGGAGATTCACCTCTTTCATGACACGTGCACCTTAAACCAGATCACGCTGTAGCTGCATGACTCGACAAAGGCTGCCTCCTCTGCCCGAGGCCAGCCCAACTAAACTGGTTCTCGTGTCCATTGTCCCAATCATGATTAGGCGGCCGAAGCCGGTAGCCTTGCCCATTTACAACCCACAAACATCCCTTATCCCACTTTTCTATCTTCCACACCTGGCTCCGTTCCTTTCTTTCTGAATCTTTATTAGGGGGAGGCAACGAAATTTACGATGAGGAGATCCGGCTCTTGAATGCAATATTGACAAGGGATTGTGATGAACTAGTGGGAACCCCTCTTCGTAATGTTTGGCATCAGATATTATCGACGATTCCTGTGTAACGCCAAATATTTATTGTTTTAGACACAAAGGTTTTGAGAATGTATTACATGTAAAGAATTCGCCCCCAGCTTAAAATTTAGTATATAAGGAGCAACCCTCTTTGTACAAATTGAACAGGCTCCTAGAATCTGCCCATGTGTGGTTTCTGTGACTTCTGTGTCCCTGCAGTAATAAACCTTTGGTCTTTGACGCCACCACCGAGAAGCCCGTGTTTCTGTTCATTTGCGCACCAAGACAGGTGGAACTCCGGGGTCTTTGGGTGTTGTTCCCTGACACCTCTGGACGGAACCAAAAAGTCCAGAACTCCACACGGTCCACCCCCTTCAGTCATGGGTGGCCTTGGGGACCACCACCTCCCAGGGCCGGCTCCTGCTATGTCCCGGTGTGCCCATCCCCACAACATAGCTGTTTGCTGTCGCTTGGCGGGAGCTTTAATAAATCCCGCCACATCACAGCAAACACTCCGCGTTCAGCAAGCAAGAGCTGTGAAAATGCTCTTCCTTGCTGGAAGCGGAGCTTTCGTCTGTCTCCCAGCCTGCTGTCAAGCAAGCAGGGAAACAGACAAATTGCTTTCCTACACAGGGAGTTGCATGTTTAGCAGCTAATGGGCTGTGGGGGTGCTGTTCCTCCTGGGAGGGAAAGAGGGGGGAATTATAGTGTTACTGGAGGATCAAAAGAGGTGACCGCTCTGATGCAGCAGGGATTCAAGTGATCAGATCTGAATGCCCTCACACACCCCTGGGGGTTTTTGGCTTCATCATAGAGAGGGCTCCTCGTCAAGTTGGCGCTGAAATACTCGATGGGCCTCTCAATGGGGGCTCTTTCGCAGAGATCTGTTGATCTTATGCTGTTTGATGAGTGCAAGTGATGGGAAGCGTGAGTGAGTTAAAAGAGACTAGGGGGTACCAGGGAGGTTTATTGGAGGTTTCCATGCGGGCCTTTCCGCTATCGCCAAAGTATTTGGGGGCCTGTGGCACTTTCATGAAATGACCCAGCATACACGTTATGTTTCCCTTATGCTTTGTTTATTAAGAAACAAAAAAACTATGTGTAGGGTCTGTATTAATTGTTCTTGTCTCTTTCTCCTAGGGTCTTTGGTATGATCTCTTTCCTGGCCATTATCGCCCCTCCGACAAAAGAAAGGCTCAGGTAAGTGTTTTCATTTCTTTTTACTATTTTCTCGTTTAGGCAGGGGAGTGGGGTGAATAATGTCTCCAAAAAAAGATCCTCCACCAGTGAAAAGCAGTAGGATACAATATAGAGAGAGAGGTTCTCGGTGGAGGTTCTCTGTCCCCACCCCTCCCAATTTCAGAGTTTTTTTACTATCATACGCTTGTCTCCCCAGGAATCCCCATAGGTGTCCACGTACTTGGGAGAGCCACATCCTTCTGGGACGAGGCGGGTCTCGTCGTGCTGGTTTTCTTCTTCCCGGTCTTTTCTCTCCTCTGTATTTCTTTCAGCAGCTTGGATCACGGTCCCAGCAGGATCTTCGTCTCTCAGCACCATTTCCTCTCCCGGGCTTTCTTTTTGCCTGTCTTCTTCTCTCAGGGCTCCCTCTCTCTGTACGCTATCACCAACGTATTCCTCTTCCAGATTTCATTTCCACGCCCCAACGTACTGAGGCAGTTCTAAGATTTGTACTGGTCTCCTGTCGTCAGTAAGCATGGGGTTTTGCAAGCCCTTTTCCTTAAAGCAACCGTCCTCTACTACCTCGTCTTCATCTTCCTGCTTGTTGTTGACTCGGTAAGGGCTATGTGGGGAAGCTGAAAATAGAGGAGGGGAGAGACGTAAGAGGGAAGCGCGTCTTCCTCTTCCCCCTCGATATTACTTATCACTTAGTGATAGGACCCCTAGCATGACCCCTTCTGTTTTCAGCCTCTGGTTGGGCCGAGGGGGCACCTATGATGCCCCCTGTTGATGTCTGCACCTTGTGGCAGTCACCTTGAGGTGCCTGCCATGGGGTGCAAGGATAAACACAGACTCCAATTTCTCAATGGGAGCTTGTGTTACGGCCCGGACCGACTGACCTCCCGGTCCAATTTCCCTGACGGCATCGGGCTGACGCAAGTCTGTCCGACATCATAATAAGGCCCTTTATGTTTTAAGTATTTATTACTACAGGAACAATCTGTTTCTCAGTACATCTAAAACAGCTACACAGAATATTATAAAAACAGCAAGAAGACACGTTATAAGTAATGAGAACAAAAACTTGAATATTTCCAGCATTGCTTAAATGTCATGTAAAATGTTATCTAGAACTTAACACCCTAACTCCTACTTCTATGTGCTATAATATGAGAGCATGAAAGCTAGAAGAACTTGAAGTTTAGAGTTTCCTAGGGAGAAGATATGCACTGGATACCTTGTTGACAGCAAAGGCTGTCTTTATCAGCGGTAGGGCTTGAAAATAGTTTTCCTCGCGAACGGCAAACACCTACTGAGGTAGCAGTCAGTTGGTCTTCCTCTGGTACTTGGCTTTATCAGTGTCAGGCTTCAGGCGCGATATCTCATCTGCAAAGTGTGATGTAGCAGGTGAGACCATCTGTGGCAGAATATCAGGCAATAATGTAGGCAAAGGACCTTTCCTGACAAGTGGTCATGTTGCAGTCCTTATATACTAAATCTTATCAGAAACTGGAATTCTCTGACTTATGTATAGGAAGGTCTGACATAGACCATGTGCATTAAGGTATGAATACAAGATGTTTCCTTAGGAACATATAAGGCAAAAGGATGCCAGTTCAGATTACATTATTTTGGTTATACGTCTGTATGTGTTCTTATTTGACCTAGACATAGTGAGGAGTAGACATCCGACCCAGACAAATGTTGCATTATATGTTTTATATATGTCATTAATCAAATAACTTGACAATATCGCAATTCCTAAAAAGATAAGGTCTGGCGACTACTGCGTCTAAAGACAGACATGACAATGATTCTACATAAATCAGGGGATATGACAAAATACATTGTCTAAGTTAAGGAAGATGGTGGCCTCCATGGGTTAATATAGAGCCGGGGCCTACATAAGAGGGAGTCGGACCTTAGGGACTTCACGTCAGATTCATGGATGAAATGACATCTTAGCAATGTGACCTCACAAGCTCCAGTAACTGAGATAATTTGTTTGGAGATCCTTGGTTGTTTTTGGTGTTGTTTCCAAAGTATCCCCAGATCTAGGAGCTATAGATATAAAAAGTATGTTCTGTTGATATTGGATATTGTAAATCTATAAAAGTTATCAAACCCACAAGTGCAGACACATTAGAGGTACATACAGGAGAATATACAGCACAAAGAAATAGACGTTTAACATTTGATAAACTTAACAACCTAGAGGTAAATTAGTGAAAGGAATAATGATGAAAAGCAAAAGTTAAGATCATGGTTTCCCAAACTTACCTGACATACTTACCTGACATATGGCTGGTAGAGGCCTAAAAGCAGCTCTTGGAAGTCCCCTGATGTCATTGTTGTGGATGTTCTGAAGGTGGATTCCAGGGGCTGTTGTATGACAGAAGCTGACAGGCGAGAGATATGCATAGAGGAGTATGTCACCATAAAGCATACGAGATGATGCTAGATATATAATTTCAGTATTTTACAGAATATCGAGTTTTTAATATAGAATGGACAGAATATCGAATTGCAAAAATATAGTGGTGCAGAATATCGAAATTCAGGTGAGAAATATTGATTTTCACAATATCGAAGTTAGTAATATCAACAGTCATAATGTAGTTGTTAAAAATATTGATTTTTTAATAGTGTTTCAAGTGTTAGTATATGTGTTAAAAGTATGTAAGATTTTTGTGATGTACTATGTGTGAATTTTTTTAAAGTAATACATTTTATGTTATTTAATTTTTGCGTAATTTAATTCCGTAGCGGGTTGTGGGTTTGTAGGGGAACAGGGTGGGAAGTAATTTAATTCTAGTAAATTAAATATACATTTTTAGGAATTAATAATTATTTTTAATTTAATTTTGCGTTTTAGTTCTTTTGCTGGTTGTGGGTTTATAGGAAGTAATTTTATTGTAATTAAGTAATTATTTATTTGTATTTATTGTTAATTAATTATTAATTGGTAATTAATTTTTACTAATTGGTAATTACTTTTTATTCATTGATTAATTGAGAATTACATTAATTGTATTAATTTATTATTTGGAGCGGGTTTTAGGTTTATAGGGGAATAGGGTGGGAAGTAATTCAATTGTATTTTATTAATTATGGAAATTATTTTTGTGTATTGATAATTAATTTACTGGTAATTAATTATTATTTGATTTTTTTTACTTATTAATTTTTGGTATTGAAAATTAATTTGTTGGTAATTAATTATTAATAGGTAATGAATTTGTAATAAATAATATTTATTGGGATTTATAATTAATGACATATTAAATATTTTGTCATTGGTAATTCATTTTAATTAATTTTTAATTGGTATTGATAATTAATTTATTTTTATTGAAATATTAAATCATTACTTTCCCTACTGTTGCACTCACTGGAGTGGAAATAGTAATTTTTACCCCTACGCTATCCAACACTATCCCTACTGTTGCACTCACTGGAGTGGGAATAGTAATTTTTATCCCTATGCTTAAATAGTAAGTTTTACCCTTACGCTATCCAACACTTTCCCTACTGTTGCACTCACTGGAGTGGGAATAGTGATTTTTACCCGTACGCTAGCCAACACTTTCCTTACTGTTGCACTCACTGGAGTGGGATTAGTAATTTTTACCTTCCCGCTTTCCAACGCTTTACCTACTCTTCCACTCAATGGAGTGGGAATAGAAATTTTTACCCTCCCGCTATCCAACGCTTTCCCTACTATTGCACTAACTGGAGTGAGAATAGTAATTTTTACCCCTACGCTATCCAACGCTTCCCCTACTGTTGCCCTCACTGGAGTGGAAATAGTCATTTTTACCCCTACGCTATCCAACGCTTGCCCTATTGTTGCCCTCAATGGAGTGGAAATAGTCATTTTTACCCCTACGCTATCCAACGTTTGCCCTACTGTTGCACTCACGGGAGTGGAAATAGTAATTTTTACCCTCCCGCTATCCACCGCTTTCCTTACCGTTGCACTCACTGGAGTGGGAATAGTAATTTTTACCCTCCCGCTATCCAACGCTTTCCCTACTGTTGCAGTCACTGGAGTGGGAATATTACCTTTTACCTTCCCCTATCCTACGCTAAAAATATAGAATATTTTTTAATATTATTAAGCTAATATATATATATTAAAAAATAAAAATGCATGTTTTTTTAATTACATTTTTTGTATTCATTTTAAGGTTACTTAAGTATTTTTAAGTGTGTTTTACTTAACCCCTTTGATGCTCATGACGAGCTCAGCTCGTCATGAGGCACGGTTGAGCTGTGCTGATGACGAGCTGAGTTTGTCATCAACAATGGGATTGCACAATCTGCAGCACAGGAGGGGAATTGCTGCAGCAGCGATGGGGTTAATTATATTTATTATTTCATTAATTTTACATTACTTTTAAGACATTTAAGACATTCGATATTTTAACAAACTATATTATTGACGATATTTTGGATTCAATATTTTTGTACTTGTTTGTAGATAGGAATTCGATATTCTGGTTGTCGATATTTTGTCACTGATATTTTTGTAGGTCGATATTTAGCTCCTTGATATTCTGTCAGTGATTCGCCTGTATGTGTACGGAAGTTTCCTCTGTGTGCTTACATGCTCCAGTTGCAATGAAGATTGTCCCTGCTGACGCAACCAGTCTGCTCCAAAAAGTTGTTGTATGAAAGAGTTTTAAAATTAACACCAACACAATTATGTATGAATATATGGGGCGTGTGTTATGAGAGCTCGATATGTGATGGACACTAAAATTACAGATATGAGTGAAGGACAGATATGGCTAAATTGATAAAGTTTGGGAGGTTTATAATCTTATATGGCACTGCATTAGTGTTGTCTGGAAGAGTCTGCCCATATAGCAGGTGGGGGAACATTTTGGGGAGGACAACCTTTGCAAGAGGAGTGAGATTGAGGCAGGATCCTGTTGACACGCCAGGAAGAGCCTCAGCCAGCTGAATCCTGGAGAACTCATTCACCCTCCTACTCTCGTCTGGCCACTTAACTTTTAGGTCTCACCTACGCAGCGCACATCCGCTGCATAGAAGGGCCTCTAGCCGTTGCTCTGCTCATTTTGAAGCACACACTTGTGCTTGTGGCGGCATCCATCTTGCGGGAGCGAGCAGCAGCGCGCATGCTGCTGGCTGTTGCTCGCTTCCGCAAGGGGGATGCCGCCGGAAGCCTGAGTGTGCTTCAAAACAGTCATTAAGCAGAGCGCTGGCCGCATTTTTTTATCCCCCCCTCACTCAATTGAGGCACTTGTGCTTTGGCTGTAAACATCTCAAGCCAAAGCACAAGTGCCGTGCTTGTCTGTATTTGCCACCCAGCGTCCTTGTTAAGCCACGCCCTTAGTTACATCGCCCACGCCCCTTTTAGATACCCCACAGTTTTTCATCCCATTTTAAGCCCTGATTGCCCTGTCTGTACTCTAACCT
The DNA here is from genome assembly GCF_964263255.1 of Lissotriton vulgaris. Classification (NCBI taxonomy): domain Eukaryota; kingdom Metazoa; phylum Chordata; class Amphibia; order Caudata; family Salamandridae; genus Lissotriton; species Lissotriton vulgaris. The sequence goes on from NC_141697.1 coordinate 39,733,658, forward strand.
ACAAGGAAATGATAGCGCTCTTTACCTTGATCTTCTTCACCCGCGTGCACAGCTTACTGATATTGGTACTCAAGTCCTCCTTTTTGATCTTTCCAGAGTTTGCTAACATCTCGGTCATGAAAGAAGCTATGTCAACTGCAGAATCTCCAGACTCCCGCGTCTGTCCTATCTCCTCCACCCCGCAGAACCTTTCAAACTCGACTTGGCACAGTAACCCCTTCTGTATAGAGGAAGGACTGAAGTGGCTCATAACAGGAGCCGTCATCTTCAAAACGAAACTGCTGTCCTGTTTTTGTATTAACACTAAATGAAGTAAACGTATTACTTACATATCTTTTAAACTGTTTCTCGAGAATGTATTCATAAAACTCCACATTTGTAATTGTGTGTGCAAAATCCAATATTTTAGTACGTTCTTATATTTCCATATAAATTAAGTAACTTACCAGGATTGTAAAATGTAAACAATTTTTAGAATTGTACCCACTTTTTCTTGCGTTGATTCTCCCTCTTGGTGCTACACTGTGTTGCAGCCAGGCTTGACCCCGGCCAGTTACAATGCGCTGCTGAGGTTTCTAAGCACTCATGAGGCTTGGTGCTCATGGTCTTTATGTAGGTATTGTGCCTTTCTATGCTATGGAATTACTTCTGGTGTTGGGACACAGCGTTCTTAACTTGGTGTCTTGGGTTACCGTATCTGGTCAGGTTACAGAGGTCGTTCCCTTGTCAGGTTTTCTTTCTTTCTTTCTTTCTTTCGAAGGTGGCTTGTTTTTTTGCCTTTACAGGCATTTGTAAGTTACAGGCACGGCATGTTAACCCATCACTCCTCACCGAGCTTTCAACCCTCCATGTACTTCTCCCTTCTCTTTGTTTTACGCACCCCCTTTAGAATACCATCAGTTACTCCACAATATATTGCCTCTCTCAGTAAACAAATCCTAACACTTTTTTAACTTATATTGCATACTGAATTACATTAAAATGGCATGCATGGGGTTGAAATTGGGGCGTTTCTTTCTATGGCCCAGGGCACAATTATTGAAGCTCCATTCGTTTAAATGTTTGCACACGCTGCATCGCATTTGGCGATGCAGCGGATGCAATGAAATTAGTTTTATGTATTTATTTGTTTACTTACCTCTGCTTGGCCGTATTCCGAATTTTACTACCCCCCACCCTGCCCCTCCCTGCTCCATATCAACGCACTGCAGCACCCCCACCACGGGCCCCTACTGGTACAGCCCATGTATTTGTTTGTATTATTTTACCACAAATTGTAATGTACTATAAGGACTGTCTCCTCCTAAGTGAAAAGTTTCTTCCTCTTGAAGTGAGAGGTCTGCATAGTTCTTCTTGAAAGTGTGACATGCTGGATATTGATGACCAAGAGGGAAACAAATCATCTTGAGTGGTCAGTATTTATGTTGTTGTTCTAAGGTAATGGGTGTCAGGTGTGTATGAGTTCTTTCAGGTGTACATCATTTTCTGGTTCATTTCCATGTGGAGGTCTTCTGTTCACTACAATGCGGAGGTCTACGCCCGGAGTGCGAAGGTTCTGGCTTTAGTGTGAGGTCTCCTGCTCAGTACCATACAAAGGTTCCCGGCCAAAATGCAGAGGATCTACCACATGTGAGGAGGTCCCATCACATATAAAATACAGTTGTAATCTTCTTGTAGTACCTATATGTTCCTAAATTAAGATTAATCTCAATCCATCCCCTACACGGAAGGGTGGAGATAGGCAAGTGTAAACATTTGAGTACATTTACACTTGGAAATGGCGAATAGCCAAAATAAGTAAAGTTACTCAAAAGTGTAAGAAAAAAGGTTTACATGTTACTTACTCACAAGTGTAGCTTACCTTTGTGAATCGCCCCAGTAGTGTTTAATCACAAACCTATTGGCTTTTTCAATAGCACTGCAAAATGTATAAACATATATACCCCCATACATACATAAACCAAATCAACAGCCAGATAAAAAAAAATTCTACCTTGTTAACATTGGTTGCCTAGCACTCTTTGTGACTCCACAACACTGCGAAAATCAGCCTCCACTGGGTCTTTAAAAATGTGAAGTGTGTAATTGTTTTCCTGCTCTCTCCCTCTCACGTAATGCAGCAAATTTGAATACTGCGTTGTGTTACACTTTTGTACATCTGGGCCCGAGTTTTACGTTGATATTTACTATGCTTTTTAATGGTAGGTTTACTACACAGTTTTGCTGTGAAACAGGACATGCAGTGCTCTTGGTAGATTTTGCTAGCAACTTCAAACCTGGAGGTGTATTTGCTATTATTATTATGGGCAGCTAGCCTTTCTGATTGGCAGACTTAAAATTTGTGGATAGGATTTCCAGGCCATAGCACAATATGTGATGATTTCATGATTTTTACTAAACAAACATTAGCACTACAGACAGGTGAATGCACTGCATTTGCTGTACTTCTACTAACAGTGACAATACCACCTTCTTGTTCTCCTGACTCTGCACTTATGGTTTGTGACTGTCTGCTAATTTCGATTTGGATAGTGGAATAAAAGCATTAAAGCACCTTTGTCTCCATCACTACCCGCAATGTTTGGGAAATCCACTGGGTTATTGTTAATTTGTAAGAAGTTTGTGTTCATTACCAAAAGGGAAACCATGTTGTATTTTTTCTTTCATGGCTTCCTTTATTTTTGTTGCTGGGTGGAATACATGCATGTGCATGCCTACATGGAGTGCCTCCATGTTTTTTTCTGAGCAAGAGAGGTATTTTGGGTACCTATTGTGTTTAGCGTGGAGCGTATTGTCCCTCATTTTTACTCAAATTTTGGATATCTTCTTTACCCGCTGAGGGCTCAAAATGAGAGAGGCAATGTGGGGCCAAAAATATTTTTCTGAATAATTCAGTTTTTTAAATTCTGTCTGTTGGACCCTGAGTGTTAGGAGTGCTCATTGCCCCAGAAATGTTGCTCACTTTCTCCATTTTACAGTATGCTTCCTTAGGTTCTGGGGTGGTAATTCCATGGAGATGGTCCCAGAGCTTTACCCAAACTTTCAACAGGGCTTTTGTTTAATGTACGTTTTTGGGTAAGCATGTGGATGTGCTAGCACCAATTAAAAAAATATATATATTTTTTGTATTGATTTTCAAACAACCAACGACAAAAAGCAGCAGTGTAGTATCAAATAGGAACATGACAGCATAATATATCTCAAGCCGCTTCTCTTTGTGCCCCTCACCCTCAACCCTCCCCTGCCTTTAAAGCATGGACTATAATCTATTATGGTGCATCTGAATCTAATACGATAACAATATTGAACAACACTAATGCAGTACTGGGTATAGATTTTCATTAGAGTTCACCGCTCGTTCCACTGATCATGCCCTGGTTCATTCCCCTTGTTTCAACGTGCCAGTTGGATCTCCCCGGTCCGCCAAGACCGAACCCTACTTCGAACCTGTTTCTGGAGCCTGCAATAGTGCAACTAAGGCCTCCCATTCCCTTGCCACCTCCTATGTCTTTTCATTATTAAAATGTAGGGCCTGTTGTAGCCTAATTGTACCTTCACTCTGCACCCACCTGATTCATTCTGCCCGCCATCTCCCCACGCCTGACCCCCCTCGCTGATTTCCAATGCATTGTGATTTCCCTCTTGGCTAGTATGAGGCCCAGGTCTATAAATGTACTTGGCACTTTTGTTTTAATGATATGAGGGAACCAGTGCAGTAAACAAGTGCCCAGGCCGAGTTCTATGGTATGACCAGTTATACTATTCAGCAGTTCCAGCACTTCCTCCCAATACGTTCCCTTAATCGTACATCCCCACATCATATGCTGGAAGTCGGCCCCTCCAATCCACATATCGGGCACTGAGCGGCCGCCGCATTGAAATATTGATTAAGCTTAGCTGGTGTCAAGTACGCCCTATGCAGGACATAGAAATGCACCAATTGAAATCTAGCATTCCTCATGCTCTTCCAGGCTCTTCTAATCAACTGAGCCCATGTCTTTTCTGGAATTTCCCTGCCAAGGTCCACTTCCCACTTCCCCTGCAATGCGCACAGTGGTTCCAGAGCTACAGTCAGCATGCGCCTGTAAAGGCACGTAATGGCCTTAACAGTTCCCGCTGCCATTACCACATATTGGCACGCCATTGAGGTCCGTGATTCCGGCATACCCATCCCCCAGTAGTGTTGCATTGCTGAGACAAGCTCTGAATGCAGCAAATAATCCCCTCGCGGGAGATCATATTTATGTTGTAGGGCCTGAATTGACAACAGGGTTTCGTTTTCGTAGAGGTCTCCTAGCACTTGTATTCCCAGTACTTCCCAGTTAGCCAGTGCCGTCTAATCCCCACCATGCGGGTAGGCCGTGCACATACCCAGCGGGATCTCCGGGGCATACGGACGAGTGAATCCAGCCCGGCGTGGCTCTGATTCCAGCACAACCGCAGCGTCCTCTCCTCAGCAGTGAGCGGCTCAAGACGCATCTTCTGCTGAAGCACTATAAAGGACACGACATAGCGTGGGGCCCACCATCCTTCAAGGCCATCCGGGCCCCGGAACTCCAGAGCTACAGCTTGGGTGAGCCACTGCAGCTTTGCTGCTAAATAGTACCACTCGAAGTCCGGCACTGCCATACCCCCATCAGCTCTCAGGCGCATCATTGTAGCCATAGAAATCTGCCGTCTGCCCAACCCCCAGATAAATCCTCCAGCCATTGAGTGGAGCTGTCGGAAGATGGAGCCCAGCACCCAGATTGGCAACATCCAAAAGTAATACAATAAGCGCATGGGCTAGCATCAATTCTGTGAACAATGCAATTATTCATGTGATTGGTGTTCCAGGCAGCCGTCTTGAACAACATGCTTTGTTCAGGGATTTGCTGAGTCAAGCGGCCATGTTGTGAACCTGGTAAATGCTTTTTGATTTTTTTTCTTTGAATTTTCTGGAATTTTCCAGAGTATTTGTTGATGTTCCTGACATGTTGCTGGCATTGTGCAGGCCTCACATCCATTCCTCAAGAAGTTTAGATTGCTTCATTATGTTCGCTGGGGTCCTGGGAATGCTGGTAGGGCATCAGTGTTTTGGTGGCCACAACTGCTCCCCTATAAAGGCTGGTCCTTACTAGATTACCCCAAGTCTCTTCAAAAGATTTGGAGAAAGCTTTTCTCATGGAACATGTTCTCTTGAAGCTCACTTGGCTGCCCAGGCTTTGTGTCTGGGAAGAGCAGAAGCTTCTTATGTCCTAAGACGTGACTTACAGCTGCCACGACTATGAGCTCTCGTCTGCCTATACATTGGCAGTCATGGCTAAAGTCTAAAACATGAAACAAGAACCAGGAATAAAAAAGTGACCTTCCCTACCTAATTCGTAGTTGTCATTTGAGAGAACTGAATTTTCTTCCACCCATGTTTGCAAACTCTCAAGTAGTACAATCCCCATAAGCCTTGCTGACCAATTCAGGAGGGATATAGGGGAGGGATATATGTCACTAGCATTCAGGGTCTCTATTTCTGCCCGTCTTAAAGGTCAAGACTATGATTGAATCCAACTCAGTGGAGGGAAAGGTTTGGGCTCCTGCTGCATTTAAAGCATTCGGAAGAATTGGAGGCTGAGGCTTGATTAGATGTCTGGAACTCTGTTCGGGCCTGGAGCCTTTCCATTCCTAGTTCTATTTAGGGCAAGAATTACTTTATTCAAAGTGAATGTTATTTATTTGAATTCAGGTGGTAGCCCTTCCAAAGCATCGTTTTCTAAGGTAGTTGCTTCATAACCTAGATTGAATATAGACTGACTATTGATGTAAAATGATCAATCAATCTGTTCATTAGTTGGGAGCAGAGATCATTTGAGGAATAGATTTTTCTTTGAAAAAGGGCATATTTATTATTTTTCAAATCATATGTTTCGTGAATCGTATAAACCTAGCCCAAGAATCTTGCTGAATTTCCCTTTTTCTAGTTACAACATCTTGCTTGTATCTGAATCTCAACTCCTAAATTCCAACTCTATTTCCTGGGTTACTACGTACAGAATATTTTAACTACTAAAATACAAAAAATTGATCCAGTTCCCTTTCCATAATGTTGACTACATTAGTACAGGTGGAATCAACTTTCTTCTTATAATAATTAATAATCTGTGTTCTCAACAGGGTACATTCATAGTACGGGGAGGCTGAGATGATCTTTTTGACTTTCCCTGGCAATATTACCCTCCCTACACTTGATGATATAGCTGGGGTAACACAACCCTAATCCCTCTAATGGAAGTCATCTACCTACAATGTTTCCGGTAAACATAATAAGGGGGACTTTGGATATAAACTTGAAATCAGTCTGATGTTTATCAAGGAATGATGTCGAATATCAATACAGACTGCACGGCCTTCATCTGGGCCACTAACCTCAGACATACCTTTACTTTCACTTTGACCAGGTAACTGTTTTAAAGGACTTATTTGAGGTCTATGGTGCAGTTTGCAGAGGACAAGGAGATTTCCGAGTAGCTGAGGGGACCTTTGCTGCTTCTCCATTCATGCTGAAGGAGGACGGGTTAGGGTAGAGTCTGCAGCAGCCTACCACCCTGGCAGCACGGCTCAAGACAAGGGTGCAGTGTTTCTGCGCCTGGGATTACCAATTTCTGTCCTTATAGAGACATCAGACTAGTTGGAATGTCCCAAGCCTCTTGAGAGTTATCCCTCGTGGTGAGAGTATCATTGGTAACTAACAAATGTGTAGGTTGTGGACTTCTCACCAAAGCATTTTGTGTGTGGAAAGTAGTGCTGTGGGTTTACTACTTCCTGTATTCACAGATGCTATTAATCAAACCCCTGCACCTGGAGATTTACAACTCTGCCTTTCCTGTCTCTTCTGTGTAGATATCTCCGACACATTTATGAACATCTTCGCACACAGAGCTCTCCATTTTAGGAGTAAATGTGAGAGGGACAAGGGGGAGTGGTTGGAAAATGGGGAATATTTACAACTCAGTAAATACAAGAAAATAAATTACTTGATCCCTCACAATTTGGTTTCCAGTAGGAACATAGCACAGAGACAGCACTAGTCAAGGCTACTGAGGAGATCTTGGCAGTGATGGACACTGCTGGGGCACAGCCCTAATTCACTTTGACTTGTCAGCAGCATTTGATACTGTTGACCATACCCTGCTGAAATTACGCCCAAAGAAAGTGGGCGTAAAAGATTCAGCTAGAATTGTTGTTCTGCACCAGTATATATCAACTCCTTATGTGCTACCATATGGGGTTCCACAGGGCTCGTTGTTAAGTCTGTCACTTTTTAACATTTACGTGTCTGACATAGCCCTTCTGATACAGAAATTTGGTTTTAATCTGGCATCCTTCACAGATGACACACAAATTGTGGTGGCTGCCTACAAAAATGAACCCTTTCCTCCATCTCGGTTTCATAAATGTATGCTGGAAATTGATAGCTGGATGGTTAAGCACTGTCTGAAGCTTAACACAAACAAACCTCCAACCAGCATGGGATGCCTCTTGGTGGCCTGAAGAGTTAGGGGAATCACCTAAACTGGCAGCCAGCTACAATTGTAGGAGTTGTCTTTGATTATAAACTGTCCTATGTTCATCAAATAAATGCCATTGTTTCAGATTCCTATTACTTTATCAAGAAACTTTTTTTTAAAAAATGCTTCCTTATTTACCTATGAACTCAAGGAGGACCGTTGTGACTGCACTTGTAATATCACAATTGGATTATTGCCACGGGCTGTATCAGAACTTGCGAAGTCAACATTTTAAAAAGTTGCATATGATATAAAATGCAGCCACAAGGATCCTGCTGAACCTGCCTAAATACCAATCAGTCTCCAAAGAAATTCGGAAACTTCATTGGCTGCCGATTTCGAGCCGAGTTAAGTTCAAAATGTGTGCTTGGCCTTTAAAGCACTAAATAATGCAGGACCCACCTTCCTAAAAAATATTTTTAAATGGTATCAACCTTGCAGACATCTTCGTTCTACTGATTCCAGATTAGTTACGGAACTGCTAAACTCTGGAATTTTCTCCCCGTACACATCAGTTCAGATAATTCACTATCAACTTGTAGGAAGAGTCTTAAAACCTGTTTCATTCAGATTTAGATCATGGATCAGTTGTGCTTACACTGAACTTCAGCGCCAAGAAACCTCAGGGTATTTGGGCGCTTAACCCTCCCATGCCCTCTTCCGGAAAAAACTAAAGACTTTCTTATTCCCTAAATAGCCCTCCGGTCCCCCCCTCCTCTTGGATATCACATTTCTATAGCGCGGGGATGCCTCCGGGTCACCAGGCGCTTTATAAATTAATAAATAAATAAATAAATAAATTAATACATTGAAATAACATAACAAATAACAAAATCTGAGTGTTTTAGGCAGATTTAGGAAGGGAGCTAGAGATGGATATTCAAATACCAAAACACACCTACAAATGAGTAAGACAATTACAATTAAGAAACGTTAAACCAACATCTCCTACAGTAGTACTATTGACAAACAAGGCCCAAATGTACTCCAGCCAATCCTTGTAGTAGGTCAGGTGACTCAAATGGCCAGCGACTAGCATTGCAACCCACTCCCATTGAAAACAATGGAAGCAGGGACTAGCAAGAATACTAAAACCAACACCACATAGCAAAACATTTGTAACAATGTATTGAAAAATTAACAGTTAACTATATATTTTCAATGCATGTTAATGGTAAAACCATTATTGATTAAAAAAAAACTATATTTCAAATGTGAACAATTTTTTATAATACAATATAATGTTTTAGTTTCACGTATTGTAACTGGTAAATATTTATTTTATTCATAAGTGTACTTTATGACAATTACCTGATACTGCAAGAGGGGTGGGGGGAACATACTTTACAACTAAACTCTAACAACGCGGTACCATTACAACGCAGGTTTTACAACGAAAGTCGTTACAATGACTTTCGCTGGAGGGTGCTCTAGGATAGGGAATAGTTTAATTTACTATCCAACACCTTCCCTACTATCCACGGGGACTGGAGTTGGAATAGTAAATTAAACTATTCACTATCCAGCGCCCCCCAACGCAAGTCGTTGTAAAGACTTGCGTTGTTAAACCTGCGTTGTAATGGTACGCGTGGTAATACCACGCGTTGTACCATCATACATCCATGGGTGGGATGTATAATGCAGGATGTTCAAACACCCGTCAACAACTGAAAGTCATTGCAACATTTGTACACCCATAAGGCTCCATGGAACAGACGATGTAGTTCCAAGTAATTATCAAAATAAAGTTACCCACAAGCCCTGTCTCCTCTTCAGTGAAGTTCTTCTTCCTCTGAAGTGTGGTAGGATATGACTTGAAGTAGAGTGGTATATCCTGTTAGTAAAGTCCTCCCAGGCAACAAGTTGTCATGAAAGGGGTAGTTAGTGTATGTGAGGTGTGCGAGTTTTGGGCAGGTGTGTCTGTTCCCTTCTGTGGGATATTTGATAGGCTGGAGTGTCTCACATGAATACATACGTGACTGAAGATGAACATGTAAACAGAAAGTCACTATACTAGCTAGTGTAGTGTACATAATTAATATTCAAAAATCCAAAATTGAATATTTAAATACGCCTTTCTTACGATATAAACTATCCAATGAAGGAAAGGCACTAGCACCTGAGCTTCTACAAACATATGGGACATTCAAACTTCCAAACATATTCAATATGCAACCTGCTGCCACATGCTGCAGAAAGGGTTAAGCCTCTGTGCCAATCGGTAATCCTCGAATTCAGAGGGAACGACTGAAAAGGAGGGCAGACCAGTCAGCTCAGGGAGTTACAGAGGAGATTGCCGCTGCATTCTAGCAGATGTGTGACAACACACAGAACGTGTCAATTAAGAGTTGTTACAAGCCAAGCAAGGTTTAGCTGTTTGACGTGCAGTGAAGGTCAGACTACACCTTTAACTTACAAAGTCCATTTATATTCAACTGTAGAGGAGCACATGACTCTAGAAAAGATGTTTACAGCAATGCAAAGACCTGTCATCAAAGAAAGTCCCACAGCGCAGGTGAGGCGATTAGCACTGTCACCAATCCCTACTATAGAAGCAGTTAATAAAGCATGTGTGTCAAATTCTAGGGCATTACATGTTAGATGGGTGTAATAATGTGCCGGACGTCAGATAAGTTTGACCCTTCAATTTAAATCTGACCCAGCTCTGAGAACCCCCACAGTACATTTAGTACTACTAGACTACGCCACAGACATCAAATGTTAGGTCACTGAGTGATCACCGATCATCATTCTATACGGACCAATCAGCGTGGCCTGCAGTCAGCACAAAACAGTGCTACTCAGCTGCTCGTTCAGCTGCAGAAATGGAATGGAATGGAAGGGCATTTATAGAGCACATGGCTACCCGGAAGCATCCCAGCGCTAATAGCATTCGAAGTTCAGAATTAAACCCTTATGTGTTATATTTTTGGTGGCTCCCACTGCCCAGCGAGCAGAGCTGAATTTACTACTAGGTATCCTCGGGGATGAAGAGCAGACACATCTAGGATCACGGCGAGAGACGCACCTTGATGTAAGTTTGACTACAGGGGTCTCTCCCTCACTCCCCTCCCATGGGACGTGTAGGAAGCTCGACCAGGGTTTTAGGAAATCAACATTGATAGAGTGTGACATAGGTCAACCTACCCAGTGGTAACATCCTACTAACATTTTGGTAAGATAGGAGCCCTCTTTTACTTTTCCACCCTGATGAATGCCGCCGACCCTTTGGGCCACATTAACCACTACAGTGATGGGGCAGTAACTCCCCATTTCACCGTCCTTGTATTTCTTTATATCATATAATCCCCTATCTGAATAAACGCATTCTGGTGATTATACTGATTATTAAGACTCACTCATGTCATGGGCCCCCACTTAGTTTTAGAAGTGCCTCCCTGTCTCCAGGTGTAGGCCCACTCTCTAACAAACCATGTTCCTAGAGAGCGAGGACTGACGATGATGAAGCATGACAACTGGTGGTGTCCTTCACTTTTTGTGAGATGACATCACCCTCTTTACTTAGTATCCCCTAAGTTTTGGTCACTGTACTTGGAGCAGCTTCTGTTGTGTTTTCATACATACGGCCCCTAGTTTGATAAAAAGGATCCTTCATTTACAAAACAAATTGATTCTGAGTCATTATTGTGCATTCAGGGCTAGAATGTAGATTTCACCCACAGAGAATATAATCACTACAAACAGTCATGAGAGAATAAGAACCAGGCAGCTCCGGCTAGTGATCAGCTGACTTTAAAGTATAGCTTTCATTGATGGCCGTTCAGTGCACTCTGGCACGAGAGACTCTTCCCCTTAAAAGGCTGTCCTGCTGTTTATGAAATAGCAAAATCTGTAGTTCACATATGCAAGGTAGGAGCAGCAATCAGGTCACAGACTGAAATTGTCTCAGTAATAATCTCAGCAAGGCAGGCATTACACAATAAAAGACCCTGCATTCTGCCTTTCTGAAGCACAGTTACTTCCCAGTACAAGATGGGCCCCTAATGTTACAGTTCCTGAAGTAGGTGAGTGTCATAGATCAAATTAGGCCGTTCTATGTGAGTTAAATAGAGCAGCTCTTGAGGGGAGTGGTTCAGCTCATTCAAGAGTTTCTGTAATCAGTAGCAGCTGGTCTCCAATAAAAATGGTGAGGCAGCGAGGGGATCAATAACAAACAAACAACAAAAAACTGACGCTAAGCACTCTTCTCCCCGCTGCTCTTCTGCTCCTCTGGGCACAGGCTCCCAGACTCCCCTGCAGCCAATCCCAACGCTGCTCCAACCACGAGAGCAGCATCGGGATTGGGCAGAGAGCTCTGGTTTTGCACTCCATCAGGATCTCGGACCTGTGCCTGAAGGTCTCTCCATCCAAGAACACAGCTGGGTAGGAGAGATGTCAATGCGGATGACGTTTTGGCCGTCCTAAGGCTGCTGGCCAAACCGTCATGCGCACTGACTGTATTGCCCAACACTCCCCCTGCTGCAGTGCTCTGGCCCCACCCACAAGACTCGAGCAGACGAAAAATAAAAGGAGAATCATTTTATTTTTTGTCTGCCTCTGCGGGCACGGGGGCGGCGCTCCTCCACCATAGCGAAGGAGTCGCTGCTGTCTGTATTGGTGATACCTAAGTGTATTAGTGCCTCCACAGCTGTACAGTGTTATTGAATGCAAGATCTGTCAGTTAAGGAATCCATTCACAATAACCACCCCAGCAAACACTGTTTACCAAAGTGTCAGTTTCTCCCCACATCAATCACATCAGTCACCTCCCATCTGTATGTTTCTACTACTAGCCATACCAAATATTTTTTGAATTGCAGAAGCTGTTGCTTTTTTATTGATATATATGAATATTTATTAGTGTCAGTAGAATTCCGCAGTCACTTCACATGGGTGTGGCCGCTGCGCCAAACTCAGGCTAGTGTTTCTAGTAGCAGTGGGTGGAGCACTGTGTCTAGAAGCAGTGGGTGGAGCACTGTGTCTAGTAGCAATGGGTGGAGCCCTGTGGCTAGTATCAGTGGGTGGAGCCCTGTTACTACTAGCAATGGGTGATAGCTTCAGCTCAAGCCAGAGTTTCTGCTACTTTAATGTGTTACCTGAGCTTTATTGGTGGCCACTGTTGTCTAAGGCTACTTTGCAGTAATATACTACAGTGTTAATTAAAGCAGCCATTCACCATAACTAAAACGTGCCAGCACTTCTCACCAAAGCAGCCTTTTGAAATAATTGACATAAAGCACATTGGTCCCCTCCAATAAGTTCATGAATATGACTACTTACTGGTAGCAATAGATTTCTGCAGTCACACCATGTGTGTGTGCTCAGGGCGATAAAAAACCCATTTTACTTTTCAATGTCCAAGCACAGACAGTAGTCTGTAGTGGGCCATTTTCTTCAAGTGGTTGTTCTAAATATAGAAATCTACATATGTCTGAGGCAGAGACTTTGTCCTACACAGACGAGTACATACTCCAATTAGCTGGGGGACCATCATTATTGGGTAGTAAAGCTACAGTCACACAACTTCCTTATGAATCAGACCTGAACCAACTTGAACGTTTGAAAAAGAAATTAGTTCGCACAGAACTACATGCGAAGTTTTTAACGGACTGTTTAAATGCAAATATTATTCCAACTGGTTTGCAGATACGTAACATACCCATAATTTTCACCAACGACGAGGAATTCAAAGTCAGTTTTAGTTTCTCAGCTAATAAATGCTCGCGCACCTGGATGGTGCTGAGCATAGAGACTGCTTTGAGGCAAATTAAAATACTAACCAAAGAGATTGAATCACTTGAGAAAAAGATTACTGGTGACTTGACTATTATCAACAGGTAAAATACTTCTAGATAAAGTACAACAGACCATCAGAGAGTTTGAAGAGTTCAACTCACATAAAAAAACAGAAAAACTCCAGAACAACATCAGACATTATAACAAAGAAAAGACTTACCCATATTTAAGTAAAGATTTCTATACTCCACAAGGTCCAAATTGACAACCACAAAAGACCACCTTCTCTGACACAAACTCTGAATCAGGAAGCGATAAATCATTAGATACCCATTATAGAAAATATGATCAACAACCATCAACTTAACGACAGGTTTTTTAGGCCAAGAACGCAGAGGTGCAGGTCAACCGCGGAGACAGCAGTCATCCAAACGAGGATGGTACCACAACCAATACACGCTAGGTTTTCGAAAGACTCGCACTCAATATTACGAATGGTAACATCTAATCAAACCATTCCCATTTTCAACTTGTCCACACACATTCGGAACAGGAAACAGCAGTACTTTCAGCAGGACTTAGTTTCGTGCCTACTTATAAAAACGATCTGTTTCAGACAAAGTTGGAAATGTATAAATTCTTTCGCTCTGTGAGACTGAACAGTTTCTTTGCAAACACTGTATCTAAACCAAATGATGGGTTTACGGGCCTAAAAAATCTGTCCACTTTCTATCCTACCAATTCTATGGTCAGAAAAGAGATAGTCACATTTGAAAGTGTGACAATGATTGAGACCGAAAATCTCTTTAAAGGCAAAATACAATGTAGGTCCAACTTTCCAAAAGATCAACAACAAACTCTTAAAAACATTCAAGCTCTTCCAAATGCTTTGATAAAACCCGCTGATAAAGGGGGTGGTATAGTGCTTTGGGAAAGAGAAAAATATAATCAAGAAGTCAGAAAGCAATTGTCCGTCTGATATATTCAAGAAGTCAGAAAGCAATTGTCTGTCCCAACACACTATAAAAAGAACTAGCGATTAACCCAACAAATAGACTCGCGAAAGAGATTGCAGCACTAAGTAAATCAGGCTTAGAGGGAGGTTGGCTTAAAGAAAAAGAGGCAGCATTCCTTATCAACAAAGCACCTACGGTTCCTGCCATCTATATGCTTCAAAGGTGCACAAAGAACCTGTTAATCTGCCTGGACGGCCTATAGTATCGGGTTGTAACTCCATACTGAACCCCTTAGCCCAATATTCAGATTATTTCATCAGGCCCCTTGCAATAAATCATCATCCTATTTAAGAGATACAATGGCGGTCATCAATGCAGTGGAGAAATATGACTTTGATCCTCTTAATGAATTTCTTGTCACTATGGACATAGAAAGTTTATACACAAACATCCCACAAAAAGAGGTACTTACAATCTTAAATGATCTGCTAGAAACAAGAACCAGACCACATGAGGTACCAACTAATTTCATTATAGAATGTGTAAGAATCTCACTATGCGATAATTTATTCCTGTTTGAAAAAAATTTCTATCAACATCTAAATGGAGTGGCGATGGGGGCTATTTATGAGCCTGACATTGCGAACATCTACGTCTCCTCATTTGACAAACAGCATGTTCTTCATATATCTAACCCATTTTTTATCAACATCAGAAAACGGCTTAGATATATAGATAACGTGTTTTTGGTATGGAGCGGTATGATAAAGCAACTTCAGGCTTTCCATACCTGGCTTAATGCCAGAAGTGTACATCTCCAATTCACCATGGAATCTAATACTCAGGAGATGAACTTTCTTGATATCATGATCAAGAATGATGTAACCAATCATCTTTATACGACACTTTACATAAAACCTACATCAAGAAACACTCTTTTAAACCACGAGAGCCATCATCCACAAACTTTAAAAGATGGGTTACCGTTCTGACAGTTCCTGCACTTGCGCAGGAATTGCACCTATAAAGAAGATTATTTTATAGAAAGAAGAAAGCTTAAGGATAAGCTTAAGGCACGGGGATACCCTTCCAAACTGTTAAAGAGTTTGGTCCAACGATCGGGATGTACTATTATCTGTCAAAGACAGCCCAAAAAAATCTAACCTAGTGTGTGTGACCACATTTGGAACACACACCAATGCCATCAAAAAGATCATTTCCAAACAATGGAATCTTTTAAAAGCGCTCCCTGAATTGGCTCAGAAACCTATGTTCTCCTACAAAAGAGGTACCAATCTCCAAGACTGATTGATACATGCATATGAGGACAATACCTCGAAGAACATAGTGGACAACATGAGACAGTTGATGCCCCTTATCGGACATCATAAATGTAGCATGTGTTGAGCATGCAACACAACATTAACTGTAAAAATGTGTAAAATCAATGATGTCCCCCTAACTGTGAAATCCTTTTCAAATTGCAACACCTCAAATGCCGTGTACTGCATACAGTGTCCATGCCAACTACACTACATAGGTAAGACGATCCAACCTGTAAAAAAACGCATCCTTCTACTTCAATCTCGCATCTGATGCTGTAAAGAAAATGCCCCTTTGGTGGACCATTACCAACGTTTAGGCCACACTGAAAGTGACATGCGCTGGTGGGTGATTGATGTTATCAATCCCACAAAAAGACAAGACAATGTTGATAAAACCCTAACGATCAGGGGTGGGGGGGTAAATTAATATGTACTGATACTGTAGAATGAGGGCTTAATTCTGCCACAGAGTGGCATGCTTTTAGCCTGCTTGTCCTGATTTACGCAATATCAATACAGAAACTTAACTTTAGATTTTCTTTCCTTCTTTAAGATGCTTTATTGATGTGCTGTTTAGACTATGTTCAACTGAACAAGTATGCTTTAAATATTTAGGCTAAGAACAGTTACGTATTGTTAGATTTACCAATGAGCTGTATATCTATTTTGAGAACATCTTGATCAAATATGTTTACTGTTTAGACAATGTTTAAATTGAACAAGTATGCTTTAAATATTTAGGCTAGGAACAGTTACATATTGTTAGATTCATTATTGAGCTGTATACTTATTTTTTGAATATCCTGATCAAATATGTAATTGTCCCTGAATCATGACGTACATATACTCCCTGTTACTATTGCTATCATGGGATCATATACCTGAAAAGCTGTATTCCTATAATAACTGTAATGACTGGAAATATTGTAATGTGCCCACTTAAAGTACCAGCATTCATGTTTTTCATGATGTGAC
This sequence comes from Lissotriton vulgaris, assembly GCF_964263255.1. Classification (NCBI taxonomy): domain Eukaryota; kingdom Metazoa; phylum Chordata; class Amphibia; order Caudata; family Salamandridae; genus Lissotriton; species Lissotriton vulgaris. Next base: position 39,750,191 of record NC_141697.1, read on the forward strand.
CAAAGTGACTCCGGGTAACATGCAACTATTTGATGTGGCAACTTTTTCTAAAATCGAAAGAGCAACTGTTATAGTATTTAATAATCATAAATGCACTAATCAGAATGTATATTTTAGTACTACACCACACTGATGGTTGAAACTTTAAAATCTATTGTAATTTCAAAACCATGCCTATTCTTAACAACTGTTGGTACACAAGGTGCTAAATAAAGATAATACAATACGCAGTCAAAATTTTAAGTTTTTAAAAGACCACATAAACTAGTGAGAAATGGCCGCCACCGGCATGAATAGTCCGCTTTCGCGCTCCAAACGAGGTTAAATAACCCGGTCGGCACTGTTACATCGCTCATTGCAAATTGAACGCACGGAGTTCGCGCATACAGACTTCCACCAGAAGTACGGTCTTTCCAATAGACTTGGAAGTTCTATAATTTATCTTGCAAACATTGCCTTATTTTTATATATTGCACTAAATGTTTCTACATTTCGTAGTTTAATTTAGCTCAAATAGATATAGAAGTGGTCCACTATATTATGCAAACACTGCCTCATTTTTATACATTGCGCTTGGGATTTGTTTCTACAACCTCGAGCTTGATGTTTGTTTAAATAGACAGAAGTTTTTTTAAATCCCTGCCTAAATAGATACAGAAGTGCTACATTGCATTTTTCATACACTGCCTGGTTCTTAATACATTGCGCTTGATCCATGCTTCCACAGTTCGCGCTGGATGTTTGTTTAAATAACCATAGAAGCATTACAATACATCTTTAAAGCAATTGTATACATCGTGCGTTGTGTGTGCATCTAACACATCGCGCTTGATGTCTTTTTTAACAGATTGGTAATACACAACCAGCTGGCCGCCAGAAACGCCATCAAATAACGCTGATAAATTGAATTTGCCCATGGTTAAGTTGTAGGACATGGGACACAACGCTTGGTAGCACTTAAAAGTAAATCACCTTATGCTATTGATACACCGCAAATTTTGTCTAGAGTAATCAATCAATATCTCTGCGTCAAAATACATTTTACCTTTATTTTTTGTAAACGCGCTGGACGAAACAATTTGCGAGATTTAGAAGCACTTCATTGTAACATGCCGCGCCTGATTACTTTCAACAGGTTACCATATTGGTTAACACTAGCGCTTCCAAATAGTCAGCCCAGTCCACTAAATGAAAATAACTTTCGACGCAGGTAAAGGTAAATCTACCTCTTTTCATGATTTACTTGACCCAGCGATTAGAAAGGCCAATCATATGTCTCTCTTGTTTAACTGATGGGCTATTTTTCGAATATATCCATCTGGACATTTTGCATATTTTGGTAATATAAACACTGCGGTCTATAAATAAGTAAACATGGCCTATATTTTTTTAAACATACTTGCCTAAATATAGAGCTGTCCTCACTGATATACATCATTTACACTAAAAGAGAGCGAGGTTAACGTGATATCTGCGTTGCGATGAATGTGTTAATTGAAAATTATACGTTATGTCCGTCTATTGCAGATTGACGGTGCTGCTCAATAACTTCTGCGGATACTGGCCAGACCAGGTCAACTGCACCAGTAAATTATAGATACATACCACCCGTGTTTTTTGCTTAAACCAAGGTAACAACGCTTTTCCTAATATTTAAGCATAAAATAATTGCAACATTACTAACATAACAAACAGATCTTTTTTCACCTCCTTTTTAATTACATCTAGATTAACAGATTTGAGGTCACCTACTTTAGAGGACACTTAGCCGAACCTCACGATTTTTTGAGATCAGGTATGATTATATGACCCAAGAACTAAAGAATTTCGATTATAGAGTATTCATCTCCATCTTCCAATGCTAATACAGTCAATGGTATTTATGACCCAGCAGCTGAAGGTACCCTTAACCTAAATTCACTTTCCCTAGTCTAACTATGAATATGTCTATAGGCCTAAAGCAAGAAAAAGCACTACAACTTGCCTCTTTGTATTTTAAAAGGAGTTGCAAATATAATACTAATAATGTCAGGAAGGTCACTAAGGGGTGAATAAATTGAATTTTCACAATTATTTTCTAGATTTTTTAATGGCAGATGAGACATAGATCACGCAATTAAAAATCTGTCTTGGGCCTTGTGGATGACAGAAAAGTAAGGCTCAATGCCCTGGCAGGACTTAGTCACCGCTCTGTCTTCCCTAGGGTCTGCCACACCACATATTTGAAGAATTCCACCTTGACGTGGGCCTTATCGTGAGCTGACAATTTAGTAGGGTTAGTGAAGAAATATACACAACCCACGGCTGACGGTGTTTCCCTCACATACTTCAGCCATGAAATGTTCCTCCCCTGGTCACGTGCCATGCAATCCAATATAATCTCCTTGGTTAGTGCAGCCTCGGGGTTTGTCCCTATTTTGACCCTACACATAATGGGTTTTAGTTCTATCCTGTCTCTGATATGACTGACACCCAATTCCTCGTGAATAATGTAAGACGATGTACTTTGCGAGACTTTCAGCAATCGCCTCAGGTATTTGTTCTCTTCAGTGTGGACAATTTCTGAGTTAGTAAAACCCCAAACCGCACTACCATAAAGAATTTTGGCACAGCACATCGAGTTATAGAGTCTCAAAATGTGTTCCGGTGACCATCGACCCAGCCTACGCGCGAAGTTCATAATGGTGCTGCAACAACTAGTTAAGGTGCGACATTTCTCGTCTAGCAAGGCTTTGAAGCTGAGACGGGTGTCAAATAAGATCCCCAGGTAAGAGAAAGTCTGAACCTTTTCTAGGTAGTGCGCGCCAATCATATATTTATATTTCCTTTTTGGCGATTTCTCCACCTCCATAATATAAGATTTGGAAAGATTGGCAGACAGGTCGAGACTCTCCGTAAAACGGACAAAGCCATCTATCAAGCATTGTAGACCTCGAGGGGTCCGTGCAAGCAGTACCGCGTCATCTGCGTAAAGCAGGACGTGTACCCCCCCTTGTTCCTATCCTTGCCGAATCCACCCCAAGAGCAACTAACACCTGCTCCAGGCTATTTATATACAGGGTAAATAAGAAAGGTGCCAATATGCAGCCCTGTCTTACCCCCCTTGAGCATGGGAATTGCTCAGTCAAACTCCCCTCTTCATTGTATCTGACCTGAGCAAAAGTGTTCCTGTGTAGTTCTCTTAAGATGTTTACTATACCCGGGTCCACTCCCAGAGTCCCCATAAGCTCCCACAGTTTTTTTACGGTCGACGCGGTCGAAAGCCGCGATCAAATCGATGAAAGCCAGGAACACCGTCTCCTTACTGGCAATGGTGTACTTGGCTGTCAGTAGATATAAATTGAGGAATTCATCGGCCGTTGATCGTCCTGACCTAAACCCGTACTGAGTGTCAGTGATAATGTGATGTTCTTCCGCCCAGGCCAACAGTCGATTGAGAATTACCCTACCTAGGACTTTCACTGTCACGTCAATAAGAAAGATGCCTTTCCCTGTGTCCCTTTTTGAAGATAGGTACGATTGTGGCTGTGGACCAGGATTCAGGCATACCCGTATTCACTGCTGCATTAATTACTCTAGTCGGGGCCCACAATTGTACTTGACCCAAGAAGAGATCAGGGGGGAACCCCATCAGGCCCTGGCGCCTGTTCCTTGTCAGACCCTCAATGCCCACCTTAATCTCCCCCAAGGAGAATGTTATATGTCCCTCAGTCTCGCCCCCTTCCTCAACTACTCTGGGGTTCTCTATCATACCTTGATTGTATAGTCCATACAAATGCGCGTACCAGGTTTCCTGAAGGATGTGGTTTGCAATCTTGGGTTTGTTGGCATCTTGGAAGCATGGGTAATTAATAATCTTCCAAAAGCCAGTCATGTTTTTAGTCTCAACCGCTTCCCTCAGGTTCTCCCAGGCCTGCTGTTGCAAGGAGGTTTTGCGTTGCTTCACAGCCTGTTTATATAGTGCCCGACATAAGGACACCCTTATAAAACAGCAAAGCTCTCGCACACAACAAACAAGGTATATCAATAGTAATTAAGCAATAAATGACATTGTATGTATATAGCCAAATAACATGACAGTTGCAATTTCGTTCAGTTTCTTGGAAGATGGATATAAGTTTATTGATTCCACAACCAGCCGACACGTGTTTCGTCGCGTGGGAACAACTCACTACAACTCTTCAGGGCTTAAGACACAACCTTCACTCATGTAGGTCTGGAGGGAAATTTCTAATGAATCTGATCGCGTAAAGGATTGTTAATCCTATCCGTCACAGCCGTGCAAATATGTTGAGTGCAAAGAGAAGAGCAAATACTAAAAACGACCACGGAGGTTCCAGGTGTAGTGGCAACTTCCGTCAACCGGAGTGATAATTGTAGAAGGTTTATTTATATCTTCAACGTGATGGTATTCTTAAGAATATAACGATGATAAGCACATGGAATCAGAGTGCTGTACGGGCCGTGCTTAATAAGTGTGCAGATTAAGCCCTAAACCGGGAGGGGATCCACAGTCCGGTTCCAATTCACGTGGGTGCAACTTGAATCCGGAAGTATCAACAACGGACCGCTGTTGGAAAACGGTGACCGGGAACCAAAGGAGGAGGAATGCCACGCGGTTGATACTTCCGGATTCAAATTGCACCCACGTGAATTGGAACCGGACATACATGATTCCTTCCCATGTAACAACTGCCCATGCTCCATAGATAACTGTTCAGTCAACTCAGACTCCTCCCCTGTCTTTACAAACTTTGAAGAAATTACTCCAGAACGCTCTCTGGCAGAATTATCAAAATGCAGATCAGGATCACCCACGGACCCTTGGCCGGCGAAACAATACAAATCCTTGGCCCCTCTTCTCAAGCCAATCCTAATTGAGATTTGGAACGACTCCCTTCGGACAGGCATTTTCCCTGATTCCTGGAAGCACGCCCGATTTGATCCCATTCTTAAAAAACCCAATGCTGACCCAAATGAACCATCTAACTAGAGGCCAATCTCGCTATTACCCGCCCCTGCAAAAGTGCTTGAAAAGCTAGTTCACCAGCAATTAGCTGACTTCCTTGAAACCAACGGCGCTTTTCACGACTCACAACATGGGTTTAGAACCGGTTATAGTACCGAGTCGGTTTTAATAGAAATGGCCGACTCCGTGAGATGGAGGCTGGATGAGGGGTTCAGAGCGGTGTTGGTGCTGCTCGACTTGTCGGCAGCATTCGACACCGTCTCCCACCCTGTCCTTCTTGACCGTCTCCGATCTAAGTTCATTCAAGGTAAGGCTTCCTTTTAAAAAAAAAACGGACTCAGGCGGTATTCACCCCACCCTTCACCTCGGACAGTCGCCCGCTTAAGTGGGGCGTCCCGCAGGGCTCCTCACTAAGCTCCCTCTTATTCAATGTTTACTTCTCCCCTCTTGCCGAGATCATTGCCCAATCAGGTATAAAAGCGACCTCATATGCTGACGACATTCAGCTTTTATTTGCTTATAATAACCCAACTCAGTCCACCTTCGATCCTCTAAAAAACTGCCTCCGTAACATAGCCCGATGGATGGACGACAACTTCCTCCGGCTCAATGCCGGAAAAACTGAGGTCCTCTTCTTCCACCAGCCCTCTCCTCTAGACTCAATCTCTGGTGGCCCCATGAATTAAGCATACCCCCTTCACACAAGGAATCAGTAAAATACCTAGGGGTTAGATGGGAACCCAGCCTTTCATTCCATAAACAAGTCCAGACGGTGTCCGCTGCGTGTTTCTCCAAAATCAGGATGGTCAAAAAATTCATCAATTTCCTACCTGATAATACCTGGAGAACAATTTTCCAGGCACTGATCACGTCCCACCTGGATTACGCTAAAGGCCTCTACATTGGACTTGCCTCGGGCCTCTGCCAGCGACTTCAGACGGTCCAGAATGCTGCAGTCCGGCTGGTCTGGGGCATTTCCCTTCGCAAACACATTTCACCTCATCGATGAAGACTTCACTGGCTTCCGATCCAAAAAAGAACAGTATTTAAGGCCCTAACTCTGGCCCATCAGGCAGTTAAGGGAAAGGGGTCTGCATACCTTTGCTCCTGCCTTCGTCCCTACAGTAATGCTAGACTTCTTCGCTCTAGTTCAAAAAACCTTCTTATCACCCCCAGATTAAAAAAAGTACGCTCCGGAGGTAGAACGTTCCAAGAATGTGCTGCCTCCCATTGGAACAAACTTCCTCCTCCCATCCGAATGATCCAGGAAGAGCTACCATTCCGAAAAGCCCTGAAATCATTTCTATTCTGCTCGTTCTCCCTGAGTCAGATCCAGTACACATTCACACAGGAGCGCCGGGACACCCCGTTGGGGTAGCTGTGCGCTATACAAAATACACTAAATAAATAAATAAATAAATACACAATCTAATCCCTTGCAAAAAATCTGAGTCCCAGCACTATTCATCCCACCTCCCCTGATAAATCTACGTATGTAATCATGCCTCCCCGAGCTCCACCCACAGCAACCTTACGCGCCGGTACAAAATACATTTTGTAACCCTCGAGGGATAACAAACTACTGTCCTTCTCCCAGGTTTCCTGTAAGCAGATGACCTGGAAAGTCTTTATATAGGATAGCCACTCGGTATTGTAAATTTTCGATGAGAGCCCAGCTATGTTCCATGATATAATCTCCATGGAGCCCTGACTAAAAATGTCTGTGCTGTCTGATGGCGGGTGACTAATGAGCCTAGAGGGAACAGTAGTGATTTGGGTATTCTCTTCATTGGCACGGCCACTAGAGACTCCTGGGAGCGGCGGGGAAGTAGGCCCCTTGTCATGTGGCAATGATATCCCCCCATCCCTATGTTGGACACAACATCGTCCAGCCTATGGCCATGCCCCCTTGAGATGCTCCTTTTGCGTCAATCATTGTCATCTAGGGTCGGGCCATATACGGGGGGAGCATACCGATAATATAACTGCACATGGGGGCCCATACTGACCCATCCTACTTGATCACTCCTCTGATTGTTATCAAGGTTTGTTACCCTCGTTTCCCGATAAAAAAACCCCAATGGTAGCATTTTGATGGTCGAGCCAACCTCTTCCTGAAAGGGCCCCCTACTCTGGGTGAGGAGGTCGTATACCAGCCCTGGGAACCTGAAATTTAAAATAATAGTCTATTGGAAAGCACTTCCTGCTACAGCCTATCCTGGACACCCTTCTCGCCATTAATATGTGTCTGTGATTTCCAATATCTAACTGGGCGTCAGCATTCGGCCAATGGGCCGCCTTGTTAATCAGCATTTGTGATGTTTCTTCTCTATTTCTTCTAAGGGCCGGGGCCCCTATCTGGACTATAGTGTATGGGCAGGCTGCTGGCAAAAGGTCTATAACTGGCAGATCCGGAGTGCCCATAACGTGGTCCTCGTGAGCGGGCTCCTTTTCCTGTAATAGAAGTGCTTTCCCAGCTATATCCCCTGTGTATTCCATGCCCACCTTCGTACTCAGATTCTGAACTGCGGGTCCCCACTTAGTGTGCCTAGTGTTTCGAACAATCCCTCTTGAACTCGGGGAGATTCCATCCCTGAGCCCACCAAATTCTCCTTATCCACACCCTCCCTTGTTCCCTTCTGATGTTTGCCAGCATGTGTCCTGCCCTCATTTCTCAGTGGGGGCAAAAAGATCCTTGACGCACTGAGAGCGTCTATTGCTCCTGGAGTATTTCCTACATGAGCCATGTCCACATTTGTCTGATTACTATTCTGGGAGATCCACCAGGACACTTTCTCTTCGAGTGATGTAATTTTCTCGTGTATGGGCCCTAGGTGAGTCGAAAACATAGTTTCCAGCCTAGACCATATTTCTGAGTCCACCCCCCCCCCCACTTTTCCTGCCTCTCCACAATTTATGAGATTTAAAGTTCCTACTGGGTCTTCTGTGTCTTTAGCCCTAGGTTGTGTTTGGACTCCTTTCTGCTTGATTTTACTATTAGCAGTGTCGCGCCCCACCCCTCGAGTTCGCTTAGCTTTTGACGTGGGGCCAGCCACTGCGGTGACCGCCCTGCCTTTCTCTTTACTAACTGGTAATGCCCTTTTGGATCGGTTGGCGACCTCCCCGCCGTCCCTCTTGGCAGTTTCACTTTTTTCCAACGGTGTGACTAAAGCGAGGCCGCCCTCTACCTGGCCAGACTCACATACTGGACCAGAATTTAGGACACAGCCCTCCATGCTCTCTACTGCGTCTCTCTCTCTGAGATGCATGACACGTCCTGTGACAACTCTAATATTTGTGGTGATGATCCCGCCATGTATGGGGATAAAGCAGGTGTGTTTGGGCTAGCTACAGTTTGAAAACCAGGTACAATATCATGGGCTAATGGGTTGCCGCAATTAGGTGACCTGGCCTTAGCTAAAACTCCCATTGACGACCTCTTCAGCGACACCAATGAGTCCAATGAAAGTCACTTCTCGGCCAACTGAATCTCATGCACTGGTAGAGACTCTGCCCTCGTCAAAAATGCATCCAATGTCCCCTTTACGCTGCCCCTTACCATAGAGTCTTTTGCCTTCCTCTTACTCATCCCAACAATTAACAAAGTGAGGAAAGCCCTATGTAGCTGGACAGTCTGTACAGTCTGGCGCCCTAAAGGGGGCGAGGAATATTCTGCCCGAGTCCTCTGCGTAATTTTAGGGCGAAAAATGTCTGAATTGTGCTATGGTCTCCACCCCACAGAAGTCCGGCCTGTGACTACCAATGCAGGCCTTAATTTGTCCTCTCCTCACCTCCTCTTGTTGACGGCCGTTATCCAGGCAATGAGATAGACGATTCACAGTTCTGAAGGTGTAAGGGGGGGGGGGGGCGGCCCGGCCCCTGAAAGGCCCAGACGGGCCCGCCCTTGCCCGGGCTTGGCCCGGCACGCTTACCGCGCAGCGGTGATGAAGGTGCACTTTAATAGCCCACGGGCAATGCAGCGCAGGTGTGGCTTCTCCTGTGGCCCCCTGGGACCTGGAGTCCCTTGGCAGTTCGATCTCCGGTCCTCCTCGGCAGCAAAACCAACAGCGTAATTACTTTTGTTCTATATTATAATAGGGGTCATCAACTATACATGTCAGTCCTGAAGATGGTCTCGCTAATTAGAAAATAGAGACCGAAACGTCAACCTACGCTTTTTCTTCTGTCATTTGTTTATCTCTGTCAGGAAGAAAAGTGTTGGCAATCGTTACAGTGAAGGCTCTTAATTTTTTACTGTTTCCTTCTTGTCACATTGTCTGTATTTTTTAGTACCCTAATGTGAAGATAAAAAGTTAATATTTTTCTACATACACTCGCTTTTGTTCTAGTTCTTTGCATGCTTTTGCACTTATGATTGATGTCCTGTATGATCTCCTGTGATTTTGATTCATGAGACAATAAAACTGAGTACCAAAATCAACCGCTGAAAGGCATTAACCAACAAGGCAATCATTTGTTTGGCCTTGAAATTCTACTATAAATCAGTAGAACCTTTAAATAAATCCCTGAAGGCACATTTACCCAACCATTTTACTTTGCCCGAGCCCTCAAGTGTAGTTTGGGTTGCCCATTTTACTTTTCAGGGCTATAATTGGCTTGTGCAGTCACAAAACAACTTTTTGTGCCTAGTAGAAATAAGTGGCGAGCATATCCTTTACTCAGATCAGGAGTCTCCTGTTACTTTAGTAAAGCCACTCTCTGATGCACGAAAGCACATTCAGTTCCCTAACCCCTTCAAGCTGAATTCAAACAAAGTAGTAAAGAGAAGTAGTGGCATGCTGAAAGCTGTGAGTATCTTAAGAAATAGTGCATCCTGGCTAAATAATCAACATAGCGCAAAGATAGCATTAACAAATTAACCGAGGCATGTGTCTGTGTCTCACAACATCAACAGCAAACATATTGTGATACAAAAAAAGCACTGCCTAAGTTTCCACTGCAAAAAGATCCCTGTTTTTAATGCCCAATGTAAAATATTGTAATATCAATATTAAAAATATTGTAATATCAATATTAAAAATATTGTAAAAATATTCCCTAGAAAAATATAGAAAACTAAATATTGTTTTGCAAACAATGCTATAAAGCAAGACACACATATCAACTTATTAAAAGAAATAACACTAATATAAACCCCACCACAAATAAATTAATGGGTATTTCAAACTCACAAAAAAAATGAAAAAATATATTAATTATAACAGATAGTAATTAAAAAGTTAGCAACTGCCTAATAACATACAACAACAAATAAAGCAAAATAATTACAAAAACAGTGACATTCAAAAAAGCACCAGTAACAAAAGCACAATTAATTACTAAGTGATTTTAATAGAAGAAATGCCAAACAATTAGAAATGCTGCCACGCCTTCCTGAGAAGAGCATTACTCTGCATGACAGAAGCAACTACAAGCCTAACTGAAGTATGTGTACTTTTGTTTATTACATTTTATAAAATATATTTAGTATAGAAGATTCTAACAAATAACTATAAGGACCTCATTACAATCTGCCTGCGGGGGAATCTGCTCCACCTTCGACAGGCTCAAGGAGCCCGTCGGGGGAGCAAGCATATCATAATCCCCAAAATGGAGGTGGTGCCTGCTCGGGCACCGCTGAGGGGGTTATGATGCACCTTTCCGACAGCCTTTTCATGTTGGTTCTTCTACCATGAAAAGGCTTGTGCAAATGGTCTTTTGTAGTAAATAGTACATTTTAATTCTCTTGTTCCTAGGGGCCCTCTGCTATGGGCCCTGGGGTGCAACTGTAGTGCCCTGGGTCCAACTGTAGTGCCCCCCCTAAACTTCCATGCATTGTATGGCAGGCACCACATGGTGCCTGTCACACGGTGCATGGATGTTTCGAAAGTGTATTTTTCCAATTGCGACTTGTGCTGCGGCCTGCAGCACAAACCACAATAGGAGAAATACACTCTGTACCATAGACTCCTTGTCTGGCGGTCCCGTTTTCCCTACAATGCCAGTCGGATGCTTGTCCGACCAACATTGTAATGAGGCCCAAAGTTTCATATATATTTTACCCTGACAATATATATTCCTATTGCACATACACCAGCAGAAAATATTTCTACCTATTTATACTATAGGGAGATATATGCTAACTGTAAAGGAATAACTTGTCCAAACTCAACATTTTATAGTTAAATAAGCTCCTTCGCAATACAGTGCCCACCCTTATCTCCCAACCTGACCCTGACCAAATTTCGGTGCACCAATGGCTTATTGAGGACACTGATTCCATCCTTCCACCTATGTCTAAATTGACGTGTAGAACGTATCCTCCTGCTCATTGGTTCACTGAGTCCATCAGAAAATAAAAGTTGTGAAATCCTAGAAAGACAGTGGAGGAAACGTCATACAGCTAAGTCTGAATATGTGGCAGCACCCAAAAAATATCATGCCCTCTGTAAATCAGCATGTGCTATGCACTTTACTGTGAAGATTACTAGCTCTCAACATTGTCAGAAGACTCTTCTTAAAGTAGTAAATGAGCTCTCAGCGGCTAGCCTCCACTCACTCGTTCTCAACATCAGTGCAACGCGTTAGCTACTTTCTTTCAAAACAAAGTTGATATAATTCACTGTCAACTAACTTCAGACGCTGCTAAGATAGAGAGCCTTACGCATTCTTTGGCCCCCGTTGGAAAGTCACCAAGAAGTTAACCTTTCGACTAATAATATTGAGGTGTCTTTCAAAATTAGTGCATAGACTTCTTTGGACATGGCAACATTAAAATAGTCTGGCTCCCCACTAGATCCCCTTCCTCCTGCAAAACTCAGACTTTTAGACGATTCTGCCCTAACTGTTGTTCTAAAACTTCTCAGTACTTTCTTGAGTGAAAGTTGTGCCCCTCAGAATTGTAAACATGCCCTTGTTCTCCCTGTGCTAAAAAAGCTATTCTGGTTCCCTCCTGTTGGTCAAATTTCCATCTGATTTCCCTGCTCTCTAACTTTTTCTAAAGTTTTGGAAAAGCATGTTTATACTCAACTATCCAAATTTGTTGAGACTCATCTGCTGCTCCACCCTTCACAGTCTGGTTTTAGGGCTGCACATAGTCGAATCTGCTCTTCTTGGGGTTACAGAATGTCTCAGGCAACAACTCGATTCTGGCGGTATGGCTGCTTTCATTCGTCTTGACTTAAGCGCGGCATTTGATACAGTGTCTCATTCCATTCTGGCAGGAAGGCTTGAGGCTTTGGGCATAGAAGCCTTGAGATGGGTATCCTCCGTCTTAAAAGACGCAACTTCCACGTCTCCTCAGCCTATGTAAAATGTAAGACATTAGCTCTAACCTCTGGTGTTCCTCAGGGATCCAGTTTGAGCCCACTGCTCTTTAACATTTATGTTCATCCGTTAGCAGATGTAATTGAGAAGTATGGGCTCACCCTCTTTTCATACGCTAATGACACTAAAATCATGTTTTCGTTATCAGCTGCTAACATCATGATCCCTCATTACTCCATCTGGGTTTAAGGAATGTTTCCCTCTGTATGAATAAAAACACACTGAAGCTTAACAGTGATAGAACGGAGGTCTTGTTTCTGGGAAACAACGCGGAGTTCTGGGGAGTCAATCATTGGCCGGATTCACTTGGGCTGCTACCAACTCCCGCGATTAGGGTCAAGAACCTCTGCTTTATTATTGACGACAAGCTACCCCTAAAACCACAGGTGTCCAAGGTCACTGCTACCTGCTTCTCTGTTTTCAATTGGCTCAAGAAGATCCTTTGGCTAATTCCTCCTGCCGCCCAGAGAACAGTTATTCAAGCTCGGATGATATCTAGATTGTATTACAGCAATGTACTGTACTTGAGCGCTGACAAATCTCTGATTCGTCGTTTGGAGATCATTCAGAATGCGGCAGCTCACCTACCTTTCTGGCTGCCTAGACATGCCTCGGCTTCTCCTCTGCTTCATGAACTGCAATGGTTTAAGATTGCCAAGCATACTGAATTCAATGCTTTGTGCTATATGTTCAGGACCCGAAATGGTTTGGCCCCCTTATACATTCAAGGTCTGGTGGCGCCCTATGTGTCTACTACTCGACAACTGAGATCATCCAACCTCTCACTGTTCGCAACGTCTAGGTTTTATTTTGCTTGCATGAAGGGACTCTTGTTTGCCTACTTGAGCCTGAAACCCTGGAACTCTGTCCTGGTCTCTCTTAGGAACTGTCACTCTTTACTTACCTTTTGTAATAATCTGAAGACATGGCTTTTCTAGCTGTCTGCTGCGGCTCCCATCTGTTGCCTCTATTCTTCGCCGGGAGATCCATTGGGGTAGGTGTGTGTATTGCAAGTCCTGCATAATAATAATATTAATAATAATAATAATAATAATATTAAGGAAGGTTTACATTTTCAAACCCCAATAATACAAACAACCAGTAAGTGTAAAACAAATATCCAAATCTGCACCAATAAATGTATTTGTATTTAATTTACATAATTTATAGATTCAAAAATGTCAAAGCAACCAGTTATATAACATCACAAAAAAGGGAAACTTCTGTTGATCTCTATAAGATACACCTGTTCCAAAGAGAATACAACTGCTGAGCAAACACAACAGAGGTTCCCTAAATATTATTCTGATGGAAACAAAGAGTGAGCCACCACTATCAATTAACCGCATGCGCGCTAGCGCAATTCCGCTCCTGTGCTGAGTTTTTTAAAACCGCACTTTACGTGACGAGCTGGGCTCGTCATCAGCGTGCGAGGAGGCTACGCCATGACGAGCCCAGCTCGTCATCAGCGTGGAAGGGGTTAAGAAATAGATCACAATAGATAAAAAGTGGCTATTGACCCTCAATGGCAGAGATAAAAATATTAACCATAATAATTGGACCTGAAATGAGCATCAACCAGCTTTACTGCTCGTACTGGAATAATATCAAAGAAAGCATCCCAGAATTCTAATTAATGCACTTGGTTAAATGCACCTAGTGCAAAACCTCAAAAGGAAGATCAACAGATTAAGAAAAGCAAAGAGGTTAGTCACCCCATGCTTAAATTGACATCCTCACTTACTTTCACACAAAATAAAGAAGTGTTTATCTTGTAAAACAAAATTAATGAGGAAAGAATAATATTTAGTACAACCAATAATATCATAACCGTAACTAAACCACACATTGGCAAATGGATGGGACTTTTAAACTATTTACCCATTTAGTCAAAATAATACTATCCCCGAGTCCATGTCCATAACCAAAACAACGATATACCTTTAATTTGTGTGCTTCTATCAAACAAACAAATGCAACATGCCAAGACTACATGTCAGTAATCCACCCAAACAAAACATAATTTTTCCCTTGGCAAGCTTGAATACACTACTCACAACCAAGTTGCCTTTGAAATGAAGAAATTAATCACCCTATCATGTGTCCCTAACACTGGAGTAGTTGGCATTTAATTATAGGATCACTTAATCATAAGATCAACAAAAACAAAATTGCCCCAGTCTTCAACTAAATTGAAGACACCTGTTTACCAACCAAGATTCCACATCCAATGGTGGAATTTCTACAGAAAAACATCACACAAAGAAGCCAAAACAAGTAGTGCAACAAAAGGTTGGAACAACTACTACCAAGGAATTCTATGTAGAGACCACCCCACTACTTACCAACTTATTGAAATATTACACAGAAAAAACAACTTCCAAGACCTTGAACAAAAGCAAACTCCAGCCCAAATACTAAAATATAGTCCTAAAATATCGGAACAAAGCACATGCACAAGGTGCTATAATATAAAGTAAAACTCTAGTATTATGTAATACCTTGATTACTTTAAATGAATACCCTGCACCTTAATTTCATCTGACCGTCAAAAACCATTATTAAATTAGATAACCACATCAAACCTAAACAAAGCATCTTCAACCAGAACTTTAAGTGTCAAAAGCTATCTTTAAACAACTTACCCAGTACATGGTATATCTTTTTATCATAGGTTATCAGTTTATTCTGGGTCTACCATTTTTTCTGAATAAAAATGACATGTCTCAACATCAGAATAAAAAAGCAATGTACTTTACAGTATACTTCATAAACGCAAACCCAAATAATTAAAAAAAACTTTCAAAAATCTAAAACATTATATTCAACATGAATTACATACCTAAAGTGATGGAATATAAAGTAGATTTATCAGTTTCCAGACTTTTATCTTCTGATACTCTTTTGATACTTTAGTCCATCTGATTCAACAGCCATTTGTTTTAAATTATCTGAAATATTTTATATTCAGTTTATTGTGTTATTGTGTTAAGTGAGTTTAAACTTTGGTTTAACCATTCTTTGTCTAATCAAATTCTAGACTTTTTAAATTTGATGTCACTACTCGACTTCGTACAAGACGTAAACCCACCTACACATCAAGGTGGTTACATCTTAGGTCTTATTTTATTTTCCTGTTGAGGCCTCTACCCCTGTAGATTTTTTTTTGCTAAAGTTCAAAATGTTGGTCCCCACCGACCTCCAAAACGTAAAGCGGTAGCAAAACCTGCCTCCTTTCAATGTTGCATGAAGCCTCAAAATTATTTACAGAGAGTTGGTCTAATCTGCCTGTCACTTCTGACCCAAAAATTCCACCCAGCATTTTAGCTCCTGTTTAAGCATGAGCGAATTTTGCGAATCTGGCGTGAGCGAATTTGCGTATTTGCGAACTCACAATCCGCAAAATCCACGAATTCTCGCAAATGTGCGGATTTTTTTTTGTGTTCGCAAGGGTTTCTGCCAGTTCGCGAGGGTTTTGTACCAGTTCGCAATTGCGAACTTACTTGTCGGCTCGCAACGGTCGCGACTATGTTTCTACGTCTGGTTCATCATCACAGGTTCACAGCACCCTCTGTTTCACCACTGCCACCCTCTGTTTCACCCATGCCACCGTCTGGTACATCAATGCCACCCTCTGGTTCATCACTGTAGATTATGGGGGGAAAAGCAAGCACACCTGCCCTGCTTCAACTGACATGAATTAATTTGGGGTTGATTTATTAATGTGTCACTGTTTTAAAATTCCAGTCTGGCACCTGCTTCCTTATCTGTAATTTGCTTTCTGTTGCAGTGCAATTTTTTTTTCCAGGACCTTTGTGGCCTACTTGTAGCTATTCTATGAGCCTGCTGTGAGGGTCAGAGCAGGGTCATAGAATTGTTGCAACTAGCAACTGAACTCTGGAGGGGCCCCAGTCAGGAAGCACTACAGGGAATGGTTACTATTACTAATGATGAGTTTGAACTTTTGCACCTGCTGAGTGCTTTCAGTTTTGCAAAACTCGTTTTCCTGCAGAACAGCAACTGTAATGCCCCAAACAAACATAGGCAACTGAACTCTGGAGGGGCCCCTCAGAAAGTACTACAGGGAATGGTTACTAATGATGAGTGAACTTTTGCACCTGCTGAGTGCTTTCAGTTTTGCAAAACTCGTTTTTCTGCAGAACAGCAACTGTAATGCCCCAAACAAACTTACTTGTGAATGTTGATTTCTAATCCAAAAGTGATCCAAAGAAAGTCAAAAGGCCTCAAATCCAAAAAAAGTGCAGGCAAATGTCAACCTGAGGAGTTATTCTGATAAATATCATCATTTTCAGAAGGTCTATGCTGCTTGCTAGTGGATTTCTTGTGCAGAATTGCAATTTTTGTAATTTTGCGAGTGCGAGATTGTTGCTGCCCGCCGCACCTACATGTTCCCAATTGCGAACTCTAGCGATGCGTCGCCAAACTCCCGCGGGATCCCGCAGCATGATCCAAAATGGCGCAGCACTTGCAAAATATCGAGAAAAACAACGCCGCACGCCGCAATATTGTATCACCAAGAAAAAAAATCCGCTGCGTGCGAATTTGCGGATTTTCGGTAAATTCGCGAGAGTTCGTGGATTGCGAATTTACCGAAAATCCGCAAAATCCGCGAGCGGAACGGATTTTCCGCCCATGCTTACTCCTGTTTAGTCGATGCATTTGAGAAATCGAGACTTATCATTTAAAAAGCGGCTTCTAAGAAGAGTTATGTGTACCAATGGTACACTGCAGAGCTTAGGGACAAGTGGACAAGTGATTTAAGGTAAGACAGACAGAAAGGAAATGGGGCCTTTCTTACGACCACAATTTGCTTTTGGTATTTGAAGCACCGCTTAAAGACTACAGGCTTGATCTCCGAATAGACAAGACATCTTATCATGGTAACTTGATCCAAGATGCCTTTTTAGGTTAGTTAAGGATTTTACAACCCTGCTGTGTTTATGCACCATGTTTCCTTCTCACAACAGGTTTGGAACAGGTTTGCTGCCCATTTTGTCAATAAAGTTCATGATCTAGCCTCAGAGCCGGAGTACCAGGGGCCAGCAACATTCCTACAATCCAAGAACATTGCACCATCCTGCTATGGACTTCTACTAAATCCTGTTCCCCAGATGATGTCTGCTCTCTTAAATACTCCACATTATGGCAAAAATCCTAACTCCAGCATAAAAAAACCTTGTGTTAAATCAATCCTTGGAATCTGAGCACGTTACCAGTAAAAGAAACAAGAGTGTGCTCAAGCTGCAATTGAAGAAATCTAATCTTGCCCTTTAGTGAATTCTAATAGAACCCTATTTCTCTTCTTCCTTTAATGGCTGAAAAATCCAAACACTTGGAGCAGCACAACCAACTAGATGTAGCACAAAATGGATTCCCTTCAGTCATGGGTACAGAGACCCTTTTGGTCAACATTCTGAATGACTTCAAATTAACCTGAACAAAAGACAACCAGTGGGGTAAGTAGTGTAGGATCCCTCTGCAGCTTTCAAAATGGTCGATCATAAGATTCTGGTTGACCATTTGTCACACAGCATTGTTAGAGGGAAAACACTCTTCTAGTTTACCTAATGTTGTTCAAACAGGAGCCTGTGGTCAACCTTGCACCCTTTTAGACCCAAACCCAACAATGTGAGGTACAAGGTGCCCCATGGATCATCCCGTCACCATACTTTTTTATGTTTATGTTTGCCCTCCCATGAGTGTTATACAAAATTTTTTGGTTTGGAATGTATATTTTATTCTGATAACGCCCAGCTCATTTTCACCTTTGATTGGCTGGAAGTGGAAATTAAATCCTTTTTAGCCCATGTATGTTGGCAATTCACTCATGGATGAGCAGAACTCTACTTAAGCTGAACATTGAACCTCAACTAAATTGAAGACACCTGTTTACCAACCAAGATTCCACATCCAATGGTGGAATTTCTGCAGAAAAACATCACACAAAGAAGCCAAAACAAGCAGTGCAACAAAAGGTTGGAACAACTACTACCAAGGAAGTCTATCTACAGACCACCCCACTACTTACCAACTTATTGAAATATTACACAGAAAAAACAACTTCCAAGACCTTGAACAAAAGCAAACTCCAGCCCAAATACTAAAATATAGTCCTAAAATAGCGGAACAAAGCACATGCACAAGGTGCTATAATACAAAGTTAAACTCTAATATTATGTAATACCTTGATTACTTTAAATGAATACCTTGCACCTTAATTTCATCTGACCCTCAAAAACCAATATTAAATTAGATAACCACATCAAACCTAAACAAAGCATCTTCAACCAGATCTTTAAGTGTCAAAAGCTATCTTTAAACAACTTACCCAGTACATGGTATATCTTGTTATCATAGGTTATCAGTTTATTCTGGGTCTACCATTTTTTCTGAATAAAAACGACATGTCTCAACATCAGAATAAAAAAGCAATGTACTTTACAGTATACTTCATAAACGCAAACCCAAATAATTAAAAAAAACTTTCAAAAATCTAAAACATTATATTCAAAATGAATTACATACCTAAAAATAACACAAAATCAAAAAAACTGTTTATTAAACAAAACTATAAGCTGCTCATAAAAACAACATAAGTACAACACTTTTCCTCTAACGTATTTGAAAAATTATACAATATGTAAATTACACAAACATATAGCTATTAGAACCTTAAACATTGATAATTATACAGACTAGAAATTAAACACTTCTTTAGCAACCCTACCTTTTTCCCAACGAAAAATATTGAAAATAGATTTCCAAAATTGAAGACAGCAAAACAGGAAATTCTTCATCCAAAGCATTCAACCTGCATATCGGTACTCCAAAAAATACATATGGCGAAAAAATAATCCAAAAAAGAAGTTTTCATATCGCATCTATGAATTCCCTTACACATCTTAAAAGAGTTCAAGAAAGAAAAAACTTAGTTAAACCAAAAACTAGAAAGCAACTGTAAAAAAACAGTTGGACATTACAATTACAGCGCATTTTCCTGGAAAATAAACATAAAAAAGAGAAATTAATGCAACTCCCCAAAAGAACGATCTTCGGGGACACTATTCTTAACCTGTAAAGCAAATCATTACTCATTCTTCCCCATCCCAAAACAATTGAAAAATAACTTTATAGAACAAATAAGCTACATATATAACACAAATCCTAACCACTTGTACCAATATGCATATTATTGGGTTACACTAAATCAACAAATACACTAATCTATAAATGAAGCAATAATCAATACATTCTAAAATTCCAAAATCTTGAACTCTATTTCCTCTCACATCGACGATTTTATAATTCTTCAAGAAGGAACTCATGGAATTAAATGTACGTTTTATCTACTAAATAGTTAATGTTCTTTATTTTTGTTCGTTTGCAGATTAACATGGGGCATATTATTCAGAACGGCGTAAAAATTATCGGCGCTTTCGCGGCAGGAAACTGCAGTTAAAGCGGCGATAATGGGCTTGATAATATGCCCTTGAGAATTCCAATAGAAGCCCAGGTTCACACCAGAGCATGGGCTTCTATGGGAATTTTCAAGGGCATATTATCAAGCCAATTATCGGCGCTTTAGGAAAGCGGCGATAATTTCAATACCGTTTCTTGATAATATGCCCCCATGAGTTTAACAATTTTGCTCTAACACTGTACACTGTTTCATTAACTTTGTCACTATACTTAGAGCATTCGCTTCAGTGTATAATACTCGACTGGTAAGCAAAAATATGATTTTTAAAGCTTTCCGCCACCTATGTTCAAATCCAGTTTTAGCTCTTTAAAAATCTTGAGCACTCCTCCGCAGCCACTCTTGAATTACCATTTGACTCACTGCTTTGTTTTCTGTGCAGTCATTGTTTGCTTCTATGTTTTCTGGGATAGCCACTTAAAGCTCTGTAGCAGGGTTTCCGTTCTCCCACAGAACTGTGCACAGAGATCTAGAACCTGGGTGAGTTAGGGTGACCCACAACTCACCTTTGTTTCAGAAATCCCCTTACCAAGCTAGCTACAGTGTCTCATCGGTAGTAATAACTTACCAATGACTTAGACAATCCAGAACATGAACTTAGAGTACCTCAGGTATCGTGGAACACATGAACACTCTTTCGTTATATTATCATTCCAAACCGAAACTGGGAGGCAAAGAATACACGTGCAAGTTTGAAATGTTTATTTTTCAATGCAGCATTCTCAAACGCAGTATCTTGTATAATATCAACATACATATTACAAAAATCAGAGTCAGCAGCATAGTCACTAATCCATAGTAAGCAAAAGGTGATAACATGTTATGATGCAAAATCTATAGAATTATGTATCACCTATATTTCGCGCACCCTATTTAGCATATTATTTTATATCTAAGAAGGTCTCATCTGGGTTCTTAGCAGGGCGGACCCATACCTCTAATTCTCAGTAGGAGGAGATCACATCAACAGCTACCAGCTCTCTGCATGCTCAGCATCAAGTGTGTTGATTCATTCCCTGTAACTATATCTTAAACTCACGTAGAGCCCAATGTTGGCAGCAACATTATTTGTGTTATGTCTAACGTGGTGCGAGGATCAGGCCTTCAGCAACCTTGTGTTAGGTTATTCTTAGAGTGTGCAGTTCTCGGTGTACAGACAGTTGTACCAAGTGTACCAAGCACGACTGATACTAGAGCAAATAACATATTATTCTCAAATAAATCACATCTTTCGTCTGGGTTGAAAGCTACAATAACAAGTAGGTGTCGTGTGCAAACTCAAGATGGAAGAAAATATTGCGTTTAAACATTTAATAAGCACATGCTAACTTAACACAATATATAGAAACGTAGTAACCATATGACACCCCCCCAATGATCCGAGGACGGTTTAAAAACGCTAAAACACAAGCCTTTACCATCTGAAAGGTAAAACATGAAAGCAGAGTTCAATGATATTGAGCCAAGCTAAATGTATACAAATGTATGTAAAATTTAAAAACAAAAATATGTATGAATGCCTATAGTGGCCACACAAAATTTAAAAGAGGAATTTAAGGCCTACTCTCAGTTCATAGGCCCAGAACATATAAAAATCGAATGTTCGTATTGAAGCAAAGGCACCATTCAGAATTACTAAAAAGTCACGTGCCATAATAATGAAAGTCTTCAGAGTCACTCATGGGTTGAATGAATATGCAAAATAGGTAGCTACAGCTTCCAACATGAAATCACTGTCATCATCCGAAAACAGTTCAGCCATCCAATTAAGCAATGGGAAAGAACATACGTGCTCCTCCAACACCTATTCCTCTAGCAACATCAGAGGACAACTCAGTGGGTTCTCGAGAACGCTATGTGCCAGAAAGTCATGCGCCGCTGCGAATATGTCCCACTGACCCATTAGTCCATGCATCACTGCCACAGCCATAACCCTTTCGCCAGAACAGACCAACTCGTGAGCCACTACGGGGTTCATCAGCTGATCAAAGTCGACGTCAGGTGAAGTCGGTAAGCAGAGACACAAATCAATGGCCCAGTCGAAATCACAGCTCAGGCAATGAAACACGGGCTGGACACATGTGAAATAGGAAAATCTGAACGATAATCCAAAAGCCGTGCTTAAAGTCGCAAGCGGCAAGGAGCCATAGTAATCAAGCATTCGGTTGCGAAACTGCATCAGTAGGGGCTGAGCGTTTCCTTGCGCAGGATGGGCATCCATGTTTTATAAAGTAAAATATCACCAGAACGCCTGCAGCCAAAGCCAGCAAAACAGGAAATCCGCCAAACAGGCTTGCGAATATAGAATGAAAGAACGCAGGGATAATACCAAATACTTTTTCAAATGTAGTCACGAGACCACTGCTAACCAATTTAAAAAAATGAGCCAGGCCTACTGTGGAGGAGGCATTGAAGATTTGATGAACCAGCTCGCAGAAATGAAACGGCAAATCAGTACTTAAAAGGGCTTGCACCTCTGTGCGTGTGTTTGCTATGTGAAGGACATAAGTTTCGCGGGCAGAGCTCAGGGCCACCTGCTTTTGAGACAAAAGGGCTCTTATACGGCTTAAACCATTGAACTCAGCTCTCAAGGTTGATATTCTTGGCCAAATTAAAACATCTGAATTCCCATGCGTGGGTGGGTATAACACATTTTTGCAGCAAACCACCCTCTCTGAAACGGTAACCACATAAGCGATACCGGCCTGTAACTCACAACAAAGTTCGTTATTCAAAATTAAATAACTACCGTTGGATAATAAAGTGAACGTGGGAACTATTGCAGGAACTGGTGTCCCTTTCAAAACACAGGCCAAATTAGGTTTGTCCTGATTACAAGAACCATGCAACTGAATGTGTCTGCATATTAATGAACGGTCAGGCGACTGTGTACATTCTTCACCATTCAAATTCACTTCATTTCCCTCCTTTAGGCATCTGTAAGTGTATGTTAAAGACCATGTCTCATGTAGGAAAGCACTGCCTAACGGTTCATATCGCCCAATGGCTATATATTTCATACAATTTGTAAATTTATACAAAGCAAAAGGTAAGGTGATAACACCATGGATAAGCCATGTAGCAGCAGTCTCCTCAGCCACAGAAAAGGGCAAAGATTCTAATTTTTCAATATGTAACATAGAAAATGTTGCATCTCTCATTGATAGCATGCGCTGTTTTTCAGTCAAATTAAATGGGGCAAATAGTGATGAAACGTTCATAAAATTCCAAGGCACTCGACCAGACTTAAGAGTCTGTAGTGTCCAAGCAAACTGCATCACAGAACGCAATTGATTTTGACCATGATATAGCACGGACACCTCATCATGTACAATGTCCATAACAGAGGACACAATATTGTTCAACGTGTAAATTCGGGAAGAAAGCGTGTTAATACTGTTATCGACAACTGCAAGCACCTTTTCTAAATTTGCTTGATCAATAGCTCTCAGGCGTTTAGCAGCCTCAATTTGTGAAACTTTCCAAATTTCATTGTAAATCGCATACAGCCATCGTTTAGATCTACCTTTAGCTGGGCCTTTTATAAAATCGTTCAAATCCACACTATCATTTAATAGAGACAGATGTAGTTTAACTGCAGCTAATGTGGAATGTTGTAACCAATTTTGACACAGCTTCCCCACAGAATAAGTTGTGACAGTATAGTCTCCTTCAAAACGGGGATCGGGTCTGACTTCTGTGAACCCTTTAGCCAAACCCAGAAAACGGCGTTGGCAAGAATCAGCACTCTTCTGCCATACCAGTCAACCCTTGGAATCCAAACCGGAAATGTTAAAGGATGAATTGTGCAAAAGAGCTTGTAACTCATGAATGGACAAATCAGTAAAATTACCCCAACCTGAATATTCCTCTAAATCTGGGATGGTCGGTGTATTTAATTTTTTAGAAGTAGCCAATCCAAAGCATGTTGTTTGAAAAATGGATGAATTTAAAAACAACATGTGATTCGGGACGAGACATGCCCGGTGCAAAGCCTCAGTGCCTTGTACCTGCCAATCTTTGGTACCCCAAACCGATTTAAGGTCAATTGTTCCTTTCCAAAACTCGTAGCCATCTACAGCCAACCTGTCTAGAAAGGACTTCGAATACAGCAATTTTGTATCGGTAAGTCTAACTTTGGACATGGACTTTTTTGTCATTTTAAAATAAAATGACTCGGGATTAGATTGATTAAAGTCTATGAAATAAGTGTATTTTTTCAGAAACGTATTGGAGCTGCTACCTAATGGAGCAGGGCAATGTTCCCATTGTGTATAATTTACAGCAACCCTCCTGGAATTTGTCTTATGTAAAAAATGACTACCATAATGTTGAAAACAAAACAAATCACCATAATTAGTAGAATCTGAATACAGATCCTCAGCATCGAAGGCAGCATAATACTTCAAATCAGAAAATAATGCTTCTACGGCCTGAATATCCCAATCATCAGAACGTATATTTTGTTTAATCACATCTCCCATGTTTACTCTAAGCACATTTGGAACATTAATCACTTCAGTGGGCCCATGTATCTGAAACCTAACCGCATCCCACACAATCCCATCAAGGACAGGCCAAGCAGTAATGTTGACTGTATTTAAGTTTCGTTTCAGTCTGTTCGCTGAATGTGAAGAGGAAAGAGGGGCCAATGTTCCATTTAGGTACCGAATTCCTGTTCTTTCTTTAACGTAGTGACCATCAATCAGACGGAAAAAATAAAACACAAAACCAATCGACATAAAAAGGTAAAATGAAAATAGGATCAACCAAATGTATGTCCATGGGGGAATCAAAAAATGTTTTTTAAATAACTTGGCATATTTTGCAACAGTTGAGGGTTTCTTTGAAATTTCCGAAACAGAGTCAAAAGAGAATCTGGATTGGTCTGCCAAACGGGTCTGTAAATCAGGCATCGATAAATCAGCAGGATAAGTGTAATTCAGCTCATCAATGTTAGTAACAGGAATAGTATTTAATAAAGGACTGGATATGGCAGGCATCTCCAGGGACACCTCCTGTTCTGCACCAGAAGTTATTGCTAGCACAGAGTGCCTCACCATGGAAGGACAGGATACAGCTGGTGTCATGCTAAGAAGAATCGGCCACCCTGTGTGTCTTGACATTGTCAATAGAAATAAATCTGTTTTCCTTACGACCTGGAAGTGGTGGTAAAATGACTGTTCTTGTGCCCTTCACTCCAAGAACTCGAACCGGTGTTCGATATGAGGGACCAAACTCTTTCTTGTTATCGATCTTCTCTCGAACCAGTTCTCCAACTTGGGGTAGCCAGCCAACTACCGGGACCTGCAGTGCATCATCCGATGTGGAGGGCAAATGTTCCTTTGCAAGACTGTCTCTGGTCTTTTGTAGATTCTGTAAAACATTGCAATGTTCATCTACGTCAAAGGCCGTGGTCTGGGACTTGCAGTCCAGCCCATCGAGGTCAGGGACATACATCTTGATACCAAAGAGCATTTCGTATGGGGTCCGCCCACCCAAAGACTTTCTAGGGAGATTATTAAGCGCACGCTGCACGCCTATGAGGTGGGCTAACCAGTTTCTGCCAGTGCCTATAACTCGCGCTGTCAAAGATTGCTTTAAGTCGCGGTTCATTCGTTCAACTACACTATTACCCTCAGGTCTGTAGGGACTCGAAAATTTGACTTGGACCCCCATCGAAACCATAGCATCCTTATACGCCTTAAAGGCAAAAGCCGGACCCTGATCCGAATGGTAGGTACCACAGGCAAAAATTCCCACAAAGACTCGCAAATCCTTAATGACAGTACGTGAATCAGCGCTCCGATGTGGCCATACCCACACAAAGCGTGTGCATGAATCTACTGCTACTAAGATGTACTTGTATGCAGTATCAGAAGAAAATGGACCGCAGTGATCCAAATAAACGCATCCAAGCGGTTTAATCGAGATATACAACCATGTCTGAGGCGGACGCGCAGCAGTTGAAGGCTTAATCTGCTGGCAAATGTCACATTGAAGAACATAATTGCGCGTCTGTTTGTACAGTCCCCGCCACCAGAATCTTTGTTGTAGCTGAGTTACAGTGGCTGAGACGCCCGCATGCGCAGATGCCACACCTTCATGAGCCGCTGCAATCAAAGCAGCCCTGCGATCCGAGTTGGGAACTAGACGTTCGCCAACATCAGGGATTTTCACATAAGGAACCTTATCGGGACTTAAGTGGTATGTGTATTTAGAAGGGAACCCCGCAGGATATTTACTTCCCTTCTCCGTTGCAGCAACTGCTGCCAAGATGTCATCATCTATTTTGCTTTTGGACCTCGTGACCCCTGCAACTAAGTATTTTGATACCGCTGACTTCGCTGCTTCATCAGCAAGCGAATTGCCAACAGCGTGGACCCCCACGCGCTGATGACCGAGAGTATGAATCACAAACACGAGTGGCAACTTCTCTTTCAGTTCCGCCACTCGGACCCAGATCATTTTATGTTTTATTGTGCTACCTTTGGAATCACGAAATTCATTCTGAATCCAAAAGAACAAGTTTTCATTGTAAGACTGGACACAGTAGTAAGAGTCACTTACGATCAAAGTCGTCACACTAGGATCTGCGTACTCCAATGCAAGCATCAGAGCACGAAGCTCTGCTAATTGTGCGGTGCAGTCCCCAAGCGTCTGCGTGTGCACGACGCTGGACTTGAACTCATCGTTCACCATGGCACCAACCACAATGGCGCAAGCGGAAACGTAGGCATGTTTAGAGCCATGCGCAACCTGCGCCGAACCATCAGTGTAAATGATGCAATGGAAATCCTCCAACGGCCGCATTGCTAATGGAGCAGGATGAACAAATTCATACTGTAAATACTCCTGCGACCCTAAAGTGGCGTCAAAAATAAACGTGACATCCTGGGACGTCAAGGACGCAGCCCATTGAATCCACCGAGGGTGCAAAGCTTTGGAATTAGGTACACTGGCTTTCGTAACCGCCTCTAAGGCAGGACACAGGGTAACAACCAACATGCGCTTTCCTTGTGACAGGGCACGTTCCTTAAGAATTGCCATCTGCACAGCCGTTAACACTTTCTCCACAGTGGAAAAACGCAATTCAGCCGAAGTGAACAAGTGTGACTTGTAAGCAATAGGTACTGTATCTCCTTCATTAAAAGTCAGGTACGTGAAACCCACCGCCCCAGGGATAATTCTTATCACCAGGTTGGTTTGGTTACCACGAGTCTGTAAGTATTCAGAAGCGAGCAAATCAGCCTGCAAAGACTGCAGAATGGCTGAATGCTCAGGCAGCCAGCATGATTTGGAAAAAGATGGTTGTATCAAAGCATACAAAGGCTTGATACGCTGGGCATATTCCGGAATGTAAGTCCTTCCGAAATTCAAAAAGCCCAGAAGAGATTGTAATTTTTTCAGTGTTGTCGGAGAACGCAACTGTGCGCATTTCTCCAGGAAGTGGGGTGCTAAACCCTTCCCTTCGTTGTTAAGCTCGTAACCTAGAAACAACACTGTGTACTCTGCAATGTGCGACTTTGCAAAGTTAAACTTGTAACCTATGTCAGCAAAGTTACAAATTATGCTATTTACTCGACACAGATGCTCCCAAAGATCGTCGTCTGTGAGATAAATGTCATCCACATACGAACAAGCAACTGGGTTGAAGCTCTCCAGCAGAGAGACAATGCGTGCGGAGAATACTCCAGGACTGTTCTTGTAGCCCATTGGGAGTCGCCGAAACATTTTTTGCACACCGCCGCATGTAAAACTGGTCCATTGGGAACTTAGACCGTCTAGCCTATGGGCATAAAAACCATTGGAAATGTCAAGCGTGGTTTTAAACCGTTTACGCTCAAGACTATTCACTAACGCAGAGCCATGAGTATTCTGTACTGCGCAGTTACGGCAATGCGAGTTCAAATGCCTATAATCCAAAACCAAACGATATGAGCCGTCTGGCTTGTTTACAGTAAAAAGGGGTTTATTCATCGGTGACACACACGTTTCAATTACACCTTGATATTCCAATTGTTCAAGGATAGCCGCGACTGAAGCTTTGGCTTCACGCCGTATGGGATATTGAGGTTGAGGCTGTGGCTGAGACCGTAAAGGAATCTCGTGGCTTGGTGACAATTTATCCCAGCCACACTGATTGCGGTACACAGCCGGCGCAAGCGCCAGAGCCCACTCTTCTGCAAAATGCAGCGCTTCTACCCTCGGCACAGTGTGCGCGAAGCTGGGTAGGATTACCTCCTCCCCTCGCGGAGCTGCGAGAACAAAAGGTGGGGGCCAGTCAGCCTCCGAAAGCAAAATGTCATACGTAGACGAGAGATTTTCCCAAAATACCCCTTTTACAGTTCGCTGCATGTCACCTTCAATTAGCAGGACAATTTCAAAAAGACGTTCAGGGGGAGCAACATGCGTATCAGCAGTTTCAATCACAACATAAGAATCAGTCGCTGTCACCTTCAACAGTGGACGGAGGGCCTCTCTCACTATGGTAATCTCTGCTGCGCTGTCCAGCAAGGTCAGAGCCCACGTCAGATTCCGAAGCCGCGTTCTCACTATCTGGGGCATAACGATGCGCGGTCAGGGCGGCGACTTTCTTCGTGGCAAACTGTGGTCTCTTGGGCGTAGAGCCTTCCTGCTGCTCTCCACTGTTTCGCGGGCGGGGCTGACCACGTCCTTGCTGGCCACCCCGGCCCCTGCCGCCCCCTCCACCACCGGTTGACTGAGCCGATGAGTCCTGAAAGGAACGAGGAGAGCGTTGGTCAGAAGCCTGAAACCTCTCAGGCGATTTAATCATCGTGCGGTCGCGCAAATCATAAACTCGATCCGACTGCGCAGGCAACGGAGACGCAGGAGCAGAAACCTGTGTTTGTTGTTGTTGTTGCTTACCCTGATTCTGCTTTTTAGGCCAATTTTGTTTCTTGGACTTTTGTTGACCACTAGTTTCCGATGTCTGACCCTGGGGCTGCTTCTTCTCCTTATCAGGAAAAGCTTTAACCCCCATTGCATTGCGGCCAACCATTTTGTAAGCAGCTACAATTATCCTTGCTAACCGTCGGGGTCGTTCGGCCTCTGGAACCAACGCCAATGCGTTAGCAACCTGAAAGTTCACTGCATCCCCCTTGACATTCGCAAGGATCAGATCGCAAACCACATCAAAGGAGCCACACAGGCGCATACCCAATTCCACAGCCGACTCCGGGCCGTGTTCGTCTTGAACACGTTTAAGGACCCCACCTAGATTGGTCACAGACGGGGAGCCATAGCACCTCGAATAGACCGCTGCAAAAGTCTTGCCCCAGGTCTCACAGTCAACAAGTTCAGGAGCCAAATCTTTCGGCAAACTTAGTGTAAGAATCCGGTGCTTATCACCCGGACTCATGTTGGGAAACACAGCTTCCAGCTGGCCGAATTTCTCAGCAAGCCAGAACGGAAAATCAGCCTTGTCCTGGGGCTTTTTACCCATCACGGAATTTACCATGACCGGATTGATTTTCAGACCAGCATGTTCTGCACGAAGCTGTGCACCTCTAGGGGCCGCGTCCTGAACATTACGGCTAGTGTAATGAACAAGCGCTCTAATCACTCCCACCGCGACTTCATGAAGCCGCCGCAGATCAGCCACGTTACAAGTGGCGCGTTGAGGGTGAGGAGTGAATCCAGCCAAAGCGGGCCAAGGTGTGCCCGGAATGGACAAAGGACCTAACCTTGCAGCGGTTAAAGCGTTCGGTAGGGCGCCACCAAACCAAACTCCATGCTGTCAAGCATCAATAGGAACCTCCAGTGCTCTGTACGGAGCGTACGCAACTGGTACATCCGAAGCAGTGTATGAGTGGAACACACCAGTATTAGCGTTCACTGCCGGAAATGTCACCCACGAATAAAACAGTTCGTACGGGTAAGCATGTTCCACACTCACCACCAAAACCACAGCCAAGCCTTCCACAGGAACATCATACATCCGCAAATGGTCACGCACCGCAATGCGACTATGCTGCGGGATGTCCACGGCTTGTGCCATGTCAGCACAGGAAAGTGAAAACACAAAGATTACTTTGTAGCACAACTGGGTAGTAACTCAAAGAAATCGTTTACAGTTAGATTCAAGCTTGAAAAATACCTATTTCAAAAATAGGTAGGTTTTTCCGACACTGCCGTTTTCCGGAAACGGGAATGAAGGCGTTAAGGTTTGAATGATATACTACTCGAGTGTCATGAAATAAGGCCAATCAACGTATGGGCGCCATGTAGCAGGGTTTCCGTTCTCCCACAGAACTGTGCACAGAGATCTAGAACCTGGGTGAGTTAGGGTGACCCACAACTCACCTTTGTTTCAGAAATCCCCTTACCAAGCTAGCTACAGTGTCTCATTGGTAGTAATAACTTACCAATGACTTAGACAATCCAGAACATGAACTTAGAGTACCTCAGGTATCGTGGAACACATGAACACTCTTTCGTTATATTATCATTCCAAACCGAAACTGGGAGGCAAAGAATACACGTGCAAGTTTGAAATGTTTATTTTTCAATGCAGCATTCTCAAACGCAGTATCTTGTATAATATCAACATACATATTACAAAAATCAGAGTCAGCAGCATAGTCACTAATCCATAGTAAGCAAAAGGTGATAACATGTTATGATGCAAAATCTATAGAATTATGTATCACCTATATTTCGCGCACCCTATTTAGCATATTATTTTATATCTAAGAAGGCCTCATCTGGGTTCTTAGCAGGGCGGACCCATACCTCTAATTCTCAGTAGGAGGAGATCACATCAACAGCTACCAGCTCTCTGCATGCTCAGCATCAAGTATGTTGATTCATTCCCTGTAACTGTATCTTAAACTCACGTAGAGCCCAATGTTGGCAGCAACATTATTTGTGTTATGTCTAACGTGGTGCGAGGATCAGGCCTTCAGCAACCTTGTGTTAGGTTATTCTTAGAGTGTGCAGTTCTCGGTGTACAGACAGTTGTACCAAGTGTACCAAGCACGACTGATACTAGAGCAAATAACATATTATTCTCAAATAAATCACATCTTTCGTCTGGGTTGAAAGCTACAATAACAAGTAGGTGTCGTGTGCAAACTCAAGATGGAAGAAAATATTGCGTTTAAACATTTAATAAGCACATGCTAACTTAACACAATATATAGAAACGTAGTAACCATATGACAGCTCCTGTTTTGTACAATCTAAAAACGTTAAATTGGGATGATTACTCTATGAAAACTATGCCCATTGTAACCTATTCCAGAGTTGTTCTGTGAGTGAAGCAAATGGAATTATTGAATCATTTCAAAGTCGTCAGTGTCAGCTTAATTTAGTGCCGAATGCACAAGTCTCAATCAAAACCAAAAGCTTAAAAGCCAATACTTCTTAAAAGGTTTTGAGACAAATGATACTGGAAATATGGACTCGGTTTTAGAAGTGCTTTCTTAAATATTAGATCGCTACCCCATCACAAAGATGAACCCCATCTACTAATGAGGGACTTTGAACTAGATCTCTGTGCGCTGACTGAAATCTGGACCCATGATCGCTCTGGGCGTGATATTCTGCGCGCCATCCCTAATAGTTACAATGCAGTAGAACAGATAGGCAAAATAGTGTCCGTGGGAGAGTAGCACTGAACACAGCTAAACAACTGTGGACAATAGTGTGGATTTTGGTGAACATATCAATCAAGTGATGGAATATAAAGTAGATTTATCTGTTTCCAGACTTTTATCTTCTGATACTCTTCTGATACTTTAGTCCATCTGATTCAACAGCCATTTGTTTTCAATTATCTGAAATATTTTGTAATCTGCTAATTAATTACAGTCAGTTTATTGTGTTAAGTGAGTTTAAACTTTGGCTTAACCATTCTTCGTCTAATCAAATTCTAGACATTTTAAATTTGATGTCACTACTCGACTTCATACAAGATGTAAACCCACCTACACATCAAGGTGGTTACATCTTAGGTTTTATTTTATTTTCATGTTGAGGCCTCTACCCCTGTAGATTGTTTTTTTGGTAAAGTTCAAATGTTGGTCCCTACCAACCTCCAAAACGTAAAGCGGTAACAAAACCTGCCTCCTTTCAATGTTGCATGAAGCCTCAAAATTATTTACAGAGAGTTGGTCTAATCTGCCTGTCACTTCTGACCCAAAAATTCCACCCAGCATTTTAGCTCCTGTTTAGTCGATGCATTTGAGAAATCGAGACTTATCATTTAAAAAGCGGCTTCTAAGAAGAGTTATGTGTACCAATGGTACACTGCAGAGCTTAGGGACAAGTGGACAAGTGATTTAAGGTAAGACAGACAGAAAGGAAATGGGGCCTTTCTTACGACCACAATTTGCTTTTGGTATTTGAAGCACCGCTTAAAGACTACAGGCTTGATCTCCAAATAGCCAAGACATCTTATCATGGTAACTTGATCCAAGATGCCTTTTTAGGTTAGTTAAGAATTTTACAACCCTGCTGTGATTATGCACCATTTTTCCTTCTCACAACAGGTTTGGAACAGGTTTGCTGCCCATTTTGTCAATAAAGTTCATGATCAAGCCTCAGAGCCGGAGTACCAGGGGCCAGCAACATTCGTACAATCCAAGAACATTGCACCATCCTGCTATGGACTTCTACTAAATCCTGTTCCCCAGATGATGTCTGCCCTCTTAAATACTCCACAATATGGCAAAAATCCTAACTCCAGCATAAAAAAACCTTGTGTTAAATCAATCCTTGGAATCTGAGCACGTTACCAGTAAAAGAAACAAGAGTGTGCTCAAGCTGCAATTGAAGAAATCTAATCTTGCCCTTTAGTGAATTCTAATAGACCCTATTTCTCTTCTTCCTTTAATGGCTAAAAAATCCAAACACTTGGAGCAGCACAACCAACTAGATGTAGCACAAAATGGATTCCCTTCAGTCATGGGTACAGAAACCCTTTTGGTTAACATTCTGAATGACTTCAAAGTAACCTGAACAAAAGACAACCAGTGGGGTAAGTACTGTAGGATCTCTCTGCAGCTTTCAAAATGGTCGATCATAAGATTCTGGTTGACCATTTGTCACACAGCATTCTTAGAGGAAAAACACTCTTCTAGTTTACCTAATGTTGTTCAAACATTAGCCTGTGGTTAACCTTGCACCCTTTTAGATCCAAACCCAACAATGTGAGGTACAAGGTGCCCCATGGATCATCCTGTCACCATACTTTTTTATGTTTATCTTTGCCCTCCCATGACTGTTATATAATATTTTGGTTTGGAATGTATATTTTATTCTGATAACGCCCACTCATTTTCACCTTTTATTGGCTGGAAGTGGAAATTAAATCCTTTTTAGCCCATGTATGTTGGCAATTCACTCATGGATGAGCAAAACTCTACTTAAGCTGAACATTGAGAAAACAGAATTTCTTATCTTTAGACCTAAATCTCTATGGAGAACACATTTTTGGCCTACAGTTTAGGAACTTATCCGACGTCTGTTAATTTAGCAAAAAACCTTAGTTTTAAAATCCATTGACACACAAATAAATTCAATAGTAGACTCTTGTTCATTTCAGGTGAAGCTTTTGAAGAAGACTCTCACGGTTCTGGGATGTGGACTTCCTATAGCCCGACATCCAGGACATATTGTTTGTGGCCAAGGGCAACAAGATTTCATGTGTATTTTGTGTTTGGGACAAGTAGGTCCAACCCCCTACAGCACAAACCCTTTGGCTGCCAGATTACAGGGAAGGGCATTGTCTGAAGTTAAAGTAATATTTGTGTCCATGTGTTAATGCTGTTCAAACTTGTATTTATTGTTCATTAATGCAAAGTCTTTATTATTAGGGTGAGCGCTCCAAGTAAATGTTGTAAGCTCCGACTGCACTACTGACAGTCGTTCCAGTAAAAAAATGTGTACACAATGTTTAGCAACATGAGGGCACATATAATGCTCCCAGAATGCTCCCTGATTAGATGCAAATATTTGCAGAATCTTGAAAGCAAGATTGAGGATTCTTTGCTTTCAAAATAAAATGTTAACATAAAAATGCAAAAACGTTTCGCTAAACTACTGTAAAATTTTTGGTACCATTTCTTTGCAGCATCATTTAGTAAAATGTGTTGTGTATGCTCGTATTTCCCAAAAATATGTATAATGGAAAATCAGTGCAACCAGTTTTAGTAAGATTATGGGGAAAATAAAAATAAACAAGCCCTGGGAAAGCCAGTAAACCTGAAATTGTAGGTCAGCCTTTTGATTTTGTTATTGTGTGACTTGTTTCGGCATGGCTTTTGTAAAACCTTATTGGTGTGGGAGCTGCCAGGCCCTCACCATTATAACAAACATTGGCAAAAGCAAAAATTGTTTTGGTCTCAAAAAGCACACATTGCACAGTAGTTTCTGGCACTGAACAAAACAACTGTGTGTCGATATGCTCCTTGTGAAAGAACAAAGCTGTCACTCACAGTGAAACTAGCCAATAGTGCATGAGAGACAGAATTTTAATAAACACAAAAGGTCATAGTTAACGCCAAACTTAGGGGCCGATTATGATTGTGGTTTTTCCGCATCTTCCGGGCCGGCGGAAGCCACCGCCTGCCCGGAGAATGCGGAAAAACCGCTGCGGAGCCTCCAAAGACCCACTGCCATATTAGGATGGCTGGTGGGTCTTGAATTCTGTCTGCCGCTTTTCCGCCGTGGTCGCCGTACGACCAGGTATAAAGCGCGCTGAACACTAGCGACGCTTGATTAAACTTGTGGAACCTCCTGAGGCTCAGCCGGGAGTAGAATTGCTCGCATTACCGATTTTAAAATCACTGAACTTGTTATTTTAAAACTTCACTTACTTGCTTCCTGGCACCAGACACTCTTGGGCAGGGCTCTTAGTTTCACAGCGGATTAAGCGCTGTAAAGGGAAACCTCTTACAATTCCAGCCGCCATTCTCCTCGCTAAGGCACGGGACACGCCCACTTATGAGGCCACGCCCCCTGCGACAGGTATAAAGCGCGCTGAACACTAGCGACGCTTGATTAAACTTGTGGAACCTCCTGAGGCTCAGCCGGGAGTAGAATTGCTCGCATTACCGATTTTAAAATCACTGAACTTGTTATTTTAAAACTTCACTTACTTGCTTCCTGGCACCAGACACTCTTGGGCAGGGCTCTTAGTTTCACAGCGGATTAAGCGCTGTAAAGGGAAACCTCTTACAATTCCAGCCGCCATTCTCCTCGCTAAGGCACGGGACACGCCCACTTACGAGGCCACGCCCCCCCCGCGACAGGTATAAAGCGCGCTGAACACTAGCGACGCTTGATTAAACTTGTGGAACCTCCTGAGGCTCAGCCGGGAGTAGAATTGCTCGCATTACCGATTTTAAAATCACTGAACTTGTTATTTTAAAACTTCACTTACTTACTTCCTGGCACCAGACACCCTTGGGCAGGGCTCTTAGTTTCACAGCGGATTAAGCGCTGTAAAGGGAAACCTCTTACAATTCCAGCCGCCATTCTCCTCGCTAAGGCACGGGACACGCCCACTTACGAGGCCACACACCCCCCGCCTTCCCGCCTTTACTCCTCCTATAAACATGTGTAATCACCGGAAGCGCAGCGGACGAGCGCAGCGGGCGCGACGAATGCGCGCCGAAGGCGCGCATAAGGCAAGCTCGTCTGCGCTCGTCCGTGCCGAGACCGGGCTAAGGGCCACCCCCCCTGATCCTTCATCTCCTTATCCCACAACCAGCTCCGTGCCAATAACTTACACTCCGGACCAACTCCTCAGCATCAAACAAACAACCAGGTACCCTCACTCATTACCAAACTTTAACTATAACGATCCTAGGTTCGGACCACTCAAGTGTCCCACTTGCACCGAGACTCCACCCATCTCTCCCCATATACCTCCCCCTCTAGTAACAGCAGCTCTTATCAATGCAAGATCCCTACCAAAACATAAATTTGAAATCGCCGAGTTCATAGACTCGCAACAGATAGATATTCTATTTATCACCGAGACATGGGGAGACGAGGCCTCTGGCCCCGACTTCAGAGACGCCACACCAAACAACTACTGTGTGTGTAAATTAGACAGACCGATAAGGAAGGGTGGAGGAGTTGCGATCATGTACAAAAATCACCTCAAAATATCCACTACAGACACAACCTATCCTGAATGCGAGGCCCTCCTCTTCTCAATAGGCCTATCCAGTAAAGCAACATTTAAAGGTATGCTGATTTACCGCCCTCCAGGATCCAGAGCCAAATTTCTAGCACGCCTGGATCACATAATCGAGACATCTATTGGAGCACCACAGTTCACCATCCTAGGTGATTTTAACTTTCACCTCGAAGTTTTAGAAGACCCTGACACTACAATGTTACTTGGAGACTTAGAGACTGACGGTCTCACACAAATTGTTAAAAAATCCACGCATAAAGCAGGTCATACGTTGGATGGATTATTCACCAACAACCCCGAAATCTCCATCACAGAGGTCATTCCTCTAATCTGGACTGATCATTCTGCTATATGCTTCTCTATCCCTACTAAACCCACGCCCCCTCGTCTGTCTCTTCACCACTCTACTACATTCAGAGACTGGAAGAACTTAAATCTCGAATGTCTCACTCAGATGATTCAGGATAGCCCATTACTTAATGAGCATGATCCCATAGCAGCGTCAGACACTTATACGGAGATTCTGATCGAAGCCTGCAACAAATTAGCACCTCCCAAAACCTCCCACCGGACTAGAAAACGCCCATCAGCCCCCTGGTTCTCTGAGCCGCTCAGACTTCAGCGCCAGTACTGCAGAAACCTTGAACGGCAGTGGCGCCGTAACTTTAACACATATGACAAGATTAGTTACAAAAGCGCTCTCACTAACTATAAAAAACTCATAAAATCAGAGAAAACCAAATACTATACAAGCCAAATTAATGAGGCGAAAAACTCCTCAGGGAAACTATTTCAAGTAGTAACCTACCTGTCCAACCCATCTGTTCCTCAGTCAGAAGGGTCTCAAGCCCTTTCTGATGCATTAGCCAAATTTTTTGAGGACAAGGTTAGAGCCATTTTTAACACATTTACACCTGAGGTAGCGACCACTCCCTCTCATTCCACAGCTGACACCGGCCCCTCATTCGCAGGTTTTGAACCTACCTCCTGTGAATTCATTCAACCACTGATTGCTCGAACCAAATCCGGCTCACCTTTGGACCCTTGCCCTCCAAATATCCTCAACCTCATCTCGGAGGTCATCACCCCTCCCCTAACCACCATCTGCAATGCAGTGTTTGAATCCGGTGTATACCCCCCGCAGTGGAAAAAAGCAATAATCAAACCGCTGCTTAAAAAACCTAGTCTAGACCCTCTCCTTCCTGCTAGTTATAGGCCCATTGCCTGTCTCCCATTCCCTGCAAAGATCTTTGAAAAGATCATGAATATCCAGTTGTCAAATTACATTCATCACAATAATCTACTGGACGACACCCAATTTGGGTTCCGACAGGGCCACGGAACAGAAACGGCACTGCTGAAAGCAGCAGATGAGATTAGGTCTACGATGGATAATGAAGGAGCCACAGTTCTAGTACTTCTGGACATATCTGCGGCCTTCGACACGGTCGACCACGCCACCTTGATCGACCGTGTCGAAGCCATAGGAATCACATGCAAAGCAAAAAACCTCCTGGCCTCATTCCTGTCAAACCGTCCACAAACAGTGAAACTAGGCAATTTCACATCCCAGACCTTCTCCTTGCCATGTGGAGTACCACAGGGATCCTCGCTAAGTCCGACACTATTTAATATCTATGTGTCGGACCTGGCGAGGGTCATAAAATCCTGTGGAATCTCCCTCACTACCTACGCTGACGACACCCAATTGGTGTTGTCAATATACAATGACGGAATCTCAGTAGCAGCCAATTTCCAAATGGGAATGAAGGCAATAAGCTCCTGGATGTCATCCAACTGTCTTAAACTCAACTCTGATAAGACAGAAGTGATGACATTCGGGAGGCTTCAACCCACCTGGTCCCCTCAATGGTGGCCTCACCAGATGGGACAACCGCCAGAACCTGTGACGAAGGTACGCAACTTGGGCGTTATCTTCGATAACAAATTGACATTCCAGCAACATGTCAATGCTGTGGTTTCCTCTTCCTTCCACGTACTAAAAAGGATAAAAAAACTAATCCCATACCTTCCGCCACATGCAGGTAAAACCTTGGTCAGTACATTAGTATTCTCCAAAACTGATTACTGCAACGCATTGCTACTCAATACACAACAAAAGGTTCTTAATAAACTGCAAACTGTCCAGAATGCTGCCGCCAGAACACTGCTATCTATCCCTAGATTTGCATCGGTTTCCCCCTACATCCGGCAATTACATTGGCTACCGGTGAGGAGCCGCATCAAGTTTAAGGCTTTATGCATTGCATATAAGGCTATTCACGACCAAGGACCCCTATTCTTAAGAAGAGCCTTCCGACCGCTTGAACATACTAGAACTCTGCGGTCATCCTCAGCGCACCTACTCATGGTCCCCCGTACAAGAAGGGCCAACTGGGGCGACAAACGCTTTGCTGTGGCCACAGCCATACTGTGGAACGCACTTCCTCTAAACATCAAGTGCGCTCCGACCCTTCTTAACTTTAGAAAACAACTAAAGACATGGTTGTTCCCTGCCTAATCCCCCCCTCCTCCGGAGAGTTCTGCAACTACAGCGCCGAGACACCCCAGGGTATTTGCGCGCTCTAAAAATCGCCAAAATTAAATAAATAAATAAATAAAAGCCCTAATATGGTGGAGGAGTCTAACAGACACCGCCAGCCATATTAGGATGGTGGGAAAAACATGCTTTTCCACGGCGGCTTTTCCGCTGTGGAAAAGCATTCGGACTTTCACTTCGGGGCCCGTTGCGGGCCCCCTGGGTAAAGGGGAGTGGGGGGTGGACATGGGGGGTACCTATGGTACCCCCTGCATTTGCGTGCACAAAGCAGCAGGCACTGCGCGGTGCCTGCCGCTTTGTGCATGCAAATGCGATGCATGCACTTTTAGCCTTGCGGCGGGTGCAGCTTGAAGCTGCACCCGCCGCAATGTTAAAGATAGAGGATGTGACCGCCACCCTGGCGGTCACATCCTAATCTGCTCGGCGGGAACGCCGCAGCCCATGCGGATGTTCCCTCCTCCGCAGGGGTTGCGGACGGACTCAAGTCCGTCTGCGATCATAATCGGCCCCCTAATTAGGGGCCCAATTATTAAATAAAGTCTCATAGGTGCTCCATGTCCTTGCATTAAGTGCAGATATACGGCTTTTGTGGATTTACAAAACTTTACAGAAGTACGGCAAGAAATAGTACTCCTAAAAAATATTTGTGAACTGCATTTTAGCATGAACAAGTATGGAGATGTAGATTTTGCTCATGCAAAAATCTAAGTGCTTGCAAGTTCACTTTCCCTTCAACCACTTTTTTCCCAACCCTGGAATACGCTTTATGTTTGCCATTGTCAGGAGTAAATTTTCAACCTCTTTCAGCATGTGAAAAGAATGAGATCAGTTGGTGAAAACCCTTAAAACGTGCAAGTTAGTAGGTTTGCACAGACTCAAAAGGGCATTCCAATTCTGGAACTGTTGTTTGCCATTACCTTCAGCCACAATATGTAGATCTGCAGAAACGTGGTGTGAGGAGTCCCCCCGTGACCATCCTGAGCATCGCGAGGAATCCAATATGGTGCTGGTCCCGAACCAACCCGGTAGAGAGGGACGTTGTCTAGTCGTCCACATGCAGAAGGCTGACGTCGCAGGAGGAGGAGAAATGGACACGGAGAACAGCAGAGATATCGAAGGCGAATGAAGGCGTGGAGGAGAGAGTCGAAGTCGGAGTTGCAGGAGAGACTGGAGAAGGATCCTCTGAAGTCGGAAATACCCCAAGAAAGGCCGAAGAGGACGGGAGTGGCGAGAACCCCACAGAGTGCACCACGATAGAGACCAGTGCTCCCGGGAAGGATAAGGAGGCTGGATCTCCCTTCACCACGGCCCAGGAGGGTAGTAGATACAGTCAAGTGCCGTCTGCATGAGTGTTTTCATTAAAGAATTGGTGGGCGGGGTTGCTTGAAAAACTGTTACTCCCCTCACCTAGGCACTGTAGTAGAGTACTGGTGGTTGAGTACTAATCCCTAACCCCCTCCTTTTCACAAAGATCAACAGCCTGGGCATATGTTTGTTTGTTTCCTTTTTGAGTGCCTGCATTCCTTCTGAGGTTCCCTCCCCATAGAGGACAAGGAGAAGTACCAAGGAACAAGAGGCCCAACAAAGACATTTGTTTTGCCTATAAGGTGTGACTATCAAAGTGCCCTTAATGAGAAAGGGATATCAAGAGTACTAAATAAACCCTGCAATGAGTGTATGAAAAAAAAGATATACACCTATAGAAAAGGAGAAGTAATATCATCTAAGAGAAAGGTGGTGTACTAACGGTCGACCCCACCACAAGTGGCATCATAAGGGAATTGCTAGTATTCAAGCCCTGCTACGGAAAAAAGTCTGGCTACTTCAAGCTCTTGTATAATGAGATTGCTGCCATAATTTGTTGCTGCATTACATGACACAAAAGGGACAAGTGGATTCTGTTACAGGACAAGTAGATTTATGAAGCAACCTGCCCCATGGCCAAATATATATTTTATTAAATACCACACCCCTGACGGTTATCTCCCAAGAACCAAAAGGTGGTAGCTGCCACCATTCTTTCGATGCTGGACTATAGTAGTGCCTTTTTATCTTGGACCTTCTATAAACCTTCTGGCAAGATTTCAAATGATTCAAAACTCAGTAGACCAACTTGTAATTGGATGGACTATGTTTGACCACATTACAAAAGATAGAAGGCAACAATACTGGTTACCACTACAACAAAGGATTATTTCCAAATGCCTCTGTTTGATCTATCAAGCCCTATACAATATGGGGGCACCTGTGATTAAATCTTAGATTACCAGGTATTATCCAAAGTGAACACTGAGTTTTGCATCTACATTACTGATAACTGTCTCTCATTTTAGGCGGAAGAACTTGGGGAGGGGGGACTTGTTTGTGTTTTGGCATTGAAAGTCTGTAATCAGTTACCTGTTAGTATGAGATTCACAATGGAGAACAACATATTCTGGAAACAAAACCTCAAAATCTATTTTTTTGAAAGATCTTATTTTATATGGCAGTTACATTCCCTATACCAATCGTTTATTCACAAAAATGGCTGTTTTAAGGGCTAACCTCAAGCTCCCTAACCTCACATTTGGTTATCCAGGCAGTTGCTGCATGTATGAGAACTGGGGACATTTTAGCTTCCAACATTTTTTTTCCAAAGGTGTACGTACAGCCCCTGTGGCTCCTGTTAAAATGATTCAGACCATTGTTTGCTAACACTAGCTCACACTTTTTGACCCGTAACATCGGGTCCAGGCTAGTCGATTTTCAAACCCTTATTTATATCACACTCTACCATTAACACCATGGCTGCTGGAGACTTTCATCTGCTGTGCTGGGCCCTAATGTAAATGGGTGTGGTCATGACGAGCTCAGCTCGTCATGAGCACACGAGAGGTGTACCTCATGACAAGCTGAGCTTGTCATGAGCATCGAAGGGGTTAGCCATTAATTCTACAATCTTTATCACCAAAAAGGTGACCACCACCTTGGGTAGGGCCTGAACATGTTGTCCTGTTATAGTGACCATAGGTATTGATTTCTTACAAATGTAAGCTGACGTAATAAGATACGAATTATCATGTACAGGAGGCCGATTAATAGAACCATTTCAACGGAAGATACTCTCACACTTACCCCTCACAAGAAAAATAGGTAACCACTCTTTACATGCTAATAGGCCACTCTTCTGATGCCATTGCAACCCAAACCCTTGTGGCCCATGTTCTTGGGAGACAATACTCTTATTAGAGTCCAACCCCAAAAATGAAGAGAAAGGGTTGGGCTCCCCAATTAATGAAGGATCAAGCAAAGTTTCATGCTGTTGTCATACGTTATTGTTAGACTGACATGCCTATGTCTCTGCTTTTATTCAAAGCAAGGAATGTCGCCTTCTGACAGTTCTGACCACAGGCTCACAATGACATCCGGAAACTGGCCACACCCAGTAAATTCCGCTAGGCGCAGAATACAGAGTGTACCCTAGTAGGACTGCAGAAGAGCAGAAAAGTATAGGTACCCCACAACCCCTCCATTGAACTATGGACGAAAGAAGGTCTACATTGAACCATACCATCAGCCCTGCCAAAGAGAACAAGGTTATAGAGGAGTTCCACGTAATCAATCTCACAAGTCAGCACACACATGCAAAGCATAGATACCTTTTAAAAACAAACTCTTTTTATTGTTGACCGCAATCTTACAGTACATAGTTTGAGATTTCGTATGTTGTTACGTTAATACATTACTGCTTCTATAGTTCAAATAATTGTTGAAAAGCTCAGGTTCTCAGAAAGTGGACAATTACAAATTCAAACAGTCCACATGCAGTTTTGTATCCTTTCCTTTACATTAAGGATTCAGTCTAGGCCACAGGGGTGTGTAGTGATGGGGGGTTGGAGTCAGCTATGAATCCCGGGGTTACTTCCCTCCACATCTCAGATGGGGCCACATTAAGCATGGGCGGAAAATCCGTTTCGCTCGCGGATTTTGCGGATTTTCGGGAAATTCGCAATCCGCGAGATTCGCGAATCTCCCGCAAAATCCGCAAATCCGCGAGCAGCGGATTTTGCTCGCACTGCTCGCACTGTTCGCGTGAGTTCGCGTGAGTTCGCGCCCCGCGAATAAGTGCAAAATTGCAGAAATACGATTTTAGCAAACTGAAAGTAACTACTTACCAGGTTCAAAAGTTCAGGCTCATCATTAGTAGCCATTTCCTGTAGTGCTTGCTGAGGGGCCCCTCCAGAGTTCAGTTGCCAGTTGCAACTATTATGTGACCCTGCTCTGAACCTCAGAATAGTTACACATATGCCACAAAGGTCCTGAATTACAGCTAAGGGAGACAAGCAGGAGCCAGGCTGGCAGTTCAAATCCATTAATCAGCCCCTAATTCATTATTGTCAGTTGGGGCAGGGCAGGTGTTGTAACTAATTTTGCAACAATGAAAGCACTTAGCAAGTGCAAAAGTTCACTAATCAGGAAGCACTAAGGAAGCAGGTGCCAGCTAAAAAAATATTCTGTGACACATTAATCAGCCCCAAATTAATTCAGGTCACTTGAGGCAGGGAAGGTGTGCTTGCGTTGCCACAATAATGTACACTGACTGGACAACCAGAGGGTGCTGTGATGAAACAGAGGGTGGCATGGGTGGGCCAGAGGGTGGCATGAGTAGTCAGAGAGTGGCAGTGGTGACAGAGAGTGGCAGTGATGAAGAAGAGTGTCCCAAACAGGCTGGACACGTAGAAACAACAAGTTCGCGAAACTTGCGACCCGACAGGTAAGTTCGCAATTTGCGACATTGTACAAAACCCTCGCGAACTGGCAGAAACCCGCGCAAACACACAAAAAAAAAAAATCCGCAAATTCGTGAGAATTCGCGGATTTTGCGGATTGCGAGTTCGCAAATCCGCAAAATTCGCGAACGCGAGATTCGCAAAATTCGCCCATGCTTAGGCCACATGTGAGAACCACACGTTCCTTCCTGCAGCAGAACCTCCTCCCCTACCCTAACCCAACATTCCCCTTCC
The DNA here is from genome assembly GCF_964263255.1 of Lissotriton vulgaris. Classification (NCBI taxonomy): domain Eukaryota; kingdom Metazoa; phylum Chordata; class Amphibia; order Caudata; family Salamandridae; genus Lissotriton; species Lissotriton vulgaris. The sequence goes on from NC_141697.1 coordinate 39,793,721, forward strand.
CTTGTCTAGCTGGCATTAGTTAGTCCCGATATTGACTTCCCGGTTCTGGCTATCAATTTTCTCTAGTGAGTGTAAGGTCAGTCAGTTGAGATGCATATATACTTATGCAATACATAGTTTTTAAAGAATCAACAAAGGAGTGTGCCATGAAAGAAGAGCAAGCATGCTGTACGTCACAGTGAGAATCTCCTGTGAAGAAAACCTGTTAGGTTTCTAAAAAAGCCCTCACTCACCAACCTAGTTGGCGACATGCTTCATCATTGGGCCCCACCAGGAGTGGCCAAATGACACCCTAGTGTGCTGCGATGCCAGTTTACTGCAGAGCTGGTTATTAGTGATCAGTGAAAGGTGAATTAGTGAGTTAAAAAAGTCTAGATCGTGTTAAAAAAATATTTTATTAGTTTTGCCAGTCAGATTTTTTTCCCCCACTGATGAAGCATGTCACCAACTAGGTTGGTGAGTGTAGGCTGTTTTAGAAACCTAACGGGTTTTCTTCACAGGAGATTGTCACTGTGACTTACAACATTCTTGCTCTTCTTTCATTTCATGGCACACTCCTTTGTTGATTCTTTGATTTATCTCGAGGGGAGTAGGAGTGTTCCTGAACTGTTCCCTTCCTCTCTTGTTGATTCCAGTATACATTGTTTTTATACACCAACCTAGTTCAAAATATATGTAGCAAGACAGTGGCAAGAATCGTGTTAATATTGACTGTAACAACCATGAAAAGAGTATATAGGGTCAAAGATTCAAGTACTACAGGGAGATTGTTGAAAATTGGGTTTCTGATTGAGGAGGTGAAACCCTACTCAAGTAGCAACCACAATTCCTGTCAGGATGAAGTCACAAGCTACCCCAAATTAACCTGTGCTAAACTCTCTGGTAGCTTGGCACAAAACCAGTCAGACTTAACTTGGAGGCAATGTGTAAAGTATATATGCAGTACTTCAATCAATCAATAATGGTATTTATAAAGTGCACTACATACCCGTGAGGGTCTCAAGGTGCTTGGGGGGTGGGGGAATGCTGCTACTGCTCGAAGAGCCAGGTCCTGAGGAGTCTTCTGAAGGTCAGCAGGTTTTGGGTCTGTCGTAGGTGGATGGGGAGGGTGTTCCAGGTCTTGGCGGCGATGTGGGAGAACGATCTGCCAACGGATGCGGGTGTAGAAGTTGAGTCGTCTGTTGAGGTACGCTGGTCCGGTATTGTGGAGTGCCTTGTGTGCAAGGGTGAGGAGCTTGAAGGTTATCATCTTGTTGACAGGGAGCCGGTGCCGGTCTCTCAGGTGGGGTATGATGTGTCCGCGGTGAGGGATGTCGAGGATCAGACGTGCAGAGGCGTTTTGGATGCGTTGAAGCCGTTTCAGAAGTTTGGTTGAGACTCCTGCGTAGAGGGTGTTTCTGTAGTCCAGCCTGCTGCTGACAAGGACCTGGGTGACCGTTCTTCTCATTTCGGTGGGGATCCACTTGTAGATCTTGCGGAGCATGCGGAGAGTGTTGAAGCAGGAGGAGGAGACGGCGTTGACCTGCTTAGTCATGGAGAGGGTGGAGTCGAGGATGACCCCTAGGTTGCATGTGTGGTCGGTGGGTGTTGGGGCTCTCCCCAGTGTGGTCGGCCACCAGGAGTCGTCCCAGGCCGAGGAGGTGGATCTGAGGATGAGGACCTCCGTCTTATCTGAGTTTAGCATCAGCCTGCTGTTCCTCATCCATTCGACGGCCTTCATTCCTTCGTGAAGGTTGGTTTTGGCCGTGTGGGGGTCCTTGGTGTGGGAGAGTATTAGCTGGGTGTCATCGGCGGAGGAGATGATGCTGAGGTCATGTACTCAGCGACGTGGGCGAGCGGTGCCATGTGGATGTTGAACAGCGTTGGGCTGAGGGATGAGCCCTGGGGTACGCCACAGATGATCTCGGTGGCTTCGGAGCGGAAGGGGAGGAGGCAGACGCTCTGTGTTCTGCCGGAGAGGAAGGAGGTGGTCCAGTCCAGGGCCCTCTCTTGGATCCCGACGTCATGGAGGCGTGTGCGTAGTGTGCGGTGGCAGACCGTGTCGAAGGCGACTGACAGGTCCAGCAGGATGCAGTTTCTCCGTTGTCTAGCAGGGTCCTGATGTCCTCGGTGGCGGTGATATGGGCGGTTTCGATGCTGTGGTTGCTGCGGAACCCGGACTGGGATGGGTCTAGTATGCTGTTTTCCTTGAGGAAGCGGGTCAGTTGTTTGTTGGCAGTCTTCTCTATGACCTTCGCCGGGAACGGGAGCAGGGAGATGGGCCAGAAGTTCTTGATATCGTTGGGGTCTGCCTTGGGTTTCTTGAGTAGGGCGTTGATCTCAGTGTGCTTCCAGCTCTTCGGGAAGGTTGCTGTCTCAAAATAAATGCTGATGGCCTTCTAGAGATGGGGTGTGATGGCGGTACTGGCTTTGTTGAAGATGTGGTGCAAGTATGGGTCTGACGGAGAGCCGGAGTGCATAGTGTTCATGATCTTGATGGTGTTGTCATCATTTATGTTGGTTATCTGGTCGCACCGAATCAGCACAAAGTCACAAGTTCAGACCTACCACGATAGAGTGCGGGTCAGTACAGTAACCAATTTAAGCCCACTGAACAAACTATTGTAAATCCTGGTTTGTGGACTGTTACAAGATCCTGAGTCAAGGACGCAATTTGTAACAGCAGTTCCAAGGAGCTGTGAAGCTGAATCATGTGTTGCCACTGAGGATGCCGTCAATGAAGGGCTTGCAATGCAAAGTCATGCTTTGAATATGCGTTGCGCTGGGGCGGGTCTGAGGAGACTGTGGGCTGCCGTGCGAATTCCGACATCAGGGATGTGTTTCCAGCAGGTCGGAAGCGGAGCTGTGAGGCGATTCTTGCTGCATCAGTTTTGCGCACAGAACTACAGCTTGGCTGGTAGAGCTCCTTCAGGCCATCTTCAAAGGGTCCAGGACTGTGGTGGCACCACTTGGGGTGTCGGTTTCACAACCGAGTCCAGGTGCTGGGTTCAAGGTGGTTGGAAACTTTTCTGTCCCAGAGGCTCTGATCAGGAGGCCAGCCAATTAGCCCTCTAAGTCACTCTGGTGGTCCTGGGTTCAAAATGCAGGCCCCGTGTTTCTCACTCTGGAAGCAGGGCAGCAGGAGAACATAGTAAAAGTCCTTCTTGCAGAGCAGCGCAGCAGTCCTTCTGAGTCTTCAACAGGTCCAGAGGTATACTGTCCGAGGGTGCATTATTTATACCTGGTGCCCACTTTGAAGTGGGAGAAGATTCTGGAGATATCCACTCCCAGAGTTGTCCTGCCTCTATGCCCTGACCCTAGTTTGTCTGGGATCCCAAAATATTAGTGTCGGACCCTTTGGGAGTGTGCTCAAGCAGAGACTTTATGATGTGCAAGTGTGGTAAGGGATATCTCATACCCCTCATCAAGTCTGAGATGGCCCATTTTGCCAACACCTATTGCCCGTTGCCTCACTGCCTAGGAGCACTACACAAAGACCAACTGTCAGCTACACCTAGTTCATGTGACCAAGGATACAGTGTGCTGGCAACATTCTAAATGTTACATTTTCAGAATTTTGACTTAAAATAAGACTTTACTATTAAAGAGGGTTTAACCTACAATTTTTATGGCATCAAAATCGAATTCCTACCTGCTCCCTATCACTTATTATATATAGCAACTTACCCCAATGATATCCTGTGCCAGAGGTAGGTCTCACATTAGTGAAAATTACATTTACCAGGATATGTAAAAGTTAAAAGTACATGTCCAACTTTTTAAATATACTGCACCCATCCCTATGGGCTGTTTAGAACCTAAATTAGGTGTGAACTATATGTATTAAAAAAGGAAGGTTTAGACCTCTAACAAAGTTTATATTGCCAGGTCAAAATGGCAATTTAAAGCTTTACACAGAGGACTGAGACATTTTAAAGGGTTACTTATGTATGTGGCACAATCAGTGCTGCATCCCACTGGTAGCATTTAATTTACAGTCCCTGGGTATATGGAGAACTACTTTACCGGGGAACTTACAAGTTAAGTAAATGTGCAAATTGGCTGTAAGCTGATTTCACAATGTATAAAATAGAGAACACAAACACTTGAGCACTGGTTAGCAGTGGCAAAGTGCTCAGAGTCCTAAAACCCAACAAAAATGGGTTCAGAAAACAGAAGATTGAAGGCAAATAGTTTGGAGATGGCCCTACAGAAAAGTGTAGTATCCTACCAGTAATGACTGCCTCTCTGGCATTCTTCATCAGTATTCCATGTTGCCTGGTGATGACTCTCCTCTGTGTGTTCATTAGTAGAATGTTTAGTATTGAATTTATGATTACTGTTGGGAGGCTTGTAACTGGTGGAGCTAACAAATAAGCCGACTTACCTTGAATTGAATTGAATGGGGAACTTATAAAGCGCAAACTGTCACTCCGAGAGGAGCATCCTGACGCTATCTGGCTAGGATCAAGCATTCTGAAAAAGGAGGAGCTTATATGAGAGAGTGACAGACTTCGTCTGGCATACCAAAGCTACAGGTCTTTAAAGCCTTCCTGAACTGTTTTTCTGTTCCGAGATGTCTCAGTTTGACTGGCATAAAGTTCCGTGCTCTTGTGCCTAAGACTGTGACTGATTTTCCTCCCCTAGTTTTGCATTTTGGAGTTTTAAGAAGATGCGATGAGGAGGATCTGAGGGTCCTGGTTGTGGATAGGGGATGAATCTTGCTGACAAGTTGGGCCCTGTTTGTGTGCTGCTCTAAAAGTAATCAAGAGGATTTTGAATAAAATTATTTTATGTACTGGGAGCCAATGGAGAGATTTTAGGGCAGCTGATGAGGAGGCCCTACGTGGGAGTTTCAGGACCAGGCGAACTACCGCATGCTGGACCACCTGCAATCTCTTCAGTGTAGATTTGATGGTCCTTTCCAAAAGGCTATTACAGTAGTCCAGGCGTGAGAGAATTAACAACACTGCCACTGTTTTCCTAGCCATTAGGGGGATAAAATCAAATCAAAATCAAAATTGCGTTTTGATTAGGGCTGAACAGGTTCCTGCCACTTTTAGTACATGAGGTTTAAAAGAAAGGGGAGCATCAAATACTACTCCCAGATGTTTTGCAACTTCAACCATGGCCGGGGGAGCTATAACATCATCTGGCCACCAGGCCCTTTGTTGAAAAAGGTTGTCTTTCCCTATTTGAAGAATCTCTGTCTTGTCTGTATTGCACTGGAGATGATTATCTTTCATCCACTGGATGACTGCTGACAAGCAGAGCTTGAAGTTTGCTTCCACCGATGAGGAATCTTTGTCTAAAGATAGAATCAACTGGGTATCATCAGCATAAGATGTAACTTAAATCCCAAAGGATGAAATGAGAGAGATAAGGGGGTACATGTATATATTAAAAAGGAGCGGGCTGAATGAAGAGCCCTGGGCCACTCCAGCTGTGATAGACCGTTCGGGTGAAAGGAAGGTGCCCAGTGAGACCGCTTGCCTGCGGTTGGTCAAGAAGGACTTGAACCAGATCAGGAAGGTGTTTGAAATGCCACTGGATTTTATTCGAGCCAGAAGTATCACATGGGAGATGGTATCAAATGCCGCAGACAAATTGAGCAGGATCAGCACTGCTTTCCTGCCTTTGTCTGTGATAAACTTCAGTGTGTCTGATTTTTCTAGTAGGGCGGACTCTGTGGAGTGGTTCGGGTGAAATCCTGATTGGCGTGGATGGAATAACATAGAGGTTTTGCAGTTACTACAAATTGTTGGCGACAATCTGGCTACACGGAGGAGCCCAGGCGTGCTGCAAGTTCTTTATTTCTTCCGCTGGAACCTCGTCTTGGCAGTCTTCTTCGCTGCGCTGTCTGCTGCTGAAGATTCATGTTGGTTCACTGTGGTGTGGTGCTGTCAGACACCACTTCGTCATTGCCTCCTGTCAACCTGCTTTGTTGAGAGAGCTGTCCCACTGCTTGTTTTTGTTGAACTTCACATCCAGAGCTGCTCAGCTCCTGAGGATAGAGAGGACCACCATCCTTGTGGAGCTCCGTGACTAACCCCTGGTGAGACATTTTTAATTTTGGGATTTTGTGAAGTGTGGCTTTCTGGGTGTTTTCCTGCCATTTCATGGACCCTGTTTGCGCTGCCGTCTTTGGAACGGTCAGCCATTATCGCTGAAGCTGTGCATAGACTTTGCTTGCCCAGTTCTTCTGAACTGCTTGCGTGTTTGTCTTGGCGTGTTATACCAGAGAGTTCTCTGCTAGTCCGATAGGGGCTGAGTGTAGACTATGTTAAAACTGATCTCTTGAAATTTACAAGTTGATTCTGGTGCCAGGATCACTATAATTACCCATCAACTGTTTGAAGAAACTTGGAATGACAACATTTTAGAACCTCCTAATCGATGTCCTGTTTCCTATGAAGGACGCCGTATTGATTTACTGGGATTTTTTGAAGATGAGATGGAGTTTAAGGGAAAGAATATAAGAGGGAAAATGTACGTAGCTGTTAAGGGACTAAACATACTTGGATGGTTTCACCAAGGTCTCTTTGGGATTTTCCTATGATCTGGTACCAATGAACACATTTCGATTGCCAGTTGTGGTGATAATGGACAAAAGTGGAAGGAAAATTTACCTTCTGTTTTTGGAGATAAGTTGGGTTTAAACATAAAATCATTGTTAAAGAGAATGTCATCCCTATAAAACATAAAATAAAAGATGTTCTATTCAGTGTCAGAAATTATTTGGACAAGGAACTTAATGGTCTTTGTGAGCAAGGCATAATTGAACCCAATGACTTTTCTTTATGGTTGTCTCCTTTAGTAGTAGCTCGTAAGAGGTGTGGCCAACTTAGGGTGTGTGTGGATTTAAGGTCGTTAAATAAGGAGATATGGGTTGATTCCTATCCCCTACCTAAGATCAATGACATGTTTGCATGTATCACGGGAGCAAGGTTGTTCACCAAATTAGATTTAGCATGCGCTTACCACCAAATAGAACTACATCTCGACACTCGCCATCTTACTGCTTTCATTTCGCCCCTTGGAACATTTCAATACCGGCGTATGCCATTTGTATCGGCATCCACTGCCTCTGTGTTTCATAGAGTGATGCAAGAACTTTTGAAGGATACTGACGGTTTCCTAGTTTTTCAAGATGATGTATTGATTTTTGATGAAGATGCTTGTTCACATGACGTCATTTTGCACAGTCTTCAAACGGTTTGAGAAACAAAGGAGTTCTTTAAAAGTCAAGAAAATGCATGTTTTTTTTGTTCTTCGGTTGAATATTTAGGACATTTATTAACCCAGGATGGAATTAAGCCCAGGCAAGGTTTGGTGGAAGCCAGAGTCAACGCTTCTGCTCCTATTGACAAGGTTGGTGTCAAGTCCCTCCTTGGCTTGTGTGAGTACTATTCAAAGTTGTTCTGGATTTTGCCACTATAGTTAAACCCATCAGTAATCTACTTAAAAAGGGAGTCTAATTAATGTGGTCAGATGAGTGTGCTTTAGCCTACAATCTCATTAAGTCTGTAAGAGCAAAGGGTCATATTAGCAAAGGCTGGCGATATAATTGTCGCCGCTTTAGCATCCGTTTTCGGGAGGTAAGCGGCGATAATTATATCGCAATATCATCAAGGACACGCTAGCGCGTGTTTCCTTGATGTAGAGCCCATTTTTTCACAGCCTCGCCTCACATCGCTAATGAGATGAAAAGAAGGCGTGGCTGTTATAACAACGCATGAAAACATTGCGAAGGCAGCTTCGCGATATTAACAAGGAGGTGCAGCGATAAAAAAAAATCGCTCTACCTCGGCCTTAGTCTGGAATTTAACAGACGTTAAATTCCAGTGTTAAGGCATACTAATAATGGTAGGTGGATTATGCTGATACTACCACAGGGTCCTATCAGCAATGTTATCGCTGTTTTCCATGGAACATCGCTGGAAAACCAGCGATATTCCATGGTAAACACCGCTATTGCTGAAATATTATCGCCATCGCGCTATGCATTGTAAATATAGCGTAAACATGGCGATCATTTTCAGCGATAGCCGGCGATAATATTTCTATTGCTATGTGGGGGCAGCGATAATTATCGCTGGCCCTTGCTAATATGCCCCAAAGCTCTCAAACCTTGCGACCCTGTTTTACCTTGTTGCATAACTATTGATGCAAGCAAAGTTGGTCTTGGAGCTACTCTCACACAAAAACATCATGGTGGTGAAAACACTGTAGGCTTTGCATCAAGAGTTCTGAGAGATGCTAAGGTACACTATTCAGTTATTAAAAATAACCATTAGCATGTTTGTGGGACATGGAGAAATTTCGCCCGTATGTTTGGGCAGACGCTTTATGCTACTTACTGATCATAAGCCATTAGTTTCTATTCTTAGTGCTGGTGTCAAACAATGTTGCACACCTAGGATTTTAAGGATGGTCTTTACACTTTTACAAAATCAATTTGATGTGTCTCATATTTCTGGAGGTAAGAATGTAAGAGCAGATTTCTTATCTCGGTTTCCTCAAAAGAATGATAAAAGTGAGGAAGTTGCGTTCAGTGAATTGTGTGAAGAAGACTGTGATGATTGTTTTGTGGCTGTACTAGATTTACCTACCTCAACGTGGGTTCAGAAAAAGAATGGAGAGTTGCTCTAAAGAATGATGAGTTACTTCAGCAAGTTTGTGAATTTGTACATTGCGGTTGGACATGAAAAAAAGTTTTAGCTCCTCTTCTTCAGCCTTATTGTAAGGTTGAGGATGAGGATTATCTATTGAGGATGGTTTATTGGTAAGATGTGATAAACTTGTTCCACCTCATACTGCGAGACAAGAAATAATCAGAAATGCTCATGAGGGAAATTTAGGGGCCACTCTCACTAAGCGTCGCATTCGTGACAGTTTTTGGTGGCCAAAGATAGATAGTGAAATTGAAGAATTGGTTGCCAATTGCTGTGTATGTTGCACTGCTGATAAGGGTTTAAAGACTGTATCCCCTCCTTTACAGCCAATTGGTTGTCCTTCTGGTCCTTGGATAAAAGTGGGCATGATGTCATGGGTCCATTTGATAGGTTGTCGGTAGGCATAGATTCATTCTTGTACTCATGGACTATGCCTCCAGGTGGCCTGAAATCAAACTTGAGAAGGTAGTCAACGCTTCTTCCATTATTTCTTTCCTAAACTAAATATTTTTGAGAGAGGGTTTTCCTGAAACTCTTGTATCTGACAATGGGACTCAATTTGTATGTGAGCTATTTGAAGATTTTCTTGTCTCTTGTGGGAATAGGCATGCCAAAAGTTCTCTATACCACCCCCAGACTAATGGCATCGTTGAGTGGATAAATCCGGTGGTGGGAGAATGTCTCAAGTGTGCAAAGTCTGGGAATCATGAAATTGTTAAATCATTACACAGTATGCTGTGGTTCTACAGAACTACTCCTCATTGTTCTACCAAGATTTCTTCCTTTGAATTACTTAGAGGATGCACAGCCAACATGAGCTTCAGACCTGGTTGGATGAATAAGTGGCTCAAGTCTGAGTCTGACGGTGTTGCCCAATGTGGATCGATCAGAGAAAGGACTACCAATAGAGGGTATCACTCTGGTGTGGGCGGGGGGGGGGGGGCGTGTCCAGTGGCAAATGAATTAGATCGACAAGGCCAGGTTGCGGCGGGTGTATTAACCGGTTAGTGAAACAGATTAAGCGGTCCGGCTAGGGAAGTCCAGTGTCAGTAATTAAAACTAATTAAGCCAGGTGTTGAGGCTGGCAGAGAGGTCCGAGTAAGGACGCGGCGGGTACGCCTGAAATCCAGGAGGATGTCCCGTGGACGACACTGGATCACCCGCCGCAACTTGGCCTTGTCGAGCTAATTCATTTGACACTGGACACGCCCCCCGCCCACACCAGAGCAATGCCCTCTATTGGCAGTCTTTTCTCTGATCAATCCACATTGGGCGACACCGCATCCCATGGACATCACGTCCTTTTAACTTACACGCCACTACCCTAGACCAGGTTGGAATTATCACCGGTCATAAGGGACCTCCTCTCACTCCGCCCGAATTGGAACAGCCCTGAAGAGTCACAGGATACTTCCCTGTGATGAAACACGTGTCGGCTGGTTGTTTGGCTCAACACAGTCGTTGCTCTATGATTGCATAAAAACCTGTTCTTTCTAACCCTTATCGCGGAGATAGCATGCTATCAGCAACGCTTATCTCCACAGCGATAAAATTCAGAGTGCAAGCTGCCTAACTGTGTGATTATAGCTGGTAATCCAGCAATAATCACACAACGTTTGGCGATAGCTTGCTGTTGGGCCTCACATGCTTAGCCAGGATGTCATGGCTAAGTCAGGTTCAAAGCAGGCGTAAGGAAAGTACCGATAACAGAGGTTATCGCTACTTTTCTTGTCGCTATGCTGTTTTTCGTGAGGCTTGATAATAGGAGAAATGTTGCTTAGCAACATTTCTCCCATTATCCTGGGGAGGAACGCCCTCTTTGCATCTCATTAGAGATGCAAAGCTGGGCGTTAAGGAAAAGGGCGGAGAAGCATGGATTCACGCGTTAGCGTGTCCTTGCTAATAGGGAGTTCGAATTATCACCGCTTTTAGGATGAAAACGGCTGCAAAAGCAGCGATAATATTTTAACGCCAAATGTTGATATGCCCCTGAGTGTGATGGAGCTGTGAAGCGATTTGTGCTGCAGTAGTCGGGGGGAACACCCAGGGTTCCAGCCAGGGCACAAGTCCTACAAAAAGAAGTGGGGGACTGACAATATGCAAATGACCTCATGACGTCAGGTCCTGAGCGTGTCCCAGCGTCTGAAAATTACACTGTGACACATTCAGCATATTTCTGTGGAGCCCAGCTTCTTGGCAGGGGGGACGGCGTCCAGCCTGTGAAAAGAGTGGGGGGCCTCGTGTACCTGGGTGTACCCCGAACTCGAGCCCTGGTTCCAACCATAAACATAATACGTGCTGGAGAGGGCTTGGCCCATCCCTATGACTTGTAGGCAGGGGCTCTGAACCCCCCAAACCACCAATCGTTCAAAACTTCTGGCTGAGCCACCCTATTAAAGGGGCGGACATCCGGTGTAACTATGCTGCCGTCGTAGGTCGACTTAGACAATACTATGCGAGGCAGATCCTGGCTCCATAGAAAACCACGCAGGAGCGTATCTATATGAGCAAAAAAGGGTACCAGGATGGGGAATGGGAAGTTTTAAAGTTGGCACAGCAGGCGGGGCAGTGCCACCATTTTGAAAATAGCTGACTTCCCTAGGAGAGAAAGGGGCTGAGAAGCCCAGAACTTGAAATCAGCCAACAGACCTTCTAGCTAGGTTTGAATATTTCACTCTATCGCTCTAGACGCGTCCATAGTGACGTACCCTCCCAGGTATCGGAACCTTTGCCGCAAAACTGTCAGTTTTTTCACCCATGTCAACTCCGAGGCATCATCACCCGCAACTTAGACCGGGGACTTGTCAAGGTTGACCTGTAGCCCAGAAAAGTCCTGATATATCTGCAACATCTGAAGTGCACGTGGCCTGACAACTTAAGATCAAATTAAGAACAAAAGAACGTAGTCTGACATAACATGAATCATTGCTTCTCTCTTGCTCCCCACTTGAAGTCGCGCATCTACTCTGGACTACTCTGGCAGACACCCGTTCACCAGAGCGAAGAGGAGTAATGAAAGGTGGCACCACTTGATATTGAACAGTCTGAAGGTGGCCATCCCCACTAGTACCTGGGCCATTAGATCGGTGTATAGAAGGTGTAAATAACTGATAAACGTAGGTCCGAAGTTTATTTTCAAGGAGTGAGAACAAAAAATGGCCACCCCACAGAGTTTGAAGCCTTACGAAAGTTGACTTGTAACAGTGACCTATCTCTGTGAAGATGTTTTGATAGTGCAATCGCGTTACTGCCTCTCCTGATGTTGTGTCTTGTGGCCCTGCCTGCCATAAAGCCAGACTGATCCTGGTGGATCTGAGTGTCTGTCACCTTGACCAGTCTATTCACCAGCGGCTTGGCCCACACCTTGACCTCTAAGGAGATAAGAGATTGGCCTGTAATATTCTCATAGTTCCGGCGGCTGTCGCAGTTTCGATATGACAATAATGTCTGCTGTTCTGAATGCAGGCGGAAGTTGTTTGTCTCCCATGGCCTCCTGGAAGACCTCAAGCAAAATAGATTGTTGTCAAGCGCGTTTCTGTCATCAGTTGAGAGAGACCTAGTCGGAATGTTGTGAATGAATACTGCTAACTACATGGGCTTTCAACCAATTGGTCAATCAACCATTTATAACCCTTTCGATGCTGATGACGAGCTCAGCTCGTCATCACCCACGGGTGTCGTGTGCTGATGACGAGCTGAGCTCGTCATGTAAACAGCAAAATGATCATTTGCAGCACAGCGCAAAAATCCCTGCAGCAGCCATGTGGATAAAGCATGGCAAATCACCCATGAGGGTCTTGAGGCGCTGGAGATTTTGCCTACTGCGTGGAGGTTCAATCATTCAAACATCCAGGACTTTAGTTAGTTCCTGAATTGTTCGAGTGACAGTGCAGTCCTGAGGTGCAGGGGGAGGATGTTCCAAGCCTTGGCTGCCAGGAAATGGAAGGACCATCCTCTGCTGTTGGCTCAACAGATGCATGGGTTGTCTGCAAGGGAGAGAGAAACGGATCGAACGTGTCTGGTCATTTGGTGGAAGGTCAGGTGTTTGTTATTGTATGCTGGCCCTTTGTTGTACAAGGCCTTGTAAGTGTGGGTCAGCATCTTGAACTGGTATCTCTTTTGAATCAGGAGCCAGTATCGTCTCTTGAGATGGGTGTGATGTGTATCCTTCTGGTGAGGTCGAGTGAGTCTTGCCGCTGAGTTTTGCACTGTCTGGAATCTCTTCAGGAGGCGTGCAGTGATTCCTACTTAGTGTGTTTCCATTGTCCAGTCTGTTGGTGATGCGGGCCAGCATGACGGTTCTTCTGGTGGTTCCATGGAGCCTCATAACCATCGGTTATAATGGATCACCCTCATAAACTCTATGTTGCCAAATGCGGTGTATATCTGTTATCCGCCCCACGTTTAGCGTTATGGCATAGTCATCGGGTGTCCAATTACGTGCTAAATGCCAGCCTCATCCTGAGGCAACCTCTGGTCTGGGTAGCAGTGTCTAGAGAATGAGGTGCACCCCCAGAGGGAAGGTAAAGGAAAGAAAAAAGATTCAACTAAAAAACAATGCCTCACCAAAAAGAACCTTTAATATAAAAAGGAGAGGTAATGTTATTAAAAATGGTTGGATATGGTGGTTGATCAAGTTACTGAATCACCTTATATCTTTTCAAAAACGGTCGACATGTTTCTGCTCTTTCTGGCCCAGCCAGGTCTATAGAGCATTCGTCAGGACATACAGGACAGACAGATAAGTACTTACACCATTTGTGTAGTTTACAGAAAAAAGTGTCTTTTCAACACTTGATTGCACTGTTAGTTTCGCTTCCTAGAACAGGGAAACAAAAAGACAAACAACCACATTGTGAAATTCAGGGGGGTTTTGAGATATAGCACTAATTATGTCCTCTAATTTAGAGTATCTAACAGTTAAAAGTGCATCGTGTTGTAGGCACTTATCTGTTAGTACTTATCTGTCTGGCATTGTTTTTTAGTTAAAACTTTTTTCTTTCCTTTACAAGTGTCTATTCTCCTTTCTGATTAACTGCCTATTACAATGGGGAATTGAATGGACCTTGACTCCTCCTCCCTCCTGTTTGATTACGTGGTTACATGGAGCCACCTGAAGATCTTGGGAAGCATGCAAAGGGGGTGGAAGCAGGCAGAAGAAACTGTGTTGACTAATTTCTTCATGGATAGCTTGCTGTCCAGTATGCCGTAGTTGCAGGCATGGTCTGTGGGGCATCATTACACCAATATTGCAACTGAGATTTCTGCAATTGACACATTTTTTATCAAGTTACAAATATTAACATACGAAGCACACAGCATTATCACATCACTACATGACAGCTTCTAAGGAATGTCATAATTTTACTTTCCAGTTGCAACTGATGCAGCTTGCGGCATAGACTATGCTATAACATTCAGAGACAGATCAGGGTGATTGCTCCCGTGATAATAGGGTACATATTCATTACATTTCATTTCCCCTTCTACTTATCTATTTATCTGGTATTCACAATCATAGGCACATTGGTTTTAGTTGGGTGTAGTTTTGATTTGTACCTTTCCGGTTGCGGCATTTCTACTTTTCACACAGCACGTTATTCAACAGCTCAACTCAATTCTTTTAACATTCTCTCCAGAATATTAAGACCTATTTCATCTACAAATAATAGTAACAATTTCCTTTCTCCACCTTAGATGCATTTCTATTTCACCACCTTATTTTAGCTAACTGCAAACATATAAAAAGGAATTTTGCACGCTATTCTAGCGGCCTATTATCAATATATAGAAAGAACCAACCATATGAAAATATTGTCATTTCAGATATTATTGTTGTCTGATTGGGGCCTTTCCTGACGAAAGCACTCCTCCGGTGCCGAAACGCACGTAGAATACAACAGTGAAACATTATTGTGCCACATTGTCTGTTCATGAAGACGTATACTAAATATCAAAATCCTTGTACAATAGTTTGTCAGTTAAATGTTGTTTTTAAATGTAAATGTGGACCATATGAGAGTGTCTGTAGATATGACTGGAATAGTATGATTGAATTTCTTTAATATTGCATTGACTATTAATACAATATATTTTGTACTTTTTGTAAATAATTTAGTTGGTTCTTTCTTTCAATCAATTCCTTGTTCTTTGTTGATTGATCAATTGCCCTTTTTCTTTTCCTCATCATTAACATTGTTGCCTTAATATTTGACATTGGTTCTTCTGGTGTTTACATAGAGACAGTTGTCATTCATCCAGTCTGGGACGTTCATCATGCATCTGTGGAAGTTAGCTTTGGTGGTCAAGGGATTTTTGGACAGTGAGAGGATGAGCTGGGCGTCGTTGGGGTAGGAGATGATGTTGAGTCGAGGTTATCTGACAGTGTCAGCCATGGGGGTCATGTAGGTGTTAAAGAGGATAGGGCTGAAGGATGATCCTTGGGGGACTTCATAGATGATCTTCTTGGGTTCTGAGGTGAAAGGTGGGAGACAGATACGTTGGCTTCTGCGTGTGAGGTATTAGGTAACCAATGTGATGGTGTTTCCTTGATTCCCGATGTGGTGGAGTCTGTTGATTAGGATGTGATGAGAGACGGTATCAAACACCCAGAGGGCTCTGATGTCCTTGGTGGCTGCATTCAGGGCTGTCTGGTTGCTGTGATTAGCTCAAAGCCTGGATTTGGAGGGGACCCGAAGGTTTTGGAATTCTTTTGCTGGATAGGGGAGCATAGAGATGGTCCGATAGTTCTTTGGTTCTGCTTGGTCGGTGGAAATCTTTTCAGGAGGGGTCTCTGGTTGCAATGGGCTGATTGCCATCCACTCTGTCACTCGAGCATCAGTGATATTTTAAATAGGTGGGGGGTGAGAGGAGGAAGAGCACAACCATTGTAGGGTGTAGGTCGATATACCACCCACAGATAAATTCTTCTCTGGATCCATGGCACCCGGGCCTCCTCCATCTGAGTCTGTTGTAAAACAGAGCCTGCATGAATCGAGTCTCGAAAGATCCAACATCACCAGGTATCGAGACTCCAAGTCGAGGACTCAGTCCTCATGGTCCTCCACTGCTTTCTCCTTCTTCCGCTATTTTATGGTATGGTAAATATTAATAAAACCTAAGGAAGTGGCTTTCCACGCCTCCCAGAGGGTCCTGAGGATGCTACTGTGCAAAAATTGTGGCTCAGGCACTCCAGAGTGGCAGTATGGACCGCTGCCTTGAATTCCCTACTGACCATGGTCTAATGACTCAACCTCCACCAGGGAGAGCCATCCTGCTCCCCTAGCACCAACTGCAACTTCACGGGTGCATGGTCCGACAGCCCGTGCACCAGAATTTGTGCCTCCTGGACCATGTGTCCGCAGGAACTGGTGAGCAGAAAATAATCCTGACGTGAAAAGACCGGTGCACCCCTGAATAAAACATATATCCCTCCTCCGTGAAGGGGTAAAACAGCCAGATGTCTAAAAACTCCTGTCTGGCCATAAAACAAGCCAGCCCGTAAGGGGATGCACGAGAACCAGATGTCACTGAAGAGCAGTCTATTCCCAGGTCGACTACGCCATTAACGTCTCCCCCCAAAACACAGGCTCCCTTCGGAAACTCCAGGATCATGACCCCGACGACATGCAGAAAAGCCTCAGACATGGACGGAGGAGTGTAAACATTGAGTACAGAGAGTGGTTTACCCCACAGAATGCCCGATATTGCCACTAACTGCCCCAATTTATCAAGCCATGCCAGACAATGCTAAAATGGGATGTGACCCCTTTAGAGCCTCTGTGAAATGTTTAGTGATACACCTTTTCAAAACCCCGTACATGCTTAGAAGGGGAAATTGTTGCCTATGAGTTGTGTCTCCTGCAGGAACAGGATATCTGGGTTTAATCTGCAGGCCGTCTAAAGGAAAGACCCCTCGCCTCTTAATTTTATCTAGCAACCTGTGTATATTTCCAGTAACAAACTGTACTGATCTGGGCCTCGCCCCTTGCTGTACTTCATCCGCTATGGAAGCTGCAGGCGTCATGACGGTCCCATGAAGGTGTAAGCATCGCAGGTGTCATCTTGTGTGCTGTTGGCATGGTGTGACCATAAAAACATTGAACAAAACTACTTTCCCTATATCCCCCCTATACTTTAAAAACTGGAAGCACCTGTCAGTCTGCCAGCACCAGGGTGACGCCACATGGACATACTGCAGATTCTGCCTTCCACCGCAAGGTGGACTGTGTGTACCCTAACATAAACTCCCCCATTAGGTAAGGAGCAGTGCCTGGCCACCTCACAAAGCTGAACGGCTAACCTCTTATGTGCCATATACGGTGGAGGTGAACCACCTTGGTCCCAACATGTTACATGAATGCATTTGTGTGTCAAGAGAATAGATATTGATACGATGACTAAGTGTGACTCAAAGAGCGGTCAGCAGAGCTCCGGGGTCTGGCTCAAATCAGCAGCAATGTCTATGATCATTGGGGCATCCCCATCTGAGGCAGTCTGATGGTCTGGGATCCAGTCCTCCTCTTACTTCTGAAGCCCCTCTCTTGCCACCGCCCTCATTGTCGAGGAGAAAGACTTCGTATTTCCAGTAGGCCCTCCTGGTCCGAAGCGGATTCTAGGCATCCCCAAACTCAGCTCTCCTCAGGCACAACCTTCTCTCTACTCACGCCCATGTTGACTCCATGTGTGTTGAAGACCTTGACCTACCCTCAAAGACTGCTTTCAGGCACACAGGAAAAAGCAACATGTACTGTACTCCTATGGCCCTCATTTTTTGTTTGACAGCCTGGAAGGAGCGGCATTGTTGCACCTTGGGGGAATAGTCGTGAGGGTTCGAAATGCAGCAAGTCCCTTGCCCTAGAGGCTCGCATATTTGTATCTTGGTCTGCATACTTCAAGACATGGACAATCATGGTCCTAGATGGTGCCCCAGGTGGGGTTTTGGCACCCAAGGATCAATTAACTTGCCCCACTATAAAACAGGTAGACACTGTGTCTGGCAGGAGCCATGAGCAAAGCCAGGTAGTGATAAAAGCGGGTTCGGGCCTTCTGTCCCTTCTGGAATCCCCACCACCTAGATGTTGTTTCATCTGGACCTACCCTCGGCATCCTCTGCCCTTGCCATCAGAAAAGCAACCGTGTGATGCGGGGACTTCACCTCTGATTGACAGGTCTGGAGCGAGATTTCAACTTGGAATACTCAACCCTCAGTAACTGCAACTCTGTCCAATGTATTTCTCAGATCCTGTCTAATGATTGAGAGGTCCGTCCATAGTTCTCCAATTTTCTCCTCTACAGAGGAGTGTAATTCTAGGATGGCCTGTAGGATAGGAGACACCTCAGCCGCCTGGTGATCTCCACCTGCGCCCTGGTAAACTCAGGTGGGTGAGCAGCAAGGGAGGCGGGTTTTGTAGATTTATCAATCTTGCCTTGTGTGGAAGACTGAGGTTGCTTATCTTTCTCCATGGCATTGGCCATGCCCAAGTAAGCAGGAGGCTGGGACACCCTTGTATGAGTCACAGGTGAAGCTGGAGCAGATGGTGTATGTGGTTGGTGGTATATAGCACCATCTATGGACTGCCACACCTGGTTCCACCGCCCCGTCAGACCCCACGGTCCAACCTGACTGTCGATGTGGCCCTCCCAATCAAGTCTCTTGACAGCCTTTTCCGTTGTCAACTCACCCAGGTCTTGGAATGGGGGCCTGCGGTAGCCCTCCGGAGTGGCCCCAGCGTCGCCAAATGTGCAGGGTGGATTGCTGGGGTGCAGAGATAGATGTGGCTGGACGGGTCCGGACGCCCCAGACTATTTATGCTGTGCACCAGAGAGCAAAAATATTTACCTATGGGGAGACATGCCCATTCCGCTTCAAGGAGTCATTGAAATGGAAGTCACTCATATTAATTTCTCATCGCGAATGAAATTTCATGTGACTCAGGACAGCACAGGAACATTACTCAGCTGTCACTGGGCTGAGGGCCTGGGGCTGGTAATGTTCGCAAGGCAAGACCACCAATCCCACACGGCTGAAATCATGGCAGAACTCCCCGAGCTCTTCGAAGGGCTCAGTTGCCTGAAAGGCATCAAAGTCAAGTTACATATTGACCGGTCAGTCAAGCCGGTGGCGTTACATGCTTTTTCAACTTCGGCCCCTCATGGAGGCAAGCTGGAGAAACACGAGAAAGCTAGAGTAACCGAAAAGGTATCAGGACCTACACCGTGGGTATCTCCGCTGGTGATTGCTCCCAAACCCAAGCAGCCAGAGGCGATATGCCTGTAGGTGGACATACGATTGCCCAATAAGGAGATAAGGAGAGAGAGACATATCACACCAACCATCAATGAAATAGTCTCTGACATCAACAGGGGAAAAATGGTTTTCAAAAGTAGACCTTAACTCCAGATACCATCAGCTACTTTTGGATGAAGCTGGTTATTATATTACAACCTTCTCAACACACATAGGGCTGAGGAGATTCAAACGGCTTAGTTTTGGAGTATTATCAGCAGTGGAGGTATTCCAGTATGCCATCCGAGAGGCCCTATCAGGATTGATAGGATTCATAAATGTCGGCGACGACGTATTGATCTTTTCTCAAACGTTGGAGGAACACCATGAGCAGTTAAGGGCGACCCTGCAGAGACTGGTGGAACAAGGATTAACATTGCACCGAGACAAGTGTGCATTCTACAAAAACGAAGGGGAGTTTTTTGGGTCCAAATTCTCCAAAGAGGGTCTACAGATGGACCCAGCAAAGGTCGAAGCCATCAGTGCAGTAACAATTCCCCAAAACCAGAGATGCGAAGCTCCCTAGGAATGGCAAATTACTGCAGAAGATTCATGCCTCATCTCGCAACCATCTTGGAGCTCTGAGGTCTCTTATGAAGAAGTACACCAAGTTGCTGAGGTCCAGTACCAGGTCAAAAGCATTCCAAGAGGTAAAAGGAGAACTACTGAAGGGAGCAACGGTGGCCTATTTCAAGCCGGGGAGCCCCACGGAGCTCATAGTGGATGCCAGTCCTGTTGGTCTAGGGGCTGTACTCCTGCAACAAGATGCACAAAAGGAATGGGTGACCATTGCGTATACAAGCAAGGCATTAATGGCAGTCAAAACAAGGTATGCACAAATAGAAAGAGAAGCACTGGCAAACTGGCAACCCCGCCCCTTTCTTCCACACGTAATGTAAAATTATCCTCATTTACACACTCTAAGGAATATTGCATGTGGTAATGCCCAAACAGACTTTGGCCGCGAGGTGTTGTGCGATACATAACCCCTTGACTCGGATACACTCAACGTAAGCTTTTGCTGCACATACCGCTTATGCCCTGTTGAGTGACACATACTCCTTTTTTCTGTCAAACTCAATGCAAATGGATCTTTATTGACACACCCATTGACCAACGCAAACGGCAATTCTCGTCCCGTACTGGCTGCGCGTATTACTAACGACGCACCAGAAACCACGTGGTTTCACGTAACCCCGCCTTTTGCCAAACCAGGAAGCGCAGCTTTCTTTAGAAATCCCTACCGGAGCCCGCAGTCTGTATCCACGGGGCTCCGAAGAGGTTACATGCTAGGCGAATCGCCCTTCTACGATCTCTCCACAAGTAAGTCACTGCTCTGTAGATATCCGCCGTAATGCCTATTACGACCATGGCGATTACTTTAATGCTGATCTAACCCCCGTCCTGAAGGACTGGGTTCTGTATGACCCAGCGGTGCCAGGGCACAACACCTGAAACCTTCGTGGGTAACCTGCTCCGGCGTACAAGTCACAGAGACACGGGACACTTCCTTCGGCGTCAAAGATTCAAGGTTTATTTGCTGCAGGGAACACAGAGATCACGACAAGTACACAGCGTGCAACTTGGGGAGACTGCTTCAAATTGGTTCTGTGGATCGCTCCTTTTATACAGTTTTTACCCATAGGATAACATTGAACACAAAAGTTTACAACCCGGTTCTCACAATTATCCCCCAGAGGGGTCGCTTTGGTCACTTTGAAACACATGAGGTCCGGAACATAAGTGCGGAAACATTTGGCGGTTCCCAACTGTAAAAACCCATCTTCCCACCATTAGCAAATTCCAATCAGCAGTAAAACAGATCGAAATAGGAACAAGGACAGGTGTAGAGGAAGACGGAGACAGTGGGGAGATCGGAAAGGGTGTAAAAGGGGAGGTAACGGGAAACACGAGATGCAGGCATCAAAGGGACGTGCCTAATGAGATGCACGGCTGAGACAATAAGCCCGTGCGGCAAGATGAGCCTCAAGTGGCGTCATCTGCCTTACAGTAGCATCCCCCTCGTCATAAAGACACTTACAAAGAACATGTGTCTTCCGCAAATATCTTGGGAGTCCCAGGGTCGCGAAGCGGACAACGTCCGTTCGCTGGCTACTTGAGGGCAAGAGACAAAATGGATGCCGTATCTAAGATGGAACCCGTGGGTACAGATGAAAAACCCACATAACAAACGAACGGTTTAAGTTAGCACAGCGAAACTGCGCACACTTACTAAACTCGTCATTTGCGGTTCATAGATACCAGACTCGACTATATTCGTGCGAGTCGAATGCACCACTTACAATTGTCACGGAACCTCAGACGCTCCTTTTGCCCTCATGTAGGCAAGCACTAATCGGAATCATATTCGATATTCATCAGACCATCGAGATGTTGCTGTAGCATAGCTCTGTCCAACCGAGTCCCCTTGGTAGCAGATGGTTGTCTCATACACGTTGTAGCACAAAGGCCACATAAGGCAGGACCACACTGCACACAAAGGCAACACGTGAACAGGAACACTACAACTACTCCGATGATCATCAGAATTTTCCAACCCCAAGTCGACATCAGGCCCCAAAACCATCCTAGCAGCGTCCAATCCCCTACATCCACGTGTATGGATTCGGAGATCTTATGCAACCTCGAGATGGCTTGATAGACAGTTGGAGCATTATCTGGAATGAAAATGCAGCAGCTCGAATGGATCACCTTACATACCCCACCGCGATCTGCTAAGATGACATCTAAAACCATACGGTTTTGTAACGTCATAAGTCTCTCCGCCTGAAGTTCTGTGGTGATATTACCAAGGGCACTGGCAGTAATATTAGCTGTCGATTCTACCACTCGAGTCAACTGTCTCAGGTTCCTACTGTTAACCATAGGTCCCCAAAACGGGAGGAAACCCTTGAAAAAGTCTCCTGCCTCTTGACCGGCAGTGTCCTCTTTGCTAATTACGCCTCGCACAACTCTAGTCTTATGATAATCGGCATCTACAGTGAACGTCGGAGGCAACAGATTTGCAATGAAGCATGAGCCCATGAAGTCAGCGGGCAACCATGCGTATGCACGATCATAACAGATAAAGTATGTACCCTTGGCAGCCAGAAACACAGGGGACGAGGACATCGGCAAAATGTAATTTTCAGTGCAAGCACTTGCTCCAAGTCGGGCTTGCGATCTTCGGCCACGACCCATAAGACAAAAATTACCAGTGTGGGGTACGACCCATATTGGAGGCGAGCTTTTAAGCTGCTTTTCGCTAGTGAACACACTATATTCACCTCTACTTAGGACTCTATAGGCTTGTACCTCTTCTTCAGGGATAAGCGAGGGATCATAGATATCGCTATCTAAATCCTCTATGGCTATCGACAAAGACTTCTGATACGAGGTAGGACCAGAGTAGGGGGAACGTGGTTCTCGAATGGGGTGGAAACCCAGTGCGCTTCGAAACATTGTTTGGAATGCTCGAGCTGACCCTTGGGAACTATACGGTAACACCAGATATGGAATTCCCTTATCCGTAGTATGTGGCATCAACCCACACACCCAACAATTAGTAGTGTTAACCACTAACTGATGCTGGTGAAGGAGCTGAATAAAGGAATTGTTGCGGAATTCTACACGTCTAGCCTGCTCGTGCTCCGGTAACATGTGGAAGGAATGGGGAGAAGCAGTAGAGGTA
This sequence comes from Lissotriton vulgaris, assembly GCF_964263255.1. Lineage (NCBI taxonomy): Eukaryota > Metazoa > Chordata > Amphibia > Caudata > Salamandridae > Lissotriton > Lissotriton vulgaris. The sequence continues at coordinate 39,816,354 of NC_141697.1, forward strand.
AGATTAGGGTAAGGAGTAGGAGTAGGTGTAGCAGGTAAGAAGTAAGACATCGTGTAGTACACCCCACCCGCCAATAATGCAGAAGCAGTCAAAAACAATACAAACAGTTGCAATATGAAACATTTGGTACGACTGAGTTGCTGCAGCTTGAATCTGTGGACTTGAGCTCCCTCCAAATCATTCAGCTTCGAGAATGCCATTCCCTACGACCGTCCGCAACGTTTCTTGACGCACTTCGTTCTGTGTAGCAATAGTCAATCCCTAGGAGTTCCTAGGAACCGACGGCCTTTAACCTAGCGTCAAGACCTACTATCCAGAAGGAAGCACGCGCGCGGCCCTACGGCCTTCAATACACAATATGTATATACAAGCACAAAATCTCTCGGCTGTGGAAGTAAAAAGATACAAGGGAGGAAGCTCAATATATATATATATATATACAAAAATTACAGTGATACGTATGTTCAAAACTGGTCACGGGAAACGGGGATAATGCAGTTGTTAATTCACCAAAGCAAAGTATTTTTATTTGTCCTTAGTGCGAGATCGCAAAGAATATCGGTGTTTCCCGGGACGTGTCTGCTCGTCGAACAAAGGATCCGTTGAAGAGACAGCGTCCTGCTGATCAGTCGATTGTTCTGGTCTTGAGTCTTTTGCTGACAATTGTTCAACAGTGTCTTTCTGCTGCGCTGAGGATTCTCCAACAGGCTGTGCGTCGCTGAAAGGTACAAACGCCGGCAATGTTTCTGTTTCTGTTGACGCAATGCCTTTCCTTACCCACGGGTCTGCCGGTAAAGGGATAGGGACTCGCTTCGTATGGGTGGCATGCACCCAATTTTTACGCCTCTCAAGACGAACGGCAGTCCTCGTGGCCAGGAGCACCTGGTAAGGTCCGGTGAACCTCGGGTCCAGATTATTCTTGCGTGAAAAGTTGCGTGTCACCACCCAGTCTCCAGGCTGGAGCTGGTGGCCTGGACCCTCCGTCTGCGTCGGCAATGCGTCGTAAACCTGTTGGTGAATTAACCTCAGTTTAGCAGTCAAGTCATGTAAATAGTCAATCAACATTGGATACTCAAGATCAGAAAACATTCCTGGCCTAGGAACCCCCCACACATTCGCAGGACGGCCGAACACTATTTCGTAGGGACTAAGCCCTATTCGGGAGTGTACAGTCGCCCTAGTTGACAGTAATGCTAAGGGCAAAGCGTCAGGCCACGAAAGACCAGTCGTAGCCTGAATCTTCGCTAGCTTTAGTTTAAGGGTGCCGTTGTACCCTTCAACCAATCCAGCTGACTGGGGATGATTGGCGCTGTGGAATTTTTGATTTATTCCAAGGCCCTTACACACACTCTTCATCACACTTCCAACAAACTCACTTCCGTTATCTGACCACACGACTCTAGGCATTCCATACCGAGGAAAATATTCCTTCAGTAGGATTTTCGCAGTAGACAAAGCAGTATTGTCTTTGAGAGGATAGGCCTCGATCCATCGGGAGAATGCGCAAACCACAACTAACACGTATTTCATGTTATTGCATCGCTCCATATGGATGAAGTCCAATTGAATCACCTCAAAGGGATACGAAGGAGGAGCAAAACTGCCAGGAGGAGTTGGGGTTCCTTTGCCAGGATTGTACATCATACACACCATACAATTCTTCACCAACCGTTCAGCACATTTCATAATTCCATCATTCTTCCACACAGGCGACAACAATTTACAAATGCCTTTCACGCTAATATGTGCTAACCCATGTGCCATTGTCACAACGGCCAGCACATACGCATCAGGCAACAACCATCTTTTCTGATCCGACAAATCAATCCAACAACCACTCGCATCCAACTTTCCCGTACTTTCTTTCCACTTCGCCTTTTCAGTCTCGGTGGCCTCATTCTGTATTTCTTTAACGCTTTCAATGGTGTTTTCACACATGCTCGATTCTGTAGGCCACCTAACCGAACTCGTCACATACATTCGAGTGCTAAGGTTCCGGGCAGTCTCCTTAGCAATCTCATCCGCAAACGCATTACCACGACCAACATCATCCGTCACTTTACGATGCGCACTACATTTAACAATCGCAACTTGCGTAGGCAAAGTCAATGCATCCAAAAGATCATTCACAAGCTGGCCATGCTGAATCTTACCGTGCGACGTCAAGAAACCTCTCTCTCGCCACAATCGTCCAAAACTATGCGCTACACCAAAAGCGTATTGGCTGTTGGTGTACACATTCACACGTTTACCTTTTGCTAACACACATGCTCTAGTGAGAGCAATCAATTCCGCAGCTTGGGCAGAATTCTGATTCAATCTTGCAGTCTCAACAACAGTATTCAATGTTACAACAGCATAAGCAGTAGTCACATCGCCATTCGGCAACTTAAAACATGACCCATCCACATACAGAGTGCCATCCGGATCTTCCAATGGGGTGTTTTTAAGGTCCACTCGACCTTTCGTTTCCTCTTCAGTCCTCAAGTAGCAGTCATGCTCTACTACTTCATCTGACTCTGCACTAATTGGTAACAAAGTTGCCGGATTTAAGACATTACAACGTTTTATCTGAATATGGCTTGCCAATAACGTCAACTCGTACCCAGACAACCTCGCACTCGTCAAGTGCTGAGTTTTCGTACGATTTAAAAGAGTATCGACTGCATGCGGAACCATCACCGTAAGCATATTATCCATGACCAATCCTGCTGATTGTCGGATGGAGACCGCAGCTGCCGCAGTTGCTCTCAAACAACTCGGCAATGCTCTAGCTACTGGGTCCAAGGTCGAGGAAAAATATGCACATGGACGTTGCTTACCACCAAAAGGTTGCGTTAAGACACTCAAAGCACAACCTTCCCTCTCGTGAACATATAGCGTAAACGGCTTGCTGTAGTCAGGAGTACCCAACACAGGAGCCGAACACAATGAATCACGTAATTCAGAAAAACTTTTCTGACATTCTTCCGTCCATGGTAAAGGAGTTGAAACATCCTTGCACGTAAGAGCCACCAATGGTTTCGCTAGCAATGAAAAATTAGGAATCCATTGCCTGCAGTACGACGTGATACCTAGAAAGGCACGCACATCTCTTTGGGTTTTTGGCACAGCCATTCGCGCAATCGCTGCAATTCTCTCTGGGGTCAATCTCCTTCCCTCCTTTGACAATAAGTGACCTAGATAGGTTACTTCTTGACAACAATATTGGAGTTTAGAAGGGGACACCTTATGATTTAGCTCACAGAGATGTTGCAGCAATGACACCGTAGCTATTTTACAAATGTCCTGAGTATCGGCAGCCACCAATAAGTCATCGACGTATTGGATCAAGGCCGCACCGACCGGCAACCGAAACGCATCCAGTTGACCCTTCAAGGCTTGACTGTAAATCGATGGACTTTCACAGTAGCCCTGGGGAGCGCGTTTGAACCGGAAGCTACGTCCACCGAGAGAGAATCCGAAAAGGTCCCTGCTCTCTTCGGCAATCGGGATGCTGAAAAACGCATTTTTCAAATCAATCACCGAAAACCATGATGCAGTAGCTGGAATCAGAGTCAGGAGCGCCGTGATGTCAGGCACAACAGGGAATTGAGGAACCACAATTTTATTCACCTCCCGTAAATCGATAACAAAACGATAAACAGGCGGTTTTGTAGGATCTGTGCGTTTAAGAATAGGCAGTACAGGGCTATTGCACACGTTTCCCCGAGTCTCCTCAATAACATCTTTCTCGATCAAATCATAGATGATCGCCAACAGTGCTCGTTCACCATCAAGGGAAATACGATACTGGGGAATACGTGGCAATCGCACATTAGATTTCAACTGAACAACATAAGGGGAGATATCAAGTAGGCCCACGTCATTTGGACCCGTCGCCCACAAAGACACAGGAAGAGAACTCAATTCCGGTGGAAGCTTATCAAGAGACAAGTACATAGGAGAGACAACCCTCTCTCCTAACGTAAGCTTTACGCCCGCAGGAGAACAATACAAAGTTGCGTACAAACGTTTAAGCAAATCCAGGCCCAAAAGATTTTCGCCACATCCCGTGGTTAAAATCAACGGAGCTTCTAGCTCACGTGGCCCAATTTGAAGGGGCAAAGGGCGCGAGACTGGATTGCTAACGGGGGCGCCAGAGAATCCAACGGAAACATTTGTTAAGCCAGACAAAGGTGCGCCAGGGAGTTTCGAATGCATGATAGAACTTTTCGCTGCACCAGTGTCCAACAGAAAAGGCTCAACGACGCCCGATGTAGCAACTGCGACGTAAGGCCCTCTCTGATCAACCGGAACTGATACCACTCCCTCTCCTTGTCTTTGGCTGTCCTAGTAATTACTGTCGTCAGTTCCCTGATCGACGTAATAATCGTCTACATTGTACTGCGCGGATCGTCCTTGCGATGATCCACGTTGATCAAAACAGTTATTAGAATTAGATGAGTTATCTGAGCGATCATTCTGAGCACCACGACCTCTACCACGTGACGCCTGCTGTGAACCACCACGACCTCTTTTAGACGAATTACCACTATTACGTTCGTTTAAAACAGGGCAGTTAAATTTAATGTGTCCCTCCTGTCTACAATAAGCACATTGATTGTACCCTAACGATGATCTTTGGGAGGAGGAATCATTACGCGGCTGCGATCGATTCGATTGCGACTGCGATCGATTCTGTTGTGAATTATTCTGATTTGACCGCGGAGGATACGCTTGTTGCAACAACACTTTAGTTTTCAGCTCTTTCGTCTTTTTGTCAGCACGGTCATTCTCTTCTTTCTCTCTATTTTCATAGTATTGTGCCGTAGCCAATATCTGAGCTGAGGTGGAAACGGCCCATGCACTTTCCGAATTCTTCAATTTATTGCTCAAATCGGGCAATAAATTCGAAACAAATTTATCCACAAACAACCTTTGTCCACCCTCAGTACCCATATCCTGTCCACTATGGTCGATGAATGCTTCCTCAAACCTCGTAAAGAAGTCGGAAACACTCTCATCTTTCTTCTGCTTACAGGCTGACAATTTGTCCCAATTCACCTTCATAGCTGGCATAAGAGTTTTCATTAATGTTATAATTCTTTGGGGAAGGGCAGTTATCAACTGATCGGGTTTGGCACCACCAACTTGTCCAGCATCTGCCGCTAAAATGGCAGCCCAATCACCGCCCAATTCATTTGCGTGATCTTGCTGGCGAATCTTAGCCCATACCGGTTGCGGTACGACATTTCCGAACAACATATCGATATCGGATAGATTCATTACCGTAGCGTCTACGAGCTGCGATAATTCTTTGTAATACCCAGTAGGATTTTTGCGTGGATCAGGCAAAGATTGCTTCACCTGTAACACTTCCGAACGTTTCCACGGGAGGTGTATCCACACTCTCTCGAAATGGCCCACTGTTGTCGGAGGAGCGGCATTAGGATTAGGCGGTATCCAAACCGGCGGAACTTCACGCATGGGATATTGGCCAGACTCATCTGGTTGTTTTTCAATATCCTCGACAAACAATGCATCAGGTATCGGAGCGGGGCGAAAAGATAGCAACCGCTCGATAGCACGTCGAACATTAGTATCAACTATCAGCCCAGTTGCGAACTGAAGCCGAAGTTCAGACAGGGCGGTCAGCACCTCGTCAGGCGCATCGGCCGCTATCTGATCATGAAGGAACTTACACATTTCATCAAACACGTATCTCTGGGTTGGTATATTGAATTGACAAAACGTGTCAAGAACAACACGTGGTGGATTTCTCTGTGGATTTACCATCCAACCCATCGCCATATTATATAGCGCAACGCGTTCTCTGTTTCCAGGAAGCTGACTTCGTCTCTGAGGACCATCGGAACCAGCGGACCCATGAACAGGTCCGAGCGAATGTAAGAAGCTAGCCGCAAGAGGAGAATTGCGACTACGGGTAGAGGGGGAAGAATAAGACACAGGGCTAACAAGAGAAGGAGTAGAAACAGTAGCAGCAACAGGGGTTAACAAAACAGGAGCAGTAGCGGGAGCAGGAGTATGTGGAAGCGGAGGAGCAGTAGGAATAGAAACAGACAAAGGAGCGGGAACAGTCGGAAGAACGAGTGCAGGTTGAGGAACAGGTGGAGGAGGAATAGGTGGAAGAACAGGTACGGCAGGGACCACAGGAGCTGCGGTACCCTGTACGTACGGAGGTGGCGACTTCATAAGATAAGACATTAAAGGATCCTCAACTACCTCTTCCTTCTTATCCGACTCCGTAGGCAAAGCAGGATAACATTTATCTATGGTCATACGCTGTAGTCTTTCAAACACTTCCTTATCCTTATCCTCCTTATCACGCTGGAACTGCTCAGCTTTCTTCACTATGGTAGCAACATTATCTCGCTGACTACGTTTATTCTGTCTGATTTCTTTCTGTCGGGCTTCCTTGCGCCACAACCGAAAGGCATCAAACATGGCCGGCCTTGATTTTCTTTTGAACAACTTCATTTCTAGATTATCTAAGATCGACGCCTCGAAGCTACCGTGAGGTGGCCAACGAAGGTCGCCGTCCTTCTTTGTATATTTAATCCAATAATCGTTAAAGGTAATTGGGCCTAGCCCATGTTTGCTATATAGATCATAAGTAGGAGTTCCAACCGGAGGTATCGGACACGAGTCCTCCAGTCGGGAATCCGCACCACAAGGTCTGAAACAACTAAACAGAGTACTGCGACCAGGCATCTTGCACACTAGCCGAGTTTCACAAACTTCAAGGGTTACGGGATTTACCAAGTCCCAGCAAAGAACAAAAACCCTCGGTTTTTGGCGGCTGCAGTCGTCAAACAACACAACAAAGTACGCTAGCAAAGTGTCACCGACAAAAACACTCACACAGCGTGTACAACAAAAACACTCGCTAAAGTGTCAACAACCAAGAGCTATGGGAGCGACCCACAAATACTTAACTCAAAAATCGATGGCGTCACCAGGAAGGCCCGTCAATCGTCTCGCTATACCAAGGTCTACGCCAGGCGCCAAAACAGGTCTACAGTCAGGGCAGCAGTCCGTCGCAGCCGTCCGGAGGCGGGAATCTTCGCGGGAAAAGTCTTCGGGCCACTTATTTCGACAACAGGATCGATGAAGCGGAGTGCACCTTCCCTCGGAGATTTCACACGAAGTTCCTCACGATCGTCGGGCTTGGACCGGTACCACTGATGCAGCCCCACGTTGGGCGCCAACTGAAGGACTGGGTTCTGTATGACCCAGCGGTGCCAGGGCACAACACCTGAAACCTTCGTGGGTAACCTGCTCCGGCGTACAAGTCACAGAGACACGGGACACTTCCTTCGGCGTCAAAGATTCAAGGTTTATTTGCTGCAGGGAACACAGAGATCACGACAAGTACACAGCGTGCAACTTGGGGAGACTGCTTCAAATTGGTTCTGTGGATCGCTCCTTTTATACAGTTTTTACCCATAGGATAACATTGAACACAAAAGTTTACAACCCGGTTCTCACAATTATCCCCCAGAGGGGTCGCTTTGGTCACTTTGAAACACATGAGGTCCGGAACATAAGTGCGGAAACATTTGGCGGTTCCCAACTGTAAAAACCCATCTTCCCACCATTAGCAAATTCCAATCAGCAGTAAAACAGATCGAAATAGGAACAAGGACAGGTGTAGAGGAAGACGGAGACAGTGGGGAGATCGGAAAGGGTGTAAAAGGGGAGGTAACGGGAAACACGAGATGCAGGCATCAAAGGGACATGCCTAATGAGATGCACGGCTGAGACAATAAGCCCGTGCGGCAAGATGAGCCTCAAGTGGCGTCATCTGCCTTACAGTAGCATCCCCCTCGTCATAAAGACACTTACAAAGAACATGTGTCTTCCGCAAATATCTTGGGAGTCCCAGGGTCGCGAAGCGGACAACGTCCGTTCGCTGGCTACTTGAGGGCAAGAGACAAAATGGATGCCGTATCTAAGATGGAACCCGTGGGTACAGATGAAAAACCCACATAACAAACGAACGGTTTAAGTTAGCACAGCAAAACTGCGCACACTTACTAAACTCGTCATTTGCGGTTCATAGATACCAGACTCGACTATATTCGTGCGAGTCGAATGCACCACTTACAATTGTCACGGAACCTCAGTCCCCTCCTCGCCACCCTACTCCCCGCCCATTTTTCTCTTTCTCCCAGGTTGTGGCATTGATTATTTGCAGTACCCCGGACGCCCATGAAACTGGCTCATTAAAAGCTTCGAGTAAGCGCGTCTTCTTTCTCTCCTTAGCCTTAAAGCCCTCATGTCTACCATGTACCCATAGATTCTCCCCTGAAGGCATTTTGCATTCCTCCCGCAGTCACACGTGCAAATCTGTGATACTACCGCCCACACCTTCTAAAGTGGCTAGGAATACACTGATAAAAAAGGCTTTTTAATCAATGCTAGATCCCTTATTAAAAACAATATTGCATTCCATGATTTTGTGGTAGACAGGCAACCCGATTGGATGCTTGTCACAGAAACATGGGCTTCGGAGTCTTCTGGACATGACCTAGTGATGGCCATCCCAGAGGGATATAAATTACTGCAACAAGACCGACCTATACGCAGAGGGGGTGGACTTGCTATTGTCTGCAAGGCCACTTTGCCCTGCACGATTAAAGCCCTGTCCGTAGTCTCGGATTCTTTTGAGGCTCTGCATTTCTCCATCCTGTTTGTTCCCTCGGTCTCCTTCTCAGGAATCCTTATGTATAGACCCCCTGGCTCCAGAGCTACGTTCACTGATGACCTTCTCAGAATCCTGGAACCCTACTTCAGCAATTCCCATCTGTCCATTCTTGGGGACTTTAACTTTCATTTGGATAACACAAGGGACCCGGATACCAACAGGTTAGTGGACGCACTAGCAGCCTGTGAATGCATACAGCTGGTCAATAGCCCTACTCATCTGGCGGGCCACACTCTTGACGGAGTCTTTACTAATGACGACAGACTGTCTGTTGACACTCCGGTGCCTCTGGTCTGGTCGGACCATTCGGCAATCCCTCTCCTGATGGCCCTTCCTTTGGAAGGAACATGCGACTCGTTCCCCACTACCAGAGGTCCAAAAAGGAGCTTTAAGAATATCACCAATGACACTCTTGAACCATACATAAAGAAGTTCACCTACTCTTCCCTGGGAGATGTGGAGGAAGCAGTGGTATTGCTCTCTAACTCTATCACCATGGCGGTTGATGAGCTGGCTCCCCTGTCTTTTAGATACTCGGCTCGCCGTAAGCCCACTGCTCCGTGGTACACGGATTCACTAAGACTTCTTCGACAAGGCTGTAGAAGACAGGAAAGAAAATGGAGGAAAGCGTGGGATCCTATTGAAAGGGAATTACATAAGGGTCTGCTTGCCGATTACAAATCTAGTGTTATCAGGGAAAAGCAGAAGTACTTCTCGAATCTCACTACCTCCCTTACTTCCTCCAGGGAGCTTTTCAAGATTGTAGACTCCCTCTGCTCCCTACAGGTCCCGGATCCAGTTGTGGGCTCGCAGGAGCTCTGCAACAACATATCAGAGTTCTTCCATAAGAAAATTGAGGACATATATCTTGCGCTGGAAACTCAGAGAAAGTCCCTAGTCGACTCTTCACTCCAAACCCTGAACAAATTAGAAGCCTGGACTAGAGACTACCCTGATAGTCTAACGGTCTTTCCACTACTTACTCGAGAAGAACTTGAGCTTCTGCTCGATAGGATCAAATCCTCATCACCTCTAGACCCTTGTCCTCTGAGGATACTGAAGGAATGCAGAGCGATACTGCTCCCGCCACTCCTGGAAGTTATGAATGGTGCTATAACCCAAGGTACCTTCCCCTTAATATGGAAGAAGGCGATAGTGAAGCCCCTACTCAAGAAGCCCACGCTGGACCCGGAACAGTTGAAAAATTTCAGACCTATTTCACTGTTACCCGCTCCTGCTAAGATTCTTGAGACACACCTCAACGGCCATCTTACTGCCTTCCTGGACTCATCTGGGTATCTTGACAGCTCCCAGCATGGGTTCCGAAAGGCGCATAGTACTGAGACAGCTCTGACTATGGTGGCAAATAACATCCGTAGAAAGGTGGACGCTGGCCAAACTACTGTGTTGGTGCTACTGGACCTCACAGCGGCGTTTGACACACTGTCTCCCTCAACGCTTACATCTCGGTTGAGGGAGGCAGGGATCTCCGGCATGGCTCTGAACCTTCTGCACTCCTTTTTACAGCACAGGGAGCAAAGAGTCAGGCTTGGTGAGTTCCGTTCCCCTGCTATGTCCTTGCAGTGTGGGGTGCCACAAGGGTCGGCTCTCAGTCCGACCCTATTTAACATTTATGTCGCCCCCCTTGCAAGGCTAGTAAAATCTCAGGGGATGGAATTGGTGTCATACGCCGATGACACCCAAATTATGGTGTCACTGGCCCACTCAGTTTCATCATCTGCCACCAACTTCAGGATCTGTATGCAGACAGTCTCTGACTGGATGCTTCAGAACTCCCTGAAGTTGAATGGCGACAAAACTGAGATCCTGGTCTTTGGCAAGGACCAGGATATTTGGTCGGATGAGTGGTAGCCAGCCTCATTGGGAACCTGTCCATCTCCCTCCCAGTCGGCAAGAAATCTTGGGGTAATCTTTGACACCTCCTTATCCATGACTCTGCAGGTCAACCGTACGGTGGCCACCTGCTGGGGGGTGTTAAAGATTCTTAGGAGGATTCTTCACTATCTCTCTCCCTCAGCACGTAAACAGGTGGCAGTGGCATTGATAGGTTCAAGGTTGGACTACTGTAATGCGCTTTATGTAGACTCCAACAAGGGGCTCATTCAGCGATTACAGGTCATTCAAAATGCGGCTGCTCGTTTTGTCTTAGCACTTCCCAAAGCTTCATCTGCTACGATGGCCAGAAAGAGCCTTCATTGGCTCCCCATTCATCTCAGGATCTCGTTTAAGATCCTTTGTCTTGTCTATCGAGCTTTGGCAGAGGGTTCTTCTGATCCCCTTGGTGCCTTGCTGACTCGTTACCAGCCTGGTAGATCTTTGAGATCTTCAAAGATGAATTTGTTGGTTGTCCCACGTGCCAAAAGGGTTCGCTGGGGAAACAGAGCTTTTTCCATTGCTGCCCCCAAACTATGGAACTTGTTACCTCTTGAGATTAAGATGCAACCCTCTCTGTCTTCTTTTAAAAAAGCGCTCAAGACCTGGTGTTTTGTCAGGGCATATCCGTAATTAGGATTATTCTCTGTTAGCTGGTATTATTTGGTTATGCGCCTTGACGCCCACCTGGGCTTAGTTGCGCGTTTAAAAATTGTTTTTCATTTCATTAAAAATTGTTTTTCATTTTCCTCCACACGGCGTGTATTGTTTGTTCATGGCTGGTAGCACGTTGGTTGCCGGGCGCCTGTTTGAAACACTGCCTTTTGCGAAAGTTTTAAAGTTGTAAATAAATACGTACGTATGGTAGTTGGCCAACTTACGCTTCACTCACAGCTCATGTGAGGAACCCGACACCCACTGATAGCTTGTCTGTGTGTTTATGATATTACCCACACAGTCAGATCAAAGGATTGGGCTATGAACATGACCAACACAGTGTATTGTACCAATCAAAATCACAGGCTCATTTTGTTGCCTAGCAGTGCGATTGCTTGGGCACTCTGTGTTGACTAATGAACTAGTCATCTTATAACATCCACGATACTGTCATCACTTGATTGGATGTCACACATGAGGAGCACCCTGTTATGGCCGGATTTTCCGCTTAGATGAGATCAGCCCCCAGGGGCCTCTTATAACCCAGCCAAAACGTACTCACCTTCCCTCCTTAGAATATACTCACAATGGGTAGATATACAGAAATATATACAAATCACACCTAAGGATGGGGAATAACAATACACATGCATAGATTTTCTACAATATCTTATTCACATCGGTTGGTCTCGCGGCCACCCCGACCCAGACCGGTCTACCCTAGGGCAGATATTGCGCAGAATCCGGTGCGACTACACATGGGCCTGCAGAACCCAATGCTCCCGTTTCCAAACGACCAACAATCCTGTCGATCTCCACGCTAGTTCGACCCCCTAGCGCTCTCACTTATTCAAGCCACAATCCTATGGGTATCGGCACTGGTAGTCCTCCCCAGTGTTCTCACTAACGCCGTATATCAACGACGACCACATTCCTATGAACAGTTATCGGGACAAAGTCTCAGTTACCTACCCGGGGTAAAACTATAATAATAACTTTGAGTACTGTTTCCAAATTATACAGTGTACCTCCTATTCTTGGCATCAAAGGTCCACTCACTTCCTCTTTGTTCGATCACCATTTACCTGATCGGGATTTCACATCCGCTCACATAAACAATTCCTGACTAGAAGATGCATTTACCGAGATTGAACAGGAACACGAGGCACACGATAATTCTATAAGAATTAGGATATTTATTGACAATAAACACAAATCACATTACTATGCAACATAACTTCTGCAAAGAAAAGGTAAAGATTAAAGTGGGAAAAGGACGGAGGTCACCTGGTTAATATGAAGTCTGGACTCGGCAGTCATCTAGGTTCCCTTCTCGTCTCTGTGTCCTGGCTCGCCTTGCAGTCACACCCCAGCCGTCGCAAGTACACGTCTGCACCGCTAGGCTCAACCTCGTCTGCTTCCCTCCAGGGCACCGGAACCTTGCTGGTTATTAGCTACTGTCTCTCTCTCTCTCTGTAGCAGTGCGCTCCGCGCTAATTCTCCTTCAGTCTTTCTCAGAGAGTTTCGATCTTAAATCTTTCTCGGACTTCAAAGATGGCGACTGTCCGCCATAAGATGATTAATGGCAGAGATGCTAACGGCTAGATGCCGCCTACGAACTAACTGACAAACTGACTAACACCTTCGCTAATATCAAAGCCCGTTCCTTCATGGAAATTCACGGCCAGTAACCTGCCGCCCACCAAATTCTTGTACCTCCCCGTACCAAGGACACTTTCCCAGCCGGCCGGCCTGAAGTTGTGTCTTCGGAGTGGAGAAAAATACATTCCTTCGATAAGGGTCAGCCTGAACCGGTTCTCTCCAAGCGAACAACAGCTTAAAACTAAAACACTACATTTGACCTAGAAAGCCTTCTCGGCTACCGGGCAGAAAGCAAAATGGAGTCTCGTTTAAGGCCTACGGAGCCCACAATATACATAGCTCCATAGAAAATAGCCCAGCATGTTAGCAAATGAGCAAATCATAACTAATACTTTTATATCTATCCCCTAACTTAAATTCATAAGCCTTACTTTAAGGAAAATGGCACGAAAATGCCCTAATATATGTAAGACAGGGTCCCTGTCTATAGTCCTAATCCCTATGCTATGGGGGTGATAGGCTGGAGTCACTCTCCATCATTCTCCTTCTCCAAAGAGCCAGCAAAAAGGCAGCCATTACATTACACCCCTTGACTCCAGTCTATTAACCACAAACTAAATAGAGCTAACGTCAGTAGAAGAATAATATGAAACAAAACTAACTGATCTATGACCCTTACTAAGTCTAAAAAATTGGAGTAGGGAAGGGATGCATTGAATAAAGCAACAAATAGCTATCAGGACACAAATAGCGACAATAACTCCCCCTAAAATCTGTCGTAAGGAATGCAGGTCAGGCAGCCAATTAAAAAGCCAGTCAAAGAAACCCTGATCTATATGTTGTCTAATTTCTGCAGTCAAGTCGTGGAGTTTGTCAATATGGGATTGGATAGCTTTAGAATGGTCAGACAAATTAAAACAGCACAGACCTTCAAAATCAGAACATTCATGTCCATGTTTCAACAAAAGATAATCAATGGCGGCCCTGTTCTGCAAAATAGCCCTACGTTCACCTTGGGCGTCCAATAAGAGATCAGATAAAACAGTAGATGTTTGGTTAATGGACTTAACCATCCAGCAGGCCATTTTGCCGATTGTTTTGGCATTATAAACGGCCAATGCAGGCACTCCAATAATAGAAAAAGCTAAACCAAGATATTCTGATCTGGAATAGAGATGAACAGAGGAATCACAATCCTCATGCAATGACATAGAATCACGTACAATACGGGAATGTGAAGTAGGATGTGAGGAAAACATTAGCAAACTCAATCTAGTGATGGCACATGGGCCACCAGAAATATTCGCAGGAATATAGGGCCAAGATGAATTCCCACAGGAAAAGAGCCATCCAGCTGGCAATAGCATTGAACGATAATGGCTAGTGGCTACTAATAAACGTTTACAGGTCATATTATTTTTAACTGAAAGACATGAATTCGGAAGTCTCTTTGAACATAACAAACGTTGATGAGCTGAAAAGGAAGTAGCGGCTTGGAGCTTCAGCTTCAAGCACTCAGTAATAGCTTTAGGGTCACAAGTCATGATGAAACATAGGTCTCCAGGGGTAATATTAAAAGTAGTAATGCGGGAATGAATAGGGACATCAAGGTCTGGAAGAGCAGTACATGAGGGACAAAATTCATGGGCCGCAAAGTCGCCCAGAATAACATTAGGTCGGGCATTAGATATATTAAAAATATGACGTAAAGTCTCAGTGGATGCAGGGACAGCAACCAAACAGGTCGCTAAAATGTCAGTGACGGAGTTCATGGGCGTAAGACAGAAATGTGGAGAGTTCGTCACCCGCTTTGCGAGTGTAATCCAAAAATTAGTCGACGTTGCCCACGCAGACCGCGGGCCTCGGATTATCCCATCAACCGGCGTCGGTGGATCCTCTCCTTTCCCGGCATAGCAGGCCAAAAGGAGTCCAGCGCCGACACATCCCGCAGCAGCAGTCCAGAGAATGATCTGAAAGAATACAAACACAGGCCTTAATCATTCTCGTAAGTAACATTTATCAGCTGGGACAGCTTCCCAGCCATCTTGCCCTGGCTTCATCACCAAAACGGTGTTGTCATGACCGGTCGCAATAATATCAGCCTGTTCAGGAGGATTTTTAGGCGATTGCACCCATATCTTAGCTCCAGGAAGATCAGATGATCCGAAGCCTTTTTGTCCTCGCACAGTTAGCAATGTTGGGGCAGAGCCTTTTTTGATCTCACCACTGAAGACAGGCATAATCAGTAACTGAGCAACACGGTCAGACTTTTTAATAAACAAATCAGTCTCACTGCTATTAAGCAGGAGAACCTTAATCTCTCCCTGATAGTCACTGTCAATTACTCCACCGAGCACTTGTACACCTTTCAGGGCCAGGCCAGATCTAGGGGCAATCAATCCAAAACTACCGGCAGGTATACAGACACCAATGCCAGTTTCAACAATGATTCGATCCTTTCCTGGAAATTTAGCATCATTTAAAGCATGCAGGTCGAGGCCTGCGGAACCTGGGGTCGCTCTACATGGAGCCAAAGCACCGGGGGTAATTTCCCAATACATGACAGTGTTCAATACAGAATTTGGTTTTGCATCAACATTTGGAGGAAACAAACGCATTAAAGGAGATTCAGCATGTAACAAAGGGCGATTATTGAGAATCAGTAAAGCTTGAAGTAAAACATCTCTCCACTGGCTGTAACGGTCATCAGTTAACTTGCGCAACTGTTCTTTCAACAAGCCATTCACTCTCTCAATCAGTCCTGAAGCCTGTGGGTAATATGGAATATGAAACACCCAATCAATATTATTTTCCGCACAGAATTCCTGCACCAATCTTCCACGAAAGTGAGATGCATTATCTGATTGAATTTGGAATGGGACACCATAGTACAGAATAATTAGTTCCAGTGTTTTAATGGTATTCACTTGGGTAGCGTTCTTACAAGGGAAAGCGACCAAAAGGCCACTATAAGTGTCAACCACAGTACAAATATATTGACAGTTTCTGCTCATAGGGAGCGGACCGATATAGTCAATCTGCCAGATTTGAGCGGGCAATTTACCTCGATGCAAGTGGCCTCGAACAATCTGAGGCACCTCTTTTTTCCTAGAATGTTGACAAAGGGGACAATGTAAAATGACATCTTTTATCAAGGAAAAAGGAATATGAATTCCTCTATCGGCAGCCCACCTGCTAGTGGCCTTCTCTCCAAAATGTCCTGCTTTCTGATGGGCCCACTTCGCCAATCCCGCCGAATCAGAATCCTGCATGTCCACCACTGCCTCAGCAATTTTAGACTTTTCATCTGCAATATTATGGAAAAATTTGTCAAGGGAGTCAATTGAAGTGTGAGCATCCACGTGAAAGATTGTTACAGTACTCTGCGGGAGCAACTCCCAAATTTCTTGCCACAATTCTCTACCCCACAATTCCTTGGAATGTAATTCCCAATTATGAGAATGCCATGTTGGTAACCATACCGCCAGTCCATTCGCAGTGGACCAGGAATCAGTGAAAATATGACATGTGCCAGGTAGTTCCTGTTTCAAAACTTGGTAAACTGCATAGAGTTCAGCATATTGGCTACTCTTACCATCTCCAGTTGTGCTCAACAATTTCTGCGTGATCGGGTTATAAGAAACAGCCTTCCAATGTCTCTTGTCACCAATGAATTTCGCTGAACCATCCGTAAACCACACATGTTTTCTATCCTCCACGGACAGATCATCAAATGATTTACCCCACTTCACGGGAGACTCCTGCACCACGGGAACCGAACACTCACTTTCAGTCTCATTGGAGGGCGCCTGCGCCACCCGCTCATGCAAAACCGCCACACCTTTCGGACCCACACGTGCCCTGTCCTGAATGTACCATTTCCATTTAACCACACTAGCCTCCTGAGCATTCCAATTCGATGGGACTTCGGTGAACTCAAAACCCACTGCATAATGGGAATTTCGGGCCTCAAGATGACAGCATGTCCTATGGTCAATTGCTCGGTATCCACCAGAGCCCAAAAACAAGCAAGTAATTGTTTTTCAAAGGGAGAGTAACGCTCGCCAGCCTCCGGTAACTTTTTGGTCCAAAAACCTAATGGCACTTTTTGTCTGCCCTGCTTTTGCCACAAATTCCAATTGGCATACAGGCCTTCCGCGGACACATTCAGATCCACATCACCTTCATTCACGGGCCACAAATCCAAAGCATACTGAATAGCTTCTTTAGCCAAATTAAAAGCAGTCTGTTGAGGTTCACCCCATTCAAACGCATTCTTTTTACGAGTGACTCGATACAGTGGAGCTAAGATTTGACTCAAATGGGGAATATGCTGACGCCAAAATCCAAACAAACCAATAAAGCATTGAGCTTCTTTCCTGTTTCTGGGAACAGCAAAATCAAGTATTTTTCGTTTAACCTGTGGAATCACCTCTCTGTGGCCCTCATGCCAATTAATTCCTAAAAAATTCACATTCTGGGATGGACCTTGTAATTTGTCAGGATTAATTTCCCAGCCTTTCGCTCGCAAACAGTCAATGATCTGATCTAAATGGGACTGTACCAAATCTTGCGTTTCACCTTGAATCAAAATGTCGTCAATATAATGACAGACTTGAATTCGAGGATTCATGGGCACTTCAGACAAATGCTCCCCCACCAGCCGGTGACAGATTGTAGGACTGTGTACATAGCCTTGAGGAAGACTCCGGAACGTCATTTGACGTCCATTCCATGTAAAACTGAACTGTTCCTGACATTCAGGGGCAATCGGGATTGAAAAGAAGGCATTAGCAATGTCGATAGAAGCATACCACGTACCTGGATGCTTTTGAATTCTCTGAATTAGCGTGACAATATCAGGCACTGCAACAGCCAATTTAGGTGTGTGTTCATTCAATTCTCGATAATCAACAGTCATGCGCCAAGAATTGTCAGTTTTGCGCACGGGCCAAACAGGATTATTCCAAGCAGATGTGACCGGAGTTATGACTCCCGCGTCAACCAAATCCTGAATAGTAGCAGAAATTTCCTCATGACCACCTGGGATACGATATTGCTTTTGCGAAATCACTTTCGTGGCTAAAGGTATTTTAATAGGTGGCATGCGTAAGCGGCCAACCCGTACGGGTCTGGTCGAAATGTACTGTCCAGTTCCAAATTGATAACAACCATCATCCAAATGTAAAGTCATTCCTTTCAAAATGTCAATTCCAATTATGAATTCCAAAAGTGGGACAACCAACACAGAGTATTCTCTACGAGGAATCCTACCAATTTTAATGTCGAGAGCAGTTTGAACTGCGGGTGTCTCTTTACCACCCAAACCAGTAATCGTAAAAGACTGACCATGAAATTTTCTCGACTTACCATGAATTAAAGTGGCCTCCACCCCAGTATCAACCAATGCTCGGGCCCTTTGGATATTACGATGTTTCCAAAAAAATCTCAATATCTACATAGGGTCTGTTATCTCTGTGAGCCCACCTGTGTACCGGAGCTTGACCTATTTCCTAGTCAGTTTTCCCGCGTTCTGCGAGCCAAGACAAATCAGGGTAAATGCTCTCAGATTTCTTTGGTACCAAAACATCTTGTTCATATCCATCTCCAGTACGAAATGGATTAGTATCACGTTCAAAAAATTGAGAATTACGGTCAGAAAGTCTGTTACGATCCTCTCTCCTTCTCATGTCAGGGGAATAACTCCTTTCATCTTTACGTCTGTTGGAAACATAATCATCTCTTCCCCTATCACGGTCATCCTCTCTTCCCCTCCCATCACTACGACGAGGGGATCCATCACGTTCATAACGCCGATCATCACGGCGATCAGAATTCACACGTCGCTTCTCATCACCACTATCATCCGACCCACGGTCATACTCATTCTTTCGCACACGACGGGCACCTTCCTTTCGATCCAAACCACGCTTGCGAAACATGTCCCATAAGCGATTGTTAGGCTCACCGTCAATGTCCTCCCTTTTGACACCATCAGCAACGAGAGCAAGAAACATGTCACGTCTAGAGAACTTATAGTCACCACCAGTACGACCCTCAGGTCGAGATTGTCTTTCAGGGTTAAACCATTCACCCAGCTCACTCAGCTGACGAACAGACTCAAGCACAGCAGACAAAGGGTTGCCAGTTTGATTAATCAATAAAGTCATCATGACCTGCTTGTAAGCAACAGGAGAAGAACGGATAATGCGATTGCGCACAGAAGATGTTAAAAGACCATCCAACAACCTATCGGCAGTACTAAGAAAGATAGCCGTTTTCATGACTTCCTCCTTCAAACGTTGCGACGCATCGCGCAAAGTGTACCACGGTTTCTCATCAGTGGGCCAATCAGATTCAGTTGGATATTTATGATTACAGCCGTCAGACGCCAGCTGGAGCAAAGTAATTTGACCAGCACCATTATAATTTCGAAAATGATCCTGAATAGTAGAATCCGAACTTAAAGAGCAAAATCGTAAACAATCAACAGCATCAAGCATAATACCGGCAGCTCCAAGTTAATAAAGACGCACCATCCAGGTAAGCAAGGCCTCACCAGGCCGTTGTCGAAATCGTTGTAAAATGTCACTAACCTCCTGCTGAGTAAAATCTTCAATACAATCTAAAGCTATAGCACCCGGGTTACCAGGGGCTTGTTGTAATTTTCGTCGAAAAACAGGGTGAGCAGAAACTTCAGGAAGAGCTTCCGAGGAAGCCCGCGTCTTAGATTTAGTAGCACAATCAGTGCAAGCCACGTCATCCGAACGGGAAGAACGAGCACGGTCGGTGTCGGGACCCATATCAGTACACGAAGCAGATTTACAATCACGTCCGGAGCGAGAAGACTCGCGCTTGTCACCCTCCTCAGCCGAGGAGTCAGAAGTATGAGAATCCCAGATATTACCGTCCCACTCATCGGGGTTCCAATCCATTCCAGCTTTCGCTACAACCATACGCACTTTGCGTGTAGATACACGACCACGACGATGTTTATACTTATATCGTGCAATACGGACCGCAGCTCTTTCGGCAATGGTCTGATATGTCTCAAGTTTGTCGGCAAGCAATTTATTTTGACAACGCAACAGAGTATGTGCATTTTGTAATTCAACACACTGTCCTTCCATATCTTTAAACCGCTTCTGTAGCTGAACAAACTTCTCATGCAATATTCTGTATGCATTAAGAACAATCCACCCTCTGCGTCCTAAAATAGGAAGCTCATCACCCTTCACTACTGGCGCTTTCTGCAAGCACGATACCACATCGGCAGGCTCCGCCTGCTCCAAGCATGAAGACCAATTTTCACTCAAACCAGTAGAATCAGCCCACTCACGGGCCAAGGCCTCGTAAGGGGTACATTCCCAGCCGGGAATCTGAATCGGTAACTTGAAAACCGACGACGATTTTTTCACAAACATATCGACACACAAAAAAAATTATATATACAACTATAAACAAAATTCAATACGTATAAGCCGAGCGCAAATCAACAAGATTAAACCAACACAATGCACACAGGCTTCGTAAACAGTTCGTGACGCCAGATGTTATGGCCGGATTTTCCGCTTAGATGAGATCAGCCCCCAGGGGCCTCTTATAACCCAGCCAAAACGTACTCACCTTCCCTCCTTAGAATATACTCACAATGGGTAGATATACAGAAATATATACAAATCACACCTAAGGATGGGGAATAACAATACACATGCATAGATTTTCTACAATATCTTATTCACATCGGTTGGTCTCGCGGCCACCCCGACCCAGACCGGTCTACCCTAGGGCAGATATTGCGCACAATCCGGTGCGACTACACATGGGCCTGCAGAACCCAATGCTCCCGTTTCCAAACGACCAACAATCCTGTCGATCTCCACGCTAGTTCGACCCCCTAGCGCTCTCACTTATTCAAGCCACAATCCTTTTGGGTATCGGCACTGGTAGTCCTCCCCAGTGTTCTCACTAACGCCGTATATCAACGACGACCACATTCCTATGAACAGTTATCGGGACAAAGTCTCAGTTACCTACCCGGGGTAAAACTATAATAATAACTTTGAGTACTGTTTCCAAATTATACAGTGTACCTCCTATTCTTGGCATCAAAGGTCCACTCACTTCCTCTTTGTTCGATCACCATTTACCTGATCGGGATTTCACATCCGCTCACATAAACAATTCCTGACTAGAAGATGCATTTACCGAGATTGAACAGGAACACGAGGCACACGATAATTCTATAAGAATTAGGATATTTATTGACAATAAACACAAATCACATTACTATGCAACATAACTTCTGCAAAGAAAAGGTAAAGATTAAAGTGGGAAAAGGACGGAGGTCACCTGGTTAATATGAAGTCTGGACTCGGCAGTCATCTAGGTTCCCTTCTCGTCTCTGTGTCCTGGCTCGCCTTGCAGTCACACCCCAGCCGTCGCAAGTACACGTCTGCACCGCTAGGCTCAACCTCGTCTGCTTCCCTCCAGGGCACCGGAACCTTGCTGGTTATTAGCTACCGTCTCTCTCTCTCTCTGTAGCAGTGCGCTCCGCGCTAATTCTCCTTCAGTCTTTCTCAGAGAGTTTCGATCTTAAATCTTTCTCGGACTTCAAAGATGGCGACTGTCCGCCATAAGATGATTAATGGCAGAGATGCTAACGGCTAGATGCCGCCTACGAACTAACTGACAAACTGACTAACACCTTCGCTAATATCAAAGCCCGTTCCTTCATGGAAATTCACGGCCAGTAACCTGCCGCCCACCAAATTCTTGTACCTCCCCGTACCAAGGACACTTTCCCAGCCGGCCGGCCTGAAGTTGTGTCTTCGGAGTGGAGAAAAATACATTCCTTCGATAAGGGTCAGCCTGAACCGGTTCTCTCCAAGCGAACAACAGCTTAAAACTAAAACACTACATTTGACCTAGAAAGCCTTCTCGGCTACCGGGCAGAAAGCAAAATGGAGTCTGTCTCGTTTAAGGCCTACGGAGCCCACAATATACATAGCTCCATAGAAAATAGCCCAGCATGTTAGCAAATGAGCAAATCATAACTAATACTTATATATCTATCCCCTAACTTAAATTCATAAGCCTTACTTTAAGGAAAATGGCACGAAAATGCCCTAATATATGTAAGACAGGGTCCCTGTCTATAGTCCTAATCCCTATGCTATGGGGGTGATAGGCTGGAGTCACTCTCCATCATTCTCCTTCTCCAAAGAGCCAGCAAAAAGGCAGCCATTACACACCCCAAAGCACACTTTGTGTTTAATGTTCATGTATCGTGTGTTTGTCGCCCCCCCCCCCCTCCCCCTCTTGTTTCCACAGGTTTTTTTCTAGGAATCCTGGTGAAGAACATCAGCTTTTTAACAAACCAAGAATTTGTGTTTTTTGTTTTTCAAGTAGTCAAGGGCAGGGTACATCTTAGCGTGTGTACACCACCCGGACTACCACCACTGGTCCTGGTGAAAACCCTATATTTGCATCATGGTTGAAACATGTAGACCAACATTTTAACTCACTACATGACTTTTTGACACCACCAGCCTACCTAACCAGGCAAAGGTGTCCCACTTTATTTTACCTGTTGTCCAATCACTCCAGAATAAATTCTACGAGTGGGTAGTATTGGACAATTTTTAATTATTCATTGCAATCCCTTAATCTTCACACATATAAAAAAAAAACTAAAACCCTCTCCACTGTAGCTGGGTGTCGCAGCACCATCCGGGTGTGCTGCGACACCCAGCTACAGTGGAGAGGGTTTTAGTTTTTAGACTGTCTGATTGCGATTAAAGAAGCCCTGCAAGAGTATCACTGGAAGAATTTCCTATGGGAGCATCACTGGAAGAATGTCCCATGGGAGCATCACTGGAGGAATTTCATAGAAGGCGTGGGGAGATTGCCTGATGAGGAAAGGGAGGCCAGAACAAGCATCTGGAGGTGCCGGGATGACATCAGTGAAAGCTCGGAAGGACTTGTCCTAAGAAGAACGCAAATTGTGATACCCCCTGAGCCTATGAAGGAGGGCAGCAGAACTGGCACATCAAGGTCTAGCAAAACAAAAGCGAGGTAGCGGGTCAAAGTGTGGTTCTTGGTGTAGACCGGATGATTGCAAAACTGGTGAAAGGATGCCACTCCTGCCTAATTACTGGAGGCGAGCTGCCAGTCCCACCAATAATCACTGAAGCCCCCAGCACCCGACCTTGGTCATCCATAAGCATGGACTTAGGGAGTTTACCTGACGTACGCTTGACGCTCGTCATGATTGACAGTTACTCCAAATTTCCTGCAGTAAAAGTTGTGCGATCAACGGCGTTTGAGTGTGTCAAGCCCATGATGGAGAAAACATTTGCTCTGCTGGGACTGCCTGATGAAATCCAAACCGACAATGGCCCGCTGTTTCATGGACAGGAATTTGGAGATTACCTGCACCTTCGCAACGTCAAACACAGGAGAGTGACCCCTCCCCAGTGGCCTCAAGCCAACGGGAGGTTGAAAGGTTCTTGCGAACTCTCAATAAAGAATTACGGATTGGCGTAGACCTACAGGTCGAATTGGAAGGATGCACTACTGGTTGTTCGCCAAGGGAATTGATGATGAAGAGAGCAGTGAGGGACATAGTTCCTGTGAGTGAGCAGTGGATGCCCAGAGTGTTGGACAGTGAAGCAGAACAGGCCAAGAGGAAAGTAACAATGATAAACCGAGCCAGAGCAGGAGAGCTTGTACGGTCGAAATTTGCACAGGAGACAGGGTGATAATCCGAGACAACCACCCGGGGTGGAAGTTTCGAAAACCTTTTGAGAGAGAGCATTAGGAAGTGGTATGAGTGAAAGGAACAATTATCATCATCAAAAGAGGAGAGAGATTGCTATTGAGAAATACGTCCTGGTTTAAAAAATCACACCCCTAATGGATGGTATAAGAGGGGAACAGGAGATGACACAATCCCCAGTACCTCATCGAGAGGAAGAAAAAGAGGAGGTACCCAGACCAGCTGAAAAAGAGGTGAACATTGAGTCCAACGAAACACAGGAGGAGAACGTTCCCCGTCAGGCCACCAGTTGAACCGGTACTGGAAACAGTAGGGCGGCTCAGCATGGCCATCCTTATCAGGTGCTGGAAAATCCCAGGCCTACCCAAAGGCTGAAAGACTTTGTTTGCTAAAGAAGATAGTGATCCTATCATCCATATGCTGTGGTGTAGCATGTCATTAATGTTGATATTATTATTATTTTGTTATGAAAGGTTGGGAGGGATGTAGTGAGCCATCCTGCCACTGCCCGACGTAACCACTTATGACTCTATGGGCCGGCCTCGTCCAGCGGGTATAAATAAATGAGTAACTAGCGCTCATGGTTGACTGCACTTAACCAGATGTTGTCTATTTTGTTGCATTGCACCTAGGCGGATCACTGAAATAGTATCGAGGGACAAAATATCGACTTGCCAAAATATCGTTGACAAAATATCGACAGTCAAAATATCGAGTTTGTATCTACAAACAGGTAAGTACAAAAATATCGAGTACAAAATATCGTTAACAATAATATAGATGTAAAAAATATCGACTTTATTAAAAACAGTGTTAAATTAAATTAATATTAAATTTTAATTACTAAAATATACTTAAAACGACTTAAATTAAATTATAATAATTAAATAATAAATGAAAATAATAAAAATAATTTTTTACAATCTTATTTGTTGACCCTGAACCCTAAAAATACCCCTTTACCCAAAAACCCAAAACTGACCCTGAACGCTAAAAATACCCCTTTACCCAAAAACCCAAAACTGACCCTGAACCCTAAAAATACCCCTTTACCCAAAAACTGAAAACTGACCCTGAACCCTAAAAATGCCCCTTTACCCAAAAACTGAAAACTGACCCTGAACCCTAAAAATACCCCTTTACCCATGAACTGAAAACTGACCCTGAACCCTAAAAATACCCCTTTACCCATGAACTGAAAACTGACCCTGAACCCTAAAAATACCCCTTTACCCATGAACTGAAAACTGACCCTGAACCCTAAAAATACCCCTTTACCCATGAACTGAAAACTGACCCTGAACCCTAAAAATACCCCTTTACCCTAAAACTGAAAACTGACCCTGAACCCTAAAAATGCCCCTTTACCCAAAAACTGAAAACTGACCCTGAACCCTAAAAATGCTCCTTTACCCAAAATTTATCAATATTATTTAATTACCAATTAATTATTAATTAACAATAACAATAAAGTAAATATATTAGAACATTAGCTGTAATTATTTTAATAATTAATATTATTTTTTCCAAATTAATTAATTAAAAATAACACAAAATTATATATATTAAAAATGTACTCTAATTAATGTAATTAACTAATTACAATTAATTAATTAACAATTATTTACTAATACAAAATATGTTCAAAATTATATTAATTAATTAACTAATTAATATTAATTAATTATCAATTAATTATTAATTAAAAATATTAACAAACATATATTAATTAATTAATTATTATTAAATTACTTCCCACCCTATTCCCCTATAAACCCACAACCCGCTACAGAATTACATTACGCAATTATTATAAAAACAAAATTCATTTAATAAAATATTTTATAACATTAATACACACTATTCACACATATTATTACATAAAAATACACTATAAAATATTATATATTATTAAAAAATCGATATTTTTGCTATCTATATTTTATACAGTCGATATTACTTCACTTACCTGAAAAACGATATTTTTGTAGTCGATATTATGTCCAGTCGATATTTTGTCCAGTCTATATTTAAAACTCGATATTATGTCCAGTCGATATTTTGGAGTCAATATTTTGTCTCTATACCCACCTAGGTCTTGTGCCCCCAGCGTTTCCTTGTACCCCTATATACTGCCGCTCCACACGTTTCTCCTGGAGAGCAGGAGACATGTCCTGGCTCGTAGAAGTTCATCACTGCTCTGCTGGTCGAAGTTTGAAGACCCTGCAGGACCTGTGTCCATTCCTTCACAGCACTGATGCAAACGATGCTACAGTATTCAGACTTGGAGCCTGGTATTGTTCTGGCCATCACAACTCCATGGTATTTCTTCAGGAAACGGCTGAATCTGTGCAGCAGCTTGATGGGATCATTAGAAGCCGCTACTATCACATTAGCAAGCCCCTCTCAATCAACGCCTGTGAGCAGTCAGTGTATGACTAGTGCAGACCCGGTTAAGATTAGTTTGTAGTCTGATCATCTGTGTCTGATTGTCTTACTGTAACTAATGTCATTCACTCCTGCTGGCTCTATGAGTTTGTTTTTTGAAAGATTGGTCCATGCCCATCAAAACGTTGATTGACATATTAGGTTAGTATCGTTAGCTATATCACGGCTATATCACGGCTTATCCTTCTAAATACCAAAACCATCACTGACTTTAAAATGTGCCTCCTCTTAGTGCACATTTTTGCCCTTTCAGTCAAACCACTTGATGCAATATTATGCAGAGTAAGCCATCCCTCCTCTCCTGACAGGTGGCTGTTCCCATCCTTCTCTGCCAGCATCTACAGAGACTCAAGATTGTTTACACTGACAAATGTGCCTCAGGCCTTCCAGCACTCCAACACAAACTCATTACTGGGGCGGCCCTGTAAGCCAATCAAATGGGTTTTTGCCCTCGCTTCAGCTGACTGTATGTTACTCACTTCGATACCATCCCAGCTTGCCCACTCTTGCCATGTGTAAGGGGGTCATTCTATAGGGTATAGGTTGTAGTCTCAATTGACTCTTGACACTTAAAAGAGAGAGCCAGAATCACATGAAAACCACGGTTTAGTAGACAGTCATCTTGAGAAAATAAACCTAGCTACACAATGTAACTTTTCCATAAAGGATTGGGAGGTCATTTGTGAGTTGGGGAATAGATCATTGCGAGCTGCCAACTATAAAAGGATGTGCTTTCTGTCTCGCTGGTTAGCATATTATACACCGGAGGCTTTGGAAAGGATGTTTCCCGGAGCTGAGAATAAATGCTTCAGATGTATGGCTAGTAGCCAGGGAGGATGGCATCATATTTTTTTTTCTTGCCACCAGTTAGAAACTTTCTGGAAGGGAATATTTGCTGATATCGAACAGGCTATTGGGAAATCTCTTTTACCAACAGCAGAGGTAGCCTTGTTCGGTATATGCAAAGATAGGAGTAGGTTTAATAAAGCAGAAGAGGTATTTATATTTATTTCCTGCGCAGTTGCTCGCTCCTTAATTCTTCAAAACTGGAAGTCCTGCGAGATTCCGTTACACTTAAAATGGTTCAACAAAATGAGGAGAACATGTTATTTTGAAAAGGCTTATGCGGGTAGAGTGGGAGCTGTTGGGAGATTTGAGAGGAACTGGAAATATTTTGAGGCTCTAGAAGCAATAAACGGAGGTTGATTCGTGAAGAGAATTGTGAGGGGATGTTTCCTCATTGACAGCCTTCTATCTGATTTCCAGGACATTTACATGTACTAGCACTTTTTTCCATATCAGATTGCACTTTGCACTTTTAAAGATAGTACTCTTTTGTACTTTTGGCACTTTTGCATTTGCACTTAATTGCAGCTTTGTACGTTTTTGCTGATGCACTTTATAAATTGCATATTTTGCACTTAATGTCCTGGGGGGGGGAAATATTTAACTCTGTAATAGGCTGACTTGTTCTATCTCGATGAACCCTCCTTTTATCTCCGCATATTGCTTCCAACTTTTTAACTTTTTTATCTCTTGTTTGTTATTTGAGAAATTTATTGGAAATTTATTGGAAAATTGTGATTTTTGAATTCTAAAATTTGCCATGTTTTGTACCTTTGGCTCACCTTTTGCTCTATTCAATAAAAAAAAAATTAAAAAAAAACACGGTTGTGATCCATATAAGATCTCATTACAGACGATAAAAAGAAGACCAGTCTTACCCTCGCTCGGTAGGTAATTCCCCACACTTTGCATCAGTAGTAGAACTGTACTTAGCATATGCGTCCCTAGAATCAAGTTGTCACAGATAAAGTTGGCACCCTGTACTTAAAAAACTCTAGTGCTGGCTGAAACTGTTGAATGAGAGAGAAATTAACTTCTTCATATAGGTTCATAAGGAAGGGGTTGACACTCCCGCTCACAGAATCATTCTACAGGTAGCTCCTCAGTCACAGTACAACCACAGACTCTGCCTCATTCCATTACATGCCCCGCCTCCTGTGCCAGGCGCATGCGCACCACGGATCTGCTGTCACAATGGGTTTAGCTCTGCACTGGCATTCTTTGACACACACTCAGGCAGGGGCGGCTCCTCCATGTGGGCGGAGCAGCGTCGCTCCACTGCTATCTCGCAGTACAAGAAGCAGAAACATAAAATGCTATTATAAAAACCATTTTATGTTTCTGCTTTTCGCACTGCGAGAAAGCAGAAGGGTTTGGTTGGGGGCGGATGGGCGGGCAGTACTGCTCTAGGGCAGGGAGGAGTGGCTTGCCCGCTCTGAGGGCGCTGACTGTTTGGTCGACCAGTCCTACCCAGTCTCCCTTTTCTCCATGTAGGCTGCATCCAACCTACATGGAGAAAATGGCCTCCCCGTAGACGCCTGGCTGGTAGGCGTCCCAGCCAATCAGAAGGCTGCCATTGCTGCATTGTGATTGGCTTAGGGGAGAGAGGCTGGTTGCTTCCTGTGAGGAGCAGAGAGGACACGGGACTGGACCGGGCAGGCGAAGGTAAGTTAACTTTTTTTTTATTTAAACCTTCCTCCGTGCAACTCCCTCCCCGTGTGACCTTCCGCCCCGCCACTTGCGAGCCATGCCAACTGTGACTGCACACAAGGGTAACCTCTCAAGGGAGGGACTAGTGAACAGCACTGGTGACACAAGAGGGCAACAGTCACTGTGGAGTGGTGCTTAGGTAACACTGGTGCTTCAATGCTGGAGGTTTATCACAGCATCACCATCTGACACAAAACAGGTGCGTTTCTTGTAGAGAGAACCGGATTTTCGCTCCGAGAGCATGTAGTCCTTGCTAGTACGAGGTAGTTGCTAAGGGAATTCAAGGCTACTAATACCAAGAAACAGAAGTATGACACACAGGCACTTCATTCTGTGCGACTCACAGATAATAAACACTCC
Source organism: Lissotriton vulgaris (assembly GCF_964263255.1). Lineage (NCBI taxonomy): Eukaryota > Metazoa > Chordata > Amphibia > Caudata > Salamandridae > Lissotriton > Lissotriton vulgaris. The sequence goes on from NC_141697.1 coordinate 39,845,360, forward strand.
CTGGGGCCACAGATACTTCCACAGTTCCACATCAGACGTTGTCAGGAGACCAGGAACCAGCTCCTCCAATCACAAAGGGGCTTTCCGCTGTCACTGGTAAGAGGGCACTGCGCGTGGTTAGCAGGTCCCCCCACGGGGAGCAGCGCCTGTGCCAGGTAACAAGACGATTTACAGCAAGCGTTCCCCCTGGTGAAGCCTCGTCCAGCTACCATCCGCTCAGGCAGACAAGAGCTTGGCATCACAGGAAGCAGGTGTCCCCCCAGGTACCAGGATCAGGCTGAAAGGTACTGTAACTAAGCCTCACTGGGGAAACAGACTCCCAGGGCACGCAGAAAGCACCTGTCTCCCTTGCTGGGCTCAGATGACATGCAGCCTGCCACAGGTAGCAGCCACCTACTGGATAGCATACACTTTCCAGTGGCAAAATCATGTCTCATTAGTGGAAAGCAAGCACAATATCAATCACAAATAGCAAACGCCAGCCACCGGCAGCAACATCCTGCTGCAGCCAGCAGACTCTGCCTCTTTTAATCCCCCCCACAGTCTCCGTGGGGACAACTGCTGCATTTACTGCTCATCACAGTCATTCACAGGCACGAGACAAAATAAAGCAAAATAAACAAACTCTCTTCGGGGAAGTTACTCCTAAAAATCAGCCAGGCAGGTAGCAAGATCCTTCTTATCCATAAAACAGCCATAGAACAGTGGGACCAAAGCAGGAATGTGCTATGATCTAAACAAGTAGAGTCACTGCTGCAAAACCGGAAAACAAGCCTTGGCGAAGCCAATAGATCTTGCATTAGCGTCTGATCTGTTGTCATAGTTTGCTTAAAATGTTAATGCTGGAGATCTTCTGGGTACTCACAGATATGAAATAAGGCTAAAAGCAAAAATCATTGTTGTCTAAAAAATCACATCAGCACACTAGTTACTGCAGTGAAGTGAACTACTTTGTGTGTGGGTGTGCTCTTTGTGAAAGAGCAGAATGACATCAATCACAATGAAGGTAGGCAGTGGCTGAAGAAGGATGACCTATTGCCCAATGGAAGGAAAATGTGAGTGATTCAACCTCAGACCAATGATTGAAGAGGACTGGCTGAATGCCCCTCTGAACATATATATATATATATATATATATAATCCGGTTATGGTTCCTTTTTGCAACGCTGGCGCTCTCAATGATGCGCGGTGCTCCTTTCCTCAAATCGACAGAAGCAGTTGATGTAAGATTCAAACAGGTCCGGCATGCAGCCGGCAGGCAGAAAAGGCACTCACTCAGGCAGCGATTTTGCTCATACCAACTGCTTTATTTTGCTCGTCTCGTCATTAACCCAACGTGTTTTGCCTTCAGCCGAAGGCTTGATCACGGGTATTGAGCTCTAACATGCGCCTTCTTTTATGTTTAGTGCAAAATTTGAAAAAAACAATCATAAGTGAATGAAGGTGTGTTGGAAGGCGGTGACCTCAGGGGTCAAGATGACTCTCCTAACCACCCGAGACCTCCTCTCCCACAATTCCTTCCAAGTCTTATTGAGGGGGAGTCCTCGCCGTGGAGGACTGATCGTACACACTGTCGACACACCACACTTACGAACGGACACCACACCGTGAATCTTTATCAAGTATGAACTTTATCAGAATATAAGTAAGGAGCAATACACAGTGATCGGGGGATCGCGAAAGTCTCGTAACAAGGGAACGGGGAAGCGGGACAGTCTTAGAGGGCCAGTTGGCACGCCACGCACCCTGCGCACAGTTCTCAATCCTCGAACTGGGGGGTACGGGGGCTGGCGATGGTACTTGCTGTCCTACTCACTTCTGTTCAAGATGGTCGTGAGGGTAGCGTCGAAGGTCCAGCTGGACCAGAGAGTTCTCCAAGCCGCGACGAGGTCAGCAAGGCTTGGTCAGAAGTACTCCGTAGTACTCGAAGGCAGGGAGAGCCGCAACAGCGTCTGCAGGGCTCAGGATGGTAGCAAGAGTCTCTCATTCTCAAGAGGGGGGGGCGCGATGAGGTCAGCAGGGCTCCGATGGTTCAGGTCTGTCTCTTCGAGAGTGAGCCGCGACAGCGTCAGCAGGGCTCCGATGGTTCCGTTCCGTAGATTCGAGGATGAGCCGCGACAGCGTCAGCAGGGCTCGGTGGGTCAGAGTCTGTTCTCCTCAAGGTCAGCCGCGATCAGATCAGCAGGGCTTTCTTGTCCAAGATACAACTGCCGGCTATATGGAAGGCAGGCTGTCTTATAGTCCAGGAGCTCTTTGATGTCCGGACCCTCAGAGGCAGGAGGCCGGAGGTTCGAGAGCCAGTCGCCTGATTGTCTGGGCGGCGGTGTCTTTGGTGCTTTTGGACCATGCGTCCAGGGAATCCCAGACGCCCATCAAGACCTGGAGCCAGCTCACTAGGAAGCCAAATGGTGCGATCGAAACCAGCCCCCAGGGATGGCCCGGAGGTGTGAGGACAACCAGCTCCTTGGGGGGGGGGGGGGGGGGGGGGCTGGAGGTGTGATGGAAGCCTTGGTTTCGGGTACTTGGGGAGTCGTTCACTCCCCTGGGCGAGTCGGGGCGTGCTGGACGCGCACCCCTGGCTGCAGCCGGGAGCGGCCAGAGGCTGCCGAAAGGGAAGAAGGCGGCCGGCTGGCCGGGGTGGCCAAACATGGAGTCTGCCGGTCACGTGCAGGGGTGCAGGCACGCGGTCTGGAGGTCGTTTCAGGTCCGATGTAGGAGTCTCGTGTATAGTTCTGGGTGGACGGAAATTAGTTCTGTCCGTCGTTCTGGGTTGTGGGGGTCAGCGAGGGCCACGCCACGAGGCCGGGTCCAACATGCGTCCCCTCCAGCTGAAAGATGGGGAGAACTACCCATCTTCTTGGGGGTTCTCTTCGCTGAGGCGTTGGCGTGGTCAGCACCAGGCCTGTGTTCCACAGTAAAATCCATCCCTTGGAGGGAGATGGACCAGGGTAGCAGTTTAGGGTTCTCTCCTCTCATCTGCATGAGCCACCGGAGAGGACGGTGGTCGGTCTGGACCAGGAAGTGGGTACCGAACAGGTAGGGCCTCAGCTTCTTTAAGGCCCATACTACAGCGAAGGCCTCTCGCTCGATGGTGCTCCATCTCTGCTCCCGGGGTAGTAGCCTCCGGCTGATAAACGCTACTGGATAATCAATCCCCTGGTCGTCCACCTGGGAGAGCACGGCTCCGATGCCATGTTCGGAGGCGTCTGTCTGGACCACGAACTCTCGGGAGTAGTCAGGGGCCTGTAGTACTGGAGCGGTGCACATGGCCTGTTTCAATTCCTCGAATGCCTTCTGACGGGCGGGGGTCCAACTAACCTTCTTGGGGTTGGCCTTGGCTGTTAATTCTGTGAGGGGGCCTACAATACTCCCGTACCCCTTGATGAATCTACGGTAGTACCCTGTGAGTCCCAGGAAGGCCCGCACCTCGGTCTGTATCGTGGGGGTCTCCCAGGCATTGATAGCGTCTATCTTGGGTTGGAGGGGGGCTACAAGGCCGCTTCCGACCTGGTGCCCGAGGTATACCATGGAGCTTTGTTCTATTTGGCACTTGCTAGCTTTAATGGTGAGCCCGGCTCGACGCAGGGCGCCAACACCTCCCAGAGGTGGTGCAGGAGCTCGGACCAGCGGGCACTGAACACCGCAATATCGTCGAGATAGGCTGCGCTGAAACTTTCCAACCCGGCCAGGACCTGATTGACCAGTCGCTGGAAGGTGGCGGGGGCGTTTTTCATGCCGAAGGGCATCACGCTGAAGTGGAAGTGGCCATCCGAAGTAGAGAAAGCAGACCTTTTTCTGGCCCTCTCCGTAAGGCCGATCTGCCAGTAGCCACTGGTGAGATCGAAGGTACTGAGGTACTGAGCCGACCCTAGGCGGTCAATGAGTTCGTCGGCTCGGGGGATGGTGAGAGCGTCGGTTCGGGTGACTGCGTTGAGTCCGCGGTAGTCTACGCAGAACCTCAGCTCAGGAACGGTGCCGGGTGCGGCTGCCTTCGGAACCAGGACCACGGGGCTAGCCCATGGGCTGTCGGAGGCTTCTACTACTCCTAGGTCCAACATTTTGTCGACTTCGGCCTTGATGCAGGCTCGAACTCGGTCAGGAACTCAGTAGGCCCTGTGCCGTACTGGAGGGCTGTCCCTGGTGTCCACGTCGTGGACCCACCAACTGGTGACGCCGGGGGTGAGGGAAAAGATGTCTGAGAATTGTCCCAACAAGTGGCAACATTCTTCACGCTGCAAGGGGGTGAGGGAGGAGGAGAGACTCACTCCCTCTATGGAGCCATCTTGTTCCTTTGCACACAGGAGGTCTGGTAGAGGGTCCGTTTCCTCTTCCTCTCCGTCGTCGGTGGCAAGGAGTAATCCCAACTCAGAACGCACAAAGTGGGGTTTGAGCCGGTTCACGTGTAAGACTTTCAGGGCGTTCCTGGTTGATTTGGTATCAACGAGGTAGGTGACCTGGCTCTTGCGCTCTATCACCTTAAAGGGTCCAGTCCACTTGTCCTGCAAGGCACAAGGTTCCACTGGGGACATGACCCAAACCTGTTGGCCTGGTTGAAACTCGACCAGAGTGGCATTCTGGTCGTACCAGCGTTTCATCTCCTCTTGACTGGCCTCCAGGTTGGCCTCGGCCAGCTTCCGAAACTTCCACGTCTGGTTCCGGAGGGCCAGGACGTAGGAGAACACATCGGGGGTGTACTTGGGGGGGCTGTCTCCCAGCCTTCCTTGACCAGGCTGAGAGGACCCCGGACGGGGTGCCCATAGAGCAGCTCGAAAGGGCTGAACCCCAAGGATTTCTGGTGAACCTCTCGGTATGCGAACAGGAGGCAGGGCAGGAGGACATCCCACTTGCGTCGCAAGGGCTCCTCGAGACCCATGATCATCCCTTTCAGGGTGCGGTTGAACCACTCAACCTAGCCGTTACCCTGGGGATGGTATGGGGTGGTGAACCTGTACGATACCCCACACTGTTGCCAAAGGGATTTCATGTACCGGGAGATAAAGTTTGTGCCTCTGTCGCTCACCACTTCTCGTGGAAATCCCACCCGGGAGAAGATCCCCATGAGGGCCCGGCCCACGACCGGGGCCGTCACGGTCCGGAGGGGGATGGCTTCGGGGTATCGGGTGGCGTGATCGACCAGAACTAAAATGAACCGGTGACCTAAGGAGGTCCGGGGGTCCAGGGGTCCGACGATGTTGATCCCCACCCTCTCAAAGGGGGTACTGACCACTGGAAAGGGCTGGAGGGGAGCCTTGCACTTGCCTCCGCTTTTGCCTCTAGCCTGACACGTGGGGCAGGACTTACAGTGGTGTTCCACATCGGCCCGCATGCGGGGCCAGTAGAAATGTGTTACTAACCATTGGAAGGTTTTATCTTTGCCCAGATGTCCCGCCAGGGGCGCATCGTGGGCCAGGTTGAGGAGGAGGCCACGGAAACGTAGGGGTACCACCAGCACGCGGGCTGACCCTAGTTCGGCGGTCTTCTGTACACTATAAAGTAGGCAGTTCTCCCAGTAAAGGTAATGGGAGCCGGACTGGTCTCCAGCAGCCTGGGCTGCGGCCTGTTGCCGGAGCCCCTCAAGGGCAGGGCAGGAGGTCTGCTCTTGGCAGAACTCCTCACGGGACGGTCCTCCTTCTTGGCGCCACTGGGTCAACTCAGGGATCTCTGCTAGGATGAGGTCTTGCTCAACGGCGGGTCCGAGGGGACCTTCGTCGGATTTGCTTCCTTCGATGGAGGGCTGGTCGAGGACCGTGGGGTGCTCGCTTCCCTCGGGGACATCAGGGACTGCACTGGGTAACTCGGGCTCCTCGGTCCCGGGGTTGGACGTTCTGGCGGTCATGGCTCGGGTGCTCACACAGGCCCATTGGGGCAGACCCAACATTTCTAAATGTGTCCTTCTTTCTACCTCTTTCCACTGGGAACTCTCTAAGTCATTCCCCAGGAGGCAATCCACAGGCATGTCCGTGCGGACCGCTACCCGTAGATCGCCCGAGACTCCCTCCCACTCAAACGGGACCTGTGCTATCCTGCAGGTGCGGACGGAATTATCAGCTGCTATCACTCTACAGGAGGTGTGGGGGATGATCATGGATTCGGGGACGAGCGTGTATCTAACAGACGTGATGCTGGCTACGGTGTCCCTAAGGGCCCCTACGCTGCGCCCGTTAACCTTAACTGTCTGGCGATACTTTTCTGTGTTGTCGGGCAGGTAATCCCCTGGGATCATCTCGCTATTCCCCAGGGAGGCTAAGACCATGGCTGCGGGCTCCCATTCCCCCTGTTCTTCGATCTCTTCCTCTTCTAGGGCCACTGACAATATCTGTCTGGTGGAGGGACCAGTGGGAGTGGATTTTGGGGTCATGGGACATAGGGGATCACCGGCATAGTGTCCGGGTTGCTGACACTTGTAGCATGTGGAGCTGGGGCGGAGCCCCGATGGTCCTGCACTCGGGGCGGCTCTCGTCACGGGAGGAGAGCGTGGAGCCTGGTTTCGGGGGGGACTACGCTGGGGTCCGGACTGGGATCCTTGCTGTTTGCCTCGACCCCCCCCACCTCGCTAGTGGGAAGATCCTTGGTCGTTCCGTGGGGGGTCTCCCCCGGGCCCCTTCTGGACTCGGGTGGCCACCCAGCGATCGGCTTCGACAGCCAGTTTCCGGGGGTTGGCGAGCTTGCTGTCCAGGAGATGCTGTCTTAGTTCCACAAAGCAATTGGCGGACAGGTGCTCGAAAGCGAATAGGTTGACTAGGCCTTCAAAGGTGGTCACATTGCTGCCCTTGATCCACCCATCCAGGACCCGGGTGTAGTAGTTAACATAGTCCACCCAGGTGGTGCTAGGAATCTTCTTGCACCCCCTAAACCGCTGGCGATACATTTCTGGCATTAGGCCGTAGCGGAATAGGAGAGCGTCTTTCATGTGTGGATAGGCGTTCATGTGTGCGGTCGGTAGGTCCAGCAGGGTGTCTCTTCCCTCGCTGAGGAAGCGGCTCCACAGGCCGGCCCCCCAATCCTTCTCGGGGACCCGGTGGGCGGACATCGCAACCTCCTAGGCCTTGAACCACTGCTGGATGTCGTCCCCTTTGTAAACTTTCTTCACAACGTCTTTGGGGATGTGCACCTTTGTGTCTTTGGGGACCACCTGCTCTCCAAGTCCCGGTGATCCGGTCGCTTCTGATCTGGCTTTCAACTCTAGTTCTTTGAGGCTGCGCTCGTGCTCGAGCTGAAGTTTCCGACCTTCATGCTCCGTCTGGAGCTTCTTCTCCTCTAGCTCTCCCTGGAGCCGCAACTGCTCAACCGCCAACTTCTTCTCTGCAAGTTTGAGTTCGCCCTCCAATTTGAGGCGCGCCAGTTCGAGCTCATGGCTTCGGTCACGTTCTCGGTCGGCCATCTCTTCCGATGACCGATCTCTCCCGGTTGCTGGGCTCTTGGGTCTGTTGCTGGATTCTCTCACCGGCCGGTGTACCGGGTTCGGTCTGTGGCCTCCCTCCCTCATCTTCGGTCGGAGGGGGAGGTGCTCCGGACTCTACCCAGGCTGTTAGCGCTTTCTGGAAACCTTCCTTAGTACTTAGTCCGGTACTCGGGATACTCAGTTCTCTGCAGAACTGCTTTAGCTCTCTATGGGTGTAGTCTTCCAAGAGGTCTTTGTCGAATGTGGTCTTCACACCAGATTCTGTGGTCGTCATTATTGCTCTTTAACACAACAAAATGCTGAATCAAATGATCCATCTGTGCTTACACAACAATGTTTTTTTATTCAACAAAAAAATCTATAAGCAAATATGTGGCTGTGCCATGGGCTTTTCTTTTTCCTCCAATTACGCAAATCTAACAATGGGATGGTATGAACAAAATGAAGCTTGGAAAACTGAAAATTATGAGTGGAAGAAAAAAACAGTGTTATGGTTGAGGTTCATCGATGACCTTTTTATAATCTGGGATTGCACACAAAATGAATTTGAAAAGTACTTCGCGAAATTGAACAACACTCCCACCAATCTCAAATTCACCTGCGACATAAGTACGGAACGGATTGTGTTTTTGGACACGGAAATCTATATTGAAAAAAAATCATCTGGAAACCACATTACACCGGAAGCACACAGCTACTAACTTAATATTGCATGGTCAGTGTTTCCACAATGAAAAATTGAGGTGGAGTATTCCGCATGGGGAATTCCTCAGCTTAAAAAGAAACTGTTCAACTGAATTGGAATTCCAAAAACACAGTCTGATGGCATCAGAGAGATTCCAAAAAAGAAAATATCCATCAAAAATAGTGGCAAGTTGTCTAAATAAAGTGAAAGAAATAGACAGAAGAGAAATTCTACACAAAGAAAAAAAAATCAAAAATGATGTAACAATCCGACTAATAACAACATACAGTGCAGAAAAGCAACAATTATCGAAAGTGATCAGGAAGCACTGGGGAATTCTTCGGTCAGATCCAACATTAGTCAAAATCATTGGAGACCACCCCTCAATTACTTATCGGCGAGCCAGAAATTTGGGCGACCAACTAGTCCACAGCCATTACAGAGAGAAACCCATGATAACATGGTTACAACAAGAAGGATTCTGGCCTTGCAGACAATGCAAAGTGTGTAAAATTGCAACTGTCACAAAGACAATCACAATGCATGAAAACTAAATCTGTTGGATAAAACAACATTTGACCTGCAAGAGTACATTCGTGGTCTATGTAATAACTTGCCCATGCAACAAAAGATATATCGGTAGCACAATATTTGAGGCTAAGAAGAGAATCCTTGAACACACGAGAGCCACCACCCATCGAGATCAGACCAATGCCATTGCCAAACATATGAACCAATATCATGATAACAATTGGGAAACTCTGAGATACTGTGCAATTGACCAACCAGTGGAATCTGAGAGAGGAGGCGACCGCAAAAAACTCTTAAGACAGAAAGAGTCCAAGCATATTATCGCCTTCAGAACGCTCGAACCACGAGGCCTGAATCAAACTGAAGAATTACATGTTCATCTCTAAAACTGTTTGACCGATACATAAACTCACTCACCAGAGAGAGAACTCAACACCCAGAAGACTCAAGAAACATCTAGGGTCCTGAGAGACAACAGATGGACATACTACGCTCACCAGAGAGCACTAAAACATTCGCACTGGCCAGTAAAAAATAAACCAAGATCAGCATCAGAGAGAACAACTAAATTGGAACATGCTGATCCACTCCCTTGAAAAAAAACTGTGAAGAAACTCGAACTCACCGGAGAGACATTTAATTAATATATAAATATATAACACATGAATTAATGTGCAGACTATCCGTAATTTTGCAAATAATTCCCTTTCCACGCACCATGCATCATCTTGCTTAGTTGTAAATATCGAAAGATGTGAAAAAACTATATCACCCAGAATGCACCTTCATTCACTTATGATTGTTTTTTTCAAATTTTGCACTTAACATAAAAGAAGGCTCATGTTAGAGCTCAATACCCGTGATCAAGCCTTCGGCTGAAAGCGAAACGCGTTGGGTTAATGACGAGACAAGCAAAATAAAGCAGTTGGTATGAGCAAAATCGCTGCCTGAGTGAGTGCCTTTTCTGCCTGCAGTATATATGTATATACATGTATATATATGTATATATATATATCCACTCCAAGATGCACCAAACCGGATCACTTGCAGTCGGGTGCCCTTCTTGGTGATGCGCCACATTAATATAACCGGAAAGACTCCAGGCACTCACGGGAAGAGTTACGAAGTTGTTTATTTACCAACAGCAGACAACACGTTTCGATATTCCTTCTTCAGTATTTACTCTCGGCACTGACGAAGGCCATTTTCAACCTTGTCACATTGTATGGCATGGATATGGAATGCGGACTTCCGTAACATAGTGATCTCAATTCATTATTTTGATATTCTCGCAACATTTTATAAGAACCTTTTCATCTATCCATAACAATCTATAAACTCCGCTCATGGTGCTTTTTAAATCGCCACTTTCATGCGAGCAATTTACAATCATCATTTACATCCTGGATTATAAAACATAAAAGTTTATATATACCCTGATAATTGTATATTATTTATATAATTAACAAGCCATATATTTCAGCCTTTTACGTGGATTATCCATATTAACATGGTCTCCCGAGACCTCGGAGTATAGTGTTTCATGATTTAGCCGTCTGCTGTTAGTAAATAAACAACTTTGTAACTCTTCCTGTGAGTGCCTGGAGTTTTTTCGAAATTGGAAAGAAACAAGGAGCGGTTATCTATATATATATTCACTGAAAAAACCATAGGTTATAGACCATATATAGTTAGGAATTCGCATTTACAAAACCTTATTTTACTCACACAAAACCATTGAAATTCCATATATAGTTAGTTCCACTAACTATATATCGCGCACCCGCAATCCACTGCTGATGATGTCACATATTACATCATTCATGACATGGTCAGTGACATCACTGATGACATCACTGATGACATCTCAAATGACATCACTGATGACATCTCAAATGACATCACTGATGACATCTCATTTGACATTACTGATCACATCACTGATGATATCATTCATGTGATAATACGATGAACCTCTTCAGACTCTAATATAACCTTAGATACAATCAGTGTAAACAGACACTCACAGACTGTCACTCACCCATGGAGTTACTCACACACCTAGTCAGTCATGCAAAGAATCAATCACACCTCCATTTCCTCAACTATACAGTTATACAAACTTTACTTATTCAAACATATACTAACACATATTTACTCTCTTATACAATCCCTGATACAAGTTCTCAATGATCCATACAGCCACTCACACATTCACTGGCTCTTCTGCACAGTTATTTATATATGTCAACTCTCACATGTACTGTGTTTTACATATGTACTTACTTTGACATGTAGCACTGAGATATCCATTCACTCACCAATACACTCATGCACACAGTCAACCGCCCATACAGCTGTTTCCACATGCACTTTTGAAACCATACATTTAGTGAATCAACTGCTCACACATCTATGCACAGAGTCATGCACCTCCCAGCCACCCAAACACACACTCAGTCTCCCATACAAATACTTGGGCAACCAATCAATAACCCATATAGTTACTCATATAGCTACTTATCAACACATGCAACAGTTTATAGAACAACAGACATAATGATGCACAAATTAAGACAGTTTAGTCACTAACCCATGCACTCAGTGAGACACATTTAATCACTCACTCATACAGTCAGTCATGCACCTACTAAATCCTTCATCCAGACACTTATACATCCACTCATTCTTCAATATGTAAGACATATTTTAACTTTCCAGAAACATACAGTCACTGGATGTTGTCATCAGTGATGTCATCAGTGATGTCATTTGAGATGTCATCAGTGATGTCATCAGTGATGTCACTGACCATGTCATGAATGATGTAATATGTGACATCATCAGCAGTGGATTGCGGGTGCGCGATATATAGTTAGTGGAACTAACTATATATGGAATTTCAATGGTTTTGTGTGAGTAAAATAAGGTTTTGTAAATGCGAATTCCTAACTATATATGGTCTATAACCTATGGTTTTTTCAGTGAATTTTCAAGGTTTTGTAAATGCTAATTCCTAACTATATATGGTCTATAACCTATGGTTTTTTCAGTGAATTTTCAAGGTTTTGTAAATGCTAATTCCTAACTATATATGGTCTATAGCCTATGGTTTTTTCAGTGAATATAAATATATACATACATATATAAACATATATCATCTGTATATCTATATAAATACAAACATAAATGCATGCATACATATACTTATATGCATACAGATGCATGTTATTTACATGAAAGTTGAAAAAACACTAATAAAAGCAAAGCTAAAAAGCCACCTCATTACAAACAGAATGGCTTTAACTTAAACGAGGGCGAGATCTATTGCATTTTCAATGCTTGTTTACTTTGGTTCCATCAAGAAGGCATTCAGATGTGTCACACATTTGCCATAAATTCTGAATGTTAGCACTCTAGTTGCACATTAGATCACTGTAGTAAAGCTACTGCTCACCAGGGACGTCTGCTGCTGGTATTCAAAGTGCATGTTTCAGTCTGCATGTCAGAATTTTTTTAATGAAATAGAAGAGGATTTGAGAAGTCACTCAAAATGATCCCTAATTTTTCTTTCTGAACAACAAAATATATACAAGCTTCTCCAATCATGTAGAGTCGGCCTCTGACTTCACAGAAAATGACAGTCTTATTAAGACTCCAAAGTGCTTAAAATCTTTTGAAGTTCCCCCGTACGAAGTCCTGTCTAAATTGTGCAATAAAATCAAATCGGGCTCTCCCCGAGACCCGGCGCCTCCGAAAATTTTAGCTGAAGCCTTCCCTGCTCTAGAACCTCATTACAGACATCTACTCCAGATCTCTTTCTCCACTGCTTGTTTGCCGGTGGATTGGAAACAGGCAGTAGTGCTACCGATCAAAAAAAAGCCGAATATCAGCCAAGACATTATGGATAACCTCCGGCCAATTTCTTTGCTACCATATTTAGCTAAGCTAGCCGAGAAAATTGCTAACATTCAACTCATGGAACACCTTGAAGAACATGATGTCTTCCATAAATCCCAGTCGGGTTTCAGATCCAATTTCTCAACGGAAACGGCTCTCCTCAGGGCCACTGAAACCTTACGAGAGGGAGCAGACGAGGGCAAGACCATGGCCCTCATCATGCTCGACCTCAGTGCCGCGTTTGACACTGTAGCACATTCCATCTTGCTACAGTGTCTAAACAAAGCCGGAGTAACCAACAAGGCACTGGGATGGCTGAAAGCCTTTTTGATCAATAGGAGCTTCCAAGTCCAAAGAGGGACTTCCCTCTCAGACAGCTTGCTGCTTGAACAGGGGGTGCCTCAGGGCTCTGCCCTGAGTCCCACCCTGTTTAACCTATACATGGCCCCCCTGGCAGAGGTGGTGCAATCGTTCGGCGTGGAGCTTGTCTCTTACGCCGACGATACGCAACTTCTAATATCTCTGACGCAAGCCCCCTCCAGGGAAGCTGATAACTTTAATAACTGTATGAGCAAGCTGGCCTCTTGGATGACAGAACACTGTTTAAAATTGAATGGAACCAAAATGGAGGTCATCATCATTGGAGGCAATGAGACCAATTGGACAAAAGAATGGTGGCCCACTTGCTTGGGTCCCTTGCCCCCTCCTAGCCGGGAGGCGAAGAATCTGGGAGTCTGGGTTGACAACAAGCTATCCTTCGATAGCCATATAAAGAGAACTGTAGGCAAGTGTTTCGGAGTGATGAAGACACTCAATCGCACCCTTGACTTGCTGCCTCTCAACTCCAGACGGACTATGACGCAGGCATTAATAACCTCCCGGATTGATTACGGGAATGTATTACTCCTGGGTACATCAGAGAAAAACATTAAGAAATTACAGGTCCTACAAAACTCGGCAGCACGCTTAGTATTAAGACTGCCCCGTAGAGCCCCTTCACGACCCTCTCTGGCAGCCCTACATTGGTTGCCTATCAAAAAAAGGATCATTTTTAAAGCTCTGCTATGGTGTCACAAGATTATCCATAACAAAGCACCTGCCTATATGTCGGATCTGGCATCTCTGTACGAACCCAACAGAGCCCTCAGATCCAAAGGTACAGGTCTGCTCAGAACTGCCCGTCCTAAAAAGGCCAGAATGGGAGGCAGATCCTTCCGCACGATGGCAGCGAGGCATTGGAACCTCCTGCCCTTGGACACCAGACTAGAGGTGAATGAGGCCTCTTTTAGGAAGAAACTGAAAACTTGCCTCTTTAATCTGTGATGGGATCCTCTCTCTCCTAAAACTCACTCTCTCCACAGCGCGGGGACACGCCGGGAGGCGTCACCAGGCGCTTTACAAACTCCTTTAAACTAAACTAAACTAAACTAAACTAATCATACTTTCTATGGCAAAATTAACCCCCTCATGTTGTTCCTTTTTAAATTGAGTGTTTTCAGACTTACCACTTCATTCCAATCAAGATGGCTTCTGGTGTGCCATACTTTTGTCATAAGTAAGACTGTTAGCGCTGTAGTTGTTCTTTAGAACACTCTGGGACATTCTGTCATTGGGCTATACTTGGGGTACATCTGGGTGATATTTGGGCTACATTTAGGCTCTTTTGTCTCTGGTGGCCATCTTGGGAGACTGTATGTCAGAATTGTTTAATGAAATTGAAGAGGGTTTGAGAAGTCACTCAAAATGTGCCCTAATTTTTCTTTCTGCAGCACTAATCATAATTCATATGGCAAAATATACCCCCTCATTTTGTTCCTTTTTAAATTAAATGTTTTAAGAGTTACCACTTTATTCCAATCAAGATGGCTTCAGGTGTGCCATACCTTTGTAATAAGTAGGACTGTTGGTGCTCTAGTTGTTCTTTAGAACACTCTGGGACATTCTGTCATTGGGCTATACTTGGGCTACATCTGGGTGATATTTGGGCAACATTTGGGCTCTTTTGTCTCTGGTGGCCATTTTGGGAGACTGCATGTCAGAATTTCTTAATGAAATAGAAGAGGATTTGAAAAGTCACTCAAAATGTGCCCTAATTTTTCTTTCTGCAGCACTAATAATACCTTCTATTGCATAATATACCCCCTCATTTTGTTCCTTTTTAAATGAAATGTTTTAAGAGTTACCACTTTATTCCCATCACGATGGCTCCAGGTGTGCTATACCTTTGTAATAAGTAGGACTGTTAGCGCTCTAGTTGTTCTTTAGAACACTCAGGGACATTCTGTCATTGGGCTATACTTGGGCTACATCTGGGTGATATTTGGGCTACATTTGGGCTCTTTTGTCTCTGGTGGCCATTTTGGGAGACTGCATGTCAGAATGTTTTAATGAAATAGAAAAGGATTTGAGAAGTCACTCAAAATGTGCCCTAATTTTTCATTCTGCAGCACTAATCATACTTTCTATGGCAAAATATACCCCCTCATGTTGTTTCTTTTTAAATTAAATGTTTTAAAAGTTACCACTTTATTCCAATCAAGATGGCTTCAGGTGTGCCATACCTTTGTAATAAGTAGGACTGTTAGCGCTCTAGTTGTTCTTTAGAACACTCTGGGACATTCTGTCATTGGGCTATACTTGGGCTACATCTGGGTGATATTTGGGCTACATTTGGGCTCTTTTGTCTCTGGTGGCCATTTTGGGAGACTGCATGTCAGAATGTTTTAATGAAATAGAAAAGGATTTGAGAAGTCACTCAAAATGTGCCCTAATTTTTCATTCTGCAGCACTAATCATACTTTCTATGGCAAAATATACCCCCTCATGTTGTTTCTTTTTAAATTAAATGTTTTAAGAATTACCACTTTATTCCAATCAAGATGGCTTCAGGTGTGCCATACCTTTGTAATAAGTAGGACTATTAGCGCTCTAGTTGTTCTTTAGAACACTCTAGGAGGCTGCAGTAGAACACAAAGGAATCAACTGACAGTCTCTGTCCTTGTTGGATGTACATGTTTTACTGAGAATGTCAGACTTCATTTTCACATGACTGAGAAAGATAATGTGAATTTACAGAAAATATGCTTTCAGTTTAGCTTATAGATCCCCTTCCAAACCACTGTGGGAAAATCATGAGATATTAGTTTTCTTTCAAACAATATTCATGATATCACAGCAGAAGGTTTTTTCACATGGTAAAATCACCTTAGAACCCACCACAATTCCTAAAACGAGTATGGTACCATCAACAAATGATTTATAATGTAACTAAAGTCCTAAAACCCTCTATTAACTACAATGCTTTTTAATGAGGTGCTATCATGTATATTGGTCCCAAGATGGCTGCCAACACTTCTTGGATGAAGTGCTGACAGCCAATCAGATCAGATGTGTGGTTAGGCTCCGCCCAGATATATATCTTTTTTTGAACCTAAATTACTCAAAATCCACTGGAGCACATATATTGAGACCTAGCAAAGGCACATCGGGCTAACAGTCCCTACAATTTTGCCAAGTTTTGTGCAAATCCATTCAGCCGTTCGAGCTAAAAGTGAGGCCAACCGCCCTATGGAAATTAACATGGGAAAAAAGCGTTTTGGGACCCCCCTTTTTTCTCGGCCCCCCCTTGATGAAACCCCCCCAAATTGTCAGGGGCTGCTCAGAAACAAAATGTTCCATTTTCCTGAAAATTTCAGCCAATTTCGTCCACAAACGCCAAAGTTATTAGACATAGAATTTTCAAAAATCCCATAGAGAAAAAATCCTAACTATATATACCTACTGGCGACCGCCAGTAGGTAATATATATATATATATATATATATATATGTATATATATATATATATATATATACCACGAATATACTCTGTACTTCGGCACTGTCGTTTCCGCGAACAGAGAACCATGAACCATCAGAAATGTAGGCATTAAACTATATCACCCCTCAAATTACGCGTTTGGGGCACCACTTGCCCTTGATCACCTGTCTGAGAAAGCAGTTTGCCATCTTTTTTTGCATGCTGTGTGCTGAGACCACATGGTAGAACCAACATAATAAACATAGTATTAGCACTAGCACATTATTCTGCATATGGTTGAGTCTGTTTTCTTTTCCAATATCGTTATGGTTCTTATATTAAAAAAATACAACATCTTCACCATAAATGGTTTAAAGTGTACATAGTTAAAACATACAGATAACTAATGCTATATGCATGCAATAAGATGGAATAAAAAGAAACGTATTATTATAAATTCATTATTTCTTCAAAAAACCACCATTGTAAATGCATATTGATGATATATATTGTTTGAATACAATAAAACTCCTAGATTTCATAGTTAAAAACCATGGTTGTCCACAAAGATAAAACCATAAAAATTAATATTCTTTGTTGCAAAAATCGCGCATTCCTGAAGTGTATCCTATTATAAAATAGATAAGCATTCGGAAGTTGAAACTTCACAAGTTCTTTGCCATTAAGGAAGGACTAAAAGAGGCTCAATTTAGCAACTGCATTGTGAGCGAGCCCAACACTGAACTACGAGCATCAAATGTCCCTGCTTTGCTCGCTCTACATGATCTTAGCAACTATGACAGCATGGGTGAAAAGGATCTCATCGAGGAACAGTCCACGCAAGTGAGGTTGCATGAAGCTAAAATAAGACAACGTGGAGCTGGTATGAGTCCTTTCAAACCGAACTCCAAATTTATTCCAGCAATGCCGAAAGATGCAATCGATATCTTTCATGAGGTGGTTAGAGAAGATATTAAAAAGTTGCATCACCAAACCAAACCTAGGGGGTCATTATGATTGCGGTTTTTCCGCATCCTGGGGGCCGGCGGAAGCCACCGCCGGCCCCGAGGATGCGGAAAAACTGCAGCGGACTGACCAAAGACCCACCGCCACATTAGGATGGCTGGTGGGTCCTGGTTTCCGTCCGCAGCTTTTCCGCCGCGGTCGGCTTACAACCGCAGCGGAAAAGCTGTAATATGGTGACGGTGTCTTCCAGACACCGTCCACCATATTAGGATGGCCTTTAAATTATGCTTTTCCGCGGCGGGTTTTCCGCCGTGGAAAAGCATACGGAACTTCACTGCGGGGGCCCGTTGCGGGCCCCCTGGGTGAAGGGAGCGTGGGGGGTGCACATGGGGGGTACCTATGGAAAGCGGCGCAGTGCCTGCTTCTTACTGCATGCAAATGCAATGCGTGCATTTTAAAACATTGCGGCGGGTGCAGCTTGAAGCTCCACCTGCCGCAATGTTAAAAAATAGAGGATGTGACCGCAAACCTTGCGGTCACATCCTAATTGCACAGGAGGGAACTCCGCATGCCATGCGGAGGTTCCCTCCTGCTCTGGGGTCGCGGACGGACGCAAGTCCGTCCGCCATCCTAATCGACCCCATAGTAAACTCAAATTTCTAAACGAGGAGCATCTAGTGTTGCCAAAACTATACTTTATCCCAAAAGTCCACAAAAAACAACACCCATTCCGGGCAGGCCCATTATATCGGCCTTCAACAGTGTGGGGGAGAAAGTAACACAGTATGTAGATTTCGTTCTGCAGGACTATGTAAAACAATTGCAGAGTTATGTAAAAAAGATACTGGTGACTTCCTCAAAAAAGTACAACCCATCGAATGGTCGGAGGATTTGTTGTTCATCACTTTGGACATCAAATCTTTATACACAAGCATCGAGCACACTACTGGGTTAAATGCAGTTAAACATTTTCCTAATTCTAGACCCATAGATTGCTACAGTCATAAAATGCTTTTAAGCCTAGTCTCATGGTGTTTATCTAATAATTATTTTTCGTTTGGGAACGACATTTTTTTGCAAAAAAAAGGAGTGGCTATGGGGGCTTGCTTCTCCCCCAGCTACACATGCTTGCATGGGGGATGATGGGAGGAGCAGGTCCTCAAAAACACTCATGGCATTGAACACAACAATTATGTTTTATACAGGTTAAGATACATCGATGATGTTTTTATTGTATAACGAGGTGATGAAAATAGTGCCACTGATTTTATCCATCAGATTAACAACAACACTGCCAATCTTAAGTTTACCTCACAAATCAGCAAGAACTACATTGAATTCCTGGATGTAAGAATATACCTAAAAGAGGGGCAAAGAGGGACTACACTATTTAGGAAAGCCACTGCTGGTAATCTAACACACCATGCCAGCAGTGCACACCCCAAACACCTCATTAGGAATATTCCTTTTGGAGAATTATTATGTATAAAAAGGATCTGCAGTACAGAAGGTGATCTCAAAAGATGTACAGAAGAGGCACTTTGTAGATTTAGGCAAAGAGGATACAGTGAAGGCATCCTCAAAGAGGGAGTTAAGAAAATGAATGAGAGAACCAGGGAATCCTTGTCTGCCACCAATGCGGACAAGGAAACATTTAATGAAGTCAACAATGCCCCTAGGTTAATAACCACATACAGCAAACAAGAGAGAAAGATTTGGTCCATTATTAGACGTAATTGGGCAATTGTCCTCACAGATGGTGCATTGTTTCCCAGACTACCGACACAACCTGTCGTCACTTACAGAAAAGGTCTTTCCCTGCGTACACAGATTGTTAAAACCAGTCCTGAGCTGTCGATAGCCAAAATGTGGCGACCACCAAACAGGGTTTACAAAATGCTCTACTTGTAGAGCATGCACGTTTGGGGAAAACACCACGCACTCTTCTAACCCATTCAGCCCTGACAGAATGGTTATTTAGGGCAATTTCAATTGCAGGGCTGAGTTTGCCATTTATATTCTGACATGCACCTGTGGCTTAAGATATGTGGGTAGCACCAAGCTGCCGGTGCATTTCAGAATTTTGGAACGCTTGCGAGCCATCGTGAATAATGATTCTACCTATCCAGTGGCTCACCATTTCAAGCAAGTACGCAAAGACAATTTTAACTGCTCAAGATATTTTGCAGTGGCGGCCATTCCCAAACTTTGCAGAGGGGATGACAGAGGAAAAAATGCTAAGGCAGATGGAGTCCAAAATGATTTATGGGTTGGACAGCAAGTTTCCATATGGCCTCAACGACACAGGGGACTTACATCATTTTCTATAAATAGTCAACGAAGTTAGGACTAAGCAAGCAGAGTTGGCCCCAGTGATTGGTACCCAAGTACCCTTTGACTTGCACATATATCAGAGTTTTCTAAATATTAGGTAGTTCTTGCTGTGGCCTTTCTAATCTTTTAGGCTCGCATTACGTACACTCTTTTTTTATATTAAGTATTTTAATGATGGTAGTTTTTGAACTTTAAATACTTGCACTTTAGTAGTTTTATATATGTATAAAGGGTTGCTCCTTGGCACATAGCTCTTTAATGGATTCTGCGTTGTTTGCACTTTTTTTCTACAATTTTGCACATACAAAAACCAGTGAGCTATCCGTCAGTTGTGTAGCAAAAAAATAGATAAGCATATCGGAAGTTGAAACACTGGATGCTCCTCGTTTAGAAATTTGAACTCTTCCGGGGAAATCACACCTTCTCGTTTCCACCCGAGTAGATCTTTCTTCAAATTTTATTTGGCCACATTGTATTGCTTGTGCTTGGTCTTTTAATAACATTCTAGGTCATTTAAATGCCTGCGTGCTTCCATTAAATAGTCTTTTTGTGGCTAGATCACCATATTTCTGCCTTTGTCGGACTTAGCAACAATAATCTCATGATTGTTGCTGTGCTTCTTTATCAATTTGGTGTACTCCATTTCACATTTGTTTTTATACCGTTTACTATGTTTGGTTTGGTAATGCAACTTTTTTATATCTTCTATAACCACCTCATGAAAGATATCGATTGCATCTTTCGGCATTGCTGGAATAAATTTGGAGTTCGGTTTGAAAGGACTCATACCAGCTCCACGTTGTCTTATATTAGCTTCTTGCAACCTCACTTGCGTGGACTGTTCCTCTATGAGATCCTGTTCACCCATGCTGTCATAGTTGCTAAAATCATGTAGAGCGAGCAAAGCAGGGTCCTCTGATGCTCGTAGTTCAGTGTTGGGCTCGCTCACAATGCAGTTGCCAGATTGAGCCTCTTTTAATCCTTCCTTAATGGCAAAGAACTTGCGAAGTTTTAACTTCCTAATAAAACAAAACATCAACCCTAGTGCGAGCGTTATTAAAATCGCTTACAGGACAGAATGATAATCCCAAACACAATAATTGCTTTTCTGCTTCTGATAGTACTATATATATATATATATATATATATATATATATATATATATATATATATATATATATATATATATATATATATATATATATATATATATATATATATATATATATATATATATATATATATATACACTGAAAACAAAAAAAAGATCACAGGAACGTTATAGTTAGAAAAATATTTTTTTTGAGTTTTAATAGCGCTAACTCGACCCGAAGGTATCAGAGCACTTTACATGAGCACCAGTTACGTTACAGATGGACACATTCATTTCTGGTAGGCATGAGGAGATTAAGGGATTTGCCCAGAACCACAGGATGTTGAGCGTCCCTGCCGAGACTCAAACCTGGTACCCGAGCTTCGATATCGACCCTCTCGCTGATGGAAATTCACTGAAATTCACTGAAAGACTAAAGGTTACAGGGACTTTATACATAGTCTCAGATTTCACTCCTACAAATCCATTGAAATTAAGCAGTTATAGTTACCTGAACTAACTATAACATATGCCCCCGCAATGCACTGCTTATGACCTCACATATTACATCACTCATGCCATGATCACTGATGACATCTAAAAGGACATCACTGATGTTATCATCCTGTGAGTGTAAGTGAGACTTATAATTATATACTAGGCTACAGTTTAATTTATATTACTATTCTTTCTGTACTACTAATTAGTCATTTCTAACATATCTCATCTGAGTGGCTGTGTGACTGTATCAGTGTGCGAGTGGATTTTTGAGTGGCTGTATGGGTGTCTGAGTGTGTGTGTAAGTGGATGTATGGATGTGTTTGTGGGTATGTGAATAGCTGTATAAGTGAATGAGTGGCTGTGTGAGTGGCTGTATTGGTGAGTGAGTGTTGGTGTGGCTGAGTTAGTGGCTGTGTGAGTGGCTGCATAGGTGTGTGAGTGGCCATTGGGTGAGTGAGTAGCTGTGTGAGTGGCTATATGGGTGAGGGAGTGGGTGTGTGAGTGGCTTTATGGGTGAGTGAGTATGTGTTTGAGTATGTGTGTATAGGTAAGTGAGTGGCTGTATTATAGAGTACACGTCTGTGTAACTGGCTGTAAGGGTGAGAGAGTGTGTGTAAGTGGTTGGTTGTATGGGTGTGTGAAAGGGTATATAAGTGGTTCCGTGGGTGTGTGAGTGCTTGTATGGGCGAGTGAGTAGCTGGATCAGTGGCTGTATGAGTAAGTGAGTGGGGCGAGTAGCTGCTTTGATGAGTTAGTGACTGTGTGGGTGGCTGCATTATGTGTGTGAGTGTTCATATGGGTGACTGAGTAGCTATGTGCGTGGCTGTATGGCTTAGTGAGTATGTGTTTGATTGTGTGTGAATAGGTAAGTGAGTGGTTGTATTATAGTGTACATGTCTGTGTGACCGGCTGTAAGTATGAGTGAGTGAGTGAGTGGGTGTGTGAGTAGGTGGTTGTATGGGTGAGTGAAAGGGTAAATAAGTGGTTCTTTGGATGTGTGAGTATGTGTATGGGTGAGTAAGGGGATGGCTGGGTAAGTGAGTGGGGCGAGTAGCTGCTTTGGTGAGTGAGTGGCAGTGTGAGTGACTGTATGGGTGTGTGAGTGTGTCAGGTCCCCTTCCGGAATCCTCAGGATCGTGCTGATGCTCAATGGGGTCCACCTCTTGACTGCCCCAAGCCTGGAATAATAAACACACGGACTAGTGAGATAGTCAAGCGAGGGAAAGAAAGGATAGGAACTGCAGGGAGGGAGATCTGAGGATAACACAATATGAAATGCAATAAGTACACAGGTCCTTGATACGTAGAACTGACTGAACACACTACCTGTAAAGGAAAAGAAGGAGCTATATCAGGAGAGAGAAGAGGGTGTTATTGCAGTTTTCGGATACAAATACTATTGTGAGGAAACAACAAATAACATTGGTAAAGTAAACATAATACTCTTACTGAAGAGGAAGAAAAAAGGGTTATGAGGCATTTTTCACTTAGCCCACTTAGTTGTGGAATAGACTGATATGCATTAGGCTGAAATCCTCCTGGACACCCCCTAACACCACTCTCCTATAATGAAAATAAACGAAAAAACCATGTCAAAGATGAATCCATAGTACAATAGAAAACTTGTACTATTACCAATGTGAATGAAGCTTAGTTGCATTCAAACTCCAAGAACACCAAAGTAGGAGAATATTGGTAGCATAAGTCATGCGCCAAACACAGCCATGAAAGGAAGCCTGTATACAGTTTAACAATGCTCTATTTGGTAGAGCACATAGTCATCAAGAATGCTGTGTAAAGCTGTAACCTGAGTTTTCAATTATGAAGCACTGAAAATCCCAAATACAAGCGTATCCAAAGTAAGCTCGAAAGGATATGAACAAAAGTCGTATAGCAAAGAAAGGTAACTATACAATGCACCTCCCGCTCTAAATACAAATGTGAGCGTGCGCCAAAAGAAGGAGTTTCATAAATAAAATATGTTACTACGAAATGTTTTCCCCTGCATGAGATCGCGGACTACCCCAGGTCTCGCCAACAGGGAAACGACATAATCAATGTCCAGAAATAGCTGAAGGTTAACTCCGCAAGAAACCACCAAAAACGTGTTCTTGATAACGGAGGAGATGAGGATGGGGCTTCACAACGGACACAGGTTAGCACAAAAGAAATACCCAGAGAAGGAGATGTTGGTGCCAAAAGCACCCTTACCGCCTCTGGTCTTCGAAGGGGTGTAGCAAACACTTGGAAGTCCAAGCCCTCTTGGACTTCTCCTCCCTATATCCGGTTACCTGCCGTAGCGTCCGGGTCACGTGGGGCGTCGCGGACATCAGGCATGCCAGGAAATGTAGTTTATGGCTCTTTTCTTGTTTATAACGAGAAATGACAGTCATTGTGCTCCAGTCCGATGTGCCCTGACAGAGTGGTTCTGTGGATGATGTAATCAGTGATGTCATCAGTGATTTAATTTGAGATGTCATCCGTGATGTCACTGAGCATGTCATGAGGGATGTAATATGTGAGGTCATAAGCAGTACATTGTGGGCACATAACTTATAGTTAGCTCAGGTAACTATAACTTCAGAATTTCACTGGTTTTGTACGAGTGAAATCTGAGCATAACTATAAAGTCTTTTTCAGTAAATTGTGAAGGTTTTTTAAATTCTATTTCATAACTGTAACGTCCATGTAACCTTTGTTTTTTTCAGTGAATCAGGGAGTGCCAGATCTACAACTGTGCCGACGACACCCAAATTATCATTCAGATTGATAACTCACCAGGATACTTAGCAGAAAGTCCACATTGTTATCCTCATTCAAGTGTGAATGTTTGTTTTGTGCAGACATCGTCTTTCTCTGAGATTAAAAGAACTGAGAAATACTTAGTAACTTGTAGATGCCAATTCATTATTTTATGGGACTATGAATTTGTATCCTTGGATTCTGTGAGCTTTGCTTTAAGTTTTTCTATTTTTAAGCCTGCATACATTTGTTTTTAACTGCCATTAAATGACACAGTGCATTTACTTGTGACATAAAGGCATTAAAACAATTTAAGTAATTTAACTTAGCATTACATGTGTGATATGGTAACCCGAGCATTCACCCAGTAAGTATGCCTTATGTTAAGTGCTGTGAGAACCTTCAGCAGGAAGCAGCGCTACATAAAACAAAGAGAAACAGAATGCCATCTGGTCACTAATTCCTTCGTTTCTGTTGTAATCACATTATAGCCACATAAGGTGCAAAGTTTGGATCGAAGTATTATTTCTTTTGTCACAAACACAAACATTGCCCTGCCCTGGGGTTATTAAGATCAGTGTGATATTTCTCATTGTGTCACCATAAAAAGGTCGTGCATATAAATGTGAAGCCGGAGTTCATAACATAGTCAGTAATGAGCCCCAGGGGGCCGCCAAACGCAGTCTAAAATTGGGAGTCCTAAGACCCAACCCTGTAATTAGCATACCCTTTGCTTCTGAGCAGGTAAAAAACAAACAAATTACAGCCCAACAGAGACTGCAACAGAAGTTCCCGTCGTTAGATCAGATTGGTGCTGCCTTAATCACGTCGCCCACTGAGACCTGGGAAGAGCTGAGATGTGCCGAGGAGGCGGATTCACAGACAGCGAGAGGTGAGGCGGCTGGAAGCCAGCTTGCCTCGGCTCGGCGCTGAATCCACCTGTTGTGGTTTGGAGCCAGCGGCGGGTCCCACGCCCACCAGAGGGCGGTTCATGGCTGCAGGCTGCCAATGGTTGACTTAAAAAAGGACCAAGACCCAGTCAGTATGCCAGGGCACCATGGACTGGGGCACCTGTGGGCGCTCGTGGGTGCTGGACAGAGAGCTGGGGGCGTGGGAGGTGGCCAGTAGTGCCCAACACAGCTGTATACCCTCTCTGCCACCTTGGTATGCACCAGAGCTCAGGCCCTGTTTCACAGCACTGCATGAAAAGGATGCTTTCACTTGCTGTCTTTGTTTCCCCTGATCTTTCACAGCACTGTGGGACCACCACAAAAACATATCCATTACACCCTCATGCCTTCTGTGCTGTCTTCTGCCTCCCTGGGCTCACTCCACTATCACTGCTGTCTCACATGCCATGCAGGCAGGACCCATATGCGTTTACTGGGGTAGCAACAAGCGTTTCTAAGTCACCGGGTGAGTACTTTTAGGGTTAGGAGTAGGTGATGAGTGACAAATTACGCACAGGCATGGCAAGTACCACTACCTACATCCAATATATTGATATCGCTGTAAAACAGGATTGTGCAGTGGGTGCATTTTCTGGATGGATTCACAGACTAGTGCTGTCTCTTCCCCAAAACAAAAGTTGTTAAAAAAAACGCTTTCCCCTTTCTGTGAATACTGTCTTTGCCTGTGGTTGTTACAGTTTAAAATTGTAGTTTTAACCTGCCTGTGATTGCATATTTAATCACCTGTTTTGTGTTTTAAACTTGTAGTTGTCACTGCCCATGATTGCTTCCATTTAACGTGTTGAATTGTGGGATTTGCAGTCCAAACTCTGTAGTTTATCCCTCTCAGTCCTGGTGACAATTCAGTTTTCCCTCCAAATTTCTCCTCTGCTCTTTGCTAAGACCTGTATGTTAAAACAGTGCACCCCAGCCACCATTTTGTGTGCACAAGCCAGTGAAGCCTGTCCCCCTGCCCCCCTCCCTGCAACAGGGATATTCTACATCAGAGGGTGCTTCTGTGAGCTGTTTAAACTGTGTTTTCTGGGGACTGTGCACTTTGTTTTTTGGCCAGGAGAGGGAGTAAAGTTTTATTCAAACAGTATTGTTAGATTTCAAGTTAGTGAGGCCTTTACCTGCAGAAGTCCAAAGTGTTGATTGAGCCTGTCTGTGTCCTAGGAGATTCTGAACAGGAGAAGCAGCTTCAAACTCCCTGGCCAGCAATCCTTGTCTGAGGCAGCAAGGACATTATATGGTCTGCTAGTGGTTGGTACATGTATACATTGATTCGTGGTTGTATCTGGTGTTTCTATTGGATTAGGGTTAGTGTCCTCATTGGTTGGGTATTTGAGGGTTCTGATTGGTTTCTGGGTCTGTGATTCAATCAATGTAGGGTTGGGACTAGGGCTAGGGTTAGGATTTCTATTGGAAGTAGGGACTAGGGCTTCCTATGTTATTGGTTGTTGGGAGTAGGGTGGGACTAGGGCTAGGGTTAGACCTTTAATTGGAAGTAACTACTAGGGCTTCAGTGTGATTGGTTTCTGGACTAGTTGTGGAACTAAGAGTAGGTTAAGGCTTTCTATTGGAAGTAGGGACTAGGGCTTCCTGTACCATTGGTTGCTTGGACTTTAGTTGGGACTACTAGTAGGGCTAGGGCCTCTATTGGACATAGAGATGGACAAGGTCAGCTGCCTGTTTGAGACTGGCCAGGGCCAGAAATGCTGCCCATTTTCCCATTTAGCAATACCAACCCCACACCATCCACAGCCACAAACTTAAGGTACTTCTGGATCTATATATTTATCACTTTCTTCTAATTTAGGATTTCCAATGCACTACCCTATTTCTCATCCTATGAATCTATCAATATATCCTCTACATCCACTCTCATTTATCCCAAACCCTATACCACTACTATGAGCCCCCAAAAAACCTTTTCTTGACTCTCTCCTACTCTACCCCTCCTTGTATCATCTGACACCTCCTTCTACTATACCTATCCCCCAAAATAAACATTTCTAAGCTCTTCCCTCTGACTCCCCCTCCAAAATTCCTTTTTACTCATCCAAAAGCCTCCTCCTACTCTAAGACCTAAAAACAAAAAAAAACAAAAAAATCCTTTACTCTTTTATCCCTCCACTATCCTTTTCAATCAAAATTAACAAACATGTTCACTTCTCAAATTCCATATTCAACTATACTAACTCACCACTAATATTTTATGGGTTCCTGAGTGGCATGCTTCAACACCCCATCAGGGGTAACAAGTGCTATGCAAATGCAAACCTTTCTTCCCCTTTTAACCCTCAGCTATCCTCTCACTCTAAATAACTGACTAATATCCACCACTGAGATTACTTTCATATTTCACCATACTAATTCACCACTAATCCTTTATGGGCTTCCGGAGTAGCGTGCTTCAACACCCCATCAGGGGTAACATAACAAGCACTATATAAATACAAACCTTTTTTCCTCCTCTACCCTTCTGCTATCATTCCAAATCGAAATAACTGACTAACCTATCCACCACTTAAAATGTACTTGCATGTTTCACTATACTAATTCAACACCAATCCTGTATGGGTCCTGGAGTAGCGTGCTACTCGCCGAAAATGCGCTTCGACGCCTCATATGGGGTAGGAAGCGCTATATACATGCAATTACAATACAATACAATACATGACCCACCTTTGCTCCTTAGCAGGTCAAATGTTACTAAGGTAGTGCAAAAATGCTGCAGCACCACCACTCAGGACACTTTGCACAACTTGTCACCATTAAGGCGTTAATTTCCACATTCACTAAAGAGGTGGCAGTATTACTCAGACAGTGCAAAGCAGTGTCAGTCAGAGGGCCGAGCCAGGGCTTCTGTCCTTGGCATTCAACTAAAACCTTAAACAGGGAGGAGTAGTTCAAGATGCAGAGGGTGATCGCCTTCTTTGTCCTCAAAACGTTTTGTTTCACTATTCACACACATTTCTTGGTGCACCACAGACACTGTTCTCAAAGCAGAAGATGCCTCAAGAGAGCTCTCAGAAGGGTGCAAACAAGCCACACCTCTTTAAGGTTCCAACGCGGGATCTTAATGGAGCTCCTTCTGAAGCAACACATATACCATGCCCTCCAGTGCTCTGCAGGGCTGTTTGTGAACTCCGAGAGGTGCATGCAGACACCACAGTGCAATCACAGGATAGACCTGACGCTGGAGACAAGTTATAGGTGTAGGGAGGAGGCTCCTGTCACTCTACCAAGGTGAAATCTTCAAATTGTCCCTTTGTGTTAGTTTTAGTAATGAGAGATGCTACAAGGAAAGGCACAGTGGTCATATCAGCTGAAGCAAAAGAATTTGGAGGATGGTAGTTGAGGTAGGGGCAGGTAGGATCTGCTGCATCCCTTTTTTAAGTGGGTGAGGGAAGTGACGAAAGAGGAAAGAGGAGTGATTCCTTTATATTTTTGTTAGCTCAGTTCCTTGGGAGGTGAAGTTGCTATTGCGCTCTTTGTGTAAGTGACCGCAGGGTTTGCAGTGGTCTTTTGGGACGGGTTCTGCAGGTGAGGTGCAGGGTTGTCTGCAGGTGGGAAACAAGCCTTTCAAGTGAGGGCTTTACTAAGTGTATGGTTGAGGGTCATGGAAGATATACGCATCATGGCAAGGCTGCCTCCTGCTGCAAAGGCGCAGAGCACGTGATCAGCTATCAACCAGTCACAGAAGAGAATGGTGAACTTTCGCAAGAAGAAGTCCAGAGGAAAAGGTTAAGTGCAAGTGTACGCGTCCATGTAGTAACCGACACAATGTGCAGTAACACCACAGAGAGGAGTGTTTTTCAGACTTTGGGAAGAGTGTTCAAATGAAGGAGGCCGCAGCAGTAAAATGCATATCTTGGGTCCGCATTGTCGGTTGGAGGCTGTTCTAGGAGCTATGTCTCCTGATTAGTCTGCCCATAGTTTCCAAAGCGTCAGGTATCTGCCTGTGACACGCAGAGGTCCATGAGAGACATGTGTCCACTAGACTCCTGTAGGAGCCCCACGGGAACCAGTGTGGCCACCTGGCTCCCAAGAATGTCCAGCAAGCTCGGGAAAAAGGGGACGTTGGTGTCCATTGGAAAGGTGGGCCGCCCTGTGGGGGTTTGGGCTTAAGGTTTGGTCACAGGCCCGCCCCTACGGCCAACCCCACACCGCACCCGGCCAGCCAGCAAGCACATGTACCATACAGTATATGTGGCTAATACCATGATATTGAGCATACAAAAGTGACCCCAGCGTTCATCAGAAGTGCCCTTTCTTGTCTTACAGGTTTGTTGCAAATGCCAGGGTAAAGAACTCAAACAAATAAAAGCGCCTGAAGACCTTGCACCACATGGGGTTGGCTGCCTACAAGGGGTTGGATACAGGGCCAGCCTGCAGCCAACGTTACTCCACACATGGCCAAAAGCTGCGTGTGGTGGGGGTTGGCCACTCGAGGAGAGGTGGAGGGCAAAGTGCCTGATCCTAACTTCACCCCAAGCACAGCCTGTGGCAGATTGGGTCCAGCCATGGCCTGCTGTCGAACCCCCAATGCCATGCTCTGCTTATGACCTCAAATGTTACATCACTAATGGCATGTTCCATGACATCATTAATAACACGACTGATGACATCTGAAATGTCATCAATGATGATATCATTGTGCTTGGCGGGAGCACAAGTTACTTCAGTTAATAGCGACTGGTAAATTTTAGTGTTTTTTTACTTTAAATTGTTTTGTTTTTAACTGAATTTTTCAACTAACTATAATATCCCATTAAAGGAACATTATAGTTAGGTGAAAATGTCAGCAAAAAACACAGTTTTAAAGTAACAATACCACCAGAGCTTTAAGTGGGATGAAAAACGGGGGTGGGTGTCTCTAAAAGGGGCGTGGCCAATGTAATTAAGGCGTGGCTTAAAAACACCTCTGCTAAAAATCTGCACACAGTTTGCTGCACGACTTGTATTTTGCTGTTTCTGTCATTGCATCCAGATGTGATACAACAAGTAACATCATACCTACAACAAGTCAGGACTATTGGCTTTGTCAATAGTTGTTAGTTGCATAAGATAAATAAGCAGCAACTATGACTTATATATAATATTGAAAAGCTTCCACTTAAAGCCCTGGTGACACCACAACAATGTTGCTGCTCCTGAGTTTAAAAAAGAAAAGGAAAATCCAGAGAGAAAATGACTCTCTTCAATGGATTTCCCTTCCCCTATAACACTCAAAAAAATGGACCGTCTGTGCAAAGGCAATAAAAAGTGCCCAATAGAGACCCGTTTTGAGGCCTCTTTTAAAAAACTGCTGGTGCTCAGACCTGGTGAGACCCGGCCCACTTAAAGCCCTGAATACCACTGAAATTAACCAGTTATAGTTATCTCAAGTAACTATAACTCGCACCCACTCTATGCACATTATGGTCATGAATGATGTAATTTCAGATATTGCAGTCGTCATCTATGATGTTATAGATCGTGTCATAAGTGAAGTAATATATGGAGAAATAAGCAGTGCATGGATAGGGCACAAATTATGGTTACTTAATGGCACCTAACTATAATGTCCCCTTAACTTTTGTTTTTTTCAAGGAATTTCTAGTTTTTTTTCACAAAAAGTCATATTTTATTACCACGCTTAAAGCCAATCGCACACTACTTATGGCTGTGTACGGCGTGGTATTTACCGCAGGATGTGGCTTGAGGCCAGGCCCTACAGTCAACCCCTTGCAGCCAGCCAGCCCCACACCGCATAGTGCACAGCCTTTGATCATAAGTGACATTCAGTTGAGTGCTGTCACACACCCTGAGCCCAACCCCCCCTGGTGACCAACAATCCTGCTGCACACAAGCCATGCACAGCCGGGATTTCAGTGCAGGGCCTGGCATCCACACTCCTACTGGTGCACATAGCTGAACATAAGGATTGTTATTTTGAGTAAGGCAGAGCTACTGACTTTGTCGAAAGGTCAGAACACCTAAATATAAAAATTGGGCCTATTGTCTTTATGACAGACTAAAAATATCAACCAATATAAAGCACATGTAATGTGTGTTTTAGAAAATGACCAATAATTATAAAGAAATGTATCCTTCATTAGTTCACAAACAGTTCAATGTTTAATAAAAGGGATTGTCATAAAAACATAATAAAAGTTTATTAAAAGACAATTATCAGCTTGTGCTTGAGTCTTTTTTAAAAAACATTTTTCAAGCTACAAAGTACAGGCATAGAGCCATCCAGAAGAAGGCTCTTCAGATCAGCTAAAGAGCATAGAGCTTCAGCTGGGAGTGATTTAAAAAACAGTGGATTCAATGACTCAAGAGACTTACTGTTTTTTTGTCGTTGATTGGGGGACTTCTGCACTCCGTGCAGTCTCCCCGACAACAGTAAAAAATGTTTGGTGGTGGCCCTACCTCTTCTAGGGGCACTACAAACATGAAATGTATTTAGTTAAAATGCCCTAGTGTATTATGCGGCTCTCTTTCTAGGAGCACTGACTAATAAATGTGAAGCTCCTGCCTCTCATCTATTATTTTTTGTTGTTGATTTTTTTTAATATTGTGGATGTCCTGGTAACCACCCGGGATGCCCAGATCTTTTTTAAGGGGAGTGGCATGCAGACCCACCTACCCAAGTTGTTACAGGCTCTAGGGAATCCATCTCAGGGGCTGTTTTCACATTATGGAATGGTGGAAGGAACAGCTGACCAGAGCCTTGGAAGAATTCAACACCAAAGTGGTCATGTGGAACCGTTATATTGATGATCTGTTTTTGATATGGAAAAGCAAAACTGAAGAAGCAGTGAAATTTGTTAGTAAGTTAAATGAATAATACCAACTCAATTTAGGTCTCAGGTAAGACATGAGCACCAAAAGAATGGAATTTCTAGATATCAAATTGGAGGTAATTCACAACAAGCTGACCTCCAGACTACATAGGAAGACCACAGCAAGTAACACCCTTTTGCATGCACAGAGTAGACATCCTAAAGCTTTAATAGAGAGTATTCCATTTCGGGAACGTCTCAGAGTGCGTATAAATTGCAGCACTGAGGAGGCCTTTCAACAATAATGTATGGTGATGGTGAATAGGTTTAAGGTGGGGGGTATCAACAAGCTACATTAGACTCATCCTTGCAAAGGGTGCTGAAAGTACAGAGTAAAGAACTCTTTATTCCAAGGGTAAGCCAGGGCAGTCAGTCAACAGCCAATGGTAGATTCATCACCATGTTTAATCATAGGGCAGGTGAACTTAGAAAAATTTGGAACAAACACTGGCCTATATTAATGGTGGAAAACAGTTTGGCAGGATTTGCAGACAACAACCCTGGGATTACATTCAGAAAGGGAGTGAAAATGAAATATAGATTAGGCAAGAATAACATTGTGAAGACCTCAGCCACCTCTGGTCCTGATTTTATGTTTTTTTTACTTGCATAAAATGCAAAGCATGTAGAAACAGCCCAAATGTTGTCAACCACTTATCTCCCTTGTCAGGAATAGAAAAGAATATAAATCAGCATTTCACCTGTACCACAGATTACAGTGTCTGTGTGCTCAGTTGTCCCTGCGATACAAGTTATGTGGGGAGCACTACACATCCAGTGAAAAAGCAGATATTGGAATATATGAGCGTCCTTAAACATGTTGACAATATCCAGTTGCCTGTCATTTTTATTTATTCCATAACAGAGATAGCACTCTGTTCAGATTTTTTTGTGATTGACAGAGTTCCATTAACTGAAATAGGAGGTGATAGAACATGAGCTCTCAGACAACTGTAGTCTAGATATATTTTGGAATTTGATACCAAATCTCAAAATGGACTAAATATCGATGAAGAGCTTCATATACATCTGGGCCAAATGGGTGAAAGGCTCTCTGTTTTCCTTTGGGAGATCTCTGTTGTTAATTTTGACATGTTTTAACTGATGTTAAATTCATCTTGTTCTGGGCTGTATAAAACCACTCAATCATCCTGGATCTCCATGAGAAGAAGATTACAAAGACAGTTAAGCCACTGTCAGTCTGTTACCCCAAACTAGCATAATGTATGGGTGAGCCCTTTTAATCCCTTTCATGCTTGAATTGCTACTCCTATAGCCCTAGGTTCTAATTAGTCGTCTTCCCTTCCAAGCAGCAAATATATATATAATTCTACAGCCTGATATATTTCCTGCTGGTCCAGTCTATAACAGAGTGAGAGAGCATCCTTACAGCTCCTCACGCAATATTTTAAAAACCGGGGCAAAGGTAACGCTTTTGGGGAGCTAGTGTCTTCACACAGAGTATCATGAAATTCCTCAGAGTTTCTTGGCCGCCCAGTGGACAGTCACATAAGCCAGCACTCTGTCCATGACCTTTGCACCAGGATTTGGTCTAGGGCTAAACCTGTTGTGCTCTTATCCTGAATTTGAGGCAGAAAACCCTTCTTTCAGGTAGTGAAATGGTCAAAGAAGGGCTTCCAGCGAGGTACCACATTCATGTCCAGATATTTGGATAATAGGGCGCTTTTTGTGGTCTCGTGCTTTTGCCACATAAAAGCCCAGCATTTCCTTTTCACCATTGGTAAAGTAGCTTTGGTCATGTTTACTGGGTGGTGCCATAAATCTGGACAATCTACTGATTTTAGCATGTGCTTTAAAGGGGCCTATATATAAGCCCTTTGCGCCGCCAGTGCATCACTTTTTGTGACGTTCCGTATTTAACAGGCAGCACTAAGTCACTTATTTTAGGTCTCGCCTGACCGAGCGCATGTGCTGGGCTGGCGAGACATTTAGTGAGGGCTCCAAAAATGCTACCATAGCCAGCCTAGAGCTACAGTGCATGTGCGCGGGCACATGCTCATTAAGCTCACGCAATCACTTTCACTTTCGCCTGCGATCACTTTTGCAGCGCCCCTTTGATGTTCTAGTTCAAAGAACATCAAACATCAAAGAACATGTTGTGTTAATGCTTGGCTTCTCCCGTGTGACTTACAATGTGCTTTCTCTTTCTACAAACTCGATGTTTGTGTTCCTTTATTTTGAGATGCTTTTAGTATTACTGTCATACACACAACCACATGCACAACCACACACACAACTACACAACCACATACACAACCACACACACACACAC
The DNA here is from genome assembly GCF_964263255.1 of Lissotriton vulgaris. NCBI lineage: Eukaryota > Metazoa > Chordata > Amphibia > Caudata > Salamandridae > Lissotriton > Lissotriton vulgaris. Next base: position 39,879,391 of record NC_141697.1, read on the forward strand.
ACAACCACACACACCCACAACAACACACACCCAACCATACACACACCCAACCACACACACACACAACCACACATACAACCACACACACACAAACATACACACACACCCACCCACACGCAACCACACACACACACAACCACACTCACACACACACAACCACACACATACACACAACCACACACATACAACCACACACATAAAGCCACAGCCACTCACGACCACACAACCACACACAAAACCCCACACACAACCATACACACACACAACCACACACACAACCACACGCACAACCACACACACAACCACATACACAACCACATACACAACCACACCCACACACACACCAACACACACACAACCACACACACAACCACAACCAACCACAACCACACGCACAAACACACACAAAACTGCACACACACACACAACCACACACATAAAGCCACAGCCACACACAACCACACAACCACACACAAAACCCCACACACAACCACACACACACACTACCACACCCACAACCACAAGCACAACCACACACAACCACACACACAACCACAAACACAACCACACCCATACACACACCCACACACACACCCATACACACAGCCACACACACCCACGACCAACCACAACCACACGCACAACCACACACACAACCACACACACAACCACACCACCACACACACAACCACACACAACCACACAACCATATACACACAACCACACACACACGCAACCACACACACACACAACCACACACAGCCATACCCAACCACACACAACCACACACAAACCACACACACCCACAACCACACACACATACACACAACCACACACACACAACCACAAGCACCCACACAACCACACACACAACCACAACCACACACACAACAATACACACACACAACCACAACCACACAAGTAACCACACACACAACCACACACACACACACAACCACACACACACAACCACACACACACACAACCACACATACAACCACACATACAACCACACACACATAACCACAACCACACACAACCACAACCACACATACAACCACTCACACAACTACTCACACAACCACACACACACAACCACACAAACATAGCCACACACACAACCACACACAAACAACCACACACAGCCACACACAAACACACAAACACACAGAAAACACCACACACAACCACACGCACAACCACATGCACAACCACACGCACAACTATACGCACAACCATACACACAACCACACACCCAACCACACACACACAACCACACGCACACACAACCACACACACAACCACATGCACACACAACCACACACATAACCACACCCATCCACAGACATACAACCACAAGCACACACACAACCACGCAACACAACCACACACACACACACTACCACATACAACCACACACACAAATACAACCACACACACAACTACACAACCACATACACAACCACACACACACACACACAACCACACACACCCACAACAACACACACCCAACCATACACACACCCAACCACACACACACGCAACCACACATACAACCACACACACACAAACATACACACACACCCACCCACACGCAACCACACACACACACAACCACACTCACACACACACAACCACACACATACACACAACCACACACATACAACCACACACATAAAGCCACAGCCACTCACGACCACACAACCACACACAAAACCCCACACACAACCATACACACACACAACCACACCCACAACCACACGCACAACCACACACACAACCACATACACAACCACATACACAACCACACCCACACACACACCAACACACACACAACCACACACACAACCACAACCAACCACAACCACACGCACAAACACACACAAAACTGCACACACACACACAACCACACACATAAAGCCACAGCCACACACAACCACACAACCACACACAAAACCCCACACACAACCACACACACACACTACCACACCCACAACCACAAGCACAACCACACACAACCACACACACAACCACAAACACAACCACACCCATACACACACCCACACACACACCCATACACACAGCCACACACACCCACGACCAACCACAACCACACGCACAACCACACACACAACCACACACACAACCACACCACCACACACACAACCACACACAACCACACAACCATATACACACAACCACACACACACGCAACCACACACACACACAACCACACACAGCCATACCCAACCACACACAACCACACACAAACCACACACACCCACAACCACACACACATAAACACAACCACACACACACAACCACAAGCACCCACACAACCACACACACAACCACAACCACACACACAACAATACACACACACAACCACAACCACACAAGTAACCACACACACAACCACACACACACACACAACCACACACACACAACCACACACACACACAACCACACATACAACCACACATACAACCACACACACATAACCACAACCAAATGGACTCCCGTGAGTCATGGAGCTGACGAGCTCGTGGTTGATGCCCTGCGCGCCAGTGAGCGGTACCAGACCTGAGATGATTTCGGCAACCTATCCAGCAAACCCCTAAAACTAGTCTGTAATCTCTACTGACGAAGGTTAATGAACCTGAAACACCGGTGTCTAGAGATCAGCACATTTGCGCCAACCTTGGCGGAACACTCGATAACACTACTACGAGGCAAACTACCAGAGACTGCATTACCCAGAATGCCAGGGGCGACCCTTGCTTGATAGGTCAGCGGTGTGCTCCCAGACCTGCTGTTTTCTTCAAATGGACTCCCGTGAGTCATGGAGCTGACGAGCTCGTGGTTGATGCCCTGCGCGCCAGTGAGCGGTACCAGACCTGAGATGATTTCGGCAACCTATCCAGCAAACCCCTAAAACTAGTCTGTAATCTCTACTGACGAAGGTTAATGAACCTGAAACACCGGTGTCTAGAGATCAGCACATTTGCGCCAACCTTGGCGGAACACTCGATAACACTACTACGAGGCAAACTACCAGAGACTGCATTACCCAGAATGCCAGGGGCGACCCTTGCTTGATAGGTCAGCGGTGTGCTCCCAGACCTGCTGTTTTCTTCAAATGGACTCCCGTGAGTCATGGAGCTGACGAGCTCGTGGTTGATGCCCTGCGCGCCAGTGAGCGGTACCAGACCTGAGATGATTTCGGCAACCTATCCAGCAAACCCCTAAAACTAGTCTGTAATCTCTACTGACGAAGGTTAATGAACCTGAAACACCGGTGTCTAGAGATCAGCACATTTGCGCCAACCTTGGCGGAACACTCGATAACACTACTACGAGGCAAACTACCAGAGACTGCATTACCCAGAATGCCAGGGGCGACCCTTGCTTGATAGGTCAGCGGTGTGCTCCCAGACCTGCTGTTTTCTTCAAATGGACTCCCGTGAGTCATGGAGCTGACGAGCTCGTGGTTGATGCCCTGCGCGCCAGTGAGCGGTACCAGACCTGAGATGATTTCGGCAACCTATCCAGCAAACCCCTAAAACTAGTCTGTAATCTCTACTGACGAAGGTTAATGAACCTGAAACACCGGTGTCTAGAGATCAGCACATTTGCGCCAACCTTGGCGGAACACTCGATAACACTACTACGAGGCAAACTACCAGAGACTGCATTACCCAGAATGCCAGGGGCGACCCTTGCTTGATAGGTCAGCGGTGTGCTCCCAGACCTGCTGTTTTCTTCAAATGGACTCCCGTGAGTCATGGAGCTGACGAGCTCGTGGTTGATGCCCTGCGCGCCAGTGAGCGGTACCAGACCTGAGATGATTTCGGCAACCTATCCAGCAAACCCCTAAAACTAGTCTGTAATCTCTACTGACGAAGGTTAATGAACCTGAAACACCGGTGTCTAGAGATCAGCACATTTGCGCCAACCTTGGCGGAACACTCGATAACACTACTACGAGGCAAACTACCAGAGACTGCATTACCCAGAATGCCAGGGGCGACCCTTGCTTGATAGGTCAGCGGTGTGCTCCCAGACCTGCTGTTTTCTTCAAATGGACTCCCGTGAGTCATGGAGCTGACGAGCTCGTGGTTGATGCCCTGCGCGCCAGTGAGCGGTACCAGACCTGAGATGATTTCGGCAACCTATCCAGCAAACCCCTAAAACTAGTCTGTAATCTCTACTGACGAAGGTTAATGAACCTGAAACACCGGTGTCTAGAGATCAGCACATTTGCGCCAACCTTGGCGGAACACTCGATAACACTACTACGAGGCAAACTACCAGAGACTGCATTACCCAGAATGCCAGGGGCGACCCTTGCTTGATAGGTCAGCGGTGTGCTCCCAGACCTGCTGTTTTCTTCAAATGGACTCCCGTGAGTCATGGAGCTGACGAGCTCGTGGTTGATGCCCTGCGCGCCAGTGAGCGGTACCAGACCTGAGATGATTTCGGCAACCTATCCAGCAAACCCCTAAAACTAGTCTGTAATCTCTACTGACGAAGGTTAATGAACCTGAAACACCGGTGTCTAGAGATCAGCACATTTGCGCCAACCTTGGCGGAACACTTGATAACACTACTACGAGGCAAACTACCAGAGACTGCATTACCCAGAATGCCAGGGGCGACCCTTGCTTGATAGGTCAGCGGTGTGCTCCCAGACCTGCTGTTTTCTTCAAATGGACTCCCGTGAGTCATGGAGCTGACGAGCTTGTGGTTGATGCCCTGCGCGCCAGTGAGCGGTACCAGACCTGAGATGATTTCGGCAACCTATCCAGCAAACCCCTAAAACTAGTCTGTAATCTCTACTGACGAAGGTTAATGAACCTGAAACACCGGTGTCTAGAGATCAGCACATTTGCGCCAACCTTGGCGGAACACTCGATAACACTACTACGAGGCAAACTACCAGAGACTGCATTACCCAGAATGCCAGGGGCGACCCTTGCTTGATAGGTCAGCGGTGTGCTCCCAGACCTGCTGTTGTCTTCAAATGGACTCCCGTGAGTCATGGAGCTGACGAGCTCGTGGTTGATGCCCTGCGCGCCAGTGAGCGGTACCAGACCTGAGATGATTTCGGCAACCTATCCAGCAAACCCCTAAAACTAGTCTGTAATCTCTACTGACGAAGGTTAATGAACCTGAAACACCGGTGTCTAGAGATCAGCACATTTGCGCCAACCTTGGCGGAACACTCGATAACACTACTACGAGGCAAACTACCAGAGACTGCATTACCCAGAATGCCAGGGGCGACCCTTGCTTGATAGGTCAGCGGTGTGCTCCCAGACCTGCTGTTTTCCACATAACCACAACCACACACAACCACAACCACACATACAACCACTCACACAACTACTCACACAACCACACACACACAACCACACAAACATAGCCACACACACAACCACACACAAACAACCACACACAGCCACACACAAACACACAAACACACAGAAAACACCACACACAACCACACGCACAACCACATGCACAACCACACGCACAACCATACGCACAACCATACACACAACCACACACCCAACCACACACACACAACCACACGCACACACAACCACACACACAACCACATGCACACACAACCACACACATAACCACACCCATCCACAGACATACAACCACAAGCACACACACAACCACGCACACACAACCACACACACACACACTACCACATACAACCACACACACAAATACAACCACAAACACAACCACAAACACACACAACCACACACACAACCAAACACACAACCACACACACAACCCCACACACAACCACAACCATACACACACCCACACATACAACTGCAGACACACAACCACACACAACTACACACACAACCACACCATAACCACACCAGAACCACACACACAACCACACACACAAACACACAACCACAAACACACACACAACCACACACACACACAACCACACACACAAACACACAAAACCACACACAAAAATACAACCACAAACACACAACACACACAACCACACACAACCACAACCACACACACACAACCACACACACAAGCACACTCACACAAGCACACACACACACAAGCACACACACACACAAACACACACACAAGCACACACACGAGCACACACACAAGCACACACACAAGCACACACAAGCCCAAATGCACAACCCCACACTCCCACACACAAGCACACACAACCACACACAAAACCCCCACACACACAAGCACACACACAAGCACACACACACAAGCACACACACAAGCACACACACAACCCTCCCAAACACACACAAGCACACACACAAGCACACCCAAGCACACACAACCACACACACACAACCCCACACACAACCCCACACAACCATACAACCACACACACAACCATACACACACACAACCCCGCACACACAACCCCACACACAAGCACACACAAGATCACACACAAGCACACACACAAGCACACACACCCGCACACACACAAAACCACACACACACACACACAACCACACACACAAGCACACACACACAACCACACACACAACCACACACACAACCACACACACACACAACCACACACACACAACCACACACAACCACACACACACAACCACACACACATGACCACACACAACCACACACACACAACCACACACAACCCCACACACACAACCCCACACACACAAGCACACACACACAAGCACACACATACAAGCACACACACACAACCACACACACAACCACACACACAACCACACACACACACAACCACACACACACCCACACACAACCACACACACACAACCACACACACATGACCACACACAACCCCACACACACAACCACACACAACCCCACACACACAACCCCACACACACAAGCACACACACAAGCACACACACACAAGCACACACATACAAGCACACACACACAACCACACACACAACCACACACACACAACCACACACACAACCACCACACACACAACCACACACACAACCACACACACCAAGCATTGACATAGCTAATAGGTCACGCCTTTGGCACCTTATAAGTGTTTAGCCACGCAACAGTTGATGGCGGTTGCACCAAGGATATGGTGCTGCATAACTAAATACTTAGAAGGTCCCAAAAACGGGACCTATTATCTATGCCAATGCTTGTTGGCTTAATGCTACCTTGTAAATATTGTTCCCTTTAACAAAGGCTTCTGTGTTAAAGGGGCGTGCAATGGGTGATGATGGGGGCGAACCCATCAACATCCATGGCTTTTTTAATTCTGAGACAGTGCCAAAAACCTATTGGAGGCATAAGGGAGGCACAAGGCAAAGTATCTATTTCTCCTCGTTTTTCTGCAGCACACATAGAAAGAGGAAAAAGCCTCTTGTGATTGTTTTTGTACAGGAAGGGTTCCCTTCCTGCAGAAAAATAGTCATCCCTGCAACACAGGCACCCTTGCACCATGGTGCAAAGGCGCTTGCGTTGGCGCCTGGTAGCCCATTGTGCGACAGAGCAGAGGAAAAGGAAAGTAATGCGCTGTATCTGATAGATACAGCGCATATCGTTCCTTTTCTTTATCCATAGGGCAGAGCCGCAGGAAAGCCTGGGGCGCGGCCCTACAGCAAAAACTCATAAATGAGTCCTAAAGTGTCTAAAACAAGGCAGACGTATATAGTTTGAGCATTTCAGGATGTCCCTCATATGCATCTGATACTCTTTAAGTGTGGGGATGGTGCAAACTTGTATCCAGTAGCTTCCTGGGTGAAAAGCAATGAATATGGCTTCAGAAGTTCTTCCCAGTTCGGCTCTGATGACTACCATTGGAGTCCCTGGGCCTAAATGCAATAATCGCCTCAGGAAAGAGTTTTCCTCTTTTTGTAAAACCTGGACATTTACATGACCCCAAATTTCAGTAAAATAGGAACTTGCGGCCACCGCTTTAGTTTAGGTTTGTCAGTGCAGACTTTGTTAGGCGATTTTTACACTTACTTGCAAATCTCTGGACTTCTCTGGCCTGTCGGGACAGAACCGCTTTTGACTTGGCTACTTGGGCGTCCCAGTGAAGCGTGTCGTCAATCTGAATACCCAAGTAACCAAAGGTTTTAACCCACTCTAATGGATTTTTATAGATCCTAAAGGTAGATCTTAGCTTTGCCTTTGATTTAATTATCATGAACTTTGTTTTCTGGGTGTTAAGTGTTAGTTTCCTTAATTTACAGAAAAGTTTGAATCCCTCCCGTAGCCGGTGCATAGACATTTCTGTCCGTGCTTGGATGACTGCATCATCAGTGAACATAAGGATCAGGATTTAGTCCTTCCCCAGCTTAGGTACATCTAGGACAAGATTACTAAGCGACTTCCCTATGTAGTTGATGAAGATGTTAAATAAAGCTGGTGTTAGCCTGCATCCCTGCCTGACCCTAGTAGATTTACCAAACAGAGCCACGCATTCATCTTTGAGACCGTATTTTACAACTGCTGTGTTGCTGCTATGGAGATTGATTAGCAAGTTCAGAAGATATATGGGGACAGTCTGTTTCTCCAGGGTGCACCAAAGTGCCTGGCCCAATCTATCAATAGCGGTCTTTGGGTCTATAAAGTCCCGGAAGCTAGATGAATTTCAAAGAGTCACATATGTCAAACATACCATGTATAGTTGCAGGACTTGATCAATCGTACTCTGGCCCTTGAGAAAGCCAGCTAGAATGTAGGATATTATACACTTATCCTCCATTCTAGGTTCGAGGCGAGAGAGCAGCAGTTTACCAGAGATCACCGTCCAGCAGCGAGATTGGGTGATAGTTAGTTGGATTATCCCTCCTCTCTTCTTTATGAATAATGACTATTATGGAAGACCTTCAAGCTTCTGGAAACACACCTTCCGCTAAGATGGCTTTAAAGACTGCTGTTAAGGGACCCAGCCACAAGGCCACATTCTTTATGAACACATCTACTGGCACCTTCTCTAGGTCTGGACCTTTTCCCAGTTTTGAATTTTTTATAGCCTAGGCTACTTACGCTTTTCTAAATGCCTTGCTCCCTGCGGATCCATGTCTGTGCTTCCAAATCAACCTCCATAGCTGCACGATATAGTGAGGGGAAGTGCTCTACCCACCCATGTTGGCCTCCAGGGTCTTGCCTGGGCCTATGCAGACACATTCTGTGATTTTCCCAAAAATGTTTTTTTAGATCTTTTGCATCGTGCAGATCCTTTCATGCCTTAGTTCTCTGTTTTCTGTTTTTGTATCGTATGGGAAGCTTGAAACAGCTGTGCCTCACCCCCGGATGGTCCTTTTTATGAGAACTAAACTAAGGTCTTTCTTCTTCACAGTGCATTCCTTATCATACCAATCAAGGTAGGAGCCTTGCACTGCCATATCCCCCACTTTTTTTAGATCAAATATTATTTGAGTAGTGGCTGTGAGCAGTGAATTGAATGATTCGATCTTCGCGGGTCAGAATCCTTGACATCCACACTATCCTTGACATCCACACTAAACACAGTATAGATTGCGTTTCACTGCAGGCTGCAGGTTGGTTGAGAAGCTCACTTTTTTCCATTTAATGGGGGCTCTGAAGAGTTTTTCCGTTGCGATTCAGGGTGAGCCTATAGGCATATGCAAACTCTGTCTGGTGCCCGGTCTTAAACTGAGATTTTGTAAGATCGGCACAAAGTGAAGTGGATCGTGATCACTCTCTATTCTCTCTTCAACCCACATATCTATCACCAGGCTCCAAGCTGCCATGATGTAATCAATGGTGCTGGCACGTTTCCCCACACAAAATGTTGGTCTTGGCGGATTGTCAGAAGTGGTCCGGCCATTCAGAGGTCTCAAGCCCATATTTAGGAAGGTCATACTTATTTTTCTGCCTTTTTTGATGTACTTTAACCTTTGCAGGGGGTGATGTGGGAGCCCCCGGGCGTAGTCCTCCTTCATTATTTTTTGGTCCTTCAGAACTGGGTAAAGGCTGGTGTTCAAGTCTCCACATGGTATTATCATTCTCGCTTGAGTATTAAGAAATGGGTGAGGTGGTGATACTTTCTTGCATTATGGTCACAAGCAGTGTATCCAATAGGGGGCATTGAGGTTTTATCCTTCCCACATGATGGTAAATAGAGATTGATAAGATCTGTCACTCCATTGCCTTTTTCCAGCTTCAAGTGCTGTATGTTATTGCTAATGGGGAAGAGTGATACTTTAGTATTAAGAGTACGTACAGGAGGCTTTAACCCAGATGTGAAGGCCACCCCTTGCCCTTCCTCTTGGCCGACTTGAGGCAGGTGTGTTGAAAGAAATTAACCCCTCTCAGTCAATATTCCCCAATGCCCAGGTTTCTTGCAGGCAGCAGATATACTACAGCTTCATGTATGCTACCCAATCCTTATCTTCCAGCTTCCTGCTTAGTCCCACATTGTTCCAGCTTGTTATCTGCAACTGATTGGCAGCTAGATCACTGTATCCCCTATCAATAACTGCTTGGTCACCCAACAGTGTCAGTGGAATCCCAACCAAAATAAGGTTGCAAGTAGGTGGGATTCGTGGTGGCTTTGGGCTGTCCACCTGGTTGTAATTGTGAATCCCTACTATGGCTTGGTTTGTTGCTACATGGAACTTCAGTTTCTTAAGATATATTGTCGATGAGAGAGGATAGGAGGGACCACATGCTTTGTTTAGAATTGGATGGTAATCGACCTTCATTTTAAAATTCAGGTTATGATCCCTTTCAGGGCTCACCTCAAACATGGGTGGGTATGGTTCAACAGGCGACTTCTCACCTATTTCACCCCAGGTTGCCACATCTTTCACATAGAATTAATTAATAATATAATTATATTGTCTGCTGCTGCATAATTACTCTAGAGCATTAGCATCTTCTCCCTCCCCAGCAAGTCCCCTTAGCACATCATTAGAAGTCATTTGGTAATGTGTTAGCCATCTTGAGATATTGCCCCTTTTAGTGTATCATGATTCCCCCTTGAGTGGTACATTGGGGTGAAGACTAAAGCCACACTACCTCTGGGTAGGCCAGCCGGGTGCAATATTTGAGCCCAAATGGTCAGCGAGCCAGACCCTGACTCTCAATGTGGGGCACAGCATATGCTGACATAGCATCCTTAGTAGATTTTGAAATTGTGCTGCTGTTAGGGGCTTCAAGCAGTGCACTCAAGTGGTTATCTGAGTTCGTGGAGCTGGTAGGAACAGTGTGAAGGAAGAGGTTTAGATCATTTTCCTCTTCCGCCCTTCGTGTCTTTGATAGATTTTGGCATCGTATATGAATGTTTTAGGGTGGGCTAAATTGAAATTGATTTTTGGTACGGCCACAGAGCCAAGAGAATCACTTTCCTGTTCTAACATGATTCCCTCACCATCTGTGATCCAGTGATGATTAATTGATTTGACATCATCCTTTGCTGCAACTCTATCCATGGGCCTATATCTTGCAACTCCTGTTGCCATGATTGGTAGAGGCCGATTAACCCAGGAGTGTTCCTCGTAGGGCTCTCCCCGGGAACCCTTGTGGGTTTGCCTTGGTAAGCTGGCAGTGACACATCTGGGGGGTAGAATCCAGGCTTGCTTTTAGTAAGGTCATAATTTGCGGCCCCAAGTTGCATGTGACATTATCATCAATGCAACCGGTGGGTGGAGCTCCCTTGCGGTCATTGGTCTTGGGGTTAGTTGCCTCGATGGGTCTCTGGCGGGTGTGGAATCTATTGATGTGCTTGTGTATCTTGCTCTAGTTGTCACAGAAGAGGCTCAAGTGGGCTGGGGCAAGTGCCAAAATCATGGATTACTAGGCTGAGGAATCTGCGAGCTGTTTAATGAGGTTTTGAGTATGTTGACCTCTTTCCCCTCCAAAGCCTCAGAGGACAAGATCAATATAGGTTTCTGTGCACTTGGAGATGGGGGGGGGGGGGTCGGGAGATACCCTAAAAGTGAGGGAGATACATTGGGGTACAGGGGCCCTGATGTCCTTCCCGCATGCCTCATTCCCTACTTGTTTTCCACCTGTTGAATTTTTGTCTGGATCCTATTGGGAACAGGAATCTCCTAATCTGCCAATTTTTGGATTTGTGTATCTTAGGGGCAGTCCTTTTAACTGGTCCCAACTTGGTCTCTTCATAGATCTGCTTTCATCTGTCTTTACAGGCAGATTTGGTAGAGACTGGTCCACTCGCTCGCTACTGGGCACCTCCCTTGCCTTCCTTGAGAGCGGAGTCTTGCAGTCCTCTTTGATTGAGACTAGGGTGTGTTGAATCTTATGCAGCTTATTTAGAATGGGAAAACATTGGCACACCTCTCCCGCCATAGCTGGATGTGCAAGCTTACTCTTCACTGCTTCCTCAATGCCTGCCATTCTTTGGTCAAATATAGTGATTGCATTCATGGTGCTTAGGGTTTCCCTTGGTCCCTGGGATTGCCAATCCATTTCAATGACTGTGAGGTCAATGCAATAACTATTGAATCTAGTGTCCCGCACATGGCTTTCATAAGACCTGGTTGGGCAGGTGGTGTCTGGTATTTCTTCAATCCTCCTTCGCTGGTGAGGTTGGCATCTACATGGAGGTAATCTCCCACATAGCTATTTGACTGTTGACCCTGTTTTGGCTGTACATTTGCACCTTCATTACATCTAATGTTGAATAGCTCCTCATCGTCTATGGGAAATCATTCCAATGATGATCCGGAATCTGTTAAGGATCTGGACTCCGGTATAAGCCTGGGACTGTCTTTGCACCCCTCAAGAGCAAGCCTGCATAAGGCCGGGACCACTTCACCGTTATTAGTTGATCAGTTCAATTGACTACTCGAGACATAGGTAAAACCTTGGGCGATAAGGGAGCGATTGGGGTTTGGTACACTTTCGCCTGCACCAAGTGGCTGTTTAAGTTTAGGATATCAGTTGCTGTTACACCCTGCACGTCACCAGGCATATGCCTTCCTGTGCATCTCGTTACATACAGCTCCACGTCGGCTACTTGACGGAGCTTAGGGGGTGCTCTAATTAAATCCTGGTCTGTGAAGTTTCAGTACTGTGCCTTCATTACAGAAATATGGCGCAGGGATGATTATGCACTCGTCTAAACCACCCAAACCTATACATTATAGGGAGCGGCAGCCTCTCCATTAGGGCGGAGGAGCGCCACCCCCGCTGCCACCAGCCGCAAATAAATTGACAATAAAACAGGTTTCTAATCCATTATATTATCATTTTATTTTAATCCCCCAGGACCCGCCCCAGGACTCCGAAGATTCTTCGGGGTGGGTCCATGGGGGTGACACTGTGGCGAGGGAGTGTGCACTCCCTTGTCCCTTCACTACGCATGAGGTGTTTAATTGAACGTTTCAGGCCCGCCAAACACCTCATGCGCAGTGAAGCTTTCTCCAGCCCCAGCTGCGCTGCTAGAACTGGAGAAAGCAGGCACAGGCTCCCAGTCTGCCTGGGAGCGGAAAGTTGTAGAGCTCAGTCCAATCCTGATGCTGCTTTCCTGCAGCGTCATGATTGACAGCAGGAAGCTTTTTTCATTTTGTCCCTCGAGTCCCACCCCAGCTCCCTCCTCTGGCACACCCTGCCACTTTGGCAGGGGACGGGCCGCGACATGATTATAGGAGACCTCAATATGTGGTTTGACAGGAAGACTCAACCACAGCTACCATATTAAACCATGACGCCTTCAACTTGCAACAAATTGTTTCTGGCCCAGCTCACTGCACAAGACACACTCTAGAAGTCATATTTGAACCCTTAGGACAAGCCACAGTTACAGACAACTCCCCTGTAAGCTGAAGCAACCACAACATCATTACGTTTGAGAGCCAAACATCTATCAACGAAAGCTCATACAGGAAATGGGAAACACTACACATGCAGCAAATCAACACCCACTCTGAAAGACCCCAATAAACATTTGGCTGAAAGACGTGCACACCTTCTACAATTGGATCTCCACTGCAGTGGACAAACCGATACCAACAAAAAACGAATCCAGAGTATACCACAAAAAGAACGCCACAAAGGTTAATGAAAACATTAAAAGAATGAAAACACAACTCAACATACTACAACGCAAAAAGAGAAAATCAAGAGATGAAACAGACAAAACCCCACTATGCCACTATAATAGAGCCCACACAACAACACTCAGAACCACAAAAAGACACCACTACGCCACACGCATAATTAAAGCAACATGCCCTTCCAAAGTACTCCATAAAATTCTAACAAAATTATGCAATCCAGAGTGCCAAAATACAAAAACACCATGATCACAAGACTTCTGTACCAAAGTCTCAAAAAAATAAAAATAGATTGAAAATTACAGATCTTAGGGCCATATGTATCATCAAACTATTTTGCATTTCCTAAATAGCGAATTTTAAGGAATCGCTATTTAGGAAATGCAAAATGGTATGTATGAACAAAATCGCTTTTTATTTACGATTCCTTAAGCTTCCTTATTTGCGAATTCGCAATTAAGGAATATTTTCCAATGCATTCCTATGGGCCAGAAGGCCCATAGGAATGAATGCAAAATAATTCTCAAATTGCGAATTTGCAATTTGCTAATCGCAATTTGAGAATTATTGCAAGGGTGCAGGGGTTTCTCAAAGACACCCTGCTGCACCCCTGAAAAGAACCTGTATGTGCATATGGCGCACATACATGCCCTATGGGCATGTGTGTGCATCATATGCCACCTTTAAAAATGCCAATTTGTGCATTTCTGGAAGAAATCGCAAATTACCATCAACTGAAAGTTGGTGGTAATTTGCGAATTCTTAAACAAAATTTGCAAGCTAAAATTGCTACATACATAGCATTTAAGGAATCGCAAATTTGCGATTCCCTAAATGCTATGGAAAAATAAGGAATCGCACAAGTTTGCAATTCCTTATTTTGGGAATGTTTCATACATTCCAAAACGTGCAAAACGGCCTGCGAATTTCGGCCTTTGCGATTCAAAAACGGCTTGATACATATGGCCCATAGTGACTTAATGTCAGACAAACCAGTCAGGATTCCGGCCCGGCAGAGTCACAGAGTCAACCATCATATCCATGTGGGATGATCTAAAACCTACAGTGGACAAGAACAAAGTAGCTGCTTTATTACTTCTGGATTTACCAGCTGCATTTGACATTGTCCACCACCACATGCTAGTACAAAAACATGCTCATTGAAGATTTTGCACCCATGATCTTGAAATTAGTGAAAATGCTCTAAAATGGATTGCTTCTTATGTCACAGACAAAGTGTAGTGTACCTACCACATTTCACTTCACCTCCTTACACACAGTACTGTGGCATTCCTCTATGTTCCTCTAATATCCCCTCTGTTATTCATCATCTATCTAACCTCCTTACCATACCTGATTAAATCATTTAACCTCAACTGTTACAACTATGCACATGACATACACATTTTTTTTTTAATGGTTGGCCCGAAGACCTCTTCAATTCTAAACTTGATGATTGTTTTCATATCATAAACACATAGATGATAAATAACCATCTAGAGCTCAAGACCCTCCACCAACATCAAAGTAAGTTAGAAACCTAGGGGTAACCACGAATTTAGACCTATCCTGCATGTTAACAACGTCACAAAGAGTGCCTTCTACACAAAGAAAATGGAATGTTGCATTTTCCATACCTTGCATATCAACATAAACTGCAAGCCATCCTCACACTCCATAATGTCCAACCTCGACTATCCCAACAGCCTAAACCCTGGTGCACCTTCATTCACAAAACACAACTCATCCAAAATTCTGCCGCAAGGATTCTTTCTTCACCTACACCCAAGAGAAGATATGACTACAGTCCTACAATCGCTCCACTGGCTACCTATAGATGGAAAGGCAATGTTGAAGGCACTGTGCAGTGTCTACAGAGCCTCCCAAGCTACCAGCATACTGGACACCATAACATTGCGCCTCGGTCTCTTACACTTCAGCATCCACCACACTGATACATGCTGCGTCCAATAACACGATACCCGCCCCTCAGTGGTCATCGCGCATGGCAAGGAAACACTCACACAGCATCCTTCCAACCAGCGGCTACCCGTGCTTCAGAGCTTCACGTGGGAGCAGTAAGCGCTAGGTAAAGTCTGCAGTACAATGCAATATACCATACTCCAAACGCAGCATTCATCAGAAGCCCTCCTTTTTTATCTCACAAGTTTGTTACAAATGCCAGGCTCATGTCTGCTGAAGGAAATTCACCACATCAGCTAGTTCCAACTTGCCTAGTCCTTCTCTTTTTATCAGCTATTTCATGTCAGAGAGGAGAGCTGTGTCCCATCGCAACTCCTATTTTCACCTTCAGCACACAATCAGAGCTCAAGCCCAGGTGACAGGCTGGTTCCACGCAAGCGGCTGTTGTTCTGCTCAGCCACAGGAAGACGTTTGGTCGGGCTGAGAATTTTGTGCAGATAAAGTTCTGCCCTGGACTAGGCATGCTCTAGGTGTATGTAGGTCGTTCAGCTCACTAATGCTTAATGTGAGCATGGCCTCCCCAAACATGTGAGCCATTGCGTCATTACTGGATGGGTTGCAAAGCCTGGCAGAGCGTGTCTAAGTGCAGACGGCCATTGCTACCAGGTTGTACAGATTGCCTATATGTGACATTTACCATCACTGGTGACATTCTACACCTTATGTATGACACTGAGCGGCATATTTACAGGAGAAGTGGCGGAGCGTGGCGTTAGCCACCTTAGCTAAATGCCACACTCTGCCACTTCCGAAACGCAGGGCAGCCCCATATTTACAAGAATATGGCGCAGCCCTGCGTTTCCCCCTGCACTGGTGCTATAATTAGAAGCCTTGCGCCAACACAGGCACCCTTGCACCATAGTACAAGGGGGTCTGCATAGAGGGGAATATTGTTTATGGACAGTTATTTACATACCGTTTTTAACTTCTCTGTGTGCTGCATTAAGCAGCATACATAGAAGTTGCAAAACAGCATTTTTTTAATGATTCTTTATATACAGGGAGGGGGACCTCTGCAAGAGGCTTTGTCCTCTTTCTATCTGTGCTGCACTGGAAAAACGTGGATGAATAAAACCACGGATGTTGCTGGGAATGCCCACAGCAACACCCCTGGAACGCCCCTTTCATGCAGTTTTCTGCATGAAAGGGGCACATATTTATAAGGCCAGGAAAAGCCAAGTAAAATACCTTTACGTGGCCTTATAAATATACCAGTGGCACATTGCGCCACCGGGATGTCGAAAAAAGGGACATTCCGGCGGGGCAAAAGTGCCGGTAGGGCCTGCATCTGCTGGCCGAAACACAAAGAACCACTGCTCCTAACATCTCCGAGGGTGGGATGCAGGAAAGATTAACATTTTCCTTGTGTGTCTGACCCATGATGCGTGACACTTGGGCAGCTACCTCTTTACCTCACCAGGTAACAGTGACAAGATAGGCAACACATAGGGGTGAAAGTTGGAGCCAACTCCTTCCAGACAAGGGCTAACTCTGAAGTGAAAGAGCTCATTAGCACAATTAACATTTTAATATGTCAGTGAAAGTTACATGACAAAGGCCATAGTTGCATAACATAAGCAGTTAGTGGTCATCTGAAGCAACATCAATACTAGTATTAAAAAAGCTGTCAGAACCTAAAGTCACTGAAAAAACAATACTGGAAGGCATGAGGCAGAGATGTGAAAATGTAGTGCAAGTTAAAGGTGTTTAAACATCAAAACTGAACTACAAATAAATAACAAGAACTGAAAACAGCAATTCTTTTGGCATTATATGATGTAAGTTTACACACAATATGTAACTAATGCACTAGGAGTAGCGGCTTCTGATTTCCCACATACATATTGTGCTGCATAAATTGAACCGTGGTAGGCACAGGTGAGGGGGTTTAATGTGTATGTGCAAGTGTTTGTGAGTGTGTGTGTGTATGCAGTGGCGGCCGCCACATACAACAAGTTGGGGAGCACAGGAGGGGGCGCAGCGGAGGTGGGGACGAGGGACTTTAATAATATTAGAAATGTTTAAAAAAAAAGTTAAACTACCAGCTGACAGCCGCCTCATGCATTGCGCCACGGTGTTGGGTCTTCCGTCTGCCAGCAGACACTGGGTCTACGTCACAGACTCCCTGTTCAACCCTGCGCTGCTCTGCACAGGGATTGGCCTGAACAGGCTTAAAAGACAGGTCAGGGAGTCTGTGGGGTTTCTCCAGCCCTGCTGTTCAATTCAACCAGATGAGAGAAACCAAGTGTGCATGTGTATTTTGGTCAGCCTGAACCGGCCGGCCAAACACACATCCGCACTTAGAGAGTGCACTTAGCACTCCTCCCATGCCCGACCACAGCCCTCCGTGCACACACTGGCTGAGCCAGCTGCTTAAAAATCAAATGATAATGAAATATCATTTTATTTTTTTGCTGCTGGCTCGGAGCCACTGGAGTGACGCTCCTCTGCCATTGCGGAGGAGCCGCCCCTGTTTGTGTGTGTGCGTATGTGTGTGCCACCTGTCCTAAAAACATTTTATATGTATGTGGTTTTGAAGAACAATGTGGATAGCAAAGTATTTCACAGAGGAAAATACAATATAAACCATGAGAGCACACATATATATATGTATAAATATATATATTTGTGTGTGTCAGACGTTGAGCACTAAAAACAGGAGACAAACTGAAATAATGGATAATCATGAACAGTGTAGTGTTGCAAATACCATTCTTGACAGGTTACAACTGTTATGATACAGTAACAACAGTTAAAAAGGAGTCACATTTCAAAATGTGGTGGCATTTCATAAGGGAAACCTTAGCAGGTATGTTGGGTCGCAGGTGTGTTGAATCGCATGTATTATGAGTGGCAGGTATGTTGGGTCTCAGCTATGTTGGGTGGCAAGTGTTTTGGGTGGCAGGTGTTTTGGGTGGCAGGTATGCTGGGTGGCAGGTATGTTGGGTGGCAGGTATTTTGGGTCGCAGGCATATTTCCCCTCTGAGGAACCCTCATCTACTGACCCCTGGACCCTGCGGACCTTTTGCCAAATCCATCATGGACATCATCTCCTCTCATGCCATCGCGTCCACCAACTACACCTTACTGGGAGACCTCAACTTCCACCTCGACAACCAACTGGACCCCAGCACCACATCCCTCCTGGACAACCTCCACAACATTGGACTCCGCCAGATTGTGACCGAACCCACGCACTCAGCAGGACACACCCTCGACCCCTCTTCACAACAGGTAACTCCATCACCTTCAGCCACATCACTGAACTCCATCGACTGACCACCGGTGTGTCCACTTCACCTTCAGAACACCCACCATCCACAGACACCTACACCTGCTCCCACAAAGAAACTGGACCAAAATCACAGACAACCAGCTAACCTCATCACTCAGCAACTCCACCCCAACCATCGCGGAAAACGACGACTCCAGCACCGCAGCCCAAACCCTGCACAGATGGATCTCCGACAGCACCAACACCATAGCCCCCCTCAAGAAAAACAACACCCACGCCAAGAAAGCCAGATGGATTACCACCGAACTTCGAGAGTCCATACGCATTTGCCGCCACCTCGAAAAGGCCTGGAGGAACACCAAATCCACAGAAGCCTACAACAACTTCAGAGCAGCCACCAATGCCCACCACCAACTCATCAGAAAAACAAGAAAAAAAGTGATTGAAGACATAATCTCCACTCATGCACAGAACAGCAAAGAACTCTTCAACATCATAAAGGAGTTTGCCCAACCCACCAGCGAGTCCACCGTCATCCCTCCCTCACAAGACTTGTGCGACAAACTCAGCACCTTTTTCCACCACAAAATCAAGAGCATCTATGACAACTTTGACGAAGACAACCAACACACTGAACCCTCACCAAACACCCCCGATACCCTGAAGCCAGCGATCGACAACCGGACAGCCCTCACCACGAAGACACACTGAAGACGAGGAAGTCAATCCAATCCTGTGCCCCCACCGACCCCTGCCCCCACCACATTTTCAACAGAGCCGCCGACACCATCGCACCCATGCTCTACCACACCATCAACCGCCACATTCCCCGACGACTGGAAATACGCCAAGGTCAACCTCCTCCTGAAGAAACCTTGTGCGAACCACACCAACCTCAAAAACTATAGACCCATCTCCCTGCCCCCGTTCCCAGTGAAAGTCATCAAGAAAGCCATCAACAGCCAATTCGCCACCATCATTATAGAACACAACATCCTCAACTCCTCCCAATCCGGCTTCAGAAAAAAACACAGTATGGAAACCGCCATCCTCCCTACAACAGACGACATCTGCACCCTACTGGACAAAGGAGAAACAGCAGCCCTCATCCTCCTCGACCTCTCAGCGGCGTTCGACACAGTCTCTCACCGCACCCTAATACGCAGACTCCACGACGCAGGGATCCAAGACAAGGCCCTCAACTGGATCCACTCCTTCCTCTCTGGCAGAACGCAGCGGGTCAGACTCCCCCCTTTCCTCTCCAACCCTACACCTACCACCTGCAGAGTCCTCCGGGGGCCCTACACTCTACATGGCTCCGCTCGCCCCCATCGTCAGAACCACGGACTCAACATTGTGTCATACGTAGATGACAGCCAACTCATCCTCTCCCTATCCAACGAACCCAATACCACCAGACACAATTTTCGAGAAGGCATGGAAACTGGATGAAAAACAGCTGCTTACAACTAAACACCAACAAAACAGAAGTAGTCATCAAGGGCCCAAACCCCGACGCATGGACCGACACCTGGTAGCCCCCTGCCCTCGGAAGCCCGCCCGCCCACCCCCACGGACCTCGCATGCAACCTGGGAATCATCCTGGACTCGGAGCTCAAAATGGACCGCCAAATCAACTTCGTCTCGTCCTCCTGCTTCCACACCCTCCGCCTCCTACGTAAGACCTTCAAATGGATCCCCCTTGAACGCAGGAAGACCGTCACTCACGCCCTGGTCACCAGCAGACTCGACTACGGCAATGCACTCTATGCCGGAATAAACAAAAACCTCACCCGCAAGCTAGAGAACATCCAGAACGCTGCTGCAAGACTGGTCCTCGACCTGTCAAGACACTGCCACATCTCCCAGTACCTGCACACACTCCACTGGCTCCCCATCGAATCTAGAGTCACCCACGCCCACTAGGCCCTCCACGACATCGGACAAGCATACCTGAACAGCCGACTTATATTCCACGCACCCAGAGGACCCACGAGCAGCCCAGCTCTCTTACTCTGTGGTCCCCAGCACCAAAAAGGCCAGATCGGGAGGCCCATCCTTCTCCTTCCTCGCGACCTGAGCCTGGAATGACATTCCGCTCCACCTCAGACAGATAACATCGCTCCCCATCTTCGCAAGAAACCTCAAAACCTGGCTCTTTGACAGACCTCCCCCTTGATAGACTGGAGCCTGCTACGCTCCCCCACAACTCCCGCCCCCAGCGCCTTGAAATCCCTTAAGGGTGAGTAGTCGTGCTTAACAAATGCCTGATTGATTGATTGTAGGTATGTTGGGTGGCAGGTATGTTGGGTCTCACGTATGTTGGGTCTTAGGTATGTTGTGTGTCAGGCACATGGGGTCTCAAATATGTTGGGTCTCAGATATGTTGGGTCTCAGGCATGTTGGGTCTCAGGAATGTTGGGTCTCAGGTATGTTGGGTCTTAGGTATTTTGGGTCTTAGGTATGTTGGGTGTCAGGCATATGGTGTCTCAGATATGTTGGGTCGCAGATACGTTGGGCATCAGGTATGTTGGGTGGCAGGTATGTTGGGTCTGAGGAATGTTGGATGGCAGGTATGTTGGGTCGCAGGTATTGTTGGGTCACAGGTATTGTTGGGTCGCAGGTATTGTTGGGTGGCGGGTATGTTGGGTTTCAGGTATGTTGGGTGGCAGGTATGTTGGGTCTCTGATATATTGGGTGGCAGGTATGTTGGGTCGTAGAGTGAATCCTGGGATTCCCTTTTCGTCAGGGGGTTTTCAGTTGCACACGCGCCCCAGGGAGGGTAATCCATGAAATTGCCAACGTGCTGTGGGATTTAGCAAGAAACTACTGACCCCAGGGGCACCTGAAGGGCCTCCAGAAGAAACAGGGACAACAGCATGGCAGGGCACCCACCGCTATGCTAATGCTCACCACTCCCCGCTAATCTCCAGCCACCGCTCAGTCACCCCCGTAATCATGGATACTTAGGACCAGCAGTCCAAGAATAGGATGGCAGAGTGGCAGGGTGGTGGGTGGCACTGTCCAGGCTCGCGTGGAGGTGGTGTTTGGCTTTTCCAGAGATGCTTCAGTCCTATTTATGCAGAATCTAATATATGTCTAATACTAACTTAGAGTGATTGCATGAACAGGAGCAATCCAAAATCCACATCTGCCGCCGTGCTGGACCTCCACATAAAATCTAACATTTCATGGATTAGCTGAGTATGTTGCCTTAAAAATGATCGATTACATATGCTGACGTTTTGAAATTGCATCCTAAAACAATACTGGAGTGGGAATAGTAATTTTTACACCTACACTATCCAACACTTACCCTACTGTTGCACTCACTGGAGTGGAAACAGTAATTTTTACCCCTACACTAGCCAACACTTACCCTGCTGTTGCACTCACTGGAGTGGGTATAGTAATTTTGACCCCTACACTATCCAACACTTACCATACTGTTGCCCTAAAAGTATTATGCGTTGTAATGGTATGCGTTGTATTGGAATGCGTTGTAAATGTAGTTTCTAAAAATGCATTGTGATGGCATGGGTTGTAAAATCATGCGTTGTAATGGTTGTTGCAATTTAAAAAACCATGTTGTGAAGGCATGCGTTGTAAATGTTTGCATTGTAACGTGTCCTATTCACCATTGCGTGCCCCTTTCACGCTGTGTGAAAAGGGGCCTTCTTTACAAGCTTAATGCTGCCTTGTAAATAAGGAGAATGGAATATTGCCATCAGAACGTCACTAAAAGTGACTTTCTGGTGATGATATCCCCTTGGTAATCTGCCCCTCAGTTTGTAGAGTTCATTGATAGTGATTCCTCAGGGACACTTGTTCTGACTAAGCCACTGGACTTGAATTTTAACACCATCTTCCACAGCTATATTGTTGGTATCCCCTTCAGCAGGATTATGTTGTACTATTTACTGAGTCAGCGACCCATATAACGGTAATACCAACTCTATCAGATAGAGAACCAAAAGTCACTAACACAGTTTCGTTATTTGCCCATATCACCAGAAAAACTTTGATAGTTGAATTAATACCATTGATAATACATTTAACAGCAATTATGTTAGCAGATCACAAGCCATTCAACTCCGTGAATAATGAATGTACTCGCAGAATAGAGCCCCTCTCTATGTCGTGAGAACCATCTGCATAGTTATTTGGAGTCCACATAACTTTACTTATATTGAACAGAGATTCTTCATACTCAGTTATATTATGGGTCAAGTCATTCATGAATGTAAGGTTTTTGAGATTAATACTGAATAATGTATGTCTATGCCATCAGGAATAAGAAGCTCATTCTAACAGGTGGAATTCAATGAGTCAATTGGGCAAGTTTTACTCTGTGTCTTATTGCAGGTTAACACCTAAAAAGGAACCAGTTGTTATATTACCCAGGTTAGATGTTAGGCGTTCTCTATGGGGCGAGGATGTAGCCTAATGGCTAGGGCAGTCGATCTCAAATCTGGAGAAACAGGTTCGAGACTCGGCAATGACGCTGAACATCCTGTGAAAAAGTCGGTTGATGGTTGAGTGGGGTGTTAATCCTGCTCAAGCAACAGCCACAATCCTCGACAGCGTGATCCACAAAAGTCAGAACTGGGACATGTTTTAAGAGGCTACTTAAGTGGGTGGTACTATAAATGCTGCAGGCCCACTAGTTGCATTTGATTTACAGGTTTTGGGGTATGCAACTTTAATAAGGGCTTATAAGTAAATTAAATATACACATTTTTACCATGTTTTTGATCATGAGCACAAGAACTTTAGCACTGGTTAGCAGTGGTAAAGTGCACAGAGTCGTAAGGCCAGCAAAAACAAATCCATACAAATGGGAGGGTGAAGGCAAAAACTTTGGCAGAAGACCCCCCTAAGGCTGTCAGGTCTAACACTTGCAGAGATAGTTACAAAGAAATGGCGCATCACTACGTGCAATTAAGAAGGCACCAAATTTATAAGAATACCGCGCACCACTGTGCATTCCCTTGCACTAGCGCTAAGAAAAGTTGCCTTGCACCAACACAGACACCTTTGCGCCATAGTTCAAAGGTGCTGGCATAGCAGGGATGACTCCCTGCAGCGCAGGCACCCTTGAAACATGGTGCAAGGGTGTCTATATTGCAGGTATTATTGTTTATGTGCAGGAAGGGGTAACTTCCTTTACATAAACAATCTTTAAAGGTGATTTGCTCTTGCTGTGTGTTGTACCATGCAGCACACACAGAAAGAGTAAAAACAAGTAGAAATACAAATATTCCTCCTCTTTGAGCCAATCTAACACCTGCTGTTCAATAGCATTAATTGTTGGCGCTGCCTCAGATTTACAGATCCTTCCAATGGGGGGAGCGCCAACAAGCAGTGGGTGTTGCATGGGAACACCCTCAACAGCATCCATTGCACACCATTTGGACACAGAGCAATGCATGAAAGGGGACTACGTTTATAAAGCGGCGTTAAAGCCACTGCACTTTGTAAATTAGGCACAGAGCATTGCGCCACCGGAAGATTGGAAAATGTGATGATCCGTTGGCACAATCCCGTTGTAAATATGCTCCTTGGTTTCTTTACATACTGTTAGATGAACTACCAAGTAGTATGAAATGTTGTGCCCCCCTCCTTTTCTCCCAGTGTAGATGGCCTTCGGTCAGCAGGGTATTGGCAACTTTGACCAGCCCACTGTGGGGTGGTTAAAGCCGTGTTCATTAGATGATGAATTATGATTTAAACTTAAGTCTCAGTTGTAATTCTTTGTTAATGGCCTCCTTTGCTACCATTGTTCCTTCTGCTTGGAATGCTGTCAGGGTTTACACCGGTCTTCTGTCCCGTTCATTCAATTTCTTGACAGGCATCGGATGGAGCTGACAGCATCATTGGCCCCTCCACCTTGTGGGCCTTTAGGACAATGTATCCTGAATAAGCTGCAGTTCCGGTGACAACCACTATCTGCCTTCACTTGTATGTGGCTCCGTCACTACATATTGGCGACGAGGAGAACCAGTCTGTTTGGACCTACCAATGTGTTCAAACCTTTGCGCTACATCTCCACTACTACCACCCTGTGCTGCACTACAAAGACGCGAGTTAGTTGCTTCGGAGAACGTTTTCCAGGGTGTCTATGGTATGTGCTGCATTTGTATTTAGCAAGCATATGGTTTTAATAAGTCTTACCATAACCAGTTCCGGAAATAATTAACCTCTGGCGCATAAGAGCCTTGTTTGCGTTTTTTATGTTGTGTGCTTCCCACTCTCCTGTGAACCACCTCTTTGGAACGCAAAAGTGCTGTTAATTCAATAGCGGCCGGTGTGTTGATAGAGTGGTGGAGCAGGGAGGAGGGGACAGGGAGGGACGGACGGACAGACGAGAGAAATAAAAAAAAAAGTAAAAAACACTTACCTGCCGCATCGCCGCATTGCGCCCCTATCATTTGTGGAGAAGTGTGGCTCAGGGGTTAGAGGCGGCAGACCTGGAGCTTGAGTTCGGCCCTGGACCAGGGTTTAATTCCCCGCCTCGGTGGGTCTTGGGCTCAATAATTCCACGGACCTGATAATTCTCGCTCCGGTGTCATGGGTTCACACTCTGCGACTCTGAGCAATAGCTTGCTTAATCTCCACATCGGCCCCTCGCGGTGGGATGCCTGGCTTTCACCTTGTGGATACCCTGCCAGGGTTATCTCACAGGGGAATACCAGGACGGGTTCCCTAAGCAAGCACGGAGATGCCCAAGGGTAAGTCATGCGCTATATAAGCTTCATACATTACATCATACATTACATTTGCAGGTACAAGCTCCCAGAGTGCACTGCAGCCATTCCTGCTGGAAGCAGCGTCAGGATTGGCTGGGCCCGATGGTTTGCGCTCCCAGTTAGACTAGGAGCCTGTGACTGTTCTCTCCAACCCAGCAGCACAGCATGGTTCGGAGAGAGCTTCAGTGCGCATGACCGTTTGGCCGGCCTGAGATGGCATGCCAGAACGGCATGCGCACTGAATAGCAGTGCAATCACTCTTCCACAAGCCTGTCATCACCTTGGCCCCAAACCCAAGCCTCAGCTCCGAGAGAACAAATGAAAAATAAAACAATAGTAAACCCTTGTTTATTATCGTTTTATTTTCCATTGTTTTTGGCTGGTGGCAGGTGCTCCCCCGCCCGGCTGCAGCTCAATCTCTCTCTATGTCCAACCTATCAGGAGTGACTATTGAGATCCTATCAGTGAATCCGAGCTAGCCAGCCAATCTTTGCCAACATACCTACTTCCATGCTCGGCAAACGTACGTGCTGTGCCGTTCCTAACCTTGACAAGCGCATCGCACTGCACGGCACGGCTTATGTGAGGGAACCTCTTTTCATGAGTGGATTTTACTGGTAGGATTTGTCGCTTAAAATGCAATTTTTCATGTTTTATGTTGAACGGTACCCTGGTTCACTTTTAACTTTTCAAGTGTTATTGATTACCTTGTGATTTTTGTAACATTAAACCCACCCTTCTTGTAACCTCTCTTTACAGGTGCTCTGGTTTCGTGAGCACACGCGTGGATACAGCACCTATCATGGCTCACAGATCATTATTCAATCAACCCAACTTCTTTTTACAAAATCCCGGGAAAGCCACGCTGAAATGGAAACCATGGCATCTTGGTTTCAAGAATCACTTGATTGCCACTGATGGTAAAACCTTTTCACCGGAGAGAAAAAAACACTTTTTTTTAGTTTATTAGGATACGAAGGTCTGGAAGTATTTGATAACACTCCCGAGATAGACCCTCCGGCTGGACAGTGTGTGCCTTGAGATGAATAGAAAGAGGCAGTAACTGAAGAAGCAAGCTGCATGATGGAGAGACACTATAGGGCAGATTTACAAGTCCCTTGTGCCGCTTTTACGCCGCCGTTGCGTCACTTTTGTGATGCAGCAGCGGCGCAAAAGGTGCACCATGGTGCGGGGTATTTACAATGTGGCACATCTCCCAGATGCGTCACTTTCTAAAGCCCTGCGCCAGAAGAGGTGTACCATCGCAGAGGGAGGCGTTCCTGCGCAGGAATGCCTCCCAAAAGCGGCTGAGTGAAATCTACAAGATTTCACTCAGTCACTTTTGGGCCCATGCTGCGTCAAAACCCTGCGCCTGCTTGAAGCAGGCGTGAGGCTTGACGCAGCATTGTACACATAGGGCCCCCTGATCATTGCTGGAGCTGCGTCGCGCTTGCGACGCAACTCCAGCAATGCGCCGCTTTTACGGCACAGATGCGTGACGCATCTGTGCCATTTTTGCCCCATGGTGTGCCGCATTGTAAATGCGATACAGAAAAGGGGGTGGTGATGAACAGAGTGTCTGAATTAAGCAGACCACTCTTACGTAGTTTGGTTTGCCCTGTTCCCATCATGCACTGGGACAGGAACAGACTAATTTGCATGTAGCCAGGTTCTGAGCTGGGATGGTGCAGTGAGCTAAAAAACGGTGATGGATCAAGCCCTGATCTTTGAACTGGGTAAGAGTGGTCTGCTTAATTCTGACACTCTGTTCATCACCACCCCCTTTTCTGAATCATTTTGTCCACCATAAGCGTGGAAGGGTATACTCAGATGTGAGTCCCTTGCTCATTGCACCATCAGGATTCAAGCAAGCCGGGCCGACGACGGCTAAAATGCCAGAAACCGGTCCCCGGTAGCTTGTTTCCTTCCCAGTATAAGAATTGGCTTGGTAGTTTGGTTTGCCCTGTTCCCATCATGCACTGGGACAGGAACAGACTAATTTGCATGTAGCCAGGTTCTGAGCTGGGATGGTGCAGTGAGCTAAAAAACGGTGATGGATCAAGCCCTGATCTTTGGACTGGGTAAGAGTGGTCTGCTTAATTCAGACACTCTGTTCATCACCACCCCCTTTTCTGAATCATTTTGTCCACCATAAGCGTGGAAGGGTATACTCAGATGTGAGTCCCTTGCTCATTGCACCATCAGGATTCAAGCAAGCCGGGCCGACGACGGCTGAAATGCCAGAAACCGGTCCCCGGTAGCTTGTTTCCTTCCCAGTATAAGAATTGGCTTGGTAGTTTGGTTTGCCCTGTTCCCATCATGCACTGGGACAGGAACAGACTAATTTGCATGTAGCCAGGTTCTGAGCTGGGATGGTGCAGTGAGCTAAAAAACGGTGATGGATCAAGCCCTGATCTTTGGACTGGGTAAGAGTGGTCTGCTTAATTCAGACACTCTGTTCATCACCACCCCCTTTTCTGAAGCATTGTAAATGCGGCACATCAAGGGTGGTGGAGGCATGGCGCACAATTACTGGCGCATCCCTGCCCATATGCAGGGATGCACCAGTAATTGTAAATCTGCCCCTAGATTTTTAAAGGAAGCAGTTACTTCAAGAAACTATGGAAGAATATGTATCTTCACATAGAATTATTGACTGAAATATGTATCTGAGGGACCGAATTGTGTTTGTGCCTTTCAAAGGACATAACAGTTTTCACAAAGAGGTGTGCTGCTGCTAAGGGACACAATATTGTGTGCTGGCGCAATCTGGGAAGATTAGGGATCATTCTAGGACCAGGAACAGCCAATCCTCTCCGTTTAGGTGAAATGCCCATCACATCTGTGCAATGTCCTTCTTATTAAATTGTTCATGTTATAGAGAAGTATAGTGGTGTTTTTGTAGAAGAGCTTGGCTGTGTAAAAGACTTTCAATGCCTTTTTAAATTGAAAGCCGATGCAGTTCCAGTAAAACATCAATTGAGACTTGAACCTGCTGCATCAAGGAAGATCTAAGGAAGTTAATGGAAGAAATGTGTTAAAATAGCATTATAGAGCCTACCTACTCCTCCGAGTGGATTGTTGCTGTTGTAATCAGTTATAAAACCTGACCGTATTCTGCTGTGTGCTGAACTTCCTTCCCTTAATAAGAATATTGTGGTTGATTGCTAAGCCTTACCTTCCTTCAAGAAATGTTAGCAGCTGTAGATTGTTCTTTATTGTTCTGGATAATCGATTTAAAACCTGCACACAACCAAGTCATTCTCTCTGAGACATCTAGGGAATTACAACCTTTGTGACACCAATTGGCGCCTTTAGATATATCTTAGACTACCTTTTGGTTTTGCTTTGGTAACAAGTGTATTTCAAAAGCTTCAAAGGGGTCCAGACATTTCAAGATGACTTTTTGATATTTGCCATCACAGTTTTTGAGCCTAATGTCTTTTTAGAGAAGATTTTGCATGTCTTGGTAGAAAGAAGTATGACAGTTTCACATAAAAGATGGACATTCCTCCAAAGGGAAGTTAAATACTTGGGTCATACTATTTCTGCTGACGGCATTAAACCTAATTTGCTTGAAGAAATTAAATGTGTACTTATACCAACAAGCAAGGATTCCCTGAGGTCCTTTGTAAGTCTCAGTGAATATTTTGCACAGCTCGCCCGCCCATGGCTATGCCTTCATTGTTGAACCATTTTAGGAAATTGTGTGCTGCATGAAGAGCAGAATCTGGCTTTTTAGTCAGTGTGTGAACTTATGGTGAATGCACCTTCTCTCAGGTCTTTTGATGTTGCTTACAAATGTTTCATTACTGTAGATGCCAGTTCTATTGGTCTTGAGCCAGTATTGACAAAGTAAAAAGTTAACAAAGAACAGGCTATTGGTTTCATTTGGCTTTAAGGGGCCCTGAGCAACATGCAGTAAAATAAAGCATAAGGTCTTTGCATGTTCTTGAGCCATAGAAAAGTTAGAACCTATCTATGGGGAAATAAGTTGACTTTGTTTGCACATCATAATCCAATTATTTACCTTTTAGGTGGTTTTGGCCCAGGCCAGGCATCTGTTCTTCATGGTTACCTTTGCCTCAGAAGTGCAAAGATCCTGAAACTGTTGATAACGATGAATGTGTTGCAGCTGTTGTGAATGCACTGCAGGTTTGCGACTGACTCATTTCTGAAACAGAATGGTCTTTGGTGTGTGAAAAGGATCCTATTCTCCAGCTAGTGAAGACATTTTGATTGAAGGGTAGCCTTGCGTCAAATTGATGGACAAGCCCATTGTACCTTAAAAAACAAACATCCTCTGAATTAACTGAAAAGTACGGTACACTTACCAGCCACGGTTGTTTTGTTCCTCCTATTGTCCTATGGAAGACGTAGATTAATATTGCACACAATGGACACCCAGGATATTCACAAGTACAAGGAAGCCTTTGAAGACATTTCATTGGTGGCCATCCATGTATAATCATGCTGAAGATTGTGTTAACAGGTGTCAGCTGTGTTTGTGTTCTGACACACATTGGAAGGCTATTAAGGAAAGCATTAGCTTTAATCCTTTCCTTTCCCTTACCATACATTGGCAATAGATTTGGAAACACCATACAACTAGTTTCCACTTAATCTGAGGTTTCTTATTGTATTAAAGGTTTATTTATCAAAATTGGTCACCTCTATGTGTTTTAACATTCCACAAATACAGAAAATGTTATTGAATTCTTAAGGATGTATTTACCAAGAAGGGAGCCTCTTAGATTCTTGTGTCTATTGTATACACTGTTTGTGTCTGATAAGATGATTTTTGTTTAGAAAGGGTATCAATGAAAAAAACATGCTTGTATTGTTCTGTAGCCAGTGGCTTGGTTGAGCGCTCAAGCTGATTTTTTGAAGGAAGGTATCCAAACTGCACTAAACTGAGAGCTGGTTGTTAAATAGTACTTGAGGAAAAAGGTGTGGACCTATTTACATACTCCACAGTCAACAATTGGAGTCTCACCATTTGCATTATTGAGAGGTCCTCGTAAGTCAAAAAGCAGATGAACTTCAGGTTGGCATATTTAACAACAGTAAATAGTGATATCTGTGAGCCCGGAACATGAAAATGTAGCCAAAGTACAAGAACTAGCTAAGGAATATTGGGATTGTGTAAAAAGAGGAAGTGTGAATGATTTGAGTGTTGGTGATTGGGTTCTCTTTAGCAAGCCTTCTAGGGTGCGCAAAGGTGATTCTGTGTTTTCTGGATCTGTTCACGTTGCGCGTGTTAGCAGAAGGACTATGGGGCATATTACCAACAACTAGCGATAATTATCACTATGTTGGCTTAGCGGCAATATTTTTACCGCTGAGCTGCGGCAATTTTTATCGCAGATAAACCTTGGTATTACCAAGGTTTATCGCAAATGCGATAAAAATCGTCCGCAATGCATGAATATCGCTGAAAAGTCAGCGATATTCATGCATTACCGAGCTAATGCTCTTAGCCATGTTATCCACCTCCCATTGGATAACATGGCTAAGAACTGCTCAGGGCAGGTGTTAGCTTTTGGAGATATTCGCGCTTAGCGCGAATATCTCCAAAAGTTGGTAATAGGAGATAGTGATGTTAGCGACTGTTTCCAGTCGCTAACATCTTAGCACGCCCACTTTGCATGTCATTAGTGATAAATATCACTGACATGCAAAGTGGGGCCCACGATGGTCGCTATCTCCTACTAGCTGTCGCTAACTGGTGTTAGCGACAGCTAGGTAATAGGTAGATAATTTTATCTCCGCTTTCTTGGCTTTTAAAGCCTAAAAAGCAGCGATAAACCCCCTTGATAATATGCCCCTATGTAGTTAAAAGGGAGTGGATAGCGTAAGAAAGGTTCAGTTATTAAGTAGAGACCTGACCAGAGGGATATCATTTGAAAAAGTTGCCAATTGATAGATGATGATTCATGGTTTGACATACAGTGCGGAAAAAATATTTAAAGGGTTTGCATACAGATTTAACCGTTGCTTCTAACAGTGACTGTCTGGTGGGTTTCTATGAAAATCATTGTAGGAACAGCATGGCCTCCGATGGTGACAATCATGGGAAAATGCACAAGAGTTGTCCTCTGGAAACCGCATCTTCCAAAAATGAGGTTCAAGATCGTCAGTTGTGGAGAAGTGGTCTGATGCCATTTGCCATGGAAATAAAGAAAAGAAATAATGTGGAGTGCCTCGATGGAACTTCTGGGACCGACGTTCTCAGATTGGCGCGCTTTTTCATCTAAGAGAGATACATCTCTGGCTTGACAGTAACCTAGAAGAATCTGGAGGAGTCGCATCTACAGTGATTCCAGCACATTGTATAATGATTTTGTTGTATGTCCGGGTAACTTCAAATTTTTCTGTTAAAAGATCAAATAAATGCTTTAATGCATGGGTACTCACAAACATTTTCCCAGGGGCTGGTAAGTATGGTCTATAGTGTGACCGAGCCCCCACTGATGCCAGCGGGTGATGTAAAGTGGGTGTAGGGGAAGTAAAGCATGCATATCTAGGGGCTGTCTTTAAAAATGAAGGTGTTCCTAAAGTTAAGGCCCAAGCTACTTCCTTTCCTGAACTGCAAATAACCTTTAAATAAGTGCTTGCTGTGTATTTAATTTTTTTTCCTTGTTAGTGCTGAGTCGAGTAAACAGCAGCCCAGTGCTGCTGCTGCCCAGGGGACCGCATGTAAAGGTCAGGAGGGCCGCAGGCGGCCACCAGGCCGTACCTGGAGTATCACTGCTTTAATGCATCCCTGCAGTCACTGTAATAAACTGTAGTTCTTTATATTTGGTAGATCGCAAGGTGCCTTAATTGGATTTCATTTATTTAATTGCTCTATTGTTGAGGCAACTTGAACTATGTTTACAAAATATCACTTGTAACTTCCATTGTATTAGCTTGCAAGCTGGGCGCCGTATCGATGGCTACTAACATTATAGTCAGTATATGCTGTTCAAAACAGACACCATAGGAGGGATTGCATCTAATGCCTAATGTCTATTACATGAAGAATTCTGCAAGAGTTATAGAAAAATTATTAGTGCAATCACCATTGTTATCATTCATCGACCTACCATCAAGGATCCTTAACAATGTAGACCCCCTTGCTTCAACCACTTTGACATACCTTGAACTTGCTGCAGCTCCATTCTCCCCTTGAGAAGTAGGTGGGATCAGATGCCAAAGTGTTGGACCCGGCCTCGTGGCGTGGTCCTCGCTGATATCCACAGCCCCAGATCTATGGGTGGAACTGATTCCCATCCACCCAGAACTGTACATGACACTCCTACACTGGACCTGAGACGATCCCCAGACCGCATGCCTGCACCCGTGCACGTGACCATCAGACTCCATGTTTGGCCACCCCGGCCGGCCGGCCGCCTTCTTTCCTTTCGGCAGCCCTGGCCCCTCCTGGCTGCAGCTAAGCCTGCGCGTCCGGCGCGCCCAGATCCACCCGGGGGGTAAACGACTCACCAAGTACCCGAAACCAAGACTTCCATCATACCTCCGGCCCCCTTCCGAGGAACTGGTTTCCCTCACACCTCTGAACTATCCCGGGGGGCTGGTTTCGATGGCACCTTGGGCCTCCTAGTGAGCTGGCTCCAGGCCCTGATGGGCGTCTGGGATTCCATGGGCGCATGGTCCAAAGTATCAAAGAACCAACCGCCCAGACGATCAGGCGCCTGGCTCTCGGACCTACGGCCTCCTGCCTATGAGGGTCCGGACATCAAAGAGCTCGACGACTATAAGACAGCCTGCCTTCCACCTAATCGGCAGTTGTATCTTGGACAAGAAAGCCCTGCTGATCTGATCGCGGCTGACTTTGAGGAGAACAGACTCTGACCCACCGAGCCCTGCTGACGTCGTCGCGGCCCACCCTAGAACCTACGGAACGGAACCATCGGAGCCCTGCTGACGCTGTCGCGGCTCCCTCTCGAAGCACCAGAACTGAACCATCGGAGCCCTGCTGACGCTGTCGCGGCTCCCTCTCGAGAGCAAGACCTGAACCACCGTAGCCCTGCTGACGCTGTCGCGGCTCCCTCTTGAAGCACTAGACCTGAACATCGGAGCCCTGCTGATGCTGTCGTGGCTCCATCTGCTTATGAGTACGAGAGAGTACTCCTGCCCAAGCCCTGCTGACCTCGTCGCGGCTTGACGAACTCTCTGGTCCGGCTGGACCATCAACGCTACCCTCACGATCACCTTGAACCAGAAGTGAGTAGGACAGCAAGTCCCATTGCCAGCCCCCGTACCCTCCAGTTCGAAGATTGAGAACTGTGTGCCGGGTACGTGGCGTGCCAGCTAGCCTCCTAAGACTGTCCCGCTTCCCCGATCCCTCGTTACGAGACTTTCGCGATCCCTCGATCACTGTGTATTGCTCTTTACTTTAATTTTGATAAAGTCTTTCTTGATAAAGAATCACGGTGTAGTGTCCGTTCATAAGTGTGGTGTGTCGACAGTGTGTACGATCAGTCCTCCCCGGTGGGGACTCCCCCCTCGATAAGACTCGGCAGTAATTGTGGGAGAGGAGGTTCCAGGGGGGTTAGGAGAGTCTTCTAGGCCCCTGGGGTCACCGCCTTCCATTACAAAGGAAGTGGTGGCAACAATCGAGGCTTATCGCTCTGCTGTATTCATTTTTTCCGACAAGCATCCTGCGCTAGCATCTTTCCCAACCTAGAAAGAGACAGGGGGCCTCATTTACAAGGCAACCGCATTGCTGAAGCGTCACTGTTTGTGAGGCTCGAGTGGCACAGTGACCTGCTCCATATGCTAAGCTGCGCCATGCCTATGCATGGCATTACGACGTCTTGTAAATATGGTCCTCCTCGACGCAGTTTTCTGGAGCAAAGGGATGTGCAGTGGGTGTTGCTGTGGGCTGTAAATATGAGGCAGCACCAAAAACGTATGCCTCCCAAGGGGAGGCTTAAGAGAGCCGCAAGAAGGAGAACAACGTGTATTTCTCCTTGTTCTTTTCTCTTTCTTTGTCTATTGCATTCTTCAGCACACATAAAAGGAGCAAAACACCAATGATTGTTTTTGATCAGGAAGGTGTCTCTGCCTGTACAACAATAATCATCCCTGCAACGCAGTGTAAGGGTGCCTGTACTGGTGCTAGACGCAGTGGTGAGTCCTGAAATGCACCGTATTTTTGTTAGTATGGCGCATTTCTGCACTTAGAAAATGATGCAGTTCGGCACAGCACAATTGATTGCGGCACTGGAATGCACAATTTTCTTATAAATATGCCTCATAGTCTCAAAAGTCCACCATGTTAGTAACTTACATTTGTGCACCCACGGGTTCAGTCTGTCCCTCACCAACCAACAGATTAACGTGAACTTCCCAGTTACAGGCGCGATATAAGATGAATAAACATTGTGCATGTTGACGCTAGGGCTTTCCTAATGTTGTTTTTTTTCACCAATAGGTAAGCAAGCTAGTCAGACGACCAGTCTGGAGCTCTCTAAAATTCTATCTTGCCCCAGATGCACTGTCCATAGACACTCCCACCAACAGAGAAACAGTTGAAATCAAAGCAGGAACAAGCTGACTTATCAAGGGTCTGTTCATTATCCTCACCATTTAACTCCTGATGAAGACCAGATCTGGTCACTGTTGCACCGGCACTACCCATGAACCTCCTGATAAACACAGAAATAACTCAATCATCAAACAAGGTCAAGTTGATTTCAAGGGTCAGTTCTCATCGTAATCAAAAGCAGCTTCATTTCTGGACTATCACATCAGCACAGTCTCAAGGGTAATGGAATAACTGGATCCCTTCCATTTTTGAGCTGGTCAAAACATTTTCCCACACAGAGCAACTGACAAGTGCTGTAGGTGGGAATGCACATGCTGTGTAATGTCTCGTGGATAAAGGGAAAATAGAGGCCTTCTTGATTGGTGCAAAACTAAAACAGGCATTGGCAAAGCCAACATGTCTGGCCTATTATAATTATTATCGCAAACGTTTGCAATATGCAAAAACAATGGCAAACAAAAATATACAAATAAAGGAGACCTGGTGAGAAATCGCTATTGAGCCTAACTGACCCATTTCTTAACCCTTATTTTATGTACCATGTAAGTGCTCTAGGCGTTGGGAGTTGCCTTGTGTGGCACTCTGGGGTAAGGCCTCACTTGTGATGGGCAATGCTGCTAATGATGACACAGACACTATAATGCAGTTAGCCGGAAAGACCCCGAGCGGTCTTCCCCATGTTTATTTATACCCCGGCGCGAGCCCGCCCCGGGGTTGTGCGTGCGTGCGTGGGGGAAAAGAATACATTGTATGAGAGAGCCCGGGTGGCTCTCTACATCCCTCCTTTATTTTAGTTCTGTTCATGCTGCCACGCTTTCGGATATCAGCTTAGGGCGATGTCCAGGCAAAGTCTCTCATCCGCTGGCTAGGCCTCGGATTGGGCCTCAGACTGTACCGGTGACTCCGGGTCCACTGCGGTTCGACAACCCCAGCCGGGGTTCCTCTTGGACCTTCACTCGCATCAGTTGCCCTCGGTTGACTTTGCTCTGCACCGAGGCTCGGTGGTGGGGGCCTTGGTTGCGCATCGCCCTGTCTTGGCGTTGTTGTTGGACTCGGGAAACTGCTGACATCCCAATCTTCGTATTCTCCTGTTTCTGTTCCTTCAACCATTCTTTGCCTTTCAGTTGCTTCTGCTGCTTTTCTGAAGCATGATATGTTCCTTGTCACAACCTGTCCGTTCCTTTTCGCAGTGACCATTGTCCCTTGGACCTTGTCCACTATCCATACTTCTGACTCGAATGGGGTTCGGAACTTCCAGCCGGGGTGGCGATCCTTGACAATCACCACGTCTCCTTCCTTGATGTTTGATTCCTTGGCATGGCGATACACGCTCGCCTTGATGTTTGTGTTCTGTCTTCTGGCTTGGGTAGCCTCGGCGTTTCTCTCCTCTGGCACCCATGTGCTTGCGGTTGGGATACTGTCCCGGGGAGCACGCTTGAACAACACGTGGGCGGGAGCGCACTTGGTTGTTGAATGAGGCGTCTGGCGGTACGCCCCTAGGAATTGGTCAAGGGCCGCCTCTAGGTCTTCGCCATTGTCCACCGCAATCCTGAGGGCCCTATTTAGTGTTCGCATTAGTCTCTCAACTTCTCCGTTTGCCTGGGGCCACAGTGGGGTGATCTTTCTGTGTTTGATCCGGAGAGCCTCCAGGTATGACTGAAATTCTCTCCCTTGAAAGGGGGGCCCGTTGTCGGACTTTATTTCCTCTGGGAGCCCCATCGTGGCGAATACACGATTCAGCACTTTCTTGACTTGTGGGAATGCGGTGGATGATATAACTTCAACTATTGGGAATTTTGAGAACGAGTCGACTAACACTAGCATGTGTCTTCCATCCGGGAAGCTGCCAAAGTCTATGCTGAGATGTGTCCAGGGTGTCTGAGGAGCCTCCTCTGTGATTACAGGTGCCGGAGCAGGCTCTCCACCTGTGATCGTGCAGGCATGGCAGGACCGTATCATGGCGTCTACTTGGCTGTCCATCGCCGGGAACCACACCTTGCTCCTTAGTCGTGCCTTTGTCTTGGCCATGCCTTGGTGCTCTACATGTGCTAAACTCAGAGCTCTTTGTTGGAGGCTTTCGGGTATTTCAATGAGGTGCCCTCGCAGGATGATTCCTTCATCTCCCACACTTAGTTCGCTGCGTATCTGCCACAGCTGCTGTCGTGCGTGGCTCACCTCTGGCCGGAGGCTTGCGGCACCGTCAAGGAAGTGGGCCCAACGATTTTCCTCCAGGGCATGGCGGACTTTCATCAGTGTCTCGTCCTCGGCGGTGGCATCTCCAATTTCTTTGAGCGACATGTTCTCTGGACACGCTGCTTGTGAGATCATATGGACAATTTCCTTCACTTCTTCACCTTCTTCAGTAGGCGGACGCTGGGTGACGACATCCGGGTGCCGGGACAGGTAGTCGGCCGGGTTGTTGGCCCCTGGGCGGAACACGATCTTGAAGCGGTAGCCCTGCAGCTGGACCGCCCAGCGTTCGATGCCTGGGGGAGCCAGCCGTGATGCACCCGCAAAGAGGGGTAGAAGGGGCTTGTGATCGGTTACCACCGGGAACTCCTGCCCGCAGAGGTAGAGGTGAAAGTGCTGGCACGCCCACTTGATGGCCAAGGCTTCTCTTTCTATTTGCGCGTATCTGGTCTCGGTGTCGGTTAGCGCCTTGCTGGCGTAAGCGACCGGCTTCCATTCTTCGGGCCCGTATTCTTGCAGGAGGACCGCACCCAGTCCCACGGGGCTGGCGTCAACTATCAACTCGGTCCGACGTCGTGGCTGGAAGTAGGCCATCATGGTGTTATCCAGGAGACTGGCATTGATGGTTTGGAACGCTTTGTTCGCGGTGTTGGTCCAGTCCCATTTCTGATCGGCTCGGGTGAGGGTCCTGAGGGGTTCCGCAAGGGCGGCCAGGTTGGGTATGAACCGGCCACAGTATGTGGCCATGCCCAAGAAACTGCGTACTTCAGTTGGGTTTCGGGGGGTGCTGGCTGCCTTGATCGCTTCCGCCTTCTTGGGGTCAACTTTCAGGCCCTCTCTCGTGAAGGTGTATCCGAAAAAGTCCACCGACTCTTGGTAGAAAGCGCATTTGGCTCGGTGTAGAGTCAGGCCGCTGTCCGCGAGTCTTTGCAAGGTTGCTCTCAAGTTGACGTGATGCTCTTCTAGGGTTGTGGAGTACACTAGAATATCATCGCTGAGGTTAATCACTCCCCTTAGTCCCGATAGCACCTCACGAATGGCGTTTTGGAAGACCTCCGCCGCGGAGGAGACACCGAAGCTGAGCCGGGTGTAGCGACGCAGCCCCACGTGCGTCGAAAAGGTGGTGATGTATCTGCTGGCTGGTTCCAACTCGAGCTGGTGATACCCCGAATTGAGATCCAGCTTCGAAAACCACTTCGCCCCGTTGAGGTCCGCTATTATATCGTCCATGGTGGGGGTGATATGCCTTTCGCGCTTGACGGCTGTGTTGGGGAGCCTCATGTCCACGCATAGACGAATGGCCCCTGGCTGCTTCGGTTTGGGTGCAACGACCAACGGGGAGACCCTGGGTGTCGGGCCCGACACTTTCTCGATCACTCCTAGGTCTTCAAGCTTCCGAAGCTCCTCCTCGACCTGCGGCCTGAGGTTGAAAGGCACCCGCCGGTGTCGGAGTGCTACCGGTATGATTGATGTGTCTATGTGCAGTTTGAATCTCCGCCCCTTTAGTTTGCCTAGGCCCTTGAACAGTTCTGGAAAATCCTTTAGCATGAAATCCGCGTGTGCTTGGTGCACTTGATTGGCAAAGAACACCAGGCCAAGGTCTTCTGCCGTGTGGCAGCTCAGGAGGGTGCCCTTCTTTCCCTCCGTGATGTGAAACTTGGTCTCCGTGGAGTATTCTCCGTTGACTACAGTGGTTTGAATGACTCCTCGAAGGGGTAGCGGTTCAGTTCCCCCGTAGGTATAGATCTTCGCTACAGATGGCGTTAGTGCAGGCTTCGGGGACATCCTCTCATATTGATCCGAGTCCATGACATTTACGGACGCTCCCGTGTCTATCAAGGCGTTGACATTCGTCCCATCCACTGTTATGGAACACATGGGCGGCGGCCTCCTTCTCGTGGACGCTCAGCTTACATAAGAGACGACGTACACCTCGTCATCCTCATCGTCCTCGTACCTGGGTCGTCGGTCTTGTGCTTGAGTGTCCGGAGGAGGTCATTCCTGGTCGAGTGATAGTTGTCGGATGCGCTGCGTTACTGCCCTGGCACGTGGGCCTGCTGATCTGAAATTTCCTCCCCGGCAGAC
The DNA here is from genome assembly GCF_964263255.1 of Lissotriton vulgaris. NCBI lineage: Eukaryota > Metazoa > Chordata > Amphibia > Caudata > Salamandridae > Lissotriton > Lissotriton vulgaris. The sequence goes on from NC_141697.1 coordinate 39,919,237, forward strand.
GGCGGCAAAATGATTCAGACGCCCACACTTGAGGCACGTCTTGCCTTTGGCGCCACATGTGGCAGTGGCAGGGTGGTCTTCACCGCAGTACCCGCATTGGTTTCCTCGTGGCGGGCCATTCCGCTGCTTCACTGGCGGGAACCTCCTTTGAATTGCATCTACCCGTTCTTCCTTGATGGTCGTGGTTCTTGCAGCGGGCGGGGCAATAACCGGGGTGCGCAGCGCCGCCTCCATTTCCTCTGCCCTGGCATTGGACAGTTCATGCGATCTGGCCAGGATTAGTATCTCGTCGAGTGATATCCCTGGTTGCCTTAGGATCAGCTTTCTCAGCAGCTTCGACTTGCATCCTACTATGATCTGATCCCTGATCTCCTCTCAGGCGTTAGCGAATGGGCACATGCTCGCGAGCCGACGGAGTCGAGCATAGTACCTGTCGACCGATTCGGAGTCAGTTTGCCAGGCGCGTTTAAACTTGAACTTTTCAAAGTCATTGTTGAGCTGGGGATCGAAATGTGCGTTTAGAGCCGCGATGGCGGCATCATAATCGTGCTCGGGCCCGGTGTTGGGGAGCGACTCGAACAGATCATAGATTTCTTGACCCCCGTACAAAATGAGGAGCGACCTCTTCACTGTCCCATCCGTTTCTCTGGTGCCTTTGAAGTATAGATTGAGTCGTCCGACCCACGCCCTCCATCGGAGCGCTGCTGTTGCTGGGTCCGCAGTTTTGCTGAAGGGCGGGATGGGCGCTGCGCCGGCGTGCAGGTGGGCGGGAATCGCTGGTAAGGGAGGTCCCGCTTGGGCCTGAGCTCCCGCCTGGGCTTGGGCCTGTGGGAGTGCCGCGGGCACGGCTGGCGGCGGTTGGACTGCTGGCGGTGGGACCTGGACAGCCCCGTCCTGGGCCGTTCCGGCCGCGTTCTGGCTCATGGCGTTGCTCTAAGCACGTGATTCTGGAGCTTTCCGGAGTTGTGGCGGAGCGTGTAGCTGGGCTGAGGCACTAGGACTTGCCAAGGTGCGGTGCGCCGTGAGATCCAGCACAGCAGAGCGTGTGTGGTGCAGGCTGGGCGCCTGGAAGGCCTAATGAGTGCAGATTCTCCTTTGTATTTGCCAAGGCTTGATTGGGCCGAGCAGCGAGGCCTAGTGAAGGCAGGTTCCTCTTTGTGTTGGCCAAGGCTTGTTTGTGTAGAACAGCGTAGGCGCGCCTGAGGGGCCAGTTGACACGTGGTCCCGAGGTGCGTTTGCCAGAGCTTGTTGGCTGCTTCTCGTGGCAGGCCGGAGCAGAGCGCGCGGCGCACTGAGCGCACATGTGGATGGGCGCAGCTCGTGCGCCTGTGGTAGTGGAGAGGCGGGGTAGGCCTGGGCCACGTGGTGCGGTCGCCGGGCTCTGCGACTCTTCCGCCGCGGGCGGGTGCACTGCTTCAGCGCCGGCAGGCGAAAGGCACGCGCGGGAGCCGCGCACGCGGGGCAGACGGCAGACTCACCCGCAGGAACCTTGCAAGGCACGCCGACCCCACGAGCCCCGCCAGCTGAAGGCGCTCCCTCACGGGAGACGCGTGGGCGGGTCTCGGACCAGAGGGGGATCGGCAGAACAGCGCGGGCGGGCACCGCAGCGGGATACAGATGACGCGGTGCCGCAGGCAGCAGTGGGCACGCGTGGATGACGACCGTCCTCGTCGCCAATGTGGCACTCTGGGGTAAGGCCTCACTCGTGATGGGCAATGCTGCTAATGATGACACAGACACTATAATGCAGTTAGCCGGAAAGACCCCGAGCGGTCTTCCCCATGTTTATTTATACCCCGGCACGAGCCCGCCCCGGGGTTGTGCGTGCGTGCGTGGGGGAAAAGAATACATTGTATGAGAGAGCCCGGGTGGCTCTCTACACCTTGTTCCTGCATGACCCTTTCCTTTTACTTTTATTTCCTTGTTAAGCACACCAGGCGCTGGGAGGTGCCTGGCTCCCCTGCAGTTTGCGTAAAGACCGTTTTTTTAAAAATGGTATCTACCCTTGTCAGTCTTGCTGTTTGTTGCTGCTTGCAGTTCAGACTTGTTCTTTTCCTGCCTTCCTGCCGCGTCAGTCAGCTGCTTCTGATCTCCGAAGTCGGAGTCAAACCGTAGCCACGCCCCTAGAGGCACGCTACAAATTTATGGAAGCTGTGTGACTGTGCCACTAGCGCCAAGCCCATCTCCACTCTTCCACGCCTGGAGAGACCATGGAGCAGGACCCCTACTCCGCACACCGCCCAGCCCCCTGCAAGAAGGTTAAAGGTAGATAGGCATGGCCTCTACTCTCAAAACGACTTAATAAAGCTCATCCGCCCTGTGAGAGATACGTGCTCTCACATTTTAATGTTATCTCAAAGCCCCAATGGTTTCAGCAGTTGTGATTTCCATCTGGGTGAACCCACACAGTGAATCTTCCCGGTAGGACTTGTCAGTCCAACATTGGGAAGAAGTATGCTTACTACTACACCAGCCGCGGCCCGTGGAAGGAGTTTGAGAGTCTGCCATTTATTGCAGTATTACCCTTTTACTTGTGTTTGGTACTCTTTTGTAACATGCACACGTCACTTTTCTTTTGTAACACACTGTTTGCTACCTCTTACATTTTGTTTGCTTTCGATACTTGCACACGTACCACCATTGCATACGTAACGTTTGTTCTTGTGTTTGAGTGTCCTCCATTTATTGCAGTATTATACCTCTATTTGTACTTTGTACGCTTTTGTAACCTGCACACATGTCACTTTTTCCTCCTGTAATGCATCGTTTGCTACCTCTTATATTTTGTTTGCTCACAATTGTCACTTTTGCCTCATGTAATGTAACGTTTTCTTTTGTATTTTGTTCACTTGTAATGTTCTCTTGTATCAGTTCTGTTCCTATTGTGAAGCGCTCTGACACCTTCGGGTAAAGTCCGCGCTATATAAAAACGCATAAATAAATAAATAAATAAATAATTGTAATGAGAGAGGGAACGGCTACAATGGGATCGGTGGTTCCAGCGATAGGAGATGAAGCTCTGTGAACCAGTGTTGGCGCGGCCAAGCTGCAGCTATTAAGATAAGGGTACAATTTTCCGCCTTCAGCTTCAGGGGAAATGGAGGAAATGCATACGCAAAGACGTTGAACCATGCAATCGAAAATGCATTCCCTAGAGACCCTTTCTGGGGACGCCAGCTTGCGTAATGTTGCCATTTGGCGTTCTGTATGGTTGCGAAAAGGTCCAGGTGAGGCGTGCCCCATTGGGAGAAGATGTGACTGAGAAGTTGCTGATCCAATTCCCGTTCGTGGTACACAGAGCGCTGTCTGCTCAGTGAGTCTGCGAGGACATTGTCCATTCCTGGGACATATTCCGCACAAAGGGAAATGTTGTGAAGAAGCAACCAGTTCCAGATTCTCTGAGATTCGTGAGACAACGTCAGAGAACGGGTCCCCCCTTGTTTGTTTATATAGTGCATTGTCTTGGAATTATCCGTTCGCATAATCACTGGGGAATTTTTGATCCGAGGAAGAAATGCTCAAAGAGCCAGGTAAACTGCTCCTAACTCAAGGAGGTTTATGTGCAGTTGGCACTCGGAAGGGGACAACCGTCCGCTGATCCTGAGTTCTTGGAGAAACGCTCACCAACCATCCAGGGACGCATCTGTTGTTACGATATGTGGAGAAACTGGAAGCAAGAAAGACTAGCCTTGCAAAAGGTTCTGCGGGTGAATCCACCACTGTAGAGCTTTCACCATGGGAGAAGTCACTTGGATGACATCGTCAAACGATCCCGTACACTGGATCCATTGAGTTGACAGCGCTTCCTGAAGAGGGCGCATGTGAAGGCGACAGTGCGGGACTAACAGGATGCAGGAAGACATCATCCTAAGCAGAGACTTGTAAAGTTGCACCGTGAGGGATCTTTTGGATTATATGCGGGCCGCTAAGGACGTCAGCTTGGTTTGACGCTCTTGTGATGGAAATGCTTTCTTCTGGGTTGAATCGAGGACAGCGCCCAGGAAAGTTAGTCATTGGGAAGGTTGAAGGACGGATTTGTCTTGATTGAGAGTGAGGCCCAAGTTGTCAAAAAGCTGAAGACAGGCGTTGGAGGATTTGGTCACGCCTGCAAGAGAAGGTGCCTTGACGAGCCAGTCATCCAAGTACGGGAAGACTTGGTGATGTTGCTGTCGGAGGTACGCGGCCACTGGAGACAGGCATTTTGTGAAAATGTGTGGCGCTGACTTCAGGCCGAAGGGCAACACCCGAACTGGTAGTGTCTGCCCGCCACAGCGAATCTGAGGAATTTTTTGTGATTCCGGTGGATAGGCACGTGAAAATAAGCATCTTGAAGGTCTAGAGACACCATGTAGTCGTCCACATTGAGGAGTTGTAGCACCTCCTGAATAGACACCATGCGAAATGATTGTTTTTTGAGATACTTGTTTAGGTTTCTTAAATCCAATATAGGTCTCCATTTTTTCTCCTTTTTTCGGACCAAGAAAAATCGGGACTAGAACCCCTTACCCCGTTGGCCAGAGGGACTCTTTCTATAGCACCTTTCCGGAGCATTAGTGAGAGTTCCAAAAGCAGAAGATGTAAAATTTTGTGGAGCATTGGACGAGGAGGGGTTTGAGGCGGAGTTTCTATGAACTCTAGAGAGTGTCTGAACTGAACTAGTTGAAGGACTCATCGATGCGTAGTTATCTTTTTCCAATTGTGTAGGAAAGACGAGATTCTTCCTCCACTCTTGCATGGTAGAGAAGAAGTGGAGACCTGTGGCAGAGAGAAGTCATTGTCTTCTGGTTGTGTCCTTCTGTCTTCCCCCTTTACCATGAAAGGAAGACTTCGTATAAGACGATTGTTGCTGCTGCTGTCGCTGTTGGTATTGTGGCCGATATTGCTGATTTGAACGGTAGCCTTGAAAATCTCCTCTCGTCGAATTCTGTCCTCTCCCTCGTGAGTCACAAAAAGGAATACTCTTGAACTGGAGGGTACCCAACGCCCTCGCCGTATCGGTATCTTTTTTAATTCCTTGAAGCGCCTCATCTATTTGAGCGCCGAGAAGTAGCTGGCTGTTGTAAGGCATGTCAAGCACCTTGGTTTGCATCTCCGGACGGAAGGCAGTAGCTTTCAGCCAACCTTGGCGTCGCAACACCGCAGCCCCAGCCAGATGGCGAAAACCCGTAGATGCGATATCCATCGCACAATCAATGATTTCTGAGGCTGAGCGTTCACCCTCTAAGAGAATCTTCTTAGCCTCTTCCTTTTCCTGTTCTGGTAGGGATCCCAAATATGGAGCAATATCAGCCCACATTTGACGGTTATAACGCCCTAACAGTGCCAAAGATTTGGAAGCGCGCACTGTTAACGCGGACATAGAAGAGAAACGCTTCCCAATATTATCTAGTCTTCGTCGGTCTTTATCCGGAGGAGCAGTCAGTGTAGCAGAGGGATTTTTCGATTTACGCTGCGCTGCTTGTGTGATGAGTGAGTCCGGTTTGGGATGGCCAGTAAGGCAAGCTGGAGCCGTGTCTGGAGCCCTATATTTCTTGTCCTGTCTAGGCAGCACTGGGGGCAAGGAAGAAGGGTTTTGCATGATCTTAACCCCCTGATCCCAAATGTAATCGATGATAGGGATGGGCCGGACAGCCTTCTTGAACGGTTCCTTAAAATCATAAAGGAAACAGTCTTGCTGATGAGTGGTCATAGGAATTTCGAAACGCAAAGCTGCCCTTTCAAGAATGCTATAGAAACCCCCGATATCCTCAGGGGGAGATTCAGCTTGCGTAGGCACAGGAGATGCCGGACAGGGAATGACATAATTGTCCCATTCATCATGTGTCGGTTATGAGTCTTCAAGTTCTCCTTCCTCATGTTGTTGTTCCTCCTCTTCATCATCTGAGGATGGCAGAGGCGGTGAGGCGGCAGGGTCAGGCTGAAGTATCAGAGGCGAAGGCCGAGGCCTAGGAGGCGGAGAAACCACTGGAGGTGGTGGAGGTGTAGACGAAGATGGGAACCTCTGTTTGTAATCAGAAATTAAGTACTGAAGGTCAGAGACTAAAGACGCTGGCAGACAAACCATAGGTGGAGGAGGAGGCTGGTATTCTTCATGGAAATCTACCTGCTCTTCCTGTTCCTGTTCCTCATAATCTGCGATCTCTTGGTATTTGACATTCAGTTGGGATGGGCTGGTAGCCGTCCTGAAAATAGAGCCATCATCTGAGTCATTCTCGTCTAGGAGATGCGCAGGCGGGAAAGCCTGGACTCTGCTTGGAGAAGTTAAGGCCGGTGTCAGTGTACGTTTGGTAATTTTAAGGTGGACATACGCACTTTGTAAGTTAGGTTCGACGTGGTCGTCGTCGATGGCAGATCCAGATGGTATCGTCGATGATGACGTCGACGATTACGTCGTCGACGGTTGCGGCGTTGACGGTGATTTCGTCGTTGATGGCTTCGTTGCCGTTGACGGCGACGACGATGACTTCGACGTCTATGGAGCCTTCGTCGACGTTGATGGTGCTTTCGTCGACGTCGATGATGCAGTCTTCGTCAACGTGGGTGTGCTCGTCGATGGCGATTTAAGAGGCGTCGACGACGACTATTTCTTTATTTGAATTATTGATGAAACGGACCTACCAGTCGACGATGAGGAAGTTGTAGACGTCGACGTGGACAGTGAAGAAGACTCCACAGAAGAGGAGATGGTCGTTGTCGATGCTGTCACAGGCAAAGCTGACGAAGTTGTGAAAGGTTTCTTGAAAGTGGAAGCAGAGTCCTGAGAAGAATCCTTCAGAGGCAAGACCTTAGAATGAACCTCTGAAGACTTTTTATGCTTCTTCCTTTGAGGTGGCTCCGAAGATGGACTTAGGGATGTCACTCTAGGTCTTTTAGGAAGGAATGTGAACTTGAGGGTCTTAGTTGAAAAGGTATGGCATACCTTGCAGTCTTTTGAAGAGTGGTCCGGGTAGAGGCAATAGAGATAATCCTTGTGCTGGTCATCCACATGAAGTCTCTTTTTACCACATGAGGCACAGGACCGAAAGAGTCCTTTTTTAGGAGTATCAGCCATAGCAAACTGAAAACCCCACACAAGTGAAGAAATTCTGAAGAAAAAAGTACTGGAAATCCAGAAACTAAGAAAAACTGAGCAGAGCTCAGTGGAGACTCCCTTAGCACGATGAGTGGTAGAAAATCTGAGGGACTAGAGCTCCTTCCAGGAAGGTTCCAGAGGGTGGTGATAGCTGATTGTCTCTTTGCCAAAGTTTGGTCCTTTTCACAAAAGGACATGGATATGTTACTAATGAGAGGCCTCTGGCCCATTACTATGGATATATGTCTATGTGGCATTACTTTATTTATGTACCGGGGACTCCCATCCTGATGACGGGGAATGATTCAGGCATGTGAATCTATGAAAGATACCCTAATACTGGATAACCTCAGAATTCTGGAGCAGCCTCGGGCGGGTACTGTATAAGCCTGAGCCTGCATTACACTACCACACTGCCCTGCCTCACCCCTCCCTTTCACCAGTCATCACAGGATGGGATGGGGTCAAGCATAGCTGACCCCACCCATCTCTATGACGAGTTGGGAAAGGCAGGGTTTTTTTTATTTTCATGATTAGAATAATGATTTCAAGCATTATTGTAATAACTTTACAGACTCAGAATAAAAAAAAATCCACACACACACATTTCCTTATGTTACAGAGTCATGAGACTTAACTCATGACCCTGTGAGGTGGAGTTACATGCTACATGCTACAAAGAGTAGAGTTTCACTTACAGCTCCTCTGAACCATCAGCAGCTCTGAGGTGGCAGGAGCAGGCCCAGAGACCTCAGGAGAAGCACAAAGCACACAGCAAACAGCATCGAGGCCATCAACTATCTGACTAAGACAGAAGCAGCTGCCTGATAAGGTAAGTGTGAAATAATACATTTTACTTTTAATTTTTTGTGCAATGTTTGCATTGCTTAAATATGCTGCTTTATAATTATTTTAGCATATTGCCCAGTTGGTTTACCAGGTCTTGTACAATGCCTCATGAGTGCAGAATTTGTTTTTAGCAAGGGTTAATATATTAACCCTTGCAAGTTTTTTTTAAATGCACTCTAATATGTCTGATGCAAAGCAGATCATGTAATATGCAGATGACAATATTTTTACTTTATGTAGCTAGATAAGCAGGTCACTGCTTTTAACACAGAGATAGTTGTTATCTACAGTTCATAAATTGTAATCCTTCTAATATAGCACAGTGAACTATAAACAACAAGCAACTCTTACACCTTGTATCCCTCACTCACTTATGTAACACAACCTGTACATTAATTTACACACTCATTTTTATAAAGCGCAACTCCTTACCCATAAGGGTTTCAATCAGTGTGGGGGAGAGGGGAGCGGATGGTGGGATCTGTGGTTCAGTCGAAGAGCCAGGTCTTGAGGTCCTTCCTGAATTGCGGACGTAATGGTGATTGCCTGAGGTGGTGAGGCAGGGAGTTCCAGGAGTTAGGAGAAGGATCTTTCTCCAGCAGTGGTCTTGCTGATACGTGGGCTGGTGGCCTGGGCCAGTTGGACTGAGTGGAGATGTCTGGTGTACGTGTAGAAGGAGAAGTGGTGGTTGAGGTATCGATCAATCATGTGTTTTTTAAGCGCGACTACTCACCCGTAAGGGTCTCAAGGCTCTGGGGAGGAGGGAAGGTGCAGGTTCCAGTCCATCAAGGAGGGGTCTGTCGAAAAGCCAAGTTTTGAGGTTTTGCGTGAAGATGGGAGTGATGTCTGTCTAAGGTGGAGCGGTAAAGAATTCCAGGCTCTGGCCGCGAGGAAGGAGAAGGAGTGGCTTCCTGATCATGTCTTTGTGGTGCGGGGACAATAGTGTAGGAGAGCGGGGCTGATCGTAGGGTCCTTTTGGGTGAGTGGAATTTGAGTCGGCTGTTCAGATATGCTGGTCCGGGGTTGTGGCGGGCTTTGTGTGCGTGGCTGAGAATCTTCAAGGTGATTCTAGCCTCAAGGAGGTGACAGTGGAATGTGCGCAGGTGCTGGGAGATATGACAGTGTCTTGGTAGGTTGAAGACCAATAGTGCAGCGGCGTTCTGGATGTTTTATAGCTTGCCAGTAAAGTTTTTGTTTATTCCAGAGTAGAGTGCGTTGACGGTCTTTCTGTGCTAGAGGGGGATCCATTTGAAGGTCTTACATAGGAGGCCGAGGGTGTGAAAGCAGGAGGATTGGACGGAGTTGATCTGGTGGTCCATTTTGAGCTCGGAGTCCAGGATGATACCAAGGTTGCGTGCATGGTCCATTGGGGTGGGTGGACCTCCGAAGGCGGGGGCCACCAGGTGTCGTTCCAGGCGTTGGGGCGTGGGCCCATGATGAGTACTTCTGTTTTGTCAGTGTTGAGTTGTAGGCAGCGGCTTTTCATCCATTTTGCGACAGCTTCTATGCCTTCTTGAAAGTTGTGTTTGGCTGCATTGGGTTCGCTGGATAGGGAGAGAATGAGTTTGGTGTCGTCAGTGTATGAAAAAATGTTGAGTCCATGGGTTCTGACAATGGGGTGAGCGGAGCCATGTAAATGTTGAAGAGCCTGGGGCTGTGTGAGGACCCATGGGGAACTCTGCAGGTGGTTGGTGTAGGGTCCGAGAGGAAAGGTGGGAGTCTGACCCACTGCGTTCTGCCGGAGAGGAAAGAGTGGATCCAGTCGAGGGCCTTGTCCCGGATCTCTGCATTGTGGTGGGGATGCACTGCAAGATCTTATGAAGTAGATGGAGCGTGTGGAAAAAGGAGGATGAAATGGCGTTGGTTTTGTGGTTTATTGTGAGCGAGGAGTCCAGGAAGATGCCAAGGTTTTGTGCGTTGTCAGTGGGTTAGTGGGTAGGGGCGGGGGTTCCAAGTGCTGCAGGCCCCCTCTGCCTGGGATGAACCTGGGGGCCCAGGCAGAGGGGGTGGTAGCACTGAGGGATGGATCCCAGGATGAAGACATAGGGGCTCATTATGATGGCTGAAGGACTGGGGGGGCGTGGCTAGGCACGCGATGGCGGCAGACATACAAGGGTAGAGCTCCGGCCTGAGCTCCCCTTCCCCAGGCCGATACTCTGCCACAGTTATCCGGAATTGGCATAAATCGCAGGCGGAGTGTTAGAACACCATCCTTCGCCTCCCTACCAACTTTGGTGCTGTTTGGACGCTCCCTGCCGCTTCCCACCCTTCTGAGGCATCCCTGCCGCACCGCGCGCCGCCTGGCCGTGGCGACGAAACTAGACACTATGCTAGCTGCCATGGAGCGGCTGGAAGAATCGCTCCATCTCACCCGCACCTCTCTGGAGACCAAAATAGACAGCGTTGCAGTTGACCTTACCCACCTTCGCGCCGACCACAAGAAACTGGCAGAACGCACCACGTCTCTGGAAGGCGCAATGGTGGATCTTGAACCTCGGGTCAGCCAGAATGATAAGCAAGTACGGGTTCTCCTGAACAGGGTTGAATTCTTGAAAGACCATGCCGAGGATGCAGAAGGGTGGGCACGGAGAAACAACATCAGAATCGTAGGTGTGCCGGAACGATAGGAAGGGAAGGAACCTGCGACGCGCGTGGAAGACTGGCTGAGGACCCTACTGCCGGAGGGCTCCCTGTCGCCGCACTTCGTGGTGGAGCGTGCGCACCCAGTGCCGACGAGGCCTCTCCCCACGGGATCTAATCCTAGACCACTGCTCCTTAGGATTCTGAATTACCGTGACCGCGATTCCATCCTACGTGAAACCAGGAGGCTCGTGGATGTCCAGATCGACAACGCTAAAATAATGTTTTTCCCCGACTACACAGTCCAGGTACACTGCCAGAGGCACTCCTTCCTTGCTGTGAAGCAGAGACTACGCCACGTAGGCCTCAAATATTCCCTTCTCTTTCCTGCCAGACTAAGGGTGGTGGCACAGGATAAAACACATTTCTTCACCAGCCCGAGGAAACTGAGGCCTGGCTAGAAGGCGGCGTGGACACAGCACCCCGACGGATACCGGGCTCCGCCACAAAGTCACGCACTCGTGGACCGCAGCGGCGCCGCAGGCACAAATCACAAGCAGCCCACCAGTCGCAGGGGACGATGGACCTCACCCCACCTGCAGAACTTGTTCTTCTCGAGCAGCAGGATGCCCTCCACAGAGTGACGGAACTCAGCTGCTCCCCAACATCAAACCTCGCCCCGGACACCAGCCCCCGAGCCTTCCCTAGGGATGATGAGGCTATCTATGGGCTACCTGACTCCCAGATGTCCACGGAGCAACCGGATGTCACACCACAGACGGCGGACCTGATTAATTGAAGGGTAACACCGGACCATGACGGGGAGCATCTGGATAGAAACACTCTGGTCACAATATCTGCATATGCACCTGCTGGATCGTGGTCTAGAAAGCGCTTGCGGCGGGGTCCCCAACTAGACACGTGACCACGGACACGAGATGCAGTGAGTACTACCACCGGTGCTTGATCAGTGGCACGACGCCAAACTGGTGATGACCCTTTGCTGCCTCCGCTTGTTGGGTCTTGACCCTTGGCAACCCGGCCACATGAGTGGCGCAAGGACCTGTCTAACCTGCCTAATTGTGTTTGCCCCAACTGACATATGCATAGCGAGCCATGCCATGACCGTTTAGTATGTTTCCTGCTTGACAATGCCTGCTTCCTGAGGCCTGGGGAGGGGCGAAGCTTCCTTGATGGCCATACTGTTGTAATACCGCAGCCGTGCCCAGTATACAGCGACCCCGTGAACTGAAATGTTAATTATCTCGATAGAGAGTTTGGACGGCGGCATGTTCAGCAACCGACCTTTTGGTATTTTTCATTGGTTTGGACTTTTGTGGTCTGTTATGTTCCTTAATTCACAGTCCTTTTGTTTTTTTGAGAATTTAACCCTAATGTCAATGAAGGTGTCTTTGAGGGGATGTATGACGTTACAACGCATACTTTTACATAGCGCTTTGGGGTGCTGGATAGTGGTAAGTATAATTTACTATTCTAACTCCAGTCCCCGTGGACCCTAGGGAAGGTGTTGGATAGTAAATTAAACTTACCTCTTATCCTAGAGCGCCCCCCAGCGCAATGCGTTGTAATGGTATGCGTTGTAATGCCTGCGTTGTAGTGGTAGTGCGTTGTAAAAATTGCGTTGTAACAGGTGAATACCCTTTGAGGATATGCAGTGGGGATGCGTGGAGGCTACAGGGGCGGGATCTTGTTGCGGGAAAGTGGCGGGGAGCAGGTGCGGGGGTCACCTAATGTGGTAAAATGACTGCGATAAAAATATGCACCTGGAATATAAGAGGTATGTACACACCATCACGCAGGTATCAAATTTACTCCTACCTTAAACGTCACCATGTCCACATCGTACTCCTACAGGAGACACATTTAAATAAGGCGGAAGTGCAAACACTACACCGCAGATGGTGCGGGCAACTCTATGCCACAGAATACTCCTCCTATGCCCGAGGGGCGCTGTTATGGGTGAGACCCGGGACTCCCTTCACGGCAACATATTTCCACACAGACCCAGAGGGTAGGTTTGTAATCGTCCATGGCAGATTGGATGGACAGCCGGTGGTTCTGGCTTCTTTATATTCCCCTAACACGAACCAGGGAGGTTTCTTCGCGCAGCTATCTGCGAAGCTGGCGCCTTGGCACGGCATCCCCTGGGTACTGGGAGGCAATTATAACTTCATTTTTGATGCCACGCTAGACCGCTCCTCCCCGTCCCAAACCTGCACACCAGCACATGGAGCCATGAAAGCTCTCACCAACTGGGCAGCGCAATGGGACCTACACAATGTTTGGTGCACTCGCAACCCCACCTCTAGGGTATATTCCTATTTCTCAGGCGCGCAGACCTTACACGTACGGTTAGATAGATACATGATCTCCACTGAACTTCTCCCCCTTGTTATAGATTCATACTATATGGGCCGCACCCATTCTGATCACAACCCACACATATTAGACATAGTGTGGGAGCGCCCACACCCGCCCATTCCCACCTGGAGGCTACAACCAGCTTTGCTTCCTGACGCTCCTTATCGCGACTCCCTTTCCGCACAAACAGCACAATACTTCGACAACAACACCGGCACCGCGTCCTCCCCCCAAATTGAGTGGGACGCCTTTAAGGTCGTAATCTGGGGACACTGCCTGGGCACACAGGGGCGCCTACAGAAACAGCTAGAAGGGGAGTTGACGCAAATAGAGACCGAACTGCTCCAACGGGAGAAGGAGGCAGTAGGGGGTGCCGACGGGTCATTGCTCATGGCACGCACAGAACACGCACGTTTGCTGGAACGGCTATGTCACATCAATTATGCGGCCCATTTGGCGCGCACGCATCACCTCAGCGATAAGCCTGGGAAATCGTTGGCCTGGCTCATCAAACAAGAAGATTGTTCAGCGCCTGTGTCTGCGATATGCACTGACCGGGGCGAGGTGGTCTACACACAAGACAAGATACACATGGCTTTCATAGGTCACTATCGGGCTTTGTATCGCTACCAACTACAGGTTCCCGCCACAGACATCACCGAATATCTCTCGGACATACAGCTGCCGAGACTAACTGCTGCGCAACAGGGCGACCTGGGGGTGCCGCTTACACCCAACGAGCTGCGTACAGCCATTTTTGCCCTATCTAATGGCAAGTCCCCAGTCCCAGACGGGCTACCTGCTGAATTTTTCAAAGAATTCTCAGATATTCTAATCCCCGAGCTACTAAGAATGTATGCGGCAGCCGCTGAAGACTCCTATCTCCCCCCCACGCTAAACAAGGCCACCCTCATCTCCCTCCTAAAACCCGGCAGGGACGGCAAGTGCTTGGGCTGGTACCGACCGTTGGCCCTGTTAAACACTGATTATAAGATACTTGCCTCCACCTTGGCTCAGTGTCTGGCCCCCCTGGTCTCAACTCTCGTACACCTCGACCAGAATGGTTTTGTGCCCACACGTAACACCTCCTACAATATCCGCAGACTGTTTAGAGTGCAAAATTATGCCACACATCAATGAACTCAGTCGGGGTGCCGCGTGCTGGACCTCGAGAAGGCATTTGACTCCGTGGGGTGGCCCTATCTCAGGGCAATGCTGGAAAAATTCGACCTTGGAGACGATTATATTGATATGGTTGGATTACTATATCAAAAACCTACCGTACGAGTACGCACTGGCAGGCTGTTATCTGAAGCCATCCGGGTACGAAGAGGAACTAGACAGGGCTGCCCCCTATCCCCGTTGCTTTTTTCACGGCCATGGAACCTCTCGCAACACTACTGAGAACGCAGGGGGAGGAGTGGGGGATCCCACTGGCGGATGGTTTACATGCGGTCTCACTATTCGCTGATGATCTGCTCCTGTGCGTCAGGGACCTGACTCGCCTACCGCAGTCCCTGTCTGATATTTTCCGAACCTTTGAGGCCATGTCGGGACTCAATGTCAACTGGGCCAAATCTGGAGTGTACTCCTTCAGCCCAGATGCGCAGGAGTGCGACATCCGCATTAATGGCGGGAGACTCGCCTGGTACCCTACTACGTTCCGGTATCTCGGAAATACACATTTATAGAACCCCGCCCGACATACTGGAGGGAAACCTAATACGAGCTATTTCCTCACTGCAAGCACAGATGACCTTTTGGAAGACTCTTCCTCTGAACGTGCCCAACCATGTTGCACTGACAAAGATGATAGTCTTACCGAGGATATTATATTACTATGCCAATATCCCAGTGTATGTCCCAACCCGGGTGTTTCCGGAACTAGAAACCTCACTCCGGAACCTCATCTGGAACACCGGGAGACCTCGCGTAGCGTTGACGGAGCTTTACGCGCCCACGGATGCTGGGGGCCTTGCGGTTCCCAACCTGGAACTGTATTACCTGGCAGCGCAGCTGCAATGGGTCACGGGATGGCTGAGCGGAAGGAACTTATGTGATACTGCCACAGACACTACAATTTGGACCCATACGCAGATCTACACGTTGTTTCACCCCCTGACCAGAGCTCCCTGCCCGCCGCAGCTGCACGTGGCAGTGGCTCGCAGGTGTTTTCTACGTAGCTTGAGACTCAACAGAGAGGTGAAGCCCTATGCCCCAGCGCTACCGCTGCTGGGAACTCCCAGAGACGGTGGAATGGTGACGGAGGCTGTGTTGGAGAGGTAGGTGCAGGCTGGAGTGGAAACGCTGGGTGATTTGTATGCGGACGGCGTCCTGCTTCCCTTTGAGGATTTAGTCAGGGACACAGGCCTACCGGCCGGGCAATTTCTCCTCCATGCGTCCATAATACGCACACTTGCACGCCCCTGGGGGGACATATCTGAGGAACAGCAAACGCACCACTTCGTACAATACCTACATGTTATGGGCAATGGCTCCCACGTAGTCCATTGGCTAGCGCAGGGTCTCCTGATGCACACACAATGCTCCACCCAACAGTTACGGGAAAAATGGGCGGCAGATAGGGGTAGGGCATGGACGGACAAAGAATGGGCAATAGTACTGGCCAGCCCGGTTAATGTCCCTCGCAACTCCCGCTTCAAAATCATACAATTCTATATATTACACCGCACATACTTATCGCCAGACAAGATCAATAAGTACTTCTTGGTTACCACAACTGCGTGTCCAAGATGCTCCTTGGTTGGCGCAGACCTCCTGCATATGCTCTGGGCCTGTCCCGATATACAGACATACTGGAACACGGTGACAACCCTGCTGAAACAGAGCGCTGGCGAAGACCTACCGCACACATGGGAGGCCTGTATTCTGGGACTGTACAAGAGGACTAAGCTCAACAAGGTGCCGGCCAGGTTCTGGGATTTAGGACTCGTCACGGCTAAACGATTACTCACTAAACGCTGGAAAAACTGTGAACCCCCTCATGCTAAACACTGGTATGCCTCTTTTGAAAACTGGGCGAGAGCGGAAAGAGCCATACTACACAGGGAGGAGACGTTAGGGCTGAGGAAGTTCCCCATTGCACAGCTCTGGGATGATACCCTGAAGTCCTTCCAGCAGGCGAGTTTGGATCAGGGAATCACTTAGATGATGCCCCTTTTCGAGCCGGCCCTGGACAGTGGGTGGGTTGGAAAGCCCCATGTCCCCATTGATACCCCCTCATCTCAGATGTGTGAAAGACATAACCTATACCCATGCTGTGAGGTGCTACTGCGGAGTCGTAGGGCAACGAATGCCCAGAACCCCCCCTCTCGATACCGGCACCCTGGTGCTTGTTAAACACTGCTGAGCTACTCTTCCCCCCCTGAGAGAGACCCGTACCCTACAGAACTTCTATCTCTCTACACCCTAGCCCTGGAATCGGAGGCCTACTTCCGCAGACGCACATTGACACTCTTCTTAATCCACTAGCTCTTCACCCCTATCTTTCTTCCCTATGTCATCTTTTCTTCAGTCTCTTCCCCCCCACCTCACTATGTTGGAGATTTATTTCTCTTTATTTTGTCCCATCTCATTTCTTCCTTGTTGGTTAAGTTCTGATGTCATGGAAATTTTCCATTTGACATGATTGTTACAAAGTTGTGAATATTGTATTAGTTGCCAAAGACCTTCTAGCCCGCAGCACTTTCGCTGCGACCTTATAACGGGTGGTACACTTCATGCTAATTGTCGGGTGGGACCTGGGGAAGACGCGCAACTGCAAGAGCATGCCGCCTCACATCTCATCCCCAAACCCCAGACCACACTGCTATCCACACCATGCAACCTCACGCTCTCTAAACCCTCTATTTCTTTTTATACTTCTCATCAGTTTTGCCGAGAGTAATGTGATATGTGTTCAATATCCCGTTGTGTATTATCATCATGCTGAATTGTCGCTGTGATGTTTTGAAGATTATGTGTGCCATTTTCTCTTGCTCATTGCATAACTGTGTACTGAAAATAAGTGCTGAAAACTAATAAAATATATTCAAACAAAAAAAAAATGATGGCTGAAGGACTGCACTAGCCGGGCCGGCAGTGGTGGTCCTTCCGCCATCATACTGAAAATTCCTGATGCTGAGAGAAAGGGTTATAGTATAAAAGAACCAGTTGCACTCTGCAAAGTATATAAAGGTCAAATGGACATAGAACTAATTACTATGGTGCTAATAGGAAAGAGGCGGCCCTACTAACCCCTTACTTTGGGGCCGATTCCGATTCAGTAAAATGCCCTCCGAATAGCCGTACGGAGCTTTTTCCCCGTACCATTCGTATGCAGAACTGTACCCGTACTTACGATGTAGTGCGATGTGTACCCAAAGCAGTTCTCCGTACGAATCATACCGAAGACTGTACAACTCACTAATCCGTACAAATCGCATTCGGAACACGGAGTACGCAATGTCCGTACGGATCGAAGCTGCATTTTCAGACCCAGCAAGTACAAATCGTATCAACAACACTCTGTACGGCTCTTTACTACGGGAGCTTAAAAGAGTCCGTAAAAGCAGATTTTGCCTCGAAATGCGAACGAAACGGACCCCCCCCGGGTACAGTGCGTACACCCCATGATTACAGGGGTACGGTGCATCGGGGTACAGTGCGTACACCCCTGAATTTCAGGGGGACGGTGCGTATGTTCCCGTGTGTACACCCCATGATCGTAGGTGTACGGACCGTAGGGGTACGGTTCGTACTCCCCATGATCGTAGGTGTACGGTGGGTACACCCCGTGCGTACTCCCCTTGAATTTAGGGGTACGGTGCGTATGTTGCCCTCCGCACGAATAGCTCATACGCAACCTTTTCCATACGAATCGCGTACTCATTCCCCGTCCGGATCGTACTTGGCGGGTCGTACGGCATTTTTACGAATCGTACGGTTCACTGTGCGGGTCGATGTCGTACGGATTTACCATTCATTTTTGTACGGTTGGCAATGATTCAGACGTATTTTCACGCAACGGATCGTACTACGCTATTCGGACGGATTCGTATGATTCGTACGGAAAAGGCCACGAATTGAAATCATCGTACGGATTCGTATCCCGAATCGGAATCGACCCCTTTGTGTTTGGAACACCAACCACATATAACAGTTACAACAGACCTGTGCACACATAAAGTAAAAAACAGAGTATGTTTGTATTCTGCACATAAACACAATAATCGATGTGAGTTTTCCCCAACTGATAATGGATGTGTAAACTTCACTTGTCAATGTGTTGAGAAACTTAGAATCCGGATTGATCGCAACGTTGCCGAGACATGGGGTCCACATTCGCTTCATAACTCAGCGACACTTATCCTGTCACAGAAGACTGGTTGGATTCTTTAGCCCCATAAACATTGCCTTTTGGAGGACTTATCTGTTCCTCACCGACTCCTTATCGGCTTCTAAGATTCTCAACACATTGACAAGTGAAGTTTACCCTGTCCCTGATACCCCATTGATGTGGATGCAACCTACACTTCTCTCTGCTACTCTGAATCTACAAAATGCATCCATTATCAGTTGGGGACTCTTGACCTGTATTTCACACAAGACTTTCTCCTCAGCATCCTAGACCCCGACCGGGTTGGAATTATCACTGGTATAGGGAGTACACATATCGTCTATTACAACTTGACCTTGAAGAGTCGGAGATCACTGTTTCTCTGACGAATCACGTGTCGGCTGGCTGTTCCTTGTGCCAACAAGAATTAAAAGAAACAAGAAAACTCACAGCGATTATTGTGTTTATGTGCAGAATACAAACATACTCTGTTTTTGACTTTATGTGTTGTAAATACTGAAAATTCCCACCGCCAAATTAGGATGGTGGTGGGAATCACAATGGTTCCGCGGCAGACGGAAAGTCCGTACCCATGGTTCCGCATGGGAGTCCTTTATCCCCCGCTTTGCGGAACCCGAAACCAGGGCAACATTGCAGCAGTGCAGTGCAGGTACTGCCATATTGATTAGGGTATGCCCTTCTACCTGTCTTTTTGCAGCAGATATCTCGCCGCAGAAAGACAGGCAGAGACTGGCTTTGGGGGCCTATTGTGGGCCCCCTCTGTGTGGGGGGTGCACTGGGGAGGTACCATGAGTTCCATGTACCAAGTGGCAGGCACTGAGTGGTGCCTGCCACATGGTACAGGAAAATGCTGTGCATGCTCTTTTGACATTGTGGACAGTGATTCAGCCAGCAGCACCATCCGCAATGTTAAAAGGCCAGGATGCACCCACCAGTATGGCGGGCGCATCCTAATTGCACTGGTGGGACTATGGCACGTCTGGCGGGTGGTCCAAAACCATTATGGTGGCGGACAGACTGCTGTCTGCCCGCCATCATAATGAGCCCCTTAGGTCTTGTTTGAGCTAAGCTTGAGGCAGCGGTCCTTCATCCAGGTGGAGACTGCTTTATCTCCTTGTGGAAGTTGCTCTTGGTGGCTGTGGGTTCTTCTGTGAGGGAGAGAATCAGCGAGGTGTCGGTGACATAGGAGACAATGTTGAGTCTGTGGTTTCTGATGATGGCTGCAAGTGGAGCCCTGTAGATGCCAAAGATGGTGAGGCTCAGGGAGGATCCCTGAGGCCATTTGCAGCTGATCTCTGTGGGGTTTGAGTTGAATGGTGGAAGTCTGACTCTCTGTGTTCGGCCGGTGAAGAAGGGGTTGATCCATCCAGGGCTTTGTCGCGGATGCCGGCGTTGTGGAGTCTTGCGCGGAGGGTTTGGTGGGAAACAGTGTTGAAGGAAGCTGGGAAGTCCAGGAGGATGAGGGCAGCTGCTTCACCTCGGTCGAGGCATTTGCATCTAGGCGTGAAGCTTTAGATAGCTCCCTGGAACAAAAGGATGCCGATGGCCCTTTAAATTCGGCCTGATGGAATCTGATAAGCCCCCCACCCCCTTTACACGTTGCTGCTTGGAATGACAGCAGACAACCTGCAGGCACTGCTGAATATGTCCCTCTTACAAATGGGGATTTTGGTTGGCTAGGGTATACACCTAAGCCAGTAATAACCCATCATTATAGTCAGGTTAATTCAGATACACATGTAAGATTACCTCTGCTCATTGTTTGGTAGCTTGGCGCAGAGAAGGCAGGCTTATCAAAGAGGCAATGTGTAAAGTATTAGTGCAACACATAGTAAAGTAACACAGTGAAAAACACCACAAAAACTTCACACCAGTTATAGAAAAAGAGGCAATTTTTATCTAATTAAAGCTAAGCCTAAAGTACAACAGTCTAATCAGTTTATCAAGAGTTATGCCAGGAGTAAAGTTAATTGCTCACTCTCCTGGGGCATCACAATGCTCAAGAAAGATGCAGGTCATCTTGAGGGAGTCATAGTAATCCTCCAATGAGTCCACTGGTCACCTCCGCCTCGGAAATCTCTTTAATGCAGTGGGGGTTGAAGTCAGGCCGTGGGCCCTCGAGAGAGTACCTGGGGC
Source organism: Lissotriton vulgaris (assembly GCF_964263255.1). Taxonomy (NCBI): domain Eukaryota; kingdom Metazoa; phylum Chordata; class Amphibia; order Caudata; family Salamandridae; genus Lissotriton; species Lissotriton vulgaris. Next base: position 39,939,615 of record NC_141697.1, read on the forward strand.
TTGGAGTCGCTGCTCTGGCTATCTGCGGTCTCGCACACGGGGTCCACGGGCCAGGAAGTTGAGTTGGATACTGGCATGGCCGAAGGAGTACAGTCAGGTCTATGTCCCCATACTGCAGTGTTGTCGGGCCTTACACATGGAGCCAATGTTGGCAGGCAGGGCTGGGGTTCAGCCACAGTAAAGTTACATGAGGTGTTCCCATAACGCTGCTCACTACACCAAAAGGATTCTAGAGTCCATGCACAGCACCACAGGCACTAATTGCAATGCACACATACTAAAACATACACACACATTAGTTCACCTATATTCGTTTAAACGTGTAGGCACTTCTTTGCAGAAACCAGCAACATTACACAAAATTACACAAATCACAATGCTTGCAGAGACCCAGGATCTCACTTGCACTCATGCACATTCTCTTAAAACCACCTGAATTTATTATCTTAAATGTTTGTGTTTATTTGTTTTGTGTAAAACAGTATTGTACATGTAGCACATTTTCTAGAAACATTACATGAATACAGTGCAGTAATTGTTGGTAATAATTCTTTTTTTTCCTTCTTTTAGCACATGAGAAATTGGAGTTAAGACTGATCGTAATATAATCACATTCAAGATCAGTACTGCAAGATATTTAAAGAAGACACGTGATGGCTCCGGCCCTGCTGCGACAGAACCTTGATCAAAACTCAGCTTCGTGGTCTTTGACCTCAGGCAAGAATGTAGGACATGCTTCTGTATTTACCACAAAGGTCCACATTCAGCTGTGTATGGGTGCCGCCAACTGCGTGGTCTTTAGGTGTGGAGGCCTGTTGGTTTATCCTAGCAGAACAGTGCAGAGAGTATGAGGTTGTAGCTAGTAAAAATTTTAAGGGGATAATTTTGTGTTTCTTCATGATTAACTATGAAAACTCCAAACATTTTGCTTTTTAAATCTTTTATTATTGAATGCACTCTTTCATTTATCTAACTGTAGCCTAATAATCCCTTACTATCCCTTAATGCTTACCGTTCCTAAAGATATTAAACCCCAAACTGCCAATACATTATATCGTTTCTTGATGCTTAAAAAATGTACTACTCTTTAATGCTACCCTGATTCATAATAGCCCTGTACTACTCCTTAGAGCTACCCTAAAATCCCGTAATTATCCATTACCCCTAACATTACCTGAATCATTACAATTCATTGCTAGTCTCCTGACCCTATACTTCACCTCATTTTTAATGCTCCTGTCTACTTTGGGAGAATGGCCCCTACCCCTGCTACCAGTACAATTATGTTTCCTTTATAATGCATGAAAGCCACTACTTATTGTCATTCTATTTTTTCAGTCAGCAATGTTTTTCACACCGATGTTTTTCAGTCTACTTTTTTCCGCACCATATTTTTAATGCACACAAAGTATGTACAGTGAGTAGGATATATAAAACCTATCTAATGTGTTGTGAGAGTGTGACTCCTGTCCATTTAGTTATAGGATCACTGTTATGACTAGCACTGTCTGTAGGATGTAATTGTAGTCTGTTTTGTGTGTAGAAGAGCTCCATCCAAAAAAATTTGAATTTCAAAATAGTCTAACTGCAATGTTAAACTCTTAATTGGAAAAATATACATTTATTTTGCTGTGCTTGGTACAGACGGTTACTGGATATATCAGAGATCTGCCTTGAACTCTTTTAAAGGGTATTGCTCAATGCAAGTGGTATGCTTTTTATGGAAATTTTCAACATGTTTTGTATTATTTGCCATCTAAAGTCAAGTCCAAAGGTATAAGTACTTTGTTTTAGGTTTACTCCTAACATATAGTGATTTTATCCTTATAATAGTAATTCAAGGACGCCATAATTGGAATATACCCTTTAAGTTCTAGGCAGATCACTGAATTGACATCCTCAAGCTTTTCAATCGCTACGGGTGTTGTGCATGCAATGGCACCTAGCCTCAAAGCTTACATCATATTTTAATTATTAACAGGATCCCAGGAGGAATTCTGAACTAGTTCCAAGGCTATACCGCTTGGGAACAGCTGGACGTGCTGCTGCAGTTGCATTCCTTTTTACTAAAGACAGAGGTCCCTAGAAAACTGGTATACATCAATTGGTTAACATAAGCTGAATAGACAATATGTTCCTTGTCCAGCCGGACAGAATTTATTTTCAACAATATGCTTATAGTAACAAATTATTAAACAAGTTTGCAGGTGGAGCGCAACCTGCGACCCACATATACAAAACAGGGAAACAAAAATTGGGAGGGGGGTTCAGGCAAGAAGAGGGAGGATCTGTTTCCTATTTTTTTGACAGACTTGATTGTGTGTTAGTATGATTGTGCATTACATCCACAATTATTAAGTGCCATATGGTACAGTAGTGTCGACGTTTCGATCCCTTAACTTAGATACATGGGATCATCTTCAGGACAGTAGTTTTAAACATGCCTGTCTATACATAATAGTATAGCTGATAATCCGAATAGTGGGCCAGGTAGCTGCACTAGAGCATTGATGATACGGGTCCTCAGAGCGCTAAACTGGAGCCGGTCTAATGGTCGGAATTACTGAACACATGACTTTACAGCTGCGATATCTTTAAGTCAGGGATTGCTGTTTTTCAATGGAGTTGGGCCATCGCGGATTGCAAAATTCGGCGAGACCGAGTAAATACGCCGGACGGTGGTAACACACAATTTTTGTTTGCCTGTTTTGTATATGTGGGTCGCAGGTTGCGCTCCACTTGCAAACTTGTTTAATAATTTGTTACTATAAGCATATTGTTGAAAATAAATTCTGTCCGGCTGGACAAGGAACATATTGTCAATTCAGCTTATGCTAACCAATTGATGCATACCATTTTTCTAGGGACCTCTGTCTTTAGTGACAACTAATCACCCAAGGTCCCTAGTGAATTAACTTTGGGTTCCCTTGTTGTTTTTTGAAAAGGCAGTTGCATTCCTGTCAGAATGAGGATGGATGACTAATTGCTGTTACTATTGTGTGCATGACAATTCATATTAGTGTATTCAGTATTTTGCGTAATATAGGTTTTGTGTATTCAACCTAGGGAATATTTAAAAACAGGTTAGGTGTTCTATTTCCAGTCTGGCCTATCGCTAGACACAATGAACACAGTTGACAGTTTACTCGTCAACCCCTTTTTTGGGCTTGACACATGCAGATAAACTGCAAGTGAAAACATTAGGAGCCGATAAACCAGAAATTAAAATTGAGCAGTCTGCAAAATATAGGGGACAGGGTTATACACGTCGGTTTACCAGAACATGGTATGATAGGATAGAGTGGGTTAGTGGTAGCGCTTCTAAAAATACTTTATTCTGCTTCCCTTGCTTACTTTTTGGAGGTGAAGTTACTTGGACAAAAACAGGAGTTATTGACCTAAAGCATCTGGCTGAAAAAATAAAAAAACATGATTCCTGTAAATCCCATTTGACAAATATGTTGAAATTATCTCTTTTCAGAAAATCGGACATTGTACAGCAATTGAATGAAGCATATCGTGTGGGAGTAAGAAAACATAATGCAGAAGTGGATAAAACCGATACATTTTATCAAAATTGATTGACTGTGTTCGTTTTTGTGGTGCCTTTGAATTGGCATTACGAGGCCATGATGAAACTGAAGAGTCCAAATCCTCGCGTGTTCAGGGGCCTTGTTGATTTTGTCTCCAGCATTGACAGTGCTATGGAAACACATTAAAAAACAGCCACAGTGTTTAAAGGCACTTCTAAAACTATTCAGAATGAATTGCTGAACTGTATGCTGGAGGTATTAAGAGAATATATTACACAGCAGTGGAGAAGCACTGATTATGTAGCTATCCAAGCTGACGACACAACTTATGTCTCTTCTAAGACACAGCCAGTTCTAGTCTTCCGCTACATTGATGGAAATTGCAAGGTAGCTGAAAGATTTTATTGTTTCATACATCTAAAAGACTCATCTGCATAAACAATTGCCTCAGCCATTCTTAATGAATTAAACAGTTTTCCCTGAGGAAAGTGCTAAAGGAAAACTATTTGCTCAAAGCTATGATGGTGCCAGCGTCATGCGTGGTGCAACAGGTGGGGTGCAAAAGAAAATCCAGGGATGTTTACCCAAATGCACATTATATTCACTGCTATGACCACCAACTTAACCTAATTATGGAACAGGCTTCCTCCAAAATATCTAGAGTTAACATTTTCTTTTCAGAGATTGGTAGTATAACAGCATTTTTTGCACGTTCCCCGAAAAGGACTGAAATTCTTGAACGAATAGTTTCAAGAAGACTTCCAAGAGGGTCTGCAACTTCCTAAACTTCAATATTCGAGCAATATTGATAATTTATGAATACAGAGACGATCTTCTTGAATGCATGTCAACCATTGCAAACAATGGTGATTTTGAGTCAAATACTATATGAGAAGCTAAGGGATTTAGTAGAACATTAGATGATAGAGAGTTTATATTCCTTCTGTTTCTTTTTTACCATATAATGCCCTAGGTAGACATTTTTTTATAATCAATTGCGAAAGCGAGACATTGACACTGTGTCTGTCCAGAAAGCTACTACAGACTTTGTGACAAGCATCACCAAAGTACGGGAATCCATTGACAGTTTGGATTCTACACTGCCACAAGGATGTACATTTGTAAACCGGAGACTGCAAATAAATACTTTGACCCAAGAAGCAAAAGAAGTCTGTGACATTATTGTGGTCCAGGCCAGAGAGCGCTTTGCATACACAAAGCATCTTGTAAGTGCAACACTATTGCAAAGTGGCCTTTTTGAAAGACATGACAAATCTTTCCCAGCTGAAGCACTCGCAGAAACGATAGAAGCCTATCCTATGTTAGACAAAACCAGATTGCGTACAGAACTTTCGGTCCTGTATGGAAGACGTGACTTCCGTCAAACTACTGGTGGTGCCATGGCTTTATTTAGCTTTTGTGTGAAAACAACTTAGAGAAATCCTTTTCTGAGACCATAAAGCTTTTAAGAGTTGTCATTACAACACCCATGACAACCAACAGCAGAGTCTGAGCTATGTTTTTCCACACTAAAGAGGGTAAAAACGTTTTTGCGAAACACTATGACTCAAGCTAGACTTAATGCATTGGCTATGCTGTCAATGGAAAAAGAGCTAAGAAAGGAAATACCAGAATTCAACAAAAGAACAATCGAAAAGTTTGTTCATATTAAAGATCGATGAGCACATTTTCTATATAAATAGAAAATATGAATCTGATGTGTGATCATAGTTTCAGGTGTTAATAGCTCGATTTGTTTTGTTTGATAACATTAGGAAGTACTGTTAGAAATTTACTCATTCCATTTAATATTCATACACCTCCTGTTCAGTTGATATGTATTTATATATGTGTGCTTATGTCTCTGTGAATTTATATATATTTGTTTTTAATATTTTATTATTATTTAAAATATTTTGTTGTTAGTGTTTAAAAATATGTTGGTTTTGAGGGTATATGTCTTTATATGTACAACATTCAGATATTTTCCTAATTTATTTTTACTTAACCGGTTTCTACTGTACTGACAGGAACAAGAACCCTTCTACCCGAGATTGACATGCAAAGTATAAATATAATTTTTATTTTTTCAATTGTGTTTAAAAATATATCGGTTTTGAAAGTTCTTAAAATGTACATTTATTTATTTACATAATTTCTTTTTGTTTAACTGTTTCTGCTTTGCTGGCCGAAGGGCACAAGGACGTAAGAGTGGCATGCACAGTATTTACATAGTATTATTTAGAATAATTTTGTTTGTGTTTTCAAATATCATGTTGGTTTTGAAAGGATATTTCTTAAAATATACATTTATTTATTTTCATATTTTACTTTTATGGAGCCATTTTCTACTGAACTGACAGGCACAAGGGCCTGAGAGTGGCATGCAAAGTATTTAAAAATAAAGTAAAAAGTTTTTACCTAGCCTGCTTATACATATAAAGTTGTTGTTGTTTCTTTCTAAAATAAATGAAAGATTTTTAATGGATATTTCTTATATTTTAAGCAATGCATATTACACTCATTTCATAACTTATTTTTATTTAGTGGCTTTCTAAAATACTGATGGACCAAGGGCTTCGGAGCCCTAGATTAACTATGTTAAGTACAATATTTACTTCATTTTTTATTTCGCAAAATTGCCTTGCTCAAAAATGCAAAGCTTTTGCTGACTTCCTAAAAATTAAATGTTTGTTTCGAATGGATATTTCTTATACTTGTAGCTATTTAATATGTCATGAAGATTACTGGGCAATCAACATTGAATAGCTGATGCAGAAAAGGAAGTGGGCAGCCTTCATTTCTGGTAGGAACATAGGAGCATATTACCTTCAAACAGCGATATTTATCGCTAAGTAGGGTTAGCGGCAAAATTATTATCGCTGCGCTTCACCGATTTTTATCGCTGAGATAACTTGCTATTAGCAAGGTTTATCTCAAAAGCGATAAAAATCAGGCGAAATGCGTGAATATCGCTGACTATATAGCGATATTCACACATTAGCGTGAAACAGTTCTTAGCCATGTTATCCACCTCCCATTGGATAACATGGCTAAGAACTGGTATTAGCAGGCATTACCTTTTGGAGATGTTCGCGCTTAGCGCGAATATTTCCATCGCTTCGCCTATGTACGTAATAGGCGATAGCGATGTTAGCGACTGTTTTCAGTCGCTAACATTGTGGCACGCCCACTTTGCATGTCATTAGCGATAATTATCGCTGACAGGCAAAGCGGGCCCCAAAATGCTCGCTATCGCCTACAAGCTGTCGCTAACTGGTGTTAGCGACAGCTTGGCAATTGGGCGATGAAATTTTCGCCGCTTTAGCGGGAAAAAGTCCTGCTAAAGCGGCGAAAAGGCCCTTGGTAATATGCCCCAAAATTACAAGTGTGTTTCTTTATAGATGTTTATGCACCTATGTTAGGTGCTTTCTATTAGAATGGGTAGAGACAAAGCAGTCTTGCTTAGAACCCTAGCCCTCTTCAGAAGTCAGACTTGCTTGACTACACAGAAATTCTCTGAAATAATGTATGAGTTTTCTTTTATGAATGCTTAGAAGAACTGATTTTTCAGTCCATTTATCACAGAAATAGTGCTGAAAATTGAACCCAAAAAATTGAATTTTTTTTTAAATTTCTTCACGGAGGAGAACCCCGCCGAACCCCTCTTATTGCCATTGGGCTTGCTCGCTGTGCTCGCTTGCTCCCGAACGTTAATTCCTACTTCATACGCCCTACCAGTTTAAAATTCCAACAGCCCCCACTGGATTTGAATATGGCTGGGTCCAAACTGGGGTGGTGTAGTAGGCCAAAGAATGATGGATTTAACCCCGATCTTTTGACTTGAGGAGAATGTTTGCATTGTCAGCATTCCGTCCATCATTTGTTTGCTGTAACACTTTTGTAAAAAGCTTAGCAGACATGACCCCAGACTACGGAGTTCAATACGCCAATTTTACAGTTTATGGGGACCTCAATGCACATATAGATAATAAGGACTGCACGACCACAAAAAATCTAATGAAAGATCTGGGCATGGTCCAACTTACCCAATTGGTCAATGCCCCCACACATGCTTTGGGCCATATTTTGGACCCCATCTTTATCAACTCACACTCCTTAGTAGTAGCCGAACCCATCCCAGTGGCGTGGTCATACCACCACCTTATCCCTTTTGGGACCATGGAACCCCCTCAGTCTGTGGCATCGTCCCAAAAAGAAAGCTTGTGTAAATGGGCCCAGATCACCCCCACTTCCTTTTCGTGGGTCTTAAATTCTAATAGACTGACTCTCGAAGCTTGTCCATCATTGGCCAATACACAGATCAAGGGGTGTATTTATTATGCCTTAGACACCTTCGCACCACTCAAGCCAGTCACTAGCAGATGGTCTAAACTAAGTATGGTCGAATTTTGCGGATCTGCGGTCCGCGAATTCGCAAAAAAATCTGCGAGTTCATGGAAAAATCCACAAACTTGTGGATTTTTAGAAATATATTACTGGAGTACTTTCTACTGGCTAATCAATAAAGTGCTACCTCGTTGGGTAAATGTATAGTGCTTTTCCTACACTACAGCTGCGTAAAGTGCCAGAAGAGTTGTCTCCAGTGACCATGTGTGTGTTACTATGCCATCGCGCCGAAGGGCGCAGGGGTCTCTTGAGTGAGCTGTCCATCATAGTGGGTAAATGGCGGGAAGACGGTGCACACCGCTAGTGTGTGGGCGGGGCAAAACGGCTGGGCCTTCTCTGCGAGTTCACATGCCTCTTGTGTGTATAAAAGGTCAGAGACCGATCAGAGCAACAGATGAAGAGAAAGAAGCTCCTGGTCACAGGAACTGCACGGGGATTGTGCTCATGAAAGTCAAGGATGCAAAGGCCTCTATCCAGCATCACAGCTAATTTTCGACTGTAGATATGGGGAGAAAGCACACCTGCCCTGCCTTGACAAAGCTCATGATTGTTTTTGGGCTGATGAATGGGTTACTGAATTTGAGCTTAAACTCAGGCATGACTTAGTTGTAACTATTCTTTGACCCTGCCTTGGGCACCCGGCTGTTTAGGGTCAGGACACGGTCAGAGAATAGTTGCAAGTAAGCAACTTCAACTCTGGCAGCTTGCCGGCGCCATTTGTAACAATTCTCTGACCCTGCCTTGGGCACCCGGCTGTTTAGGGTCAGGAAAGGGTCATAGAAAAGTTGCAATAGGTAAGCAACTTCAACTCTGGCAGCTTGCCGGCGCCATTACCTGCCTTAACTCTGTAAGTGGTTCCTGTGGACAGGAGCATCCAGCCAGAATGTAAATCCACCTACGAGCGGAATTTTCGACAATTTCGTGAGATTCGCGGATCGCGAAATTGCTGAAAATCTGAAAATTCTGCGAGCGGAACAGATTTTGCGCCCATATTTAGTCTAAACCCTCTGCACCCTTGTTTTTAGAGACTCCCCAAGAAACAAAGAGATCTTTTTAAAGGTTAGAGCGCACCCTCTACAATGTACAATGAGCATCATAAACTTACGTACATTGCAGCCTTAAAATAGTACCATAAAGATATTAGACATGCCTGTGCAAATTACTATGCCCTACAAAAGGAATACTCGAAACATTCAACCATGGAACTTTTCCAAGTAATTAAGTCTCTAGCCTCCTTGGAACACACTACTGTGACAATTCCCCATTTACTGACCCCTGTGATCAAACTGCATTATCCTTTCTGAACAAAGTGAACAACATCTATATTTCCTTTCCCGAGAGTGCTACTACTTTTAAAACATGCTCTCTCCCCGGGAACGCTGCCAGATGCCCCGGGTAAGCCTCTTAACTTGAAACTTATTTCAGAGACTGATACGTACAGTACAATGCTTAAAGTTAAATCTGGATCCCTTCTAGACCCCACATCCCTGGCAATCCTGGAACAGGGCAGTGCTGCCTTTGCATGAGTGCTAACGGAGCTACTTAATTTGTTGTTCTGCACCGGCCTAGTCCCAAAAGAGTGGTTATCTCTCTACTCAAAAAGCCTAGTGGAGAAGTGTGGCTCAATGATTAGAGCGTCAGACCCTGATGCAGGGGTCTGGCCCAGGATCAGGGTTCAATTCCCCGCCTCGGCAGGTCTTGGGCTCAAAATTCCACGGACCTGATAATTCTCGCCTCGGTGCCTATTCCAATCATGGAGTCCCACTCTGCAACTCTGGGCAATAGCTTGCTTAATCTCCACAACGGCCCCCACAACGCTAAGGATGCCTGGCCTCCACCTTGGGGGTGCCCAGGAGTGGACGCCTCACAGGGAAAGCCAGGATGGGTTCCACAGCAGTATTCGTACAAGCGCCTTGAGACCCTTGCGGGTGAGTAGTGCGCTATACAAGTATCAATGTACAATTTACATTTAACCTAGATCCACTACTGCCTGACAACTTAAGACCTATATCGCTACTACCTTATTTTGCTAAAATTGCAGAGAAGTTTATCAACCAGCAATTAATTTGGTTTGTAGAGGAACATGATTTCCTCCACAAGACACAGTCAGGATTTAGACCCTCTTTCAGCACCGGATCTGCGCTACTTCTCGCGTCAGACTCAATACGTAGAATTGCTGATGAAGGTCAAACGGCTGCTCTAGTCATGCTTGACCAGAGCGCCGCTTTTGATACGGTCTCTCTTGGCTTGCTACTTGACAGACTACATCATGCAGGGATAAGAGGTAGGGTACTGGGTTAGCTGGCGAGTTTTCTGAAGGATCACACCTCTCAAACTACTCCTCAACCCTATGCCTCGTCCCCTCAACATCTGAAACATGGGGTGCCTCAGGGCTCAGCTTTGAGCCCGACCCTCTTCAACCTGTATATGCGACCGGTGGCAAACCTGCTGGACAAACATGGGGTGCAGATGGTGTCATATGTAGATTACACACAGCTGATCCTCACCTTGGCCCAGGATAACTGCCAAACGGCAGAGGATTTTAAGCTCTGCCTGGAGGGCATGGCAAACTGGATGAAACATTGCTGCCTCAGGCTAAATGCCAGTAAAACAGATATCTTAGGGGTAGGAAAACAACCTTCCATCTGGGTCATCGAGTTGGTGGCCTAGTATGTTTGGGTCTCCACCTTCTCCGAGTCACAAAGTTAAAAACCTTGGCATCTGGTTTGACTCCACTCTTTCCTTATCTGCCCAGATCTCCACCCTCACAGGTACTTGTTTCAAGATTCTAAAAATGCTGAAAAGAATTCTAGGGCTCATCCTGGACGCTGCGAAAAAAGACAGCGGTCCAGGCTCTGGTGACTTCTAGAGTCGATTATTGCAATATTCTCTATCAGAGGGCACAGAAAAGGAGCATGTATACGCTCCAACAGGTTCCAAAAGCGGCAGTTCAGAGGCTGTTAAATGTTCCTAGATGTTCACCAACAGGTATTGCACTGGAGACTCTCCACTGGCTCCCTATCGAGGACAGGATCTCCTCCAACGCCTTGTGCTATGTCCATAGGATATTGCAGGGCAAAGGCCCGAGATATCTCCACCCCATGATACACTCCTACCACCCCACACGTTGTCTGAGATTGGCTGGAACTGGGTTGGTCTGCATTCCAAAATTTTACAGAAAACGCTTTGGGGGGGGCATCTCCTTTAGGCACTTGGCAGCGCAGCCAAGCGGTGGAATGCTTTACCTTTGCAATGGAGACATCAGCATTTAGGAAACATCTCCCTCCCTAGCTACACAGCGTCCACTTTTTCCATAAGTATGATTTTAGCCTTGTATGGAATTCAGCGCAGGGACACACCGTGATGGAGCAACCATTGTGCTTTACAAGCTGCAATAATATTAATAATCTTAGAGTTTAGTTTCCCTTGCGTTGCCCTTAGAATATTGAAATCTAATAGCTCCGACACTACAGTCTTTGCTGTGGGTTTTTTTCTGAGGGGTGTTTGGTGCAATAAGAGGAGGATAATACCCCAATGTGAGCTATCTCTTTTGGACTAACACAGGGGACTAAGCGCCTACGACCATCTTGTCATTCTTGACATGTTGCATTTCTGGTGTCTGCACGACCCGACGACAGCACAGGCTGGCTGTCTGTGGATTTTGGCTGCTGGTCCTAGATGGTATGTGGTTGCAATCAAATCTTAAACCTGAGCATGGTGTACCCTTGCGTCTATGCCAACCAAAATCTAATATTTTGTAGGTGATGTTCTGAAGAAGTATATATAGTTTCATTACCCAATAGGCACTGGAGGATGTTGTGATATCGGACAGTTATGGAATATTTAAAATTCACGATTTAGAATTTTCTCCATTGTGCAATATATTTGATGCTATTTTATGTTGTACTGTATACTGTATAAATGTTTGTATATTATACTTATGTACATTTTGCTTTTAAATTGGTGCATTTTGTATTTGTCCTGTTGTACTCTGATGGTTTTTATAACCGAATAAGGTTATTAGGAGTGGCTCGGTAGCTGGCATTGTAGTACACCCCTTTAAAGTTGGCTTTACATATGTGATTCAGCAAAAGGCAAACTCACATAGTGCAAGACAGCCATGAAAAAACTACCCACCCCTGCTGTCTGCTATGCTAGTCGAAAGCAAAACGCGAATGCCACATTAGTGGATCAATGGATGAAGAGGGACCAAAAGTCTCTAGATTCATGCATGCATGTTTGCGTGTTTCAGCTATGACTTATCGAAAACAAGCGGCTGACCAGCAACTAAAGCTATTTCCAGGCCGGACCTAAAAGAATGTGTGTGCCTCTGCAAATGGTATTCACTGTTACCACAAATGCAAGACTCAAACTGCATGTGTGTCAGTAGCAGAAAAGGAGAAGGCTTGCAGGACATTCCAGAAAGGCTTTCTTTAGTAGGGCAGAGGTAGGAGAGAGCGAGAGGGTGCAAAGGGCACATGGACGTTACTGACTGACCAGGGAAGATGAACAGAAGTATTTTACCTGTTGTCCACATGTAGGCCTGATTAGATGTTTGTTTCTGAAAGTCGTGCAGTGTGAAGGAGGAGTGAGGCCTTTCCTTCTGGGGTGGGAGGGCGTAGGTGGAAGTAGGTGTTATTGGCATGGTGATATAGTTGGAAAGAGGGAGAATACAAACTCTGATCTCCTCTGTAGACTGGGCTCCGCGTCAGAGGTGGTCCTGCTGGCAAGGGCGACGCATACAAGATGACAGTGGGCGATGTAGGCTGCGCCTAGAAACCCATATAGCATGTAAATAGGCATCATGTCCAAGGGCACTCCGGTGAGGTCAGTGGCTGCACTGATACCACTGCCCAGGTCCTGCTTCATTCCCTCTCTCTTGGCCCTTAAATTAAGATGCTGTATCGATACTTTGGACTCTTTGGCAAATCCAGTCTGGGAAAATGTGATCATAGTTGTATCCAAAAGAAACAAGTGCCATACTGCAACATTAGAGGCATTAGAGGGCGCAACACAGGTTCAATGCTCCAAATACTGAGCGTAGTAAACAAATGAAAGAGCAGGTTATGATCACAAGAGGCACGAAAGGAGACAAAAAAAGAAATCTATCTATCTATCTATCCATCCATCCATCCATCCAGCCATCCATCCATCCATCCATCCATTCATCCATCCATCCATCCATCCATCCATCTGTCTAGCTATATATCTAGCTACATATCCATCCATCCATCCATCCATCCATCCATCCATCCATCCATCCATCCATCCATCCATCCATTTATCCATCCATCCATCCATCCATCCATCCATCCATCCATCTATCTATCTATCTAGTAATATATCTGTACCTGTTCAATACTATGTTTGATTAGGGATGCTTTCCCAGGATTTGGAGATAAGCTTCTATTTTACTATTCTGAAGAAACACAACCAAAATCCCAGCGATCCTAACAATTTCCAGCCTAATTCCCGCCTCCCTCTGCCAGCCAAATCAAGAACACTTTGAGTCTTCAACGTTCTTCTTTTTTTCTGAAGCACAGTCTGCTGGATGACTCACCAAACAGATTCAGAGGAGGCCACAGCACAGAATCTGCTCTGATTAAATCAGTGGAAGAAACCAGAGAGCCCCTAGACTCCTGAGGCAGGCAGCCTTGATCCTACTGGACCTCTCGGCGGCCATCAACATGTTCCATCATGGCATTCTTGTGGGCCGTTTAGCATCATCAGGAGTACAGGGTACCGCCCTAAGCCTTCTGCGCTCCTTCCTTTCAGATAGGTGTCAGTTTGTAGCTCTGGACTCATTTACCTCTGAATCTTTTACTCTCCTTTGTGGGGTTCCACAGGGCTCTTCCATCAGCCCTACCCTGTTTAATGTTTATGTGCCAGTATGGCGCCCGTTAATAAATCTTGTGGGTTTGCCCTGACCTCTTACGCCGATGATACACAAATTGTTGTTGCTGTTTCTAACCAAGACAATAATATTGGCAACATTTCCATGACTGTATGTAGGCGTTTGTGCTTGGATGAGTAGCAATTGCCTCAAACTAAACTCTGATAAAACAGAGGTCATACTATTCAGCAATAACCCATCCTTTGGTCTCCTGCGTGGTGGCCAGTACAATTGGGATCACTACCCACACCAGTCATGAAAGCCAAAAATCTGGGAGCGACCATTGATAACAAGCTCTCCTTTGGTAATCAGGCCAATTCATTGATGACATTGACTCTCTTCATTCTCAGAATGATCAAAAAAGATCTTACTTTTCATTCCTTCAGAATGAAGTAGTGTGGCTCACTGGTTAGAGGCGGCAGACCCGAGAGCAGAGGACGGCCCGGGACCAGGGTTCGATTCCCGGCGCGGCAGGTTTCTGGACCAGGGTCAGCGGACTCGATAATTCTCTCGCCTCGGTGCCCACTCTGATCAGCGATCACACTCGGCAACTCTGGGCATTAGCTTGCCTCATCTTCACTAACGGCCCCACCAGACCGCCGGGGATGCCTGGTCTCACCCTGGAGGTACCCATTAAGGGACCATCTCTCAGGGAAGCCAGGAAGGGTTTCGCAGCGGTCGAAGCGCCTTGGGACCCTACGGGTAAGTAGTGCGCTATATAAATGCCAATACATACATACATACATACAATCCCAAAAAAACAGTTATATCATCTGTGATTTTAGTGTGACTACTTTAACAGTTTGTATATGAACATGCAGCAACAACATATGAAGATGTTTCCGGTGTTGCAAAATGCTGCGGCCAGATTGGTGTCTCGCACTCCCAAATTTTGCTCAGTTGAGTCAGTAATCCAAAAACTACACTGGCTACCAGTGAGAAATAGGATCAAGTTCTCATCTCTGCGTATTCCCTACAAGGCGCTTCACAATATCGGCCCTTCTCATGATCTTACTTAGAAGTTCGAATGATAGGTACCAAATAGGAACCTTCGGTCGGCAAGAGACGAAACGCAGTTGTCTGGAATGAGTTACCCAGGGCTTTAAGTGGGCCGGGTCTCAAGGGGTCTGAGCACCGGCAGTTTTTTAGAGGAGGCCTCGAAATGGGTCCCTATCGGGCTCTGTTTTGTGCTGTGGCTCAGGCGGTCCGTTTTATTTCCGGACTGCAATGACCGCTGTTTGTTGTCACTGCAGTCTTGCAAAAAGTGCCATGGCTCAAAACAAAGCCTGATAGAGATCCGTTTCGAGACAGCAGGGCACATGGATGTGCCCTGCCCACACTGCTCACTTCTCACGACTGGAGAAGTTACAGCATGATGTCATGCCAGGTGAGCGTTGTAGGGGAAGGGAAATCCTTTAGAGAGAGTCATTTTCTCTCTGGATTTCCCTTCTCTTTCTGAAACGCAAGAGCAGCAACATTGTGGTAGGGTCACCGGGGCTTCAATTGGAAGCTTTTTCAATATTATATGTAACGAGCCATAGTTGCAGCTTATTTATCTTATGCAACTAATAACCATTGACAAAGCCAATAGTCCTGACTTGTTGTAGGTATGATGTTACTTGTATCGTATATCTGGATGCAATGACAGAAACAGGAAAATTCAAGCCGGGCGGCGCACTATGCTAAAGACAGATTTTTAGCGTAAGTGTTTTAAAGCCACGCCCCTAATTACACTGGCCACGCCCCTTTGAGTGACCCCCAAGTTTTTCCATCCCACTTAAAGCCCTGGAGTTACCCCCCTCCATTCGTGCAGCCCCAAGCTTGCTAGCCTTCAGAAAGGATTTAAAACACTGGTTTTTTTGCTACTTAGCATTCAGGTTATGTGCTGATCCATCCATCCATCCTGCCTGCCTGCCATCCTGTCTGTCTGTCTGTCTGTCTATCTAAATGTGTCCATCTCTCTGTCTTTCTTTCAAGCGAGTGTCCTTTGACCAGGGGCGTAATTCAGGCCCCTGCCGGACAGCGGGCCCTCAAGCCTTCTGAGGGAACCCATTCCGACCAAGGTCAATGAATATGATTATCTGTGAACTATGCAAGACTCAGGGGCCCATCTTCACATTCTGCAGGGGCGGGGGGGGGGGGCATTATTTTATGGTACGCCACAGACTCTGGCTTAATAATTTTGTAATTTCATAAATCATTTTATAATTATATACATACCCATGCCTATGCCCACATTTGCCTGCCTGTGTGTGTGTGGTGCCGGGGTAGCTAGAGAAGTTGAGCTCTGGGAAGCGCTTCTCCTTGGTGAGGAGACACAGAGTGAAATGAGTCTGAGATGCAGGCACCTCTAAACTGCCAATAGAGAATCACTCCTGTATAATTTGCGTATTAATTAGAAAGTCTGGCTCCCTGTATAGACTAATGAAATATTAAACAGCGAATGTGTCTTCACACCGCTTTCTTCTGACGCCAAGATCTCTCAGAGGGAGTCGGGGTTTGTTTCCTAACATCTCATTTGCAGCAGACACAGTCGCAGGCCAATTTTGCGAGCAGTGCGATGCTCTGCAGAAGCGCTGCCACTGCCAATCTCTGCAGAGATCTGGGCGCGGCAAAGGACGCAGGGCTGGCATGTAGCGTCTTCTTTAACCTTCTTAGCACTGCGCCTGGCTAATACCGCCCTCTAACCCGGGACTTCCAACAAATGGCGTCTGGTTCCCTAAGTAACATCCAGAGCGACTTCTTCAGCCTGCTTCCATCTCCCCTTCTCTTCTTTGGCAAACCCTGCACTCCTTTTATCTCTGGGAAATGGTGTGCCACCTTAATATCTACCGACGAACTTCACACTTTGACCTTTAAGGCCCTTTAGGTACATCATCAGGTAGAGGCAACAAGGGATTTCCATTATAGATCGAGCATGGGTCTGCTGTGTGTGACCCCACAACTCTTCCTTTCAAATAGAAACATCTGGTGCTAACACTACTGTACAAGAAAAAATCCAGAAGCTGCATTTAAAATGATCTTAATTAAATCCAACCTGAATTGAGCATTGGCGGAGAAAACCCACAGAAAAGTCCTCATTCATTTTCCTTTTAAAGGGAAAAGCAAAGTAGGAGCTAGAGTTTGGCATAACCGTCCTTAGAGGAGAATTTTAAATCTGTGACCTTAAAACAGCAACCGGCTCCACTCTCCCAGAGTGGAACACGCGACCAGACAGGCCAGTTATTGAGTGAGACAGCGAAAGGAATATATCTGGTAATATCACAACCTTTCTCCTGGTTTATTGCGAAGGAGGCTGAGGGTTTAAACATTTGGGCCTCATTTATGAAAAGTGATGCATCGCTGCGTGAAAACATCAATGCATCACTTTTCATTGCGCCCTCCTTGCGACATTCTGGATGCGTCATAGTTACAGTATGACGCATCATGTCGAAAGGGGTTACAGATACGCCCGTATTTCGGACGTATCTGTAGGCGCAAAAATGACTCATTGCTGGAGTGTGTCACAAAAGTGATGCAGCTCCATCAATGAGTCTTTTTACATGGGCAAGTCCCATTTCAAATGTGCCTGTGTCAGTCTTACGCCTGCTGTGAGGCAGGTGTAAGATATTGACGCATAGATTTCACTGCATGACTTCTACGAGGCTTACTTGCATCAGAACATCCACCCTGCATACATTATAGCTGGTGCAGGTATAATGTGGCGCAGGGGTTTACAAAGTGACGCATCTACCTAGATGCGTCACTTTGTAAATATGACGCAACATGATGCATTTTTTACGCTGCTGGTGCGTCACAAAAAGTGACACACAGGCAGCGTAGAGGTGACGCAAGGGCTCATAAATAAGTCCCTTGGTGAAGATGCCCTTGATGGCGAACCAACATTATCTGAAGGATGGAACGGCAAGCTCTTTCTCTGAATGCGGAGGATGGTACTCAGTGGATAGGAGGATAGAAAAAAACAGTGAACTAGGATGATTAGCTAACTCACCCATCCTGTGCCTCATTTGGATTCAGAATCCGGGCAGAAGTATCTGGCAAACTCCCAGATTACTCAGCAGTAATCTTCAGTGCTACCAGCGCCACTCTTGCCAGGGTCCCGACACCTCACTCACCGACCGTGATGGTCCCTTCAGCCCTCTGTGATGGATTTCAACGTTCAGAAGGATTCTGTGAGTATCAGTCCCAGTAAAGAACTCAGTCTCGGTGGCTGAAGCTTTCATCCACTTCATAATCTTGGAAGGTCTGCCTCCGGTGCGATGGCTTTATTAGTGAGGAGGGAGAGAAGAAGAGGAACACAGAATGAATGTCTGAACTGATCTCAGTGTGAGAAAAGACCGAAGAGAGGGATGGATAGCCCTCAGTTCTAGTATTCTGAGTTGGTACCCCACTTGCAGACATTTTCAGACCATGGGGCATATTATCAAGGGGGTTTATCTCCGCTTTTTTGGCTTTAAAAGCCAAGAAAGCAGAGATAAAATTATCTCCCTATTACCTAGCTGTCGCTAACACCAGTTAGCGACAGCTAGTAGGAGATAGCGACCATCTTGGGCCCCACTTTGCATGTCAGTGATATTTATCACTAATGACATGCAAAGTGGGCGTGCCAAGATGTTAGTGACTGAAAACAGTCGCTAACATCGCTATCTCCTATTACCAACTTTTGGAGATATTCGCGCTAAGCGCGAATATCTCCAAAAGCTAACACCTGCCCTGAGCAGTTCTTAGCCATGTTATCCAATGGGAGGTGGATAACATGGCTAAGAGCATTAGCTCGGTAATGCATGAATATCGCTGACTTTTCAGCGATATTCATGCATTGCGGCGATTTTTATCGCATTTGCGATAAACCTTGGTAATACCAAGGTTTATTTGCGGTAAAAATCGCCGCAGCTCTGCGGTAAGTTTTTGTCTCTAACCAAGCAATAGCGATAATTATCCCTATTGCTTGGTAATATGCCCCCATATTCCTTGGACTTGGAGTCTGCTCAGGTGAAAGCCGATGAAGCAGATTTTATGCCAAGGGAAAGAACCCCTTCAATGTTAGTACAGTTCCCATGGCATTTTAATAAAGGTATATTGAAGAGACATGTTGGATATATTTTGGGCATCTACTGTCCACATCATGCAAAGGAAAATATTCTTTCTGCTATGCCAAATTAAAAAATTTCCTTATTTTACTGGTTTGATTTTTGTTCTGAAAACCAAAATGGACTTGAACTCCTTTTGAAGCCTCATTTCTTTACAAGAAAATTGAACCTATCATTATAAGAACCTCCTCCAATGCTGATATTTACAAAAAAGAGTATGGGGCATATTACCAACGAGTAGCGATATTTATCGCTAACTAGGGGTAGCAACGATTTTTTTATCGCTAAGCATCGCCGGAAATTATCGCTGAGATAACGTGCTATTAGCAACGTTTATCTCTAAAGCGATACATTTTTCCGGCGATAGCGTGAATATCGCTGAGAATACAGCGATATTCACACATTAGCGACAAAATGCTCTTAGCCATGTTATCCACCTCCAATTGGATAACATGGCTAAGAACTGGTCTGGGCAGGCGTTAGTTTATGGAGATATTCGCGCTTAGCGCAAATATTTCCATCGCTACGCCTGCCTTGCTAATAGGCGATAGCGATGTTAGTGACTGCTTTCAGTCGCTAACAGGTTGGGTATGCCCACTTTGCATGTCATTAGCGATAAATATCGCTAACATGCAAAGCGGGCCCCAAAACGCTCGCTATCGCCTACAAGCTGTCGCTAACTGCTGTTAGCGACAGCTTGCTAATAGAGCGATAGAATTATCGCCGTCGGCCGCTAAAACGGCGATATTTGCCTATTGCCACCCTTGGTAATATGCCCCTATGTCCTTCTGTGAGCAGTCTGTCTGTGTGCAAGCACTCAGTATTTCTAGGTGATGGACTTGAGGAAGCTGTATCCTCTCAGAATAGGGATCCAGGTAGACGTGGCAGCTTCTTAAATGCAAGCGGTGGTTTAAAAAAGTGGAAAAGCAGTGAAGTAATGAGCAGTGTGGTGCGGATTGTCATCACTAATAAACGTACTGAGTTCACCTGTTGATTAGACCGTCCATGTTTCAGGATTCAAGATATTCGCTCCGTGAGGAATAGCGGTGCATAGTGATTTCAGTGAAATAGTGCATTGCGACAGTGCCCGAGCGACAAAGATAGTACTATTAATAGTAATGACTCATTTTCTATGCATCACTGCCATATGCTTGCTGTTTCTAAGTGCAGTAAATGACTATTGCCAGGGGTAATTTATGGAGTCAAGTAAGTTGCCGATCTGAATTCCCCTTGACCTTCTGGGTAAAACGGTATATTGGGAAATCTCTCCAGGAGAATGTTTCTTGCCGGAAAAACTTAACTCCAAAGTGTACAGCTTTCACAGCCTCCCAAAATGCACACGTAGTGTACTTCACCCATTTATGCTAGGTGCATTAGAACTGTTCCCCAGTTCTCTTGTGTATTTCGTATGTACTAGTGAACAGCCTTGTCTGCTGCATGATTACCTATCAGCTTGATGGCCTAAAGTACCTATGTAACCTTCAAGCCATTTCTGCTATGTAAGGGGCCACGGCTGTGCTTTACGAACAGCCTAAATAAAATAAACAAAAAAGACCAGAAACCTGGGGGCATATAATCAACAACTAGCGATATTTACCGCTAAAGAAGCTTAGCAAAAATTTTTTTATCGCCAAGCATCGCCGGATTTTATCGCAGAGATAACGTGCCATTAGCAACATTTATCTCCAATGCGATAAAATATCCGGCGATAGTGGCGAAATATCGCGGGGAATCCAGCGATATTCAGGCATTATCGCTAATAGGGTCTTAACCTGAATATCCACCTCCCATTGGATGTACAGGTTAAGAACTGGTCTGAGCGGGCGTTAGTTATCAGCGATATTCGCGATTAGCGCACATTTTTTTATCGCTACGTGTGCCTTGCTAATAGGCGATAGCGCCGCTGCTTTCAGTCGCTAACTGGTTGGGTATGCCCACTTTGCATGTCATTAGCGATAAATATCGCTGACCTGCAAAGCGGGCCCCAAACCGCTCGCTATCACCTAAAAGCTGTCGCTAACTGATGTTAGCGACAGCTTGCTAAATGGGCAATGAAATTATCGCCGCTTTGCGGCCAAAAACGGCTGCAAAAGCGACGATAATTTCATTTCGCCTGCCTTGATAATATGCCCCCTAGTTCTAAATCTCCAATTCATTGAGGGCGCTCTACCCTGCTAGTCCTCCAAAGAGGTAACGGAACTAACCAGCTTCACCTGAATCTTCTGTCACTTCAGTTCCCCAGGTAGCAGTTCTTTCTGTTTTTCCGCTTCTGTGCACCTGCTCAGCTAAAGTCAGAAAGTGCCCTATATCACCAAACACTTCTCCAGACTGTCGGCGCCATTTCCGGCTCCCAGGGAGGTGGACTCTGATGAAAGACTTACTTGCCACAAAGTACTGCCGTCTTTCATTGGCAGCCAACAACTTCCTGCTCTAGAAGACAGCCCTTAAGACTCAATCAATCAGCGTTTGTAGAGCGTGGCACTGTCACCCCTGGGGGTATCTGGGCGCTGGGGTGAGAGGTATCCGCCGTGCCAGCTTTCGCTGTGACAGGTCTTGATGAAAAGGTGGGAAGAGGGAAGAAACAGCAGAAAAAGGCAAACAAAGCAGAAAACCGAGCAATCAGAAAGGCCAAAGGGCAGAAAAACAAGTGGCCGGAAAAGGCAAAACAGAGGGCAGAAAAACTAGATGAACAGAGGGTAGAAAAATGAGCAGAAAGGCAAAACAAAGGGCAGAAAGACGAGCAGAAAAGGCACAACAGAGCAGAAAGCCGAAATAGGCAAAACAAAACAGAAGAGGGTAAAATAGCAGGCAGAAAAATGAGCAGAAACAGCAAAACAGTTGGCAGAAAAACAAACACAATAGGCAAAACAGCAGAAACACAAAAGGCAAAACAGCAGAAAAGAGCAAAACAGAGAGCAGGACAACAAGCAAAAAAGGCAAAACAGAGGGCAGAAAATAAGCAGGAACAGAGGACCGAAAACTGGTCAAAAAAGGCAAAACAGAGCAGAAGAGGGCAAAACAGAGAACAGAAAAACAAGCAAAAAAGGCAAAACGGGGGAGAAAAAACAAGCATTAACAGACAAAACAGAGGGCAGAAAAACGAGCAGAAAGGCAAAACAGGGTAGAAGAGGGCAAAAAAGAGGGGAGAAAAACTAGCAGACAACACAAAACAGAGGGCAGAAAGATGAGCAGAAAAGGCAAAACAAAGGGCAGAAAAATTAGCAGAAACAGGCAAAACATAGAAAACTGAGTGGAAGCAAACCAGAAGGCAGAAAAATTAGCAGGAAAGGCAAAACAGAGCAGAAGAGGGCAAAACAGAGGGCAGAAAATCAAGCAGAAACATGAAAAAAAGGAGGGCAGAAAAGTGAGAGGAAAAGGCAAAACAGGGCGGAAACACGAGCAGGAGAGGCAAAACAGAGCAGAAAGGGCCAAATAGAGGGCAGAGAAACGAGTAGAAATGGCCGAACGGAGGGCAGAGAAACCGGCAGGAAAGGCAAAGTAGAGGGCAGAAAAATGGGAATAAAAGATAAAACAGAGCAAGAAACCAGCAGAGGAGGAACAGAGGGCAACAGGTAGACTGGCAGCAGAAGGTAGCGGACTGCGGGCAAGCTGGACATGGGAATTGTCTCAGGGGGAGCTGGCACGAGGACCTGCTTTTCAGAGACTATTCTGCAGCTGTGTCACCACAGCTCACACAGTCGCTGGGCATTTAGAGGAGTTCACTGACATTTCACCTCTTGTAATGTGGCCACAATAAAAACCAGAAAATCAGTCTAGCTCACAAACTGGCAGTGCCTCAGTAGGGGCGGGACTTGAACCACAGCTGTCCGGCATTGAAAGTCAGCAATGACGAAGAAGATGGTCATACAAGACCGCACAGAATGCAGTGAAAACTCAAAAAGGGTGCAAAATAAAATGGAAAGAGGAATCATCAATAGAGTCCAGGAAGGATAAAAAATAAAATGGTTTATGAAAGCTTTCAAGTGTCTTCTTCAGCTTCATACCTGTACATGCAGCTATGTATGTATACTATGTATACTTTTTTATGGTTGGCCACATTAAATCGACTTCCATTCAATTACCTGGCTTATTATGGAGCTGAGTGTGCTCTAGACAGTCCTCTTTGTGGTTGGCCACATCAAATCAACTTCCTCAAACCTTCACTGGGTTTCTTCAATTACCTGGCTTATTATGGAGCTGAGTGTGCTCTAGACAGTCCTCTTTATGGTTGGCCACAGTAAATCGACTTCCACAAACCTTCACTTGGTTTCTTCAATTACCTGGCTTATTATGGAGCTGAGTGTGCTCTAGACAGTCCTCTTTGTGGTTGGCCACATCAAATCGACTTCCTCAAACCTTCACTGGGTTTCTTCAATTACCTGGCTTATTATGGAGCTGAGTGTGCTCTAGACAGTCCTCTTTGTGGTTGGCCACAGTAAATCGACTTCCACAAACCTTCACTTGGTTTCTTCAATTACCTGGCTTATTATGGAGCTGAGTGTGCTCTAGACAGTCCTCTTTGTGGTTGGCCACATCAAATCGACTTCCTCAAACCTTCACTTGGTTTCTTCAATTACCTGGCTTATTATGGAGCTGAGTGTGCTCTAGACAGTCCTCTTTATGGTTGGCCACAGTAAATCGACTTCCACAAACCTTCACTTGGTTTCTTCAATTACCTGGCTTATTATGGAGCTGAGTGTGCTCAAGACAGTCCTCTTTGTGGTTGGCCACATCAAATCAACTTCCTCAAACCTTCACTGGGTTTCTTCAATTACCTGGCTTATTATGGAGCTGAGTGTGCTCTAGACAGTCCTCTTTGTGGTTGGCCACATCAAATCGACTTCCTCAAACCTTCACTTGGTTTCTTCAATTACCTGGCTTATTATGGAGCTGAGTGTGCTCTAGACAGTCCTCTTTGTGGTTGGCCACAGTAAATCGACTTCCACAAACCTTCACTTGGTTTCTTCAATTACCTGGCTTATTATGGAGCTGAGTGTGCTCTAGACAGTCCTCTTTGTGGTTGGCGACAGTAAATCGACTTCCACAAACCTTCACTTGGTTTCTTCAATTACCTGGCTTATTATGGAGCTGAGTGTGCTCTAGACAGTCCTCTTTGTGGTTGGCCACATCAAATCGACTTCCTCAAACCTTCACTTGGTTTCTTCAATTACCTGGCTTATTATGGAGCTGAGTGTGCTCTAGACAGTCCTCTTTATGGTTGGCCACAGTAAATGGACTTCCACAAACCTTCACTTGGTTTCTTCAATTACCTGGCTTATTATGGAGCTGAGTGTGCTCTAGACAGTCCTCTTTGTGGTTGGCCACATCAAATCGACTTCCTCAAACCTTCACTGGGTTTCTTCAATTACCTGGCTTATTATGGAGCTGAGTGTGCTCTAGACAGTCCTCTTTATGGTTGGCCACAGTAAATCGACTTCCACAAACCTTCACTTGGTTTCTTCAATTACCTGGCTTATTATGGAGCTGAGTGTGCTCAAGACAGTCCTCTTTGTGGTTGGCCACATCAAATCGACTTCCTCAAACCTTCACTTGGTTTCTTCAATTACCTGGCTTATTATGGAGCTGAGTGTGCTCTAGACAGTCCTCTTTATGGTTGGCCACAGTAAATCGACTTCCACAAACCTTCACTTGGTTTCTTCAATTACCTGGCTTATTATGGAGCTGAGTGTGCTCAAGACAGTCCTCTTTGTGGTTGGCCACATCAAATCAACTTCCTCAAACCTTCACTGGGTTTCTTCAATTACCTGGCTTATTATGGAGCTGAGTGTGCTCTAGACAGTCCTCTTTGTGGTTGGCCACATCAAATCAACTTCCTCAAACCTTCACTTGGTTTCTTCAATTACCTGACTTATTATGGAGCTGAGTGTGCTCTAGACAGTCCTCTTTATGGTTGGCCACAGTAAATCGACTTCCACAAACCTTCACTTGGTTTCTTCAATTACCTGGCTTATTATGGAGCTGAGTGTGCTCTAGACAGTCCTCTTTGTGGTTGGCCACAGTAAATCGACTTCCACAAACCTTCACTTGGTTTCTTCAATTACCTGGCTTATTATGGAGCTGAGTGTGCTCAAGACAGTCCTCTTTGTGGTTGGCCACATCAAATCGACTTCCTCAAACCTTCACTTGGTTTCTTCAATTACCTGGCTTATTATGGAGCTGAGTGTGCTCTAGACAGTCCTCTTTATGGTTGGCCACAGTAAATCGACTTCCACAAACCTTCACTTGGTTTCTTCAATTACCTGGCTAATTATGGAGCTGAGTGTGCTCTAGACAGTCCTCTTTGTGGTTGGCCACATCAAATCAACTTCCTCAAACCTTCACTGGGTTTCTTCAATTACCTGGCTTATTATGGAGCTGAGTGTGCTCTAGACAGTCCTCTTTATGGTTGGCCACAGTATATCGACTTCCACAAACCTTCACTTGGTTTCTTCAATTACCTGGCTTATTATGGAGCTGAGTGTGCTCAAGACAGTCCTCTTTATGGTTGGCCACATCAAATCGACTTCCTCAAACCTTCACTTGGTTTCTTCAATTACCTGGCTTATTATGGAGCTGAGTGTGCTCTAGACAGTCCTCTTTGTGGTTGGCCACATCAAATCAACTTCCTCAAACCTTCACTGGGTTTCTTCAATTACCTGGCTTATTATGGAGCTGAGTGTGCTCTAGATAGTCCTCTTTGTGGTTGGCCACATCAAATCAACTTCCTCAAACCTTCACTGGGTTTCTTCAATTACCTGGCTTATTATGGAGCTGAGTGTGCTCTAGACAGTCCTCTTTATGGTTGGCCACAGTAAATCGACTACCACAAACCTTCACTTGGTTTCTTCAATTACCTGGCTTATTATAGAGCTGAGTGTGCTCTAGACAGTCCTCTTTGTGGTTGGCCACATCAAATCAACTTCCTCAAACCTTCACTGGGTTTCTTCAATTACCTGGCTTATTATGGAGCTGAGTGTGCTCTAGACAGTCCTCTTTATGGTTGGCCACAGTAAATCGACTTCCACAAACCTTCACTTGGTTTCTTCAATTACCTGGCTTATTATGGAGCTGAGTGTGCTCTAGACAGTCCTCTTTATGGTTGGCCACAGTAAATCGACTTCCACAAACCTTCACTTGGTTTCTTCAATTACCTGGCTTATTATGGAGCTGAGTGTGCTCTAGACAGTCCTCTTTGTGGTTGGCCACATCAAATCAACTTCCTCAAACCTTCACTTGGTTTCTTCAATTACCTGGCTTATTATGGAGCTGAGTGTGCTCTAGACAGTCCTCTTTATGGTTGGCCACAGTAAATCGACTTCCACAAACCTTCACTTGGTTTCTTCAATTACCTGGCTTATTATGGAGCTGAGTGTGCTCTAGACAGTCCTCTTTGTGGTTGGCCACAGTAAATGGACTTCCACAAACCTTCACTTGGTTTCTTCAATTACCTGGCTTATTATGGAGCTGAGTGTGCTCAAGACAGTCCTCTTTGTGGTTGGCCACATCAAATCGACTTCCACAAACCTTCACTTGGTTTCTTCAATTACCTGGCTTATTATGGAGCTGAGTGTGCTCAAGACAGTCCTCTTTGTGGTTGGCCACATCAAATCGACTTCCTCAAACCTTCACTTGGTTTCTTCAATTACCTGGCTTATTATGGAGCTGAGTGTGCTCGAGACAGTCCTCTTTATGGTTGGCCACAGTAAATCGACTTCCACAAACCTTCACTTGGTTTCTTCAATTACCTGGCTTATTATGGAGCTGAGTGTGCTCAAGACAGTCCTCTTTGTGGTTGGCCACATCAAATCAACTTCCTCAAACCTTCACTGGGTTTCTTCAATTACCTGGCTTATTATGGAGCTGAGTGTGCTCTAGACAGTCCTCTTTGTGGTTGGCCACATCAAATCAACTTCCTCAAACCTTCACTGGGTTTCTTCAATTACCTGGCTTATTATGGAGCTGAGTGTGCTCTAGACAGTCCTCTTTGTGGTTGGCCACATCAAATCGACTTCCTCAAACCTTCACTTGGTTTCTTCAATTACCTGGTTTATTATGGAGCTGAGTGTGCTCTAGACAGTCCTCTTTATGGTTGGCCACAGTAAATCGACTTCCACAAACCTTCACTTGGTTTCTTCAATTACCTGGTTTATTATGGAGCTGAGTGTGCTCTAGACAGTCCTCTTTGTGGTTGGCCACAGTAAATCGACTTCCACAAACCTTCACTTGGTTTCTTCAATTACCTGGCTTATTATGGAGCTGAGTGTGCTCAAGACAGTCCTCTTTGTGGTTGGCCACATCAAATCGACTTCCTCAAACCTTCACTTGGTTTCTTCAATTACCTGGCTTATTATGGAGCTGAGTGTGCTCTAGACAGTCCTCTTTATGGTTGGCCACAGTAAATCGACTTCCACAAACCTTCACTTGGTTTCTTCAATTACCTGGCTTATTATGGAGCTGAGTGTGCTCTAGACAGTCCTCTTTGTGGTTGGCCACATCAAATCAACTTACTCAAACCTTCACTGGGTTTCTTCAATTACCTGGCTTATTATGGAGCTGAGTGTGCTCTAAACAGTCCTCTTTATGGTTGGCCACAGTAAATCGACTTCCACAAACCTTCACTTGGTTTCTTCAATTACCTGGCTTATTATGGAGCTGAGTGTGCTCTAGACAGTCCTCTTTGTGGTTGGCCACATCAAATCAACTTCCTCAAACCTTCACTGGGTTTCTTCAATTACCTGGCTTATTATGGAGCTGAGTGTGCTCTAGACAGTCCTCTTTGTGGTTGGCCACATCAAATCAACTTCCTCAAACCTTCACTGGGTTTCTTTAATTGCCTATCTTGTTTTTTTTAGAGCCGGGTACGCCCTTGAAGGCTTTGTTATACTTATTTTATGTTGCAATGAACTTTTCATAGCGTGCATTCATCAAGGAGGTTTCATGGCACTAAGGCCGGCTTGGAAGCAGAGCAAAAATGAGACAATTAATCATGCGCTTGTCTAAAGAGACATGTTTTAATGAGGTTCTGAAGCTCTCGTAGGACGTTGCCGCTCTAATATTTGGGGGAATTCCAGACACCAGGAGCGAGCACTTCAAACCTGGCTCTCCCAATCTCTTCCTGTTGAATTCGAGACCCTCCAAACGATTGCGATGAGCAGATCTGAGATTTCATTTCGGGATATAATTCCGAATTCCGGAGGTCACAAAGGAGGGCTGTTGCCATGGCAGGTTTTTAAAATTGTGCGTCCAGTTTTAAAAGGGTTCTTGGGGGACTGGGAACCAGTGTTGTCTTTTCAACAGTGGTTAATATGACAGTGTGAAGGTTGATGACAGACCACTCTGGCTGCTTGATTTTGGACAAACTGGAGTCTTTGGCTCAGTCCCTTTGGAAGACCTCAAAATAAAGAGCATTAGCGTAATCGATTTGTGACATAACAAGCGTAATTACAATCTGGATAATGGCCTCTAAAGAGAAGGATTTAAAAAAATAATAATTACGCAGCCGGAAAAACCAATGCGACATCACTGCTTCAGTCTGAGGCTCCATTGAAAGATGCTCATCAAATAGAATCCTGAGGCTTTTGACCGCTCTTCTGGAGATGGGGCAGCGCCCAACTACTGTGGCCAAAGAGAAGGGCTCCAAAAATGCAGCTTGTTTTTGACCATCACTACCATGGTTTTATCCGAGTTCTGTTTCAGTTGATGGCAGTTCATCCAGTCTGGAATAAAGATCATCGATATTAAATAGCAGCTGCATGTCATTGGCATAGTTATATATCTTTTCATTTTGCCTCTGTAATGTATGTACTGGTGGGTGGATATACGAATTAAATACCATGAGGGACAAAGAGGAGCCCTGGGATACTCTACAGTTAAGTTTAACCTTAGAAGAGCAGAAAAGAGACAGACAGACCGATTGAGATCGATCAGAGAGAAAGGACTTTTCCAGTCTAGAGCATTTCCCTGCAAGCCGGAGGCCTCAACACAGTTTCAATTTGGTCTTTCTTTATAAAAGTGCCTGTGGCAAAAGTGCCTGTGGCATCAGACTATTAGTTGAAGCCCACCCACCACAATAGCTGGCTCTGCCTTCGCATGCATGTGTGGGGTGATAAAAAGTAAACACTCTTACAGCATATGTTTTTCTAACGTTTGGTGACACAAACAAATCACACTTGTGCCACTTTTGCAAAGTTACAAATCACAGACATGATTGCAGTAAGACACTGGAGTGTTGGTGGAATTCAGCTTAATATGTTTTTTGAACTTGGGCTTTGGATTCGTCATGTTGTTTGACTAATTATTTAAAACTTTGAAAAAGCTCCAGGCCTGCGCACCATCAAAGGGCAAAACGCGTTGGCTGTTCAAATGTACACTGCTAAGCTGTCATCACCATAAAGAAAGATGACATTTGAAGCCAAAAGCAACAAAGTCCTTTTATACTGAACTAGTGTGGAATGTATCTGTAATACTAACCTTGTACTAATAATCTCAAGTGTACAATTAATAAAAGGTTGAAAATCCAAAAGTAGGTGAAAGCACTGTAATTTGCAGACATATTTAACTACGGGACATTAGGCGCTGTTCAACTCTCATGAGTGCAACATTTCTCCTCCATATTTATGCTCTGTATCAGAACAGATTTTCTGTGAGACTGAGTTTTGCATGTCCTTTTCTGTATGTTTTGCTGTTTGCAATTTGGTGTATTGAGTATGGTTGGCAAGGCAATCTATGGCATATGCTATGTGTGTTGATTTACATAACTGGCGGAAGTCAGTGGCTATTTGGGTTTGAGTGAGAACAATAACTCTTCACTTTGGAACCCAAGAGCATCATCTGCGGTATTCCTCAAGGCTCATACCTCAGTTCCACCCTGTTCAACACATACATTACCGCTTCTGGCCGAAATTGTCAAAACACACGATCTCAACATCATATCCTATGCAGACGACACCCAGCTCATCATCTTGCTCTCAGAAGACCGCTCCACCACCAGGACCAAATTCCACAAGTGCATGGTGAGTGTCGCCGACTGGATGAAGGCCAACTGCCTGATGCTCAACATGGACTAGAAGGTGGTGCTGATTTTTGGGAAGAACACTACCCAGTTACCCTCAAGACTCTGATCCACTCCCACAACGAGAGACCATGCCGCAACCTCAGCATCATGCTGAACAGCAAACTTACCATGAAATGTCAGAACAACACAGTCTCCTCTGCCTGCTTCCACACCCTCCGCATGCTCCGAAAGATTTGCTGGTGGCTTCCCAGGAAAGCCGTCACTCAAGCCCAAGTCAGCTGGAATACGGCAGGAATACAGCAACATGCTCTACGTAAGACTCACCACCCAACTGCTTAAGAGAGGCCAGACAATGCAGAACTCAGCCGCCAGACTCATCCCTGATCTCCCCAAACTGACCCACATCAAACCCCACCTCAGGTACCTCCATTGGCTCCCCATCAAGAAAGAAGCCAATTCAAGATGTTATAGACACATGCCTACTAGGCCTACCACAACCAAGGGCAGCAGCATAAAAAACCGCCTGAATTCCACCAACACTCCAAATACCTGCACTCCACCTCGCTTGCCCTCGCTCACACTGCCCGCATCTGCTGAAGTGACAGTGGAAAACGCTCCTTCTCCTACCTCACTGCCATGTCTTGGAATGACCTCCCCCTGCACCTCAGGACACCACCTCTCCCTGAATTCAGACAAGGACTTAAGACCTGTCTCTTTAACTGATCTCAGCAAGAAGTCAGCACCTGGATACCCTCAAGGGTAATTAGTCATTCTCTAAAATCTGGGTTGATTGATTGATAATTCATTTTTTTAACTGTGTTGTTTCAGGGAATTTCATTATTTTTTGTTTTTGTTGGCTGCAGGGCCAGGCCACAATATATATATATATTCATGCGATCAACAACGAGTGTGGGCGGTCGAAACGTGTGGCCTCTTTATATATAATGGACAATTTCCAATAAATTCAGTTTTGCACCTTGCTGGAGTCCGTACCTGCTTCGTTCAGAAGTGTTTGAAGAAAAAATTTAAAGTTCGATATATATATAAGCATTATATAATAATTACCAAAGAACATACAGTACAGTAAAATGGTTTTATATATATATATGTTTATAATATATATCGAAAACATTTTTACTGTATTTTCTCAGTTTTAAATATATATACTAGCTTACCCGTCACGCGTTGCTGCAATCTCAGAAGAAAGGAAATTTAAGGAAACTTGCTATGATAACATTTAATTTACACTGTGTCCATTTTTATTGAAACTTATTAATTTTAATATGGAAAACATTTTAAAGTGTTGTTTTAATTCTGTTTATTTATTCGAGTGCTTGTGGATACACGATATTTTTTGTTTTTCCGTCTGGTGTGTACACGAATAAATCAGAAGGTTTTCCGACGCATGAGCTGGCCACATACAGTTGTCCATGTGAGAAGCACGGATTCTCC
This sequence comes from Lissotriton vulgaris, assembly GCF_964263255.1. Taxonomy (NCBI): domain Eukaryota; kingdom Metazoa; phylum Chordata; class Amphibia; order Caudata; family Salamandridae; genus Lissotriton; species Lissotriton vulgaris. Next base: position 39,971,007 of record NC_141697.1, read on the forward strand.
AAATCTAGTCCACACACTTGCAGCGATTGTCCTTGTGCTTTGTTGATGGTCATTGCAAAAGCGAGTCGCACCGGAAACTGTAAGCGTTCAGTATTGGAAAGATTATGAGGGCTCTGGGGGCCCAGGGGGCCGATATTTAGCACATTTTTCTTTTTCTTTTTTTGTTGTTGCCAGAAACCTTCGCGGGAGTGTACTCAACAACTTTTAACAATTTTCTTTTTTTTTTACCAGAGACCTTCGTGGGAGTGTACTCAATAACTTCCCAAAGTTTCATGCTGATCGGATGAATGGTGTAGTAATGCATAAAGGGCAAACAGACATACTTTTGTTTTTATATAGATAGATAGATAGATTAGATAGATAGATAGATAGATAGATAGATAGATAGATAGATAGATAGATAGATAGATAGATAGATAGATAGATAGATAGATAGATAGATAGATAGATAGATAGATAGATAGATAGATAGATAGATAGATAGATAGATAGATAGATAGATAGATAGATAGATATTTTGCAGAGTTTCTGAGTTGATGTCCAATCGGCAAAAACATAAGAGGAGTCACACCAGAAGGCAAAATAGTTTATTGTGCACAATAAACTATTGTGCCTTTGCCTGCTGTGCCACCTCTTATGTTTTCGCCGATTGGGTCATCGAACCAGAAATTCTGTAAAATTTCGAGCGGCTGTTGTTGCTGCTGGCAGGCACCAACGCCGAAGGTTGTGCTTAAATCAATTAATCCAAGTGGGTGGAAGCACTGTCCCGAATACAGCATGCCCTGCTTTGCCTCAAGGCGGGTCCGTGCAGGCTACAATCTGTTGCTTGCATCTACGGGAAGAAGGCAATTGCGGCGCCATTTCAGGTTGGTGCTTCCTTGCAGACACAAGTTCACTTCTGCAAAGCAGGGCATGCTGTATTCGGGACAGTGCTTCGACCCACTTGGATTAATTGATTTAAGCACAACATGAAGGAATTGCAAGCCACCCCACGAGGGGAAGATTTTGCCGCACTACAATGCCCAGGTGGCTTTGCGAAGGGCCACGCCCACTGAGGCAGGTAATTGGAACATTATTTAATGTGCGCAAAGAAACAGCGCGTTCAACCCTCTGCTGCACAAATGCCACTGAAGAAGGGATTATGGGAATCCTGAAACGCGTATGGCTTAAAGAGACTTTTGTTTGAAGACTGTACCTGTTTTCACTTGCTGGCAAGTTGTGAAATAAACCACAAGTGTTATTTACTTCTGGTGACTTTACTCCGTTGTGGCTTACCTGTATTGATGGAATATATATAAATATATATATATATTTTTTCAATACAAAAGAATGAAGTCGCTGCCACTTCTTGGATGTTTACGCAGTTGTTTTATTCAAACGTGCCACAACACTCCTACGCGTTTCGAACCGTAGTTCCTGTTCACGGTAGTAATTGTGAATAGTCCCATTTCGATTTCTATATTTATACTGATGCACACCGCTTTCACTACCTGGGGCATGCTGGAACTTGTAGTTATCGCAAGTTTTATAGCTTGAATTAAACTGCGCGCTGGGGGCCGTGCATGTCAGCTGGGTGTTAATTTTGTTACCACACTGAAAGCGTTCCTTGAGTTATAGGACGTTGCCGCTTGTGATCAGTGATGTCAAATGAGATGTCATCAGTGATGTCATTTGAGATGTCATCACTGATGTCATCCATGATGTCACTGACCATGTCATGAATGATGTAATATGTGACATCATCAGCAGTGGATTGCGGGTGCGCGAAATATAGCTAGTACAACTAACTATATAGGAGCAATTTCAATGGTTTTTTAAATGCTAATTCTTAACTATATAAGGCCTGAAACCTAAGGTTTTTTAAGTGAATTTGCAAGGTTTTTTAAATGCTAATTCCTAACTATATAAGGCTTGAAACCTATGGTTTTTTCAGTGAATTTGCAAGGTTTTTTAAATGCTAATTCCTAACTATATCAGGAGTGAAACCTATATTTATTTTCAATACATTTCAAAGGTTTTGTAAATGCTAATTCTATTAGCGGATAACGTTTATATATGTTATTATCCTTCTGGGACCACCCGAGCAGCCATCTTGTTTCTCAGGAGAAGTGAGGCACAAGAGAGCACAAAACAAGAGTGGAAACGCGAAAAGGGGGCAGGGTTGAGACCCCCTGACCCCCTAGCCCTTCTCAGGTGGTCCCAGAAGGACCACCAAGTGCAAAAAAAAATTCTTTTTTTTTTAAATTGCGGGGTACGCGCACGGTACGCGTACCCTACGCGTACGGTGCACGTACCCCGCAATTTCTTTTTTTTTTTGCCCTTGGGGGTCCTTTTGGGACCCCCTGAGAAGGGCTAGAGGGTTGGGGGGGTCTCTACCCTGCCCCCTTTTCGTGTTTTCCACTCTTGTTTTGGGCTCTCTTGTGCCTCAGTTCTCCTGAAAAACAAGATGGTGGCCAACACTTCCTGGTTTGGACAGTTTGGAATGTTGACACTCGACTGCCAGCCAATCAGAAACTCGCTCACGCATGTAAGGGTACGTGCACGTACGCGTACGGTACGCGTACCATACGCGTACGGTGCGTGTACGGTGAGCGCATATAGATATATAATTTGATCAAATTCAATTTTCTCAACAACTACTGGAGGGATTTTCACCAAATATAGAAAAGGCACTACTGCATACCTGTCCCTACCATTTTGCCAAGTTTGGTGTAATTCCGTTCAGCCGTTCGGGCTGTAGCCGTGTCTCTAAAGGTCCCATAGAAAATGCCATTTGAAAAATTACAAATTCAATTTTCTCAAGAACTACTGGAGGGATTTTCACCAAACATAGCAAAGGTACATCTGCATACCAGGCCCTACCATTTTGCCAAGTTTGGTGTAATTCCATTCAGCCGTTCGGGCTGTAGCCGTGTCTAAAGGTCCCTATGGAAATTAACATGGGGAAAACACGTTTTGGGACCCCCCTTTCGGCCCCGCTTGACGAATCCCCCGAAACTTTCAGGGAAGGAGCGGAGCGGAGCTGGCCAAAATTCTGGAAAATTACACACAGATTCCTCAATCGGCGCCAAAGTTATTCCCAATAGAATGTTGAGCGCATATAGATATATAATTTGCTCAAATTCATTTTCTCAACAATTACTGGAGGGATTTTCATCAAATATAGAAAAGGCACTACTGCATACCTTTCCCTACCATTTTGCCAAGTTTGGTGTAATTCCGTTCAGCCGTTCGGACTGTAGCCGTGTCTAAAGGTCCCATAGAAAATGGCATTTGAAAAAATTCAAATTCAATTTTCTCAAGAACTACTGGAGGGATTTACACCAAACATACAAAAGGCACTGCTGCATACCAGTCCCTACCATTTTGCCAAATCTGGTATAATTCCGTTCAGCCGTTCGAGCTGTAGCCTTGTCAGAATGTCCCTATGGAAATTAACATGGGGAAAACACGTTTTGGGACCCCCCTTTTTTCTCGGCCCCCGCTTGACGAATCCCCCCGAAACTTTCAGGGAAGGAGCGGAGCGCAGCGAGGCAAATTTAAGGAAAATTACAGGCAGATCCCTCAATCGGCGCCAATGTTATTCCCAATAGAATGTTCGGAATTTCCTATGGTAACTAGGTCCTAACTATATATACCTACTGGTAATATATATATATATATATATATATATATATATATATATGTGATACATTTCCCCGTATCCGGCCCATATAATCCCCCAACGAGTCTCCCACAGGCAACACAGTGGAAGTTGAAGATTTTGCTGCAATTTGTATTAGGTTTTTACAAAGCAAAGTGGATACAAGCCAAAAAACAAAATACACCTATATATCGCTCTCTCTCTCTATATATATATATATATATATATTCAATGAAAAAAACCATAGGTTTTAGCCCATATATAGTTAGGGATTAGCATTTTCAAAACCTTATTTTACTCGCATAAAACCATTGAAATTCGCATATATAGTTAGGTGCGCTAACTATATATCGCGCACCCGCAATCCACTGCTGATGATGTCACATATTACATCATTCATGACATGCTCAGTGACATCACTGATGACATCACTGATGACATCTCAAATGACATCACTGATGACATCACTGATGACAACATCCAGTGACTGTATGTTTCTGTAAAGTTAAAATATGTCTTACATATTGAAGAATGAGTGGATGTATAAGTGTCTGGATGAAGGATTTAGTAGGTGCATGACTGACTGTATGAGTGAGTGATTAAATGTGTCTCACTGAGTGAATGGGTTAGTGACTAAACTGTCTTAATTTGTGCATCACTATGTCTGTTGTTCTGTAAACTGCTGCATGTGTTGATCAGTAGCTATATGAGTAACTATATGGGTTATTGATTGGTTGCCCAAGTATTTGTATGGGAGACTGAGTGTGTGTGGGTGGCTGGGAGTTGTATGACTTTGTGCATAGATGTGTGAGCAGTTGATTCACTAGATGTATGGGTTCAAAAGTGCATGTGGAAACAGCTGTATGGGCGGTTGACTGTGTGCATGAGTGTATTGGTGAGTGAATGGATATATCAGTGCTACATGTCAAAGTAAGTACATATGTAAAACACAGTACATGTGAGAATTGACATATATAAATAACTGTGCATAAGAGCCAGTGAATGTGTGAGTGGCTGTATGGATCATTGTGAACTTGTATCAGGGATTGTATAAGAGAGTAAATATGTGTTAATATATGTTTGAATAAGTAAGGTGTGTATAACTGTATAGTAGAGGAAATTGAGGTGTGATTGATTCTTTGCATGACTGACTAGGTGTGTGAGTAACTCCATGGATGAGTGACAGTCTGTGAGTGTCTGTTTACACTGAGTGTATCTAAGGTTATATTAGAGTCTGAAGAGGTTCATCGTATTATCACATGCATGATGTCATTAGTGATGTGCTCAGTAATGTCAAATGAGATGTCAAATGAGATGTCATCAGTGATGTCATTTGAGATGTCTTCAGTGATGTCATCAGTGATGTCATCAGTGATGTCGTTTGAGATGTCATCAGTGATGTCATCAGTGATGTCACTGAGCATGTCATGAATGATGTAATATGTGACATCATCAGCAGTGGATTGCGGGTGCGCAATATATAGTTAGCGCATCTAACTATATATGCGAATTTCAATGGTTTTATGCGAGTAAAATAAGGTTTTTAAAATGCTAATCCCTAACTATATATGGGCTAAAACCTATGGTTTTTTCATTGAAATTCAATGGTTTTTTTAATAACAAATATCAAAAGCTGTCAAATGTCAAGTACGTGACAGGTAAAAACATTTTCGTGTTTATGCACGCTGATGTGCTTTAAACGCTGCCCCCCCCTCTTTTCTCTTAGAAGTACTCTCTCTTTGCAGATAGTGAAGGGTAGTTAACGCAGGCCTTTGCCCCGTTGTAATCCGTCGTGCCTGCTTGTCTCTCCATTTGATTGATTGTTATCCAAGCATTTACTATTTTAGAATTTATTCTCTTTGGTTCATTCTCTATTTACTAACAAGCACAAAGCCGCAATACTCTGTTTAGTCTTTGCAGATAGTGAAAAATCGTGTTAAAAAAAAAACAATCGAGCAAAATCAGTAGGCCACTAATGGGATCTCTTTTTGACCTCGCTAAAATAGAAACATTAGGAACAACCCTTCATGAGAAATACGAAACTAGTGAGATGAACTGAGCTCCACACCATGATGGCTGCAAGACAGCTCGGCTCCGCCACCCACCCCGCCCAAAATAACGATAAACTCTATGCAAATATTATAAATATATACAACACACCAGCAAAGTAACAGGGTAAAACATTTTATTAAATAACTATTTACATAACTATTTTATACTTTTTGTTGCCTGATCCGGCTAGCTCAATCGATCGAGCATGAAACTCATGCATTCTGATAGCAAGCGTTGCTGCTGATGCTATGCAAACAAAAACTGGTTTTCAGTTTGTACATTCTTCAAGATTTTTCATCCAAGGCTGGTTGAGAGTTTGTAGAACGATGGCTTCAGATTTTCAACATACGGTGTGGTGGCGCGGACTGGGAGGGTGCGCTTGACTTCTGCCCCCTCCCCAAGTCGTGTTGCCCTGGCGTGGCCTAAGATCGCCCCCGACATAGGCGGCCGGCTCCCGGGGTCCTGCGGAACTTTTTGCCTTTTGATGACTCTTCCATTCTGGACCTTATCCCACAATCCGTTTAACCTGAAGACACGCTGTAGTGGGGCGCCCCTTTACCGTTTCAGTTGCCATTCCGCCCGCTTTTGCTACACTGTGCCTCTTCCGCCATTCAGCTGTTTACTGCCCGCTCTTGCGACTACAGCGTCTCGCTCACCATGTAGTTGAGTTGCTCCCGCTCTTGCGATGCAACTATAGGCGGCTGCCACAGGACTCTCAAAATGGCGGCTGCCTCTTCAGATTTGGGCGTGGTCCACTAAAATGGCCATGGGACACCTTGGAACTCGGACGCTTCTCTGCTAGGGCTTGGGCCCCATTCTCGAAAGCATCCACTGAGCCTTGAAGATTCTACAAAAGTCTTGGGGGCCCCCGACTCCCGCAGGCTTCTGGTGGGGAGCGGCTGCCATGATTGCTCGTGGAATGGCCACGACTGAGATACGAGATGGTGGTGCTCTCATGCTAACGCCAGCTTCAGTCTGAAACATCCAGAAACACTGTAGACTACCAATTCGATCAGTTCCGGTAGCGCCCCAACGTGACCCGGTAGGGAAGAACTTGCCCTCCCCTCTTTGACTGATGGTTCTTGTTGCCTGTCCCTTCTGTTGTCATTTAACAGAACTTTTTAGACTGCTGAAAGGGGTTGTGTTCCGACCGCTGGTTGGTGGAGACATTTTGACTATATTCTGGACCTACGTTGTCGCGTAATGCGTTATATGACACGCCGCGTTAGCGCACCCGGAAGTACTCCAGTGCGCGAAGCGCAGCTTCCCGGAAGGGATCCGGGGCGCGGCGCGCAGCGCGTAACGTAAGCATAACAGGTCATGTAACTTGTTAATAAAACTTTTCATTGGTTCATTTTACTTTTGTTATACTAATGATGAAAGGCTTGGTCATATGACCTAAAAATTACGCTTTTTATTGCTTTCGAACATTATTTTTTCTTAAACATATATGTTATAATATTCCAGGCTAATGTATTTTCCCGGAAAACTTACAACTGTCCTGCAAGTAAAATATATTCCTTTTTCTAGCAAAAGGGTGTTATGGCCGGGATACCCGCCACCCCCTCCCAACACAATCCCCAAGAATGGGAAGACGGAAACGGTTCTTGAACTTTTGGAAGGCGGGAGGGAGTTACCCTCCCGGCCGTATTTATTAAAAATATGAAACAAAATTAAAACATTAAAATAACAGTTTCATATCATGTACAATTTCATTTACACATTACGATGTTTATTGGCTAACCTTAACATATCTCTAATACAAAGGTTCTCCTAGCCGATTCTAAAACATCCTGTAAATGCATTTCTCAAAATTCAAATTGTACATCCTAACGTTACGGGCCAACGACAAGGTCGTAACCGGTGTCAGATCCCTAATACCAGAACTCCCCCCCTTACTTGTGAGGGGCGGGCGCACAGAGGACTGTACCTCTGTGCCAACTTCCAATTTCCCTTGTCTTAGCGGGGGCCCCATATTTACTCGACGCCATCTTGGTGGTCGTCCGAGGACTCGTGTGAGGTGTCTAGAAGGTAGCGTAGACCCCCCTCCCACCCCACACTGCTTACCACATCCGCCGTCGCGGATGTCCTGGCCCCGGGAAATTCCCAGGAGGGGCCCGTAGCCCCTCCTCCCCAGGTAGGGGCCTATGACCGCCTTCCCTTTCGGCGGCCCCATCCTTAGAGGGTACCGCCTCCCCGTGTGAGGGGCCAATGGCCGCCTCCCCCCCGGGTGCTCCCATCCATAATGGGTGGCGCCCCACCTCTAGGGATCTTCCAATTACTGCTCACCGATCATGACCTTACCGCCACAGGCCGGATAGTTGACCGGCTATCCGGACCCCCCACAAAAACTCCTACTAAAGGTCATGGCTACACAAACTCTTTAACCAAGCTATGAAGTCTCCTATGAGTAAGACATTCCCCACCCGGGACAAATGGACCCCATCCTCCAGATACATATGGTCCCCCTGGATACATCCATGTGGAATACAATGCAATTTTTCCGTACGAAACAACCTACCCAGTTTGTTATTAACCTTCTTTACCGACTGATTCAAAGCTGACACAGAGAGGGCCCCCCGCCACACCTTCCGAGGAATCATGTGTGACCATGCAATCGTGCACCCCAGAACCCTTCTCGCCAACCAACTTACTGTGGTTAAAATTAACTCAAGAAGTACTCGTCGACCAATGGTCACCAAATCATTGCCCCCAAGATGCACTATGATTACAGATGGCGGTGACCTCGTCCGCCCTAACAGTCCCTCCATAAAACTTTGAAACTGGTCAATACAGAGCCCGCCCCTTCCGTGGAAGGTCACCCTGTACCCGTATTCCCCAGCCACGTGAATCATGTCACCTGCTTTGAATACTTCTGTGGCGCGCCTCTTGTATGAGTGGCCAACGACCCACACCACTCTTCCCTCAGCCGGTGATCTTTGACCGCTGGTCCCCAGGTGTGGGGTCAACTGCACAGTCCGCCCCGCAAAGCCTGCTCGCAAAACTGTAAACCAAACAGAAAACAAGAAGCGTGAGTGCATGACATTAGCTTCACAACATGTGCAACCGCACATACCTTTTATAACAATTCGAGGACCAACGCCCCAACTGTTTCACCTTTTCAACACTCAGACCCCTGGCTGTAGCCTCTGTAGCAGCCCCTATCCGGAAGGAATGGGTCCCAAAATCGCTCGGGTTCAAGCCCGCTGCCGCGATTGCCATTGTTAACACCCGCTGAAACTGAAACCTAGTCAGTGGGGTGGCGTCGGTGTGCCTCAGCAAGCTTCCCCACCATGATGCCGCCCTCTGCGCTAAATACTCCTCCACGCATTTTACCGGGCACATGGGAGACCCCGGAATCCGCTGGACTACCACACTGTCCCCGATCGCTCCCTGATCGGTCTTGGACCTGACTATTGATACTACCATCGTCTCCCCCTTGATTTGAATGTGTTCTCGACACAGACCTCCCCTCGTATCCTGCTTATTCCTCGCTACCAGTTCGCTTACCCGCATAGCCCCATGGAATGCTAATGTAAAAGCGGCCCGGAACAGCACCGTCTCTGATTGAGATGAACATGTCGCAGGGAGTATGGACATTAACAGGGACAACCTTGCTAGACCTATCGGGTGCCTCTCATCCACTCTACGACCCTCAAGGCGTTGCCACCCATGCAGTGCCTTCTGTACGAGGAAGGACGATGTGGGGTCCTGGATACCATGAGCCCGCGCCATGAAGGAAATGGCGGCCCGGTGCCTATTGGCCGTAGCCACTGATCTGCCTGTCTGATGTAATGATACCAGAAATTTCAGTACATACTCCTCCTGCCCCCAATGCTCCCCACTAGCTGAACCCAAAAATGACAAATAGGAACGGAACGCTCCTTCATATGCCTTCCTTGTCCTGGGTGCTAGACTCTCTCCCACGAGGTTTTGTAATCCGGGGCACCGAGAGACCAGAGAGCTTCGGGAAATGGTGCCGCCACCAAGTCCGCTGAGGGCAGAAAACCCCGGAAGGCCTGCATATGGGAACGAGAGAGTGCATCAGCTGCCTGGTTCCGTACCCCCGGCACGTGTCTTGCCCTAAAGTGGACGTTTAGTCTCATACATAGCAGGACAATTTCTTTCAGCAATCTCAAAATCCATTTGCAGCGTGCTGCCTGATTATTGATACATTCAACAACGGTCATATTATCAGACTAGAACACCACAGAGCGATCACGAAACCCCTCTGGCCATGTTTTCAAGGCCACCAGAATGGGGAACAGCTCAAGAAACCCAATGTTACCTGTGAGCCCACCATCGTGCCACCACGCCGGCCATGTTCGTGCCGACCATTGATTACCGAATATGGCGCCAAAACCCACACTCCCTGCCGAGTCGGTCCACAACCCCAGCTCCTCGGAGGAAGCTGGCGGTTTGTTCCACACGACGCGACCGTTGAAATCCGCCAGAAATGCCAGCCATATGCGCATATCCTGGCGGACCTCTGCCGACAGTCTTGTGCGGTGGTGCCCCTCCTTGAGGCCAACCATGGCTTGTGCGATAGAGCGGGAAAAGGGGCGAGCCATCGGTATTACTCTAAGGGCAAAGTTAAGCTGACCCACAGCTTGTTGCAACTGATGGAGAGTTACTTTTATCTCGCCGAGGCACATCTCAAGCGAGGCCTTAAATTTCATTACCTTCTCTTTGGTCAAACGGAAGCACCCCTCTACAGAATCGAGCTCAATTCCCAGAAACTCGAGTGAAGTAGATGGTCCCACTGTTTTGCATGGTGCCAGTGGCACACCAAATCTTTTCATGAGATTACAGAATTCCCTCAAAGCCTGTGCACATTCCGTGTCACCGGCTGCCCCCAGAAACAGAAAATCATCAAGGTAATGCATAACCTGCGTAAAGCCCGTGGCTCTGGTGAATGCCCATTGCAAAAAAGTACTGAACTTCTCAAAATACGCACAAGAGATGGAGCAACCCATCGGCATACATTTATCCATGAAGTAGCGTCCTTGAAAGACAAAACCTAAGAGACGCTGATCCTGTGGGTGTACCGGGAGCAACCGGAACGCTGACTCGATATCTGATTTAGCCATCAGCGCTCCGGGCCCCAGGCGATTCAACATGGCTTCGGCCTCATCAAAGGATGCATATCGCACCGAACAAACTCCCGGGTCAATCGCATCGTTCACCGAAAGACCCCTAGGAGCGGACAAATTATGGATTAACCTAAACTCACCTGGGTCCTTCTTGGGGACAACTCCCAATGGTGAACAAACAAAGTTAACAACAGGCGGGTTTACATATGGTCCTGCCACCCGACCTCAGGCCACCTCCTTTCCAATCTTTGCCTGTACCACCGCCGTATTTTGTTGAACCGATAGTTGGTTTCTACACTGTGCTTCCCCCCGAAAGTCCCCCGCCGGGATGTGGAAACCATATGTAAAACCGTTTCTCAACACCCCGGCGGAGACATGATCAGGGTATTCGTTCAGCCAAGGGATCATTGCCATGATGTCAACGGGAGTAGGTAACGGTGCCCCTCGGTCGATATTAGACCTGTTTGTCTCCTCCTCTACCTCCTGTATCACCATTCTTGGCTCTGCATGAACTCTCGGGGTGTGAGGCCTGTCCGCACCCTGCACACTCATGCCTGAACTTGCATGCCCCTTGTGGCCTAGTGCACTTGCCCCTGTTAAAACTCCAACAGACCCCTTTTCTCCCCGAGTTCCCATTACTCTTTGTGTGTTGATCATTGCTGGTGCCCGCCCGAAAGGGCGCCGCCGAATAATGGCGGGAAGGCTCCGGCCCGTTCCCGCCAGAAGATGGCGACTTTGCCGTGTTCGGCATAACCTGTTTCTGCCAGGAAATGGAGTCGAAACAATCCCACGTCAGGGATGAGTCATGCTCCTTGGCCTTACGAAATTTGTTATCATAACCCATCCATTGATTGCCTTCATATGATTCATAAAATTCCATAATACGTGTCTGGTAACAAGCTAATTCGGCCAATACTTCAGGCCTACGTTCCCCCATGATTGCCGTGAACATTCCAAACGCCCTGGCCCAATTAGAGATTGTTTCATCAACTCTGAAACCCGCCATTTTCGCACGCCATACGCTAGGATGCAACAACTCCTTCTGCTGTTTAACGTGCTCTATCTCATAGTGATCGGTCGACAGAGAAAACATGTTCACATATTTATCAGACCAAATCCTTTCTTTCACATCCATAGGAATATGTTGGACCACCTTTTCCCTCCTTGAGGGTAACGATCCCTCCCCCGCCATTGGCAATGGCTGCTTACCCGAACCAGTAGCTGGGTCCGTTGTCGATGCTGTTCCCACGCTCGACGCCGCTTGCTCCGCGGGAACCTGCGGGGAAACAAGAGGACAAGGTGCCTTCGCAGCATCTCTCGATTGCCGCAACTGCTTCATTATTAACTTGGCCTCCTCGGCCGCGTCTCCCGGTGCCTCCGCACCCTTGTTGTTCCTGCCTAACCATGCCGCCAACTGTGCAGCCAGCTCGGGGGGCATATCCCCCTCGTTACCAGGTGTAACTACGACAGGGATCGGCTGTCCTGCGTTCGGGATCGGAACTGGGGCCTCTACCGGACTGACCGGGCTCGCCAGAGGTGACTCAGGGACCGGGGCCTCCCCTCCTGCCGCCCTATTCCTGGCCCTTTTACCTCTCCCGGCAGGGACTACTCCCGGCAATGCTGGTCCGATGACTTTCTTCGGTCTACCCGTACCATTCATTGTCGCCATCTGCTTCTTCATGTTCGCCATGTCCTTCACCAGCATGCGAAGCATTTGTTCGGTCCCAACCTTCTTTCCGACTTTCTTGCCAGAAATCGTCACAGATATTCGACTCGAGGTCCTGGATCCAAAGCTTCGGAATCACTGAAAGGAGAAATACAAAAATTACAAGTTCTCAAAATTGGCTCCTTTTCCGTCTCGGGCTCACGTGCAACGAGGAGGTGCAGCTTCCAAGCACAGGAACAAGAGGATGCTTCCTTGGATTGTTGCTCCTTTTATTCTTCCTCGGGAGGGCGTGGACCCTCCTCCAACCGCCTACGGGGCGTGTCCAACGGTGTAGGTGTCTAGGACAACCCCTCTTGGGAGGGAAAAGGCGCGCCCCGGCTACGCCACTTCGGGCATACCAGCCAAGACCCGCCTCCCGCCCAAAATGGTTTCCCGGGGGGATCGGGGCACCCAACCATACGTTCGGGGGGACCGAGTGGTCGCCCCTTTCCATTCTTCGTCCCATGACGGAGCCGTTGAGCAAAAGATGCTCGGCCTGCTGTCTTAGTCGCCGATACGCCTGAATATCAGATTCTTATCGATCACTTTATGTTGCAGGAGTAAAAAACACAACAGCCCTTGACCATTTATCTTTACTGCGTTCCTGCGTATTATACCTTTTAACCGTCATGTAATTGGACTGCTTTATTTCACTTGCCTTTTACTGATTCGAAAACAGAAACTAAAATTAAAAACTTTACCAATGTAAATACTACTACCATGTTTTGTTTTAAAAACCTTTATTGTGAAAATGTCAGTATACAAATACGGGCCTATAACCACATGGGCCGGCCACGGAGCTAACTGGAATCGTATATGATGAGGAGACATTTACACTGTAGAGGAACGCAACGAGCGGGCCATTAGGTTGCAAGAACTAAGGTGTCTAACAGTTGCGGAATCGGTGGACGTACATTTTGTAATTAAAATACGACAGGGCCACTTACAATAAAATTATCTAGATATACATTTGCGGGCAAGTACCACGGGTGACGTTAATTCGAACTTTCAATAGTACAGTAATCAATAACACATCAGAACTTAATATCAATAGGGATGTCGAAATATTCAATCAATTCTCATTCCTGCCCGCCATGTGCTTCAAAACTGCATACGAATCTCGTGATATCAAGGTTGTGCAACCAGTACACAACAAGGAGGTACGAGTCCCATTTATACCGGCGCCATTTTGGGCGAGGCCGGGCAGGTCCAGGATATAGTCAAAATATCTCCACCAACCAGCGGTCGGACCAGAACCCCTTTCGGCAGTCAAAAAAGGTTCAGTTAAATGACAACAGAAGACATAGGCAACAAGACCAACAGTCAAAAGAGGGGAGGGCAAGATCTAAAGCCATTGTTCTACAAACTCTCAAGCAGACTTGGATGGAAAAATCCTGAAGAATGTACAAACTGAAAACCATTTTTTGTCTGTATAGCATCACCAGCAACGCTTGAGTCAGCTTTGTGTGAAGCCGCCATTTTGATTCAATCAATAGCGTCCCCCTGCACACATTCAGGGACCTGGTCGTGTCTAAAGGTTAAACGGATTGTGGGACAAGATGCAGAAAGGAAAAGGAAAAAGTTCCGCCGGACCATGGGACTTTCGGCGCAGCATTGTAGGATGGCCACACCAGTGCGGCAACTTGCTAGACACCACCTCGGTGCCATCCAGATCTCGGCGCGTTGTGCTTCCTTCGGCCTACTGTAGCCGCAGGTGCGGACGCAACTCAGCTGGATAGCGAGTGAAACACCAAGGGGCGCCCCACTGCAGCCGAGGAGCCTCCATCTTGGGGGCGACGCACAGCATCACATTGCTTTCTCAAACAGCCCCCACTGACTGACGCGACCTCACAGGCCAACGGGGCGCCCCACGCCGAATTTCGGCGCAGCATTGTAGGATGGCCACACCAGTGCGGCAATTTGCTGGACACCACCTCGGTGCCATCCGGATCTTGGCGCGTTGTGCTGCCTTCGGCCTACTGTAGCAGCAAGTGCGGGCGCAACTCTGCTGGACGGCGAGTGAAAAGATAAGGGGCGCCGCACTGCACATCAGGTGCCTCCACCTGGGGAGGCGAGAGAGGCCAGTTTGCGCCACCTCCCCCCCCCCCCAGGCACCCCACGCCGACTTTCGGCGCAGCATTGTAGGATGGCCACACCAGTGCAACTTGCTGGACACCACCTCTGTGCCATCCGGATCTCGGCGCGTTATGCTGCCTTCGGCCTATTCGCACATCGGTCCGCTACTGACGCCGCCTCACGTGCCAACGGATTTTCTACGCTTTTTATAGCAGCGCGTAACGTAAGTGTAGGAGAGTAGGGTCTGCAATCCTATGATCACCCAGATTTTTTGCTTTTGTTTCACTGGTTTACGACTTTCTCTGGCTGTGGGCCTGCTAATCAGACCCACAGCCTGGCTGTTCTCTTTCTAAATTACGATATGTACCCTAGGTGCATTTACAAATTGGTACTGGGCCACCTTATCAGACCCCGTAACGCAGGGCATAGGTGTACCCAGGGCCGCCAGGGGCTGCAGCATGTATTATGCCACCCCTGGCTGGCCTCTTAAATTTGACACAACTGGCTGCACGACAGCTGGGGCGAAGACGTGTAACCACCCTTCGCTTTAGGTATAGTAGCTCTATATCTAACCATACAATGGACACCCGAGTTCCTATCAGTCACTCCTATGGCAGGCCTTAACAATCCTGAAGGCAGAGTGCGTGGGCTCGTGTGAGCTAGGTTCAGGCCCGAGCCGAGCCCGGTTGCAGCTTGCGGAATCAAGACCCAATGGCTGTTCCATGATAACGCGTACCACATCGGTAACTTCGGTGTCGCGTTATCAAGACATGTCGAGTAAGGTGTCATACGAATCGGGATGCTGCCCTCTCACCAACCCTGGCGACGAGGTTAACATTCCGCCCTTCTAGAGGGACACGACATGTACGTAACTGTGAACCCCGGTTAGAGTTAACGAAAGCCTCAGCTCCACAAAATGGATGCTGCCACCACAGACACGAGTCTGACCTCCTGCTGCTGGGAGTCCTTCCAGCGAGGAGCGCTTGGACAAAGGGTTTCCTGTCGAGGGCGCTGTTCGCACCGCCCCAGACAGGGTTTGTGTATTCTGGGTAGGTAGGGCTTTGGCGAGAAGGTGACTGCGGAGTGGCACCCCGGTGCTCACTACGCATCTGCCGGTTAGAACCAGTTCCAGGGGCGACAGCCCTGGCCTGGGGAAAGCCCGGCAGGGGAGAGGGGCGTAACTACCCCCTTCCTGGTTCCACCCTTAGGGCAGGACCTAGTCATGTACCCACCCCTTTTCTTTAGGATAAAGGCCGGAGCGGGGACCCTTCCAAATTAGATCATCTTTGAATCAAGAACTACTTTCTACGAAAGGACACTCAAGACTCTTCTCAAGATTTCTCCCTTGTGACTAAGGAGTAGTCACCCTGCATCAGCAGGCACCATCTAAGAACTCTGCGGTTTGCTGCAAGTCCTTCCTCAAGGATCCGACGGCCCAGCTCGACGAGAACCGGCTTCCCTGGCACCTCTGACCTCTACCCACGTCATCAGCTCAGCTGTGATCTGTGGGTGCGACGAGACCTCGAGGGACCGGCCATCATCAGAACCTGCACGCTCTTAAAAACCAGCACGACCATCGAGGTAACTCTCTGGTGAGTGCTCTGGGGTCCGAGAAGCCCCGACCCTGAGCCGCTCTAGCACCGAAGTGCAGTCTCCCAGCATCTCCACGATCTGCGTGGGGCCCTTCTGCTCGCTGCTCAGCACGTTGTCTGGTCACTCGCCGCTGGCTTGTGCCCTTCTGTGACGACATCCGAGAATCATCACTGCTGGTCTGGTTGCTCCAGACTGGCCCTTGCTTCCATCTTTGCGAGAAGCACCCCGGACCCTCCTGGTCCACTCAAGACGCCATCTTAGGCCCACCCCGTGGCCCTGAGATCTGCCAAGGCTTGTTGCCCCATCCTGGGCCCAGCGACGCCGACAGCATCATCCTTCGTGGGACAGCTCGCACCTCCACCGTGGTCGCCGACAATGCCTCCTGGTCCGTGAGACTGCAGAGCCTAGCATCGCCCACTCACCTAGTCGAGGTGACGGCCAACCGGTGCCTTCCTGGTACCCTCTGACTACTGGCTAGTAGTACGAACTTGGTCCCCTCTGCTTTCAGGTTTCATCAATCTCCGATCCAGGCTTGGATCTCTACGAACTATTCAGCACTGGTCGCCGGCCAGCAACTCCTTCCTTCCGGCTCCTGGCTCGTCAGCGAAGACCCCGACGCCTGTAAGACTTGTGCAGCCGCAGCCCTCGTAGCTAGGTAACTCGGCATTTCGGTGCCTGCATAGCCTCCTTACTCTAGGGTCCCGAGTCCCTCGCTTCCGACTTGCCTTATCGGGTCCGCCCGAGACCTTAACCTTTCCGTGTCCTCGGACACTTGTTTTAAACTGTGCACTTGAAGTATTTGCTAAAGAGATTTGGTTTGTGCTTAGTACCCTGTCCTCATAAAGAGTACAGGGCTGTTGTGATTCTTAATAAATATCCTGTTTATTTTCATAACACTTGTGTGGTGTCCTTTCACTGGGTATTCAAGGGGTACATGTGTGGTAAACAGCTGGCTTAACACGCCCTCTCGAGTCTTTAGCCTTAGACTGCTCGTATCCACGCTACTAGGATAACTGGTCTATAGGTTGACTTACAACCAAACACCATAAGGGTCGTTGGAACGATACATAGCGGTCGCTAGAATAGCGAACGTTGCATATCGGGCCAACTTCTCACATTGGTGAGCAGCGGTTGGGATTTGAGCTTGCTGTTGTTTTACCACACGTATCCTAAGAATATCTTGTTGAAAGATCGCACAAGTACTGTTAGTACATATAACTAAAGCTTAGAATACTCTGAGTTCTACTGAACCAGCTGTTGTAGCTCCTCAAGGCTTAGCACACCTTGGCTACAACTCTTAGCAAGGGTACAGTAGGTAAACACGTAGTGTAGGTAGGTGCATCACTTACACCACACTAGAAACAGTATGTCGGACAAAGGAGGAAACTCTGGGTCTCCCCTTATGTCAGTTGACCCTCCACAGGTCATCCCTTCAGGATATACTGTGCTGAGCTTCAAGGAGTTAAGACGACTGTGTCACTCCAGGAAGATTCAGCAGGGGTCTAACCCCACAACGTCCTTTCTGATTGGTCTCTTGGAGACTTATGATGCCAGAAGAGCTGAGAAACTGCGTAGCTCTTCTAATCCAGAAGGAGACATGCCTCCCCTCGAGGGAACCCGGGACGATCCTGACCTCATCCACCTCGCAACTGAGAACGAAGATGTGGAGGAGGATGAGGATGAGGATCTCTCTGGGGATGAGTCAGATAAGGGACAGGTAGAAGTCGTCAGACTAAGCAGGTCCAACTTAAGCAAACATGATAGCGGTACTGGGGGACCCCTGGGGCCACTATCAGGTCAGCTTAACATTGAGAATGGACGAGCCAGATCTCTGTCAAGAGGCTCTGGCAGATCCCTTCAAACCAATGGCTCTCACAACTCGTCTCAGAGAGGGATGACGTCCCCCCAGAGGAGAGTGTACGAAGCTAAGGAAAGGGCAGCTAATCTAAGGATCGAAAGGGAAGAACTTGCCCTGGCCAAAGAAAGGCTTGCCTTTGCAAGAGAGCAACAGTTAAGTGGGGTAGTCCCCACTGGTGGCAGCAATGTACCTAGTAATAGGGAAAAGAGTTTCGATACGAAACACCTTGGTAAGATAGTGCCCCCCTTTAAACAAGGGGACGACATCCACAAATGGATTACTGCTTTGGAGAGGGCCTGCACTGTGCAGGGCGTTCCCCAGAGTCAGTGGGCAGCTATCTTGTGGCTCTCCTTTGAAGGAAAAGGAAGAGACAAGCTCCTCACCACAAGGGTGGAGGATGCTAACAATTACCAAATCTTGAAAAATACACTCGTTGAAGGGTTCGGCCTAACCACTGAGCAGTACAGGGTGCTGTTCAGGGATACCCAGAAAACGCAGTCTCAAGATTGGTCTGATTTTGTCGATTGTGCCACTAAGGCTTTTGAGGGCTGGTTGCTGGGCAGTAAGGTTACTGATTACGAAGGATTGTATAATTTGATGATGAGAGAGCAAATTTTAAACAATTGTCAGAACCAGTTGTTGCATCAGCATCTTGTCGACTCGGATCTGACCTCTCCCCAAGAATTGGGAAAGAAGGCAGACAGATGGGTTCGTACAAGAGTTAAACAGAACCAGGGCCAGAATCAAGGTGGTCAGAAGAAAGCAGACCAGAAGGGTAAAGATTCTAAAGGGGAACAAAGTGACCAGAAGTCTTCGACAGGTCCCCAACAACCCAAAGAGGGTGGGGGTCAGGCTCCCCAAAAGAAGAAAGAAGGCCAATCCAAAAGATGGTGCCAGTACTGTAAAAGTAAATCTCACTGGTTTAGTGAGTGCACCAAGAAAGGAGGAGGGCAGACTCCTGCCACTGCAGCCCCTAACGCACCTGTGCCCCCTAGTACAGTCAGCAGTGGTAGTGCGCCTCCCAAGGGTTTAGTAGGGTTAACCCTGGGTTCTGAGGGGCGTGACAACTTAGTTGGCACACTCACTCAGGCTGTCCTTGTCAGTACAGGGGAAGTGGACGTGTCCCCTGACGTAAGCCCCAATTCTTTGGGCAAATACCGACAGACGCCTTTCATAAATGGAAAGATGGCTCAGGCCTATAGGGACACTTGTGCCAGCGTCACCATGGTGACGCCTAACTTTGTGGACCCTGGACAGATCATGCCAGGTACAGAATTCCTGGTGACCAATGCAAGCAATGTCACTACCAATCACAGTATGGCAATTGTAGCTTTCTCCTGGGGAGGGGTAACTGGCCAAAAGAAGGTTGTAGTTAGTCCAGACCTCCCAGTGGATTGTTTGTTGGGCAATGATTTGGAGTCGTCACAATGGTCAGAAGTGGAGCACCGGACTCACATGGAAATGTTAGGTTTGCCAGCACATGTGTTCGCTGTGACTAGGTCACAGGTCAGGAAGTGCCCCCCTGAACAGGTGCTGGATCCTGGAACAACGGACCAGACACCTCCCAAGAAAAAGAGCAGTAGGGTTAAGGCTGCGCCTTCCCCCTTGCCCCAGGTCGAGGATCAAGTCTCAGAGGAGGCTGACCTACAGGAATTGCGGGAAACTGAGCCTAGGGAATTCGAACTTGATCAAGTTGAATTCTTGGGTTCAGGGGGACCCTCAAGGGAAGACCTGGGGAAGGACCAGTTAGACTGCCCTTCTCTTGAACCCCTCAGACAGCAGGCTGCTGCTGAGGCTGCTGGGAACGCCACAGGTACCCACAAGGTATACTGGGAAGATGGACTCCTGTACACTGAGTCAAGAGACCCCAAGCCTGGCATGACCAGGAGGCTGGTTGTACCCTTGTCTCAGCGTGGTTTCCTACTTACCTTGGCCCACGAGATTCCCTTAGCAGGTCACTTGGGCCAGACGAAAACGTGGGACAGGCTTGTCTCACACTTTCACTGGCCTCACATGAACGAAGATACCAAGGAGTTTTGCCGCTCCTGTGTCACTTGCCAAGCCAGTGGTAAGTCAGGTGGCACGACAAAGGCCCCCCTTATACCAATGCCTGTGGTGGGGGTACCCTTTGAACGGGTGGGGATCGACATCGTCGGTCCCATGGAACCACCTACAGCATCAGGGCACAAGTTTATACTGGTGGTAGTGGATCATGCCACCAGGTATCCTGAAGCTATTCCCCTTAGGACCACTACAGCACCTGTTGTGGCAAGAGCCCTAGTTGGAGTGTTCTCCAGAGTGGGCTTCCCTAAGGAGGTCGTCTCCGACAGAGGTGCAAACTTTATGTCGAGCTACTTAACTGCTATGTGGAAGGAATGTGGTGTTAACTACAAGTTCACTACACCCTATCACCCACAATGCAATGGGCTTGTTGAGAGAGTCAACAGGACCCTAAAAGGGATGATTCATGGACTACCGGAAAAGCTTCGGCGTAGATGGGACGTCCTGATCCCCTGCCTCTTGTTCGCCTACAGAGAAGTCCCACAGAAGGGGGTTGGCTACAGCCCTTTTGAACTTTTGTACGGGCATCCTGTAAGGGGACCCCTGTGTTTGGTGAAGGAAGGATGGGAGAGACCTCTCAAAAAGCCTGCAACCAACATAGTGGACTATGTGCTTGGCCTCCGCTCGCGGATGGCTGAATACATGGAAAAGGCATCTGAAAACCTTAAGGCCAGCCAAGAACTCCAAAAAGCTTGGCATGACCAAAAGGCTGTCTTGACTGTTTACCAGCCCGGACAGAAGGTGTGGGTGTTGGAGCCAGTGGCCCCAGCAGCACTCAAGGACAAATGGTCCGGGCCCTACACCATCCTGGAGAAAAAGGGAGAGGTCACCTACCTGGTCGACCTGGGAACTCCCCGGAGCCCCCACAGGGTGCTTCATGTCAACAGGCTAAAAGCATATGTCGACAGGAAGGACATGAGTTTGCTCATGGCCCTAGATGAGGGACAGGAGGAGGAGAGTGACCCTCTCCCCGACCTGCTCACTCAGAATCCTGACGATGGATCGGTAGATGGTGTTGTCTTTTGTGGCAGCCTCTCCGAACATCAACAGAGCGACTGTAAACAGGTTCTTCAGTCGTTCAGACATATGTTTTCTCTAACACCCAGCCAGACCGATTGGTGCACCCATGAGGTTGACACTGGTGACAGCTTGCCCGTTAAGAGTAAAATCTACCGGCAGCCTGATCACGTTAGAGACTGCATCAAGAGTGAAGTGCAGAAAATGTTGGAGCTGGGAGTCATTGAACCCTCGGATAGCCCTTGGGCTAGTCCCGTAGTTCTAGTGCCGAAACCTCACACCCAGGGTGGTAAGAGAGAGATGAGGTTCTGCGTAGACTACAGGGGTCTCAATGCAGTCACTAAGACTGACGCCCACCCAATACCGAGGGCAGACGAGCTTATCGATAGATTGGCCTCGGCCAACTACTTAAGTACGTTTGACCTAACAGCTGGGTATTGGCAAATCAGGTTAGCTGAGGACGCCAAGCCTAAAACCGCATTTTCAACCCCTGGTGGGCATTATCAGTTCGTGGTGATGCCCTTTGGTCTGAAGAATGCACCTGCCACCTTCCAAAGGTTGGTGAATCAAGTCCTTACTGGGCTGGATGACTTCTGTGCGGCGTATCTTGACGATATTGCTGTCTTTAGCTCCACCTGGGAGGATCACCTGGTCCACCTGCGGAAAGCGTTAGAGGCCCTGCAAGCAGCAGGCCTCACTATCAAGGCCACCAAGTGCCAGATAGGGCAGACACAGGTTGTATACCTGGGCCACCTTGTAGGTGGAGGCCAGGTTCAGCCACTGGAGAGCAAGATACAGTCAATCAGGGACTGGGCTCCTCCAACCACCCAGACTCAGGTTCGAGCTTTCTTGGGCCTGACTGGATACTACCGGAAGTTTGTCAGGAACTATGGTTCCATTGTGACACCATTAAACGAACTGACAAGTAAGAAAATGCCAAAAAAGGTTCAGTGGACAGCGAGCTGTCAAAAAGCATTCGATGACCTAAAGCAGGCCATGTGCACGGCGCCTATCCTCAAGAGTCCGGACTACTCCAAACCATTCATTGTCCAAACAGATGCTTCTGAGTTGGGTGTGGGAGCTGTTCTTTCTCAACTGAATTTTGATGGTCAAGACCAGCCCATTGCTTTTATAAGCAGGAGGCTGACCCCTAGAGAGAAGAATTGGTCAGCTATTGAGAGGGAGGCCTTTGCTGTGGTTTGGGCCCTGAAGAAGCTGAGGCCATACTTGTTTGGCACTCACTTCAAGATTCAGACCGACCATAAGCCCCTCTTGTGGCTAAATCAGATGAAGGGTGAAAACCCCAAACTGCTTAGGTGGTCCATTTCCCTACAGGGGATGGACTTTACAGTGGAACATAGACCTGGTACTGATCATGGCAATGCCGATGGGCTCTCCAGATATTTCCACTTAGAACAAGAAGACTCACCTGGTCAAGGTTAGCTTATTGTTCCGACGTTTGGGGGGGGGTCATGTAGGAGAGTAGGGTCTGCAATCCTATGATCACCCAGATTTTTTGCTTTTGTTTCACTGGTTTACGACTTTCTCTGGCTGTGGACCTGCTAATCAGACCCACAGCCTGGCTGTTCTCTTTCTAAATTACGATATGTACCCTAGGTGCATTTACCAATTGGTACTGGGCCACCTTATCAGACCCCGTAACGCAGGGCATAGGTGTACCCAGGGCCGCCAGGGGCTGCAGCATGTATTATGCCACCCCTGGCTGGCCTCTTAAATTTGACACAACTGGCTACACGACAGCTGGGGCGAAGACGTGTAACCACCCTTCGCTTTAGGTATAGTAGCTCTATATCTAACCATACAATGGACACCTGAGTTCCTATCAGTCACTCCTATGGCAGGCCTTAACAATCCTGAAGGCAGAGTGCGTGGGCTCGTGTGAGCTAGGTTCAGGCCCGAGCCGAGCCCGGTTGCAGCTTGCGGAATCAAGACCCAATGGCTGTTCCATGATAACGCGTACCACATCGGTAACTTCGGTGTCGCGTTATCAAGACATGTCGAGTAAGGTGTCATACGAATCGGGATGCTGCCCTCTCACCAACCCTGGCGACGAGGTTAACATTCCGCCCTTCTAGAGGGACACGACATGTACGTAACTGTGAACCCCGGTTAGAGTTAACGAAAGCCTCAGCTCCACAAAATGGATGCTGCCACCACAGACACGAGTCTGACCTCCTGCTGCTGGGAGTCCTTCCAGCGAGGAGCGCTTGGACAAAGGGTTTCCTGTCGAGGGCGCTGTTCGCACCGTCCCAGACAGGGTTTGTGTATTCTGGGTAGGTAGGGCTTTGGCGAGAAGGTGACTGCGGAGTGGCACCCCGGTGCTCACTACGCATCTGCCGGTTAGAACCAGTTCCAGGGGCGACAGCCCTGGCCTGGGGAAAGCCCGGCAGGGGAGAGGGGCGTAACTACCCCCCTTCCTGGTTCCACCCTTAGGGCAGGACCTAGTCATGTACCCACCCCTTTTCTTTAGGATAAAGGCCGGAGCGGGGACCCTTCCAAATTAGATCATCTTTGAATCAAGAACTACTTTCTACGAAAGGACACTCAAGACTCTTCTCAAGATTTCTCCCTTGTGACTAAGGAGTAGTCACCCTGCATCAGCAGGCACCATCTAAGAACTCTGCGGTTTGCTGCAAGTCCTTCCTCAAGGATCCGACGGCCCAGCTCGACGAGAACCGGCTTCCCTGGCACCTCTGACCTCTACCCACGTCATCAGCTCAGCTGTGATCTGTGGGTGCGACGAGACCTCAAGGGACCGGCCATCATCAGAACCTGCACGCTCTTAAAAACCAGCACGACCATCGAGGTAACTCTCTGGTGAGTGCTCTGGGGTCCGAGAAGCCCCGACCCTGAGCCGCTCTAGCACCGAAGTGCAGTCTCCCAGCATCTCCACGATCTGCGTGGGGCCCTTCTGCTCGCTGCTCAGCACGTTGTCTGGTCACTCGCCGCTGGCTTGTGCCCTTCTGTGACGACATCCGAGAATCATCACTGCTGGTCTGGTTGCTCCAGACTGGCCCTTGCTTCCATCTTTGCGAGAAGCACCCCGGACCCTCCTGGTCCACTCAAGACGCCATCTTAGGCCCACCCCGTGGCCCTGAGATCTGCCAAGGCTTGTTGCCCCATCCTGGGCCCAGCGACGCCGACAGCATCATCCTTCGTGGGACAGCTCGCCCCTCCACCGTGGTCGCCGACAACGCCTCCTGGTCCGTGAGACTGCAGAGCCTAGCGTCGCCCACTCACCTAGTCGAGGTGACGGCCAACCGGTGCCTTCCTGGTACCCTCTGACTACTGGCTAGTAGTACGAACTTGGTCCCCTCTGCTTTCAGGTTTCATCAATCTCCGATCCAGGCTTGGATCTCTACGAACTATTCAGCACTGGTCGCCGGCCAGCAACTCCTTCCTTCCGGCTCCTGGCTCGTCAGCGAAGACCCCGACGCCTGTAAGACTTGTGCAGCCGCAGCCCTCGTGGCTAGGTAACTCGGCATTTCGGTGCCTGCATAGCCTCCTTACTCTAGGGTCCCGAGTCCCTCGCTTCCGACTTGCCTTATCGGGTCCGCCCGAGACCTTAACCTTTCCGTGTCCTCGGACACTTGTTTTAAACTGTGCACTTGAAGTATTTGCTAAAGAGATTTGGTTTGTGCTTAGTACCCTGTCCTCATAAAGAGTACAGGGCTGTTGTGATTCTTAATAAATATCCTGTTTATTTTCATAACACTTGTGTGGTGTCCTTTCACTGGGTATTCAAGGGGTACATGTGTGGTAAACAGCTGGCTTAACACGCCCTCTCGAGTCTTTAGCCTTAGACTGCTCGTATCCACGCTACTAGGATAGCTGGTCTATAGGTTGACTTACAACCAAACACCATAAGGGTCGTTGGAACGATACATAGCGGTCGCTAGAATAGCGAACGTTGCATATCGGGCCAACTTCTCACAGTAAGCATAACAGGTCATGTGACTTCTTTATAAAACTTTTCATTGGTTCATTTTACTTTTGGTTTCCTAATGATGAAAGGCTTGATCATATGACCTAAAAATATCACTTTTCATTGGATAAAAAAAAAAAAAATTCCCAAATGATGAAAGCCCCACCTTGTTTCTAGATGTTTCAGACTAAAGCTGGCGTCAGCCTGAGAGCACCACCATCTCGTGGCTCCGTCGTGGTCATTCTGCGAGCAATCATGGCAGCCGCTCCTCACCGGAAGCCTGCAGGAGTCGGGAGCCCCCAAGACTTTTGTAAAATCTTCAAGGCTCAGGGGACGTCCGAGTTCCAAGGTGTCCCAGGGCCATGTTAGTGGACCAGGCCCAAATCCGAAGAGCCGTCCGCCATTTTAAGAGTCCTGTGGCAGCCGCCTATCGCTGCACCGCAAGAGTGGGCGCAACTCAACTACATGGTGAGCGAGACGCTGTAGCCGCAAGAGCGGGCGATAAACAGCTGAATGGCGGATGAGGCACAGTGTAGCAAAAGCCGGCGGAATGGCAACTGAAACGGTAAAGGGGCGCCTCAGTACAGCCGACGAGCCTCCACCTGGGGAGACCCGTTCACGCCGCCTCCCCCCCCCCCCCCCCGGGGCTCCCCACGCCGTTTTTCGGAGCAGCATTGTAGGATGCCAAAACCAGTGCAACAACTTACTGGACATCACCTGGGTGCCATCCACATCTCAGCGCGTTCTGCTGCCTTGGGACTATTCGCACAACAGACCGCTACCGACGAGGCCTCCCCGCGCACCCCCCGGGACGCCCCACGCCGTTTTTCGGAGCTGCATTGTAGAATACCAAAAACCAGTGCGGCACCCAGGTAACATCACCTGGGTGCCCTCCAGAACTCAGCACGTTGTGCTGCCTTGGGACTATTCGCACAAAACACAGCTACTGACCATTGTTGTTTCTTTTTTCAAAAAAATGTTTAAATGTATTTACTGTTTTTGTTGCGTTCTATATATTTAAAAGTTATTAAAGTGTTATAATCCTACTTTGTTGGAGTACTATATATTTATAATGTGACACATAGTTGTAAAAACTTTGATGTACAAAGAGGCATCCTTGGAATCTTCCGCTTCAGGCTCGGTTCCACACACCCTCACAGTGAGAATCCCCTCCCCAAGCACAATACAGGATGGTTATCAGATAGTAGGAACGCATGTGGTGTGACAGATCTACTGTAACTCCTGTGAAGAGGGGTGATTCTCTACAGCTGGGGCCATAAACTACATCTGCAGGGCTAGGTGATAGCCTGGGACCGGCCTGAACAATCGGACACAGAGGAAGAAGAGTGTCAGAGGGTGCGGTAGTGAATAGGGTGAAAGGGTGGTGTCGGGCGGGCACAGGGTGTGATTCTCAGGGAAGAGCAGCGCACATGGGAGGAGGTTTCTGGCCCATGCATGAGAGAGAGAGCGGGGGTGACCAGTGCGTGGGGGAGATGCTTGCGAGGGTGAGGAGCCATGCTGAGGATCGGCGGCGTGCAGAGAGTGGGTCTGGTCAAGGCATCTAAAATGGCTGCCATGCTCAACAAAAGTGTGGCATTGCAAAAAAGACAAGATTGCGCAGACAATGTTTATCAATAAGGATTAATTTATAACAGTTATTTAAAACAAAATATTTACTCGCAGTGACAAAATGGCGGTCAACACTTCCTGATTTCCATCGAATCGAACGTTAACAGACGTCACGCAACAAACAAAAAAAACGCTCACGCACAGCCGCTGGAAGACATGTATCAACATATATGAACCTCCTCAGCCACCCTCAGAAAACAAAAGGGGTCAGGATACGTCTCCCGTACCCCCTTATACCTAGTAATTTAATGAAATCGAAACACAAAATGGCGAATTCACGTTTCGCTACCAGTTTGCGAACCGAGAAGCGCTTCTACCGCGAAAAATCTAATTTTTATTATTTGCCCCACGGGACCCTTTAATACCCCAACATCATTCCTAGGGGGTCAAGAGAGGTCTACCTAGCCCCCTTTCATTAAATTCCCCCTTCGTTTTTCTCCTCCTCTTGTCTCTCGATCCTACCGACAGACAAGATGGCGGCCGCACCGGACTGTTTAGAATGTTGACAGACACCGGAGAGCCAATCAGCTTCGCTACGCAAAGCTCCGTTACGCGAAAAGTACGCGATCTGGAGCGCTATCTGGGACGCTGTCACAGATATACCTGTTTTTTAAACGTTAATTTCTCAAAATCCACTGGAGCACATATATTGAGACCCAGCAAAGGCACATCGGGCTAACAGTCCCTATAATTTTGCCAAGTTTCGTGCAAATCCATTCAGCCGATAATTTGCGAACCGAGAAGCGCTTCTACCGTGAAAAATCAAATTTTTTTAATTTTCCCCACGGGACCCTTTAATAACCCCAACATCATTCCTAGGGGGTCAAGAGGGGTCTACCTTGCCCCCTTTCATTAAATTCCCCCTTCATTTTTCACCTCTTCTTGTCTCTCGATTTCACCGAGAGACAAGATGGCGGCCGCTCCGGACTGTTTAGAATGTTGACAGACACCGGAGAGCCAATCAGCTTCGCTTTGCGAAGTTCCGTTATGCGTCAAGTACGCGAACCGGAGCGCTACCCGGAGCGCTGTCACAGATGTATAAATTTTTTAAAACGTTAATTTCTCAAAATCCACTGGAGCACATATATTGAGACCCAGCAAAGGCACATCGGGCTAACAGTCCCCACAATTTTGCCAAGTTTCGTGCAAATCTATTCAGCCGTTCGAGCTAAAAGTGAGGCCAAACGCCCTATGGAAATTAACATGGGAAAAACGCGTTTTGGGACCCCCCTTTTTTCTCGGCCCCCCCTTGATGAACCCTCCCCCAAATTTTCAGGGGCTGCTCAGAAACAAAATGTGCCATTTTCCTGAAAATTTCAGCCGATTCCGTCCACAAACGCCAAAGTTATTAGACATAGAATTTTCAAAAGTTCCATAGAGAAATAATCCTAACTATATATACCTACTGGCTATCGCCAGTAGGTATTATATATATATATATATTACCTACTGGCGGTCGCCAGTAGGTAGTTATAGTTAGGATTGTTTTCCATAGGGAAACCGCAACATTCTATTGGGAATAACTTTGGCGCTGGTTGAGGAATCTGCCTGAAAATTTCCTGAAATTTGCCTCGCTGCGCTGCGCTCCTTCCCTGAAAGTTTGGGGGGGGATTCGTCAAGCGGGCCGAGATAAAAGGGGGGTCCCAAAACGTGTTTTCCCCAAGTTAATTTCCATAGGGCGGTTGGACTCACTTTTAGCCCGAACGGCTGAATGGATTTCCACCAAACTTGGCAAAATTGTAGGGACTGGTAGCCCTATGTGCCTTTGCTATGTCTCAAGATATGTGCTCCAGTGGATTTTGAGTAATTTAGGTTAAAAAAAATATATATATCTATAAGCGCACCCGGGTACGCGCACCGGGGCGCGTACCAGCGCGCTACGCGAGTTCGCGCGCGGAAAGCTGTTTGGCTCTCGAGTGTCTGTCAACATTCCAAACAGTCCGGAGCGGCCGCCATCTTGTGTCTCGGTAGGATCGAGACACAAGAGGTGGCAAAAGCAAAGGGGGAAATGACCAAAAGGGGGCAGAGTAGACCCCCCTGACCCCCTAGGTTTGATGTGGGGGCCATAAAAGGACCCCGCGGGGCAAAACATTTTTTTTTTTTTCGATTTGCGCGGGGGGAGTGCCCGGTACGCGCACCGGGGAGCGGACCGGGGAGCGTACCATGGGGGTAAAAAAATGACAGAGTTTTTAAAAAATGTAGTATTTTTTTAAAAATTGGAGGTAGTTCTAAAAAGAACAGTTTTTTTATTCTTTTTGTTGTTTTATATTTTTTTATTGTTTTTTTGAACTTTTTGTACTTTTTTTGGCTTTTAGGAACAATTTTTAATTTTTTGGGGAATTTTTATGGGAACAAACAAAAAACAGGGAATTGTAAACGGCTCAACTGGAGCAAAAAAAATCAGGAAAAAATTAAGGTTTCTTTAGGCACTTGTGGTTGTCACCAGCACGGTTGATGAGTTTAACACTTTGCTCACCATAGCAAATTGTACGCCCAAAAAATACGCAAACTATTTTGAAATTTCCAAACTGGGTTTGGATGCTTGGGACCATCTCCCTTGTCTCTGGTCCCGATGGAGTTGGTTGGGTACTTTGGGAGGTCCTGGGAGAAGATTGGGGAGGGTTTCTGGTCAGTTCTCTGACCTCTGTCGCACTATAGTTGTTAGGGTGCCGGCGTTGCATGTGGCGAATCATGGTGTTGTTGCCAAAAGAATATTTTTTGGCAGGGTTCCCACAGGAAAGTACAGTTCCACAGATCAGACAAGTCACCTTTGGCGCATTTACTTTCTTTTGGCCCTTTGGGATTTAAAAAAATTCCCACACAATGTGCTCCTTTGGCTTGTATGGGCAGGGTCGGATTGGGATCACAATTCGGCCCGGGCACTGACGAAAAAAGTGGCCCACATTCAAGAGGCGTGGCCCATATTTAAGGGGCGTGGCCCACATTCAAGGGGCATGCCTTTTCATAAAACACCATTTGCACAGACAAGGAATGAAAGTGGGAGGATACTGTTCTTGCACACAACACAGGGCCAAGGTGACAATGGCCTACATGCTGAGTAACTTAAAAAAATAGCAAGGCCCCTTTTTGTCACAAAATTATTCCAGCCCTCCAGCACAGGAGCACCTGAAAAGCAGTGAAGCCCCTGCTATTACTAACCTACTCAACCCTCCCCAGACCTTCAGCTCAGGAGCACATGAACAGAGGTAAGGCCCCTGCAATTAGTAAATTAATCAACCCTCCAGGCCTTGGGAAAATGTCCTGGCAGGGGAGCACAAAACGCAGCTTTCTGGGTCATCCAAGGTAGCCAGGTAGCTAGGTAGCCAGGGGGGAGTCTGAGTTGAAGCTGGTGCATGGGAAGTGCCTTCCCAGTGTGTTCTGGCAGTTTGAGTATTTACCATTTACTGTAATATTACCCTTGTACCTGTGTATGGTACCCTTTTGTAACTTGCACAAGTCACTTTTCTCTTGTAACACACTGTTTGCTACCTCTCACTTTTGTTTGCTTTAGATACTTGCACAAGTGCCACCATTGCCTACGTAACGTTTGTTCTTGTGCTGGAGTGTCTGCCATTAATTGCAGTATTATACCTCTACTTGTATTTTGTACGCTTTTGTAACCTGCACACATATCTCTTTTTCCTCCTGTAATGTATCGTTTGCTCCTCTTGTATTTTGGTTGCTCACTATTGTCACTTTTGATTCATGTAACTTAACGTTTGCTTTTGTAATTTGTCCACTTATAATTTTCTCCTCATGTATTATTGCTGTTCCTAGTGTGAAGCGCTCTGACACCTTCGGGTAAAGTCCGCGCTATATAAAATCGCATAAATAAATAAATAAAAACAAAAAAATTCCAAACATCACCAGGCCCCCACAGCAAGACCCATTCTTCTTCGCCAACTATGCCCTGAATGTGAAGGGCTGTGGGCTAGGTGTTAAGACTAACACCGTTTCTGGGCTGCATGGGCGCCAGGGGGCCGAGGTGCAAATGGCTCAAAGGCCTGAGAAACACCTGGCCCCCAGGGAGGCCGATTATTGCAAACAATCACCCCTCCCCAGCCCAGCCTCAGCTTGATTGCTTGGCAGAGTAGGGGTGAAGGAGAGGCCCACAGCTGACAATCGCTTTCTGGCCGCACAGCAAGGCTGATTTCATTTTCTCAGTCTGTCTCCGTGCACTCTGTGGGCCGTTTTTTTTCTCCCCTTTCCTAGTCCACTCTCTGTGGACTGGGACAGGGGAGAAAAAAAACGGCCCACAGAGGGCACTGAGGCACCGGCCCTTCGGCCCATTCCCGAATGCCCGCCTTGCCAATCCGCCCCTGTGTATGGGGTAGTATCTTCTGGCAGGTAGCACCGCCTCTCCTCCTTCTCCTCCTCCTCCTCTTCTTCTTCATCTCCACCACTGTGGGGTTGTGGTGGTCCTCTTGGTGGTGGTGGTGGTGGCTGAGATGCTCCTGCTGCTGCTGCTACTGTAGCCATTTCTGAGTACAAATAGGAGGAGTGTGGCTCAATGGTTAGAGCGGCAGACCTGATGCAGAGTTCTGGCCAGGGACCAGGGTTCGATTCCCGCCTCGGCGGGTCTCTGGCTCATAAATTCCGCTGACTGGATATTCTCGCCTCAGTGCCTATTCTAATCATGGGTCCCACGCTGCAACTCTGGGCAATAGCTTGCTTAGCCTCCACAACGGCCCCCTACAGCGCTGGGGATGCCTGGTTGCACCCCGGGGATGCCCTGGAGTGGACATTTCACGGGGAAAAGCCAGGACGGGTTCCCTAGCGGTATGAGTACAGCGCCAGGACACACTGCTTGCCGGGGTATCAGTGCGCTTTACAAATACGTCTACATTTACAAATACGTCTACATTTACTAATAGCTCTGGAAACAGGTCTTCCTCACTCAAAGTACAAAGTGAGAATGAGGAAAAAAAGGTGGGGGCTTTCATCATTAGGAAAACAAAACTGTCCCAAACCAATGAAAAGTGTTATTTTCAGGTCACATGACCAGGGCTTTCATCATTTGGAAACCCAAACTGTCCTGAACCAATAAAAAGTGTTATTTTTAGGTCACATGACCCGACGCGCTTACGCTACGCGCCTCGGGGGGCTTACGTAGCGCGATAGTGTGCGCTCGGGTGCTTCCGGGTGCGCTTACGCCGTGCGTATCATGCGGGCCCGGCTACGCGGTACGTCACGATGATGTTTTCGTTCGGGGCAATAGCGCAAACGAGCGCTCACCGGTACGCGCATCGGGGCGCGCCGCAAAACTGCGCTTACCAGTGCGCTCACCGGTACGCATACCGGGAGCGCTCCAGGGCAAAAAAATAAAAAATAAAAAACCATGAACAATATACATAAAGAAAATAGTATTACATAAATATACAATATAGGATTCATTATAAAAATATTACATTGCATAGCTATAGAAATTTGCTGTTAAAAAACCTTTGAAATGCACTGAAAAAAACATAGGTTTTTAGGCCCTATATATAGTTAGGAATTAGCATTTAAAAAACCTATGAAATTCACTGAAAAAACCATAGGTTTCACACCAGTTATAGTTAGGAATTAGCATTTAAAAAACCTATTAAATTCACAGAAAAAAACATAGGTTTCTCACCAGTTATAGTTAGGAATTAGCATTTAAAAAACCTATTAAATTCACTGAAGAAACCATAGGTTTCACAACAGTTATAGTTAGCTGGAAATTTTACTGACATAAAACCATTGAAATTCCCACGTTATAGTTAGTTGGACTCACTATAACTTGCGCGCCTGCAATGCACTGCTGATGACGTCACATATTACATCACTCATGACATGGTCAGTGACATCACTGATGACATCACTGATGACACCATCCTTGTGACAGAGTGACAGATCTCCTTTCGGTGTAATGTAACCCTTGAAACACATATTCAAAAATAGAAACTAACATTTTCAAAAAAATGGAGATACCCATACCAGTTACAACAACCAATTCAGTAATTCCACCATCTATATACACATCCACTCATTCACCAACAGTTCTATATAGTCACTCATACAAATACTCACTCATCATATGTAGTGATACACCTATACATCCTGTTACGCACCGACAGTCATCCAAAAGTTACTCACACACATACTCACACATGCAAATAAACTATTGAACATCCATTTATTTGCATATACAGCTATACACACACTACCACCTTACTTCTAAGGAAACTTACACATACTTACTCTCTAAAACAATCACTTATAGAAACACATACTTATTTAAACAGGAACTCTTACAATCTCTCACTCTCACATTTACTAACTTATATACATCAATACTCACATATACTAGATTAAAACATATGTAGTTACTGATAAAGAGACTAGTGAGACAGTCATTCACTCACTAACACACACATATACACACTCATCCACCCATACAGTCCTGCACATATGCTGTCTTCAAAACACATACAGTGAGTCAGTCATTGATGCATCTATGTGCTAAGTAATACCCCCATCAAACCATACAGACACTCATACTGATACTAAAAAACCCATCTAATAACCCATATACACACACATGTAGCTACTCACCAACCCATGCAGCCACTTATACACAAAGTGAAACACTGATACAAACATTTAAATATTTTTAAACATTACTCGCTAATATATGTATTCACTAAGATACACTTAATAAGCCAGTTAACCAATCAATTTTTTTTTAAAACATCCATTTAGACACTTATTTAAACATTTATTCTTCCATCGACCTTTACAAATACATATATAAAACATATTTATTTTTCAGAAAGATACACATTCACTGGATGGTGTCATCAGTGATGTCATGAGTGATGTCACTGACCATGTCATGAGTGATGTAATATGTGACGTCATCAGCAGTGCATTGCAGGCACGCAAGTTATAGTGAGTCCAACTAACTATAACGTCGGAATTTTAATGGTTTTATGTCAGTAAAATTTCCAGCTAACTATAACTGTTGTGAAACCTATGGTTTTTTCAGTGAATATATATATATATATATATATATATATATATATATATATATATATATATATATATATATATATATATATATATATATATATACAGAGAGAGAGAGAGAGAGAGAGAGAGAGATAGAGAGAGCTAGATCAAGGTTTTCACAGCACTCCAGGAGTCGTAGAAGATTTGATAGCTTTTATTAAAGCATAGTGAACACCACCATCACCACCACCAACGTTTCAGCCAAGTGATGGCCTTTGTCAGTTATGTGAGTCCTTTTTCTCTTTTACCCTTTATGGTGTCTAATTCATTACCCAGTCTGATGCATTCTGGGAATTGCAGTTACCTGAAACAACAATCATGTATTTTTACACTGAGATCGTCTCTTTTTCCATCCTCTCTCCGAAGCAGCTCTTTCTTTTTGTGCTAATTTACTGGACTTCCTCCTATTTCATTATCCCATTCTCCTGTACTCTCCTTTTTCTCCCACTTTATGCACTGCAACCCTGATGTGTGTGAATTAAAGGAAAACAAAAACCGAGAAACCACAATGGAGGAAAGCAAATTATTTAAAAACAATCTTAAGGAAAGACAATTTTAAGGAAATACAAAAATATTTAAATTAAAGAAAACTTTTCAAAGAAAATATAATTGTACTGGAAAAACCATAATTATATTACATTTGGGTAGAGTTTAGGACTACTGCGTTCAGGGATGGGTAATGGTTAGGTGATTAGGGTTTTTTAGGTGTCAGGAATAATTGGAGTTTAGTCATAGAAAGGGGTTTTTAGTTGTCGAAGGTGGGTAGAGTGTAGGGGTGGTCAAGAGTTTTTAGAGTTCATGGATGAGTTGTGTTTAGGTGTTTGAGGAATTTTAGGTTTGAATGATGGGTGAAGCATAAGAATGTTGAGGGGGTTTCAGGATTCATGGGTGGGCAGAGTTTAAGGCTGGTGAGGGATTTTAAAGTTTAATTATATGTAGCGGCTGAGGTTTTGAAGAGTTTTTAGGCTTCAGGATGTGGTAGTGTTTAGGGTGGTAAAAGGTTTTAAGGATTCAGGGATGAGGGGAGCTTAGATGTAGAAAGTGGTTTTTAAAGTTTAGGGATGAGTAGTTTAGGGTGATGAGGAGCTCTTATGGTTCATGGATGGCTGGTGTTTAAGGGCAGTGAAGGCTTTTAAGTGTTCAGGGATGGGTGGAGTTTGGGTCTGCTGAGGTGTTTTACGGGGTATGAGATGGGTGGGGTTTAGGCATAGAAAGAGGTTTTTAGGGTTCAGGATAGGTGGAGTTAACAGTAGTAAGCGATTTTAGGATTGTGGATTTTTGAGGAAGAAAGGGCTTTTAGCCTTAAAGGGATGAGTAATTTAAAAATGGTGAGAGGCTTTAGGGGGCAGTGATTGGTGGTGTTTAAGGGTTGTGAGGGGTCAGCGGTAGATGATTTTTGTGGGCGGTGATGGGTCAGCGAATTGAAAGCATCCAAAGTAATTGTTTGATAATGTAAAAGATATGAATATTAAATAATATCCTCTGAAGTAAAGCACAGAAATAATATCTCAGACAAAACTGTTTCATAAAGTAAGACCTGCAACCATTGCATTTACACTTAAAAAATAAGCATTCAAGCGCCAATTTCATCCAAAAAGACATTCTATGAATTGGTTTACATAAAAAAGGAAATGCCATTCATTTTGAAAATTTTCTTTAAAAAGTTTGATGAAAGAGTTTCTCATTTATGATATTCCTCGAAATTGTTTTCTATGAAACTCACATACAATCCTGCAACACAGAATTATTAGTCTACTGTTTCGTCACGCCCTTTTTTGGCACCATTGTTTATCATGCCTTCCTGGATGCCAAATATCCACAAGATCTGTTTTCTAGTAACAACAGATATTTGTCTCAATAATATGTTTTGGTAATCATAAATCACTCTTCCTATTACATTTATGCCTCTAAATTATCCTTAGTTTATGCCTCCCTGTACTTAGTCTTATGACTGTTAAGAAACTTCTCATTGACTTATTTATGAGGCCTTTATGCCACCATTGCGTCACTTTTTACAAAGTGACACATCTAGGCAGATGCATCACCTACATTATACCTGCTACAAGTATAATGTATGCAGGGTGGGCATTCTGTTGCAGAAAAGGCTTGTAGAAGTGTTGCAGTGAAATCTATGAGATTTCACTGCGATACTTCAACGGTCTCACCATTCACTGAGCCTTATGCCCACACACCATTTCTCCTTTAACTCTGTTGCTACACACATCTCAATTAAGAGTGGGGGCGGTAAACTCCGCCATGGGAGGTTGGCAGAGTTTTTGCCGAACTCCGTGCTCCAAACAGAGCACAGAGTGGTCAAACTCTGTGAACTTCACCGGCGGAGTGGAGTTTACCGACTACACCTACTCTTCACATTGCTATCTTTATTGCATATTCAGATTTACACAATCATGCATTAATACTGAATGCATGTTCGGGTTTGGGACTACCACCAGCCCCCTGTGCCATAAATGGGTTATACATTAGGAGTCTGCAGACTGCCACATGGCTTTGTGCTTTATAAAAACAACAGTTTATTGGTACCAGGCTCACTGCCTTTTTCAGAAAGTCCATGCAACTTATACTTTACTGCATGTATCTAAAACAAAAGAGTATGTCATTTAAGTGAAGAACTCTATATGGAACCTGTCTAGTGTGACTGCTCTACTCACATTCTTCTTCTTCACTCTGCCACTTTTAGTCCTTCCTCTTCAGAGATGTTGATGGATGTCAGCTTTGTTCAGGTGTGTGCATCTATGGTATCATAGCTTACACCACAGTTGTATGTGCTGCTGTGTTGTTAGAAAATGTCACATCTGGTGGTCCCAGTCAGCGCCTACCTGCGCGACTCCTAGGGCGGGCAAGGTAGAGCCACAGGTCTCATTATGAGAGGTTGCAGTTACAAGGTTTCAGGCTTCCATCCTAAAAGCCAAGAGTATGCCCCATATCTGTGCTCTTACTCATACAGCATCAAAGAAGGGAGCAGATGTAGGAGTAGCACATTGAAATAGTTAAGCTCTTATTTTCAAACACCAGTAAATCCAATATTTGGCGTTTGTAGTTTCAGTTGTATGGTAGTGTCAGGAAGGGCTGTTCTGTCAGGAGAAATGCTGCAACTAAAGGACACTGACACAGTGCTTGTTGTTGGCAACGACCCCAGGCGCTTTCACGCCCCCTTTGTTTTATACCCTTGGATGTGCCCAGCTTTGAGGGTTGGATGTGGTACCTCCAAGGTCAAGGTCATGGGCGTAGTGGCCAGGTGGCTCACTACAAGTTGCAAATTCTCACAATCTTTTATTCGAAAATTATCAAGATCACAAATCTCTTAGGACAACCTCACTTACATCTCAAAGGGCACCCAATGTGTGTTTTGCCAAAAACTGACTTTATCGAATCAGGCTTTTTGTTGTAAACAATCACTGATTTGGCTGTTGAGTAGTACAGCGGGAAGGCTCATGTTTTGAGCACCCCATACACTGAGCCTGCATCATCAGTTGTACTTGCCAGCGGTTCCTAAAACAGTTGGGAGTAAGAGTGGGCAATAATCCCCTAGTCGAGAGCAGTGAAATTGCCCCTGGTGAAACAGTATGTTCCTTCCTCCCTTGATGCTCCCTAAAAAGCATTTGGCTGTAAAGATGTACTGTAGAAAGCACATGGATGCGACAGTGTGTGATGACGTTACCTTTCAGTATGGCGGTGCTCCACATGAAGTAAGCTGTGCCAAATGACTCCTGCTCTGTGGCTGGACATAACTGATCATTCAAAGGGCCCATTTCCAGCCTGCACCCTTTGCCTAGTGTGCACAGACGGAGAGCAGCCACAGGCCATGCTATGCTATCATCGCACTGCACTCAGAGCTTTGCTACAGGCCACACAAAACCTGCATGCTTACTGGATGCAGGCTACTGTCAGAGGCCTTAGCTGTGCTGTTGCCTTATGGATTAACTGACGTCATTTGAGAAGTCTTCCTCTAAACACATCCAGCATTTCCTGCTTGATTCTGAGGGCCTAATTTATAGTTCAATGTAGTCATACTTACGAATTTTGAGATGTCTGCCTGCACAACTCACATCTCTACTTATTGACAGGAACTGCTGCAATGTTTTAACTGTCCCCTACTGCCATGTTTTTCACATCAGTATGTAAGAGTAAAAACTAAACATTTGACCACCCACTGTCAATCAAGCAGTCGTCGAATGGCCAAACCTCCAATGGCCGTTACTCTGTCATGCTATCGGACTATGCCAGCGACGGAGTTGGAGTGGTCTCTGTCACTGGCATACCTAAGGTCTACCCAACTGTACATCTGGTAGGTGGACCTTCAGCTTGGCGGAGAGAGATGTCCTTCACTGTCGTGACAGAGTACCCTGTCTGCCAAACTCTAAATCAGCCCCTAAGTGTTTTTAGGTCTCACTTATCAGATAGCACAAGCTGTCTGGCTGCAAAATTCCTATTGTGAACTTACAATAGCCTTGCAGCCTGCTAATTTCTAACCCTTGTTTGGCTTTATTGTTACTCTCATATACTTGCTTCTTATTTGATGGTTTGATTTCATCTTCTTGTGTTTACCCCTCCTCTCTGGCATAGCCTATTTAGCATAATTTTGATGGGCTACTTTGTATGCATCCACTGCTCACTTTTAGGAAACTACTGTTTTCTTTTTGCCAAAGCACTCCTTGAGAATGCATGTGTTTTCCATCTCGCACCTTTGTGTTTTCGTCTCCACTGGCAAATACCCCACCTGTGCTCTGTGTTGCACTCTTCCTTGTGTGTGCTGTCGCTCATGTGCTTCACCTTCCAGCTCTCTTGACTCTGTGTTGCTCTTTCCCTTATGCTCTTCACCCCTCACCCCTATGTTGCTTTGTTTCTCGTGTGCTGTTCACTCTCTCTCTTATGTGCTTTCCCCCGCTAATCTTTCCCGCCCCGTACTGGGTGGTGTTATCTCAATCACGTCCTTCTATCCTCCCCAATTTTGTTCTGTCTCGTGTGCTGCTTTCTCCCTCATCCTCCATCCAGCTCCACCACCAGCTGCTCCATTGCCTCTCAGACCTGCAATCCTTTCTCTTTTGCACTTAAATAATCTATTTTCTTTTTTTAACCAAACCACATAGGTGCGCCATTTTGAAATTGGAAATAAAAATAAAAGAAAAATGGCACCTGCGTCATTATATAGGTGCTTACCAGTGCTTCTAGAATGACACAACAACCAATAGAAGTCACGTCATCTCCCCCCTGTTTTTTTGGGGGGCGATGATTTTTCCATATCACAATTGAGGGCAAACTACTTTGGTGAAGCCATTGGGTGCAAAAGGTGAGACCACTGGCTTTACCAATGCTTGGTTAAACATATTAATACGATATGGAACTGTCTAGTGGGTTTAGCTCTTTGTCATTCCTGTTCCCAGTTCTGCTGTACAGGCCTCCGAAACCTTTGGACTAGATTTATCTACTTTGAAAAGGAAAAATATTAACATGTTCGGCCCCTGGGGCCAGCCGTTCATGGCAGGCTCCACTGGCAGAGGGAAGGGAGTGTGGATTAAGAGACGGAGCATCGCCCCTGCTGCCCAGGCCAGAGCCCCCTTTTCTGGACTCTTTGCTGCTCGAGTTTCATTGACGAGAATGCGGCATTCAGCCTCCCTAATAGAATCTGTGATTCTTGCTGCTTCAGACGCACACCTCCCTGCGTCGCTTAAAGCGCTGCAAAGCTTTGCTTTCCGTCCTATATCACTGACAATGTTTGGAAAGAATTACTGTGACTTTCTTTGAAGCAAACGGGGAATTTGAGACGGCCATTCCCTCTCTTTCTCTTTTCTGAGCCTGTCTTA
The DNA here is from genome assembly GCF_964263255.1 of Lissotriton vulgaris. Classification (NCBI taxonomy): domain Eukaryota; kingdom Metazoa; phylum Chordata; class Amphibia; order Caudata; family Salamandridae; genus Lissotriton; species Lissotriton vulgaris. The sequence continues at coordinate 40,010,537 of NC_141697.1, forward strand.
GTGAATGAGGTGTTCCTTGGTTTATCCCAAGCACCTGATCCATTGAGCTGGCACTGCAGGATTCCTGCTGTGCCGCACACACTTCAGGCTCCTGCAAGTGAACTATAGCGCCTCTGCGCAGACCTGGCCTTTGCTCAGTGAGCACCTGGGCCAAACCAAATGTTTTGCCCTGTCCGCACTCTTCAGGGCTTAATTACAAGCCCATTGATGCACCCGCCGCACTGTGTCCCTGTGGCTTTTCATGGCCTTGTCAATATAGCCACATTCACGCAATACTCTTCGTGAAAGGAGAGTCCCATGGGTGTTGCTGTGGGTATTCCCATGTAACGGCCCGAAACATGACGCATTCCCAGATCTATACGGTTCCGTAGACCTGGGAATGTGTGCGATTCCTTCACCTCCTGGGCCTCCTTAACAATATTTTGATGACGGAAACGCAGCAAGCCTCCCTGCTGCGCTGCCGTGCATCCAAATAAAGGGGCAGGAATGTGCTGTACCTTTCTTTTTTTTTGCACATTTATATAGCGCACACTCGACCCGAATGTATTGGAGCGCTTTGCATGAGCACCAGTTACGTTATACAAGAACACATTCATTTTTTCGGCAGGCACGGGGAGATTAAGTGGTTTGTCCAGAATCACAGGATGTGGATGCGACCCCAAGGCTCGAACCTTGGTTTCCTAGCTCCTAAGTCCGCAATCTAGCCGTCAGCCCAGATCCTCTACCTACAAGATACTGCACATTCCTGTCTTTCTCCCTTGCATCGGCATACAAACTGCAGCCGTACACCAACACCGACATCTTAAGGCCATGCTGGAAGGATGTCTGCTTTGCAGGGATGATTGTTTATTTGCCGGACCTTCCTTGACATACACAATCATTAATGCCGTTTTCTCCTTCTATGTGCAATGCAGAATGAGGCACATATAGGAAGAGCAAAAAACAATGATTGCGCCACTCCTACACCTCCCCTGGGGAAGCATAGGATTCTGACGCATTCCCATGTTTGCGACACTTTGTAAATCTGAGAATGTGCCAAGTTCCATGGATGCTGTGTGGGAACACACACAACGCCAATAGAATGCCCCTTTCAAACAGAGTAAGGCGTCAAAGGAGCCAATATTTACAAAGCCATGAAAAGTCACGCAGGATGGCTTAACGTGGCTTTGTAAATATGGGCAGGCACACTGCGATGCCGGTAAGTCTAAAAAAAGTCATGCACAGGTGGCACAAATACCTTTACTTCTCATTGTTTTTCCTTTTTCTATGCAGCACACTTAGAGAGAGGAAAACATCTTTGGTTATTGTTTTTGTGCAGGAAGGGATCCCTTTCTGCACAAAAACATCACCCCTACAATCCAGTCACCTTGCACGAAGGAGCTGCTTGCAAAAAGTGTTACCGAAATGTGTTTTCAAAAATACCATTTATATAACTCACCTGCTCCTTAGTAACCGTCTTTTGAAGACAAATAGCCGCTAAAGAGATGTAGTGCCTGGTAGTGCGTTCTGTGGACAAGTGCACCAGGTGCAAAGTATAATCAGTGTGCCCAGTATGTTCATATATGACCTTCCGCATGTTATGTTATATTTAATTTATGTTATGTTATATTTCATTTATACAGCGCACGGCTACTCGAAAGTGTCCCGGCGGAGGCTTCAGAAAAGAACCGACGCACACAGGTCAGAGATTAAAAAAACAACGTTTTCAGTTTTTTCTTAAAAAACAGTGGGTCCTGGATGCCCCGAAGAGCCAAGGGCAACGTGTTCCAAGCCAGACTGGCTTTGCGCACCAAGGAATTCCCACCAAGTCTTTGGCGATTAAACCTCTTCTGCAAGCAAATGGGACCTAGCCCGTAAAGGGCCCGATGTGCGATAGTCAGCATTTTGAATTTCAAATGAGATTCAACTGGGAGCCAATGCAAGGAACGCAGATAGGTGTGCACACCATGCTTTGATGCCAAGCCCAGAAGAAGTCTGGCTGCCGAGTTTTGAACAACTTGCAGTTTCTTGGTAAGAAAACCCGGACTGCCGACCGAAAGGGCATTGGCATAGTCCAATTTGGTCAAAATAAGGGCAAGGACCACAGTTTCTCTGGCACTACCTGGCAGAAGGGGAAGAAACTTCCTCAGGATTTTCAAGGTGCCAAAGCAGGTACCGGCCAGCTTCTTCACTTGTGTGGAAAAATTCAGGTTTTCATCGAACCAGATGCCAAGGTTTTTTGCTGCGCCTTTTTCCGCAGTTGGCCGGGGAAAACCGGGAGGCCAAAGCCTTTCTTTGAAGACCACTGTGACCGAGCCATAGAAAAGCACTTCCGATTTTCCTTCATTACATTACAGCTGAGCATTCGCCAGCCACTGAAAGACCGAAGACAGACAATGTTGGGCCGCCACTACCGAGTCATCCTCCGTGTTCCATGAACACAGAAGCTGGGTATCGTCAGTGTATGCCATCACTTTAGCCCCTAATGACTCCGCAAGGTGGACCAGCAGACTCACATAGATGTTAAAAAGCAAGGGGCTAAGTGATGACCCCATGCGGCACACCAGTGGTCACCTGCATAGGCACAGAGGCACATGAAGGAAGCCAGACCTGCTGTGACCGACCTTCCAAGAAGGACCTGATCCACAGCAGGGACGAGTCAGAAATACCTACCTCTGATAGATGGTCAAGGAGCAAGGAGTGGAGCACAATGTCGAATGCCGCTGAGAGATCTAGCATTACCAAAGCAGCTCTCCCGCCAGCATCCAAACACTTCTGAATCGCCTCTGTCACCTTTAACAGTGCTGACTCCGTGCTATACGAAGCACGGAAGCCCGAATGTGCCGGATGGAGCAAGCCTGACATCTCAACATAGTTGGTAAGTTGGGATGTGACCACCTTTTCGTATACCTTGGCCAAACTTGGTAGGAGCGAGATAGGGCAGTAGTTCTCAGGTAGCAGAGGATCAAGAGACGGCTTTTTGAGGAGGGGAAGAATCAGCGCCTGCTACCATAACATTGAACATGCGCCTCTCGAAGTGACTGGTTAACCATTACATTCACTTCTGAATTAATGGCATCTGCCACATCAGACAGAAGCCTGGCAGCACACGGGTTATTGGGTGAGCCTGAATTTAATGCCTTGAGGATTCTGAGAGAGCTGGGCAGATCGACCGATCTAAACCTGGAAAACATGGAGGCAGATGCTACCATTGGCCATGCCAGCAGCCCACATATAAGGTTCCTAGAAGAAGTTGAAAATGTCTCTTGGATGCTAGTTATTTTGTCCTTGAAAAATTTCACCAAATTGTTACACCAAGTCTCCGAGATAGGAGCCCCCCCCACCTGGGCGCTAGGAGCTAAATAGTTCTGCACAATGGCAAAGTTTTCTTTTGAATTGTTGTTGGCCCGATCAATGTGAGCAGAGTAATACTGACCTTTAACCGCTCCAATAGCCGCATAGTAGAGTTTTTGTTTGGCTCGCAGGGCGTGTTTATCCGTAGAACCGTAGCCCCTCGAGAGCCATACTCTCTCTAATGATTTGCACGCATGTTTCAGAGTCCTCAGCTCAAGAGTGAACCAAGGCGTAAAGGGGCTCTCTCCTCAGCCTAGGGTGAAAAGGTGCTGACAGAGTAGCGACCGAGCTTGAAATCCAGTCAGCAAACTGTGCCAGATTTTCCTCCAGGTCCCCCAGAAGGGAAGGCTGGGAGGTCGCCAGAGAGCTACTAAGCTGCCTGGGGTCCAATTTCCTAGTAGAAGGGTGGCGGTGGCAGTTAACTGGTCATGAGGAATGCTTAATATCCCATGAAAAGAATATGGGAAATAGATCCGACCAAGCGACCGGTCTCGGCCTCACCACCGATAGAGGGAAATTTGAACAAATAGTATCCAAGGTGTGTCCTCCTTGATGGGTGGGGTACTTGACCTACTGGGAAAGGTTGGCCAAGTGCAGGGAATCCGGAAAAGCTGCAGAGTCGGTTGTGTCAGTATTGTCAAGGTGGAGATTAACATCCCCAAGAAGCACATAATTTGAAAAGTGCAGTGCACGCTCTGCTAACGCATCCCCACAGGTATCCAAGAAAATACTGGACCAGGTGGCCGATAAATCAGGGATCCCCTCAGGGTAAAATGGGCAGAAAGTTGTAGGCTAAAATCCAGGGCCTCACACTCTCCCCAGCGGGTGGGTAGTTCCCTATAAAGAGTCCAGCAATCCCTATACAGAGTAGCCAAGCCGCCACCTACTGGGCGATCCACCCTGTGTACTTTAAAGCCCACAGGTGTAGCCAAGACCACAATGGGATTTGAGAAGGCATCAAGCCAAGTCTCAGTAATGAACAATAAGGGGCAGATTTATGAAGGCCTTGCGCCGCCGGTGCGTCATTTTTAACATGGGAAAAAGTGACGCACCGGCGGCGCAAGTCCTTCATAAATCTGCCCCTAAGTCTAAGCAGCTGTCAGTAATCAAATCAGCGACATCTACATAGTGCTTCTTCAATGATCTAGCATTGATGAGGCAAGCCCTAATGCTCCTAGGCCTAAATGTTTCATCAGCTATAACATTCAGAGGTAACTCCGGTAAGAATCTGAACTCGACCGGACACCATTTGAATAGGGTGCGGCTAAAGCTGGTGTGCAGCGTGCATCAACTGGAACGCTGACCACGATGAGCGCGAGTCGCGTCCAAGATGGCCGCTGACAGGCAATGCCACTCCGAAAAAATGCAGCCAAGAGAGCGAGGAGTGAAGTGCACTCTGATTTTAAAATATATAAAAGTATCAAGAATAAAAAAACATTTCTGCAGTTTTAAAAAAAATATATCCAAGAAGCAACTGTATACAGGCAAGAATGCCCCCCAGATTCCCTCTGTTGAACAAACAAAAAAGAAGCTCTTACAATTATTAAAATGCGCAAAAATGTACTTTTCTCAAGCACCGCACCGCCAGACTAGCCCCGTTAAATAGGGTTTGTTTGTCTAAAGCCGGCGAGCAGCGTGCATCAACTGGAATGCTGATCGCGATGAGCGCGACTCGCGTCCAAGATGGCCGCTGTCACGCAATGCCACCCCGAAAAAATGCAGCCAAGAGTGCGAGGAGTAAAGTGCAAGCTGATTTTCAAATATATAAGGCCATGCCAGCACCAGGCCACGGTAATCTGTCCTCACTAGGGAGGTGTCTTACACCAGTGGGCATGCTCTCTTTGCAGTGCCAGCTGGGCTGGCCCGAACTGCAGAGGAGCACAATGTTCACATACATTTCAAAAAGCCACCGACTCCAAAACAATACTTATGAAATACTCAAGTATTTTCACAGAGTGCCAGGGAAGCCTAAACCTAGGAGTCTTGCAAGTAGGCACATGATGCATTTTTAGGGCTATTGTCCCTGTAACATGTTAAAAAGCATTTGCGATACAGGCAGTTCGGAGAACACGACTACACATGGCTTATATTTTGCGACAGCGTCCTTGTAATCTTTACATATCAGGCCCTTGCATTCTTCCATCTTGCCCTTTACAAGAAGATTCTAAACCACATTCCATCGCGGACAATCTCCTTTGGCAGAGGATGGAACAAGAAAAAGAGCCACAAATCTCCCGCTCTCAGGCAGGACAGCAGAGCATGCACGGATGTTTCCGACTCCTGCTCGACAGGTCCACGGAGCTGTATTTCCACTCAGATTATGGAGTTTTAAAGGTTTACATAGCGGACAGGTGACTCTAATCTCACAGATTGGGGCGTTAGGCAGCTGTAGCTGTTATCACTCAAATGTCTGCTTTAAGGTGCATTTGGAAATACAACTATTTTGTCCCCAAATATGCACATTTGGTCATCAAATATATACCTATACTTTTTCCAAGTACATGCTTATTTGTTCATAAAAAAAACACAATTTTCTCCAGAAATGCCAATATTTCATTTTTAGTAAATATATATTTGATGTCCAAACATTTTCATTAAAAACTCATGTGTACTACAGCCGCACGGACAGACTCTGAGCTCCTCCTGTTCTATGTAACGCCATCTGAAATGCCTTGCGTGCCCACATTATACCAGTGATCACTGCCACTATTGAAAGGAGCAGTTGCCACAGGGGGGTGTACAACCTTGTCTTGTCCCAAACTGACACAGACAGAACAGCATAATCATGCAGCGACCTGATTTGATATTTGATATTTATTGGCATTTGTAGAGCGCTAACTTTCGCTCCGGAGGGAGCATCTTGGCGCTGAGCACACAGAAGGTCGTCTAGGGGTGCATGGATCAAATAGCTGCGAGGACTGAGGAGTCAGACTGAGAATAAATCCAGGTTTTCAGAAATTTCCTGAATAGGCTTTCTGAGGGAGCGTGCCTAAGGTTGGGGGGGAGGCGGTTCCATGCCTTAGCCGCCAGAAGGGAGAAGGTCTTTCCACCCTTGGATTTTAGTTTTATGCGGGGTTCCGAAATGAAATTGGCGCCAGATGACCTCAAGCAGCGGATAGGAATGTAGTGCTGGAAGCGCTTGGTCAGGTAAGATGGACCCAAGCCCCTGTTTGCTTTAAATACAGTGACTAGGAGTTTGAATAAGATTCTCTTATGGAGGGGCAGCCAATGAAGGGTGTTGAGGGCTGCAGAGGCTGAGGACCTACGGGGGAGTTTCAAAACAAGCCTGGCTGCTGCATGTTGGACACTCTGCAGCTTTTTCAGAGAGGACTTCTTGATGCCTGCTAGGAGGCCGTTACAATAATCCAGCCGGGAGAGGATAAGCGCCACCGCGACTGATTTCCTGGCTGTGATGGGCAGAAAATTGAAAAATTTCTTTAATTGCCTGATCAGGCTGAAACAGCGCCCAGCGGTAATGCGCACATGTTCATCGAAGCTGAGGGAAGCGTCAAATTGAACGCCCAAGTTGCGGGCTGAAGCAACCGCGCTTGGTGGAGCTTCGGAGTTATGAGGCCACCAGTCTTTGGGGGAAAAGAATGTGCCTTTACCTAGGGGAATTATTTCTGTTTTGGCGCTGTTACATTTTAAATGATGCAAATTAAGCCAAGAAAAGACTTCTGACAGACAGTTTTGGAATCTGATGGCAGCATCCGGAAGTTTTTTATCGATAGTGACGACAAGCTGGGTGTCGTCAGCGTAGGATGTCACGAGAATCCCATGTGACTCGATCAACGTGAGGAGGGGGGCCATATATACATTGAAAAAGAGGGGGCTCAGAATGGAACCCTGGGGTACCCCCGAGATGATGGATCGTTCATCGGAAAGAAAGGGGCCCAAGGAGACCGTTTGAGAGCGATTGGACAGGAATGAGGTTATCCAGGCAAGTGCGGAGCCCGAGACACCAATCTCACGCATCCTATTAATTAGAACAACATGTGAGATGGTGTCGAAGGCCGCGGTTAGGTCGAGCAGGATGAGGACGGCCTGCCTGCCCTCATCCTGCAAGAACTTGATGGTGTCTGACAACTCAATCAAAGCGGTCTCTGTGGAGTGGCCGGAGCGGAAGCCAGATTGCTGTGGGTGCAAGATACAATGATTTTCCACAAAATTCTTTAGTTCCTCATGAACTAGTTGTTCAGTGATTTTGCCTAGCGCAGGGAGGAGTGAGATTGGGCGCATATTAGACAAGTCAGTGGGGGATTTATTTTGCTTTTTCATGAGGGGCTTGACTGTGGCCTTCTTCCACTCAGAAGGAACAATACCAGAGTCGAGGGATTCGTTCACAATTGCATTAATTAGAGGGTTGACGGCCTCAACAAGGTGGTGTAAGATGACTGGGGGGCAGGAATCCGTGGGTGCACCTGATTTACAGGCTAGAATGGCTTTATGCGTTTGCATTAGGGAAACTGCTTTAAATTTGTTTAATGAAGGAATAGTTGTGTCAGGCTCTTGGGTAGGAATAGGTGCCAGGGGGAAGTCCTTGTGGATATTATTAATTTTCTCCTCAAAGAAATCAGCAATTTGATCACAGAGGGCTTGCGAGGGGGGGATTTCAAGTGCCAGTGCTTTAGGGTGGGTAAAAGATTTCACGATGTTGAAGATTGTTTGTTGGTTCTGTTTAGCAGAGTCTATTGCTTGAGTGAAGAATGCCTTTTTTGCTTTTTTTATATTTGAGAGATATTGCTTTCTCTGGAGAATGTAAATGGATCTAGACGTTGGATCGTAGGTTTTTCTCCATTCTCTCTCCAAAAGCCTACACTTAAGGTGGCAGTCAGCGAGGGCCGGAGTATACCAGGGGGCATTAGGTTTCTTTTTTCCTCGGACAGGTTTTAGGTTGACGGGTTTTGCATTGGCAGAGATTACTCTCTCAATCCACAGGAGGAAATTTGTGGATTGTTAATATGTTGACCTTGCAGGGCCAAGGGCTTGACTAATGACTTTCTCTTCTGCAGCCTGCCATCTTTTCAGAGGTACAAACATGTGAAGAAACTGAAAGGTTGCCATTGTGGTTTATGCCACAATCCAGACCTTGAGAAGAGCAGCCCCACCGAGTCTAACATTGTTCCAGTGGTTCTAAAGTCTAAAGTTTTCTGCATAAATCTAATTTTTCGCGACCATCAAAATGAGAAGAGTGGAAATTTACACCGAACTTCACAAATACAGGCACAACTACAGTATATGACGCAAAACGGTAACTAGGCATAATATCGACTCCATAATATCGAATGGAAAAAATATCGTGTCAAAAATATCGATAGTAATAAAATATCAAAAAAATAAATATCGTTGGCCAAAATATCGAAAAAAGTAATGTTAATAAAATATCGAGTACAAAAATATCGACACAAAAATATCGACTACACAAAATATCGTGACATAGTAAAAGGAAAAAATATCGACAATATGTAGATAAAAGGAAAAAATCTTAAAAATATTTTTTAAAAAACTAATAAAAATATATAAATGAATGTTAATTATTAGGAGCGGGATGTTGGGTTAATAGGGGATAAGGGTGGGGAGTAATTAAAAAAAAAATAACATAATATATAATATATGGTAGATTTATCAAAAAAATAAGTGAAAAAATATAATAAATATTTGTAAAAACATTATTTATTACAATATAATAAATATAGTGTAACATTTTAGGAGCGGGATGTAGGGTTAATAGGGGATAAGGGTGGGGAGTAATTAAAAAAATTAGTTTTAAATAAAATTAAAATTTTAGAAATTATGCAAAAATTGAACAATAGTAAAAGGGATCTAATTATATATAGCAAAAAATTTGTTGCAAATCAAAAAGTTGCAATTTTTTTAGCAAAATAAAAAATTTAACACTAGTCTGCAAAAAAATTATAAATAACATTTGGACATTATATTTGTCTAAGGAATATAATGTGTGCAAATAAATGTATAATATAAAAATACAAAAAAAAATTAAAATAATAAAAAAATTTGCACATTTATTTGCAAAATAATAAATTTAGCACTAGTCTGCAAATAATTTATAAATACATTTTGTACATAATATTGGTCAAATGAGTATAATTTGTGCTAAATAATTTATAATTTAAGATTACAAATAAAATTTATAATAATTAAAAAATTGTATATTAATTAAAATAAAACATTGTTTTCTAATAAGAAAATAAGAAATATAGTTATAAATGTTAATGTCATCATATAATAATGTAATAAACAATAAAGTATTTATCATAAAGATATAACTATAACAAATAAAGATTAATTATTTACTTTATAAATGTAAAATCATTTACAAATATTTGTTCATAATAAACATTTTTGAGATAATATATAATATGTAAAAAATTATTACAGTTACAGGTGTAGGATTAGGAAATATGGATAGGTTAGTGTACAGGACATTTTACAACAATTGGTACACTGGATTTGGAATACAAATTTATACTTGGACAGTGTCCTGCACCTTCCCTGATATTAGCTTGACTGGAGTAGGAATAGTAAATTTTAATTGGTCTGTGTCCAGCACCTTCCCTCATTTTAGCTAGATTGAAGTAGGAATACTAAATTAGACATGGTCAGTGTCCAGCATATTCCCTGATATTTGCATTACTGGTGTTAGATTAGTAAATAGAAATTAGTCAGTGTCCAGCACCTTCTCTGATATTAGCTTGACTGGAGTAGGAATAGTTATTATTATTTGCTCTGTGTCCAGCACCTTCCCTGATATTAGCTAGACTGGAGTAGGAATAGTAAATTATACTTGGTCAGTGTCCAGCACTTTCCCTGATATTAGCATGACTGGAGTTAGAATAGTAATTTGTAATTGGTCAGTGTCCAGCACCTTCTCTGATATTAGTTTGACTGTAGTTGGAATAGTAATTTTTTATATGTCTGTGTCCAGCACCTTCCCTGATAGTAGCTAGATTGGCGTAGGAATAGTAAATTATACTTGGTCAGTGTCCAGCACATTCTTGATATTTGCATGACTGGAGTTAGAATAGTAATTTGTAATTGGTCAGTGTCCAGCACCTTCCCTGATATTAGCTAAACTGGAGTAGGAATAGTAAATTATACTTGGTCAGTGTCCAGCACCTTTCCTGATATTAGCTTGACTGGAGTTGGAATAGTAAATTATACTTGGTCAGTGTCCAGCACTTGCCAAGATATTAGCATGACTGGAGTTGGAATAGTAATTTTTCATAGGTCAGTGTCCAGCACCTTCCCTGATATAAGCTTCACTGGAGTTGGAATAGTCAATTATTATTGGTCAGTGTACAGCACCTTCCCTGATATTTGCCTGACTGGAGTTGGAATACTAAATAATAATTGGCCATTGTCCAGCACCTGCTCTGATCTTTGCTTCACTGGAGTTGGAATAGAAAATTATAATTGGTCATTGTCCTGCACCTTTCTTGATATTAGCTTTACTGGAGTAGGAATAGTACATTGTAATTGGTCAGTGTCCAGCACATTTGCATAACATTTTACATTACTGTGTCATTATCTTAGAAAATAATGCAACATGGATGTTTACACAAAAGTTTATTCAGATATTTTATTTTTATTTATGTACAGTACAATACAATGAAATCAAAAATATCATAAAAGTAGTTAGCAAAGTAGTATTAGCAGAATAACACATTATCATTTATGTACATGTTGTACATTGTTACAAAGAAATATTTCACAATATTTATTCAGAATTTTTTTATTCTTTATGTTGGGGTAACAAGTAATTATATTTCATTAAAAAAATATTCACTTCTTTATCAGCTTCTTCCATTTATATTTAATAATGTTAATATTTTATATATTAATATTATTAAATATATATTTAGATTATATACATTTTGATAAAGTAACAGCAAATTTATTATATTTGTTCAATATATGATAATACAAAGTAAGACATTTATTTGGTACATATTACATACAATGTTCATATTAAATAATACATTTACATATATAATGTTGTAAAGTTTATAACAGTATAGGGAAAAAATATGTCTAATAATAATATGTGGTATTGGAAAATAATGACTTTGGTAATTATCTTCATTTATAATACTTAGTAATTATTACAATTTTTTTTATAATTAATAATAAAGGTACTAATATATATTTATTATTATTATTAATTACTAAACATAATTAATTCTAACTTATTTTCTCAAACACATACATTCAGCAGATACAAAATACTTTTTTTTAGGTCATTGTTTATATTTCAAATGGTTATATTGAATTTATATTAATAAAAATAAATAAATTATATTATTTATTATTATTAATAATTTGCATAAAAAATAATAATGTATAGTTAATAAAATAAAGGAAATAGTTATTCCAATAAATGTACATGATTATAAAATATTAACATATATTATTTCCTTTTATTAATAAATTTTTAATATTAATAATATATTATAATTATTATATATTAATTAATATTAAAAAAATATTTATTTAAACACATTAAATTAGCATGAGTCTAGTCTATTATTTTTATATAAAAAGTATGGGTATGTATTATATTTTGTATTATAACATTGTATGTACTATGATTTGTTTTCTAATATGGTTTAAGGGGACTACTTTTTTACCGCGTAAGGTTATTGAGCTTCATTCTGGACTGGAGAAGCTCGCGGTTGGGAGTTGCTTCGCAAGGAGAGAGGTAAGGTAATTTTTACCTATTATTTTTACAGATTGGTAGTGTTTGAGGGTATATTCGAACTGTGTAGTGTTTTTGTGTGTATGTAGTACTTGTTTAGGTATCTTTTAGGTGAAATTTCGTAGTTATGGATGCGTCGTGTATGTTTCAGTTCTAGTGTTCTTTTAAGGGTTAGGAAATGTCTTCTTACATGTTTAATGTTAATTGTGAGTGTATTTACAAATGTTATGGGGTATTTGTGGGTGGGTTTCTTTATGTATGCTTTTTTACAGGTTCCGGTTCCTCGCATGAGAAGTACATGGAAGGAAGCGTTTTTTGGGGGGAGAAAGTACTGTATAACTTATTATGGTTATATTATTACATCTATCTCCTATTTTTCGTGATTGCCTGGAGCGGTTTATAAAAATTATTTCAATTTTTCGGGTTTTTGGAGGGGCTCGTATTAGATTGAGAAACTAATATGCGTTACCGTTTTTTTTAAAGGTGTGTGTATATCACTTTAAATACTAAAGTGTCCACACTTGTGTTTTCGGGATTTCCTGGAGCGTTTATTTGATTTTTACATAACTTTCGCGTTTTTGAGGGTTTCCGATATTGGCTTTGTCCTGGATTGTAAGGGATTGTATGGATTATATTTGGCTGGATTACGTCTTTCTTTGCTACATAAATTGTAAGTATTTTAACGTCATTTTATTTGGGTGGGAAATGTCGATTTGTATGTAATGTGTATGTGTGATGTTATTATAAATATTGCATATTTGTTCAGAAATAAGGTACAACAATGTTCTTAATATGTAAAACAAATATGTATTATTTATAATTATTTGGAAATGTTTATGTTTTTTATATTTTGCATTATTGTAAGAAGACATTTGTATTTTAGGGTTAATTATTTATAGTAGGCTTTCAGCTATTAGTGACAGGTATTCTAGTCCTCTGGTTGTAGGATATAGTGTGACTTGACTTTGCAGGAGTCTGAACATTTGTTTAGTTTGTTTAGTTAGTTTTGGACCAATTTGCCACCAAGGTATGTGGAATTTGGGTTGGTGTCGGTGTCCAGATCTGTGTAACCTTCCCACCCAAGTATCTTCGAAATAGTCCAGTAATGGGGTCAGTTTATCTTCATTCTTTTTGTAATATGTGCTGTCAATTAATAAATTATAGTGTTCCGCTGCATCTGTAACAGGAACATAGGCTAGTGCTATCAATTTTTTAATTTGATAGGCAAAGTTGCTATCTGTTGAGTATAGAACACTTAAGGTGGATTTCTGGAGATGTCTCCATATACTCTGATTGAAATGATAGTAGCAACCCTGGATTGCTGTGTGGGGAAATGTTTTCAAAATGCTATTAATCATAGCTAGCTCGAAATCAATAATAATTTTTTGTGGAAAATAATTATTGATTTCATTTTTGATAACATTTAATATTTCTGTATATGTATTTTGCTGTTTGTTAGGTAACAAACAGTAAATGAAAGGGATGTTATAGTGATGGTATAAACCATGTATGGAATATAGTTGATAAAAAGGTTTTGGACATGGTTTAAAAGTTCCATCCATCATCCATTGGTCACATTGTTGGATTTTTCTTAAATTACTTGCAGTTGCAAACATTATTATTCGGTTTGTACTGCTTTCATTGTCAAAAAGGATATTATTATTGTGTGTTACGCTCATTTCGGGGGAAATGATAATTTCCTCAAATGTAGTAGGGTTAGGTTGTGTTGTGGTAGTTAGTCTTTTAGTGCATGCTATTGTGCGTTTAAGGGAGTCAATAGAGGGTAGTTGACCTGAAGCATGGGCTGGAATTTTTAACAGTTCTTCTTTAAGGATTTGTGTTGTTGGTTTATCACTTTGTGTGCTAGCAGTTTTTATACTTTCCAATGCATCTCTTATTTCTATTTCGGTGACATTGGGGGGGGTGATTGTGTTCCCTGGTAAATAACACATTTGTTTCTTCAGTAGTAGCCCTCCCATAGCATTTGTTTGAGTAATATTTGGTACATTTCCAGAATACTTTTCTGCCACTTTGTCTTTCCTGATTATAAACATACCCCATATAACATAACAGTAATTTATTTTTCTGTGACATAACAAATTCTGCACCTTCTGTCATTTTGTTTTACTTGTTCTAGGAAAGAGTAGAAAGAAACATATTTAATAAAGAGATATTTTAGTTTGTGGTGCATACATAATTATTGATGCATTTATACTTACAGTTACAAAAAGTTGTTTCCAAAAATGCTGAACTGTGTTTTCAAATATAATCTTGTATGTTCTTCTTTAATTACTGTTGGTATGAAAACATATAAATGATAAGTAAATGTTTACACATAACAAACGTTTTTCCTAGGATAAAGCTGTTTTCTATTTAGCTTAGTAGTATATTTGATCTAAACATTAGACATACTTACTTGTTTAAACAGTTGAGTTTTAGTATTTGGTGGAGTACATCAAGGTTGTAAAGTTGAGATCTGTAGAGAAGATAGAATAAATAAAAGTAAATTATTAGTAAAAATATTATTAATGGTTGGGAACATTGGAAAATAAAAATAAATACTTACTTGTAAAAATGTAGTTTAGTTTGCTGTAGGTAGAGTAGATGTATGGTGTATTCAGAATATCTGTAGAGGACATATAAAATATATAACATGGTGTTTAGAACATAGCTTTAGTTTTTTTCGGGACTTTTAGAAAAATTACAAGTATATTTACATTTTTAACAAGGGTAGTCTTGTCTTTTGGTATAGTCGATGTAGGATGTTTTTACAGGATCTGTAGGGAAGATGTAATATGCAAGATATGGTGTTAAGAAAATAGCTTAAAGAATTCTCAGTGTTTAATAACAAATACATATATACTTACATGTTTAATTTGTGTAGTTTTAGACGTTTGTAGAGTCGAATTAGGAAATGCTCTGACTATCTGTTAAGAAAATACAGAAAATAAAGTATGGATTTTGTAAAATAGTGTTTAAGAACAGCAGTTTGTGTATAACAGAGCATTAACATATACTTACAATCAGAAAATCCGGGTGAACAAATAGGAGCAGGTATATAGAATTTTTTAGGAGTAGTCTATATCAGAAATGTAGGAGGAGATGAAAAAAAAATGAGTGAAAGAGTTAGGGTATATATTAAAAAGTAGTAGACTACAACTTCTGATTTCTAAATAATTAACTGTAACTTACTTGAATAATTTGGTAGTAAGCTGGATTATTTAAGATGTTTGTTCAGTGTTGGCTTCTTCTTTCTATAGAGTTAGCAGCAACAAATGGTAGTATGCATGTATTCCTTTTATAGTATGTGTATTTTGTGTTCCTTGATTTGATTGGGTGTAGGAAGAAAAGAAGCATTGTATAGGCTAGTTTGAATTTTTTTAAGTTAATTGGTGGGTTTGTTGATGTGGGAATGGTGATATGTGCAGATTTCTGCATTAAAGCAGGTTAGTTGTTTAAGAAATTAGATGTATAAGTGAAAATAAAGAATAAAAATATGTGGTAAATGTAATGAATATGTATAAAATAATAGCACGCATGTCATATAATGTATGGAAAAGGTAGATCAAAAGGGATGTAATAAAAGTAACTAGTATTATATGTAATATGTATTTACTATAGTGGCATGCATTTTTTAGACTATTAATATGGTATATTAGACATGAAAGGGTAATAAATCAAAGTCGATAATTTTCAGTAGACGATATGTTTGTACTCGATATTTTTGTAGTCGATATTTTTGTAGTGTTAGATGTAATCTGATGAAAAACGATATATTTGTAGTCGATATATAGTAGGTCGATATTTATGTACTCGATATTTTAAAGACTCGATATATTTTACTCGATATTTTTGTAGTTTGTTTAATTAGTATAGAAAGTTGATATTTTTGTCATCGATAATTTATCAACGATATTTTTGTTAGTCGATATTTTGACCGTCGATAATATTTCAGGGATCCACGCAAAACACCAGAAAAAGTCTACACTCTTTTCTGTGACAGTTAATTCTGTTGAAATTTGAGGGCTCTTTAAAACGTTTGCACTCTTTTCTGTGGCAGTTGACTCACTTGAAACTTGAGGAGTCTTTAAAAGTCTGCACTCTTTTCTGTGGCATTTGACTCTGTTGAAATCTGGGGGCTCTTTAAAAGTCTGCACTCTTTTCTGTGGCAGATGACTCACTTGAAATTTGAGGGCTCTTTAAAAAGACTGCACTCCTTTCTGTGGCAGTTTACTCTGTTGGAATTTGAGGGCTCTTTAAAAAGTATGCACTCTTTTCTGCGGCAGTTGTCCCACTTGAAATTTTAGGGCTCTTTAAAAAGTCTGCACTCTTTTCTGTGGCAGTTAGCTCCGTTGAAATTTGAGGGCTCTTTAAAAAGAATGTACTCCTTTCTGTGTCAGTGTACTCTGTTGGAATTTGAGGGCTCTTTAAAAAGTCTGCACTCTTTTCTGTGGCAGTTGACTCACTTGAAATTTGAGGGCTCTTTCAAAAGTCTGCACTCTTTTCTCTGGCAGTTGTCCCACTTGAAATTTGAGGGCTCTTTAAAATGTCTGCACTCTTTTCTGTGGCAGTTAGCTCTGTTGAAATGTGAGGGCTCTTTAAAAAGTCTGCACTCTTTTCTGTGGCAGTTGACTCTTGAAATTTGAGGGCACTTTAACAAGTCTGCAGTATTTTCTGTGGCAGTTAACTCTGTTGAAATTTGAGAGCTCTTTAAAAAGGATGCACTCTTGTCTGTGGCAGTTGACTCACTTGAACTTTGAGGGCTCATCAAAAGATCTGCACTATTTTCTGTGGCAGTTGACTCTTGAAATTTGAGGGCTCTTTAAAAAGTCTGCACTCTTGTCTGTAGCAGTTAACTTTGTTAAATATTTGAGGGCTCTTTAAAAAGTCAACACTTTCCTGTGGCAGTTGATTCTGTTGAAATGTGAGGACTCTTTAAAAAGTCTGCACTCTTTTCTGTGGCAGTTAAGGGGTGTCTACCTCTTCTATCACTTCTTCAGTTTGCTGTTGATCATCAACTGCTTCCATGCTTTTTTGCACCCACTCTCTCACACATGGTAGTCAAGTCTCTTTGAATACATTTATGTTATTTCATATGAATGACATTCTTTGTTCTTGTTACTGTTGAAATAATGAACAAAGCTTTATGGAAGCTGATATCATTGCTTCCTGTTTATTGTTTTTAAACAAATGGCACAGTTCGGAGAATGTAAGTGAAAGGGTGCCCAGGACCTTTCTGCTGATTGTTTATTTTAAATGGTTTAACAATGATCAAAATCATTTATACAAGCGAACAACAGAGTATGAGAGATAGAGAAGAACTTTGTACCAGACTTGAGACCGAGGCCATTCAAAACCGTTATCACCTTGCGTTGCTGAAGGCTTACAGGAGGCCCATTTAGCCTTCTCTCGGAGGGCTTATCTGCCTTCCTGCCAACCCAAACCAGAGCAGAAGATGCAGCTGTTTTACTGAATATTAGTTCTATTGTGCAAATGAGGTGTGCTGATATGAACCTTCTTTGAAACTCAAATTAGGCATTTCCATTGGTGCTAAGAACAGTTTAGTTAGCCAAAGTGATAAGGTCAGAAATAAAACTATGTTTGCTGCTACTATATTGTTTATATTCATAATGTTTACTATTCATCGTGTGTGCACTTGGATAGGGTTTTGATTTTTTTTTAACTTCAAAATATTCTCCTGGTTTTCTAATGTTTTTGAGTTTGTCTTTCCATAATGAAAAAGAGGTTTGCAGAAGGGCAACACTACACAAAGGCTGTGTTTGGAGAGCACTCTAGAAAGACATTTGAACAGAGGGCCATCCCAAAACAGTTTCTAAAGCGTGATGCAGTGTTTTTCCAATTTTTCTATCACTCAGCTACTTTAGCTACCAACATGCGTGTAGATTAGAAAAAAGGGGAACTCTGGGACTGAGATCCGTGTAAGCATATCAGCGTTTACAGAGGCCAATTTAGCTTTTTTGCAATAACCTTATTTTTTTAATCATGTAGCACTATTGAGATGTACCATTCCCTTCTCGTAAAGTAAATTCATTTGTCCTGTCCTCATGCCTCACCACACTGTGCTAAGAAGTGCATTTCTGCAAATTCTTTAACAAAAGAGTTATGCTGTTCCTCTGAATTGAGAGTCAGACACAACCTGACCAGAGTGGTTCAAGGTTGGGAATCAATTTCATTGGATTATAAGGCCCTCACACACCCTGTCGGGTGTAATGCTTCATTATCGGGCTGCTCCTTGTCGGGTCGGCGATGCAATACCCGACAGGCTCTCTATACTAGGGGCACTTTAGTGGAGATCTTTTTCCAACTGCCGGTTGGTGAAGTGGGGGTGAGGGGTCTAGTGTGTGAAAATGAATGTGTTATCAAGTTAATCTAAAATAGGCTTGGGAGGACTTGTGACAACAATTTTAATAGAGGGGTTTCCTACCCTAAGTAAAAACAAAAGATATAAGGCGCTAGGCTGGGGTTATGTCTCAGTTTATGGCTCTGCTTTAGGTAGTAGGTCATCTCTGCAAAGTCTCATGTCTTCCTGAACTCGAGAAATCCACTCCATTAGTTAAGGATATCCCGGCTGATAACGATGACCCCTAAACATCTGTGAAATTGAAAGAACATCAACTAATATATGTATATAGCTACCATATACATTGCTGAAATGTAATAATAGAAAAATATTTTGCGGTTTAAACAGATCGTCAAATCTATAGAGGGTTGGTAGGCCTGGCTCAGCTGTAAAGTTTAGGGCTAAAACAGTCTATCTGTATGCAGCGGGTTAAGAACACCTAGCATGGTGGTGTTGGGTGCCCCCATGCATACTGCAAACTTAATGCCACGTTATTCTTCCTGTCCACTGAAAGCTTTTCTGACAATGATTGTTGCAGAAGGGGACATGGGGAAGAGGCTCCTCTGTCCCTGTTTGTAGCCCAGCAGTAGTAAGTTATATTTTAGTAGCTGGTTGTTGGGTTTGTAGGGTAAAAGGGTGGGAAATTAATTTAGTCCAAATTTATTTCATTTTCATGTTAATGTTTTTGTTTGTGTTAATTAAATATTTAATTGATGATTATTATGTGACATATTTAATTGTATAAATGTTGTTTAATTCATTTAGTGTTTAATTTAAGTTGATGTGTGGTTTAATTTTTCTATGTTTGCTACTAATGTGATTTTTAATACTATGTTCTTTTTTGTAGGGTAACAATATGGTAAGGTATTAAAGTTACAATATTTTTATATTATTTTTTATTTATTTATAATCCACTAATTGATAATTAATTATGTAGAATTTTAATGTTGAACCTATTATGTTAATCATATTTTTAAGTGAAATATTAATTCATTTAATTGTAAATATATCTTTCTTATTTTGTAGGTGAAAAGATTTGTCTTATAAATTGTTTTTGTTTTGTAAATATTATTTTAAATTACATATTTTGGTATGTAATTTAATGTTTTGTATGTTTTATTTTTTGTAGGGAGGGAAGTGGGTGTTTTATAAGTAATTTCATTTTTGTTTTCATTTTAATTTTATAATTTAAATACATTTTTTTGTTCAATAATAAAGTATGTATTTATTCTCTGCAATATGTTTAAATACTTTTCTTTTATTAGGTATTGAAATATTTTTAATAAAGATTAGGAATGTTATTCTTAAATGTAATACCGCCGAAGTCCACTACTTTTCCTACTGTTGCTTAGACTAGAGTAGGGATGGTACATCTAACCCTTCTGAAGTCCAACACATTCCCTACTTTTTCTTACACTGGAGGGGGAATAGTAAATTTAACACTGCCAAAGTCCAACACTTTCTACATTGTTGCTTAGGCTGGAGTGAGAACGGTAAATCTAACCCCTTCGTAGTCCAACACTTTCCCTACTGATGGCGAAATTGGAATTATATTATTATTGTTATAGTTGTTAATATTGTTTGGTTTTTATTATTTATTGATGTTTGTTCTGAAATGCTTACATTATTTTTTAATAATTTCGTTTTTATTCTGGTTTAATATTTACTATTTAATATTTTGGTCAAAATATTCTACATTTTGTATAATAAATGTTCATAATTCTTTTTATTGTTTCTATTACTGTTCTAATTTCTTTAAATGCAAATATAATGTTTAATTTCAAATATATGCATATAAATGTATGTGTATATATGAGTGTTTGTATAACTATACGTTGTATTTATTTTTTGATTAGTCTATTTAATTTACAATTGTAACTAACATTTTTATGTTTATGTACATATTGACATTGGGGTTTGTTTTTTGTTGGTTGCACCTATGTTTATGTTTTTATTTTCTTTAGTCTTAATATTTGAAATTAAATGAATTCTTAAAAATTGTATATTTATAGTTCGTTCTTTTCTTCTTTAAAGTGTGTATGCATGAATATATATCTATATATAATGCAATTATTAATGTGAACTATTTTACATTATATTAATTATACATATTGCAATATTTTAAATTTATTACTTTAAAGTCAATATATACTAAAAAACAATTCACCTGTTTTTTTGAAAATATTTTCTTCCATGATATTTTTTACTCAATATTTTTGTCAGCGATATTTCTTACCATGATATTGTGTCAGAGTACTTCTAGTCTTGCCATACTGTGAACAACAATGTGCTCATACTAGCAGTTCATAGGGCGGATCTTTCTTTGAACATGAATGGAAGTTCTGGAAGTAGCTTCAAAAGAGAAAAAGGATTATTAGCAGCCACCTAGAATTAATGAAAGCAATATTAATAATTGATTTCTTGATAAAAGCTGTATGGGTCCGTAAAAGCAAAATTATCTTTCAAACCTTTACTGCATCCCACTTTACACTCATGAGTCTTCAACATACCACCACTAAAAAGTATGGTGCCCATCTTTAAGCCTCATGCATGATATTAAAACACATTACTCATTTCTCAAATCCAAACCATTATTGTTCCCACCATATGCAACAAATGGAGCAGCTACTTTCTCACTTGACCACAGACCTGACCCAGACCTGCCTGAGTATTCAGCTGCAGCAGTTGGTCCTCACCCCTACCCACTTAAAGGGCCACATACTGGACTTAGTTTTCGCAGATCCAGAATACGTAACTGTACAGAACATCCTGCCCCAGTGCTGGACGGACCATGCGCTGGTGCATTCCTCTCTTACGCCCAAGGTGGGCCAGGGGAGAAATATGAATCCAGGTGGTGGTAAAAGTACCAGACAATGGTCAAAACTCTTGAGTCAGTCCCCTCTACCTTCACTACTCTCAGAGGGCTTCACCTTAGAGGAAAACGTAGACTTGAGCTACGAAAGGCTTAACCAACGGATTGTGTCCTCCCTAGACTCCTTGGCCCCTTTACGGAAAATCAGAAACAGGCCTATTCCGGCTATGCCATGGTTTTCCGAAGAGTTGCTTCAACTTAAACTCCAATGTAAGCGGGCCGAGCGTACTTGGAGAAAGAACTACCTGGACTCCGATCGGGCTCTCTACAAACAGGCCCTGTCCATATATAAAGCACAGATTAAATGTGCGAAGGCCAGGTTTTTGGAAGAGTTTTTGCGGGTGGCAGTAAACAAATCACAGACCTTGTTTAAGATTGTGAAGGACCTGTCATGCCCTGCTAGTGCGGCTAATGCTATCACTGCATCTCAGTCTCTGTGCGATTCATTGGCACAGGCCTTTGAGGACAAAATCGAAGCCATTCTGAACAATCTTGGCGCTACATCTAGCGGTAATCCTCAAGGATGTAACGAAACGCATCCCGGGCCTACCATAGAAATAACCCCCAGCTCTGCCAGGTTGGACTGTTTTCCTTCTCCAACTTTTGAGGAATTCTGTTCCTTGGCTCACAGCGTGTCGTCGGGATCACCTTTGGACCCGCTTCCACATAAACACTGGAAGCTGTTCCGGGAAGAACTTTTCCCCCCGCTGTTTGCCATCTGTGATCAGTCCCTGGTTTCAGCACGGGTACCAGACTGCTGGAAACTAGCCGTGGTATCCCCTCTTCTTAAAAAGGACACCTTGGACCCGGCTTGCCCAGCGAATTATCGACCTATCTACCTGCTCCCGTTTCCAATAAAGATTCTGGAAAAGTGGGTTACAAAACACCTGTCTAAGTACCTGGAGACCGGGTCCTGCTTGGATGAGGTTCAATTCGGGTTTTAGACCGGCCCACGGGACGGAATCAGCGTTGGTGACTGTGCTAGACGATCTCAGGACGCGAGCCGACCATGGAAGAGCAGCCTTTTTAGTGCTGCTCGATATGTCGGCCGCGTTCGACACAGTCAGTCACGCAATTCTGATTAAAAGATTAGAGGAAGTAGGGGTGACAGGCCATGCCCTGAAGTGGCTGACATCATACCTTGGAAATCGCCATCAGGTAGTGTCATTGCCACCTTTCAAATCTAACATCAGAAGAGTGGAGCAAGGTGTTCCACAAGGGTCGGCCATCAGCCCTATCCTCTTTAACCTGTACCTGCGGCCCCTGGTTGCGTTGATTAGATCTTTCGGCATAGCGGTGATGAATTACGCGGATGACACTCAACTTGTCTTCTCGCTTGAGGGCAAGGAAGCAGTGGCGCTAGACACCTTCCACCGTTGTATGCTCGCAACTGCGGACTGGCTGAATCTGAATTCGCTGCAGTTTAACAGCTCTAAGACAGAAGTCTTACACTGCACTACTGATCGCGTCCCTAGACCTCTCCCGCCGGAATTTTGGCCGCCTTCCTTCCAGAGCACGACTGTGTATGCCACCTCGGTCCGTAATCTGGGAGTGATGTTTGGGTCCAATCTCCAACTGGATGCAGCCGTTAATAAAACAGTGAGCACTTGTATGGGACTGCTTCGTATGCTGAGAAAGGTCCTTCCGATGCTTCCCATGGACAGCAGGCCAGAGGTGGTGAGGAGCATTATTGTAAGTCGCCTGGACTACTGTAATGCTCTATTTCTCGGAGCACCATCTACTCTGATAGGAAAACTGCAACGGGTGCAGAATCTCGCAGCCAAATTAGCGCTTGCTCGTCACCGCCTTGACTCTTCATCTCAGGCACTAAGGGACCTTCACTGGTTACCGGTCCTTCAGCGGATCGATTTTAAATCTTTATGTATTGTATTCAGGGCCCTTCATGGACAAGGCCCAGTGCCACTACAGAATATGTTCCATTGGTACATTCCGTCCAGACCCCTTCGTTCGGCTTCTGCTTACCTTGCTGTGGTGCCTAAAGTTCTGAGATCGCGGCTGGGCGGCCGATCTTTCAGCTTTACGGCAGACAGGCTATGGAACGCTCTTCCGCTAGGATTGAGAAGCATGAATGATCTCAATTCCTTTAAGAAAAAATTTAAAACACATCTCTGTCCGAGGGTTGGATCACTTTCGTTCTTGTAAGTCAACATGGTGCGAAGCAGGTTCCTTCTAGTCAAAGCGCCAGGATACCCGTTGGGTGACAGACATGCGCTATAAAAGAGTACAAATACATACATACATACATACATACATACATACATAAAGTGCTTTGAGGCCTTGAAATGGGTAATACAAATATACTACTAATACTAAGGTACGAACAGTATGAGATGCTATGTTGGACACATAAATTAGTTATTTGTAGTCCCAGTAAGAGCAGTAATGGACAGCAACTCCACTCGCGTACCACTGTACCGCTACATCGCAGTTCATCTGTGGCTAGCAGAAACTCACAAGTGGCAGCAAAATGACATCAGTCAGACAAAGTTTCAGCATGAGGTCAGCCTTGCATTCAACAAAAGTAATAAGACTGAAAATCATATCAGTGATTCCAAGTGTTTTCTTTGTGTCCTTCCTGTCAAAACATCATTCTACTTCAGAATCTTAATGAAGAAAGGGCTGGGCTTGGTGCCGAGACGAATGGTTGCTCTTGCCTGAGCTCTGACCACAGCGTTTGTTTCTGGGTCGTTTGTGGTTTCCTCCGCATCTTTACTTCCGGGAATGGAATGATAAGGAGGAAATGCAATGGTCCAGTGACTGAGCTTGCAGAAACATGGAAGCCACCTGCAGATGGCTACTGGTATCAGTGCAGATCACTTCCGATGAAACTTGGTGGGGGACAAGATGGCACGCTACCATAAAGTTCCACTAATGGCTGAGTGTCCTGTGAGGGAGGTCACTGAGGACCTTGGTACATGCTCTCTCAGGAGATCCTGCGGCAGGGGCGCTTTTCCAGTAGATCTCAGCAGGTGCTGATTTAACCAGGAGTGACTGGGAGCTGATGGGGGCCTAAGGCGCAGAGTGAGTGAAGAGGGCCTCCATGGAAAGAGTGGTAAGACCCAGAGAACCTACATGAGCAGACATGTCAGCCAAAAGGACTAAGAGCATTAAATAGATTTGTGTTTCAGTCAATCTTGCGCAGGAAGAAGAGACTGGACCTGAAAACACTGTTGATGTTCTGATGGATGGCCAAAGTGGCTTTCCTGGACTCTGATGTGTTTAAACTGGACAAAGTGGAGAAGGCAACAAATGTGGTGGTGGTGGTACACCTTGAGAAGATGGAGGGGAAGGTAAGAGGGGTGAAATGTCAGTGAAAAACATGACCTGTAGGTTGTATCAGGTGGATATTCAGGTGGACTTACTGGAAGAGGTCAGGATGCCCAAGCAGACTGCCAGGGCAGAGTGACCAGGTCCATGATGAGGCTAGATGCTGGTGTAGAGACCCTAGAAAATATGAGTAGCTTGGCACACATTTAAGCACTTGGGTTTTCCATTATACTGCTTGGCCAGTCTATTTTTGAAGTGATTCTTTCTGAGACACCACTCTCTCCCTCTCTCCACATGAGTGCCATATTACTCCAAAAATGCCTACAGACTCCCTTCTAGGTGCTCTTTGTAACTAGGGGCACCATCATTGTAGTTTTAAAGGATCCTGTCTTGAAGGGCCCCCGTCCTGAGAGTGGTGGCATTCCTGAATCACATACTGCAAATAAAGGAAAGGGGGAGGTGCATTTTATTGTTCCTAGATTTTAGCTCTGCAATACAAGTGAGAAGGAAGGAGTTGCATGCTGTGCAGAAGGCAGTTTGTGTAGAATTCCCCATGTGGAGAAGGTGAAGTTGACAAAAAATGGCATAAATTCTCTGTTTTCACTAACACTGTGGTTGTTTGGTCATTTCTAGATGAGGCCGGGAAAGAGAGTCCGAGATGTCAAGTCAAGTCAAGTCATAAAATTTGTATAGCGCACTACATACCCAGAGGGTTTCAAGGCGCTTAGGAAGGGGAGGAGGATTATTTGTCAAATATCCACGTTTTAAGCTGCTTTCTGAACGCTAGGTGATTCTGGGTGAGGCGAAGGTGAGCGGGGAGTGAGTTCCATGTTTTGGCAGCCAGGTAAGAAAAGGATCTGCCTCCCATGGTGGTCTTGTTGATGCGAGGTACAGTGGCGAAGGCTTGGCTGGAAGAGCGAAGTTGGCGGGAGGGGGTGTAGAAGGACAGTCGAGAGTTGAGGCAATCTGGACCGATGTTGTAGAGTGATTTGTGTGCGTGGGTAAGCAGTCGGAAAGTGATCCTCTTATTGACGGGTAACCAGTGGAGGTCTTTAAGGTGACCAGAGATGTGTTCGTTGCGTGGGATGTCTAATATGAGCCTGGCTGAGGCGTTTTGGATTCGTTGTAGTTTCTTCTGGAGTTTAGCGGTGGTACCTGCGTAGAGGGTGTTTCCGTAGTCCAGTCGGCTCGTGACTAGAGCGTGGGTGACTGTTTTCCTTGTTTCGGAGGGGATCCAGCGAAATGTTTTTCTGAGCATGCGAAGGATGTTAAAGCAGGAAGAGGATACGGCGCTGACTTGTCTGTTCATTGAGAGTGAAGAATCCAGGATGACGCCAAGGTTCCGTGCGTGGTCTGTCGGGATGGGTGCTTTTCCGAGGGGTTCCGGCCACCAGGAGTCGTCCCATGCAGAGGGGGATGTACCTAAGATGAGGACTTCTGTTTTTTCTGAGTTCAGTTTCAGACGGCTTTGTTTCATCCATTCGGCGACTTCTTTCATTCCTTCGTGTAGGTTAGTTTTGGCGGTGCTGGGGTCCTTGGTGAGAGAAAGGATCAGCTGGGTGTCGTCCGCGTAAGAGATGATGTTGAGGTTGTGTTGGCGGGCGATGGCCGCGAGGGGGCTCATGTATACGTTGAAGAGGGTGGGACTGAGTGAAGATCCTTGAGGTACGCCGCAGATGATTTCAGAGGCCTCGGACTTGAATGGTGGGAGGCGGACTCTCTGTGTTCTTCCGGTGAGGAACGAGGTGATCCATTCCAGTGCTTTTCCTTGGATTCCGATGTTTCTGAGTCGTTGTAAAAGGGTGCTGTGGCAGACTGTGTCGAAGGCTGCAGAGAGGTCGAGGAGGATGAGGGCGACTGTGTCTCCATTGTCCAGTAGAGTTCGAATGTCGTCTGTTGCTGCGATGAGTGCGGTCTCAGTGCTGTGTTTGGCTCGGAAGCCAGATTGTGAGGGGTCGAGTGATTTGTTGGCTTCGAGGAAGGCGGCGAGCTGGTTGTTGACGGCTTTCTCGATGACTTTGGCCGGAAATGGAAGAAGCGAGATGGGGCGGTAGTTTTTGAGTTCGGTGGGGTCTGCTGTTGGTTTTTTCAGAAGGGCGGTGAGTTCAGCGTGTTTCCAGTCTTCTGGGAAGGTAGCGGAGTTGAAGGAGCAGTTGATGACGTCTCGGAGGTGCGGAGCTATGACGGAGTCTGCTTTGTTGAAGATGTGGTGAGGGCAAGGGTCTGTGGGGGATCCAGAGTGGATGGAATTCATCAGGCGGATGGTGTCCTCAGTGGAGATTGGGTTCCAGGCGTTAAGGGTGTTTACGGGAGGAAGATGGTCAGCAGATGGTAGGGTGGGTTGGCTTCCGGGTTGGTTGTCAAAGCTGTTGTGGATGTCAGCAATCTTGTTGTGGAAAAAAGAGGCTAGGGAGTCGCAGAGGGTTTGAGAGGGGGTGATGTCGTTGGAGTTGGCCGAGGGGTTGGAAAATTCCTTGACGATGTTGAAAAGTTCCTTGCTGTTGCGGGCGTTGTTGTCAAGTCGATCCTTGAATGCTGTTTTCTTGGCTTTTCGGATCAGTTGGTGGTGAGTACGGGTGGCGCTTTTGAAGGCGTCCTTGTTGCTGGTGGATGGGTCTTTTTTCCAGGCCTTTTCAAGGGCGCGGCATAGTTTCTTGGACTTCTTGAGATCATCGTTGAACCATGAGGCCTTCTTGTTGCCAAGTTTGTGTTGACGTTTTTTCAGTGGTGCTAAGGTGTCGGCGGTGTTGGATAACCATAGGGTGAGGTTGGAGGCGGCTTCGTTGACGTTAGAGGAGAGGGCTGGGGAGGTTCGAAGGAGCGATGTGGAGATCTGGTCCGTGGTGATTTTGTTCCAGTTTCTTTGTAGAGTTGGTTGAAGGTGGATGATGGGTTTCGGCTTGTTGTAGGTGAAGTGAACACAGCTGTGGTCAGTCCAGAGGAGATCCGTAGTGTGGCTGAAGGAGACATGGTTGCTGGAGGTGAAGATGGGGTCGAGTGTGTGACCTGCGATGTGGGTGGGGGAAGTGACCAGTTGTTTAAGTCCGAGGTTGGCGAGGTTGTCTAAGAGGGTGGCGGTGTTGTGGTCGTTGATCTTTTCAAGGTGGAAGTTGAGGTCTCCCAGAAGGATGTAGTCTTTGGAGGGGAGCGCGTGTGGGGTGATGAAGTCTGTGATGTCTTCACTGAATTTTGCGCGGGGTCCTGGTGGTCTGTAGAGGAGGGTGCCTCTGAGAGTTGTCTTGGGGTCGATGTGGATCTGGAAGTGAAGGTGTTCGGAGTTGGCGAGGTTGGCGTCGGAGCTGGTAGAGATGCGGATGGATTTCTTATGGACGATAGCGATTCCTCCTCCTGTATGGACGGGGCGGTCCTTGCGTGTGATCTTATAGTCATCAGGGATAGCGATGGCGATGTCAGGGGCGGAGGAAGCGTTCATCCATGTTTCCGTTAGGAAGGCGACGTCAGGAGAGGTGGTGTCTAGTAGGTTCCAGAGGTCAATGGCGTGCCTGTGGACCGAGCGGGTGTTGAGAAGGATGCATTGTAGGTGGGTGGGGTCGGGAATCAGTGGTGTGGTCGTAGCGGAGATGTTGTTGGTGCCGCGAAAATTGCAGGAGAAGCAGGAGAACGGTCCGTGGGTGTGTCCAGGAGCGGCTTGGACGCAGTTGGGGGCGCGGCCGGGGTTGAGGGCTAGGAGGGAGGCGGCATTATAGGTAATGCGGGGGGGCTGGGGAGCGCGAGGGGCAGGGGGTCTGGCGCTAGGCGCGGTCCAGGCGCGGACGGGCGTAGACGGGCTTACCTTTGGCGCACCTTCGGCGTGTCCGTAGCGCGTGGACGCTGCGCGTGGGGGCATGTGCTTTAAAAGGATAGTGGAGGGGGCGGAGCGTGGGAGGGGCAGCAGGGAGGCGGGATCTGGGAGGGCTCACACAAGTAAACACTCCACAAAATGGTAGCCCGGAATCTGAATCGAAACTCAGGCGAGTCCGGAGTGCGAGTCAGGGTACAGTACAGCAGAAGTCGGAAAGACTATTCAGGCAAGATAACTTCCCCACAATGTAGAAAGAATGCGCAAATATAAATAACCTCAGGTGACTGATACCAGGCGCTGAATGCGTTCTACAGGGCAAGCAGGCAGCAGGCAAATGAAATAATGCAGGCGGCAGGTAAATATAATAATGCACAACAGTAAAAAGCACAACGATACCAATAGCAGGCGCTGCGTGTGTTTCAAGTGCGCTCAGTTAGGGCAAGCAGGCAGCAAAGAGCAAAGCGTCTGATGGGAGGCAGAGAGCAGGGGGAGCGATCGTTATGGACGGAGTTGAATTGAAGTTAACTGTGTTGGGAACATCTTGACAATTCAAAATACTTAGGGGCCTATTATGATGTTGGTCGGAGTTTCCTCCAACCAACACCGTAGCAGAAACTGGACCGACCGCCCACGGTCAGCGGCCCCAATCGCCGAATTATGATGCGGCTGTCCGTAACACATGGTCCCATAGGGAAATGAGAGAATCTGCTAACCCCTACACCCCGTGGTAGGCAGCTCAAGGTGCCTGCCACAAGGTGCAGGGATTAACAGGGGGGCACAATAGTTTCCCCTTCTGACCCCAACCGAAGGCCGCAAGGTAAAGTGGGCCCTACTAGGTGCCCCCAAACACACCTTCCGATAGGGTTTCCATGTCAGAAAGGCCAACATGGAAACCGTGCATTGTAATCCGGATGACGTAAACCACTGTCCATATGGATTACAGGCTGATTCCGACTGGCCGACAGGCTCCTTGAGCCCATCGGAAGCCAGACGGAATGACCGGCCGGTTTTAATTATGACTGGCTGTATCATAATCATCCAGTCGGAATTGAAAACTATGATGTTGGTCGTAAAGCCTCTGACCTAAGGTCGTCGGCAGTGGCAGCGACTATCAGTTGTGTCTGTACATTGACTTCTTGCAGATCTCAATTAATTAAACACTCCCTGCTTTTGTTTGTTTATTTTGCCAGACTTCATTTGATTTGAACCTAAATTGTCTAAGGAAATTTCTTAGGTTGTATAATGTGAGGTATTCATTTTGTAATTTTATATTTTTATTTGTTATTATCAAGATGTACTTTGTGAAAATGAAGATGTGAAGCTATTGTGGAAGAATCTTTGTAAAAACTCTCAAAGCCGATTTCAACTAAACTTATGTTGGCAGCATTGCCCTCCTTTCACGGATCTCAGATATTTATGATGTTTTTCCGTAATGAATATACAACAATTGAGCAATTTAAAGATTTGAAGAGACCATCACCTCCCCACCCCTTGCAATGCTTACAAATTTTAAGCTAGCTTAATCAGTTGGAAGCATTCTAATAGTTATAGAACATATAGACCAGGATTGTAATCACTTTCATCTTAAAAATAAAAAGTACTTTTAATTAAGACCTATGTTTTTTTTATTTTCTTACACCAATTTGATGGCATGTAAGAGATGAAGATTCTGAATCACCTGACACAAATCTGGTACATGTCTTTCCCATTTTTTTGGGGAGAGACTAAGATGGCCCTGGAGGCTATGTAACCCTACCAAATTATTTTCCGGACTCGAGGATCCTGATTTGTTCAACTGATTGTAGAACTTATATACACTCTCGTCCCCTGGGGATGCATGCTTGTTGATGTACAGGGGAAGGGCCTCAGCTGATCCTTTGGCCATCCTAAAATGCAATGGAGTTGGCAGTAAAATAGTGTTGCTTTAGAATTAAATATTTGCTTCTTGTGAGATCCATTCTACGTTCTTCATATCCGTTATCAAGTGTTGAGGCTTTATGAGTTTGTCAAGGTTCATAAGAAAGCAACAAGGGTTGCATGGTTTAGCATTCCTTACAACTTTGGACAATCAATACCCTAATTCTGAATGTCATAAAAGAAGCAAGAGCTAGGTCTTTGCCTAAGGCTAGCCGCCCCACTGATGGTCCTGGCTGTAGAGCAAGCAGGGTCTTTGTTTACCTGAAGTTGCTGAACCGCCACTTGTTTTCTATATGAGAGTTAAAGGCAAATTCCTAATTTGCATCACATAGAAGTAGTACCACTAATTTCTCCAAGATGTGCCACATTTGAGTTTGTGCTACGCAAACAAATGATGGACAGAATGCTAAACAAATCATACATTCACCCCAAGTCAAGACATCTGTGTTAAATCCATCATAATTTAGCTCACCATGCCACCCCAGTTTAGACCCAGCCATAGGCAAATCAGTCTTGACCCTGCTCCTTATGGCAGCAGTCCAGCCGGAACTGCCAAGCCAGGTCCTTCCTGGACCGGAAACAAGCATCCTGCGACTGGTTTCGGGGTTTACCCCTCATGAGCCAGGCTAGCTTACATCCAGTGGCACAGCGATATGCAAAATCAGTCTTGACCCTGTTCTTTATGGGAACAGTCCAGCCTAAACCGCCAAGCCACTGAAGTCAAGCTATTCTGGCTGAATAAATGAAATGAAATGAAGAATTTATATAGCACTACAAGTACCCAGAGGTGCCTAGGCACATAGATGGGCATGCAGGCAGATGTAGAACTGTGGAGGTGCACTAGGAGAGCCAGGTTTTTAAGCACTTCCTGAATTTAACCAAATTGAATTCTTTTCTTAGAGAAATAGCCAGGGAGTTCCAGAGTTTGACGGTGGTGTAAGCACAGCTTTTTCCTCCCCATTTTACTTTGTTTACCTTGGGGATGATCAGGTTGCCGCTGTCTGATGATCTAAGTGATCTGGCCAGGATGAAGGGTTTGAAAAATTGCAACAGTTGCCAAGGACCAAGGCTGTGTGTAACCTTAAGCGCAATCCATAAGGCTTTGAAATAAATGCGTTTGCTGATGGGCAACAAGTGTAGCTCTGCGAGAGCCTTGGAGGCCGAGTCATAGCAACGGAGCCCAAGCAGGACTCTAGCTGCGGCGTTCTGAGTCATCTGGAGTTTATGTATGCTCCGCTTGCTCGCACTAGTGAGAAGGGTGTTGCAATAGTCCAGCCTGGAGGCAATTAGCACAGTGACTACTGTTTTTCTTAGCTCAAATGGAATAAACAGAAGTACTTTTTTCAAGATTTTCAAAATGAAAAAAATCAAGCTGCTGTGGTGTAAATGATCTGGGTTTCAAAGGACAGCTTGGTGTCGAAGAGAACTCCAAGATTTTTTACTTTGTCAGCGGATGTCGGGGGAGAGCCTATATGATTCGACCACCAGCTGTCTGACCAGATAACTGGTGTGTTGCCGAAGAGTATGACTTCAGTTTTTGATGTGTTGAGCTTTAAACAGTTATCCTCCATCCACTTCCCAATGTGGCTCATGCAGTCTTTAAATAAAGATGCAGTATCCACAGATGAGCTCTTAATGGACACTATTATGTGCGTGTCATCCGATGTAGGACACCAGCATAAAACTGAAGCTTCTTATTAGCTTGCCGAGGGGGGTGAAATACAAGTTAAAAAGGGTGGGGCTCAATGATGAGCCCTGTGGGACTCCACATGGGAGTGAGAAAGCCGGGGAAACTAATGCATCATGTGCCACTGATTGTGACCTGCTAGACAGAAAGGAACTAATTAGGAAAGGCGCTTTATTCCTGATTTCCGGCGAGGCGCTCAACCAACACGTCGTGGTTGACCATGTCAAATGCCGCTGAGAGGTCTAACAGAATAAGGGCAGCACTCCCCCCTCTGTCGAGAGTTTTCCTAAGCTCTTCTGTGGCAGTAATTAGTGCCAAATCAGTGCTATGATGGGCCCGGAAACCATATTGCAAGTGATCCAGAATGTCACCCTCCACAAGGAAAGCAAAAATGTCTTCATTTCGAAATGTTTCTATGATCTTAGCTGGAAACAGCAGCCTATATATGGGTCTGTACTTAGAGGGGTCCTCAGGATCCATATTGGGGTTCTTCAAAAGTGGCAGAATGCGGGCTTTTATCTATTCCGTGGGGAAGTGCCCTGAGGAAATCATGAGATTGAAAATTGGCCAAAGTTCAGACGCAATGGCCTCGGGGACCAGGTGAAGACTTTTCGAAGGGCATGGGTCGAGAGGAGATCCAGATTTAACTACAGAAATTAGTTTGGTAGTCCAGTCAGGCATGATTAGTTGAAAGGCTGAGCGTGGAGGGGTGGTGGAGCTATCCGCTTTGCCGTGAGAAACTGGACTATCGCTCAGGTTCTTGTGGGGCAATGCTGAAAGGTTTGATTGGGGTACAAAAGCATCGAGCACTTGTTTAACTTTTTGTTGAAAGGAATCTGCTAACTTATTGCAGAATTGCTGGCTACTGTCATGATTTTGTAATTCTGGGAGCTTGGAAAGTTTTTTGACCGTGGGGAATAGCCTTTTAGCGTAGCCATTGGCTGCTTATATTTTATCTTTGAAGTAGTCTGACTTTGCCTTCAGAATAAGATTTTTGTATGTTTGGATGGCTAGTCCGTATTCAGATTTTGCCTGGACATCGTTCTCTAGTCTACATTTCCTTTCTAGTCTTCTACATATTGGTTTTTGTGCCTTCAGTGACTCATAGGGAGATTGCCTGACTGATCTACGCACGTTCAGAGAAGCCAACTGCTGACCAACAGAGACAGAAGTGAAACCCCAAAACCGGTCCTACGATGCTTGTTTCCAGTCCAGGGAGGACCTGGCCTGGCAGTTCAGGCTGAACTATTTCCATTGGGTGCAGGGTCAAGACTGATTTGCATGCGGCTGGGTTTAAACTGGAATGGCACGGTGAGAAAAAAAACGATGGATTTAGGCCTGATCTCTGTACTGGGGTGAATGTATGACATTGTTCTGCATTCTGTCCATCAATTGTTCTTCTATGTTTGAGTTTGTACCATCCTAGGTTACTGTTGTAAAGGATTAAGTCAGATTTTGGTAAAACCTCTGGATTCTTTCAAGCCTCAGATTGTCAAAGGGTGAGGAGCAGGGCCTTTTGTCCCTCACGCCCATGCTCAGTGAACACAACATACCAATGGACTAGTAAGTTACCGAGTAGGATAAAAAGCTCATATTTGGGCTTTTTGTACTTGACATTCAAAATTAAAGAGCTGGCAGGTATGGAAGGATGTCTACTTGAAAACATGATTGTTGTATGGCTGAAGAGTCTATAGATACAAAGGTTTTGTTGGTGGTAAGAGAAAGATAGTGAAAAACAGTTCTAATGAAGAATGTTTTGGAGGGGAAAGAATCAAATCAATTGTCTATATTGTTTCGCTGTCACTGATTTTTTTAATTAATTGTTTAATGTTTCATCTTATTAGTGTGTAAGGTTTTTAAAAATATACAACGCATTTGATGCCAAAGTGAATTATCCGTATTACATTTATATTTTTCTTTAAAATGGCAAAATACTTCTGAAGTGCATGACAGCTTTCCACCTTCTTTAGGTTCATCACTAATTCATAATCTTTTCCTGTCTCAGTTGTCTATTGATTCCAAGCTCTGGTTATTTAGGCTCCTATTGTCAATACAAGCAATTTGAAAGTGTTGTAAACAAGATACACAGGCTCAAAGAGGTGCAGCTCAGCTGCCAAAAGCTGCATAAAATTGTCCTTCAAACTTGAAGCAGGCTGTCACGACATGCATGGCATATTGAGAGAAAAAAATAGTTGGATTTCAAAAAGACAACATTCCATGAAGGGGAGACAGCAAAAGGTTGATTTCGGAGAGTGAATCATTATCGAGATCAGACTGGGATACCGCAGGTCAACATATGTCCATGGGCGCATTGTGCCTAGTGTGAGATCGATAATGGATCTCAGGTAGATCCCAGAAAAGACAGATCCTAGAACTGCAGAGGAAGGGGCAGTGCCCAGGGCATGGGTCTGAGAAGCGAATGTAATGCCATGCATTAAAACTGGGAAGAAGGGATATTCAAAGACTGCCCCTCCAGACGAATGTACCAACCTCCATGAGAGGAGTGAAGGCCCAGCTGAAAAGCCACAGAAAAAAACCTGCATGAAAGTATCCTCAAAGACATGCATGGAAACTTTCTGACTAAACAGCCCCAAAATAACCTATCTACCAACGTAATAACAAAGAGGGCAGGGAGGCTTGGTCCTAACCAAAAAGACCCACTGAGCCAGGATATTGGGGGCAATGCTGGTCAGTTTCTGGTGGGTGCAGGGCCTGGTCACTGGAGGTGAGCTGCAGCTGCACCTGGGCTTGAAGTCAACCATGCCTTTTATCCTCCTGTCCTATCTTGTCCTTTTTTTCAACAATCATCTGTGCCAAGATGAGTAGATGCAAGATGGGAAACAAAAGAGAAAAGGGGGCACAATAATAGGCTAACGTTGCAGTAGCGCTTACCATCCCAACACAACGGAATCTACCTTTGAGCTCTTCTCAGTTCAGCTATTCCTGGGTGAAATAAAGTTCTTTTAGTAGTTGGATGAGACAATTGACTTCAACTCGTTTTCAAATTAGAAAATTGCATGCATTGTTATGAGGCCTGCTGTTCGGCTTGCACGCTTTATAGTATTTCTCTTATATGATTTTCCATCTGTATAGCTTTAGAATTGACAACGTATCCAGTGTTTATTTTTAATTTTAAGATTCTTTAGTCACATTGTGAATAGAAACCGAGTTATTTCTGTACACAATAACAATAGGTTGTTTGAAACATGTCATACGAGGGATAATGCATGCACGCAATTCAGTGCAGTGGGAACAGTTTCAGACACTTTTAAAGTGAATTAATCTGACACATCCTAAAATAATGAATGTTGCATCAATTCATCGCCAGCTCCTGGTGATAACTAGGAGTAGTGTCCACATAGGCCGTACACAAAGCCACTAATAGTAACATGCAGAATGGGCACGAGCGACCGTCTGGGCAATCAATGAGTGCCAGCCCACCACCATCAATACCTTGAACTAGTTCATTTCTGCGCTAATCAAATAGACGTGAAAATACAACTGGAAAGCAAACCATGGTGCCTTGCTGTCGGTACCAGTGCACTGCTAAACCGGCCTAATGGAGACCCAACCCCACTTTAGCGACTCCCAGAGAACAGCTGTTCATAGTATGCAGAACTGATGTTGAATGGGTGATGCTCTTGAAGACCTCAGGGGGCCCAGGATACTGACCAGAAACCTTGAAGGATGGTTGTTATTGTGCTCTTCTTTCAGAAGGGGACTCAAGACTTGGCTACCCAACTGAGGGCACCTGAGCAGCCTGGACCCCATCCCTAGATCCCCTCGCGGAGGATCAGCTGCGCTTTACAAATCCTACGTGATTGATTGACATGAGAGGACAACAAACACCAATGGTAAAGAACTTAACAAGGAATAAATAATCCACTTGGTGTAAAGCCTTTGTGATCTTTGATCCCTCTTATCACTGAAAGGGAGTACATACTTCAAAATCCAGACTATGCCTCCATCAAATAATGTTTCCACTTAGTTACACTTGTGTACAATCTCTTGCCTTTAAATAAATGAAGGCGGAAGGCACCATCCAGCGACTGGGCTTTATCCACTGTTAAATGAGTGGTTAGCGGCTCACCTAAGGATGCACTCACATGGACTTCGAACATTTAATAGTTCTTATCCCAAATGCAAGCCTAGAACTTCAAAACTAGGGCACAAGGGACAATCCTGCATCTCTTGAGCACTGTTGGAGGGCTTGACCAGCAGCTGCTGTCAGTCCTTCCTTGAACTGTACTGACTGCAGGTAGAGTTAAGCCGCAGAGATCTTTCCGTGTTTGGGAAATATCAACCTCTTTTTGCAGTATAGAAGTTCAACTTCAATATGAAACTGTACTCTGAGAACCTTCTGTGGAGTGTTAAACAGCAGCTCAAACTCAGTGTCTGGATGATGCTATGGTTCATTTATTCATGGCCAATGCACTGTATACAAGTATTTTCCTTCAAGGGTTTGAGGATCCAGATCTGCAGATAATCCACAATTTAATGGACAAGACAAACAAAAGTCATTGTATGATTTACTCGTTGAAGCTGCTCTTCAATTATGAACCCAATAGAAATCCCACCACTTTCCTAAACACTAGCTTGAAACCACAGTGAGGCCTGAGGTCC